>NC_138827.1:23699930-26099930 GCF_965183815.1 Platalea leucorodia | reverse complement strand
GCCCAGCAGCTGAGCAACACTTAACCATCTGGAAATATGCTCCCAGCAGAACTGCAATGATGAAATAAAGCACAAACTCCATCTGATCTGTGCCACACCTAGTTTTGCCATTAAAGCAATGGTATGGCTTCTTGAGACTGTATTAACACTGAATATCATGCAAGTCACAAAGGAACTGCTGTCCCTGCGCAGAGCATCCGAGAATGCTTAACCATCCCCTTTCTGTGCTTCACTGTTCTTCTTATATCTTGCATGCCTTATTTGAGATCTCTATCACATATTCTACTTGCCCATTGTGTCGA
This sequence comes from Platalea leucorodia, assembly GCF_965183815.1. Lineage (NCBI taxonomy): Eukaryota > Metazoa > Chordata > Aves > Pelecaniformes > Threskiornithidae > Platalea > Platalea leucorodia. The sequence goes on along the minus strand of NC_138827.1, from coordinate 26,099,628 downwards.
TCGGTCTGGCTGCAAGAGTACTTGGTCAGATCCTAATTTGTCTTGAGGTTGTCCTGCCAATGTCTGCACACACTCTGTTCTAGAAGGGAAACTTTTAGCCTGATTTCTGGAATACAGCGACAAAGTTTCCCCAAACCAAAATAAATTTTAGAGAAGAAAACAAGCTAATAAAGAAGTTATTAATGAGAAATGATTTAGAGTGCAGAACAGTATGTCACTTACTAACTTATTATGTCAGTCGCATAATAAGCACCATGAAAGAGAAAATCTGCTGTGTGGTTCCTGTGGTGGGACAGATCTCCAACAGCCTGTGTCCTCAGCTGCCTCTGTTCCCAAAGCACTGTCCTGCTCCAGTCAACTTCCAGGACTAGCTGCAAGCCTCTCTCAAAAGACGATCTTCATCGCTTCCAGTTAGGCAGACATTTAAGCTGCTGGATGCTTCTCCTTTGGCTCCTTGGCCAATGACATGTTAATTAACATATGGGACTGAACCATGGCATTGATGCTTCTGGAGATCTCTGAGGAACCAACAGGGATGTCACAGTCCTGACATTACCAGTGCAAGGGCCGCCACCAGCTCTGGCCCCTCTGATGCCAGTGCCCCTCCTGGGCATGAGACGTGCAAACGTGAGGTGTGCCTGCGGTGGCTGTGCCCCCCTCCCCGCTTTCCCCAGCCCTCACTGGGGAAAGCTCTAGGGAAGACGCTCTTTCATATTTCCTCCAGCTGCCCCTAAAGGCACAGAAAATCCCTGAGATGGGGGAAGTCATATAATCTGTGTTTTGGATTTTGCTTAAAAGCATATTAACCCCCCTCCCTTTTTTCTTTCGGTGGGATTTCCTTTGTTTTACTGAGCAGCTGCAGGCTGCAAGGTCCCAGAATTGTAATTTTGGCCTGTAATAGCACTGTATACTGTCACAGTGTGTATTACATATCCAATAAAGCCTGACTATCGCGTCCTCCGGGCACACTTTAAAATAATTGCTTGTAAAAGCACATACTCATCTCAGCTGCACTCATCTGAGGGACCAGTGACAGAAAAGGCTCCCTGACTTCCCACACCACAAATTCTCCTTATCCTCTTCCATCACAGTCACCCTTCATTGCCCCCAGCCCCCAAAATAAGCTTTTCCAAGGGAATCACTCGACGTTTGTCTCTACCCCTTCAGCCTTGCTCAAGGCTGTATGGAGGTGGCCCAACACATAGCGGAGGGAGCACCTCAGGGGCAAGGGGGCAGCAGAGCAGAGGGAGTGGGATTGTCCCATCTATCCTGTAGGAGATGGAGGGATGCCTTTTCCACCTCCTTCTCCACAAAAGTCCCCTTCTCTGTGCACAGAGGAGAAGCAGGGCCAGACCACAGCAATGGCTATTGACTTTCCTACCAGGACACCATGCCACCCTGATGGCTGCCATCACTCTCTGCCTTTGGGCACAGGGTATTGTTCAAACATCAAAACTCCTCTATAACACTGAAGAAAAACAATTTCTCCAACCAATATGGCCTACAAACCCCGGAGACTTTTCCTTTCCTCCTTTGCCTCTTAAATCCTCTGTGCAAGCAAGGAGCCCATAACCCTTTCTTGGCTGTTTCATCCTGTCTCAGAGTGAGTATTAGAAATTAGTGACGAGTGAACATCCAGTACTTTGCAGTTTGGGGTCACTTCACTTTAAATAAGCATCCAAACGTTCACAGCTGAGCTAGCCAAAGCTCATTTGTCTTGAAATTTTCTCACGCGATTTCAGGCACAATTTCTTCTGGCCACAGCTGGGAGTATCAAGAGAATAGTCCTCTTTGCTGTGTTTTGGCATGTTTGGCTCTAGTGCTAGCCAGAACTAGAAGTTAGAAGAAAAAACTCTCTATCTATCTATCTATCTATCTGTCTGCCTATCTATCTATCTAATGTACTTTATGTATGTGTATGTGTATAAAAACTTTAAACCCTCAGAACCCTAATGAAGCTTTATTCAAAAATGGTTTGAGTTGGACATAACATTTTGGAAAATGGTTCTTCATTTCTAACGCAACATACCCATACTTATTAGAAGTCAGCATTTCAGTCCATTTTGAAAAAAGAAATCATGACGTCTGACTGGGGGTGGGGATTTATGTGTATTTTCAAGGTTATCCATTTACGGAAAGTAACAAGCAAAAGTTTATCTGCTGACAGCTCATTGCAAGAATTCCAGGCAGCAGCTTGCAATATTTACACAAGGTGTTTCATTGTGAACTTTCTGAACATGAAAGTATTAAAACTCAAGAAATACACATAGCAAGTTGAAGAAAATTAATTCTCTTCCTTTCATTTCTGCAGTTGCAAGCAGTCTTTGCCCATGTCCTCTTTCCTTTCCAGAGCACAATAACGCCCATAAAAGACTAGAGAGTGTCTGCTCTGTGCAACATTTCTGCTTGTTTATAATGGGGGGAGGAGGTTGAATTTATTACACCTGGTGGGGAAAATCTGGTTTTGTCTATTTTACCTGATGGTCGCTGAAACCATATGTACGATATAAGTGTAAAGAAGCATACCTGTAAAGAATTTCTGCTCTTGAGCTTTCTGCAGGGTTTTCCTGAAGTCCGATCTTCAGTAATCATGGTTTTGCCTTGTTTTACAGAGATCTAATTGTTCCCAATTTCCTGTCGATAAATGGTACAAGGTGTGGAGTTGCACTTTTATATGTTAAATTTCAATCATTTGTCTGACTTAATAGACATGAATAGCTCTTTCAAATGTAAGTGCTTTCAGTTCATGTAGGATATATTTATATTGAAAATCTATTTTGAGTGGGTAAAGCCATTATTCAGGGTGTGGGAAAATATTTCCTACCTAGGGGAGCTGTGGGCACAGGGCCTGGATCTTCTGATCTCAAGAAATTCACTCTATAGGATGATTATTTTTTTCTTTCAGTGAAAATCGCGGCAGGTTCCCACTTGCCACAGGCAGGTCACAATCAAATGTAGCTCAACAACTTGCAGATGTCCTTCCACCGTTGGGGTAATCCTGGTGGCACAAGGACAATGCTTTCTCTTGGAAACATTGTTGGTCCATTGGCATCTTTCTCCTCTTACCCATGATTTTTAGTGAAGACAAGTGTGTTTAATGGCTGGATTTTTGTGTAAATCATTACAGTCTTGCAGTAATCTGCTTTTTGCAACCAATTTCTCTTGCTGTCACTGATAAGGGCTTCCTTAGGCTAGGGTAGGCTGTAAGGAAATAACTGTATCCAGTTTAGGGATTAATTCTTCAGGGATTAGCTCTTCTACATTCTTCTCCTCTTGCCTGCAGAGGCAGGTGAGGAAGCTCCCTACATCACTGCTGTACCCGTGGTGCGTAGTAACTGCAGCATGGGCTGCCCTGAATCACGGAGGCAGTAGTCAAGAAAGCATCTAGCTCTGGGAAGGGAGTACTGGTTGTCTGATTTTAAGCCTCTGTCAGAGCTCCCATCTGAATGTCTTAATCTAAAATATATGGCAATATTTCTGTTGGACCTTGATCTTGCTAGGTGTGATATAAAGAGCAATGTTTCTACCAGTTAATACTTCAAAAAGGGAATAAAGTCCCAGAGAAAATTGTTTTTGACCTGTGATGATGCAATTAAGGATTTGCAAAACTGTTTTAACAGGATGCAGGAGAACTTATAAGAGAACTATTAATGATATCTGATAAACCAGTTCAGGTAAAGCAATTTGTGTATAAACGATAAGTACTTGACTTCATTGTAGACATGAGTAATGTTTCAGTAAATAACAATTTACTGAAATCTTTAAGTCAGCAGTCATTAATCCTGTAAGACTTCCACAGATGAATGTAGGCCTATGTTGCTAAACACTATTTAGGAGCAGATTAAAAAAAAAAATATGACTCACCACATAATTTTCCTAGCCAATATGGATCCTGAATCAGAGTAATTATTCCAGTTAAAACATCCTTGTGTTTGGTATTTTTCATTCAGTTTTACACACTATTTTGAAAGCCCTTGACAGGGTACTAAATTTTGTCTGAGTCTTTTTTCCCTTTCTAAGGCACTCAATTACACCAAAAAATCCATCCATTTCTCAATATATGGAGCTATTTTTCTATTTGTTGTGTATGATACTACTTTTCGAGTACTGAATCTATGAAAAGTGACTGTATTTTTCCTATGAGAAAGAGTTGTGTATCAGAACTTTTCCTTAACATGGAGTGTGTTTTAATATAATTCAGCTCGTAGCTAATCCCCTCCTGCACAGATAACATTTTATACTCAAATTTTACTCTTTGAGCTTTTCAGCCTTTCAATTCCAGTGCTGGATCCGTATTGGGTTTCCTCTCTTAAATAGCCCTCCTGTCTGTTTTGTATAACTTCCAATGGTTTGCAGGGTATCTTTGTTTCAAAATATGTTGGTCTGCTCTGCTGGGACTACATATGTCTCTGTTGTGTTTAACTATCCCCTGCAACCTGTTAATATAGCATAATGGGTTTGCAAGGATAGAAACCTTACCAACAAAATAATACTCCTTTCATTACAAAATGGACCCTGAAAAAAAATAGACGCTTGAAATGAAAAGTATTTCAAGAGAAGAAATATCTAGGTCACAGCTTTTCTCAATTTTTTGTAATTTAATGCAGCCTGGAATAATTGCTGCATGCATTCTTTTGAAATCAAGTCCTATAATGTTCTTATTGCTCAATGTCTATTTTCGAATGTTCCTGGTAATGTACATTGTTCTGTTTTCCAAATAATTACAGTGTAAAAATGCTAAAAAAGTAAGTTGAATCGGAGTTTATCCAAATATTGAAAAGAAACGTAGCCATCCACATCAGCCTGTTAGCTGTTGGTTTCTTCGTGGGAAATTAACTCCGCTTCTGAAGATCTCACTGCCACAAAGCCCCAAACTCTGGAGAAAAATATACTCTAGCGGAGGAGATGGGGGAAGTAAAAGACTTATGGCTCAAGTCTCAGGTAATCTTAGGGAAATCTGAGGAAATTAAGTAGTGCGTAAATGATGCATAGGCTTTCTGCGTCATGTATGCAACTCCCTTTGGAGAAAACACTGGGATCATACATGATTTCTTCTTCGGGATTGTGCCCTTTTCCTCTCACATGTGCTGCAGAAGATATTTTAAGGAAATACTAAAACAATTTAAAAGCATCTGATGGAGGTAAAAAGTTTAAGGGCTTTGTGTACAGCCCGTAGGAATTACCTGGCAGCCCCAGCTTTACAATGCAAAAAAATGACTGCAAAACCAGTTTTGTGAGATTTGCATTGCCAGTCAGCTTAGGAGAGCAGGGGGGAGTATCTGGACGGGGAAGAGCAGAAAAGCAATTGCACCCTAACTTGTCAGGCTCAGAAAATGAAAGGTGTGCAGTGAACACCTTTGGTTTGATACAAAAGTATTTTTCTTTCCATTTAGCTTCACATTTTTCTGCACGCCACTTGATATGACACCAGGTGAGGGGAAAGATATGGAAGATAAATACCGAAGAAAAGTATCTACTTACCTGCTAAGAGAGAAAATACCAGCAGATTTTCAGGTCAGCCATACATGTTTGAAAAGCTAGTCTATTAAACGAAAAGATTATTTTCCACTCTAGCAACAAATGAAGCACTTGAAAAATCTCAACCTGTTTCATGAATCCTTCATGAAAAATAGTTGACTGTAACTACGAAGTGGAGCTCACAAGTTAGTGTTATGCGTTCTTCTGTATCTGTGCACACATGCCCTTTGAAATTCATAGACTTAACCTCTTTTCACTTTTGTTGTGTCTAAAGAGAATCAGTTTTCAAATAGGAAAAGGAGGAAAGCTTAAACCGCTCCAGTGAATAGTTACTTATCCTCCCTCTTAACCACTGCACTCCGTTACCATCTCTTCATATACAGTCAAGAAGTGTGCTATGTTTTGGGTGGGATTTGTAACTGAGATCTGGACCATTTCTGTTGCTGAACAGCCTGATATGCTTCCCACAGAGGAGTTCAATGGTATCTGAAGACAAGTCAGGAACATCCCTACCCCTGTTACTTATTGCCAGATTTCTTGTCTTACCATTGGTGGCCAAACAATTTTTGCTACGGGTGATTTCCATCTGCCCAGCTAAGTTGCTGTGGCATTTTTAACTGGAGAAAATGTTGGGCTTTTTTATTCTCTTTCTACCCCATTTTTGATCTTTGATTTAATACAGAGATCTGACTGGCCCTGCAAAAGAAAACTTAAATTAGAAAACACTTTTAATTAAAGTGTTTCCTGTCAATCCAAATAGGTGTCTCTCTTATTACTCTTGCAGGAATAGAGGTTAACTAGCTTAGTTCAGTAATTACTGATATTCTCCAGCAACGAAGCTGGTTTAGGTGGTGATTTTGCCAGAGTTTTAGCTACACTGCATAGATGGGACAGGTTTTCAAATACTTTAGTCCTGTTCAAATTTAATTATAGAGTTTTATTTTTTTGAGAAGTCATCATTGTGTCCATATTAACAAAATTGTCTGGATTGCTCTTAAAAGTGTTTCTAAGATGTTAAGTCTTAGTTTTTATTCTTTATGATGATGACAGTAATTGCATTGCACTACTGGCTTTTTTGGTTAGTTTAGTGGGATCCTTTTTTCCCTATCCATATGATTAGCCATGATGACCATAAATAGCCATATTTCCATCTGAATCAGTAGACACACACTGACTAATGCAGGAGTTCTCGTTTAGCAGAAGCCTAGCTCTCCTTATGTGTTTGATAGAGTGAAGTTGAATAACCAGTGTTCAACATGGGTTAAAGCTCCCGCCCCTTTGCATTCATCATAGCTACGCACTGTTGCCGGTGTCCGCGTTCTTTCAGCTGTGGTAGGGTCACAGAGCATGCACAATGCATACCACTCCTGAAGCCAAAAAGTCTCTTCGTTACATAGAAATAACATAGAAATAACACCAATCAAATCATTCAGCCATTGAATTTTACCTTTTCTTTTTCTTATCTGGAATTATCTAAGAACATCATCACCCTTCTTAATTGTTAGCAAAAAATTATTCACAAATAATTGATCATCTGTCAATTTTTCTTATCAATGTTCAAATGCTGTCTTTTTTTTCTTTTTTTTTTTAATTAGCCATTAGATTTACAGGAGAGTGTAATACAACTTCACTCCATGATCAAAGGAACACACCATTTAGTGCCAAGTTTCCAATGTGAATACTTGTGTTATAAAATTTCTTTCCATTAATTTGTTGCTTCTGTAATTGTTCCTGTCAGTAAATGTGTTCGTTACTGGAAAGATAAACTTAAAAAGAACATAAGAACAGTTACAGTGCATTCAATAAGGCATTAAAATTAGTATTCCTGGGAACCCTTTTTGTAATGTTTTCCCAGCAGTATGTCTTCCAATGGACGGCTCTACAGAAAGCTTGGGGAGAGAAGGAACTTAGGTAATTTTCCATGAAAATCTTGTTCATTTAGCCCAGAAACTGCAAGACTGGACACTGTTTGGCAAGATATAATTCAATAACAGCATCTTCCCTGCCTGGGAATATAACTCAGTTGCCTGGTTTATCTGAGAAACCTTGTCTGAGTTTTTAAGCATGGAAATAAGCAGCTGATTAAAAGGAGGATTCGAAGCAATTTTGTTTGAAAATGTGGCCCTTTTCAAGCAGCAAACTCAGCTATCTGTATTCTTTTAGAAATCTGAGATTACTGCTTATTTGAGAGAGCTTAAATGTACATCTATTCTTGGTGATAAGCCTGTATTTTCATATCCATTCCCCTGATGAAAAAGAAACTTGAGAAGAATTTCAAAGAAGGGCTTTTTCCCCCATTTGCAGAGGAAAGCCAATAGGGCAAAGAGAGCTCAGACATTTTATTGAATGGGCTGCATCTTATCTGCAAGACCGTGGTATCCTTTAACGTTCCTGGGAATGCAAAGTCCCTTCTCCTCCTCTCACCATCACCTGATGTCCATGTGGCACCTTCAGCAACTGTTCTGTGCAATTTTAGCTTTGGTTCGTGATAAAACAAAGACGTTAAAATGCAGAAATCATCACTAGTTGGGCCTCCAAGGAGCAGTTAAATAGAACCTTAAAATTGCATTAGGAAGCCCTGATCCCACCTCAGATTTCCTTGTTTGAGACCCATTTGGAGTGATAGGTGGTGAAGGACTGCAGGAGTAGAACAAAGGAACCTACTTATAGACATCTGAACCTACTTATAGACATCTGAAACATCTGAGAGGCTTCATTCTACTTTGGTGTCACAAATTTAAACAAATAATGTTGTTACAGATTCATTAATTATATCAGTTTAGCAGTCAGAGACCCAATACATCTTCTGTCATCTGTATAATCACACAGAAGTCACAGCTGCACACAATACTGTACAAAGAAGGGCAATGACTTACTGTTTTATTATATTTCATTCCTACCAAAGCTCAGACTGTTCTTTCTGTCATATTTTATGTTATCACCTCCGTTATCATGGAGAGATACCACTATGTCCTCATATCATTTTCTTTAGTATGGAAAAGGTGACACACCTTCTTCCAGAAAATTTGAACTGATCAGGCAGAAAGCTTTCCGCAGCACACAACCTGCGCCTTGGCCTGAAGACAGCATGTTTCACCTGACCCAGCATACGCCAATGTCAAAATCTGAGCAACTCATCCTTAGAGTGAGTAAAGAGAAACAGGCACCTAAAGAACCTCAACCACTGACCCTGCAATAGCCATCACACCTGTTCCTCTCCATTGATTCATGAGGGACCCCATGAATCTCTCCACCATGCACAAGTCTTCCTCGCATATGCTTAAAGTGCAGGGAGGTGAATCCATTGACAAAGATCTGGTGTATTTATCACATCTGCCCGTTTTACCTGTGTTTCCTTTACATGTTTATTTTTCTGGCTACTAGTGGGTTAAATGGAAAAACACACACTGCTAAAGCTGCAGGTTAGTGCTCTGAGATTTGGAAGGATTTTGCTTTCCTATTGTGTTATTCTGTACAAATAACATCATTGTTTTCTGCGAAAAAAAAGAACACAACAAAACAAAACATCTGTTTTACTCTTCACACCAATAACTACATTCCTCAAACGCTGCTAAGGCTACTGAAGCAGGAGACCATCAAAATACAAGAACCACTGTAATGTCTGAGGGGAATTTTCAACTTTGCTGTACCTGGGAAGAACATGAGTCACAGCGTATTTGGCAAGTACAGAGTCATTGGGGAAAATGTCTTGCAAAAGGCATCAAAGCCATGTCAAAGAGAGCAGATGGATTGCATTGTACTTTGCAGACTGGAAGACGCTCTGTTGTCTCCTGGATTAAAGCGGTTGCTCTGAAACACGTCTCATAGTACGCTTTCTGCTGATGTAGTGGTCACTGTGCAGGAAGCAGCTGAGCTCTTTCTAGTGCTTCCAACAGCCAAGTCTGAGCATCCTGATGGTGTCACCCTTAGAGACAGTGTGTCTGAGAACAGGCAGTGACAAGGTTAAGGTGCTTGATAGCCATGTGACTCCAAGTGCACAAGAAAGTGTTAGGTTAACAGTAGCAATGAGGGGGCAATTAGGGGACATAGATCCTATGGAGGTCTAGAAGATCCATCAAGATTTTTTTAAGTGAGGAATTTTTTTTTTTTAATTGCAACACTTCTTGGGGAGAGGGAGAGGAGGCTGTGCTGAGCACGATCCTTTGCAATGCTGATGCCAACTGCTCTGTGTGGAGTAGCAAAGCAGTCTGTATGTGCTTTAGTTGAAACTTGGATGCAGTGCATTGACCCAGTGACTCTTTGCCATTGATCCCAAGGCAGGTGAGCTCAGGTCCTTCCCAGCACAGTGCCGCCAGGAGCACTGGGTCATCACTGAGCTGCTTCTTACAAAGGTGTTTAAAAGATGTGCATGACCTGCCAGAAAAATTTCTCCTAGTCCCCTTGCTTAGAAGTGAAATGTCGTGCCCCCAAAAATCATGTGGGAAGATTACAACCAGATTTTCACGTTGCAATGTGTTCTGTTTACAAACAGAGACCAAACTATGTGGCCAAATCACAACCCCTTATTAGAGGGGAAAGACTGAGACGATGAAGTGCTGTGTGCTGTGTGGATGAGCTGGAACCACTCTGTTGTGCCTCAGCTAATTGGCAAAGAACCCAGTAATGTGGGTATCCAACCAGTCGTTTCATACCTAGAAACTTGTAATTGTGTGAGTATTTCCACTCACTCTTAAGTCGGCTGAAGAAAATGCACAGATGTGAGGGTAAAAGGTTGTGTAAGATTCAGGATGTCGCCAGCTCTTCTTAAATAGCCTCCATGGGCTGCTCAAACGTTATTTTAATAATAAGAGCAGCAATATTAATTTATTGTAAATTGAAAAGGAGAGTTAAAGCAAAGGAAATCTGTGCCTGGATCATCCAAGAAGACACAAGAAATTGAGAGGAACCTCTTCTTCTTCTTGAAATTGGAAAGCCATCCTGGGGGAGGTGAGGGCTGTGGACTTCTCCTGCCTACCCTCTCCTCTCTGTGCCCATTTTCACAGCCTACGGCCAAAGCAGGGGGTTGTATCAGCCACCTATGGGGGCCACAGGTGGTCAGCCGTGGGTGCCCAGAGCACCTTGCACTACCAGCATCACCTGCAAGTCTCTGTTGCAGCCACCACTGGCTGCCTGGCCGGGCTTGCTCGCATGGGAGCAGTTTGTCAGGTGCTCCACTGAACCCCTCCAAAATGCTGCCGGGAGAAGGGCCAAGCTCACCCTCAGTGTGACTTTCCTCAAGCAGCTGGGCTTGCTCTTCTCACACGCCAGCCCCCCTTAGATGAATTGCATGGGCATTTGAGCAACTACCCAACCATAAAATAAGCATAAATATTTTCTCAGGGAGAGGATGAGGAATGTGTTTGCAATCCACTCCAAGATTTGTCTAAAATAACGACTCCATGTCCATGGACAATAATCATATTAGTAAACCAGGAAGTTAAAAAAGGAGCTAAAAAGGGACTATGTTGGTCACACACTGCTGGGTTTGTCCCTTTTTGGACACAGTTGATTAGACTCCTTTACTGGTTTGTAGACACCCTAAGTCTAACAGGGAAGGACTGAAGTACTGACATATGGTTAATATAGTAAAACACCCCAAATCTTTCCAAGCCTTAGCTGAATTTCATCCAAAATTCCATTAAAATACATACTGAAATGATGTGGAAAAAGAGGAGGAATTTTTTTAGCCATTTATGTGTTTTTTGGTGCCTATAGTGTCATCATGATTCTTAATTCAAGTTCCTCAAGTTCACACACCCTGCACAAAACACTGTGTTGACTTGGTGCCGCAACTGAGATCCATTCAGGGAACTTTAATCTTATGGACCCTCAAATCTAACACTTCCAAATTAACACCAATTGTGGTTAGTTTCTTCATATGCACTCTCTCTAGATATTAATTTCTGGCTGTGTGCAACTGCCGACAGGAGAAATGCGTTAGAAAGATTTAAGTCTATCCTCACGCAGGCAAATGATGTTTCAGAGTGTTGATACTTTGACAGGGGTCTGGACACTGGTGTATGAATGGAGATAATTGGGAGAAGAGTTTCTGGTATTTTCATTCCTCAAACCCAGTCCCCTGGTGACTGGGGCTGCAACGCCCGGGCTTCATCAAAACCCTGCCTCGCTTCCCCAAATCCTATTCTAGCACCTTAAAAATGTCAAGAGTACTCATTCTTTCTCCTAAGTACCTTGATGGGAAGGGTACAGAATAGTCCACTGCGGGCTATATAATGTCTTCAGCGAAAAGTAGGAGGCACCTGGGTCATGGCTTGTGTCAGGGACCTCCAAGAAATCCTTCTTTGATAAGCTGGTAGCTGTTCAGTGCATGTCATTATTTGATTTCAAGAATGCTACGAGGATCTATACCATTTTCCCTGTGTTTCTCCCAAAAGCACTGATTGTACAACAGCAGGAATAACTATGAGAGAGGCAGATGGCGTTAGGTGATCATGCTGCTCCACTGAGGCTTAAGTGTTGGACTTCTTTGCAATCAAGGTGGGCTACGAATATACATTGCAGTCAGTCGTGGCTCCACACCTGAAAGGCGAGGAGACATTGCTGCATCTGTATCTGATTTGTGTGTGCCCTGAAAAGGAAATTGTATTGCAGAAGGGTTTTGCACTCAGGCCGTCTTTTTATTTCAAGCTGGTGAGATTTTGCTGGAGGTCCGCTGCAAGCCCTGAATGTTGTGTGATTTCAATATTTTGACATCACTAGTTAAGGCAACACTGAAAAATTGTTTTGCATTGTTTTATTCATTCTGAAATGGTACATTTACCTAGGAAACACCACCCCATGAATCTCCTCATATTGAACAAGTACTGGAAATTTACTGGAGTTTTCTCTGAACAGAAAATTTGCTAAAATATTCTTTTGAGATGAGACATTAGTCAGGCAACTTCCAGATAGTTTCACCTGCAAACCAGGGAGAAAATAGAATAACTTTCATATATTTTGTTTGCTTTTTTTAAACACATTTTTTTCACTGTTTAATTTGGAGATGGATTTTTTTTTTTTTTGCCTGAAAATGCAACTCCAACTCTTTTCTAAAGGCTAACAAAATAGCAATCTAAATGTGAAAATGAAACAATCATTCATTTATAGTCACACAAAATAGATTAGTCAATCTGAAATGAACTTTTTTTTGTGATTTTTCTGGTTTGGCAGCCAAATTAAAAAAAAAAAATCATCCATTCTTTGCACAGCTTTAAATAATGTGTTTCAAAAATAGTCCAAAGGGATACATTCACACAGAAACAGATTCTCTTTCATTTCTCAAGGCATCCAATAGAGAGGGGAAAAAAGGAACCAGAAGCTCCTCCAAGTTTCCTTCTGCTGCTCCTCTTAAAACAGGAAAAACACATTTCTGACCACATTACATGTTTTAGTTGGACACCACTAAATACAAGGCTTCTGCTGAAATGCAGAACACCACCCGACCAAAGTTCAAAGTCGGGCAACCAGCCATGATTATTTGTAAAATAAAATGAATCTGAAAGCTGTCATAAGCACAAATGCAATGGTAACTTGGAGCATCCTCCTAGTTGTAAACACCCTTCCGCAGTGATCCCTGACTCTTTTATTCTAAAATTTATCCTCCTTTTGTGACGCAGCCAGAATTTAGGTGCACGAGGACTTTGGCTTGGGATGCTGGGTTGTCCTGTCTTTCCTTCCTTCATCTTCCCTGCTGTGTTTTGGTTTGGGCAGTACTTGAAGGCAGCATCATGGTTTTCATGGAAGGCACTGGGATATAAGTTGTCCATGCACGAGTAAAACGAGGAAGAATAAGGGACATGCTATTGGAAAGGGGCAGTGCTTTCCTCTGAGAGATTTGTGGTAGCTCCTTCATCTCCCCCTTGCTGGGAGGGTCTTGGCCCTTCTCACTTCTGATGGCCTTTCCCAGTACGGCGTGCCATGTCTACAAACCTGCCCTTCTTCCTCCACACACTGAGTTAAAAATAAAGCTTTGGGGGAAAACGTGTCCCCAGTGTCTCTTAATTCTGGGACCTGTGTTTTAATTCTTTAGTTTCTCCTTTCTGGGGTTTTGTTCTGGTTCATTTGGATGTATGAATTCAACCTTTTATGTATTCCTTATTATTTTGACTCATGGGGACATTTCTGCCAAGCCCACGGTAGATTCTGTGTGCTGTGAAATACATAATTGCATTCACACTCTCTGGTTAAATCATGTGGCTGTTATTTAGCTTGCCAAATTCCCATATCTACCAACAATTTAACTAGCAGAGTACCTAGAAGTGTAGCAAGGAGTGCAGGAGCAGAGATTTTCTGCTTTCCCACTCCAGACCTCCATCCTCTATGAGATCTGTGGATAATGTCTGTGTAGCTGGGCAGAAAAAAAATCCATCTAAAAAAAAGCGGCGGCAAATATTTGTGCTTCTTTCCATATCCAAGAGGTGATCACCCCTGAACCTTTCCCCCCCAGGTTTGGTTTTGACAACAGAAAGCTCTTTGGGCTGCCCAAAACTCCCTGAGTTGTGAGCTTCAGGCAAACCAGCTTCTAAGGCCAAGAGGATCTAAAAGAGAGTGATGCTGCATCACATGCAGCTGCCCTGGATGTCTCCATGCCAGCTGGTGTGACTAAAACTTGTCACAGCTCTTACCCAGGTGCTAGTCCGTGATGAGGTGTGTGAACTGCTCCACCCTGAACCCCCTCAGAACTGGTCTTACAAAAACCTCCCTAGGTTTGAACTTGCCCGCAGTTTAAACAGTGGTTTTCACTGTAACCAGAGAGGCTTTCAACCTTTTTCTTGGCTGAAGCGGCTCGCCAAAATTCAGGGCTTAGCACTTTTTTTTTTTTTTTCTCCCCTCTCTTTTCTTTCCTGGTTTGGCTGGTGGGAAGAGGAATGCCTGGCTGGAGTCAGAGCTGGTGGTGATGTGGGCTCTTTCTTCCATGGGAAGCTATGAAGTCCCACTTCCCCCTGCACACCAGGAATCAAAGAGCCGGAAAGGCTCTTCTTGATCGGAGAGCCAAGTGCTGTTCCCAACCAACCCTTGGCCCCAAAAACTTCCCTTTGGAGTTTCTCAGTTCCTGTGCTTATTCTGGCCTCATCCTCTGCTTCTCGCCACGGCTCCCAGGCTGTGGGCATACTCCAGGCGCTCTTCCCACTGCCACGTCCACCAGGCGCTTACCATCACCTCCATGATGGGATGGAGTTCACGGTTCTGCCAAAGGAGGTCACCTCAGACCAACCCTTCGTCAGCGTTGAGAAAACCCGTTTCCCCCATGAGGAGATTTACCCATTGGCAACAGATGTCAACAACAAAAAAACAGCCATGCGGCACTGCTTGTGGTCTGCAGGCTTTGGAGACCAGCAGGACCTGGCGTGTCTCACCTCCTGGTGCCAGCTGCAGGGCAGAGCAGCTCATGGCACTGTGCACTGGCAGCAAGGATGGAGGATTGGTATTTAAGGGTTGAACATGGCAGATAAATCAGGGCACTGGGCGTGATTTCCTCTAGGCAATTTGTACTCTGAAGCAGTCATGGCACTGAGCTTTAAATAAGTCCTGTTCTGTTGTAATCAGTGAACCAAGTGCATTTCACAGGTGCCATGCTGCACGTTTTTAAGAATAATAGCAGTTGTACAGCTTGGGGCTTCCTCTCTGAAGAAAATAGATCCAACATAATTCCATGTATATATGGCTGCTTTAATAAATATACTCATGTATGCTGTAAAAATAGAACATTTTCCTGGCCCTGAGGGTATGGATTTCTCTGCAAACATTGCTGTAACATGAAGTTTCAGAATCCTTTTCTGCAGAGGAAAACGAGGATTTTTAGTAAGTACTTGATTTAAAAAAAAAAAAAAATCAGCAGAGTTGTCTGCAGGACAAAACTTTGCAACTGTTGTTGTTCACATCATCAACAAACAGACTGAAAGAAGTGGTGTGCAGGGGTGTGGGAAAAAGAGCTTTGTGGTTTTCTGTTTCAGCTCTGCCTGTGAATCACTTTGCAGTCTTGGGCAAGTGGCTTAACCTCTCGGGGACTTGATCTATTTAGCTCTGCAGTGGGCTGAACAGTATTTAGTGGACCTCATTTAGGGAGTGTTGGAAATATCCATGAGAGTTGAGAAGATGCAGAGTTCCTGAAGAAAGATGGCATGTAAGTGTAATATAGTATTATCATGCTTGCTGGAGTATCACGGCTTTATACTTCCAGAAATCCAGATGTCTTACATGAAAAGGGTGTTATTGCTACATACGTATGGATTTTTCTTCCTTAGAGGCAAACAAAGCAACATCTTCCAGACAGGGACCAAGATCCTGACATCCTCATCAGGCAGACTCCCACCCAAGCCAAGTACAGTTTTGCCTGAGCTAGAATTTGGCTCTTTGTGAATTATCCAACACCATCCATTGACTCTTTAACCCATAAATTGTCAAACTCAATTATTTCCAGCTAAGCAGATGGCTGAAAACAAATAACCTGTAAGATAAGGTACTCTGGCTCTAGTTTTAAGTAAAATTCAAGTTTGCTAAACATGAACGTTATAGTTACATAAATAACAGGAGAAAAAATCACCACCGAAGCCAAAAATCGTTTTTCTGCAAAAACATAGAGGATCAATTTCTCCAGTTTAGTATTACCAAACTTGGCAGTAATTCACATTGGAAGTATAATGATGTCATCTGGTTGGCTTTTTCCCATCGCAAACAGTAAATCTTAAAATCTGGAGAGATCTTTTATTTGGTTATTCATATTGTACTGCATCAAGGGGTTACAACACATGTGCCTGGGCTTATTAAAATCATCTGGAAGAGAAGAGCTTATTATTTAAAGGCGCAGTACTTAGGCCTATGCTGTTTTTCCTGGAGACTGTTTTTTTCTGATGTCAGCTACCCTTATGGTCATACGCTCACCACCACTTGTGTCATGTTGAGAGGGCCCTTTGTTTGGAGTGGCTTTTTGTAGTGGCTGGAAATAGACACTCTAACCCATAGACTTGCATCCGTCATCCAAGGGACCGGGAGTGCACAATGCCTTTCTTCTTTGGGGAGGACTTACACCAACATGGTTAATCTCCTCGTTGACTTTCGAATGGAAAGTTACTACTCTCTGGTGATGAAGTCCACACGAAATGTCCCATTTTGGGGAACAGGCACATTGTTGTGCTCTAGCCAGCCCAATCGCTTGCTCCCAGGGACAGTTTCATTGCATTTACTCTGGTGCAATGAACAAATAGCAGGCTGGACTTCTTCAAGGCCTGAGGTGCCTTCAGCTGGGCTGCTCCTTTCCTTGCTTTCCCAAATTTCCGAAGGCTTCTTTCTCCTGCTCGTTTTTATTTATGTTTCTGAGGTCTACGTTGTTTGGGGTTTGGTTTGGGCTGCTGGCTGGTTTTCTTGGAAAAAGCTGCGGTGGAGCAAGCGCAGGATGTCCTCACGACGCTGTTTCATGGAAATTTCCCTCTCTGGAGATCACTCTCTGTTTCTCCAAGGCATCAAGCCAGCCCAGCAGTACCGAGCAACCTGTTTTTTTTTTCAGTCAGTGGATTCCTCGTCATAGATCCACACAGGATCTAATTATGCCTCTGCATAGTTTTTTCCCCATTTATTTAATATCTCTGCATGTGTGTTTGCGCCAGTGCGTTCTGCCCTGGCTCCCTCATGAGTCCCTCTGCGTTGGCTTCTTCTTCCAACCTGTGTGGTTAGAGGTTTCAGTGGTTTATTAAATCTCCTCATGGTATGGGGGAAAGGCCCATTTTGTAACTTAGCCAGGTAGGAAAGTTTCATGCTGGAGTACCCTAGTGAAAATTTGCTGAACTCTTCTCCTGCAAAAGCATGACTGAAATACTTCCAGCTAACTGTGAACACTCAACAGCAACTTATTGGATAGCAAAGCAACTATTTCCAGGTACACAAAATCATCCCATGGCTGGAATTAGAAGTAAAAAAAAAAAGGAAAAAAAAAAAAAACCTGTCACATTTTTTCTCATATTTGGAGAAGGAAACTGTCTAACACCTGAAAAATTAAGATATACCCATTTGAGAACACCCTTTTACTTTTTTCCCCAAGTATTTGGCAAGATGCAGCTACAGGAAAAACCCAGCTTTAGCTTTGAAATTAGCAGATTCCCCATATTGAATATCACTATGAAAACCACATTTCTGTGATGAGGATGGGTCACTTCAATGGACATGAACAGCTTGGGGTGTCAGGTACGAGGTTGTAAGATCTGCTACCCAAAGTCTTATTCTGGTCATTTCCTCGCCTTCATCATACCAACCTGATTTTCAGTGCAGGTGTTACTGTATGCAACAATGCTTATTGAGTAGTTCTCTGAATCCATGTCCACCCACAGAAAAGATTCCTACATCATCCACACTCATGTATATAATTTCTATCCATTTATCTGTATAAATAGTGGAAGGATAAAAGGCGGATCTCTCTGCTATCTTAAAAAATCTAGATTATCAATATTCTTAAATTCAAGGACTGAATTCTTAAATTCAATTTAGCACAGTGCTGTCAGAGTTTTCTACACTTAATGTGCCATCTTAAGGGTTGTCCTTGTGCCTCACTTTCCTAGCTGTGAATGTTAATTATTTTTCTGCATAACGACAGCGACCACAGACCCGCTATAGATAATATTAAATCCTGTCCCAAGAGGCTATTATTAGCCTCCTTGTGTCTTTGTACACCACGTTGCAGTCAGTAGTCTCAGCTTTGCTTGTGTGATAGTGCAGGATAATATAACACAAATGACAATGATGAACAGTGTTGTCAGGCGTTCAGCTATGCTGGCTTTGTAGCAGCAGCTGCCGTAACCTCATTGTGTCTCCATTTCTTCATCTCTGTCAGGGATACAGTACTCTCCTTCAGTCTCACACGGTTGCAGTTGGGCCACAGCACAATGAGTTAATGCTTGTAGATGCAACACAATTGCCAGAGAGTGCAGAAAGAACATGTATAAAAACTAGTCACAAATTTCCAGCCAGGCTTATAACTTAAATCACCTTTTTTACAAAAAAGGCCTGCTTTCCATGAGGGAAAAAATTGACATTTCCTGAAATCACTAGAAGTTTTCATCTGACTATGAAAAATTTACTAGCCCCAGTTGAAAGCTTTTTGATATTTTTGATGAAAACATAACAGTCCTAGAAAAGAAGAACCTTCTTGGCTGGTCCTGGTTGATTGTTACTTTACTCTGTATCATACCTGATCACTGCTGCGTTGACTTTTTCTTAGCTTAGAAAAAGTGCTTTGATTAATATCGTTACAGAAGCCTGTTAAATGACAGTGAATATTTTAGAGTTATTGTACCTGCTTAGTCAAACAGAACATGCTTCCAATTAGCGTTGGTCTGCACTGTTTCAAAGTAAATGTGTAACTCATTATCAGCTGGTATCGCAGGTTTTGAACCAAAATACATCCCAAAGGAAATGTATAACAAATATTTCATATCAGTTGCATAAATCCTGAGAAAATGTGCCTTATTTTTTTTCTCTCTTCTTCTTGGGATACTGTACCACATAAAACACTAACAGGCCTGTATGCCTGTTGCTGCCTAGATGCAGGGCTCGGTCACCTCCACTTTTTTGCCTGGGATCCTGGAGAAAGCAATGGGCAAGTTCCAGCTTCATAGTGAGTTATGGTCAGATGGTATCAGCTGCAAATAACCCTGATGAAGGAGGGGAAAAAAAAAGCATTGTCCCAGGGGAGATTGCAGGAAGAGTTGCTCCTCATGGGCACAGTTCTTCCCCATGCTCCCTCCTGTGCCCAGGAAATGTGTGGAGAACTCTTCATTTAACCAGACCTACTGTCCTCAGGAGAGCAAACCTTTCCTCTCTTCTGGGTTGTGTTTCAGTCTACACGAGATGAGGAGTGTCCTTATATTTGATCTCCTTCCATCAAAACACAAACAGTGACAAATAATCTGGGTTAGCCCAGTATTAACCCTTGGTGGAGCATCTGACCTGCCCACAGATCAACTGAGGTTTGTCCAGGGATTCCTGGGATTTGAGTTTCTGTAACTTAGACAGAACCAGTGTCATTTAAATTAGAAAGCATATTATATTCCACCATTGAGCTCTTGATATCCCATTCACACAGAGTAGATGTTCCTGTTGGTGCCCCCACATCCTATGATCTACGTGAAGAGCCTGTTTTTGTCTCTCACATATAGAGAAAGCTTTCCCCTCTTTGCTAACACATTGTTTATGAACTTGACCCACTAGCCTCCTCTGCTTGGCTTGCTCCCCTACCTTGCTCATCAGCTTCACTTCAGACAGGTCCTTCCGAAAAAGGTACTCCTCTCCTGCACACACAAAAAAGCAAGTTGGCTATATAAAATAAACCAGACTAGCCTACAAAAAAGGCACCATGCGATAAAATTAGTTGTTACTTAGGCACTACATGGTCTTGTTCTGCAGCAGCTTTCCGTCTCTTTCACCCATGACCTGGTGTGCCTTCCCCCTCCCTGCGTTGCAGGGACCCCAGGGCAGGGCTCATGGCTGACTGCTCTGTGAGGTGGCTGGGCACCGTGGATAGTTCATGCTTTGTTTGATTACTCTGTGAGGCAGCTCATGAGACAGGAATCAGCCCTGTCTATAAGGTGCTGTATTGCTCGGCTGAGCCGTCCTGAGGATAAAACATGTTTAGGTGTGTCTGCTCCTCACAAAGCATGCCCAGCCCTGGTGCAGATGTGAAGCGTGCCTGTGGTGTGCACACCTCTCTGTTTTGGCCATGGTCACTCAGTCCTACTGTCCTTTCTTTGGTCATCTCCAGATTTTTCTCTCCATTTTGCTTAGGAATCTGATAGCAAGTCAGGTTTTTATTCTTCTTTCCTTGGAGAAGAAAAATTCTGCACTGTTTTTCTTAAATTGAGGAAATGCATAAATATTCAGCACCGACAAAATAAATGTGAGTAAATACGTGACCAAATGCAAATGAAGCATTCAGCAGGGATATCTTTCAGCTGCTGAAAAAAAGAAATGCAGACTACAAAGGGACAGATTCTCTGCTGGCATAACCTGACATTGTGCTGCTGGGCACAGCATAACATGTCTACATTGAGGACACACAGAAGGTGCCATTCCCCATCTTCAGTGTAGACTCTGGGAGGCTGCAGGCTGGAAGGCGCTGGATCTCTTTTGGGAGGAGAGCGGCAGAGGATGCAGGGGATATAAAAAACTAATGTGAAAGAAAGGAGAGGCTTTCAAAAAAAGAGCACTGTGTTTACATATTTTATGAGGCTGCGCAGGAACTGGTTGGAGGGGTGCTGCACAGATACGTTGTCCAAATCGTAGGGTGTTAAATGCTTGGATGACATTCAAGTATGCATATTCCCCATGTCACCCGTTGGCTTCTAGCAGCAGCCCAAATCCCAAAGGATCCCTATTATTAATTTATCCTTGATTCTTAGATAGGCACAGGCTATTTTGATAAAGGGAGGAGAGCTATTGTGACTTTCCTTCCTTTATTGCTCCACCCAAGATAAAGCAGACAGGATATTTTACAGCATTGTACGCACAGTCAATATATCGTCTAGCAAAAGGTGCTGGACCTCAGAGACCAGGCTCCCTTCTGTGCTAGGCTGTCTAGTTCATGTATAAAACTGGAGAAATTTGATTTTTCAAGATTTCCTCCTTGCTCCTAAATTGCTTAGCCCAGACTTTTTTTTGATTCAGATTGTGTTATAGAGGCTTCTGCCCAAACCATTGATTATGGGGCTGTAGCAAAGAAATCCGCCACAACAGCCTTCAGCCCAAATTCAGTCAAAATACAACCTTATCCCTTCAAAGACTGTGTTCCAGAAACTCTGTGTAAATGTTGTTGGATCATTATGACCTACACCTTTGGTAATGCAGGCTTTCGGTCACTCTTACTTCTGTCTTATCACTGTTGTGTCTCTGCGCAGACCTTTGAGCTGGCTTTGCAAAACACCCTGTGAGTTGTGCAGTGCTTTTGCTGCCCATCACATCTCTCAGCCCCCTTCTTGAAAGGGTTGCAGCCAGGTAGGAAGGAGAATGGGGTTTCCACCAAGGAGGACTGCTGTTGGGAAAAGTCACAATGTACTCAAGAAATCTGCTTTAGTATAGTTTTCCTTCTGCAAGACCCCTTCTTCTGTCCTCATGGTTAGGGACTTTACCAAAGAGGAAAGGAGAAAGGTCTCTGCAGACCTGAATTGCTCTTAAATTGTCCCCACTGTAGGAAAGGATTCGACTGATGATGTTATTTCTGGTATCAGTCACACAATATCACTCTTGCACGGATCCCCACATCCCCTGATGTGGGTTGGCAACTGGGCCAGGTCCAGCCACCCATTGCACTGCACAGTGGCTGGGTACATGCCTGGACCCTGATAATATAAGCCCATATTTATCCTTTTGGTGACTTTTCAGTCACACCCACATCAAAATGTTGAGCCTCTTCTGGGAAAAAAACAATGCAGGGGACGTGAATGATGAAAGGGCTCCTGAGACAGTCGCTGCGCCGACTTGGAGCTGAGCCCAGAGACACACCATGGAAGTGATGTGTTTCACGTCTTTTACCGTAAGAGCCTGGTATCAGAGGGGTACAGGACTGGTACCGTGTTTACCCAGGCACTTTGAATAAATCTGCTTCCTCCACCAATACAAACTGCTCAACTAAAATGGATTAGTGCCTCATAAAAGGGGGCACCTGCTCTCTTATCCTTTAAACAAAAAACAGCCTTAAAAACATATGAATAAGCCACGTTGTTTTAATGAGATGTGGAAATTAGCTATCACTGCCAAAACACAACTCCTTCTCTCAGCCTCCTGTTCTGATTATAAGAACAGTAATTTGCTAGCTCCCGACTTCCTGTTATTAAGCCAATTTTTCAATTTTCAGAAAGATTTGGGATTGTAATCTAAAATCCAGGGGCTGACATTCACCTACCATGGATGACCACCTCCACCTCCTCCACCTCCTCCTTCTCCTCCTCTTCTCCTGGGGCAGGATGCAAAGCCATGATACAAGGGACACCTTCATGTCCTTGAGCACTGGGGAAAGCCTTCTGCAAAGGGCAAAAGGTGATGTCCACATGTGACGGGGAGCCGCAGGAGACACAAGGCCCCTGGCACCAAAGGCAACAAGAAGAATGAATCAGCCACTGAATTTCCCAGAAGACTTGCCATCACAGCCCAGGCCTTGTTTTTTCCATATAAAAAAGCAGTCTTCCTCTGAAAAAAGCAGTCTTTTAGACGGAAAAGCCCTGTTTTCTTTGCAAAAACAACCTACCTAGCATAATAAGATTACTGCATGTTATGAAACCTATTGAAAGAGAGAATATCTACAGGAAAAAAAGGACTTTGCATGCCTGGCTTCTGCCAGGGAAGTGAGCAAAGTTATCCTTGCAATGAGAAATGGAGGTTTTCTTCTAGTAACACCATTCGTTCTTTAACACAAGAATGATACTAAGCCCCTGAAGGGCTAAGAGAGCTGAGTTTGTTGGTTGCTGTACTTTCTATATGAACGACACAGCTACGTATATTCCTGGTCACTATGTCAGTGACTTCTGGAGTGTCCTGAAACACAGAGCAAGGTGCATGTCACTCAAGGGCTCACCAAATATTAAAGGGACTCCCGGGCAGCCCTGAGCACTGGTAAGGGTAGTTTAATCAAAGGCATGCGTGAACATTTAAGAATTTTCTCTTGTTCAAATGACAGACTGACTTTCCTGTTCTTGGACAGCATTAGATTAAAGCAGGTTCCACCTTTGCCTGTTTTGGGGTGTTTTTTTAAAACCCTGTCGCCATTCTGTCTAAATATTGCAGGAGAGGTTTTCAAAGACACAAATAGCAATTCAGCTTCCAAATGCCACCAGCTTTCCAAGAGAGATGACCATGAAATTGCCCTTTGTACAGTGAAAATCATTCCTGCCTATACTGTGCTATTAGGTTACCCCTACGGGCTTCTTCTGTTGACCTCAAACCCCCGTGGAGCTTGTGTTCCCAGCTGCTGGCAGGGCTGGCACTCGGGTAACAGATAATGTCAGCAGTGCCTTTGCAGCCTGCATATTTCACTGTTTACTTGGGTGACACACATCTCTCAGTGACACACATCTTTCAGTGTTAAATGTCTCTATTTCTGTGGCTATACATATATATTTGTGCAACATTCTTACAATAACATTACATTGGAAATTTGTGGCAGGCAGGATCTATATTTTACATGTTCTCTCCAGTGACCAATAGCAAAGTTAAGCTTTTCTAATGTATTTCATTACGTTATCCACATAAGACACCTCACTGACACTTCCTTTGGTTCCTCTTGTATTAAATTTCCTACCACAGTCTATATTCTATCTCTTCATTCCAGGGGAATATGGATTAACTGAAATGTATTGGACAACTGAAATCTTCTGAATATTTTCCTCCAAGTGAGGAAATTCCCTGTTGTTGATTTGTTTCTGTGAGCGGGGCATGCTCGGATACAGGCAGAGGATTCTTGGTACACAGAGTTCCTTTCACAGCTATAAAACATTATTGTTTACAGAGGTATATTTTCCCACATCTCTGCTGTATTAATCATTGCTCCTGACCCAGAATGTTTATTCTGAAAAACAACCACCACCGAGTCTCCCTTCTGGGATGCGATATTAAAGTATGTATGCAATGGAGAGGGCCAGAACGCGATCGCACGGAGGCTCTGCGCCTCCCCATGCTTTTATTTGCCTTATAAGTCATACCCTAAGAGCTAGCCTGCACTTTCAAACTGTAATTTAAGTCCATTGATCACCTCCTTCACAAAAACCATGAGTCAGCTATAACCGACGTGGCAAGGCTGTTTGTTTATTCTTCTGAACAGATGTTTGAGCCGTCTCTCCAACCTCCAATAAAATATTGCAGACAACTGTGAAGTTTACTAACCCCTTGTTAAAGCAATCTTCTTGAAGTCTTTAGCTCACCAGAAGATAAACTGCACCAGCATGGCATGCTCCCACTCTGAAGTACAGAAAGCCATTTCTACCAGCAAACAGAGATTATGCCCATAAACTTTTGCACTGGAAATCATTGTGTCTCTGGTTTAGATCAATGACATTAAAACAAAGACAGATGGAATATTTTACTCTTATCTGAGGCTGTGGTTAATTGCCTTTCTGATTCCTCACATCTCTTTTTCCTCTCTTCCCTTCCTCCTCTTGGCACCGGGCTCAGTGCCCCAATGGACTGGCTGTCACAGGGCAGTGGCACATGGCAAGAAGTCTTGCAACACTCATCCTTGTGTCCACAGCCTGGGGTTAGCATTTGGGGTTGGCAATGCGTCTCCACTTCAGGACTGGCATTCAGAGCAAGACCTGCAGAAGTGGTTTTCCTTACAACAGCAGCAAATGGATGCAGGGACAATGTTCCCGTTCCCACCGTGTCATGTTTGCAGGCGTGTCTGGTCCTTGCCCTCCACGTGCTCTCTGCCCACTGAAGGATGGTTATGCTCAGCCCATCCAACAGGAGAGGGCAGCAGCATGACAGACAGGTCTGAGACCAACAAGGACTGGGACAGGACAGAGGACAACAAGTGGGGAAGGGAATGGGCTGACCATGCCCAGCAGCATCTGGGGTGGTCAGTACATGGGACATTAGCTGAGGACAGGATGATCAAGTTGGACACGCTGCTAATAGTGGCAGACCAGTGCTTCTTTTCACCAAGACACATTGCTTCTCTAAAGCTACATAATGCAGTATACAGCTTGCATTTATTTTTGACACCATTCCCCCAGGTTTTCATCTCTCAGTCCTTTCTCCCTTGTGTCCCACCCTTCCAGGAATTCACATTGCACACATTTCTGCAAAGGGAATTAATGATTTCTCTTTAAAGTTATGGGTGAGGAATGTCCTTTCTATTAATGCTTATCATCATGTACTACTTCAATAAAGATTCCTTGTAAACGAAAAAGAATGTCCTGAGCAGTGCTGGGGGGCTGAATTGCCTAAGATGTTCAGTGTCCAGGGCCAGGCCCCTGAACATGCACAATTTTAAACACAAAGAGAACACTAAGTATTGGCTTAAGTATTCGGTTGGCTCAGAGCAGTGTGCTTTCTATGCTACCCATTGTACAGCATTGGGACTGTGATTTCTTTTTGTTCTCTTTGTAAATAAATCCTTATAATGACTTTTCCTTGTCTGACTCCAACACAACGGATGAAGCATACATGACACTAATGATTCAGCACGGCGAGTCCCTAGCCCATGTCTGAAGCTTGTCTGCACTAAGGGATCTCACAAAATGTCCCATTGCCCCCTCCTTTCCCAAGGAAATAAGACACACATGGGAGACAGACCATGCTCGGATCAGTTCCCAGCAAGGAGCCAAGACACAACCAACCTGTGCACCCAGAGACCAGGAGGGTGAGCACACACGTTGCCGGGGCCCGTCTCTTCCATCACAATTATTTTGCAGAAAGCCATCACTTTTCCAAAGATGTCACCAGGTCAGCAAGCAGCATCACAACAGTATATGGCATCAACAGCATCAGGTCTGCTGCTGCAAATGGCTGGCGTTGTATCCTCAGTGAGAAAGAGGCATGGGATCTATGTGACCAAAAGGTGTAATCTTTTGTCACCTGAGCTACAGTAGCAGCTCCTTCAGCTGGTATCAGTAATAGCTTTCTAGCCTCCACATGCAAGAGGCACTCAAGAGAGATGCAAAGCAGATTATAAGCACAGTGCAGATGCATAACAGAGTGTCTGAGTTGACTGGTGGAAGGTTTTTCTCAGTTGCAAAGTCAGTCTTTCATGCTTTGGACCACGTTAATGATATTTGATAATATACAGCATAGAAAAGATGGAGCTTCTATATCCCAGACAACAGACTCCATAAATGCATTTCTAAAATAATTCAGTGAGAGATCATCTGTTACATTTGTGCACGATGAGAGGGAAATTGTCCAGAATTCGTATTCTAATGGGGAAAAAATAATCCTTGGAAGCAGAGAGAGGGAATCTGCTGGCTGCAAGACCCCAGAAAGCTTTGAATGTTTCACAGGCTGTAACTGATACTGAGACTTTTGGGCAAATGGACAAAGGAATTCCTGAAGGCAGACCTCTCTCAAGCCCTAAAATGCACATCTTTTTTGTTTTGTGAAGAGACATCTTTAATGTTTTGGTGGAGGAGGTTGTCGGCCTGTCAGGGCTTCGGGAGGTTATTTAACTTCTTCCATTCACAGTCTTGGACTTTGTGGTCTTCTGTCTTTATTTCTAAATGAATTTCTGTCTCAGCTCTGAAATGTCTGGTTCCCATTCCAAAGACGTAATTTGACTTCTCCTGTAAGGGGTCTGACTACATCCACAGTTCTTCTGCAGCCAGAATTTACAGGCACTTCAGCTTCTATTCAAGGCAAATTTGGGGCTCAATATACGTGTTGGGGCTGAACTCCAACAAAGTAAAGTGCTCTCAAGACCAGGCCCCTTGTAACTTAGCTTCTTATAAAACATAGAAAATAAAGTATTCTGTCTCTTAAAATGAGAAAAAGCTCTTACTGCTTCAGAACATCCTAAAAATATATATAAATCTAAGTGTGCTTGTGCTCTCAGTTTTAGAGGTTGAAACCACTGGGCTGGCAGGGAAAAGGAGTGTCAATGGATATCCATCATCAGTATCAGTGGTAAGGTCCAGGGTTGGTTTGCAACCTCCCCTTCTTAGCTGGGTTAGTTGTGTGCCAGGTGTGAGAGCTACTGTAATATAGATACATATGGTACCCAAGGCTGTTGGAGATAGGAGAAATGGAGAAAATTAGTGGCTCGCAAAGAAACCCTATTCATCTTCCTTCCTCCACTTACTCCACTAACAGAAGTGAAGAGAACCATTTTCATGGGTTCTTTATCCTAGAAAGCTTCTCCCACAGCAATGTTCTCCTCTGACACCTCTACACCCCAACATTACAACTATATCTCACTAGTGAAATGGTATGATGAAATCCTATCTCTAAATCTCTTTAGCTGTTGGAGTCACTCTAGGCTTTCAAACAACCTCATCCTGCTGGAAGAAGGTTGAGCACTGCAAACCCCCATTTCCTTTGGTCACCAAGGTTCATTCATGTCAGTGGATCTTGTTCAACGAACAAGCCTTATTAGACCAGAACTGTGTGCTTGTTAACAAAAAAGGATAGGAAGAAGGGACAGGGCTAGATTCCTGAACTTAAACAGCAGAGCTGGGCTGAGAGATAAACAAACTATAAAATCACAGTGCTGCACTGTTGCCAGACTGATATAGCTCTTCTTTTAAAATAGTGTCTGCAAGGAAATGACAAATAATTTTCCATATGCAGACCTTACAGACACACTGAAGTGAGTAACTTGGAGGACGTTAGTATTTTCAGTATTCCTGTCCTTCCGGAAAGCCGTGGCCAAATCCCCACTGAGCACAACGAGAGTCTCCTGGAAACCGTACTGACAACTCAGAGAGCACGGTCTAGTAAATGATGAGTAAAGACCCTGAAATGATGTGTAGGATTCCAGAGGTACGTGGGCTTACGTCTGGACCACAGCCATGTAGAGGTCACGGAGGGAAATAAATCAGTGGCTAGTGAGCTGTGCTGATGAATTTGGCTGTGATTTCTGCCCCGTGCTCATTGTAGTGACTCCAGGACCTGGGACTCCATTCGTCAGAGTGACGGCGGAAATGCAAAATCCAGATCGTTACAATGGAGACCATTGAAAGAAGGCTCTCAGGAGAAAGTCTGTTTAGCAAAGGGAGTCATCAGCCCTTTGCAGCTGCAAATATGTTGTCTAGGACAAGAAATCACAGGGAAAAATAAATAAATACAACCAAATCCTGCATTAAGGTCTCAGACCAAATGAAGTCACTTCCAGAAAAACATTGTCGAGCTCTTTGCTCATGTAACACATGGGTCTCTGTGTGTGTGTGTGTGTGTGTGCTGCAATTACAGACTGCAGCAGACTCATCAGAAGTTAGGAGAGCTGTTTGCCCTGCCCGGTGTGGGGCAGGTTGGGGTGCAATTGCGTGGCGGAGGCCCTGCAAGTCAGTCCTTTCAGATGCTCCCAGGCTGATCAAGGCTTGTGGTGGTCTCTGCATGTGCTGAGGGCAGGATCCTCCTACCTTTCCTTACCTGGGAAACCTTTCTAACATAAGCCAAGAGGTTTCCAGCTCTTGAAGGAGCCTCTATGATGCTCATATACCTGTTGGATCAAGTTGATCATTAGTCATATTTTGCTCCCACTAAGCTTTCCCTCCTCTCAGTTCTCCCAAATTTATTCCATCCTTCTTTCACAACTTAGCTTTTGAAGGCAAATTCCTTGTCACTTCTGCCATCACCCCAGTGGCTGTCATCTGTGAAGCACTGCATTTGTAAGAGCCCATTGGTGAAACAGTCTTCAAGGCAAGGAAAGTTTGTACCAGCATCTTGCAAAATAAGCATTATCTCCGTGACTTGCCTGACATCTCCAAAACTCCAACAGACACGGCAGTTTGGGAGGTTTTGTTGTATAATTATTGCTGAACCCTAAACACAAGCTGTATTACGGAGCTTCACACTCATCCCAAGCAATAAACCAGGGCCTGAGCTTGTACCTGTAGACCTAGCTGCAAATTCAGATTTTAAGATGCTATAAATAGAATAACCCATGCTGCTTTCCTATGTTTTAACAAGGCAGGAGGGCTGAGAGCTGACAGCAGCTCTGTCAGCTCCTTGGTGCCCTGGACCATTTCTCACAATCCGATGCAGCGTGGGAAGGTGCTATGTTCCCTGCACTGGCCCAGGGAAAAAAAAAACCAAACACTTTTGTCAGGAATATTTTACAGAAAGGAGGGACATTGCCTCAAAATCCATGATTTTCTTTTGTGAGAACTGTTGTAAATTTCTGCAGAGAGCATCGACATTGAAAATCCAATTTCCCTGAGATAAACCCATTTTGGCAAGGGTTTTTGTCTTTTCTCTATTTTTAGTAGCATTAACAGTCATTATTCAGATTTTTTAAAGACTCTGTCTGACCATTTTCATCCATGCTTGAGCTTCAGTTTTGCAGCTAGACTAGACTTTCCTCTTCCTACACCGAGTGAAACTCACGGGTGGTCTGAGAAGAACTATGTAGTTTATAGACTTATGTCTCTTTAAGCCCTCTTTTCTAAAACTTCAGTGAACCACAAGCAGGTACCCAGCACAGAGCTAAACTCTGTGGTTTGCAGAAAGCAAATGAAAGCCAGGGAGAAGAAGGGAGGTTATCTCAGGGGGGTCAGTCCTACCGAAGCCTACTCTGGCTTGGCAAGGAGTACATCCTTATTAACGTTGGTTGTAATAACACCCTTCAGCTGGTTCATGCCTGCAGCAGGTGAAGTCTGGTGGATGAAGGCTCTTTGCCTTGGAAAGCTTGCTCTGTTGTTCTTTTATTTCAATTCCCATTTTCAGGAAGGATGCAAAGCCTACCCTCCATTGCGTGCTCTCCTTCGGCGTTTCTGCTTCCTTCCCATAGCTTGCCTTGGGCTCCTGCTAGATAGCAAGATGTTAAGAATCACCATCAACAGAAAAACAGTGTGCTCTTTTATTTTATTTACACAGCTGCCATGAATTTTGTTATGCCTAAATCCTCTGTCTCTTCCTCTCTCAGTGGGTTGGAGAGAGAAGAATGGGCTTTTTAGCATTTGTGTTTACTTTTATTGCTCTTTAAAATATTTTATGGCCTTTTAACAGAGTGGCACAATAATATTAAAATAACTAAAAAAAAAGTACAGAAAATGTATTAAGGCATCATAGAAATGGATTTAACACTTCAAACACCCCTTCAAAGTGGCACTATGTCCTTGCTTTGAAGAGAAGCAATAAATTCACTTTATAATTCTTTATTAGAGGTTTTATTGGAAATTAGAGTGCATGTACTAAACAAAATGTCAGCTTATCTATATACAAATATGTGCCTACAACTTGGATGTAAGACAATGTACTGTACATTACAATGCAATTTATATTACAGTAGCTAGCAGAGATTCAGTCAAGGGCCACCCCCATGCTTAGTGCTCCATCTATCTGTATTAAAAGTCAGCCTTACTCTCAAAAATAAGCAAACGGATGGTGTCAAATGGGAAAATAGCTGAGGCAATTTGCTTCAGGTTGTACAGAAAGGCCATGGCTGATGAGCATCCCTCTGGTACATCCAGCACTGTCCCCCTGGCATTGTAGAGCATGCCTTGCACAAGAGCACACAGCGGATTATCCTAAGCAAAAGTTGTGATACATTGGTAGTCTTATCTCGCTGGTGGCTGGAATTAAAACAATGCAGTGTACAAATGCAGGCAATTATCACAGAGAGAGTAGACAAAACAAGGGGGATAGAGGAACAAGATGCAGGCAAGGGGCAGGCACATGGGAAGCATCCATCTCAGAACAAGCATGAAGCACAGGAAGGCAGAAGGTGGATGCCATGTTTTAAAAATAGCCATGTATGCATGTTTTTACTGCTTTTGTACTGCATCACATCCTGAGGAGCACTGGGAGCCAACAGCATCCTAAGGGACGAGGCTGGGCCAGCACTTTCCCAGGTACCCAGCAGCACAATGGCACACAGAGACTCTCACTCTTCCTTGGGAAGGAGGAGGAGGACGACAGCTCAGGCAAACCCCTTAGCTTGCTCAGTGCTGATAATTTTCCTTCCCATTTCCGTTGCATTTGCAAAGCTCATCGAGAAACTGGTGAATTAAGAAGAGGGGAAAGATGATTATGCCAACATATGTTGTTTATATGACATAAATAATCACCATCAGGGTTGTCACAAAGGAGACTGCCACTGGGGAGTCAAGGGTGGGAGAAGACCAAATGGTAATTATGGCACTTGAAGCAGTGACAAGCTCCCAGTAGCCCAGAGAGATAAATCTGCTGCTGCCTGCTCCTCCTGAAGTTATGGCATCCTGGATTTCAGGAGCTTCCACTCTTCTGCATGATCCAACAAACATCCTTTCAGGATCTCCGGTGAATAAATAACTCTCTGAGATGCATCTTCCCTATTGTGGCACCCGTCCCAAAGAGCGCCTGCTTGTCTCTTTGGCATTGTGTAAACATGCACGGCACAGTCCGGAGCTATTTTTTCTTGACTAGCAGCATAATTACTTCTTCAAAGGGCCAACTCCTCATGCCTGAGTTCATCAAGCTGTCACTCAAGAAAGTCAAATCTCTGGATGGGTGCTGCAGCCCTCCCATGGGCTTTTCATTTTCCTGCAGTTCATGGGCTCAAATAGAAGCAGTTTGACTCAGTGGGCTGCTGGGCTGGAGGAGGGCACCGGTTCCTGCTGATAAACAAACCTCTTTGCAAGGTCAGGTCCTTCACAGCTGCCCCACTGGCTCCTTTGAAGCCTGGTGTGTCAGCAAGCTCAGCATCGCTGTCACGGTGTGCGAGGGTAAAGGTTTTTATTGTATTAAAGGAACGAAGCTGAGAGCGTTTCTCCTGGCATTTTTTCTTGTTCACTACAAACCTGTGATCCCAGGACAAAACAGGAGTGTGTTTAACTGGAACTGGTGTGTACGTGGGCAATTTTGCTTTGAAGGTGTCTTTTCCAGTGCAGATAAGAGCCAGGGTCTCCAGTGGCGTAAATCAATGGCACTTCTACAGAGTCATGTGTTACCAGTCAGACTATGTCTGATTTACCTCTGCGAACACCTGTCCCTCTGGCCAGAATCAGAAACACTTGGAAGACACTGGCTTTGTCCTACCATACCAGTAATATCCAGATTAAGTTATAAATTTGCTACTAAAAACCCATTGTCATGTTCAAGTTATGCAGGGTGAACACAATATCACACTACAAGGTAGCGGAAGGAGATTAAATATTAGAGCCAAATTAGTTACAGATTTATTCCATAAACTTCTCACGATTTCATTGTATTTTTCCCTCCTTTGATGAATGGATTTTCCCAAGTATGACAGATTTATTTTTTGTGGCAGGTATTTTTTCTGTTGCCACGCTTTATGCCAGTTTTCCATTAAATCCTAAGGAACAAGATGAGGTGAGAAGTAAGTTTGTTTGTAGCTGCAGTTTGATTTAGGTGCGCGTAGTTCATATTTGAGAACTTTTTTTAAAGAACACAGGGACTCTGTTTCGAAAGTCTTTGTATGGCTGTTTGGAAACACTGATGTTTTTAGGAAAAGGAAGAAAACTGAGGGAAATTATAGGATCTGCAAATGGCATTTAAAAAATTAAAATTTTTAAAAAAGCCTGTTTTAAGCATCACCTTTAAATTGGAGATTTTCTAAAAGATTGTGGAATATTTACATATAGTTAAAAGGATTTTCTTGTAAAGACCTGTGGAATATTTATGCATTACCAAGAGGAATTTCATTCAATGTACTCAGGCAAGCTTTAGGTTTCCTCAGATTTCTTTGGAGATTTCCAAACCTATAAATGCTGTAAATATGATCAGATATTGCTCTGTCTGAATTCTGTTAAACTGACACTTTTTTTCTTTCTTAAAAAAAATACAATCCATGGTTTATTTTGCTTGACCCATATTTGATATTTAAAGAAATTAAATACATCTCACATTTAGTCTCCCAAAATAATATGGGGTGTTCATTAACACATGTTAAAATTAACGAAAGCTTGGTGGTGAACATATAAATAGCACAGCTGCCAGGCTATTTTGTAAAACTAGAGTTGAGCTCTCCCTGCTGTAAGGTGTGCAGAGCAAATTCACAGTGATAATATTAGTTGCTATTTGTAATCACTCTTTTGTTGTTTCTGCTTTATGGTTACACACTAGCCGGCTATGCAATGTGGTACTCCATCAATACTCTATAGCTCTGCTAAGATGCTTGCCATTTGCTCAGTGTTTCCACATTCAGCCCTGTCAGGAAACAACGGGTCCTTCTATCTGCACCCTTGCACAACGATATCTCGGTATAATTGCACCGTGTGGAGCAGGGAGACTTCCAGTGCATAGTCCCCACTGGCAGATGTATGCAGCAAGAGATGTACTGAGTTAAGGGGAAAAAAATAAATTAACCTAACACTTTTGAACATCCTAAACCAGGGACTTGGATCCAGTTGTTTGTTATTCATCCCGTTTTTCCCTACTATTAAAGTTCCTAATTTCTTTTTCCTTAAAATGGCAGCTCTCTTCCCTTTCCACTTCCACTGATTTTTATGGGGCTGAGCATAATTATATGGCACAGCACTGTGGTTCTCCAGTGGCAAGTTTATTACCCATTGACCTATGCCTGGTTTCACTAGCAAAAATGACATCAGAATCTGGCCCTCTGCTTTTGTTTTGCTCTGTTGTGTAATAAAAAGCATGGAAGCGTTGACTTGAGCTTAGCATGACAATCCTCCAAAAACCATCCTAAGGTAGCCTTACCCCAAATTGCCACTCACACTCTGGCTCCAGACAAAGCCACCTTAAAGCAAGCCTGTGGTTAAATAAGTAGTGCAATCATGATGCTGAAGACTGTGATTTCTCTCATCAACAAATGCACATACACTGTAGCCCCGGGAGCTCCCAGCATAGCCCAGGGAAGACTGTATCCCTTTGGACTGCTCTCCCTATGCCCCTGAGAAACCTCCTATGGAGGCAGTGTGCATCTATTGCTCAATACACCATGGCATCATCACTACCACCAGTGCTTGCAGACAACTGTGCTCCTGGTGGAGAGTCAGTGGCAGGGGAGCAGAGGCCAAAGTTTTGATTGAATATCCAGACAAAAGTCTTGAAATGGATTCTCCTTCCCATTAGGAAGCTGTTGAGACGATTAAAACATTAAATGCGATCTTGCATGAGGTCAGAAAGTTAATCCACCCCCCTCTAAAAAAATTACACCCTATAAACAAATAGACAGAAGCATTAAGTGTGGGAGTTTTCTACAGAAAGTATCAATGGACCTCAAGCAAGCATATGCATCCCCCGCAAAGCTGGTGTTCATCAAAAACCATTTTCCTTACCACCTCCCTGCCCCCCATCCCAAATAAGCTTGAAGATTTTTTTCCATCAGCCCTTACCAGAAAGCATCAAAAGCTTGTTCCAAAATCCACTGACATCATAGGGAGCCTTTCCAAAGGCTAATGGGCTTTGGGATCAGGCCCCGGTTTTTATTCCAAACGTTCACAACAGCGAGCTTAAATTGGTTCGTGCGCTTATGCGCGCCCAGGAAGATTTTCCAACATTACGTTCGTTTGGGACAAAGTTCCCCCCATGCGGTGGACTTGAAGTGAAGCCCATTTAAAACCCATCAGTCACTTGAAAGGGAACGTGAGAAGGGCCAGGCCAGCTGAGCAGAGTGGATTTCATCTTACACCCGCTCTTATCAGCATGGCTGAGGGGAGGGACACCCATGCCAGGCAGCTGCCAAAGAAGGGGTGCCACTGGCACTGTGCTGAGGTGATGATGGTGGTGAGGCTGTCTGAAAAGAGCTGAGAAGTTTGCGAGGGACACAGTGGGAAAAGCCTATGGAAGAAAGCTCCCAGAGGGTCTCTGCTCTGCGCAGCAGTTTTGCCACTATTCATGAAAGAAGCCATGCGACAAGGGTGGATCTGAATATTTCTGTGCCTTCCTTTTGGTGGTATTCATCCATCCAGTGTTAGACATTAATCTTTGCTTAATTGACCAGAAGGCCACAGATCCACAGTATGTGAATATGGTCCTAATTAGCTGATTTCAGGTTACACATTGATTTTCTGTGAGTTGCCTTTTGGAGCTGTGGAGCAGCTTGTTTTTTGAGGAGAACATAAAAGAGAGAGGGGCAGGGGGGGTGTTAGTTACAGCTATAAATTTTACAGTTCACTGGAAACCACATTAAATGGCAACATCAGTTTATAGATCAACTCTGCAACTGCTTGGTCGTTAAAGTGGTGGTGGTAGATTATTGTGTTGTAGCCTTGTAAAAGATGGGCACTGTATTTGCTGGGAGAGAATTTAAAAAGAACAATAAAAGTCTCCAGTGTCTTTGATTTCTTATTTCTCTTGTGTTAAAGTAGGCAACATTATATGATCTTCATGTGCGCTTTTCTGGGGTGTGAGTATTTGCAAGGCTTTTCTCTTACGCTCCAGAGGGCAAAGATGAGTCTTTCTGATTTAAGGTTATAGTGACTCTGCATCACTCTTTGCCTGGCCCAGACATGGAGGATATGGCCAGACCATCCCTAAATTGCAGTGGTCTTCCAGGGACAACAATTGCCACTACCATTGAAGCAGTGCATCCAACTGCACAGCCAGCTCATGCACTGGTGGTGCCCGTGCTTGACTGACCCTTCTGAGCTGCAGAGCATCTTGTGCCTCTTCCAGCTCAGCCAGAACCGAGGACAAAATTCACATGCAAAAATAAAACTTGGAAGTGATAAAAAAAAGAATCTCTTCCCAGACAGTGCCTAATCTTTGCCTGTCTTCTGAAAATGTAGACATTTATTTTGGACTATGAAGAGCTTCTTTCGAATGTTTGGCCACTGCTAGAGATGCTGAGCTCGTTGGAAAATTCCAGCCACAATATGCTGTCTGATGACCAATAAATTTTGCATTGATGTTTTCCTTCCTTATCGGAAAGAGAGAGCGGTTTGCAGGACTGGTGTGATGTTCACTGGAGAGATTGGGGTTAATAACCACATTTTTGTCTGCACGTGGCACAAAATCTCTTCCAACCAAGGAACAATAAGTGCTGCCTCACCATGAGCCTGGCTGATCAGAAAGCTTTTCTTTAAAAAAGGGATATTTCCAGCTTTAAAATGCAATATTGTCAGGTGAAATTAATTAGCTTTACTGCACAGTAGACAAATGGGAATTCTCTCAGAAACATACTTTTGCAGACTAAGAAGCTAATTGCGTGAAATGAAACATTTTACGAAATGCTACTGCTACCACTCACCATATTTCACAGAATTTCTCTGGATAAAGTCTCACTTTCTTTGTGGAGGATAACCCAGAGATGAGATGAAGCACATGTGGTGGGTCCAGGTGCAGATGATAGGAAACCAAACACAATCTCCCCTTGTTTATTGTTGATACAGGCTTTATCTGGATGGCTGTGAGGCTTCTGGCTATCTTTTTTCCCCCATAAAGGCCAGACCACTAAAGCCACTGCTTAAATTCCCACTGCAGGAAGAACAAGTGCTAGTCTGAATCGTCCAGTTTGGCAGTGATGGCAGTCACCACCACAAGGCTGTCAATCTTCATTTGTTGAATGAGTCAATGGGATTGACCTTCCCACTCACTTTCTCAGGGACAGAAAAAAATCAATATTCTGGGCATGTTTTTGGCAATTTCTGCAGAACTTGCATGGCCACGTGTGAGACCTTGCTGCACTTTTGGCTCAAGAGCCAGAAGAGCAGCAGAGAGCTTTCAAGGATGTGTGAAGGACCTCTTCTGTCCCTTTCCTGTGTATAGCAAGAGCTTTTGTTGCCTGTGTTTCACAAAGTGATATAGTCTTGTGAATGCTAAATCCACTTTAAAAATAACATAAACAGAATTTGGTAAAAGCGATCAAATACATGATGTCAACTTTGTTTGGCTGCTTCCTAATGGAAAGGATTGTGAAGGCTGTTAGTAACTGGAGGTTGTAGCAAGGTGGGGGTCAGTCTCTTCTCCCTAGTAACAAGTAATAGGACAAGAGAAAACGGCCTCAAGCTGCGCCAGGGGAAGTTTAGGTTGGATATTAGGAAAAACTTCTTCACCAAAAGGGTAGTCAGGCATTGGAACAGGCTGCCCAGGGAAGTGGTTGAGTCTCCATCCCTGGAGGTATTTAAAAGAAGGGTAGATGTGGTGCTTAGGGACATGGTTTAGTGGTGGACTTGGCAGCGATAGGTTAACGGTTGGACTCTATGATCTTAAGGGTCTTTTCCAACCTTAACGATTCTATGATTCAGCCTCTGAGTAACATGGCAAGCTACACAGTTACGATTTCCTTCAGAAAGAAAGAAAAAAGGAAAGAAGCTACTGTTTATCTAATGCATAGGGAAAGGGTAATGTGTCTCTGCTTGAAATGTGTGTACTTACATTACGTGATCTGACTGCTCTGCAGTGAAGGACTAGGATGTTTTCCTGATAGCTTTTTGTTTTGTTTTGTTTTGTTCTGTTTTGTTTTGTTTTTTAATGTGGGGGACCTTTGCTTGGCTAAGGGGAGCATAAAGACTGAAGACCCCATCTTCCACCAAGCTGCATCCCATTTATGCCACTTTGGCATATAGAAGTGCTCTAACCTAGCCACAGATCATCTGTGCTGATGCAAGAGCAACTGCTGGTTTCTATAAGATGTCATGGCCAGATCGTGGTCCTGGGGAACCTCATGGTGGGAGAATGAGTGGGGTATGTCATTAGTGCTTTGATATTTCAACAGGGGATCACCAGGGACCTTCTGTCAGTGGGACAAACATGAAAGATCTGGCAGGGGCTTATCTCAGCCAGGGTAGTGGCACAGGCCAAGGCATGCTATGCTGTCCTGCTGCAAGGAAAGTTGTTCATGAATTGGCCTTCGGAGACAAGCAGCTCAGTATCTCTGTGATGACAAATACTTAAAATCGTCTGTATAGTTCAATCTTGTCATTATTTGGGTGTTGTTCAGTTTACTGCCCTGTTTTTAAAAATAAAGACCTTGTCAGGAAAAGGTTGTAACACGTCCCTAGAAAGACATTATTTTCAGTTTAAAATTTCCTATGTCCCCAGCTAAAAACGTGAATCAGAGATAAAATCTGACATGTTCTCACCATTTGTCTCTTTGGCAAAAGGAAAAGAGGGGTCATTCAGTTCTGGGTCTGACGTACAGGATGCGACTTGAGCCGTCATACTTGATAACTTCAACTTGAACTTGTCCTCTTATGTAAATGGGGCTGATTTATAACTTTGCAGTAGAGACTTAGAGCTTTGTGCGATCTTCTCTGTGGTAATAAGCTGCCCTGCTGTAATGGCATTAAAGGCACAAGTTTTTGCTTGCCGATTGTTTAGCACTAGAGACCAAGGTGTTAAGGTCTAAAGGGCTCTCAGGGTGAACAAAGCACGTTTCAGGCACAGTATCCCTGTGACAGAGGGAGTTCAGTGGGGTTTGGGAGTGGTTTGTAGTAAAAGTCCTGATCCCTTGTATGAAAAAAATCCTTCAAAATCTCGAAAGAAAGCTGCAAAGTCAGGCACTCAATTTTCCTCTCCCGTTAAAATAATCATAAAGAATTTTTTTTTAATTAAAAAAAAAAAACAAACCAAACAACCTTTGCTCGATTCCACAATTCCTACTAAAGTCTAAGGAAGCGCTGTCCAAAGTCCAGTTTCTTGGGATTTTCATGACAGATTCAGCTATAGTTAGAGTTTAGCTGTAAAATGTAAGCTTGCAGCCACCAGCAACAGAATCTCCCGCAATTCAGAGAGAAGAAATTAGCATTGATAATCCAAACCACACTACCAAATTGAATGGTTAGTTGTGAGCCCATCCTGGATCTGGATTTCAGTTGCAAGGCTGGGCCATCCATTACTGGAACAGGATTGTTCTGGCCATGGACAGCTGTGCTACGATAAATCACTGTGATCTTTCCTCCACACTGACACTGCCATAGCACAGATGAGATTACATGAGACCATCATCTGGTAGCGTCTTGAATGAAGGAGAAGTTAAATTTCCTCCAAACCTTCAGCCCACGTCTCATGGCATGGAAGATGATGCCCAAGGTCTGCCAGCTCATCAGTGTTTTAGAAATACACGGCAGCAGGATTTCAAAGGTTGAGGACATTTATAGATGCTGGTTCTGGGAGTGCTCTGACAATGCCTTTCGTATTAGTCAGAGAAGAAATGCATTATTCCTACGAACCACTCTGATTTTTGTTTGTTTATTTGTTTTTAACTTCATATATTACATATAATTTCATGTTACACAAATGCAAAACAAAGCTCTTTCAACCTTTATTTACTAAAGATGTTCTTGGCGGGATTTGAGAGACTTCAGATGACATGAGAGAAAACAGATGAGAGGACTGGAAAAAGCAGAAATTAGCTCTGATTCTTAAGATGATCCTGGTGTATGACTAACCCAGCAAAAATAACACATCCCAATGGGTTCCTCAGAGCTGTGCTGCATGTTTAAAGACCCAGGGTCATTTTGTGTCTTACCCTGCCATACAGAGACCATCCATAACTCCATTTCTATATGATAATGACCCACTCGTTTGAGGCAGAGCAAGAGTGGCTTTCACGAACAGCAACATGAACTGGGCAGTGAATAGAAAGCAGTGAATAATTCTGTAGGCTGTGTCCTTATGGACTAAAGCCTCCTACATCTGGGTGTGCCACACGCCGATTCATTATGTTTCCGAAAAAAATAATGGATTGCGGTGAAACATCCATTGAAATTACGAGCACACCACCAAACTTCCTGCCTTGCATGAGTTTCTTGACCATCTCACCCTGGTGAA
Source organism: Platalea leucorodia (assembly GCF_965183815.1). Lineage (NCBI taxonomy): Eukaryota > Metazoa > Chordata > Aves > Pelecaniformes > Threskiornithidae > Platalea > Platalea leucorodia. Next base: position 26,059,851 of record NC_138827.1, on the reverse strand, counting down.
TTCTGCTACAGCTGCTAAAGCTAAAAAGTGCATGTGTTTATAATTGTTTGGGTTTCTTAAAAGCAAAACAAGTGACTGGCTGCACCAGCTTATCCACACAGAGGCCTCTGGGCAGCCTGACAGGTTGCACGTCTACCGCTGCAGTACCAAGAGCTTGGCACTTACTTTCTGGGACTGTGCTTGGTGGTTAATAGCAGATGACATTCTCCAGCACCCTATCCTTATACCCCGCTGTTGCTCATGTAGCTGAGATACTGTCAGAGGTATACTTGGATATCCCAGCCATTTACTTTGTATGGAAAATAAGTTCTGAATTTTACGAGCAAGGAAAAGAAAAAAAAAAAGTCCAGGCTTTCCTGGCTGAATTCTATATCTTAGCTCCTTATTTTGACTCCATTTTCCCCCCATCTTTCCTTTGCCCCTTTCAACGAAGAATGCATGCAGGGGTTATTTGGAATTGGTGTGCGTGTCTTATATCGAAATGATTAATTATTCAGAAATGTTCTGTTTATAATAAAACTCCCTTACAATGCTTGGACTGTATCAAGACAGCTTAGAGCTGGCACAAATGAGAGTTATTCCCACTTTTAAGGGCTATTAATAGTGCCAAAGAAATACAAAGGAGGCCCGTAACACCTATGTACTTATTATTCATCACATGCATGCTTATTATATAGGTATGCATGAGATAAATAGAGAGATAGATTTGCACAGCACAATGCTTAAGCTGTGCCAAAGAAATAAAATTCTATCCCTGGAGAGTCTAACTGTGAAGGCAAATAGGGGCTAGCAATGAAATCACAGATTACGATCACGGCTAAATGGCTTCTTTGAGCAAGAGGATGAGTTGGCGTATTTTCCCTGGGAGGCTGCTTCTGATACGCATGACATTATAAATAAAGAGGCATGAACCAGATGCCAAGGATGTGAGCCAAAGCTGATAAAAGCCAGTGGGAGTCCTTCAGTGTCAATAGGCTTCAGAGCAGGTCTGTGATGCCACAAGCTGTCTGAAAGGAGCTGCTGCATCCTGGCATCCCAAAGCTCCCCTAGACACCACTGTGGCCTCATTGCTACAGGATTTGGACACTTCATGCATTGCCCTTAGCATCCTTCACGATCCCTGTAAGGAATTATTGTCATTTCTGTGTTACCAACAGGTAGCATGGTTTAGCAGGATGGCTTCTTAAGACATCTCGAACTCGGATGAAGTAGCTGGATTAGCAGGAACTGTGAATGTCTGATTTCAGGCTGCTCTGCCCTGGGGGCCCTAGAAGGAACCGTTGCGTTAGAATAATCTCTGTGCAGTGTGGCTGGAAGAAAGTAATGCAATGATTTCATGATATCCCTATTTGTGTTGTAACCCCTAATTGTACAACATGAATATCTGAGGATCAGTTCTTCTAAGTGTAAACCAGACCACGCCTAGCAAAGGCAAAATTACTCTTTAGCATTCACCAGGTGGCAGTTTATATTAACCAGAACCAGCCTGAGATCCAATTGCCTCCACCCAGTCACTTCCCAGGAAGTTGGTGAGGTATTAGATAACAACCTCATTTCAGAGATATATTAATTTTCATTAGGGATTTTCTAATAAATTCCTTCTGTGAGAAAGGTATGCAGGGGCTTTCTTTGTTAAAGACTGCAGCTCAAAAAGCTTCTTTACTTGTGGGAATAGGTGGCATTCCTTTCCTTACTCATCCGTGGAGGTTTCCAGCCAAGAAAGGGGACACAACTAGCCAAAGAAAGTCCACCCAAATAAACTAATGTCATGTCATTGGAAAACAGTGGGAAAATGTTCTGGAAATACTCTTGTCGTGCATTCTCCAGAAGCAGTGTTTTTTACGGAGGATGTTCCTGCTAACAAAGACCCCATGAACAGGTCTTCTTTTCTGGTTCCACCTTTTCCCTTTCTGCTGTGTTGCCCAGCCACCAAGGTGCGGGCTCCAGGAGTTAGAAAGATAAGTAGCAAGATATCTTCATTTTTGGAAAAAAAAATCTAAATAATTATGTCCATTGCAAGAAGATTTTGCTACCTGCGGCATGTTGGGGTAAAACCATGAACCTTAAAACTGTGCTGACTGTTCTTTCCTCTAGTCAGTGGAGCTCCTTGTATGTTTATGTAATTATGGGCAGAGATTATATTCCATCCTTCTTGTGCCACATTTGCACTTTAAATTAAAGAAATGTTTTCTTCCTCTCTGCTGCTCTTCTCCAATATATTTTTAGATAGATATTGTGTTCGTCTTAAATTTCATTTTAGGATGCTAGAGGTACCACAGGTTTTAAGGTTCGTCTTGTAAGAAAGGCTGCATATTCCCTGGTCTTTCTAGTTGCTCTTTTCCTGCATTTCTTCTGGCTGGGATTCACCTTGCCTGGAAGGTGCACAGCAATGCATGCCGGATCCCCGACGGGCTCATATCAATGCCTCTTGCAAAGGCTTCCCTGCTCCCTTGTGTCTGCTCAGTCCCTCTTGCCAGGATCAGATCTGCTTTTCTCAAGATCACACTGGTGCTACCAAGTCATCCTGTGATTAATTAGCACAGCTGGGTCTTTCCTCCTTTGTCATTTCCCTCTGGTGACCAAACTTGGCCAAGCTGCCTGGCTCTCTGCTGTGGAAGGATGTGCAGCACAGCTCCGATTTGGGCTCGATTCTTGCCATCCCGGAGCCTCTGGGAATCTAGCATGACCCCTTGGCTGCTCCACAACCCAGGAAGCAGGAAAATAGGAAAATTTGGGTTCTTCCAGGACTGGTAGAAAACCAGGGGCTTGTCCTGCGTTTCCCCAAAGCTCCCAGAAACAGATGCGGTTCTGGAAAACAGTTGAGTCTGACACATCTCCAGTCTTAGACAAAAAGCCATTTGGTCAGAGTATGATCATCCAGCTGTATTCAGGACACAGCTTGCTGATTTTATGGATACCCATATATCTTTTAGGACTAGAAATCAGCATTGTTTTTGTCTTCATGTGTAATGTTTGACATATGATGTAAATTTACTTTTACAACATACAGACATAAAAGCTACTGTGGCTTGGACTTAGAATTTATTGATTGTAGAAAACTGACTACCAGGTTGTTGATTAACATTTTTCTACACAATGGGAAAGAAAGAAAGGAAGAATCAAAGTACCTGAGGGCAAATTTTGCACTAGATAGAAATTATTCAGTCTTTTAAAATTTCACTGCTGTAACTAAACAATGAATTTGATTTAGCACAGATCTATCCTGGAATTTTTAAGGTGTCCTCAGTAACCATCTACCTATCCACAGGCTCAGTTCAATTAGTAAAATTTCTTAAATAAATTTGTACATGCCCAAGTGGTAAGTGATGAATTTAACAATTATAAAGCAAGATTTGCCTCTTCTCTAGTACAAGAATGCCAGATTTTTTTTGCAAGAACCTACACAAATATGCAGTGGCAAAGTCTAAAATCAATGGGAGAACAACCTGATTAGGAGCTACAGCCTGAGGCTTTTAGCTGTGGACAGATGGGTTTGTGCTCCCACAAATTGCGTGTTTGCTTTGCTGTGTGCCCATCACTTGTGCAGTTAATGGCACCCATTTTGTTCCCAGTAAAGACTGGGAGGACACAAACCCCTCTGCTCTCTTTGTCCTTTTCTGTTGTTGAGCTTGTCTTTGGCTCAAACTTATCAATCTTTCCTAGCAAAACTTTCTAACTGTTGTTTACCTGTGAGAGAAGTGTATAATGGACAGAATCTGGCCTCTAGTTGTTATCATGGCCTGGTTCATATTAAATTTTCTAGCCTGACTTTATAATTCAAACCATTTTCATACTGCAAACACACAAATAAGTGAGCTGAAGCTATTGAGCAAGCCATGCATGCAGCTGAGTGAATGTGTTTTGCTTGAAAGTATCATTAAAGCAATTTCCCATAATGTCTGGCAGGGAGTAGGTTTCTTTTAATGATTTTATTAAAAAGTGAATTAAAGGCCAAAGGTTGCTTTCCTACAGCCCTTAATTTCCTGTTTCAGTGCCAAATGCCGTGTGCAGAAATTGCTCGGAGCAGAAGACAAGGGAGCTCTCCCGCAGGATCAGCCCCCGGCGAGGCTGTCGGAGCTTTGGCTCCGCGACCACATGCGCGTGCAAGTCTGTTCTCGCAATGCAGTTTAACATCAGAAAACACAATTACAAAAGCACAGAGTTATCAATTACAGATATAAGCCTGAGGAAGTGGCAAAATGCGCTATTGACTCCAAACAAGGCCCAAGTGTTCTGTTTAATATCTGGGATATGATTTTCCTTTTCCTGATGTCAATTTGACATCAGCGTACAGGCTAACACAGAGAAGTGGGTCCTGAAGGCATACATGCCCTTTGGCATGGCTGGACTAGCGGCATGAGTTTGCATTTTCATTGCATCTTTATGCAGCCTGGATGTTGCCAATACTTTATTTATGATTTTCAATTTGGTAAGCATGTGCAGTGCTTCAAGTCCAGGAACTCCTGGTGGGCCAGCAGCTGTGGAGAAGCAGGGCCATTTGCAAAGAAGCAAACAAACTAATGCAATAAGAATAAACAGAAAAACAGTAACAGGCTACAGCCTCCTCCTCCTCGGGTCTACCTACCTCTTAATGCTTGTGAGAGAGAAAATACGACACCCCCAACATAGATAATGGGTGTTAAACATTAGAGGTTCGGAGTCAGCTGGGATGTGCTTTCTGTGATGTCCCATTATTTGGCAAACTACACATAAATTCCCTCCTGGTGTGCAGAAGGAGTCTGTGAGATGCAACTTGCACCTTTGCAGCATTCACGGGCCTGGCCAACTATTGGCAATGAGCAACATGTCGGTAAAACTCCGCTCTTTAAAATACTTTAATAAAACAACCATAATTTACCCCACTGCAAGAGCTATAAACTGTAATTTAATAATGTGTTTGCAAGGGGATGGCTTTTTTAAATAAAAAAAAGTTTTAGTATTATTAAAGAAATCTAGTGTATAAAAATATCTAATTGCTGAGGAAACAGCATGATTATGATTTTCAGATATTTAGTAGGGGCAAATCATTCTAAGGAAGGGAGCTGCGTTTTTATGGTGGACTCTTGAAGTATGGGTCTCATTAAGTTTTCAGGGAATACTGTTCCAAATCTTTACCACGCTTGCAAATTATGTTAAGCACGTAAGCTTTCATCCTGCTCCAATGGTGGGTTCTCAAACATAGATGACGTTTCTTTGCATGGGATATAAACATCTTTCACGTAAAAGGAGTCTATTTCTTTCCATGGGATATAAGTATCTTTCACATAAAAGGAGTCTATTTCTTACAGGACAAAGCTTCATCCTTTGGGCTCTTGGATGTCTAGGTTCAATTCCCATAAAGTGCCCCAAAACATCAGTTTTAAGATTAGTACCTAGAGTGGCTTGAACTCTCCTAAAGCTCAGACTCAGGGCAAGTTTAGCCAGGCAAAAACATGTAATTTCTGCTCCATCTTGGTTGCAGTCATCTGCTCTGACACAAAATAGGATTAAGAATCATATAACTGCTTCCAGCTAATAGATTTAGGCTGTGGTTCCAGGATTATTAATACCAGATCTGTACACTACCAGCTCACCCAGGACTATAAATCTAACGTAGATCAGGCATGGACACATGATTGTGTTTTGTCAAATTAGCCAAGGGACATGATATGGAATTTATACCAGCTTTATACTTCTGTGCTAGCTGCACCCCTGCTGTGGAAAGGCAGAAGATAGCTGGTCCAACATGAAGTTAAGACAATACTGATATGCTAAAAAACCTGCTGTTATAAAGGGGAATGTTTTTGGTTGTTTTTTTGATAAATGTGAACCATTAATTGGACTTCGTCTATGCTTTAGCAGCGTGTTGCTCATCTGGCACATGGCACTGATGGTATGATACCACAAATCTTAGAGCTGGGTGCAAACCACAGCCTCAATAAGAATTAGCACTTGAGCTCCTGTCACGTAGCTACCCTCAGAAATCTCTTTCTAGGGCAGTAACAATTGTTTCTTTATGTTATGGGACCAAGAGGTTTTACGCTGCTTACTTGTATACCTATGACAGGTCTTTTCTCTTGAAAAACCAGCACGTTATAGAGGACTCTCATGCATGTTTGCTATGAAGTAGAGAATGCTCAGTTTTCAATAGTTAGCTTTAAAATCTTAGAAGGAAGAGTCCACATTTCCTCATTACTCTGGAAGTGTGTTAAATATTAATTCTTGGTGTTGTTGAGGGGTTGGAACTGGAAACTTACCTTGCCAAAAGCAAAAAGTGGAGCTCTCCTTAGCTCTAAGGTTCTCGTGCTGTCATCAGAGCAGCAGGTACAGGACTATGAATGAAACCACATGGCTGTAACATATGTGTTCTTGGCTGAGAAATGACACATGGATAACACGTCATGAACAAATAATCCTATTTTTTCCTTTTACATTATTTTTTTGTGGTGGGAGATGAAGCTCTCATGTAACTGCTAGGATGTGGATAGGACATTAGGCAAAGTCAGGAGGCTGGGGAGGCTGAGTGATGTGGCAGCATGACCCGTACAATATCAATGGGCAGTGGGGAAAGGGGCAAATGAGTCATTACTCTTCAGTTTCTGGGTAAATGTCTGCTTGTCAAAATGGATCCTGCTGAAGACACAATTTCATTCTGGGGGTTGAGTAAAGAAGACGGGAGATCAGAGGTGATGTGTTTCGAAGAGGAGCTGCCACAATAAACGAACATGTTCAGCCTGGGATTTTTCTAAAGGAGGGAACCCCACTCTACAAAACACCTTTTTCAGGACAAGCCTTTGCAAAAAGATGCAAAGCAGGTGAAGATCTGCTCCAGGGAAGCCACAGCAATGTGCTTGAGCACCTCCATCATTCCCAAGAAATGCTGATGAGCTTTTCACACCAACACGACAACTCACATCTCTGTAAGTCACTTCTCAGCTCAGGCTCTCCTCTTACCTTCATGAAAACAGTTGGTCCTGAAGACTTCTACATCGTCACACATGAATCACATCAACAGCACTTCTGAGCACTGCTTTGGATATTTGGTCATGTTGGAAACCAGGAAAGTGTGAAATCTGGTGGGTCCTACATGCTGTATAAGGCCTGCAGGTCAGGATTGACACTGGAGTGTAACTGAAGTCAGGCTTTGACCCTTAACTTGGAAATACAAAGCTAAATTTTCCCCTCATTTTCCCCCTCCCAAATCCTCTCTGGTTCCCTACATGGCTGTTCTGTATTATGATCCCTTTAAATAAGCAGCCTGTCATTAGCTTTTATCCCAGTGCTTGCTCAGCCGGACTGAAGTCTAGGTCTCTTTGTTTTTAAGACTTGCATGGTGTGTAAGTGCCAGATGTTTCCCATCTCTTGGCTCTTGCTGAAATAAACACGAACTGCCATAACCTTCACCTTTCAACTCTTACATTACCTATTCCTAAAGTACAAAAAATGGATGTGTGTTTATGCAGCAAGGCTTTGAACTACCTTCCAGGTTTATGTCAAAAGTCCTGTTCTCTAGGCAAAGATAACATAGGAGAATGGACTTTGGTGTTGCTATAAAATTCACCTTCTGCACTAATGAAGCAGTAGTCTTCATGGAGGAAAGTAGTCTGGGGGGATTAGAAGCCACATAAAACTGATCTGACTTTCAGATGGAGTCACTCAGCTCCAGATTTGGCACTCCTGGAAAGTAGAGTGGCTCCGTGGATGACAGTCCAGTTATCCTATATAAAAGCAGCTTAAACATGCAGATAGTCCATAGGGATTTATCTGACATGTCACGGCTTTCTGCACAGACTATGGAGTCTGTCCCTTTAATGCATTTCAGTTATCTTTACAACTTTTCCCCTCCCTGCCCCAGCAAAAGCAAATCTGATTTGGAGGGGTTAATAAAGGAATTTTCATCATTAATAACAGCTCATCTATATTCATCCTGGAGTTATTTTTCCTCCTCCCCTTCTTTTGCTTCTCATTTTGTAAAATATTCCTTGAAGGTGACTTGGCTTTTGGTGGGGCATAGAGGGCTTCTTCAAGTTAATACTACTGTGTCCTGTGGAAGAACAGAGAATATATAGCCTCAGGAGGCTGCGACCAGCTGCCTGATGACACACGCTCAAAGCTTCCCAGGAACAGCTACCCAGGCTTAGGTGTCTCATAAGAAAGTCATACGCAGCTTTTCCTTTTTAACTTGATTCAGTAGCATTATGCAATTAAATGAGGAACAAATGGTGCAATTAAGATTGCAAAAGCATTTCAATTAGAATTCCAAGTGAATTATGCAAATAGAATTTTAATTTGTGCTAATTCATGTCTTCCCAGAAAAATGAAGTCTTCCTTTGGGGATGGCATTTTTTTTGTCATAGTCTCAGTGGAAAGGTGAATTAGCAAGTACAGAGCAGTGAAATACTTTAGCCACTATTCACTCGTGCATACTGAAAACTATGTATTTTCCCCACTGTACACAGACTAGTAGCTACATCTTTTTCCCACAGAAAGTTAAAAAACAGCTTCCCTGCAGACCTGGGAAATTCTTGCAGAGAGTAATCATCATCAAACTTTCTTTTGTGTTTTGAAATCATCAGAATATTCTCCCTGAGTTTTGTTTTAATCCTCAAACCAAACATTTGGAGACCATCTATTTTAAAGAGTGCCCATTTTGCAGGGTGACTGTACTATGCATCGAGATAAGAGAGAAATTGTAGGAAATCAGAGCCTGAAGGATGGCTGTCTCCAGGCTCTGATGAGTCTCCACAGAGTTATAGAGGGCCTGGCCTCTTTTATGACCTCTCAGTGCATATTTCCTTAACCAAGTTGACTCAGGATGCTGGGGTCACTGAAACGCAAGTTTTTTCAAAGGCTGGACTGAAGTGTACATGCCATGATCTTCTATAAATGCATACTAAACCACAGCCCTCAGATCAGGAGCAGTTACTGTTGTGCCTGAGGGGGAATAAGAAAATGGCACACAGCAAGACTAATGGATTTCGGGGTCTTGCCGTAACTTTGGCAGCACTGTCTGTTAAGCTCAAATTTGTGCATACTCTAACCCCCACTGCATATGCTCAGGCCACTCATCCATTCAAACACTTATTGAAGGTGCACTGAAGTAAATTCAGAAGTTTCAGCTATGGCACACACCCAGGGGCCTTTATCATTTCCTTATCCTTCGTAAGTATGCGGTGCCTTTCTGTCTAAGCTCCAATCTAGCAATCTATATGTAGGTTTAGAAATTTATTTTTTTTCTATAAGTTAGCCTTGACCAAATGACAGCACATTTGAGTGCATGTTAAAAGTGCAAGGAAAAAATTAACATTGAATTATTTGCCTAATGCCAAACTGCTCATTGTTCAGCATGGACCTTATTAGAGGTTACTGTAATTTAGGAAATACATCTGTGTTTTATATATCCACATATATATGTTTAAGATATCTATACAAAACTATAAGAATTTATCCATATCCTTAGATTCTGAGAACCTCACTCCTGAGCTTTACTTTACACGTGGTCTCTACCAAAGCTAAAGATTTCTTATGTCCTGTCAGTATTTCTGAATATCCTACTAGGTAAATAGATGTCAAAATATGTTTTTTGAGTTTAGATGGTGGCTTAGATAGTTTAGAAGACAGATAGAGAAGGGACACCCCACAACCTCTCTGGGCAACCTGGTCCAGTGTTCAACCACCCTCACTTTAAAGCTTTTTTAACATATAAATGGAATTTCCTGTTATTTCAATTTGTGTTCATTGCCTCTTGCCCTGGCACTGGGTGCCACTGAGAAGAGTCTGGATCAGTCTTCTTTACCCTGCCCCGTCAGGTATTTTTACAGATTGATAAGGTCCCCCTATAAGTCTTCTCTTCTCCAGGTTAAATAGTCTCAGCCTCTCCTTGTTGACATGCTCCAGTGCCGCAGCTGTCTTTGGGGCCCTCCATTGGACTGTCTCTAGTATGTCCATTCTCTCCTGTCCTGGGGAACCCAGCACTGGACCCAGCACTCTGTATGTGTCTCAGCAGTGCCAAGTAGAGGAGAAGGATCACCTCCCTCAACCTGAAGGCAACACTCTTCCTAATGCAGCCAGGGTGCTAGTGGCCTTCTTTGCTGTGAGGGTACGTCTCTGGCTCCTCATGTTCAGCTTCATGTCCACCAGAACCCCTAGATCTTATTCTGCCAAGCTGCTTCCCAGACGGTCAGCCCCCAGCCTGTCCTGGTGCATGGGGTTACTCCTCCCCACTCAACACTTCCCTATGTTGAACATCATGAGATTCCTCTTGGCCCATTTCTCCAGCTTTTGAGGTCCCCCTGAAGAGCAACACACCCATCAACCATTCCGTGTCATGTGCAAACTTGCTGAGGGTGCTCTCTGTCCCATCCTCCAGGTTGCTAATGGGGTTGTTGAACAGTATTGGATCCAGTATCAAGTCCTATTACATGTTCCAATGCTCAGGCTCTCCCTGTCACTGTCCTTGTTACACCATTTTGTGCCACTACATCATAATTTAGCTGGAGCCCTTTGCCCAGAAGGTGGGTGATTGCTCTGATAAAAAGCATAGCAGTCACAAAATCAGATATTTTAGTGTAACCAACAGTAATTTTGCTCATGTAAAATGGTATTTAAATTCCTTCTTGGCATCTTCCTAGCATACTGCAAGAGCAATGTACATTAAAACACATTCTGGTTGTGGTTTTGGTTTTTTTTTTTCTGTTACCTGAAGGCAGTAAATCACAGAGTTACAGATGTTACCTCAGTTAGGAATAAAGCCATCACCTTTAGCATTGGTTTCAGTAAAAACACAAACACTTCTGCAGTCAAACGACAAAGTTTTATGGCTGTGGTTCTTTGAAACAACTAATAAATATTTGTTTGCCATTTCTCTCTGGGGCAACTGTCCACTTGCTAATTTACACATCACCAAGAGGCCATTTAACTCTTGCCTGTAGGTATTAAACCCTATCCATGACTGTGTCATTGAAAATATAAACTGTCTGGAGGTTGAGAGAGGTTTGGAAAGCAATAAGAGCAACTCAGCCCACGGCAGGTCATTCTGAAGCAGAGCTTGGGATCCCTCAAGAGCCTTATAGTTTCTGATATGACTTAAGAGCAGTGTTTCTGCCCTGAAGATTGTGTGTAGTGCTGTAGAGCACTCTTCCATAACTATCACTGTCCTTTGGAGAGGATGGAGCTGCCTAACACTTGGCCTCCACATTTCTAGATATTATTCAGCTTTTCTTTGCCCTCCTCTTCTGCTGTCACATCCAGGCCAGCAGCAGTCACTCTCACTAATATTATCTGTCTTATCCAAGATTTGCACCTACCCAAATTATCTCCCCAACCATTTCCAGATTTTAACAGTGTGGATCAAGTCTTCAGACTCTTCTTCCAGCTCATAACCCTCAGCCTGGGAATCGGGTGTCCAGCTCTTCCCTGGGCTTATTTATAAATGTACGTACATCTTAGGGTTTTATGTGTTTGTGTTCTTTGAAAATCTCCTTTATTTCCCTGGAGATTTGTGCTTCATCAGTTCCTGTCTGTGGGTCTCTGGTTGATAACCTGACTTCTAAAAGCCTGTGAATTAGCTGGCTGTAGTTGTTTGTTTGTTTACCTTCCTGTTTGGCATGAAAAACCCGCTCTCTGTAATGTTTGCTATTAAAAACTTTAAGAGAAATGCTCTTGTGTCATTTATTTTTGTTGTTGTTAATTACAAAACTCCCTTTTTTGCCTCTTTATGTTGATTCTCTCTGCTTATGCCCAGACCTTGTGACCAAATTTCCCTATAGATTTAGCAGCTAAGCGAGTGCAATAGAGACGTAAGTAATGCAGACATTCTGCACATGAACGTGCATCCGTGACAGCCCACAGAAGAGGCAGACACATGGGTAGCACCCCCTGCCATCCGCCTTGGGCCAGTTCTGCATGGCTTTTGCAGGTGCTCCCAGGTCACTCCAAGCTGGCTGTCCTCTGACATGGTGCACCAGCATTAGCACAGCACTGCGTTGAAGTTAACAGATGTTTTTCCTCCTTTGGATGGGGACAGGATGCATGCCGTGCTTACCACAGGACTCATGGACAGCTTGGACCAGGCTGCAAACGTCCTGGAGATATTTTGCTCTTCTTCATACCATGTATTTCCCAAGCCTGTGGTTACTATACACAGCAAGAATAGCAGATTGGAGAGTGCACACTGGAGTGTTAGGCAGCTTAGAGCTGATAATTCAACTGCCATTGGTTATTTCATTCTTTGTGTAAAGGCCACAAAACCTGGAGAACAGGCAGCATTTGGAAGATGCCATCAGTATTTAGGCAGTGTCAAGTGCCCAGGTCTTAGCATAACTGAAAGATTTCACAAGCTCTGATGGAAGTGAATAAAAATGCAAGGAAGCAGCAAATCTGAAACACCTGCATGACCTGCCCATGGGCTTTCTTTCGCTGATGTCTTAGCTGGGTGGGGATGATTCTTTGGGAGGTGCATGATAGAAAGGTCTCACCAGGTCCTTTCACAGGAGGGTCACCCTGAAGCCTCCTCCAACTTTGCCAGCAACATCTCCAGTAATGCCAATGGCAGTGATCAACACATGAGGTGGATACCTGTCCCTGGGAATGAGTGTTTGGCTATGAGCAGAGCTGGAGATAAGCCTAGTTTAATAACGTCCCAGTCTTACAAGTGTTTTTCCCAGCTCTCTCGGGGACTACTGGACTCTGGCCTCTTATTCCTGCTCAGACATTGCAGAGCATTCATGTATGAGTGCTGCAAAACACTTGAAAGGTGACATTATTTACAGCTTCTCAGACTGCCTCCCTTGTGCTACTGACTTATGAATGCACCTATAAGCTCAACAGCATGTATTTTTTCCAAAGGACAAAGTGTATTTGCACAAGCGCCAGCACTTTGCAAATGAGCCATCTCTACCCCAATGCTGCCTGACAATAGCCTGTGAGCTACAGATTCAGCTTTTGTCAAAAACACCAACACAAAGCTGACCATAAAATACAGAAACATTCGTTATGATATTTTTTTTTATAGCTCCCAACTACTGTAAACTGTGGAGGAATAGAGCTGCAAAGCTGGCCATTAAACTGTCTGCTCTTTCCTGTTTGAACAGGACCTCTCCAGGGTTTTAGCTGCCTCAACCACCATGGGTCGACATCCAGGAAGGAAGACGTTTCTAAGGAAACCGTGGAGGCTTTCCACCAAGGTGGTTGCATGAAAGCACTGAAACTGGTGAGAGTGACAAAAAGCAGTTCATTGGATAATGTAGAAAAAGGTAAAAAGTTATTGCACGCAGACTGTTTTTATAATGAGGCCATTCAGGCATAAAATCACTTTAAATAGGTAGTTTGTTTCCACATTGCAGAATTATTTTCGTCCTGCTCTTTCAAGGAGGAGTTTATCTAGGCACAGTGGTGTATAAATAATAAACAGCCCCGGGGGCAAGGCTTTTTTACTTTTTTCCCCCTGCTTCGTATCCTGTTGCAGTGGGTCTCAGGCTGCAAAATGAATTTCGTTTCCTGAAATAAGATTATTTACTTTGAGTGCAGTCCTCTGCAAGAGGCCATGAATTCTCTTCTGCAGTTGCAATGTCCCAAAACCAGACAGGAGCTTTACAGTCCAGCATTTTCGTTAAATGGCTTTTCTGTGGGTTGCAGGGCAGTTTGCTATGAGGACAGGTACAGTCCCATTAGCTCAGGGACCTCCAAGAAAGCTGGGTGTGTGCATCCAGTGTTTGGACTGGGCGCACACTGTGGGATGCAAATGGCCTAGGGATAACCCCATGGAGATCAGAGGTGCAGGATCACCCCGAAGGTGGTAGATTAGAGAAGGAGGTGACAGCTGCCATGCTGGAGATACACCGCTGTGAGCCTCTCTGGACAGACACAACAGGTTCATTTTTTCTGTCTCCTGTGATGCTGAGCATCTCTGAATATGTTTCTAACAGTAGCTGCATGTGGTATCACAGCCAGCAAGACCAGGAGGTCACACTAGCACCTACTTCTCCTCTCACAGGGTCTCATCCTGCCCACTGGGAACCTATGAGCTCTGCCCCCGTTGTAGTGTCACAACGGCTGGAATGCGCCTGCCATCAACACCTGCTTGGAGGAACCAATTTAGGGTCTGATCCACCAGCCGAGACCTCCTGGGATGGAGCTGGTGACCAGCATGTCTGAAGAGGCCCTACAGCTGATTTAGACCTAATGGAAGAGGAGGGAGGCTGGAGCAGCCGTGGGGCTCGCCCTGTTCACCACTGCTCTCATGTAAGTTTTGAGGGCTGTTTGGGCACATTACCAATGGCTTTCTGCAGTCCAAGCACAAGGGCTGTTGGTTTGAATCTCAGCCTCTCTCAGCTAGCTACAACATTTGTCATTTTCTCTTGACACAAGCTTGTGGTTGCTACCCTGCTCTTCAGCCCCTGCAGGGAGCCCTTGTTAGGTAGAGCGGAACCGGACTGAATAAACAACAAATATTTAGGAGCTTCAGGGCATGAAAAAATGGAGATTCTCTTCTCTAATTTGGTTGTAGCCTCAGGCTTTCCCTGTAGGCTTGACAGGAGAGAAAGGAAGTGAGGGAGCTGCTTCTTTTCATCTCTTCCTTGGATTGCTGCCTGTGCATCCTCAGTGATGAATGATGGTAGTGAAAGAGGCAAGAAGACAGGATTTTGGTATGGGTCACTCAAGGTTGGGTGAGGAGATCCGAGAAGGATGAAACACATGGCAGGTGGCTCATGAAGGGGGATAATGGAGACCTGCAGTTAGGGAAGGTGTCGGGTTCAATGGGCTCAAGTGAAGAGCCTCCATCATGTGTGCTAGAGAGATCCAGGGATTGTATCAGAAGTTTGAGCCCAGGGAAAATAAATAGAAAAAGTTAAGGAAGGATCAGCCTGAAATGATCCAGACACGCAATAAAGTCCCAGGTTGCTGGAGGGAGGGGGGGAGGGGGTGAAATTCCTGCTCTCCTCAGAGGGCGTAAGTGATTAGCTCTAAAAGCCATGTGCCAATGCTCCTCCGTGGCTGCCGCTGTTCAAGATAAAATAACAGGTCATCTGTTGGAGCAGAGGTCCTTCCAGACTGAAGTCTAATTTCTGTGCCCCAGGGGCTTAAGTGCTGGTTCAAAGGTCACCAGGCAACACCAGTCACTGAGCAAGGATGAAGCTCATTTTCACTAAAAATAGAGCCCGCAGAGCAGGACCCTGTGATCAGTCCATCACATGCGGTTGGTATCTGCACAGTCTCAGCTGGGAAGGAGATGTTTGGAGATCAACAGCCTAGATGGGTGGTGCCAAAGCAGATACTGATTGTGTCCCCATGCTGAGATAGTGACTTACCTTCACTCACATAGCCAAAAAGCCTGAAGTGCAGACCTGCAAAATAAACCTCAGCAGCTAAAGATAAGCTTGAGGGAAGCCCCTGTGGCTCCATTCCCTTGCACCAAAACTCTGTACGTCTTCATCCAGGAGCCATGTTATTGCTACATAAACTGTGCCGTCACCTGCATGGTGGATGATCTTTGTCCCAGCAAAAGATGCAGAATGCTTGCAAATAAGTGCAGGTCTCACTAAGCTCTTCACCCCCCACCCCCTCAAAAAAAGGCTTTTTTTTAAAAAATTGAAACATTCATATTTGTGCTTTGAAAGGACCTTTCATTTCAGTTGCATGCCTCTGGTTTCTTATTACTGGAACAGCAATAATTAATAGGGTTAAAGGGGTGAAACACAGTGGGGATAGCAGCACCTGAAGCACAGCAGGCACCCAAGGCCTCCCTGGGTGCTTGGCACAGTGATGCCCCTGTCCGTACTGGAAGGAGGAATACCATCAGTCAAACCTGGAGGTGGGCTGCCAGAGAGTTAGAGCAATGAAAAGGTCACACACTGCTAGCCTAGCAAACAGAATTTCTTTTTTTTTTTTTTTTTCTCCCCAGACAGCATGGAAAAACATAGTGCAAAATGCACATAAAGTAAAATGAGAACCCCTTTATCAGCCAGGTAAAGTTATAGGGAGAACCTCTCATCAGTTCAACATAATGCTTGTATTAGAGGGCCATTAGATTAGATGGCACTAGAAACTTTGGAAAAATAAACTAAGTAGGGTGCTTAGGAACCCAAGACCTGTTTTAGACTAGATGTTAGTCCACATTTCACCTGCGCCATGAATTTCCACCCGATCCTCTTCACTTATACACGACTCTGTTTTTTCTCTAACCAATCATATATTTGCAATCCTTGGTAACTCTTGGGAAAACCACTGCCTTTCCCCCGAAAGAAATAACCCACAAAACCCAAGAACCAACTACAACACAACTGTAAGACAAAAGCTCTCAGGGCTTGTTGAAGTGCCCAGGAAAGCATTCAAGGTTTTAAAATGTTTGCTCATTATAAGCAAGAGCAGCTTTTTTCCATTACAAAGTGATCTATTTCACAGCTTTCAGCCAAAAGTGTCAAGCAATCAAGCAGCAGTTATGCCTTAACAATTGCTAATATATTTCAGCACCTAATGAATCTATGCAAAAAAGGCAGGTAAAGGATAGAAACAGCCTACAGTTAACTCCTGCCCTCCCCTTGCAAGGATTTTTATCCCCTGCCTCCCAGTCTTATGTTTTTACTGAGTGGCAATTAATTAAAAAGATCAAGATAGAAGAAAGATGGAAACCTTATTACTGGTGTTATATTTCCATGCTAGTTTTGCCCAGGGAAAACGTTTCCCAGGAGATTAGCTAATAGTTAAGCTATTAAAGGCTTCTAAACTGGAAAGGTTATTTGCAAGGTCAGACAACTTTACTAAGCTGGTAGTTTCAAAATTATCCTGGGTTCCTTTACTAATTCATTGATCAAAATGACACGCTTTAAATTATAGATGAAAATGGAACAGATTTAAGTTTCCGTCATGTAACCCCTGCATGAAAACTACACATTACAAGCCTCTAACCGTAGTAATTTTTAAGTGAGAATGAAACATTTGTTCTTATTATGAAGTGCTGATTTACTACAAATTCACAAAGAGCTGAACCAGCCTTCACACTGAAAACATGCAATCTAACCGGCTTCTCCCAGGTGTTTTGAGCAGTTAATACAACATTATTCCCCCAGTAGCATTAGTTATCTTTCCAGTTCCCAGTTAAAGGTAGGAATGCACTTTCATAAGCAAATACACAGGTAGCAGAAATATAAAGGAGGGCTCTTCTCACGGATTCACTAACTTAACCAAAATTTCTTTATGGGAATCCAAGAGATCTGCAGGGGACAGCTGAGCTCCTGCGACCTGTCTCAGGGCAATACTAAATCCCACCTGGACTCGAGGCAGGTCAGCTGTGTGCCATGTACGAGAGCTATGTCCATCAGTGTCCCAGGAGTAATGCTCTGGACCAGTGACTAGGGCCAAGGGTCTGTTGTTCCCCTTCTGCTTCAGCTTTTTAAGTCCTCCATCTACATCAGTATCTAGATCATCCAAGTCTGATGCCACCTACCAGGGTGAGTGTATGGAGTTTCCAGGCTAGCTCTGTCATTCAACGGTTGATCAGCTTCACAATTATTCTTAATATTAGGACCACCATTTGGGTGCCAGATTGGGCACTGCAGAAGTTGCATTTTAAATACCTTGCTTTGGAGAGGTTGGGCACCTCTTACATTTCAAGTCAGGTGCAGAGAGGAACATCTGCTGCTTTTCACAGGAAGAAAATTGGAGAATGAAGTTGGGAGGGGTTAAATGAACCTGCAAAGCATTAGCAGGCAGACAGGTCCAACCAGGACTGGATCACGCAGCAGAAATCCATGCTATGTTTGAGATGAGGCCATGAACCATCCACTTTGTTTACAGCTGAGGTTGTCACTGGGGTTTCAGCTCTGTACTGAAACAAGAGGAGCCAGAGCCTTCATGAGCAGGGCAGAGCTGCCGAGCCTGACACTGCTGCTGCAGGTTGTCCTCTGCTTGGATTGCTGCCCTGGCTCCCTGTGCCACACAGGTTCTCCCACATCTCTGAAGTGTGTCAGATGCACACAACGTGTTACTCTGCTGATAGACCGGTCTAGGAATGGCTCCAGAGATACAGGCCCAGTTACAGTCCATGATGCCGTGATAGTGGCTCCAGGGCTCCAGGCAGGGATTTGCAGAGAAGCATGTGCTCAGCCTTCTCCAGAAAGCAGGTCCCTCTAAGGAGTATCAGAATGAACACCAAAAAACATATTGTTATTTTAAAAAAAAAAAAAAATCTTGAGCATCAAAATCAGTCCTTTAGCACAGAGGAAGGACATGTCCCCAGCTTAAACAAAACAACTTCCAGCCTTGTAGGGAATGGTTGGGAGGCCCAGACTAGCAGACCTTGAGGCTTTTGCATCCTGTGCACAACACCTGGAGCTCGCAAGAGCCGTGTCACCCCCAGAGCCATGCTCTCACAGCCAGTTACGTGCTGTCAGAAGTATGCGTGCTGTTTCATCGCTGGCTGCCTTGAATCGTCCGGTTTTGTGGGCAGCAGTGGCGGCGTTGCTTTTCTTTCCATCTGGCCCCTCTGTGTCCTCCAGCAAAGGAGTCAGCACTTGCGGCTACAGCTGTAGCAAAACCCATATGTTGAAGCTTGGATCATTTTCTTTCCCAGCCGAGGCATCTGGATCTGTGGCTTGTTCAGCTAATAGCCTTGCTGGCAGGGCTGCAAGCAGCTCTGGAGCTAAATAGTCATAGGGAGGCTTGGGGAGGAGCTCACCTGTCCTATAGGGCACTTTTCATTCTTTCTTTTGAAAGGATGTGACTCATTGACATAAATTTCATAGACATACACTGAAAAATGCTACTGGATAATAACGACCTCCTTTCAGAGTCTCTGCTATCGTATCTCCTGCTACTTCAAGAATTGCTCCTGTCAAGATAATGTGTTTGTAAGTTTTTTTCATCGTGAATCAGTTGCAAAATATTCAGGCAGCAGGACATATGGAAATCATATGAGGTTTTACTGCATTACACTTGAAAGTGATCTCTTTAAGAACGCAGGGGCTCACGAGTTGCAGGATGCTGTTTAATGCCTGACTGCTGAGCCATCACCCAGAGGTGATGCATGAGATGAGGGGAATCCAAAACTCCTTGGTCTTTCATCTTTGGGGGATCACTAAGCTATCTTGGTTGAAAGTGTATTTGGTGCTGGTCAAAAATTTCCCACTGAACTTTTTTCCAGGGAGAACATGGGGTTTGGTTACGTCAACACCACCTGTGTTCTCAAAATGTTTGTTTTTTCTATAGGAAACTGAAGCCCCCACTGGTGAGCAGCCCGGTTCTCTGGATCCAACGCCTGACAGGGGGATTTGTAACGATGATGAGCACAGCGTCACCCATTGTGGCAACTTCTCCTGAGTTAACACCTCCCTACCGCCACAGAGCTGAAAATGAGACATGAATGATGACATCAGCAGGAGATTTCAGGAATGGGACTTTCTGACCATGGCTGTTCCCACCCCTCATTTCTTGCCTGGCATATCCCTGACTGCACAAATAACTCCTTATCTAGCTCCCGCCGTGCCTACTGCCACAGAACTCCCTTTTTCCTAGATGGACTCCACCCTTAGCATCCTTATGCTTTTTATATGGGGTAACAGGCCATAATTTCTCTATTGCAAATCAGCTGTAGAACCTGCCAGCGGCCCTGATCATTCTTTATATGGTAACTCCAAAGCAGAATACGAAGAGGCATTACACAAGGCGAGCTCACGCTTGCTATTTTAATTTTGCCTTTGCTGTTCTGAAGGTGAATGAAGCCTTGCACCCACACAGGATTCAAGGGGTCAGAAAATGCATCAACCAAGCTGATTGATTGATAGAAAAGCAGTCCAAATCTATGTGGGCAGAAAAGTAATTTGCTTTGCAGAAGGCCTGAAGTAGAGAGGGTGGAAGAAAGAAAGAGAGCAAGAAGGAAAGACAGACATCTGCCATGCAGCTCTAGCACTTGCAACAGAAACAATGTGTTTGTTCAGACCAGAGCACATACTCATTTACCCAGGCAACTCTGCTGTCACATGCCGCACACCAGACAAAACCATACATCAAAGTTACCAAGCACTTGCTAAGCAGCAAGCATGGCCATTGATCATGTAACGTTACATACATGCTATTTCACCATGGAATACAGTACGTTATGCTGGAACACAGTGGCAGCCGCCTCCAAACATGCTGAACGATCAAGTGTTCTTGTGCTGGGGGAAAACATCGGTTAGCTATTACAGTGTGACCATTAGGCTCACTTTGTTTATTTAAGTCGCTCTGCTGAAGCTGCACCATTAAAATTTTCCTCACTTGCAATCTCTTTGGTGGGTAAATTGTTTACTTTTATATTTTAACGGGATGCACTTTATACTGGCACCTTTCTTAATTTCATCCCTGAGATTCACTGGCTCAGCTTCTGGAACAAGAAATGGCTAAGCAGACATATGTACTCTAGTTGAACATCATGAAGCCTGTAAACTGCAACCTTTCTTTAGGGGACAGCATGTGGGTTATTATTAAACCAGAAAACATATGTGAATAATTGAGGAAAGGGATCCAGCATTTAGCTCAGAAAATGTGAAGTCAGCTTGCTGTGAATAACATATCTCTGCATTTTGACCTGTTGCTGACAACAAATATATTTCACTATTACCTGGATAGCAATGACTGGGTTTTTTCCCTCCTCTAAATGAAAGCCAGTTGAGGGAAGCTGGCAACAGACAAATGATGCTCATTCCACCCCTGCTTTTACTTAATGGCTGATATCAAGATCCTCAGCATTCATTTGTGACATTACTATTAAAAACATATTTCTTATCTGCCTCTTTTATTCCTACAAATCGAGCATGGAAATAAATCTGTGCTGATGGAGCGGTGAGCATGCAGCCGTGGGAAGGAGAAGAGCTGGCCCTGAGCTGGAGTCCACTGAGCTGTGCACCTGCCTGGGCTGAGCTCGACAGGCATCATCTTCACACAGGGAACTGTAAAACCCTAATCCTCAAGGAGCCAAAATATGCTGGACACAATGGAGGGGGTGCAAAACCCAAAGGGAGAATGTGACATCTCACTGCAGCCACCCAGCCCAGCGCTGGTGCTTTATCAGGGAGGACTGGGACACTGGTATCTGTGTGCAATACTTCATGTGGCAATCGCAGGTGGAGGGAAAAGGCAGGGGTGCTTTAACAGCAGCAGAGCATGCTGGTCCACCATGCTATGCACTCCAATCTTAGCAGGAGTCCATCCTATTAATTCATTATACAAATATATTAATATGTCAATATGTCCATATATGGATGCAATAAACTGCCAAGTGCAAAATAATCCCTGGCAAGTTAGGGGTGTGTGTTCTGAGCAGCATTTCGTGTGTGCCTGATACATGACATACAAACACCATCCTACCCAGATCAGGTCTCTAGGATTAAAAATATATGATGAATTAAAATTTCATATGAAATTCTAGCTTTGGTGAGTACTGGAAAACATTACTTTCCCTTTTCCCCCTTTATCCCTAGACAGGCTTTTATTTGGGGCAGATGAGTAAATGTTTCACAGTCTTTTCCATTATGGAAGAGGGTTTTTTAACCACAAGTGTTGCTGAGAAGAAATGAAATTGCCTTACCAGATTGGTTTAAGGTACTAAAAAAATACTGTAATGGTTATTAATGCCATACAGGCAAGGTGGGACAATACAGTAAATCAGATGAAATTTAATGACAAGTTAAAATGTCATCTTTATTTACATTACACAAACATGAGTTTGAGGTTATATTTTGCCCCCAGTTTATCTGAATTCCTCTGTTTATTTTATTATCTGTCCTTGGGGCATGGACAAAGCTTTACCTGATTATCTAGAGTCAGCAAAGACAGACATAACTTCAAGCTTCTCAAGATCTACAGATGGGCTGCTTCAGAGTGCCAGCAGTGTGTGCAGACTTGATCAGGTAACTGCCGTGGGGGATTGGGGTATCTGGTGACCAGTTCTAATATTCAGAGGAAAAAAACCCAATATCTTCCCTTGTAATGGCACTGCCTAAGGACCAAGTAGAAAAAAGACAGAGGGCTGGAAAGAGAAGAAAAGCACTGGGTGCCTCCATATTTCATGCCTGCTCAGATATAGCCACATCTTGTTAATTTTCTCTTTGAGAAGTGCTTAGGTAGGAACAGGCTTGGTTGTTTAGCCACAGGAGGAGATACCTTGTATCAGAAGAGGAATCCCATCGCTCCTCCTACATGGTGGCCAAAACCCACCCAGGTCTCCCAGGAAGGTACTGGGCTGCATTTCCCATTCTTGAATTTAAATGCAAAAGGGAAATCTTGAGGTCTCAGGAGCTGACTGATGGGTGTCTCTGGGTGTGCAAAAGCCATACTCACTGCAGGGACTTCAAAGGCAAACACTGAGATATTCCAGCCTGCGCCCTGCAAGCAGGACAGATTAGCAGGGAATAACATCCTTTTCGTCTCCCCTTGCCGGAATCCCTCAGAAATAATGTGATATGGTATCAGAACAACAATCTTCTAGCACTCTATTTTGCTTTCAGCTGTACAAGGACAACATGGGATGAATTGATCATACAAGATTGATGAGGCCACCATGCGAAGCTTGGGTGAAAACCGCTTCCAGATTTAGCACCAGCTTTGCCTTTATGCTCCAGCTGAAAGCACAACTTTATTGCATGACCATAAGTAACTTGGGAAGGTACTAACCACTTTGAAGCCAGGCTCTTTATGCAGTTTTTGTTTGTGATATTTTTCCATCGTGTCTGAGCATAGTTTTAATTTAGTGTCAAAGTAAATCTGAGACTGATAATTTTTATGATTTTTTTACTGAGAAAAGACATTAAGCTACTTATGTTGGCTGCACTTCCTACCCTGCAGAAATTATTTATCTAAGCACAGCAGCAAAGTGGGTCAGGGGAGGAATAAAAAAGAAGCTGCCCACAAAAATTTTGAATCCCTTGAAAAAGTTGGATTAAGACTCAAGACACTGGGCAAAAACCACTTGCCACGTTCTCCATTTCAAAGGAAAGGTGTCAGCTCAGACAGCAACGTGAAAAGGCCACAAAGTTCGAGCTGCAAAATCCCTCTCCCATGGTTTGCAAGGCTAGCCACAAAGCAGGCAGCAGAGAGGAGGATTCATCTCTTAAAGCTGCTCTGCCTTTACCTCAAAGGCATGTAAATCCCAAAGAGCGAGTTGCTTCCTCGACTCCGTGAAAATAAAGCGGAGAAAACACTTGGGAAAATGTGGGTGAGCAGCAGCGCCCACAGGGAGGATGGGAGGAGGGGGAGAGAAAGCTTTTTCCCTGCAGTTTCTACCACAAACTGTTCTCTTTAGGTTTAAAGGAGAGTCGCATCTTTTCCCAGCT
Source organism: Platalea leucorodia (assembly GCF_965183815.1). Taxonomy (NCBI): domain Eukaryota; kingdom Metazoa; phylum Chordata; class Aves; order Pelecaniformes; family Threskiornithidae; genus Platalea; species Platalea leucorodia. Next base: position 26,036,569 of record NC_138827.1, on the reverse strand, counting down.
CCGTGAAGTGAGGGGAGCTTTGCAGAGCCCTAGGAGTGAACTGGGACATGCACAGATAGCATTGGTGACTGTAGGTCCCACGCGAGAAAAATAAAGAGCTCAAGTTGCAAAAAGAAGAGTGATCTAGGAGTGAAACATGAGAGAAGTATGTAGTCTGCCTAACAGCTCCCTGTAGCTCAAATTTAACCATCAAGGCTGCAGCAAAACCTTGGACTAACTTCTTGCTACAAGAAAAGTCACTTTGGTGCAGCTGGGAGGACTGGAAAACATGCTCCTATAAAACGATATTTGCAGAGTAACCAGAGAAAGAAGATACCACACCATTTGTGAAAGCAATCTGTACAGATGAGCAGGGAAGCACAAGCAATGCTGGCAGCTCAGCTAATCAAGCAGGATTTAACATTAATAAACCAGAAGTGGAGGAAAGGAGATAAGCCTGGACAAGGCTGTTGGCAGAAGGGTGTTTTTCTCACTTCACCAACAGGAATCCAGCCACCCACAAAACCCCAATATATTTCTCCTTACGTTAGCCAATTAAAACCCAATCTTAACCCTGACAAACTTCAGATGGTGCCGAATGCTGTTATTTTGTGCTTCCCGGTGTTGATGAGCCATCCTATGGGACCGCAAGCAAGCAGTAAGACATTTCCACCTCCAATGCAGGCAAAGGAAGCAATATAATCCCAGGGGAACCCATGGACCAAGAAGATGAAAGAAATGGGATTTTCAGAATCACTCCAAGCTGAACAAGGTCTGATCTCAGTGAGGTTAATTGGAGTTTTATTCCCAGTATCCGTAGGAGCATCATTAGCGGGAGTAGTCCCAGCCAGGGCAGAGATGGGGGCTGTGCAGCGTCAGACAGCATACCCCGAACAGATGCGGCTGGGCAGGCTGGAAGCGCTGTGTCCTGGATCCCAGCCCTCCCAGGGAATCTGGCCTTGATTAAGCCAGCAAAGCACATTCTCGGGAGTGACATTGCTGGTGACCTCCACGGCCTATACAGGGCATCGGAGACAGCCCTGAGAGCACAGTCCTCCTCTCCCCATGCTCCGGGAAATGTCTCAGAAGACAAAACTCACAAGTGGAAAAGCTGATAAGTGCCTGAAATAGTAGGAATGGACCTTCAGCCAGGAAAGTGGGTGACTTCTGGGGTAAGAAGACTGGTATTTGCACAATAAAATTCCATAATGACTCCAGATTCCCCTGACTGAGGACAGATTTGTTCTTTCACTTCCATCTAAGTTGGCTGTTAGGTTGCTTCTTTCCCTTAGGTGTTTCCGTGACTGCTTAATGAAGTCCTCCCACTAACTTCTCACTTGAAAAGGAGGAATTCAGACAAATATGAAGTGCCTTTGGGGGAAAAAAAAAAGATAGCTGAGTAAATCTGCCTTCTCCTCTGACCATACACCATAGACGTGCTGTTGGTTTCCATGAAGTGATTGGAACCAGAGGTGAGACCCGTGGGCAAACTAGAAAATATCGTTTGGCTCATCTCACATGATCTTTCCTCACCAAAATGTTAGGAAACCAAGCTGTGTGGTATGGAGCAGCCTCAGATTGCTCACAGATGTCAGGATGAAGTGAAGAAGTTCATTTCCGTCTGCGAAGGAAAGGTCACCGAGGAGCACAGCTCATGGCAGCCTCCACCAGCGTATATGTACCCACCACGCATGACAAAAGGCTGCTATCATCAGGGACATTTTCCATGCAGGCAGCACATTTCACAACTCCGACTTGCATTAGGGTGAGGTTAGGTGTAAGTGCATACTCAACCTCAGACACGTGCTGCCTTCCAAATCATTTTTAAAGTCTTTTCCCTCTGATATTTTCAAAGAGCAGCTCCTCAAGGTGGGTGATTTCCAAGGAGGCTGATTGTGCAAACAAGTCGTGGCGGATGGTTAGAGTGGGAAAATGCACAGCTGGAGGAGCGGTGGGGCTATATATTTTGCAGTGTTTGGACTGTTTGTGAGTGCAGCCTGAGTCAGCAGTCTGCATTTTCTCCCAGGCTAGAATAGATATTTCATGCAAACTTCGCCATCCTGTTCTTGTTTCCTGTGTATAAGAAATGACCCAAAGGCAGAGAAGGAGACAATGCAGAAAATTGTGATGCACGAAGGGTACTAAAAAGCAAGGAGCATTTTAAAACAAAGCTTTTCAGCATCTGAATTATTTAGCAGCAGAAGAGCTGGAGAAAAGGAGGGGGTTACGGGCTGACTGCAGAAACAGGCAGCTGCACTGTGGGAGCCAACAGGGAGATGTAGTTGTCACTTAAACACGAGGAAGACGAAGATAAAGACTTTCTGCCTGAAGTGTGTCGGTGATGCTGTGGTGATGTTGGGGATGGGTGATGCTCTGGAGCAGGGTGAATAGCTGGTGAATGGCTCTACTTGGGCCCACAGGATTATGCATGCGAGTAGCTGTTTCTGTGCCTGCTGAAGGCAAAAGAGGTCCTGTCCCCGCAGCCCGCATGTATGCTGGGCACCTCTCCCAGCTCCATTTGCAATGCTTCTCTGCTCTGTCCATAGGGCTGGACTGGGCTGGACAGGGCACCCCTCATAGAAAGGCTTATGAATTTGCTCCTGGAGTCTGCCCTGAAGACAGGAGTTTAAGAGTTTTGAAGACTGCAGAGTACTGATGTCTTTGCTATCAGCAAAGCAGTATATCCACAAGACCTTCTTGCTGTGGGTGACACCTGTCAACACTACTGTTTCTGATATTGGGCTTTTTACCCCTTCTCCTTCCATTGCATGCATGAATTCTTTAAAAATCCAGCAGTTTCAACCAAATATGAATTCTACTTTTTTTTAAATAAAAGTACTTTAAAAAGCCTGTATGCAATGTACAATGCTGAATTAATTTCCTTTGCTAGAAGTTCCTCTCTGAAAATCAGCTCAGCTTTTTAGGGTCTGACTATTCACAAGGGGTAATGCACAGCCTGAATCTGAGCCAGTCAAAGCTCAACACCTCTGAAAAGTCAGTCTTGGCTTCTCTGGGAACCAGAAGCTGAACAGGCCACATGAGAGCTACCAGAGTCCTCCTCTGGAGGAGATGCAGAGCTGGTATCTGGCTTACACATGGCTGGGACCATCCTGATGGAGGCTTGGAAAGCCTGGTAGTCCAGACTGAATTTCGGCTGGGGATTCGTATTAACAGGGTCTGGAGCCGTTGTCTTCTTCTGGCTCAAATTCTCCCCATCAGTGAGTCCCTCAGTACTTTTCCCCTTCCTGCTGTATGTGCCTCTTTTGAGACTGCCATAGATCAAGAATTCATCTTCAGGTGAATTGCTGCTTGCCCAGAGTTTGTCACTGCTTTGGGATCATCAGCAGAAAAATGCCTCAAAACATTCAGCATCATTATCATGATTATTACTGTGATTGCTGCTCATTCCCAGGAAAGCAACAGAAGTTTCTCACACAGCAAGCCATGATGATAAATTATCAGCAATTTTTTTTTTTTTAATAAATTATTTCCAACAGGAATAGCATGCACCTCTTGCTCCTTTGGGCAGTGGAGGGCTCAGAGCTGTGTCTATGTGTAACCGTCATGCTTGTACGAGTACCAGCATTGGGCTCTGTATAACCTGAGTGAAAACAACAAAAGGTAACTGGGAAATAGATGTCAGCAGTGCTTCTAATCATCACAGGCCTCCTTTGACACATGTTTTTAATTGCTTAAAAAAAAAAAAAAAGGAAAGAAAAGAAATAAAACCAGTTATGAATAATCTAATAAGCTTACCAACCACCTGTGAAACGTGGCCTCCCAGCTGCAGAAAATCAAATGCAAGAATAGAAAACAGAGCGTTCTCCGAGGCAACACACATTCACATTAGATGCACGTCATTCCGAAGCCGCAGAAAAAAAATGCATTAATGCCATTTTTGTGGCTCACGGTGTACATGCCACTCTGTAAAAAGTATCTCAGAGGAGTGTTTATTTAGGGAACATAGAGAATATGCTTTAAAGTCAAAACGTAGAGGGGGAAGATGGAAGAGGGAAACCTGCTTCTTGGCATAATTTCAAATGAAAAAAACAACATCATCAACAAAATCCCACATAGCATTAGTTTGAGGGACTGTAGTCCAGCAGGCAAAATTACTCAGGAATAATTAGGCATGTTTCCCTGATATAAAGATATTGAGGAGTAAGTGTTCAAGTAAAGTTACAATGTAGAGCTGTATAGGCATGGCTTTATTCAAGAAGTAATTTGTTTTCCTGGTATGAAAAGAGGGTTATGTTCGCTACATTTTGGAGCCACCCAGCAAATGTCCTCAAGAAGCTGTTTTTCATGGGAAAGAGCTGTTTCATGGAGGGAAAAAGGTAACATCCTGACATGAAGGAAAAAAACGTGAACTGTATTTTCAAGTCTGTTTTGACATGTTTTTCTTCTACACAGAACCGGACTTCAAATACAGCTACTTAACCACGACAGCTAAATGACCCACCCAGAGAACTCTTTTTCCACAAACAATATAGCGTCAGGAGAAGGAGCCTGAGAGGAAAAGCAAACAGTCCTTAAAGCAACTGCTTTATTTGGATAGTTCTGAACCGCTGGCATTGGGGGCAGATTTTAAGTTGGTGGGCGTAAGGAGAGGAAAGCTCATGGTTTTGATTTGAAGTAGCCACATCAAAACCTGTTTCAGAGAAGGGAATGGCAGTATTTTGAAATATACATCCTTCTTAAGGGGATGTTAGGGAAAACAATTCCATGGCCTGTTGAATGATAAAAGCCAACACGTTGGCTGAGGAAAAAAAAAATTGCCTGTAAGTGAGGTTCTTGGATAAATACAAGGCATACCTTCCCTGGTCGCAGCAGTACCTTTAGGTGAAGGAAATTGTCATGCACATGTGTTGCGAGTGGGCAGAGAAGGGTCAGCAAGCAGGACTGGTGTCAAAATGTTGTTCTTTCTTTTCCACCAAATGGACTGCAAACCTGCAATCGTGCACACAGTGTCAGCAAGAAACTAAAAACCGACTGTTCCATCCCGAAGAGACCTGGAGCCCCTGTTATGGATCCATCCACTCGTCATGTCCAGGTACCTCCTATCAGCCAAGGGTCCCCAAGTCATTGCTGATGCAGCGATGATGGATGAGACACGAATCTGCATGCTGTCGGCCATGGGATGGTGTTGAACAGTAACACTGAGAGGACCTGCTGGGAAATTAGGACTTCTCTTGCAGAGTCTTCTAGCCTTTGACTTTGGCTTTCCCATGCAGTCCTGATAACTATATTATAAACCTGCTCTGTGGTTTTATTTGGTGATAGTATTTCATTTCCCATGCTACCACAATGTTGCATCTCCCCCAGATGGCTGCGCCTAGGTCCAAAGGAGCTTTTCTTATTTTTGGTGAACCACTTTGCACATTTCAACACGTGAAGAAAAGCAAGGCAAAACATCATGCAGTTCTTCTGCATTGCCAGAGGCTTCTGGGCAGGCGGGGGAGGAAAACAGAGAGCAGCAGAAGATGGGTGATATCTCCACCAACGTCCAAGCATGGGGTGGGTAGCCAAGGCGTGGCTGGACCAGCTCAAGACCTACGTGCCAGCCCCTTCTCCGACAGGCCGTAAAGTTTCTGGCTGAGGCAGCCAGAGATCAGCAGTGCACTTCCACAAAGGTTTCTGAGGTCTGGAAATGTGTTTTCATTCCGGTGTGGAACAAGAACCAAACTTTTCAAACACTTCCCCGAAATGGATTTGTTTTTTTGTTGTTGCCATTGAAACATCTGTTTTCAGATTGAGAAGATCAGGGTTCTCGTTTAGATCCTTCTCTGCATATAAATTGACCCCAGAAACTCTGAAAACTTTCCCATGGAAATGTTATTAATGGGACTATTTCACTGCAAGACGTTTTGGTTTGGATGAAGCAGCATTTTCCAACAACAATGACAACAAATCTCATTAAAATGTTTGAGTGGCTCCAGTCTCCAAAAGCATCAAGCAGTTTTTCGAGCATCTTCGGATCCTGCAGCATAAAACATGCGACAACAAAGTAACATTATTCTCACCCATCAGATAGGCAATAATACAGTATTCACTTTGCATATCTGTAATGGACCTACATCAATGGATCTTTGTTTGCAACAAATCTCTTACAAAAATGGGAAAAGGAAAATACCATGAAATACCTCCAGACTCACAATGCCATTCAGCAAGGATGCATTTTGGTCATTAATCACCCACATTTAGGCAAGCAGTTAGAAAAGCCCAGCTGTTCCAGGCCACAATGCTTTCCTTTATTGCATTAACATCTCCCTACTAACAAGACAACTTCAACACATGATCTCCAAGAAGGGCCATAATGCCTTATTCCCAATGTGGTTGTTGTGGCATTGTTTTAGATTGAAAAGTTCACAGACTTAATGCCTTTAAAAAATCCCAGTGCAGCCTAATTGTCTTCTGAAGAGTTTTGTACAGGCGATATCTCATTTCAGACCAGAGCTGTGTTTACCTGGCAGCTCCCAGGACAATGTGGGGTCTCTGGGGAGTATGAAAGCAAGCTCTTGTTTTTCTCTAAAAACCTTCACAGAAAGCACATGCTGGGAGTGGTTATGGATACCTCCCCTCCAGAGATGCACTTTTGGGATGGGGTCGGGTACGGAACAAGCTTTGAGCTTCAAACAGGTGGGAGCTGTCTGATGCATTCAACCTGTGCTTAGTGCCACATCCTGCTAAAGCACTGACTGAATGACACCTTATTCCTTCCCCTTCTAGTAATGAGCTGCCTCGTTTCCTCTGCTCGTCTCTAAATCAGGCTCTTTTTTCCCATGAATCAGACATCCTGCTACTGGCCTTTTTTTCCCTGATACTCACACCCACTTCTCCAGCAATGTGGTCCTTTCTGCTTCCCACCACTTGCCCTCCTACTCACTGGTGTCCAACTGCACCCATAGCTCCCAAGTCTGGGCTTTCCCAGCGGATTCGGTGCTTGGAGGGATTCAGGCACTGCTGAGCCACACCGGGCTGCTGAGCGCTTCCAGGTAAAGCTCAATGCATGTTTTGCTGGATTCAGCCCATGAGCATCCTCCCACGCAGGGCCACGCTCCCTCATCCTTGTCCCGGTGCCGGGGCTGCACGTCTGGAGCTGCTTGCAGCCACCCCCTCTTTTGGCAGTACCTCTCCCCATCGATGCCTTCCAGGGACTAAATCTGCCACTGTTCAAACCCACAGCTTTGGAGTGGGTTTAAAATTTCCCAGGGCACATTCCTACGGCCTCTAGTTTCCAAACTCTCAGGAATTTGCCACACAAACATGTTCCTTCCCTTTATTTGTTTCTTCCAAGTAATTAGATGGGGGATTATTTGCTACCTGTCATACCTTGGTTTAAGCCATTTGAGAACAAAGTGAGAAAAGAAAAAAAAAAGAGACTTGCAGTGGATTTAGACTGCTGATTGTAGTAACAAGAGGAGGTATTTTAATGACAGGTTTAAGACTTGCTAAGTAACTGCCATGAGGATTATGAATACATTTTGTAACAGGGTAAGATTAACAGATAATCCTTTGAAAAAAAAATATGGCAAATGGCTTTTTTAAAAGAAAAATAAACTACAAAAACACCAAAAGCCTTTGGAAATTCCACATAAGAAAAATTTTCCCTAGAAATGTTGACATCATTAAATATTTTCAGGTCAGTGTCCTCGGCAGGATTAAATTGGTGTGTCTTAATATGAGTGGAACAGTATTGATTTATACCTCATTTAACTTGGGCATTTTTAAAATGAACTAACAATCTTCTTGCCAGGGAGCAGCCTGGCATCCTCAGCTGCAGGGACTGCAGTCCGCAAGGAGCAAGCTGCCTTTCTTAGAAAATGAGCTCTTGCTCCCGAACAATGCTGTTATTGATACCTAAATGTCATATGGAAATTTCGAGGACACTTGGGGCCTTTCTCTTTCCTGACTCCGTGAGACTTGATCTTAACCCTCGCCAAACTGAATCTCTGACCAGCCATCAGCTTTTGGATTTGACCCTTTCATTCTGTATTCATCATGAGTAACACAGAAAAGGCTGTATTTTCACTCATTATTGGCAGCGGGAAGGTACTGGCTGTAACACCTTCTTGGCTCTACATGCATCATTTATGTCCACAAGATCCATGTGGGCAGATCTCTGCTGACAATGAGTGAGTTTCTGAGCAGATTTTGGGGCTCTGCAAAACCAGCTGAAGACTCGGATGCTTGTGCTTGGTAAGGGACGTGGCTGCTCAGACATCTGCCAGCTGTAACACAAGGCCAGCATCAATGGGAATGACTATGCCTATTCTCTGGCCAGCAGAAATTTGGACACATTTCCTTACTATCTTTTTAAAATGCCGTTTATTCCAGTATGAAGAAGAGTGTAAATATAGAAATGAGTTAAAAGCATTTTCAGGAGATGTTATAGGCTCTTTCAGTTTACTTGAAGCTGAGCTTCACCAAGTCTGTTTTCCAATTGCAAAATCAGGGAGCCTCTGGATGCAGCAGGACTTGGAGTCCATAGCAGGAATCTCTGGTCTAAAGCATTTCTGAGCTATATGTTGGCAAATAACACTGTATTTTTTCCAAGAGGGAAGTACTGATATTACCATATCTTGTACAGTGCCCATGAATGACAGACCTCAGTAACCCTTCACTTAAGAGCAGCAGAAAAAAAGTACTCTATGGAAATAAAAATAAAGAATTAATAGATCATTTTTGGTAGGAAGTATCTTATTAACCTTTTACTCTCACTCAGCAGAGAGAGATGAAAATCACTGCCTGTCACACTGCAGGCTAAATCCCAACTGCCAAAGGCTTCACCCATGGATGGGTCTTTTCCCCATCTCGGACACAGAGGCAAGACTCAAGCTATGTTGCTGCTGTGACATTAAATTGCATTTTGGGGCTGCAGAAGCGCTTTCTATGATGAGGGAGAGACAAATGAAAGCAAACTCTGGTTTAAATGAAGGTGGGAAATGTAGCTCAAAAGGACAAAACAGTCTGCACATAACCTTCCTCAAGACACACTGATATCAGTGCAAGCCATTTCACTTATCGGGACAAGTTTTGCAGCAAGCTTCTGGTTAAGTGTCCAGTTATGGTCTTTGGTCCATGGCCACAGAGAAGCAAAAACTGCTTTTTCTCCCAGAGAAGCAGTTTCTTGCCAAGTATCCCCACACAAAGAAAACAAACACACGAGAAGGCACCATCACAGATACCTAGGGAGATAAGCTGCAAAAACATGTGCTCTGGGCAAAAGTGCAAGGTGCAGAATGTGAGTTCATGATCTACATGTGTTCTTCACTCTGCTTTGTTTATTTTCACTTGGTTTTGATGTGTTAAATTAAGGGATAGTTCATGGCCGTAAGTCATCTTCTTGCTGTTGGAAGCCAAATAGTGGGAAGCAGGTATCTTGCACATTAAAGGCCAGCTTTTTCACAAGGAGACTTCAAATGACTGGACTGAGAAAATGAACAGTTGTTCTGTGCTTAAAATATTGAAGTAACTTCAAAGTTTTAGGAAAAAAATTGCCTTAGGTCTCAACTGCAAATTAGAAAGGGATGAAAATATCTGCTCCTCAAAGTGCTTCAGTTATTGAGATCATTAAACTACCAGGGGTGGGTCTGAGTTTCCATGATCCTTCATGGTACAGTTCCTGCTCCAAAGGCTTTGCTTGGAGCAGGACCAGCCTGTGCAGCACACGTCGTGCTAAGTCTGAAAGGGTGACTCTGGCTCCGGAGTTCAGGAGGAGGGAGGGGAAAGATGACACTCCTTTACCTGCCTCTTGCACGTGGGGAGCAGAGACACACACTAGCCCAGCTATGTCCTCACAGATGGCTGTGATGGTCCCCTCTCCCATTGCCATTGAAAGGGGAAGGTCTCCTTCCCCCATTGCTCCTCTCTTCAAATCCTTTTTCCTCCTCCTCTCTCCCAATCCTTTTTCCTCCTCTTCTCTCTGGTGCTCCCATCTGCAATAGCCCACATTTGGCCATACTCTGCTTTCATGCTTATCTGCCCCTTCATCAGCTATTTTTATCCAAAGTGCGGGCAAAAAATGATCCTTCCTTTCCCAGTCAGATATTTCCTGCTACATCAGTGAGTCAGACTGGCTCCTGAAGCACTGAAGCTCTGTGTGCAATACACAGAGGTGGAAAGTCTTGTGAAGGCACAAGAGAAGGAATCACATGATTTGGAGAAGAGATGGGTGCTCTCAGCGTGTACAAATGGACAGTTCTATCCCTCTTCTGAGACATCTTTTCCCATGCAGCAGTTGGCTGCATTATAAAATTAGTGCAGTGCTGATCTGTAAGTGGTCGCAAAGACACCTTAAGGAATTTTAGATAAAGTTGTGGGGGACTGCTCTGCACCTCCAAAAGTCTGGCTGTTGCTGTCTGAGAACCAGCATGTGTTTTTCTGATGCATGTTTTCACAGTGCTGGTGAACATAGAATCATAGAACAGTTTGGGTTGGAAGGTACCTTTAAAGGCCATCTAGTCCAACCCCCCTGCAATGAGCAGGGACATCTTCAACTGATCAGGTTGCTCAGAGCCCCGTCCAGCCTGTCCTTGAATGTTTCCCGGGATGGGGCATCTACCACCTCTTTGGGCAACTTGTTCCAGTATTTCACCACCCTCATCATAAAAAATCTCTTCCTTATATCTGGTCTGAATCTACCCTCTTTTAGTTTAAAATCATTACCCTTTGTCCTATTGCAACAGGCCCTGCTAAAAAGTTTGTCCCCATATATATTCTTATAATCCCCCTTTAAGTACTGAAAGGCTGCAATAAGGTCTCCCTGGAGCCTTCTCTTCTCCAGGCTGAACAACACCAACTCTCTCAGCCTTTCCTCATAGGAGAGGTGTTCCATCCCTCTGATCTTATAGACAAGGGGAACTTAGGCAGCAACAGCAAGACAAAGAAAAATCAAACTTTCTATAAAACTTTCCCTTGCCACAGCAAAAAACATGACTATACGTGACTCACAGCTATTGACATTTAGAGTCCATTGTCATTAAAGTGTAGTGATCCCTGCTGAAGCAGTAAACTGTGGGTTGTCACAACCTGGCTACTAGTCTATTTGGCAAGTGTGCTGGCCAGCACCAGGCTAAAAGCAGCAGCAATCAAGGCTACAAATAATTTCTGTCATGTGTTTAATTGTGATCACCATTTTTATTTTTGGTTTTGTAACAGAACATTTAAGGAGACAGTGGGGAAACTGCTGGAAGCCAAAGCCGTGTCACAGTGCTGGGCTGCACAGACAGTGGCTGGGAACTCAAATAATGTCCAGTGTGTGTGCAACAGGGAGGGCTGGATTAAGTAACACAAAAATAGTTTTTTTTTTCCCCACAAATAAACAGTGAAGTTCTCAATTTGTTATTTATGCATTTCATAGCTTCAGCAATTCTCTGGCAGTGTTTCCAAGTGATGAGGTCCACCGAAGTTTACCATGAAGATGACTTTCCTCATAAAATTCCAGAAGTGAGATATTCATTCCTGGTTACTCAATATCCAGTTCCCCAAGCAAGAAACAGAGGGTTTAAATCATCAGTGGCACATTAGGACTTCAGAGAAATTAAGCTAAGCAGTTTTTTAACACGCCTCAGTCGCCAAAAGAATTTGCATAAAATGCATACCAATAATGAAAGCTTTCATGGACTCATCCATCATTGTAAACAGGGATTGAATTCATCTGTTAGTTTATTTCCAATGAATAACCCGATCTGTTCAGAACAAATAGAAGGTCTCACTACCCTGGTTTTCTCAGACACTGAGTATTTACCTTTTACTTCCACCACAACTCATTGGTACCTGTGATGCCAACAAAACCACCAACAGCCACATTGCTAATGCACAGTTCAGCATCAAGGTTGTAGCTCTCCTGTATGTCTTCCCAAATCCAATTTAAAGTCATAATGTACTTTATTAGCTGCAGACAGAATATTTAAATTCAAAATATTTTTTTTTTAAAGTTTCATCGTTTGAAATGGCAATTGGCAATATTCAAGCCACATGTTGGCCACTTGTTTTTAGGATAGAGGGTGTACCTTAGTACAAACCTTTCTCTGTTTCTTGAAAAAACAACAATAAAACACCCTTTGCCTTTTATCCACATCTGGCTGCAGCAAAAACAGTGACCCATGGAATTCAAAATTTCATACTTCACTGCTGCAGGCAAAGTCCAGGGGTTATTCTTGCTGTGTTTGTGAAAGATGTAGCTCTGTCAGAAGGAGAAGTGCTTATTGAAAAAACAAATGGGGTTTCTGTTTCCAAAAATTATGGAATTAGTCAGTGATAAGAGACTTTTTAATGCCCTCTAACCATTCATGGGACTTAATAGGGAATGGCTCAGTTAATTGCAAGAAAAGAGTAAACAGTCCATGTCAGATCTTATGCACGGAGAGTGCCACCACCACAGCTCAGCCGATCTGTGTTGCAGAAGCAATATCTCTCCAAGGGTCTGCAATTCCATGGAGACTGTTAGACATAAATAATGAAATGATAGTAATCTTGAATTTAACCTTACACTAAAGATGTAATACCATAATGACTCAAGCTTCCTGAAAATTCAAGGAGGGAAGGAGGAGGATGAATTTAAGCCATTTTTCCAATGCTACCACCCTTCTGCATTCCTGAGGACCATCAAGTAGAACTTAAGTTTGGTCTGATTTGAGAAACTGGGAGTCATACTCAAAGCCATATTCATCAAAGCTCTTACTTTGTCAGACAAAGCAATGTCCTATAGTTACTGCAAACCCTACCTGTGAGAGGTATGAGTCCAAAGACCACAACTGTTATTTTATCACGCCTGTAACTTATTGCTGGAGGTGCCCAAACGCATCACTCATGTTGCTGTCCTCTGGTGAAAGGGGTTCCCCACATGTAAAGTTAAGCACTTTTGTGGATGAGAAAATACAGTTGGGTGAACACAACTCTGTGGCCATAGAGATGTGAAAAGCCTCTGTCAGCCTCACCATTCCCAAATGAATTTTCCCCCATGTAGGATATAGATGGATGATGGAATGGTAAAGTAGGCAGCTGTCCTTTGCTGCAGTGGGATTCAGGATCATGTCCTGTGGGAAAGGTGGTGCTCCAGGAGCAGTGGGGAGCAATGCTAGCACAGGATAATCCTCCCACCTTTAGCAGGCAGGGAGCCTCCTCTGCTCAGGTACTCTGGAGCATCTAGAAGAAAGGCTATTGCAACATGACTTATATCAACAATTCTGTACTGCAATGAGCCCTCCGTGCAGGAGGGACAGGCCAGGAAATGTAATTCTACACAGTAAATGCAGATCTTTGGAGACAGTTGCAACCAAACCTCTCTTCTATTTATTTTCTACCACTTGTGTGGGAAGACGCAGCAAAGCAGCAGCAGTGGCCATGAGCAATGACCTGGCTCCCAGGGCAGCCCTGTCTCTGTGGTGGGGTCCCTGCACAGAGATGCCAGCTGGTGTTGGGGCACAGCGGCACAATGGCAGAGGACAAGGAGCTGCCCAACACGAATGGGTCCATGCTGGACTTTTCCCCCGCATAGCCACTGCAAGATCAGCACACTTCTCCTTCGAAGGGAAATGTTTGATTCCCAAATCTGGTTTTTGCTGGCATGCAAATCCCATCATCTTTCATGTGTGTGGGGGGTGTGGTGGGGATGACTTTACAACTTTAATGATTGCAGAAAGATATTCATCTGCCAGTAGGACCTTTCGGAAGCACATTTCCTTCTGCCTTGCATGTGATTCTGAGAAACATTTGGTTGACATCTTTCTTTGAAGATTCCCAATCATCCTACGTATCTACAAAACCCAAACAGCAAACCATTGGCAGAACCACAGTTTCACAATATTTTGATTAAGGAACAACTCGTCCTCTCTGCTTTGATGCTTCCCTGTCTGTGTTTCCTGGAGACAGGATTTCAGCACTGAGAAGGCCATTGAGCCTTGTCCATTTAAAGGGATGATGGTTCCTCTTTGTGGCCTGAGTTCAGGAAAACACCCTGAAAGCAAGGTATGAAGCAGGTATTTAAATGCTTTCCTTTCTTGGTACAGACTTAAGGATGTTTAACTCTTTTCCTGACTTATCACTGTAAAGTCTCAGCACATGCCATAACTACATTGAACATGCTTCAAATAGATGCAGAATAAGGATAGCTAGCATGCTTATGCTAGCATGTATGCGCTTACAAAACATTATGCACCACAATAACCTTTGTAATTCAAACATTGACAAATGAAACAAAATAGCATACCAAGTAAAAAAACACTTTATATATATATAGTGTCATTGGCCATTCCTATTAGAAGGAAGGTCTGAGTAATAAACTACCTATTATTTCTTTAAACCCCAAGCCAAGTAATACACTGTATGTTATTAGTCATATGGGAGCTATAGTAGAAGTATTTCTTTCTATTTGTATTGCCTAAGAGTTAACCTAGGAGAAAGACAGAGCATACTGATGACACCAGGCCCATGTAGATAAATATCATACGCTTTCCAACTCCATCACATTTGGTTTATATCAGCAGTGCTAAATTCCTCCATAATTCCCAAAATTGCATTCCAACTGGTTGACATCCACATTAGCTGGATGTTAATCCAGTTAAAAATAAATGCAAATTTTGAAAAGAGAATGAACTCATATGTGCTTGGAATACAAACTATTCCCAGTTTGCTGTCTTTTGGGAGACATCAGCAGTCTTTCTTCCCCATTCGTTTCAAGATCATTTGAGACCGTTGCTTGAATAAGGCATTTTAAAACACAAGATCAAAGGAAAATGCAAGAGGGGAAGTGACTCACCAGCTTCTCTGAAGGTTACCTTCCTCCTCACCTCCAAACCAGGTCCTGTAGTTTGCATAGCAAGCCAAGGGGAATGGACTTGCCACCCATCTGGGTCTCTGTCACACACATTATGTGGATTCCCAGCTGCGCTGCCACAACTACAGTGGAGCTGCAGAGAAATGTGATTAATGAGAAAAGCTTTCCTGGTGCATTACCACTGTTTCTAGAAAGAAATGTAATCAAACTGGTATTCTTGCTTTCCCTTTTCGCCCAAGATCTGCTTGCCCATCAGTTCAGCCATGCTCTGTTTCTAGGGTTATCTATACTAGCACCATCTGGTGAGTCCCAGAGATATTACAGGCTCTTTAAATAAGTCTTGAACTGAGAGAGGAAGCACCAAAGATGCAAGGGGTATTCACTCCTGCGTGGTCTCCAAGGAGAAGCTCCTGGTCATGACAGATGAGCCTGGTCCATGCAGCACTTGCCCCCCCAGCCTTATTTACTTGCCCAGTTTGCTCCCCAAAGCTCCCAGACTTCCCATGCAATAATGCACAGCGGCATTTCCATAAGCCTGCAAGGGGGCTGGCCCATGCTGGGTTGGAGTCTGTGTCCCTCATTACAAGGGCTTTAATGTCCATTTCCCCACTCCTTTGATCCTGTCCATGGCATGCAGAAGAAAGGAAAATCTGGCTTTTGTCTGAAGCACATTTAACCCCACTGCCCAGAAATGGGACCTTGTCAGTCAGTGGATTTCATGGGTGGATGAATGAGATCACAACAGTCTTCAGTTCATTAAAAATAAAAGGCCTTCCTAGCTCTTGCTTTAGATCTATTAGGAAATTAATTCATTTAATGTCAGACCTTAATGGCAACAGAACATGGTATTATTACTTCTATAAGACAAATACAAGCAGTAGCTAAATAGCTCATCAGCTCCCGAGATGAGGTGGATTTCAGATGTGCTCCTGTTGCCCAGCTGGTACGAAATCCCTGATAATAGACCACAGATGATACCACTGCAACCAGGGGTCAAGTGGCCATGCTGCTAAATTGCTCTGCAAACAGCAACCTGGATGTTAGGATCGCATGTCCTTGTCTCCAGCCAGGATTTTCAGAGGAGTTTGATGTCGGGAGGAAAGCCTGGCCATTTCTTCTTCCCCACCCCCCCACCCCCCCCCCTTTAGGGACTTCCAGAATCCAGACTGATTTAAAAACTTCTGTAGGCTCTTCTTCTTTAAAGAAATGAAGCATTTGTTAGAGAAATTCATGTGTCCACACCTCTGTTTAAAGCAGACACTGATCAAAGTTTGAACTGTGCTGGGATAGTTTCCCAGTAAACCAGTGATGTTGTTGAGCTGGGGGCTGGCACATTCAAATATAGTCCTCCAAAAACCTGCTCTGGCACTTTTTATGGGGGATTCTGCAGCATGGCATCTCCTCCTGAGAGGGAATTGTGCCAGAAGTGGGAGGAAAGGGATAACATTGAGCCCTCTGAACTTTTAATGTTGAGATTCAGGGGAAGAAAGACCGATTGCCCAGCATCGTGTCATCTGCTGCTGTTCCAGCATCCATGTGCGCCTGGGTTGGGGGGATGGATAGAGCAAACTGCCTTTAAAATACATCCATGGCATGGTGTTGGTCTTCCCCTCTCCCGAGCCTATATTGTTGCATGATTTCACATATCCACTACCACAGACATGAAGGGTGATGCTGGTGTCAAAACAGGGGGCAAAGCAACAACAGGTGCATTTCTGGGGCTTAACCAATTTCCCGTTCAGGTCTCACCAGAGCCGCCACTCAGCACATTTAAAGAGCACCAGCAGCTCTCCCGACACTTGGCAGTGCACTGCGAGTTCACATTGCATTCAAACAGTCGCAAAAATAAAATATAATCCTCAGCAGCAGTGAGAACCAAAGGTTATTTCCTTGCTCGTGCCGGGACTGCTGCATGGCAAGGATGGAGTTTCCCTGTGCTAAACTCTCTGCCAGTGTCAAGGTGTATGAGCAAACAGCTTGCTACCAGGAGGAAAATTGGGGAAAACCAGAAAAGCCTCGATGGTTTGTCTGTAATACACAGGCTGGAAGCAAGGGCCAAAAGCAGTCGTGGCCAAGGTCAGAATAATCTCTGGGACAGATATCTGCCCATCTGAAATTTCCTGGCTTGATAGCTGTGTGCTGTGTGCACCCATGGGGAGTAAGCAGCTTCTTCCTGACCCGCTAGCTGATACAGTCAGCTATCAGATAAAGGAAAACCCAGGTATATCCAGCAGCCGGAGTTAAAACACTTGCAGCCAGGAACTGGATGGGTTTTGAGCCATGAGTGACATTATTCACTGGGGCTCTCCCAAGGGGTGCGGTTGACTCTTCATCGCTTGAAGATTTCTGACCAAGATTGGATGTCAGTCCCAGAGCATCGTTACAATCCTGCATGTGGGCTTGATGCGGCGCTGCAGGAGATGTAGACATTGAAGAGCAGTCCCTTGTGATCATAAAACAGACAGCTCGAGGAGCGATCAGAGCTCAAAGTTCATGTGTTGTTATGTCAGCATTGAATTAAGCTGGCATTCAAACCTTCCCAGTAAATCCAGCAAGTGTTAACATTTATTGATGTTAATTAAGACACTCAGTGTATGACTGCGGAAATGCTATGGTTGTACAAGGAAAACTCAGCCTGGCACTATCCAACAGGCTTAAAAGGCGCAATGTCTAATCCTTCGTGTAGTCCTACTTGCCGTGTCTGAATCGGGGTGAAAGGAAGGTGTCTGTCAGCGCTTGACTTCTGCGCTTCCATAGGTTTTTTGCTGACACAGAGACAGCATTGCATCTCCCCTGTGTACTTTAATTGCAAATAGCTAAACCATCTGATTCATACTTAGCCTAATTATATTAATCCTAAAACAAATAATCCCAGCTCTTATGCAGTCAGCGTGTAATTTTGCTGTTATTTCGAAATCACAGAAAATGGAGCTGGAAGGGAGCTTGCAAGGTTACGCAGCGTGACGGGCTGCCAAAAGCTCTCTGAACCATCCCCACGAGGCAGAGGTGCCCCATATGGGCCTTCACACCAAGCAGCAGTGGCAAATCCACAGTCTGTCCCAAAAATACACACCAGAGCATCCCTACCTTTCACCTAAATCTCTTTTGCTACAGATTAAGTTTGTGATTTCTTTCCTCGTTCCTTAGCGGACACAAAAGCAGTTTATTAATTTCCTCTCCATTCAGATACTTGAGTTATAAATCATGTCTTTGCCCTCTATCCTCCCTGCTCAGGACAGCATGAGCTCGGTTCTTGCCATCTTCCTGCAGAAATCACATTTTCTAGACCTCTCATCATTCTTTGCTGAACTCTCCAGATCTTCCTTGAAGTCTGGATTGCAAAAGCTGGACCATTCACTGCAGCTGAGACTTTGCCAGCCCTGAGCAGAGCAGAAGGGATACGCGTCTGCGGGTGATGGATAGACACGTATATGGCATATGACACTCTGATTTACATACTCCAGAGCACTTTCTGCTTTTTACAGAAGTTGTTTGTCATATTGGGCTGTCTGTGGGGCATTTCTGGGACAGTCACCCCAGTCTGTGGCCCACTTCAGCCCTTTTCTGCAGCAGGCTCCCAGTTCCTTGCCTGCTCTCTCCACCTGTCCTAGGGAAGTGCCAGGGTTTGCCTTTTTCCACACTAAATTGCATTCTTTTTATTTCAGGTGTAGCCTCACTTTGTCCAGATCATTTAGGCCTCTAGTCTTGTCCACAAAAGGGCTTACAACACCTCTTGCCTTGTCATCACCTAAGCGTTGCTGTTTGAAATTATTCTACAACGGAAATTTGTTTTGTTTTGTTATTATTGTTGTTTTTTAATAAACCAACAAAGAGAAAACCCAAACAAACACCTTCTGGCTTTCCAAACCACCTTGAGTGCTGAATGTCGACATACCAATGAGAAGGGTAGATTTTCTCAAAACTTGTCCCGCACCTCCAGGCTTTGGCTTCCTCTGATGGAAACACTGGAAGAAATGGTTTTATTTATAGTAGTTCATTATTTCCACTTTCTTTCCCAACTTTTACACACTCTGAAAAGTTTTGGACACATTATTTGGGAGACAGCTCCAGCCTAGTTTTTATTTTATCCAAATCTGTTTGTTTGGTGTTATTTAAGTGCAGTGTTGGGCTAAGCTTAATACTGGTGTAGTGTGAAACTAGGATAAACCCTAAAATGAATTGCAATGCCTGCATAGACAGTTTTAGTTTTGATTTAAACAACTCAGCAGAATGGGGCTGGCCAGACCTAAAGGTTTTCTCTACTGCTTTTGGAGAAACCTCAAGTACAGGGCCAGTTTAGGTACAAGAAATGGTATTTTAACTCAGATGAATTGCTAAACTTCATGACCTGGGGTATTACTGAACACCGCAGCATGGGTACCTCTACACAGCCCTGTCCTGTAAAGCTGTCTTGCAGGGGTTGTGATGAATTTGGAGCATAGGGAGAGGAGGAGAGTTTGCAAATGAAAGAAAATAGAGCCAACTATGACATTAGAAACACAACCAGGGAGTAAGTGTTTGGAGAGTGAGATCTTTAAAAATAATTGCAGTGCTGTGCTCTCCGAATGATTAGTCCTGACGAGAGGAAAATGTGCCTGGACTAACCCTGAGGATTTAGGGCTGTTGCAAGAGGGCCCCATTCTCCCTTGGTGAGCATCAGGATGAACGAGGACTTCTCCACTGCTGGGAGAAACAGACCCCATGTGTACGCAAAAAGACAATAGTCCTTGGCTAATACAGCGAAAACCAGCCAAAACCCTGAGAGTTTCCAAACCCTGATCAAACACCTCATGTGCACTGCCAAAGAAGATGTCAAATTATTTGGGGCTCTGAGTCAATTTTCTTCAGCTCTCCTGCAACCATGAGGGCACTAAGGTCAAGAAGAGCCTTGCAGCAAGGGCAATCATTTCTGAACCTGTTTTTGAAATAAAGTTAGATCTGTTTATGGAAGGGGATCACGTGAAGTGCCAGCACGCGATGTGCATTTCAGCCTTGTGATCCTCCCACTAGGCAAAAACAACACTAAAGCAGCATCTGGTAAGAGAAAAGAGAAAAGTAAGGAAAAATGTAAATATAATACTACACTCGTGAATCACTGCTACACTGGGGGGGTAAATACACAGAGGAGTAAACATACATATTACGCAACATTGCATTCAAAAGAAACTCTTCAAAAGCAAAAGCCGTTGTCAGAGCTGGTGGGTAACAGCCGAGGTTCGCAGAGCTGTGTCCTCTCTTTCTGCGACACTGCGTCGTGGCATATACATCTCAGCATCCGTTGTGTGTGTTATTAACCCAAACCAGAGTGGATCCCAGCCAAACTGCCCTGCTTTCCTGGCTACATATGAAAACCAGCCAAAGCTTAACAAGCACTTACCATGGTTTTGATGTACAGCCATAACCCAGGTTTGCCTGATCTGCAAAGCTGAGTGAACTCCTAGCTGGACTGGGATGAGTCTCATGTTTCCCACCACCCAGCAATAATACAAATCTGCTTTGAAAGTTCAGTCTCTACCACCCAAAAAAATTTAGCCTTGTGATTTTGTTTTTTCTCCCTTTGTGCAATAATGGTGTATTCCAGACCTAAAAGAAATGTTTGTTTCCAGGAAACAACAGCAACAAAAAATCTTCATTGAATTAATTAATTCCATGTGCATATCTGAAAGGACATTCATCTCAGCAGCTAATTGATGTGCAGCTCAGTGAAATCTACTCCCATCACAGCTGGCACAGCCTTCTGGGCTGGGATTTCTCCTAGATGCTCCCTGTGCCTTAGACTTCATAACTGCTGCTGGGGCATGTCACAGCTAAGAGAAAGGAGACTGAGAGTCCTGAAAACACGTACGTGGGAGGAAAATCCCTGCTCACCCACTCGACTGCACAAGCTCTGGGTCCTCAGCTGCCTCAGCCCTGCCTGGACTTCTCTGCATGGCAGAGCAGACAGCCAAGGTAAATGCAAATGCTAAGAGCGAAGCTGTGTTTTGGGATTCATCAAGGTGAGATGCTTTTAAGGTGATGTGAAAAACTGATCTATGCGTGGAAGCATGCATAAGAATAGAGATTATACCTGCAGTTATATCAGGTAGGAGAAAAATGCAAGGCAAAGAGCCAAGATCAAGAGAAAAAAACTCCCTGTGGTATATTATTTTGCAATTAGGTATGTGTGATAGGTAGCAGATGAGGATCTATCTTGCTATGAAACACTGTAGCAAAGAAACCCTAAAAGCCCAGTAAACTGTTCCCATATGACAGTCCCTAAATTCCTAGACATGACCCATGTTCTGTCTTCAAAGATATATATGGAGTGCACAAGTCTTTTTTTCCCCTGTCACCATGCTTGAAAAATCCCTACTCATGCTGCTGTATTAAGTCAGCCACGATACATTCATCAAGAATGTGTTTCTGTGCTGCCTTCTTACACGGGAGAAAAGCATTTTTGCGAGGCCAGGAGCACAGCCTAGGACTGAACATGGGATGAGAGCAGTCCAATAACAGAAGGCACAAACCCACATTGCTCCACCACTAAATAATCTCCTGTACCGCTGGGCATTCGCTTTTCTGCTAACCACTCCTTAATTAATGCAGCTAGGCACTGCTCTAATTCCATGCCTGCATCATAGTCCGAGCCTAAGCCTTCTCTTTCCTCTGCCAGAAGCTGTAGGCGGCCAGAAAAGTTGCACCTGAAATGCCACCAAGAGCTGCTGTGTATGCCATGCATAGCCCTCAGCATGAAAAATGCATAAAGGGCATTTTAAGAGAGGTATCATTTCATGAAAGTATAATAAGAGGTTTCCAAAATTAATAACACAGGAAAGGTTTGCATGGACCCAGAAGTGTGCCACATTTTCCAGTGATGTGCCTTCCACACGTTACAGAAAACCAATCCGAGCCCAAACTTTGCCGCCTCTGCTTTGATGTGGGTGATTGGTGTGCCCACAATTTCTCCCTCCTGCCCAAGTGCTGCTGCACATTTACCACGGCAATCCAGCACTACTGAGCGGTAGCATTCACCGATCTCGCTTTTACTTCTCTCAATTATGTATTTTGAGGAACCTCGCTGGCTTCAGGTGGCAGCAAGTATGCTTCTGGCAGCAAGGGAAGACGATCAAAGCCCTGACCATGGTCTTCAGGCACCTGTGTCTCAGTCCCAAATCCAAACCACTTTGCTGTGACCTGATGCCCTGGTATATCACTGTACAGTCTTCTCTTAACTTTTTTTTTCCAAAATTTATAAATATTTGTAGAATTGAGTTTAATGAGCAAAACCATTCATTTTCATAATCATAGTCTTCCACTGGAGGCAATGAGGGGGGTTGCACGGCTGCAGCAAAATCCAAATTGTTCTTTCATTTGAAACACCATCATGAAATAATAAAATGGGTTTGTTGAAAGAATAGAGTCCAACAATCTCCATGAAGGCAGCTCATTAGGGCTGACTTGCCTTTCTCAGCAGCACTGACACAGAGGAACTTGAGCGAAGTCAAATTGTGGTAAATTGGTGTGAATTCTGTGCAACTGTTGAACAAATTGACTTTTGAAATGGGTGGTTTTCTTCTTCCTGCAATTGGCATTTTTCCTTCTCTAAAATTACTTTTGTTAAAACCTCCCACTGAAACGTGTTTGGTGTTTAATAATAGATGTATTGCATGTTTAAAAGCAGCTGATTTAGTTAAATTAGTTCTACTGAGATTTAGCAAATTTATAACAAATATCTCAGTACTTTTCTGTTGAATGTAAATGAAACCAAGAGTGTCAGATTGTCTGGTCTGTCATGGTAGCAGAAAAAGGGAATAAACACAGTCAGAATCAGGCCCAAAGGTTTCTGATACATTTAAGACATTTTATGGCTAGATTTTCCTTTCACTTCTTCTAGTTTTTGCACCCCAGAAGCCAGGAGACAAACATCTTTATAAGAGAAAGGAGATCAAGCCCAGGTTAAAGAACCAGATGCCATTTATTCCCAGTCTGGCAAATGACCCCAGAGTATACGGTAAAAAGTGTGAATAAAACGATACAGACCTCCTCACCAGAGACTAGTGAGTCTGTTTATTTACTCAGCTTATACAGTCCTTGTTTTATACTTGGATGCATATGAGTAACAACAAAATTTAAGCCTGTGCCAGGTGGTTTGTTTAAGACTCTAACTACTTTTACACCCAGGGCATGTTGAAAGGAGTGGAAACGCCTTCCCACAATGAAACCAACCCACCCACCAGTCTCCATCAGAGAGCCTTGGCCCTCTTACCCTAACCTCATTTCTTAATGAAATTTCTTGCTGGTTTTAAGTACTCTACAGATGATGCTAAGGTACTGAAAGGGCTTTACACAAATGACCAGATACATTTTCATAATTTCCTTGTGTCTTTTAAATGATACTTCCAGTAGATCTACCATGATATGAACTGAACTGGTTTTTTTCCAGGGTTTTTCTCCTTCCTTGCATAATTTTTTCCACTGCACCAAGCATTCAACTGGACCCGTCTCCTCCTCCTCTTCCTCCTGTGCTCTGCATCTCTCCAAGTACAGCACCATCCCACCATCTGTCCTCCCCAGATCTTTCTTTTCCAATGCCAAGCCCTGGATCCTAGCAATGATGCTATGCTGGAAAGAGAATGGCTTTTAATATTTGGCCTTTAAGAAGTCTTATGAGATTTACAGGTTTTAAGTGAGCAAGGGAGAAGTGCAATTATCAATAGCTATTACTTTTGTCAGCCTCTTTATACATCTACACTTTACTGCTTCGCGTTCTTTCTACCTGTGGGAGGATGCACCCTTTTATCTTCTCAGTCTTTCATGCCTCTAAACAAGGGAAGAGTCTCGATGCCACACTCTTTTTTCAATCTGTTGTATAGACTACTTTGCCTTTACAACTTACAGCGGTTGTAAGATCTGGGGGTTTGGCCTGGACCAACTATTTTGCTGCACAGGACATGTTTTTCTGACAATTTTTTCTGGCAATCCCAGAAGCAGCCTGAAGCCCCAGGCCTGTCTGTGGACACTTGGTTCTCAGCATGACAGGCATCATCTGCCCTCGCAGCACATCCCATTGTGGCCTTTCTGGATCATACAATGGGACCAACAGGGCAAGGCTGGAGAAGAAAGCAGCCAGGCATGACCCACCTTGGTGTCTCCCATTCATCCACACCACGGAGGAGTGTCCCTGACAAACTCATTTTGACGAACTTGCAAGTAAAATAACTTGAATGTGATTGTTCAGTGGAGTAACATGAGCAAAAATGCCCATGAGTTCCTTTTCAGGAGGTTGCCCACAACACGGTCAGGGTCAGGGTGAAGCTGGGAAAAACACCTCAGTTAAGTATTAGAGGAATTTGTGTTCACCAACATTTTTTTGCTTCTACTTATCCCTCATTTACTAACTCAGAGTTTCTAACATTTGTAATATTCTGCTTTATTATTAAGCATTAGCCTAAGCTTATAATGAACATGGTATGAGATGTACATGGTGCAGCATATTATGAACAGCTCTGATTGACGGTGCCGTGCAGTGATGACAGCACTGTGTTTTGCTTTCATTTTTGGAGACTAAGTGGCTTACATGTGGTCCCATTTAAAGGATGTCTGGGTGGCAGCTGCCTTCTCCTATGTGCTTATGAGAGGGAAATGAACTTTTCAGTCCTGAAATACCGTAAAAAGGGGTTATGTAAAAAGGCTGCATGCAGCTATTGAAGGGGGAAAATATCCTCTCCAGACAATGTGACTTCCTGTTTACAAAATACAAACGTTTTGGACATTGCTCTGAGCAATGTCCAGCTTGGGATCAGAATGATTTTTTGAGAGCACTGTCCTCAGAGAATGAGACTTCTTTGAGGCTGTACATCTGAAATTGCCAGTCTGTTTCCCAGATAGCCTCTTTAAACATGGAGACCTCACATTTATAGATGCTGAGCCTGTCCCCATAGGAACACCCTTCCAGCGACGGAGAGCCCGTTGCCCTCGTCTGGGAGGCATCCATCTACATAGATATACCTGTGACTTCTTTCTTTTCCATCTGCAGACACTTTGCAACTTAAAAACAATGCACCACTGAAAAAGATCAAACCCATATACCTGATGTAGAGTTAGGATGGGAAAAAGCAATTCTACTTCTGAATGCAGGAATGCTGAGCCTGTTCAGTTTCTGGACACAAAGAGAGGAATGTCACTAGTCTGGGAAATGTTGTGAGCAGCCATGGCTGTCCCATGAAATGCCGCTCTTCATCAGGGCCAACAGATATTTATCTCTATTACTGCGTAGGGGTATCTTAAAGCCCATGTGGAAGCCAATGGTGGGAGCTATAAACATCCCCTGCAGTTCTTCCTATGGGCCATGGTTGAATAGGACCTGACAGAGTATATGTCCTCTTTTTTCTTGGATGCTGGCAAGCAGTATTTTTTTCCCTTTTCCTTTTCTATGGCATGGACTGTCCTCACAGCTCAGTGCTCATTTGAAGAGGAGAAGCCAAGGGCAATTGAGGAGCTCTTGTGCTTTGGCACCAAACAGCAGAGCTGAGGAGCGAGTGAATAAGCGAACGAGTCCTGCCAAGAGAAAATGGTCACTTTAAGTGGAGTTGTGGCCTCCAGTGACAAAGTACAAGGAGGCTGCCAACAGAGGGCTGACCCAGCAAAATGTTGGTTTATTTATACATTTCAGCGTATGCTGAATGCATGCACTGTACTATGTTCCCTGAGGGGAGGGGTGGGTAAAAGGAACAAGTGGAAACCGTGTGATGAAAAATATACTCTGCAAAACGCACGTGCTAGGGCTGCACATATGAGACCTGGACACTGATTTCCAGGGAGAAAATCTCCCAAGGGACACCCAGAGGTCCCTACCTCCCACTTAGGAATCAGAGGCTGACAGTACTGAGGGTTGGTGCATATATTATTTAGTACATCTGATACCCAGGAGGGAAATGGGCTGTAGGCGCTCCTTACATGGTCTTCGCATCCCTGGTGCTGGATGCGGATGTGAACCACCAAGCTCCCTTCTGCACCCACCACCATCAGTCAGGGCACCCATGGATGGACTGCTCAAGGCTCTCCCCTGCGACCCCAAAGCTAAGCAGCTGTGCTGATTCTCTGCCATCAAAGGCCCTTCATATTTGGGATAAATTTCCTTCTCTTGTCAGCCACCTCTGTTGTACAAGGGGGAGGACATACGGAAGGAGATTTGATGTCTCTAGTATAAAACCTGAACCAGTTTAGATCCTGTGTCTCACACATCTATAAGGATAAACCAGACATATCTCATTTTCTCTGGTTTCTTCAGTAATTTTGTTTTTGCATTGTTGTTTTGCTTGTTGTTGGACTGGTTACTCTGATAAGCTGTGTCTGTGAAGCCATTAAACATGAGCGCTTGTCTTAAGCATGCACAAGTCACCGTTTGGGTCATTCCCATTGTGCACGTGATGTACCTCAAATGCTCCTTAGATAGTCAGAAAACACACAGCGTTCACACGAGCTAAATTTGGTTTTGGTTTTTGGTTTTTTTTTTTCAGCACTAGAAGGCAGGCACAGAGAGGAAGAGACCTCTCTCAGGCTCCTTGCTTCTGTCTGCTCCCTAAACAACACATTAATGACCTGGACAATGTAACTGAACTCCAGGCCGCTGCCTTCTGCCTTGAAAAATGCACAATCATTTCTGAAATATTAGTATCTGGGAAGCAAGGTTGTTGTTGTTGTTGTGTTTTTCTGAAATCTGACATAGTCCAGAGAGTCTTTTCTCTTGGGAGAAATGACTGGGTCCAAGGGTTTGTCTGAAGAATGCATAAAATCTTCCCTTCTGATAAGCTGAGGAAGAGTGCAGTGCTCCGCCCTCCACAACACCTAACCTGGATGAACCTTGTGTTATGGTATAGACAAGTCCTGTTTCGGTTCAAAGCAGCTGTTTTTACTGTTTAAATTGACTTTTGACATTTTTCACCCTGACCTCAATTGCATTTTTGCCCATACCACCATTAAAGGGCTATCTAATTCCACTCGAGGCCATGTGGGTTTCTCAAAGTACATAAAATGTCAGGCTGAGATGAATCATGAATGGTCCCAGCATAGTATTAAGCTGCATACAAAGAAAACCTCCTTCTCCTGACAAATCCCAGGACCAGCCTGGCAAAGTTATTGACAGAAAAGTCAAACCAAAGCATGGAAGGTGTTGCATGGGGGGTCTCAGCCACAGTAAAACACCATGGGGCTCAATGAGAGGAGGAGAGACATGGCCTCGGGGTGCCCCAAAGGACCTTGGTGGCTGTGGGCTGGCTGCGGACTGGCTTGGCAGAAGGTAATCAGGAGCCTGTCCTTCTCACAGAAGGAACAAGAGGAGCAAAACTTAAAATCAGTTTTAAAAATTGAGTTTGCATCCAGATCTTGGAAACAATAAATGGGGGGAAAAAAAAAAACTACCTGCAAAAGTATTGCCTTGCTATAGTTCTGCTGGGGTCAAGGAAAGCACATGTCTGCCTGGCATTAGGGAGCAGTATCTGGTGAGAAAGGGAGATAAGGGTGAAAAGAGAGAAGGAGGAGGCACAGGGGAAATCTGGAGGCAGACATTGGCCTCTCTGAGGTCTTGTTTGTTCCCTCAGTCTCTGCGCTCCGAGTGATGGAGAACACCACGCAGCTCACACCTTCCATCTACCAGGGCTGCAAGTCTTAATTTAAGACGGCAGCTAAAATTGCTTCCTCTGGTCTGTGACAAACCCACTCAGCTCCAGGGCAGAAGGCTGAGACATTTTGCAGTGAATGGCACTTACTTTGAGTGAAAGGCAGTAGGAGTAACAGACAGCTGATTTAGCCTCTCGCCCTTTTGCAGAAGCAAAGAAGTAGCCAAGAAAGAAAACAATATTAACAACAACATGGTGTCTGTAATAAAGGGAGGCACAGGGAGGCAAATGGAAATGTTAAGTGGAAGCTACTGAGCAGGCTTTGTCATCTTTGGAGTATTTCTTCCCCCATGGATGCTCAAAGCATCTTGCCATGGAGCTCGTCTGTCGCGAGGAGCCTACTTCATGACCCCATCACATCTGCCTCAATCAATCTTCATTTGGCTTTGAACATCGATAGATGGCTCAGCAGGTTTTGATTATGGCAATGCAGTCAGGACTAGAGATGAGCTGTGGAAAATTCTCCCCCTCCCTTATCTCTTTATATTTAAATGGCTGGGTGGGCATCACTGATTTTCACACTGCCGGTGGAAGGAGCAGCCTGGGAAGGCTGACCAGATGCCGGCAGACTGGGAGGGAGCGGGAAATGGATTTTCCTTGCCATTTCTTGCTTTTAACAATAACAACCTGGTAATGCCTCCCAGCTCACTGATTCCTGCAGCCAGGCCTGTGTTTGTGGTTAGTGCTGAAGTTTGCCCTGTTGAGCAATTCCACTTTGTTATTTTTAAATTATAATACAAAAAAAAAGCATTAGGCATAATTTTTTAGAGCAGGGAAGAAGCCAGTCTTTTCCACATTTGATGAAAATGAGATGCTTGCTCTACCAGCAGTTTCAGGCATGATGCCGACGCTGCTGAGTGAAGCCGGATAGTCCGTGTAAGGCAGGTGGCTGCACTGGAAGGTGACACCGGTTCCTTCTGGCCCTAAAATGGATTAATAGCCTTTTTAAAAAATAATTTCATTTTATTCTGTGTCCTAGAGAAAGCTGCAATGAACTTGGGGAGTACCTGGGGAGTATTCACACTTCTATGGTTTTGTGCGGTCAGTTCATCTCACTGCCAGTATTAAACTGGCAGTATTTATTGGTTTACGGCAATGTCTGTAGACCTCCTGGTGCTGATGTGTTACAGACCACTTGCTGCCTTGCTGGCCAGTGCTTTCCTGCTGTTTTCCCATCTGCTGCACACAGTGGTCAGACAAACAGAAATTGCCCACTCTCAGCTTACTTGCCAGCAGGGATGATGGCTCTATGCTATTCCTATGGTGCGGAGGGGCTGCAGAGCCACTCAAAACCACCTCTGCTGTATTTTAGCAAGGGGACCCCCCCATTTGTGCAGCCCCAGTGCAGGAAGGGCCTGAGCACTTCCCTTGTAGGGCGGCTCTTGCTTAGGGTACAGTCAGGCTCTCAAAAAAACCCCGCTAAAATGCTGTGTCACCTAATATCAGGCTGTGATGTACTCATTCAGAGCAGTGCTCACAAGGGACTGCTCCAACTTCTAAGGAAGAGTGGTGCCAGCGTATTGACTCAGCTGTGCTGCTGAGCAGCAGCATGTGTTGGGCTCTCCAGTGGCAGAGGAAGGGGAAGGATGGCCTTTGCTGCTGCTCGCAAGCTCTAACACTGCGTCATCGGCTTGTGTGCGGTGTCTTTTGGACCTTGGTCCAAGTTTCAGCAAAGAGAAATACCTCACGTACTGTTTATTATCATCATTATCATTTTCTTTTACAAAGTAAAAACAAACACTGAAACTTCCCTTAGCTGGGACACGAGATGCTGGAAGTGCAGCTTTTTGATAGGCAAATATGCAAAAACTGGTAGTCTTTTCTTAGATATTCTAATTTTTTACAAGACTGATGTGGCTCAAGTAAAATTTTCTGGGGGAAAAAATGTACAGCTCCCACAGCCTGGAATGGCAATGTTTTCCTGAGCTCTGAATCAGAGCCCTTGATAACAGGGAACCGATGATATGTTTGGAGCTGTGCAACCCAGAGGCTAAAGAGCAGCTGCAGACCAAAGGCTGGTTCAGTGCTGCTTCTAGGCAGACCACAAGCTCATTGTGGAGCAAGTCTCATCGTGTTGTTCAGAGGCCAACTCAAATGGAAGCAATAAGCTTCCAGGGAGCTACTCTAGAGAGGATGGAGGGATACTCAGAGGAAGATGCCTTCTCCATGGCTTCATCATCTCCAGGACATCTCAGCTGCATCCATGCTAATAAATGAAACAGGATCAGAGCCGAGCATCCCACAGATGCCTGTGCTAGTCTGTACTTTTCAGTTGCTCACATGCTGCTGTTCTACCTTCACATGGGCTGCCCAATACTTCCCCACGGAGTTCAGCATGAGCAGAAGGAAACATAAATCATGGACAGGGAAGCTCCCTGTCTGCCCGCAGACTGGTCTCTGATTTGGGTTCTGGTGGCTGCGGGTCTTCTGAGACTAAGCACTGCCAGCAGCTGAGCTGGGGCCAAGGCTGCCAGTGAGAGCTGGTGTTCCCTTCTGTCCTGCAGTTCATATTGTCCTCATACCCAAATGCCTTCTAGGACCTGAGGGATGCCATCACAGCATGTCACATGGTTCATCTGGCCATGGCAAAGCCCCTGTGGGATCTCTTGCACCTTGTATGGCTTTATAAAAGAATAGTTGCATTTTGGCTCAGGATGGATTTCTGTATGATGTACAGGCAGGTCTCCTTTCTTGTTTTTTTTCTTGTGCATGAATGCCCTGGAGGATCTCAGCCAGGTCAGTGAACACTGTGAAGTCCCCACTTCCCCTGCCAGCAATAAGGGTGCTTGAGATATGAAGGGATGATGTCGTCAGGCAGATCACGGTCCCCAAATTATTTATGCAGTTCCTAGTGAATTATTATATTGTCTTCCAGTTACTCAGCCATCACCACTCAATTTGAGCACAAAGTGCTGCTTCACCCTGAATTGTCCCACCTCTTCCTCCTGGGCTCCCCAGCCCATGCTCTTCCTGATCAACATTGGGATAATGATCACAATCACAAGGGGCACTTTTGCACTTTCCACTTATTTACACTATATAATGACACCTTATTACACATACTTTGCACTGATATGCAGGGGAATCTATTAAATCAAGCCCAAACCCCAATAAGATACCACTTAATATACTACTAAAGCTGCTTAGGCAGTCTCCTGGAGGTGTCGGTTGGATCTGCTCTTTCTACCTTCACTGGAGTGAATGTAATGCTTCCCTCCAAATATTCACAGCCTAGATGGGGCAGAGAAGAGAAAAGTTCATTCCTTTGAGCCCACTTGGCTGGAGGCTCTGACAAATGCCTGTGATGGTAAGGAAACGTAAAACAGTCGCAGGTGGTACCACGGCTTTGCCAAGCCTCTTCTGTGCCCCTCCATGAATTTTGGCACTTTGGTGCTCAGAGCCAGCCAGGAGCGGATCAAAAGGGCACCCTTGCAGGCTGGCTCGGCTGGCTGCCAGCCATCATAACTAAGCACCTTCCCCTTCAAACCACAAATGGCAAGGGTGCGACAGATTTTTCCTACCTTTCTTTTATTTCCCTTTTTCTTTTGGTTCAGTGTGGATGACAAATAATGTTTTAAGCTCATCGAGGAAATGACCTCAGATTTTAAGTTCTTTCTTGGGGCAGCTTTGAATATTTAAATATATGTGTGTGCTTTTCTACTTCTTTCTTCTCTCCTACACATCCGATAAACAGCTTCCCCTCTAGAAACGAATAGAGGATGATATCATAGCTCAGTGAAATGCACTTGTTGCTTTAGCCCTCCTTGTGTTTCTAAAGGGTCACTCAAATTTCACTGAAGTTGGCTCTATTTCAAAGCCTTGGATGATGGATCACTGGGCCAGATTTCTCCTCTTGCTTTTACCATTCCAGAGGTATATAAGGCAGCAAAATTAATAATGCTGTGATTTTACTAGGGAATGTTATACATTACCAACCATGCACTCTTGAATGTAGGTATTTACCATGACCGCCTTGCTGGCTCATTTAAGCACTTCCCTCTCTGTAAGGTCTGGGTCCTTACAGCAGATCTGTCAGGTGGAGATAGATTAATGTCTTTTTCATGGAAGGAAGGAAAAAAGCAGAATTTGTCATAGAGCTAGGAGTCACCTCACCTACCCATAGCTACCCATATTAGCTAGCTCCCATTTTAGTCAATGAAGAGACACTGGCACCTCCATGGTGCAGATTGTCGATGTCCGCAATGCACTCTGGAGAATTCTTCTTCTCTTCACTGAGCACGGATGTAGTTGGGACATAGTGAGGTGAAACCTGCCCTAACTTCTTTAGCTGAGGGTCCACATCAAAAGTTTATGGGATAAAAAGGAATTAAATCTTCCTCTCCCACATCTCTGAGCTTCATGGTCACTTCTTCAGAGTCCCAGCACTTGCCTCTGAGCTCAGCCCTACCCAAAACTCAATAAAGACCAGATCTCTGGGCCATCTACAGAGAAGCAGAGCACAAATTGAAGTGTTACACATCGTGGGAATAATGGTGCTCAAGATTTCACTGGAGAAAAAAACAGCTATCCAAGAAAAGATAATTTCAAGCTGAACATATTTTAGGGATGAATATTGTTAGGGCTACTGCTATACTAAGGTAAGTCTCTTCTGTTGCATGAAGTAGGGAATATTATGCAGCTTTGCATTCTCTCATTAACAATAGCCCTCCCGGGCCAGCAAGCCAGTGCTTTATGAAAAGACACATGACACTTTTTAAAGACTAGTCACCACAAACCACTTGATTTCTTCTGACCCTATCCAAAGTCCTTCTATAAAAGTGAAGACTATTAAAAACCTCATTTAAGAAAGCCTGACACTTATAGTTTTTCTTTTTGGGGGGGAGAGGGAGGAAGATTTACAGTCCATTAAGCTTCCCTAACGTAATCTGCAACTCCATCATGCAATCACTAAAGTAAAAAGAGGGAGACCCATGGTGCTTGGTGTGCTTTGTCTCAGGGATGTTGATTCAATCTTCATCTTGGAAAATGAACTTCATTTCTCTAAAATCTCTGAGCACCTCACACAAAAAAGTCAGAATAACCCTGTTTAAGAGTGATTCTGAAGAAGATGGATCCACAGGAGTGCTAAGAAGGGTTAGATACCAGGTTTACATCCAAACGTCAGTCAGTGGAAAAAGGATGACATCTCCATGATTACGCTTCTCCAGCCGTTTTATTAATCCCTTTGCCACATGGATGTAAAGCACTACTTCCTCCTTCCTCCGGAGAATTCAATCATCTGGTTTGTGCACCAACAGTGATAAAAAATGTACCATTCAAGTTAGGCTCAGGATGAAGATATTTAAAAACAGGCAGACAAGCTGAGGCAAAGGCAGTTGGTTACGGGAGGCTGCTAAAGCCCCACAGATGAGACAGGCTCATTGCCTAGAGACATGGTGTGAATAATGTTTCAGGGTTTGTTTGCTGGAGCTGATTTTTTGAACAGCTCAAATGCATTTTTTATACGTACAGGCACTATTGTGCTCCATCCCACTGGTGCACACACTGCACCCTTGAGGCAGTGCTTTGAGGCTACCGTGACCTAAGAACTCATTTCTTATCCAAACCATAACTGAAGAAACTTCACTGCCATATCACTCCACTTGACAACTTAGACCAGGATAAATATCAGTCCAGGGTGGTGGGAATGGAAAACGGGGAGACTGATAAACTAAGAAGAGTTATGCTTAAAATGCCACTATGCTGTGCCAAGTCTCAATGAGCACAAATGTTCATGAATAGAGAAAAGGAAATAATATACCTGAAAACTCAAATAATGTGAAGAGTTTCCAGCTTTCAGCTGGAGATGCTGGTTATTTCTGCACCATTTGGGCATATTGAGTACATGAGATGTCCTGTATCAGAAAGCACACATCTGAGAATTTCTTTTAGCACAATTTTAATGAACTGCTCATATCATCAAGGAAGAAACAAAGCAAGCAGCAGGGCTAGCAAAGAAACTCTCAGCCAAGGACAAAGCAACAAAGTCACAACTGAAAAAAAAGAACAGTAGACATCAAAGTAAGGATGATGTGATTTTCAACACACCTGGATGTCACTTCTTCCCCCTACACACCATCAATGTTCCATGTCAGCAGAAATACGTTGGACCTCTCAAAAGCAATAGCAAAAACTTGGGAACAGATCCAGTATGCAGTGAGAGCCTTTCAATAACCACGGTGATCACGAGCTCGGGCCCAGTGTGATAGAGTATTGGTTTAGCTCATTTGGGTTTTGTTTCTCAGGTAAAACTTTTCACCTCCTCGTTCGGTGAGAACAAGTCACTAGACATTTTTAGGATCTTGACTTGCTTGCGTGAGTTGACAGCCCAAGAGTATTTGCCAAAAGTTGGGAAAAGGCCAAGTTTTCATTAAACCTCTTGTAAACCCCAAACTGCCGTCCTGTGAGGCTACATCTGGCAAGGAAGCCATCTGCGATTCGTATAGTCTTGCTCCAACAAAACGACAACAGTGTGAAAAACTCTTTTCTCTGGTCGGCAGTGAACTGTAAAAGTAACATTAGTAATAGCTTCTGCAGGCTCAGTAATGACATAATTGACATTGGCTGAAAGCACAAGCCCCAACCGCGAGGTCTTGCCAAGGCTCTGGATTGATTCATATCATCCTTCAAAAATACAGGTCATAGTCAATAGCCCTCTTGGATGCTGCTTCTCACGTTGGTGTTGAGACTGCTCTCCTGAGCAGTGTCTGCAGCAAAATCTCACAAACAGAGCATGAGCCTCCTGACCCCAGCCCTAGCAAAAAAAAAAAAAAAAAGGCTGTTCTGCTTGACTGAAGCCATTTGCTTGATCCATAAACAAGGTCTGTATTTCCAATTGTTTAAAAACCTGCAGTTTCACAGAGAAGTGCACATTGCACCTAGTAATCTCTTATATCTATAGCAACATGACCCGGTGCATTTTATTTAATGCAGAGCCCTAGTAAGGAGACTGGGCTCTAAGCCATCTGCACATATGTTTCTTGGATGCCTGATATTTTCATTTTGCTTCAGATGAGCTGCACTGTTAGGGGGCTCCCATTTATAGCATCCGGGATTTTTTCCAGTATATGTTGTGCTCACCCTGTCTGCAAACCTCTCTTTCCCCCTCAACCCCCTTCACCCCCATGACTCAAAAAATACAAACCCCAGCAGATGTCCATTAAAAAAAAAAAAGAAAAAAAAAAAAGAGTGAGATGAAAAGCACTGATTTGCTCAAATCTCTTGCTAAAGAAACCATTCCCCAGCTCCCTTTGTGTTTAAAAGCTTGAGGCCCCTGTTTTAGAGAAATCCTAGAAATACGATTTAAAGACCTCAGCGGGACCGTGCAGCACTGAGAGACTGCCTCCTTGCTGATGGGGAATGTTTAGAAAAACAACACCTAATGCCACCAAGGTTTCCATTCGCACCTCTCCTGTTCTACACATTTCATGGAGAGCCTGGCTTGCAATGCAGGAGCTTTTCCTGCATTATTTAGACAAGTAAGTGACAAAAAAACCACTGGACCTTAGCCTGAACTCTTTACTAAATCTTTAGACCTTCCTGATTCAGGCAGCAAGCAAGCAAGCAGAGGTTTAATCAGCTGAGGGAAGACCAAAAGAAGATTAAAAACAAAAAAAGATAGCAAAGGACAATCAGGTAGCACAAACCTAAATGCCTGATTTTGACCCTCCCCTGTGGCATGAGTGACTCCACATTTCTGAAGATCAGAGGTGGCTCTTTGCTGAGTGATGGGCTCCAGGATGCAGGAGGGGGACAAAAGACCACTGATAAGATGATTTTTGTTTTAAAACGCGTCAGGGCCAAGTGGCCAAATCCAGAGCTGGAGTCAAGGGATGTACCTCTCTCAAATTCCTTCCTGCTCAGAGTGCCTGGGAGTTTGATGTAGGAAAAGATGAAAAAATCAAAGCCCACACCTGAGCTGAGATATGATGGGCCAGCTGTTGTTCTTGTTGGTGATATTAATGAGGGCTGGGCTGGCCAGTGAGACATCTCACTATGCTGCTCGACGTCCTTGTGAGGCCACCTCTGCTCCCTCTCTGCAGTCACCTCATTGCAGCCTAGGTCTTTGTCCCTGTGCTTGTGAGACTCCCAGGGCCAGATTAGCAAACGGATTTCTCCGAGCTCCATTTCTTCTGCATTCCCCTCCTCCTGCCAGCCCTGATGCCAGAGGCAGAGCCCACACAGACTGCGAGACTGACTGCATTTCCAAAGCCAGTTCTTGAAACCAAGATTGGGATGCTGGGAACTGCCTCTGAATATGCCCTTCTATGGCTATAGTGTCCATTGACTCTTGCCTTTGGCGTGGTTTGAAGCTCCCACGGGTCGTAATCTGTGGTCTCTTTTTTGTTTCACACTGGCTCTTCAACATGAGCCTTTGGGGTATGTTCGTGGCCAGCTTGTTGGGTGGGAGACAGGGAGTTCATAAGCTTGTCTGCCAGAGCTCCTGGCTGGCAATGCAATGCTGCTCCACAAAGGGAAGGTCATGGGCCCTTTTCAACACGAATACTGCTGGAAGGTTACACAAGACCATCACAAGGCAGGAATGGGTCCCCAACATGGTTTTGTAACATGGATATGCCAGGACAATAGAACTCAACTGAAGCCTTCCAAAAATAAAGACATCCTCTCCCCAGCATGGCCCAAAGGGTGCAGGACTTGAGAGGCTCCAGTGCCTCCTGCACAGCTGCTGGCTCTGTTGACCACCATGTCTCTGTTGCTGAGGAGGCATCAAAGCCACCGGGAATGCCAGACACTATCCATGTCTTAGGGACAGCCCAAGGACAGCATTTCTTTGTGTGCTCAGGAAAGCCCAGTGCTTTGAGGCACCACTGGCCAGATTTCCCCAGGCAATGGGGACTTGAGGCTGGCCACCCCAGAGCTGCCTTCCTGGTACATCGGAGACCTTTCTGCACTGAGGATTTTAACTCAATGATACCCTGCAAACCACTCCCCAGGGAGCACCCTGACCCCTCCAGGCTTCCATTCTCACAGGCTGGCTGGGTATTAATTCATTAGCCCCACCAAAGCAGGGTCAGAGCTGATTGCAAAAGGGAAAAATGTGTAATGCAGGCAGGGAAACAGGCAACATGAGCAGAAATCTGGTCAAGGGTGGTCACTTCCTCCGTTTGTATGAGGATTCAGGAAGTCCATTACAAAGTACTTCATCACTGTCACTTAATTCCAGCTAGATTACAAAAGATTAATAGTTCAGCTCCTTCTACCCCCTGCCAGAGTGTTGCAGAGGGTGGTGTTATCAGCCCCTCAGTGTGTGCCAGGTAGAGTTTCCCAGGACTTTGAGAAGCTTTCTTTTACTCTCTAATACCTTAATAATCTAAGCCAAATCACCAAGGGAGCCATTAGTGTCCTTCTAGGCATGTCAATGGAGGAAACATATGGTGGAAACAGCAGATGACCAGCATCATGTCTTTGGGAGGCAGGATTGAGGCTGTGATGCCTACAGGTGACCTGGCTGCACTGCCTGGAGTGGGGAGCCTCTTTTTATTAGGTTGTTCCTCAAGCTGGTGTTACTGTCACTGCACACCAGAGGCCATTAATAACTCTGGGATACAGCACTGGGGTGATAAGCAAGGCCATTACACGCTGCATTCCTGTCTTTGGCCCCAACCTTGTGGTCCTGAGGAATTCAACCTGATCTCCAGATGATTTACAACCTCTTCTTTTGCTTTTTTTTAATCTTTTCCCAGGCAATCTGACTTTGATGTGAATTAGCTTTGAGTAGGGAAGCCATATGAGCAACCACAAGCAAAAGTGGGCATTTGCCAAAATCCTCACACTTCCACTACCTCCTTACACACCTTGGACCCAAGCATCATGTTATTAGCTGAGCGTCTTGTTACTATTCATATGACCTCCGTAATTTCAGCAGTTCCACCACTTTCCCCTGGGGACCATGACGTGCTGCACATGGCTACCCACCACATAAAATTTGGAGAGGGTCTGGGTGGGGTGTTGGTTCATGGAAGGGAAGTAAGGCAGAGTCAAGTGGCTCAGCCACATCTGCTTCCTGTCTGGGGCAGTGATAACTACAGAGGTGGGGGGGACTTTCTACTGTAAGTTCATCCCTTAAAATGGGACTTTGGGTAAAGAAAGACTGTGAACGGATTCAAATCTGGTAAAAAGTTTCTCTGAAAAGAGGGAATGCCAACCTTTGAAAATATCCCTACTTTTCTATCAGCATTTCTTAAATGCAAAGATTGGCCATGGAAATGCTGCAATGCTTTGTTTTGTTGTTTTCTGAATACTCATGTGTTCCAGATCTGCTTTTCATAGTACTTCAGTTTCAAAAATTAACCTGAACCAAAGGAAAAGGTTATCCAAAAAGATTACATAGCCCTCAAATGAAGTAAAACATTGTATCTCACATTTAGCCAAAAGTTTCAGACTGATCCACTAATGAAAATGTCTAGGGTGGTTTCTTCCATTTCAG
Organism: Platalea leucorodia; assembly: GCF_965183815.1. NCBI lineage: Eukaryota > Metazoa > Chordata > Aves > Pelecaniformes > Threskiornithidae > Platalea > Platalea leucorodia. Next base: position 25,998,708 of record NC_138827.1, on the reverse strand, counting down.
TGCTAAAAGAAGTAAGATATGATCATTGGACTAGACACAAACTGGTATTCCCTCCCCAGTGATCAGTGGACTGTAAGAACTAAAGGTGAAGAAACGTAAGCTGAGAAGACATATTATTAGTATAACTATTAATATTGCTGCTGTAGTAACTACTGGTCCTTGGGTGTACGGGCAAATCTTGGTGGTAAAGATGGGTACGTACCTCCCTGGTCTGGGATCCAGACCTATTTCTATTTTTTTCTTCAAGGCTGGTCTGGCTGGGGATGCCAAAATACCTGGTTGCCCCTTTTCCTCAGTCTGGTTGGCTCCCATACAGGGCGGCGAGCAGACAGATGATGAAAAAAAGGGTCAGGTAGCTGTGAGAAGAACATGTCAGACCAAAGATCTTGGACACAAATGTACAGGTTGTTCTGATCAACCTCCTTTGAGAAATTGTCTGCTGAAAGACTTGAGCGCTTCTGTACCTTATAGTTCACACATAATAATTTATGTACGTTGTCCAGCATTTTTCATTGTTATAATTGCATAAAGGGTCTTAGTTCACCAGTGAATCTGGATTTTGTGGTCATAGCAAATGCAAGGATAAGCCCTGCATGTTAGCAGAAGAAAAGCATGGTCCTAGAGCCATTTTTCCCATATGCTTCTTCAGGGTTGGCCCTTAGTTCACTATTGGCCAAAAAAACCCCACAAAGACTTTTTTCTTTCTTCTTCCAGAGTTTCTTATTCCACTAAGGATGTATTATTATTTTAAACTTAATGGGAATTTAATCAGAAAGGAGTGACGCAGCGACTAGTCACCAGCTGAGCTCTGCAGAGCTCTGACGGATGGGGGCCAACCTCCAGTCTAGCCTGCCAGAGCTCTCTTTTTGGTTTGGAAATCATTACTGCTGCCTCCCGCAGACGGCTCCATGGTCATGGCAGCTGATTACGGTAACGGGGGAATTAAAACCCTTCACCTGCTGTGGCTCTCACTCAGCTTCCCTCCCCGCCAAGTGCTATCTTTGCTGGTAAAAGTCTGCAAAAGCCCAAAGCATCTTAAAACTGCAGCAGATGTTTTGCTTTAATAGAGGGAGGAGAGGGGGAAGAAAAGGAATCAGTGACAGGCTGTGAAGAAGAAAGGTGGGAGGAAAAACAGCAAAATGGAACCGTCCCATCTGCTTTTATCCCTCCATTAGTTGAGACAGTAAATAAGGGTGGTGCGGACTGGTTTATCTGGGAGGGATGCTACATTGCCAAGTGGAGAACAAGCTGAAGGTGTCCACTGAGTACTTCTCACTGAGTTAGAGCACTTCTAAAAAAAAAAAAAATCCAGAAAAGCCAGGAAGGTCCCAAAATTTGACCCCGACCTAAACTCAGACCCATTTGGTGCCTCATTAATATCAGCCTAATTTTCTATCCTGTTCTCATGCCTCTGAGTTCAGTCTGAGATTTTGTTTTAAAGGGTTTTACTTTAGCACTCGCTTAAAGATTCCTGTCTGTTCCTCTGCCACAGGAGTTCCGAGAGTATTTCCAGGTTTATCAGCAACATTTCTTCTGAAAGTTGCTCCTCTAACCCTACATTTTTGTGTGTGTTGCTGATAACCCATGTCTGAAATAATGGCGTGACTCTGTGCTTGGCTGGGATCAACCTGGATGTAAAAAAAGTACATGCCAGAGTGGCCCATTTTCCCACCAAGGGGACTTCTGAGCTAATGAAGACATTCAGAAATAATGAAGCAAATCCTCAGTGAAATCCCAGGGAGCTTCAGACCCAGAGTCCTGCAGCAGCGATTATTTTGTTGAGCATTTCTCCTCTCCTCTTACATTCTCACTTCTCAGGTGTCTCTTTTAAGCAAACAAACTCCACTTCTTCTCCCCCACCCCTATCAACATCTCTGAAAATGTCCTTTGCTTTCTTCTTCAGGTTTGACTCTCCCAAATCAACAGCAACATCAAAGAAATCTGCAGAACTTCCCGAGTTAGCAGCAAAAAGATGGGATGATGGGATGCCAAGGTTGCTGTGGTATGGTAGGAAAGTAGAAAAGGTTTGTCAATCCGGTTAAAAGAAACTGCAGACGTATACAGTTAGTACAGGCACCAAAACCCACTTTCAATAGATCTCCGGCTCACAGAACTCTTTTTGAAGACACACTGATTATGGCTTTTTTTAAACAGAAAACAAGGATGTAGCCTATTTGTTCTTGTGCAGAAGAAGCAACTCGATGTGAAGAAAACCCACCTGCTTTCCATTTTTAGGGCATTTTTCCACTATTGGGAAAGACAGTGGACAATTGTGTAACTATATAAAAGCTGGTTTATTTCCCCTCGATTAAAAAAAAATGATATGCAGGATTTGCAACTGTTCTGAGGACAAAATGTGTGACAAGAATGGATGACTCCTTTTCATTAATATGTATGTCTTTTAGCTAAGCTTTTAGTGGAAAAACTGCTCTAAAGAAGCCTAAATGTGACTTGAAGTCTGATGCTCTGCTAACTTGGCAAATACCTAAGGATGAAGTATGGAGAAGAGCTAACCTATAAAATATCCTGTATTTTAACAGCCTGTTTCTCCATTAAGCATTTTTAGACATCAATAGAACAAATTGTCCTGTATTGTATGTTACATGTCTGTGTGCTGTAAAAACATTAAGGCTTTTGTCAGCTTGCTACTTTAACCCTTAAAGATATTACTGATGGCTGGTGTTCCAGCAAAGTCGTCGTCCTCTGGCTTTTACTGGAAAGCTGCTGTTGATTTTATGGCTGTGCAGCCACATCATCATTTGTGTTCACCCTCAAGAAGATCCAGATGCTGGTGGTGATTTTATTACCGTTGCTGTCGTTGTGAGCTCCTCCATGGACCAGGATGCTCTCAGATGAAGAAATACATAAACGTCAAGCAAAAAGACACCAAACACTTTTGTAATTTCAGCCTCAGCAGGGCAGGTTCTACAAAGCAGGGACACCCTTGCAAAATGTTGGCAAAAAAACATCCATAGACCATTGCCTGCCCTTGGGCTCTTTCACATGAAAAAGTAAAGTTAATTCTAACCTTGGCAGCTGAAGGTATAAGAGGGGTGTAAGGGTAGGTGGGGTGAGCCTGTGTGTTAAGAGGAAGCAGTGGGATTTTAAGATTTGTGCAAGGGCGAGCTCCAGATGGGCATTGCTTCAGCCCGGGTTTCCCTCTGTTGGCAAGGATTGGAAGCTCTGGCCAGACTTTGAACCTTCTCACCAGGATTTTTGGCGCCATCTTTGCTTCTTCCTGCTTCATTCTGGGGCTGGGTGACTCCCTGCATGTCCTGCCTGACCTGGGAAGCAGCGATAGCCCTGCCAGCAGCTCCCACTCACACAATATTCATGTTGTCCTGGTTGCTTCCTGCACGTATGACCTTGAGATAACCACTGTCCACCCCCTCTGTGAGTATGGCCTCTCGAGCAGGTTCCCACCAGGCAGGGACAGTGCTAACTGCTTGCGCAGTGGCTGCTCTGCAGTAACTGTCCATGTCCTCACCTTAATCCACGACAAATGCAAGTTAACTCGCTCCAGTTTCATTGAGTCATGAGGACCCTCAGGTCCCATCATAGTTACCCTGGGACCATCACTGGGGCAGGGCTGCCACACTGGAGACCCCCTCTAGCTCAATCCTGCAGCTATGTTAGCCTCACAACATGCCTCTGAAATAGCTATATTCAGGCCATCGCTGAGTGTGGTTTCATGGTGGGTCTGCTTGCAAAAAGAAAGAAAGAAACTCCTTCCTGCACTTTCCCAGTGCCTAGGGCTTGCCTGTTCTTCACAACTGCATGTTGGGCTGTGGAGAAATTATCCTCATTGAAATGAATTCTCTCTTTCTCTCCCTGAAAACGTTGTTTACAGCACAGACCATCTCCAGGATCTGGCTCACACCTTGGCTGTATAATTTGGGCAAGGGGGATGGTGGAGGCAACACCATTGTGAAGATGCAGAAGGAGTTTAAGCTGATCTCGTATTACAGCAAATGATTCACTTTAATGGTTCAGTCACCACAATGACCTGCTGGGGGGAGCACAGAAGGCAAGAGCCCTTGGCTGGTCTCGCTAACCACCAACCCAGTGGTCCTCAGGCTTCAGCTGTGGACCACCAGGGCCGTAAGACATGGACAGAAGGGCTGCAAAATGACTGCCAGCTTTCCTCCCCATGCTGGACAACCAAACACAAAATCCTCTCCATATATGTGTTCTCAAGAGTGCAAGCAAAAAGAAAAACCAAATAGCATTTTGGGAAAACAGTGCAAGAAGTGAATATGCATCTTAGCTACCTTTTTACTAGTCTTATAAAAAAAAGGGAAATGTGATGGCACATGGAGTCCTCTGGGTCCTCCTCAAAAAGGCTCTGTGAACCTTTAGTTGAAAAAAATGTTGAGAAAAACTGAATTACTGCAATATTTATGCCAAGCTTTTAACAAGTGAGGGGTAACAGCTGCAAGACTAACCAGGAAATAACTGAGTAGCCAGTGCTTGACCAGCTTGTGGAAGGTGTTTGTGAGGAGCTGGTGACTGAGCCCCGTGATGCAGGTGGTCCTTTCCAGCCCTGCGTGCCTGGGAATAGCCATGGCTCTCTCCCAAACAGAATCGGCACTAATGTATTTATGTTCCTTGCCATGGTATGTGAAGCAGCTTTGCTGGAACCAACAGGTTTTATACCTGGAAGTCCCATAAGCAACTCCCATGCAAATTTGAAAAATTCACCTAAGGACTGAGATGGTGATAATGGCAGCAAGATCTGCAGACACTGCCACTGTGCTGCTCGGTGGGGAGAAACCCAGTGCCACGGCACCCTGTCAGCTTACATCCCCCTCTCCCCTACCTCTTTTTTTAATGTTTTACTCATGAACACATGGAAATCTCTCTGTCTGCTGGGGAGCATTTAGCAGAAGAGTAAACAGGTTCTCCTTTCTCTCTCTTTGTGTTCAAACATGGGAGTTCACATCCTCTGCCTCTTCCTCTCCGCCGCTGGCCCCCTGGAAAAGCAGAAGCACACCCCAGGGACAGCACAACAAACAACGCTGAGGGGCGGCGGGGCGAGAACAAAGACCCCTTCAGCCCTGTGAAAAGCTTGTCCTGGAAAAGGGAGTCAATCCCAAGGCAGTACTGGTACAGGGATTAAAAAAGCACCAGGAAAGCAGAACAAAAGCGAAGATAACGAGGCTTCAATAGTCTTCTCGTGCATGTCTTAGACTTCATGCGTACGTGGGTTTCCATATATATATTTTGAGAAAGGAAATATGAGCCTTGTTTATAAAAATTAAAGACTTGCTTCTGAGTTTAACCTCTACCCTTTAAACAGCAGCCTAAACTGAGGAATTGCTTTGTGCAGGGCAAAGTGTTCCTCTGACCCAATTTGGGTTTGAAAGGAGTAAGCAATTCAAGATTTTCTCACCTATCTGCTATCTGCTTTTGTCTCCCAGGATCCCAGTGAAAGGCAAGAGCTTTGCAAAGACCTTCAGGACTTGCTGTGATTGCATCATTCTCATCTTGGCATCCACATTCCGGCTCCTCTTCCTGTGCCCTTCACACTCCCAGTGCCAAGACCCTTGTAACTACCTCTAGTACTTACCCTTGTAACTACCGCCTGTAGTTATTTCTTGTAAGTACATTTGGTTGTCCTTGTACCTGCAGCTCTTGCTGGCTGTAGACAGAGCTCCCAAAATTATGTGATGCCTATGATAAATATATATATGTCTAAATGCCTAAACCATGCAGTGTAAATCAGTGGAAGGGTTCAGTATTTATCTAATATATATATATTAGATACATATGTGTATATATATGGATTTTAATGGTGGTGTCCCTCCTTAAGCCGGGGATAGGCTCTAATATATATACACATATGTACATATATATTAGATAAACACCTAACCCTTCCATTCATTTACACTGTGTGGTTTAGGCATGTAGACATGCATAGTGGTAGGCAGGAATTCAACAAGGAAAAAGCTGCCTTTGCAATACTGTTGAATTTCACAGGAAAGGCATAAATTGGAAGAGATGGGCAGGGAGCTAACGTAAGGTGCTGCACATAGGGATGTCCTTGAGATGTCAAGGGCAAACACAACCACTCCAGTCAGAAGAGAAGGTGAAGGACCGTAATTAGCTGTGGGTTGTTGGCCTCTTGCCCTGAGGAGAAACAGTGCCAAATTGGGTTCTTTTTTAATAGCTGAGATGGTAAGCCCATCAAGGTATGAGGATTCAAATTTCTTGTTTGCATTTAATCTTTGGATATCAGGGGGCAATGTAAATTAACACCATACTATGCCTGGGATGGGACCCCTCACCCAGGAGCTCTGCTTTGGCACCCACCCATGAGAGTCCACCCCAGGCTTAAGGAGGGACACCACCACTAAAATCCATTAAAACTCTTAACTGAAAGAAATTGGGAAGCAGTCCTGAAGGCCAAAGGAGTCCAGGAAGGCTGGACATTCTTCAAGAAGGAAATCTTAAAGGCGTAGGAGCAGGCCATCCCCATGTGCCGAAAGATGAGGGGTCAGGGGAGAAGACTGACCTGGCTGAACAGAGAGCTTTGGATGGAACTCAGGAAAAAAAGGAGAGTTTATGACCTTTGGAAGAAGGGGCAGGCAACTCAGGATGACTACAAGGATGTCATGAGGTTATGCAGGGAGAAAATTAGAAGGGCCAAAGCCCAACTGGAACTTAGTCTGGCTACTGCCGTAAAAGACAATAAAAAAAATGTTTCTATAAATACATTAACAACAAAAGGAAGGCTAAGGAGAATCTTCATCCTTTATTGGATGCAGGGGGAAACATAGTGACAAACGATGAGGAAAAAGCTGAGGTACTTAATGCCTTCTTTGCCTCAGTCTTTAATAGTCAGAGCAGTTGTTCTCCAGTTACACAGCACCCTGAGCTGGAAGATAGGAACGGGGAGCAGAATGAAGCCCCCATAATCCAAGGGGAAATGATTAGCGACCTGCTACATGACATGGACACGCACAGGTCTATGGGGCCAGATGGGATCCACCCACAGGTACTGAGGGAGCTGGCAGAAGTGCTCACCAAGCCACTCTCCATCATCTGTCAGCAGTCCTGGCTAACCGGGGAGGTCCCAGTCAACTGGAGGTTAGAAAACATGACACCCATCTACAAGAAGGGCCGGAAAGAGGATCCGGGGAGCTACAGGCCTGTCAGTCTGACCCTCAGTGCCAGGGAAGGTTATGGAGGAGATCATCCTGAGTGCCATCACGTGGCACGTATGGGACAACCAGGTGATTGGGCCCAGCCAGCATGGGCTTATGAAAGGCAGGTCCTGCTTGACTAACCTGATCTCCTTCTATGACAAGGTGACCTGCTTAGTGGATGAGGGAAAGGCTGTGGATGTTGTCTACCTGGCCTTCAGTAAAGCCTTTGACACCGTTTCCCACAGCATTCTCCTGGAGAAACTGGCTGCTCATGGCTTGGACAGGCATACTCTTCACTGGGTAAAAAAACTGTCTGGATGGCCAGGCCCAAAGTGTTGTGGTGAATGGATTTAAATCCAGTTGGTGGCTGGTCACAAGTGGTGTTCCCCAAGGTCTCAGTACTGGGGCCAGTTCTGTTTGATATCTTTATCACAATGATCTGGACGAGGGGATCAAGTGCACCCTCAGTAAGTTTGCAGTTGACACCAAGTGGGCAGGAGTGTTGATCTGCTGGAGGGCAGGAAGGCTCTGCAGAGGGATCTGGACAGGCTGGATCGATGGGCCGAGGCCAATTGTATGAGATTCAACAAGGCTCAGTGCCGGGTCCTGCATTTGGGTCACAACAACCCCATGCAACGCTACAGGCTTGGGGAAGAGTGGCTGGAGAGCTGCCTGGTGGAAAAGGACCTGGAGGTGTTGGTTGACAGCCAGCTGAATATGAGTCAGCAGTGTGCCCAGGTGGCCAAGGCGGCCAATAGCATCCTGGCTTGTATCAGGAATAGCATGGCCAGCAGGGCTAGGGGAGTGATTGTCCCCCTGCACTTAGCACTGGTGAGGTTGCACCTTGAATATTGTGTTCAGTTTTGGGCCCCTCACTACAAGAAGGACATTGAGGTGCTGGAGCGTGTCCAGAGAAGGGCAACAAAGCTGGTGAAGGGTCTAGAGCACAAGTCTTATGAGGAGAGGCTGAGGGAACGGGGGTTGTTTAGTCTGGAGAAGAGGAGGCTGAGGGGAGACCTTATCGCTCTCTACAACTACCTGAAAGGAGGCTGTAGCGAGGTGGGGGGTCGGTCTCTTCTCCCAAGTAACAAGCGATAGGATGAGAGGAAACGGCCTCAAGTGCACCAGGGGAGGTTTAGATTGGATATTAGGAAAAATTTCTTCACCAAAAGAGTTGTCAAGCATTGGAACAGGCTGCCCTGGGAAGCGGTTGAGTCCCCATCCCTGAAGGTATTTAAAAGTCTTGTAGATGTGGTGCTTAGGGACGTGGTTTAGTGGTGGACTTGGCAGTGCTAGGTTAACAGTTGGACTTGATGATCTTAAAGGTCTTCTCCAACCTAAACGAGTCTATGATTCTAAATTGGGTGTTGTAATATTGATCATTGCCCTTCTCTCAGGCAAAATTCCTCTTGGAAGCACCCAAACGTTTGCCCAAGCTTGTATTGCTGCATCAGAGTGACCGGTAACAGAAGAATCAAATCAGACAGTTGCATAAATGTGAATTTTCTTGCCCTGAATCTGTTGTTTCAGTTCACGTGATTCATTGAATGATTCCATTGGAGCCTGTAAATAACTTCCCCCTGCCCCCCCATTATTACCCTAATAATTCTCCTGAGATTGAAAATGTGTTTATTTTGACTCAGAGATTGTAAAACCACAGGAATAAAACAAGTTTAGGCTGCCAGCACTTTATTTAATTTCTTGTTCTTTTGCTGAAGCTCTGAAAATAACTTTTGTTTCCTGCCGAAGAAGGAAACAGTGTTTTCCTTGACTTACGTAAATATGACTTCCCTGCTCATACATTTTCCCACTGCTGGAAATAGGCAGGAATCTTCCTAGTGCCTGAATTTTGCAGCCCGTGTATAAGATTTTGCTCTACACCCTGTTCACCATGGGCTTGCTTGGAGGGGCTGGAGTTTCCCCAGATGGAGGTTAAGTCCTTACAGGCGTGCAGAGGCTCTGCAGAGCGAGAGGAGGTGCCCGCCAGCTCTCAGCAAGGACCTACCTCCCAACCAGAGGACTCTGACTTCATTTTGACCTCAAGACAACACTTCTCTGTGTTCATTTTTTTCTATGATTTAAGTCATTTGGCCATAACATATAATCAAGACTTCCCTTACCGAGAGGAGCTGCAGCAAGAACAGAGGGAGTAAAATATAGGCTAGCCATGTAATGGGAGCGTGTGAATGTGGGATGGGAAATGCAAACGGGAGGACGGGGAGGCAGAGCTGCACTATAAAAGCAGCACTGACATCGGGAGTTATTTCTCTGGCATGTATATAATCATACGATAATATCCAGTTGGGAAAACGTGGTAGAACATTTCAAACAAAGGAAATGGCCAGTGCCTGGAGCTCCTTTGCATATTTATTACATCAACATAATGATATAGGTAAATAAAAGAGAGGCAGAAGCTGGCATTACAAGCGGGCAAGTGTCACTGCTACTGTGTGTAGCACTGCTGGGAACATGCCTGGGTCAGGTTTGGTGTGGAGGATGGACTTTGGCGAGGATGTCAGTGAATTATTGAGGGTTTAGGAAAGCATGCCTGAAAAATGACACTTGAAAACCTGGCTGCACAGGGAGCATCTCAGGAGTTTGACCCATTAGGCTTCCCAAGGAGGAGGGCAAGAGGTGGCTCCATCACAGCTGGCCAGTCCCCACAGCAGGGAAATGGTTGCTGATGGCAAATCAGTTTTTCACTGAACCAGCAGAAACAATGCCAGGGCTGGAAGCTCAACCCAGATCAGATCAGGCTGAATGGGTGGTGGAAATGTTAAACCATTTTTGGTCGCAACCCTTTCTAATGGTTGACTGTCAAGACTGCTCAGGGAGGCAAGGTGCTTCTCTGAGCATTTAGGTTGGGGCTTTTTCTCAAAGACATACTCTAACGCAATCAGGGAATTACAGGCTTGATGCAAAGATTATAAAATTTAATTATCTAGCCTCTGTTATGCAAGAGGCCAGGAAAGATAACATTCCTGCCAGGCCTTTAATCAATGATGTGCCTGTTTGCAAAAGCACTGAGTGATTCGGGGCTTCCTCAGTTTTCAAGGGTCCTGCTACAAGAAGCCTGACTTTCCCAGGGGAGGTACCAGCTGCCTCTGGGAAATCTGGCATCTTCCAAGGTTTCTCCATCTATCTACCCAGAAATTAGGCCACTTAAAATTGCTGTTCACTTCTGAAAGTAGTGTTCCCATCATTGCACTGACAAATGAACTCCAGATCTAGAAAGCTTAAACCCCTAGGAACTCCTAAACCCCCACCTTTTCCATAAAGACAATTACTTTCCTATAGCTTGGTTCTTTCATACAAAGATTTCCCAGAGTTCTGTCTCTGTAAATGAATCTTTTCACCTGAGGAAGACATCTGTCTGCTTCCCTACCAGGGCCATTTCTCTTCTCACTGCACTCCCAGCTATCTTGCAGTTATTTATCTAGTTATCTTTTTTTTCTTTTCTTTCTATTACGGCTGAGGTGATGGCAGTTCCCTGTAACAATATAATCCTATATAATTTATCATGATAAGTCTGTTCCGCTAATGTAATGGAGTCCCTGTTAGCTAGACAAAGAAAATTACAGGCAAGAAAAATCAGTGTAAGCCATATAGATCTTGCACATTACTGCGGCTAAAGAGCTGATGGGGAAAAGCTCGCCTGCTGCTGATAATCGGTGCAATGTATCGCTGCTGTGGTCTACTCATAACCCTTGAAATGAGGTTTTCATTCCTGAAGTCTTGCACATACAAAAAAGTTGCAGAGAGAGACATACTGGAGTGGGGAGAGAGGACCAGTGACCTTTGCAAGTGAACTCGCAAGGAAACAACAAAGTGCCTCAGCCTTAGCCTGATTTTTTTAATTTTTTTTTTTTTTTTGGTCAGAATGAAGTTGGCTGTTGGAAATCCAGAAGCACTGGCTGTCAGACACCAGCCAGATCCTGTGTGCTTTGCTATTCCAGTGTTTAATCCCAGAGGGGGCCAAGTGACACTCAGATATTAGACATGGCAGTTGGACCTGGGTCCTCATTGCTCCGGACAGTATTTCTGTCTGGTCAGCAGCTCGAGAAGCTCTGACCACCTGGTACCCCAGAAAATGTAAGGAGGTGGACAAGGTGATAGGCAGGTTTTATCGCTGGAGTAAACCTCACCCTTACTCTGGGCCTGGTGCCCTTGTGCAGTGCACTGATTTCTTTGCAGTATCTCCTTTGTCCAGAAGACTACAGATTAAAACATCCAGAAGGAATAACAATGAGGAATGAGGCCCGTTATCCCATATCTATTATATATCATACATCATGCATGCAGTATTATGATGCCTAATTTTCTTTTTGATGGTGATGATCCATGAAAAATAATTTAAAAAAACCACTGATTCCCCAGCTTCTCTGCATCTTCTCCAGCTTCCACCTCTTTTTTCTCTTGCTCAGGAAAATGCGTAATACTGTGGCAGGCTGAGGCTCCAATCTGGGTGTTGTTTTCCCATCATTTGCTTTTGCCATCTTCTAAAAACCATTTATTTCCCCCTTGCTCCCTTTTGTCTAGGCTGCTTGTCACGAGTGCTATTGCCCAATGTCCCCCCTGCAGCAGAAACTGCCGTTTGCTGCTATCGTTATTGTGTGAGATCCTGCACTTCTGAGAGCAAACAAAAAACACCCAAGTTGCCGTCTCTGGCTCCATGCTTTTCCCCGTCAGCTCCCTGACTCCGCAGAGAGCACTCCCATTTCAGCCCTCGCTGGAGCTCCTCGGGGTAAGATTGCAAGCGCCAGGGAAAGACACATGTTTCCCATTACACGTCTAAGTCTTCGCAGAGCCCTGGTGACAAGAGATCTTACAAAATAGCACTCGGTGGAAAGGGGCCGCAGGTGGGGGAGGGACACGCTGGTTAGAGGGACAGATTCACAGGAGGGAACCCCGTTATTAATAAAATAGGGGAGACAGAGAGAGGGTAACAGTAAAACTAGCAGTGGTTAATTTTAGCACAAACAAACAAAAATAATTAACTTCACAAAATGTTCTCCCAAGCTGGCCAGTTCCAGTATTGTTCACAGCATTTGTTCAATGCTATATCATACAAAGCTGCTGCAAGAAAAAAAGAAAAAAAAACCCACCCAACACCTCTGTTTATGTAAATTACTTGATTTAACCCAAAAGTCATTCTCAGCACTGCTCTCACACACAGCTGTCCTGTTCTCTCGCCCCGCTTGGAAGTACACCCTTGTTTCCAGGGTTGTGTTACAATCCCATTTGTTTCTTGCTATAAAACCAGCTCATTACGTGGCTCTTCCCATCCCTGCTGTTACAATACAGTATGCAATTTTGCATTTGCTTATGACACACCATGATCCGAGCAATATAAATATCATGGCTGATCTGGTGTTAATCATCTCAGTCCTGTCTGATGGGAGGGCAATAGAAACTACACTATAGCTCTGCAGGTTATTCATAGCATCAGCTCACTAATTTTTACTGGAATACATTCACATTTGAATGACATGTTTATTGGAACTTCTTCTGCAGTCAAAGAGAGTTATTGTGGGCATGGGCTAAATGCATTCAGCCATTATATTCTGCAAGCCGCAGTTAAATGCCAGACTAGGGTTGAGCTGGGTTTGAACAGCCTATCTATAAAATCTCCTTCACGTGTCACCCAAACAGACTCACTAAAGAGTCTACAGGCTACCAGCTTAATGTATTAGCCTAATACATTAGCCCTTAGCCTAATATTAAAATAGCAATAATTGTCAGAGGTACAAATGTTGAGGCCAAGCAGAGAGAGCTTGGAAAATGCAGCCCTCAAAGGGAGCAGGTCATCAGCCAAAAGAAATAAATTACCTTCAGCTCCCAGCACGCCAGCTGTATCTAAGTCAGCTTAAACGTACAATGTCCACAGACTGGTTTTATCTACTTGGAAGCCGAGGAGGGTTTGCGGTGCTGCTCGACGGCAGGCGGCTATCGGGGGCTTCGCTTTGCAGCATCCTCTGGGGATAGCAATCACCTGCCAGGTCAGAAAGCCTTCGCCTCCCAGACCTGCTGGCCCTATCTCCTGAGGAAATCTGGCTCCTTTTGCATTTTCTGTCTCCATATCAGATCCTAAAGTACTTGACGGTTGCTTTGCATGACAGTGTGCTCGCCTCCGGCTCTGGTGCTGGCTCCCTGGGCAGCTGTTGATGCTCCCACCCTGACTCCTGAGCCATCTCAGAGGTCGGCCATGGAGGAGATTCATTTGGGAAGTGAAGTAAATGCAGAGATCCTTTTCTTTGCTAGTTTTTTATAGCCTGAACATGTGCTGTCATGGAGGACTGGTATTTAGATGGGCTCCATCGGAAAAGAGACTCCTGACACCTTCCCGCCGTGATGGTTTTATCAGGCACATTAGCACCTCCATGCCGGATCCTCCTTCACTGAGCACGAGTGGCCTCACTTGGGATGGAATTTAATTCCTCTCTCTGCCCTTGGGAGCTGTGCAAAACAGAAAACAACACACATTTCAGGTTCACTGGGGACACGAAACTTGGCAAGTCTTGCACAAAACTCGGTAGAGACACAAATCTGTCCTTGGAGCTGCCAGCAAGCCCAGCACTGGCCTCTCCAAATAACCGTTGTTACGCCTTGCAATAAAATGCTCTGTTGCTTCTGCAGGACATGAGGGGTTTTAGCCTCCAGTTCAGGATTTTGTTTTGAGTTTGTGAGTCTGCAACCGTTTGCCTTTGCAGTAGGCCAGCTGTTTTGGGGGGAAAAAAGAAAATCAAACCAGTGCAAAGCACAGAGATCAACAGAGCTGATAATTTGGCTTTTGTTGTGAAACTGCCTCTCTTCAAATGCAAAATTGAATGAACAGAAACCAATCTAAAAAAATTAAAGTTGCAAAGTGCACCTTCGTATTTAAAAGAACCCCGAATGCCAGTCTTTCTTTTGCCCCTAATTTGCAAACTTATTTTTTAGGGAATACGCCTGTTCTAGTGAAGGAGGCCAGGACAATAATAGCAATAAAAGCTTTCATGGAGTTGATTCAAACAACTGTTAAATGAAGTGTAGACTTGCAAAATTCCATCTTTGAGATCTCAGTGCTTTTCTGACACCAAAATGTGAATCAAAAACTGAAATAACCCTCACTGGGTTATTTATGCTGAAACTTTGCACAACTACAGGCAAAAGCCCAAAGCATTGCTGAATGTAAAACACAAATTACTTTATGCATTATAAAACACTCCAGCTTAAGTCTTGAACAACTGCTCAGAAAGAATCAAGAGGAAAGGTTTTTTTTGGTTTGGTTTTTTTTTTTTCAAGAAGGCAACATTTCTTATTAAAAAAAATTGCTCTTTTTCCCAGACTTCAATTTTGGAATGAAACTGGAGTCTGATTAAAAGTGATGTGAAATGAAAATGTACAATTGGATAATGCAGTATTAATGTCTTTCTTAAGAGGATATGGCAGAGGACATTTTTACAGCCTCGTCTTTTTTGGTTTTGCTCTCTTTTTTTGCAACTCTCTTGTTAGAGGGATTGACAGCAGAAAGAGCTTGTGCAAGGCTTAAACATGGGCAGGAAATTTTCCACATGAGGACGGGCAGAAAAATTTGCTGAGACGTCAAAACTTAGCCCTGCTCGCCAGGAAGTGTATGTGATACCAACACCTTTCAAAACTTTCAGATAGGAAGACAGCTTGTGTCTTGTCCCACAGGTGGCCTCAATCCAGACATTGTGAGATATAAGCATTTTAAATACTTTTTGGAGAAATAGTTAAAGCAGCAGTCTGCTGGCATGCAAGATGTCTAGGTGCTATGTTTTTTGTCTGGATGAACCATGCATTTGTGAGCAACCTGAACCAGCTGCACCATGCCAATGAGACCATGATCAGAAGCTCATCAGGGATGGGGAGATTTGGCCATGAAGGTCTGACAGAGGTCTGGGGTTCCCACATCTCCGTCGAGGGCCTTTGTAGCCCTCACATACACAGATTTTCTGAGCACAAAGTACCTTATGATGTCAAGAAACCTTTCTTCAGGAGAGCTTTGTTAGAAAGAGCTAGTTCCCATGAAATGTTTCTTTTTGAAGCAAATGAAGAAAAAATAAAAAACAAAGCAGAAGTGTTTCATCTAAAACTTGCCAGCCATCTCCTCACCATTAGGTTTTAGGCAATCTCGTGCTAATCCATTTGGGAGAGTAGGTCAGTAGCTATGGCTTGTCGTTGGAATAAGGTCCCATGGGGCTCCTAATTCCTGCCACCCCTCTCTCCTGACCCCTACTTTGGGACAAACAAGGTGTTTACCTTCCTGCATCTCATTTTTCCTGCTGGTAATAATGGGAAGTGATGATTACTGCCTGCTTTGATGAAGTCTCCTGTGATCTACAAATGAAAAACACAGTGTAAATGCAAGGAATGTAATTATTATTATCACCAAAGAAGCTGCCTGATGACCTCGGAGCTGGTTTATAGATTCATAATTGGTTTAGATCGAAATGGCGATGAGGCAACATGTTTAAACATGCCATCACATTCTCAGTATACCCAATCCACTCTTGGAGGACAGTACATATTGCAAGTGTGGTAAACCTATATTTCAGGACACTGCAATATCTTTACCTTTGATAATCTTCTGAGCTCCAGCTGCACCAGTGATGCTGGGATTTGGAAATTCCCAGTCGATACTCATTCTGTCATACAAGTCAGGTTAGTTTTCAGCCTATGTTTTGCTACAATGAATTGTGTGCAGACCTCAGGAATGAGAACCACATACTAGTTGACATTTACAGAGAGTATTTAATTTCAGAAAGAGCCTTTGTGTATAGCAGAATCACACAGCAATGAAGACCCCCTTCCAGCCTGAAAAACAGCTGCTATTTAATATTATATAATCAATTTATGCTGCCTCAAAAATAGAGGGTGAGGATTTGAATGCCGCATCCTGTTAAAATTACAGGAAAAGCCCCTATAGACTGAAAGCCATTTTCCAAATGGGAGTTTATGTGTAATTATGGGTCAAACAACTCCTCTTAAGTAAAAAGTCCCCTTATTTAATGATGTGACACAGCATCGCTCTAGGGGCTTTGCTTTTCGGCAGTTTTTTCCTACCTGTCATTTATTAAACTAATCTGGCCAGAAGGAGAAAACAACACAACCATGGGGAGGGCTATAAATCTTCCTGCTTTTGAGCAGAACTCAAACCCTAAGTAAAGAGAGGTTGGGAAGCCACTTCCTCCATCAACAGGTTATTCCATAATTATCCTCTCCTGGGCTCTCTCCACCTTCCCCTGCAGCCTGTAGCGAGAATTAGAGCCAAGATCCTGGGCAGAGTGGACACACCACCAGGCCCCCTGTTTCCCAGTGTTGTGCAATGCAGTCTCTGTTATCGCTGTCCTCAGGATCTTCCCACAGCTGAGACAAAAGGTCTGGGGTTATTTGTAGATGTCTATAATTTGCAGGGTCCTCCCTTAGTTTGATTTGCTCTTAAATATAGGACTGGGAACTCCTGTGCAGAGTTGTCCATCTTATTGCTTGATGTTTCCTGTGTACCAAGCGTGCTGTCAAAACAAATATTCCCTTACCCTTGTTTACCACGTTCAAGTCTTTGGCATCTCATACATCAAGCCCAGCTTCCTCCCAGCTCCTTATAATCACGATTGCCTGAATAGGAGCTATTAAAGGCTTTCAACCATCCTCTTCCTCCCAAGCAAATGAACCCGATCTCTAGGATGTGACATTCGGCTTCTTTTTGTGAAAACGGTGGTTAGAAATCCACTTAGTCTCTCAGTAATATCAGGATCATCTGTCATTAGCTTCCAGCCCGTCCCCCTGTAGCCAAACTGGCTCCTGGCTGGTTTCCTCCACGGATATTTAAAGACTATCGTAGTATTTATCTCTCCTTCCTTTGCTATTTGTGTGCTAGATCCTCGGGCTTGTGTTTCATCACTGTTTTCATTGCTTTTCCCATGTTTCAGCAGCAGACAGTGCTTGCTCCCGAGGTTGTGGATAGAGGAGGAGACCCACGTATGGACTGTGTGTGGCAGGGCTGGGACTGTCTCATCCTACAACAGCTCCCAATGCCCCACGTAAGGTGTGGCTGGGGCTTCCCATGGGTCCAGCCTGCAGACCTTGCCTGTGCACTGGCTGTTTCACACCAGAGCACAACCTCTGTGATGGAAACTATTGAGCTTAGGCTGAGTTTTTTCTCTTTTAGGACCACAGGCTATTCTGGACTTGTGAGCTGCAAGGGGAAAAACCTGATGATTTATCCACTAAGCCACATAGGCCCCTCAAACAGCTCCTTAATGTGAAACATGTGCTGCCAAGCCCCGGCAGTTAGTTCTCACTTCGGCTTAGCCCCTGTTTGCTCAAATGCCAAGTGCATTCGGACAACAGAGATATTTCGGTAAGGAAAGCAGCATTCCTGGAAATCCCATTGCTGTAAGAACATGCTCTCTCTGCTGGCACTTATTTTGACTCTGGCCTGAGTTATTTACAGAAGGCGAAGGATGTTTCGCTTGACTTTTATCTAATTATGATGAGCTTATGCAGATTAAGCATTATATGACTAATGCTATTTATGGCAGGCATGATGTGTTGGTAGCAGAGAGTGTGTGCGGCATGCACGGCTCATGCTCAGGACTTGGGGCCTTATATAAAAGGTTATTTAGACCTGCTCACAGTTAACACCAGCTCCTGTTAAAATCTGCAGGAGCAGAGCACCTAAATAACCTCACAGAGCAACACTAAGATTCGCAGAGACCTGTAGGTGCTTGGCAGGTGCCACACAACAAACTGCACAGGAAAACAGAGCTGGGTGACTTGTATCACAAAGTCATTTTAATCCCCATCACTTCGTTATCATTGGCATATTAACTCTCACTTTATCTCCCTGCACTGCTCTAGGGAGAGGAAATGGGTCATTACAACAAATATCACCTTCCCCAGAGGTTTTAGCACAGGGATGGCTGCATCATTTCTGGCATCCGCTAAGCCCTTAGGTGCAATTAGCTCAGGGTGCCTGCACAGCTCAAGGGGAAAGGACAGGTAAGCTCTGCTAAGGAATCCGGCAGCTATGCCAGGAGGACCAAGTTTTACTGAGCTCAGGAGCAAGGCTCCAGGCAATATCTCACAGGTTGGTAAGCAAATGTACTTGCACAGATGCTGCCTCAGTGAACACGGACTTAGCTCACCACACTTCTCCTTCTACCCTAGATGGTGGGCTGGCCAAGAGCAAGCCTTGCCACTGCACTTACTTAAAAACAATGAATCTTCTTTTGCTGCTTGTACCATGTCTTGAAGTACTAAAGAAAAGAAATATATACTCCTTGGATGCTTTGAGATTGTAAGAGATGCTGGAGTCAAGGACACTTCTTTTGTCCTTAGTGCCTGCAACTATGTGGGGCTGTACTGTAGATGGGAAAATAGATTTGCACAAAAATGTTTAATATTTCCTAATATTCCAATTTTCATTGGAATTTCCCATTCCATGAAAAAAAGTTAATATTTTGATTTTCTGTCTCAATTTAGAAGGAAAATACACAGTAAAATATTGGAATTTCTCAAGGGAAACCCCAAACTCAAAGCTGCCTTAATAAAGCGAGCAATGACTAGAAGAAATCACAAACATTTTTGGTGACTAGAAATACCAGCAGATAGGCTTCCTCTGCATAAGGTTACCTACCTTGGCTGATAGTGTAGATAGAGGGAAATACCATATGGATGTCCCTTGAGGATACACTTCCCTTCTGACTCCTGACACCCGCCCTGGTTTCCTGGAGTACCTAAACCCAACCATGAAAGGTTTTCCATGAGCAGAGAAGGGTGATTGCTTTAAAGCCAACCCCATCCCCATGCCCCAGCCTCACCCCACTCCTGTCCACCTTGGCACCAAACAACTGTTTTTGCTTCTCCTATGTTGTTAAGCTCATTTTCTGTTTAATAAACCTCTTGATTGCCTGGCTTTTACCTGCAAAAATGTATATATTTTCCCCCATAATGAAAGATAAAAGTGCAGCAGCCGATATATGGATGTGAACCGCCCCAAAAGGTCTCCCCTTCCCCATTACAGTGGTGGGTGCAGGGGAAAATGGAGCTCAATCCATGCACCTTTTTCCCTTCTGTACTTAAGCAAAAATAGCTGCTCATAAATATAACCAAGTTGGGGGAAAACGTCCTGAGGCAAACTGGAAGCTCATTACAGGTCCTGTGCTGGAAATGTTTGTATTACGTTTCCAATAAAGCACAATGTGTATTTTGGGAGACTGGCTACAGGCAGCCTGTTCTCTGCTGAACCCTCTGGCTCCTTGCAGACATGCCAGCTTGTCAAAAGCTGTACTGCTACATGCTAATATCTTCTCCCAAAGAGGTCTGATGGGTGGTTCATTAACTTAAGCACTAACCCGTGAAGCCTCGTACTTATTTGTATGGAGACCTGCTCTGCAAGAAAACTGCTTTCCATGCTCTGTCCTCTGAACAGTTAATCCACCTGCTCAGTGCCTAGCCTGGCTCACTTCCTCAGGGAACTGCTCCCTTCAATTGCAAGATAAGACATGCATGGCTTAATGCCTCCAGTAAGCTTGCCTTCTTTATTCAAATCTTCCTGGAAGAGCTTAGAAAGCCAATTGCCTTCCTATTTTCAGTGCCAGTTCAGACAAGGAGCAGGCACACAGTTATTTGAATATTTTGTCCTTAATAAATAAGACTGAAGATGTAACCCTCTGCCTAGCATCCCTCACCTTACCCCTCCGGCCTATTAGCATACGGTGGGTAGAAAGTCTTCTGTAGCCTTTTGTTCAGCGCACGTTCACTGGTGTCTGTGCAGTTATCCGTTATCAACCCAGTGTGCTGCTGTTTGCTTACGGCAAGGTCAAATCTACATTCAGCTTTGCTCTGGCTCTACTGGTATGTCAGCTGCAGTGCAAGAATTTAGCATAGAGGTAACTTCTAGTTCCTTTGTAGCTCCTTTGGAAAGCTGAAATGATTATAGATAGTTGTGCTGGGTGAATTTTAAGGTACATGTCAATCCATGACAAAATCATCTTTCCAAGACTGCTTAACCCTCCAGCTTCACATCACCCCAAGGAGTCATCTCCAAACCTCTAAGACTTTTGCCATATGTACCTTAGCTCATGGTGGCCCAGTTCACATGCCTAACAACAGCATCATACCTGATTTATACCAAGAATAAAGTAAGAAAGACGTGACTTACCCTCCAAGACCGGAAATGCTGCCCACCTATCAGTGTTGCTTGAAGAAATGCATCTTACATGTTGGCACGGAAGTCATTAACGTTTCTCTTGAAAAGAGGCCTCTTCTGCAGCTTTGGACAACCCCACGAGAGAGGGTTATCTGTTTTTCAGAAGTACCCTGAAGTCCAGCAGATAAGGTGCCTGACTGAAGAGGGCATGAAGGAGTGCGAATGCTATCAAGCCACTATTCTCCCAGGGCCTGGAAGGCAGAGGGGTTAAGACCTGATAAGGAATCTCTCCTCTTGGAGTGTCAGATTAAATCTGACCTACAAGCAGAAGGTGCTTCTATATAATTGCTTGTAAAAAGAAAAACTGGTCCCCAGCTAGTCCCTTGCCTGCTGATTTTGTGTTACCTTGCAGCCTTATGTTCTTGTAGGGGAAGAAAAAACCTGAGCAAAAAGTGAGCAAGCTTTAAATTTTATGAGCAAATCCCATGAAAAGTTAACCAGGGGATTCATCTACGGGAAAATGGCATGATTTAATAAGAGTGAGCTTTTTTTGTTAATAAAAGCAAAGGGATATGGGGCATGGCAACACAGAAGCAGTTAGAAATGAAGAACAAGGGAAGTATTAACAACACACTTTTAACAGTGAGGCCGATGAGCTGATGGGACAGCTGGCCAAGGGATACGGTAAATCCGATATAATCTGGCACCTTTACATCAAGCCTGGATCAAGTCTTTCAGTACCTTAGTCATGGGCTACCAGGTTAAACACAAGAGCTGCTGGATGATTTCTGAGCGAGGGATGAACATCCTGCTGGCCTTGGCATCGATTCATTTGTTTATGATCAGTGTTGGTGACTCTTAGAAATGGGTGAGTTGAAAGTGCCGGCCCAGGCTCGCACTGCATCCATTCAAGGGGATGCTTAGGCTGGCTCTGCTGAAAAGAATTACCTCTCTTGAATTAAGTAGTGTTTTTTCAGCTGCAATCGTCTCATCATTTACAAGCAAAACTTCCATAGACTTTTTCTAGTTTTTATTATTTTCCCATGGAAAGAAATACTTTGTAAAGAAAAAAATCAAAGCAAACCCCAATTTTTGTTTTTTAGAAAAGCTTCAGTGGGCTTTTTTTCCACACCTAAGCCTTGGTAGCGATTATTCCTTTAATTTATCAAGGCTTATATCAGTTGAAGTTATACTTGTGCTTACTTGACTTGAGGTAAACAGGACTAATCCTGCTTAAAATTGAACTAAGAATATCTACACAGTTTAATGAAATGGATTAAAATTTTACCTCATATTAAACATTAACGACTTTTCTTGTTCAGACAAGCCCTGGGAGGCTGGAGCAATGTTATTCATTTGCCTTCAACAGCACTAAAATTTCTTTGAAAATAAGCAAATTATGCACTTGTGCAGAAGGCAGGTCCCTTTGAAATGCTGGTGCTCACGGGAGATCTGGCTGCCTTCCGCCGTCGGATAAAAAGAGGGTTTCTTTTCTTTTTTAGATTTTATTTTATTTTATTTTTTAGATTTTATCATATTTCTGAGTTCCTTAATAAAACAGCACAGTTCTTCCTGTTCCATTCATGATGTTTCTTGAGGGGAAAGGTCAGCCCAGCACAAATTAAATGCTCCTTTATTTAATTTATATCTCAGGCTGACCTCAGCTAGCATGCACTCACACCACACACCTGGAAACGGAGATGTCAAAGTGCGGCTGGAAAGCCAAGCTTTTCACACCAGTTCCCGTACAAACTAAGTGATGGCTTTCTTTCATTTGATTAATTTTTCAGGTGGGAAAGAGAAGTCACATTATTTCAAGTTTTGGTATAATTTTAATCACTTCAAAGACTTCAGGAGCAGGCTGAATTCCCCTCAATTCCCATTTATCCCATGTGTAGATGTGTGTGTACACATATTTTGGTGTTTTGGTCGTTCTTTTTCTCAACTTTCTGCTGACACGTGGAAACACTAAAAGGTGTTTTTCTTAAATAATAGCCCGTTGTTCCTGCTGGTTATGAACTCTTAGCATAAAGGGAGATCAAATCCTGTAGAGTTCATGCCTTTAAACCCCGCAGATGCAGATGCCTTTGCCACCAGCAGTGAATTAGCTGGCAGCCTCGCACTTCACGTGTCCTGAAACACAGCGCTGAGAGTCACCTGATGAGAGATTGTAACAAAAAGCCAAGACGTTTATTTTCTGGGTTAAAGGCAAAAATTAAATGCTACGCGAGGCTGCGCCACTATATATTAAAAGCAGCGTTGCCTGCGAGCTACCGCCGCGGTGGCAGTTGGCAGCTCTCAAGCAGGGCAGGAACTTGCAGAACGAGACTTTCTAAGGAAACCGGGAGATTTTCCTGGTGACTTCGCTCCCTTCTAGCTACAGATAGGACGGGGTGGGGATGCATCACAACCAGTCTGATCAGTACTACCCAAACACATACATAGGTGTAGTCTGTGCCCCGAGGAAATTATAACTCAAGACAAGCTAACGCAGGCACTCTCGCGCCGGCTGGTGCCAGTGGGGGTGGTGTGCAAAGGTGATAATTGAAAGTTGCTGGGTTTTGGGGTTTGTTTGAGTGTTTTTTTTCCCCATGCTGAGTCAACAGCAGGTTGTTTTCTACCTCCTGCTTCCTTTGGTGAAGGCAACAGCTTCTGTTCAACCTTGATGTAGCTTGGTAAGACAAGCAGTTGGCCATTGGGGTTGTGCCAGGACCATTGCCTGGCACCCAGGGAACAAGGGTAGGAAAGTGTGGAGGAGACGGGCAGTAGCTCATGTCTGGGGGCAGGTATATGGACCATGTTTACAGAAGCCAGGAGACAAGGGATTCACTTCATTCATAAAATCTGAACCTCTGATTGATTTGGTCTCCAGAGGAAAAGATAAACACAAGGTAGGAACCACTTGCCTTTTGGGAGGAGAATGGTGGATGAAGGTAGAGGGTGTATCAAAACTAAGGGGAGATGGTGGGGAGAAATGCAGCCGACATGGGCTGCTGGCTCCAGGAACGGCCGTGCTGCGCCCAAACCATGGACGTGGGCTTGACATCAGCCTTCTGGTGCTGCAGGACCTTAGCCCAAGATGTCCTCTGGCTCCACGGCTGAATGCTAGTTTTATCTTTGCAAACAGCTGGATGAAAACTTCGGACACCCAAAACAAGGCAGGCTTGGAGCATGAGAAAAACAGGTCTCTGCTTGCAGGACCAATCTCCTCCCTCCCCCTCCCTTGATTGAGAACATCATATCCAAAAATCATTGAGCAGAAGTACAACAGCTTCAGCCTCTGAAGGCTGCCAAGCATTCTTGCTGAGTGAAGCTGTTTAGGTACACGGAAACACGGCCGAACCTGGGGCTTGCGTAAACCTTTCTTACCCTGAACAAAAGACCTGCTCCCATGGCAGTCAGGTGCACGCACGAATCCCTGCCTGTGAAAACACGCTGAACCAGTCTCTGTGCAAAAAAAGACAGGTTTGACCAGAATGGCCCCTTGTGCAGAAAGGATCTGCCAGCCAAGCCCGAGCATCAAAGGCTGATGTCTGCGCTGGGTGCTCCACAGGTTCCAATTAGCACCGGCATGAGCAGAGCCCAGATTTTGCAGTACTAAAGGCCACAACCAGCATCCAGCCTCAGGCTCCAGCAACGCGTCTTGTTTGCATGAATGCATCTGAGTTTGTTCATCTGTCTCCCTCAATGGGATAGCTGCAGAGAGCTGCAGTGTGTGGAGCAGCATGAAAACCGCCAGCCCCAAAGTCTCCTGGCTGTCCAGCATCCCTGCTGATGGGTGTTTGCATGAAGGACCAAACATTGCAGCGGTGCAAGGTGCCAGCTCCAGCTGCACATGCAGATGCTGCTCGGGGACTGCCCACAGAAGCGGTTGCCTTGGGATCCTAGTGCTCATATGGGTTTGGGTTTGGTTTTTTTCCATTTCACCCATTTCTCTTTCACTTCCTTCCTGCCCCGCAGGAAGCGATGGTAAGAGATATGCCCCATCACCACGCTCACAGTTTGCGATACCCACACCTCTGCTCCTTCTGCCAGCCCACCAAATGCTTTCACTTTTCTATGGGGTTTCATTGAAATGCTCATTTAATACCAGTGCCCATTCCTCTACACTCTGCTAACCTAGAAAGGTCTCTGCGGACCATGCCACCATGTATCGCTTTCTCCCATCAATGCCTTCGGCAATTATCACTCCGCTTTAATTATTTCCCAAGCAGTTGGCAGGGGTGAGCCCCAGCAAAGCTGCTCCCCCATGGGCACAGGCTGCCGTGCAAAGCTGCCCTTATCCTCCCAACCTGAGGGCATGGATGGGACCGGACAGCACAGGGGAGGTGAGCGGGAAGTGGAGGAAGAAACAATGGCGATAAAATCATCACTCACCCAGAAACAGGACTTGGCGCTGCTGATGCTCAGCCCTGCACTGTAAAATTCAAGCCTGTTGTCTTCCACAAATTTATCCATGGCCTTTTCTCCCTCTCCCCCACCTGACCCACACATCGTGGAGCAAGGTCCAGCAACTCGCCAGCCCCACAGCCACCGGCTCTGCCCCAGCTTTTTTCGCCTCCTGTGCCATTTCCCCTCTGACACTTCTCCAAGCCCTCCTCTTTCACCTAGACATCTGTATTCCTGTTTTCTTCCAAGTAGCTGGGGGTTGAGATGCAAGCAAGCACTTTCTCAGCCCAGTGCTTGCTGCACCCGAGCCAGCCCTGCACGTGAAGTGGGCCCACGGGGTCAAGCTCCTGCCAGGCGCAGGCAGATGTGGCACTGTTTCCTCCTCCCACCTGGGTTACTTAGACCCAGGCAGCATATTTTGGAGATAAACTGGGGATTAAGAGTCTGTCCTCACAGCCATTGCCCTGAAGCTAAAATCTCGCCTCTACAACACTCAACCCCCAAATGCTTTCAAATCACACATGGCACCATGAAAACTCCCTTTGCGTTTAGGACAGGTGCGGGTTTACAAAGTTTTTCCATGCGTACTAAAATATTACTACTAATTAGGATAATAATAGCAAGTGCTAGCTGAGTTCTGCTTGCTTAATTTCCACCTGCTATTTATTTGCAGTTTGATGTGGTACTCGCTTCCTGTCATGCATTCTTGCAAATTATTTCTGTGCTGCATTATCTTGCTGATGCGGTTCACCCAAGGAGTGGCCGAAACGCAACTCTGACCACGTGTCACCACCAAGAAGTTCATTTTCTTCTGGAGGAGGAGGAGGGGGAAAAAAAAAAAAAAAAATCAAGGCTGCCTTGTAACTGTATGCTGTGCACATGTGTGTATCTGAGCACATTGTTGTTGTGGGCTTTTTTTTTTTTTTTTTCCTAATTTTGCCCTTCCACCCACATCTTTGCACCCCAGCAAGCTGCAAGTTTTTTGTTCAGCTGCAAAGCGTCTGTTCTTCATGGAAAAGGTGTTGGTGCAGAACATAGTTCTGAGCCCTCCTAGGCAGGGGCTGTCCAGAACACCCAGCAGTCAGGCTGTGGCTCTTCACACTCTTTTATTTCAACAATATTTCTTTAAAGCTTATAATATTGCTAAAGAAAAAGGGATGCCCTGAATAAAAAGGGATTTGCTCAAAGACTGGGCTTAGTCAAGAGCAGTTCAATGCAGTGAGTGCCCCCATCACACCCTCCCCAGCAAGGAGCTGGTGGGACATTGTCGCACGCCCGTTGAAAGTGGCATCGGGTCCTTTTTGTCCAGATGCCCTCATTTATCATCGAATCCCAAAGGCTCACCTCCAATGGGCCTGCTGGGCAAGGGCCCTATTTCTCTAGCAGGGGAAGGTCAACCCAAAGGCAGAACACTACTTGCACTGGGATGTTTAGTTGTGTTATGAGCTTTTATTTAAAAAGCACATTTATACAGCAATAATTTCGCAGATACAAACTTCAATTTTGTATTCTACAAAAGTCTCTGAATATTCTTCTCTTTACAAAATGGAACATTACAAAAATACAGACAATTTAATATGATTTTTTATACAAATGTCTCTAATTGTAGTTATTTTCATTAAAATATTACTACCACAGAACTACAATATTTTAGTCGACTATAAAAAAATTAATTCAATGCTTTTTTAAGCAGCAAAAAGTAAATAACACAGGTCAGGACACAGTTTATAGTCATAGTGGATATATCTAAAATTGTTTCAGAAATAATACTTTACATAGTTAATTTTTAAGGTTTTATACATTATTTATATAATATTTATATATAAAAAAATCATAGCTTGCTATAGTTGAAATGATAGGACGGATTCTGTAAGAAGGATGTGCAAATGGCCATTCTGCATGCTTTGCGGGATCCCTTTGCAAACACGCTCTGTGAAAGGGCTGCAAACCAAGAAACTGTGGTTTCCAGGAGGAAAAAAAAAAAAAAAAAAAAAAAAGAAAAAAAGAATCACACTTGATATAGGCACAACTGATTTACCACTGGTGTCACTGAGCGGAGCACAGGACCTGGTACCTGCCGTGGTGTGCACCAGGGTGCCCAAGGGAGAAGGAGGGGTGAGGGGGATGCACAAACGGACTGACACCCAGGCTGGGACGTGCCGCCCAGCAGCCCGTCCCAAAACTGCAGAATAAAAAGTTTCCCCAGGACTCAGCCCCGAGGTCGTAGTGCGAACGCGTTTTCAGCACTTGCAAACCACCAGCTCCCGCGGGTGTGCAGAAAGTCTGCTGTGATTTTTTGGGGGGATGGCCGGGAAGCAGAGGATGCTCTTTTCATGAAGGGCCATTTGTGGGTGCTGTGCACGCCTGGGGGCTCAGGCAGGACGAACCCTCGCCAGGGAGCGAGTGGAGAGGAAGAAATGTAGCTTCTCTGCACAGAGGATGGAGTTATTCAGCCTCACTGTGCATCTCAGGACTGCTTAAAGGCATGTAGTGTGAACAGAGACCCTTTGGAGATCTTTGACTGGGCAAGCTTCTTCTAAACTAAGTCACAGTATGGAATAGAGGAGGCAAAAATAAACTAGTATCAAAAAGAGAAAAAAAGCAACTCTTACAAACCAATCCCAGATCTTGACTCAGTGCTGTTTCTCATATATAGTGCTACACAATTTAGTCGTGAGTTGTTTTTTTTTTTCCTCGCAGGCATTGGAAATCTTCATAGTAAAAAAACGTAAGATGGCCAGCTTTCCAAAAATCCCTTAGTGTTCATTAGACTATGAACAATTTGGCGTTCACTACAACATGAACACTCAAACCAATTGCACATCCAGAACTCCGGCACCTCTCTTTGTTTGTTCGGCTTTTGTATTTTGTGGGTTTTCTTTTTTTTTTTTTTCCTTTCTCGTTGTCGTTTTTGACTTAGTTGACCACCACCCCTTTCATCCAAATGTCGCAAGTTGAAAAGACCACAGAGTAAGACTTTACTGGTCGGGCAAAAAAGTCTCTCCCTACATTCTACTGTCTGATGAGATTTGAGAGCAGCAGGTAGTTGCTGTCAGCAGTCATTTTTTGCAAAAAAAAAAAAAAAAAAAAAAAAAAAAATTTAAAATAAAATACAACACCCATCCGATTTCTTGAAGGTCTACACCATGTTGTGATGGTTATTCCGCTCAATGATGTCCACAGGTGAAAGGATCTCCTTCCGGATAGGAGGTGGAGGCAGGCAAGTCTTTGTCTTGGGCTTGAAGAGATCTGAGACGTAAAACACCTGTAGGAATAAGTGGAAAAAGGCACACTTAGCCACACTGGGTGATGCTTTGTTCAAAAATTGGTTTATAGAATATATACATATCTTTAAGCTGCAAAAATAGCACTTTTTGTGCTATTGAATGCCTGCCCGTAACACTGACAGATGTGAAATCCCAAGCGCATGCTACCACCTTTCTGTACAATACAGAAAAAGGCTCGTACCTCACAAAACACAGAGTAACAACATTACAGAACAATTTCATTTCTCACTGAATAACCACAGAGCGCAATACCCAAACCTCTGCTGAATGGGTTGAAAAGCCAGGAAACAGATACACAGCCCACACTCCAATAAAATAACAAAGGTCTCCAAAGGGCTGGCCTGACTCATGGTGAGTGGTTTTAGGGATGGAGTTGGTGTGAAACAATTCATTCAGCCAGACATCAGGTACGCAATTAAAAGCTTTCAAATCAAAGTTGTATTAAAAGTTATCAGCAATGAGTCAACAGTGAGTGATGCTCTCCTCATGCCCCACCAAGGCACCAGTGCAGAACTGGGGTCTGGTCCTGAAGCCAAAGCCTAAGGAGAGGAGGAGCTATTCCTGACTACTTTTTCCTAAATATCCTGTGATGTAACCCCTCTCCCGGATGTGAAAAAGCCAGTGCTTGGCAATTTCAGGAGGTAGCAACACAATAAGAAACAAAAGTGCTGGGAGGAAACTTCCACATCCTCCCTTGGCAGCCGCTGCACAAAGCTTATCGGTCCTCCAGGACCGGGGCACTTTCTCCCTTGCCAAAACTCAGCCCTGCGCCAGAATGGAAAAGAATCAGACAGCGTGGATCCTCTGGACAGGCTAAAAAGTGACAAGGACTCATCACTTTGTTAGCTGGCACCACAGCCCCAAACTTCAGTCCTGCTGCCAACTGCCTCTGCTGGCCCAAATTTGCTGGCTCATCTCAGACATCCTTAAGCACCAATAATTCAGACAGAGCTGTGGGTTTGCTGAGCCAAGGCCTCAGTAGGAGCAGCACGTGGCCGTAAGAATTAGCAGCACAGTTGAGTTTTCTCCCACAGTACTCGATGCAACATTTAAGCAACAAGATAAATCAGGGGGAAAAAAAGAAGTCCAAGGTGCTCAAAGGAATAATATTAGATTAGCACATCCAGGCTGGGTAACACGGGGAGGGAGCAAAGGTTTTCCCCTCTGCATCTCCATATTTTCTAGCTACCCAGAGCCCTACACAGCAGGTCTAGTCATCCTTGGAAACAACTTTTGCAAGTCACTATCAGCATGGGCAGATAAGGAGCTGAGCTGAACAGACAGTGAACCTGCTGTAAGTAGCAATTTACTCCTACAATTGTAACTGGGGATGCAGGAAGCTGAGCTGTTGTTGCTCGGCTTTTATTGCCTCATGGAAAAGCAGGGAAGGAGCTGACATATAAAACAGCTTTTTTTTGGTGTATGTGTTGGTGTCTGGCTGCCTAGTTGTATAACGGAGCTGATAAAGTTGTTGACAGGGAATCCAAGTGGCAGCGTTTGTGCCTTTGGTTAAATAACAGGATCTGGCTGAAACTGCCAAGAATCGCAAGCTGGAGTCTGGCCTCTTGCTGCAGCATGGCAGTGTAAAAGCATGTTGAACTGCTTCGGCGATGGTTTTCTTTCGGGTCGTTAATAACTGTAAAACCCCCATTCGGCTGGCTCGGCGCATTTCTGATGCCATCTTGCTCACTTGCCCACCTTGGAGAGCTGGATTCAATCAAAAAGATGTCCAATTTCTGCACCAAGATAGCCATGACAAATCAATTTATGGGAGGAGACTGCTGAGTGCAAGAAGCATATGGGGATTACACAGAGTCTGGTCCTTATTTTGGACAGGAATGAGTTACGGTGGAGTGTCATCCTAGGTATTTTAGCTTTTGCTGTGCTGCTTGCTGCTTTTCAGGGTTTAATTCAGAGACTGGGTAAGAGGTTTCATTTCTCTTTAAACTGTATTTCACTTTAACATGGCTGGAGGTTATATAAACACTTATAGGAATCATGAAAGGTGATCTTTGGGGGTTAAAACAGTGTGTTAAATCCTCCTAATGCTTGAACTGTTTAACACAAAAAAAGGACTAATAAACATGCAAAGTTTTTTCACTTGGATTAGCTCCATTTCCTGTAGAAGGTGCTCTCCACCCATAAAGAAAACTAGATGGCAGAAGACTGGGCGTGTATTATACAAAGTGAGCCAATATCTTATATCGCCACTTAAGAATTCCTATTCCTTTTCATTATATTGAAGAAATCCTTAATCACATACAGAGAGATTAAAACAACTCATCTGAGCTAACCAGAACAACCGCAGAAGGAACATGTCCTCCTGACACCTCCCCTTTTTGCTCTCCATCAGATGAGACAAACTACATGACACATAGCCGGCTGCCTACAACGTGCATAAAAACTATTTCCATTTAAGAAATCCTCATCGTATTTCACTCTGGATCCGAGTCCGAATGTTTCATCAGCTGGAAGTGCTTGACACTAACATCTTCTGCTTGTTATTTCAGGCACTAAAGGACAAACGTGGTTGCTGCAGCACAACCTGGATTTAAGCTCTGGCAGCCCTCAGAGATGAAACCCACAATTGGTTTCTATTGCAAATTACAGCCTGATAACTATGGTATTTTAACGGCCCTTGACTATCATCAGGGCAGACTCTTGAAGGCTTTGCTGGGGGAAGGAGTGTCTGGGAGCATGGTTGGAGGTGATGAGTCTCCAGGTCCCTCCCTCTCTCCCTCTGCTTCAGAGCATCCCGTGCACAATAGCTAGATCTCAGAGCTGGGCAAGGACCCCCAAGATATACCAGTAATTGCTCTGATATACCAGTAATTTTAGCAAAAAGCTGCTAAACTCTACATTTAGTGTAAACTCTAGGGAGTCTCAGGGAGGCTCTTGCCCTTGTCCCTTTGCTGCCACCTCCGAAAAGGGAGGAAAGCCTGCCAGCCCTTCCTGGGCAACGGCTCACACCAGCAAAGCTGGATTTGGGAGAACAAGGGCATATTGCTGGTTCTTCGCCAGCTGATGAAATGGGACAAGGGTTGGGTTTAAACCTTGCCCAGGTCCTAAGCTGCTGCCTGAGACGTCGCCAGCCGCCAAGCCATGCCTGCAAAGGGTGCAGAGACAACTGCCCCCTCTGTGAGCCAGCTAGGAAGAGCAGTGCAGGTTGCCCCGGGCTTGCAGGCAAACCCGAGCCTGCCTGTGAAACTCCAGGCAGCTGCTTCCTATGCTGGTTTACCTCGACACAGGAAAACCAGCCCAGTGCTGCTGCAGCCTCCCCTTCCCAGCACAGCTTCCAGCTGCTGGAGGGCCAGGAGGCGACGGCCAGCCCTGCCACTCGTCCTGGCCAGGAAGCATCCTGACGCTCATCCCAAGCATCCGGAGAGCTATTGTCTTTCTGAAACCACTGCTGGGATCCAGGGATGGATTGCCTGGTCCCTACTCCCCCTATATATTGCTGTTATCCCACTTCTCAAGCAGAAAGGCACATGGAGAGGTAAACACCCCCTTGTAAAACCACACGGTGATGTGCACTTGGTGTCTCAACAAACCCACACAATACAAATTCAGGCACCTGGACCGAGGCAAGCTGCTTCATTGCTTCCTGTGCGGCCCAGGGCCTTTTCTCCCCAGGGCTGCCAACACTGCCATCACAGTGCTACAGCTGACTGCTGGGATAGGAAAAGCTTACCAGGACTTGGAGGAACACCCCGACAACATTGGAGTGAAGGACAGAGGGCCTGCAATGCTGTTGCTGCGAGCAGGCGTTTCAGCAGCAGCACACATCTGTGCACACACACACACTTCTCTGGTTTCCCCCTCTGAATTTGCCAGCCCTGCATGGGACACTGGCATCAGGCAACGGCAAAACCCAACAGCTACTGCTCAGAGAGTTAATAATACTTCATCCAAAATTCCCGACAATGACATTTTTGTCTTGGCTTTGGAATATTATCAATGAGTGGAAAGTACATAAATAACCTATTTTCTCTCCTTGCAAAGTATAACATTAGTGAACTTAATTCCTTGCCTTCAGGGCTGCTTTAGTTTTAGATCAGTTTAAAAAAAAAAAAAAAAAACACAACACAAAAAAACCCAACAAAACCAAGAAAGCAGTAAGCTGTTAAAATCTTGCTTTCAGGAGTTTGTACAGACACAGAACAACCATAACCCCCAGCCCCTTTGTTTTTATGGGAGGCAGCCACCTGACCCGGTGCCCCCCACCCTGCCTACTTTAAACATCTACATATGTCACTTCGAGTTACAGGGCTGCACAATCAGGTCACTCTTTGGAAAGCAAATTGCATGAGAACAAGCCCAGCAGCCAAAGACAAACGGGCACGGCTTTGTTTGCAGTTTTCTCACGAGCCCTTTCGGTACATTAAAAACCCACCACCAAATGAGGCACCCTGCCTCCCCTCACTGGGCAGACACCAGGTCCCGCTCCCAGGAGACAGCTTCTGGCTGGATTGTGCAGGGAAGAGCCATAATCCCAGCAACCCCAAACTCCCCACTTGGGTCCTGGCGGAGAGCCTTGCGAATGAGCTGGTGCTCATTACCGAGAGCAGCTGGAGAAGTGAATGCTGCTGGGCAAGAAGGAAACACTCTCCCCTGTCTGAACGCCTTTTCAGTGCCCCAAGCTGCCTGGGCAAAGGGGCCCTTTGCCCAGGAGCCTCCAGGAGCTCAAGGCTGACGGAGAAAAACCCTAAATGTTGCATTTTTTGCTGAATATGCAGTTTGTCTAGTGGCGGACAAGAGGAATTGCTTTACACCTCCAGCACGGCAGCGGCATTTGCTTGTGAGGAGGGTAAAGCACTGGCAGGTGCACCCTTCTTTGCTGGGTGCCCATCAGGGCACCCATTATTGGGTTGGTAGGGTGCTCCGCTCTTGAGCCACACTCTATCTGCAAACAAGGTTTACACACACTGTCACACGGGGATGACACTGGACTGAGCCCCTGGAGCACGCTGCCTACTGCCACATCCCCAGCTGTAATGGGGGATTACGTGAGCTCACAGCAGCACGGGCTGGGGAGGCACCCACTATTCCCCCGGGACCCCCACCAGCATCCCTGCTGCTGTTCTTTGCACAGTTTGCTGTACTCACCACGCAGTAAGCCACCAGGGCTCCCTGTGCAAAGCCTGCCAGCACGTCGGTGGGGTGATGCTTGTGGTCCGACACACGGGACAGGCCGGTGTAAAACGCCATCATGATGAGGGTGAACTGGAGGAGGGGACGGAGCAGGCGGGCTCCCTTCCACGTGAATCTGGCCTGCAGATAAAACTGTTGGGAAGAGAGGAAAACAAAAAGGTTGCATTAATTCGAGGGCAGCAAAGGAGAAGCTGTACCCAAAATGTGCACGCATGGCAGCACCCACTCCACGGGGCTGGCCATGGGGCACCTGCACCCCTGTGACTCAAGGAGGGGGGAGCTGTCAAAGAAGGATACTCCTTGCAAACATGTGGCCTCCATCATGCAGAGAGGAATGGAGCTGGAGGGATTTTAACACATGGAGGGGATACAGGCAGATGCAGATGGGTACAGCCCTCCCTTGGTAAGCCAGGGTCAGGAGCTTGGGACCGCCCGCATCCTGGCTCACCCCAGCCCTCCTTCAGCCTCCAAGTCCATCAAGGTCACATACAACATCCTGCAAATTCCTCCCCACCGCTATTTAGTGAAACAGAAGCAAGGTCCCAAATTTGGGGCACACAGGACCCACAGCATCTCTCAGAGGAAAAACAAGAATCAACACAGCATGCCACACCTCCGGGGCCAGCCCAAAGGATTTCCAGACACAGCCACAAACACTGACGACATGGATGCAAAATGCAACCCTCTAACATTGCCATCATGTTTCCCAGCCCAAGCCCTGGTGTTTGCAGGGACATAAGTGAGCAGCCGCCCTGTTGCATGACATGGTAAGTCGCTCTTGCCCAGCGAGGGAAAAGCAAGGTCCTGGCTCGACCCGAAAAGACGAAGCTGATATGACGTCAAATGGACATTGTCCGCCCCCCGCGACTATCTTGGGCCCATTTCCGTTTTGGCCGGCGGGTACGGATGGTTCCTGTGGGAACCGGGAAGCTGGTCGGGAAGAGAGGACAGGAAAACGGCAACCCGCTGCCCACAGATGAGCAGGGCCGGGCTCAGCACAGGGAGGAAGGCTGCGGGAAGGGAGGGACGCTGCAGCAAACTTCGGGCTTGGGGAGGAGAGAGGCATTCAATGGCTTGGAGAATGTAAAAGTGCCTGGAAAAAAATGCTGCTCGGCTCCTGCAGCTTGGACCTGCTGCCCATGGGCTCAGCCACAGCGGGTGTTTTCTGCCTGAACCTAAATGAAGTGCTGCATCAGACCCAGCATGCTTCATGGGACTCTGCAACATCAGAGGGCTGGAAAGGGGTTTAATACACATTTACGATCCCTTTTACACACCCAGAGCAGTTTACACTGCCTTGATATAAAAGGAATGAAGCTCTTGCTGGGTTCCCTGAAACCACAAATAACTTAATGACACCATTTACCTATAAAAGCTAACTTAATTGGAAAGCTGATAAGGGGAAAGCATCATTTTGGCCAATTTGGTATGCTTGGCTGTTGCATAAATATATTTACCCCTTTTTGGAAAGAACACACACTTGGCTCTTTAGAGGAAATGAAACATCATGTCATTTGAATGGAGCAGATGCTCCAAATTATCCAAATTGTTAGCCAATTAACATGGAAGAGAGCTGTACCAAAACAGCTCGGTGCTGGCTAATGCACGTTATGATTCTGGAGAATATATCTGCAAACCAGCCTGAGTCTGGGAATGGAGCCACGTCACCATGGCACACACCCCACACCATGCAAACTTGCTCACGTGATGCTACGGGACGAGTTACAGCCCTCTAGATACCCACAGCAAACCCATGCTGATGTAGCCCAAGGAATGGACCACAGGGCTGGTTCTCTAGATTGTGGTGATAATTTCTATGCTCGGAAGAAAGACGAGTCAACAATCAACGTATCAAAATTAGGAGGCATGTTCTGCCCATAAAGATCAAAAAAAAAAAAAAAACAAACCAAAAAAACCACAACCAAAAAACCCACCACCAATGAGGAGGTGCTTTTCCTCCACGTAAAATGCAGCCACCATTGAACTGGAAAGCTGGAGCTCTAAAATAGCACACTGCGATCCTGCACAGTCATTTGCAGTGATTTAACAGCAGGCACTTCATCCTGCAAGCAAATATCTATGTGGTTCATTAGCAGGGAACTGCATTTTTAGTTTGCAATGCTTAGGCTGGCTGAATTTTCACTGCCATGGTATTTGTGCACCCAGTGCAGGATACTCCTGGGAAGCATTCAGGGAAGGTGGTGATAGAGAGAGCTGAGGGTCCTGATATCTTTAAATACAACTTCTCAGTGTAGAGACAATGTCCCTTTTAAAGAGAACATCTGTGGAGAGTAGTATTTTTAAAGCACACAGAAGATATAAAAGTACGCTTCTATTGCCATGGTTTAGGCTCAGGATTACTTTTATGTTCAAGAGTCTCAGCCCAGCCCAGGTGACAGTGCAAAACTCAGGTTCCAGTATGCTGTTGCAGAGCAAAATTAGCTCCAAGTATTATATCTTATAAACTATTACTCTTAGTTCTACCAGGAAGACTTGAAACCTAACGTCTTACTTCAGTCTGGAGGCTCTGTCATGTCAAACCCCTTAAGAAATTTGGTGCTGGATAATCTGACATTTGTCCCTTTTGCACAGCTTTGACCTCAAAGCATTCCATCCCATAAGCTTGGACTAAATAGGTCATCTGTATGTGAGGAAGCAAAGTATCAATTAAAAATTAAGAATAAAAAGCTAACCCTGAGTTTAAATAAATAACACACAATAAAAGCAAATGCTTTTGGAGCTGAAGTGATTAAAAAATAAACACGTTTGTATACTGACTTGCTCCTTCCAAAGCACAGCTCTGAACTATGTGCCTAATCTACACACTTTAGCCCTGGAAAAGGCACACAAAAGCAGTGTGGCACTGTATGGGGTTGTGCTGGGTGCCACCTGAGTCCCCAGCACCCAACTCACACCCACACCTGCATATCTTGGAGGAGTAAAACCCACTCGAATAGATGCATCTCAGACACCGCACTATCAGTGTAAGGATCTTGACTGAGCTCCTTTTACTGCCGCAATAAAAGTCTTGGGAAAATTGCTCTTTAGTTCCCCATTCATAAAGAATTAAAAAAAAAAAAAAAAAAAAGAGGATAACAGCACTTTTCATATTCCACAGGTATATTATGAACATGCAGTACGTTGAAAACTGTGCTCAAAC
Organism: Platalea leucorodia; assembly: GCF_965183815.1. Lineage (NCBI taxonomy): Eukaryota > Metazoa > Chordata > Aves > Pelecaniformes > Threskiornithidae > Platalea > Platalea leucorodia. Next base: position 25,962,414 of record NC_138827.1, on the reverse strand, counting down.
ACCAGGGTGCTGAGGATCCCTTAAGTACTTTAGAGGTGAGCCTCAGGGTGCTCCAAACTTTGCCTCTGCCCTCAGTATGAAAGAAAAACCTAGTTAACAAGAGAAGGTCAAAAAGCAAAAGTGGGGCTTGGGGGCTGAAAGGATCGGAATTTCCCTTAAACAGGAATTAGTGCTATTGCTAAGAAATGGGAAGTTCCTGGCAATTTATCTGAAAACCTGCTTTTGACTTTTTTTTTTTTAAAACCTGGGAGCAAATCTGAAGTGCTGCCTGCTAAGGACTGCCAGATTTGGATGGGAACAGCTGGATGGAGCCCTTCCTGGGAGGCGATGGAGGAGTAACACCACAACCAGGGTTATTTCCACCACAGACCATCACAGGGCAGCAAAAGTCAGGAGGAGCATCAACAGGAGCAAGTATGGATGAAATGAAATGGGATCACACAGAGCAGGAGTTATTTGGAGCTCCCATCCACTGTCTCCTGGCAGAGGCTGAGTTACCACAAAGCAGATGGCTTGAAGGACGTCACATTGCTCTTCTGCCAGGGGACTTCCACAGTGTTGCTGGGGACAGCCTGTGGCCACACGCAACCCCTGAGCAAATACATCGAGGAGGAGCTGGCAGGGGACATGGGCTAAAAGCATCACCTCCAGCCTCCCGGGGCTTTCTGTCATCCAGAAATCCTGTCCTGTTCACGCTCTCCCCACTGCAAGGCTGAACTCGATTAACCACGTCCCTTAGTCACAGCTAAGGTTTCCTTCTGAGAAATGGCTGGTCTTGTTTCTGACTGTCTGACCTGAAGTTACCTCCATCTCCAGCCCCACCTGCAAACAGAGCGGTACCCAAAGTGGTATGGGGCCAAAACCTCTCAAACCCAAACTCACCCTGGCGTAACGCACTGCCCTGGCTGGGCAAACCCAGCTGGAGGAAGGGGAACTGCAGAATTCGGCTTTTAGCACCCAAGATGGCCAGGGGACAAGGACAGGAGAAGAGCAAAGACCTCCCAGCACCAAAGGGATGTGTTGTTTGCCTCTTCCTTGCCTTTGCTGGATGTACAGCATCCTCCCACCCCATCGGGAATATCCCCATCAGTTCAGCAACACAGTTCACACCTCGGCCCTGGCCTCTGATGTAATTCCAGTTTATTCGCTTACTCAGGTCACCACTAGACTTGACTCCAAGTCTACAGCCACCACAGAGTTTCCTTCACATGGGTACATCATTGCTCAGCAGCACGAGGGCACTGGGACCTTCTCCACTTTTCAGCAAGAAACCCCAGTGCAAAGCTTCACGCTCACTCAGATACACAAAACCAGCAACATCTCTAATTTTTCATATAAATGAGTAGAACACACTAAACCCCATTCTGATCTGAAGTCTTCAACCTCATCCACCAATGCACATTAAATACGCAAGCTACCCTGTTTTACTCCCCCAGCGTTGCTGAGACATATTTAAACTTTTCTGACATTAATTTTGTTTTTCTGCATCCTCTGTGTAGTTTCAGACAACCTGATGCCGTAAAAAAAAGAATAATTAGCATTATAGTCTCACGTGCTTGAGGGGAGTGGAAAGCCCCCATCGCTCTCTGCAAAGACTCCCGACATCCAGCAAAACAAAACTGAGAGGTGTGGGTCAGGTCCAGGGGGCTGCATGGAATAAGCTGTTGCATACCTCCTCTTTCCTCAGCCTGCTATAAATATGTATTATGGGCTCGCGCAGCCAACGAGTAACAAAGCAAGGAAAATTAAGACAAAGAGGATTATCCAAGTGTAATTTCCCCTTTTAAATTTTTTATACAAAGGCCTGATGTTAATTGGGTATTCTTGGTGACAAGAAGGCTGTGAGAAACTTAACCCCGAAGTCTCAGTGTTTAGAACTAAATCCCAGGAGGTTTTACTGTGTTGCAAGTGCCTTTCCCTGGGACTTTTCGCTCAAAGCCCTCCGGGGCTTGCCATCTATCCTTGTTTTCCTACGGGGAGCCTAGGGCCAAACTGCTTTCTCCCTGATGGATACTGCAGGGTACTGTTGCTGTGCCAGGCGATGGGGAAACTGTGGTCACCAATCCACTGGCCACCAAACATCTGGGCAAATCCAGCCCCACAGTGCAGGCAAAGCCCCATGGGATGTGTGGGAATATGGGTATCTTTTAATAGATCAACTAAAGGTTTCTGGCACCCATCTCCATCAGGTGAGGCAAACTTGAAAACATTATAATTCAAGAATGGGCTCTAAGAGTGAAGCCAGGGAATGCCAGGAAAGACGGGAAGTGACTTATCCTTGAAATATGAAGTATTGTTCGATAGGGAATGCACTTAGGACATGGCTGATCAGCCAAGCCTCTGTAGCACTCACTCAGCCCCACAAATACTCCCACTCCGCAAAGGGTCCCAGCAAACTCCTGGTACCCAAAGTGCTAGCAGCAACCTGCTGTGGCACAGCCCTCGCTTCCCAGGAACCAGAGAACAACCATTTTGTTTTGATTGAGATGATTCCCTGATTAAATCTATCAAACCCACCTCCTGCAGGTGCTGGCATGGGGGATGCCATGTTTCTAACCAGGCTTCCAAACACTCACTCGATCACTGAGCTGGGCAAGAGAGCAGGGTTTATTTTGCATTAAATAAAATCCCTCTGGGTTGTTATAACCTAATTTTTTAATTTTTGTTTTAATTATTTTGGGGTATTACCAGCCTCTCCGATGTGACAGATTCTCTGCCTCCCTTTTTCTATGAGATTTCTCATTCAGGCTCTGGCAGGGGAGCCGGAGTGATGGAGAGCAGAGTGCTGAGAGACAAGTTAGAATCATAGAATCATTTAGGTTGGAAAAGACCCTTAAGATCATCATTTCCTTGCCTCCAGTATACACCGTATCACACTGGCTTGTCTCAAGTTGCCTTTTTCTCCTTTCAATTTATGACAGAGCACTTGGTGTAATTTTTTCCCCTGACTTTTTAAGGCACAAGGCAACTGAACAGCTGGTCAGGTGGAACCTGCTGATCCCAGTTTTTGGGACAAGGAAAAAATAAAACAAAATAATTCTTAAGGGAGTGGGTGTCAAAACCCCTCCATGAAGAGGGATAAGTGGATCAGCCTGCTGTCCTGGATCAGGCAGGGAGAAGGGCAGAGGCTGCTGATAGCCCGAGTGCTCCCATATGGGGATGAAGAAAGGCAGCAAAGAGAGATCAGAGACAGCTTTCTGCTCTGAAGTGTTACGCAGGAGCTAAACGCCACTTTTGAAGCCTGCTGCAAAGTTAAAAAGAAAATCAGGCAGCAGGCATTGGTGCAAAGTAGTTTTGGGGTCTCCAGTGCACCTCCTGCCAGTGGTCCCCTGGACCACTGTTCCTGCTGTGCTGCCACAGGCCATTTCGTTTCTTGCTTGCTCTGTAACCACTGGCTTTTCAGAAAACATGGAAAAAAACCTGGCAAAGCAACATGGTCTGTACAGCACACCCTGTGGAAACAGGGTCAAGCCCTGGCGACTTTGGGCAGCCACTGCTGAAGTGAGCAGGGGGGAAACGCAGGGAGGCGGTGAGTGCTTGCCCAGCTGGGCACAGCCCCCCCGGTTTGTCCCCTACCCTGAAGGATGCTGCAGGGCATGATCCTGTGCAAAAGGTAAAACATTGGGCTTGCTTCCAAAAAGGCCCGGGAGCAGCATCTCCTAAAAAACACCTGGAAGAACCCAAATCTTACTGAGTATTTGGAGAGAAACTGACTTAATAGGGAGTGGCAGTCCTCACTGTTTCCAGATGCCAGGCTTGAAAGCATCTTGGGGCTGACTTATCTGACTGTCCACAGAGCTCCTTGGAAATAAATAAATGCTGGTGTGAGTGATGGTTTCCAAACTCAACTCAAAAAGTTTTGCGATGGCAGCAACAGAGGGCTGAGCCTCCTGCGAAGCATCGCCGGAATGACTCTGCATTGTAACGCAACTGGGAGGAAACAGCCAAAATGTTTACTGAAGAAATTAAAAAGTTTTCCAAGAACAAAAAAAGGGGGAAAATGAGGAAAGAGTTTAATACGCCACCCCCAACAGCCTGGAAAGTTGAGTAATTAAATTACAGAAATTGCTCACAGGGAGGGGGGATCCAGGGCTGAAAGGGCAGGAGGGAACCAGAGATCACTTATCTTTTCAGAGGGTAAAGAGATGGGGGGAAGCACTGCTCATAGATAAAAGCTCGTGTTTAATGTTTTTACAGTGTTATGCTGTTTCTTTGCTAGTCTGAGCTTACAGAAGATGGAGGGGGTACAAATCTTGAAAGGAATCCAAAACCTTTTTCCCGATTTTCTAAAAAATAAATAATTAAAAAAAGAAAAGCAAACACAAATCACTATCCAGATCCTGCCAAAGTGCTGCGTGCGGGTCCAGCCCCTTGGGGGGTGTGGGCAGCGTGCGTCCCGCAGCCCCGGCAGGAAGCACCTTGGCAGCCGCCCCGGCCCCAGCCCCAGCACAGGAAGGGTAGAGCCATTTCTCACTGACAAAGAAAAACAAGTCCCAGCCCCTCCGCTCCAGATCCAGGCGGGCAGAGGCTGCTCCACCTGCTCTGCTGGCACATTTGGGAACCGGCCTTCACTCCCCGACAGAGCTGCAACGGCAAAGCTTCCCCCTCCATCGATGCAACATTTTGGCTTGCCCCAAACTCTCCCCAGTGGAAACCACAACATGGGGTGAACAAAATTGCACAGGTCGTCCACAGATTTAGTAGGATATGGATTTAATTGCAGCCTTTGCTACATCCCAAAGCTGCACAGCTCAGCTATCACCCCAGGAGCCTCCATCCCAAATAACACCACAGGGTTTGAGAGTGGGTCTTTCCACCACTGGCTTGTTCAGGCTCTTTCTTTCAACCAGCCCTTTATCTCCAACGCTCATCATGCCTATATTGCTACTGAACGCAGGTGAGCGCCTCCGGAAAGGGGACAGGGGATAAATCAGCTCAATCTCAAGCAAGGCTGAATTTACTTACCACCAAATACAGCATGGTGTAGAGGGAGAAAGACGCGTGCCCAGAGAAGAAGGATTTCCTGCAAAACAAAGCAGGTGCTTAGAATCAGCCACTATAATCTTTGATATTATAATTTTACATGTAATATGGTGATGTGTCTGCTGCTACCAAGAGGGTGCCAAAGCAGAGGGACCCACAACCCCCAATCTTTCAAGTTTAAAACCCCCGTTATCCGCCCCACTCGCTTGCAAGGCAGAAAGCGAACGGATGGACAGGATGCTCGCATTGTTCATCCCTTCCTGGTCTACTCATGGGACAGCAGTTATTTCCAGGAGAGCCCGATAACTCATCGTCTCGCCTCAAATAACCAGGAAACCATAAAGAAAAAAGAAGTGAGCAACTTCTCCGGTTGCTTAATTGCAGCATGTGAAATCCACCCCTGGAAACATCAAAATTGAGCATCTGATGGATTTGATAGAGAGCTCGAAGGGGAGGTGCTGGCAGCCCTGCCTGCATGGAGCCTCCTTGGTGGAGAAGCCCTCTGCTCTGCCACATGTGACAGCTTGAGCTGCTCACCGTGAGCTCAGCTCTTACAGTGAATTCCCACATTGAGCAACCACTCAGGGAAACAATAGTGTAGGAGTAAAGAGAAAGGAAAAGAAATATTATTCAGCTGAGTCCCGCAACTCCCAAGGAAACTGCCTACCACTAGCAGACAGACTTACAGCCTTCGCAGAAAAAGTAGCGTTTGAATCATCTATTACTGGCAGAGAAACCCCAAGATGTATTTAGCGTAAGACAGCATTTTGGTGGCAGCAACCCAGTATTTTGATGCCGCGAGCTCTCACCTGGCTTCCTGGACCTTGCTGTCGCTTCCCCTGCAGGTGTAATTTTGGATGTAAACTCCCTTAGCGCAGTTGATGGTGGAGAAATCCAAATCGCAAACTTCCAGGAAATGTGGCCGCAAGCGCCCGACGGACACTTTGGCAATGTCTGTGAAGGACTGGCTGATGGCACAGCCAAAAACGAAGCAGCCCACCTGCTTGTAGAGCGCTGCCACGTAGGGGTTCTGGATAAAGGAGCGCGACTTCTCCTTCAGGTAGTGGATGCGATAGAGCTCTCCCGTTATAATCTGTGGGGGAAATGCAAGAGAGGTCAGAGAGCAGGAAAGATGCTGTGTAAAACCAGCCACGGGTGGCAAATGCAGGGCCAAGACAGCTCTTCGTGCTCCGAGCATCTCAAACCAGGAATCTGCTTACATAGCGAGGAAGAAGAGCCCATAGCCCAGCATCTCTCCATCCTCCTCCCTCTCAAGAAGAGATTGCACTGCTTGAAATGTTGTTTATGGAAAAATTTGATAAACAAGAAAAAAAGCTAGATTTTGGCTTAGCACATTGGCATATCTTTACAGAAGTGAAATAGCACCTCAGATCTATACCAGCATAGTAGAAAAAAAAAATTTAACATAAACCAGATAAAGAATTAGCGTGTGTTTGGGAAGGAGAGGCCAGATCTACTACCCTCTTATCAAACTGATTTTGGAGGAAATAAATGAACAACCTGCATATCTTCCTCTCTGAAAACCATGGACACAACAGTGGAAGATTCAGAAAGCCTAAAACTTTTCAGATTCTCGCCCAAAATTTACCGCCACCAGTCCCACTTCAAGGTGCTCAAAGCCTTCATAAACACCAACTATTTCTGGGCATTTCAAGGGGTCTTGCCATTGCGTGGCAGCAAATGACGTATTTCTTGTGACAGGGGTGCTGGTGTTTGACAGTATCACCGTAAATCACAGTCAGTGAGCAGACGACCTGACTTCTCATAATTCCAACTCTTAAAAGGCAGGTTAATGAAAATCAGGCTGTGAAATTTAAGTCCAAATGTCTCACCTCTCCCAAAGAGGCAAAGGCTTAAATTGTTCTCCATCATGTTATACACCTAGTTTTTGAGCTCCAGATTTACAGCTTTAGGATTTTATTCATTACTTTAAATGTTTTTATACCTGAGTAATAAATCGAGGCGGGGTTTTTTTTCGGCCGCCCCCTCATCCCTGCCCCTCTGTAGTCACAAGGACTGTGATATGTAAAAATTAACTGTCAGGAAAAATGCCTTCAAGTTAATCCCTTTCTGGAGCAGCCAGCAATATTCCTCCCGGCCTGGCAGCCTGCCAGTGGCATGCAGGAGACAAGGCTCCCCTGCCTACCTTTTTTAAAAGCTTGGCACAACCTTTGGAAACTAATAAACTGGAAAAGTATGGCAATTAGACTGAGAGAAGATGAAGCTGTATCATTGTTTGAACTCACTCATACCATGGCCTGAAAAAACTAAGGTTGACCTAAGGCAGCTAAAACTGCAGCTAGGCAGGCTTTATCAAAGAGAGATACAATTACAATAATAAAAAATAAAGGCCAAGCTACAGCACTCTGCTACCATGCACAGAAATCCTTTGTGTGGCTGCACCATCATGCGGGGTTTACCTGTCACGACTGAGATTTACTCTTGGAAATCTGGTCGTGACCAAGAGTTGTCTGAGGAGCTGCAGCTAACCAGCTCCAGCATCGTTTTAATCCTTTCAGACTCCAAAGACCACGGTTTATCTCCATTTTGGACCACCTTCTAGCACAAGCTGGCAGCCAGAAAATCTACTGGCATGAGAACCACAGAGGAAGGTTGGAGCGTCTCCTGCTCCTCTGCCAGAAGGCAACTCCAGGGTGTCCTGGATGGACATGGATGCTCCTGCACAAGGGCACAGCCACCACCTGCAGCCTCCCAAAAGCCTAAAGTCGCAAGAAGGGGAGCCACAAGGCTCAAAACTCATGGATTTTGCAGAGGGGAAATGAGCTGAATTAAGGATGATGTCTGATACCAGCGGATGTGCCCTTACTCCACACTCACAAACGGATCCACGTAAACCCAAGGCTCTTGGCCTGGGAAAGGCATGTGACCAACAAAAGTCTGGGGATTAATATTTTTCTCTCACCACTGGTGGTCTGGGCAATTGCACACATGTAGCAGATTGTAAATTGGAGACTTCATTCCCTCGCTAACACGCTGCTGGGCAGCCATGAATCCTCCCCACTTAGTTAAAGCCATGGCTCAACTTTAATGAGAAGCTAAAAATTAGGTAAACTTGTTTTTTTGGCAGTGCCGTCCCAGATAAAGCAGGACGGTGAAAAACTAATGCAGCACAGATGTGCACAAACTGAAAGGACATCCTGAAAAAAAAAAAAGTCAAAGATATGAAGCTCTTCTTATGCTTTGCACTTCTGGCGAGCCAGCCGCATGGGACATATGCCATGCCTATGTGACGGGCACAGCTCCCAGGGGACTGTCACACACATTTAGGAAAGACAGTCACTACAGAGAAGTTAATACCAAACTTTTCTGTCTGTTAATGCCTTTTGCAGACATTTGGTTCTCATGCCCATTTTATCGTTATCATAAGGTATCACCAGCAATGCAATTAGCCTGTAATTACTTTTAGAGCTTTTTCTATGTCTCTGGTGTATCACTCTCTGTGTCTAATCACATTGAAGTGTATCACCTTCAACTGTAAAACAATCAGCTAATCTGGCTGTGTAACTTAGATCATCTAGGAAATTTTCTTAGGTATTTTTCACAGGCTTTCAAGACCTGTTGGGTCTGGGGATACAGGGTGGCTCAGCAGCAGTACCCATATGAGGCTCACGAAGAAGAAAACTTCACCTTCCCCTGGCCATCCAGGGGACCTTCAACATGCTTCTTCTGTGCCCAAGATGATTAAATTAACCATCTTCAAGCAGGAAGAGCAGTCAGGAGAGATGCGAGAGCGCACAGTCCAGGGACACAAGCCTCCAGGGTCATCTGCATGGAAGTTTGCCTAAAGTCAGTAAACATATAGGTATTAAAACCAAATGCATATCCTCTCACATCCTGATCAAAGCAAAGGTCTTCGACTCTGCCATTTACTTAATGAACACTCTGGGTGTCCTCAAGCCATTTAAAACATGACCTGGACCTTTTACCCTGGGCTAGACTGCCCATAACGCCACATAAAGCAAGGGCATGAAATTTTGGCTGTGCCATCCAAAACGCCAGCTCCCTGGAAGTCCTCATAACTGCTGTCCTGCCTTGTGAAGGCAAACTTTGTGAGTGAAAGGAGTGGAGTCAGTGCTTTGTGGATTTGGAAGGAATTCTTATTATGCTACAGTAATTCTGGTATCTGGGTTACATCTGAAAAAAGAGGTCAGGCTGACTTGAATTTTCCATGCGCGGTGCCATAGCAAAGAAATCTGTTGCTTCAATTCCTCGTTAGCCATTTGTATCACTCAACAGCAAATAACCAAGCTTTTGAATTTACCTTATTAAGTTACATTTGTTGTGGGCACAGTAAAACCAGGTCAGAAACATCTAATTCTTTGGGGATTTTCTTTCTCTTTTAATTGACCTGCTATTTCGTGGTAGAAAGCTGATGGATCACATAGGCAGCTGATTATGTTTCCAGTTTCTGTTCCAACTCCTGTATTTGCCACTGCCTCATTACTGATCAGAAGCACACTCCACATGGAGCCAGCGTGCCGATAGCTCAGGCAGTAATGTGAAAATGAGAGGCTTTTTCATTTCATTTTTATGGCTTTTCCACACTCAGGGGTAATTCACCTGCAGGGTAAAATCTGCCGTGTTTATAGAATAGTGGGTCTGGCACCTTTTGGGCTTGTTTTGTGGAGGGAGGGGGCATAGGAACAAGGCAGTTTTAGGGACCTACTTTGCTAAGTGAGCATATGTGGTCAGGAAACGACGAAGAGGATCAGGAAATGATGGAGATATTCACAGCACAAAGCAGCAAGGCTGAGGACAGGATATTACCAAAGCAGGCACCATGCCATGCTAAAATACCTATTGCCCGTGACATTGCTCCTATGAGGAAAGATGAAAGCTAGGAGGGGAACAAGGGCTCCTGACCTCTCCATCTCCATTCCTCCACAGCTGAAGGGCCAAGAGGAAGGCAGCACCTCTGGGAAAGCACCTGAGTTGGGCTGGCAGCAGGTGAGAAGGAAAACATAGGTACTTTTCATAGGGGAATTTCACCTTCAGCTGGAAGCGTTTAACCAACAACCAGGAGACAGCTCTTGCCTTCTGCCCCAGCACCAGACACATGCTGGCATGAGGATGCTCAGCTCCATGGGCTGAATTCAGCTTTTTGGCAGACACAAAGCTCTCACCATGCAATCATCTCCTAGCACAGCTCTAGGAAACCTGGCAGGAAAAGAGAGATGAGGAGACATTGGGAAGGTGATGCATTAACTACTTATTACAGTGAGGACTCTGGGAATATGCTCCCCGTGGAAGGTTTTAATTGTCTTTTTAATAGGGCTGTAATATACAATCTCTTTAAAAATCTAATACTAGCCTGTGAAAGTTTTCCAGGCACTGGTTAGCTGAAAAGATGTATCCTTTCTTTTTTTTTTTTTTTTAAAACCTTATAAAATAGGCAAATACCAAGAGTTATTTGAATAGGGACAAACCATGCCAAGTCCTTATTGACACTCAAGTCTTTTTGCTTCTACTCTGAACTCATACCGGAGGGTGAAAAAGCTCTTGCGCAGCTCACAGACTTGCCCAAACAGCTTTGGGCCTGTTTACGGGCTTCAAGAGTCTCATTCCTCCCCATTACAAGCTTTCATTTGCAAATGTTTACTGCTCATGCGGAAGTCAGATAATCGTAGAGGAGATGTGCACCTTGGTAGATAGTACGGACATAGCATCAAGACAGAGTTAAACCCCCAACACTGACTGGCCATTGGTGCCATCAGCTAAAGAGGTGACAAAAAGCCATCAAGGATGCCCAAGGGACAGGAGAGGAGGTTTCAGAGGTGGTACTTACGGCAAGAATGGCAATGAGGATGCCCGCAGCACACAGCACTGCGTCGTTGATTGTCTCCATCGTCTTCAGCGGGTACCTGATGCTGTCATCATCACAGTAGAAGCCCCGCTGGTAGGGTTGGATTGTGCTCGTTTCAATGATGAGGAAGGGCAACCCAGCTAGAAAGAAGGGGAGACAATAAGCAAACCCATCAGCAACACAGACAAACAAAAGCAACTCGCAACAACAACAACAACAACAAAAGACCCCACTAGAAAACCCCTTGCAAACCATGCAGCACCATTCCTGATGCTTTTCTTTTCATATTGCTATCTTTCCAAAGGGAATACCATTGGGATTTGTTTTTCCAAGTTGCTCTTGCAGGGGAAAAGCATCTCCTCTGTTATGGTTATCAGATGTCTGCACTGCCTGGTTTCAGTTAAGCCTTGTGCACTGCAAATATTAACTTACAGGAATGGACCCCTAAAGCAATCCCTCTGCAAAAAGCCATGAAAATGAATCTGGCTCTTTTCTCCGGGGAGGGCCCAATGCTTTGCTGAGGGCCCCGTGGCAGGGCAGCCCGGAGCTGTGCAAACAAACACTGGAGGATCGAGTATCAGCACAGCTTCTCCTACCTGGTCAGCCCAGCTACACTTCATCCCCATTATTTGTATGCCTCTGAAGCCTTCCTCAGCTCCCTCCTCTCTGTATTTACAGGTTATATGTATGTTTGTACCTACTAATGCCATAAGACTACGTGCTTTGAGTAGCTGTGGGACACCCATCCTTGGCCCATCGTGCAAGGGGCACCTGAGCATGCAACCAGCCAGCCCATCCACAAGAGCTGCTGAACTCCCATCGGAGCCCGTTCACCTTCAATCACATTAGAGCCATGTGAAATCTGTTTTTATATGCTGTTCGTGAGCCCCCGTGCAGGAGACTTGCATCTGCACAGCTCAGCTAGACCTTTGCACCAGCCGTGGAGCAGATGTGCTCAAAAACATGAGGTGATGGGTTACGACACACACTATGGAGAGGACACCTCGAAATTGCTCTATGTCTGTAACCCCATATTCTTCTAAGTCTTTCAGAGAAACACAGCATTGCCTCAAACCTGGAAGGAGAGCCCTGGGGTATATCCCAGCCATGACATTACCTTGGGCAGGGCACCCTCCTTCCCTTCGCCTCAGTTTCCCCATCCATCTTTGCTATCAAGCCCATCACGGAGAGGAGCAGTACATCCCCACCAAAATAAGGCCCAAATTCATTGAAACCAGTGTTCAGAGTAAATCACAAACCACAAGGTACAGGAAACTCTCCTCCCACTTGCAGAGTGAAACCTAGGTAAGGGGAAAACAAACACAGAGTGGTTCAAACTGTCCTTGGGCCAAGACAACAGGTCTCACACCCAGATCCTATGGAAAGCACTAGGGAATATTTGTTAAACCACTAACTTGCTTAAGTATCTGTGGCTTTGTTTACACAGCAAGAAGTCCAAGACATCAGAGGGTTTTCTCCTTCTAAAATTCTAAAATAAAATATATCTATATATATATATATAAAATGAAGTGCTGTTGGGTTTCAGTGAAATTTGCCCACAGGACATTTTCAGTGATCGTGGTCTGCTAGATGTGATTAGCAAAGGTACCATCCAAGGAGTTAAAAAGCGTCATCAAAACAATGTTCCTCATCTCCACGCGAACCACTTTCTGTATTTCACTTTGCACAATCTATTTTGGCTCCTTTTCCTACTTGTTAATGTTTGCCTAATCCAGGATTATTAGAGGGTTTTGTTAGTCTTAAGAAAAGGGAAAGTCCCCATCATCTGCTCCATGGGAGCAGGGACAACCACATACAGACCTGCAGCCTCTCAGGTACCCAAGAGCAGCCAGCGCCACCGCTCAGGACCCCTTTCAGATCCTCTCTAAAAACTCTGGAAATGGGCTAATCACAAGCGCTGGGCCCCACGGCACTTGGCAGGGCAGCATGGTTTCCACTGCATGTGTGAACCGGCAAGCAAAGGTTTCAGAACCGCCTGCCCAGTTCAGATTTGGTAAATAAAATTGGACATCTTGTGTGAATCCAGTTGATCGTCATGCCACTATTTAACTGTTTTGATGCCTAGCCAGCTTGGCCCCAAAATGTGCCTCTGATGCCAGCAATCCAATATTAATAGGCCGCTTAAAAAATCCTTAGTTTCCCAATGAAAAATTGCAGAAGAGCTAACGTCACTTGGCACGATCCAATTTCATATGCACTTGAAGCAGCGGCGTAACAGTTGAACTCGGGGAGTAGACATGCCACGGTTACGTGGCTTATTGTTATTTCTCCAGTTCCTCTTGTTAATAGCTTTCACATGACAGGTCTGTAAAACACATGTTCCCACAGACAATAAAATACATCTGAAAGCTAAAACTAGCTTTAAAAAAAAAAAAAAGACAATAGTGTTCCTATATATTATGTGAACCCAGGAATAATAAAGATTTGTTTTCCCTTCATTCATTGAACAGCATGGGGTAGTATTTCCGTATTTCAATTATATGTACGTTTGCCACAGCTATAATAAGAGCATAACTGACCTATATGGTACACATTTTCTTAAAGTGCGCATAGGCATAGTTTAGAAAATCCAATGGTTTTGTTTTCTCTCCTACAAACTTGTGGTTTAGCGGGATATTGCCAATCAAGTCTTGACATTTTTCCAGCAAAACAGTAACCTCAGATTCCCTTTTTTTCCTCCCCTTCTCCCCCCTCCCCTTTTTTTTTTAAACATGAGAAACATAAACATACTCTCCATAGCTGAACGGATATTACTTAGAAGACATAACATGCCTTTGATTTCAAGGGCTGGGTGAGAGGCTGTTCTTTCAGCTGTAATTACCCAAGGAAGAAAAGACCCCGGCCCATGGTGAACAGTAAATAGTGTTCATGATGGCTCTTCTTCCACAAGGTTATTTCTTGGAGAATGGGTTGTCTAAATCACTAGGTCACCACCCACACTTTTTTTGGCAAGGAGGTTCCAGCACAGAGAAGCCTGTAGCGGTGCCAAAAGGCAGCCAGAGAATGGATTTTGCAGAAAAACACTACAGAGGGAAGTCTGGAAGAAGACAGAAAATTAAATGCGGAGAGAGATGCCTTTGGGATCCCTCAGCAAAACACCACAGAAACATTATTCACACTAGGAGATCTGCCAGAGGCAAAGGTATCCAGAAGTGGAGCTACAACCCACATGCCCTTGGAAATGGAAGACAAGCAGTATAGGGTTGTACCATGAAGATGGTACATCTGGCCTCATCACCTCTTCTGCCGCAGCCTACCTCTCTGCTTCAGTGTTTTAATAGAAAATTCAGATTATGCATCCCTGGCTGCAGTGATTTGCATCTACAAATTCAACAGCTGAACCCTGCAAAGGTGCTAAGTTTTCAACCTCCACCACTTCCCATCCCTACCCATGGTACAAAACTATTGAGAATACAAGATGTGTATTTCAGAAAACAGTAATGAATGGTGACTTGCATTGAAGTGAGCAATAGACATACATGGCAGGCAAAAAATTACAGGGATTTTGGGGATGGTCACTCTTCTCCAAAAGCAGTCCTATTTGGCTGTTCTGTCTGTGGCTACAACTCACCTATGTGTACAGACCTACTGCAAAATCTTTAGTAACACTGTAGAAGGGTCTCACATCTTCCTTAATACTGGTATCCTCATGTTGAGAAATTACACAGCAGCCTGTGGACCATACCCTAAGGCGCAGAGGCAACCCTGGCACATCCATATAGGACTGTGCAACCAGAGAAGTACTGTTATCCCCATTTCACAGACAGAGGAAACTAAAGCACGGAACAAAGGGATTTGCTTATTCCAATGCAAAAAAGGTAAATGGAGCAGAGATTACCTTCCGAATTGTAACATGCTTCACAAGGTGAAGGAAAGCTTTTTTTTTCCTTATATAAAGGGGATTTTTTGCTTTAATAACAGAACAAGGAAATCCCAACCACATGCTTTTATCTTACTGCGCTGCACAAGATCAAACAGGGCTCCAAACCATGAGCATAATAGAAATCTCTTGGGGGCTGATCCTGCCCCATCCAAACCCACAGGAGTTTTGCCATGGGGTCCATGGTGTGGAAAGTGGCTCAGCCCTGCTCCGAGCAGCACAGAGCAGGTGTGGACACTAACTAATTGTACAAGGCACCGCAGGACACCATGGGGCTGGACATTGAAAAATGATGCTGCTTTTGCTGGGAGGAAATCCAAGTGATTTGGTGACCTCTAACCGCTGGTGTCCTACACTAAGATATCTCAGTGCAGGGTTTAAATTTATTTTTCTTTCCATTTAATAAAGCCAATCAAGTTTGGAAATCTAGCACCAAGGTAAAAATATTCCTTTCCTTGGTTAGCACCTTTATTAACAGGCAATTAATAGGCAATAATCCTCGGAAGGCTGGCAGCATGAAAGCTAAAACCCCACCACCAAGCCTAAACAAAAAGCCTTGCAAAACCCCCATGCACTCTCTGACCAGCTTGAAGTGTGCATAAAAATCAAAGGCAGAAGAAAAAAGGGCTCTGTGTTGGGTACAGCACTTTGAATCTGAGAGTCTTTGAGAAGTTAACACTTATGCAGATTTAGCAGGGGAAAAAGTTTTAAACGGGATAAGCTTTCATTGGCCACCCATCAGAAAAGCTGCAGAGGGAGCAGGAGGGGAAGAGGCATTTCTGCAGTGACCCACCCATGCAGCTCATCTTCCCAGCCCAACCTTCACCTTTGCACTAAATTAAACACCATCACAGTCTTTTTTTTTTTTTTTTATGTTTGGTTTTAACAGAGGTTGGTTTTTTTCCTTCTTTCAACCCTGCAGGTCAGTGGGATGTTGCTGGCTATCTCAACAAAGCAATGGTAATTGCTAACAAGCACTCTGTGATGCATTTGGTTGCCAGTGTCCAGGCTCTGGGCGTGTTTTTAAGGTTTCGGTAGATTATACATTTATCTTAACAAGTGAAAAAGATCATTAAATAATTTGGCAGGGCTGAGCAGGGCATCTAATTCCTCATTTAAGACACACTCTGTAAATATTTGGGTACCTACAAGTGGCGGGCTTTCTATTTGAAGTACTTAGTGGCTGATCTTGGGTACATATAAACCTTATTTGGCTTACAACATTTGTACATGTTTTAAAATGCATAAAAACTAGATTAGCCTACAGTAGGCTTTTATTGGGGCTTTAAAAGTGGGCTTCCCAACTTTTAGAGAAGGAATTGCAGCACTGCAGATCAGCCTTGGCAACTGCTACAAAAGTGAGCAACTCTTGAAGCCAGTTGACATTGTGTATGTATGTGTGTACATATACACACACACAGATAAAATTTAGTAACATGAAGAACAGAATTATTTCCATATTTCCATCATATCAGGCATATGCTGACAATCACAATAGGGCCTGATTCTACACCAGCAGCAAGAAAATGGGTGGGGGAAGGAGGGGTAGGACCTTGGTCAACCAAAAAATAATCTCAAGGGACCTGATCGACAGCCCAGAGCTAGCCAAAGGAAGGATCCTGCTGCAAGCTGGGTTGGGCCGTTATGTTGGGATTTTCAAGAGTCTTGAAAGCATCAGTGATGTGCCTCCTTCCCAATGGTTTTTGACTGAATCTGGGTACTTGATGTCCATATACTCTCAAGAGACAACTAGGCTAACATCAGAAATACAGAGTATCTTCAACTCTATTTTATTACCTGCTCAGTCTTAATTGTTCTTCACCTTGGTTCCAGCAGCCCAGAAGGCTGCTCTGTGCATCTGCCTGTATTTTGGAAACACATCTAATATCTCTGTTTGCAAAACAGATTCCCATTCAACTCTATTACAGTTCCACTACTCTTAGCTACACAGACAGGTAAGGATAGGCAAGTCTCTAAACACACAAACAAACCCTAGACTTTACTGTAGAACAGGTACCTGCTTTAGAGTCCCAAAGAACCTATAAACAAGGATCAGCATATATTGCATTTCTCTGACTTGACCTGTTTGGAAAAGTCCTAGGACACAACAGGTTTATTTCTACAAAAAAAAAGATATTTGTTCATTTTCTGCTTGCTGTAGGTTCTCCCATGTAACTCCCACTAACCTTTGCATCTACCTATGTCAATCTGTCTGGTGTCCTTCCTATCAAGAGGGCGACACTTCAGTCCACTTTATTATTATTAGTTATATTTCAGCCAGATCATAGGAATGTCAACGTAAACCTCACCATTTTCAGGTCCACCAGATGCTACAGAGTCCATGAGACTTCCTAGCGAGCAGACAGGTTCATTTTGACCTAGATGATGATATTGTCTGCATTCTTACTTTTGGGGGTTTTTTTTGGGTGTTTTTGTTTTGTTTTTTAATAAGAACTGGTTATTCAGGAACACTGGGCAAAATGTCTTCTCATGCCTGCTAGTGCAATAGCAAACAAGAAGAAAGCCAAGAATATTCATTTTCTATATGGACAACCCTATAACACTGATGACCCCAAGCTGCAGAGCTATTTGAGAAGTGCCTCTAAAAGGAACCAGCAGTGGTGGCAGGAATGACAGATATCTCTACCTGCTGCCCAAACCCATCATCCAGAGACATACCCATCCTTTGCAGTAAATACAGCCCTGTACAACTTGGCACATGCTTTTTGACCCAACCACCTTGGGAGAATATTATAGAAAAGCTCTTTATAACAAATACTTCAAAACAAACATCAAATTATTCTCATGCACTGCAAATTCCTCTGAATTCGAAACGCTTCCTCCTGCGGCTGGAGCACAATGTGTCAGCCCCATGCTCCCAAGAGCTCCAGGTGAATGGGAGGGCTGCCATTGGTTTTGCTGGGAGAAGTACTGCTCTTTCAGAGAGTACCTGTTACCTATTTCCAGAGGTAAACACCACATACAAAGGAAGAAAGAGGAGAAGGGAATTCTAAGAAGTGTGTTAAGTTGTTCCTCCTGGGAGTTTGGCATGAGCTGATGTATTAAAAGAGCTTTATATTAAAGTGCATGTATATTTTTAATACCTAAAAAATGCATTAATAAGAACAAAAGGTCTTATCCAAGCCACAATACCTAGATACATATAAAATTCTGCATTTGTGGGGTAAAACAGATTTAAGCCAGACTGGACGACCAGTAAAAGTTGGAAAAGGTGAATATAAGAGACATTATCAACAGGAATCCAGAGCCAGCTCCAGTCAAACATAATGGAAACAAAGCCATCACTTCACATTGTCTAGAGCAAGGAATAAAATGTGATACATCATGAAAACGCCAATGCGTCAGCATCTTTTGAGGCACCTCTATACATCCAAGTGCTTTGGAAGGTCTCACAGATATGAGAAGTCTGACCTAGGATGACCCAGCTTGAATAGAAGGAGGAAAAAACACCTAAAAATATGTCTGTGACCTCTGCAAGACTCAGGGCAAATGGATCATGTGAAAAATACACTACAGCGACTATTATGTTTTCAATTACAAATGAAGTGAACATGGTTTACTCTGCCGGTCAGCGGGGTTTGGAACAAGCCCTGCCTTGCCACGACTCCTCTGGGCTCTGCCTTCGAGGAAGGGCTTGGACCACTGCCCAGCACCAGCAACGCTCACGCTGCAAGAAAGGGGCATGACACCCCATTTCTTTGGGGGAAATCTAGGAGCTTTCTTCCAAGCTGATATAAGGGTGAGCAGAGCTGCTTGCTCCCCTTCATCCACGTCATCCCACTGGCACACACTGGCTGCATGAACCCTAGTATTTCCCCATATAACAACAAATCTGCTCCACTCCATCAACCTCTATTCAAGAGGAAAGTTTAGTGGGCTGTAGGTGTTGTTTTAATACAGAAAATATCAAGCAGAGACTCCTTATCTCAGCTTACTGCCCCCAAACACCACCACGTGGCCCTGACACCTTCTCTTTCCACAGCCACGCCGAACTCCAACAAGACAGAGTGGAAACATAAAACTGCAGCCAATGCAATGCATTTGACAAAAATCTCTTGATTATTTTTAAATCAATAAAGGCACAAAGCATTTGAAGCAAAAAATAAAGCCAGTTCACCTGGTCAACATCAGGTCCCTTAAAAAAAATTAATCTGCTGAGCTTCCCAGGCTTCCTTTCCCACTTCCCAGAGCATCCCGGCCAGGCACTGAAGCTGTAATTAAGCACGTTTTTAGGAACAACTGCCCCTGTGCAGGATGAGGCAAAGCCTGCGTCCACAGCGCTGAAGCCTGCCGTGAGTAACTTTCTGACCCAGTTCTGTCAATGTACCTATTGTAAATGCAAAATCCTTCTTCGGATTTGAAGCAGCAGCCACCTGCACAAATAAGGCTGGGTTATAACTCTGTAACCAAATACAAGCACTGAAAGCTTAAAAAGTTTGTAGTCCAAAAGGCACTTCTGACCTCTTCCTTAAAAGTTCACTAATCACTTTTAATTCATAATTTATTTCCTCTTAATATACTTGCTTTATATAATACCCCCCCTTTTTCCTTCTCTCTCCCCCTCCTCCTTTCTTTTTTCTGTAAGTTCCCCAGGAGAAAATGGTATTACACAATTCCCTTGATTAACTGGAAATGAAACTTTTCCCCCTCAGTAGTTGAGATTTGGTAGTTTCCAGGATATAATGCATGGTACAGAGTGCTGAAAGAAAGGCAAAAAAACATGAGCATGGGTGGAAATGATCCAAAGGTCTTTCAAGCAATGGGGGTCTGATCTCAGTGGTCCCTAGAGCAGAGCTCAGTAAGGCTTTGCCTATTCACCTATGTGTTACAAAGGTGTAAAATTATCTTTCTCCCTCATTTGTATTTTGACTGCAGTTAACTGCATACAGTGGCATCCTAATATATAACAATACATGATATAACTGAGATTGCACTTGTACCCAGGTAACATAAAAAAAAAATCATGCTCCTAATTAAAATAGCTTCGTATTATGGGGAGGGCAGACTTTTCAGGGGAAGGCAGATGTGTGATGGCTGCTGCCTTGGCTGTGCTGCCACTGCACTGCCTGCAAAAGTTTGAGTTCCTTTGGTGAAAAGTAGCTGGGAATGGGATACTGCGGTGGCAAGCAGTCACCCGCAGTGACAGAGGTGCCCACCCTGTGCTGCTCGCAAGGACAGGATACCCTGACCCATCTGCCCCTGGATGAGACCCTATGAATTGTTTGGGTCCCTTAAAGCTAAATGGAGATTTTTCGGGACAGCATGGTTCCATGCTGCACACCACCTCAGACTTCTGGATGCTTTTTATCCCCCTAAGAAACTGCGTAGTCTGTAAATCCAGGTGATGCAGCAGTGTCATAGCAACACCTAAAATTTCACCACCCTCTTCTGCAAGCACAGGGCCACCACTGGCACAGGGACGAGCCACTGCGAGCACATCCACCTTGTCACACCCAGTGTCACAACAGCCCCTTTCCCAGGCACAGCCCAGACCTCACCACGACGGCTGTGTTTTGCAGACAGGTGACATTTCATAGCCCTGTTTCCTTAGGGGATGGTATAAATCGGGTCGGCACAGGCAGCGGCCAAATCTCCGTTCACACTGACTCAAGGGACACAACATGTACTGTGCTCTTTAACACCAAAAATGGATGACTCCCAATTTCCCTTTCCAGCCCCCCTGTAACAATGCCATGCCCTGCTGTCAAGGAACGTGTGAATAAATTGGGCAAAAAAAGGTTAAAGAAGCCCAAGGGAATAGCAGTCCCTTTTTCTTTACTGCGGTTAATTTTGACAAAGGCTCTTCTGTTCCGCTCCCCCCCCCCCCCTTTTTTTTTTTTTTTGGAAGGGCTTCGTGCCAAGTTGCATTATTCCTCTTCACCATGGTACTGCCATGAAACCCGCCTGGTATGTTTGCCTGAAAATTGCAGGTTTTCATGGAAATTGTTTTTATCTCAACAACAACTCTCTTTGTCACCTCAGACATAAAAAGAGGAGGAAAAGGGCTTGGGCTCAAATCCAATCCCAGCAAAAAAACATCCGTGGAAAAGCACCCATGACCCTCCAAATCCAGCATCACGAAAACTTGCCCTCCCAACAGGGCAGAAATCCTTCAAAAACCCTTTTACCAACTCTCTCGTAACACCAATGCAACCGCAGACACGTGCAACATGCTGCAACCCACTTTGCACAGCCTCCGTTTTAAGCCATTTGATGCTTGGGAAAAAGCCTGTACCATTAGTAGGGTTGTTTTGAAGGATTTTTAAATGGAAATAGTTTCTTTTCTTGCAGTCTATCATGGCAACCAGAGCCCACTGGCTCCGGTCAGCAAGGCAGGAGCTCAGCAGCTCATAGGGGGTGTCCTCTATTTCCAGCCTATTTACTGCTCCGTTGAGAAAGGCGCCTATAGATGCTCTAGTTCTCAGATGGGAATTTGGAGGGACTCGGTTATTCAACAAACCAACCCTTTCTAAACGCTGTCAAAGGAGTGATTTGATGCCTTTCAGTGCTTACTATACAAAATGCTGAAAGACCAGCAAACTTCAAAAGCCGCAGAAGTGGAGCTGGAGTTTGGCAGGAGTTCATTAGCTGCCTGTGTCCTTCTGTGTGTGGCTTGTAATTACATGCAGACCTGATGCCAAATCCTCATCTACCAAGGGGTACCAATTAACATGCTGCTGGATGATTCACAGGTAGCTAATGTCGAGATTTATACAACCGGTGTGCCAAGTATCACATGCTTTATTTATTTATTTTTTTAAGCTGGCCTTTTTTTTTCCTCTTTTCAAGTTACTGTACAAATAAGGTTTTGGTAGCAAGATTCAGATTGTCCAGCCTGTTCCCAGCCTGTACACTGGTGGGCCTGATCCTGCTGTCTTTGCACACCAGCATCTACAGGGACACGTGCATCCCTTAGTGCATAGGCCAAGGGCTTACAAGTTGAGCCACCTACAGTATTTTCCCTTTATATAAAGCACACTTTTTGGCTCCAAGGAGAAAAACTCTAAAACTGAGGTACAATTTGGACTCCATACTTGCCATTCCTGCTGCTTGTACCCTCTTACTCCTATAGGTAGTAAAACAGTAACAACAGGAGCTTTAACAGCAGCTGGAGAAGCTGAGGAAGCAGGTACCTAAAAATAATAATTCACCTTTGGGGGGTAAAATGTACACAAAGCTGCATCTCCTGCAGGAAAATATAGCAGCTATTGGATCCTCAGACAAAAAAAAAAAAAAAAAAAAAAAAGCCCTTCTCTTCCTTAAGATCTGCATCCCTTTGCAGCCAGCTGGCTGCCAATGCAGCCCTTGGCAATTAAAACCTTGGGAAGTCAAACACAACAGCACAGAAACAAACCTTTTGTTTTCCCGCTTTTTTCATTCTTATGTTGTGTTTGATCCCCAAACAGAAACACAGGCACCGATATCTCAAGCTAAGAGGGAACCATGGGCCGAGTGGAGCATCTCAGCGCTGAATTGGAGCAGATCTCCAAGCAGGGTGGTTTGCTACCACCATTGGCTTTCCCATGGAGAGCAGGAGACCCAGCCCTCATTTCCTTCTTCTACTTGACTTTCTAAAAGCCAAGGCAAGTCCACTGAACTTCTCCCCCCAGTCTGCAGCATCTCAGTGGCCTCCTGTCCCCAGAGCCACCACAAAACAAATGGCACATGAGGTGGGCATAATTTCAGATTTACTGGAGGTTTGATTGCTCCTGGGCAAAAATAAGACTGTAAACAGGGGCAGCAAGAGGGAATTCACAGAAATGGTCAGCCTTGATGTAACACTGCTCCCAAACATACCAGCCACAGGACAACTATGCAGTCAATCATCGGTTTGGATGCATTATGGATATACGTATAACACCCAGAGACCCTAATTAGCAGTAATTTGATGGCTTTTGCTCTTCTTCCTTTACCTCTGTCATTCAGCTTTCCCCAACAGCCAGTTTCAGCTATGTTAATTTTTCTGACAGTTGTTCAGCACACAGAAACTCGTGTCTCCCACTCACCCCTCCAGATACCCCCATTTCCATACATTTTCCTCCCTCCATAGGAGAAGCGGTTTCTCCATCACGATTCTTGCTCCCATACCATTGCAAAATGCCTTCAGCCCTGGAGAATAACTCAGCACCAGAAGGGCTGCAAGCACAACCCCACACTCACACCACTTTATCCTTCTAATAAACCTTTCACTGCATTTGACACAATACAGGTCCTGTCCAGCCATGAAAGCTTTCTTGCTTATCAGGAGAATTTTTAATCAACTAGAAGGGAAAACATGGCCTGACATTTTATTGCTTCCTTGCGCTTTGCTTTCAGATGTTTCGGTTTTCTCCAATTTGTACTCTTGCTAATCTCTTTAACTGGGGATCAGTGGAAAGTCTCAAGTCTTTCATGCCCAGCAGCTTCCCCCAGATAATTTGGAGGCAGGGAAGCCAGGAGAACATGGGGGCAGTGGGGGGGGCTCACGGTGGAGTGGGAGAAGAAGGCACCAGGCACCAAGCTCTCACACTCACTGCAGGTTCTGGGACATGGTTTTGTCCTGGCCACAATTACAAAACAACAAACAACGTCTGTGGGGAAGGGTCATAAGAAGTTCAGCTTTCCTCTATTAAAACCATCTGGTGCCTATAAAAAAACCCAACTGGTTGGTTGGGATGGTTGGTAGCACCTCCTCCCTGCTCGGCTCTTCCTGGCACTTCTTGAGAGTGTGGTGGCACTTGGGAGTTGCCACCATGAGGGACAGGGCTGCTGTGGGAACAGGGGGCCCAGCGGATGCACACCCCACTTTGCATCCCTCCTGCTGTGAAGAAGGTGCTCCAGCATCCGCCTCATTTCACTTCTCCTTATCTGAGCCAGACCCTTCTTTAGGAGGTGTCTGTCCCCCTAGCACCTTGGGCTCCTGCGAGGGTACGCTCGGTGAGCCTGTGAGCGGGTTGTGCTTTCTGAGCAAAGTAAAATGCCCCTACAGGGCCACCATGTGACCCAGCAAAGGGTTTCTCCAGGTTGGAGACACTGACAGGTCCCCCTCCATCATCAACAGCAAGAGGCAGGGGATGGGAACCTTTATTTTTCCTTTATTAAAAAAAAAAAAAAAGAAAGCCTAAACCTCTCCTTTGTGTCCAACAGAAATAAAAGGACTGGGGGGAAAAAAAAAGAAAAAGAAAAAAGAAAAGAGAGGAGCGCTTACAGCCAGTTCCCCAGCCTGTAACACAAAACCACGCTGTGCTGGGAAACCTTACACCACGCGGCATCCAGCTCATGTACTCCTGCTCCGCTCGCCGCCTCCCGGATGCTTCCCCAAGCCCAAACTGCCCTTGAGAGAAGCCAAGCCTCAGCCTCTGCTGAAAAGCCTCTTTGTTTGGATTCCCTTTCCAAATCAGCGTATCCTGAGATTGAACTCCCTCCCACCCCTCTGCAGGGCTTTTTAATGTTCAGATGCCTTTGGCAGCAGCCAGATTCGCCAGCAGGTTTGTGGTCCTGTAATAGCGCTCAAAACCTCGCTGCTGGGGCATGTACAGTGCTAGGAATTTTCTTCACGTTAAGGGGGGGGGGGGGGGGGGGAAGTATTGCAGAATTACTTCAAACGATTCTTTAATCGTGAATTGCGAACAGAGGAGCTAAGTTCTCCTTAATTAAGCAATAGCTTTAATCAGCCTTCAAAAGGCTACGTTAAGGCACATCAGTGAGCTGGAGAAGGACTTTTTTCCTCTCTTAAACTGGAATAATTGAAAGAAAACTAGACAAGGCATTGGAGAAACCCAGGCATGGGGTCTGGTCCATACATGCATCATCAAGAGGGTTCGACGCCAATTGCTGCCATGAGCTCTCCACGCAACCTCAAGTCCACCACTCATTGCACCCAGTAATTAAATGCATTTTCCTGCACTGCCCACTCTGCCTGCAAGCTCAGGGGCACAAGTGTGCTACATCCATACAGCCCCTGGCATGCAACAGGATCCCCCATCTCCCTTGAGGTTTGCAAGCACCCCAAAATCCCACAATCCCGCAAAGGGGAGGAGATATGGTACTCCCATGGCAGGACCTCTGGTCTAGCACAGACCCACGTGAGACCCACAAATAGCACCAAGGCAACAATTTCGGTCACCACTCAGAGCAAAACACAACCGATCTTGCAGTAAGAGACTGTAACGGGAATGTCAGCCCCACACCTCGCCCCAACACCAAAAGGAAAATCAACCCTCTTCTCCAAAACCAGCCTCAGGCCCAGGACTTGAAGCAATTTCATTGGGGAAAAGTTGTTTTTCACTTGCAGTTAACTTTTTAATCTACCTCAGCGTTATATCTTTCTCTGTGAAAGCAAAACGCTGAGCATTTAAGCAGGTGGATTTTCAGACTGTGGACCCAATCCTGTGTTTGTAAAGCAATACCCAGTTTTGCAGACAACCTCAGTGAGAGCAAAAGCAAAGTCCCTTATGTTGCATCCACAATCCAGATGCGTCCCAAGCTCTATCGCACTTGTCTGGCTGTTTTAAACACACTCTTAGAGCTTGAGGCACTGGAAACCTTCTTTGTGCCCATGCACACAGTGATTTATCAAAACAGGCTTTCTCTAAAGCACTATTTGACTTTTCCATGGGTTTTGCATTTGACAAAGACTCATGCCAGCTCAGTCAGAAAAATAAATGCCACAAAACTTCTCCTTTAAGGAAAAAAAAAAAAACCAAAAAACCACCCAACCCTCACAGCCCAATGCTTTAGAAATGCTTCCACATGCTAATCAGCCTCCTATTCAGCTCCAGACTGAATAGGACTCCAACAATGACAAAGAAATACGCTGAACCTATTCCACATTTCATCCCCTTCACTCAAAATGTTGCTGTTACCTTGGTTTTCAGCCGCTTTGTGGGAGCTGCAGCAGAATGACGGCTGCATGCTAAAGCTGCAGGGGTGGTCAAGAAACGAGGAGTGTTAGATAGAAAAATATCCATCCCAGATTATGGGAAAAAATATGGAATTATTTGATGAGATAGTCACTGATGCTGCAAACTTTGATAAGAATAAACAAGAAAAAAAACACAAAACCTGAGGCCTCTACTGAAAACACAGCCTCTTGTGGTCAAGCAGCAAGGGGGATTTTTTTCTTAGCTTGGCAAGTATGAGTAGGCTAAAGGCCCCTCCAAGCCCTTCCTTTGAAAATTAGCCATTTGTGTTACGTATTATCAACTGGCAGATGACTCAGTACACCTTTCCCTCCATATCCTTAACCAGAAAAACTTCAGCTCTTATTTGGGAACAGATGAGCCAGTTCCCACTGCAATGGGTGATGCGAGGTCATTTCTCTTTTCTGCAGAACACGGGAGCATGGGAACGGAGCTACCCAGGGAAGCTTTCACAGGAATCAAGGTGGGAAGCTCCGGGACAGGTGCACACATGTCCTAGAGACACATTTCAGCCCGAGCCCTGGGAGCTGCACACTTTTTCCACAGTCGCACGTTGCTGAGGATCTGATTTCAAAAGATACCTTGGGAGGCAGGTGATGGCCTGGCAGGAACATTGAAGTTTGTGGCTTCACTGAAATTCTTAGGAATTAGAGGACCTCCTCTGGGTCCTTGGGTGGGCTGCAACCCAGGAATCAAAGGCAGAAGCAGCTCCCCAAAAAGCACGGGCCATCTGATCAGTGATCAAAGAGCAGCTTCAGAAACCTGCTAACACCAAACTGATTCACAGCTATCAACTTCAAAGGAGTTTTGCTGTCTGCCATCAGCTTACCATCTATCCAAAATTACTCTGTGAGTATCACTCAGAACATAAATGCACCCAGCGTTCACTGACCAGACTTGCTTACCAGTGGTTTGCCATGCTATTTTCGACTCTCCCTTTGGAAACAAACACTTTAAAGAGTGGTGGGCTTTGCAGAAAAGCCTCGGAAGCCCTCAAAATGCTTCAGGTGCAGGACCCATTGCCACAGCCACTGTGCTGCTACTTTGACCTCGCTGTCAACATCAGTGGGAATGATAACCAGGGCTGGGCTGGCTGCTCGCTCCAACCAGCCTCAAGCTGAGACTTGCAGTTAGGCTTAAAGAAAGGCCCATCACACCACCTTAAAATGGAGGTCATAAATAACTTGCCGACCGTCAAGAAGACAAGAAGCCCAGACCCCATTTGGCACATTGGCTTTCAAATTCAGTGGCTGGACATTTTGAGGCATGCGATGATGTCTCAGCTTTGCATAAGCACATGCTGAATTAACTGCAATGCAATAATATCTGCGTGCAGTGCCTGTCTCCAGTACATGCATGACCTGACACACGGGCACTGCTGTAAAAGCTTTCAAAAATGGCTGCCATTCTCACTAATTTACAGTAAAACCAGGTGAAAGCTAATTACAGGATGCCATGTAGCTTGTCGCTTCCTTTGTGCAATGACAGGCTACAACCCTGACACTGCTAGGAGAAGCAAGCTCTCAGAGGGAGCATCATTTATTTCAAGAGGGATGGCTGCCCAAAACCACTAACCAGTAACTTTCACTTTTTCTGTTTAAACCCATGGAAGGAAGAACCACACTGTTCTCAGCTCCTCCAACCAGCAAAGGTGAAGGGGCTCCAAGAGGTCTAGCCTGCCATCTGCAAATTCCCAAAGGAGTGAAGGACACCTCCATGCCACAGCTACCTTTGGTGTTCAGGGCAAGGTCTGGGTTAGCCCAGCAATGCGAATCCAGCCACAGTTTTCTGTGTCTCTCAGGCACCGTAAGCTAAACCTACTGATATGTTTTATCAGAAAGGCTGGAGGTATCTCCCAAGCTTCTCTGTGCTATGGTCAACACAGCTTTCATGTCTTTTTGGGCAAGGGATGAAAAATTATGGGAAAGTACTAGAGGATTATGAACACTCTCCGCTGATTCAGTGTCACCAGCATTGTCAGACCAACGGCAGCTTCATTTGAGCTCTGGCTAGCAGCCCCAGCCTAGCCCTGGAGCTCCTGACTGAGAGCACCATATGCTCAGATAAGATAAGCTCATATATGTGTGCGAGCTACAGGCAACGCTGGAACAAGAACACACAGCATAAAGAGCACAGGCATTTTCAGAGCATCAGAAGCTCTAGAGTTAAATTACACGTTCTGGTAATAACATCTACTTGATCCAGAGAGTCAATTTTCAACCCTGTGTCTTCAAAACATCCAACGCATGTGAAAAACAAGCCCACTTACGTGACCAACCTGAAAGGACAGAGTTTATAGGAATTTCTGATACTTAGAAACCCACCAGGACAAACCTAGTTTTCCAACTGTTTCATACATTGTCTTAGTAACAAACATGCTTAAGCCAAGTTTTCCAATGGTTTGTATCAAAAGCTATATGAAGATACTTGAAATTCCCCTTTTTTTGGTGATGTTCTGCCTCCTCAGATCTAACTTGAGGAGCAGCTTCTGCTGATCATGATCCCACCATTACAACTAAGCCATTGCGTGCAGCTAAAAGCAAGAACAGGTTCTCAAGCATAACTTCCCAACAGCTGCTCCAACACAACCCTGTACTCAGACACCCGATCTGCACTGAGGAGCTTTCCACCTGCTAAAATTGTGGAGCAGGTAGTGATTCTCCAAGGTAGATGTCATGGGAGAGAGCAAAACAGGGATAGATGGGGTGGCTTTGAAAGGGATATGAATGCCCTTCTGAGAAAGGGGCCATGCTGATCCATGAGGAGATGTGATGGACAGGGTAGCCTCTTCCCAGCTCCTGGCAAGACCCCCCCCCAGCTGAGGTATCTGCAAAGCCAGACCGAAGGCTGGGCGCAGGCAGGACCCTCGCACATGCAGTGGTGCAGCCTGTGGCACCGTGTTAGCAAGGGGGGAAGCACAGAGGGCTGCTTTAGCCTCTGCTGTACCAGGGATCCCACAGCTCTGCCACACCAGTCAGTGGAAAAAAAAAAAAAAAAAAAGAACATATTCAGAAAACTGACTTTGGACTTTATCATTACAGAATAAACACTGGATTATTTTAATTTACCTTTTTTTTTGAGGCTTTATCATTCACTTGATTCTCATTTACAAGTCTGTTTTTTTTTTTTTGAAATATGAAACCTGACCTATCAAAAAAAAAAACCAAACAAACCAACACAACTGCAGGAGCCAGGGCCCTAAGACAGAACAAAAAGAAAGGAAAAAAAGTGACAGCACTCATACTAAAACCCCAGCTGGCATCCTGCTGTGCAGGAGGGAAAGCCGCATCCGGGGAGGGGGTTTCCCTGCTGCCAGCCCCTGGGACACAGTCCCCCAGGGATGCGCAGGGCTGGGGGAAGCTGCCGTTCTCAGCACCGACTGTGCTGACACTGGAATAGGAGGGTTTGAAGGCTGCTGCCTTTCCTCACGCTGCCTTCAACAGGCATGCCCTTGTTCAAGGCGCAGGCAGACTGGGCAACCACAACGGTCCCTTCTGGATTACCATGGATGAAGCGGGAGCATTGTATGAACGAAATGGAGAGGATGGAGTCTGCTCCACCAGAGCAAGCTACAGAGAGCAGAGCTGGGGCTTTTTTTCCCCTCTTTTAAGTCATTTTAGGCAGAGATGGAGGCATGTAAACACCCTTCCTATCTCAGATGCAGGCACCCTTGTTTGCAAGACGGTGCCCGCGCAGCGCGGGTTCCCCAGCTGTGGTATGCAAACCATCTTTGGGCGGTATACGGAGGCACATGCATCTGGAGGATATACCATCAGCCTGTATCTAGACAAAGTCAGACCAAAACAGCCTAAGAAAGGCATGCATATTAAATTGAGATTTTAAAGGGTATAAAAGCAATCTCTTTGATCTGGGAGTGATGTTTATATTATTTTCTATGCTCACTACAAACAGACAATTAAAAAAAAAAGTGTCATCCACTGTAATTATGATCCCATCTCCTGCCTGTCTCAGCAGCAGGTACACAGGATTCAAAGCACTTCTGGCCATGAAGCAGTTGCACATAATTCTGCTTTCCTGGAGACACATCTTCAGGCTGGCCAAATTCCACTGACTCGGGAAAGCCTGGAGATTTATACCCCCAAGGACTTGGTCTGCCATAGGTACAGCATTTCCTTGTTCTGCAATTAACACCTCAAGTATAATTGTCACTAATAACCTGCTCTTGATAGGTTTTTTTGTTTTTTTATAAAGCCAATGCAAAAGAAAGTGTATTTTAAACACCTCCAAAATACTTTTCTCTCGTCCTTTCTTCCAGTCATCTTTGGCCCCTTTGGTCTTTCAAGAGAGGGTCAAAACTAAGGATGGGTATCATGCTTAGATGGTGACTGTTGGTTTAATAAGAAGCTTTTCAAGGCTCAAATAATCTCCTTTACTCCAAAAGGATGGTGGGATACAACCGCACACCCCCATGCCGAGATGCCACCTCTGCAAACCTGCCTTTGCCAAAGCACTTCCAAACCAGCCATCCCCGAGACAGACCCTACTGCCTTGCAGGGAGCTCCCTGCCGCTAAGAGATTCTACAGGTATTAAAATAAGCAATACACAAACATTAACGACCAAACCCCATCTAGGGATGCTCAAAACACAATGACGACTCCCCACCCACACAGCTTCTTGTGTGCAGTATAGATCTAGTCCTCCCCAACATGGAGGAGACACGGCACGGAGAAGACAACGCCAAGGCGTTGGGACTGCCTGGCTGGTTTAGTACAGTCAGATCTCATCACTTGCTGAAAATAAGAAATGGTTGGGTCAGCAGTTTCTTCAGGACCGTATACAAAGATGTTACCTACACGACAAGCGAGCCCTGCACGGCAGGGTAGTCTTAAAAATAATAAAAAAAAAACCCAACCAAACAAAGCAAAGTTGCTTAGCTCATCAAATTCAACTTTACAGCATCCAAATAACCCTAACCTCATCTTTAACTCCTCCCACTCCTTACACTTAAATGACAATCCCAGGCCTGTTTGCACTGATTTTCGTGACAGAGGGACAGGGTCCCCAGCAGAGCTCAAACACTTTTTGCTTCTGAAAGCTGGATGACAACACAATTTTCTACACAGAAGAGGAAAGTTAAGAGTAATCTAAACTGTTAGCCCAAATTATAAGATTATACCCCCACTTACATAAACATGTCAAAGTCCTGCTAGTGTAAATATTTACTTCCAAAGTTCATTTTAGCATCAAGCTTGCTACAGAAGAGGAGATGCCAAATTTGTGAGAAAGCTGAAGAGATACTAAGGTCATAAGAGGCCTATCCATCTGTTGCTTCAAAACCTCCCAAAGGCAGTAAAACTTGTGTTGTACAGATTAACTGGGATTGACAGAGGAGACAAAATTAAATTAGAGACAGAAAATAAGAAGGGCAGTAAATTATGTGCAGTTTACATCTCACCAGCCTGAAACATATGCTCCCATAAACCCAATTTCCACGCGCCTAGGAAGCAGGTACACCAGATGAAATCCCTCTATTTTATAGCACAAGCAGGACATTTTGGAAGCTGTTCTACCTGTGCAAGCTGCACAAGCACAAGCTACCAAAGACCTTCATGTACCCTATTGGCCTTGCTGACACAGCCTTCCCCTCTTCCAAAATTAAACACTTGACTTAGTGCCCGTCAGCAGAGCACAGGTGGCTGCTCAGAGTTTGCTGGACATGGTGAGTCCCTGCCAGGGGAAAAAACAGAAGGTCTGAGAGGAGTAAATTTAACCCTAGATGCTACACCTGTGGGGCTAGGCTCCAAAATATCCCACCTCAAGGGTCAGGGCAAGAGGCTTTTCCCCACCTGCCCATGTCTCCTGCAGAAAGGTGGTGGCTGGTTGCAACAGCTCCGTGCAGTCCTGCATCTGGATACCAAAACCCCATGGCATCAAGGAAAACTGTCCCGCGGGACCTGACCCAGCCAAGGTCACACCAGTCCCCCCACCCGGTAATGGCTCCGTGCTCCAGGCAGAAGGTGCAAGAAAATCCTGGTGAAGAGATGTGGCTGCAATTGGGCTGAGGATGATCAGATGAAGGTAGAATGAGGTCCTCCCATCACACCTCTTATTTTGCTGCTCAGAGAGTTCCCCACATCTCTCCAACATGAAATCACCCACCAGCTTAGCAGGGGCAACTTCAGCCCCCCCCAGCTGAGCTCCTCAATCACATTTTCAGATGTGTCACGGTAACCAGTGAGACAAGGATGGGGCAGCGGGGACTCCTCCACACCACCGGGCTTGCTTGTGGCCCTAACAATTTCAGGAAGCATCTTCTAATTCTCTAAACAGAGCCCTCCCAAGAAGAGGAAGCAGATGGAGAAAGTTATTTTCCCCCCTTGGATGACCTGCATAAATAAATGCACAGTCAGTTCTTTTCTGCCTCTTTTACTGAGTTAAGCACCAACATGAAATTTCTGGGAAGTTCACAGTGTCAGTGATGAAACCTCTTGTTCATGCAAGAAACCAGGGATTTGTCAGTGCAAAGTGCACTCATTAGAGGAGCAGGGCATTCGGAAATACTCAGCTCCCTGCCAACCCAACTTGGAAATGCAGGAGAAATGGGGGGGTCTGGTTCAGTAGATCTTCATCCACCAGCAACACACTTCTGCCAATGGCTCAACAACTTTGCTCCCCATGATCCCCAAGGAATGAAGATACAAATCTTCCCCTTATGCACTTACTATCAAGATAACCATTGTACTTAATGATGAAAGACAAAGTGGATCTTTCTAATGACTTGTACCAAATTAAAGCTGAAGGAAGCTCCTGATAGCTCTGCTTTACTCATTCTGAGTTTTAGATGTTTATGGTAATTGTCTTTGGGGTAATTTGTTTACATTTGTATGTAAACAAAGGGTTTGTACACATCTACCACCTCACAGAGAGCTGACATGTGTCATTTCCGAAAGACATTTCAGCTATAGTTTATTCTTTTCATTTCCCTCCCCCCCCCCCCCCCCCCCAAAAAAACCTATTCAGGTCAGAATTACAGCAGTACCTGCAGCAGAAGCCAATGCAGCATCACAGACCTCTGCAATTCAAATGACAGGTTTTAATATTTCCTAAAGTGGTCCTCAAATGAGAAAAAGCCTTCTGTTTCCCTGCTACTCTGAACATCTTTGGGCAGCTGCTCAAGAGGCGTAACTCAGTTTAACTGCACTGGAGGCCATTGGCCATGTGCCTACATGCACCAGCAGAAGACCTCTACTGAGTACCTCCACCTTAAAACAACTCATTTCACCCAGTTCTGCTTCTTGTTATCTTACATAGGACTCCGTTTTTTTTACTGAACATGTAAATACCCATCAACTTGTATCTGTCCAACTTTCTCTTACAGGCTTCAGCTAGAGCACCTTTTTTTTCACCTTCAAAGTGGTGAGATTTTATTGGGTTTGGAATCAAGTGCTTGGAAACTATAAGGTCTTAGTCTTCCCTAGCAAAAAGCAGAGAGAAGAGCAAGCCAAGCCTCCTGCGAGTGGGGCAGCTAGCTTTCACAGCACCTCATGCCCAGTCATCCACCAGCAGGTCCAATACTACTGGTCTGGGTGTATTTGAAAAACCCATCCCCAAACACACATCATGGGCTATCCATCATGTAATCACCTCCCTTACCACATCCCACCTGTGTTCTTCACCTGCTAGTGATCAGCCAGATTAAAATTTCCTTCAGCTGCTGAATTCATGATCTTACTTTTAAATGTCCTCTCACACACACACACACAAAAAAAAAAAAAAACCAAAAAACCCAAACCCAAACCAAAACACAACAACAAACCAACTCTGGTGTTTACTTTCTGATTTCCACCTGTAGTAATGTGAAACAAAGCAACAATCGCAGTTTTTGCTGTATCACATTATTCCCCAGTAACAATACCTTCTAGTGATGCTCGGTAAGTTGTGTTTACCCAAACTATCACAAGTAGAATAACACGTCAACTAACTGCTTTTGCAGTTAGGACCTTAGTGTAGAGATGGGGAAGAAAACCCTTTACCCATTCAAATAGTACTTACTCATGCCAGCAATACCTGAAGTTAAGAAAACTTGCGTAAATAAAAGTTTTAAAGTTCTGACTCCTAGGAGCTGTTTTACTAGGAATCCAACCTTCTGTTTAAATAAGTGAGGTAAGTCAAGCTAGTTATGTTTCTACTTATAGTAGTTTCATATATGGGATATCAAGTATTTTTATTTTTTCCAGATACAAGAAGATGAAGCTTTCTGCACTGGCCTCTATTCTTGTGGGAATATAAAGAGAAAACCATGCCCCTCTTCTTAATGTATTAGTGCCTTGTAATATACACCAGATGATCAATAAACTACATAAAAATTAAATCAAACTGACAGTCTTTAAAAAATGGGCTCTAAGCAGAAACAATTGTTTTAAAGACTGTGGTGTCTGGAGTATTAAACTCACGTGCTGTTGTGTTATTAATCTCTTTGTTGGAAGCCAGTTGATTTCCCCTGCCTGTGTCTGTCAATTAAATATTCAGCATTGCAGCCACAATTGAACGGTTGATGTTTTGGCATGCGAAATCTTTTTGAGACAGGCTGTTGACAGTTTCCTTACGTGCCATGCCATTTCCAAAAGCCAAGCAGGCTAGCAAAATAAGACCTCTGCCAGTGACTACGAGATGCCTGAAAGCACTTCAAAGCAACCTTTTAAGAAATTAGCTTAGCGAGATGCCTGCACTGGGTGCAAGAAGGGGAGAGGGAAGAAAGAACCACTGGTAAACCCGACATCCGAGCAACACAAAGTAACCAGAGTGGCCAGAGTTTCTTTTTTGCATTATTAATAAAAAAATAAGTAAACCCAAGCTGTGGGGTTCGTTACAGCCGTAGAGCACTACCTCCACCTGGAGCTGGCCCCGGCGCCTACCGAGGTCCGGGCAGGCGGCGGGGTGCGGGGCACGGCCCGGGGGGCGCCCCCGGGGGCGCGGGGCCGGGGCGCATCCCCGGGCCCACAGTGCCCCCTGCGCACCGCCGGCGGCGGGGCTGCCCCCCGCCCTCCGCAGCGCCGGGCCAGGACACGGCAGTGGGGGGACAGGATAAATAAATAAAATAATAATAATAATCAGTAAATGGGCTGGGGGGTGGGGGTTGCCGTGCCCCCCTCTCCGCGCGGACAGCCGGCACCCCGCTCTCCCCCCCGCCAGCCCCGCCGTGACCCCGGCGGGACGCGCTCCCCGCCGCTGCCCGCTCCCCGGTTCGCCTCGGCCGGCGGCCCCGCTCCGCTTTTGTTTGGGAAGCGGCGCGGCCGGGGCACGGCCGAGCTCTGCCCGCCCTCCCTCCGCGAAACTTTCCCAAAGTGGGAGTCCGAGGGGCTGGGGGGGCTTGGAGGGGAGGGGAGCGGAGCGAAGGGGCGCGGAGCCCCGCGGAGCCCCCGCGGCTGCTCACCCATGACGAGGCAGAGGAAGTCGAGGCAGATGAGCAGGGCTTTCTTGCTGCTGCTCTTGGCCGGGTTGTTGTTCAGCGCCGGGCTGCCCCCATTCTTGCTCTCCGGCGGGATCGCCTTATCGTACTTGTAGCTCTGCATTATCGGGGGCGAGCGCCCGAGCCGTGCCGTGCCGAGCCGAGCCGGGCCGGGCCGCGCCGAGCCGGGCCGCGCCGCGCCGCCGGGCTGGCACGCCGTGCGCCGGGGAGGTGCTGCCCGCGCCGCCGGAGCCGCTCCCGGCCTCTCCGGTGGGGCACGGGAGGCGAAACGCAGGCGGGTCTTCCAAAACAAAAAGAAAAATTAAAAAAAAAAATAGCAAAACAAAACCAAAACAAACACAAAAACACCAGCGAAGTTGGGGCGGGAGGGAAGGGGGAGCGAGGGAGAAGTTTGCGGGTGTCCCAAGGCGGTGGAAAAGTCCTGGAGGAAAAGCCGGGGGGAGGGATAAAAAATATATATGTCTGTATCAAGATCTCAGTACGCGGCGGGAAAAGGTGCGGGCGATGCTGACTCCCGGGGGCAGGTGGGCTCGGCGGCGGCTCCGCGCTCGGCTCCGCGCTGCAGCTGCGTTGGGGGCTCCCGCCGCGCCCGCCCCGGCCGCTCTGGGAGCCACCGGCTTGTTTCTGCACTTTTATTTCGCGAGGTCCTTTCCACCCCTTAGGAAAGAGAAGAAAAAAAAAAAAAAAAAAAAAAAAAAAGAAGGGGAAAAAAAATCAGTCACTTCGCCTCGGATGGGATATCCAAGTAAGCACAGCCCCTTTCCTGCATCTGACATTTTACACAGATAATTAACTCCACATTTTTTTCCTGAGGGAAGTTAAAAAAAAAAAAAAAAAAAAGAGTCAGGAACTAAAGTTTTTTCGCAGACCAGAAGGAGGGAGCCTCTAGCGTTCACACACCAGAGAGGAGTGCAACGGGAGAGGGGGAAGGAAAACAACCAGCCGATCCAAGGCTGGAGGACTCCCGAAAGGTGGTAACGGTGTGAAGGGGAGAAAACTGGTGTCAAATAACTTTAAACATTTTTCTGCTGGTTTTTCTTCCTGCCCTCCAGCTCTGCTCCATGGGCTCAGACTTTTCTCCCCTTTTCGAGAGGACGCGGTGTGTGTTGTACCCACAGAGCCTGGCGCCTGGCAGACCCCACTGGGACCACACTGGCAGGGCCGGATCCTGCCCTGCCTGCTCAGGGCTGAAGGATGAGTTTGGCCATGCCACCCACCCACCAGCTACCACCACCAAGCTGAGGCAGCTTTGCCCTCCTGCACCAGTAACACCACCTTCGTAAAATGAGTGTAACGAGAGCATTCGGAGTTGGGTGAGGGATTATTTTGTTGGTTAATTGCCCCTTTGGTCAAATTAAAAATCACCAAGGAATCAAACAAAAGGTTTCCCAGGAACCTCGGCTGGGGGGATGGCGATGCTAGCAGCTCCGAGCAGGCCGGCTGGGGGCACGGACAGTGGGAACGAGTGCATGGTACCAAAGGAAACTGCTCAGGACAGCATCTAACCACTTTTCTTCTTTTTTTTTTTGGTCTTGTATCTGACCTCAGCCTTCTGTCTGTGTGCTGGCAAACCACCGCCAGGCCAAATCCTGCGCTGAGGCGCATATCCTGCTGGGTCCCTGGTGTTTTGCTGCCTGCAGAGGCAGGCAGGCAGGGAAGGCAGGCAGGAGGGCATGTAGGACCCCCAGCGAGGACACATTTCCTTGCTGCTTTTCGCAGAGCTGCAGACTACAACTCGAGTGCTAGAGATTGTGCCTCAGCAAGGGCAGGTTTTCCAGGAATCTGTTTAGACACATACCTGGGCATATTTGGGCCAGCCTGGGAGGAAGAAATCAAAGTGGCTGTTTTCATATTTTACTTTTATATGTGTGGTATAAAAAGAAAGGGGAAAACAGACCTTGGACTTTCCTCCAATTCTTTCGTTACGCCTCCGTGACATGCACTCAGGTGCCATCTCCCACCTTACTTTTGAGGAGACGGCTCGCTTTTGCCTGGTATAGCCCCATAGCACTGAGCACAAAACCATCAGGTTTGGCCCAAAATGGTGCCCCACAATGACGGTCACCCACCCGGGGGCCAAGCTGCCTCTGGAGGACACATTTCAAGGTCTCTCTCTCTTTCCCTGACCGTGGCAGAGGTGCGGGTGCCTAATTTAGGCTCCTCGGATGCCTGAAGCGAGTGGAAAGAATCCTCACGTGGGAATTCTCCCCCAGCCAAGGGGGCCAGCCCCGCGCCAGCTGCGGGCATGCTGCCCAGCCCAGCTCACCACCTCCGCTGCGGGGCCAAGCATCCACCCTTCCTTGCACCCTTCAGAGCCTGGGCCTTGCGAGAGGAGCCCATGGCTTTCGGCAGCTGGCTTCAGCCTCCCCGCATCCCCAGATCTGCTGATTGAAAACCATCCTCATTCAAATTCCCTGGGTTAAATTCAATTTTGAGTTTAAAGCGAGGAAAGAAAAAAAAAAAAAAAAGACCTGTCATTGTAACAGCAAACAAACAAACAAAAGAGCCTTTCTTGCACTTAAAGGGAAATTGAAATTATAGTTTTATATTTGCATTTACAAGACCCCTCAGGCTACTAATGTTTGCATTTCCATAACAAAAAGATTGTACTGTTAATTGATGCAAGCCATGGGGGCACAAATAAGTCTGAATCTTGGACAATTTCTTAAGGGAGCAGCCAGGACAAGTGCTCAGTTCACACTTGACAATGGGTAAGTCAGCAGCACCAAAAACCAGCTTCTGTGCCTTTGTCAGTAATATGCAAGAGATTCATTGATAATAATTAATTGTTTATTCATAAATGCAATTATTGAGTACACCATGCAACAGCTATCCATTTAGGGCTCTGCTTTTCCTCTCAGTCAGATTCTAAATTCCCACTATGGACTGAAGTTTTTTTTTTTTCTTCATATAAATTAACTGAACCAATTACATTTACATTATCAGTGAATTTTGCCCCATGTTTTTGGAGACCAACTGATCTCACAACATTTTCACCACTTTCCCATCTAAACTGGACCAGACCCCTGGTGAACAAGGAATGCAGCACTGATACAATCTATGGGAAGATAAAATATTTGCAGTAACACTTGTTCTTGCCCAGATTTAAAAATTAACTGGGATATTTCAGAACCCAACGCCATTAAAACAGGAATTGTGTTTTATTCATTCCATCTTGCCATTTTAAGAGAATAAGCTCTTTAAGACTACTCCTGTAACAGGAAAAGGGGCAGGAACTGGGTGCTGCCCCTTGCACCTTTGTATCTATGGAACATAACTACATGGAAACCTGATTATTACATGGCAATAATTTAAAATTGAGAGAAGTTCTTCCTCATTCAGCATGACCACTCATGATGATCCAGGCCGAAGCGTATCACTTCTATCAAAAAACAAACACAAAAAAAAAGGAAAATAGTTCCTGGTTTTACTTTTTCTCTGTTGTCCATAGAAGAGTGTGTCCGAGGAGGACAGTAAGGTCTGGTTTGGGGAAAGAGGAGTCTTTTGAGAGCTCGTGTTTCTACCTGGTACACAGGGTGGGTTTGGGGAGGGAGAAGGGAAGGGAGGCAGCCCCGGTTTCTGCTCTGAGGCTGATGGAATTAGTTTATCCCACACATTATTTAATGTAAAATAACTATTTGCTAGAGCAGGGAGTGGATCGGTAGCCTGCCCTTACAGCACCACTTAGCCCATCCCACTCCCCTTGGCCCAGTACAACTTTAATTAGTCTCTACGACGTGTTTCATTAGTCCGGCATTACTGCTGAGGTGCAGTGACAGCCTGGCAAGCAGCACTGCCCTTCGCCGGCATGGACCCCGTTTTCCCAGAGCTGCTCCTCGGCTGCGCAGGATGCGGCCCCGGCACTCCGGGCTGCCCCACTTGCAAGCGTAGAGAATCTCTCCTGCTCTTCCTGATGTGCTGCAAACAAGAAAGATGTTGCAGAGCAGTTTGATGTCTGAAGTGTGCATGGTCGCATCATTTTGATGCACAGCCCAGCGTCAAACCACCGCTGCTCCCTCAGACCTACAGCGGGGTTTTATATAAGAACAACTTTGCTTTTCCATCATGGGCAGGATTTGGCAGCAGCTCTTCTGGAGAGGGGACATGCAGCAGGGAAGGACCAGGCCCTGCCTACTGTATTTCTTAGAGCCATTAATGACCATGTCATAGCAATCCTAAAATAAGAAAGTGAGCTGTGTTCAGTCTGCTGATTGTTATCCGTACGTTATCTGAGATTGTTCCTCACTGAACGGGGAAATTGGAGCAAAGTTACGTGCTGCACATCAAGTGGCCTCAACTGGAGTCACGAGGCAAGAATACCAGTAAACTTCTGGAAAGTCCAAAGTTGAACCACCACTACCCTGTTCAATACTATTTTTAGCACCAGCTGCTGCTGGAGAAAACACCATGAGAGGGGCTGCAAGTTGCGGGGAGGGAGCTGGGGGCATTGCCAAGCCCACCCTAAGGCAGGAGGAGCTTAAGGGCAGGAGAGCTGCCACATCCCCTGCCTGCTTTCACACACCAGCCACCTTCACCGGCACTGGGTTGTCCAACCTGCGCAATAATCGCTGCCCTGTTAAGAAATGTTTGTTAAGGTTGGACTTAGACCTGTCGTTGCAGAGAGAGGTAAATAAAAGTGAAATTCAAAGCGGGGCAAATTCTGCCCTCTCCAATGCCACTGGGGAGAATCAAGACTTATTATAAGACTTACAATCTTCAGGTCATTTAAAAAAATTAGCTGATAAATGTCATCCTGATACAGCATTTGCTGCTGCTCAGGAAATTGGGTATCCAGATTGATGTGGGCCAGGAGGGTCATCCCTCAAGCACGTGCCTCGGTGACCCACAGGGTAGGAAGCTCTGTGGTCACAAACCCATTCCTGGCATCCCAAATGACTCGGGGTCAGATGCATTCGATTTGCCAACAACCTTCAAGTCCAGTCTGTTTTGAAACCAGCTTCTGTACTACTGCCAAGTTTCACAATCCTGGTGTTTCTCCTTAATTTAATTTAGTTCCCCTAAATCTTGCTGACTCCTGAAATGATTAGAGGATTCCACTTTGCATTAATACAAAGGAAAAAAAAAAGATAAATTTCAAATGACATGATTACGACAAAAAGCTTGAAAAGGTGACCTCCAAATCTATCTGAAAAATGAAAATGCACAAGCTGTAGAAAAGGACGCCTTTTGATTTAATCTGAAGATTTTCTGAAGGCCAAATCCCACGATTCAAAGGAGCCTGATTTATGATTTGGGGGCACTGGGGACTGGTAGCACCTTGTGTACAACCGTAGTCGTGCCTCTGTCTTCAGTCGGCCATCTCTGCCCTCAAAAAAGAGAATAACAGCACCATCTACTGCCCTTCCTTAGCATTTGCTTGGAAAACCCAAACCCGTCAGCTTCATCAAAGCATCTCCAGCAGGTCATGGCTATGGTTTCCCACTGCCTGGTGATACAGCCCAGTATTGATGGAGAAATTGGAGCAAACTTGGACTTCAAAAATCAAAAGCAGCGTCTTAATTACAAAAGACGCATGTTAATTATTAGAAATTCCAGCCCTGAATAATACACTTTCTCCCCAACTGGTGGCATTAAAAATTATTTCAATAGACCAGTATTTTCATATAGTTCCCTCAAATCCTTTCATGTGTTTATTAGCAGAGCCTTAAAGGGCTGTCTGTATAATTTACAATTTCTACCGGGCAGGCATTTTCACTGTCAACAACAGTTAATGAAAGAGGTGGTACATCGCCACCCCATTTCAACCCTGGTAAAATCTGGGTCTGTGCTCTGTGCTGGCAAGGTCCCAGAAGTTTGTTTGAAAGTCAAGAATGTGCCATGGTTTAATTATGCTGCTAGGTCAGGATCTAAATGAAAGCCCCGTTATAAACAGCAGTCTCAGAGGAGAGGTCCACACTCGAGTTTTTAGCCCCGAATTGATTACCGGTTAACTCGGGGTAGTTAACACGTTTGTAATGTCTGGTCTGGACACTTCCCAGATGTTTGTTGCAGGATACAAACATTTGTGGTTTATAATGTAAACAGGTACACCTACATTTTTTCAGCCTGGACTGATTTCTGGTCACAAACTATCTCAATAACCTGTTTGAAAGTGCTCAGCATCTAAATGAAAAGTGAAAGAAAAAAAAATCTTTTTCCACATCTAGACCAAACCATTTTATGGGCCACCAGATAGCTTTTGGCATCACCTTCAGACTGTGAAGCCCCTGATGATGAACATGGGTGCTGACAGGGCAGGTGTGTCACCAGCACCATGGGGCAGCAGGAAAGGCAATGCTGAGCTGAGGAGCAGCCTTGAAGGTGGCGTGCATGGGCTTGCACCTTCTGAACACAAGCCAAGACGCTGCTCTGATGGGTTGATACTGGAGGGGTCTGGGCACCTAAGTGGGGAAGCAGGGAGAGGCTTTTGAAAGGCAACTTAAGCAGAATATATATGGAGCAATGGTGGGGCTTGTCAAGAGATGAAGCAGTGCAAGAAAAAGTGAAGCACATGGCCCCATGTGTGAGGGTCCCTGTATCAATCCTGTCTTGCACAACTATACAACATGAAAATGGAGATACGCCAGGGAAGAGCTCCAACATCCCTCTCACTGCTACCTCATGTGAGATGTGAGGGTTAGGCCATGTATTTGTATACAATGCACAAGTCCCTGGGGTTATCTGCTCTCAAGTCTCTATCTTTATAATTCATTGTCAGTGATCCTCAAGTATTTGAATGTGTTTGCAGGGGCCAAGCAGGACCCTCCCCAAATATTTGCTTCAGCATACAAATTTGGTTTGCTGTAACCCTGGCCATCCATGCCTTGATCCCTCTGTGCTACGCAATGTCCAAGGAGGTGCAAAGGGGCTGGTTCTGCCATGGAGGAGCTTTCCTCCATCTGCACTGAAACCGCGAAGGAACCCCGCACAACAAAAGAGGGTGAAAAGAGGTTTTTCAGTGATAAGGCTGCAGTACTGTGACCTAAGCAAGGCTGTACCACAAGCTGACAAAATTTAGTTGGTGATGCTGCAGCAGCCCCTGAAGCGGCCCAGGAGCAGGAGGGGGCTGCAGGATCTCAACGTCCCCGTGGGCTATGAGCGCTACACTGAGCCTTCAAGGGGAACAGCATACACAAAAAAATCTCACCAACAGTCTTCAAAGCCTGCTCTTTGCTCCCATTTATCTTATCTAGCACCCCACTGAAGTATGGATTTACATAATACATACCTAATACATTAATGTCCCTATTCATCGAGAGGATCTTGACACTGTTTTCTTTGAAAGCCTTGCCAAAACCGATCAAGCTCCTTACAACAGAAGATGGTTTTATAGCTCTGAAAAGGATTTTCTCCCCTGTTTGTCTTCTGAATATTTTCACATAGGCTGTCTGATATTGTGATAAAAGCCAGGCCCAAAAATTCAGGAGTGGTGGGATCCATGGTTTTGGTCAGCAGCACATTACAAAACTACAGCACTCAAATTACTGACTCGGTATGAACCATTTGCTTCACACCCTCTCTCTAGCTACAATATTTTCCCAAATTATCTTGCAATATAGCCTTTTAATAGCCAGAAGGGGTCAAGCCAGGCCCACTCCCATTTGTCACACACATTTCCAGTTAAATGCCTTTTTTTTTTTCCCTTAAGTGCACAACCCTCCCTTCCCACTTCACTTTTCTGTGCCAGTTTAATTTTGCTTGGGACATTGGATTTCAAAAGGCTGAAGAAATGTCTATAAAGAAGAAAAGCCACTAAAAGAAATTATGTTCAAGTTATGATATTGACCTTAATACAGCTCAAATGACTTTACAAATGCATGCAAGCTACCTGCAGACCACAGCATCAAACCACTGGAAGGATGCTATTCTATTTTCTCTGTACACAGGCTCACTGCAATATATATGTAGCCTATCTTTTGCTTTATTTTGAAAGGGCTGAAGAAATATTTGCTTTTATATGAATGTTTGGGTATAAATTCTTCTTCTAGCCAAAGGCAGACAAAGAAAATGAGAAGTAAGTTACCCATTTTATTTTAAATAGTGATAATGATTGGATCTTGGAACAAACCATTGGGTTAGTGGTTGATCTTTCCACCTTCGTATCGTGCCTTTTTAGAAGACATGCTGTAGCTGAACACAAAGTATTGGGCTCAGTACA
This sequence comes from Platalea leucorodia, assembly GCF_965183815.1. Lineage (NCBI taxonomy): Eukaryota > Metazoa > Chordata > Aves > Pelecaniformes > Threskiornithidae > Platalea > Platalea leucorodia. The sequence goes on along the minus strand of NC_138827.1, from coordinate 25,919,174 downwards.
GGAGAGGATGAAGTTAGGTGGCTTGAGCTATCCAGAGACTCAGGCTATGGCATTAATGGTCTCTTCTGATCTTCAAAATCTGCAAATTTGCTCTGAACCAGGGATTTTGAAATAGCAAAGAGTAAATCCCTTTAAAATTGCCAGTAAATGTCAGGAAATACACTTTAAACACACAAAGACACAGGTTCACTGACAGTTGTTGCACAACAGATTGCAAATAGCTCCTGTGCTCCGTCACAGGCCCCTTTATCTCCTTTATCCAGTACTGCCAACACCAAACACTGAATGTCAAAATCCTTCTGTTTCCAAACCCTGAGACTGTTTTGAAATGCTGAGATTCAAAAATGGAAGAAAAAGACCCCCTAAAGTGATGTATTTGAGCTCTAATTTTATCTGTCCTCAGCTGCCTGCCTTTCTCCAGGCACGCACCCACGTTTACGGCCCTCTTGCTTTTAGTGAAGCCTCGTATCACCAGCTACTCGCAAAGTGGAGCAAAATACCAACTGTGAGGTGACTTTTGGGGTAACAAACTCAACACCAAAAGCACAAGTCTGACAAGGCACCGTTTCAATTTGGTTTTGTTTTCGTCTTCTTTTCAGAAACTGCCAGCCTGGGTGGCTCTGCGACCACATGTGCTTGTGTCCACATGGGCATGAGCACCTGATAAACAGCCCAAAAAATACTGGTAGGTCACGATGTGCATTGAGGAACCCAGCCCTGATTTTACTCCTTCCTACTGGACTTTGATGAAAAGCTTCTGATAATGGTCCTCAAAGAGAAAACATGGTCTTTTCCTATTTCTTGACCCATTCTTGGTCATGTTTTCCATACTCAGGTAGCACCTTGCTGTCACAAGTTGAGAAGCTGTTGTTCTCTGTATTACACACCCTACCTGAAGGCAAGAGACAGAACAGACCAAAACAGAAAAAGAGAAGTGCAAATGAGCGCAGTACTTAAACTCACATGAAAAATAACTCTATAAAAGTGGAATCTTGCTTCCTAAAATAGCTTGGCACCAGGCTGTAACAAGAGACCCTTTTGCTGATGCCAGCTGAGGAGAGCGAGCACAACTTGACTGCCTGCCCCTACAAGAACTCAGCCCTGACAACGCAGAGGTCTCTCTGCTGCGACTATCTGCTTAATACCATTGATTTTAAAAGAAAGCGAAAAACAGCACCGTCCTTCAACAGTTTCACAGTCCACAGAAATTAAACCTGGCCAGTCCAAAAGTCTATTATTACCGTGCCTTCTTGTGCAGATATGATCTCAAGAAAAACACACATCTAGGTCTTACAATAACAAATAATAAAGCTATTCATAGAGCCCACTGCTTACATGATGGCAATTTCCCCATAATTGCAGGTGAAAGAAATGGGCACACAAACAGCAGTCTGTAGTAACTCTGGGCTACCCAGGGCTTGGGTTGAAGCTATTTCTTCTAGGTACATATACTTTTGGGAAGAAAACTATTTCAAACTCCAACCGAACCTCGATAAAGCTCTCCTGCATCCCTGCCTGGAGCTGTATTCACACCAGAAAAACACAAGGGGGAAAAAAAAAGTGTGAGTAGAAAGGTGTTTCAGAGGGAAAATGTTTTCTGGGCAATGATGAGATCCAGCCCCCTCTGGTGCTGGACCTCCAGGCAGTGAAGCAACTGTCGAACCCCAACAGCTCCTTCTCCTCCTGTCACGCGAATTGCAAGGCAAATTTACACCCAGGAGTGAATGCCTGTGATTAAGCAAGCTGGGAAATCAAGCGCTTGCCCCCATCCTTTCTCCCTTGCGGGGCTGTGGGGGCGGCGAGGCGGGGTGCTGCAGACAGCAGATGCTTGCTCTCTGATAAGGTCAGGGCAGGTCCTGCCTGCTGCGGTCTGCCTGGCTGCTGCCTGTGCAGGCAGGGCAGTGGGGCTCTGCAGGCAGCCTGTACAGTGCCGGATGGGACACTGCAGCCCTGAGACCCCTTTGCTCATCTAAAAAGAGCACAAAAAGGCTCAGGAGAGGCAGGCATAAAGTCACCTCCAGCATGCACTGGGACCTGTAACTCGGCATCCTCCTAACCAGGGACAGGGCACATGCAAATAATGCTGGTAATTGCACAGCGCTTATGAAGTTGTTAAACTCAAGGTCACCTGCGGCATGCAAACAGGGCAGGAGGGGAGCGTCACGTCCCTCCCATGGCTCCTGCACCTCCAGGCAGCCACCCACGGCCACTTACTCATTTTGGTATCCCGTCTGGCTCCTCGCACCTTCGCGTGCAGCTCCATGCTGTACACATCAGTGCCTTCGAGCCCCAGCTTGGGTGCTGGCTCCTGGCCCCACATGCCAAAAGGGGGCTGAGCCATGGGGCCAAGCACAGCTGCCTCTCCAGAGGAGCTTGTTCATGGCTGCCACTTATTTGAGAGATGATAAAGCAAACATTTTGATACCCAAGATGGGGGTCTAATCCTGCCTGGAGCTGAAGTTGAACGCTCCATCCCAGGAGGGTGCAGACATGGGACAGGGAGAGATGCTGAACACTACCCCTCCTCATCGTGTGCCAGCAGACAGACACCTTCAAGATAAAGAGGAGAAAAAATCACCTGAGCAAGAACCATCTCTTGTGGTGCTTCTGCTTTCTTCCAAAGCTCATTAATGGCCTAGGGACAACTTGACTTATTAACAAGGTGGATGAAGCAAAGTAATTCCCTCATTAGGAAATGTTTTCCAGATCAGAGCAGCTGCATTTCCAGTCACCTGCAGCTGTCCCCAGACTGCATACCTTAGGGGACACCAAGGGATGTCACATGAACAGTGACTGAGACAGTGGAGCAGACCTCGGAGCAAGCTGTACCCCAAGGGGATGGCAGCAGGAGCTGGACGAAGTCCACCCTCTTGGCCCTTTGTTTTTTTTCCCCATCTGGATGGGATCTTCATTTTTGGATCCAGCTGCAATTACAATTATAATTTCAGAGCCCAGGACTGCATTCGGGAGCCCAAATTCCCCCCTTGGGTGCCATCTAGTGCTCAGTGCTGAGAGTGGAGGAGCCTCGAAGGTGCTGGGAGCTGCTGGGGAGGGAGATCTCTGCTCCTCTTCCAGGGGCTGCAGCCACCCTTCTGGCTTTAAGCTGCTGGCTCACACCAGACTTTATTTCCCAAGATCTCACTGAAAATAACCTGTGATTTGGGTTGATAAAGCTTCTTCTGACCATTTCTTTCTCTACCTCTTTCTTTGTGTCTGTAATATTGTATAATTTCAGGAATAAGCAACCACATGGCAACGCAGATTCAGGAGGTGGGACTCCTTCAGAGGATAACATCTGCTGGAGACATCTAAAATCTGTTTCCAATCAGTGGAAAGAAAATGTTTCCTTGAAGTGCCAGTCTATCAGATTTATATGAGAAGGCTGCCATAGGGTGGGAAATGCCTATTTCTCTGCATTTGACTGTAAAGTGAACCAAAATGGCTCATATGGATACAGCCACCTCTTCAGAGGGCAGCATGGATCCCATGCGGGCCTGTCCTCCTGCTTTTGAGGGGAAGTTTGAGTAGATTGTCACGAGCCAACATGGTGAATTCAAACACAAGAGCTTTTCTCATGGATTACAAGAGGTGCAGAGGGGTGTAGAGGGAAAACAGGTAGAAACTAGCCTGGCACTTAAGAAATACAGAAATATGACTTACAATGAGAACATACGGAATGCAGAAGGGAAAATAACCCTAAAATTTCATATGCATTTCTACTTCTTTCAGCCAATCTCTTTGTATTCTTCTCACCAGAAGCTAGTTTTACCTGTTTCTACTGTTTTTATTCTCTTTTTGCTATATGTCCTCATGCATACGGAGCTTAGAGCATTAGCACAAACTGCAGCCACAGGTGCTTGAATTGGCCTGTCACACATACCCATGCACCCCTGCCCCAGAGCCGGGCACCCAGCAAATGCTGTGCCCCTTGTCTGCTCTTGCACCCTGCAGAGATGGTTTTGGTCTCCAGGAGATGAACCACCCGATTGAAGGGTTGGGGCTTGTCCCAGTGCCAGGGTACGGGGCGAAGGATCCTCAGTCAAACTCTGAGATTCATGCATCCTAAGGAAAATGGCAATGTATTTTACCCAAACTCCAGCACTAGCACTTTGTTCACTCCCCAGTGCTGGTCATGATTTTCCTGTGTGATCTCTACAGAATGGCCATCCCACTGGTGAGCACAGCACATGCCATCCCATGGTCTTTCCACCACCCAGCCTCAGTCCCCCAAAGCGTCACAAGACTCACCGAGGCTAGAAACCTCCCTCCTCCTCCACACCCTCTTCCCAGAGCCCAGGGACACACATCCTACGTGCCCCTGGTGCATCGCAGCCCTGCGGCTCCCAAGAGCTAGCTCAGGTCTGTCTCACCAAGCGCAGGTCTCACCTCTGCACTGCAATGTAGACATATCCTCAGGGCATGTCTATTCACCAGGCTCAGTCTGCTCTGCTCCTGCTTGGAGCTGGCAGGGTGCAAGTCAGGTCTGGTTTGGAAGCTGCAGAGCGGCGTTATGGTGCAAAGCAGCCGAATTTGCCTGGGCACCGTGCCACGCTGAAGCGGCTCTACAGCACGCATCCAGCTTGGGGCAAAAGTGGTGGAGGCTGTGCAGACCTGCTCCTCCAAAGCCTCCTGCTCTGGCTCCCAGCTCCCCATCGCCACTGCTCTCCAAGAGCCATGCTGCACTCCCATCCACAGCTAATCCTGCTTTCCTCTGCCTCCACTGGCATCTCCCCCTCCCAAAGGTGGCAGATCCTTGCTCTTACTGCAACAAGGCCATCAGGAGCATTGCATCTCACTACCCTTGGGGTGCTCCCATTTCAGAGCCACTGGGACTGAGCCTGCTCTGGGAGAAGCTAAAATGATTCACTTGTAGGCTTGCTTGCTGTTTTATTAATTCCTTTTTTTCATCCGCAATTTCAAATGGTGCAATTTTGAGATCAAAGCCCTTCCCCTGCTCTAATGGCTCTATGTAAGCCTGGCCTTCACATGTACAGGAGCCTCTGCCTCAAGGAAAGATGTGAGACAATCTCAGCCAACATGAACCAATTCACAGAGAAGACAAACTGGGGTAAATTTTGCTCTCACTCATACCCATCCAAAGTTAATTGGCTTTAATGTGGGAAGAACGTACCTACTCAACTGATCTTAGTCAGATCAGGCCCATCCCTGCTGTGTGTTTAAGAAAACTCATTGGATGGTGCTGCCTGTGAAATAACTGCAATTACCCCTGGCCTGAGGCAAGAAAGAGTAGCTGGAGAGTGTGCTGCATGGACAAACAGCCATCAGGACACAAGGCAGGGGGCTGCCACATCCTTCCACCCGGAGGAAGGGTGTTTGTGTTGAGCTTCCTGAGCAATATTCAGCTCAAAGTTTGATCAAAGATGCTATTTACACTCTACCTGGTTTCTTCAACACACTACAAATAGTCCCATGTGTACCCGTTCCTCCCCCATTTCAACACTGCTATTCTGCATGACAAAGAAGCTCAATGGGGCCCAAAATGCATGGCTATCACAGAATCATAGAATAGTTTGGATTGGAAGGGACCCTTAAAGGTTATCTGGTCCAACCCTCCTGCAATGAGCAGGGACATCTTCAACTAGATCAGGTTGCTCAGAGCCCCGTCCAGCCTGATCTTGAATGTTTCCAGGGATGGGGCATCTACCACCTCTCTGGACACCTTGTTCCAGTGTTTCACCACCCTCATTGTAAAAAGTTTCTTCCTTATATCTAGTCTGAATCTACCCTCTTTTAATTTAAAACCATCACCCCTTGTCCTATCACAACAGGCCCTGCTAAAAACTCTTTCCCCATCTTACTTATGAGCCCCCATCTAAGGGAAAACAGAGCTCCCACCCAGCTGGAGATGCTGGTAGATGATGCCTAACATCATTCAAAACATCAGGAACAGGAGAGCCTGCACTTGGGACAACTGCCAAAGTTTATGTCCTAGTCTTGATCGGGATAGAGTTAATTTTCTTCCTAGTAGCTGGTATAGTGCTGTGTTTTGGATTTAGTATGAGAATAATGTTGATAACACACTGATGTTTCAGTTGTTGCTAAGTAGCACTTACACTAGTCAAGGACTTTTCAGCTTCCCATGCTCTGCCAGGGGCACAAGAAGCTGGGAGGGGGCACAGCCAAGACAGCTGAACCAAACTGGCCAAAGGGCTATTCCATACCATATGACGTCATGCTCAGTATATAAACTGGGGGGAGTTGGCCAAGGGGCAGTGATCTCTGCTCAGGGACAGGCTGGGCGTCAGTCGGCGGGTGGTGAGCAGCTGCATCACTTGTTTTTTCCTTGGTTTTGTTCCTTTTTGTTTGTTTGTTTTCCTTTTCACTATTATTATTATTATTATTATTATTATTATTATTATTATTATTATTATTATTATTTTATTTCAATTATTAAACTCTTCTTACCTCAATCCACTGGTTTTCTTACTTTTGTCCTTCCAATTCTCTCCCCCATCCCACCGCGGCAGGGAGAGGGAGAGTGAGCAAGCGACTGTGTGGTGCTCAGTTGCTGGCTGGTGTTAAACCACAACAATTTAACATAAGGTGAACCTGTACAGAAGGGTAGCAGGACTTCATTTTGATTTAGATCTGTCACAGTTAAGCTTGGCTTAAATTGATTAGGTGTTGTTTTATGATAAAATGTAGCAAAATCTGTCAGAAAGGAACATCACAGCTTGCTGTCCTTTGTACTCTGAGCACTGGGTCTGTACAGCCATACTGGGCAGGAAAGTAACAGGGCAGGAACAGAGCCAGTCTCACCAGTTATATCTGAATGTAAACATGGTCTCTATAGGGCATGGATGAAATCCCCAGCCTGAGGGCACAGGAGAAGAGCTTAAGGTTGTTCTAGCTGGACATACTCTGCAGACATAGCTCCCCTTTTGAATGTGGTCCCAAGGCAGCCTGCAGACCCCTAAGCGATGCCCTCTCTCCCTTGGGTGCCAGCTGAGGCCATGCTGGAACGAGCATTGAATAACCCCCATGCCAACAGCCTCAGTTATTTGTATATTTGATTTTTCTCCGAGACAAACACTTTGCTGCTGCTGCTGTCCCCTCCTGGAGCTGCAGTCCAGCATTCCCCTCCTGGTCCTTTCTGCGTCACCCTGCTCAGCGGCACTGCTGTTTTAGAAGACCGCTCAGGTCATGTGTTTTGTCAGAGCCAGGCTGGATCTGTCTCCGATGCATGACAGCTCATGAATCACTGGGAATCAGGAGCAAACTGTCTTCCTTCAAATTTGAAACAAGCTGAATCTTTTTCTTATAGACCTACTCCATCATTCCCCATTTACAAAAAAAGACTCACTCTTTTCGTTCTCTCACGTCAACCAGCAAGCAGAAGCACCTCACTGAATGGGGTCTCCTTTCCTATTAGAAACTGTAAGTATATTTGTTGTGCGCAGTGCCATTTGATGTATGCGTTGCTGATAAAACACAGGCTCTGGTTTATCAAATCAATACAACAGTCCTGTTCAAAGCCCCTCTGAGCAAAGGGCTTCTTGATGTTGAATATTTCCTTATCTAATCTTTCATACTTCAGCATATCTTCACTTAAAACATTGATAATTAAAAATGCAGAAGGGGATGATCACAATGAGAGATTAAAGAACTTTAACAAAATATTTGAAATAATAATAGCATTACATTACAGGCAACAATGTCTCCTTATTAACTAACTGCTGTGCAATAGTGCCGAGGGATCCCAAGCAATGGCTCAAAACCCTTCTGCATTAGGTGCTATGCAAAAACAAGAGCTGCTATAAAAAGCATACAAACTCCCTACAGGATGCAAAAGGCAGCCTAGCAGATGTTTACATCTCCAATTTCTTTGTGACAGATCTTTACGTTTTTCTTAGTTCTTACTGAATTCCAAAGGTTGATAAAATGCTGCCTGAACCAAGAATTTAGGAGCTCTATTCTTTGAGCTACTCTGCATTTTATAAAGAGAGGTGTGCATCAGATGATACATCAGTTAAAAATAACTGGGAAATATCAAGCAATCATAAGTACATGTCCCACAGGTTTGCATATCTTGAATACTGAAATGCCTTCCAATCACGCATTAAGTGATGAGTCTCACTTTTGCCACTGGAAATTGCGTATGCAATGCCTTCTGTTTTGGTAGGATTTTTATTTTGGAAAGGTCTCCTAACAGACACTGTTTGGTGTTTATGGTTAAGAAGGCAGACCAAAGACCTCTGCTTTGCAGCTGGAGTAGAATGGGATTTGAGGTTAGTTCTTGCGGGATTTTTCTCAGGAGTCCCATAACAACCCTGTAGCAAACCTACAGTCACCAGCCTCATCCTTCATGAAAATAGGAAAGCTAGCATTGGACTCCAAATGAAGAATAAGCAGCAAGGACTCAGGACTTTCAGCTATGAGTACCACAAAAACCCCACATGCTTTCTTCATTACAGCTCAAGAAGCACCAGGACTGCCTTAAGAGTAAAAATTGCCTCTACTTCACATGGAGATCCAAGCACCTCCATCATGACCCTATGTAAAGGGCTGGTTACTACAGACTGAAGAGAGAGGTGGAATTCAAAGCCAACCTGGACATCACAGCTACTCTGTAAGACATGAGAAATGGGTAAATTCAGATGCAGTTCAGCATAAAGATCTGGCCATTCAGAGTCATTTCACTGCACAGCTAAGCATGAGATGGATCTATTTTTCCTTTTAGCCACAGTACAGCAAAATCAGCTCACTTAAACCACTGGAGGGGAATCTCTGTACAATAGCCCCAACATGCCTTAAATTGCTAAAATAGCCATTAGCCAATAATCCCATCTACTGTTTCTCATCTGTATAGCTCTGATCCCTTTAGAAGGGAGGAAAAGCAGCACCCATCATTTACGAAGAGAATACAATTGAAATAAATACAATTCCTCAATTAATCAAAAAGTCATCACAAACATCCTGCGAAATATCCAATAAAGACATCCTAGCTCAGCAATGAAGCTATGTTCATCTTATGTCTTTACATAAAAGAATAGGATTAGGAAAAGTGTGATGGCCCAACTGCCCAGGTTTCTCCAAGCTTCAAATTACTTTCTCCTTGTTCCTTTCCATCCTGTCCTCAACATGTCTTTGAGAGGCACTTACAGCCACACTTCTCACACTTGTCCTCCCCAAAAGATGCTCAGCAGCAGAGAGGACTGTCCCAGCTCTTCCTCACAGGAACTGAGGATGTGGACCAGAGTAGGAGGCCACTCAGCAGAAAGTCTCCTTGAAAGTGGAAGGAATCTACCTAAGACTTCATGACCTCAAAAAAGCAGGAACAGGAGCTGAAGGTCAAGACTAGCTGTAAGAATAAACAGTTATAATTCATTTTTTCCTGGATTTGAGAGATCAAAGGAGGGAAGTACATTGGGAGGAAAAGGAAGCAAAGTTAGAGGGATAAAGGCAAGGCACAAGTTGAGTCTGGGGCTATCCTTCAGAGAAACAAGCAGAAGGGGAAGAGGAAAGGGAAAGCAAGGGAGCAATGGGGGAAAAAAGACCTAAGAAGGGAAAGGGAGGTGAGAGGGGCAATGGGATCAGAGTAAAAGAGAGCCACGTTAAAAAAAAAAAAAAAAAAAAAAAAAAAGAATAAAGACTCACAGATAGTATGGTCAAGTGAAGGCACAGATAGCATGAGCTGGAGGTCAGAGAACCAAGATGCAACAAACAGTGAGGAATTCAATAAATAAAAAAAGCCCTCAATATTAGGATGCATGAATTTGTTGAGCTAATCCCCCTACTTCCACTTGCCCTAACAGTGTTCGGGTCTGAAAGAGAATTTGAGACACAGGCAGGGTAAGGGAAAGGCACATCAGGAGAGGTGAAGAGGATCAGAAGCAGCAATTTTTTTTTCCTCTATAACCTCTCATATTTTATAGCTCCACCTCATCAGAGTACATAATCATACATGGTATAACCTTCAGGAGGTGAGTTTGTAGGTTGTCCTACATGACATACTGTCAATCACTGTATAAATCATTGCTCTCTTGATTTTTCTCATGCTTGTATTTCAAATGAGACTTTCTCAGCATAAGCTGCTGATCAGTCTCAAAGAAGGTTAAATGGTTTTACAGCTGATCCTTGGCCACAGTTTCTTTCTACTCAGCTCAAAATAAGGGCCAAATCCAAGCTTGGCTCTGCACCATCTGTTTTCAGTATTACTCGATAAGTTCCTTTTGTCTGGAAAAACCTTCAGATTTATCTTCCACTTTTCCCCCATACAGAGATAACAGCCAAATCACAAGCGCCTTCACTGAACATGTGTGACTCAGATGGTCGTGAAACGTAGCGGGGCTCCGTTTCCACATGCTGACTTACAAGACCCAAAGTCATTTGTTGTTTCCTACTTGTTAGACCCCCCAGCCCAGTCCAGCTATGACAATAATGGACTTAACGAGAATTCATTTTGTTGCTGATTAAGCTTTGCCACCACAATCGCTGGGTTGCACAGCGACACTTGCTGGTGTAGGGCTCTCCAGGGAAGATCATGAGATTCCACCTACATCTGCGTATTCCGGATTTTTCCTCCCAGCCCAGCAAATTTGGCAAAAACATTTTGATTTCTACTTAAGCGGCTTGTGAAAAACTAATGTTCTCATCTGAGAGCAGGTCTCCAAAGATTTCTGCAGAGGATGTAAGTGCGGCTCCCACGGTCAGGCTAGCCCCAAGGCTCACATGTGAGAGGGTATCCTCAGACTGGAAGTGCTCCACAGCCTTAGCAGAGCAGAGTGGTTTAAACCAGTATGGCTGATTCACAGAAATTATAAAACCAGATTAGGAGATCTAATCTCTAGGCAGCAGGAAGAACTGATGGGAAGGCCAGCTGTGAAAATCGTTTTCGTTTACACAATACACAAGAATGGGCCAAAAATGCTACCGTAGGATGATCTCCTGTATCACGAGTTGGTCAGAAAAGATTTGCAGGATTATTACAATATACCATTTCTTAAATTAATCAGTAAATTCCTGATACAACAAACACCAAAGTCCATGGAAAAAAGCCAACTGCTTTCAGCATGCATTGGAAGAAACTGGAAAATTATACTAATGCACAAACTTGCAATAGGACACAAGTAAAACGATATTCCTGCTTATAAAAGCAGTCATATCAAGCAGACTGTAAAATTAAATTGATGCACTAACACACAATATAGCCTAAGCAAAAAATTATATCCCTAGCTATCTAGTAATACTGCTGCATACATCTAGTGGGCATGATTAGTGTGTTATGAGGATGTTACTTAGGCATATAAAATATAGCCAAAAGATTGCTATTTCTCATGAAAGAGGTTTTGGGTTGTTTGTTTTTAACACGGATGGTCAAATTTAGGTTTATTTTCGCAATACACTGCTGAGTTATTAAAGAAAGCATTGTATAGAGGTTAACTTAGAAGCCTGGGAATCAGGGAAAACACCCTTTATTATGTGTGATTTGTGGTTTATCTTCCGATCAGTAAAATAAGAGTAACGTCCCTTTGGTGAGGCCCTAATTCATTAAGATATTTTCACACGACAGTAAGACAGGCAGGTTGGAGAGGAATATGATTTACGAGTGCTGCAAGTCAGAGTTTACATGCATGTTCTAAGGGCTTTGACAAACAATCAAGTTGCTGCACTGTAAAGTGTTATCCCACTTGAGTTGATGGATAGTTACTGCCCATGTGAGTTGTCTTACCCTTGTATGTATGGAAGCAAGGTAACTCCAGGCAGCTTGCTCCATCGACGCCAGGGTAAGCCTGGGCACACAAAGTTCCCGCAGAGCAGCCAAGCGACAACAACTTCTTTGACAATGGCAACTTGTATTAAAGCCTTTAGCAATTATTTCTCATCAAAGCCTCTAGATAATTAAGTCCTCTCTCCAAATGAGTGCAACAGTTCACACATGTTTCCCATTGCTGCCTTGTTAAGTTTGGTGACCTACATGAATGATGCTGCTGTAGCCTTGGACAAGCCTCCATCTCACAGACGCACAAAAATGCCAGTCATGTTATTACCCCTGAGCATCTGTTTTGTGGCAGCCTTGGCACAACCATTATAGACACTGAACTTTCCATCCTTGAAGATGATCCCACCAGGATTGATGTGCGCAACTGGGGGGAATACTCACTTTTTCCTACCAGCCAGCAAAAATCTGAATTTCTGAGTGTAGATCCAGATGCAAAGGTACTGTCAGCCCTTTGACTAGTTTTCCGTCTCTAGGAGGTTCTGTTATTTATCTCCGATCTGGTTGGGATTCAGGCTAATGCAACAGAAGTGAAAAATCTCTACTGCTCTTGCAAATAAATTGAGCCATGTCATGCAAATTTATAAGGCGAGATTTGCTCTCAGTTTCACCTCTCCTTGCTGTGCATAGGTCTAGGAAGATATGAGAGATCATTCAATGAATGTCTGCAACTTACATCCACTCCATCTTAATGGCACCACAACCTACATATAACGAGATTTCCCCCACCACCACCTCTAGACACATTTTCTTGATTCACCTTAAAAATCTGAGTGGGTGAGATTTTACATTTGTCCAGATTTTTTCCTCTCACTGCTGGCTGCCACATCACTTGAATACAGATGCACAAAATGACTGTGAGGGTCCTGATGTGCTCGTGGCCACGCAGGCACCATGTGAGCCCCTTCCTCCAGGAAAGCAATCCCTCTGTCACTGATGACTCTGGATATCCAAAATGACTCTGGCTGCTCTCTCAAAAAGATGTTTGCAATTGGGGGGGGGGGGGAAAGAAGCATGATTTATGCTCTGTCAGAAATGGTGGGGGGGTTTGGTGGGGTTTTTTTGTGCGTTTTTTTTTTTTTTTTTTTTTTAACACACACTACATCTAGGTATCTGGGACCAGTCACACAGCCTGCTTGCTTTGCTTACAAACTCCTAATTTACCCAGCTTTGGTTCAGAGAGATAGGCGAGGTTTCTTATAGGAACAGCTGGATTATAAACACAGCAGGGAAAAGATGCCCCACACCCCACTGCAGCTACTGCTCAGGTGGTACCACCCTGTGCTCCCTGCTCAGGATAACCCTCCCAAGTGACTCTGAACAAGGCACGAGTCCCACTTAGCAGGGAAGTATCCAAAAATCCCTGCACAAATGCAGGTAATACAGGGCTGATACTTAGAGAAAATCACTAAGGACTGCAAACTGTCCAAATTCATCCCCCCTGGAAAAAAACACTCCCTTTCCTCCATGATCCCCTGAGTGTGCAGCCAAGCGAGCACATCTCCCTGCCCCTCATCTGCCTTCCTGACAAATCCCTGAGACGTCTCTCTCCCTGCTCACACACACTCCGCTATGCAAACTGTAAACTCACAGTTCAACCATCTTCCTAATGTTACCATGGTTTCCCAGGTCTCTTACCAAAGCTCATTCCCGCGATGTAACCTAAAACGCTTTTCTTAAAACCTATAAGAGATTCCTCTGTATGGACTGCAGTCCTGATCTTTTCGTTTCCCCAATAGTTGATTTATTAAAAATACCTAATCCCAACTGTGCCAGTTTCTCAAGAACACACCCCAATGGCTTCTGAAGGAAGGGCACGCCTATATAAAATATCAGAGATAGGATTTCACAGCATAACAGCAAGGGAAGCATCAAATCTAGGGACATAATCACATCAAGTTCCTGATGATCCTTATAGTGTGGAAGATTATTTAAAGTCATACATCTTTCCGATTTTTTTTTCAATTTCATAATATTTGAAAGAAGCCACTCAAGCCTCTCAAACCAAGATTTCTGATGCAAGAACTCCACACCGCAGACCAAAAATAGCAGAATTATGAGTGCTAAAAGTGTCTAGCAAGGCTTTTTATTTTAATTCATATTTGAGAAAGGTTTCTAACAGCTGGAGAAAGTAAGAGCTGTATTCATAAAACCCTTGGCTATTTGCCACACAAATGGTGCTTTTATTGAGCGGCAGGGGGGGTGGGGGGGTGGTGGTGGAATAAAATGCGGAATGTGCCTATTCCGCATCAGGAATGTGTTTCTCCGATTCATAAATCCTCCCTCTCTCCCCCAGCTGACTAAAGGCAACCTTTCTCAGTTTGCCACTGAGGTGAGAGAGGGTGAGAGCAATTCTCCAAGAGCGCCAGCCCCAGAAAGAGTCATTTCAGTTGAAACAACATGCTTATTAAAAACACGCACACAAATAGGACTATGTGTTACAGCCTGGCCGAGGGACACTCAGACCCAGCACAGACAACAGCAGGGACAAATCTCTCAAAGGTACAGCCAACCCATCATACTAGCAGCCTGCCACAAAGTGTAACGTCCTGCCATAAATACATACATTTTTCAGGACAGGTTTGAGAGTTTCCAGTCTAAAATGTCCACTCGGACAGAAGCGGGGAGAAGGAATGAGTTACAAGGATGGGGAACTGAAACATAAAAAGGCTAAAGAGGGCTAAATAAAAAAAAAAAAATATAATCTAGATTTACTTTAAAATTGGTGATTGAAGAGGATACATAGACACAACAAGAAATGGGAACCAGAACCCCTGATTTACCCCAAGCAGAGCTTTGTCCTGAACTGCAGATACCACAAGGCACTAAAGATGCTCTGAAGATGCAGCCACTAAGGCACAGGGGAATACCTGTACCTTGGGTTGTTCTGGGCTTAGTGACTTCACAGCTCAGCACTGTTAAAAATGGAGCAGTTTGGGTTAATGAGATAGGTCTAAATCTTGGCAGATTCCCAGGTGGGGAGTTTAAAAGTAAAAATAAAATAAAAGCCACCTAAACATTAGGGCTTGGCAGCAGCCAAGTGGAAGGTTTGGATGGGGATTTTTAGACTTCAGCTCAGCTCCATCTCTCCTACTTTGGGCACTTCAGCCCTTAATTGCCTGTAGTCCTTAACAGCTCGCCCAACATCCCACAGGGGCTGAACCCAAATCCCAAGGTCTTGGCTGAGACATGAACCAGACACTCAACATGCAGGGACCAACCTCACAGCACCCCTTCACCCCAGGCAGGAACATCTGCACTCCACAGTCCCATCCAAATAACAGTTTCTGGTGCTTCAACAAGCCTCATTTTAAGTATTTCTTCATTTCATACCATCTGCGTGTGGTTTAATTTTAGCCCTATTCTTGTCCTGGCCATCATGGACATGGAGAACATGTTGTTCCACCCTGTTTGCAGTAATGCTTTGATACAGAGCAGCAATACAGAAGGGGCAAAGGAAATAGTGGACTGATTCTGCAAGGTCGTGGTTCTTTAAATAGCATTTCATATCAAGGTCAAAAAAGGCTGGATCTACTGTACAGGCAACAGATCAAATCCTAAACTCTTCCTCAGCCAGTCCCTGGAATAGATGCTTATGAGTCCAAACCGAAGGGTGAGTATAAACTTCAAACTCCTCCTTACCAGCAAGTGCTTTCCCAGCTGAGCTAATTAGGCAAAGCCAAGAAAAGGTCTGCCAGCTCTCGCAGATTATGCCCTAAAAGAAAACATGCTTGGCAAGCCACTGAAAAAATGCTATAAGCAGCTCACATGGTCACTGCTTTCCCCTCCACGCTGCTAGAAGTTATCTTCCAGGATTTGATGCTGAGCTCCAGGCTACAAAGTTTCTGTGGGAACTGGATTACCCACAGCTTGTAAAGAAAAGGAGGGTAAGACTGCATGGAAACAAAAAATACTCCCCACCTTTCCCTATAGCTCACCTCAAATCCATATTGTTCCTCACATTTGTGGATAAAGCCTAAAAGTTTGATTCCATGATTTCAGGAAAAAGACTAGTGTATATATCTCCTTTAAAAATGACCCCCAAATAAACCATCACACTGATCACAGAGCATATAAAAAAATAACAGGAATTCATTACTGTTAACTTCTAACGGAATGAGGAATCTAGTTACTCATTTGTGCCCTTAAAAACTCCTATCCAGAACTCTCATTCTCCTGTAGGAGTAAACCACTCAGAAAATGTGTCCTTCTCTAACTGCTGGTTAGAGCATGTATGCACCCAGTGCAGTCTCTTTTCAGCAGCCTCCTCACTAAATGAGTGTTTCTCATGTTGCATGCTTAACATGTTTTATTTTCAATGTAAGAAGTATCAGACTCCTTCCCCACTCTGACTCAGGGAGGGTTTTCAGCACACATTCCCACCAGAGCATCATATGTTGCCATACAGTCCAGATTTTCACTCAATGCCAAAAAGAGAACATAATAGACTTTGGGCCCATATGCACTACATTTTTTGAATAATACTTCCATATTGCATGTTGTTACATTATATTACAATGAGCTAATGACAAGATTGTTCTTGAATAACTAACCTCCAGAAAAGTTAATTTCCAACACTGCGGCACGACAGTTCAACATCTGCTCATGGCCAGTACATGGGGTTTGGTAAATAACACCAGTTACATAATATAAATGGGAATTGCTTGGTTACAAATCTAATGTGCATAAGCCTCTGATGCATGTAGTTTCTCTAACATTAAAAAAAAAAAACCAAACCATTTCACATGTCACAGTTTACCCACTGCTGCATTATCTCATTAACTATCTCCTCCAAAAACAGACTGGGAAAGCAAATCCTACTGAAAATCCACAGATTTAGGGCACTTACAGGGGTTGGTGTAATGGCATGCCCCAGAACCTGAGCTTTTGTATAAACAGATGCACAGCATTCCTGGTCTTTTTTGGTCACATTGAACTGGAAAAACACAGCATCCTAACCTCTTCCCAAATGGGCCAAGAGGTTCAGGATGCTGAGCTGAAGTCCTTTGACAGGTCAGACGTGGCTCGAGACGCTCAGCTATGAGCCCTTCTGCAGGTTCACGACAGTGACTGAAGCCAGCGCTGCAACAGGAGGCACCCAGGTTTGCCAGGTGCCCTCTCAACCCTTCAGCATCCCGCTGTTTAGCCCTGCATTCCCAAAAAAGCCCCTTCCATATTGAGTGAAGGGAGTTCGGTGCCCGAGAGGAGCATCAGCAAAATGTGAGTGCATGGCATGAGCCCCTGTAAGAGCTGCAAGGGACCCCCGAGTTTCTGCCCAGGACTCCAGCACCCCACAAAGGGTGCAAAAAACCCTCAATGTTGTAGCATTCAGACCTAATTTCTACTGTAAATCCAGCCCTGGTAGCACACCAGGGAGAGATGAGTTCCCCAAGCAAAGGCACGCCATGGCAGCTTTCCCCGTGCCATCACGTAGACCCTGGCTGCAGGGAGGGTGGAGGTGCTTGGATGGGGGGATCTGACTCCCCCCATCTGCACTGGGGTGCAATAAGGGGCACAAGCAAGAGAGAACAAGCCCTGTCATGATGTATTTAATAAGCCCAAACCCAGAAAAAATGACTGCTAACACACAGTGTCTGAAAAAGCAGAGAAAACTGGCCACAAAGGAACCAAAGGCATGCAAGGATGCCCTCCCCTAAGCAGAGAAATATATCCCGCTGCTCAAGCGAAGGATTTCTCAATGAGTATGGGCGGGTGGAGGGAAAAAAAGAAGGCCAGAGACTGCAAACCACACAGCCTCTAGCTGCTCTACACTTGATTTCCGTTTTAAATAATCTGCAACACTACTAGGCACAGACATCATTTAGAAATGAACGTAAGCAGAGGAATGACATTTCTATGCTGCCTCACAGTCATTTTGTGTGATCTGCACCAAAAATAAAAATGCCACTTTGCCAGACACTGGAATCTCCATCTCCTAGCAACACCTCCCCGCCCAGCGTTTTACTCAAGACCCTCCAGCTCCTGCCTATAAACACAGCTTCCTTCCCCAGTGTGTGTAAATGAGATATATAGATACACATGCATATAAGCATGCACACATACATGTGTTTATTTAAAAGCCAGAGGGAAAATTAAGCAAATTCCCTCAAGCCTGAGCCCCGGCACTGCTTTCCAGGAGTGCACCATGCTCTGCATAACAACTGCTCTCAGCTCTCACTGACACTGATGCAGGTGGAAGGTGCTCACCCAGCTGGTGACATGCTTGCTGCCAAGCGAAGGGCTTTCTATAGTCTCCTGTAAGCCTTAAGACCCAAAAATATACCCTATAAATTAAAAACCTGATTAATATTAATTCAATATTTCTAGTAAACAGCTTCTGGGTGTACAACAGGCTGCAGAAACGATGCGTCAGTTTGCCCTCAGCTTTAGTTGCCAACTTTTAGGCAAAAGCAAAACGGCAAAATCTACATACAGCAGCTCCTGTTAAACATCTTAGTTTAACCATTAAGAAAATACCATTTGAGATCTCACCTATTTGTTGTGGTGCTTCATTCAGGCAGAGTCAGGGCTTGCCAAGACTGGAAGCAGAGATCAAACAAACCCCACACGCTCTTGTGTGCAAAGACAGAAGAGAGCTGCCGAGAGCTTGCAAGGTAAAGACTTACCTGGACTGACAATTTCGTAGCTGCCTGAAGACAACAGAGTTTTCTCAAGCTTTCCAGGAGACAGTAAACTTTAGATAAGATAATAGCAATAGTATTTGTAAATACTGTTTCTCTTATGCATTCAAGTACATCCATTGTTCTGATTGAACAGATTCAGTTTCATTACACTACATATGGTTTTGTATTACAGCAACCTTCCTGTTTCTACCCTGAGCTTCTTATTTTAGTTATTTATATTATTGGATTTGTTGAATTAAGTTGTCATTTTATTATTTATGATAGTACAGTTGCATAGTCCAGTCTTTTGTTTACACACCTTCCCAAATTGCTCTTTACTACTTCAGAGAGGGGATTGCATTTGTGACTGCCTTCTGCTACTTCTTGTGGCTGAATAAGAAATGGAGAGGTCAGAATTAACACTGTTAAAACATGGTAGAACTACTCGTCAAATAAGCTAGACCAATTTCAGGGTTCAACCATGCTACTTACTGATGAGCATGCATGGTTTTTTTAATGTGAACTATTCACATGGTCCAGACATAGTTTACATCCTATTTAGGAGATGAGGGAGAACATCCTGCTTTCCTTAGGAAACTTTTTGGACTTTCAGCTGAAATTGTCCATCGGGTGACTGCTTGAAAGAGAAATGCATCTGAGCCTCTACACAAACAACAAACCATTTCCACTAGCACAGCTCTCTAAGCTGAGGAGCAGCTCCTGCTTTGCCTGAGCTCTGGTTTGGAGACGCAGAGGTCCCAGGACAGCATTCACAGGGGTCCCATCACCCAGGCAAGAGGCAACTGAGGCCACGTCACTGCAAAGCAGGGAGACTTTCACCTTACAGCAAACACACCCGCGTCAGCTGCTTGCCAGTCTCAGTTACTGTGCAGCATGGCAAGGGCTTTCTTTTTTGGGGTTGCAGTTGTCTTTTTAATGAGTAAAAAGAAATCTTCATCACAGGAAAGAGTTGGGATCACTAAATGGGTGTTTCCTTCAGGACAGGGTTTTCTTCTCCCAAAAGTACATTTCTAATAAGAAGTTCTAGCAAGAAATAGCCCACTTAGAGCAGCTGTTATTATTTAATATACAACATCACCATACCAGACTGCAGGCTGTCCCAGGGCTGAAATGCTAAGGAATGGATGAGTTGTTAGCTCATGAGAAACAGCATCTGACAGCACTGCCAAGATATGGAGATGGTTTCGGCTGGCTGCACTGACTGCTGATGTATTGATGTTTCCTTCCTCGTGCATCTGGTTTGCTCCTTTGTATTAACACAGCTACTGACCCACAAGAAGGCTCCTGTAGCTGCTTTACCAAGGGAGAACGCTTATCCACCATCACACCCCAATGCACTGCCCAGCAGCTGCTAGCAGTGGGCAGCACCACCATCACCCCAAATTCAGCCCTTCCCAACCACACACATGAACTTACTGGGTCTCCACTCCTCCCAGCCTGCAGTCCAGGGTGAAGGAGAGCAAGGAGATATCCGTAAGTGCCACCTCCCTTCCTCAGCATACAAGACCCAGGGCCTGGCACCACTCAAGCAGGCAGGTCCTCACACCCACTGTCCACCTTACAACCACGCTTCTCCATGACACTTCCTTTCTCCCCCTTCAGCCCACCATCCCACCACTCCACAACCCTCCACCCCTTCCTCCCTGCTCCCCCACCTGCCCATGTTATTTTATTCCCATCAATCCCTTTTACCCATCCACCCCTTGTCTCCCAGCCCATGCTACAGCTGGGCCTCGCAAGGTGTGTGTGGGGCCATGCTTCCCACCCCACGGCACATCCCTCTTGTGGAGGTGTGCTCTCCAGACCTAATGCAACTTCCCTGGCTGGTGCCACCCCAAGCAAAGTGTCACCAAAAGGAGGGATCGACCCAAAGAAAGTGCACCATAAGGAGGGTCTATCCCAAGGACAGTGTCACCCTCAGGTGGGTGTCACTCGCAGGCATCTGCTCTCCAAGGAGGGTACCACCTCCAAGCAGGTGCACCCCAAAGAGGGTGCACGGTAAGCAGGGTGCATCCCAAGGAGAGTGTCGCTCTTAGACAGCTGCACCGTCCAGGCAAGTGTCACTCCAAGGGGGGTGCCACCTTCTGACAGCTGCCACCCCAAGCCAGGTATACCATAAGGAGGGTGCACCCCAGTGTCCCCATCAGGTGGGTGCAGCCCAAGGAGGGTGTCCCCTAAGGGTGGTGTCACCCCAAGGAGGGTGTCACTCCCAGGCAGATGCACAGCAGGGAAGGTGTACCCCGAGGACAGTGTCACCCAAGGAGGGTGTCACTCCCAGGCAGGTGCACGGCAGGGAAGGTGTACCCTGAGGACAGTGTCACCCAAGCAGGGTGTCACTCCCAGGCAGGTGCACGGCAGGGAAGGTGTACCCCGAGGACAGTGTCACCCAAGGAGGGTGTCACTCCCGGGCAGGTGGACCCCAAGGAGTGTTCAAACCGCACAGGGTGCACCAGCAGAAGGGCACGCCCCGAGGAGGGTGTCACCCCCAGGCAGATGCCGCCCTAGAGGAGTGTCACCCCCAGGCAGGTGCACCCCAAGGAGGTCTCTCCCACACACGCACCCCTCCCCACCTGGCATCCGCGGCGGGCGCGCCCCTCCCCGCCCCCGCGGCCGCGCAAGCCGCCTCCCGCGCGCCCGGCCCGCCGCGCCCCGCCGCGCCCCGCCGCGCACGCCCCGCCGCCGCCGCCGCCGCCGCTCCCGCCCGCCGAGCCGCGCCGAGCCGGGCCGGCCCTGTGCATTGTGGTCCGTCGGCGGGGGGCGAACATGGCCGAGAAGCAGAAGCACGACGGGCGGGTGAAGATCGGCCACTACGTGCTGGGAGACACGCTGGGGGTCGGCACCTTCGGCAAAGTGAAGAGCTGAGTACCGCGGCCGCGGGGAGGGGGCCGGGCTCGCTGGGCTGCGCCCCTCCGCCGCCTTCCCCCCACCCCCCCGCCCGCTAACGCGGGCCTCATCGCCGGGCATCGCCTCCCCTCGGCGGCTCCCCCGCCGCGGGGCGGCCGCTCAGCATCCCCGGGGGGCGGCGGGGTCCGGCGGGGCGCCGCGGGGGGCGGGCGGGCGGGCGGTGCTCGGCTGGCGGCGCCCGGCGCCTCCCCGGTGGGGACGGGGTGGGAGGCGTCCCCTTCTCGGGGTTGGCGGGGGACAGGGCTGAGGGGGGTCGCGGGTAGCTGGTGGGAGATGCAGACCTTGTCTTTCGGTAGCAGGGCGGTGTGGTGCCGTTGCCTGCCGCAGCCCCCCGCTCCGGTGCTCCGAGCAGGACCCACCAAAACTTTCCTCCCGAACTAGGAGGAAGGTGGCGGGAAGGTTGACCAGCAAACCAGGCATCCTTCCCCCTCTGTGCCGAGGCCGTGGTCCCTGCTGCCCCTTCCTTCCTAGAGGGATGGCAAGTGCTTCGTAGCGTGAGGAACCGGGAGCAAAAGGGTTTTTTTCCGCTGCCCCTCTGTACATCGCCCTGGGGAGCAGAGCAGCCTTCCCGGCGGCCTGGGAAGCGGCTCCCGCGGGGCTGAGACCTGCAGCAGGCAGGGATGGAGGGGTCGGCTCAGGCTTGGGCTATACACAGGGATTCCTCTGTCATTCATGCCAGAGTAGTCAACTGGCATTTTCAAGGCACCAGCTTTGCTTTACCTGACTGTAAGATTTCCAAATATTTGTATTTCCTTTTCCTGTGAATTCTGCCATTATATGCAAATTTTATTTTTTAATCAAGATATTAAAAAAAAAAAACAAAACCCAAAATTTATTGTCTAAGCAAAATGGATAGCTGTGATTCCTGGTTGGAAATGGGTTTAGCTGAAGCCAGCAGAGCAGCTGTCCCGC
Source organism: Platalea leucorodia (assembly GCF_965183815.1). NCBI lineage: Eukaryota > Metazoa > Chordata > Aves > Pelecaniformes > Threskiornithidae > Platalea > Platalea leucorodia. The sequence continues at coordinate 25,896,974 of NC_138827.1, read as the reverse complement.
TCAGTGTGTCCCTGCCGCTCCGGGAGGTTACCCGCAGTGCTGTGGCTCGTCAAAGGGGTGATGTGCCCATGCTCAGTGACTGGAGTTTTAAAATAAAAATTGACAGCAGGGGAAAGAAACCACCGCAACCACTGGAGCTAAATCCACCTGTGACTATTAATCAGGCCCCTAAAAATATATTACTGTGTTTAATCCCAAACCACAAATTTACTGAGTAAAGAATTATCTGAATAAATAGTTCTAACAGCAAGGACCATTTAAATCACTCGCGTATACCAGCAGACCTCAAAAAGTGCTCCAAAGGTAATTTTTTTCTTGTGGACCAAATTAAGCCTGCCAACAATAGCCTTTTTTCCTTAACTACCTTCCAGGAGTAGTGAGCACAAATACCCCCCACCCCACATATGACCTGACTTTGGTAAAACCTGACAGTTTCCAAAGAAACATTAAAAATAACATGAAAGATTTCCTAGCTCAAAATCCTTTATGGGTAAGTAGTACCCTTTATATATTTTTTTCCCTTAACATTTTGCCTACAACTGACAGGTGAAGTTTGGACTTGAGCTTAGAAACTGAGATGAAGAAACTAGATCTCTTGTTTAGACAGCATTATAGTATTTTAATCAAATGAGCATTAGAAAAGCCTGTATTCACCCTATTTAGCAAGAAACATGAGAGAAGTGAAAAGATTTTGGCCTGATGGGTTCAGGCTTTCTATATGTTGTGTATAATAATTGCTTTTTCACTAAGAAGGCCAGTGCCATCAGTGGCATTTCTTGTTGCTGATGTGTTTTTTTCAGACTCTGCCTTGCACAAGACTTTGTAAGACGCACTTTTTTGTGCCTTACTCCTCAAAGAAATCATAAATTACACGTTTTAAGGATTACAATTATTAAGGAAATAAAAAAATGGTAATGAAAGGGAAGGATTTAGTGATGATGGGGTACTAACCAGAGCTTGGATTTGTGGCTGGAGCTGAACAGTCACTTTGAGCCATCAGAAACCAGAGATATGACAGAAAAAGTCCCTGCCGACCTGTTGGGATGTTTGTTCTGGCTCAGCACTGCCTGGGTCGTCAGTGAACTGATCCACCTAAAAACTAGCTAAATGCTGCGAGAGATGGTTAGTTTTAAGACCATTCGGTTCCTTGATCTTGCTTATAGCAAGACTGTACAAGGCATGGAGGGGAGCAAATAGGTTCGGAGATGAGAGCAGGATTTTGGTGATAATACTGAAATTCCAGCTGGAAATGGTGATTAAAATGCAGCATCTTTTTACAAGAGAGGAAGGTGGCAGGAGTTAACATAGTGGATGTGAATGTGGTGGATGGATAGGAGGTCTCATGCCAAGGGTCAACGTTACTATGCAGGATTTTGCCAATTACAGGGAGAGCTGGTGATAGTTATTTTCTGTGTCCTCCAGGTGAAAGATAAGATTAATCTGCAGAAAATAGGACTGTGGAAATTATCTTGGATTTTGAGTTTAGTGAAGCAATGAAGGAAGGAGGTGGCATCTCCTCCACTGGTGGTTGGTAAGAACAGATTAGACAAATTGCTGCTATGTTTGTCCTGGGCACATCCCACCCTGCGGGTCCCCAAAGAGCTCTCCTGCGACCGCAGCCTTCGCACAACAAGGTTCATGGTGGTTGCAGCTTGGAGAGCTTAAATCAAAATCCAGCAGAATAACACAAATATTTTTCCATGTGGTGCCACACATGACATCCCTGGTGGCCACTTGGTGGTTTCTTACCCTACGCTTGTTGGCCACCAAGGTGATCAATTTGTGGTCCCTCATGGACCGGCAGTGCTTGGGTTATGTTTATGTTGGTTATGATGGCATCTCCATGGGCTCGAGTTGGGGTTAGATCCCGTTTTCCCAGGCACTGTACCATTGCCGCTGAAGGACAAACCTTGCATTGGAGGGAAGATAAACTAGAGGAGACTGAACAGATGAAGGAAAGGGAAAGAAAGGATGATGTAACATACGAACAAGTGGCACTGGGGCAGAATTAATGCAGCGTTGCTAAATATATGCTTTGGATGGATTTCATTTGTAACTTTGGGCTAAGATAAGGGCTGGCACAGCTGATAGGAAAAGAGTTTTCTCACCCCTCCCTAAACTTTTACATTCTCCTGAAGCATTTGCAAAAATGTTAACTGCTTGTGCTACCTGAGCTGCATCAAAAAGGCACCCAGAGGTAGGCTTTGTTGGTACCTGCTGTAAAAAAACATGCCGTCAAGGGGTTTTAATGATTATCTCAGCTTATGGTGGGATAAACACTATTCCTCCTTATTTTTTCTTTTATAAAAATAACTAAATTAGAAGGGTCCTGTTTCAGAAACTAATTCTATTATATCTCCTCCCTTCTTTCCTTAATAGCATCAGATGCTGAAGCATTCTCATGCCCAGGCAGTCACACATGCAAGCAGATGGGGTAGCGGCTAAGGACACTCACACCATGTCCCGTTTGGTGCCGTTTTTTGGAGTTTAGGGTCAGCATTACCGCCTAACCCTCATGGCTGCGGTGTTTTGTGCAATGCTGCTCCTCATCTCAGTGTCGAGTCAGTCTCCTCTGCTCGCCCCAACAGAGCCCTGGTTGCTGGTTTTAAGCTACGGTGGAGCTCATCTGAGTATTTGTCACTGAAAGACAAGACATATACTCAAATCCCCTTTCTAATACTGCCACTCAGACCTCCCTCATTCCTCTGCGCTTTTGATCCAGGGAGGTAGTGAGAGGGAAGGAGAAGGCTTCCTCACCATCACTCGAGACCACCATTGCCCATCCTTGGGGTGAGGAGAGGACAAACCCATTAGAGACAAGCTGCATGAGCATCCCCTTCCATGCCTGTGGCAGGCATGGGACCTGCCACTGCTCCTCATCCTGGGGCTGGATCATCCCACCAACATGCTCCAGCACATGGGGTCAGAGACAGCGACTCTGTGAGAGGGGGAAGTTTGTCCTTACTGCCCCACGTCAAAATTCCTGCATCTGCAGCCGGAGAGACCTGAAAGGCTTAAAAGGCTCCCACCACATAGCAAATTATATTCTCTCTTTGTCTCTATCTCTCAAGGCGTTCGAGTAGGCTTAACAAGCCACTGGGGACTGAAACAATAATATCTCTGTATCTAATGCTTACTGTAAGCAAAAGATGGATTACAAAATAGACTGTTTATTTTTAATTATTAATGTGTTTGAGCTAGCAAACCTTTTGCAGAGTTACACATTGTTTGTCATGGATGGAAAGGAGATGAACTATTCGGCAATGGTATTAAAACCAATAATTTTTCATTCCAGGCATGGCTATTTTTTTTTTCCAAATGTATAATAAACATTTTTCAAAGCACGTACTGGGGTAAAGCCAGAAAGGGTTTGTCTTGAAACAAAGGATGGCAGAAATCAGAGTTTTCTTCCCAGTTCAGTGATAAACCACTTTGCTTTGCTGTTCCTCAGTTTCCCAACTTATGGCTTAGTGCATTGTAATTCTTCAATGGAACTGAATAAATCAAGGGCAGCTTTCAAAGTACAGCTTCTCATGCTCCCAGGAAAGAGAGAGCAGAGGTATCGCAGTGCCATAGTTGACCAAATCAAATGCTGCTGGTAAAAGACCTGATCTCAAAGATGTCTGCTGAAGTTCTTCCTCCTCTGTCACCCCTTCCTCAGCCGCCTCGGTGCAACATATGCCACGCATATACCACGACAACCTTGGCAAAGAGAGATCAGTGCCCTTTATAAGACTACTATTGGCACAACTTGGGGACAATTCCTTGCAGTGACCAGAGAGGCTGTACCGCAGCCCCCTCACAAGCTGCAGTAAAGCTCGACCATGCTTTTGCACCCCTTGCACATGCACTGCTTTGCAGAGTCTTGCTCCAGCAGAGCCTCCCCAGCATGGGGCAGGCCCAGCGCTGCCCTGCTCTCCTCTCCCCAAGGATGCACCAGGGAAAATGCCTCCTCGGACTATTTACAGCGCTCTCCTTGCATCGTACAAGAGGAATTATCTGCCTCCTCCAGCCCTCAGCTAATCCCTAAATATACTGCAAAGCTTAGTTTATTTTCATTTCGTCTAGTAGTTTTAAGTATTGCAAGGAATAAAATGGACATGCAAAGTGGTGCTTTAATTTTCAAGGCAGTAAAGTGTTTTATTTTTAGGATGCTCTTATTGAGGAAAGAATCTCTGGCAGGTCTTATCTGGTGGCTAATAATAGTGACCTCGCGTGCCCTGAGCCATGCCGGCGCTGCTGCCCTGCCCTTCTCATGCTGTCTGCTTATGCCGTTTGCTTCTGATCAGCTCATTAAAGCCTCCAAAATTACGGCGTCTAATAATGTAATAACAAGGTTTGCTCATAATTATTAACTCCTTGCACTCTATGTTATTACTGGAAGGGTAATGTTCATAATTAGAGAGCACAGATATTTACTGTAAGCAAGTTTTCTGTGCAGTCTTTAGAAAACCATCCATATGTCACCATTTTTAATATCACATTAGAAAATACTGAGAAGGGGTAGTTCATGGCCAGAGAACCCTTTTAGATATAAACATCCGATTGACAGTTTTCAAGCAGTTTCTGCTGTTGACTTCAATATAAATCTTGCTTCCTAGGGGTTTTTTATTTTTTTGTATAGTCTGTTTATTGATAACAAATGGATCAAATGCTGAATTCGTTTCACATTATTGTTGTTAGTGCAATTACCCCAGTGACAGTGGTGCTAATCCCAGTTTGTGGTTACTGTTTGTCCCTGTACACAGGAGATAAGCATCAGCATCTCAATGCACTAAGTGCGTATTATAAAAACCCATACTGAAGTTTGTATCTTTTTTAAACCCAGAATTTGGTCTTGCAGTACAGCAGTGTTCCTGCAGCTTGTCATCAAACCAAGAAGCACGCTTGAGAAAGTATAAATAGAAATTCATTTTAGTAATGCAAATCCCACAGTCCTATTTTGGGCAGGGAAAATCCCTGTGTCATTTTTTTAAAAGAAGTGTGATGGTCTAGTTTTAAAGACTGGGTTTATTAGGGATTTAATCAACCAGTGTGTTATGGTGGAGATTCTCCTCTGCCATTTAAATATATCTGTTTCTGATTGATCTAGCTTTTACATGCTATAAATCCTTGCAAATTGGCTTTGGATATGACCTCCTCCAATAACTCACTCTGTTTTATTTACTTGAGTGTTTTTTGCAGATAAGTCCCCTCCCTTCTGTCTTCCATGAATCTAAGGGGAAAACAATAAAGTGAAGAGACAAAAACCAAGTCTAAAATATTTCACCCCCTCATCTTTTGTTTTTTTCCCTTCAAGCATTGCTTTTTGCTTATAAATCACAGTGTCCTAAATTGCTTGTATGAATCTTGCTACACTGTTTAGTGACTTTGCAATGCTTTCTAATAGTTGGCGAACACCAGCTGACGGGGCACAAAGTAGCAGTAAAAATACTCAACAGACAGAAAATACGGAGCCTGGATGTGGTTGGGAAGATCAAACGAGAAATTCAAAACCTTAAACTCTTCCGGCACCCTCATATTATCAAACTGTAAGTACCCTTTCTGCTATGTGTTCAACTTACTCCTCCATCTGCAAAGTCTTCATATACACAGTTGAAAGGGTTTCAGGAGATGGCTTGGAATAGTAAAAAATGTTAGGTGTGTGGTCAAGTTTTTGCATGTTAGAGCAAACACTGCTTTTTGAGAGTCTCCCATTAACTTACGTGGGGACGCAGTTGACACATGAAATCATGGAAGATGTTTCTTCCATTGGGAGTCTGGGTTTCTGTAACAGCCAACAGACTGATGTCCCTGCATCAAGTTTTGCTCAGCTAAACCTATCCAAGCTGCCCTCTCTTCCATGCAGAGGCTGTTATAAAGGTGCGTAGAGAGAGTCTGGGTTTTCCTGCATTGGGATACTATTAGGAGTTTTTGTGATGACCCTTTTTTGGCTTTGTGTCTCCAGACTTGAAGCTGCTGAAAATTGTGCCTCAGGAATTGTAGCACGGTCAGGCTCACAGAGTGAAGCCTTGGCCTGAAGTCAATAGGATTTACGTTTTAATGGCCTGATTATCCAGAGCTTAAAGGAACATTTTTTTTAAATTTATTATTCAGACATAAGTTTTCAAAGTTGCCACTCTGATGAACCTGAATTTAAGTTGTAAATCAGCACCTGCACTCCAGCCTCTGGGATTCCTTCTCAATCCCCAGTTTGTGCAGCCAGTCCACATTAATGAGGCACTCGATAATATCTTTGGCATTTCTATAAAAGAAAGCGTTGAATGGTAACTGCAAGGATAAGTTGACATTTAGGTCAGCCTTAAAACTGGCATGAGATATAGCAAATACCTGGGACTTAGAGGCAAGGGAAAACAAATTCTCTCTACAGTTAAATAACTAACCATGCAGCAACTGTTGACTTTAGAGTAACTTCACAGTTCCATGGATTTATTGGAGAACAGATTGGTATTATTTCATGAAAAAGCCAGCAAGAGCCCTCAGCTGTGCATCCAGCATCCTGCAACTTAAGTCCTGTTCACACAGTTGCCTAAAATTTAACCCAGTTTAACAATATCCGTGTTCTATGGTACATACTGCAATCATGAAATACAGTGATAAAGAAAAGAGGTGAGGAGGAGAGCACGGTACATAAACCTCCTCTTTCAATAGCTTTTTACATATACATAAAAGAAATAGTGGGGCACTTAACAATAACTTAGATGTCTGGGTCCAAAGCACTTCAGAAAAATTAAGTTGATCCTGTTGATTTTTATGGGACTATCACCTGTTCACTTGCTGATCTCTGAAAATTGTTTGAAATCTGTTTGTTTCAAACTACAACCCACAGAAATTCAGCTATAAATAAAAAAGGCAAACAACAACATGTCTGAAATAAAACAGAGGGGGGTATCAGCTGGTGCTGCTATGAATTCCTGTAGCTTCATCGTCCTCAGTTGATCACTGGCCGTTTGTACCTGCTGGGACACTGAAATGCCTTTGCCATCCTCAGGGATCATTTTGAATGAAAATGGAGAATAAATTTGTGAGTCAAGGGTGATACTCTTTTTTTTTCTTTTTCTCCGTTCTAGGATACAGGGGGATTTAATATTTGAAAAATAGCTGTGATCTTTTGGGGTGCTCATCTTTGTTTCTATACCTTTCCAAAAGAAGCTTCCTCTAGTGTCTAGAGTTCTTCTTTATCTCCTTTATCCTTGATATGAGGGAAACCAAATATACCCCCTCCCTGCCCCCAGCTAACAAAGCCTTCATTACTAAACCTCTTCTTGCAGATCTTAGCCAAAATGGAAATTTGAAAGTCAGGACAGTCCTAAATGGGATGGGATTGTCTGGCAGAGATTTCAGAGGATTATTTAAAAGCTTGAAGAAAAAACATAGGTCTGTAAAAGAGATCCTTTCATACACAAGTGAAAGATTATACTTGAAATAAGAGATGGCTTTGCAGAAGTGGAAAGCAATTATAAATGCAAGATCCAAACAAATATTTATTTTAAGGGTTGATATGAAACTAATAATCTGTTTAAAAGCCTTTCCCTCTTCTTCTTAATTATTTTTTTTCTAAATCCACTTGTGTTTTTGAAGGTACCAGGTCATCAGCACACCGACGGACTTCTTCATGGTCATGGAATACGTATCTGGCGGTGAATTATTTGATTACATCTGTAAGCACGGACGTGTAAGTGCCAGTACCATGTCAGCCCAAACACTTGTGTGGGAAGAGGATGGTGTTCAGAAGCAAAACAACTGCTAAAGGGAATGCGGTTAAAGTTAAGGCCCAAAATAGAAGTTGCTTCATGGCAGTCCCATCTAGAGTGTCTCGCACCTGGCTCGCACAAAAGTTGCGTGCGATTTTTTGCAACGTTCTGTGATGTATTTCAATATGCAAACCAAAATATCCAAGGCAACGTGTTGCTTAGTACAAATATTTGGAAAACTAGCATATTTTTGTAATTTTTAGCTATGGGTTGCCTGTCAAAACCCCCACAGTTCAGCAGCAGATTTACGTGTGTGCAGGGCACCAGAGGGGAAGAACACTTGGTGTGGTCTCCGTCCCAGTCATTTGCCTCCCCCTTGGCTCCACGTAAGGTTTTTTGAAGACTTTTTAAGGATGTGGCTTATCTGAACAACATTTTCAAATGCCAGTAATCCTGCTGGGTATAAATCACCTGAGGCATAGGTTGAGCCCATGAAATGTGATACTGTGGTTACAAAGAAAATCACTAGTGTCTGCCCTGTGGACATCCTCGTAGGCAGGGAGAAATCGCAGGGCAAGGAGATAAAAACAGGATGAAGTGGACATCGACAATAAGGCTTCAGGTGAAGGATCAGCCCATCATACGTTACCTCTCTGTACTACAAAAATCAATACATTTACAATAAATTGGTTTAGATTAGTGCACTGGTCGATGGAGCTGACTCCATTTACTATTCTATGTATAGTTCTGATTTCCAGCACATTTTGCCCATCTGGATCTTTTCAGTGACTAATTTGGATCCTTTCTGAACTTTTGCATTCAGAAACTGTAGGAAGTCATCAGTAAAAATAATCAGTCTCCTCATCATTTTAAAGATAATTTCTCTAATATAGCTCATACAACTTTATAGCTAATATTGCTATATAGCCAATTAAAATCATCACAATATTCCACCTTTAGCTTTTTTTTCCGAAGCCATCTGTCCATGAGGAATTGCTCCTTTCAGCATTCTCTGCGGTGTTTTGTCCAGCCCCAATCTGCATGTCCTGTATAGCAGAACTGGTCCCATTGAGACAGCAGGCCATTGCCTCATAGCTGCTACCAACAAGTTCTTCTTGATAGCTCAGCTAAATTTAGGTTTCTAATTTCATCCCTGGGCTATATCATTTGCAAACACTAGCACATTATAAAATGCAAGGGGGGAAATCTGCTTTATTTGCTACTTCTGGTCACAAGCATGCTGTGATTTTCTCTCTGCACCCTGGAACGTTTTGGCTCCTTGCTAAGTCAAACCTTCCCTTGCCAGCTCCGCACGTAGACCAACCTTCAGGACTATTTCGCCTTGCATCCGTAGGTTGAAGAGGCAGAAGCTCGACGCCTTTTCCAGCAGATTCTCTCCGCGGTGGATTACTGCCACAGACACATGGTTGTCCACCGAGACCTGAAACCAGAGAACGTGCTGCTGGATGCACACATGAATGCAAAGATAGCTGATTTTGGTATGTGACCCCAGCAGCATTCCAGAAATGCAGCCAGCTCCGAGGCGCTTGCTGGAGCGTGTCCGTGTAGCATGCCTTACAAAACCCAGAGCCTGTTTTGCTAACCACTAGCAGTTGCTTTACCTGAAAAGCCCACAGTTATAAACACCGGCCTTTTTGCAAAAGCAGGGATTACTTATTGTAGGCTGCTTCTGTACTGGCATTGAGAATGGAGCAGCAAAGTAATTTGCAAATCTTTGTTATGTTTTAGTATAATCACCTAATATAAAGATTTAGCTAATTTATGTTTAAGACAGACTCAATGCCGTTAATTCCAGGGTGAGCTGGCTGCGTGTGTTCATTTTCATGTGTGTTCTCCATACGTTTGGCCGTGTACTCTTGGCCTCACTTCATTTTACAAATGAGCAGTAACAGGAGTCTTTAAGTGGCATTACCAATAGAAATCCATTGAAATAGCTGGGCTACCGGCTCAGCCCTGGTGACTCTTTTCTAGTAGTGATAAATCCTTTTGAAGATTTACAAATTTCACAACCCCACACAATTCCCATATAAAGTAAGTGCTCTGGGATGAATTATGTCTCTTTTCCTCTGTGCTAAAGAAAGAAAACTCTGGAATTTGCAGCTTAGAGAAGCAAAATTAGCCTGGAGTGAATATTCCTTGGTTGGATGTGGAAAAAAAAATAAAAAAAAAAAATTTGCAAATCAGCTCAAATGAGTATCTAAAAACAGTTCCCCTGCAAATTTCCCCCCGCACTTGCTATACGTCTCCTGTGTGCGACATGAAGTCCTCTGTGACTGGACCTTCACATCAAACATCAATATGTAGTAAACATCTTGTTTTTAGGCTTGTCCAACATGATGTCAGATGGCGAATTTCTACGCACCAGCTGTGGTTCCCCAAATTATGCAGCCCCTGAAGTCATCTCTGGAAGGTAGGACATTCCACTTCTAATCAGAGGCTATGTGAGCCCATGGTCTTTAAATTTGTTCTTGGGACTGGAAACAGCTTTGCACATCTAGTAAAAGCAGCTGAATCCTTCCAGCCTATATTTTATGTTTGGGTGAATCTACTGGCAAAAATCTGAGTTTTCTTGGTTATTACATTTCTCAATAGCTGTAATAGCAAACCATGTTTTGCTAAAGATGTTTACTTTGGAGGAATTGTTAATAGCAGATGTTGACAGTTTATATTGCTAATTAAAGAGAGTGAAAATTACTCTTTGGATGCAAATACTGAGGTTTCAGATGAAAAGGCTTTTCCAGACCACCCCCTTCTCTCCTGCCCACCTATAATATAATATAACACAGTGTTAATAAGGAAAACCATTCAGGAAGAATCAGGAAGATCTTTCATCACTTCCCTACACTGCTGAACTGTTGTATTGAAAGTACTGGTCTTCTCCTTCCTTAAGCTAGGGGTTTTTTTTGTGACAGTAGGTTCAACCATCATAACTTTGTTTTGAATGGATGAATTGAATTGACAAACCTCCAGTGTGGTTGCAGCTCTCAGCATGCAACATCTGTACAACACATGGCATGTTTTATGAGGGCGTGTAGTGATAGGACAAGGGCTAATGGCTTTAAACTGAAAGAGGGTAGATTTAGATTAGATAGGAAGAAATTCTTCACTGTGAGGGTGGTGAGGCACTGGAACAGGTTGCCCAGAGAAGTTGTGGATGCGCCATCCCTGGAAGTGTTCAAGGCCAGGCTGGGTGGGGCTTTGAGCAAACTGGTCTAGTGGAAGGTGTCCCTGCCCATGGCAGGGGAGCTGGTATCGTTAAGGTCCCTTCCAACCCAAACCATTCTATGATTCTATGTTGAACGCACTCTGCAAGGTTGAATTGGACTTTGCCATGTTGATACAGAAATGTTACCTTCTATATTTTACTGTCAAGAACCTAAGTTACCTAGAATGTAGTTACTTCCCTAACTCTCTCTATAATAGCATAACAAGGATTGCAAATACAGATTTTCAAATTTTCACTCCTCTGTATGGTCCTTCAAACTGCCCATCTCCACATTATCTGCCCCATACTTTTGAATCACCCTTTGCATGAGCATTAGTTTCCCTAATCCAACATATTTTTGCCTGTAACTATAGCTTTTAAATACAATATTTTGTTCAAAGTGTCTTAGCTGTGATTATGATTATTTTATCCCTGTTTACACCAGTGCAAGTGTTGGCAGAGTATCCTAGGAATTAGATCAGCATCCAAAAACCCTGTTGTGACTACAGCTCTACGTGCGAAAGCAAGTAAATCTTCATTGTCAAGAGGGAGACAAAGCCAGAAACTCTACTGTGATTAAAAAAAAAAATTAGTATTATTTACATGGCCTTTTCAATAAAGAAGGCCAGAAGTACATTTTTTTCAGTTCCTATAGGAGACAAGGCACATGGTAGATTATAAAGTCCTTGCCGTCCCAGTATGCAAAGCCTGATTGTTTGAAGGATACAGGCAATACAACTTATTAACATGAAAAGTAAGAAAAAAAAACAAAAACAAACCTACATGTTGCACTTTTTCACCAGCTACTGCTGCAGCCCTCCCGCATCACTACCACTTACAGTAGCAGTGAGCTTGATTTTTATACTCCTGAATTATATGCCAAGCTGCCCTCTTCTCATAGCTATAGCAGTGCACGAGAGCTGCATTTGTGGGGAAGAGGCATGATCTGCTGTTCCTGCAGTGGGGTGAATGCCTTGCCAGTGGGTGTGCGGGGCAGGGGTGAGCTGGTTCTTGGCTCCTGCTGCCTTTGCTGGGTAGAGCACAAAAGCAGTAGAGTGTGACAGCTCAGGTCATAAAAGTGCATCTCATTTGCACTTAAAAGTCCAATCAACTGGTCAGGCAATGGGGTTATCAGCAAAACAAGTCAGGCTTCCTGTCTTTTGGAATCGGGCATGGAGGCAAGACCAAGGGGGCATCTAGCTAATTGTCCTCATCTCCAAAATGGCTTTGCTGCTGTCCCTGGCCTCAGCAGGGCAAGTCTCACTCTTGGACGAGAAAAGCCAGTGTTTGGGTGGTGTTCAGAGAATGACCGCATGCATGATCGGTGCTTTTTGTACACCAGTGTGTCTTCAGTGGTGCTTTTCAGGAGGAGCAAGTGCAGGATGATGAGGTTTCATGCAGAGACTTCTGTATTTGTATTTCAACCTCTGTATTTTGGTAGGATTTTACAGCCCAAGGGTAAACACTGCCTCCCAAAATCTCTGAGAAAGCATCAGTTGTAGCAAAAAGAGATAAACAAATTGAGCAAGCAAGCAGCAGGAGAACCCGTATATTTGGGGTGTCCTGACTTGGTGATGCCAGGGAGCACATTAGCAGCTTGTCGGAAGCGGGAGCGCTTGCATACCAGCACGCAAACTTCAACCGAAAATAAACAGAGATATAGTATCTGCTGCTGTTTAATCTGTCTCGCTGAATGAACAGAAATTGCTGGCTGAGCCCTTGGGGCAAACGAGCAAACAACCTGGCAGAGCTCTTGGAAATGTGGGGTTTGGCTTTTTGGAGGGTCTGGCAGAGGCAGGGATGTACACGGCCATCCAGAGGAGCATGGGCAGCCAGCGCCAGCTCTGCCATGTCATTTCCCCTCACCCCTGAGGGATTTTGGCTTAGGCAGGTTTGGCTGGGGGCATCTGCGTGAGCAGCCCGGGGATGGGCTGCAGCTCTGGCCCTGATGGAGCTGGCAGCAGGTCCCCAGCTCACCCAGTGGGACCTGCACCCTAACGAAGGAGAAGAGGATGGGGGATGACACCTTTCTCCTGCCCTTGCCTTTGCGCAGGCTGTACGCTGGCCCGGAGGTGGACATCTGGAGCTGCGGCGTTATCCTCTATGCCCTTCTCTGCGGCACTCTGCCTTTCGACGATGAACACGTCCCCACACTCTTCAAGAAGATCCGGGGAGGTGTGTTTTACATCCCCGAATACCTCAATCGCTCTGTTGCCACTCTCCTCATGCACATGCTGCAGGTTGACCCCCTCAAGCGAGCAACCATCAAGGACATCAGGTCAGCCCAGGCGGGATGGGGTGGGCTGGCTGTGTTCAGGGGGCTCTGGTGTAGCAGTGGCAGAGGATGGTGGCTGTCCTGGGCGTCACCTGCTGGCAGGTGGGCAGGGTGGTTTACAGGAGTGGTCAGGTAATCCAGCTGGTTTTTGTCCCAGGTGATTCAAGGAGCACTCCTGCACCCTTCTGTGCTGATGGAGAGGTGGGTGCTGCTGGCTGGCCGTGGGTGATGATGAATAGGGTGATGATTTATATACATCATATATATATATATATAAAATGCTATTTTACCGCATTATAAAATAGCCTCAAAAATCTCTTAGTAGTGCTTAGCAAAACCAGCTATATCATGCAATTAAAGAACTTAATATCCACCAGCCATTTTTCATTACTTTATTTCAAGACCACCTCCCTCTGGGTACCAGTTCAGAATAAGAGGGTCATCATTGTACTTAGTGTCTATCCAATAAAAAAGGAGAAGAAACACAAGAATTACTAACTTAATCCGTAAATATTGGATATAGTTTAAAATGTGAGCAAATGATTCATCTTTAAATGCAGTGTAGTTTTCCTGTTTAGTCAATGAGTGCAGTGCCCATGAACCTTTTATCTGCATGCATCACTGTGGAAGTGCAAGGTAAAGGGAACAATTGGGCTCTTAGCAGATATTTGTGCCTGCAGAGATCAGTAAAAGTTCATAGCTGGTAGCAGGACTTCAAAATTGTCACAATCATCATCTGAGCCATTTTAGAAAAATTTTGTAAAACTGGAGCCTGATATGCATTTTATGAAATTTATAGTAATCATTACATCTAGCTGGTGTGCTAAGCATATATGTAAATAAATGTTACTGGGAATTTCAAGAGTTCTCAGGTTTTTAATGCATTTGCAATGGATGGCCTTAATTTTATGCTTCAGGTAAAACCAACTAAAATGCCTTTTTTACTTCTTAAGACTAGAGGATTTAATTACATCTTAGAGCAGCAGCACATGTGGCAAGATTACAGCTGTTACGCAGAACCTATAGACAAGCCTCTCAAGTGGCATTTAGCCACTTAATTATCATTGACTTCATTGTAAAGTGGTGGGAATCAGGTACCTGGGTAGCTTTGATGCTCTGTATCTCCATCAGACCCATAGTAACAAAAAGCATGAGCATGTCCTAAGTGCTGAGGTCTTACTTCCAAGCCAAGTGAGTAAGCATCCATGCTTGCAAAGTGTCATTGCTGTTGCAATACTGGGAGGACTGTGCAGGGCTGGCTTGAGCTCCCCCATCAGCAGCTGAGGATTAGTCTTAGCTAGACCAAGCGAGGGACTGGTGGCAGTGGTTGCCCCAGCTTGCCTTGCACAGAGCTCACAGTGGCTCCTCTCTGTCTTTCCCCAGGGAACACGAGTGGTTTAAGGAGGAGCTGCCCAGTTACCTGTTCCCAGAGGACCCTTCTTATGACGCCACTGTCATTGATGATGACGCAGTTCGTGAAGTTTGTGAAAAGTTTGAATGCACGGAGTCAGAGGTGATGAACAGCCTGTACAGCGGTGACCCTCAGGACCAGCTGGCGGTGGCTTACCACCTTGTCATCGACAACCGGAGGATCATGAACCAAGCCAGTGAGTTCTACCTTGCCTCCAGTCCCCCCACTGGCTCCTTCATGGATGACAGCGCCATGCACATCCCTCCCGGGGTGAAGCCGCATCCCGAGCGGATGCCACCATTGATAGCGGACAGCCCCAAAGCACGATGTCCTTTGGATGCTCTCAATACAACGAAGCCAAAGCCCCTGACTGTCAAAAAGGCCAAGTGGCACCTGGGAATCCGCAGCCAGAGCAAACCCTATGACATTATGGCCGAGGTGTACCGCGCTATGAAACAGCTCGACTTCGAGTGGAAGGTAGGGAGTGCTGGTGCTTCATGGTGGTTTTCAAGGGTCTTTTTCTCATGAGCTGAATTGCTCAGGGAGTTTAATAAGTATGGTTACAGCCTCGCCTGTTTCCAAATAAATGCCCACACCTTGCGGTCATCCCTGTTATTTCTCATTAATACAAACACACTGAATTAAGATGCTAGCTGTGGTTCAATATCTGGGGTGTTTATGGTGTGAAATAAGAGTTTTCTTTCTGAATGCTCTAAGTCTCTGACTGGAAAGATGATTCTGCCTCGTTTAGCTGCGGGGATAAGAGGAGCTGGTCACATTTCTAATTTTAGTGGCTAATTCCTTGCAAGGTCATCTTGAGTGCTCCTGAGCAAAGTAACTCTCATTATTTCTGCTTGAGTCCTAGCAGTTGTATGTGCTGAAGTGGCATGATGTGCATCTTCTTAAAAGATGCACAGGTGAGGGGCAGGGGGGCGTTGAGGGCAGGAGTTTGTACCATTGATGTGATGGCATTTTTCCTCAATGGAGATAGAGTGGTGCTCCTGGACGAGATGTGCTTTCAGACACTTACTGCTTCCCCAGTTTAGGGCTCAGCTTCTTGAAGCTTGATTTAAACCCAGATGACATTTTAGTTGACAGTACTCACTTCAGATATTTCTTCAGAGCTACGCAGCATTTAGTCACAATCTTTTTCAAAGTCCAATTAATAAATCCCTAAGTTAGCCGTTAATATTTTCTGCTGAGCCTGATTCCCTAAATCTTGGTGCAGTCGCTGATGTGAGCTCTCCTGACTCATGGCCTTTCGCAGCAGCCTCGTGTGAGCATCGGGAGCAAGGTAAGGAGAATTTCAGCCCAGATCTTCATCACCAGAGGAGATAGATAGCCTCCTTGCTCCAGGTCCCAAGGGTTGTACAGTGTGAACGTCACTGTGCTGCTTCTTCAAAGCCTCCTATCTCCTCCTTATTTTTGATAATATTACATATTTAAAGCCATGTAGTGCCCAGAAACCTGATTTCACTGCACCAGCCAGGAGATGAACTGTCTCCAGATTCATATGCCTACACCAGCCAGACATTTCTTAGCTGCATGGTTTTACAGAGCGTGAACAAACCTGATGTATTTCTGGTACAGCTTCACAAACCAAGTCAGCCTAACGTCTTCACGTAGGCAGTGGAGCTTATTTTGTGTGAGGAGGTTTCACAATAGTCTTTCCCACCCTAAGAATAACTTCAGATGTGACTCTTCATCAAAATAGCTTTCCCATCCATGCAATTGCTTCATAAATATAGCACAGAGAAAAGATCTCATTGCAAATGAGATGCAGCAGATTGTGGGGTGGGAAGCGGCAAGAGAAAATAGACAGCTCAAGGCTGATTCACAAACACTGAATTTAGCTGCGCTGATGGGAGATGTTACTCTCCCCAGCTGCCCAGCCTGCCCTGGTTTCATGGGCATGGTCCTCGTATGCGGGTCCATGAGTGGCCATTGCTGCTGGTGAGGGAGGAGCAAACATCAGTTTGGTGCCTGGCAGACAGCTAACTGCAGCTTCATCTGCTAGCAGCTGGTGAATCAGAGCCCTAAGAAGCATTTTTAAAGATAGGAGGAAATAGGATATGAAGCCGTTCGCTTAATTTTATAGGCATTATTCTTTCTAGAAACTGTGTTTTTCTGAGATGTCTTGCTAGTAGTTAGAAAAAAATAAGGAAAGAAATGTTCTTCTTGCTACCTTGAATCTTACTCCTGAAAGCAAGTTTCCCTTTGCAGGTGGTGAACTCCTACCATCTCAGAGTGCGCCGCAAGAATCCGGTGACGGGCAATTACGTGAAGATGAGCCTGCAGCTCTACCAGGTTGACAACCGCAGCTATCTCTTGGACTTCAAAAGCATCGATGGTAAGCGGGAAATGGTGCAACACGAGATGTAAAACACATAAAATGACAAGTTTGGAAGTTTAAAAAGAATTTTTAAATCATTCTTTGCATTTCAAAATGCTTATGCAGTTGTTTCAAGTCAGAAAAGGCCCTTTTAATCCATTTGTCTCCTCTACTGTTTCTAGTTCCTTACCAAACATGCATTGCGTATGCCAACCTAACTAATGCCACTCTTTCTTTTTTGTTGTTTATATTCAAGACGATGTGATGGAGCAGAGGTCTGGCTCATCTACGCCGCAGCGCTCCTGCTCTGCCGCCGGCTTGCACCGCCCAAGGCTGAGCATCGATGCTGCTGCAGCCACCGAGTGCCAGTCGCTGATGGGCTCTCTGAGCGGCTCCTTCGTCGGCAGCATCCCCTCGGTGGCGCCGCGCCTGGGGAGCCACACCATGGACTTCTTTGAGATGTGTGCCAGCCTGATCATGGCCCTGGCTCGCTGACAGGCGGCACCGAGGCACCGGTCCCTCTACACACGGTATTGCACTGTGAGGATCTGGTCCAACTTGTCCGTTCCTTGTTTCTTCTGCTTTGTTCCTCCTCCTCCACCCCTCACCACTCCATAGCCTGCGACACAGAGCCAATTCCAGACCCAAAACAGCGCCCCTCTAACAAGGCATTGAGGAAATTAAGAATAACTTTATTTCACTCGCTATACCGTGGTGAAATGTATCCAATACCTTTTTTTTCCTAGTGAACTGAATGGGAAATGTTAGCATGGCTGTAAAGTAGCAAATGTATCACTGAGTTTTTGGAAAACACCTCCCCCCTGGTTCATCCTAAGTTAACAGAGCCATGGCCAAGCTTTCTGCAATGTAGGTAGCATGCAGTGAGGTTGATGTTGTATCCCCTTTGCTGTGCAGAGCAAGGGCAGGATGGGCTGAGCCAGGTCAGAGGAGTCAACCAGGAGCTACATGAAACGGAGCAGTGGGGTAATGAAGTAGCTCTGCGGCGTTTGCACCCGGATGCTGGTGTGGCTGCCGGCCTCTGGTAGCACTTTACTCCTAAAACTAGCAGCTGCTTAGACACTTGTGCACTAGTGCAATATGCCATCCCTCCTCTCTGTTTTTTTCCCCTGCTAAAGATGGGGAGGGAAGGTGGGATGTGCAAAGGTCCTGTTGCAAATGTGCCATGGGAAAGCTTCCACACGTCAAGTCTTTGCAGAGGAGTGTCCCATAATGTGCTTTATTTCCTCCTCCTGAGAGCCCCGGACAGCACTGACCTGCTCACCACATTCAAAGGTGAAGGCTGCTTACCTTTTTTCCAGCCCTTAATCATCACTCCCTCCAACCCACTCACCCTCCCCTGCCTCACCACCAGCTCCAGGGGCCAAATCCCAAGCAGGATTCAGATGAGCCACCAACGGAGGGCAGGATGCTGATGAGCCACCCAAAAAGCTGGCGCTTCACCCGCACTTTGGCCAAGGAGGGAACAGCACGGCTGGGCGAGAGCCAGCAGCATTGCATGGCTCCGCAGCATTTACCTCTCACCTTTCCCGTAGGAAGCCTTCACCCGTTGTCAGCACCCTAAAATCGCTGCCAAATCTGCCTTCCCTGCCTTCCCTGCTCGCAGCTTTGCGCCGCTGGAGACTCACTTTTCATGCCGAAGGGCTCTCCCGTCCTGCTGCTGCTCACCGGACTGTGACCTTCACCACTCCGCTGATAAGGCAGGGATATCTCAGTTCAGAGTTTTACTGTTTCTTTACTACTGGCTATCTGAAGGATAGATTTTATTTTTTAAGACGAACTGCGGGGATTTTTAAGGTTAAATTCTTGTTATTCAAGGGTAAACTCTAAAACATGTGTGACTTCTTTGTTTAAAAGAATTATTATTTTTGATTACATAGGCTTAATCTAATGGGCAGCATTGGCATCTGCTTGGCTTCACTATGGTATTTAATCCATTTACTTGATTGCAAAGGAACGTAATAGTCTAATCAGTCAAAGAACAAATGCTTTTTGAAAACTTAACCAAAAAAATCCTGGGTGGTTTTTTTTTTCTTGGTTTTGTTTTTTTTTTGTTTTGTTTTGTTTTAAGAAACAAAGCAAAGGAGAACTTGAGCAATGTTGCTGGTCCCAAGTATGCAGTCATTCAACTTTAAAAAAAAAAATCCATCTTTTTGATAGCTTCTTACGACCCATCGAGGTTTTTTGCTAGGTTTTTTGTACAGTTGCACTTTAATTTATACTTTCTGCAAGTTTCTATGAGAAGCAAGGGAGAGAATGACACATTAAGCCTTTTATACTAATCATTTTAGGTAACGAAGACAAATACGGGATATTTTTGCCATCTACTGGCGGTTAAGTGGACGTTTTCAGCTTGAAGTCCCTTTTTTTAAAAAACACAAAATTGCCTTACTTTTGTTACAGATTACACTTGGATTCTCACTAACGTGACTTTACAGCTCCAGTTTTTTCCAGAAGCCGCACAAAGTAGAAAGCTTCCAAAAAAAATCAGTTTTGCTGTTAAGTTCTCATACACTAAATCCAACGCAGCAGTGGTTGGATTATAAACCTGGCAGCAGAACAATTTTGTTTTTAAAAGAAACACTGGAAATATTTGTAGTGCTCCTAGGTTTTATAATGAGCTTTTTATTATATTATCATTATTAAATAAATACTCTGGAGTGGAGGATGGCTTTGATACTGTGCCTGGTGGCTATCGGATGATGCGCATCTCCAGTGCTGTGGTGTGAGCAGGTCATACCTGGCGAGGATGGAGAATCCAGACTCCTGCATGCAAAAAAACTCACCCTAGAGCCAAAGCTGAGTGGCAGCCAGCTCCTTAGCAGCTTTTGGATCAGCGCTGAGACACAAGCAAACAGCCCTAAATGGTTTTGGGTGCTGGAGATAAGCCCCTTTGGAAAGGAACAGGAGAGGGCAGCCGAGCAGCCATAGGGACAGACATTAATTTCCATCCAGGAAACCATTAGGAGTGTCCATACCCCCGCCATGAAATGTATTTGAAATGTAAAAGGCTGTTTAAATCATCACTCACAACTGAGCATCTTGCCAAGTCGCTTGTCCTGGAAACACCCGTAGCCCACTTGATAACAGGCTGGTGCAATAGTTACAATCTGCGTTCAGAAGTATGTAGATGTACAGATGTCTTGCCTTAAAACGACACTTGTCCTCTGGGATTTCCTACCCAGCAGAACTAATAGTATTAAACAACAGCAAATGCCCTTGGGAGGAAATATTTGCTTCCTGGAGGCAGGTGGGATTTCTAGGTGGTAGGATAAGCCCTTCTGGCACTTGCCATCTTCTCGGACCCATGCAAACATTAACTCATGTATGGATCTGCAAAACCAGTCCTGCCTAGAAGGCAATAAAGAGTGTCTCAGCTTTCCATATGGAGAGAAACAAAGAGATGAAGCAACTTTCCTGCTCAATGTCAGCAGAGGCAGTGGAGTGAGTAGGACTGATGGAAGTACTTCCTCAATGAACATGTCGGATAAAACTGTCTCTTACAGCCTTACCCAAATCCATGCTGCATTTTGAAATATTAATTTGTTTTTTTAATTTATTTTACCTTCAAATAAGTTCTTTTCTGGTTCCCAGCTGCAAAGAAGCTGCTGAACTTCAGTTACATTTTCCAGAGGAAAAGTTTAACTTTTACACAGTTACACTGTGGTCAGGTTTTTTGAGTTATGCTGGTACATGCAGGAGCATCAGGAAAAGCAGGGTAGACATATTTGAACTACAGAAACTTGAATTACTCCAAGTGCAATTCTTCAGAAGCTACTGGACAGCTGTGCTTTGCAAGCCACCAACTCACCCAAACTTTGCTTCAGCCCAAGGGGGAGAGAGACAAAATGCAAAGGATTGAGTTCAGTTAGGCTCCAGCATTAACCTCCAGCTCCTGGATCAGTTAATTCAGAAATAGCTTGTACTATACTAGTTGGCAAATATATATATGTATATATTATATATGCATACATATATATATATATATAAAGTGTAGGTAGCATTCCGTCATTGGCCTCAGTTTTGTTGCCCAGCAGGGTAGGTGTATGCCCTGGATGCCTGCCATCGCACACACTAATCCTGGCATGCAAGATGACCTGAAGAAAAGGGATGATATTTTTACACCCTTTTCTAGGTAAACCCTAGGAGTAGCTTAGCTGACCCTGTTGGACCCAGCATGGCCTCATCCAGGGAAGGGAGGAGAGGAGGCCTTAGGAGCCACAAGCATCCTGCCCTCCCACCCTCCCTGGCTGAAGCCCTGGTGCCAGCAGGGTTTGGGGCCATCTTATTTTCAGGAGTCAGAGCTGAGCAGGCAAAGGCAGCAGGATTTTTTTCTCTTAACAGGTCAGAAATGCATCTTCAGCGTGTGCGTCCAATTTTGCATTTCATAAGGTGTGTAGAAGCACAGGGGTATGGGCAGTGTTGTGAAAAATGAAGCAACTGGTTAGCATCTGTTGTATATACATTTTTTTGTGTGATTATAATGCCATTCGTATTGGAATAGATGAAGTTCAAACAAAATAACCATTCTGTCTACTCCTTTTCATTTTACTGCTCTTTATCATCAGTCTTCTTGTCTGCAGCCATATGGAAGGAAGAGAGACCTACGCGCAGGACATGAAATTGTGCCTTCGACGTACATTAGGACTGCTGGAAGTCACAGCTTTATTTCACAAGGTGCACAAATCCCCCAGTTTATGCAGAATCCCACTGGTGAGACATGCAGGCCGTGTTTCTAAATACTTGAAGTACCATTTGTTGTGCAATTATTTGGCTTCACCATTTTATTAGCTGAGAGGAGAGGGGGAAGAAGAATCGCACATCCATCCCTTCGGATGAGCCAAACAAATCCCCGCTCCAGCTCCTGCAATATTTTACTGGAAAGTTTTAGGATCCATTTTTGTTTCAGGTATATGATGTAGCTACTGGAGTCCCCTTTCTTAAGGTCTTATTTGGTATGGGCTTTCTATTTAGTGCTTTCCTTTGGCTTCCTTAGCCCTTCCCTTATATATTCCTTTTCATCATTCACTTATAAAAAAGCAACAGCTTCCTGTAATTCTGAATTTCCAGTCTGCCTCTTGGACGTGGAGTTAACAATTCATTCAGAGGTACCTCACTCCTGTGCCTGAGAGATGAACTGGTTTTCACAATTCCCACATTATACCTGTTAACAAACACTGGCTTTTGCAGAGAGTAAACCTAGTATTACATGTATTCGATGCACTTATCTTTGCTCGTTTTGGTCATCGAAATTAGGAGAACTGGATGGTAAATCAGAGCTCTAGCTGCAAAGCATAAGTACACTTTTGGTGTTACAAAAAAGTCTGTCTCCAACAAAAGCCTTGAAATTCCTGCTGAAGCTGCCTTAATTTAAAAATCAAAGTTTATTTGTAAGACTCATCTCTACGTTTTTTTTTCAAGTTTTGAAATACTTTATTTATCCTCATCTCACAAAGCTGTGAAGTAGATACTGTAGACATGGTAATATTTATTCTTCTTGCTGCAAGCATGTTCATGTGTTCTGTATCATGTTATATTCAGTGTTTTGTACCTCAATGCATTTGTTTTTTTTTCTTTTAGAGCACAAAGCAAAACTGAACCCCAGGACAGCTGTAGTGTCTGTGGCCCAGCATCTTTGGGCAGACAATCCTCAGCTCTATGAGAGAGATGAGCTGGACTAGTCCATTGCAATTTTTTGTTCGTACTATAAGGAGTATTTATGATTTATGATACTACGTATTTATTATTTTTTTGGTTAAGATATTGAACTTTAAAAAGCTCTGAATATAAGCATCCCTTCAACCATATCATTAACATGAAGCTCAGAAAAAAATCCTGAGCTCTATAAATACTCCATCCTTCGTATTTTCTGTTTTGTCGACTGATGGACTGGCGGAGGTTTTGTTTTCAAATTAATTGCTTTAGTACTTTCTGGGGCTAGCTGTTGTGGAAGGGCACAGAACCTAGGTTCAGTTTCGTCCTTTGTGCAAGTAACTGTGTATCAGATAATCACAGCGAAGCCTTTTACCTTCCATTTATGGTGTGGAAAGTGTTTCTCGGCACTGCATGTGATAGCTGTCTCCACGGTTGACATTTGCACTTTAATAAACTCAGAGATGAAAAGAGATGAGAGCAACAAATCCTTAAAACTTACTTATTGCACAGTCCCTTTTTGCAGGCTGGGGTTGGCTGGTAGAATTTCCCTCTGGAGATGCTCCCAGCACATCCCGGCTGCAGGGCCATGGATGCCCCCAGGGCTTGGGGTGGCAAAGGGGCAGGGAGGGGAATTAAAATATATACATGAATAACAGAAACAGCTTCCCCAACCCAAAATACATGCCAGGAGCCAGGCCCCAATGTTTTCTTGTGTATTAATGTGCATCCAGCAGAGCTGATGGACCTGTGCTGACTCAGATCTTGACTCCTTATGCAAAAGCACGGAGAGAAGGATTTTAAAAACATTGTGCAAAAATAACCTTTCATTGAAGGAAAGGCACTTGGGGGAATTGGGGACTTAGTTCATATACCTGTGATGCAGAAGGATGTAAATCCATTTAAAGCACACAGCTGCAGTGAGTGGTCCAGTTTCATCCCTGTCCACAGTCTCCCTTTTACACTATTTATGTGGTACAGAATTGGCTTCTAAGAAATGTCAGTTCTCCCTCAGATTCAGCAAATCAGAACGGTTATCATGACGATCTCCATTTTGAGAAGGAACAGGCTTTAAAATTCACATGAGAATTACTTCAAGTTTTGATGTGTTTAGGATGTACTAGCAAGGCTATTGTCATGGTTTAACCCCAGCCAGCAACTAAGCACCACACAGCCACTCGCTTACTCCACCCCAATGGGACAGGGGAGAGAATCAGAAGAGTAAAAGTGAGAAAACTCATGGGTTGAGATGAAGACAGTTTAATAAGTAGTTTTAAAGGCACGCGTGCAAGCAAAGCAAAACACGGAATTTATTCACTACTTCCCATCGGCAGGCAGGTGTTCAGCCATCACCAGGAAAGCAGGGCTTCATCACACATAATGCTTACTTGGGAAGAGAAACATCATCGCTCTGAACGTCTCCCCCTTCCTTCTTCTTCCCTCAGCTTTGTGTGCTGAACATGACATCATATGGTCTGGAATACCCCTTCAGTCAGTTGGGGTCGGCTGTCTTGGCTGTGTCCCCTCCCCACTTTTTGTGCACCCCCAGCCTCCTCACTGGTGGGGCGGTGTGAGAAGCAGAAAAGACCTTGACTCTGTGTAAGCACTGCTCAGCAGTAACTAAAACATCCCTGTGTTATCAACACTGTTTTCAGCACAAATCCAAAACATAGCCCCATACTAGCTACTATGAAGAAAATTAACTCTCTCCCAGCCAAAACCAGCACAGCTATAAAAGAAAAAAAAGAATAATTTAATCTCCTGACAAATATCTTGACCTGAATATAGCCAACCTGTGGTTTAATTGAAGAAATCTAAGTTGCTATATGTAATGCATTTCTGTATTGTCTTGAGTCATCCCATATCAAACACTTTCCTTCTGTACATGCATTGGAATCTGTCCATGAAGAAAAATAGTCTTAAGTGCATTGTAAAGCATCCTTGCATTAAGTTAGCTGCCAACGCCAGTGCAGAAGTTTGTGTTCTGCATTGAGTTGTGTTGCAGCCCCACAAGGACTGTGGGTAATTGCACCAGGATTGGGGCCCAATCATGTATATCATAGGATATACGGGGAGCTGGTTTTTTTTAAACTTAAGATAAAAAAAAAGAAAAGATTGTTAAATAACTTTCTTAGGAGACAAAAAAGAACTAGCACATGTGGCTAATATACAAGATTTGCCTATAGTGCTTACAGAGTGTGTGATTAATAGACTTCAGGATCTCTGAGCTAGTGCTGGATGGGAAGAAGGATGAGGAAAGCGTCGAGGAAGGGGGTGTTTTCTTCACAGGATCAATCCTAAACACTGCCATGGAAAACAGCTCCCCAGGTAAGCTGTCTCCACGACTTCCATCAGGATAATTCCCCGCAAAGGCTGTAGGTGAAGGACATAGTGCACGTCCCAGCATGCTCTGAAGCCAAACACGCACTTCAGCTCCCCAAACTCTCCATCTCCGCTAGAGAAGTCTAAATATTTGGGCTGGCAAGCCTGCAAAGCTGTGCATGCTTACAGGGGATTGTTTTATTTATTTTTTTATTGCAAGGATGGATGCAGGCCAATGCACTTAATAGTAACCACATGGTAAAATAAATAAGAATGTCTGTATAGACTTAAAAGTAAATGTTAAATATTTGCTCCGTTTTTTCTGATGTCTTCTATGCCAGCTTTGAAATGGCCGTGTGGCAAACAGCACTTTTATTTTGCTGTGTTTTCTTAAGCCTGGAACATTTAATAATTTCTAATTAAACCATCTACATTTTTAGGATATTTATGAGCAAACTGATATGGGCTCTTAAAATGTGCCAGGGAGGGGCAGAAGCTGTACACTACAGTCATATTTAAGGTTTTTTTCTTCCAAAGTCATGTAAAAACCCTATCCACATTTTTCTGCTTTTGAAAAGGTATCCACTGGATACACTGAGGAGAAGCCATTAGCAATTTATGTTTCTCTTCCTACATTTAGGAGCATTTTTCTTAAAATAAGCAATCATCCTCCAGGCCCACAGCAGAGAATAGCCCAAACACAGGGGCAACTGTTGGGTAACTGCCTGCTGCTCTGAGTTGGGGGGAGCCAGAAGTCAGCCTTTACATATCTGGGATGCCTAAGTTAGCTTACAAAAACAAAGTAAATTTTGCCTGAATGCTTTATTTACTCTTTTTTAATGTTTTTTGGAAAGAAATGAGTCACTTTCCACTATTTTATATATTTAACCCAGCAAGAGCGGCAGTAGATACTTCTCGTCTCGATACTTTTGTCGAGACCAAAACAAGTTCATATAAATATGGTTTGCTTTTTAAAAAGCAAATCTTTTGGGGAGTCTTGCAATTCCAGCACCTAAACCAGACAGTGATGAGATAGAGCAACTAAACTGCACAATTTTTTTCATGCAAATGCAGAAATGTTACAGCTAGTTCAGAGCTGACCAGCGAGGTACTCCAAAAAGTGAGAAATACTGAAAATAACTAATGTTGAGATAATCAGTGAAGACATGCTCTAAATAGCAGACAAAAAAGGAAACTTCTCTTGCACAATTAACAGTGTAAGTGTAAAAAATAAACCTTTATTTACATTCGCATCAGCTCTCCACAATTGACCAACGTGGACTCTCATGGATGCAGGAAGCACAAAAGAGACCTTCAGGGATGCTCCAGGGCAGAGCAGCTCTCGGGGCAGTTAGTACTGTCTGTCTCAAAAAAAAAAGAAAGTTTCACAGCAATGGGCACCTGGGCAATAGGAAGTTCATTTGTATCAATTATGCATGAGCATGCAAGGAAATGATATTGCAGCAGGGAATTTAAGGGCGTGTTTTGGCAAGGCGATGCACACAGAGTGGCCCATGTTTGCAGCAGATGTGAATTAATATGGCATATCTGAAGGCAGTCAAGAATCTCCAGTTTATGTAAGTCATGACTGGACGGGGCTTTTTTCAGCTGCAGTTGGACTGGAAACCTGCGTAACAGCAGAATAGCAGACTAAAACTGGAAATACTTATTTAATATTTAATGCTGGCTGTTTACATTAACCTTCCCCTGCCTTCAGGAGTTTTAAGTACATTTCTCCAGATCTCAGATATCTATACACAGGAAGGAGAAGAAAATATGCATCATAATAAATAAAATCTGAGTTTACCTGAAGTTCAAATGCTCCACTAGAACATACCCATCTGAGAGAAGGGGAAAAAAAGTAGTAAATTAGTAAACTCCTGAGCAAATAAAGTCGCAGTGGCTAAGCACAAAGAACATACTGTTAGTTGCCCCTCAAAACTGGATTGACTACCGTAGATGACTACCCGTGCCAGAGACTTTCTGCAAACTTACATCTGCCCTCCGAATTGCGGCAAATCACTGAGTTGCCCTCCGTGACATCAATAACGTCCAGCTGTTCTCCAGCTCTCACTGGGAGATCAACTCTCCTCTTACTGGGGACTGAACACTCAGCAGTGGCTCTGTTGATGACATTGATCTCCTTGTCATACTGCAAAGAAATGAAGGCATGAGTTATTCTATGCTCGGGTGCGATGTCTTTAAGGGCAGTGAGGAGGGATGGAGAGAACAGATTTCAGGATGGGTTGTGAGGCTTTGTTTGGGGCTGAAGAGGGGGAAAAAACCCAGCAACACCCCTTATGAAGATCCCAGATTAGGGGAGAAGGCAGCAGGTCAGTTGGACATCTCTCCCAGCATAGCTAAGGATCAACAGCTTTCCACCGTACATCTTTTAAGCATGACACATAGCTGCTTTCCTCCTCTGGCACAGCTAATTCCCTAGATATAGGAACATACCATAAATGTTTCTCTAAAAATCTTCTCTTCTTTTTCCATCTTCTTGCTTTTTTCTGCATTGCTCTTCTTGACTTTGAAGATATTTCTGCATTGTGAGAGAGAGAAACACACACACTTCTGAGCTCCATTCCCTGGCACATTGGGAAATGCGACCCAGAGCCTAACTCCGGTCTTGTCTGCAATGAATGCTTGGAAGAGCAAAACACACCATTCACGTCACTATTTTTCATAAAAGGATGAATATGCAACTCAAATCTGTTGGTGAGCATAACTTGAGCCATTTTGTATCTCCATTTGGAATAACTGTTTTTTCTGTAAGCAGCATGGGAACAAACAAACTCTCTATCAAGTGTTTCAAATCAGTTGTGTTTTTATAGAAGTCAACAATTCACTTTTCCCCCAGCAATTTGTCTCCTTCTGGTTTTGTTCATATTCAAACATAAAGGGTCCCCAGATAACTCTCCTCCTGAGTCATTTATGGAAGTGGGGCTTGACACAGCTCTGCAGACTTTTGTTGCTTTTTTAGCACATAGAGGAGAAACTCACCCAAGCAGACATTTATATGGCACTGTAAAGTGAAAAACGAGCTCTTGTAACTGGCTTAAGAGGAGCAATGGCCATTCATGCTGGGGCATTCCCTGGGTACGGAGATACCACTCTTTCTGGTTTGTACATGAAATTCCAGCTATGGCATTCATTTTAAAACTAGACAGGAAAAAAACAACCAAACAAAAACCACCCACTTGCAATAAATTATTCACCCTTGGCTAACTTTCATGCACTTAGAATTAAGAGGAGGGGAAACAAGAGCTGAAATTAAGGACTTCTAAGCTGTGAAGAGATTCCTCCTTGGCAGTTTGAGCCTGCAGGACCTGCGATCTCTAAGGAATGGATGAAATTGCATCAGCTTCCTGATAGCCTGTAAAATTATATGTATGACTTTGCACAACACAACAAGTGGTGTTTGAGCAACACCATGAAGGAGCTCTGTGGTGAGAACCTAGAAAACAGATCTCTGATTTGGACTTGTTTGAAGTCCCAGGTATTGTGTCATGAAAAAGCTCATTGCAATGCACATTTTTCTGATCTAAAAGGGAAATGAAAACTCCTAAGTCCATGCAAATTTTTGCAGCACTGGTAACAAAAAGTTTTATTTTATGTACAAATGGTGCAGCAAGAGGCAATGCAATAAACCCAACTGGAAAAAGAAGACCCAAGAAATCAATACTTTAAAATAAGGGCAAGGGGAACACATAGGCAATTACTACGCTGTGTACAGGGCTTCTAAGCACAGTGCTCTTGCCAAAATAGCAATAGCTGATCCATGGAGATAAAATATTTAATTAAGGCACAATTAAAGAAGGAGTGAGACTGGGCATGGCAGAAAAGCAGCCAAATATATAGCAAGTAACACCTTTTTGTCTCAGCTAAGTGGGAAGACACGATACAACTTCAGGATTAGACCCTCAGGATATCCCCTACTTGCATACGGCTCAGATCCAAGAGTTTATTTTGCCCTCAAGATATTTTCTGCAAAGTTCCCTGAAAGTTGGGTTCAAAGGGAAAGGACCCTGGAGCAGCAGCCAACACAAAACGTCTGTGCAATCAGGGGCACCCCGTTTCTGCAAACAACTCGAGACGTGTGTACAAAGTTAGACAACACAGGAAAAGACAGAATGGAAATCAAGACCTTCCCACATCATTGCTGCTTTTCCTTTGGTCCTTATCCTCTTTTGCCATCAGAAATTTTGGCATCCAAGTTTTGTTCTTGTTGTCCTTCTCTCTGAGAGGAGGAGAAAGAGACACACAGAAATTCAAGTTTTTTCCAGCAGACCGTGTCCCCTCCCCAAACTCGTGTACCTACATAGTCATTTTTCTGTCTGTCTCACCCCACAACCACCACTGAAACACAAACACTTGCTGTGATTTATACCAGCACGCACTGCTGCCACAATCATCTGGCAGCAAGACATCAAGACATGCTGTTCCTATTAAAAGTAATTTTTCTGACAAGGGGCTTGCCAGGATGGGGCTGATTATCGGGTCTGGGAGCCGGAGTTTTCCTTCCTTAGGAAAACTATCTGAATTTTCACGTGTTTCAGGGAGCAGCTCTCTCCTTTTCACATCTCTGGCACTAACTAGGTAACATTGAAGAAACATTTTGCCAAATTAAACACACATGGAGAGGGCACCTGGACTGTATCCAGAGAACTGAGTCCCGACCAGCTCATGACCCTCAGTGCCTTGCAGTACCACAGGCTCCCCAGGGCACAGGTTTGTGCCAAGAGGAACATCTTGGCCCAAGGCCAGCCCCAGGAGAGGGCACCCTCCTCACCTTGGCTCTCTCTGCCCCACCTCGGCATCGTCGTACACCATGTCCTCCTGGGAAACAGCTGCTGTCAACCAAAATGCAACAGAGAAAATTATTAGGAGGTGTCATTCTGAGTCTGGTACTCAAAGCGATGTATTGCAGAGGAAAATTGGGGCTGTTGCCCAACCAGAGGGGCCAAGGCAATGTGAAAGGAAGATCCTCGGGACTCTGAAAACCAGCCAAAATTCCAGCACAAGGCAGGATGCTTGGGTTTGTTAGCTGTGTTTGTGGGCAGTTTTCTGGATGGGTTTGGCCATCCAGCTCCAAGGATGGAGCAGAAGCAGCAGCAAAGCCCCAGCTTTGCACTGCAGCCAGCCCGGGCAGGGTTTCCATCCCGAGGACATGAGTCCATTCACTCCAGCAGCTTCTCAAGGCTTGATTAGTGGGGATAGTTTTTGCATCCACCTCCATTTACACAAGGCATGAATTTGTCCCTCCAGCAGACAGCAATTAAGCAGCGAAGTTTTATAGAGAGCTGCCAGAGTGCAGTCGGCTGTTAAACATCACCATCAGCCTGAGAGCAGTGGTTTAGCATGGATTGCTTCACACGTTGACTTCCTAAATATATTCAGATCTGCAAGAGAAATGCTCCTCTTCAAAGAAAACCACCCAAAAGTAAGCAAAAACCCCACCCTCAAATGAAGCACAAATCTCTATCAAGTCTTCAAAGTTAACACTGACACATTACATGATTTTGGGAAAGGCATGATGGCTAAAGTTGATTTTCCATTGTGCAATACATTTGCCTCTTCATACACACACACACACAAGTCCCCGAGAGCCAGATACATGTATATTGCTTACCTAAATTTGGTACCGAAACGGAAAACAATCTGCAGATAGAAAGAAGCTTTTAGAAACAAGTTTGCACATCAGCGTTGCCCAAAAAGCCATGAGCACTGACAAGCTGGCAGCATGCAGCACTTGCTGCTGAAGTGATGGAGTCAGGTCTAGGTGCATGGGCTCTGTGACACCAACAGCATCTGCCAGAATTACATCCCTTGCTAAATAAGCATCTTCATCCTCTGGCAGCAACAAGAGCCCTGTGTTCATCAGGCAGGTTATAAAAGATCTACATTGCATCCAAAGAGCAGTCCAAATTGGCAAAAGCACCTTCCTCCTGACCACCCCTACACCCCTTCCCAATAGCTAGAGGGCTGATGGACAGTTGGTATCTGTAGTCAGTAGTAATTCCCTCCTTGTAATCTGCCAATATTATGGATTGCCTAGGATTTTAAATGTGACAATGATTGCAGATATCTAAGACGCCTGCAGGAGCTTTAACAGTTCTATGCAACAGGAGAATGGCATGAAACCTGGTGGCTCCTTCCCTGTAATGATACTTAGGAGTAATGCAGGAAAGAGCCACTGACATGACAGAGCACCTAGTGTAAAAACGTTTTTAAGTAAAACAAACCTTCCTCATATAAAAGAGGAAAGTTTAATCTGGAATTTCCAAAGAAATAAGTAGCATTTTCCTGGACTTCAGGCACTGTGCACAGGGTGAGGCACAGGCTGGCAGCAGCAGTGGACACATTCTGCAGGCAGCTACTGTGCATTTGAGGAAAAGGCAGTTTCCATGGAATTTTAATCAGAGTTTTGAATATTAAAGTAAGAGTACCTGAAAGGGCACTGTAGGAAGTTATACAACATCCTCTATCCTAACTTGCTAGGCTATAGACTGAACAGTAAACTTCTTCAGCAGATGCTGTTGCCAGCTTGACCGTAAATGGTACTTGGAATAAAAAAACTCAACCCTTAAGAGCCACATCAGCCAGCCTTTGCCTAATCCTGGCCCACAGGGCTAGGCAGCAGGTATCACATCTCTATGTTCCCTTGTGTACCTGCATCATGCTGACGTATCAGAAAGGTACCAAAGGCAGCAGAAAGCCTATGAAAACTTGGACACGGCCGTAGGACCAGTTCCTGTAGATTCCTGATGCCAGAGACTTCAGAGAAGCTGCACAGATGGACCATTGGCCACATCTGCCATAGCAGCTCCGAGTGAGTTGATAGAAGTACTTTTGGCATAACTTCCCCAATAAAGCTGTATTCCTTACTCCGAGACCTCCTGCTCTCAAATTGTTGCAAATATGAATGCTCAGGTTTGGAGGGGGAAGGGGTTAGACAACCAATGTTTTCTTACCTTAAGTTTTCCTTGAGCCTGATGTTATTCAGCTTCAGCTTTTCTATCTTAAACAAGTTTCCAAATCTCTTTTGGTCTTCTCTTCTGTCCAAAAGAGAGACAGATTTTAAATTAAAGAGGCACTAGGTGCTGAAGTGTGTGAGAGTTGCAATACTCGTAGCCCCAGAAATCCTGAAGTAAGTAAAGGACGGGCAGCAGACCTTAGACCTCAGCTCAGGAGTAGCCTTTAAGCCTTAACAGCTTCATGCAGATGAGCGATGGATTCAATGGGATAGGCACCAACACAGCAAAAGGTGCTTAATTATAATGTCCAAGCTCAGGTCTTTGCTTAGCTTTAAACTTTTCTGTGTTAATTGAAGTTGTCCTCCTCTGACTCAACAACTACAGAATGATCCAGGTTTATTTGGAGTAAAAATTCCTGATGAAAGGGACAAAAATTCCCCAGAAGCATGCAGTTCACATTAAAGGAGGACATCAGGAGCATCTGTCTGTGCCACCCTTCACCACACGTTTCTGCTGTGTACACTCTTGAAAAGGACATTACACTACACACACCCCGCTCTGAAGCTTACGGGGGGTTGCAAAGCTACACAGTGATTTTCTAATAAAGTATCTGCAAAGAACCAAGATCCTCACATGGGGGACACTACCCATGCGTAAGTACTATTAATAATACTTTATGTGTATCAGCACACCTAATCTTGCATGTGGGATCAATAGAAAGATTACATAAAGACTGGTTTGTGTATTAAGACACTGACCTCTGAACTCCATGAATTTGGTCCCAACCCTAGCTTTGTCATGAAATTCCCTTGGAAACCCAGCAACATGCACTGCTCCTCTGTGAATTAGCAATAGAGTTTAATTTCTGCTGCTGTTGAGCACCCACGTGCAGAGAGGTGCAGGAGAGGCATGGGTACACTTCCCAGCGGATGGGGGACATGCATGGTCAGTCCAGGAGCCAGATGCAGATGCCAGCACACTACCCTCTGGCCTGAGAAGCTCGTGCACCTCCACCACTGAACTCCCATGGACAATTTGCAAAGAAATGACACTTTCACCTTTTAACAAGTGCCCAGTCACCTCCAGGGTTTCAGGTTTCCCATACCTTTTTCCCCTCTCTGACACACACAGGCTCTACATGCATGCATAAGCTAGGCTTGAATCCAGATGCGAGCCAGTACGAGCCTCACATCCGTAAGGGAAAAGCAGATGTATAGCAACACCTTATTATTCCTCCCACACTGCTCCTTAGAAGAGAGCCACCAGATGCACTCGAAGCAATTGTGTGCAGCATCCCCAGCCCATATGCCATTCCCAAAGGCTGTCTCTATTTCTTACAAAGGGATGCAGGAAATCTTTTACCGCATGAGGGCAGGGAACCACACAAAGCTAATAAGTAAAAACACAGCTAACTTCGCGTTTCACCTCTTAATCCATTTGGGAAGCTCAGGCAATGTATAAACCTGAGGCTGCAAAACTCATTGCTTTTATAACACACCCTGAGGAAGCAAATATCTTTAAAAGCTATATAAAAAAGAGCAGGTTGCAAGTTAGTTACAGCATGTCAGCCTGGGCTCCTTTCAGCTTTCCAACCTTCTGTGATCTGAAATGTGAGCATTTTGTCCCTTTTTATGGGGACAATGTCCCCATTTGTCCCTCAAGCATTACCTCTTTTGGCACACAAAAAATGCTGCCATTTCTTAGCTACAGCTGAGCAATACTTTTGATCAAGAGAAGGCTAGCAAGACTGTCCTGTGTGTTTTATGCAAGAAGAGATCTGTAAGGGGAGTACTTCCAATGGATGGAGAGTGCTACAAGCTCTAACAGAAAGGCCTCACTGCTTAGGGATTTAATTTTAGTAACTATTTTTTCTCCCTAAGTATCAGCCAAAGGGGAAAGACGGAGAAAGAGGGGGAAGAATCCCACCCATACAACTTTTCTGCAGTTGCATTAGGAAAAAAAAAAAAAGGCTTCCAGCCAGTACCTGGTGTAGGAGATCAAGGTCAGTATTTCAAAATACAGGCTAAGAAATTGCAACTTACTCTGTTTTTGCTGGATTATCACCCCCAATCTCAATGTCTTCATATGTTTCTTCGTAGCTGTTTTCTGAAACTTAAAACCAAGGCACGCCATTATCACAAACCATGCTCAGTAGCGATGAGGTGAGGTTTGCTGGACAAATTGCACACAGGCCATTACATTTTACTCTTACAGAGGTTTCGAGGTTGCTCAGATGAATTCCATGCTAGACACGTGTATTTCTCCCCACTGGTTTTAATGGGGATTTAGAGCAACCAGGCCAAAAGGAGACACTATAGATGTTGAAAGTTAAATGAAGCTATTCACATCATTTCCCAGGGACCAGCCCAAATTACAAGCAGCTCCCATTCGAGCTTCCCCTCATGCTGCACTTACTGCTGGTTGAAGTGAACGGACTTGAGGCATCTGACCCGTGGCTGCTAGAAGACAGAAGTATTACATGGGGATTTGCTGCAGCATAGTTTGTAAAAGACATTTCATAGACACAGCCATTGCGAAGAGCCCACGTCCATACTTACAGTCTATCCTGTATTTCCCCAACGTCATCATATATATCCTCTGGTGCCTGCAGAGACTGCCAAGTGTTTTGGTTCAAGGCTGTTCTTTCTACCTCTGGCTTTGGAGCACCACCATACACATAGCGCACTGAAAACAAGAAAGGACCTTTGCTTTAGAAGCTTTTCTGAGGAACTTCTCCCAGGGCAAGGACA
Source organism: Platalea leucorodia (assembly GCF_965183815.1). Taxonomy (NCBI): domain Eukaryota; kingdom Metazoa; phylum Chordata; class Aves; order Pelecaniformes; family Threskiornithidae; genus Platalea; species Platalea leucorodia. Next base: position 25,862,317 of record NC_138827.1, on the reverse strand, counting down.
ACTGTTGAGGGTAACAGTTGATGCCACAACAAATAAGAGCCTACAGACATACTTTCCATTCCAGCAGCCCAGGAAAGTTTCTGCTCTGAGCCACTTTGAGAAAGAAAAGCAAAGCATTTTAAAAGATTTTAAGTTTCAAAACATTTAGCTTTAAAATATTTTAAAGTTTTACAATATTTTAGGTTTAAAAAAATTAAAACATCCATCAATATTATCAGCTGTGGCAGAATCCTCCGCACCATAAAACATCCCAAGAGACTATTCATGGATGTTCGGAGAAGTGATTCAGGGGAGGGCTTAGTATGGTTGGTGGAGATGTTAAGATCCAAATAATGGGCCAGTCCATTGGGAATATACCTGTAAATCAGTATCTCGGAAAGCAGACAAGGAGGGAGAGTATCCCAGAGATGTATTTCACCAAGGGCTGGAACCAAGCATGAGAGTTGCACCTCATGAGGTTAGAAAAAGATTATTACTGGAGAACTCTGTTAAGTGCATATTAAATCCTTAAAACTGATTTAAGAGAGTTAGAGTAATGTAGAAATGCAGCCACACAAATAAAAGCAGATAGTGTTTCTAAATGAGCACGGGTGCATGCAGTAGGTCTCTCCAGAAGCTTGCACCAGTACAATATGGCTTAGTTAACGACCAAAATTTCTGCAAAACATTCAAACCCCCATGAAGAAGACAAGGGGGGGGGGGGTGGGGGGGTAGGGGGGTGGAACCAAACAATTCTCCGAATCAGCCTTTCTGATGAAGCAATAGCAGAAGACTCACCATGAGTACTTTAAAAAAAAAATCCCAACAGAAATTGCCTCCAGCTGTTCAAAGGTCAAGAAAACCAGCAAGATTTCTTACAAAAACAGACACCAACCAAAACAGAAAATTATTATGAAGTGATTTAAAATAAAAAAAAATAAAACCTGAGGACCATACCAATGACAACAACCACAGCCACAATCAATTTACACTTTCTGCTTCACACTCCTGCTCTGTCCACAGAGCCCTACAGAGCTACTTTTCTCTCTTTCATCTCTGAAATGCTGCCATATCACACTAATGGCTTGCAGAGGCAGGAGTAAGCCTTTGCAGAACAGAGCCCATGCACACTTATACATGAAGCTGCAAAATAGTGTTTATAGAGGAGACATGACTGGGTTTAACTGTGCAGCTAAGGTGCATATCACCAGCTCCAGACGCTCTCTCAGAGCGTCATGACAGAAAGAGCCCAAAGTCAGAAAAAGGCTCACTGGAACTTCTAAGAAGATGGAGCAAGGAGCCATCATCCATCTTAATAAGGGACAGGGAGAGACTTCAGGCTCTCATCCTGCTCACGTGTGTTTCTACCACAAGCCTTAGCCAAACCCTTTTCTGAGACTCAATAAATTATGAGAAGCAGAGGAGATGGATTTCAGGTCTCTCGGATAAGGGCAATCTGCTAGAAAAACAAACACCTCGGTTTGAGTTACGCAGATGGTTAACCAGCTTAGGAAGCTATTCGCAAAGCCAAAATAAATTATTCGGACCAGAATACAAATGCACATGCAACCTTTTGCCCTGGTTTAACTAAATTGGTTCAAGAGTTGCATCCAAATTTAACATTATTCCCATATGGAAGAGACATTTGGGCAACAGATGGGACTGAGGATTGAGGAAACACTCAACAGAGCAATGAGATACTCACAGAGCTCTGCTCCGTCTTTTGCCACCCCTTGTGGGGTAGGATGCTTTGCAGTCTGGGTACTGGTCACATCCTGCTTCACTTGCAGCACCTTCATCCCACCTCTGCCACCTTCCTTGGTTTGGCTAGTGGGAGATACGTATTCGTTTCCACCTGTCTGAGATCAGACATTTGGTTTGGTCAATACAGTCTTTAGAAACAGCTTTCTAATATGAGATAATATAACTTACATATATACATCTATAAGCATATAAGTTATGTTTCTGTGGACTTAAAACAGTTTCACGCCCTTTTCCATCAGGGATTTTTGGTAGACATAGGTGCTGCTTGGCAGCAATACTTGCCTTTTAGACAGTAGCAGTTGAGCAATGAGCAGGCAAAAGAGAAGGCAGAAAAAACCCAGGTGATTAAGGACTCCAATTTCAACTGTTTCCCAAAGAGGAGGACAGAAAGGGAAGAGACATTCTACAGTAATTATTAGAAGTAATCACAAGGATACGATACCTTGAAAATTTTCTTTGCTTCCTGTTTCTTTCTTTCAATACTTGATTTTTCTTCTTTTTCATCCTCTATTATAGCTCTTCCAGGACTGAAAATTTCAGAAATTAGAGAAATCTCCAAACAGAGATACTTCAGCAAAGTCACAGACAAACAGATTGCTTTATGACTGTGCCCAAATAAGCAGCTCGTTTTCCCTTTGAATGAGGTAGATGCCAAAAAGACAGGCAAATCCAAATCTAAAGGCCACTGGTTACCTGCGGTAATAGCAATCACTCTCAGAAAAGAGACAAACTAAGATGGTTGTTTTCTAGTAGCAGGAATGGACAAGCTATATCCATTTGCCAGTGGCAGTACCCGGCTCACAAGATGTGCCTCTCACCATACTATATTGCAATTTAGGGAAGATACAGCAACAGAAGGCAGAACTTGATACCTTTTTTCCAGCAGCACAACATTTCCCACTGAAGTGACCCCCTTTTATCACATGATTCTTCAAGCCCCATTGAAAAAACAGCCTTCAGCCAGTGACAGTAATTATACACTGCAAGGAGTTTGAAACATGACATTTGTAGGGTGAAATTCAGTGTGGACCTTGCCTTACCACACAACTTTGGACCTGGAACTGGGTGTCCCAGTTTGAGAGCCTCACGCCTCTCCTTTCTCATACTGAAAGAGTTCAAGTTTCAGTAGGAAAAGACAATGCATTTTCTCGAGTGCCGGAGGAGAGAAGAAAATCTCCCCTCCAGATATGCTTTAGAATGAAAACAATCTTAAAAACCATGAGTGCTGACACGGAAGAGCATCATCGCCTACATTGTCCTGGTCATGAAATATATGAAATTTCTTTCTATTTACTGAGTGTTACAATATTCTAACCCTAACCTGAGTTAGTTGTGGGGTTAGAAGAAGCCTGAGAGAAAGGAAAGGAAATTACCTGGATTTGGCAAAGAGAAAAGTCTTCTGTTTCTAGAATAAAGAAGAGGAAAGCCTTCAGCCACTGTGCTTTTTTCAACAGTCAAGCTTTTATACAAGGCCTCAACTGTCATCTAGTATTTAAAGAAATATTTCTTTAGAAAGCCCAGAAGCATTTTACGTTTGGAATAGTCATCAGACAAGGATATTTCCTCTGCTTTGCAGGACGGGGGATACACATATTGACAAACTATATAGGAATAATGTAACAGTGCAAGGGATCAGGCCAACAAAGCTACTGGTCAGAATGAAAGCAATTACAGGTTGGAGAGCTTACAGAAGAGGAGAAAGGGTTTTTTAATAAATAAAGATTTTCCAACCTACCATAAAATAAGACTAGAGCGAAGCCAGAGAACCCCTCTGTAAATCATGCACAGATAAGTGCATTTGGAAACCTGTGCTGTTTCCTGGACAATTTGATTGCTTTGCAAGTCAGTACTTGAAAATGGAGTTCGACGTTTTCCAAAGAGTATTTTCCCCTCTTTTAGTAGACCCACAACTGATACCCAGCACACGATCATCTCCTGGCACAAGGTGACATGATCTCTCAGCCATGCAGCCAAGCAGGTCTTCTCTAGGGACAGCTGTAGCAACTCCTGCCCTGTGCAATGCACTATCCTGCCTTCACTGCAGGGTATGTCCATGGCCAAGGTGAACTGCCACCCCCTTTGTGGCCAGGGTAAAATGAAAAGGGTCAGGTCATAGTTTGCAGCAGAGGTATCCCTGCAGCAGGGGATGAAAACCCGTACAGTCGTGTCCACAACAGTTGCCCTCGCTTATGAGCCAAAGCTCAAAGCACGCTGCCACAACAAGGAACCTGGCTCAGTTTTGCTTTTATGCCTTCACAGAGGGATTACCAGCACGAGCTCACCTTTGGCAGGAACTCCCAGAACAATTCAGTGGATTTTCCCTCCAACAATTCATGCTCTTGATATCAGTGCTTGACACTTACTTGGTCTACCACCAACATCCAGATGGTGTTACCACTTCCTTACATGTTTGTAGTGGAAGTCAAGGGAGCTGACTCTCTCCCCTAGTGTGTCTGGAAACCTCATTAGTCTTCGTGTCCCCTCTGCAATATCTTATTTATTTTTTGAGAGTCTTCACAGACAACACACAAAGAAATACTTGGCAGATAAGAAATACAGATATTAAAAGTTTCTAAGATAGGAAAACATGGTATGTATGGTACAGTCAAGCCCGAAAGATCAAAACTAGCTGTGATGAGACTTACCTTGTGTTCTTGAGGCTCTGCCTTAGGTACTAGAAAAGATATTTGTGAATACATATTACTTCTTAGTCCATGTTAAAGTCACTGCACTTTAAGTTGCAAAACCCAATTTCAGCTTCAGCCCACATGCTCAGCGTCCAGGCATACATTCACCATGTCCTACTGGCCAGGGTCCTTCAATTTGCTGTTTAGCATTGGCTCACATTCAGAGGACTGCAACATTGAGCTTGGCTGGCCATAGTTCTCATAGCCCTAGGGGCAAACCCAAGAGGGCTGTGGCACGTCCCCCCAAGGAAGTTGCTTGCTTCCTGTTCCAGTGGGAGAGAAAACCAATGCACAAGGCAGAAACTAACCTCCCCCAAAAGAAGCAACTTTGGAAAATGTAAGAGCAGAGCAGAAGCAACTCTAATAGAGAAAATCATACTGGGAAGTAGTAGTGATGGAGACGGAAAAGTTCTGTACCCTGTACCTTTCTGTTCCCAAGAAGATGCTGAGGTTTGCCTCACTATCTTCTTTTCTTTCTCTTCTACATGGGTAGCGTCTCGTGACTTTTCCCCACTGCAGTTTTACTGTAAGCACCATCTCACCACCAAAATGCTGACTTCTTTTTTGTCTGTGCCCCGAAGTCCTCATACACTGCCAGTGCACAGAGGGACACTACAGACAGCCATCTTTGGTCACCTGGACCAATGCGCAGCTGCTTTTCTCAACTTGAAGAAACTATGTTATTTTCTTTTTTAAAGGCTCTATCCCAGATAGCATGTAATTCATCTAGCAGTCTTCCCTTGCAAATTACCTTCAATGAGACACAAGGTTGTGGTGTCCCCAGACTGATTCAGGTACGTCGGGGTTTCTTCATAATTATGCTGCTCTTCAAGTTGGGCACTGAGAAGATGAAAGAAAAGAGAGAAAAGATTTTTTTTTTTGGCCCTTGTAGAAGTCTGAAAAAAATTATTCATCTTAAGGACAAGGAATTCAAGCACTTTGATACTGAGCCTACAAGAAAGCAAGTGAAATCAGGAACTCCTTGGAGGAAGAGAAGACCTGTGCCAGACGCAGGGCTCAGCTGAGCCTTCCCCCCGACTCCACACTCCCACTGCTTTTCCTTTGGGAGGACAGGCGCAGGGCTCAAAGCACATCAGGGGACTTCATACTGGGATTATGGTCCTCTGCCTACAGCGATCCCTCAAGCAGAAACAGAACAAAAAGTCCAAGGAAATCAGAGTGCAGCATTTTTCAAACCTACTACAGCTACTTAAATATTAATAACAACCCAGTTGCACTGTTTGGCATGCTGTTTCTCACTTAAGGAAACAGGAAGCAGAAAACACAGATATCAGAGGGTATATTTAAAGGTCCTGCTTGTGAGCTCATCAAGTGGCATGGTCCATGCTGACACAGAGAGCAGCATGTGCCAGCCATGGGAGAAGGCAAGGCATCACAGCCCCAGCATCGCGCAGCCTCAAGTATTGGGCTTCCCAGCCCAGTCCCCGTCTCCTCATTGTCCTTTTTCCTTTCCTCCTCCAGAAATTGAGATTAGCATAATTTGGGAATAGGTGCAGAGAGAAATCCAAGCCTTCCTGGATTACCCAGGCAAAGCCCTGAGGCTTACTCTCCGCCCACGGCGGCAGAAGTTTCGGCAGCTCAGGAGTGTACCAGGAAGCAGCAAATGCACAAGATGCAGCTTGCAGGACATGCGGGGGACAGGCTAGGGTGGTGAAAGAGCATCAGGAAGAGTTATAGTGAGAACTTCTATCTTTTAACAGTAAGTCTATAATAAACCTCAGTGAGGGTTTCGTTTTCCTTGAATCACCCTGCTGTCACAACTCAGTGTCAACATGGTAAGGACTAAGTAGTTGTTGCAAACCAGAACAAGAGGAACAAGAAACTCAAGGTGCATTTTAACAGTAGTGAAATCAGAGCAAGAAATGACATTTAAAGTCAAGCAGAAGCTTGTGCTAATGCCAACGGCTGCCCTAGCCCCCAGCTCTCCCCTGCAGTCCCCAGCACTGGGGGCAGTGCCTGTCGGCTTGCTGGTCCCACAGCATGTCTTGGACACATAGGTCCCACTGAAGGGGACACACATATACATATTGCATTAATACCACAAGCACGTATTTTGTCCCCAGTGTCACCACCTGAGGCCAGATAAAACCCCTACCCTTTGCTTCCCCAGCCCAACCCTGGGATAAAATAGGATCCTGGGAACTTGGCTGGACACCAGACAGCCCTTTATATATACCACAGTGCTACGCTGGAGCTGAAATACAGCTGGGTTGATGGATCCCTGACTCGCATCAGGGAAGGTGAAATGTTTGTCCCCAAACAAGGAATCAGAGCTCAAGATCAGTTGGCACAAACAACTACATCAGGGTCTCTAAGAGACCAGGCTTCATTATAGGTGAGGCTCCCACCTCTGGGCTTCAGGGATGGGAATTTCAGCCTCCAAAACCCCACGATTTTGCTTTTATGCTGGAGTTCATTTAATTCATTTCCCCAGTTATCACATGGTTAATATTTAACAAGTGACCTATTGTAAAGACCATATCACAAGTATTAGAGCAAGACAGCTAATCTTGGTGCAATGTATTACTAGGACCACAAGCTTCCTTGTGGTGCATGACAGCTTTGGAGCTAGTTATTTTTTGACCAGTTCTCTTTTGACAAGTACAGGTTAAAAGTTAAACAAAACACCAGCCAACGCTGGCAGGAACACCTCATGATGTGAAAAGCACAATTTGCTGTGTCGTTAGCTGCAAGAGTTCATTGTTTGGGCACAGAAAATATTTTAAGAATTTGTCCCTTCTTGCTTTGGTTCAGCCATTCTGTTTCCCATTTTCCCAGCTGTATATTCATGCAGCTAAGACAAAACATGTATGTGAATATTTTTCTCCACTTTTGCTGTTCTTGTGGCACAGAACCAGGACCACTACGCAACCACTCATGACAAGTCAGAGATGTAGCAGAAAAAGTCAGGATCCCCTTGCATACAAAAACAATCATGTCTGTAAGATTTTTGAGCTCTTTCAGATACTTGCAGTATCAGAAGCTGAACCGATCAGCTCATGTCCTCTGTTGAGTGAGTTTGGACCACCACTTAATAAGAATCTCACTTCAGCATCTGGAGACAGCTGAAGTCCTGGGGATGGGGAGAGGGGGCAGTGGCTCCTGTACCCGGGCTGTGCTGGCTGCACAAACATGTAGGAGGGCAAGCTCCTCGCTGCTGGCAAAAATCCCAACACCTGCTGGTTACACCAGGGCTTTGTTTCAGCAACAGTTCTCAAAAGCATCCCTTTTCTAAAAACACCAAGCTTGAGTACATGGAAAACAGGAAGGAAAAAACATACAGTGGGCAGGTGCAACCAAAGCACCAGCAGTGTTTTCCCTCTGACCAGCTAAACCAGACCTAATGACACATGGGTAGGGCTCTCCAGGCTGCTTGAAAAGCCCAGAGGAGAAAATAGGGATGAAACTTTGTGCTTTAGGAGAAGGTCATCCCAGCCAACTTTGTGCTTCCCTTGCGGGTTTGCACAATCCCTGGAGCAAGTTGCTGCCTTGATGTTCCCTCCAGACTGCACGGGGATGCTTCAGCATCACGGGATGGGCATGCTCCCATCACCTATGAGCCACACGTTGCCTTGCCACACACTCACCTTTCAGGGGTCAAGTAATCCTCTTCGTCAGCAGCTGCACACAAACACACAGAGGATTAGCGTTTGAAGGCAAGACCGCTCTCCTACAGAACACAAGCTGCAGTGACAGGGAGGTGTGATGGGGATGGCTCTTCCTCGAGGCAGCACGCCGCACACAAAGGCAGGCGTGAAATAAGATTGCCAGCAGAAACTGGGGATATGGCTATGTTAATACGTCATTATTTCATGTTTCCAGGCAACAACCTCAGGCTTTCTAGAGATCAATAATTGAGTAATATTGAGCGAGCATGGAGATGATGACATATAAATGTAGCTAGTTCCCTCCATCAAATTAATATATTTAGAAAAGGCAAGTAGGTTAGAAAATAATTTCAGTGAAAACTTCTCTCTTTCCCTCTTATTCTTATCAAGGCCACGGCAGACCAATAAGCACTGGCACAGTAAAGCCAAAGAGAGTCTAGCCAAGCCCCTCGTAGAAAAGTAGCTCCCTTTGAATTCAGCAAAAGTTGTGCCTAAAAATCTGGCTATAATTAAGCCTGTATCTATAAAGAAATACCATTTAGCAGCTTAATAAGCAGTCCAGAATATTCTATTATGCAACATCAATAGGGTTTTATTATGGGAAACTGAACTTTTGCATTTCTTGATGTTGGAACATTTAACGACATTGCCCTCTGTTGTATCTAAAACAGAAGGGGGGGATTAGCAGACCAGTTTCTTCTGATTTTATTGTGCCTTCCCACAGTTGTGTGCTGCAGAGTCAAGGCATTTCCCATTGAAGCACAGTGATAAAGATCAGCTCGCCGCGTATGCAGCTGCTGCTGCTTTACAGCCAGCTGTAAACCGCTCACAACATGTTGCAGTTGGGAGGAAAGCGGGTTTCTGCATGGGGGATGACGTTCAACCTGGAAAACCAGATCACTTTTCCAGATTAAGAGCAAAAAATCAGTATCACTGACACTGTTGGGCTCTTTTTAATGTTTGAGGAAGATGTTAGAAGCAAGTAACAATGCCTTATTTCCATGTGCTTGGAATTGTGGCTTTATAGACGTCAGTAAATTGCAAATTATTATTCATTTTCTGCAGAACAGGCTTGGGGAGAAAGACTAGAAATCTCTTACTTGTTTCATTTCCTCTGTGGACTGAAGGCATGGTGCTTCGGAAAGCACTGAGATCAAACTTCGGGGGTCTTGCAGGCTTCCCAGGGGCAGGACCCAGGGATTCAGCTGAAGGGAGAAGTTTAATTCTTGGCCACTTGCTCCCGGGGCTGAGAGAGCATTTTCCTGCACCAGGCTGGCAGAAGGGAGGCGCCGATTCTGCTCCAGAGAAGCATAAGGACAGGAGAGGCAGCAATTAGCCCTCATTTAAGCAAAAATCCACGTAAGATCATTAGTTATTATACAGACATTTCTAACCATCTCCGCTTCCTCCCAATTTCAGCATTCCTGTTACACAGGGGAGCTCTTACCATGTTACCAGAATGGAAAAATAAATGGAAATGCCCATTTTTACAGATTTTTATAAAGTTAGCCATGTTGGGGCCTCAACTCTCGACAGCTCCCTTCCTCTGGATTATAAAATACTAACCTAATTTTCTGTACCGATAACATTTTAATCTGCCAGGATTTAGTGGCATAGCAGTTTTCCATACACAGTGCAAGCGAGGTAGCTTTCCAGGGTAAACAAAGACTTAATCTTTTCAGCGCCCTGTCACTCAGCATGATGTTAGCAAGGGGAACTTCGCGGCATTTGAGTTTTCTAGCACCAGTTTGTGTAAGAAATATTGCAAGGAGAATATGCTCTCTGAGCTCAAATATGACCTTTTGCAAAGCTGGGAGGGTACAAAGGGGGGAGTTCAGGTTTAAGCCACTTTAATTTGCACTAAACTGTCTTTGCAGAAAAGCCAAGCCTTTATATATCTGTGTGAAAACTGAATAGCAGGGCGTAGTCACATTTACCTCGTAATTGTGAAAGGCCAAAGCAGACCAAAACTGAAGACACTCCCCTGTTCTCACTCTTCATCCTACTCTCAAAATGTGGACAATTTCTTAAAGTGAGTTTTAAAAAATATGGTGTAGATGGGGAACCCTCCCCTTACCCTAGCTCAGCAGCAGTTTGGGGCCCATTTCTTATCTCCAGGACCTCTGGAGAAAGAAGAAAGCACTCCAATGGGCCAGTTTGGCCTCTTGTTTGAGGGTCCCAACTCGTAACAGCTTTTCTCTCCAGCTGCTATATCCTGCACTTTCAGAGGACCTATACACCTATATGCTGCTATACATATATATATGCTCATTGTTAAGAGTATAGCTTACTATACCTTTCTGGTACTGAGGTTCCTCTCTTGGTGCACAATAACCCAGATGGCAGAATGCAGTTGCCCCTGCGCTCTCAGCACCTACTTTGTCAGAGCTCCTGTGTCCTCTGGGAGCGTGGGGAAGAGCCAGCCTGCTGCCATGCAGAGCATCCTTCTTCTGGGCAGGCAAGTCAATCATGGGCTTGCTTCCAGATGGTCGCATCTTGCTCCTGCCCAATGCAGCAGGAGCACGCGTCACCCTCGGCTCCGGGTAGGGGTGCACGTATAAGTTTGCTGCCTGTTGGGCTGGGAGCATTGCACTTGCTTTCTCACTGCAGGATAAAGTGTTTTCCCAGATCTGTAGGGCATGGTGGAAAGAATTTGGGAGCAGAGGGCCCTCTGGAGCTGTTTGGGCTGATCCTTGCCGGTCAGTGCAATAGGATGGCAGAGGCTTCTCTGAACTCTTCTTGGGAGAACTCAGTCCATTCTCTGAGACGTTGCCTTTGTGCTCTTCATTATGCCCTGTCAGCTCCACACAACCCAGCGTGGCTCGAGGCCACGCCAGGGGGTTGCGTTGGGTGAGCACAGAGGGTTGGGAGGCAGGATGGGCAGGTTCATCTTTGGGTTTTGGTATTATCACTTCTCTCTTACTCAGGGGCAGAGGGCTGGACACGGCATTTCCTCCAGAGCCCAGCTTGGGAGGGATTTTAGTGGGAGGCTTCTTGTGTGGCTGCACCAGCTTGTTGGCCAAGTTGGGGTCATTCTGAAATTTTGCTCGGAGGGCTTTGAAATCAGTCACACCTTCCTGGGAGGGGGAAGAGAGGAGAGCACAAAACATCTGCTTTCAGAGGTGGCAACAGGCAATTTATATGATCGCGATCGTTTCAGAGAGAGAGGCCACAGGCTCCACCCTGATCACTAAGGTATGCAGACCCTGGTGAAAATTTAAAAGCAGGAGAAGAGAATTAGCTCATTCAAAGGATCCTCCAAAGGCTCACAAATCACTTCTGATAAAGGTAACAGAGCTGAGACTGGGGAAAAACACTGGAGTAGAGCATAGAAACATGACCAAGCAGAGCCAGCAGGACCAGCAGAGATGGTTCCTGCTCCCCAATGTCACCCAGTGTTGGAGAATCTCCCTCGGGAGGACCTGGCAAACACTAAAATGAACATTAGAGCTTCCTGGCAGAGGTGCTGCCTACCTACCTACTGCTAGGTAGGAAAGCTGCACTTTATTTTCAGTACACAACCATCAGCCAGGGGAGAGGTCGGTGCTGCTCTGGAGAGCCCCAGTCCATCCCCTGCCTCCTTTAGAAAACTCCACCATGGGAAGAGAAGCACCAAACATCCTCCTTGGTGGGCTCCAAATGACCCCTGGGACAAAACCTTCTTCCTCCACCATGTTGGTTCAGCTCAGGGTCCCCATGGCTGTTTGGATGCTTCTCCCCTTGCCGATATTCCCACCTCAGGAAGCAGAGGACATACAAACCAAACACACAGCACACAAGGACAGCAAGAGCATCTCCTAGTCTGGGTGATAAATACTGGCTAAGATACTGGATTCCTCACCCATACAGTTACCAGGCCCCAGGTTATATATGATTTTGAACAGAGCTAATCAGTGACAGCACAGTTTAAAAGGGCACTTAAAGAACGTTTTGTTTCAGGCCTTTGTCCCCAGGCATCTCACCGTCCCATGCCAGAGAAAGGAGACCACAGTTTTTGCCTGTGATACTGTGGCTTAAATTCAGCTCTGAACTGAACTAGGGAGAAAATATAAAGAAAAATTTACGAGCTACTTAAGTCCTTGAACTGCTCTATAACTTTTTATATGCCATGATTACATTAGGTGCACTACTCTGACAGCTTAGTTCAGTGCAGAGAACTGTAAGGCTTCATGAGAACCTGTCTAATGAGGAAATTGGAAAAAATTATCTAGGACAGAACTTCGTTATACTGAAAAAAGCCCCAGCCTTAAGTGTTAAGGCAGAACAGATGAATAGCATACTGAGGTTTTATTGCATTTAATTGCACGATTTATTAAACACTGACAATTTCTCTTGAATAACCCCTTTCACTGACTTTATTACTTTCACAGGGTAGCGCATGATGTAAAGAACCAACCCTTGGGGGAGAGGTTTGAATTGCTCCAATTATATTTCATATTAGTGGTCAGCAGCATGATGCCGTGTAAGCTGCCCAGACAGCCTAATCTAGCGGCGAGCCGATGGGAATGGGAGTTTTCAGAAGCATACGGAAGATGAATCAGATTTTGGAAAAAAAATAATCCCCCATGTACCAGATCCCTCCAGCGATGCCAGACAGGAAATAAAGCAGCGAGGTGCCCTAATGCGATTGCACCAAGCTTTTGCACGTGCTGCAGCAACAGTTGAAGAGTTCAATGCTGTTTACCTCTCCTTACTGATTTTCTTTACTGTAGCGTATAGTTCCTCATCAGTGCCCTCGGAGACAAAGAAAACGGAAAAGAAAAAGTACCTGCATGTGCCAATGTGCCACAGGCAAGACGGACTCCTGCGAAACGGGGTTTTTGGTCAGGCCTCTCCCTGGCACTGGCTGTGACAGAAACGGCTGTGACAGTCACTGTCTTGGCCCTGCCTGTAATTAAAGAGGATGGATACAAGCCTCCTTTTTTCCCCCTGCAGCTGTTATTCCTCTTGCCTTGAAACGGCAGTTTCAAATTATTTGCCTAATTAACTGGAAGGTTATCTGTGCTTAATGCACTCTCGGTGCCCTTCACTAGAATATAGTTTCCCCCAGTTTGCAGCCTGCTGGGATATCGGCACCGATGCCACGAGCAGACCCAGCCCAGGAGGGTCACGTACGGCCCTCTGGCCGAGCACACTGAACCGCCTGGGAGGATGGGGATAAATCGCACCCCATGGCTACCTCCTGTATACCCATACCTGGCCTTTCCCAACGCTCTCTCCCCCCCAACAAAGTTCCCGCAAGCACCGCTTCCTTGTGCAGGGCTGAGGTTAGCACAACCCTCCGAGGTGCAATGAGTTCTCGCGGTCTCTGCGGGGATGATTTTCCATCAGAGCCGGGACTGTTTCAAACCGCAGACCCAGCCAAGCAACTCTCTGGCTCAACTCACACACCCTGAGCTACCTCAGGGAGATGCTCAGCTCAAACACAGTGCCGAGAATGTTGCAGGCAGGCAGGGGACATGTGAAGTCCCAGTCCCAGTGCCCCACCAGCCCAGGGAGGGTTCAGCACAGTGGGGAGAGGCGCTCCCCTGAAAATTAGACCAGTTGACAAGTGGGGAGAATACACTAATAAATTTAAAGGACTGCCAAAAGCTCACAATGTGTATTACAGCTACATCTGGCCAAATAATTCACTGTGAATAATAATACATTTGGCAAAAGCCCATGCAAGATGCGAGAGGGAGAGAATAAAAAGGAAACAAACTTCCACTGGCAGGAAAGCTATGAGCATTACAGAGTCAGGGGACATCTAAACTTTCCATATTTTATCCCTATAAATAAAATGTTCTTCTAACATTAATATCATTCTAGGAAGCAGAATGAAGCTCAGCTTAAGCCTATGATAATAACACCTTTTAGAAAGAGCAGCAGCTGGAGGTATGTGCTGATACCAAGGACTAACCAAAAGGAATCTGAATTCTCATTAGTTTTTTTTCAGTTGCTTTTCTAAAACTAATCGACACTGGGAGAGAAAACCCCATTCAGGATGTGACACACAGGACAGCTGAGAGGAAGCACTGCATGTTCCCCTCCTGAAATTTTTCTGGTTTCATCCATTCTTTATCTTGATTTCCAAGGGAGCTCCCACGGGTAAATGTTTAATCAGCGCTGCCCTCTGCCCCACAGCGGGGTGGCTGGAGCCGAGCCCAGGCACCCCGGGCACGCTGACGAGAGCATGCCGCAGATACTGTCTACTCATTAACCCACCGGCTTCTCCTGGAAAATAAATAATAAATAAAATCCACCTCTACTTTTTGTTAAATTAGGAGGCAGCAACGGCAGCTCATCTCAGAGCAAGGGGTGAAGAAACCAGGCACCAGGAGCCCCTCAACCCCTGCTCTGGGCCAGAAAAGCTGTTCCTTTGTGGTTCCTGCGCAGAGCAAATTCGGCATCGAGAGCGTGCACCTAACCCCGAGGTTAAACTGCTCCCAGCGCTTCGTGGAGATAACAGCCCCAAAGCTACGAATCAGCAGCAGAAAATCAAGCAGCAAATGTTTCACCCGGGCCGGGGAGGGGGGACAGAGGAGGCAGAGCAGCGCATTGCTGCAGTGAGGGTGGAAAGGAGCAGCGCCCCAGCAGTTACCACGTCCATCCCTTCGCTGCTCCGTGCCGGCTCCGGCGGTTCAGCCTGGCAGCATCTTTCCCTGCCCCTGCCTCCGGCCGGCGCCTGCCCCGGCTGCTCCCCGCTCCGTCGCCTGTCCCTGCCGCCACCGCAGCACCGGGCGAGGCGGGGCAAGCCCGAAAACACACCTGGGCCAAGGCATGGGTCTGCCCCCGGGGCGGGGAGAGCCTCACCCGGGCAGGGCTGAGCCTGCGGGAGCGCAGCCCTGCCCGGCCACGCTTCCTTGACCCGACTCACGGGTTCCCCGAACGGCAAACGTCAACACCACGGCAGGTTTTGAATGGGCTCAGAAAGGGAAGAATCAGGTTTGGTTTGGTTTTTGAGGGAAAGAACAGCACCTCCCCTCGGCATGGGTGCCCCTACAGCACCCATGTCCATATGGCAGTTCTCAGGTCTCTCCTCACACCTGGGGCAAGCAAAGCTGAGGAGAGCAGAGGAGCCCCACCATGCAGGGGCAATGATCCTTACCCTGCCTCTTTGTAGGTCCCCCCCCACGGGTGACACCCACCCTACTGCATCAGCCCAGCCTGCATGCAGCTCTTCCCCAAGCCGAATCCAGAGCCCTCGGAGTGATGAAAACAGACATTTCCCTGGGGGAACCAGGGAACCATTCTTCATCTCTGGATAGCAGACCCCAGCAAAAACAGTTGTCCTTGCTGAAGCCCACACATTTTCCCCAGTGAAGCAGCTCCTTTTCATGGTGAGCTGTTTCTCAGAGTCCTAAGGACAGACCAGTTAAATTAGGGCAAACAAGACTTTTCCTATCATTGGATATTTCTGCCCTGGAGAACAGCCTGAAAAGATCTGTCCAAACGTTGAGCCCATGTTTCTACAGAGCACGTCTCCCAGGAAAAACAAGGCTGGTTAACTTGGCAAGAAGAGAACTGAGAGCCCCAGGACTTTCTTTTCCCCTCCATAACTGATCAAATGTTATTTCATCTTTCTCTGCGGGAGCGCTTGATTTCCTTCAAGCAGAGACGGCTGCTGTATGGAGCCCAGGTGCTATTCAGAGGCGGCTGTCAACAGGTCTTGGGTGGGTAGGGAGCCATCGGAAGCCTGAGCAATCCCAGCTGATCACCAGCTGATCACCAGCTGATCCTAATTCCACGTACCAAGACACAGCACCTCTCATATATATCATTTCCAGAGAGCTGCCTGGAGAAGAAACCCTACAGCAATAGCAGGCCCTGAGATTAGGGGAAAAGGGACTGGTAAAGCATGTCTGTGATGTATAGGATCTGACAGCAACCTGTGTGCATATGATTGTCTGAAGGTGTCCCAGATTTCCCTCCACTGATTTGAAGGTAATGGGTGCAATACATGACTTATGGATGGACATTCCCCCTCTGCACATGGGCATTGAGGAAAGCCTTGCCCCAAGCATCCCTAATGCCCTAGGGAGTAGGACTGATGCTCTCGCAGCCTAACCTGACCCTGCTCTCCAGAGCCAAGCTTGAGGAGAGCTGAAAAAAAAAGGAAAATAAATTGGGGAAAAAAAAAAAAAAAAAAAAAAGACTCATTTGTTGGAGACATGACTCGAAGCGCGAGTCTCGTTCCTTGCCACATGAAAAGCCCTGCTTCTGCGTGGTGGTCTCAGAGAAGAAAGTGGGGTCCTGCCGAGCTGGGAGTTGGCAGGGAAGTCCCCCAAGCCGGGGCTGGAGTCGCGGCATGATGAAAATGAATGCCGGCTTTGTGTACAGGTAGCTGGGGAGGATTTATGACCCACCCAGGGTTATGAATGCGAGCTGTGAATTAAAGCACTGTTGGAGAACCGGGAGGTTGTGACTTCAGAGCCGTGGTCCTGTGGAAAAGGACAGGGCAGATTCCTCTATATGGGCTCTAAAAATAAAAAGAAAATGCCAAAGGTTTCTTTAAAACATGCATTTTGTG
This sequence comes from Platalea leucorodia, assembly GCF_965183815.1. Taxonomy (NCBI): domain Eukaryota; kingdom Metazoa; phylum Chordata; class Aves; order Pelecaniformes; family Threskiornithidae; genus Platalea; species Platalea leucorodia. Next base: position 25,845,746 of record NC_138827.1, on the reverse strand, counting down.
AGCACTAGCCCTGGTGGGACCCCGCTTGCCTCATCTCCCTTTGACAGCTGCCCCAGGGCTGCCATAAATCGCACCAAGCTATAATAACTGCACGGGGAGCGCAGCGTAGCCATGGTGTTGTATAGATCAAACACTACAGAAGTGGAAGCTGACTTTTTTCTCTGGCTCCAGACCTTTCTGGGGAATGCCTGATGATAAAGAGCTGGCACTGCTGTACATAAGTCACCTTTTAATGGGCCACATGGCACAATTTCCTTAGAGAAACTAGACAGGTACGTCAGGAGACGACAAAACAGGACTTTACACCATCCCTGAAATGCTAGAGGGAAAGCGGGTAATCCCTTCAATAGCCCTTCCCCTCCTGCCCCACCTCTCCCTGCCGTGCTGGTGCCTCCCGTCGGTCCCCAGCAAGCTGCAAATTGCCATGAGCTGAGACGTCCCAGCAAAACACAATGACCACTTTGTCCACTGCCACTATTAAACAGGCTGCACTTTGGCACGGGAGCTTGGGGTTTGGTCTGGATTTGTGTATATCAGAGGCACCGACCCAGAATGGGAGTTGCCAGGCACAGCCTCAACTCGAATAAAACCAAATACCACTACTGAGAGCAACAGCACCAAACACTTCCTAAGAGTGCACAATATCTCCAGAACAAACAATTTCAGCCTGCTTAAAGATTTAAAATTTTGTGATTTGGATGGTTTTTTTGCAGCGATGCAGTTAGTATCTTATACAGACACATCAGTCCAAGGGCTGCAAGTACAGCATTCAGCAGACTTGTTTTCCCCACATTATTCTTTTCAGCTGCTTAATGACTGGTGGGATTTATCATATGCTATAAGCATATATTTTTGTTGTTTTTTTGGATTTCACAGAGGTCTTACCAGAAACAACAGCAGATCTTGGGAATATGATTTATTCCTAATCTTTCAGACATTTAGAAGGGGCAGCAGTGTGACTGGTGAAGACCAGGGAAATTTTGGGGCAATCCAGTCTTCTGTGGAAGACAATTACATCTGGGTATTGCCCGTGACACAATTGCTGGTAATGTTAGTCCAGTGTCATAATATTATAGATTGGGGATGGTCTGACAAGTTATTTTCCCTTGTCACAGCTACTGGCCCCACATGTGGGACAGCACTGGGGGAAGGAGATGGGGCACAGAGCGAGGGAAACGGCTGCTCCTGGGTGCAGTGCGGTAGGGTCCATATATCTGAAAAAACACCTCAGAACCCAGAAAAATGGGCAAAACTGGCTAGCAGGGCACAACCTTGTGCTAGGGGGGATTTCAGCTCAGTTTTTATACCTTATTCTGTCCCCAGGAGGGCCAGAGCAGCCACCCAGCCCAGTTCAGTTCCCTGCACATCTCACCCTTTTTCTGCCAGGAGGTCATATCCTGGTTTTCCAGCAGAGGGGGAGATAGGATCACTTGTTCCACCACCGAGCCGCTTGCTCTGTCTTGCATTACTGGCATTAACGAGGAATTTAAGAAAATGCAGTATTATTGATCCCTGCATTCAAAAAGCTAGCACCTTCTTTTACGAAGCGTTGTTTAGGAGAAGCCAATATAGGTACCCATGTGGCTCCTTCAGAAGTTTTATGATCAGCCCAATCGAAGCACTGTAGCAGTCAAGAAAATTAATTTAAAAGCCTTGCAGTGTTTCAGGTTTTTTATCTGTCCAAGCTACAAGTCTGTCTCTGCAGTACAGCCCTGATCCCACAAACACTGAAGTGCATACTTCTTTTTTAGCAATATAGCCCATATAATTGCTCTTGTGTTTCAGGCTGTTTACTGTGGTAGAAGGCCTGTTACCAGACTGGTTCTGTATTCATTGACATCAAATGAGGACTGGCATGTTCAGTGCTAGAGCTGTGGTCATCCTCTGGTCTTTAGGTGGGCCTTTTCCACACCTCTCTGCAGCTGCTGGGTTCAGTAACCAGGACATGTGCCTGATGTACATAAATGACACAGAGCTTTGTTCGTCCTTACAATGCACCATCTCACCGTGAGCACTCAGTGGCCAGAGAATTTAAGCTGGGGATGAAGAACAGCTGAACCTCAGGAAACGAGATGCACAACTGGTGCACAGAGGAAAAGTGTGTTGGTGTTTGCAGTGACTGGTCAGCCCTGTTATCAGGTCACAGCTGCTACTGGTGGTGTGGGAGCATTGCTGTGACAGTGACCACTCCTGCCAGCACTTGCAGGCAGTGTTTGCTGTCACCCCACTGACATGGATGATGACCAGAGTCAGGTACTGCCTGCAGCATCCTTTCCCTGCCTTGCAGTAATGCAGCACACTTGGGCCTGAGGCCTTCAAGACTGCAGAAACATCATCTGGCACAGAGCATCTGCTCAGCAGCGTAAACTATAGCAAACTCATTACGTCTGTCTTATCCTTTTTAATGCTTCTACTTGTGTCTTCTGTTTGCTTTACAGTATAAAGCCACCTTCTAAATCTGAACCCTTCTTGGGAAGGTATCTCTGCTGGGATTTTGATTTTGAAGTTCAGAGATGAAGACCTTGATAACCAGCTTTGCTTCCTTGGCAGAACAGAAGTTATTTTACCAAGCTCCGGCACAGAGAAAGCTCTCCAGCACTTGCAGAGAGGATGAGCTGAGAAAGCCCATGTGTGCTGTGACAGCATGTGTGAAACGGAGAACTTTCCAAGGGCAGAGCTCCAATTGCTAGGCACAGTTTCTTCATCTTGCCATATCTAACATCTCTATAACCTCTGTACATTGCAACAATCTCTATATTTTTTTTAAAAAAACACCCTACCCCTGAATGAAAGGCTGTCTGCTCTGCACTTTTCCCTGGGGAACCATGAGAGAACAAATAGCACATGGCAGGTGTCAGTCACATCAACAGCAAGAAGCTCAGATACAACTTTGGGGGTATGATGTATCGAACAGAATAAAAAAGAACAGGACTCTGTCATTAGATGTTCACGGTCTTCAAGTCAGGAACAAAATTCAGGTTTACAGTATTGCATGAATAATGCACTACAAAAAATTATAAATAGGATATTGGCATAAAAAAGGATGATTCTTTTAAGTAACTGTATCCCCTGAAGAAAAAACACATGAATATACTAAAAATAAAAATCTACAGATAAAGAAAGTACAAATGCAAATTGCTGGACAACAACAATGTTATGTTAGCTCTTGTAATATAACTTCACCCTGGAGCTAGGCTCGTGTAGACAGCCACATTACCGAATGTGCTGTTCAGGTGCTATTTAAAAGATCAATGCATCCTGCAGGCAGAAATTAATTCCCCTTGTTGGGCCAAAGACATTTGAAGTGGAGACTTCTTGAAGTGGAACAAAATCCTATATTGCTACCAGAGAGGAAAACTGGGTGCCCAAGTTTGTTTACACTGAGTTAATCCGCTCCTGATTTTAGATACGTAAGAGTTGTAAATGAGGAGTTACGTGTCTTCTAATTAGAGGCTGGCAGTGAAGGTTCTTCAGTGTCAAGGAAAAGAGCTTTCTGATGGGAATAGTCCCAAAGTGACGATGCAAACTCCCACCCAGGCTTTGCTGCAGTGAGCTTGCTGCTCAGCCCGGCCCGCTCACAGCCCGAATTTCCATGCTCTTGAAGAGCCCCAAGACTTCACTTCATGGCTCATCATCCTGAAGGTGACTGCATCGCTATCGACAGCACGGCTAGCATTGCAAGCCAGAGGTTCAGAGAGTTAATTCAGGTTTAGAGGCGAGGATCCAACACACATTTTAGACAAGTTCAATTCATAATGTTATAAATGGAACCATAACTTTTATATATATTACTTTTGGAACATAACACCTTTGAGAAAGGTTCTTTAATTTCACCTCTAACGTGGTGTGCCTTGCTTGCCGCTTAAATCTCTCTCGCATGCCTCCCCCCCAAACGACCTCACCTATCAGTGCAAAATTGTTGTTGTGCCTGATTGCACAAACCAGCCCAGCCTTTTACCTGGGAGACATGCCACAAATAACTTTCATTATATATATGGTGTGTTTCTGACACTGCTATCAGAAAAGAAAAGATATAATGCTTCGACAGTCTTGCTTAGATGCTGAGGAGGCACTTGACTGTGCAAAGCAGCCATTTATATCACAGGACAGCAGAAGTTTGGACCAAAGACAGATTTGGCAGATGGCCAGGGAGGCTCACACCACGGGGACAGTGGGGTCCATCCCCACCAGACTTTTATAAGCATTGCTAAAACCTTTTTATGTTGTTCTGTCTTAACAGCAACATGCAGAGAGGCTGTAAAGTGTAATAGGGAGGTAACGATGGGGATCGCCTTAGGCCAGTTCCAATCCCCTGCTTTTCTCCCAGGCAAAAGCAATTTAGGTTTAATAGTATATAAAAAAAATATTAAAACCCTTATTTGAGTTCTTCTTGTGTAGGCGAAGAAAGGAGAAGCACTTTCTGAACTCATCTGAAGTGCATTAGTAGGTAAGGGATTACATTAACATACTCTCGAAGGTCACAAAAAGGCAGTTTTCATTTTATTTCACTACAGAGTTTACCCGTGTGCTACATTTCTTCATGTTTAGCAAAGACAAGCCCCAGGGTCATTCTGAACTTTAATTACATTAAAATAACACGGTAAGAGGTCTTTTTATTTTGATAATTTACAATACCATCTATTGAAATTAGCTTTGCCATTAATTTGGGAAATACACAGTGACATTTCTATCCCAGTCTTTTGTGGACAGAGGACAATTCACTGTCTGCTTAATAGCTGTAATAGTCCAAGACCAGATTTTTCTACAATAATTACACTTTCTCTTGAATTTATTGAGGTTCAAGCTTCCAGTTGTCTGCTGGGAACACTTCATTTATGCATGAAGCATCTCTTCCCACTTATGCAGAAGAAAAGCAGGGAGATACTTGTTCAAACAGAAAAGTCTCCATAGATCTCTTACTCTTTTTTTTTTTTTTTTAACTAATATCTAATGAAGTTATAGATTCCTTGTGTGTTTTTGTGCCTGCCCAGGAACCCTCAGGGGAATTTTGCAGACTGTGTGCAAGCTTGAGGAAACAAGTATGGGGCAACTTGGGCTATAGCATGACCAAGTGTCTTTCCAATGGCCATTTTTTCTTTCTTCCAACATATGAAAACTAAATATTCTCATCTTGTGACTATTATCTTAGTAGTAAATAACCCATGGTGTTCTTGCTTTGGATGTTATCACTTTCTTATACTTGTGCACATCTTCTGTGTTAAGATCCCGATCAGTGAAAAGCATTAGAGCTACCACTAACAGATGAGTTTGCACAGCATATGGGATGGGACACAATTTCAGATTTAGGGGGTATCTTCCTCATCCCAAATCACTTCAGAAAACAAAGATTTAGATTCTCATGTTGCAGTGACTGTGTAGGGCCATCCAAAAGCCAGGTGATAACTCACATCAGCTTTGGAGATGGGACACTATCTTAGGCAGATAGCAATGGGAAGAAGCTGAATTGACATTTCCTTGATGTATCTGGAAGGCACATGTTCCTCATAACAGAATTTTATAATCTTCAGTTTGCTGTACTGGGAGGCTTTTCCCTGGTCAGCGACCAGGTGCACCAAAATTGCACTTAAGTTACTGTGGGAAATAAAATGAGTTTCCTCCTCCTTCAAATTAAAAGGAGGGTGCAGGCTGGACAAGAAACACACTGCTGCAATAGGACTTGATTGACTTTAATGTGGAAACAGTTGCACAGTTTAATATATTCCCTTGCCAGAAAACTGGGAATTTGTTTCCAAAAGGGCAAAGGCCTCTGGGATGTGTCCTGATTCTTTGTGATTTGATCTGTGTTGTCGTCAATGATTTACCTCAGCATTTTGGAGTCCGGTGGGCTCCGTGCTTCTTCTAGCAGTGCTTGCTCCACGGCATCCTGAAGCCTAAAGCTTTGGTTTGCAGCTAATCTATAGCAAACATTTACATATGGAAAAACAATGCGGTGGAGCCTGTGTCAGATTTCTCCTCTGATTCTCTCTATATGCTCGCTGGCTTTAACGGCACGTCAGGCCACGGCTACAGCACGCAGGGAGCTTGAGGCATTGCCTTCCCAGAGGTAAGCCTGTTCCTCCCCAACTTTACATATAGAAATTATGGGCAAGTCAGTCAGCCCATCAATTTTGTCCTGACTTGAGGCATGTGCACACTGTGCTCTCTGTAAACAGCTACCAGAAAAAAAAAAATATTGGCAGTTGTCCAAAGCCCAAGCTAGGCATCATAATTCCTTCTTATATGAACTGTTTGCACAATGGTTTTTCTTTCAGAGATGACTATTAAGCCTTCTTAAACTTCCTTACCAAAATTACCATACTGGTTTTGGGCACTTGGACTGAATTCCCTATACAGGATGATTTACAAGCAAATAGTTTTCATATTCTTTTTTGTTATAATTATTTTGCATTTGACAATGTGAAGTTAACAAGTGCATGTTTATAACCCAATTTTCAATCCAAGCCAGATCCTCATACCTCTATTTTTTTTCCTCTGAACAATATTATTAACCTATACAAGTGTCATTTAGGCTTTGAAGGAAGGCAGTAAACAAGTTACATTTTTCTAAAGCTATAGTGTCATGATAGGAAAATGGTTGGATTTTTTTTCTACAGCTATTAATTTCAGTCTTTTTCTAAAGGCAAATATGATTTAGAAGCATCAAAAAAGGTATCAGTGATAATTGGAACGTGGAGACAAGGAGAAGGCAGAAAGAAAAAAAAAATGTGGTAGTGATACACTTAATTATGAAGGCTTATTCCGATAATCCCTTTTGAAAATGAACAAAGATGAGATTTTTGATGTTTGATGAACTTATCAAACAAGGCAGAATAATGAAGAGGTAAATGTAAAATCCAATCGAAGGTGAGCCAATTAAGTACTTTGTGAAGTGCTGAAGGATACAGCCCACAAATCCTCCTGTCAGAGCGAAAAGGCATCAATACGTGCATGTCCTCCAGCTCCGTGTTTGTCTGCAGGCTCCTGTTGTTTTCCTGGAGACACGGTGGCTTTTTATCTCACGCGCTGATCTGCATCCACGGGCTCCCTTGCTGAGCTGTTGTGGCTTTCATTTAGTAGTCTCTCTTCTACAGACTCTGATGAATCCCCAATGTGCTCCGTACCTCTGCTAATTGTCAATATTTCTCTTTGGACCGCAGTCTCATAAGTAAAACAGACTGCTCATTAGTTAATCACCAAAATAATAATAATAATGTTTTGGCTCAGAATAACCCCTCAAAATGTTTTGAAGGCTGTGGCAAACACAGAGTTGCATTAGCACGCCACAGATTGCTCCTGAAGACAAAGAAACTCATTATACAAATAAAGATTGTAGGAGTAGGGACAGAAATAGCGATCGTAACAACTAGGCTGGGAAGCAAGAGAAGTATTTTCTTGCTGTTGAATAGTGATACTCAGTGTATGTGCAGAGAGTCTGATCCAAGGGCCATTGCGATACAGTACCCTTGCCATTTTCCACTTTTATACTCTTCCTTTAGTTATTTTCCTCTTCTCAGAATTTATGTGTTTCCTTTTAGAAATAGTCAACCAACAAATTCTCATAGTCAATGTGGCTTTGTACCTTACCTTCTCAGCACTGTTGGTGCGGCCATTCCCACCACTCCACAAAGCCCACGGGAATCAGACCCTGATTTCATACTTGTCCAGAAAAATACTGACCATGAGTTCACAATGATGTAAAAAAAGTAAAATCAATAGATTTCAGAGCAGGCCCAAGGTGATAAACATCACTACTCCTGGAGTTTGTGATGTACTTCTTAGAAGAAAGCCAAAAAAGAAGCCTTTCCTTGAAACCTGTCTCTTCTCGACATTCTTTCTGTTTACTCAGTGTGTTTGGTCTTATATATATGATGTACTTATATTTTATTGCAATCTACTTATTGAAAGGGACTGGGATCTCTTGGGAGAGCAGGAAACCCAACAAAATCCTCAGATCCTGCACCTGCTGCCCCTGACCAATTCTGATGGTGAATACTTGGACAGGGCATCTCGGGTAGTACAGCCCCTCCTGCTAAGGGATGCTTCCCATTTCCTACAAAACAGGTTCCTGGTGGAAAAACACACACACAGATCATTTTCTCCCTGCTAGCCTCCAGCCCTCCTTAAAACAACTTCAAAGACCTTAGACCGCTATCTCTTCCCCTCCTTAGAAGAAGCAGCAGAGATGTTAATCCTCCAGCTCCTGTCGACTGTCAGCTGAGCCAGTGGTCAGAATGGACTGATTGCTTTCCTTGCCAAGAGAAAAAAGTAAGACTCTACCGTAATGTATTCATTTATCTTCAGATGTGTCTGTGATGAGGATGTACACACATTAATTATATATATTATACATATTCATCATTCTGAAGCATCCAGTAAACTCATCCAAATAATATGGAGATGCTCCTCTTCTAGAGAGGCTCTTACTTATCCTGGTGTAAACTGGGGAATAAATTCATTTAAGGCAGCAGAACAGCAAAATGCAAAATCAAGGGAAATGGTGGAAGAATCAGGCCAGAATATTTGCTCAAGACTTTCTTCTTTTTCTGTCTCAGATTTAATTAAGTATCCCCTGATTCTTAATGCAAATATTCCAATGAAAAGAAATTAAAAGCAGTCTTCATTCATCAGCTCCTGTTCTCAATTTTTTATATCATTTCACATATGTCTTCATAATTCAAAACTTTATTTTCAAATACCTGACATAATTTTGCTTTCTACTGAGTTTATATGCCTGCACTTTTTGTTCCTGTGCTTATAATCAGTAAATGATTTGGCTCTTCTCTCTTTCCTTTTCTTTTTTTTTCTTCGTAGTTTAAAGAGCAGCAATTCTAATTAATAATCTGTCAGAAATGTTGCAGGATCAGTGTTATAATTAGTGTCTGTGTCCATCTGAGCCTGCTACATTCCAGGACAAAGCATGGGTAACTGGAAAGATTCCATATTTTTTCCAAAGTATAAAATAGGGACGATATTTTTAAAAACAGTCATTCCAACCCCCTCCAAATCCACTTGTATGAACTTCAAGCAAATCTCCTGAGCTCCCACCTGTCTGCTGTCTTTCCTTCTCCATTTATCATGCGCAAAGTCTGTGGACTACACAGAAAAATAACAATATTGATAAAAGTGATAGTTTTAATTGCTTTATAGCCTATGGAGGTGACGTCTCTGGAGGATACATGTTAGGTGTTGGTGGTGATTTTCTCTCTTGTGTGGTTCAGCACCGGTACCGGAGGCTGGTGCAGCCGGCAGGGTTCACAGGGAGGCGATGCACGGGGCACCTCTGGGGCGAGGAAGCTTGCCGTGCTGAGACAACGTGCACTGGACCCCCCAGCTGTGGGAAGGACTTTCAATGCAAGGAAACAGGTGAGTGAACTGGGCACAAACTCCTGCTAAGGAGGTGTCAGTCCTGGCTGGACAGACCTGGGGTGATTTTAGTCCCCTGCCATGGGCAGAGCTTTGCCAAAATGCATTCAGCCCAGCCAGCAGGATGGTGAACCAGTGCAAGAGCAAGCAGGAAATTTCCCCATCTTTGGTTTTTTCCCCACTTGGACAGAAATCCATTCATATTATGCTTAGATTTGGATAGAAAAGAAGGCTGTGTGACATGGAAAAGGTTAATTTTTCAGTGGAACAAAGAGAGTAGAAATATTCTGCTCCAACTGCTGTGCTACGTGCTCACACTCCCCTCCATGGGCATCACCACTCCCACAACACACCACTTTCTCCCCCTGCAAAAGACATAGTTCAATCATGAATCCAACTAGCAATCTGTTGGGGTGATTTATTTATTTTTAGCCATCCCCAGCTCTGAGGATTGGGATATAATACGGCTGTTCTCTGAAAGTTTGACTAGCCTTGACAGATTTTTGGTTTTACACAAATGACTCAAACTCCCATCTTGAGCATTTAATAAAAATCCTATTGAAATTTAGAAATGCATGCCAGCTCTGTGACCAGCTCATCATCTGGAGCAGGCCATCACCGCTCTGTTGAGGCAAGTGCATTGATTCCTGCCACGAATATCATGTCAAGGCTTTCTCCTCACTCCCCCAGAAGCAAAAGCACTTTCAAGTTGCCCTTCCTACAAGCATCCACTCTTGAGCTATAATTATTGTAATAAATTCCTCAAATACCTCCTACAATGGGAAGAGGAAAAACCGCACTTTGACCAGACAGAGCTGACTTCCCTAAGCCAAGCAGAGAAGCTATTGCTTCCTGTAGCTCCCTTCCAAAAGCATGATTGTAGATAATAAAATCAGGCCAATGAGGTGACCTCGACTTGATTCCCATCCCATGGGAGCCCAAGGGACTGGCTGGCTTGGACTCCAAGCTATGCTCGCTCCAGGTCGCAAAGGAAAACCTCCCCCTCAAGGAGCTGGGAAAGGCAAACTCCCAAAGGAAAAGCGCTGTGTTTAACACCCAGCGTGATTTCATGTGGCCCTGAGATAGAGGTGGAAAACAACACAACCAGCGCAAGTTGCCAAAAAGGTGTTCTGAAAGGCAGATAAGCTATCACCTGTACCTGTGCACTTTAGGTCGCTGTATTAAACGGCATCTTGTGTGCAACGGAGAGCCAGACTGCAGAGATGGGTCTGATGAGGATAACTGTGAGGATGAAGATATTGAAAGCCCTTGTGAACATCTGTTTCCAATCCCAGGGTCTGAAAAAGCAGCTCAAGGGTGAGTAATTAATCAATAGCTGCTACTCTCACAATCAAAACAAGATTAAGTTTTTTATATTGCTCTTCCTTAGTAATAGCAGTGCTCCATGAATTGATAGGGTGCTGTACAAAACCCAAAAGAGAGCTACTGTCCCACACAACTGTGGGTAGCAATGAGGGAGGCAGGAGGGTTCATCCCAGCTTTTATTTCAAATTCTGCCTCAAATTTACTATCTGACCTTGGTCTCTCTCAGCCACTCTGTACTTGTGAGTGTCCTTGGTATACTCATGTAAAAATACATCCCAGTTCTCCGAGTCCAGTTCTCTTACAACTTTCTCCAGTTTATAAAAGAAACAGTTGATTAAAGGAAACAGTAGACTTTGGAGATGGAACATCCTGGTGGCTTTCATCCTTAAGGAGAAGATTTAACTCCAGGATTTAGGACTTCAGAGCAGAGATTCAAAGCAGAGAGCCTGAGCTCCACATGAATATGCAGGGTAAATACATGTGTCCATGAAAAAGTTTTACTGTATTCAGTTTCAAATTTTGGTTAGGTAATACACGGAAAAGAGGAATGCAGAACAAGTTTAAAAGCAAATTGTCTGTTGTGACATTTTTGGTTTAAATCTTGTGTTTTAACCAAGATACTGCTTAGTTTCACGTGGAGAACATGGGCTACAGTATGAGAATGTAGTCACCCATCAGATGATAACTTTCCCATCAGCTCAATCCAGTGCTCTCTGGAGTCCATGAGAGAAATGTCTCTCTGGCCCAAGGCCTGGGAGAGTCCTTTAAAAGTTTTTCAAGACATATATTAATTTTCACTGAGTACCCCATTTAATACTGCTCTCTGATGTGTTTCTCCTGCAGAACACACAAAAGCAATAGCATTTACTATCTTAGTCTTAAAGACGATTCCCTGTTGTGAGGAGCAATGCTGCTGTCGAGTTTGAATAATGCTTTCATTTGGGGCTACGGAATTACAGGGAATATTAAGTAACAGGCAGGATTTCAGAGGGCAGCAGCTGTGATGGCTGGAGAGCAGGAAGAAAGAGGCATAAGGAAATAACAAGCGAGAGACTTGGCAAAGCACAAACAGACTGCAAGTCCGGGGAGAGTGCTAACTCCCCTGAGAAATGGGACCATTATTAAAAGGAAAGAGATGAAATAAAGATAGAAAACAATTACAGGGAATGCCAGAAAACACTTTGTGACACTGAGATGCATTAGGCTGTGAGAGACTCACGGGGAACCTGGAGGAATTCCAGGACTTTGGGACTTTCGTAACTACTCGCCAGGATGCACTGAACAATTTAACTGATTTCTTCCATCTCTAGCATAAGTCCAAACCAATGTCTTGGAAATAAAATGGTGTCCTGGCTGTTTGTCTCCTGTTAGCTTTGGGAAGGACATAGCAAGGAGAACAGACCCCAACCTTATATTTTAGATGCTATCCAAATTCAAAGTCAGAGACAGATAGATAACTTGTAGTGTCAGGAGAACAGAAACAGTGACAGAGACTGTTGCAGAAACAAAACAGGAGCTATGGATAACTTTCTGAATGCTATTTCTTTCCAAGATACAATATCCTAACACAGGAAGAGAGCCAATATGTATATGATCATAATTTTTTTGGAGGCCACTGTGAGTATGTCTACAATGGAGAGTGGCGGGAGCTGAAGTATGATGCTGCATGTGAACATCTGTACTATGGAGATGATGAGAAGTATTTCCGCAAACCTTACAACTTTCATATATACCAATTCCTAGTAAGTACGTCAGGTGGTCAAATTTAGCAAGGTTTTCCCAGCTAAAAGCCAAACTTCCTATAAAGATATCATGTACGTTTTATCATTCACTATAGGTTGTCTTTCAAGGTACTTTTCTCCAGCTGTCCCCAAGACAACAGGCAATTGATGATATAAATGCTGTTTTATGGCACATCAAGGAACTAACGTGCTTTATCACCCAGGCATCCCCACTGCTTACTCTGGCCTAGTCAGAGCCAAGAGAAATGGGTTTTCTCTAAATTCTGCTATTAATGAGCTGTAGAGCTTGTGCAAGCCACTTGCCTCTCTAGGGATGAAGTTGGCCATGTGTAAAATGGGAAGAATGTTACTGGTTCAATCTTTGAAAGCATTTTAAGTCTATGGCATGGCTACAAGGGACATAAATCCAAATTCTGAGTGGGACACAGATCCTGAAAGCCATCACCATGTATCACAATGCCTGTACTCTGGAGGGTCACATCTGATGTTGGAGACTGAACTAAGTAGAACAGGGATTCAACCTGGGTCTCCCATGTCATAAGTGGGTGCCTTGGCCACACCGTTAAACATTTATCATGCTTTTTTGATGTGAATGAATGAAAACAGATTATTCCAGGGGAATATTACAGCCACAGGCTCAACGCAAGTGCATTTCATGTCTTTCCAGCAAGCAGACTCCCCTGTGCCCCTTAGTCCCCAGTTTGAACCCGGACAGACCCACCACACGGGCCACATTTTCTTCTCCCCTTTATCTGCTGCTAGCATTGGAAGGATATCTGCACCATGGTCAGGCACTGAGGGATGCTTGAGCATGCCCCATATGCATCTTGACTTAGGAGCTTCTACCTGCTGGGGTCTAGGAAGCCACTGATGACGATGTGAGATGGCTTTTTTCAGTGTTGGTAATTTAGCCGGGTTTTTCTAGAGACAGCAAATGGCACAGCCCAGACTCAGCAAGGCTGCTCAATTCCACATGCTAGCAAAGGAGAGCTGTCAAGGAAAAGGTCACTTCTCTAAAACACAGGCAAAACAATGCTTGTTTTCTAGCATTGCCATCGCAAGTGGCTGGATCACCGCTGTTGAATTTTTTTTCCTAAATAAATTAATCCACAGGCAGGCTGGAGAGAAAAAATTCACTCCAAATCATTAGGATTTGGCAGAGCTGTAAGGAACTGGAAGGAGGGGTTTATAATGGGAAGTGTCAAGCTAGCTTAATAGGCACCATTACCAGCTCTGCCTGTAATGGTACTGCTTTGAGTGGCTAAACACAAACCTTTCCCCTGCCTGGAGATGGATGAAGGAAAATGCACGGCTTTATCCACATTTCTCACATATTTCGAAATGAAATGGCACATGACTAAATTCTTTATTCCACATTCACTGAAATCAGTGTCGGTGCTGTCAGGAGCATCACGGGCTTCAACAGAGGCACCATCAGGTCCTTAAAGAAATAGAGATTAAAAAGGAAGGGAAGTACCTGAAAAATTAATGTCTGCTCATTTCACTTTAGGCTCATGCTGATTCTGGATTCACTTTTGAGTTTTATGATGATTCAAAGGATCTGCTTGATGCCCTTAGAAGGGATAAATCCGGAACAAAAGGCTTTACCATTGGAATTGGGTCTGGACAGTCAGTTTTCCAGTTAGACTTGGGCTTGACTTTATCAGGTGGCAAAGGATCCCTGAAGAATTTCACGCAATACACTGCAAAGGTAAAAAAAAAAAAAATCAATTATGTTTATGCTCCAATCGTGTGATCTGTGCATCGCATGGTCTGGCTGTAACTTATGTCAGTTTATTCTCTCAATTGTATTTTTTAACACATAGTAATTGTACCTTAATTTGTTCATGTAATTGCAAATGTATGATCGTTAGTAATCCTGTTTGTTGTTCTTATTACATTTTAGCAAACAGGGAGTGGGAATAAAATTGAATTACGAAGTACCACAACACATGTCATCTCATCCCACCCTGTTCCATGTCTACATTAAGCACATAAATTAAAAAATGCTTAAAATGATGATGAGGGAGGAGGAAATATCAAGATGTTGATCAAAACGGTTGTCTTCAGGGAATGATCTCTGGTAGCAAATGTATGTTGTTCATCTTAATACAAGTTGCCTCAAGATGGGGAAATATGCTACTATTTACAGGAGGTTAAAATACCACACTCAGAAAAGAGTAGCCAATAATAGGGTGTGTTCCTCACAGTGAGTTTACATCAGGGACTAGCTGTGATGACCCCTTTCCAATCTAATAACATGAATGCTGGTATTTCCCACATTTACCATGCCCCATCTCCACTTCTCTCATGGCTGCTGACAGAAAACAATAAAGAAGAATTACTTTGATGGTGTTCTGAGTTGAAATGCCCTTAAAAGCTGTTGGAAATTGGCACCATTATAGTATTTACTGTGTCCTTGTCTAGACTCACATAATGTTTGCAGCTAAACCATGATCAATTATTGGAGGAATCATTTAAAGGGCTGTTCTGGTTGCACTGGAACCTTGTCCAGTGCAATGGCCAGACTAGAAGAGGAGTCGTGGATCTGGTGGTATGTCCAGAAAATCCTCCCCTTGTCAGCACCTTCCTGGCTGGGGTATCCCCCCATCCCCACCGCCGGGCTGGGCTGCGCTTGCCATGAGCCCTTGTCTTGCATCACTGGTTGAGGATGTGAAAAAAGGGAAAAAAGGGAAAAAACAGCATGGCAAAGGCGGCAGAAAAAGAAATAGCAGAAATGGAGGATGGAAGGGAATCATGTGGAGCCCAATTCTGATCATATTCTCTCATCAATAAAAAAACCACATAGCATTCAAACCCATGGCTCTGCCCTCCACCTCATGTAGCCACCTGAGAAACAGACACTCCCTGTAAAAGAATTACCACTGATTTCATTTAAACCAGGGCTGGTTGTCATGCCTTTAACATCCACTGACAGTCACAGATTCAGGCTTTCCTCTGCAAACCCAAGAATTAGAAATGGCTTTTTTTTTTTTTTTTTTTTTTTTACTGAATGTTGAGTGGCAGCTCCTCTTTTCTTTACCCACAGGAGGTTGGGTTCATTAGAGGTGTGACGAAGGTGCAGACAGCCCGTTTCAAGATGAGGAGGGACAACATCGTTTTGGATGAAGACGTGCTGCTCTCCCTGCGGGAGCTTCCGGACACCTACAACTATGGATTGTATGCCAAATTCATCAACGACTATGGCACCCATTTCATGACATCCGGCACTATGGGAGGTGTCTTTGAGTACATCCTCGTCATTAACAAGGAGGAAATGAGAAGAAAAGGTTAGAAAACCACAAGTTATTCTCTGTTCACAACTTTCTACTCTAATCCAAGCATTTCCAACCTGGAGACCATGGGGTGGGTCCAGTCCACTGGAGTAATTCATCTGGCTCTGGCTGCTCCCCACAACCATCATCTCCCAGTGTCACTCGCTAGCCTTCTCTAAACTTCTCCTATTTCTTATAGTCTTTGTTCTGGCCATTCTCATGAACGCTCAAGGACTGCAAACTCATCCAGAGTAAAGAAAGGTAGCCCGCTTATGTCTTAGCCTCCTAATAGTGAGAGTTTCAATTTTCTGTAAATGGAAATAATGTATTGCACTTGGCAATACCTCTACCACTTTACTCTGGTTAGTGTCATATCTGAAGACTAACAGACCTCTGTTAGCTCTGGTTCTCAACAAATTAGAGTGTATGAGGCTGGAGAGCCATACCTCTAAATCTCAGTTACATAAAATATCCACTGCAGATGTCTAGACTGCAAGAATAGCCATTACTGGTGAGCCAAAGCATAACATTTTTCCTAATCAAAAACATAAGATGCAGAACAATAATATGGTACTTTAGTACACTAACTGGATTGTCAACTTTTGCAAAGGTGTTGACAATGATGCCATAGATCCCACTTCCCCTAAGGACCATCACTCCACTCTGCTGAGGGTAATGCTGCCTTGGTAACTCCAGGCTGGACATTTATGCAAACAAAATTGTGACCTTGGACAACAGGTGCAACTTTCTGCAGTTGGTGCAAATTGCTGTAATTTCATTAACTCCATTAATTTCCATGGTTCTGCCCCAAATTCTGCCTCTGGTCTGAAATGGTTTGGTACCATCAGCACTAGGATAACTACGCACTCCACACTGAGTGTTAACCATGTCATTTTTTCCACAAGAAATTACCAACTGAGAATTTTCATCAAGTTCCTGAACTACTAATGTTTGGAAATATGATGCCTCTTCAAATCATTTATTCACTTTGAAGAGTGAATGATATTGAAGTGAACAAGATCTTGGCAAGCAAGTCTTCAGGAAGCAGATTGCCGATTTCAGAGGAAGAATGAATCAAGAGCATGTAGAGGGAGGCTATTATTTTGCTTTATCTTGTGCTTGCTGTGTATATAAGGAGGAGATTTACTGCTACAAGATGCCCTATTTTAGGAAAGAAGGATGTTGAAGTTCAGCAAAAGACAAAAATGTTCCCCAGTAGAGATGTAATTTTCATTCCATTGTAGTACACTTCTGTAATTTTCATCTAACCCAGACTCTGCTAGAAAGTTCACATTTACCAAGTCAGCAGTGCTCTATGTCACACGACGTAGACCCAGAAGGACCCACCTGCAGTGGCTGATATGCCACTGTCTACAAGCATTTAGTAAAAAACCCTGATTTTTCTAATGGTGATCACAGCCATGCTTGAAGGCTATGTTTGCAAGAGGATTATCTACCTCCCCTGAGGAATGGTCAGGATCAGGATATAAGTGCTAAAGTCTTAAAATTAGAGCTTCAAAAGATGAGTTTGAAGCTCTGCAGATGCCTGGAGATGTACTGCTGAGTCCCTACAGGGCTGAGCAGCTAGGCACCTGCTTTAGATCAACCTCTGCATCCTGAGAGCCCACCTAGCCCACGAGGCTACGTGTTAAATGCCCTGGAAGAGAAAACACTCCTTTTTTATAGACCAGTGACTAAAGCACATGCCCAGGAAAGAGATCTCTAGGCTGAGTCCTCCCTAAATGAGAGACAGCTTGGGCAGTCGCTGAGCATCTAGCTAGGCATAGGCATTAGCTGGACTTTAAGCATCTAGGAAACCTGAATTTTGAAAATGAAGTCACCTTCTGGGTTTACATGCCCAGGAGTAGACCACAACTCACCGGTGCAGAGCTTAGGACTGCAGTTTTGCTGCCAGACCCATTTCTAGCTTTCAGGCTGCAAGGGCTTGTATGGATGTGGTCATGAGTGAAATAAATACATATGTCAGAATGAGGTCCCTTGTTGCTCTGCCATCAATATTTTTCATTACTTGTTTTTAAAATAGATTGTTATGGTTCTATTATTTAGCAGAAAACAGTATAATGTGTTCACACATTACAAGAACATTTATGGGAGAAACATTATGCACAGAGTAAATTAGAAAGAGTCTTCATATATTCTGATTAATTCAAAATGAAGCAGTAAATCTTATCACTCGAGCACATTTAACTATCACAAATTATATCATATAAAAAAACTATCAGGGCTCTCCCCTCAAGTGCCAATATTTTCTATGACCACCCTTTTGCAATGATAACCACTTTTCATTTATCAAGATCCGATCTTGCTGCAACCAATAGCAAATTGTATTGACAGACCCTCACTGAATATAATTACTCAACGGGAACCATGGTGAATCAATTAATCAGGGTGTTCCTCAAGTTTAATTTTATGGCACTCCAACACCAAGATAAGCAATCACTCATGTTGCTTTGGGTGAATGAACTTTACCCACTGTGTTTACAACTGTTGAACAGTTTAGTACAAGTAATTGAGTGCTGCGCATTTAATCTTTCTCAAGGGCCCAGTTTTGCAATGGGATGTAATTCCCCTTGAAGTCTTGGGCATGCTTCAGCTCTCACCAGTTGGAATACAGGACTTGTAGCCCCTTTCTTGGGATGCTGAGCATCTCCGCCAGTTGGGACCCACCAAGTCAATGAGCAGATAAGATACATGCCCCACGCGGCTCCAGCGAACCTCTCCTCCAGGGTGTGCAGAAGGGAGCAAAACCAGAGCTATGGGCATTTTACCAGTACTTTAAACACGAGCAAGACAAGACACTGCTCCCCAGTGCTGAGGTGAGGCAGTTCAGCAGACAGCTCTCTGAGTTGGGGCTCAGCTGGAGGTTCGATCTTTAGACCACTAAGCCATGATGCACAAATCCTGCTGACCTCTGTGCCTCCCTTTCAATACCAGGGTATTGATCCCTGGGCTGCTTTGTAAAACACTTTAAGGTCCTCTGACAAAAAGAGCAATATAAAAGTTACCTATTGCTTACAATACCTGTATTTATTGAAATCAATGGATTTTTTAACTATTACAGAAGATGGCCTTATATTTGTGGTACACTGAAGTGCGTACATAAAACCAGCCTGTATGAAATATGCACATTGCTTACCTTGGTGAAACCACCTCATTAGTTCCCTTCTCCCCTCTGCAGTCACTTCATGGGTCTCCAGTTACATATTTTCATGATGTATGTGGCGGTGTTGGTAGCAGCAGCGCAGCAGCAGGCAGTAAGGCTTTGGCAGCTCTCAGCAGCCAGACCTTTTGCAAGTTGCTACTTAAGATGCTACTTAAGCGACTAATACATGGGCCAGATCCTCAGTTTAGGAAAATTAGCAATGATCTATTGATATCAGCTGCTATTCCCAGCTTTACCCTAGTTATGAGTCAGCCTGTAAAAAAAAAATTTTATTTTTAAATAAATAGACCAAACAAGGAAATACATGCCTCAAGCCTTGTGTTAAGATTTTTAATTTCTTCTAATGCTTTCTAAAGAAAGAATTTTACAGTAAGGACATTTCCCTTTTCACCTGTTATGTGATACCTATATACCCAATATACCCCAATAAAATATTGCCTTTTCCACTGCAAGACTAAAGGCTGTTCTCTGCCTGGAATAGCTCTTGACTTTGAAAAACAGGCCATGCAAATAACTGAATATTTTCTGCATTGATAGAAAAAGAACAAGTAGGAAAATTAACATCCTTCCACTCAGAATGAGTCACTGATTTTACTGGTTTACTTTCTGTTTTGCAGACGTCAGCACCGAAGAGATAAGTGCCTGTATTGGCCAGTCAATTGGCCTTACAGTCAGCAAGAGTAAACTGCATTTGGAAGCATCTGTGTCATCCTCTACTTGTGCAAAGAAAGGACTTCTGAAAACTGGTATGATAGCAGGGCAGATGTCTGTTAAGGCATGTTGCGTCACTTCTTTTGGTCACTTTGGCATGGAGATTCAAGTAGGGTCACACAAGCGTAGGAAGAAGGGAGCTCTGGTGCCATCCCCAGCCATGGCTAGGGTCCAATCATGGGACCAAAGCAACTTTGGATCCAAGTCTCGAGGAGTACTGATTGCTCTTGAAAGAGCAGGAATTAAGGTAGCAATACCTGGATTAGAAACCTGGGTAAATAGAGGCAGTGGGGTGGCTGGAAGCCTGCAGTCCCTATAGCCACGACAGACTGGGCATGGATGACAGGGGCAACATGGCAACTATTAAAGAAGTCAAAACTGACTATAAAAAGTACTCAACGAGGCTAGGAAGCCCCAGATTCGTAAATCACTTAACCAGCTATAGACACCGTGATCTACTGCCCACGTGCTAACTAGAAACAAAGGCTGAAGGCATGCAGGCTCTTCAGGTCTTATCAGCTTAGAGCATTTGTGATGCTCAACTCATCACCGACTGCCTTGTGATAACATGGCAGGGCTCGCCCCACGAGCGGGGGGTATCAAGCTCCCATCGATTGCAGGAGGCAGCATCAGTGCCGCTCACTGATAGCCCCTTGCACAACAGATCTCACCTCCATTAAGCAGTTTTTAGTGTATGTGTGGAAATGGTAACTAAATAATATGGGTGTAATTCAACTTTTCAGATGGTGAGAGCAACAGTGCAGTTGTGGAAGATATTATTCCCCGGATTAGAGGTGGAGATACAAGTTACAGCGGAGGGCTCTTAAACAGTTGGGATGGCAATATGTATCGTCACTGGGGAAGGTCATTAAAATACAATCCTGCTGTTATTGATTTTGAGGTAAGGCTTTTCTTCAGTTGAAGAAACTCTGCCGCTATAAGGAATGAAAGTGTAGTCGAGCAGATCATTTCGTATTTTTATTGTGATCCCATCACAGAACAAGATTAAATGTAATGGGCCACTGATCTGGTAACCTCTTATTCATTTCACAATGGGGAGTACATCTCCCACCGACTGCATCCGCAGGGAGATGGACAAGGAGCTTAATGCTGGATTAGTGCCGAGTTAAGTTTTTGATGTGTCCCCGAACAGCTTCCCGATGAATGGCTCTCTGTGGTTGCATTCATCCCTATTATTCTCCCCGATGCTGTCCACCGCCCTGTATGAGCAGCGGACTCGCAGGAGACTGGGGAAGGAGTCTTGCCCCCCTCAGCAAAGGCTCTGCATAGACCCCCCTGCTTTTCACCTGCCTCAGAGGCGCAGTGGCTATGCCTAACCTCTGCAGACCATGGTGGTTATTGCCATGAGTGCTTCCAGGAGTTTTTAGAGCAGGGGCCTCCTGGCTGCTTTGTCAGGTGTGTCCTGTCCCTCTCCAAGCTCCACAAAGAGGGTCCGTGGCCATAAAAATCAGCCAAGTTCTCCTCCTCCCTTCATTTTATTGGATGCCTCATACAATGGAAAGATCACTGAAGCATCCTACAAGGCTTCAGAGACGGGGAGGTGATGGGTGCAAGTGGAGGGGATGGAAAGGAAAGAGAGAATCCAGGGCCAGAGACCACAGAGGCCTGGGGAGGCGGGCGCACTCCTCAGCTGTGGTCAGGAGTACCACATCTACCCTGAGATGGTACTCACTGGTCTGCTCCAGGAGTGCAGCTGTGGGGTATGGGGGAAGGACCTCAGTCATGGCAGGGACGCGCTGCCATTTCCATCCCTCTCATCTTCATTTGAAAGCACACCTGCTCCTGGCTCTGACAGAGGGTGGGAGAAGGGAAGGTGGAATCAGACACTGCCTGTGTTATTGGCAGGGCAAGAGGGAATCTGCAAACCTTCCTGGGCAGCACCCTGGCAGCAGAAAGCCCTGATAAAGTAGAAGCACTTTCAGTTCCAGCTGAATGCATGCTGCAGGTTATTCACCTTTCTGCACAAGTTTCCATCAATTCTGGGCAAAATTTATTGCAATTTTCCAGTAAACCATGCACTGACCTGCCTTTTGGCTGCTCCGGAGCTCAGCAGCCACTGTGCAACCGAAGCTGCTGATAAGTGCTCATGTCCACTTCAACAGCTCTTATCTGCAGCTCCCTCTCGTTTGTTAAACAGGCTTGTGCAAATTTGCCTAAGAGCTCTTCCCAAAGCCCAGCTGATCCTCCTCACGAATCGCTCTCACTGTGCCTTGTGCAACGAGACGATGTCCAGCTCTTCTCTGGGACCGGTTTCCACTGATTGCCAGCCAGGACATGCAGCATTTGCACAGATGTGTGGATGGACAAATACAAATATGTGTCCTCAGAGCAGCCTTGGGCTTTTAGCTTTAATGTTTAATGATTTTTGTTACTGGTGAAAACTGAAGGGCTGAGATTTTTCAGAGAACCGTTTTCTAAACATAGTTTAATACCTAAAACACCCCAATGAGCTACTCGGAGCATTTCAGGAGGTTGAATGCTACCACCTGCACATGAGCCTGCAGCCCTTCAGCTCATCCAACCATTTTTATAAAACAGGTTTAATAGAGAAGGTGAGTTATAATTACAGTTGCCCACGCTGGGCTATTTTTGCTGAACGGTATATAGGAACTGGATTTTGCTACTGGAAATAGTATGAGCATATTATATTCTTAAAGCTGTAGATGGCACAAGATTATTTTGCTGCTTCAAAGGGCAAAATGTAGGTAGGTAAAATTCTCCATGCTCCGCATTTTCTGGATGGTTCACAATCTGGTTACCATTAGTGGTAGGTTGATATTAAGTGTTGATGACACCCACTGTCCAAAGCTCTTACCAAAACATTTTGGTTCAAAAAGGTAAAAAGCATGCAAGAATCTCTGAGATTGTGATAGCACTAAGAAATCAGTCAAAAAAATGGGCTTACTGGGATGTTTTAATTTATCATTTGAATCCAGACTGAAACTCCAATGCATGTCTAGAAAAACCAATCCCACACAAACCTCTAAGATGAGGAGGGTTTTGGAACAGTGGTTTCTCACTGGAGCCCATCAGTCGTGGTAACGCATTTGCATGATGTACATGGAGCTGTCAAGGAAGACAAATGATTTTTTTCTGAGCCCTGAGTTTATCCAGCAATGTCACAGCTCTCTCACTGTGGCATAGTAGCATCTCAGCTGATGCCCAGCTGAAATTGTTTCCATGCTATTCATCTCCATCCTATGCAGCTGCAGCCCATCCATGAAATTCTCCGCAGAAGCAACCTTCCTGACATGGAAACCAAACGGCAAAACCTGAAACGGGCTTTGGACGATTACTTGTTGGAGTTCAACGCCTGCCGCTGTGGACCATGCCAGAACAACGGTGAACCCGTTTTGGTGGGAGATGCGTGTTTCTGCCAGTGTCGACCAGGTTACGGAGGCCCTGCCTGCGAGCAGACTAAGCGCCGAGGTAAGACCCCAGCGTGCACCCGTAGCAGGGGAGGGTGAAAGGCAGCAAAGGGACGGGGTTTTCCCATCCACGTGGTTAACCAACAGCTGTTCACACTCATGCATCAATCAAGCCTTCACTTCTGTATTGCTTTTGTTGCTAGACTATCCTAAGCAGCCCTGCAAGAGACTTAAATGAACAGCTCAGGTGATTATTATAAATAAATTAGTGGAAATGAGGATGTGTTTAATAGCTGGAGACTTAATGATATGTTGCAAAAAGCTGAGCTGGGGTGCAGCAGCAGCAGCACACAGGCAAAGCCCAGCTGCCCATATTGACAGCTAAGAGGTGGGCTCCGCCTGCCTGCGGTGCTTTAAGGATGCAGCTTGTTACTGGAAATGAGACTGTCATCTGGTCCTCACGACCAGCACGTCACATCCTCGGGATGGCGATTCTCTGGAGCACTCGCAGCATCCCCCTATGGACGCCTGCTACAAGGGCGAGAGTCCAAACCCCAACGGGCAGGGAGGGAAGGGAGGCTGAAAGGGTCAGGCTAAGCGACTGGGAAGTGGTGCTCAAGCAATGTGCTGCCAAAAACGCTGTGTTAGTAAAAAATTACCATATTGCCAGATTTCTACACCCTGCCCGCCCCCCCCATAGGCAACATTTTAACTAGAGGGAAGCATCTATTTTGGGGGACAAAAATGTGTTTTTCCAAAGTAACAGGCTTTACTTAT
Organism: Platalea leucorodia; assembly: GCF_965183815.1. Lineage (NCBI taxonomy): Eukaryota > Metazoa > Chordata > Aves > Pelecaniformes > Threskiornithidae > Platalea > Platalea leucorodia. The sequence continues at coordinate 25,821,979 of NC_138827.1, read as the reverse complement.
GTTTTCTTTTTTATATACTATCCTAAAAAACTAAATGGGTGGCAAAAAAAGCCAACCTTGGAACATGCTCTTTAATTTTGTCCTGATTTGTGATGACAAAAAAATCCAAATCTCAGCACTTGAAGCTGGCAGAAAAATCCATCTTCACAGCAGTTCCACCAGGCAGAGCTCCGGGCCTTCAACCGTGTGCTCATAATTAGGGTCTCACCATTGGAAAAGCAAAGCTGTGATGAGATAAGGAGTAAGAGCAGAGCTGGGTAGACAGTTTACGAAGCTGAGCTCAAAAGCATTGCTTCAGTGACTCAAAAGTGGTCTTTAAAAAAATCTCAGGTTCTTTGAGTTGTCTCCAAATGCAAGGAATCTACCTTAGATGAGGAGCATGGAAAGCTCAGGACCTGGCCCCAAAGCAGCCCACCAAACTGGCCAGCCCCTATGCTCCCTGCTTTTAGCAATAGCAGGGACACACGCACTTCCAGCTCATGGGAAATGAAGCAAATTTTTAGTTTCAAAACTCATTTAAGACCAAACCCAGTTTTTTAAAGAATGATGTTCCAGCAGACAGGAAACTCAGCTTTCCAGCCGGCACTAAGAGCGAGCACACACATCCATTTGTGCTGTCTGGATTAATAAAGTGCCCAAGCCAGGCATGAAGGCCAGTTGAGTAAATAAAAAACGACAGTAAATGACAGCCATCAAGCATTCCCATCATTCAGGAGCACCACCATAATCCATAGTATCGAACGCTCCTGACAACTCAGTCTGTACTGTAATGAAAAAGCCTTGAAATGACCCATCTCCAAATGGACGGGCAGACTTTTCAGAACACCTCCACGACGTTAGGAGACTTTTGTTCCTCTGCCTTGGCTGGAGGTGAGAAAGTTAGTGCAGAGAGGGCTGTCAGCTGCCCTTTGGGAAAGGAAAGCCAAGCTGCAGCCTTTCAAACAAGTGGAGGAGAAAAAGGAACAACTATTGGTGTCTGAAGAAGGTGATGCTGCTTCATCTCCACTGGCTTCAAAGTGCCTTGATCTCAACAGCCATCTGTGTGCTGGGCATGGCTGGGATGGACCAGGGAGTCCCGCTCGTAGCAACCATTAGAGCCAGAGCTGAAATCACAGACTGGTGGTGGCATTCAGCTCAATCTTCCTCCCCTGCTCCCACCCAAAGTATGCCTCTGCAGTTGGGCCATATGCAGCACTTCAGACCTGAATACCCTTTCCCCTGCTACCCCTTTTTTTAAATGCATTTACAGGTGGTGAGACGAATGGGCGCTGGAGCTGCTGGTCACACTGGGCTCCCTGCCAGTCGGGCACAGTGCGGCGCAGCCGGCAGTGCAACAACCCGGCCCCGCAGGGTGGTGGGGAGCCCTGCATGGGGAGGGACCTGCAGATAAAAGCCTGCTGAAAACCCACAGGACAGCATCGCTCCCCACAGGTATGTGGTCGAGAGCAGTTTGGAGTCTGTGCTGGGATATAAATACTTTGGGCATAATCCTGCAACGGAATTATGCTGGAGAGAAATAATTGCCAAGTATTGCATTTCTGTATCTATGGAGACATGCTGGATTCGCTGTATAAAACCAGACCAATTGCTCCGGTTGATTGAACACATGCCTCCCTGCCCCCTCACCCTCGCACCACGACATGTAATGGGAGACCCACCAGCTCACAGCGGTATTGCTGCGATACAGGAGACGGTGGAGAATCCACACGGGTGGCTTTGCTGCTGAGTGACAGTGGGGCTATAACACGTCATGAAATAAATTTACTAGAAGTGTTTACGTAAGTAAGCTTGACTCACAGAAATTTTTATATTTGCCTTTCGAAAACACATTAGAAGCTCATGATCCTTGCATTTTTATGCAGTTGGTATTGACATATGTAACATGAAACTTTTATAAGTTGGTGCTGTCAGATTTTTAAGTCCAGCATATTGGCCAGGGCTGCATTTGCAGCAAAGCCATATGCTGCTCTGTATGGAAGGATGCTTGAGCCTAAAGATGCCTAAGCATCATTGCGAAATGTGAACCCAAACTGATGAAGAATCTTAAATAAATAAACAAAATAATAGAGAGGCTCGAACACAACCACTCAGCAGAGGATGTTCACACACAAGTGAAGGCTACTCCTCTTTAAGATCAGTGATGAATTGACTATTAGCACACAGGCGTTTTATCTCCCAGGCACCCAGAGCCAGAGAAGATGCTAACGGGCTGCTTGATTTAAGGGGCTTTTTGGAATGTAAGATGTAAATCTCAGCACAAGAATACACACAGTATTGAACTGTGTCCAGAGACCACAGTGAGAGCTCACAGCTCCCTCTTCTTAATGAACTGCCACAAAAACCTGGGGTGGACGGAAGGCAAATGGCACTTCATTTTACGGTGCTTTTCATTGCAAGGAAAGAAGGAAAAAAAAAAAAAAAAGCCCTGAGAAGGAATCGGGCATTATGAAAAGCAACAACAGCAACAAAACCTCAAAGCACAAAGAAGCACTTTTATATACATTTGAATGGAAAGAGGGAGTAGAAAGGAATCATGGTTTAGTGAAAGAAATTGCTCAGCTATAGCTCTGATTCTTGGAAATGCTTGTTTTTCAACAGCGTGTCAGTGGTGATTTAGAGTCTTGACACTTAGCTGATGTAAATCAGTGCCGCTCCTTCGCTGCAGCTGATTTATGCTACCTGAAGATCTGGCCCTATATATTCTTTTGTGTACATGTTTGCCAAAGGACCATTTTTTTCACCACTTCTCTCTTGCTTGAAAATGAAAATAGAGGCTGTTTTTGTATATGAAAACAACAAACCATGTTGTCTCGAACACTGAGATGTAATTTTTCTGTGAAAAATCCCTATGATGAGTGGTAAAGCTGTGGCCTTTTTGCCAACTTTGTTTTTCCAGGTAAAGGTGGTATTCACCCAGAGATGAATTTGCTTCCAAAGGCTTCAATCTGATGTCTTCTATGTTGGGAAAATGCAGCAACATGAAGCACCCATATATCGTTATGATTTAGATATCCCAGAGGAATGTCAAATGTAAAATCAAAACAAGTTTTCCCATCAATGGTTTTATCAATACTGTTTGGCATTCAGCTGGCAGGTTATGTAGAAACATGAGACAGTGCTCTTACACCAAGGACTTGTTTGGCTCATAGGCGATTCTCACCTTTACACCAACCGTTCATGACTCAGGAAAATGCCTGGAAGTAAATGAGTATAAAGTCACCTTAGTTAGAAAGCCAAGTATGCTTCTTTTGTAACCAGAAGGAAGAAATTAATGAACAGAAAGATCGGATGCCTTGGAGGCTGGGGAGGGATGGGGCCTGCAGGAAGGCAACCTGCATCCTCAGCTTTTAGAGCCATTTCTAGAAGGACAGATCACAGGCTGGAGAACCACAAAAAAAGAAGAAGAAATCCAAGTGATTAAAGAAACTGCATATGAAATACCACCATGAACACATATAAATAAGAGCAAAAAGCTGGGATTTGCCTGCAGTTGTTCGTTCTCCACTTTGAACACTGTGGTGTTGGAGTATAGAGATGAAAGCGAGGATATGTGTGGGGCAGAGCTCATTGTTCACCTTGCACCCCAGGGCAATGAAATACAAACCCAAGGGTTTCCTTCACATGCCAAAGGGAACTTGGTAGCAGCTCCTCTCCTCCCACTCCAGTCCCCTGCCACATCCAGGGCTCAGACATCCGCATGGCTGAAACTCGTGAGCAATGAAGCTGAAGTCAAAAGAAAGGAAGAAGCTGCCTGTAAGGTCTGGAAAAAAACAGATTATGAGCAATTACACATTTACAATGCCAGTCAAAGAAGCTAATATATCTCATGCTGAAGTGGCCAGCATGAGACTTGTGCTAGATGAGATAAGCAGCAAAAATGTACGTTTCTTACTTAAACTAAAAGCTTAGAGGGTACAATAAAACACTGCAGTTCTACCCTGGTTTTAATGAATGGATTTTCCCCTCTTACACAGTGACATACATTTGATATAGTTATTTATCCTATATATTTCTTGCGGCATATTTCCCAGGAGACCTTGTTTATCTCGCTCATAAGTACATGATTGATGCATGGTGCTTTGGATAAATGGTATCACAATCAGATATTTTTATGGATATAGGCAAACTGGGTTATTAACAAAGGAAGGGCAGAGAGGAACCAGTACGCAAAAGAAAATAGCAGATGATTGATGACAATACACCTGAGGTTGCAAGGTGCAGACTCCAGATAACCAGCTAACAGAAGAGTAGATAAGGGCAGCGCTTGAGACAGAGCTGTTTTCTACCTCGGGGTCAATGTCACGTTGACTACGCGAATGCCTGCGTCCCTCTGAGCCTGCAATTTTAAAGCAGGCAAAAAATTCCCCAGCAGGAGCGGCTCAATAATTATTGCCTTCCTTTTTATACAGTGTAATGCAGAGGCACAGGAAGATACAAAACATTTAATCCTACCCTAAAACACTGGAAACAAAAGAAACACCAGATTCTGGGGAGTTTGGGGAAGGACTGGCACTTGTGCTGCTGTATCATGCCCAACACAGCAGGACTCTTAGTGCTGCACTACAAATAAGTAAAAAAAATAATGTTCATAATGGTAATAATTACTGTCTTCATCTCCAGTTTTGTTGATTTACACAAGCAGCAGGGTGTTAAAATAGGATATAAAAGGAACACAAATCTGCAGGCATAATTTGACCTGAAATCTGGCAGTTGTCTTGCATGTTTGCTGGGCTCTTTAACCATCAGGGTAGAAGAAGTAGCAGCTGGAAATCTGGGGACTGTTAACACCTCTGCATGGACTCACTGGGTCGCTTTCAACAAAATCTCTCTGTCTGGGAGAGAACCTGGGGAGGAACAACTATATCCATCTGACAGAGGGAGAAACCGGAGCATTGCAAAGTAATTTAGCAATACTACAACTATCACAGGCTTTCCAAGTCCCCAGCCACAGCCTAGACCACATTCCACCCTCACAGGTAAACGTAAAGTGTCTACACGATATGAAAAGACAGGGAGCAAGTGAATCCAGGCTGGAAACCAGTCTGATTTACCCATTCCTGATGGAGATGTTTGGGGCTGCAAGAGTCAAGTTGGTTTTGTCCTGGAAAAGCTGGATGTGACAATTACAACTTACCTAAAATACCCTTTTGGGAGCTTACTAAGCCATGCTGACTAGATCCAGCACATGTCACAGCAGCAATGTCTTCAAGCAAGGAGGTGGAGAAAATACAGCTTCTCCATATTCACCGAGTTTCTTTTTTTCACAAGCAAATTGCTTGTGAAAATATAATATGGGATGTAGTAAAGCCCATTGCAACAAGTGTCTTAACCAGAGAAATGGGCTAGAGCAGCGCAACCAGTGCTAAACATGCACGCATCGTGCCTGCAGCCTTCCCGAGTTTTCATACGCAGGTTATTAATCTAAACTTACACAGAAGGTGGAAGTTAGAAACACCAGTAAAAGATAGTAGCAAAATTTAATGCGTACCAAAATGAAACAATAAAAGCTTCAGCATAGTATTTTTTATTACCCTCCAGGTCATAATAAATCATTAGTTAGTTGAATCAAAGCACAAAATCACAAGGACAAGATAAAGTTATGTCCTTTATGGGAGGTTTCTCAGCCTATAAGCTCAATATTCAGCCATTGCTGAAATCATACTTCAGTTAGATTATCCTGCTGATCTTGAAGATTGTCAAATCTCTCCTCTGTTCCTCAAAAAACCCCCCAAATATCCAGACCCAGCCACTGCCACTTCAAAAAATCGGAGCTTTTCTGATGAGGGAGCAGTCCAAACTCAAGTTGCTGCATTTGGCTCTGCTTGCTGCAGCAGTGGATAGACAGACCATGACTATGTGTCAGAGGGCTTACTCCAGCTTGATGGTGAGGAAAGGTGGTTACATTTACAAAAGCCACTCTACTCATCTGAGAAAGTCCTTGAATCAGATTACATTGATGCTTCTGGAGAAAGGCAGGCAACTGCATGGCATTACGTGTCCTCACAGGCACCCATGAACCATGATCAGTGTCCCCTGCTGCAGAGCTTCTACAGTGTCCTTTTAAAAAGCTCTGAAGAATATCATACTTAGCATAAGCAGTGACCTCTTTGACCATGACCCGAAATGAACTTCTTGGCAAATTTCTGTCACACAAAAGATATCACAGCTACACAGTGGATAACAGAAATGTTTTGGGTTGGCAGCTCGATTACGAAGCCCATAATGAGTACAGAGCACTCTTCTTTTACATACGCAATGTGCTCTTCCTTTCTTAAAGCTGTCACAGAAACCTTGTCGATAAATGTGGAGGCGGCATGAGGGCTACAACTAAATGCATGTTCCATTGTTCAGATGTCAGAGAGCCTGAGTTGTTCTAACAAGAATTACATTTAGACAACATCAGTCTGAAAGGAGAGAAACTGGTGATACCAACCCATCATCACTAAAAACCCTCGGAAGAGTGTTTGACCTTGCCGATGTTAGAAGACTCACAACACTTATGAACAACTTTGCACTGGTGGAATCATTTTCCTGGAGCAAAGCTGGTTATTTTACAGCATGCCCCACCAAATGTCTTTGCAAAAATCATTAACCACTAATGAAGCTGTAGAAGTCTCTGGAACGATCCAGGCTCAGGTCAGTCATGAAACGGTGCACAATATCACAAGTTCCTCTTTTGTTTGACCTGGATTGCGATGCATGGCTCCAGGTACAGTAACAAAGGGCAAACCATTCACTTTGCTTTGGCTCTTCATAGCAAACTCTCTCCATCTCAGACATCCTAACCTGAGTGGACTAGCAATACAGCTGCTGAAATACAGGCTTTCATGGGATCAGACAGATCAACCAGAGCCTGTCTGGGGCAGAGGCAACTACTAAGGGCAGAAGACCTCAGGGGATGCGCAAAGATGTTTATTCCAGAATGTTCCATTTATCTTGCCCATGACAGAGAATTACAGAAAAGCTGGCTGCTCATCCTGCTCCAGAGGATGGTCCTGGCATCCTGGAATGACAACCCCTAGGCAGGGGGCAGGAGGTTCAGCCTCTCCTGCAAGTGTAGCCATCTCTCCTGCCTTCCAATACCCCCAAGCAGCAGAAGGAGTAGCAGCTGCTTTCCAACTCCCCATCCCAGTAGCATCCCTCTGTCCTTCCCTCCTCTTCCCAAGGAACCAGAGCATCGGGCATATCTGAGCATACCAGAGTGTACCTGATACTCTCAGTGTATCTGTTCTGTTTCAGACATGCACAGGAGGAAGCTCATCGCTGTGGTAAGAGTACCACTGCTATGTAGTCTAACAATGCTTTGGTGTCACCACTGTTCTTCACAATTGGGCTTTTGCTCCTTCAAGACAATTTCTAATATGACAGACAATTTAAGTTAAATACAATAAATTGGGAAATAGGGGTAGTGAGGCACAGCGGCTTTAAATGTCACATTAGATACTATTGTGCTCATCGAGATTTAGACTTTAATATGCCGTATTTTGCTCCACGTGACACAGCTGTCTTCACAGAAGCTGCATATTAGCACACATTCTGGGGCATGTAAGATCAAACAGTGTTTTCTTATCTCAAAGGAACCTTCAAAAACAAGACAGTAAAATTTAAAATCATGCAGCTACCAAATAAGGCAGGAGATAAAGCTTGTCTCAGTTAGCCCATTGCAATAAAGACAGAGAAAAGTCAAAATATTAAGAACAGTAAGCACATTCAGTTCCATGGGACAATGGCAAAGCATGTCCGAAGGTGTGATTCATAACACACCCCCAGCTCCCATTGCCTTCTGAAATGCTTCCAACTTCAATGCTCTTGGATGAGACCCATAAGGAGAGTGAGGCCAACTTAGCAAGCCAGCCAGGTAACATCTTCCCACTCAGTTTGCAAACTGCTCATCAGTTTTGTGTAAGTTCCTAATGATTCCCTCTAGCAAGTAACTGTCTCAGCATCTGGCCCTGAGCATGGTGAACCACCATTTTGTGGTGCAGGGTTGTTGCACTGTCGTCTCCTTGTTCGTTGACCTCCTGAACATGGAGACCAGCTGGCCCAGCAACCCCAGTTTCCATTAACAGCAGCATCTGGAAAAAAAAAAAACAAAGCCAGAAAGGACTGTCAGAATAAAGCAGCTCTTGCCATGGGGAGAGCTGTCAGCTTCCATGAATCATATTTAAATACAAAGAGCTCTGTTCCAGTCCACACCCCTAACAATATACTTGAGTCATTAACAATGAGTGATTGTTTTAAAGACGTTAATTCTCTGTTCAGCATTTCTGGTGTTTGTTCAAACTACACTTGATGCAGCAAGGCCAAGGAAAAAAATCAATTATTAGCTTTATATTTGCTTGTAGGGCGTTTCTCTCTCTGACTTAGTTCAAGCCTAGGTAAGAAAAACAGCAACTAAACTTGCATCAGCCACATTTTGAGGTGCTAGGGGAAATGTTCACATTCTTCTTCAATGAACAACAGCTTGAATATTCAGCTTTCCATCCATTGCTTTTCCTATTACACTGTTTCTTATGGACCCTGAGCATGTGAGTGACATAAATTCAAAATCCTGAGAATCATGGAGCCGAACACAGAGGCAATACATAAAAGGAGGAAAGGAGAGTGAGAAAGGAAGTTACATGTTGACAAGTGGATGGATGTGAGTCTTTGGGAGGGTCGGATGTGATTACGTGTGCGGTAAGCAGACTGGAACAAGCTGTAAGTGACTCCACAGTTTAAGGCTCCATGGACTTGCTTAGAAACACCTACAAAATTGACCCTCTGCTCAGTGAAATCCTGGCTTAAAATGTATTTCAGCCTGGCTTAGTTAGGACACAGTCATGCAGAATGAGAACTGGATAAGACTGTAAACAAAGCGCAGTGATAAATGCAGTGCATCAAATTGTGGGATGGTGCCAGAGCTCTGGGTGCCTGAGATCTGGTATTATTTAGCATCTAAATTAATGAACTGGAAGAAGTAAACAAAATGATTAAATTCACAGATCATCCTAAACTGGAAGGAGTTAAGAACATCATTCAGGAGACAGCAGTGATATAAAGTGACCAAGAAGCATTAGTAAATGCTTCAAAACAGTAAGATTTTAAGATTAAAATGCATGGTAGTATATCTGAGGGAAAATAGTTTGTAACATACTGGCTGTATCAAAGGGAAAAACTTGGGAAGCAGAGCTGTTGGAGGAGACCTGAGGCTTGTCATGGATTGTAAATTAGGTAGGAGTTCGTATTTTGATATAATTGCAGGTGCGTTTATGCAGCTTTAAACTTCAAAAGTAAAGCCACCTCCTCATGAGTGCAAAGAAATTTAGATGAGTGAAGGCAAAGTGTATCTGTAACCTTTGCAGGACCCTAACCCCTTGTGCATTGGGCTGGGCAGAACGAGGACAGCCAGTGCTGGGCATTACTCCCCATCCATCAGCCGATATCCCCAGGCACTCCTAAATACTGCTGGGACTGTCTCCTCGGACTTGGGGTTCCTCTTACCTTTCCTCTCACTGATCTCACAGGCAGTGCCACTGTAGCCAAGGGGACATAAGCATTCACACTTGGTTCCTGAAAGTAAGCAGAGATGGTGGGATTAGAGACTTCAAGTCACATTTTCCTGCAGACACTCATTTCTTTTCAGTGCTTCATCTTCTGTGAGGAAGGCACAGCGGGTGAAATGGTATCAGCATTTTTCTCCGATTGTGAAAGTATAAAATAGCAATAAAGAAGGGGAGCTGTGACTACCCTGCCGCCCCTCTCGCCTCCCCAGCCATTTGTTCCTGCCACTGCTCTGTGGCTCAACCTCAGCTATACTGGTGCAGTAATTCAGCAACCCGGGGTACCACACAGTCCCCCTGCTCCTCTCCAAAAGAGATGAGAGGGAGCAAACTGCAGCATCAGGAACCAGCACCTGGGAAAGGAGCATCCCAGCTAGGCTTTGTGCCAGAGGAAAAGTCGGTGTAACCCCACGCTGGCTGCCCAGGACTGCGGTGTGCATCCCACCGCAGGACCCCAGAGGAGAGCTCCCACTTAGGAAAATGACGGTCATTTAAAACCTCTTGTTGAGAAGATCCTAAATGAAATGCTAACCTGACTCAGTTCCTAAAAAGTTATTTAAGCAAGGGTAATCATGAGACGAATCCTTTAAGTGCTACAATCAACTAGCTGGTACCTGAAGCGATCGTTTCTGCATTAGTTACATTTAGATGATAACGATTCTCATCAGTATTTTTGCAGATGCAGATTGGAATTAGGCACTTGACAAAATGGTCCCTTTGTTAAAGGCTCTCATCACATCATATATCTCTGTTTAGGCAGTGCGGTTTTCATTCAATTTGATTATTTTTCCCCTTCATTTTTAAATCATAGCCTGCTTACAAAAGAGGACAGCTTCTCTTAGAAATGGGGGGAGGTGACGGTGATAACTGTGCTTGGCACTTATATGGTTCTTTTCATCTTCAAAACACTTTTACAAACACTAATTAATGCTGAGACAGTAGTCACTTCTCTAGGAGGATGGAAGCAAATCTTAAAAGCAAAGGAGGAGACTTAAAGATGTCAAGGTTTTTTTTTTTAATGCATAATTGAGATGGAACAAATTCTTCCACAAAACTGATACAGATGGCCACTCCCATTAACCAGGCTTATCCCTTGACTTTACTGTCTTTACTTACCGGTGGCACCCTACAAATACACAAACTTTTAAAAAAATATTTAATTACCTGAAAGAGAAACAACAGGAGAAACTAAAGAGCAGATTACTCGCCAAGCTTCCTCGCTCCCCACAAATTCCCAGCTCATTTCTCTTAGAGGGTAGAGAAGAGGTGCAAAATCCTTCTACCTTGCAGAAAGGCGATCCCATTGCCGTGGCACGGAGCACAGCGACAAGAACTGGTTTCCAGCTGAAACTCATCAAGAGCCTGTCGCAGATTTTCTTTTATTGCCATTGCATTAGCAAAATCTGTTGGAGTCACCAGCTGATAGAGCGGCTCTGCCTAAAGGGAGGGAAGAAACTGAATTCATTTCCAAGTTCAAGATGGTGTGAGCTTTGCAGGGCTCGGTGGGAGCACAGCTGGAGAGGGAAATGAAGGCCTTGTGGTACGGGCTCCAGGGTTCCCATTAGTGTTGCCTTAAACCTCATGAACAACAAGGCAGCGATGTCAGGAATATTTACAGGGACCCTCCCCTTGGTTTACAACACCAAAGTAGTTGCAAATGCATAATAAAATATAACAGCCACATCTTTAGTTGGCAAACGAGCAAAGTTTCACAGAAGTTTCATTAAATTCTTTCTCATCCATTTTCCTAATATTGACGTTTTTAGACCAGATTTCCTCAAACTTAGGTTTCCTGAGTGCTCTGTTACTCTAATTTTAAAAGGATCTCCAAAACCCACCTATAAAAATCTCCTTCCCCCCTCGGACAGCCACATAGCACAGTCAGAGGCACATGGTCACAGGCATTCACATTTGCACATTCAGCTTAACCACTTCTGCATTTCAAGGCTGATTTCTATCTTTATGAAGCCAAGATAAGGGTTTCCACTGCCTTCAGAAGGGAGAGGATTGTGATCTTCATCTGCAAACACTGCAGATGGGGTTGGTAGGAGAAGATAAGGGGGTGCACAACACAGTGAACGTGCAGTAAGGACCAAGGAGACTTTGGTCTGCTCCTTTTTTTTTTTTTTCTGAAAACAAGGGAAAGTGAAAGTGTGGTCTCAATATTGCCCATCACCCACTAATGCCAGTGGGATGATATGGGCCTGTGTCATCAGAGGATCCATCCCAAATTCCCATCCTTGCTATAGAGATGCCTGCCACACAGGCCACGGCAATACAGTAAGCATGAAAAATCACCCTACTGCTATCACAGGCTCAACCTACAAGAAATAGAAAAATATTTCAATAAAAAAATGCTCATTTCCTGCTGCTGTACATTCACTCTTCATCAATTATCTGTGATCCATACTTTGCTTTTTGAATTCAGATCATACAAATGAGGAAATACACTAAAAGTGACCTGCCAAGTCCCTTCAGCAGATGATTTATGAACTGATTTGCTTTAGTTTTCCCTAACTAAGCATTCTTGGGCTGACATTTAGTCACACTCTGCTAGTACTTTTGATCTTCAAGCCCCATAGGGATATTGGTATGGAAATGAAGGATTATAGATACCAAATCCAAATTACATCCGTCTGGGTTTTTTTTACTGGGCAGCCTGGTCACTGATGCCAGGCAAGACAAAGAACGTCGCAATTTCTTGCGGGAGAATTTTCTGTATGTGGGATCTAGCGCGGAGGGTTGCATTTCTGTTGTCTCCTGCCCAGAGACCTCCCAGAGCATTTCTGGAAGGTCAATCCACAGCACACCAGGGGCTTGGGAAAGCCACCTCCACTGCAGCAAGCACAGGCACTGGCTATATTTCGAAATTACTGATTTTTGCTTTGCTTCATATTTTTTAGAATTCACCTCTTTTTTTTTTTAATTGAAAAGCCAGAATTTTCAATGAGAAACAAACATCTTTTACAAATATAAATATTTTAGTCTAAAATTAAATTTTACATTGAAAACCAATTATATAATAATAAAATCAACTTCCACCACTACCAGTCCAAACTCCTGTTTAAAAGGATGTTCCCTTGCACCTTTGTAGTATTCAGTCAGAGTGAACTTATTTTGACATTAAAAATGATGAGGCAGAATTGCTACATTATTCTGCTCGCTTTTTACTTTTACAGTGCCTTGCATTTCTAAAACTCTTTGGGATCAAAAAACCTTGACTCTTCAAAACCTAACTCATATTTTTAAGGTTTAGCTAAGCTGCACAAACATCCAGGTATGTATGGTGAACTACTTGACCTTCTGAACCAGAGAGAATTGTTGCTAAGTAGTCACTGGTGCTCACAGAAGACGAGAAATTTCAAGAAAAAGAAAGTCGTTAAACAATATATGCTGCCAGATATATTTTTGATAAGTGATACATTGGTGAAACGGCAGGTACATCGTCTGATCTGCTTGGTAGGCAGCAAGCAATTACATCTGCACAGCCAAGTTAGAAGGGTTAAAGCTGTTTACTTCACGTACTTCCAACCACACCCTTTTAACACATCACACCTTTGATTTTCTGAATACCCAGTCTTCGAGAAACTGCTGCACAATACAGGTCTATTATTTGCCTAGAAATTTCCCTTTTTTTTTTTTTTTTTTTTTTTAAATCCTGTTTATTCGAACACAGAGTTCTCTAAGGTGCTCAGCTAAGTGAGGCTGAATAAAGCAATGGATATAGTACCTTTAGCTTTATGATTTCAGGGTTGTACTGTACAGCATCTCCCCACTCCTGCATGAGTGCAGCCGTTGGCAGGTCTTTGTAAGCCAATGTGGTAATGTGTTCGCTTGCTCCGCCACGAACAAGAGCGATGAAATCTTCCACATACTGTTTTTTGGAGGTGCTGTCTGCAAAAATGCATTCAAAAAGTGGCCAGCTCTGCTCAGGTATGTCTTTGTGGATTGCAGATGGGATATGAGCTCACAGCAAAACACCCCTGTATATTACCTATCCCACGGAGAGTGGAAAGGAAAAAGGCCACAAGTGTTTCAAACCTGAAGCCTGGTTTCCCATGCTGCGTGTCCTGTGCCCCTCCTGCTCCCTTGCAACAATACCCCCATCCTCCTCTCCTGCACCCTACCTACATCTCTCCTCCTAAATTTCTTCCCTATGGTTATAAGCTTGCAGGCCCTTCCACAGCCCAAAGCTCCTCGCTACCATGAATGTTGCCCGTTCTCCTCCGCATATCTTCAGGTGCACCCTCTTCCCACGGCAATGCCCCCAGCTTCCCGTATGTCCCGAGACTCCCAGAACACCATTACCTCCCTGCTTTCCCCATTTGGGCTTTTTTGGGTGCAAAAAACGGCATGCTGGGCTGCTCTGCTGAGAGGTGGGTGGATTGGTAACACAGCACCAGCCAGGTGGGTAATGGTTGATCTGTCCCTGCTTTTCCCTGGGACACTGAGCAGATATTTCTTCTCTACCCAGCAAAGAAAATCTTGCAAAAAACCCAAACTTTGAGACACCTACACCTTTGTTAAGTTTGGCTGGGGTTAGCCAGCAGACTCAAAAGCGGCTGTGAGGGAGTGGGGAAATATTTCAGGCAGGCAAGATCACAAAATCTTCTTTTCGCTATGACAAAGGCTAGAAATTAAATGGCAGAAGTGTTTCATGCTTACCTCCAATCTCTTTTAAAAGGGACTTACAGCCAGCTTCAGTTATTCCAAGGTTCAGAAAGACACGACCAATATTTGCACCAATGTTAAAGCCATGCTGTGCACACTTCTGGACATCGCTCAGAGAATAACCTTAAACACACACCAAAAAATTGTAGTGTATTAATACAACTGTTTGATGTTCTATGTCCATATACACAGAAAATGGGAGTTGATAAATATTCTTCCTTTGGGAAAAAAGGAGATGAGATGAAGAAGCCTTTTTTTGGTATACTTAACAGATCTATATGAAATGAAATGAAATCTCTACATTTTACAAAACTACCCACTCAGCTGTACTGGGTTATGCAGAGCTGCAATGAGTGGGAGCCTGGCCTGTGACTTAAACGCCAAACATCTTTGACAAAGGACTACCCACCACCCATCCCCATCATCAGGAGCCAGGCTTTTAAGAGTAACAGCTGAAGCAGCTTTTCCTCCCATTGCTAGCTCACATCTCCAGTTCTTTGCTGCCAGAAGAGCCTTAATTGTTTCATGGAAGTTTCTCCATGAAGCTCTACTATAATTTTTTTCCTGGCATGTAAGAATTCGCCCTAAAAATCTACAGCCCAGCTCAGCCCTGGGGATAGCATGAAAATGTTGGAACTACTGTAGGATCCTGATCTAGGTCAGCAGACACTGACAGGTAGCATTTTGATGCAAACAATAATACACGTTAGTTCAAACAAACGTGACTTGCAATGGGCCCACACGAACAGCTGAGGAATTGGGCAGTGCTAACGTTTTGAATATCTGAAATCTGAATCTAAATTCTGTCCCTCTGGGCTGTATTTGGCTACAGGATAAGCAACTTCCTAGACAGCAGAAAAGCAAACAGACTGAGTGTCACACACAGCAGAGTCCACTAAATGCTTTCGCAAATAGACAGCGAAGGCAGTTACTCACTCCCATGCCAATGAATAAATAAGAGAGTGCAGCTATTGATTAATGTCACACGGCTCGCTCTATCCTACACAACAATCATAATTTCTCGCAAAAAAGGAAGCCAGAGTCAAAGAGCAAGAGCAATGTCAGGCACAAGAGTCACCCAGCAAATTATTTACTGTTTCCTACACGCTGGAAAAGCTCTCGAGGCTAAAGGTGTTTCAAAACTGTCATTTGAAAGGCAATGGAAAAAGAACCTAGGTGAAGGTTTTCAAAGCTAACAAAAGCATTAAGCTACATGATTCTCATTCATCTCAACATCTTGTCAGCCTCCAAAACGTGTCATCTAAAGTACTTGCTACAGGGCCCTTTTTTTGTGAACTGGCAGCACCCACAGCTTGAGAGCTAGATGAAGCCCATGATGCTGAGCATGCTTTGAAAATCAGGCTCTTTATTCACTGCCATAAAGCATTTCTACTCCCATATTTTCTGCAGGCTTTCTTTGAGATGTTGTTGACTCCTTCTTCCACCATCTCTCTTTTCTGACCTCAGACCTGAACGATCACTGGGTGCCTGCAGAGGGGTTTTCCCACCAAAACGCTGGCCCCAAAGCTCTTTCACAACCATCAGATGCACGTACCTGCCTTTCGGAGCTCATTGCTGTTCACGACCAAAGTATATTCGTAGATGCCGCCGACAGTAGCCTCTGTGATGTAATGGGTCCCGTAGTCTCTGTAGAGCTCTCTGTACTCCCCGTAGCTGTACTCTGACGGGAGCTGATGGAGTCTCTCCAAGAACTCATAATGCAGCATCAGGGCTCGGGGCTTCAGCTTATAAACGGCAACGCCCAGCTCAGAACGGGCGTGAATGAATTTGCTGGACTACATGAAATGCAGAAACACAAGAGAATCCAGAAGATGTGAGGGATGTCATTCTTGTCACAATGTGTGGTTATTTGCTATTAAACAATTAATGCTGGTCAGGATTTATCAATTTAACAGTTTGCAACTGGAAATCTTTTAATTTAGCAAAACCAAAACTTTTAGTAGCAAAGTTTCTGAAAATCAGGATTCTCACTGGTATTAGAGAGGGAAGAAGGAAGAGGGAGAGGCACCCATCACAGGTTAGGTGATGGCTCAGGCCACAACTGGGAGATGGGCCACAACTCTGCTCTGACAGACCCAGGATGCAAGGACACAAGCAGCATCCCACAAGACTGCTCCACCCCTAATAATGTTAACCAGCCTTTGTCTCTCACAAGTTCTCTCCTGAAAAATTCTGATATCTGAAATCATGATGATTTGTATGTGAGATGGTAATTCTCTGGCTGATCCAAATTAATATTTATATTCCACAGAATATGCCATTAACAAAACTCAAAGGAAAGCAGAAAACACAAACACTCACACACATACATATATTTATATGTCTCTGTATAGATACGTGTACATGGATAAATATTATATCTCCCCTTTCTGGCATAAAAGTCAGGAACAGAAGAGGTCTTTCATCATGTTCAAAAGATTTAGTGTCCAGTTGTTTGGGCCAGCAGGACAAGTGCATCAGGGAGGGTTCAATATAGAACTCTGTAACTTAAATAATAAAATCGAGACTTAATATTGGGTTTCTTTATGGATGTCTATTGCAAATGGTTCTCATACACCTCTGATCTTGTCATGGGAAATGCCTCTTTGCAGGAAGCAAATGCAAGTTTAATAGCAACAAGGAATACTCTGCCATTCCTGAGTGCACTTTATACTGAGAGGAGAGACATAGATCAGTGATACTATTAAACCATTGACAAGAGCTAGGTTTGTTTACAGCAATAACAGATGAAAAAAGAAATCAAATGATGGTGCACACTACCTCAGACTGAATCTCATAAAGCAGTCCTAGGAGTTATAGATTAAAGCATCTCCAGCCAGCTTGAAGTGTGCATCAGATCACAGCTGCGACCAAATCTCCGCAGACGAGACTGGAAGTGATTATGCCATCCATATTTTGTGTTGTGTGTGTCCTGATCTGCTGAATGATGTACTTGGCAGATAGATCACATCAGCCGAAGTAAGATGGCACGTGTTAGTCTATAATTAAAGCCATGGAAGGCCTGCTAGCAGTTTTCGTTCTACGTTACTGTCAAGGCTGCCCTACAGTTGAACAGCTTGGTTCTCTGTTTGTATTATCATTTACTGAAGTGACAGCTCCTGCCTTGCTGAACCCACCTACAAGAGGGATGGCCCTTCACATATGAGATGATATTCTGCAGTGATCGCACAGACAATAGCTGTCCAGACCGCAGACCGGTTTCTGGACTGCGTGTACAGGTGCAGAAATTCCTGGAACTGCAGAAAACACTATTTGTCCTTCTTTCACCCCAGATTTCTCCATTAGTCACTGTAACTCACCTGTACAGCAGAGGGAACTCTGGGCTCCTAGGTTCGGTAGCTAAACCCCAATTCTACCTGTGCAGATTCCCTTGGAGGAGTCACTGTGTTGGTTGCACCCACTCACCTCCCACCTGCCAGACTGCTTTGGCATCAGTGGTAAGAACTTTTTAATGGCTGGCAGGGCAAGGTGCACAGCATCCCATGGCTGGGGTGCAGCATGGACACCCTGTTAGGAGTGTCACTTACACATCTCCTACTAGCAAGTTGACTGTATGGAGGGGAGGCCATTTGAACTGGCTTCTTAGTTTCACTTTTTTTACATGACTTCACTACAAACATCCAAATGTGGATGCCCAGCAGGACACTGGACAGACTGCACTGAATTGTGGCTGATTTCGGAGGTTAGGCAGTCTGGTTCCTGGCCAACAGGTGAATGGAAAAGCTCCTGGCTGCTGTAAACACTAACAAAGGCGTTGTGGCCTTAGTAAACACTTGATCAATGCAACTGCAAAATCCAATCAGGAGGAAAGATTTCATTTATCCTAGTCATGGCTGCTGACCTGCTGATGTCACTGATATACACTGATATACACACACATACGGATAACGAGTTAGTAGAGAATTAAGTGAAGCAGCGCTTACAGTTGAAGAAAATCTTTTCATCCTTTGAATGAACTTCTTGAACCTGTTGTCGTTTGAATTGTAACCAAGTTCAAACAGTCCTGGTATTTTTATACCAAAGCTGAAGCTAGACTGTGAAGCTTTTGCCTTCAGGACATTGCTTTCATAATTTGAGTAGGAGTCATATTCAGTCATTGTAAATTCATATTTGCCTTTGGTCTAAACAGAAAGCAGAAACAACACGTTTAATTTCCTGCATAGTGATTGTATACCTGAAGCATGGGGAAGGAATACAGATACAAATATACTCGTGAATTAATGCTTGCACTTTGAAGATGAAAAGCCTTGTATAATTCCAAAGCACTATTATTATTAACACTGGTACTTCAAGAATACTTGATTTACAGCAGCAGGAAAGCTACTATCTCCTCCATACTGCAAGGACCTCAGGCTTTTACTTAATATGTCAGTCTCATGCAAAGAAGGTGAAATTTTAAACATAGGCATCAATTAAAGTACGAATTCTAAAAGGAAAAGGTTTCCTAGTGGGCAACACTCAAAAATATCATGCTATGTCATCAAGAGCATTAAGGTCAAATATATAATATTTGAAATACAGCTTTGATGCACCGCAGAAATAAGCTTTCACACAAAGCACATGGTGTGCTGCTAAATCCTAGGCTGTTGCACAAGGTCAGCTTTCCCAGCCTGGCTCTCAAAGCACTCTACAATTTTGTCTAAAATTAACCTCCCCGTGCCCACTGGGGGGCTTTTGGGCCCTCTTGGACAGATGGCACTGGGAAGGTTAGGCCCAGTTTTTGCAATGACAAGGTCCAAGGGAACATTGCCATCTATTCCAGTGCACATGGATATTATAAGGGGACCTGTCCAGCTTCATATAGTGTGTGGGGTATGATGATGTTCTAGAAGTAGGGCTAAATTCGGTCTCATCCCATTTGATCTCACGAGTTTCGTAATTCTTTATAAAATGATTTAGTAATGAAGATTTATCGGTATTACTCACTAAACTGATTGGAGTATTTGTATGTTTATTTGCAGACAAATCTGACACATACCTCTGGTGTATAGCTTTCTACATTGTATGGCTTTCTGAATCTTGTGTCCAGGATATAATGGGGAGAACATCCCCCAGCATAGTACCTGTGATCAAGAACTAATCCTTCCAAGTTGTTTGTGAAGATATTTAACCTGTACATGAAGCATAACAGCAAAATATTATCATTAATTTAGGGCTAAACATCAAATTACTTGGCTGACAAAGGCAAAAGATTTTTCGTTTGGCTGAGGGCTCTTTGTTTTGTCTTTGAGGGCTTCTTTATTTTGAAACCCCGAAAGAAAGTTTTGCCTTTTTCACTGTCCGATCAACCTATTTGCTCCAGAAAATCCTAACTGACTAACAAGAAAGCAAAAGACAGAGTCAAATTTTGACACTTCAATGAATATATTCATTACAGAAGGGCAATTTTCACCACCCAACTAGGAATGACACCAGAGCATTACTGCCACTGGCACTGGCAGCTTCTGTAGCCTTTACTGGAACTCTCTGGGAAGAGGAGAACAAACTGGACCAGCCAAACGCCCACCCCACCATGTTGCCCACCGAGCATCCCTGCATGCCTGTGGCAGTGCGGCAGCATCCAGCAGGGTCTTCAAAGACTGGTTTGCCAACTCATGTCATCAGACCAGACTCATTTTTAATTCACATTTCTTTGTTCTAGTTTATCATTGATAATCTTTGCTGGGTTGGTCAAGGATCAACAGAGGTCAGTACAATGAGAGTGAAAATCGTCAGGGAACAAGATCTAGGTACTCAAGCAATTGTTCAACTATTTCAAATCGCTGGGAAATTTTCCGTTGATTTTAGTGGATGATGGACAGTAGTCTTAACCTGTCTGCTTGAGAAAGGGTGTTGGACTGCAGTCTTTTTAGATGGGGTGAGTAAACTGGGCTCATTTGCTTTTCCTATTGCTGCTGGTACGATATGTTGCAGTAAAAACCCTTCTGTTGCTCAGTGTCAGGACACCCTCACGTCACCCTTGTGGCACACAGCTGAAGACACGGCACTCACCTCCACAAACTCACACTCAAATAGTAACAACAGTCATTAGAGGAAACTTCACCAAAAAAAAAATTGCTAATAGTCCATGTCGTGTCCCTATCAGTGTTCCAGGCCTCTGTTAGATCTGCCTCTCCTTATTTTGCGGAGAGAGACTTGCATGATAATGACTCTGAAGCTGTAAAATATTAACTCTAATTTTAGAACAATCTGAAAAAAAGGGAAGTCCACTAAAAGCAAATTACTGAGCAATTGTAGCTTCAAAGAGATGAGAAGCGTGTTCCTATAATTGTCCAACATTATTTTTAATTTTGTTTAAACTCAGAAGTACAAAGCATTAGCAATGACATGTGCAGCAGCCGTATCTCCAGAGAATAAGGAGGAAATTATAATTTTTCCTTGCAATACAATTTTTCTTTTCCTTTTTTTTATGTAAAAAACATTTTTTCCTGCAGAATGAGAAAAGACTCTTTTCATACAGTCTGATCTTACAGAAAGTTGCCACAGGCTTAGCCTGTAAAAGCTGGATCACTTCAGACGTGGATTTGAATCCCCACAAAGTTGGGGCTTGCCAACATGCAGGTTCATCCTACCCCACTCATGCAAAGGACAAAAATTCCACCATTTTCCACTGTCACGGAAGAAGCCAAAGAAATTTTTACACCCCACCCCCCAAACCCATACACTGTGCTAAAATACAAATCCATAGCCAGGTTCAGATTTTAGGCAATCCAAGATGCTGATTTAAGTCATTCTGTAAGGAGTGTATAACTGTATGTTCAGATTTTAACAAACCTTCCTTTGCTTTTATTTCAAAAGCATGGTTTGAAGCAGTCTCTTAGTTCCTAAAGTCTAGGACATTCCTGCTCCCCACAGACTGAATTAGGCCAGAGTCTAACTCTACTTACATCTGTGCAAAATAATTGGATTATCGAAACTCTTCCACTGATTAATTTAAGTGCAAGTACCTGCAGACATTAGAGAAATGTTTGGTGTTGACACTTTCTTCTTCACTCACCAGGTTTTGGCAACACACAAGAGCACACACACAGGCTCTTGCAGGACGTATTTGCAAGCTGAGCGGATGATCTCCGGAGGGGGCACATGTACTCCTGGGTACATCTGGGAATTTTACTCACCTCATATCTCTCCAAAAGACTCATGGAGTCAATAAGGATTTTCCCACCAGGCTTTGGACCCCAAAGGCTGTCGGATCCTAACTCCTGGATACAGCAATTGCTACAGCTTTTCTCCATTCAATGTTTATGTCTGAAGCCACATAAGATCATTCTTATCCTTAAGTAAGAAAACATCTCATGAAAGCCACTAACTTACCCTTTTGCCAGATTCTCTATTCCCCAGTATTGCTCCATCTTCTGGTCACATTTTTTAAATACTTTTTTGCAGTTTTTTTCATCTGACTGGTCCCCACAGTCATCATCCCCATTACAAAGCAGCCTCCGCGTAATGCATCTCCCTAGAATGCAAGTTGTAAATTATTTTTAAAACAATCTATTACCACAGGCCCTGACTCAGACTCTAGAAACAAAATAAAAGATTCCTGTAGTGAATGGTTCAAATCTAGCTGGAAAATATTTCTTCTCTATCTGCATGGATTACCAAACTCCATCTGCTCAGCTTTGCTCAAAACTTTAATAATCTTAAAATTCCTTGGTCAACCTAGAAAAATAAAATCCCTAATTAAAAGTGTAAAATGAATAGAATCTTTTGTTGCTAAAATTTTTTAGGTTTGAGAAAACAAACATGCTGGAGACTGTTCAGCAGACCTTGTATATGGAATTCTTTTTTTCCTGCTTTCCATGTCCATAATTACTCAATTCTTGTTTTTCAGTCTCACCAAAACACTAGCCGGGGGGACAGAGATCAGCGGTCGCTTTCCTTTGCCTGATCTCCTGTGCTGAGCTCCCCTCTTCCCCGGCACCCTGCTCCCTGCATGCCTTCCTCTCCGCTGCCACGGTGCAGATGCAAAGCAGAGGCTGATGAAATTTTGGATACAGCTAACTGCTGCCTTGCTTCCCCCTCACTGCTTACAGTGTTCCCGACTAATTAGTTGCTGATACGGATGGAGGGAAATGCCATGAGGACCACCATCATAACCTGCTGTGCTCTTGGGCATGTGTCAAGGATGCCCAGCGCATGTTCTCCCGTTGCTGTCAGATCCACTTGTGCTAGAGATTTTACTGATATAACTGGGTTTTAATTTCCTATTTGGAGGTTTTTAAAGACATGCTTTAGACTGACAGATGTTGGCTAATAGACTCACTCAAAATCACTGATGCAAACACAACACAAGCATGGATGGACCAGGATCAACTCCTGACATCTCTTTGGCCCAGCAAACTCTTGTAGAAGCAGAAAGTTCAAGGTGGTGGTGTCAGAGATGCCACCTGAGCACCACCACTTCTCACTCCGTAAGTCCTTACCTGTAACTGCACACACAAAACCTTCACATCTAACTTTATTCCTGCAAGGATTGTTTGTAACACAGTCTTCGGTTTCTTTGTCAGAGTAATCACATGGATCTCCATTGAACTGAGAAGGTTGTTCCAGGCGGGCAAATCTGTACTGTGATGAAATAAAAAATATTGACTCAAGTGTACAGAAATTGTGAATTTTACGCTTGCCTAGTTAAAAAACAAACTTTGTGTCGGGGAGATCTGATCTAAGAGTACTGTCATAAAAAAAACGTGTTGGCAAAGAAGTGTGATGCTGTAATGTGCCTCATTTCAAAGGTTTCTGATCAGCAACAGTTTTAATTTTACTAAGGAAGGACTGAGGATTGGAAGGAATGAAGGAAAGTTTGCCTTTGACAGTTTTTTTAAATGAGCCTGACAGGGTAGTGCGGGCATTTGCAAGAGTAAGGAAGGATTCAGTTACATCTCCTCTCTTTCAATTAGCACTGGTAACGACATCCCTTGTTATTTTCTGTCAGTGTATTTACTTGGCCCTCTGTATCATTAGGGATTTTTTTCCGCCCACAACACTGCTGTGAAGCAGTCAATTACTCAGTCCAATATGTTAGCCCTCCTTTTTTTCCCAGCTTTTAAGTTTAACTCTTTGATACGAAGCTTCACTCTTCCCAACTCCCATCACTGGTTATTCCTGCTTAAGCCTGGCAATGGCTTCTCCAACTCGTTAGCAGAGGTCCCTTTAGCAATGGGGATTTTGCTTTTCACACTATTGGGATCATTACTTTCATTTGATGGGGCTTCTTGGGTAGAAAATGCTCGTTGGCAGACAAGAAAAAGCATCTTAATCCTGAGAGGCACCGAGTGTCTCCAGGTCTCACGGGGGACCATTAGTGGGGATGGTGCCTAGCACTGACGCTGGAAGAAGAGGACTGTGTTGGAGAGAAAGTCCCTGCAAAGCCTGAGCTTCCCGCGTGTGTTTTCACCAAGTCTGAGTTTACACCTTCTCAGGACAGTGAGGCATCCTGGAAACCACTGGAGTTACTGGGGGTAAAGAGCTGAAGAGCTAAAAGCCACCTCAAAGCAAAAGCCCACAGTCTCACCTGTACAGGGCTCTTCTCAACAGCTCCCCGCTGTTTGCCCAACCCCGTGGACAAAAAAGACAAGGCTTGGAGGAGGTCCTGCCTCCCAGCTTCTCAGACTTCATGCCTAGACTACAAACACTCACCCTTTTCTTTTGACAGGGATCACACTTGCTCCATGAGGACCAGGCGGAGAGCGCGCAGTCGCGGGGCTGTGGCAGGTTGCTCACGGACCGGGCCCACCTGCTGTTAGCCACGCTCTTGTTGGTGCCGCTCAGGTTAAGGGACGCCTTTTCACCACTGCATTCAAAAACACGAGAGCTTCAGGGTATGAAACCACCAAGCTGCAAGGACAGAGCAACTTGGCCTATAATGGTGCAAAACTACAGGCCAAAGAGAACTAATGCTTGTTAGACCTCACCAAATCTTCTATGCAACCTCTAGATTTTGGTACTCGTTTCATTCTGGCGTTAATTCTGTATGAAACCTGACCCACTCTTCAATGCCCAAGAGTAGACCCAGGCTTCTACAACACCACGAGAGTAAGTCTGCAGAGCACTCAGGAGGGGTGACCGCAGGACACAACATTTGATCCAGCCAGCATGGGAAATTCAACCCATGTCCCACCGACCTGGGCTTCATCTCAAGCTGCGCAAGCCCTACCAAATAACCTGGCAAAGTGGCCAGCAGTAAAAGCTGCACTTTCTGCAGGAACTTTCTGTTCCTGCCCTTGTCCCATCGCTCCCTGCTGCTTGCAGTATGGGCAGCACTTTGGTACCTCACTGCTGTACACGATGAACAGCTCCAAGGTCGGACACCTCCATGACAAACACCAGCCGCAATGCTAAGGGCTCAGCATTTTTGAAAACCAGGCTTAAGTGCCTCCATTCGCCAAGCAGGCTATTTTTTCTCAAGCTGGCCAAAACCATTAGTCTTAGACTCTATTCTCGGTTCACAACAGAGAGTCATTAATCCATTAATCCCTTTCATCCCAGTAATGAACCTGAACCACAAGTGTGAGCCTTTACTCTTATCCTCCAGCCCCTCTCTCATCCCCTCACGTGACAACTGTCTCCAAGGTTTCCACGATGCCACAGCTAAAATGTTGCCTACTATTTTGGTAGATTCAGTATTTCTGATTAAATCCTCATCCCAGACAAACGCTTCCTTGTAGCAGCTAATCTAAGTGGGAAGCTTTAGTGAAACATTGACAATTAGTTTCTTTTCATACCCACTTTAACAAGCAAACTACCAGAGAAGCGTTCCCAATTCCTCCACCAAGACAAGGAATAGCAACAGCTGAAGTTTTAAGCATGATCTAGTGCCTGGCAAGGGACTCCCATTACTGCATATTAAAAATCACATAGAATAAGGGAAATACAAAAACGCATCAGCTCACTGAAGCATGAAATCAGAGCTCAAAGTTCAGAGAACAGTGGAAAAATATAGTTCGATTGGAAAGATTGCAGTCACTGATTGACTCTAGTCCTCTGAAAGAGCAAAATCTATTAAGCTAGCAGAGAAAGAAACAACTATCAGCCAGATTCTTGCCATTTATGTACTCAAAGAAAACAAAATCCCATCTTTCCAGGACACTGTCGGGCAGCTAGCATGGGAGGAGGCTGCTCATTGCAAACAGAATTCCACATTACAACACGACCGTGCCAATTTGTCATCTCAGATTTATCAAACAGGATTACTTTTCTAAAGGCAGACACATTGCACTACGTTAACTTCAAAACAATGTCTTTCACTATTGATTAGAAATACAGAAATTGCTCAAGACAGCAACTACGTGCTATACAAAGGGAGAGCAGAGAGTCCATACTGATTTTCCCTCTTCATCATATCATCCCATGGACATGGCTTCAGAAACATTCACTTACCCAAAGCAATGAACGGTTAGGATGCCAAGTACGGCATAAAGCAGCAACAGTTTGACGGGGTACAGAGCAAACGCGGTGCGTCCTGTGCTCATTGCTCCAAGGTACCATTGGCGATTCGAAACCATCACTGCTCCCATTCCGTCTGCAGGGGGGGTTGAAAATGGTTCAAGTAGAAAAAGATAAATTACTGGGTTGTTTTTCCACACTGTAAACAGCAGATGACCCACCACCTGGCAGATTCACAAGGTAAATGTTGCAATTGTTAGTACATGGCTTTCTGGAGGCAAGTGGGAAGAAGCAAAGATCTGTCCAGAAGCAATTTATGCTTTCATTTGTAATGATCCTTTCAAGGGATGGGGAAAAATGAATATTTCAACAAATGAAACATACTCCAGTCTTGGCGAGAGGGAAGCGATAAGTAAACTAAAGTCAGCTTTCTAGGAAGAGAGTAGGCTGAAAAATCATTTATTTATTTCTGCTTTTCCTGTCTGCCTTCCAGAAGGCGGTCAGGCACAAAGCATAAGCAATCATTTTCATGGCTCAGGGAAAGCCTTCATCCCCAAGAGTGTCCTTTGCTGCCTCTCACCAGGGCTTTGGCTCGGGCTCACGCTGCAGGGGAAGACAAGAGCCCCAGCCCTGGCTGGGCCCTTCCACAGAGATCCTCTGCTCCATGTACCCAAAGTCTTGAGCCCATGGAAGCAAGACCTGTCAGGGTATCAAATTAAACGTCTTGGTGTTTTCTAGCTACTGTGTTGAGCCATTCTCTCTCTTAAATAGTCCTAACAGGGGCAGAGAACTTACCAAGCGCTGATTCCCATCAGTTCAGTTGAGCTTTCAAAGGCAGATCAGGATCCTCGAAACCTTGCAGAATTTTTATTTGGTTGCCTGTTGAGGCAGCGTTCACAGTCCTGCTGCTTCTCACTTCAGGTATGGCTTTTTGATTCCTGAGACACAACAGTCTTTCCCATCATTTTCCTAATAAGTCTTAACCTACAATGACCGACTTAGAAGGAGAAAAGTTCTCTGCATCTGTGATTCCCTATACAAAATTATGAATACCATTGCATTTTCCCACCATTCCTCTTGCTGGACAAGCAGAGGTTCTTTAAACAGATGCAGTCTTGCACTGTGTGCAACTATGGCTTTTAGCAGCACAGACTCTCACCGTGGGCTGAGTCTCTGAGTGCTTTGATGATACAAAGAATAAATATATTTTAATTTGCTCATTATAGGAATGATGTATGCTATATATAAAATTAAACATATTCACTAACAAACAATAACAAACCTGACAACCTCAGCGTCATTACCTGGCCAGTGCTACACCTCTTAATGTGTCATAGTTACTTTAGAAATGACATTATTCTGACTGTGGAGCCATGCCTCTGCAAAATAAGCTACTGGCTGCTGCATCTTTCTAGTTTGGCAGCTCGATGGTAACAGTTTAACACAGAGAAGCACATTAACTGATTCCTTGTAGGAATCTGCTCTGAATAAAAAGACTGTGTTTCAGGCAGCCAGTTTTTTAACCCGATGTTACTGAACAGACAGTCAGTGATTAACTGCCCTTTCATCTCTAGACACGGAGCACAAACTGTTAGGAAAGATGGCTTAGGCTGTGCAAAGCTTTTTGTTTGCCTTTTTTGCTTTATTTTTTTGTTTCAAATGACTTTGCCCCAGACTAAACCCAAGATGTGCCTATGTGATACAGCTTGCTCAACCTTTGACACAATTGATTTAGCTGTTAATCATTTGTGCACGACAAAAAAAAAACACTTACAGGAAAGACCTCCCCATACATGGGATCTTTGCTGGCTGGGAAATGCAGTACACATCCAATATTTCAATGGTAGCAAAAGAGAAGCTAAAATTGTACACAGAGAGCACCCTCTAGATTTAACTGCAAAACATGACAGTGATTCTGGTGAGTGAAGATCTCAAAGCAACCTGCTCCTGTTTTGCTGCCTCTCACCACGCACATCTTAGTGGTGACCATGCTTGCTCCTGAATTAGCAGAAGTTACGTTAAAAAAGCAGCAGGGACCCAAGACAGAATCTCCTAGACATTAACATACTTTTCAGAGAGAACTGAAAAGCAAAATCAGGTTTGCCACATAAGTTATAATCTGGTTTAATTAGAGGTAGGTCTAACACGTAAAATTCACAACCACGGCTCATTTTCCACTTCCTCGCAGTTTCGGGCTTAGTGGGTCCATGGATCAGTGGGAGTGTCGCCTTATAACACCGCCTCTGCCCTTTCCCCAGTCTTGATCCTTCTTCGTTGCTGACTGTAATAGCTGTGGCTGTCTGCTGAGCTGTTTTTAAGTCCCAGAGCACTTACTGCTAACAACACTGTAAGTCACTGAACATGGGTTTCATCACACCTGAAAATGAAGCCTCACTAAGTGTCCAACATGAACACTGAGTGTTCAAGTGCAACGCATCCTTTGCAGAGTTCATAACACCAACGTAAGTTTGTGACCCCTTGCTCCCTGTAAATAAAACCTGTACAGTTTCACCAAAGATGATTTTTCTTTTAAATGGCAGTTTCCTGTCCAAAGAAAAACTGTGAAACACGTCAAGAGATGAAAGTCCCTGGGAAAGGTTAGATTGGAGCCAGCAAGCATCAGTTTACGGTATTGTTAGTGCACTTTTCAAAAACAGTTTTTCTTCTTCTCTGTGACAATCTTTCTTTTTATTCCCTGCTTCATAACTCAGAACGCATTTCCTTCTGCAGAAGAACATAACTGGCTCATTCAAAGGTAAGAGGCGGCTCACCCACTGATGTTAATGGTGAAGAACATACAGTGGCAAATATATGGTAAAAATTACAAGTAAGAAATCTTAAGGAATGTTTTCAGATGTTTACTGCAACTGACTCTGTTGCATCACCATTTTTGTTACTAATACCATTATTTTCTGGTGGTGAGGCTGGTCTCTGAAAGGCCCTGGAGATAAAAAACTCACCTCGTTGAGCTTAATTCTCCTTTTCTGGCTTTTAATTCACTAAAAATACTGCCTTAGAATGACTCAGTCCAAATTGGGCACAGGTTCACCCACTCTGAAAGCTCTGATTCTAAGGTCCTGTGAAGATGGTAAGACAGGGGCTGCAGTAATGAGTAGACCAAGAAAGAAAAACCCACCACGCCTCATCCTTTGTCTCCATCTCCTCTCCATCAGACCTCAAGATAACACATACATTTTCAAAGTAGAAACAGCATTTTTTTTAAAGAAAAAACAAGACACTTACAATCTGAACGTCAAATAGTACAAAATTTACAAAAAACGCAACATCTTACAGCATTGCAACTTCTGCTTACTTCTAATACAACTGGCTTCTGACACTGAGAGCTTTTCTTAGACCTCTAATAACCATCTGTTAAAGAAGACAAAGATGCCACAAAAGGTCTTCACACAGCTAGTACCTGGCAATAATTCTTCATAATCCTTTATTTTCACAAATGTCTGAGCCTGAATGGACATTGATTTGCTGCCCGTTAACCTGGTTTTCTTTTAATCTATTGTGATTTCCTTTCTTTGCTGGTGAGGAGTATTTATAGAAGTGGTGCTGTGGGAGCTATGAAATGGGGTTGAAAAGCCAGCAAATAATATCAGATCTTAAAAGACCTTTTTTTAAAAAATACATTCTGTATCTGAAAGCCCCTTAAATGGATAACATTTGAGGCTATTCTTCTTCTTGAGATTTTTCAGGTGCTGATAAAACATTTTAGGGGTGATAGATGAGCCACAGGACAAACACGTCCATTGAGATAAGACTATTTAAAGCTCTAAAAACTAATAGCCAGAGAGTCGTTTCACTAATAGACCTGATATTTCCTTTCTCCAGTAGGATAATTTTAGAAAGAGACAGGCAATGTTACAGGTAATCAGGAAATCGTATCAGGATATCTTCCCATATTCCTCACTGTCATGCTGAAATGTATAATTCAGTTTCCCCACACTTTCAGACAGCAAGTAAAGCAAGAAAAAAAAAACCCTTTTTCCTTCCCCATGCCAGCTCTCCGTTTTATCTTAGGTATTTAAGAAAACCCCAGGCTTTTAATGGGGCTGATCCTAAAACGCAAATCAGTATGAGAAGACCAACTTGTGGAAGACCTCATCACAACAGAGTTGACAGAAGTACTCATGACTTTTCCAGCAGTAACATCAGACCACAGCCAGTAAGAGGGGGCGAGTCCCACCAATTTCACATACAGGAGCTGAACCAGAACCCACAAGTAGATGTGTAGATGACTCACGCATTTGCCCTAAACCTGCATTTTCTGGTTGCCATATTCACTTTGTTCATTCACCACTATGCTTTCCACGTTGGCTTAAGGAGACAATTGTAGACAATGGATTCAAACCTCTGTAGAAAATTGCCAAGAGATACCCCCTTTCATTTCTTTGAAATGCTGTTCTTCCAATTGACAACACTATTTGCCAGAAAACTAATAAATATGAACCTAACAGGACATGAGTTGTTTAGAAGGGAAAGAAAGCAAAAAGGAAACAATGCATGGAAACATGTATCACAACCTAGAAAAAGGAAGAAAGAGGTTAGCTTATCTGTTGCAGCAACTGTCACTGTGTAGTGATTAAAGCACATAAAACGTTGCCTTTAATCCAACGTAAGTGAGTTAAAATTGCATATTCCCAGTCTATACAATCAATTGCTTTCCCAGAAGTCACTGACGTGGAAAAGAGAGATCTGTCAGAGTCCTCACTTCTGTAAAACCGCAGGTTGATTCTGCAAACTGTTTGCTAAATAAATTCTCATTACTGCAGGAGGTCATGGCCTTAATTAGCATTAGTTAAATGGGGACAATTTCTTGAACTAGTCATGTTTGAGCTGGATACTCTCATATACAATCTACAGACTCCTACTGCGCTTAGGTTACAGCAATATTAATGTAATATAGTACATTGACACAGCACACTAAGAATCAGATTTTTTTTCCCCTTCTGAGCAATGCCATCACGCAGCCAGGTCCTTCCTACTTCCTCACCATCACCGGACTAGATCTCAAACCTGTTCATTCTGAATTTTTAAACTGAGTCTGCATAGCAACTGTCAACACAAGCCAATTTTTCTGATTTTTCAACATAAACCAACTTCACTGTGGGGATACTGGATGAATATCAACAAGACTAGAGTTGGCCTACATTGTAGAAGTGCATTTTAGTTTAAAACCATGCTTACCTGCATCTTGTTTCACTTTAAGCTGACGTTTTGTAGCTTGCTGAAAACAAACCAGATCATGTTCCTCCTTCCAAGGACACCTCAATACAGTTAGCTATATACAAAGTCAAGATGACATTAACACTAGCATGTTTTTATCACAACAGAATGACCTTTATTCTTAGGTGGGATCCATGTATTTCAACAATGTTCACTGACAAAGGCAATGAATGTTTCGGCATGACCTACTGGACTTTTCTGGTGGATGAGAAAGAAGAAGAAATACAGCAAGAAGAATAAATACAGTAAAATATATGTGCACACATCCACACCTCTCTCTTTTCCTGTATACAGACACGTACTTCTTACCCTTAAATTTCAATGTGGTATCTTGCATATTTGCATTACTCGCTTGGTAAAGAATGGTACTATTCCTTATCTCAACGGAGGGATCCAGTACTCGGTACCTCTGAATACCAAACAACTTTATTTTGCATGTGGCATCAAGAGTTTCACACCAGCAAAACACTTCAGCCTACCCTACGCATTGCCCCACCCAGTAGAAAGGTCCCACTGAAACAGAAGATGGTATCATTACTACATTTTACTGGATCAAGGCTTTGCTCTCAATTCTGTGCATACTACTGGAAAGTTTTGGGGGTTTTAATATCAAAACTGTCATGTTTAAATGCACATTTTTCATTTTAAGTCTTATTTGAAGAGGAAAATGTGAGCAAAATTAATTAAAGCTTCTCATGCCACAAAGGTACTCCAGCTTTGGTAGCATTGCGCAGCGTCGTCTCTCCCAGGAATGTGAGATTTTACAGGAGGTGACTAAAATACCTACTAGTTTGGGATGCTTATCCCAAAACACACGAAAAGTGGCCAAAACTGGGGAGGCAGCATTTAAAAACAGTGAGTTAAGCATTTGCAAGATAAGCAACACTTAGAGTGTTTAAGATTAGGTATTTCCCAAACTGAGGCACTTTTTTTTCTCCTTTCCCATATATTTCCACTGTCAAAAATATTGGCCATGACATACACCCATAGTGCACTGTAACGATGGCAGAATTATCATAGAAGAGCAAAAGCTATGAAACAAACTTACTGAAATGATGCTTTTTTAATGTTTTTATTCGTAACAGTATTACATGGTGTGTTACAGAAATTAATGGAAAATTTCTAAAAATTTGTTGGTTTTTTTGTTGTTGCTGAATGCATTATACATAAAGTTAAAAATAATGTGTCTGTATATGTTAACAAATGGTCGTTATCTGAGGTAAAGTTAAAGTAGGTTTAGAAATGTACTGCAACAGTCATTTTATCTTTCTCATCTTTATTAAAAAAATATGTGTCAGAATGCAGAAATAAAAATGAATGAAAACCACGGAGTAAACATTTTTGCAAAGAAGGTGCCCAGTAACGTTATTAGATGAAAGGTTTCATCAGACACTTGGATGACTATGATCTATCAAAATATCTTTTCATGACAGGTAAAGATCAAGAACCTACAGGGGATAACAGGATGGCTGGTGGGATTCCCTGGTTTTTAAATTTAAAGTGACGAATTTAGTGCTAGTGAAGGATGAGGGATTAAACAATTGCACAAGCTGGATATTTTAGTTATCTACAATACTGGTACAGTGCAGAGGCCTTCCAGTCCTCTCAAGTCAGCATCTCAACCATGACAAGGATGATTTAACCGCATGACAAGACAATTCAGAATTTGTTTTTATTTACGAGCATTGGTAAAGGTAAGACAAAGGTCCACGGCGATGGCCCAGCTGTCTCTCATAAGACACTAAAATCCCAGCCTCATTCCCTCGGCACCTATTCGTTGCAAGGACTACGTAAATTATCTGCTTCCTACAGATATGACGTCAATAGATCCTCCGAGACATAAATCTCTTCTTCTTCTTTCAACGTTTTACTGACGATACTAAACCTCAAATGTCTATGATGAACCAGAATTGTCTTCGTGGTTCCGTATGTAGGACAAAACCCAAAAAAGCCAATGATGAAGAAAGTAGCACCACTGTGCAAATTAGGAAAATATTCTTAAAGAAATGTCCTTCAGAAACGCTTTTACCTCTGCTTTTAATCCTGAAACACTCAATCCACCAAGTTTTAATTCATCTTCTCTGGTTAGAAAACTTGATCTTTCTTCTGATGGGAAAATAAGATTTGCTACAAAGCTGTTTGCACGTGACTAAGGAATAAGCATCAAATGACTGTGAACGGGGATAAAAGTTCTCTTCTCTGCAGGTTCATTAGGTCTATTCACAGCTAATTTTTCATTCACATACATTCTGTAACGCACATTTCTCTAATTTCTCTAATTCAAAATAAAAGACTGGAATCATGTTGTGAGATTTGGTTGTACGTATCAACAATCGCCACCCCAGTTATTCTGTCTTCTAAACCATTTTTAGCTTATGATAGAGATGAAAGAAAGTAAAATACTTATAACTCCAGGCCTATTTTAATCATGACAGAAATGTAAATCCTAATGTGTAAATTTAAAAACAAAATCTGCACAATAACCCTAAAAACTGATTAATCATTTGATTTCTTTAACATTTTTTCCTTTTTCTATTTTTTCTTTTTTTATTTTTTTTCTTTTTTTCTTCTTTTTTTTTTTTTCTTTTTAGTGTTAAACCACTAAATTCAATATACCGTAACTGCATAGGAACATCAGGAAAACACATTTGACCTGTATAACAATTCTCTGTAGGGCAAAAATATATAGATTCTTTATGAAAATCATGTGCTAAACATATGAACCCAAACACTGCACTTTTGCTTCATAAATGTAAAAAAAGGAAGTTTTAAATTCTTTTGTTCTGTGTGTAAACAGTTTGATGACTTCTATGCAGAGGTTCTGGAATCGCAAAGGAATGTCAATGAATTGTGATTTCTTCTAAGTGGAGTATGTCCGTGTGAAAACTAGATCATAAAATCATGTGTTCCCATTAATTTTACTAGTTGCTGACAAGCTGACTGCTTTTGGCAAATGCACTTGAGCTTCAGCCCATTATCGTAAGCATGTGAAAAAATGTATGTGATGTGAGAACGACAAATTGGGTTTGCCACACCTTCCAAGCACTGCAACTTGCTACCTTCTCTGTGTAATGGCATTAGTAAAAGAATTTTCATAACATTTATATTTACAAAAAAACTGGCAATTTTCATTCAAACTCCTTAAAGCCATTTCCCCTTAAACATTTAAAGAGTTTAACAGTAAGATTTTTTCCAAGTTATAAAATAAAAATCCCATTTGATTTTTCTGATGTACAAAAAGTGATAAAGATGAACAATTTGATCACAGAATCAGTTTGTTATTCCAAAATCCATGCCATCCTTGTCCCATTTGTAAAGTCCGCTTCATCCAAATTCCTAAACCAGAATCATACCAGTATTATTTGGCAAATGATTTTTTTTTTTCATCAAAAATGGCACACAGAGAAGAAAACACTTGTCTGCATAGCATTACAGCAGCAAGATATTGAAGAAATAAAAATATTCCTTTTCTGCACTTTGTTTAGAGTTTTCTAGGAAATACTGACTCTTTCGTCTTTCCTCAGTGGGACTTGATGTCCTTTCTCTACCCACAACATGAGTATTCAAACAGAAAAGCAGCATTTCTTCCTCATGATGCACTAGAACTTAAAGGTCCATTTGGCAACATTTTCAGTCAGGATGATAAACAACCGAGTTTTATTCTGCGGTTTCAAGTTAGGAATCATCTCTGCAGGAGGATTTTTGCTGTTAGAGCTGTCACTCATACAAAACTACAGAATAAGAAATACAAAAAAAAAAAAAAAAAAAAGACACTGCCAGTATTTTGTTGTTGTTGTTGTTCAGATATGTCTACACAGGGGAAAAAAAAAAGCCAGGATCAGCCTGATGTAAATGATGATGAAAAACATGTCACCATGACATAAAAAGTGCCAACATGTGCCCAAAAGGCTGTTGAATGATAATGCCACTGCTACATACAGACTCTGCTTTTTGCTCAAAAGAAAAAGAATGTCTAATACTCAATACATTTCAGATGCTCATTATTTATATGTGGCATACAGAAGATAACGAATGGTTAAAAGAAGACCAAGGAGTAAGATTTCCTAGTCTGGATACCCATGACTGGTGGGAACGGGGCTGGACTTGTGGTATGATAAGCAGGGAGAGTTTTTATTTTGTGCTGCCAGAGGAATCTGCCATTGGTTGCCAAAAAAAAAAATGTCAGGAACACTCGTAGAGCCAGTCCAGGAGGGCAATCAACTCTCCTTGTCATCCAAAATCAATCGGAAAAAAGCATGAAAGCCAAAGGCCTGCCAGGTTGTTGGGTTTTGTTTGAGTCTTGGAGCACCACAAGCCTGTAACAATGCTATTTCTTAGGTCTGTTGATCTGGGCGTAGAGAGGTTCTGCTTCCTGGGGATAACAAAAATAAAATAAGTGGAGATGTCTCCAGACAGTTTTTAGAACATTTTTAGAACATCTGCTTGAGAACAGCAATACCTCATGAGTCAAAACCCAAAGGAAGTGTTTGTTTTCTGTGCTGCCTTGAGTGACCACGGCACTCCAGTTGAATTGTGAAGAATATGTGACATTATTTCAGAAAATGAATGCTTACTACCAATTTCCTCTTCCAGTATTGGCCGTGCACCGATCCTCAGGAGGTATTGCTGGGCACAGACATATGAAGAAATGAAATGATATTTATATGACTAGATGTTTTGAAGTTTACAGGCCAGAAATGTAGCTGGCATAAAACACTGTTACTTGTACCAGGCTGAGACCCACCCCCAGCAGCACAACACCAGAACACAGCCGTGGGTTATACACAACGCACGGAGAAAAACTCTTGCAAACCAAAACCGCCGCTGAAAGCTGAGCTAATGAAGCTGTGATGGGATTTAAAATAACCATGAGTTGCCTATGAAGAATGAGGAAAGCTAGCTCTGTGCAGTTTGATTAGGAGTCTGTATAACAATTAGTACAATCATTAAAGCTGGGAGGAAAGCATGTCGATTTGCTAACAGATGCTTTCTTGGGAATTTCCTGGATGTGGGGGGAAAAAAAGCTGCCATGTTCTTCAGTGTTGCTTCATAG
This sequence comes from Platalea leucorodia, assembly GCF_965183815.1. Taxonomy (NCBI): domain Eukaryota; kingdom Metazoa; phylum Chordata; class Aves; order Pelecaniformes; family Threskiornithidae; genus Platalea; species Platalea leucorodia. The sequence continues at coordinate 25,786,075 of NC_138827.1, read as the reverse complement.
CTGACACCCTGTGCTTTAATACTATGTTCAACCTGGCTGCAGTGGGAAGCGAACCATCCATGGACCCTGGAATCCATTCTACTTCATTTCCAGAAACTAATTTATTAAACTAAGAATGACATCTAAAAAAAGAACAAGACAGGCAGAAAGGCTAATTAATGCCATACTGCATTAACTCTCCACAGCTTGATAAATATTCAAATACCATGCCACAACATTGAATTTAACCAAGTTAGAATCAACTCATGTTACAGCAGCACCAGCAGAAGCTGACTTTGAGCAAAAAAACTCTGAAGGCTGGCAAATCACTGGGCACTGCGGAGCACAGAAATGTCTGGCAGGGGATGGCGCAGGATTTTAATCACTGCTTATAAAAATGATGCTGCTGATGAGAGAAACAGGCCAAAGGTGGATCCCTAGGGCTACATTTACTCAGTGTTCATGGGTGCCTGGCCAGCATTCCAGGCTGTGCCCCATCCCGCCTCACTGTGCATCTCATGTTGAATGAGAGACAACACAACAAGGCTCCTTCCAAAATATGACCTGCTTCCTATGTGCCTTGGAAATTTGTCTCTTATTCCTTGAAATGACTACATTTCTGGAGCTTGCAAAGACTCGGCTGCCCCATTTCCCACCTACACGAAGCCCTGAGTACACTACGAGCATTACAGGAGGATGAGAGAAATCCTTTGGAATGATTAAATAAAGGCTGCTGAAATTATCCCCAGCAAGAAGCAAATATATTTTGTGACCTTGAAAAACCGAAGGTAATCAGAAGAGATGACTGAGAGTAAATAACCGCATCTCACATACTGTGTGCTAAGTCCACCTATGCCAATTTTCATGTACCACAGACATGAAGCTGGCAGAATGATCTATCACAGCTAGTTCAGAGAAAATCTGTACTAATTATGTGGGAACCTGACACACACCAGGCCATTCTTCAGGCATTTGCTGAACCTGAGGTGATTGCAAAGGGAAGTGAAAAGGAAGGAGGAGAAGAAAAGGGGAGGGAGGGAGAGCATCCCTTTGGAACAAAAGATGTCAGCTTTTCAAATGCCTTCGGGGAAAAAAAGAGCTTTTCAAAATGTCAAGCATGCTTGTTAGAGCTGTCCTCAAATATCTTTAAGATATGCAGATGCACTTAAGTAACAGGTGTCCTAAGGTGTCACTGAACTTGACACCATTGGGAGAGGAGGAGTTCATCATCGGTCATCAACACTTCCAACAATGCATGAGGCAGCCTTTAGAATTAGAAACTTCTTTTATCTGTACCCAATATTTATCTGAACATACACTTCACGTGGCAAAGGCCCACATTTCTCACTTATTTGAATATTTTTTCTCCTAGTAGACCAGATCATTTTGATTGAAAAATGTGCTCTTATGTCTTCGTGTTAGTTGATTTCCCCCTTCAGAAGCCTAAATGAGAAATTAATTGCAGTAATTGCGTGCAATCTTCTCAGCCAAGTTTTTTTGTCAATGACTGAGATTTGTTTTCTAATATTTTGAGATAATTCAAGCAGTGCCTCTTGCCTGTAGCCCAACATTGCAAATGGTATCTGTGAAGTATTGATAATGATAATCAAGAGAGCAAAAGAGAGCAGAAAGGGACAGAAAAGAGGCAAAAGGAGAGTTGAGTGCTGTTGACTTCACAGACAGCTTTCTCTCCCAATGCCAGGCAGGTGGGCTTCACAAGCATTATTTTGGAGGGTCTTGGAAACAGAAATAAACCCCCTTCTTTTTACGTATGCCACTCAAAAGTCACAGGGACTGTCATTAAAAGGCAGGTGAGCCTAACTCTTCTCACAGCATCAGAATCATCTCACAGATGTTTTCTGCTTTCTGCTTCTCCCACTGCATTAGGAACAGATCCAGAGGGAAGGAAATGAAAGAATGGGTCTTTGTCAGAAAAAACAAAAGAGGAACAAATAAAATAGCATTCAAATCTTCCAATTCACATAAACACCTTGAATCTTCAAGTGTTTTCCTTTCCATAGGATTGGCCCAGAAGCATTTCTGATGTGTTTGCATCAACCCACAGGGAGAAACCAAGACAACTGGCAGCACCTTTTTTTGCTGCTAAATCCTACTTGAAGGCTTCTATCAGCTTTGGGGATATGCAGTTTCTGGCAGATGTTTGAAAAGTAAATGTTTTCCTTTATGTTGGGAAGCTGCTATCAAAGTAGTGTTTAGCTATACTCTCACATACTAATGTGGCTCTTTACATCGAACAGTAGCCTTTAAATAATGAGATATTGCAGGACATGGATATGAATTCACAGGTCAGGTATCTGACCAAAGTGACAGGTTGCAGCAAGGGACCAGAAATGACTAAATATACATGCCTCAAGTTAGACAGTTAAATATTTAGGAAGCTACAAGTATGTTGTGTAAATGTTGAGTTATGCACTCTCTTGGAATTAATTGCAAAAACTGCCAAAGAGAAAATTTTCCCTATGTATGCTACATTTACATATTCCAGAGATACTTCCATGCTTAAAATCAGTTTATTCTTCCCATTTTAAGGAACATTTTGCACAATAAACAAGACTGTATCAAACAGTAAGTATTTCTGGTATAGTACACTACTGCATGAGGTAACAAGGCTGCTAATGGTTTTGAATAACGTTATGTAAATACTAGAAGTAAATTTGCATCCAATTTAAAGATATTAACATCTGCTCCCCAGCAGAACTAATCATTGGAGAACATCTCTTGAAAGAGTCAGTATCTACTTGGGCTTGTGTAGGTGAGCTTACTCTGAAAACATAACACAGGACTTGGTTAGCAAGAAACTATTTTTACATTGTCAGTCCTTTCATCGTTGCGAGGCACCCTGCTATGCGCAAAGCTTCAGGCAAGATGTATTGAATTGTAGAGGTGAGGCTCACATAGATTTCGTTGCCCTTTACAATAGATTCTCAGCGTCAGTTTTACTCCTGGCTGACTGATCAGAAAAGGCAGGCTCAAATGCTAGAGTTTCATGAAATAAGTGTGCTGGAAAGCCAGCCAAAATAAGAATCTTGTGCTGGGGATGCAAGTGAAGAGAATGGGAGTGCAATGCATCTTCTCTGCTGCATGCTGACTCAATGTAATAGGACATAGTAAACTTGGCAAGCGGGATTCAAATTAAATATCTCTGGTGACAAGACAGGTAATTCCTCTTGGCCCCTTAACAGCCAGTGGCTTATCTTTGGTTATTTTTATTACAGTTAGCCTCTATTAGCAACATAAATACAGCAACCTTCTAGTTCGGGATTATGACTGGAAAGTGCCTCTATACTTACTATAAACCTACCTAGGAATATTTCCTAGTCTCAAGTATCTAGTTTAATTATTAGCATTTTAAAAGTCCCTGTCATTTTAGTATCAAGATGGATGCTATACATCCATAAAATGAAAAAGCAATGAGAACTAAACATGAACCCTGCTCCACCTTGGTCCCAGCATAATAATGAACTGCAGCAAAGAAACATGCCTATTATTTCTGGGCCCCTTTCCTAACAAAACAGTAGCCACACAATTATACTTTCCGTCTACATATCTGTCAATTCTCCTTCATAACTTCTGAACCTGATGGCCAATTTGAAGCAAATTGTTCAGAAGTCTCTAAGATACTGAATTATTCCAAGTGCCTTTTTAAAATCAGTTGTTGTGCAAAAGACAGGGAACTTTTAAATGACCTCATTACAGAGAAAGCTAGGAGACCTCATCCCCTAATTGAATTGCTGGATTGCCAATCAGCAAGTACATGGCTCTATACAAGCTATGTACTATGTTGTCGCTTGTTTAGAGGAAGAAGTTGGAGAAATGGAAAGTTACCTGGCTACTTCAAATGTGCTTGGAGACATTGGAAAAGGTGAGAAACCTGTGTATGAACTGGTAGTATTAAAATGGACAGCTCGAAGGGGATTTTAGCAGCAGAGAGGAAGGCAAATCTGTAGGATGCCTCTGTTCACAGAGCAGCCTGGATTTCTCCGGTCTTGTCCCTTCAGATTCTGTGGGAAATATGATGATGAACAAAGGAGCATGGGGCCTGAAATGACAATTTTAGGATTACTCTGGAATGAAGCAGTACTTCCCAAACTGTGATCTCTTTCCAAATGCACAACCCTATCTACTACTTCTCTCTCAGGTTCACAACTGTGCTCAGTGCTGTGTCTTTAGTTTGAGAATGATAGCTCTAGAGCCTACAGTAAGAATAGGTCACCTATAATCATTATGAATTTCTCTTTGGACTCTATTCAGTTCCTATTGAGCCAGATGAACGATGGTAACAGAACCTGCAAATACAGCCTTTGATATTTTGAGCCCATTCAGATTCTTCATGTAACAGGAAGTGGGCAGAAAGGAAGAGGAGGTTGCAGAATCAGCAAGTTCCCAGATAAGCCAATGCTTTGTCCATAAATCGCTATTTTCTTTCAACTTCCTAATAACAGCCCAAATAAAGAGTTATAGTAGTCCATCCAGGAGCTGACTAAGATTATTAGGAACATTTATCACTAAGAATGGCACTTGCTCAAAGATGGATGATGGCAGCGGGCCACCACAGTACCACCAAAAGCTGATAGACATTCTAATGAACTGTTGCTCTCCTGACAGTGCTGATAACATCATGAAGGGTGTGACATATTTTGAGGGCTTATAATTGTCTGCACACATTTCGCAGAACAACTAAACAACTTTTTGAGGAAGATATGCTCTAGCCACAAATGTTTTGAAGGTTTCCTGAGAATCTCTCATGAAAGACTGCCAGCGGAAGTCTTGAACTAGACAGCCTATCAATAGAATTGTATTTGTTCCAGCATTTAAAATGGCTTTTATTGCAATAATTGTTGGTATCAAATATCCTCTTATTCTCTTTCAGAAGTTTCACTCTGTTGCTAATTTGCCTTCAAGAACCTGTTTGTGTGGTCCATACAGAGTTAGACCACATTTGTTGTATCTCATCCCAGTATTCAGGCTGAATTTGTTCTTTCCACAATCAGGATGTTTTGTTAGGAGATGCCGACCAACGTAACCACAGGTAACCACGAAGAAGCCTGACATCAGAGAGTCAAAGTTTGCTCCTCTCCTTCCCTTTTCTCATCATGCTTGAAGGCTTCCCTTTCTATAGCCTTTGCTAAGCTTTCAATTGTATAGCTTCAGGGCTTCCTAGTGTCACAGCATGCTAGACCCACTGCTGAGGCTGAGTTAGGGGCTGAGGATGAAATACCGCCAAGAACAGAAATATCCACACCGGCAGGGTCTGCACCTAGCACCCTATAATTCAGGCTGGTTGGGTGCACTGGTGCAAAGAGGATGACCAGGTGAAAACTCCTGTTTTCAAACTTGCTTTAATCCAAAATGTCAATAATAAGAAATGTTTAACATATTTGGTAGAATCATAGCTAAATACAGTTCTTTCCCTCTCTCTCCTTTCACCATAGTTATCCCACACACAATCTCTAAAGACAGCAGTAGGGATTACACGTAAATCAGCTGAAGATGGCAGTCTTATTATTCAGTGTTCTCCTCACTGTTCTGGAAAATCGTTATCCCCCCCTTAAGGCCGCTCATGAACAAAGGAAAAACAACACAATACAAATCATGCTATGAATAGCTCTGCAAATAGTTGATTTTATTTCACCTGTGAAAGTTAGGCCTGTCCGCTTCTTATCTCCAACCATAAAGGGACTAAAATGTAACATATCCATAAAATGTCATATTTACCTACTAAGAACCCATAGCTATTTGTAGAAGAGTGACTTACAGGAACGGTTACTGGTAGGGTGAGGACTTGGAGAACTTGAGTTGAAGATCGCAAAAGGAAGAGAGGAGAAACGGAGAAATGAAGATAGTAACTGAAAGATGCTGAATTATTTCTACATGAGAATATGGAGTATCAGAAGGAATCAAGAAACCAAATTGCTAAGGTACCTTCAAAGATCAGGGTACAAGATACTAGGCAGGTGAGCATTCTGAATACATCAAGACAAGGTAAGTAAAGATATTATATGGGCACAGCTGATTTCATAGAGATGCTAGGAACAGACACATTTGAAATTTCTGAACACAATACTATGTCATGCTCCTCAGAGGTCCATTCATATGAGTTGTATACTGTGCTGTTCTTGGTGTGAAGAACCATGTTCTAAAGAGTGAAGTAATCTCCTATCGAACACACAAAAGTGGCTTTTAATACAGACTGTGATTCTTTTGTACTACATGTTTCTCCCCATTAGATTTCTCTCCAAATGCGGAGCTCAATACACAACACGGTAGTAAGTCCTGAATTGATAATTTTCCATGGAGATTAGACTTTCCATTGCTCTGACGATACTAGGCTTCAGAATTAGATAGGCTGGTTTTAGCAAGTGGATTTCCTATGGACTGCTACTGAATGGCACTGCACAGAGGCACAATGATATTAGTGTAATTTCACTGGATAGAGGCTTTCTTTTTGTTCAGCTTCCTGTTCCTGCCTACAGCTTTTAGGAATTACTATAATACGATAATCAGTAACATTATTTAACATTTCCCAGAATGTATTTCTGAGAATGATACATATTTTATGCAAGACTCTACACGGATTAACAAAAAATATAGAAAAAACATATGGAATCACTGGTAATATACTGTTCTTGTAGCTCCCAGAGACCCTTGACAGGTAAAAGAATGTATTTTACTAAGCGTTATATAAAAGCAGAACAAAAGGAGTCCCCCACTTGACTGCCTTACATGGTAATATGCATTAACAGACTTAAACTACTGTTTCAAGTTATCTCCAGAACTCCTGGTAGGTAAACGCGTGTAATGCTAGTTTACAAATGATGTTAACCATCTTTGTGACAGTCAGAAAATTAGAAAGAGATTTTATCATTATTCTCCCTGTGATGAATTTCAGAATTACCCTGACTATGATAAACTGCAATAAACAAATGTATATGGGTTTGCAGAGTGTGGGACTCAGATAAAGGTCAAATTCTCTTTCTTGATCTAGGAAAGAACTCTTGAAATGGTCTGAAGCTGAGATAGCCAGCTATGTCAGTGCTGGCCGAGGTCAGGCAAAGGCAAAGCCAAATTACTATGTGGCACCATCCATCTGCAGAAGCAGTCCTCGCTGGAGTACAATAACCAATGGATGCTCTTGCTAGAGCAGCTCATCCCAGCTTGACACTGTCCTTGCACTGTCATTTTTAGACTCAATGAGACACAAAGCTTAATGCTACTTTTGCTTTAGCCCCCAAGAACTGAGCATTACATTGGTGAAGCTAAAGAAGGGGAAGATGCCTTCTCACAGCACCACATATTATTAAGAGATAATCTTATTACTCCCAAGTAGATCAAAGCTAAGTTACTCTGATTTTTTTAAACTATATTTAACGTACAAAGTAAACTGACTCCTAATGAAACTATTAATTTTGAGTTGAAACCAAATTACTTTGGCTCAGGTTGGATTAGTCACTGGTAAACACAGTGCAAAATAAAAAGGGTGTTACCGTTGTTATGGATTTGCTCCAGGAGCTCTGTGCTGAAGCACAGAAGCAGTATCAGATCACTTATTTGGGTAATACGAAACATCAATGGCAGACAGGGAGAAGATAATGAAACATATCCTTCAAATAGTAACACTAGAGAGTATTTGGATGGAATAACAATGCTCAGCACTCATAAAACTTTGTAGCTTTACTGTCTTTTTGGTAAAACATATACTGTATTGAAACAAATCACAGAACATTCACTGGCAGTCACATTTTCTAATGTGTGCTGTAACACAAAGGATGAAAAGATCATCTTTCCCCTCTGTCTGGATTTAAATGACTTACATTTGATGAATAATTTTTAAAACATCAGTATGCCAATGGTAATATGAATGATCATAATTTTCGATGTTTTTAATTTGCAGTTGGAGATAAAAATACACAAACCCATTTCAATATGTTTTACATGCAGATAATAAATGTGCTGCTTCTACTGATTATCACATTGATTTAGGGTAGAGGTGCTTGTGTATCGTTACATAATTTTATTTAATGTTTGTTATGTCTATGGGCAAGATGTCTTATTCCATTTAATATGTTACATCTGACCGAAGGCCAGAGTGGATTTGATAACAAAAAAATGTTCTGCCTAATACATTGTTAGTAATGGCTCAGTTTCCCTATTTCCCCTTAGAATCTGAACACAAAAATAAGTCTACATTTCTTTAAAGCATGCAGGCAGCTGAAACACACATATTTGCATAAGTTGCAACACTTAGTGAATGGCAAAAGCCATGCAAACCACCGAGCATGAAGAATACACTGTGGATAATGGAGAGAAAAAACAGAAGAGATGGAAAGGAAAAACAAACCATGCATCCATGAAAGCAATGGTAGGCACTGGTGGAAGAATAAGTGAAGCACCTCAAGATGTAGAGAAAAAAAGGACAGATACCTACCCCAACCTGCGCTATCTAGCTACCGACCTGTGGACTTATAGTATCACCAGTTGGCTCACCAAATGGATCACTGTTGGATGAGGCCTGAGACCCATCAGGCTAGAATACAAGAACATAACACCTTTTTTTCTCAACAATAAGAAAGTGAAAAGTCAACACGAGGTTATTTTCATGCTGTGGGCATAACAAGTACATCCTATCTCATGAAAACCAGAAAGTGAGACCTCACCACTGATACATTCTCAAAAGCCACAATGGTTTCCTGTAGCTGATGCACGCAGGAAAGGACCACACCAGTACCTGCTGGAGCCCATGCAGGAGCTGCTACAGACTTCAGAAGGTACTGGATCAGACAAACCAGAACTGCAAAAGGCCCTGAAAGCCAGTGAATCCACATGAATCAGAAAGAGTCCAAGCTTGCGTGACCTTGTACCTTTGGGTCCTTTTTCTGTACAGACTCCCTCCTGCCTTTGGCTCACTTAGGCTCTTATCTGCCTAAGATACCTTGTGATTTAAAGTCATTGCTTGGATAACATTTCTTGCTTTGGTCTACTGAGTCTAAGGCAAAGACATCACATACTGAGGGCCAGAACATTGAAGAATGTAACCAGGCAAGCAACTGGGATGCAAAAATGTGCAAGACAACATCAACCATCATCCTTTAACACACAAATTCTCACATCTCTTTCTGCGGCCTCAGAATGTATGTTGTTTTACCTCAGACTTCCTCACCATCAACAAGTGAATGCCGATATGCTAAAAAGGACATTGGATACAACTAACACATAACCTTACATATGAACTCTGAGTTTGGTTCGTTGTATGCAATATTAGTGCATATCAACATAAATGTCATGCTTTTAGCTATCAAAACTGAACCGGGAAGTGAATGCTGTCTGTAGCTCCCCCTTAAATACCACCCAGCCCTATTAGAATAGTTATTTCTGACACTATCAAACAACATTTAAGTAACTTCTGTCTTTTTCTACCTAAAAAGAGCTAATCAGTATTAGAAACCTTGTCGCTACTTACAGCCTCTTGCTCCTCACTTTTGCTTGGGCTTTCAAACCCCTCTTCAAAGAGGTCATCTGCAGCAGGATCACTGGTATGAGATGCTGATGATTTTGATGGAGAACTCTGTCTGGGTGCAGGGGTTGGAGCTAAACAAAGATCAAGGTAACAACAACAGAATACATATCCATGAATTTGTTCAGAAAGACACAGCAGCACAAAATTTGCTCATGCTTTAGAGCCCTCAACTTTTATTACCCTTGAAAATTATTTTCTGACGAGGAGCTGTACGAGGTAAGTTTGAACACAGAAGTCATTATCAACTCCATATATTTGATTTCATTCAGCCGTTTCCAAATTAAGTTTGGCTGCATCTGGCATATGTCTTTAGGAACCAGGGAGATGCCACTACATTACATTAAGAATGCATGAGTCGCCTGCCCTATGGCAGGTAAGCAAAACAGAAGGTCTCCGACTGGCCCCTGGTAAATCTGTGTCTCATGAATTCCTCTTTTCAGCAATCTGCAAAATTCCTCACCTCCATGCTACGAACATAATAAGCTTATTTTACATTCATTCTTCAATGAATTTCCTCACATGTTCAATACATCAAGCTATTAAAATACATCCCTAACTTCTGCAAAGTATGGCTTGAATGGGACATAAGCAAAACCATTTGTAAGGTCGAATGTCATGGGCATTTTCTAAGCAGCTTGCATGTCCCTAGCACAGAACATATATTACTGTCTTCTTAGAAATTAAGTTTCAGACTGCAGCTATCAGGGCTGTTGATTTCAATGCTGTCTGAAACTCCTCTCTGGTACTTTTCTTTATGGCTGCAACACATTTAATAAGCTAGACCACGCATGAAGGTTCTCAGTCCATATTTGTATTGCAATTTACTGTATATAAAAAAAAAAATGCTTTGAGGAGCAGTCATGTCTGAAGAAAGGTATGGCTGAAAGCATATAAATACTTACGTGAATTTGTAGATGGTGTCGTGGAAGTCACAGGAGTCAAATTTAACTGAGAGATGTCAAAGTCATCACAATCATCTGCTTCCTGTGCCATCCCAACTTTGTTAAAGTAACTTGAGAAGGCCTCTGAGGTACAACTGAGGGAAGGCTGATCTGGTTTTCTTGATGGCACTGGTGGAGGCTGAGCCATCTGGAAATCTTTAAACATTTCTTTTCCTGTTTTCTGTCTGGGCCTGTCTGTCTGTGGACTCGATCTGTTGGAATCACTTGTAGGTGGAACAGTAGCTATAGGAGCAATGGTACCTTGAAACATGGCTGCTTGTAAAGGCAAAACAGTTTGTGTTGGCATGAAGGCAGTTGGTTGGAACTGACCAGCTACAGATGGCCACGGTTGCTGAGTAGGAGGAAAAATACCGGGTTGGCCCCACGCTATCGGCTGTCCTCCCTGCATCACCTGAGCAACTGGAGGCTGAGCACCCATGGCCAACTGCTGTTGAACAAGTGGTTGCTGTCCCCAGAATGAGGGCAGAACAGCTCCCATGGCAACATAACCTTCAAAGAATAAAGAGAGCGGGGGGGGGGGGGGGGGGGAATGAAAGATTTTAACACTACTGTCAAGCGCATGCAGAAAAAGCTACACAATAAATCAGAAACATGCAGGCTACATTAGTGTTACCAGAGCTTCAGCACACTTGAAAACGGAAAGACGTGCTGAATTCACATGACTGAACAAATACTTGTATACAAAACCACAATTTGGTGGATACTGGCAATAATCCTTCCCCTCATCTGAACAAAAAAGTTCTTCTTTTCCCCAGTGAGTACCCCTCTGTGTACCTTTCCCCTCTGAGTACCCCTCTGTGAAGACCTGTGTGCATGGACCTCATCGGCAGCTGGCCATCTGGCAGCTCCCTTCCCCAAGGCTCTGCCAAAGCACAGCTGGGATCAGTTTGGTCAAACCACTTACCAGAAGCACAGAAGCTCCCAAAGCATTCCCTGAACTCACCCCCTTGAAGCACAACCCTGCTCCTCAGCACTGAGCTCTGCAGTCTCTTCTTGCTACCCTCACTCCCCCCATCCTCTGCCTTTCACCTCTGCTTGTCCCATTCCTCTTGAGGCAGGGATCTTTGGGACTGAACATGATGCACTGGGTCAGGCTGGGATGGAGTTAATCTTTTCAGAGCAGCCCATACACTGCTAAAAAATGAGCTGCCAGAGGAAGCAGAAGGAAGGAAGAAGACGCCCAGGACTCCCTCCCTTCTGCGTAGCTTTGCTGCAGTTCCTCATCCTTTTTGCTTTTATTCTTTGTTGGGGAGAGTGACTCGAACACCAGCCAACTCCTGCCAATGGCGTAGCGACAAAACTGGTTCTAAGTTACAGGGAAGCACCTTCATCTATGTTAGATAACAGCTCAAGGGCCCTCTAATGACAGTGTTACCTTCTTGCAAGAGAAAGACTCTGTGCCATCTCTTCTGAAACAGTCACAGTTCAAACTACTGGGACTGGGAAGAACAGAGCAAGTGTCTCAAATTGCACAATAAAAAGACAGAGCCCAGATGAATTCAGATTAAAAAAATCCACATTCGGTTATTCTCCCTTTACTTGAGAACATCAAAGAGGTCCTGAGCTTCTCCTGTACTACATACCTAATAACAACAAACTGCTTCAGGTATTATGCTAGCATAAAACCTCTCTAGTTGGGGAGGAAATTAAAGATCAAAACTAAAATTGTAATTGCTTCCTGTCAGACCTGAACCCTCTTTTCAAGGTACCAAGAGTTTGACTCTGTAGGAATTACATGATCAGGTGCTTTGCCATTTAGAATGACAAAAACCTGGAACTAAAACTACTGTAAAAAATGTTATAAATTAAACCACATAATACAATTATGCTCCACTGATAGAAGTGCTATGCTTTACAGATATGCTGTTTCACATTTAAATTAATGATTTACTGCTAATACTTTACAATATGCAACCTCTCTTTTACTTTTAATACAGTCATAGCTTTAAAACTCCTGTTTCTAACCTGAATGTTTTTCTGAGTCCTCCTGCAGTTTTTCCCCTTTGCTTTATTTCTAGGCTGTTTTGTAATGCTAAATATAAGGGTGGTTGCAAAATCGTAAAGTGAAAAGCCCAAAATAAAAATAAAGTAGTAACAGAACTTTGAAAGACTAAATTAATGAGTGATGAAAGAACAGTAACTCAGATATATATCTGTTTCAATAGATGGCTATGATGGATTCTCCAGACGTCCTTTTATCTTGCCCCCACTGTAACCTCATCCAAGTACTGATGGTTTTCATCTGATGTTATCCCCAAACACTTCACGATCAGTGTAACCTTTCTGAGATGCAGAGGCTAATCTGATGCTGCAACATAGCCCATCGGAGAAGGAGTTAACCAATTAGAAAGTCACTGTTGAATGATTCGAGGCACTCCTCCTCCTTTTTTTTTTCTGTAAGTGGAGCTGAGAGCACTGCTCTTGCAGTGCTCCGAGTATCCCAGGGAGAGATCAGCAATCAAAACGATGTGCCTTGCATGTCTGCAGAATGCTACACAGCTTTTGAATTTTGAACACTTTGAGGAACACAGAAAAGTCTAAAGGAAATATCAGGATTTGACTAAGTGGAATACCTTTGAAATGCAATCAAATTGTCTGTGTCTCATTCTCTATTTACTGGAGACAGCACAGGATATCATTGCTACCACAAAGAAAGCAAAGCTAAAGTAAATGCTTTTTTCTCTCCTGCTACTGTACCTAGAAGGTATGTTATCCAGATGGCTGAATTATGGTTGAACTCCCACAGACTTTTTTGGCTTTTATTTTAAAAAATGTGGGTAAATTCAAAATAATGTACTCCCTGCTTGTTAAAGACTTGTTTTGCCTTGCCCTGCAGCACTGTCCTCAAAATCCTTCCCCACTTCCACTGTACTAAATTAATGCCCTGAGTACTGAAACACAAACCAGATCTGAGAACTGATGACCAAATTTGAATCAAGCTTGTATTTCCCTAGATTTCTTACCTGAGGGTACGGCAGCAGTGCTGAAAGGTACAGAACCAAACATGTCTGTACTAGCAGGAAGTGACTGGGATGAAGATGGGATAAAGGCATCACCTGGAGTAGCAGGAGTCTGCAGGAAAACAGGAATAAAATACAATGATGACATATCAGCTGCAGCTTCTGCAGCACATACCTTGCTGTTGCATCATCTGTAACTCAAAAAATACAGGTTTGGAGGGAAGAAAGAGAAAGAAAAAAGAATGGGAAGATGTAGTAGGAAAGAAGCAATAGAAACAACAGTACTGGAATTTGCTGGAGACAGGAGAAAAAGAAAGAAAATGAGAGACTTTGTACCAGAGGAAAAAATAAAAATAAAATTTGCCCAGAATACATCACATGCAAAATATTGACATCATTTCGTAGAATCATATAATACCAGATTGGAAGGGACCTTAAGGATCATCTGGTCCAACCTTTCTAGGCAAGAGCACAGGCTAGACAAGACAGTCCAGCACCCTGTCCAGCTGAGTCTTAAAGGTGTCCAGTGTAGCGGAGTCAACCACTTCCCTGGGGAGATTATTCCAATGGTTGACTGTTCTCATTGTGAAAAATTTTCCCCTCGTGTCCAATCAGAATCTCCCTAAGAGTAACTTGTACCCGTTACCCCTTGTCCTCACCATGTGACTCCTTGTAAAAAGGGAGTCTCCATCTTCTTTGTAACTACCCTTTAAGTACTGGTACATGGTGATGAGATCACCTCTAAGTCTCCTTTTCTCAAGGCTGAACAAATGCAGTTCTCTCAGCCTGTCCGCATACGGCAGGCTTCCCAGACCTTTGATCATCTTGGTGGCCCTTCTCTGGACCCCCTCCAGCCTGTCCACATCTTTTTTGTATAGCGGACAGAACTGTACACAGTATTCCAGGTGTGGCCTGACAAGCGCTGAGTAGAGTGGGATAATGACTTATCTCTGCTGGTGATGCCCTTTTTGATGCAACCCAGCACCCTATTGGCCTTCCTGGCCCCAGCAGCACATTGTTCACTCATATTGAGCTTCCTCTCCACCATGTTTCTTTCTCCAGAACATACAGACTTGTGATTCTGGGTGTTAGGTGACAACCAGTAGAGGCAGAAGACCAAGGTAGTAATGTAAGAAACAGTAAAGGCAAATGAAATATCTGCAGGATTTATGGACAAGTAAACACATATTGCTTCCAATTAACTAACAGGACCAGAACCATCGGTCTATATTAAAGGAGAAATCCAATCTAACTGAACAAGCTAAGGATGAGGAGACAGGACTTTGAACATCTAGTCCCAGACATGTTCCAGAATACCTTGGAGATCTGAGGCTGATGACTTCACAGTGCCTCATTTTTCTCAGTATGTTGATACTCCCTACAGCTTAATGCAAGGTTCAGAAATTTTAGAGGAAAATGATTGTTTTCTCATTTTATGTTGCAGAAAAGCATGTTGAGAAAATTTTCTTTGCCCTCAAAACACATTCAGCCCTCTCTCTCTTTACTGTTTTGTCTTCCTTCCTTTAACGGCAGCTCTGGGATACGTGCTTGCTGGAACCAAAGAGAAATTATTCTATAAAGCTGTAACTGGATCTTCCTGCAGTGCAGTGGAGAGACAGAGTGCAGTGAAGCATGCACCTCTGATAAACACCAGGGAAGGAGATCTGCAGCTCAGGTTATATCTTATGTGACACCTAGCCCTATATCAGAAAAATAAAAATTGAAGATATTTTTGCACATCATCATGAAGCAGTGGCTCCACATTCAATCTGCTTCACTTTTATTTTCTCACAACATAAAAACTACTTTGAAATCATCCCTACTGGAATGGCTGATGACCTGAATTGTAAATGTGCTCAATAAACGTGCTGAAAATAGCATGTAGAAAAATGCACAGTTCCGTTTCCCTGGATACTTACTGGGGGAGAGGTTACATCAGGAGGAGTGGACATGTCCCCAAAAAGCTCTAGTTGGGTAACAGCCTGTAACGAGAAAAAAAAAAAAAAATCTGTTTATCTTTTGAGGAGAAGAAACTGTGAGTTAACTAGTTACAACTTGTAAAGTTAACTAGTAACAGCTAGCAATATAAATCCCCCAAAAGCCATGCAGGCTTCAAATGTCAAGTCCCATATGGAGGAAGCACGTGGGTTCAAGCTGTGGGGTTTTGATATTGCTGATGGACCCAAATAGCCAACAGCTGATCCTATAAAATGATTCTGTAGGGAATTCGCCACCATAAAAAAATGAATAAAGTGTGAAAAAACTATCCATAATGGGACTGGATGCATTACTACTCTGCCCTTAACATCAGTAAGCACCAAGCATGATTTATGTCTAGCCCTTTTCCCTGGCTCCTTTTCTAAACCCCCACTTCAAGGTCTTAAAATACAGCAGCAGACTGTGGAAGTGACAGAAGGATACAGAAGGGAAGGGCTTTTAAAGTGCTGCCTGATTTCCCCTTGCCCATGGGATAGGTGTGACCTGGATAAGTGGACTTGAAGAAGGATGCACAACTGGGTTATTGTAAGTTTGTAGCTCTAGATTTAAGTCATGCTAGAAGTGTTTTCTCAGGGTGTCCTTCAGTTTGATCTCAAAATAGGTCACCCACACAGGTCTCACTTAACTGGACCAGAAGAGAAAAAGCACTTTCATAATAAGGAGCACCTTGAGTGGCTGCATAATCAAAGCTCCTTCACATATTCTGGAGTAAAATGACTCTCTCCCACCCATCTGCACCTGCAAATCAGTTCATCTGGTGTCCAGGGATGGTAAAGCACAGACCTCTTATAGCTCTGCAGGAAACCTAAAACTCATCTATCATCCTTATCAGGGTGGCTATTCTGGAAAGCTGTGATGGGAACTCAAGAACTCCTCCTCCACTACCTTTCTTCTGCTTAGTGACTTCTCTTCCTCCCTGTATCATACTCAATCGCACCCACACATGCGGGAAGCCACAATTCTCATTATGAATGAGATTTAATGCAAATCTTAATTCAGTTCATTGAATCTCCTCCCCATCTTAGGCACACAAACATTGCAGCCTCCTATCACATAAATAGGCTTGAAATTCAGTTGAGTCTTGACCTGCAAATGTAGCCAATACTCAGCGCTTTGGGCATTAACCACACTGGCTGGTCAGTATTTACAACCTACCAAAGGAGCAAGATCGCCCTAAGATTTTTTCCCACCCTTAACCTTCTATTATAAATGATCCTTTAAGAAATAAGACTATAATTCAAAATATAAGAATTTCAAAGGTTTATACATTTTTGCAGTCCAATCTCTATTCCCATATACAAAAGCAATGCTACAATCACTTAGACCTGGAATTTGTCTAGCAGCCTGGATGATTCTCAGCTTTATGTCTAATGATGCACCTAGGGATGAATTATTTCACATTTCCTCACATCATGCCTTATATTGAACAGATCACATTGCTTTAGTGCTATGACAATACATTTTCTTCTTATGGGCTTATATATCCCTCTAAGTATCTGCATGGAAATGGAAGAAGGAAGAAAGAAGAAAAATCCACGTTTTCTTCAGGGTACACCGATTCTAGTGTACATTACTAAAATACTGCTAGAAGTAGCTTCTGCAAAAAAACAAAAACAAAAAAAAAGCCTCTAAGTCACTTCTGCAGTGTGTACAAACACACTAGGCAAGTATCATTAGAATGTCCAGGAAAGTTGGAATAATGACAACAGCAGCACTTGTTTGGAAATCACTTCAGGCCTCCTGCAGGCACTACTGACTCAAGAGATGCCAGGTGACACCAAATTACAGAAAGAGCCGCTTTCTTCTCATCTCTCCAAATTGCTTGTTCAGCACCACCCCTAAATCTGCCCTTTTCCTGCATGACTGATGAGTTTTTCACTGTTTTCTCCTCTCTGGCTTGCTAAGAAATAGCATGTGTCCTTTCGAAGAGGCCATGAGCAAAGGCTCCCCCTGTGCTTCCATCCCAGGTGAGGAAGCAGGAGAGCAAGCCAGAGGGGACGTGAAAAGGCAGGGCACATGTGGTTACACAGACTAAGAGGAAGTGTCTGTAAAGTTACACATTTTTTGTGGAAAAAATATTATAAGTTTCATATCAATACTGAAAATTGATAGTATACTTTTCAAATCAGGATTATATGGTATGTATTTGAAAGGTGGCAACTCAGATCTCTATGCCTCAATACCCCTGTAAAAAGGGAATAATAATACTTTTCAGAGTGCTTCAAGGTGATGGATCCTTGGAAACTCTTCACAGATATAATTCTGTTAAAGCTCTTAAGAGAAAGTCTGCGGATGGATTTCTAAACAGGCAGCTGGAGAGAGTGATAGGAAAGCCGACTTCACTGTTTGTTGTAATAAACCCTCATTCACAATATTCCCCAAGGAAAAGGAATATATTTACTGGGGAATTATTTCTCACAGAATAGCAACCTTATACACAACAGGAGCTATAGAACTATGTCAGAGGATGTAAATAGAAATGTAGTAGGAACACAACTTCATCATATACTTACTAGAGACAGTCTTAAACTGCAACACTTGGAGGTGGGATTTTAAAGTCCCAAATGGTTCAGCTCTGGATTCTGTATCTACCTTATTTCTATAACCCAACTCTCAGCCTGAATAAATGAATGCAGCTTCTCTGACATAGACGTAGTTTTATCCACTTGCAGCATATGAGATTCTGGACACCGAATAGTTATCTTTTATTTTTGTGATTTCACTGTCACTACAGAACTGATTTCACCCATTACGCTTTTTTGAATTATTCACATCTGATATTAGCTGCGTTCCAGTGAAGTTAATCCCAAGCCGAACATTTTCAAATTGCACTACTCCTATAGATGATTTCATCTATATTTCCTTAAAACATTTTTAGTGTCACAACCTTACCTGAGTGACTGAAACAAGATTTTCATCAATGTCCAGCAATAAGTTTCCATTCTGCAGCTGTAAAGCATGATTTATGAAATGAAATGAATGATTTATGAAAATGACATGAATTTCTGAGCATGAAAATGATAACCTCCATAATTATTGACTTCACTATTGAAATGAAAACCCCTTCCATCTTGCAGTGAGCACAGATATGAAATCACACAGTCAAAACAGTGAGTTTGAATGCTGCTGGGATGTGGGGCAAACATACACTTTATTTGTCCTAAATCTCATCTTCTGGTGTATAAGGCAATTTCACCACTTGCATCATAACTATTTATTTTCCCAGATATTTATTAATTCAGCAATAAGCATACCCAGTGAGTTCTGATCCTGCTTACATTAATGGAACTTTTCACTGGCTTGGTGAAAGAAAGGACTTAACATCCTCCGGGGCGGGGGGGAAATTGAGTTTTGGACAACAATAGCTCTGAAAGCAAGTATTTGCAGAAAAACACAACTTCCTCTTAACTAGGAGAACTATAACATCAATGTAAACATATTTAAGATGCATATGTTCTTTCCATAGTAATTTTAAAAATTACTTACTGAAGTCAATTCAAGTTATATTTAAATCCATAGTTTGTGTGTGTGTAAATATACATAGGAGTATACTGTCCACACATGCATACATATCCATATCCATCTACATATTTAACAAAAATTACTACTTTGGTGTCCTCAGAATACTAAATATCAGAAAACATTTATTGTAGGGTTGAAGACTTTATTTCTTAAGAAACAAACATAACAGCAAGTTTTCAAAAATCAAATCTTAGATGACCGAGAAGCTTCATACAAGTTACCAGCCAGCAATCCCATGCAGCCTTAAAACAAAGAAGTTTAAAAATCTCAGAAACAGCCTATAAGGCTTTTTTTTCACCCCTCATCTCATTACAGACCTGAAGAAAAAAAGAAGACTGGCAAAGGGCAAAGCTAAAGGAAGAAAATGCCATCATGCACAACCAGGAAAGGACCCAGTCTTGCACCTTCTTGGTGCTGACAGTCTGTTGCATCAACCCCAGGTAAGGAAAGTTTGAAAAAAACTGTGTCCAGTTATTCAAAGAACTCCACAGACCTTGAAAATATTCTTAACATGAAACCAGAAGGGTTTACACCTTCAGGAGGGACCAGTTTTGGCCAGCAGTTAATCACTTTCTGTTCTGACAGCCCCCTCATTTAACCCCCCTTCCTCCAGCATCCAGGGATGCAGCTCGCATCGCTCTGAAGCAGATCCTGGCCCCAGCCACACCAATCACTCTGCAAAACCAGCTGAGAAATAACCATGTCTCAGCACTGAGGAAACATGTGCGCAGCGTTCAATGGACCATTAGAAATTCCCACCTGTGCTACAGCAGGACCTTGCAGAAAACATTTGCCCAGCATGTCACGGCACATCCCCAAGTGCCCAATTATCATGTAGCACTTGAGCTGCATCTTCCATCAGCTCGTGTTCTGCATCACACACTGGTGAGGAGACACTTCCTAAGGGCGAAATATCCCTGTCTATAACAGCATGGAACAGCCTGCAACGGCGACCATGCTGAAGCTGCAACATGGCTATCGAGGGCAGAATTTGGCCCTTCGAGCCTTCCTCCGGTTCAGCTTTTTGATACAAAGCGCTTAACCTTCGCAGTTAAAGTCAACAATCCCCTCCCTCCTTCCCCAGTGCACGACAGAAAATAACTAGAAGCCTGGAAAGATGCTCCAGTCCTTGATGTTCCTCTAGGATAGCTGTCTGTGGATTTCTCCACAGAGCGATGTCAAAGCTTGCTTTAATTATTCAAAAATGCATCTCCTTAAATATGAAAACACCCCTACAGCTTAGTCAACCAGGAACAGACCAGTCACTTGCAACCAGCCACGCAGACTGAGGCGGAGGAAAGAGTATTAATCCTTGTATTGCAGTGACATTAAACCTATAATGAAAGCTCCATCTTTCTATACAGGCATGAGAGACATATTGTAAATCTTTTAAACATGAAATACGTAAATCTGGCTTCTTAAAGCAGCAGCAAGCTTTTTAAACCACTCCAGCCAGTAATGAAATTCCTCATGACACTTTTCGCTATTCACTAAAGAAAAATATATTATCCAAGAGCTGGAGAAAAACCAAGAGTATAGAAGCAATGATAAGAGATAAGTAAACTGCAGTTTTCATAAACCTGAATCAAAAATGATCCACCTCCACTACAGTATTCCCTCTGATCGCCAAGTACTCTGAAAAATACCTTTTCTAAGCAATGCAAAAGTTCACATTTTAAAAGGGAAATCTAAGACAGGCCTCTTGCGCTCATAAAGTGTGAAGCACCTTACTTCTTTCACTCCTATACATACAACAAGCCAGAATATTCAACTTCTGTTACTCAGCCTGGTTCTACCAAACGCAAGGCATCTACACTGACTTACAGCATGAGAAAACCTGCTTAATATTGTTATACTTTTGCAAACCAGATGATAAAAGTAGTGTCTTACAAAAAGCTGATATCTCAGAGAATGAAGCAAAGATGGTGCTTAAAAAGCATGAAAAAAAATACACAGTAATTAACTTGTACGCTGATACAGCGCTCAGCAAGTAAAAAAAGAGTAGGAAGGATACTAAATATAGCAAATAACCAGCAATTAGTAATTAACCTTTGAGCTGGGTATTAGCTATTCAAATCTTTTAAGACAGCAGAGGGATTTAAACTTGGTTTCCTGCATTCAGGGTAAGTGCCCTACCACTCGGTCCAGCAGACAAAAGAGGGATCATCCAACCATGCCGCCTCTCTGCATTTCCAATTCCCTTTTTCTAACCTATATTTTACACTGGAAGTCTAATGACAAGTCAAATGGTTAGTCAAACTAAAGATTTTTGTTCTTATTTTAGTTGAAAATGTAAATGTTTTGGCTATGTCAAATATTTTTTCTGATGGTTCAAATCATTATTTTAGTTAAGCAAAGCTCCAGTTATTTGCACAACCTTATACAATGAGTGTTGATATTACTATGAGCTCCATGAACTGCAAGCAGCTTGCTTATTAACTACAATTTGTTCTAAAAAACAATTAGAACTATAACAAAGGAGCATGTCAGAATCGTGACTAAACCGATCATCAGTCAGACCATGTCTAGTAGGTTGAGACACACTGAAAACATCCAACAGACATATTGTTTTCCTGTAGAACTACTTTTGGATTAATGAAGCAGCATGGTAACTCAACAAAGAATTGCTCAATTACTTCCTAATTAAAGAGAATACACTGAAGAATATGTGTGTGAAGAAAAAATTGTCAATGCCTTTGCAATCTTCAGCCTCCTACACATCCTGAAGATCCTCAAATGACATTTCCCAGCTACAGAGGTAACAGCAGCCATGATGTTACCATCAACCCAGATTTACACAGGTATAGCCGAGCACAAGCTTTTAGTTGTAAGGCTTCTGTGAACATTTAGGGTGATTCCCAACCAGTACAGGTCACATCTTCTCTTTTCAGTTTCATAGGGTAACTCTTACTTGTCAGGAATACTCTCCTTCAGGTAATTCTTCTCCTCTGCATTTTTATGTGAAGTAATAAACCCACATACTGACTTTGGTATGGTGTACCCAACTACAGGGTAGCCTTGAGCTTCATCATATTCACCAACTGTCCAGTTACCTTTGTTTGTTCACTGGGAAGCGCTGGATGTGCTGGTTAAAAACGCTGTTAGTCAACCCTGAGCAGCTAAAGAGGTGGGATGGTTAAGAATAATTGGCATAATAGATTATTGAGGAGTGTTTGAGTGAATTGCTTCACTGTTGCTCAATAGCTTCCTTTAAATTAAGGATCTCTTCATATGATCAAAACATACACTTACTCATTTGTTTATTTTCTCTTCATTTGAAGGGAACTTAATTCTGAATTCCCTGTGTACTTTACGTATTTACTCCTACAGGAAATGGTATTTAAAATGCTTCAATTACCACTTTTCTCTGACAGAATCTAATAAATCAAGAGTCCAAAAGAGTGACTCTATCTTAGAGCCAGACCCATGCTGCTTCCAAGCAACACAACACACAACATAATTAAACTTCCCAGAGCACAGAGAATGCTGGTGCAAAGGTTCCAGCCACATGGTCACCTCCTCCATATCTTCTCCAGACACCACACGGTGGGTTCAGAGAGCATGGTATACACCAGTCACATCACGTGTATTTAAGAGAAATGCTGCAAGTCCAGAAATATCACTAGGTTGTTGAACTAAACACTGAGACTTTCAAAATGTTGCTGTAAGCTACAAAAGCTGTTGTAATTTACATTTCCTATGCACTAACAGGCCCCGACATCTGTCTTCTAGAAACATAAGCCTGGCTTTAGATTTAGGTACCTTTACAAATATGTGCAATTTATTGTATGCGGCTGATGCAGTGCAAAGGTATTAAAATGAAATGTATTTTTCCATTCAACAGAAAACTGGAAACAAAGAGGAAGAGCAAAACATTTCAGCTGATACAGTGGAAAAAGCCAGCCTGCACCAAATTTCATTTCAGCATGAGGAAAGGTGTCTCAGCAGGAAAATCAGGGACCAACGACAGGCTGCTGGCTGGTTCAACATCAGCATCAGCCTTGGCCAGGTTTCCATCCAGACTTACTGCCAGACACATTCATTGGCATCAGTGGCATTTCTTGCCTGAAGATCTATTTCTGAAAGTAATGCATCTTTTGTTCCCAGTGTGTAGCTCCACCGGTTCTCCCTGGGGAAAATGGGAATGAGGACAGTGGCACAGGACATGGTAAGAGCTCAGATAGGAAAAGATGAACTCTTTAATGTCAGGGGACTATGGCACCACTCGGGTGGCACAGTGCAGCCAGCCTCGGTGACACGTGATGGCTTTCTTTAACTGCAGATTGGAGAGACAAGTGATGATGAGAATCCAAACTACCACGTGAGAGCAAAACGCCACTTCTAGACTGCGACAGCAGAGACAGGTTTGGATGATTGCAGGGAATAAACTTAACAATGGAAAGGAATTAGAAATAACCCCAAATTTACTATTTTAAAATACAAGGCACAGTTATATAGGTCTATCTAATGGTTTTCAAAACGACAGGTGACTGGAGCTATAACCAAGAAACAAGTTATTTCTACCTGCATCACTGAATACCACATCATCATGGTACTTTTGAAACCTTGAAATCTCCTGAGTTTCAGCGGGCAAAAAAAGCCAAGACCTGTGTATTTCTGTACTTAATAACATAGGATAGCACCAAATGAATCTGCAAAAATTTACAACAGCTTCTCCCCAAACTGATGCAAAATGCATACAGCACTTTCCCCAGAACTGTATTCCCTTTAATTTGTAAATAAACACCAAATTGTGCAACTGATATAATTTAATGCATACAGTGATACAGACTAAGTAAAGCTACAAACTTCACCACTCAGAAAGCAGATTGTGTGTAAATAAATGTTTTAGCAAATTACTATGAGCTGCAGGGCTCCAAGCAAATCAAAATGTAGTGAATCAATACAACATGCAGCTGTCCACTTAATATATCAGCAACCATCAGATAAAATCTGCATCAGTCATATTGCATAAAAGACAAAAATTCACTATATGTAACAGAACTTTACCCTACAATCAATGAGACAGACTTATGGTTCAGCTACACTCTCTTTTCTCCGCTTTGGAAAATATCAAAAGGTACAGAATATTACCGCAGAAAATGTACAGGAATCCAGGTAAGTGTAGGAATGCAAATACTCGTGAAGCCATTAGACATGCGACCTAACAGGCTGAATAACTGTAAGGGGCGACTGAAATGCTTATCATTTATTTATATCGCCCGAGTTCTGTATTAAAAGTACAAATCTAAACTGCCATACTAACACCCACGTCACCTATATCCAACAAGGTAACCGTGTCACCAGGGCAAAACCTGCAGCTTTTGTTTGCTTCCTTGTTTCTTGTTGTTTTTACAGTACAAACAGAGAGAGAGAACGATGAAAAACTGGTCAAGGGCAGTGCTGCTGGATTACAGTTTTCCCACACTATGGGTTTATGTCCCCAGATCCTAAAGGATTGTACTAGGAAGTAAAGTAAGTTCAATGCTTTGATAGCATGTAATCATTCTGCTAGAGATGCAGGGTTTAGGATCATATTCAGGGAACGGTATTACAAATGTAGGAATGGAAAGCCTGTTAGCAGGACAACTCCTAAGGATTAAAAAGAGCTCAAGGTGTGGCCCACAATATCAGTGTGACATAAAAGAACAATTAAATCAGGATATTTTATTCTCATCTGTGAAACAGTATTCCTACACTATTAAAACCCACTATTTGACATGCTAGATATAAAATTATGGATGGACTGAAACCAGAACTTTGCATGGGCATATTTTCAGCGTTCAGAAATTATCCAGATTAAGATTCATCATCTTAAATGGTCTGTACATTAACAATGGATTAATTCTAACATCTAATCCTCTGGATTGTTGGAAATCAGACACTGAATTCAGGTTAACACCTTTTTGAATGTTCTTGCTCTACCTGGCATTGCAAGAACAATTTTTCAAGAACCAGTTGAAATATCCCTAACTTTGAGCTCAGGTGCTAAGACCTACATAAACCTACATGTATGTAACACACATGAAGGAACTTCATCACTTTATGTTACAGATGCTATAATCTGGGAATACTAGGGAGGAGGACCTGGTTTCTGCTTCCTGTGCCATTAAAATTTTTATTAAGGAGTAAAACAGAAAATATCCCCAGAAAAAACAGCTAAAAAAAAAAAAAAGGGAAAAAGTAATATAAAGTCAAACAAAAAGATACAAAGACAGATTTAGTTATTACAGCACTTGATCAGGGAACCAACATCCCACCAAGCACAGTAGCCACAAGTCGATGGTTGTGATCCCTGTGAAACATCGCTGATGGTGGCTCGTTCCTGTCCTTGGAAAAGAGGCATGGGGGTTTGAGCAAAGGCTCAGACCTGGCCTCTCGCCTCAGCTGAAGCTGAACAGAGTCTGCTAGTGAAAATTCAGGTGTTTAAGTGTTTTTTTGCTGTGGACCCACTCCAAACTATCAGCTGCATAGCTGTTTATGCCAGTGGTGAGTGAGCGTAAAAGTCTTTTATTCAGAGTTTTTACTTGCATTTTGCACAGGTGTAAACAGAAGCAGAAAGTATAAAACAGCAGAAGATGAGTCCCATGGGTCTTACTAAAAGGAAGAAAAAAACACCTTGACGAATCTCAGTGACCTTTTATAGCACAGAAGTCATTACATCACAGATAATGACAGACCTTGATTGGTAACACGCATACCTAACATGAAGTCCAAACAAAATAGATGTGCTGCTACCTGCCCAATGTACCAGACCTGCCCCATGGCATCAAGGGATTTGCCTCTCCTGCATCAGCCAGACCCAACTGAACGCGGGACCCTCCTGCAATGCCAGCAGCTCCCCTCTAACCCCAAAGGAAGGAAAAAAAAAAACCCCACAGATACAAGTATCTTAAGACATGACAGTGCAATGTGAGCAACATTGCTGGAGATCACCTAGCAACATCCGCCGCGATTGCCTAGAGGATAACACAGGGCAGGTGATGCAGGTCGCAAAGGGGACGGTACCCACACAGCAGATGGAAACAAATGGCTGATGTGTGGAGAGGGTGTTATAATAAGGGCCTCCGCCTACAGCACCAGTCTCACTCTTGAAGACATGTATGTGACAACATCATCTCACCTTCAGGGCTGAGATACGACCTTTGGCATGGTGCTAAATGTTTCCATTATAAGCCAGCAGTAGTATCAGACTTAATACTGGTATTAAATCAAAAGGCAAGCTGTGAGGAGGAGCACACGGAGCAGAGGTGCTTCCAGCACGGCACAAAATCTCAGAATAGCTAGCGCAATATCTACACTACAGATACTGGTATGTATATCCACTTCTACCTAAAAAAATAGCAACAGCCCACTAAAACATCAAAGAAACTCATGCCACAAGCCATTATTATAACAAACTAAAATATTTTCAAACTTTGCAACAACTAGCTGCTGTCTGTTAAAAATGCACCTCCCGCACCGCGATGTTAAACCTCGTAGATGGGGTTTAATTAGTGTAACTAAATCAGGGCATTTGAACACAGGTCTCTCTTCTAGCAAAGGTAAATACAAACGGATGGCTTTGCAGGCACAGATGGTCAGAGACTGGGTCTGTGTACTCTCTCTCTTCCCATGTTTGAAAATTTGATCCTGAAAGCCTGATTGTGAAGGCTGAAGCCAATGTCACCAGTCTGCCAGTTGTTTCTGTAAAGCCACTGATGCAAAATTAGGGAAAAGCCAGAGTTACAAAGCTCTTCTCCAGACCAAATGTCACAGAAAGAATTCACTTGTAGAGGATACTCAGAGTTATCTGGAAAGCTGCTCTGAACGACTTTATTGCCCGACATTTTGGTATGCTATTACTCCAGGGACCAACTTTCCGCATGAGCTGGTGAAGCCCAGGGCTGCCCGTGACTTCCAGACGACCCAAGGCACACTTCCTCTGACACAAGACCTGAACAAATCAGACCTTCAAATGGCACTGTAATCCCAGCCAGAATTAAAACTGAGCTTTCCCAAATGCAGCTTCCTAGTTTGAGCAGAAGGGTCAGGCAGCCCTTACAGCTTCTAGACCTGAGCACGCTCAGGTCCAGCCCAGCTTCATCTGCTCCTCCCGTGCTTTGTCCCTAGGGCAGCTGAATTACTCCCTGTCCATTCCGCCCTGGTTTGTTAATGTGCTCCATGTAGTTGGTACTAGCCAGAAGACTGCCTGCATTGTAAAGCATCAGCTATAATGTCTTGAATCTTTATACAGCAGTAAGATGAGTTGTTTGAAAGCCTTCATAAAATTGTAAGCAGATAGTTTAGACATTTTGATAAGAAGAGAAGGTTTTATTGTGATGTGATTGACAGTCTCCGTGAAGGGTATTTACAGTCTGACTCTTATTACTAAAAACACCATGACAGGTAGAACTTGATGTGGATGTGTAATACGGAGAAGATGGGAAATTATGACAAAAAGAGCTCATTAAACATTTCACTTTTTTAGAACAGTTAATTTCACATACAGAACCACAATTTCTAAGTGGAGCATGTACCGCTTAACACAAGCTTTTTGGGGTAAGCTTGCTTTCTTTGTCTGGCTTGATGTCTATTCTCAGTGAACAGAGAATAGGAGACTTGGTCTAAGGAAGGAGCAGAGAGAAAACAGGAATGAATACAAGAAGTGTGAGTTGATACAGAGGAAGGGAGAGATACTGGGAGGATACTGGGTATCACGAAAAGTGTGGGTTTGGAGCTGAGCTGCACACGTGGCAAAGGAAATCTACAGGAGAGTAGGATTTGCTGGGAAGGGATGCAGCAAGGAGATGGGGAAATACAAGAATTATATTGAGTAAGCAATCTTTTCATCCCAATGTCAGAGAAGTGACTTGGCAACCAGCCACCACTCATAATTGAGTTCAGTGAGTACGTTCAAATTCTGAGATCCGAGACTCATTCCTTTCTGCCTCATATGCACTGTATTTACATTACTTGATATCAGAGATCATGAGGAGTCACACTATAAAGTACTTTGACACATTCTGACAAATGGCCTCACACAACGGCACAGTATTGGGTAAACACATCGGCTATCTTGATGCATATACAATGTTGAATACTTCTGCTACATGGCACTACCAGGAAGATGCTTCATACCTTCAGCCCCAATGGGATCCCATACGCACAGAGAAAGCAATACTTGCCAAAACGGTCCTGGTTTCTTAAGAAGCTATATCTTATTGAAAACCAGTATGAATTACGCTTCCCAGTTTCAAAGTAACCTTTGAAAAATGGATTCTGGCTTTTTGTTTTTACACTGTGGTAGATCTCACCCCACCTAAGCCTAACTATTTAGAAGTTATCATACTTGCAAGTCATTTAAAGTTCCTCTGCAGCCACGAAAGAATGATGTCCGGATGTACATTTATTTCTGCCTGAGAGGGACACCTCACGCAGACAGGAGGAATTTCCCCGTGAAGCAGCTATTTCTCTCCACTGGCTAGAGAGTAAAGGGTGGAGGGCACCTAGACGACTACTTTAGTACCCCTCACTTTTATGTGCAGAGACTACAGATAACTTGCCTGAGAACACACCAGAAACAATCCCAAGATGGAAAATCAATCTCTGTCCAGGGAACATGAGCAATTCCATTTGAACTCAAGCAAAACTTGCTGCATTTTTATTAAGTGTTGTATTTATTGTCGGGAGAGAGAATTCATGGTGCCTGAAACCTATTAGGAGCTACAAAAAGTTTCTCACTTTATTCATCCATTATGAAATTAATGAAAGCAAGATCTCCTAATAAAGAAAGTGTCCTTATATGTTTAAACCAGGTAGATGAGCTAGATTATTTGCCCTCAGATTGAATTTTAGAGGTTTATATAATAATGACAGCTATAAATTGAAAAAAAAATTATGGGAAGTGTCTCAATGACAGAGAGTCTCAGACGTGGAAGGGTGAGCAATAAATCAGATGGGCAGTGGAATATTAAATTGCTAATTTTAAGAGCTATTGCTGCTTTTCTTTTTTTTTAATACATACTAATAAGAAGGTGAAACAAAAATCTCGGCTACATATTTCTTCTCCTTCTTCTCTTTTTCTTCATAAATTAAAGTACATAACTTGTTTGGAGAAAAAGCTCTAATCGCTTTAAATTTAGCCATGAAATAGCAAAAGAAAATTAAGTCTGCAACCAGCTTCATGGAGATGACAGATTAAATATATTTGATGATTACAGAGTAGGTTCCATATGCCCTATATCTCAGAGTCATGCTCTTTACCAGGACAGTCTAATACCAAAATGTCTGCAGACATGATTGCGAGTGTACTATACACCCAGTCACACTGCAACGACCTAAATTACAGACTATACCCAGAGTAAGTCTGAAACATTGCTGAAGGAATAATAAAAAAGTCGCAGGAAATGTACAGCAGAAAAATTGTAACACTGAACTATACGAGAAATGAGTGAAAAATCTACAGCTATTCCATGCCCACAAATACCTTAATTAGTTATGCAACATGAGTTGTTTTACTAGATTTTCCCAGGCAACCTGATGATTCCTCCCTTCTCCTAGTGGCTTATCATGAAATATTTATGGCAATTTTTGTTTGTTTGTGCAAACCACAGAAGTGTCACAATTCAGGCCCCCATTCAGGCCCTCTCCAGCATTTATCTTTTTTATTCGACATCTCAGTCTCTGCTCGGCCCAAGCTGTGCAAGTTACCACATCCTGATGTGAAAGGAGTCTCTCCTTCTCTCTCTTGAATACAGGCATTTTCCCCATGCTTACAGTAGACTGAAATTCCTGACCTTTTTCTTCGTTTTTCTCCATTCTCCCACAAATCCTCAGAAAGACTAATGTTCTGTGTAACCAATGCAATTGAACAATTTCTCGTATTTATAGCACAAATTTATATTAAACAATATAACCAGCCCTTCAGCAAATGCATACCTTGCTGCTAAGGCATTTGTCACTCCATTTCTTATCTCAACCACTTGTTACCATTCCTTATATATTCTGGGGATAAATGCTTCACCTCTTCAAAATGCTAATACACAGAAAGGGAATGGTGCCATTTGGATACAACAGCGTATTACCTTATTTTTTGATAGTTTAAAGTCCATGCAAGGCACAGGACAGAAAGAATTAAGCTGACAGTCCATACTGACCCTTAGCCTCTTGTATACTTAGAGCACTACAGAAATAATACGTAGCGATATTGGGAAGAAATCTCCTTGTGCTGATTACAGCCCACAATAACCAGGAAAATAATGCAATACATAGAGAAAAAATCCTGCCACTCAGGAATTTGTTGAGTGAGGTCTTCTTGCACACTTAATCTTGATGTAGTTCCTTTCAGAGTTTCCCACAGCTGTTTAAACTAATGGCAACTACACGTATCACCGCCCTACTACTCTACAGCTCTTACTAAGCAACCATGGAAGTTGGTTGTACTGGAAAAATAATTGCTTTTCTATAGTGTATGTTCGGTTGGATTTTGATGTACCTTGTTTGTTTGGGTTTTTTTTCCAAATGACACAAAAGTAATTCTAATCCAAATTCCCTTTTTTTTTTGGCAATATTTGATTTGAAGCTCCTTATTAAATCTTTATCTATCAGCACACTGTATTCACCAGGAAGTCTTCTGAGAGGTGTAGACATTAGAGCCGCAGAAAATCACCGTAGAGGTCACAGACAATGTTCCGACATACCTTTTCCTAATGCTACTTCTCTTGACCTCCACTCTATTCAGACCTTGCCTCCCCTGCTGTTCTACTAAACCAAGCTGTAAGGAGCACAATATATAAAGTACAGCTCTGATAGAGCACACGGGAGAAAATGCAGCCTGTGCTCACTCAGAGTGATAAGCCTGGTACAGCACTGTGTAATAGAGGAATCCTTCTAATCCAGGCAGCAACAATTCATGCATTAACATGCAGAAGGCTCATTGTTGACTCTTAACCACAGATAACACATCTATAAATGGTGACTTTCATAAGAATGAGTCAGAAAAGACAGAAAGGAGATTTAAGTAATGAATGAAATGGATATAAGTGACATTACAATCCTGGTTACTCTGAACCAACCCAATCAATCCACAACAGATCACGAGGAATGTACCAAATGTTACATACAATAGTGAAAGTCACAGAAGCTAAGAACCACATCTTCTTTACTGCATATAAATAGGGAAGATACTTACACTTACAGGTTGACTTTTTGGCACATCATAAACACCTTCCTTCTTTTGGCTGGTAGGAACCTGCAATAGCAAATGAAAACTAAGGTCATTACCCAAGCAAGTTTGATGAAAAATTGAAATCTGCAGCTGATATTTAAGTACAGGGTAGTCATTTAATACTAATGAAAACAAGAGTGGCTCCCTTTTCATTCAAGCAGTAACATTAATGGAGACAATACTGAAAAAATAAAACATCTATTTGAGTTTTTTAAATCCTAAAGCCCACTAGTGTTTAGAAATGAGATTTTCATTCTCAGTTAGGTTTGACTGCATTAAGTGCAGGTGCACTTGGATCTTCTTCCTACTTAATTGGTTGTTTTTTCATTTTACTTGGGGGTTAGAAGATGCACATGGAAGTCATGATCATGTCAGTACGTCATCTTCCTCCATGGCAGAGATCCAGAGTAGAGCTACCGATCTGAGGGAAAGAGATGTTTGGCCTATGGCGTTAAGATTTCTTCCTTCCAATCCATTTAATAATCTAAGTCAAGTCAAGTCATAACATGTACCCCTGCGGTGATGGTGCCCTGCAGCTCCTCTAAGCCATGTTTGGTTACAATTCTGCAGTTTTGCTAAGGAGTTACCGGCCTGTCAGAGTCTGAGACTGCACAAGCACTCACACAGCCAGGGCGCTGAAGTCAACAGCCTTGCATGGACAAGGGATGATGCACTTAAAAAAACTTCGGGTGAGTCTTTAGTTGAGTCAACAGTCATGACTGACACCGTGGGCATTTATAGCCTAGTCATGTAAATTTAGTTGCTTTGTAATACTGGGCTTTGCTTATCTAAGGACTGCTGGTTTAAATACTTATAATTTGTGATTATAATTCTTTTCCTTCCTAGGAGCACTGAACATCTACTGTAAATGAAACAAGCAAAAAGAGCAGTAAAAACATGCTCTACACAGACATGAATGCTCTAAGTAAATCAGTGCTACTTTTCCACTGAACATATGAAGGTTACATTTCAGACATTACTGAAACCTCACAAGTTAACAGTAGAAATAATACTGCAGATATGACAAAAAAAGATGACGTTTTTGTTTTCTAAGACAATAAATATCTTAAAGTTCTGATATTAGAGTAGGTCTGGTTTAGGGGAAGCTGAAGGAATGTTACTTATTCATTGAGATGTGCTATCATTTCTTATTCTGTATAGTATAGCAAAAACTCTCTCTACTGTTCAAACATTCTCTTGCCCATGCTTAAATGTCACAGTCTTCATGGGAAATGGTGCATCTTTAACTTGGTGCACATTGCAGAAGTTTTTCAAGAGCATGAGCACAGACCTCTCACAGAAACTGAACATGCTTTTTAAAAGATCTCTTCTATTCCTATCCCGGGAATGACTTGCTTGCCTTGGTTTTCTCAAAGTACCGTCTTCTTTCACTAAAACCACCTACGACATTAGATAACGTGAAACTGGTAAGAGTGGAACAATTAAATTTCATGGTAACAAAGTGCTCTCTTTTTACAGACTGCTAAGTGACAGTGCAAGAGCAGAAACCAAGAATGGTGTATTTAGTAAGTCACTGGAAAGTTTAATCTTCATAAAAAGAGGACAAACGTGGTAAGATGAACTATTTACAAACTATCAGCAGCATGTATTTTTCTTTTCTCTCTGGAAAGTTTCCTCATTAGCCAACTTCTCCATGAAGTCATCCCAGTTTGCACACTCCTATCCACAGCTTATTATGGAATGAGCATTTCCCTGCACTATCGATCCCCCCTCTCTTACTCCAGCTTATAATTACATTAGAGAAAAGCTAATATCAAGACAAAGAAACTTTTCTGAAACACATTTTTCTCTCCCACCTTCACACCGCCTGTCTTCCTGTTGTCTTTACTTGCCATGTATCATCACTCTTTTTTGCATTGCTACATAGACCGGGAGTCTGAAAGGGATTTCTCCTGTTTTTAATTTGATTAGCAATATCAGCAAAGGGGTACCAGCACTATTGCTGCTGACAGCTCTGGCTCTGTGACAGGCTGTGAACCATTTTGACATACTTACATCTTACCAGCAATACAAGCACCGCAACTCAGAACCCCCCATCTCAGATTGACAACTCCTGATGGAGCAGAACCTGCCTCTCCATAGAGACCAATGCTGCTACATACATAACGTAACAACACCTAAAAAAATCCCATCCCCACCTCACTACCATAAAACAACAGACAGGCAAAGAGAAAGCTATTAAGAAATCTGACACTAGATGAGAGGATTGGTACATGCTCAGTGATCAAATCGTTGCACAACTAACACATTATAGCAACTTATATAGGCAGACAATATTAAAAGAGCAGACAGACACAGACAGTCTTTGGAGTAATGTATCAAAGAAAGGTGACAGACAGAGAAAGAATGCTTAAAAAGGAAATTGTGACCTCTACTATGTCAAAAAGAAATAGTCACTTTCGGCACCTATCTTCCGTCTTCAGTTACCCAATGGGTAGGAATCTTGTCCACCAAGGGAGAAATGAACTCTTTGCCTACCAGCTCTTGGTTGAAAAACCAGAACAGCACCAGAAGAAAGAAGATTTGGCGAGGCTGAAGCGAGGATGCATGAGGTTACTGAGCAGATGCATGTTTACCAAAGTGTAGTATGGGGAAGACTTTGTAGTAAATAATAGAGCTGGCAACAATTTGCATCAAACTAAAAAACTAAACAAACAAACAAAAACCAAAAAGAGGACCTTTTCAAATTTCATTTTTAATGGACAGTTCTGAGATCATCAAAATCTTGTAAGAGAAACAATTTCACCAGTGTAAGATCTGGGCTGTGGGAACCCAGATTTATAGCAAGCCAAGAGCTCACGAAGTCCATGGGAACTCAGAAGCTCATGGCTCTGGACAAGTCTACAGTAGCAATACTTTACCATCTGTCAATTACACTAGGTAACAGAAAAAGACCCGTAGCTCCCTAATCTCGGCATTTGCTTTATTCAAGGTGCTGCCTGTAGTAAATACAGAGAAGGACAAGGCTAGACTGCATATACTGAGAGTATGGCATATTATGTATCACAGGTATTTTCTGTGCATCACTGTGGGAGAAAATCTTCATCACATCTAGACATTGTCATATGAAGCCGTGAGCAATTCTCTGGTGACTTGCAGGACAGTAACAGCAGTACCTCGAGATGAGGCAAGACTTCACTATATGCGTATCATCTTCTATTTCCATTTTAAGAAAAAGAAAATGTCCAGAGAGTCCTCCTGTTCTTTAGGACATTCCTCAGAACATAGTTCCTACTTCTTCCCTACCCACCAGTTTGCTTTAAGATCTCCAAACACTGGGAGCGACAACCCCATTTTGCTTGCTTCCACTGGTACTTCTCTAAAACATTACTAAAAGCTCCACACTTTGATGAACAACAATCAGAATTTTTTTGTCTGAATGTAGTTGTCATGGGATTTTTGTTTCTAGCATAAAACTGACAAGTAGAGTAGCAATTTTTTAGCAGATTGCTTTCCTGGAAATAGTCAAACTTTCAACACTATGCCATAGAAAATTTTCTGCCTTAGGCATACTCTCACCTTGAGAGCTTTGCATGTCTTGGTCTAGAGATGCAGAAAGATGCATGTCTAGTGTGCGTGGCGGGGTGCCAGGAAATCAACAGAGATGGGTTAGATGAATCTCATCTCAATGACCCTGTGATGGGGTCTATAAGATGGTTATTTTATAATGTTTAACTTGCATTTCGCTTTCCCACTTAGCTTCTTTCTATTTTGACTTACAGCTACTCTACCCTCTCATTTTTTCTATTATCCTCCTACCTTTCTGTTACTTAAAAAAATACCTTTCCCTTTTTTTTTGTTCTATCCCTGCTCCTGTCTACCTTAAAAAAGCTTTTCCTATTAGCAGATCAACCCCTAGTACAGCTAGAAGAAATGCTTAATCACTGCCTGAATCTCCTTCCCCTCCATACTAAACGATTTCCTCAAATCACAATTTTCTCACAGCATACAGAGATTTCCGTCTATCTCTAGATTTGCCTCTAGTATCATACAAAATGAATTACATTATATTTTAATAAACCCTGTACTGATCCCTTGAGGATAAATTGAATGACAAAAGATTATTTTATATTGCTTTCAATGCAATTTTTTGTAAGTGTGAAGAATGCAAGCTTGGGCTCTAGCATAACATAGGGACTCTGAAAATATTTTCCCCAGTCTGGTGGATATCCATTGAGAGCTCTTAGGTTTTGCTCAGTTATCTCCTTGGTTAGCCAGAAAGACGTGCAGTACCATCAAAATGTCTTTCTAAGAATTGCTTGGATGGTCTGCCCTCCATCAGATTCAGTATCTGTTTCTTAGAATAGGTGTAAAAAGTTTAAAAAAATTAACAGAAAAAGAGAATCCACTATTTATCACCTTATATGGTGTACTCAAAAGTTTAAGACCCTTCATAAGTCAACAAAGTTAATGAAGTTTGCAGAAGCTAAAATGACAAACAACAGAAAAATCACACTGAGACTGGCAGATTATTCATGTCATATCACCAGAATGAAATGCCAGACATTTTTGTGATGAATGAGAACTAATAAGAACGAACCATATATGAAATGTACTTTACTAAATGCTTCCAATTGTTGCAATGAAAACACCGAAGTTAGCGATTTTATACCTGATAAATGTTTTCTTCCGTTTCAGGCTCA
The DNA here is from genome assembly GCF_965183815.1 of Platalea leucorodia. Taxonomy (NCBI): domain Eukaryota; kingdom Metazoa; phylum Chordata; class Aves; order Pelecaniformes; family Threskiornithidae; genus Platalea; species Platalea leucorodia. Next base: position 25,750,247 of record NC_138827.1, on the reverse strand, counting down.
CGGATTGGCTCGTGTCCAGCCTCAAACACAATGTACTATTACACCAGCCGCCAGAGAGGAAAAGTCAAAGATGAAACAGAAGGGAAAAACGCAATTTGGAATTCCACGTAAAAACATAGGCAGGCATTAAAGAAACAAGTTCAAAGTACAGGCTGGCAGCAGGACAACAGGTTTGTTGGAAAGCACAGCGTAAGGTTGTTTCATATTTCATAAACCGGCAATGAATAGACCTAAATCTCCTCTAATGATCATTAGAGCAACTTCTTAATTCTTTCTCACTAGGGAGACCGCCTGTGGCCCAATATTAATTTTCTGAAGTCAACGTGAATTTTGCCTCTTTTACATAATGGCAATTATTTTCACATATATTTATTATCTATGAATAAAAAAGCTAAATCCAAACTGGAAGAATAGGCTGGTGCTCATGTAACAGGCCACATGGCAAGAGGCTGTCACAACACTTTTTATTTTCAGGTTCTTGCTTTATTGTGAAGAGCACAAAGTAAAACTCCTGACATAAAAGCTGAATAGTAATTTAGGGCATCCTAATTCTTATCATCTTTCTTGCTGCACCTTAGGCACTGTTCAATATTCACTAATGGTTGAATCAGTTTCTTTCAGTGTGCCTCCCACTGACATGCCTAAGTGGAAGAACACAAAATCTCCAGGAAAAAAAAGTAAACTATCATATATTTTGTTTCAGCACAAAAACATAACGATGAAATTACTTTTCTTCTTCACACTCAGTAGGGTATTAGACATGAATATATTGACATATTTCTGATAATCACCTTTGCTACCAGACATTTTGCTTGGATAAAACAAGACTTAAATTTCAGATCTCTTACTAAATCATAGCCCAAATGCCAACAAGGCAGTGTGTTATAACATCAATTCCACTGTTGTTTTTTTCAAAATATTCACCCTCTGAATTAAATTCTGGCCTTACAGAAGCCAAAACCAAAATGTCAATTTATTACTATCAGAACAAGATGTCACCTTCCTTATCCTCAAAGTAACTCCCTTTTCAGTTAGAGTTTGTATTAAAAATGATGACAAATCTCATTTGGAAACTTAAAATCTGGATTCACAAGCCACATTTTAGGAAATATTTATTAAATACTTCTATTTCTGTATTTCTAATACTCTAACTGAAATATTCTATTCTGTTCTATTCTACACAGACATATTGTGCTATTACTTACAGATTAATCTCTAAATATGCTATTTTCTGTAAAAATCTTACAAGTTTCTCAGAAGACCTATCTCAGTAAATTTCAAAACATCTTGTTAAAGGTTTTGGCTGTGTTTCAAGATAACATATATCTAGTCATTTCTGAAACTCCAAGGCCATACAGCTTCAGAAATTACCTGGTATACAGGATCTTCTACATCTTCTTCCAAAATTGTCTACAGCAAAGTAAGAGGACAGGCAGTAAAAGCAAAGAACATAAACAGTAGAGATAAAAGAACTGTATTCAGAAATTAAAGGACAGCAAAGAAATAAGCAAAATGGGCAGGTAAGTATATAGTTTTCTTTCTTTAGTATACAGATAAAGTCACATTATTGTTCAAAATAACTTTATTTAAGTTTCATCCGAGTTTAACAATCTGCACCTTATTTGATTTGATTCAAATACACACATTGAGAAGTATATTGAATCTTCCCTAAAGTATTAGACACTGTTAGAAACCTGACTTAAAACACACTGACCTTCATTAAAGTTTTCCTTCTGAATTAGAAGAAACGCTATGCAGGAAATGAATAAATCATTTCCAGTTGCTAAACACGTTCATCATACCCCAAGTGATAGCTTTCATCACTGTTTAATCCTAGTTCTGAGCTCATGATGGCTGTTAGGTTCGTATTTGTCCATTTGAAGCTAGCACTGTTCAAACCCACTGCTGTTAAGAAATGCTGAGGGATGCTCAGTGCCTCTTTGGAGCAACTTTGAGGGATACTTCAAGCCATACTCTTCTTGCCAGTAATCTAAGCTTATGTGTGTACCTGGTATACCGCTTGTTCACACTGTTTATCCTTTTGTGCCTTTTTTTCCATTTCTTCCCTTTGTTTCAGTTCATAGATGAGCTGAAACAGGTCTCGCAAGTCCAGAATTACAGGTTCAGCCTATAGAAGCAAAAACAGGAAGGAGGGTTTCTATATGGGAAAATATACTCCTGTTATCCCATCCTGCTGAAAGAACAGTTATAGCATCTCTACAATTGGAGAGAACTTCATACAGAATTAGTTTCTACCTTAGCATCCAGGCTCTGGTTAATTTCTATCAAACTAACTATATTTGCAAATTAATAAGAACTAAAATTATGAATATAAAAGGCATATATATGAATATAAAAGCATATTTATTAGTGGCTTCTCAAACAATGGAATTACGGTAGACTATATGCAAAATAGCTATTTGGTACCTATTAGATTAGTACAGGAATATAACTAAATGTATCTGTATCCAGTCTAGTTTAGTTAAAAAGGAAAACGGTAACTAATTATAAAATACATAATGAAAAATCAGAAATAATGAAATATATTCCCTTCTTCCAAAGATGGTTTCATTAATTTGCTACTTAAGAACATCTAAGCAGACCCTTGTGACAAGTCTAGCTCAAACATAAACAATACAAGATTGGCCTCTTGAACAGCTTCTTATGAACATGGCTTTTCTATTGAGTTGCACTGTAGAAAATGACAGTGATCTGATACTTACTGCCTGGGCTGTTTTTATTGCCACAAATCTGTGATTTCCCTCCTTTCCGCATACATATCCAAATGCTCGATGGTCTGTGATATCCTTTGCGATGTATGAAATTTCATGAACTGCATGGTGGTGCTGTAGTAGCTATTAAAGAAAAACACAGTAAGAAATATCCATCAAAATGTTCTATTAAAAAGCTGTATAATTTCTCTTTCATCAGTGCTTTACCTGGATCTCAATATACCTATAGAATTAAAACAAACATACATAACCTGGTATCAAAATCAGTATCTGAACTCTTTAAGCCTATTCTCTTTTCAAAATCTAGCCAAACTTTACTTGCTTTAATAATTTGACTAAAAGCTTCAATTGAATATTTTTCTTGGTATCTTTTGGTGAGATATAATTCAATAGAAAATACCATGTTCCCTAGTTACTACCTGCACAGCATCCTAGGTGCAGAATCAATATTTGTAGGTATATAAAAGCGGCAGCAGCAGCTACCTGTAGTTTCATACAGGGCGACTCCGAGGACAGACTGATCTGCAGGGGCTGCAGAGATAGAGCTGAGATACCCAATCTCTCTAAGAATCAGCACCAGACTTGCTTTCTCTCTGCAACACAGCATCAGCCAGCAAGCAATACTTCATTTAAAGCATGACAGAACTCCAAAAATTTCTTTCTCCCAGAAAATTCATGGAAATGCAATTATCCAACTTGAAATCAATGCTAAATGCAAAATTTCACATTTTCTTTAAAATCTCACTTTGGTTAATTGTAATAATAAAAAGACTCAATTTTGTTCTAAGTGTATGAGTGAAACTCTCCCCAGAGCCAGGACATGAATCTGAGATTCCTATAAGCATGTCTTGGAGTGCCACCACCTTTCTTGCTTTGGCCTAAGTAGCATTTTATTACCAAAATAATATTTATGTATTTCTACTTAAAATAATGTCCTTGAAAAGTTTATCTAAAACAATCTATTAGTTCAAATTTCTACCTTCTGATATATTGACCTGCTCTTATATCATCTAGGGATAATGCTATTTCTGAGAGTAGGCAAAGCCTCACAAAGAATTCTTTTGATGTCCGGATTCCTGCTGGTTTTGAGAAAAGCACATTTTGAAAATCAGCATGGTACCCAGGCAATCTCTAAACAACCAGTTATTTTTAGAGTTTAAAAAAAAAACATTTTAAAATTCAAAACAGGAGAGGATGTGTGTGTATAGAAGCGAAAAGGCTGAGCATGTGCAGGGCAAGTGACAAGCAATGAGACTTCTGTAGAACACAGACTGAAATTTAAAAGGAGAGGCAGCACACAAGAGACAGATGACTACATATAAAACAAAAAATTGGACATTTTTCATTTTCATTTCACAGTAAATGACTCCTAACTTTCCAAGATCAAGATTGCTTGCTCGTAGGAAAATGGAAGTGTTGCCATTGACTGCAGGCTGAACGTGGCTAAGCTGAAAGTGCGCTTCAGAATCTCCCAACGTGTTAAGCGTTTAAAATTAATGATGGGATCTTACTTAGATAATACAGGGATATTGATTTATTAGGTTTTTCTGAAAACCAAGTTGCATGCTATCTGTTACAATGAAATGAAATGTTCCCATCTCTCTATTCTGCATATGACAGGGAACGTTATCTCTGGCTTCTATTAAATCAAAGTTCTTTGACATTGCTTTATTGATTGTGAGACAGCGTTTTGCACTGAAATTAAACTGTGATCAGATTCCTTCCTCATGGAATTAAATTTGAAGATCATTCTACCATGGAGAAGTATCACCCACAATGTAAGACAGCAGATGGAGACACTCCAATTTATTTGGGAACCCTCATTAACCGTTCGAAAATCATTAAACTTTTAATGGTTATGATATTTTACAAACTGTATCAATAGATGTACAAATTAAGTAAAGGTGACTGCAACATTATCCTTTCACATATTTTGCTATATGGAGCATTTAGCAAGAGTATTTCATTTGTTTGAGGGATATTGAGCTGGAACGTGCACATGAAATGCAACGTTGCATACACACATCTGTACTCAAATGTACATACAAACACTCCTTCGAACCTGTGCTTTCACAGCCCTCGATTCATCTAATGTGTCCTTTCTACATATTCCAATACTTTATTTCAAATATTAACGAGCGCTCAATCCTTTGCTCATCATAATGCACAAATGGGACTCCTGTTGCAGTCAGCAGAGATTTACCACCATAAAAAGATCAGAACCGCAGCCTTTTTGCAAATCTTTGTTTTAAGGACACAGCCTGCCTAGTACCCCACAGAATCCTTCACAGCAGCGAGACACGCACAAGAGTAAAGGACAGCAGAAGGGACAGCACAAGGAGAAACACCATCTCATCCAGCCACCCAGCAGAGACTTACAATTGAGGCTATCTATAAATACATGGTCTTTGCATGTTTTGATTAGATCTGCGTCTGATGCATTCACATGGATTAATCTGTCCCATAAAACGAGACCAACCAATAGAACTGTCATCTTTATCCCTCAGTTTGTAACCGCGCACATGCAGCCACCCTCTCGACACTCGATATGAGCAGTCCTGAAAGGAAATGAAACAAAAGCCACACAAAATTGCTTACAGCAGAACTACTGGTCAGTGCTCAACAGTTTATATTCACAAGCTGATCTGCCCCTCTTTCTCCCCAGCTTTTTATTTTAATATCTTCAAGGTTTTACCATGACTTAATCCTGTCTCTAGTGTGCCAAAAGCACATAAAAGAATTATTTCGTAACTCAGGGATGTTTATGACACCCCCGTATGCCCATGCTGATGGATTCCATCACACATTATTTGATGCTTTTACTGTATCTTTGCTGAACGCTGCTACGAGCCATTTACCAATTCATAAGTGAGGTATCAAATTGTTTTGGAGGGCTGCAGTACGACAGAACAAATTATAAAGAAGACTTAATTTGTATTATGGTTCAAGACAGTCAATTAAATATTGCACAGATTAGAAAGTAATTTAACATTTAAGCTTCAGTTGTTAAAAAAATCCACTGTACATAGCCTCCAAATTATTTTAGGTCTCCTGTGACTTTAGTCACTGTTGCAAACATCGAGGATTTTAAATGGAAGCACAGGTAAGGTCTCAAACTGGGTAACTAAGATAATCTTCTGATGCACTAGTCCTTCTTTTTAGGCTAAACATGATGTCATTATTGTATTTTATTCATACACTATAAAGTTTTTTCCCGGTGTTAAAACTTAAGGAAGTCCAAAATACCCACCTCCACCAAGGCTGCTGTCTTCCCTCTTCCCCTTAAGTTTACTCTGGTCTCTCCCACTAGCCATTATTTTCTCTCCTTTTCTCTATTCTCTATCCTGCTTCTCCTTTTCCCCCAGGTTGCTCCCTGTACATCACATTGAATTGATTTAGCTGCCTCTGAGATCTGTAGCGTTTCTAATTTCCCTCAGGCTGCTTGGCACCTATCATAAATTTTTTCACCCCTTATCCTCATCTTGCCCCTTTATTTCCATGCTGTAGCCTCCAGTGCCACTAAATCAATTAAGTCAATCAATTAAGTACTTGGAGGGTCCAGCAATCATGTCAAATATGTGAGTTAGATGGCATGAGAAAGTCACTGCTTTACTATCGCTATTTCTCTTTTAATGAGGTTGTCTATTTAGTGGAGCCTGGGGCACAGTGTTAAGAGCCACAACAAAAAACACCCTGCAAGCTGCAAAGCCTCCTATAAAAGCTGCCCCACCGAAAGCAGGAAGCATGTACCATACAATATTATATCTATACGGACAAGTTTCACAGGGATTTAAGTTGCACAGCCTTTCACCTTGAATAACTAAGCGGTGAGCCCATTTTCAGATATGAACTGACAGCTCCACTGTTGTAATTTCCACACTATCGATACTGGCATGTGGGTGACAGACGTGGCCCAAGCACCCTCTGCATTTCTATTCCTGTCTATTCACTTCTATCACATTTGACTAAGCAATAATACATTTTGTGTGCCACTTAAAGCTCCCCAAACATCAAAGTTACCCACCAAACTGCAAAATCCTTAATGGATTCATAATAAAATAACTTCATGAGCTATAGTTTCAGTCATACCGCTGTCTACATGCAAGTCCCCCATACTCCAATTCATATTGTGATTGCTCAGTAGCACGTTAGGATATCAGGCCCTATATGTTTAGGAAGACTACGGAACAAATCATAGAAAATGAACCTAACGTGGAAAATTACAGCAACGCCTTAACAACAAGCTTAGCAAGCCAGAAGTGTAATAGTACATTGACCATTATTTACTGCAACACATTAAGTGAAAACAATGAATTGTAAAACAGGTGAGTGGTTCTGAGATGAATTTTATCTCATTGCTGCAAGAAACATCAGAGTGGTACAGGTGTGCGGCCAGCTCCTCCACTACACCTAGCAGGCTGCTGTGTTCCTTAACAGTGCTCAGGACGTGCATACTGCGACACTTTGTCAAATGTTCTTCATGGCCATTTCCTTACAATTTGTGTTTGTTTTAGCTGAGATTTGCAGGGATCATGGGGACAACAACTGGTCACAAACATTTCTCTAATTGTCTGTTTGTGCTGCAATGCTTCTCTGCTGTTTTGTTGAAATGCACTTAGTAGAGGTGGTCCGGAGCTGCTCATCTCCATCATAAACACCCCACATTTCAAATAACATACTTAAGGAGCAGACATGAAACACTTAAGTTCTCTACAGCTGCAGATTCAAATCCCAGACCTGTTTTATAACTTTCAGGCACGGACAGAGAGCAGTCCCCTGTATGTAGACAACAACAACAAAAAAGAAACACACAGACATCTGGAACAAATACCTCATCAGACCTTGCTGGCATGTTTTTTTCCTTGGTACCCATTAATGGCACATGGATACCTGTTAAGCAGTTGTGAATCTTTCAAGTTCCTTTCACCAAAGAGTCCCATTTCAACAGGACAGTGTACAGACCATTTGGGGAAAAAGTCACCAATCTCAAATATCAGTGAAATGGAAAATGAATCAGTAAATCATATTTGCACCACAAACTTTTCCATGTTGTTTTCTGGATCGAGGCATTTGGGTGGCAGATGGGGTGGCAAGGCATCAGCCTACCGAGATATGCAGGGAACAAGTAGATGGGGGAAACGCAACAAGCCTTCCCTAACCACTGCAAAAATTTTCAGTTTAGTGTAAAATAATGAAGAGGAGGCAGCTTGGTGTGTTTCAGAGCTACAGTTACTGATGACTCCAAACTCCCTGCGAATTACTGCTGGACACAGAGAGCAAGGGTGGTGACAGAGCTCATCCACCCAAAAAGCCAATTGCTCCCCTGCTGCCATCAGTGCATTCACCCACAGCCTTTCCCCTGCTTCCCTGGTGGTTCCTGAACACTCAGCACAGTATGAAAACATTTCACTGGCATTGTGGGTGTTGCTGAAGTGTAAATGAAGAGACAGAACTTGCAGGTTGCTGTCAGGGGCAGCTAAATTCAACCTGATAAGGCTTTGCAACACACCTTGTGAATTTATCACTGCTGCTGATTTCTCAATTAGTGACAGGCTGCTACAAATCGTGGTGGTACTGCTGCAGTCTCCTCTGCCTCCACTCAGCAGATGCTTTTCATTACCTTTTTTCTTTTCCATTATTTTGGCCCATCTTCCAAAGATGAATACAAAAAATTGTTTGGAAATTCTTTTGGATTTTGCTCCAATTTGTCAGAAAGGCAAGAGGGAAGCAGTTCATCCAGGCCATACAATACAAAAGGGACATTTGAGGAAAGGAGGAAAAACAGTGCTCACAAGAGAACAGCTGTAGAAACTGTGTCTAAACAAAAGGCAAATAGGAAACATCATATTTTGAATCTGACAGCCCTTTCCTACCATGATGAGTACTCCAGTTGCATGTCTGTGGGGAGAGGACAGTAGAATAAACAATATATGACACATCACAGTAATTTGGCTTAAATGTGGTAGTGGTTGGTGTGGGTAAACACTTGCTAGACCAAAAGATCTGTTATATAAACATTTACTACAACACGTGGAAAATTTCATCTAGTTTGATCTAGAAAAGGAAGAGAGCAGTACAGTTTAAGCTTAGTAAATTATCAAAATACTGAATTCCTACTAGAACAGAAAGTAGTCTTGGAACAAAGTATAATTTCAATTCAGCTTTCGAGAATGAATGTCACATATGAATACCTGAAAAGCAAAACCCACTAGAAACCTCCTGCAGTTGTGAAGATTTCAGTATTGGGAAGCATTTCCAGGCACTGGCCAAGACGATCAGTTTTGATCATAAAAGCGTATAAACTGAACATTCTACCATGGAGTGAGAACTGAACCCTTCCGCTGAAGGAGATGGAACACGTGCTACATACTACACAGCAAAAATGAATGGTCCAGCCCTGAATCTTTTTGACCCAAAGCCACTTATGGAGTTTGGGCTGAGCAATAGGTTACGGACTTTCCGTCTGGAAAAAAAACAAGAATAGGAGCAGAAAAGGAAAATTTAACCTCTGGAGTGTCCTCCAAGCCTGAAGGGACTTCTCAGACGGCAGCCTTTAAGCACGTCTTCACAATGAGAAGAAAATAAATCTGTCTAATCCCTGTGCTTCTTCCGTACACACAGATTTTGCAGACAATAACCTAAAGAAAGACTTTTCCAAGTGCCAACTTCTAAAAGCCGTTTCAGTGCACAAGCTTTGCAATAAAAACACTTGGCACAAAAAGCACACTTTCAGATTATATGCAGATCAAACCTTGGTCTATGTATCACAAAGGGGCATATAAAATACGGTGCTGATAAAGAAAAGAATCGAGACTGATTTAGCCCCAGTTATCACAGACTCAGTCCCTCCAGGGGGTCAGCAGTGTAGCTGTGACAGAGCAAAGCACCCCAAAGATGTGTAAATTTAATTTCCTCTTAATAACAACAATAATAATACACTCTTAAGGGCCATTCTCTTCCTGCAACCGATGAGACTGAAGCAAAAAACAGATTATGTGACTTCCCAAGCTTACACGGCAACGTGCAGCTGAGTCAGGAAGGAAGGAAGTCCCTCCTTGAGCATAATCCTATGTGTAAGGATAAGTACGTCTTCAAGTCAAATGCTAGACTAAGCTCAATCTGTACGCTCCAATTCATCCTATATAAAGGCAAGCACTTAGCGAAAGTACCCCAGGAAGGAGCCTGTTTAGTTGGACTCGGGGAGATAGCTTAAAAGGGTACTTCAGCCTCAGCTAAAATCTGAATTAATCCTTACCATTTCCTTTGCTTGATGAAAAAAGTATCCTGCTACTGCCTGTATCTTACCTGGGGAGCAAGAGCAGCAAATTCTTAAGAGAGCAAACACGAGTGTCCTTGTTTGTGTCTCCTGTGATAGGCACATGCAGTGGCGCTTTCGACTGGCCTGGAGTTGTCCTCACCCGAGACCCCCGGCATACACCGCGAGTCAATTAAGTTAGCGGGACTTAACTTTGCCAGCACAGCAGTCTAATTGTGATAAATGGATCTATGATATTGAACTAGCTGGATGTTCCAAGAACCTAATTTGTGAAAGAGAACACCAGTAAGGTAATAAACTTTGTCTGGCTCTCATAATTTGTAATAATGTCTGAAAAAGACCAGATATGAATTTAGTTATTGTTCATTGTCTTAGGAAGCAAACGCTAAGTTGCTCATGCAGAAGATCCATTTATTAGATATATGAATTTGGAAAGGAACAAAACAAAACTGGAATGCACACATGGCCAGTTTTGTATCTTCACTTCAAAGGTTTTTCAATTTTTTATTGTACCAGGAGTGAAAGTAGCTAGCTAAATCTAAAAGCCTTGTCCAATTACTATTAATCCCAACTTATATTTTAAACATGTAGTTGCAAGTATTGTTCCAGGACAAAGAAAATCCTAAAGGGCAAGGAAACATTTTCACAGAGCTTTGGAAAAACAAATGTGCTACACTAAAGCCGTGATGCTGGACCTCCCGTGAGTCTCGTACTCTTTTTTTAGTGTTTCTGCATCAGACACAGTCATTGTTTTATCAGGATGGTTAGAACAAAGAAGGATTTGCACAATACCAAGAAGCAGCAAACCTGATCCTTGATAGAAAAGTCAATGGCCTCACTAGGCCATAATCAGCTCAGTAATGCAATATGGCCCTACATTGCAACTGTATGGGATCACCTATAGACTACAATGCATTGTTTTACCTTGCCATTTCACTATTTCAATGTGGTGTACAAGTAACAATACTTGCCTATAAGGATATTATTTTATTCTTTGGGATAGCAGCTGCCAGTGGCCACTGCTGGGTTTCTGAGGCTGTAACACATCTGTCCGAGTGTACCTCCCCTTAGCCCCCACCTTATCACCTTCTGCAAAAAGGTCAGTAGATCAAAATACCCATAAATATGCCAATATTGCCCTGTACTCCCAAGCCAAAGCTTGCATACAGCCTAAGTGTAGTACCTCTGACCATGCCTTGTATTTTTTCCTGATATACTCTGAAGTTCGTAAGACTCCTACTGATTAAATCTTGAATTTGAGGGAGCGCAATATTCAGTAATGAGACAGTCAGTTCATTACAGTATCACTGAACCTCTCCATATTTTTGTTGTGTTCATCTTTATAGCCTATGAATGTCTTTTGAGAAGCCTTTACTTTTACAGGGTTCTTTTGTTCCTTTATACCAATATTCCTCAGCTCCTGAAATGCTTTTGCTTTACATGAACAGCACAAGAAATTCCTTCATACAGCTCCTAGGAGCTTTGGAGGTAATTTTTTGGCTTTAACTGTCTCAGATCTTAACTGCTTCAGATTCAGCAAGCATTATGACCCACCCTGTTCTTGTATCCTGTGATTTGAAAAGCTCATCAGTGAAAACCAGCTTCTGATTCTCTTCATTTGTCATGCAAACCCTATAAAGCAGAGCGTGCAAAGATCACAAAAATCCCACTCATACTGGCAATACTAAAATTTAAGTTGCACTGGATAGTCATCAAATAGCAACTTTCTTTAACCGTAAATCTACTTCCATAACGTTACAAACTTCTCTGGAAAAGGGGAAAAAGGACAAGAGGGATTTCTTTTATATTTATCTATCTTGTCTCCCAGATACTCATACGAATTTAATAAGACTTTAAAGGGGGCTGAGAGAAAGCACATGTACAGAGAAGAATAAGAATAGAAAAGGATTCTATGAATTCACAAACTGTGTATAACAAGTACATCACGTTCATGAGCCAATTGAAAATGAAAGCAGAAAAGTTGAGAAGTTCACACGACACAATATTTTACATCTTTCAAATACAAAAGTGATTTCATAATCAGAAATAAACCAAAGCATACAAGCAAGAAATCCTACCTATGTTCCACAACGATAGATTGGTTTCCAGTGGCACAATATAGAGCTGGACAAAATCCACTCAGCTCAACTCTTCATGTCTAATGGCTTAATTTTCTAGTGGCCACCATATAAATATACAAGTAAAGGAGATGTCCTGGAAAGTCCCCTACCACAGGCATCGGTTTGCATATGAGAAACACCTGAGTTTACCTTTTATGTACCATAAGCAGATAAGCCTTTCATCCTGGGGTCACCCTTCTCTACTACGACATTTTCTGAAATACATTATCATGAGAAATCCTCCTGGTTCCCAGCAAAGATGTCTGAGCTGCTGGATATTCTTCCCAATGCAGAACTGGCCTTCGAAGCAATGGCCAACTCTTTTGAAAAGACTAAGGAACAACCTCTATCAATATTGTAAGATCTCAGACTATTCCATAACTGGAGGTGTACAGTCACAGAGCGTTATAGTGACACCTGTGTTGAAGGTGCCTGAAGGCTGCCGATGAAGGCAGTGTATCTGCAGGTTAGCAAAAGATGACTCTGGAGCGATGAGCTTTACAATTCAGAAACAGTATCATTAACTATCTATCCTGGTCATAAATACCACGCTGGCATTTCATGCCATTTTATTTTCAGTCTTCCTACAGAAAAAGAGAGGAAAGCATTTTCTTTGAGTTACAGTTGCATGTATAAACAAACTTCAGATAACCCCATAAATGTGCCACTCCTTCATTTGTTCAGGTCCCACAACAGACACTTAACCTAGGATATAAAGCATCCGTAGCAACATGACGAGTGTGTGCAGTACTTGAGCCTTAAGATAAGAATAAAATAAAATGTAAAAGGCAAACCTCAAAAAAAAAGAACGAAGAACTTGCAGGTAATTTTTGGCTTGACTTTGGTTGCCTCCCCTCCCCGCCCCGCATTATCGCGAGGTAGGAATTTCTGGAGTCACACTTAGTTGGCGCTTGGCACATTGTGTGACAACAGTTCTACATTTCAACTCAGGCAATAGAGAGTATTTATAAGTTCTGCCCTGGCAGCTTCCAAAAGGGAGCCCTAAAGCTCCCATTTGCACATTTTAATGCCCAGAGTTGTTTCTTCTCTGCTCATTTTCATGTAAAGCAGGCCGAATGTTTGGCTTTAGTCTTCTCCTGCTAATTGAAATCTCCAAAAGCAAACTTTGATTAAACAGTCTGCATGCAGACGTGGCCCAGCAGAGAGCATGGTTCAACTACACTTGCTTTTCTCTCTCCCTGTCTTGCTTTTCTGTGCTGGCAGTGGGTGTCACACAGGGTCTGCCTTTCAGAAAAGCTGTCAGGCAGTGCTGCCCTCACCTTTTACTTAAATGCACACAGTACAGCCTTTCATAGCTTTGATGCGTGGATGCTGGCTTGTTTTCTACTACTTATCCCTTTAGTTCTCCCCCACCCTTTACAACTTCTGTGCACAGCATGTCTTCTACTTCTCTTCTCCTAATCAAAACTGAACTTCCTCATTACTTCAATCTCAGCACTGCTCAGCACTAAGTCTTATGCATGTACAGGTTACCCTCTCACGTGCTTTACACTTTAAAATACTTCCAAATTCCTGTATCATTCACAGGAGCACATTTGGTTAATTAGAGATCCCATAAGGCTATAAAACCTTCTACAAACGAACTCAGCCTTTTTAAAAGCAAGAACACAACCAAAAAAATTGGATTCAAATCCGTATTTTGACTACCTAAAAAGAAAAAAAAAATACTCAGAGCTATGCAGAGCAGGGGCTAGGAGCCATACGCAATATTTTCAGATACGCAGACTTCTCATTTGCTTTAAATGTCAAGGCACTCAAATTAATTAGTGCTCTGCCTCACCTGTTTCACAACGCTCCCTTTAAAGTCTGCAAGAATGTTGCTGCTTGCTTCGCTGGGACTACAATGATGCAGAATTAGGATGGGAACAACAAAGGATTAAAAAGTATTAACATTAGAGATAGCTAGAGTCCTTTAAATGCTGCTTTTTCTAGAGGAGTGCTACAATTTATGGATACATTAGGCACTGCTGTAGATCCACGATTACCACCAGGTGCTGGGTAGCACAACAGGAGATGCTGTTCCAGCCCTTAGGCTCTGCGACACATGGTTGCCTGCATGCTGCAGTGCATAAACCAGAAAGGTTATGAGTACAATTATTTCATTTAGGAAGACAACTTTTATGAACAGTTACTTATATATTAGGCAAAGATCTACTGGTATCTGAAGTTTATTACTTATTCAACTGAAAGACTGGGATAAAAGCAGGTAGTTTGGTAACTGTTGACAAATAAGAGCATCCAGTGGAAACCACTGTCTTTCCTCCTCTTCTTCCACAGGGCCACTTATTACATACACTAAGTGGAAGAAAAGGCATTTACGCGTCCCCCTGGACTATCAGATTGAACAAAGCTCTTGCTGACTTCCCTGTAAACACAAACATGTTCCTGAGGGCAGAACATCATCCACTGATTTTATTGCCAATAGAGATCTATTACTACCATCTCGCAAACTCCAGGTAACTTTAGAAGTAAACCTTCCTGTAGTTTCCCTCTCCCATTACATTGACAGCGAAGGTCATCTGTCTCCCTTGCATCTGACCCCAGCAATAGGAAAGGTTAAACAGCCTACAAGTTAGCACAGGAATTCAGAAGCATCGTTGGTAGTGTTGCTATTACCAGGGCAAACGGAAAATTGCAGAGCAGCCTCCCAGATAAAATGCACTGAATAGGAAGGAAAATCACCAGCACACCTGGGGCGTAATGCTTCCCAGCCATCTCCAAGAGGAAGGAACAGCAGATTTCAAAGGAGGATGTAACTTTCTGTTATGGCACCCGCTGAAGGTCCCCCACCGCTCTCCAGGGAGGCTTCAGTGCATCTCAGCCGCCTGCACTATTATTATGTCAGCATTTCTCTTGCTAAATCCTTTCCCAAGCGGTTTGAAATCCAGCCATTATAATTCTGTGTGTGCTGAAAATGGGCCTGAATTTTTTTTCTAGTGTTTTTTCTTTCATTTTTCTAGTTAATGCATTAACCTGGCTTAAAAATATCAGTAATTGCAAACAACTCCCCTGCCCCAAGCAACTCTGTATTTTGGGTGCTCTTCTAGAAGGCAAAATCACAGCCGGAGTCTGTGGGACTACAATGTGGCTTTCATATTCTAATTTATTTATCTGAATCACAAACGGGTGGTGATTACAGGCAAAAAAACCCCCAATATAACTCTATACTTTGAGTTTTCTGCTGTGGGACAATACCTCACCAGAGGGATGCAGTGCAGCTCCACTATGTAACGGGATCCATAACAACAAAAGTTTTTATAACCAGAAGTTGACTTTCAAGTTTTTAGCAAAATTCACCCCAAATTCTGCTTAAGCATACCAAATTTTAAAGCTAAATGATATCAGAAGTGTTTATATAGTAATTTTTACTGCAACAGCTCTATAGACAGATACCCCCACCATATGCAATGGCGGCCAAATGGCAATTGGGAATATGCATATAGTGAGGTTCCCCATACCATAACACACAATGCATGTAGCAGTACCTCCCTTTCTTAAATCCATCCTTGGGTGCTTGGCTTAAACAACAGGAGGCCACATACAGCCAAATGAGGTCATCACTAAAGTCATAAAATCTTATTTTCTGCCTTTTTGAAAGCAATCCAATTTTTACCCTTTTCACACTGAAAAATACAACTACAACAAATTCCCACAAATTATTTTAGTTTGGGTAAAATGTCTGGAATAGCTTTATTTTATCTTCATGCCAATTAGTGTCAGAAATATTACAAGGCAGTTCCTGCAGATACTCACTACAAGAAGGCTGAACTCAGCTGTAGATCAGAGCATTTCCAGGTGAGAGGAAGGATAGAAATTTCAGCCTTCCTCTGTATGCCAAGTCTTAGGAGGAAAGACATAAGGTTCAAACCAAAGCTCCTGATCCCAAAACACTCAGACTTCATAATGTGCAAAATTGCACCCGAGTTTTGTGTTTTGGGATCTTTTTTTCACAGTGACAAAACTGTCATAATACATAAGGCTTTTACCATCTTCATCCAGCAAACTGGGCATCTATAAAATGTATCTCTATGAGCTTGTGGCTATTAAAAATCCCAGTGGAGCACTCTGAACCATCCAAACTGTCTAGGGCGCAGTTTGGAAGGCCAGTAAGAAATGAATTACAATAGTCAATAACGGATGTAACTATGGAAGTAGGTTCTTCTGACATTTACATTTTGCTAACTGTCAAATGTTATTTATGAAATGTGTTACTGTTTCCCTTTTGAAGTATCAGACTATAAATACCTTGTAAGAGTAATACACAGGGTTTTTAAGTCCCCTACTCTGCCATATTCTAATTAGATATATTTATTGCATGTAGAACAGTAAATGCCATGTCTTACTATTCATATTTACAAGTAGAAAGATGGGAAACTGCCAAGAAACAGGGCAAGGCTCCCGGCTGGCCAGAGGGATCTTTCGCAGGCAGAAGCTGCGGACAATGCATACAATTCCTGCAACGCATAAGAAAGGCCACAGGTGTCACCATTTTCAAATGTACATGCAAAATTTGACTTTGCTGTTTTTCAGTATGCTCTTTATTGTTATTACATAATATTTTTATCACTGCACTCCTTAGAAGTCCTCAGCACAGTCCAAGACCCAACATGTCTTACAAAAAGTTCCTATAAACAGATAATTCTGATTAAAAAAAAAAAGAATTAAATGGTAATCCTGGAGACTTTATACTATAATTCCAACCACTGAAAGCTAAGGGTCAGATGCCTCTTGGAACACCTCTGAGATGCATGACCACAGTAGCTCCTCCTCCTAAACCCTTGGGCGTGAAGGCATCCTTCACTCCCTTCCCTGGCAGATGTCCTCCATCGCTTCTCTGCCCCTTCCTCCCAGGCGAGTACGCTGCGGGCAGCTCACCCCTGAAATGCCAGGCTGACACATTAGAAGGCATGGCTGGTTTGACCTGTGCAACCATTCCCCAAGCCACACATCTGCAGGGCCAAAACAGAAACGACAGATGGCGAGAAGAATGATTTCATGGGCTGGATCTACAAGCCACTAAATGGGCTGTCCTTCTCAGGCAAATGACAAGAGGGTGACTGCAAGAGGCAGCACAGATCTGCATGACAGGCTGTGATCACAGGGTACCAGCAGTCTCAGCACCACTGAATGTAACAACTTTCTAGTACAGGAATATTTTAAGGAGGCATTTGAAGAAAACATAAGGGGGTACTGCATGAGTATGTGCAAAGAACTCCTCCAAAGTATGATGGGCAGGATGGGAAGAGGCTCAGAGTCGTTTATTTGAAAACTGAATAAATGAATGATGTAAGCTGGTACTGTGGAATGACTCCTTGAAAGTGGATGAAGAGTAAAAACAGCCATGAAGAGCCTGGGAAAAAACCAGTTAGGCTATAGGTTGATAAAATAGAGAAGGCAGATTCGGCATAGGAATGCAAAGAGAAGTGTGACATGATCGAAAGAATAAGCTGAGACAGCAATCTTGGCAGTCACGATGGATTTCAAAAATAAAAGTCACATTTGTCAAGGACAAAGAAAAGGATAACAATTGAGACACAAGATGAAGAGAGGCAGGACTGTGTTTTAACTGTAAGCATGACAATAAATGCTTTATTTCAGAGCAGTTAAGAAGAATCTGCAAGACCTGGAGTTACCCTGGCTGTGACAATCGAAAACAAGGTTGAGACAAAAAAGGCTGCTGAGTTTACAGGGCTGAATAACAGATGATGCTGATATTTTCCTCAGCACTCTGAAAAGGAGGTCAAAGAAAGACCTTTGGGAGTCAGGATTAAAAGGCCCGGTTTAGCCAGGTTAAGCTTGAACTGTTCATTAAACGCGTAAGGAGAGGGCTGAAGAGACAGGTCAAGATTTGAACAGAAGGAGACAGGGCTGACATCATTTGGTTTGACACAATAATCAAATTTATATTTGCAAATAAAGTAACTCTGATAAAAAGCACAGCAGGAAAAGAAAAAGAGATCAAGGAGAAAGAGCACCCAGGAAATCCCAGGTGAAAACTGCAGGAGAGAGAAAGAGAAATTAGAAACACACGGGTAAAATCCAGCGACAAGAGTCAGGGATGCCAGGAAGGACTTCATTCAAAATCAGCTGATAAATTAACGATGCTAATGAAGTCCTCCACCTGAGATCAGCCATGAAGAGGAACTTCGGGAAGATCAGTTTCAAAGAAATTAAGAAGACAAAACCCGCCTGTGGGAGCTTCTGGCCTGGAGCTGGAAGGAGCCCCAGGCAGGGAACACTAACAATCTCCTGGCCCATACCATGCTCTGGCAACCACAAAAATTCAATGAACTAACCGCACCACCTCTTCTGCTCACTGCAGAGTGAGTACAGAACAGAAAAAAATAATTCCTTCTTTTATTTCTATTTTTAAATATTCAGAGACGCTCAGTGAAAGAGACTTGACAGTTTGACATTTCATCTGCTCCAGCACATGTGCTTCAAGGAATAACTACAGATCCATAATTGTACCTCGATTTTTGGTCAAAGATGCCAGAACCAACAGATTTCCAGTAAAGTCAAGAAGTACCTTTGGTACATTTTAAATGAAGTATCTTCTGCCAACAGTGAGTATTTTAATCTTGCTAAAATTTTCTTTCAGCCAAGTTTAGCTGTCCTGTTACCAATCTATCAGCACAATTAACACTATCATTCATATCAAATGGAGAAGAGCAGCAAATACAGAGGTTATCAGCACAAACCTGATAAAGTCTCAAAACAACCTAGAAAACGCTTTATAGAAGCCTTAGCAACAACTTTGAAAAATCTGTGCATTAGAAGGTCAAGAGAGCTTAAAAGGTCAGGAAGATGGGCAAGATGTAGATATCGAAAACAGTGGCTGGATCATATCACAGCCATAACATTACCACACTAGAAGAGAACAATCTGAGGCCAGCAGGATTATAATCACCCACTACAGATGTTATTTATTTGGACATCATTAAGAGTTAAAGCAGAAGCACAATCATGAGTTCTGTGGCCAGCATGAAAAGGCAAATTAATTTTTTTGTACAAAATGCTACAGATAAGGTCTGGTCCCCCTTCCATGGAACAGGGAGGTATTATTCACTGAGTAACACCTTCTCTGGTAGGTAAACTCTGCTCTGCATAAGAGTCACATAATCCTCCTCAAAGATAATAGAGTAAGGGATGGCTAACACGAATGAGAACAGATAGTCAAGAGGATATATATACATTTCTATACACAGTTTTCCTTCCTGGATTTCATACTGACAGCCTGAAGAAAATGGCTACAGATTAAATTCATAAAACATGAGTAACACACTGCAATACTTCTCTGCAGTAGTGTAACCCAATCAGACATCTACAGTATTCCTAGAAATTATACAAACCCACAGGCTGTGTCAAGCCCTGTATTTTGATAAAGATATCGGTCAACATCTCTGAAAGACTAGCCAATCCCTCCGAAGTGTGTAATAGATAACGCAAATGAAACTCACTTTTAGGGTGCTGCATAGGACAAAATAAGAAAAATTGGTGAAATGGCTATCATCTTCATAAACTGGGCTACAATACATCTGTTTAGGGCGTTTCTCACAAAGAAACAAGATACTGATATAGGTCTATGTGCTGGTTTTGAATGGGATAGAGTTAATTGTCGTCATAGTATGTAGTATGGGGCTATGTTTTGGATTTGTGCTGGAAACAGTGTTGGTAACACAGGGATGTTTTAGTTATGGCTGAGCAGTGCTTACGCAGAGTCAAGGCCTTTTCTGCTTCTCACCCCACCCCACCAGTGAGGAGGCTGGGGGTGCACAAGAAGTTGGGAGGGGACACGGCTGGGACAGCTGACCCCAACTGACCGAAGGGGTATTCCCCACCATATGATGTCATGCTCAGCATATAAACTAGGGGAAGAAGAAGGAAGGGAGGGACGTTCGGAGTAATGGCGCTTGTCTTCCCAAGTAACCGTTATGGGTGATGGAGCCCTGCTTTCCTGGAGATGGCTGCCGATGGGAAGCAGTGAATGAATTCCTTGTTTTGCTTTGCTTGCACGTGCGGCTTTTGTTGTACTTACTAAAATGTCTTTATCTCAACCCACGAGTTTTCTCACTTATACTCTTCCGATTCTTCCCCCATCCCATCGGCGGGGAGTGAGTAAGTGGCTGTGTGGTGCTTTAGTTGTCAGCTGTTGTTACCACAATAATCTATCATACTTTTTGGACAACTGTAGAGTCTAGATAAATATTTCATCTATAACAATAGCATATATAGATATATATTGCAGTATATTCTGGCAATTTGCATATCCACGAGCCAATACAAAATTTTACTTTAACAGAAATAATTCTTTACTTAAAGCCAAATAGTAATTTTTTGCTTTCATCATATTTCTCTTTCATAGTGTCTGGGTTTTTCATTAAAGTCAACAGAA
Organism: Platalea leucorodia; assembly: GCF_965183815.1. Classification (NCBI taxonomy): domain Eukaryota; kingdom Metazoa; phylum Chordata; class Aves; order Pelecaniformes; family Threskiornithidae; genus Platalea; species Platalea leucorodia. The sequence continues at coordinate 25,729,703 of NC_138827.1, read as the reverse complement.
TTTTGCAATTAGCGCATGAGTTTAAAAGTATACCTCATTACGTGAATGCAGAAGAAAATGGTTTCCCAAGTATTTTAGGGAATTTAATTGTTCTTTTTAAATAAATTTTTTGAAAGTAACCTACAGTAAACAAAGATTTATTGTTACATAAATAAACAATGAGACAATTACAGCCTCTTTACAGAGACCATATTAGTCATGCACATCTAATGAAGCATTACTAAGCTATCACAGGGAGATAGCCTGATGTGTGTAATTAACAAAATAATACTCATAAATAGCTAATGAACAATGATGGTCCTTTAAAAATTTTGCATATCCTGCTATATTGAGAGTTATCGTTTTTGTTGCTTTCTATGGAACACATTAACCACTAAGTTCTATCCTGGAAAAGGGAGTATTAAGTAGCACGATGTAACTACTTGCATTTTTGCCTTCTACAGACCATGCTTTTGAAAATATAAAAGAACTCTCATGGAAGTCTACTAATGAAGAATACATTTCAGCTTGTGCTGTACTGTCTTTGAAAAATGGTGTCTTGAGATGTCACCAGGGTGCAGGGGAAATCTGACAGAACAAATGATCGAAAATTATTTTCATATAATATGCAGCCATGAAATCTCTGAAGTGGCATTAGGTAGACAAAGTCTGGGTCTAGTAATAATTGTGGTAAATTTTTTACGTTAAAAAAAAAAAATGTATTTCCTTCAGGTGAGGTATATATTTGGCAAATATTCTGGAGAAGGCAAGTGGCATGGATGGCCAACATATGACAGTAGGCAAGACAGGTACATTTATAAGAAAAAATAGGGTCAAAATCCATTTGTAATGACAATTTTTGACATACAACAGGAAAACACCCTGTTAGTCAAACTAAATACAACTTCAGAATATACAGCTAATGTTGGGACTTTAACAGCAGAACCATTTGTGTTGTTCTGCCTACATGAGCAGGCTCCTCCAGCAGATGAGTGAGTCTACATAACAGTATATGCAAACTACAAGCTTGCAGGGTCAACATACAATACGTTGTCAAGTCAATACATTGACAAGTATTTGAAAAGTGGTATGAAGGGACCTATTTAGATTAATCCATGGAATAGAATGATGAAATATAAGAGAGGAGTGTTATTTCTATTGCAGTACTGTAGATGAACTAAATTGTATCGCATCTACAGTGCAAACTCACAGCAAATCCTTCTCATATTTTTCTTGGTGAGATAAATTCTTCCCAAATGCTATTCCACCTTCAACCTAACCTCTTCATGGATAAATTTACTCAAAGGGCAGAATTCCTGATGGCTGGAATATTAGCATTATTAAAATCAATATTTTTTGATGAATATTAGGTCTGGAACATATTAAAGAGAGCTATAAGGTACAGGGGAAAAAACGTTGCTTATCATTTTCAGTAGTAACCCAACTACAGCCCTTCATCTGTAATGAATTATGGAGCAATTCCCCTAAATCATCTGTATGAAGTCAGCTATGGCACTGTCGATTTTAAAAAATCTGCTAGTTTTGAGCTACAAATTGATTTTTTATTGTGATAAATTAAAATCCAATAGTAGCCTACAAGATACTAAGCATATAGAAGCCTACATTTTTTCAGAATATTTTTTCTCTTTTCTGTCACATCAGACTGCCATTGTGGCAGACATGATAGCAGTAGCCAATGGTAAAAATTAAGAAAGGACACTCTAGAGAGGTAAATAACCTTTCCAAATAAACAATAAATGAGCACTGTGCCCCAAAATATCTGTTTGGGAATTCCAAAATTATGGAAATACAACTGAAGAGAAAGCATTGTGGGGGACAGGGAAGGCAGTCAAAGGAGGAGAAAGCAAATGCAAGATTATCGAGGCTGTTCCCTATTAAGGGCAGATTTTTTCCCTGATGCATGAATGTGAATGTCAGTCTCCAAACTTTATAAACTCTACCAGATAGATACCAGAAGATCCATACGAGCAAACCACAAACTTTTTGCTGCCCCTTTCCCTTCTGGACCATCAAAAGAGCCAGGCTGAGCAATCATACATCCCCAGTTTTGCCAGCTTGTGGGATTTTCTCTATTGCTTCTAAATCAAGAACGGGATTATCAGTGTCCTGCATTGCCTAATTGCATCGTCCTGATTTTGCTTTATAGGAGGCTCCACATTACAGCAGTAACGCAGCTTTCTTTGGGGGTGACTAGCACACAGACATCGATGTGAGACTACACAGATGGTATTATTTACTACTACAACAGCTGACATCTCTTAGCATTACACCAGGACAAGCCAAAGGCATATGGACGAGACAGCGCATCACCCCTAAATAGTTGTCTCTTGTGCTGTGGAAAGCACCTTGCCTCAGTAGTGCTCCTGCAGGGTCAGAGAGCCCAGAGGCACTGCTGGGGTCTGTCCGTGACCTTTGCTGATGTTACCCAGTGTATTTCAGGTGTTGAGATTGTATGTGACTACCAGCAGGAATGGGAATAAGATGACAACTGTAGACTGACGAAGTGGAGACAGGCTGGATGAGAGAGACCATGAGACGAGTGGGTCAAGGACATGAAACTTTGGGACATGGAGAGACCCAAGCTGATAAAAAGCTGAAGGGATGGTGGCTGTGAAGAACCAGCAGAGGAATTCATGCACCCCTGCTTCAAAAGCTTAGCATGGAAACTATGATTCTCCTGCTTTCAAAAAAACACGTAAAAAGTGATGTCAAAAGCTCCCCACATCCCTCTGTCACAGTCCTGTTTCAAGAAGGACCACTCAATACTCCTGTCTATCACTCCGGCAGCTCAGCGGCAGACATCTGGAAGGTGGATTTAAAGGTTTCAGTCTAAGCCTCAGTGAGTGAGTGACAGCGTTACTATAACGATATATAGTTATGTCAGATTCAGAGTATAGGGTGTCAAAGTTATGAAATGAAGGAGACTTGTTCTCATGTCCCCGCCTCACTAGTTGCAGGTAAGAGAGTGTGCAGCATGCCACAGGAAAGGCAATTTGGCTAAACCACACCTTTGTTTCTAATCGCATCCCCTTTTCCCTCTTTATTTTATGAAAATAAATTCTATGTTTGTGAAACATTCAGAGACAAGGGCCACAGGACAAGTCTCTCTCTCTTCTTTTTTTATTTTCCCAACAAAAGACTTTAGTCTTAGGAACGTAACTGTGGCCTCAGTGCAACTTGCAGAGTGTGTGGCAAGGCAGTGGGCTGCACCCTGAAGAAAAGAAAACAAAATATTACCATATTGTTCAGTGTATTACACTCTGTTCTGCACACTGAATGAAGCTGGTATTCTCTGGACAAAAAATGGTATGTCATCGCATAGTTAAATACTACCCTAATGCCTATTTATTAGAGGACCCAACCATGACTGTACTGGCAGCCCTAAACCTCACATTTCCTATCTTCTGAACACAGGCTGTAACCTCAGCAATGTTCTCTTAAACACTGCTTTTGTATGAATACTTTACACATGCTGTACACAACACATTCCAAATGAGCTTTTCATTACTAACTACTTGTATTATGTATCAGTGAGCTCAATGACATTGATTTTCTAATAATATAAATTAACTGGCAAAGATAATTTCATCTATCGTCAGTAGAGTTTTATTTCTGGCATCATGTTAAATAGTTAATCTTTCAAAAGATTAAATCAAGAGCTTTTTAAAATTCAAGGCAGAGCTTAAACTGCTGTAGAAATCTTCTTAATTAGGATTAAAATAGTTTGTGTGTTGTTGCTTTATATCTAAGTAGTATAATGTTTTGCTTAGGTTTCTTCTTTCAGAGCAATTTAAAAAATCAAACATGATATTGCTGTGGCAAAAACTGCGTAAGGCATGGACGTCTCCCGCAACTTCCTCGACCAGATGCTACTGGATGAGTTGCTGCTTGGCAACCTCAAACAGCAACCTCAAACGTTCCAATATCTTTTACCTCCAATTCCATACAATATATACTTTTTGTACCACTGATGATACAAAAGCACTGCTTCTTATGGCTACTGCATATCTGACAGAAGACAGCCACTGCTGTTAATAGGAGTATATTGCATTATGGTGACTACAACTGCACTGATCTGGAATTATAGACCTGACAGAAATTCTTTAGCATTCCCCTGGGACATCTTCCGTGCAATCCCAGCTAAGTGTGTGCTGCTCCCAGGAGCTCCCCAGCTCTCAGTGCCCTTCCTTTTCTCTAACTCAGGCTTGGGGAAAACAAGCTTCACTCTCCCGGGGTTGTCCGCAGCTCCCTGTTCAGCTTGTTTTCTTCCCCTCAGCTTCCCATGACACAAAGGGCCCAGCCCAAGACAATCCTAGCCTCTAATCCTAATCTCTTGTCATTACTCTCAAAAGTCACTTGGTACTGCCGAGGAGTCTTAAGCAGCATCCAAAGGAGTGATGCAGTTGGGCCCAGGCTGGATGAGAAAACTCATACAGGCACAGACACCAGTCTGTACCATGAACTGCTGAAGCCTCCTGCAAACAGTGGGCTGGTATTTCCAAGAAGCAATTTTTTTATCTGGCAGAAGGAAAACAAATCCCTTCTTGCCACTTTCTGGACTCAGAGCTGTGAGTGTTTATGCACATAAGGAGCATCTGTATACTCAAGTAAGTGGTTCTGCAGAAGTATCCAGGACAAGGCTTTACAATAAACTACATCCTCATGCTACACTTTACACCTCAGTCATCTAATGGCTTGCTCTGGTATATGATAACCTTTTATCAAGCTTGTCAGATGCTTCATGTGTGCTTACACTGGCAAGATACTACTGCCTAGCCAGAAAATACTTTTAAAGAAACATCCATGAAAAGATCCAATTTTGTTCCTTCACATGATTATTTTACTTACCCCTGTCTTTTCATCGAAGATTTTGATTCCCCCAAAGGACACTGTTAAGAAGATTTTTTGTTTATGTTCTCCTTTCGAACGAGCCGCAGCAACAATTCCCTATTGAAATAAAGAACAGTTTGGCTGGTTTCATTACTCTTCTAGGTGCCACAGAAGAGCACAAAGATTTGCTTGTGGACAATTCACCACTTTTCTAGGAAAACTTACAGGCTTTCCAGGAACAGTCCCCCTCTTACTACTGTCTTCCTCCCTTTCTTCAAGGTACCACATCTCTCTATGCCACCCAGAAAGCATTTCAAATATGCTCCCACTTCCAACCCCTGCACCAGCTAATCCTCCATGAAATTTGTTTTCATGGAAGCTGAAGGTCATTTCTAGCACACTTTTCTCAGCTGTAAGCTGTTTTGTTTTCTTTTTTTAAAGAAAAAAAAAAAACAAGCAGTGGAGGAAAAAAAATGCCAACAACTTTAGCTTAATTCATGGGCACACTTATCTGGAATAAGCAAAATCAAACTACACCTCTGCTGTAAAAAACTGGTATTGAGGGTTAGTTGTTTGCATACACTCAGGCTTTTACTTCTCAAGTGAACTTGCTGATCTGCATTTCGTGTACTATTCTCCCACAGCATAACTATAACAGTAATTTCTATTTCCACCTTCTCAGAAGCCTGCCCTGACAAATAACACTGTACTAAGATCAAATGCAATCAATTGCACTAGTAAATAAATAAAAATATTTATCCTTTATCTTGTGCTCTGCAATTTCAACATGTTTTAACAACCACTAGCTTATGTTTTAAGACCTTCATGAGGTCGTTCTCATTACACAGACATGAAAATTAAAGAGAAAAAATGGAGTCATTTATCAGAAGTCACCCCAAAACTTTATGCCTGGCATTAAAACTCACGTTGCTAGACACTAGGTCTCCAGAGCCCATAACTTCATGCTATGCTGCCTTACGTACAAACATGAATTTCTAATGCTCCCTTCCCTTAATAGTTTTAGTCATCTCACAACACTGTTTAGATCAATCTCGCCACTATGCAAAAAGGTATCAGGCATCTGGGAGATGTGGAAATGGTAATCCATGGAGGAGTGAGACAAAAAGTCTTGTGCAGCTGAACAGTGACAATTCTCCCAAATTGCTTCTAGGAACTATGAAATTATGAGAAACATCCAGTATACAATTAAACCAGATAGGAATATTGTGGCAGATGTGATAAAATCAACAGTGCACCTTTAAGAATAGTTTTTGCTTATCATAAAATGTTCGTAACTGATTTGTGAATTATCTACCAGATCTTTCTTTTAGATTGTTGAACCATAAGATGCATGTCACCCTTTGATGTTTATTCATGAATAACCACCTATTGCTCCTGGTTCCTCAAGACTGGAACCCTGCTAGTTGGTAGTGTAAAAGTACCATTTAGTGATTTCTCCTCCTGAAAAAAATAGTAATAGGAAATCCATGAGCTCTCTTGGTAGACTGCTGAGGAGAGGACTGGAAGGAAAAAAAACAGGAAAAAGACTGTTGAGGGTTTACTCCTAGACCTAGCTTGTAACCCTACAATGCAGATGGGAAGCCAACAGCCAACATCGTGCTCAAGAAAAACACAATCTATCCTTCCTCCTCAACCACGCCAGCTCTTCCACATTTCCCAGGGCCACATAGAGTATGCTTCCTATAGAGAGCTCTTATGCTCTTTGAGGGTTTTAAGAAAAGATTGAGCCAAAGAGAGATGTCTAGCATGCCCCAGAAAGTCCACTCTCCTACACCACTAGTGCTTTCAGATTCTGTCTACCCTCTAAGTTTACAGTCTACTCAAAATACGCTTTTGTCACTACTCCATTTCTTTCCCAAAACTCTGGGGACTGTTCTTTATCTTCTCATGTTTTGTCCTCTCAGTGCATTGCCTCCTGATATTGTAAGCCATCAATCCTGCCATTACTGGTGCAAGACGTTATCCTCCCAGTGAGGACACCAGTTCCCCCCTGTATCTGGCTACCTACATCCCGCAATGTCACTCACCCATCCCTGTCTGTCCCAAAAGGAGATAATGGTCAAAGGCAGGGCTGTAGTTGATTAGCACTATCATATAATCTGATACACCATTTTCTTCATAGTGGTTTACCTCCCCTTTTGCATAATAAAATTATTCAATTTGCAGATGTGTTGTTTATAATTTGTGGACAAATTGCAGTGGTGTCAATCATGAATAAATACTGAACTCAGAGATAAGGTATTAAAATTAAACTGGGATAAGCAATACCAGCCAAAAGTTCATGTAAAATTGACTGATTTCAATACATAATTAACCAGTGTGACTCAGTATCATGAAAGGAGAATGAGTAAAAGTTCAAGCTGAAATTCGCACCCCTTTACTCCATAGTATTAAACATTAAAAGTTTCACTGCACCTTGAGCTTCATCATGGAGTCTTGGCATAACTTGTCTCCTCGTGCGGCAGAAACCTCATCTATCCCAATCAGTTTTGCTTTGTATCGGACACCATCACCTTTAAACCTCTTTATTAAAGTGGCTTCACTGCGATCCTGACCTGAAAAGACATAAGGGAAACAATGAAATTTGCATGAGTGCAAAGGAAAATGAACAAATAAATACTCACAATTAAGTGGCAAATTAGTTCTAACTCCTACCTCAACACCTAAACATGTGAACATTTCAATAAAATTAGAAGAAAAGTACTAGTTCAATAAAACCTTTTGGCCTTACTACATCAAATGAATTCACAGTGGAATTGTTGCCATACAAAATCTTCTGCGCAAAATTTGCACACAAATTAGGTTTACAGAAGAAAGAGATAAGCCTGAATCAGACCTCACGGATCTGAAAACTTCTGATCTGTACGGATTGTTTTAATCCCAATACACTTGAGAATTCTTCATTTTGCAGACAAAACTCTAATAGAAACATGCTACTATTTCCTCGTATGCCGACTTATCTAACTGTATCAGCAATATTTACACTATTACCATTTGAATGATGAAAAAAGAAATTATGTTATTTGCCTATAGAATATTGCTGCTCTAAAACCTCCACAAAAAATAGTATCTTTGTTCTATTCTTTCTGCTTATAGACATATACAGAAAAAACATAACCAGCAACATTGGCTCTCACAGGCTCACCCTGAGAGGCTTAAAAAATGGCACAAGGTGTTTCTTAATAAAAAAGCAATTGGGGATAAGATGCACAGTACTGATAAGGCCAACGTACATAAGTTACAACACTCTCAGACTAGCCTGAACCACACGATGATGACACTACAACAATCCATGAAAGGGATAGTTTTGTCAGGAAGACTTTTTCCCCTGAGTATCTGCAGAAGCGTTTATTCTGTGTCTTAGCTGGAAGAAATATGTTAGTTAGGGAATCAGCCTTCCTAAAATTGATTAAAGATATATTTTGCAGCTGTCTGTGGAATTTCTTGCTAGGATCTCAAGAAACCACCAGTGAACTGTAAATAATTGCAACCAAACAAACAACTTGCAAGGCACAAAGAAGCAAACAAAAATGTGAGATCGTAAAGAATTTGAAGTTTCTCAAGACCCACAGATTCCACCAGAAAACTTGACTGATATTGCTAAAATTTATACTGTTACCACCTAGGCGCTCTAGTCACAGATTTTCTAGCTATTGTAAAAAATGAACAAAGAGCTAGAGCCTGCTATAAATGAACCATAGGTAAGAATCTAGTATTAGACACCTATATTTGGGAATTTTAGCCCAAATTTTCTCGAAAGCTCAAGAGAGCATACACGACCAATGAAGAGTACTTCCAAACGAAGATACTCATTTGGTTCTCCTTCCTCGAGAGTACAGCACAGTCCACGCTGTGAACTCATGATGGACTAAATGTATGTTAAAAAACACAGCTATTTTAAGCATATTGAGACCTTTGAGTGTGTTGAGCACACAAATACTATTTCTTTCAATGAAAAACATCAGCTCATTTATAGCGCCTTTAAAATAAGGGGGCTGATTAAGTTTTGCTGTGATAGTTCAGTGGCCACCCAACTGTTTACCTTGATGCGTTTTCACTCCTGCTCCCCCAAAAATAATTAAACAGAAGGTTGAAACTTCATGATCTTACATTATGTTTTATTTAAAAAAAAAAACAAAACTAATGAGACACAAATGATAAACCAGAAACTCGCAGTAGTGGTAATATCATTCCCCAGGGAAATGCCAAGGCAGATGTTGGCACTGTCAGCTAAAAACAATGAAAAACCATTTTCCACTTTCAGCTCCAGAGTGGGGCAGGAGGGAGAACATCTGGAGAAACAACAAAGTACAACGATAACAGTGGACTTTTCCATATGTCTTTTATACTTGCAAAGATATCCTGTTGATTTGCAGTAAATAAAATCCAATTCCAACAGCTTTCTTGCCAACAATTTGCAACCTTACGTCTTTGTTACAGCCGAAGGCAGCTGTTAGCTAATAGCATGTAAGCGTTCAAGAGTGTTTCCTGGGTCCGAGTCATGATAGCAACCTTGCATTCATCAGTTATTTGAACATTTATACTTATTCCAACCTCTGATCTATTTCGCTGCACGTAACTAAATCCCTGACGTTAACAGCCCATTCAAACACAAGTTATGGCTATGTTTGCTTATGCACAAGTCCCATGTCAATTATGACCCAGATTAAGTAGGATAAAGTGCTTTTGGGATAAATGACTGTGAAAAATCATCAGCCTGAAAATGATGTAGATATGTTAAACTGCAGTGGAAACTGCAAATTACTAGAGACTACAAATTCATCTGTAAAACCCTAGAGCATATGTCCCATGAAAAAGCATAGAAAATGCACACACACACTGCCCTATATTATAAATCAGCCATCTGTAGCAGTCACCATTTCTCAGCATATATCCCAATCTCCCCCAATCTATGCTCATACCATATTTCCAAATTTTCGTGCTGTAATCAGCACTGAAAAACTTTCTACCTGCTTGGAAAATTACCATATAACAAACACTGTCAGTATGGTTGATTTTACAGCACTCATGAGATGTGAGATTTATGCGGAGTGGTACTTCATTTGCACACTGGACACTTATAAGTGTCCAGATAGTCCAGACTCTCATAAACATCTCATCATTAAAACAAAAAAGTCTTTTTAAATGACAGTTCTTGAACAAGGTTCTTTCTGTGTTTGAAACTGCATAAATAAGAGATGTCTGAATTATGAGCCTGTAATTCTTCTTAAGCTTCAGAGGAGCGTGAGAGCTAACATTAAACCTCTAAACCAGAGAGCTGTGCCTGTGCCAGAAACCTGCCCAGGAAATGCTGCCTCCTTCTTTCCATGTAACAAGCGGAGTCAATCTTTTCTTCTTCGCAGCTCCTGCCTTTGTCAGCGGGGAGCTGCTGTCGCACTCGGCTCTCCAGCCACCCCCTGCCACCGCACTTGCTCAGTCCCAGTCTGCGGGAAGGAGGATTATCCTGGATGCAGGGCTGCACTTACTGCTGGAGCTCAGTTTTATTTGAATAACAAGAACCCGCATCTTGGGGCTTTCACTCTCAGCTTGCCTTCTTCAAACTACAAATAACACCTCAAGGGCAGGAAGGGGGACATTCATAAACCAGCTATGAAGATTTCATGGAAAACTGAAGCTTGAGGTCTCAGATCATTACTAGACTATAATCTACATCAAAATCAGAAGCACGTGTTTAATGACAATCGCTTGTTTCCACAACACGTATTTCCTGAGATCTCATTTTACGTTTTCTTGACTGCAGAGAAGAGCACAGCTGCCAAAGCCGCGCCAGGTGAGCAGCTGATGCCCATCTCAGTTGTCCACCGTATCCTGCACAGGTACAGGTGCAGAGCCCAGCGCTCTTCATCAGAGGACTAGTACCACTAGGTCATTCTAAAATGATCCTAAATTAAATTTCTGTATTAAAACTTTTTTAACTTCAAGACCAATGAGTATTTTCCAATGGTTTGCTCTAAAATGCTTTCATAAATATCTTTTCATAAGCCAAGAAATATCCCAAGCATTTGTTCACAACTCAACACAAGCACTTCACAATGCAAAATGGAAGCAGATCATCAACAAAGCTAAAACCGATTTGATTCGCATGCCCCAAACTGAGACAAAATGCAAAAGCTAAAAACCCACTAACAACAACAACACACAAATTCAATTTAGAAAGGTGATCACTTTTAATTAGAAAATGTGCCGCTGTTGACACAGGCAAAGAAATGTTTTGTTTGCAGCATATAGATTTATAATCCTCAGAGGCCCTTAAAACGTAAATGTAAGAGTAATTATTTTATCTACTTCTATAGATGTCACCATTCACCTTTAAGCCATATGTGTGTTCCAGCTGGAGCCACTGCTCCTGCGTAAGTGGGAAAACATGATCTTCGCTGCCGAGTTGTGACATTGCACTTGGACTTCCACAGTCTTTTAAGAGAACAATTAATTCCTGGAGCTGGGTGATGCAATGTGCTTCTGAGCTTGCATCTAGAGAGAGGCTTATCATCACGATCAGCGTTAAGCTATTTTATCCATCTCACTAAATATACTGTAAAAGTAATAAACAAGATTTTTAACACAGTCAATCATTTTTATTTGAGGCAATATACCTTAATTAAACTCAGATTCTGTAAAGCAAGCTAGAGACAGACCTGAACCCAAAACCCCAAGTACTCAACCCAAGTACCTCAAGTGCATTCAATCCCAAGACATGACTGGTAAACAGTTCAAGAGGAGCATAAGCTATTGTGGAAGATCCAGGTCAAAGCAGCCCAAGCCGAGTGCCGGAGGTGAGTGCTCCCCAGGCCGTGCCCTTCAGCAGTGGTCACTGGAACCGCTCGGGGGACGTTACCATCATAGCAGCCCACCAGCTGCCATTCAACCCCGACTTTGACGTCGAGAGGGAGAGCTAGCTCTAGGTTATCTGGCTCCAAGTAATGCTTTTAACTTTGCAGACTGAAGGTCATGCAAGGTTTCCTTCCCAGGCACTGTGTATTTTGGTGAGTGTCTCAAGAAGACTTATCCTCACTCTTGGTACAGGTCAAGGATTACACTTGATTTTGGCTCTTAGCACAAAAGAGCACCAAGCTACCGCTGTATTGATATGCTAACATTTAGAGCAAACTGTTCATTCTCCCAGGGGATGTGTAAGTAAGCGTATTTCATAAACAGAAAAAGAAAATAAACCAAAGCATCACTGCAATAAGCACGCTGTTGCGTTTTCTGTATGCTCTTATAACACAATATGTATTCTTCACAGCATCCACTAATCTAAACCAATAGCCCTGGAAATGGCTATATCCTTTATTTAAATGTGTGAAGTCCTCAGGGCATAATCTGAATTTCTTGATTTTATGACTGTAAAAATATATAATGATATTATCAACAAAGTCAATAACATGCTCCTGGCAATCAATTCGCTGAAGAATGACACTCCACTGTCTTTTTTTTTTTCCTAACTAATAAACTGTCAAAGTTGTATCCATCACACATTCAAATTATAAACCTGAAATAACACCTCCTTATATCTCGCAGGGCTGAAAAACAATCACATATGCACTTATGAACAGCCTACATCTTCATGGGGACAATTAGCATTTTCATAGCACCAACCCAGTGGAAAATACAAAACACTGCAGTGCAGAATGACCTCTAAGATGCCACACACACTGAAGGCTAGTGAATTAATTACTAAGTGAAAGATATTTCCTGTTAGCTGTGCATATACATGCCCCTATGTTCACATATATATGCATCCATAATTTTATGTATTTGCACATATGCATACACACATGGTGCACAGCTTCATTTGGCATCAATTATCTAAAGAAATTTCACAGTAATTTTAATCAACTACAGATTTCCCGGGGGGTGGGGGGTGGGGGGTGGGGAATAGATAAGCAGGTGTAAAAGAGAAAATACTCATACATAATTATATGTACCTTTCAGTACAGCAGCAACTAAACAACAATTCAGGAAGGAATCATGAAAAGCTCAAACAGATTATTCTCCTTGATGGCACATTTTTCTCAATGGCTTCACAGAACCGCAAGTTCGATGCAGAGGGCTCAAAACTATCCATCACACAAAGGGATGGATTTTGATATCAAGACTGCAGCACCTCGGGAATGCAATTATTTCTTCATAAGCATAAAAAAAGTTCAGTGCAGAATGCTTATTTGGGAATTTAAAACTAAAAAACCACACAAATTCCCAGATCCTCCTGCTGTTAATCTAATTTTTGAACTTTTTTGCTAGAGGTGGAAAACTTCGAGTTGCCAGGTCGTGTATTTGTCCCTCTCTTTGAGAGCATGACTGCCCAAACCCACTGTGCTGCACCTTGAGATCTGACACAGAAAAATAAACTTTTTCCTTTTTTAACATAACACTTTAGAAGAGAAAACACATAATAGCTAGCAGTATATGTGCACACAATTTAACTTCCAGTGTTATCACTAGCATTCTCTTCCTCTAACAATATTGCTCAAATGAGTTTCTAACAATTAGCCATTTTATTTTTTTTTTTTTAAACAAGAGAGTTATTTAAGGGTTTAATTTCAAGATCTATAATTCACCTCAAGTGACAAGAGCACATTCACAGCAAGATCTGCTCACAACATCAATCACTGCTATCTTTTAAATTACGACGTACTTTGAATTTCACACTTTATATCATCAATGAAGGCTAGTTCCTAGCAACTGAAAAAAAACCTACTGATGTAGTGAAATGCAAACTATTTTGGGGGGTGGATTACAACCTTAAAAAACATGTTAAAATTTTAAAGGGAATAAGTACCTCTTGTCTATATGGGATCCTATCCAAAACTCTTGGTTACAGTAGATGTGTGCACCTTGAATGCAATGGATGAAAACTTCTCCTTTCACCAACCCATAGGGAAACTCCTAAAACATCTGCAAGATGTGTTCTGGAGTGCTTTTTGCTTACCCAGCTAGAGACAATTTGCTGTAGGGTCAACAAGTGAACCCTGTTGAGGTCTACTGTATTAACAAAGTGATATTGCCAAGGTACAAGTACATAAAACCTCAGCAAACGATCTTTTAAACTTCCTCCTGCCAAGAACCCTACCTCTTCCTATGAGCTGCCCTTGCCCAAGAGTGCCATCAGGAAGCTCGTGAGCCTCCTAGCTTGAGGAACTAGAGGGAGAACCTCCCTCCCATCCCGCTGGTGCTTCAGTCCTCCTTGGTGCTTCTGCCCAGGAAAAGGTAAAATGCCCCGTTTTGACAGGAATGCAAACATTTGTCTTGAATGCAAAGACTAAGAATATTTCTACAGAACATGATAAACCATTTAAAGAGGGGAAGCAGAAACCACTCTGAAGGCTCAATGGACTTCTATTATGGTTAAATTTAAAAACATTACCTACAATTTTAAACACAGATAAGGGCTCTTCAGGAAAACTCAATCATCATTCAGCCTATCATCTCAGCAGTACTTCCCAATTGTTCAGCACTGCTATTCACAGTAACCTCCAACTGAGAGATTTTATGGCTTCTGGCATTATTGGCCTGTGAATTACTGTACTCGAAGACACCTACACATCCCCACTCTTAGAACCAAGTTTCCTGTGTAAGTAAATATGATGTTCCCATATTATTTGCTGTCTTTGATCAGAGCTTTAGGAACAGAGATGTCATTCACAAGGTGACAGCAATTGCACTTGCCAAGTTTTTATCTTAACGCTTTGTACTCTACACAAGCTAATACAAAACAAGATGTACATTTTGTCGTCTCCAAAGCAAAACGGTTGTGTGGACTAGATCAAATTACTTCTTCATAGTACAAAGAAGTATGTGTGAGTATATCAAGAGAAGAATTCAATTATTTACAGAGAAGGCCTCAGTATAAAATAATGTTTGATTAAAATTTTGGACAAATCTCAGTGATGGAGAGTCTAGGGCAAGCACATGGGAGATGGCAGTGATTGAGCACATACGCTCCATGGGCAGATGACAAAGCACTCATTTTAGTTTTAGCCAGAAGGCTCACTGATCAATTTTATTTTCTTAGATGGTCTTTGAGATGACAGTATATGGGCACATCCTCAGACACAGAAATGACCAAAAGCTGAATGCAATTAAACTTCCTTTCAGCCTCTGTACCACGCAAGTCTTCATAAATCTTTGAAAGCCATTTTGTAAGGTGCCTTTTACAGGCTGGATGCAAAAGCAGCTAAAATCCCAAATTCTACACTGATTTAAATTGAAATAAGACACTGCAATAACACTCTGTTTTGGGGTACTAGCCTTGTTTAGCAAGCCCTAGGGAAGTGAAAAGTGAAAAGAAAAAAAAAAAAGTGAAACAAGAAAAACTTGGCAGTCCATTTTCTGCTCTTAGAGATTAAGAATAAAAATTATGTTTTCTGGACAACTACAGGGGAAGGGAGAGGACAGGTATCTGTGGATTCTCCTCTTTAAAAGACAGAAGACAGTTTAGGAAACTTTGTTCACCTAATGTTTCAAAGCGGGGGTAAATGTTTAAATCAAGCAGACATCAAAATGTCAAGTAAATAAAGCCCTTGGGAAAACAGGGTCATCAATCAGTTCATTCCTTACCCACTTGCCTGAACATCAGTATGAAATTGGTTGCTTCTGAGACAAACTCAACTAAGAAAAGGTAATTGATTTTACAGTGATCCTTAATTGGCATTAATATGTGCACTGCATTTGGACAGGGCATAGTAAAAGCCCCGACACAACCAAGGGACCCATTACAGCTGTACTAATATGCCCAAGCAAAACAGCCCTAATGGGGCAGCCAGTAGATACCATCTACTGCCAAAAATCTCTGTAAAGGACTTCCAAAGGAGCAAGGAGAGGCCAGTCCAAATGGCAATGCTAACTTACCCCAGAATGTGTCATTTCCCAACCAAATCTGAACTTGCTGGGGAAGAGGAAAGTAAATTAGAATTGCCTTTCCTTCCAAGCTCCACCGTAGCACTGAGAAGCACCTTAAAGCAGCTGAAAAACTAGCCAACACTAGGAAAACTGATCATTTAAAGATGAGCATCTAAATCATTGTTTTGGTATGTGAACATGCAACAAGATTTGCAGAGTTGCTGAATTCCCCTGACTCTCTTTAATCCTACAAAACCTAGAAGTGCTCAGAACTTATCGGGGAAAAAAAAAAATCACGCTGCTTTTATGTGGCTACCTATATCTGGCTTTAAGTATGTAGATTTCAGGAACAATTTTAATTAGACTTTAACTTATCCAGGGCACACACATGCACACACTTACACGCTGCGCCCCAAAGTCATGTTGAGACACACAGATTCACAATTTACACTTCAAAGCCTACAAATATATTCTGTTGATGAGTCTATCAAAGCGTTTAGTTTTTGTTACGTATAAAGAAAGAGAAAGGGTGAAGAATCAGTTCACTTCATACAAATGCCAAATTCTTGTGCTGCCGTAAAATAAATGTTAATTCTCTGGGACTATAAAAAAGGCAAGTTAAGAAAAGGTTATGCTCTGATTAACATTCCTAAGTTTCTCACATCTTCAATAACAGAAGAATCTTTCCATTCAAGATAACTAATTACAGACACTAAGGTCCCCAAAGAAAAGAGCAATAGCCTGGAACAGCTAAAGCAGGAGGAAAAAGCCATTCATTGATTTACACTTTACCCTCTCTTGTCAACACTCTGGTCTCCTATTGCACCAGTGCTGCGTGCACACACTGAAATGGGACTGTGCACCACACTGGATGAAATCATGGCCATGGGCCAGGACCACCTCAGGGCTGCAACACTTCTCCTTGAGCCACCCTCTTTGTCAACACAGAACTTTTATTTTGTTGAAGACTCATGCCAGTACTAGTTAAAACTGTTACAAAACTGATGCAGTAGATCACAACAGGCTGCATCATGCACCATGCTGTGACACCAACTGCGTCCCTGATGCGACAGTGCAGCTGCAGACCCACCCTACACCTTTCTTCCTATGGAATTATTGGCGCTGACAATTATGTCTGGATGTATTAGTTGTTCTGATGATATTGGTATAAAATGCAGTTCTGCAAGTTCCGTAAGTTTCTGGCTTAAATATCTGGCTCCAAGGCCATGGAATTAGACGCAGCACGTGGCCTCAGAAGGGCATTATGTACCCACCTTACAAAGCCTGTTCTCATGCAAAAAAAGGAAAAGAATGAAAATGACACGTTAAAACCGCACAGTAAACAGATTTGTAGAAATTATCCTAAGATCACGTTAATTCAATAAGAAAAGCAGCTGCTATTTATTTTCCACAGCCAAACGGAAATACCAGTATTCACCACATGACAGTCAAAAAAACCCAAACCGCTATTTCCCTGCTGAAATTGTTCACATTTTGCTATCCAATGTTTCAGGAAGCAAATTATTTTCATTTTGGCCTCCCACTGCCTCTGCAACATCAGAGAATGTCTCTCCCTGTTGGAAAAACAATAGGAGGCAAAGAGGAAAGCAGCTTTTTTCCTGAGACTTTGGGCTAAAGAACACCATCAATTTCAAAATTACAACAGTGGCAAAGTGCTTCTTTCAATCTGGTCCTTTCATTTTTGCCTCCTGCTGCTGTTCCTATTGTCAAAGTGGCAGCAGGAGGCAGAAATGAAAAGACTACTGCCGGCAATCACCCTTGGGCAAAGTGTTAATAAGAAGTGAAACACCCCTGTACCATAACAAATTCCAGAGGTAAGAAATTGGGGTTTGTGCATCTCTCGTGTGTGTAGTGCCATGGAGGATCAGCCCATCAGCATAACTCTGATTGATCAGGCATCAAGGAACCAAAGTGTTTGGGCTGGTACTTAGGAAACAACGAATGAAACTGAGTATTGCTAGAAAAGTAATAAAATACAACAAAACCAAACTGACAAAACCCACCAGATAACTCTACTGCAAGTAAGAGGAAAGGAAACTACTCAACTGGGAAAAGTTGGGGCAATTTTTCAAGACATTGGGTAAACGGGTTGAGTTGTAAGGGCACAAGGACCCAAATGCTCGCCAAGCTAACCTAGAATGTTTGAATCCAAAGAGCCTGTTGGCATGTGAGGGGAAACAGGAGAAAAGACCAAAGCCGAGTGCTTAGTGCTACCAAGATTTTTACAAATTTCAACAAATTTGCTGAGCCACCTGAAGACCAGTGCAGTATTTCAGAGCTATTCACCTAAAGAACAGCAGGAAGGTATAGTGCAACCAGAAAGAAACCACTAACAACCCTCCTTCCAAACACCCTGCAAGCCAGAGAGAAGCTTTAGAAAAGGGTGACTATAACTAATTAACTAAGCCAGCCAAATAATCACCTCTGTCTTGTGCCCTTTAGTGAGGTTTCCAAAGAACCCAAGTTGCCCAACTGCAAATTAGTGTCCTCCAAACATAACTTATTTAAAACTGATGCCTTCGTTACATGAAAGAAGAAGCTCAGTCCCCAACTGAGCAGTATCTGAAGGTGTCTCTGCTTACAGCCCCCAAGGCTGTCTCTGGTAGTTGGGCACTGCAAGGATGACCAAATTGTATCATTTTTTGAAGAAGTATGGCTGTTAAAGGGATAGTTTAAGCTAGATCTAGGAAGTTTTAAGCAGCTGGAGTAAATCAAGATAGAGGGCAGGAGCTGTGTCTTGGTCTGTCCCTGCTTAAGGCTTTAAAGAGAACATATTTGCCAAGATTATCCATGTGTTTTTACTACCTTTGTGGTTACAAGAGTTCATTACGAGAGAGCAAAATTGTATTCCTCCGAAGACCTTGGAAAAAGAAGTGTGAACAAAGTTGACTTCATCTACAGAAGTTCTTTAAAATCAGAGAAAACAACTAGGAAATGAATAAAGAAGCTACTGAAAAGGAATATGATATTATTTTTCATTGCATGAATTAAATAAAAGAGAGGAGGGTTTTCTTCTTCAAGGAGGAAAAGGTTGTTTTGTTCTTAGGTCAGAGTTCTTCACTGACTCAACCTGTACAAAATCCTTGTCATATTAACTTTCAGGACATGCAGATAAAATCAGTCTGCTGAAATCAACGCAAGCATAAAGAACAGCCTCAGGGGAAAAAAATAGATTCTATCTATATCATTAAAATATTACCAGACTTTTAAAACATTACTATTCCTCTTGCAGTTGTGCTTATCTTCTGAAGAGTGTAAGACCTGTCTACTTCATGTAATACTCTAGTTATTTTGTGGCTGGTACCATCAAGCTTTTCTAGCTGTTTCTACCTCTAACAGTATTTTGCGATACCACGCTGAAAACATTTATCAAACGATGCACAACTCCTCCTTTGGACTGCACCCCAACGCCTTCTCAATAACTTGTCTGTAACTTATTCATTTACAAACAAAATTGACTGTGTCTAATCTCCATGAAAAAAAACCCAACAATCTAATAATTTAATGTCTGTATGCAGCTTAGTGTATTATAAGATAGGGCATTGCTATGCCAGGTTAGTATGCCATTAGCTGGCGGATTCTCAAGCATCTGACATGCAAAGTAGGTCAATTTCTACCCATATAATTCTGATTATGTCAAAATATTTATTCATGAGTTTCCTAATTCAACATACTTCAAATAAGTCATATTTATGTAAAAAAAACACATCTAAATTATGGTTGCTAACAACTGGGTTATTGCAGCTTCAAACACTCTGGTAATCCAGAGACGTGGATAATGTTTTTCCTTGCAACATACTACATAGAAACAGAATTGGTTTTATTTCCTATTTGCCATTATTTGTAGTCTGGTTTCCCAAGAGAACAGAGTAACACAGCCACACACTCCATGGGTGTAGTGGGAATGTGCAAAGCAACAGAAACCCTCATCCTCCCTTCTCATGCCCGTTCTTCCATGCATTAACACTTGAACCTTCGGGCCAATTTCAGTCAGGTCTCATCTACATTATGAATTTTTCACTTTAACGGTCAGGGGAAAATAGGCAGCTGAATAGATGAGAGAGACCCTATTAATGGATTTGCTGATGAAAGGCCACGCTGTGAGCTTGTCTTTCCTTAGAGCTTAGATCAACATCAAGACCCAAGAAACCAGGCTTCCTCAGTTCCTCAACTCACAAAAGTCTTTCCATCAAAATTAAAAGATTACCAGGAGGAAAGGGGGGTATACAATGACTTACATCATCCACATGCTCAACAAGATCTAACCCCTTCCAGTGAGAGATTAGGAACGACTCCGAGCTGCAGGTAACGCTCATGCAATAACAGGGAGATGGAAAAATTCCTTACCCAGCCAAGGCCATCTGTGACTAGTTGATCATATAAAGACAAGAACAAATAGCAACTCCATGGTTTTCAGTGCTGCTGCAGGCAAAGAAAAGGTCTTCAAGATCACCATTTTCTTCATTCCACTGTACTGTGCCGCAGCATTCAGATTACCCATGGATTTCCTCTTGCTTTCACCAGTACTTGCTTTTATCAGCACCCACGTGATGGATTCCACTTTTTACCAACCATATCCCTATTAAATATCCTAAAAACTTTAGGCCTGGCAGAAGTAAAATCTTTTCACTTTCCTCCCCAAGTAAGTGCTGCCTAAGCCTATATTTCATCTTCTAATATACCACCAGGAGGTGCAACGGAAAAATGGATAGTACTACCATTCCTAAGGCAAAAAACTGTGAGCCTAATTCTTTGCTATACTATGTTTTCTTTTACGCCATTCTAGCACCATACTGGTAAGTCAAACTGAAGAGACACTCCCCACAGCAATGCCCACAGCAAGATGCAAAAGGCACAAAGGCCGCATGCAGGTTCTCCTCCTAGGTCATATGGAACAGCTTATACATATCTATAATCTATAGGATTCTTTGCTTCCAGGACAGAGAGGAAGGAACAGCTTTACCTTCAGTTAAGAAGCTGTCCCTGAACAACAGAGAAAGACGCACAAGACTTAAAACCTTTTGATGGTCTTCTACCTTTGTGTATTAACAAACCTTCAGTTTGTCTTTAAACAATCAAGAAAGGCTGCACCTGAAAAAAATCATTAGAGGATGACGCTCTAAGTCATCAACCACACAGCTACTTTTATAAGCTTTTAAATACAAATGCGTGTTTCTGGCCACCATTTTAAGCAGCTGTGTACCACCCTTGAGAGTTCAGTCCTCTGACACCTGCAGGAGCTGTACAAAGACCTGAGCACATAACAGCCATTACTCCTGTATTTGCTTGAGGTACCACATATGCACACAGCTATGTTCTGTCAATGACCTTTTTAATCAAAGAAAATAAAAGGAGGGCATTAACACTTTTAAACGCTTTCAATTACCAATGTCCTAATATTAATTTTCTAAATGTTCTTCTATAGGGGTAATCAAACTGCGATCTGTGTTCCCTTTGTCTGGCTGCTTCTCATGCTAGGATTTAAATGCTATGTTTTATTTCATCTGTAATAGTTTTCCCTTAGACCTTTCTGGTGGAGTCTGCAGGCATTCAATATAATCTGATTGTTGATTAAGTCCGTAGCAGTTATTTAACTGCCTATTGGACTGCTTTGAAAGAAACACAACGGTGGCTAACAAGACTAATCTCAGAACTACCATTTCACAAAAATTCTTTTAAAATTTAAATGCCAATTCTTTCTTCAGCCACCCTCCTATGTGATACCACAAAAAAAAAAAAAATCTGTTCAATATTAAAATCATCAGCAGTGAGCCTGAAGTGGTAGAGCAAAATACAAATTCAGGTGTTGAAAAAATATTTCCACTGCATAGACATTGTAGTTAAAAGACTACTGTTATATAAAAAACCGTTCATATTTTAGAAACCCTAACAGTATAAGACAAGGCAAGTTACAGCAGATGTTGTAAGATGAGAAAGACTTGATCCTTGGGATCATATTTTGGCAAGTAGCAATTTAAAAATTATGCAGACCTCATTATGCAAATTCTGACACTGCCTTTTGGCTGCTCTGCACTGCTTCTTCAACACAAATTTCAAGTTCTTTACCTAAAACTTCAATACTTTCCTTATGAAAATGCGTGGGTTTGACTTTGTTTCAGATGATCTGATTTCACCTTTTCACCATCTCAAATTTTAGGCATTTGTAAAGCAGAGAGTACAGACGCACGTGTGCATGCACGAAAGGGAGATGTTTCAGCTTGACTTCAATTAGAACCACCTCGTCCAGCAACGCTCGCAGGATTGGCCTTGGTCAGGATTGAGCTGACTAAACATCCATCTGCATAATGCCACTGGAAAGCTCAGCAAAGGAGTTAATAATAGTAGACAAAACAAGATTCATTTAATCAGCTATGTATTTCTCTGATTATAACAAACAAAGAAACAGGATTGTATGACAATTTCGAGAGCTTGGTAAACTTCAGCAGTGCCTTGTAATGAAGCCTTGGCAAGAAATAAGTGAAACACAAAGATTTTTCATATTGAGGCTGTGTAAACAGTTTCCACTTTTAGAAATGTATCCTAGCAACTCACAGAAATGTGTTTAAAAGACAGCTGGACAAAAACATAATTTGGAATAAAAACAGATGTAATTGCTAAACCAGCGAGTTTGGTGGTCCTGAACAGGTCTTGCAGCCACATCTCAACATGATTCAAGACGATGAGAAAAGAAACGCCAGGACAAACAGATGTTTTAAAACTAACATCTGCAGGAAAAACTATTAAAAAGTGCATCAGAGTTGGTGGAAATGATTCTGAATTTTGTATTCCTTTCTTACTGATGTAGAAAATCTCTTTGGCTTCCAGTACAAATGCCTGCTGGACCTACACCTTGTGTTTTATATTTGCATGTTGTCAGACAGAGGTGTGAGATGCACAACTGAATTTTATTTATCAGGTGTTCACACAATTCCATTGCAAATCAAATCTTTTTTATTTCATTTTTCAGGAGAAAACTGAAAGAAATGACTTGTATAATAATGCACAGACCTTGATTAAATGTCTAATCCATAATTCAATAGAGAGATTCTGCTGACATCACCAGCAACGAGAAAAGGTTCGTAAAATCTATCATGAACACAAAAGGAGCCTAAACTATATTCCAGGATTAATATTCAGACCACAATTGCATAAGCATTATTGGTGATGGGGATAAACCATGCTTATACACAACAGGTCACCTTATAAAAAACCCCAAGAAGATGAAACATGAGAGAAGAGCATCCTGCTCCTGAGATGCAAACACAGAATACTCCTCAGAACATACTCAGTTTTACTGTGGAGTATTATTTTGCTTTCCAATGACTGCTTACATGTAAACTACAGTACATGGCGTATACAGAATAAACTATCAGGCTGTAAATTCTGATACTGTTGGGTAATTAGCTCAGTCACAAATCTTCACAACTGCACTCAAAAGTGGTTGTATATGGCAGCAGATACCAGAAAGTGAGCCGCAGACTGGGTCCCAGTTTGGTGTTCAAGGACTGAGCAAGCAATTCTAGGGAGAGGAGGAAGGGTTGGGGTTTTTTAGGGGGTGAGGTTGTTTTCTGAGCCAACACTTACCATAAATTTCCCTGGGTAGCTTAGCTATCAAGAGGAAAGTTTATTATACTGAACATCTAATGGGTAAGATGTTTTTTTTTAAACTAGCATAGATACATATAACTTCCTCAAAATTTACATTTAACAGTTTGCCAGAGGATATTTTTCCACAAGAAATACCAGTTAATTTTCAGTCTCGCACAGCATCCTGAATACTCAAAGAAAGGCTCAACTAATTCTTTGATTTTTCATTTCTCCAAAGGTTGAGTTTTAATAATTCTATTATGAATTTTGTCAACAGATACATTACCAAACCAGTATTACACACTGCAACATATTACACGTTTAATTTTGTTTCAGTTGATAAAATTCCTGTCCTTTATGATATATTCCCCAGGTTGCATACAAGGGGCCAAATCCAGAAATCTGTTTTTGATTCCTAGAAAGGAGTCATGATCTGACAGACAGCAAGCTCTAGCTTCATAAAACTCACCTTTCTAGTGATATAAAGTAAGTTATTTCTCCGAGAACACATTTCACACTGCTCTGTTAATAATCACAGTTCACTGAAGGACCCCCCATCCTGGACATGACTATCTCAAGCAGAATTTCCATACCACAGCACCCAAGACTAAGTACCAACCAAAATATAAATTATCCTCTGGAGATCCACTGACTGGAGATGGATGCTAAGGCAATCAGCATCCTGTGTTCAACATGTCAATACAGTTCCTTAAGTTTGGTGGGATGGAAAAGCAGACAGTGATACCACCCTGAAACACCCTCCCAGACCCCAAGGAGTCCTGCACTGGAAGGGGCAGCTTTGCAAATCAGTGGTCTCTGATCTATTTTTTAATTCATTGACCTTGCCCAACTGCTTTTTGAACTTCAAGCATCCAACACAAACCTGTTGCCCAAACCATCCCATGGCAAGGAGTCCTGCGGTTTAGCAATGCAGTGGATGAAGAACAGTGTCCTTCTGCTCCCTCTGAACCCAGCTCCCATCAGCTCTCGCTCGCCCTGTGTGGCTTCTGCTCAAAAAAACAGCGAATACTTGCTCACTTGGTTTTGTAGTAGTAAACTTTCAGATGTCTCCAAAGTGGCGACTGAGAAACGAGAGCCCATCACTGCATACAAATTTATTACTATTTTTTCCTACGATGTGCATTGTTTTACATTATTAGCATTGAATTGTATCTGCTGTTTTATTGCCCAGTTATTCAATATCATCATACCTTTCAGTGCTTCACTGTTATCTTTCATTTCTACCGCTTTGGATAGTATTTTACTGCTAGCAACCATCCCTGCCTCTCTATCTGCCCCTTTCCTGGCTTATGTTACTGGTTCAGGGTGACTGACATCAGTCCTCTGGCAATGCAAATGAAGATCACCATTTTATTACCATTTCCCCTCTTTCCCAATTAATTTATTACTTCTGAACTTTAACACTTTTGGACTCATGCCACTTCTCAAGAAAAGCACCAAAAAAAAAAAAAAAATCAGATGAATACTAAACTGAAATTCAAATGGAGAGCACACCTAACACTACATTTGGATTTATTTTAGAAAAACCTTAAGATATTTTGTTCTAAATAGAGTTACTGACCTAGAAACATATACTCATCTCTGGAAATAAATCAAAATTCCTCCTACATTAATCTAATTGCACCAGTGGAAGCTAAGTAGTCCCTTAAGTAATTTAAGTTTCCTTATTGGGGGGGGCAGAAATCAGACCTTCTCCATCACTGGGAGTGTGTTTTGTAGAACAAGCTACTTATGATTAATTTCTCTGTTTGCAACAGTAAAGGCATTTTCCCTTAAAACAGGAATAGGTGACAGCAGATAATCTGGGTGTTAGTGAGCACTGTAATAAGCAAGTAAATAAACGACTTCAAAGTATATAAAACAGTCTAGGTTTGTTTTGGTGTTTCTTAGGTTTTTTTTTACTGTCACTGCCATAAAACTCCCCACAAAAATTGCTGATTTCTGAAATATAGTAAGCCCAGAAACGAGGAACCTTTTTTAGAGGTAGCTGTAACAAAGAAAGTGGAAACTTTAAAGAATTGATGATCCTGCTGGGTTTCTTACCTCCTACTTCTGTAATCATGAAGCTATTTTATAAAAGGGCAGCAGCACCAATCATCAAAATCATCCCCCTTTTCCTGCGGTGCCAGTATTTAAAAAGAAGGAGGAACCCTTGCTCTATGCCCAAAAAAAGGGGTGCAAATCCCAGGAGGGTTCAGGTCTCTTGTCTTAATTAGAGGCAAATGTAGCTGCATAGCTTGGTGCCAGGTACCACAAATGCAGAGCAGGGCAGGATGTCAGACTCCTGTCTTGGTCTATCTACAGACTGTTCTGCACCTCAGCCCAGATTTGGCTCTCCCCATGTGATACAGAATGGGCATGGGAGCTGTTGTAGTCTGGACTCCATCAACGGAATGAGGAGATGGGGGACCACGTGCCTTAAAGTTTGCATTGCAACGTTCAGTCCCTACATACGTGATATAAGAAACACTTACACGTCTTGTTATACACAGGTTGCAACATGACTTCTGGAGGTCATGCAACCACGCTTTGCAGTTTGCTTAAGGGCAAATGTAAACTCTTAAGAGAAGTCTCCTCTCCCTTTTACCAGTTTGTTCAAAAACTTCTTGCTTCTTTTCAAACACAAGGCATAAGTACTCAGAATAAAATTTCAACCCCATGACCGCAAGGAGAAGGCATCTCTGTCGACTGAGGTACCATTCCTCTAGCAGCTGTTTAGCAGCGTGACCCAGTTGAGATTTAAGATCAAGGACAACCAGGGAACCTTGTGTCACAGAGCACCAGAGAATTTATTAGGGCCTGTGATTTCTTGTGAATCCTTTTTCCTTAGACAAAATGTTCTCTACAAATAGCTCTTTGTCTAGAGTAATTATTTGGGGATTAGGAAGCGCTAATAAAACCCTCTCTTGAAAGGCTGGATGAATTTGAGATGATAACAAGGTTGTGATGTGCCTAAGGGAGCAGGGGAATCTTTCTGATTGTAATTTAATCAACCTTGATTAAAAGAAAGAAACATTTACCTGTACCCTGTTCAATAAATTTTGATAAACGTCTACATTCCAGCAGGCAGCCAATCTATTCTACCTGGAGTGCTTACTGTAAACAGGCTAAACTCAGATTTCCTCTACTTCTGCTCTACCCCAAGAAAACCAAAGGAAAACATGATGGTACAGTATATATGCTGTATATATCATAGAATCATAGAATCGTCAAGGTTGGAAAAGACCCTTAAGATCATCGAGTCCAACCGTTAACCTATCACTGCCAAGTCCATTGCTATACCATGTCCTCAAGCACCACGTCTATCCGTCCTTTAAATACCTCCAGGGATGGAGACTCAACCACTTCCCTGGGCAGCCTGTTCCAATGCTTGACCACCCTTTCTGTGAAGAAGTTTTTCCTAATATCTAACCTAAACTTCCCCTGGTGCAGCTTGAGGGGGAAATATGCTAAACCCCCTGAAGAATACTCCTAAAAACCAAAACACAGACACAAACAGTGTTCTTGAGAGACATGGTCCCGATTCCTGCTTTTAATATACTCCAAATCCATATATCGGTATCGGGAATAACTGCTTGCTTAGATTAGGGATATATAGCTAGCAGAGCAGTACTGATGCATTCCCACCGCATTCAGCCCTAAGCATCACTGCAGTGGTGTAAAATTAGACTTGCAACTCTAAGGACTTTGCTTCTCTGAGTCTGCAGAGGAAGGACCACTGCAGAGCTTCTGGCTTCCTGCTCACCGACAGCGTTTGGATAGAGTCTTCTGCAGCAGCGCAGACTACTCTTGATGAACTGCTCCCACAGTAATCATCTCTAAAGGAAGAGTAATTTATATTAGCTACTTTTTCTTGATATGCTGCAGCTGAGGGGACAACAATAAATAGTAATTATCTGTACTCTTCCCAAAATATCGAGTCTCTGAAATTCCAATTATTTGTTCTCATATACACCAGAGCTCACCATCACTGTAAATATTTCCACCATTTCTTTCAGTCTTTGAAAGAAAAGCCTATGTAGCGGAAATCTAAGGATGCAATAGATTGAATATGAATAGCTTATTACTTCTGCAAAGTATCTTAATTATTGTAGGTCTTACTAATCCAGACAATTAAGGCTTGATTAGGCTAAAGTTATCTTTCCTACTTTAGTCATGTAGTTACTTCTATTTACATCAAGAGCCCTAAGTTGCATATACTTAAAAAGACACCAAAATAGTCAAAGAAATACTTACCTTCCAAGTGAATGACTAGAGAAATATATTAGTCAGTGTTGCTTAACCAGAATAAATCCTAGCAATTGACTGAATTTTCCATATTCTTTACACAAGCTGAAACAAGCCAATTCCTCTAAGATTTTAGACCCTGAGTTTAAATAGGTCAAAAAACAAGAGCACTGAAAATTAAATACACTCTGCACACAATACAAATTAACATATTGCAAAATCACCTTCACTAAATGCAAATGGAAGATGAGATTCTGATATGCTTACTCCGGTATTAATTTGAGTGTGACTGCTGATGAACTGAGGTGCTAATT
Organism: Platalea leucorodia; assembly: GCF_965183815.1. Lineage (NCBI taxonomy): Eukaryota > Metazoa > Chordata > Aves > Pelecaniformes > Threskiornithidae > Platalea > Platalea leucorodia. Next base: position 25,701,822 of record NC_138827.1, on the reverse strand, counting down.
AACTTGTAAAGCTATCAGTATTTGGTTTTAACTGATTGGCTGTATTACAGAAATCCTAGGATGCTCAGAATATCTCAAAAAAAGAAAAACAAAGCTAAAAATACTTAGGTTCTCGCTGTTTTGAGGCACTAGTGGTTTTAAAAGCAACAGAAAGGAAATCCAACAGATACAAACTGCTTTGCAAAATAATGAAGTGAATTAAATTAAACTATAGCTTGGTGAAAATCAGTTAGGAAAACAGCACTAATGATGCTAACAACGGAATATAACATCTCTCTGACTACGCCACACATTCAATAAGCACACTGTGCACATAAAACAATGTAGTGAGTGCAATAAACATAAACCACAGTAAAAAGGAGAATGTGCACTTTATATTAGGCAGTATACAGAAACCTAGACCAATTATGTACATAAAATATTGGTATATGCTTCACACATACGCAAGTAAAAAAACAATGAAGAAAAAGCAGGGCAGCAGGCAACATTTTCAAGATGAAAAAAGTCCAAACCAGAACAACAGGAGCTAATTAAAGAGCACATGACATAGCAGGCTCTTCCCTCTCCCTTACCTTGTTTCAATACCCCTTCAAAATATATTAAGCAACATCAAATGAGGCAGGAGATCATACAGTTGTTACTCTTTTCCCTGCTTATGAATACCAGTGTAAACTGACAGCCCAGAAGCTTTTGTTTTATACACTTTTCCCCGTTCTACTTTTTGACTCCGTGGTGCCAGTTGGATACAGAAGACTCCCAAAGAGGCACTTCCACATCTGGCACAGAATAAAGTTTAACATCTGAAAGGCAGAGGGGCATACTGTCACCTGCTGAAAACTGCGGGGTGACAATACTGGGTAGGATTGGTGGTCTCACAAGCTGGGATACGTATTAGAGCTTGATTACTGCACTGAAAAACCAGCCATTGGCAATTACAGCATAGCTAAAGGAAGGAACCCACCTGTTACTAGATCATTTATGCACCATTTTGTGTTAATTAAGTATCATCTATACCAAATTTTAAGCCTGGATGTCACACAGTTAATACTGAACAGAAGACAGTCACTAGCACAGGAAAGAAATATATAGGCAAACCAATTAGCAGGGGAAAAAAAACGCTCGAAATTGTTAAATACAGATCCTTAAGTGTCTTAATACATAAATAGTTAATTAAGAATAATTTACAGAAACAATTATGATTACCATATTAACACTAATTGTTCTACACAGGAAGACAGCATTGTATAAAGCAAGATTGCCTGCCCATTACTTCAACGCATAAAAATGTCAAGGGACTTTCTTTGTTCTCCTTAATTCCCTTCCAGTCTTTTACCATCTCAAGACAGAAGGACTCTAAAACAAATTCATAGAACGGGGGTTAACATATTAAACACAACATCTGCCTACTTTTATTGAAATAAGTCAAGTTATTCAAAATATTCACCCTTTTTTCCCCTCCTTCATGAAAATACATCACTTAACAATCCTGCCCACGAAAATGTGTTATTGCTAATGTTGTACGGATAACAAGTAGTAAGATTAAGTAAACATGAAGAGACATAATTATGTCTACATACAATTTAAGTCTTGAAATTTTAAATTCAGTGAAAAAGTCTTCAAAGAGAAAAGAAACAGTGGATAAAGAGGGGAAAAAAGACTGTCAAAAATTAAACGCAGGAGGCATGAAAAGAAGGCTTTCTGCTCACATTTTTGATGTCAACATTGTTTTCTCAAACCCTATAGACGGAAATAGAAGTTAAGTGCATGTATCCAAGCACAGAATCTGGCCCTTCAGCTCAGGGCTGCCGTGCCTGGTTGAGTTTAATTTAAGCCTTCTTCAAATTGCCTCCCCTGTTGCCTATCTGCCAGCAGCCAGCAGCTTTCTCCGCACAGCATGCCCTGCCTTCAGGGCAAGGAAGGAGGGGAGCAGCCGCTGCAGCTCACGTTAGCACAGGATTTTCAGCTGCTGCAAACGGTTGCAGGTCTCCTGGTTCCCGCTCCTAAGAACTAGGCACCTTCTCACCCACGAGTACCCAAAAGTTACCTGCTTTCCACTACAAATGTCCCCGAGTAAAACAACTGTAGATGTGAACATCTTCTCCTGGATCTCAGATACGAGTATTTCACATCAGCCTTCCAAAATTTTTTTCACAGGAGAAACAGGGACTTTAAGATTGGAATATTTAAGCCGTGTGTCCCACCAAGTCAATCCAAAACCCCCATTAACAAAAACACTACTACAACCACCCCCCTAAATACGGTTACCTTCTATTCGCTCATTTAAAAGACAACCAGACCAGTGTCCTTGGAAATTGAAAGTAATATGCTACAAAACAGTTGGTTTTCCTCAACCTGTACGACAAAGATGCCTGCTATCTCCTGTCTGCCTGTTCCAGGAAGAAACAAAAAATAGAAACAGAATATTTATTTACATTTACACTTGCTTTTCCTCAATTGGCATGTAAATTAGAAGCAGGTGTGGAAGAAAAACATAGATGTTTTAAGTTGTTAACATCTCATGGGCCAATTCCCTCACCTTCTACTGAAGTTAGATACACGCAGCACTAAGAGCTCTATATAACCTGGTCAGGTTAGCTCTCCTTCTCCAGATAAAAAAGGAAATATTTCAAGAGAACTGAGATGTATCCAATACTTAAAAAAAATTTATAAAGTTATTTGCTTCATGATGGGTAAATACTGAATATTGACCTCAGAGCCTAACACAGGAGAGGAGACTAAGAGAACTTTGTTTTTTTCCCTTTTGTCAGCTCCAAGGTAGAAGAGCATAAAGCTGGTGTCTAAGTACACAAGGAGGAGACAAACACCAGAAATGGCCTTACATAAAGACTATGTCAATGTACTTTGGATACTTAACATTTATGCTGGCAATTGCAAGGGTGATGGAATAGCTGGAACAAGGAGCTTCTAAAGCTGTCTTTTGCAGGAGTAGTGGGCATGTGGAAACAAGGCAATACAAACTATTCACTCGGGTAGCTTCCTCTGAGGCTTATTAGATTTATAGGGGAAATAAGGGAAGAGAGCTCTGGAAGATGATATGGTGATACAAATCCGAGAAACCGGCCATAGGCTTGAGTAGAAGAACATCTTCTACCATAGTGACACACAGTGGGGATCAGGAGAGCAAAGAAAGAAGCTCAAGAAAAAAATGCAGCAGCCACATTGCAACTGGAAAGTCATCTGCCAGGCGTTCAACCATGTTGGTTGCTCACAGGCTAGTCTAGCATACGCAGAAGGTAACTGGAAACAGCAACATGACACTGAAGAAACAGACTACAATAAACTCCTACATCTATTTTGTATAATTATCTCTGTGAAGGGCTGGACTCGTAGTTCCTCCCAATCCAATGATCTCATGGAACAGAAAGTTTTAAGTTCTTGCTGTAAGAAGACAAATGAGCTTCATTTAGCAAGAGCAGTAGATCCTGATGCCTCCGTACAGTCAAGTGTTAATCACTAAAGCTATGCTTTTCAAGGTTACAGAAGTCTCAGTAACTATGACAGCCCCAAACTCAGCACTACCTGTGTTGTTCTAGCTCAGTCTATAAGGCAGTATTAGCCCATTTTTTTCTAATTATGGCCCAGAGAAATACCAGGGCGGCAGCAACCTCTCCAGGCTGGCCTGTCACATGAGAATTACTCAATTTGGGGCTTTTGCTAAAATAGGTTGCAGGAATTAAGCTCTTCTACCTTGAAACCGAGTCTGAAGCCGCAGCCTAAACCTCTACGTAATCTTTTCCTAATCACCACCTCCTTAGCTTACCTATAATTAAATTGACGAACACTGGATCTTAAATAAATGCACCACCACAGCAGAAGAACTAAGCAGACTTTAATACTGTTTGTGTCACTTCAAAATTCCTCAGACTTAAAAAAGCAGTAGAAATACGCACTCATTTATACAAGGGTATCTGCTCACAACAACGCTAGACATGCCATTATTATCCTCTACAAGCTCATCTTTTGAATAATGAAGCAAAATCGGAAAACAAACGCTAAAGATGGACAACTGACTTCTACTGTTTCTTACATTCAAATGCTTTCTTGTACACACTAAAGCGTATACTTGACCAGCAGCCGGACAAGTGCATGAGGAAATCCTGTGCACGACAGCAGGCACTTTAATGTGCTAGTTTACCTATTTGGCACACCTCTGTTGACAAACAGGATTTTCAGGCCAGCTTATTAATAATGATTCTGTGTGGAGCTACTGAATAACAAGAATAACTACTGAAAGTCCTAACGCACCTCTGGTCTCGGTATTAGACCCCCCCGGATTTCTTAGGCTCCCTTCAATGCTCCCCTGCAGCCTCCTGTCATTACGTGCAAAGCGAGCAGCAGGTCGGTGTGCTGAAATCAGACCTCAGCATTTGAGAGCTTCACTCCAACAATGCTGGCTAATGAAAATGATGGCAGAGGAGAAGAGAACGGTAATGAGACATTTTAAAAAAGTCACACGTGCTTGCGTTAAGGTGTGGAAGCACTGAGGCGCACTACCTCATTTTTTCAAATAGACTGAAGTCTAATGACTTCTGTAACAACTCCAGAGGCTGCTATCCAGGTACGGACACCTTCTGATTTAAAACAACTCGTAACATGGAAGTAGCACTTGGAAAAACATGAACCCTGTGCTGCCGCTGGCTGCCTCCCCTCCTTGCACAAAGGCTCAAGGGGAGGATCATAGTGCAGGAGTGGAAAGGACGAGGACCTACCCACCAGTGCTCCAGAGCGCTAGACTGAGCTTCTCATCCATGGTCAAAGGATCCCACTTAACCACAGACTTCTGTTTCTCACTGTGAACTTTTATCCTTTGACCACAATCTTTACTGCCTGCACTCATCCCTGTTCCTGTGCAGTCAGCCTACCCACAACGTGAAAAGGCAGAGGTGACCTTTTCCCACACGCCTACTGATTCAGAGAGTAATATTTAACATTTAAATGAGGCACAGTAGGTAAACATTTACAGCTGCCCTATCTCTGACTCTAACTCACTGGCTAGCACACAAGTCTTTTGTCTCTCAATTCCGTCAACAGAGTAGCAAAATCCATTATCAGAAAGATTCTGGATGTGACTGGACAGGATTTTGTTCCCTGTTGGTTTTGTTTGTTTGTTTGTTTGTTTGTTTGTTTTAAACAGGCTATCCAGGTATTCAGACTAAGTGTCCATTATTTAAAGAGAAATTTTTCAGCACTTGTATCTTGCAGCGGCGAGTTCCATGGGACATACATCAATTTCATTTTTTTAACTTAAACTTACTGCTCTTCAGGTTTTACTTCTTGTTTGATCTATTAGCATGAAGCATCTGATTTATCTTTGCCAACTCTCTGCACTAACCACTCTAATTTTATCCAACTTCTCTTGTGTCTTTCCCTATCTACCATCTTTTTGAGTATGCTTCCCTGGAGCATAATGGCATTACAAAACTTTTGCAATTCTTTTTTATTTATTCTACTCTCCAGACATACTATGATATTGTCAGCATTAAGGGGCAGGCAATTAATTTTTCTCTGTATGGAGGGAAAAGATAAGAAGAAATCAGCTAACTTTACAGGGCAGAGATTAAGGAAAACTTTCTGTCTTGCACTTGGACCATAGGAACACCCACCTATCGATAATATGCTTCGTCATTAAAGTTTTTACAAGAGCAGCTTAGACAAACATCCGTCTGGCATGGTCCAGATCTCACCTCTGTGATTTGTCAAGGATTTTCAAGCCCCATAACTCTATAAAATTACATCAAATTAATTTTCTACTATCATTTAGATATTTCTAAGCTAATGTTTTTAAGGGATAAATGGAAGCATTTATAATTTACCCACCACCCCCAGCTGCCAGGAAGTCTAATGTATACCATTCCTAGAAGAATCTATTAAGCCAAGATATTTTTATTTGAAGACTGCAAACTTAATATCATCCATGACTTGAGTCAAAAAGTTTACAGCTTGCTTCTTAGCCTTCCCCCTGCAACCATTCTTTGGAGACATCAGTTCTAGAGATACTCTTTCTATTCCCGGGCATCAGTTTGCTGCGTTTCTTTCAGGTGAAAAACATATCCAAGCTGAGTACTCTCTCACTGAACTGCATAGGATTCAGCTGAGCCAAAAGAAGTACAATATTTTTCACTTTATTTTCTTAAGAGCAATTATTCACCATGATTTTCTCAGGCACGGTGCTGACTCAAATGTAAGTATATAGTTATATGTAAAAGTAAATATATAGTTGTATATTTTGCCCTATGTATAGGAAAGTTCCCTAGAGTACCTTTAAGTAATGTCATTGTGGTTTGTCTTCTAACCTAAGACCTTCATTATGCTCCTGTGGAGGAGAAATATATGGCTATGGCTGTTCATCATTGAGCACCATCAATGCCACATTTCCTCTATTAAGTTGGCAGTTTACAAGGCAAAGGATTTTATTGGGGTTTTTTTTTCTTAGTCATCCCTTTTCCATTCTTATGTTTTGTAAGCTTGTCTTCTAAAGAGACATGATGCCCAAACTTTTGTCTTTCTTGTTAAAATGATTCAAACTACTAATTGCAATCATATTCAATAGAATACAAAAGATAGCAAGTTCCCATAGATTCTATGACGATCAGAAGCCAGAAAAAGGGGAAAGATTCAAATGAGAGGCCTCACTGAGAAAAGGTGCAACACCAGTTCAATCTCATCATTACACATTAAATAATCCACATAAAGGAAAGGAAGGCTCAGCTGACACAGAATTACTCATCCTGTTTTGCTGCCAATCCTGGTCAGTTCATAATCTGGACAACAGACAACCTGCTTTGGGAACAAATGTTTCAAGAATAATTTTTACAGTACATTGGAAAGCAAAAGTAAAACCTGAAAATCCTCTACAGAATCATATCCTCATTCTCACAACATAGATGAAAGCAAAAGCACTGGAAAATAAAGGTAAAGTCAAATTTAAGTTAGAAATTATATTCAATAATGACATCATGCTCATTTTCTTTTCCAAGTACTTCACATATATGTTTATTAACTGCAGTCACACTTATGAGAACGTTACAACTCAGTTTTTTGTGTTTGTTTTTTTTTTTTAATCAAAGTTATTTTTATTTTATTTACCATTCTATTCTTTTTCTTCTTATTCTTTTTTAAACTTCCTCTTGTAGAGCAGCAGAGTTGAGGGCTAGTGCTTTGATCACTCCCCATCTCCCAAAGGCTGTCAGCAGTATCACCAACCTCCCCCAGTTTGAGCCTTTTCCCTCTACATTGGTACTTGCTGTTCAGTGACACTAGCACCTTTTTCCCAATCAAGAAGAAAGATGAACAGCCACCCGGGTAGTCAGGTTCAATTTCACTCCATAGATCAACTAACTAAGAGAGCCGCAGCGGAGTATAATTTACATCTCCCATCAAAAGTCTGAGTGTAGCTGACGGCCAACTTTACACAGCTTTGTCTGATCTTAATCCATTCCTGCACTTTGAGTTTCAGCAGCAACCAACTCAGCCCAATTGAAATGTTTTAATGTCTACTCTACAATACAAATTGCTCACTTGCTACAGAAAAGCCTATTCTTTATTTAAAAAAAAAAAAAAAAAAGGGCAACAGACAAGGTAAAACAGCATGGAGAAATAATTCAAAAATACAGATTAAGCATTCAGCTCTTACCAACAAATGCATCATGAAATCCAGGTGGATGTTACCCAGTAAACAAAAGGGCATGTCTTTCTTAATTTTAATTGGTTTCATATAATTTTTGAGAAGCAGACGTTTGCCTTTTTTAATCGCCTACAAGCCATTTCAGCTCCAAGTAAAGCATTCACAACTTTGCAGGTAGTACTGCTAGCACATCACTTAACTAGGCTGAGCATTTCCATCATCACCTAAAAATGGTTTTGCAATACAATGATATCAATTACAACTAATACTCTGATACCGTGTTGATAAAGAAAAAGTACTAACGGGACGTGGAACTCGACACCCTGATGCATTTCGCTCTTGCGCCTGCTCAGTGACAGAACCCGACACGACACCACTCAGAGCTGCAACATCGTGCTGAAGCTGTCACCTAAGGGGCTTATAGCCAGCTTTGAATTTTTCACAGAAGTGAAGCTGAGTGACAGTGAGGTAAAATGCAGCTTTTAACTCACATTGAGACTGGAAAGTCAATGAAATCCTTATTTCTTTTAGGCCCACTGGTGGCAAGTCCTTCCATAGAAACAGATAGAACTTCTCTAGTCTGAAATGCTGCAAGCCAGGAACACACAAAAAATTGAGAGTGATGCCTCCGCAGAGGATAAAATGTTTTACAAGCAGGTAGTTTTGTTGGTATCATTTAATACAGAAAAACAGCATTTTCTTTTGTAAAATCAATGTAGTGTATCTACCCTCCACTGATATATAGGATAAAACACAGAACTTGGTAACATATCATCAGAGAAACCACCTAAGGACATTCACGTCTGGGAAGACTCACGTTCAGACCGAAGAATCTTTTTTCCTTTAACTCTGACGTTATTTAGTAGCAAAGAAGCACAAAAGCCTAACTCTGGGCACCGAGTCCATAATTTTACATCTCTGGATTTCTAAGATTTACATCTGTCATAAATATCAGAAACATGACTCTTTGAAATCAAATATTAAAATGAGGGATGATACTGTAATGCGCTGTGGCATATGGTAAATTGCTGTCATTTCTGGAGAGGTGGCAGCATTTCAGTGGTGTCTGATTGCTTTATTATTTTTGCATTCATTGCCCATCACTGATGTATGCAGGTTCATTTTCATTTTTAAAAAGTAGCTCTAAAATAAAATTTTAAAAAGCACTGTTCACAACAGGCAGAGTGCACCCGTGATTTCTAGGCAGTATTCTCTGAATCTCATCTTTATTTAGTTTTAAAGTTTGTACAATACTCTGAGATGTAGGATAAAAAAAAAAGACAGAGATCCATCTCCATAGACAGTATTTACAGATGTGTACAGCATCTCTTATAATTTTGTGTTCAAACATGCCCTAAATACCTCCAGCAATGAAAAGCTCAAAGTGTACATTAGCATTATTAGTTTCTTGCAAAGTGGGTGCTCAAAAAAAACTTATTAAATGTATCAGGTTAGACCTAACATTTAGCAGCCTACTCATCTGCCCTTTCCATTCTACAGAAAGGGAAGGAAAAAAGCAATGTTTTAATTTTTCAGTAAAATAAATTAATGGAAAAATGCTTGCCTATATCCTGCATGTGAAGCATACAAGGATGGAAAGCTGTTGAAGCAGACTTTATTACCATCAACTGGAATGTTCTTTGCTTACCAATACATTATCACAGTGTGTTATTTTTCACAATGGCATCTGACTGCTCATCCCTCCTGTGTTTCTTTGTATTTACTGGTCACTACATTATCCTCCTTGTACACTAAAGGTCAGCCTGAAACTTCCTTAAGAGCTTTCTACAAAAAGTGCCATTTTTGTGCCCCCCCCCGCGCCGGTATCATAATTTACTGTAAGAGTGTCCTGGTTTCAGCTGGGATACAGTTAATTTTCTTCCTAGTAGCTGGTATAGTGCTGTGTTTTGGATTTAGTATGAGAATAATGTTGATAACACACTGATGTTTTAGTTGTTGCAAAGTAGTGTTTACACTAATCAAGGACTTTTCAGCTCCCCATGCTCTGCCAGGTGCACAAGAAGCTGGGGCACAGCCAGGACAGCTGACCCAGACTGGCCACAGGGCTATTCCAAGCCATACGACATCATGCTCAGTGTATAAACTGGGGGGAGTTGGTTTGGGGGGTGGGGTGACCACTGCTCGGGGACTGGCTAGGATCGGTCAACAGGTGGTGAGCAATTGCATTGTGCATCACTTGCTTTGTATATTCTTTTATTGTAACTATTATTATACTTTATTTCAATTATTAAACTGTTCTTATCTCAACCCACAAGTTTTCTCACTTTTACTCTTCTGCTTCTCTCCCCCATCCCACCGGGGAGGGGGGAGTGAGCGAGCAGCTCCGTGGTGCTTGGTTGCCAGCTGGGGTTAAACCACGACAAAGAGTGAGAGCTAGAACAATTCTGCATACACTATCTTACCCACACTGAACAGAAAAACATGAACATCACAAGTCACAATTTCAAATTGTGACTTTCACAGAGATCAAACTCCTCTGAGCCCATTAAAAAAGTCAGGTGAGAGTCCCCATATAGGCAATCACCTGGATTTGATATACTTGCTTTTGCTTCAAATCTTCATTTTTCTGCAACTGTGATCTCACTGTATATTTTATTTACCTAACTGCAAAGGGAAGCAAGAAAAGTGGTTTTGTAGTTCAGTGTCAAGACACACGATGGCTTAAGTAATATAGCCTTGCAGTCACTCAGTGCATACAGTCCTCAATCCTAATCAGACCTTTTCAGTTACTAGTTCTCCTTCCTGTGTTGACCCCAAATACTACTATCGTGGATGCATTAGGACTCCATAACCACACAAATGCATAACAACTGACAAAGCACAGCATTATTCTAAGCCTCCAAATTTTCCTTTGGTCTCCTAGACAATGTGCAAAGGTAAGGGAAGACTACATAAAGCCACCCTTTTAAGTTGCTATAAATCACATCTGTTGTTAAGCCATGCCTGAAAATTATCCTCAGTGTTAGTTCAATAAAGAGAAACCATTGTCAGGATCTTTTTATCAGGTTATTTTCAATTCCACAGTAGCAAAAGGATACTTGTTTTAAGTAACAGGTTAATTCTGGAAACCTTCATGGAAAGTGCATTATGGAAGAATATGCATAGAGTAACTTTTTTCAAGCAAATCTCAGACTACTGTTAGCAAGGATGAAAGCATAAGTAGGATTGTGAGGGAGCTCTTGGTGTCAGAATATATGTGTATAATAGGGGAAGAAATAACAGAAGAGATTGAGGGCAAGCCAAGTTTGCAGAAGGCCTTTAGGATGTAGTTAGAGAAACAATCCTTGCACTTGGCTGGCAACACCTCCCAGGACACTGTTGTAAACCAGTTTTAGTGAGAAAATCCCAGCAATAGGAGGTCCAAAAAAAAAATAAGGACCGGGCAAATCAAAATAGATGTTGCAGTTCACTGAAGCTCCTGACACTTCAGAAAAAAACAATCTATTTCCATACTTGAAACAAGTACACTGACGTGATTGGTGACTGACCAGTGTTTAAGTTCTTAATTCAATAACCGTATGATGTTATGTTTAATGATTACAAAATGCTCCTTCTAGTAATTCATAAAACTTAAGCTTTGGCTCTTTTCCATGAACTACGCTAAAGCATTGTCTCTCATCCTTGTGAGACTGCGTATGCATTATCTTTTTCTATTCTGCATCACTGGTATTGCTCTTTACCTGCAACCTCTGGAAAAGCATTGCAGAAACATTATATTTAGACAGAAATGGAAACAAGACTGTAATGATGCCAAAGAGCAGTAATTAAAGTGAAACAAATTAAATTGGGAAGACACTGAAAGACAATTTACTTGAAATACTGTATTTCAGGCCACCTAAGGAAAAAAAAAATAAAACCTGAACAGTTTGTCATTTAGAGTTACGGTTAATTAATTACGAAGGTAAACCCATAAAGACTAACAGCTGTACTAGAGAAATCTCCTGCCCGTGTATTTGCAAATACCGCAATTCCCATACTCCCAAAGTCACTTCTGCTATGCCAGTTTTGATGGAGAGGTGAGGAAGAATGAAGCTTTTTCAGGAATATCCCACTAAATCCAATTTGAAAAGAAGGATTATGATTTAGATTCAGACTATAAAAAGAGTTCAAGAAAACCAGAGTATTACAAATCCTGAATGTATTTATTTATTCTTTGGACTTCTAATAAAGATACTGCCCCAACCAACAAGTAGCCATGATGCAAAGTGGTCGTCCTGACCAAGGTTAAAAGCTTATACGGCCATTCCTCTTCAGCAGGCTTCTCATTCTGTCAGCAATAAATATACAACTAGCCTCACACTCTCATTTTGTAAACACAAACTCCGGCCTATAAACAGCCAAATTATAAAGCAAAAAATAACAGTGAAAAAGAGAAGGTTACTAACCATCCTGGCTTTAAGCCAGGGCAGTGAGGGAGCAGAGCAGCTTTCCGCAGGTGCAGCCCCCAGCTTCTTTACTCCAGTGGGCTGCAGCACATCTTAGAAGCAGGAGTGCAACCCTGCAGCCCTCACTGTGACTAGACCTCCAATACTGGTGAAAAAAATCCCATTTGGGTGTATTTGGACTGCAATGGTATCTTGACATACAGGGGATGTTAAGTATAAAGTGACAAATTTAAGCAGGTGTTTTCAAAGCAATCGGTTCAGGAAAAATGCATCAGTAAAAGTGCTTGGTATGCTCCAAAAATATTTGTAAATAGTTTAAGGAAATACCTGAAATTACAGACCAGCTAGTATGTCTAATTTCAATTCAACATGACAGTTTTCCTCAAGGGAAGACAAGTCATAAATATGAAACTGTCAGAACTTCCTTAAAACTCAAGCATGATCTAGCCTAAATCTGCCACACAGCTGAATAAAAGTGGAAGAAAAAATGAAAAAGAAACCTCAGAAAACAAGGCTGAAGTGATTTCTCTGTGCCTTTTGAAAAAAAATGAGGATTTTCTGCCAAAGTTATTTTTACAAGAGTTGTTCAAACCCAAATTTCCTTTTTATCTGCCTTGGGCAGAATTCTCAATTTCTTACAAGCAGAGCCCAAAGTGTGTTTTAAGGCACACTGACACCTCCAGAGCTGTGCAGATGCAACACCTGCCCCTGAAGACGTCTGTCATTCTCCCTGCTGCCATCGACACACTTTTCCTACTTTCCTCTCTTTGTTAACTCAAAGGGAAACTGGAAAGAGATCAGCTTCTGTTGCCGTGCTGCAGACTGGATTCATTAGGAATGTCCTGACAACGTGCTGCCAAATGAAGGGAAAAAGATATTTTTGTATTTTAATTATGTCACACTGCATGTTTTACCTGCAGGAGACGGAAATATTTATAGGCTTTTACACGTTAAGTAAGATGTATGTCTTTATCAGAGACTGAGGGAAAAATAGGTCTAAAAAAGAGAAGTAAAGGTTTATTTTAGTGAATATGGGCATGTTACGCGACAGTGACGAACTTGCGCCAACACAGAGCAAGCAGTATTTACAAAGCGCTGAATCTAATAGCAGTTTGATTTCTGAAGCAGCTATTCCGTTTTCCTCAGTAACAATTTCATTCCATTTCTCTGAAAACGAAAATTTTAGAGAAGTTCCAATTTAACTGCACTCCATAACCTCTCTGCCTTTTTCACTAACAAAGAAACCAAAGCCTCTGCACGCTCAGCAGCTACTTGGTGTTACTGACCTGCTCCTCTCCCAATGCACTCTGCTGTGGGGTTTGCCATCTCTCTTACTGCCATAAGATTTTTCACAGCATTAAATGGTCACGTATACAACCCATATTATGTCGACCATTATGAAAACTAGGCACACCCTGCATTATTCACATTTAAAGGATAACTAGAAAAATCACTGACATTTATTTATTTTCCTCAAAGTATTTTGCACAATGCAGTAAGCAGCAAACCTGGAGTCATATATGTTTATTCTTACAGCTGGCGACCAAAATACCTTCATAATGACAAGATATTTAAAATCTCTCCTTCCTAGAAAACCAGCTTTATCTCAGGTATCTTAGAGAGAAAATCACATTCCCTTACCAGAGCCTGGACATGGCTGATGCACTGCCCAGCAGCCAGCAGTAAGTGGAATTCAAGGCTTTTAGCCAATTTGAGGCTTTGCAACATTTTGTGGGTTTGTTGTCTAGCTGAGTGGGGGAAAAAAAAAGCCTTCATCTTGAGGATAATGCTATTTTTCCAAATTTTCTTTTATCTAAACGGTGTGCCATGGACAGACACCTGGCCCATTGATTCCCTGAAATCGCTGCCATGTCCCGTGCCCTCAGCCACTCCACAAGACCACTCAGACACTAGTGAACGAAGGCTGCTCATAACTATTTTTAAGTTACTTCCTTCCTGATTGTCATGAAAATTGTTTGCCTCTGAATTTGCTAGTAATGTTTAAATGCTTGTTTTAAACTGTAAATCCATAAATGGCTTCATAGGCAGCAACATCAACAAGCACATCTTAATATCTTGCCTAAAGGTACTGAGATCGTCTCAGCCAACACCCGCACTGGAACTGGCCACCTCCAAAATCTTCCATGCGAGTGTGCATAGCTTGAATTGAAAAAGCATTACAGAAAAACACCTGCCTTGTGCCAACAGCAATACTGCCATAATTTTTTACTTTCTACAGGAACTTTCCAAAATGAACACAGGAAATTAAATAATTTGTTCACATAATGAAGAAAACAATGATGCATGTGTAATGGTTTCAAGAACCATATTTTACTTCCCAAAACACAAAAATAAAGTTTCATGAGGAAACTAATAAACCCAGGAACATCCCAGTATTTCTTGCTGTACCACAGCCTGTTTTATAATGGGCACACCTTAGTCTCCTATGATGTTTATATTTCAATAAAAGTTAAAAAACAAACATCATCGTTTATTTTCTGTAATTATCCACGTTTCTACTCCAGCAAAACCTTATGAATGTCAATTTAGTGGTCACTTATATTTGGCAAGAAAATTGTAATAGATAAAACCAACAATAATAAACAAACCAGGCATATCAGCACTAACATGAAATGGTTCTGACTTCTGGTTTTCCACGATGCTAATGATCCTTACATATTTCAGCTAGTCCTAATTAAGATGGAATGGCCAATCTTGAAAAACAAACACAATTTTATCTCACAGTCTTAAAAATATACATAAATACAACAGTCCATTTCATAATGTATATTCTAGGAAAACACATTTCCGTACTGAAGAAGTCTGGTTTCAGCTAACAGGAGATAGAATTTAAAATATTGTCTTGGTTGGTAACTTCTGGGCGAATTGTCTGCACTGATTTCAGCAGATCTGTTTTGGAACAACTGAGAGCTCACCACATTAAATGTGCTAAACTTCTGCGTTAGTTCCAAAGCAGAGTCCCCAGCAAATTTGTCTTAAATGGGATAGCTCTAGCAAACTAAAAAATTAATTCTCTCTTCTTAGTTTCCCACAAGAGTGCAAACATTTTGTGGTAGGTTTCTTGCTTGCATGAAATCTCACCGAAGATACTTCAGCCTGGAGCTTAATGAACGATACAGCACTTCAGATAGGGTCCAGACAGAATATATTTAGTAAACTGTCTTCTGATGAACCCACTGCCTCAAAAGTTAATTTAAAACTGTTATTTTACAGCATCATGTTTATTCACCACAGTAACATCTAACTATCAGCGAAGATCTTTATCTTTCAAGCCCAAACTTACCCGAGAGAGGTGAAGAGTAAAGACTCTTGCTCTTTTCAGGCAGGTTTTTACTTATTTAAAAAGCATCTATTTCACTATCTCACTAAATGTTTCCAATTTGCAGGTTAGATTTTCCACTTAACTGGAAAAACAAATGCAAGCTGTCAAGAATACTGCCTGAACAATATGTCAGCGTATCCCTGCCCAAGCTGACCTACACTGCCATATCGGTAAGTAACTCATTCCCAGAGGAAGCTGCAATTGGTTTTCAGTGCACACGTTCAAGCCACCAAGAACAAGGTTCAAGCTGCTCTTCTGCTGGTGTTATGACAGTCACCTCTTGGTGATTCAAACTGGGTGCTGCTGCTCACAGAGAACCCTAAGCAAGAAAGGTCTGAATACTTCACTTTCCTATGCATCTAAAGTTATCACCTACATGGCTTTCATTAACATTCTTAGCTCTGGATGAATCTCTGAGGTCATGCAATATCTCCAGTCTAATTATTGGAGTCAGGACCAGGCACTCTGGAATACAGCTGTGACAAACACTGACCTGCACGTATTAGAGCATAAAGGCTTAACTTCATTTTTAAGATAAAATAGTAATCCTTTTGCTGGTACTGTTGGAATTTCATACTTCCTGGAAACAGCTTCTTCCTTTAAGGCAAAATCCTTAATCATAAAGTGAGTCCACATCTGTGTGCACAGTTCCATAAAAACTCTAAGCACAGAGGAACCGTAATCATAAGGCTGGACTGACTTTTTCTGCTAGCATCTGGGATGCAGCACTTCAGTGTCTGGAAAGGTAACACCCACTGGAGACAGTGGTGACTCTGGCCAGTAAAAGGAGCAACCTGGACAGCAAGAAACCAAGGCACACAGCCAAGATAACTTCAAGTTATTCAATACTGATTCAATATTGAAATCCTCTTTTTTCCACTAAAATAAAAATGAAATATTTTTATGTATTTTGAGCCTTATTAAAACCTATTATTCCTTTTTAAAACAAAACTTAATTGAAACCAGCTAGGAGAAGAAAGTTTCATTTATCATGAAGTGACATTTTGTAATTAAAATACAGTTCAGAACAAAACGTTTAGTCGTTAAGGCGTGAATTTTCCCTTCTTCATTGTTGCTGCCAACTCACTATTATTATGAGTGGGGTTAAAACTAGAAAACTAGCTGTTGCTTCTACTCACTAAAAATTAACTGAAAGGAAAACAGAGATCATTTACCTAGAAATGGCTCCTACCTTCTTCTCTTTTTAAGGAGACAAGGCATGCCAGAGATGCAGTGCTGTGACCATGTACTGAGTTCTGTGGGGCTGGTTCAGGCACGACGGCTAGTGAAAATTAATAAACTGGATTAATAGCAATAGCCAAGAACAGTACAGACTACACACTTTTCCCATGTCACCTACTGAGCCCTGCAGCTGGCTGCAAGTGGGCCATGCCTTCTAGCAGGGCTGCTTTCAGCCAAGAGCTTCGCCAGGTGAGACGTCGCCTGGTCTGTGTCCCACTCTGTGGCACAAACCCTAGGAGAAGCTGCTCCATGGAAAAGAGGTCAACCCAGTAGCATCTACCATATGGAGATATCAAGCAGGAAAGCAGCTGCAGGCCTGCACTGCAAGCATGCAAGGTCCGAGAGGCAGTATGAGATCGGTGCTAGCCAGAGGTGTTTTATCCTTGACGCTTTTGAGGGGCAATACAGGAGGAAACTCACAGGAGAGCACGAGTACAGGAGGAGTAATTAGATACCTGCAATAAACTGTGACTCTGGATTAATATCAGGAGATGTCTTAAACACAAGTTTTGGATGGCCCTCAATAATGATATTTAATGTCTGCATTTCTTCAGTTTCCCAGTATTGCTGGTTGTCTGCTCTTCCAGACAGTGGCTGATGGCTTTGCTGTCATAGAAGTGCCTTTTCAACAAAGTTCCCTGTGCTCCCACCGGTGATGCCCCCCCCGCTCTTTCACAATGGATCCCTGCGACGTCCCAATTTCCTGGAGTTCCAGTAATCATCTCTATATAAACCTGCAGTAGTTATCTTTGCTAACGTGGAAAATAAAGAGAACACACAAGTTGATCTACAGATGATAAACAAGACATGAAACCATTTCTAAAGGTTACTATTTTCTTCAATACCTTCCGAAAAAGCTGCATTTCTAGATCATTTCCTCTATTTAGAGCAATCCTGTTCCTCTGTTCCTTCCCCCTTCTTAGACTTTCCTTAAAGGCTTCATTTTGGGGTCAACTCAGCCCTTAATAAATCAGTTGCTCCATATGACTTCCTCTGAACATACTCACATGTTAACAGGGCTGTTCACATACAACAGTACTCCCAAAATCATGCTAATGAATCTGGAAAGCTGAATTTCAGGTGCAGGAGATAAGAACTGCAAAGAGGCATCAGGTTATATACAGCTGGGTAGAAACCTGACCATACTTAAATTTCTGTTCGTGGGTCTCTAAAGAACCAGGTTAGTTTTAGACACATGGAATCTTTTGGTATTGTAACCATGAAAACTGTACGTGGTGGACATGAGCATTGCCTTTTATACTCGCTTCTTGTGCCTGAAGAGCTGAAAGGACTCCACTTGTAACGACTATAAGTTGTCGTAAGCTGGAATCCAACATTGACTGGCAAATTATTTTGGGATATACCAACTTGTTAATTCCTTTTCCTAAAACACCATTCCGGATGCTAGGAAAATCTCTGCATCTATGCACAGCAGCAATAAATACAAACGTTCTCATGCAGGCACAGATAATGTGTAAGAAATTCTTCTTACTCTAAGTGGAATGCAAGATGGAACAATCATTTCCACTGTAGCCTTCCACTTCAAGACACAAATAAAAGAAACACGATTTGGTTTCAAAATCTGTCAGTGAACTCGGAGTAATGAAAACATTTCTACTACCCTCACAAAGTGAGCGTGCTCCTAAGGCTTTGAAGTAGGTTAATACCATGATTATAGCATTTGCAGAGTTTTGCAATGGCATGCTGCTCCAATCTCCTTTCATACTTACCAACTACATGAATAAAAATGCTTTTGGTACAAAGGTTAAGTACATTAAAGAAGAGTCATATGAAGCTTTAGCCACACCTCCATCTGACATATGTAATAAAATTCTGTAGGATACAATGGCGTGATATACTCAGAGTTATTCAACACTTTTGGCACAATCTTGCCATCTTTAATACTGCTTATGTGTTACAGGGTTTTTAAAAAAGGGAGCATAAAGAGCTACCTCCGATCATACAATGAATGTAGTGCTTCAGTTTAATATGATGACTGTTGGGATTCACTGCCAGCCTTCGCATCAGGCTGTGATCCGGTTCCCTTTCTAAACTGGCACATGAAACATCATCATTTGGAGGAACATCATCACCGTCACTGGCAAGAACTGACCCAGCTGTCCCATACTGGGACAATACTGTTCTATCTGGACTCCAAACTCCCCCATCTAATTGTTCAATTCCAGATTCAAAGTTGCAATTTTCATAAAAAAAAGTGCTTCCCTCAACAATTGTGACTTAGAATTAACTTAATACTACTATTAGGCTTGAGGTGAGTAAACTAGTAAGTTAACATCTCTAAGTAAATTAAATTCTGATGAATAGAAACATATTGACTAAGAAATCTCAGACCTCAATGCCCATTATATACAACAGATCTAATGAAAATCCTACTCTAAATGCTGACAAAGGAACTTCGAAAGGTGATGTACTTTTAACATTTTGCCTTGGTCATACCAGCATAAGCACATCAATGTTTTCTAGACATGAAAGTCTGGCTGACTAAATATCCATATTCCAGGGATGCTCAGCTTACATAAGCAGTACTGGCAAGAGGGAATTGGTTACTTTATACACCTACTATTGGCAATTAAAATAATTCACTTTTGTATGTAAAAATATTAAAATTATTTTTTTAGGAGAAAATACCCAGTTCCTTTTTTCAAATCTGTTTTTTTCCCCGTCACAGACCCCCATTTCTAAATCTTTCAGCTTGTCAGCTCTGAATAACTTGGTTAAAAAAAAAAAAAAAAAGGTATATAAAGGGTTTTGAGTTTAATGCAGGCCAATAACCTTGAATATTTTAAAGCAGCAGGAAAGAAGCTTAACCACACATTTCAGCAAATCTAAAGAGACATAATTTCAAAGGTATTTATAGCTAGTGCCTCTTTATTTTCACATCTCAGGCTTTTAGAACCTTTAGTCTAAACCTAAAGGGGAAATTTTTCCCTTTGAACTAGGTTACTTCAAATGGAAATTTCATTACTCACCTTAGAGAATTCAGTCTCCTCTAAACATTTCTTTTTTTTTTTTTTTTTTTTTTTAATCAACTTATGTTTGGATATAATTAGTGTGGTAACAGAAAAGACAAAATCTGGCCTGCAGAGGTTATAGGGCATTAGCAAAAGATGATGTTGTAATGATTTACTTATTTGCTGGAGATAAACTGTATAGAAGGGAGCATGGAGAACGGACAGAATATGTACTACTGACCTCACTGAGTTCATCTGATGGTCAGTAAATTCACATGAGTTTCAAGTTACATTTCCCAAGATATCTTCACATTTCTGAAAAAACACACTGAGAGATGCACCTCTGGTATCTCCTCCCCCCTCTCTCTCTAACTAGTGCATTCCCCTGCAATTCAGCAGTGGAAAACCAATGTCTAATATTCAGCATACAAATTTAATATTTTTTTAATAAAACATAAAAGTCCTCTTTGATAATTCTGCACAAAGGTGTAGCTCTATCTTACTCTTTTCTATTTGCCAACAGCTCTAAATGAGAGAGTTTCTTGGGAAGAAGAAATTCCACCACCCTCATCCCACATGTTCCTTCTGTCTTTTGAACTCCAGCCACACAAAAACCCATTCACAAGTTTATTCTAACTTTGTTAGACTTTAAATGGTTAAACTGCTGGAGATCAAATGCTGCGTTTTGCCTTGTGTTACCAACAGGCCTTGTGGTCTCAGACGCCACAATCTGAAAGAGACTGCGGGTACTATTACAGAAGAAAAGAAAGGCTGCCACTCTTGACCTCAAGCTAATACAGAAGTGTTGCCAGGAGTCTGATATTTTGCTACAAAAGATAGAGTTGCATTTGTTGTTACGCAAATGAGCTTTCTCATTATGAAATATTAAAAAATAGATTAAATGTTGATATGACTTTCCTGGAAGCTGAATTTTGAGTAAAAGGTGAAAAACAACTCCTACAGTTGCTTTTCAAAATTACAAGGCTTCAAATTTCCTCTGTTGCGCAAGTCTTACTATAAAATTGGACTCCAGTAACAAAAAATCATCACAAGTGAGGTTACTTGTTAACAGTGACATCTTTATATTTCTCTTAACAGATAATCATCAGGCGATAGGAAATGCATTTCGTAGTATGTTTATAAAAGTTCTTATTGCACCTTTAAGCTTGCATTGATTACTTCATTATGAAAAGGATCCAAATCTTCCCTCAAAATCTTTTTCTTTTAAATTACCTTTTGTTTTAAGAACTGAGGAGTTTAATACAAAGACACAAAGTATTTCATATAAACACACAATAATTTCACTTACTAAAATTCCTGTATCCAACTGCTCTATGGACATTTAGCCCTAAATGATTGGTTCCACCACAAGATTAAAAAAAAAAAAAAAAAAACACAAAACCTCCTCTGTGATCTTCATAATCTTTTCAGTATATTGGCAGTTTATGCATTGAATAGAATATGAAGAATTACTGAATTAAGGAATTACTGCAGAGAGTTTACTATGTTTTCAAATATGTGGGATGTATATTTATTTTATCTTTATTTGCTGAAATGACCATGTCCCTGAAAATGGTTATGAGATAATTTAAAATGAATGAATAATGAAATTACTATAACATCCTAAAATGTTTTTAAACACAACGAAGGTTCACTGCTTCCACAAGATCCAACCCCAGGATCCTTGTTGCTCTCTTAAATATCTCTACATTAAAAAACAAAACCAAACCCTCATGAACCTACAAATTACCATTAGAGCAGGCTTTCAGGTTGTTAGAACTCCTTTCAAGCTTTTTTTGAACACCCAAGTTGTGTTTATTTCACTGAAGTAAGTAGTCTAGCAGTTAGTGGGACTACCTACACTCTCCTGGTACGGAAGGCCTTGGCCTAAATAGAAAGAAGATAAACCCGCATTATCCTGGACCTCATTAACGTATGCACATACAGATGAGCTGCAAGTACAGGCCTTTCCATCATTTTAAAAAGAATTAGATGACCTCTAATAAACCTCTTCTTAATATCACTGAAGACTTTTCATCCTTAACTATTCTAACCCTGTGGCCCTGTTAAGCACCCGTATCTTAACCAACTTCTTCACAACTGCTGTGATCTCAGCCTCTTCTCATCACTTGTTCGCGGTCATCTCTTATTTGTTCAGAAAATGCTGCCAAAATAGCCTCTCCTGAATACTGCTCTGACTGCAGCCCTCTGGAGCCCTGCACTGATTTCTAGTCATTCAGACTACTCATTTTAAACTTATTGTTCCCTTCTTCCAGCTAAGGTTGGCTCAAAAATAATATCCACATTCAAAATATTCAGATTTTTCCTGTTCTGATATTCTCCAAAAGGAAAAGGGAGCTGCAAAAGCAAACAAAGAAGGAAGAAAGGATGAAGAAAATGGTGAGGCACATATATATGCCAAAGTGGCCCCGGGTAATCACCAGAACTATGGGACTTCCCCCCCAGAATCATGACCCATGAGGGTCAAGCTCTTCTCCCATCCCTGTGAATGGGAGGGATCCCCAATTCCTCTGACACAAAGCTTCTTTTTCTAAAACATTATCTTGCATCTGAGGACACTTCCTTAATGAAGCCTCAGTTGAAAACAATACTTCTCTACATAAAGTTCCTTTGTTAACACATCTGCTCATTTTGTTGAAAAAATATCCAAGAGTAATTCCTGGATGCCTACAGTTTCTATGGCCTTATTTAATTCTCACATCAGCCAATCTGTCTTCCTTTTTACGTCTACCCGAGTGCTTTACTGAAGCACCACTGTCAGCTTGGATATTGTGACTATTTTCTTCTTCCAGTTCCTTTCATGTCCCTATGATGTGACCTTTTGCAAAAAAATCATTCAAATCTTTTTAAAAAACAAACAAGAAAAACCCTACCTGTTGCTAGACTTTTTTTTTTTTTTTTAAAAGAAGTATACCTGAAAAGAATTTAGATCTTCTGGTGCTTCCATCAATATCCGTGTATTCACGTTCGCATTGGGGTATCATGCAAACAAAGCAGGCAGCTCCATCTTGACTGTCAAGCATAGAAAGCAGCACCAAATGTAGCACATTCTCTGACCACTGTCCTTCCATTCACTGAACAGGTCAAAGGTCTCCAGGAAATAGCAATATGAGCTCAGCTCATTAAAAATTGTATGAAAATTTATATCCTGAAGGGATGTTAAATTAGGCTTACACAGGCAACTTTGAGTCTGTGCTTCCTTAGAATTTTAGTGCTTAACCTTATAGCCCCAGCATTTCTTTAATGCAATTAAATACAGAGGCATAGATATAATATATTGCTTTAGTTATAGACTAGCAAAGAGAGAGAAAATAGGCGAGACAGATAAAGAACTCTGTAGGTAGCTTTCATTTTCATCTCTGGTGTCTCTCTAGCATTGCCATCTTTTTGACATGCTCACAACAGTAGAGGCTGTGTTCTTCCACATACAGTTTTACTGAGAAGGGCTGATAACATGTTATTTTTAAAGAGAAACTTCAGAGTCTGTGCATTTTTTAAAAAAACTGCAATCCATAAACATCCCTACACTAGTAAATATAGCAAACATTAAACACATAGGTAACCATATCAATACTAAACTTAAGCCACGCCCAAGTACAGAATGCACCCAATTTCCCTGATGCATTTAATTCACTTTATGTGACTTTGTACATTTGAGTTCAATGTACAACTCATACAGGCAGCACAAGGTATTTAAAAAAAAAAAAAAAAGAAAAAAAGATTAATTCAGTCAACTACCGATGTTTTTGCCTTCCACCTAGTTATCAGCATGCTAGTCCACATTATTGTGACATGCGAATATTACCCTCTTATTACTTTGAAGGCAATTTTATATTTAAAAATGAAATTAATAGCTAACCTCAAAAGACTTATTATGCTTAATTTCATTTCACTCCCCGAATCATCCTTTTCACTGTACAATTTCTCCTCTAACTAAACTAGAAGAATCAGAGGTGTAATTATAGATTGCAGATTAGCTGTTCAACATTTGCTAGTAGTTAAAATGGTGTAGACATTAAAAGCAAGTTGACTCCAGAGAAAGCTGCTTCTCCTGTCATTTGTAGAAGAGACTGCTGTGAAAATGTTACTATCTGTGAAGTCAAGGCTAGAGCTTTCTGTGCTTTTGGACAACTTTGCAGGGCTCTCCCAAAGCAGGACATCCTACCACCACTGAAAGCACTGCCAGAAGGATCTCCCACCTCCCCGAGCTGCATTCATTTAAGTCAGTTATAGGTAAGGTAGGAGGACACAATACTGTCCTAGGAATCCCTCACAAGAATCCCCTTCATAGCCAGGACAAATCAGGGAAAAGCAGAGGCTTGCCTGTGCTACACAACCACATAGCAGCCTCTCAGAAAACTGACCCACAACCCAGGAGTATGCGCATGACTTGAAGTCTCCTCTCCCCTTGATCTCACTTCGTGTTCCTGGGTCAGGACTTCACTGCAGGCGTGCTCTCCATTCTGAGCCTGCGTATGAGCACTAGTGAACTTAAGTCAGACTGGCTGACAAGTAGGAGGAGAGGTCTGAGTGCCAGCCACTGCAGCAAGAAGCTTAAATCCTCAGGAGCCCATAGGTTCAGGTGCCAAAAACTGGAGGACACTGATGTTGGGAGGGACAGCTACTGGACAAACTGGGTGCCTAACATCACCTATGGAGAAAGCTGTAGAGAGAGAGAGCATGCGTGCGTGCGCGCGCACACGCGTCCACGAGAAAACTTCATACCTGATCAACAGGACTGAGCTATTTGTGTTGTTCATATGTATACGAGCTGTTTCTCATTATGTGGGTGCTGGTAAAAGCTCTGCTCCACGTGCGGTGATATGTATGGTTGTTTATAGTGTGTGTGTGTGTGTGTGTGTATAGATGCCTGTTGGGAATACATGCTCAGCCTTGCTGCAGCCTGGACCTGGATACACCAAACCACAGCAGCCTTGTATCAGGCTGGGAGAGGATGAATCCTCTGGGCCCTGTAGCCAACCAGATTCAATTACCTCTAATGGAAGATTCTGGAAACATGATCTCGTTAACATCTTTGGTTCCACACATACCGACTTTTGTGTTGATGGAGCAACAGCTTGTTTTCTTCCCTAATGCAAGCATCACAAATCAGACACAAAACCCAGAGAGACCACACACTATTCACACTTCCACTTCAAACTTGATCTACTTGGAGCAAGGAAGGGCATTTTCACAACTCAGCAGCCAAATGAGAATTTGCCTTAGTTCTATTTTTATTGCAGTTTTGCAGCAATGAGTAATGCTGTCTCCAAGAAACAGAAGTGAAAGCTACTCTGTTCTTGTCAGAATAATAATGGATATTGTGTTGGCAACCACCCTCCTGCACTGCACAACAGCATAAATAAAAGGAACTGGGAAAAGCCAACAGTACTATAGTAAATAAAGTGTGTAAACTCAACTGCCTGCAAGTAAGTGATAACCTCTATTGTTTGGTATTTCAGCCTGGGCAACAAGAACAGGATAAACACTGTGTCTAAATCAGAAGTGAGTCGACTCTACTGATCCTCATCTACGGAGAGAGGTTGTGGAGGACGGACACTGGCTGTTCAGGGAGGGTCAAAGTAGAAAAGTGTAGCATGTAAGATGTCAAGAGTGCCTCCATACCTGGTTGTACAAACAGCAACAGACTGAAAGATGGCCTTCTCCAAATCTCAGGTTAGTTCAATGCTGGGATATTAGCTTTGGCCTCACTATTGTTACTAGTAGAAGGAAAGATGTCA
This sequence comes from Platalea leucorodia, assembly GCF_965183815.1. Taxonomy (NCBI): domain Eukaryota; kingdom Metazoa; phylum Chordata; class Aves; order Pelecaniformes; family Threskiornithidae; genus Platalea; species Platalea leucorodia. The sequence goes on along the minus strand of NC_138827.1, from coordinate 25,676,452 downwards.
ATGAACATTAAAGTCTTTGCTTCTTACAGCTTGGATTCATGTACAGTTTCTATTCACAGAGGCTACACGGATTCACACAGGGAAGACTTGCCTTCTTTCATGGTTTAGAAAATGGATCGTCTTTGGAAAATGCCTCACTACAAAGCACTAACTGTGAAACATGCCGCCAGCTCCTACTCGTGATGAGCCATTAACGTGTCCATGCAGCTACACAGGCAGAGGCCTCTGCAGCTTGAGCTCTGGGCTAGCGGGACGCAAAGCAGTTCTGGTGTGAAGGATATCTGAATGCAGAATGAGAAGTTATTCAAGACACGAAAAGGTTTCAGAAGGTGGTCCCTAATGATGGAGGTCTTCAGTGAACAGCTGATAAGTACCAGTAACTTTATGCGTTGAATTTACAATCTTTTTGAACTTCATAAAGAGCCTTGTATTTTTCTAAGCAGCAAGAATTCTTAATACTATCAGGGAAAGAATATTTTTGTCACTTAGAAAAAGTGACTTAACAGGATCATAGGTGCATAATCCATCAGTCTACCATCCAGTTGTTCATGATTTTCATAGTGTAGGCACTGGGAAAATAGCAATAGAAACCACTACGGCAGGTGAACAGCAAAAAAACTCTCGAGATACATGGGATGAGGACTGCCCTTGGTGGTTTTGGTATTATTGTACACCATCACTCTTCTCTCAGGATGCAGGTTTCCTGCAATTTCACAGGGGCCAGAAGCCACTTCCAGAAGCTGGTCTGACCTTTAGCAATGCCTCCACATTCGCTACATGGCTCTGTCAGGGCTTTCTCCACTGTCAGCCTCCAGAGAGACACAGCTTCCTTTGTATCCAAAATCTATTTCATGATTTCACACACATCTTTTGGGGGATATTCCTGGGAGAGTAAAGCTACCAAGAAGTACTCTGATTTCTCCCTTCCTGCAAAACTAAAAGCATTCAGTTGTCTTTGGCATCAGTTGCTAGTTTCTTAAAAAGTTTTCTTTCTTGCTGCTCGCATTGCAGACGACCTTGATTCTTTTTTGTACTCACTATGCCTGTTCAAAATCCATAGACATACATCAAGATCTGATCATCTGACGCTTGCATTAAAATACACATTGAAAGAATTGTAAAAAAAAAAATATTCAATTAAGTGCATATAATACACTTACCCATGATTTCACTAAGAATTAGCCTAGTTTATAAACTGAAAAAATTATTTTGCTTTTTATTTGGGTCTTTGCTTTCATACAGAAGACCCACACAAACACGTTATTTAGTTGAACAAACTATATTGTTATCTCATCTGCAAAACCAACCAACAGTAAAAGCAGATAAATGCATTTTTTCCTGTCTTTACACTAACACTAGCTATTATATATAAAAATGTTTAGTTAAAAATAATACAAATAATATGTAATTATTTCTGAGGACACACTTATCCCTAAGAGGAATTAATTTTCAAGAGGAATGTTATACTTAAACACATTCATCCACTGTGCCATTAGGCAACCCAAATACATTATGTATTATATTACTTTTATTCTGGATGGCCAATAATGTGTATATTGATTATATAGCTAGAGCACATCATCTACAAGAATCACAGCCACATCTTTTCTTTACTCCTGAGGAGCACAGTGAATATCTGGGCCTGACATTTATCACAGGGAGGCTGAGCCTATTACTTGGCCAAATTCACTATATATTTCCTTGAGCTCTTTAAGAGAAATATGCCATAAGGCATGAATGAAGGGCTTACAAATTCAGCCACAGTATATTTCAAAAGGCTACCAATTTTGTGGGCAAGCTTAACAGTAAGTGATCACTGTTCAAAAGGTCTATGACATTAAAGATTAAGGACACAGTTATTCTTCAACTCAAGTTTCTGTGACTAATTTACAAAGATATTCAGTTAAACACTTCTGTTTCTGCCTGCTTAAATACACAAACAAAACCCTGTATGTTTCCTTTAACTTGTTTGTTGCTCCAGGCTTTTTTTTCTTCACAAGTTGACTAACAAAATTACTCTATTGGTTAGAGCACAAAATAAGAAACGGGACCCTCAGATTACATATCAAGCTCTGCCCTGATCTGTGGTGTAATCTTAGGAAAGTAACTGAGAGATCAGCACTGGCTTTTGATGCAAAGATCTAACCACCTTTGAAATTAATTTACATTTCCCCCGTATGTACACAGATCATGAAAGCTTACTTTCCATAAATTATACAAGATTGTGTAAGTTTTGAGGAATTTTCCCTCATAATATGAAAAAGTTTACACTGCAATAATGTGGACATTATTGCTAAGTGTTATCTGTTTATTTCAGGGAAAACTGGTGAGCAGTTTAATGCTTCCAAGATTGCTGGGATCAAGCTCATTTTCCAGATTTACTTATCTTTGATTTCCCTTCAGCAAAATGGGAGCACTTACCAATACAGCTGACACCTCTAACCTGTACTTTACAGTGAGTAATAATTTGATGTATTTTATTATTACTTGCAGAATTTCCCATAATGTCAATGGAAAAGGCAATATGTTTCAGAAAAGTAGAAATGTTCAAATGCACATAATGCAACACACTGACAGAAATGTCATTCATTAATATTTATTAGGCAAGCAAATATCTTTGGATGAAGAATGATATAAAAATATTATCATCATCAACATACTTGTCCCTGTAGAGTATTTCTATGTGAGCCATATTAGGAAACTTGTACTAATCCAAACCTCTAGAGGCTTTTTAGCTACTAATCTGGATGAATTAGGTCACTCCTGCTCAGTTACATTCACTACATGACAGAATTTTCTTCCCTGAACTCTCTAAACAAAAGTTTTCATTTACAAAGGTCCTAATACAAATTTTGCTGGGAGTCTTTTCAATGTCTGCAAGTGGAGAAAAAGTTTCCCTGGAAATTAATTTATTTGCCTGTTTGGAAGTTCTACCTCCTTACCAGCCCCAGCCCCTCACTTTCTCCGTATGTCAGTCAAATCTCAGACATAGTTTAATAGTGTAATGGATGAAGCCAGAAACAACGCACAGCACAGGCTGAACTGGATGCACAGGTGATCCTCACTGCCAGCAACCAACAGATTTCCTAATGTACAGCCAGCCTCGGAGCACAGTAACACCCACCTGTATTTAATGACTGTTACATGAGTCAAATCCTCTGTGGAACATGCATTGCATTAAGGTCCTAATTACTAGTTTCAACTGAAATGCTTTGACGACTGTTAAAACATTGAGAAATGATAATATAACAGAAGCTCTCAGGAAATGTTATTCTTAACACTCAACAGATTATTGATTCCTCTACTGAGGAGCAGCAAAGTAACAAGAGCTCCAACCTTAACTTAGGCAGACCTGTCTCTCAATTAAAAACAACAGTAAACATTTTAACTGCAACAAGAGACAACATCCATTACCCTCGAAGAATGCTTCAGTTAACACAACCATGGACCCCCTCTGGTTGAACGCAGTATTTAAAATAGAATGCATGAGCTCTCTAATTTATGATAGGTTATTGGATAACTCTTGTTAATTACAGCTACACAATGTCAAAATTAATGATTTTCCCACCCTCTTTCAACTTGAGAATGAATTCATAACTTATACCAAGACTCAAAAGATGTGCAATTAATATTGTCAGTAACCACTTCACAAAAGAGATTTGTTAAAGGCAGACATGTGGACTTAATTAGTGTATCAATTAATGCTGCTGTTACTTGATCTATAAATTATTGAAAAACTCATAACTGCTGCAAGGAAACAAAGCAAATCCACTCCCCATCAATGAAATAAGCTCCTGACTGTGCCCCTCTTTCATTATTCTTTAGATCAAATTTGAATCTTGCTGGATTCCATGAATCTTAGCTATGTAATCAGAAAAATAAATGAATCTATACCAATCTAACAACTTGAAATGCCTCATTACAGTGATGATGCTTTAATTGTTATTAGTCGTAACGTTAAAAAAAAAAGTTAAATACTAATAGTAAAAACGAAAGAAAAATCAACGATCATTGTTCACTTATTAATTTAAACTGAAGTTCCAACCTGGAAATGAACCTATAAAATCTGCATTGAGATTTCTGTGTAGCAGCAAAATTGCAACTTTCACATGAACCAGAAACCTCCATCCCCGCAATTTAGCAATGATTAGTCCAAAGATTAGATTCAAATGAGGTCTAAGAAATCCGAAACAGGACTTGGGTAGCATTAGGCACCTATGATGAAAACTGAAAATGACAAAACATAACCTTGTTTAAAGGCTGCTTATCCCCAAAGGCTTTTAAACTAACTAGGTACCTCCTGTTTGATCTTAGTATGACTAGAGTTTTGCTTCTGGGGACACAAAGGTTTTCCTTTAGATAGTTAGACAGACTCCATTCTCTCATTAGAGTTTAAAAGACCCAGGAAATAGATGTGACTCTGCCAGAGGCCCAATCCGATATATGTGAATGGTCCTGGAGCCACTGCACTCCTTTTAACTAGTAGACAGACAGTTAAAATGGGACACTTAAGCTTTTTGCCATCCTGATCCTAAAAGGATCAAACTCACATCTTCTACCACCAAGAAAGCACCGTCAGGCAACACCCTCTGCTCTGCTGGTGCAAGCAGGGTAACTCCTTACCTGGCATTAAACAGCCCCCTGAGTGGAGTCTGCTCTCGCTCTCACTCCTCAAGCACAGCTTCAGAACTTGTATATTCATTCAGTCAAAACAAAGTGCCCAACTCTGGGCTGTGAGAAGGCTTCTAGCTCTGGTAGAGACTTAGCACATCACACGCCCTCTAAATTTCACGTTCCTACTGGCTAGCAATGGCAATCCGCGGCTTGGCGGCCTGCCTACTGTGAAATCTGTTTCCAGATGCCACGTGCTTCCCGCGCATTGCAGTAGAAACCTATTAAACAAGGGAATTTCACCTACGGCGATCCTTAGCATCAAAGATCATTATGCTGATTGTCAACATGCCTGATCTCCTCTTTGTATCTTGCTTCCATTTTTAAAAGTCCCTGTAATTTTGAAAATTGACTCAAAAGTCTTACTACAGACTCCACATAGGGGATATAATGAGAGATGATTTTGCAAAAAAATCCCAAGCTTCCAATAGAATAATTACAGAATTTAAGTGCAAGAGGAAGAAACCAAATCCCTAGAAAACTCTCCTGGCCTCCCCCAAGCAGATGCAGATCTTCATTCAAATTTGGTAGCCTGGCTCACTTCTTTACGGGCCTCCCATTTCAGTTTTCCTGTTTAAGTTAATTTTGCAAGAAAGGATTTTCCAAGGCAGTTATCAGTGTGGATTCACCATCAATGCAAGACGTTTTCCCCAAAGAGGTTTCTAAATCAATTTTAATTCCAATAGACTCAAGTAAATGTTTTCAATTTGATTCAATAATCCATACACACTTATAAAATGGCTTTTCCCCCATGTACTACAAGATAAACGTGGTTTATGTTTCTAACAACTTTGGCTAATAAAAAATTCTAATTTCCTATCCTGAATTGTAATAACACGTAATGTTTATTCACCTCTCAATGAACCAGATGACATAAACAAATCGAAAAAAAAACAAACCCAGCCTCTAAGTGCATTACTTGAATCATTAATTCTCTACATGCTTCTTAAAGAACACATGATTTTTGTCAAACACACACACACACACAAAAATCACCAAAAATGTCCTAGAACAGAGCTTTCTAAATCTCCTGAGAATTTTGCATTATTTCCTTTTAGAGAGCAACATAGAACCTCTTCAGGATGTCTCTTAAAATTTCAGCAAGTTCTCAAAAAAGGTAATTACAACACAGTTACTAGTAGATATCAGCCAAGAGTGGCATGAAGATTAGGGCGGGAGGTGCAGGATGGCAGAAATATAATCTCCTCTAATAGCATCTAGTGTACTGTGAGCTCATAAGATGGAGTAAGGCGTAGAAATGAGGGCTGTGGAGGTCAGGGTGAAACACGGGTCCTCAATTGGTAAGTACCTTCACAGTACATGAAGCAAAAAGCGACAATCTGGAGAGGAAGGGAGGTGCTTGGCTCACCTCTGTTTTCATAACTACATCTTCAAGTCAGGAGTTAAAACTCCTACTCTGTGCTGGGAGTATGACCAGGTAGCGTTTCTAGAGCCCATCAAATTCTAGATCCATCAGATCAATATTGACTGAATAAAAGGCAAAATTAGTACTCGATTTTTAATAGCCTATTTTTAAGATTATCCAGTTTGATAATGTTAACATAGAAAATTACAGTTTGATATTATCATGTTAATATTGAACTTACCTACCATACACTAGAGTTTTGCAGCTGCGATTCTACTTAAATACCAGCTTCTGAGAGGATTTTGTACGTAAGTTCTTGTCCTAACTGTAGTAATAATCCTTCAGTGTTGGAACAGAATACCGTCTTACAAACCAGCTCTGATGATAATGGAGAGAGACTGAAGAGTTGACGATGACTAGAAAGCTTATAGCTGTAAAAACACTGCCTAATGAGAAATGTTTTAACAATCTCTTGTAAGAGAATTGCTTTGCATATGAATACAAAAAGAGATAAGTGTTCCCAACACATAAAAGAAATATTTGGTAAAATCTGTAACTTTGCAGGAGCATTCATGCCAGGTTCCCCATCTGCAGCAGAAATCAAACTATTTGCCTGTCACCAAAAATCAGTAATCTATGCAGCAGAGCCTAAAGGCAATTATAAAGCAATTACATTCCTAAAAATCTTAGGAATTAAGCTTTTCATTATTTCAGCACTTCAAATAAGAAACACTACCTTTCTATATCCTTATACAGATATAGAGAGATCTAAAGATTTAGTTGACAGTACACAGAAGACTTATGCTGAGATCAGGAAAGAACCCTGTTCCATGCTTTAACTCCGTACTAATCCTTATCCCCTTTCAGTCACCCCAGATCTTCAGCATGGGATACACCTGTGGGACAATCCTTCCATTAATAAGTTATTATCAAACTTAACTGCTCTTTCTCAGCACAGTGACATGAAATGCAGATGGTAGGAGAACTACCAGAACGGTAGAAAATACAGCAAAAGAGGCCCCTCCTTGCTCTGCATGGAAATGGTTGCATGGCTCTTGCAGAAGTATAACAAAACCCATTCACTGGAAATATACTAGAGCTGAAATTTCCGTTTATAAAGCAAAGACTAATTTCTTGGGAATACTCAGCCCCATTGCATAATCAAACTCATTGATTAGTAACACTAGAAACTTCATGTTAATACTTGGACCTGTCACTGCTCACAGTTAATGAACTTGGGAAAAAAGAAAAAAAAAAATTCCCTGTTTTTCACATGCCCATCATTCACACTATACGGGGGAGGGCTCATTTGTTGAAATATACGCAAATACACACATTTCAATGACAAGTAAATGAGCACACCAAGTTTCCTTTGACTTTCATTATGTGGGATTTGAATAGCATACACTGTCTGAACTGTATACCTGTATAAAGCATGCACTGTACAGCGAGGCCTTCAGATGGCTGGATGTGATCGGATGCACTCGAACTTGCACATACAATACAGAACGAGATTAATTCTGGAGATGCACTACTGCTGTACACTGTCCCTTCCAGTTCTTCAGATAGTTGTACATGCTGCAGGGAGCTCCGATCGCTGCCACAGAATGTGTTTTATACTTCTCAGCAGCAAAGGTAATTCTCAGAATTTCCATTTGGGGGACAGAATCAGATTTTGTGCAGAGAAGCATTCAGTTATTATGATTTATGAAAATGTTTTTAGAAGTTGGATGCTGAATATTTTATTAACATAAACATCAGGTTCCTAAAACAGTTGTTTGCTGTTTTCAAAAGTTTCACCCTCCAGCAGAAGAAATAACATAGGAGACACACATCAAAAAGACGTTATCTGTATTGCAAAGAACTGACACTTTTTCATTTCCTGCCTGCCCAAAAATACTGAGTGATCATACAACCAAACCATCTTTACTTTCTTTACTCGCCTTGATGAACATCTCTCTCAGATCACATTCTCATTTACATCAAAGTTCCCCTATTTTTGCCTTTCCAAACTACAGCTTTTTTATCTTAAATGATTTTTTTTTTCCTTGTGAGTTTAGGCCTAGAGTAGTCATAGGGATTCTAAACCATCTTCCCAAACAAATGCTTAAAATTTTTTTAATTGCTGTGTCTCTTTTTAAAAATGCTAATACAAAGTTTTCTGATACAAAAGCTATAGCAAACACGAGGCCTTAATTACCAGTTTGGTAGAATCACTGCGGTAAGAGGTATACCTGCCCAGAATTTGAACAAGTTATTTATCAGGTATCTAAGATGAGTAAAATGTGCAACACACAGATATATGAGCAAAGATGAGAATATTTTTTGTCTTTAAAAAATGTAAAAAATCCTCAGAAGTAAATGCCTAAATTACACACCCACAAAAACAAACAGAATGACAAACTGCAAAGCTCACATGAAAGTTCAAATCTTGCTGCCTCAAGTATTAAAACTATTAAGTATGATTTTTTCTTTTTGTTTTGCTTTATTTGAGCAATTCATATTAAATTTATTTTCAATCTTGATTTCATTCACTGTATAGGTTCAAAAAAAAAACCAACCACGGCTACACAGAAGAACACGAATTGCCACTAGAATTCAAGGTCTTGGCCTCCAAGTTCATCAGTACTTAAAAACATAAGCAATAAAAATACTAATAAAAATCCCTACTAAAAATCTTTCAGTACTCCTACTCATGAGCACCAATTCATATAGTCCCATTCCTCATGCTTATCAGTCCAAAAACTGCCCTACAATCTGACGCAAAATTGTAAATACAAATATGAACTTATCCAACCATGCATTTATCCATAGCTTCTCCTTAATTTTGAGTTTTCCTCATATTTGTTTATATTTCCTTTACCAGATTACAATTAAAACTCTCTATAGATTGCTACTGAGTTCTCTGTAACTTCACAAAGTGTCAAAGATTCAACGTCCAGTAACAGAAAGTGCATTTAAACTCCGGTTAGTTCAAAACAAAGTACAAACAAAACCTTCAGAAGAAAATTTATTATCAACAGACAAAAAAGTTATCTTTTGCTAAGAGTAATTTTTAAAATTGTATTTCCATTTATGAAACAACTGCAATATAGAGTAAAAATTAATGAGCTGTAATACATAAGTTCTTTCTTAGATTTTAAATCTATTTCCTTTTTTTTTTTTAATGTCAGAGAATCAAATCCCATGTTCCCATACCAGACTTCCACTGGGCTTAACAAATTTTACTTTCACTGAATGCACAGATAACAGAAGAATCACAGATGCATAAAAGGTGGTTGATGTAGGAGCTGATTAAAGTACAAAATACATACGAATAAAGAGAAATGAGTCACTACCTTTCTTTTTGGAGTCTTTCTTTGTGCTGGTTTTAACAGCCACTTGAAGTTCTGTCTCAGTTGACATCCTATATCCTTAGTCCTCTTCACACAGATCCAGGATCTCGGTCAGGCTCATTTAGAACGTCTCTTCAAGAGAATAATTTAGCCTTTCAGATACTATAACCCAAACAGTTCATCTCATTGACTCCTTTCAAGTGCTGTTAAAGGAGGAAACAAAAAGTAATGGTCAATTTCTGAGTGTAAAACATAAAAAAAAAAAAAAAGAGCGCCATTGCAAGCTTACTGAGGAAGAAACCTATGAAGTTCTCTGTCTATAGAGTCAATTGCCCACAATTTTAGATGCTTAAACACAGTCATCTAGTCCCGTTTGAGACGTTTTGGCATATCTAAGATGTCTTCACAGACTAGAGACACTACACAAGGTGTACAGAAGACCTGTACTTCTGGACCAGCAGCTGGAGGAGAAAGACTACAATCCGGGAAGTAGCAGGAAATGTCATCAAAAGCAAAAAATTCTGCAAGGACTCAATTCTTAAATGCAACAATTCCAAGGTAAAAACATACTGCCAGAGAGTAAGTTCAGAATTTTACTCCTCAAATGCTCTTTCAATGCAATGAAACAAAGACAAATGAAAAATGTATTCATTACTCATACTGAGAACATCATACTTTGCCTCTCCTCTTGCTTATGATAATGTTTCCAGTATAAAAGAATCTGCCTCCCTGTAAACAAAGCTGTAACTCTTAACACCCATCTAGTAATTTTTAGTGCAAAGAGCTCTGAAAATACAGTTAATTAAACCTTACAGTTTCCACAAAATACAAATGGGATAAGGGGCAAAAAGATAACATTTAGGGAGCAAGCTACAGCTTTACATAACATCTATTCGTTGGGAAGATACACAAATGCACCGGCTGTGAACCCACAGCAGTTAACTGCAGAAATGTGCTGGAGCAGTATGAGGGAAGCAGGCTGTAAGGCTTCACGTAGGACTGGGGATGTATTGGCTGTGGAGGCAAAGAATACACAAAAAATAAACAACCAAGCAAAGAATAAACCATTACTCCAATTCTTACTGTCGGTCCCTTTGAAGGATGAGCCACCTACTTTAGCCAGTCTGTCGAGGGCAGAGGACCATACTGTCCTGAAGCCATTTGCCATGACGTTCCCTCACTAAATGCATCTTCTTATTGCTCTTTCTTTTTGTGAAAAAGTTCTCATTATTAGCACAATTACAGTGAAGTCCATCCAGCCTGTCTGAACAGCTGCCCAGTTATTAAATAACCATTTAATAAAGAAATTAACCCAGCATATCAGCTGGCTAGCTGGCCAGAGATTAACTACAGTTATAGTTATTTACTAATGTCCCTTCTCCGTAATTTAAGAAAGTAATACACTGCGAACACTGAAATAGTTTTGACAGTTTAAATCACTTTTCACAGTAAGGGCTGTGAAGCCACTAGTACTTTCAAATCCAGGCTCTTTCAACAGTTTAAAATGCTTCAGTAACATTACACTGCCATGCACCGTCTGAACTGATTTAATATTGCTGAAGTGTGTCAGGGGCTTTCTTTAATAAGCTCTTCAAATCTGTATATGTATTACAGAATATTCAAAGATAGCTTTTCAAAATCTGCTGAACTGATTTTGAAATACAAAATTCCCTGTTCCTCCTCTATGGCGTCTGAATAAGAGCCGCATAGCAAAAAGGAGGAAAAATAAAGCAATGCACAAATCAAAGTCACAGTGCTTACTAAATACACCTTCTTGGATACCTGAATAAACTAAAAGCATTTTGATTAACATTCTTAGTTAAGAAAACAGTAGAAAAGGACAAAGCAAATGAAGGTTGATCACAGAGAGAAAACGAATAAGATTACAGCCCCCAAACTGACAATCTTCCAGGATCTAAGCGCTGTTTGGACAGGTCCATAGACAGCGAGATGTCTCTCCTCCAGACATGGTCACGGTGGGACACCACAGGCAGTGATCGCTGGGCCCCGGCACAAATCAATGCATTCACTGTGCTGCGAGGGAACCACCTCATCCTACTGTCGACAGAGTTGCTCTTAACTTACGCTTGAAATCCCCCCAGCAAACAGGGAGAAAAGCGCTGCAGAGAACAGATGTCCCTGGCAACCCTCATCTCCTTCCTTTCCCCTGCACACAACCCAATTTAATAATATTTAGTTTTACAGCACAGTAGGGATGCATCAGTCTTTACAGCTCAATGGTACTTACTTAAAGCATCTCTCAAGTCACAGCTGGATTGACAGTTTATTTTTGTAGAATTTGGATTTATATTTACCTAAAGGTTAACTGCATAACTTTACAAGAAGCACTAACATGAACCACTTAACAAAAGGAAAATATTTATAATAGGTCCATTTATAAAAAAACAAAACAAAACAAAGAAAAAAAATTTAAAAGAAATACAAACTACCCCCAGGGTCAAGAGTTAAGCAAGTTTTAATGTCTTAGAAGACTGTTGTGGGTACAAGGCATCAAGAATGTCATCTCCTGTTGTCAGCTACTTTCAACAGGATAGCTGAAATAGTAGCATCTGAATGGCACTGAATATTTTAAAATAACAACATATGACTGCTATCTTATTCGAAACTCTCCAGAAAAGCTATATCCCCTCGAGGCTATCGCACTGAGTAATATTTTTTAAAATAAATGCATGTCTGTTTTTGGACAGGTTCACATATTGATTTACTTTAAAACCTAATCAGGTCGTACTCTCATAGGCTCATAGATCCTTGAATAAAGTAATAGGTATCTTTGTAAAGGAGCACATAAACATCTGTCAGATGCAAGCTATAGTTCAAACTGAATTTGCTACAGAGACAATTCCTCCAAAAGTATAGGTCTTTATGTAAGCTACATTAGTAAACTTTCAAATACTGTCCATATTTCAGCCGTTTATTACCCAGATGAGAATGGCAGTCAATCTGCTCTTCACCGCAACAGCTTTTATTGTCTCCTCCAATCTAGGTCACCATTGTTAAGTACTACAGTCTTCCAACTGTGGGAAGTACTGCAGCATGTGTTTTACCAATGAGATGCTATTTTCTTTGATCAGTTCTGTCACATTTCTCTCCCTGCTCTCAAGACAAAATTTTGTAAGCTGCATTTAAAAAAAAAAAAATCCATCATCTTACATGTATCCACTCTAACGATCTTCTTGTGTGCCTTGTTACTGTTCCAGCTATTACAATGTTATGTGCATGCCTCAGCTTTTCCTAAAGAGGATTCAGAGATCTTCGTTTTAAGAAAATACTGACATTTTCTGTTCCCTTATTAAGTGGCTACAGCAGGAACATAATCAGTGCATTCTGGAATTAACTGGCTTTTAATTCCAAGAGAAGTCTTAAGCCTGCATTCTGTATTACTCCTACGCCGGCATAAAACCTAAAGCCTTAGTGAAGAAATATTTTTGTAAATTCACTTTGCAGTTAGGATTAACACAGGTTGGACCTTTTATGCACAGGGAAATTAGTCACATGCTCCACCCGCCTCCCCCACACATTTGTAAAACAACAGTTTCTGTCAAATCATTTGTCTTTTCAACCACGCTTGAGTGAGCTTATGAAGGAGTTATTAGGCGACTTCTCCTGGCCCAAGTTACGAAGGAGGTCAGACAAGACGATCATAATACTTCCCCTCTGACTTTAAAATACATAGATTTATTTTATTTTCTTCAGGGCTTCAAAACTTAAGAAGTTTCCTCCCCTGAAACCAGTTTCCATATGCTTATGTAAAGGAAAAGCAGTCTTAGGAAGGATTTGTAACTAAGCCCTGGCATTCCCTAGGTATTTAAATTTTCCACAGCCCCAAAGTGGGATTTGACAAGAGGACGGTACCTCCCAAACCTTGGTTTGACAAAACAAAAACCATGCTACCATCCTTAGCTCTTGCTTTTATGCCTCTCAAGTCTTGCAATTCATTTCCTTTCCTCCAAAGCACCCAATATAATACACTGTAAGGGATCATTGACACCCATGATTTTGCAAGTGTTAAACATTTTAAAAGGGCAAAATATAAGTAACAAAATTATTTTTAAAGTGCTGTGATCCTGGAAAACTGAAAACAGTTCAAGCGCAAAGGACGGCTATCCAGGGAGAAAAATGTCACTCATCAACTTCTCATCTGACCACAAAGCCTAACACAGAGAACGTCAGTGGGATGGCACACAGATGGTGGAAAAACCCATCCTTGCCACCAGTGCCCTTTATACCCTCCAGAGAGAGGAGGCCATGAAATCCTTTGGAGCTGCTCACACTATTTTGTACTCATCAGCTCATTTCCCTAACGGTCAGGTCTTGCGAACATCCTGCGGGAAGCTACTTGATATCAGAGTATTAATCTTTTACAGAAGGCACTACACTAATTCCAAACTGAAACCCAAGGGACTGGTCCAAAACCCACTGATGTATTTCAGTTAATAAGGCCTGTAAGTGAGAACCAGAAGTGAGGAAGATGAGGTAAAAGAGGGAGCTTAAGATACTGACACAGAGGAAAAAATGAGAAGGAAAAGAAAAGCAAACAGGAGATGTCTGTGTAGATACTTCATTAAAGCAAATTCTATAACAACGTGTTTAGCAGCAAAATCTAAGCCAACTCGTGCATTAAAATTCTGGCTAGCCTGCAAAAGAAAACAATCTCTTTTAGGCTGTTGCATGTGCCCAGTCCCTCTTCTCTAGCTGTCATTTGCCCACAGAACAGCATAATAAATTGTTTCTAGTGACAAAGTCAAATGACTCTCTGTCATGGCATGGCATGTCAATCACCGCTTTTTCCTGCAATTTCTTTACCGGTATTTCTGTAGCCTGTAAAGGTAAAAGGAAGCTCACTGTTCACGTGCACAAACTGAGATCCTAACCAAAAATCCCTCAGCAAAGACGCAGTAAGCCAAGTGCCTGGTCTAGCTCCTCGAATCTCCCCTTGCAAACTGCAAATGCTCCTCTGAAACCCAGCACCCTACTTCTTCCTCCTACTACCTCCCTAAGTTACACAGCTTGCAAAGACTCGCAACCACCTCCATATTTCATACTTAGATTTGTTCGCTCTAAAATGAGTAAGTATCTCCCCCCCTCTAATTTTCTATATATAAAGATGAAGGGAGGAGATTTTATGTGCTTTATTATGCTGTCTGTACTGTCTGTAGTGAGATACCACACCAACACTGCTGATTAACCCTTTTTAATTCTTCCGACATCAGAAAACTCAAACCATAACATTTCCCATTGTATATAGTTGCTATTTGTTTAGTTGTATTTATAAAATACTTCTCTTATCTCCTGAAAACAAGAAGCTTGTTTTCAAAAAACCTACATGTAACTAAGGCAAATAACATATTTTATTAAATTTACTGTGGTCTACAATATGCTTCATTATTCTCTCTCTAGGGCATCTTTCAGGCATGCTACCCAGTTCCTCAGATGGTATAAATAGCACCATTGAAGCTGATTTACCACTAGAAGAGCATCTTGCCAAAAAATTGACCTATAAAATATTTCCAAAGAAAGATGTTTATTAGTATTCCAATGACAGCAGGAATAATTACTAAAATTCCTCCTGGAAATCACTCCATGTAGTGGTGACTACTACACTCCACCTCAGCAATTATTCACCACAAGTGCTGTGAATTTTCTACTCACTAGAAAATGCTGACTGGATTAAAAAGATGCTTTTCACAGGAATGAATTGATTTCATCAACATTTTTAATGGGAAATTACTAAAATTTCATTTTAATATTACAGTTTCTATTTTATATTATAGAGGACAGAATTCTGGAAACAAAGGCAAAACAGAACACATCGACCACACTGTAACAGAATTTTTGAAATATACTTTCAAAGTATGCCAGTTTGGATTCAGGAAAAACTACATTATGTTGGTTCACAATTTCTCTGAGGAAGGATATTCAGATTTGAGCCAGTTGCTAAAGACCAATAGGAAAATATTTATTTTCCTCCCATGCTTTCAACATGAAATTCATCCTCTTAAAAGAATTTCTATAATCACAGTGTATAGCCTTTTTTTTTAAAAAAAAAACAGCAAAATGAAAAACAAACCATCCAGCACTGAGAATCTAGGACTTGCTGCTCTCCCCTGTTCTGCTCTATTGCTAGTGCAGCTAGTGCTGCGTAACTCCAGTGCTACTGTGTTCCCTCCAGTTGGTCTCAGTCTGATTTCCAATAATCAGGTATTAGCTTCAACTCTATAAATAACACTTAACATCCCTTCCACAGGTTTTGTTAACAGCTACCTCTTCTTTGAGCTAGGTATATACCTGGGACCATCATCAGGCAGCATGAGTAGCATTGCTTTCAGGAGTCTTGCAAGGCTAGAAGGGACAGAATCAAACCCCAAATCTATTGCCACAGAAAATTAAAGGCTGGAAATCAAAACGGAAATGACAGTTATTAAAAACAGTCATGGCAGCACTGTATGCTTTCAGTTCCATAAGAAAGCATGCAAGTGTGCTGGACAAGTACATTTGCAGCCTTGAACGAAACAAGTCAGTCCTGGAAAAGGCTGGACACACACAGACTTCCCTGCCCTCGCCCACCAGACCCCGGGAAGGCAGCGATACACAGGCTCACGTTTGCTTCTCCTCTGCCTGTGTAGCAGGGAATGCAACTCCAGTCCAGGGAGCTGAAAACGAGTAACAAAACCCCCGTGTGCTGGGCATATAAATACAACACACGTTGTTCCTTTAAGCATATTTTTCTGCTCCGAGATGCAAAACTCCACTCAAAAGTGCTGTTTGTAAGCTTGTGCAGGGTATTACATAAAAAAGAGCCCTGCCACTGAACAAAACAGGCTTAAAAACTTCACATTATTCCTTCGATACTGAGAGGCTGCTATGTTACCAGATAACATAGGAGGTCGTTCAGATTGGACTAGAAACTCCCTGTGCTCACAGTGAAACTGAATTACCTAAATGCTTTTCCTATATGAATTGCGTTATGCCAAGACTTTACTATACCCAGATTACTACATTGCTGACCCTGAAGCAGAAAAGAAAAAGCATTTCTGATAATGCTGTGTAAGAACAAACAAGAAACAAAACTCACAACTGCTACAAATACTGCCCAGGCACAGCCTGACTGTGATCTGACTTCCACTAGCAGAAAACTGCCTTACCTCCATTAAAGTCAATAAAGTCACACCAGCACAAAATCAATAGCGTTACATTTGACTTATATTGGCGTAACTCCATTGATTTTAATGGAGTTGGAGTTACACCAATTTTATGCTGGTGTATCTGCATTAGTGTCAGTGAAGTTATGCCGGCGTGACTGATGTAAACAACACCAGCCCAACCAACCCCTATATGTCTAAAATTCAATGTCATTAACTCTAAAGCAACAAGAAAATGCAAATCTGTACATTACCAAAGCAGGGCCTTTGGAATTTATTTTTGCAAAGAAGAACGGCTCTTTTGCGATCCTCTCGACACCAAAGAAACAGAGTGAAGACTAAGAAGGGAAAAAGGACAAAGTACACAGTTGGGATCACAGTATTCTGTAATTAGAGCTGTTAAATGATTACTAAAGCGCAGTGGTGCAATCATCACACTGAAGGAACGGGAGAAGTATGCAGTCAGGAGCATCACCAGGGAGAAGGTAAAAGCAATGTCAGAGACACCATGTTTTATATTTAAATGCAAATTCCTCACAATCAGAATTTGTGCCTTCTAATTGGAAGAAAAGGTTATGGAATTAAATGTCTCACATCCTGGACAGCTCAGCATGTTTTTAAGTGGCACAGTAAGTTGAAGGCAACTTATTCATCTCCTGTCCTTTACAGAAACATCTTAATTCAGCTCTTTTTAATTTCAAGTTGACTTTCTTAATATTGCAAGTGAGGCTGAACTGGGACTCACTCTCTCATTCATTTTAAATAAAATATAGCACAATACCTACACAAGATCCAACTTAAGCTATACTTTGAAATCTGAAGCAGAGCTTGAAGTGATGCTTTATACTCGCCTTCTTAATGGACATGAATTTTGCACCAACTTTTTCAGGTCCCTTTGAGATTTGCACAGTCACATGAATTAACCTATACATTGTGCCCTTCAATTTTCCGAATGCTTCCTGACATTACAGCAAAGCAAAGCAAACTTTCCTAATGTCGACAACAACAAAAAACCCTGATGCCAGGATCTTTATTCACTGCTATTTTTCAACACTCAGCCCTTGTTCCCTGACAGTTAAGTATTAGGAAAAGTAATCAGAGGACTTCACCTCGCTGTAAACGGACTTTTGATTTATTACACCAAACCCAACCACCAGACTTCTCTTTACCAAAGTTCATTGACTAGCAGAGCAAAGGGGAAAAAGCAAAAAGCTTTCTGGGACTGTAAGTGCGAATTTACACATACAAGCAAAAATTATTTTTAGGCTGTTCTTCCACAACTAACAAATATCAACATTTTTAATAGTCTAGTAAATTAGTTTTAGCTACAGAAATACTTTTGACAATGCCATTTACATACTCCAGTCTTCAAACCAGCAATGTCACTCAGGAAGGTAATTCCAGATGACTGCGGAGACGAACAGCAGGCAGACTTCTGAACGATACCAAACAGAAGTATTTGAGAACAGCTGCTAGATTTTACTGGAGAAATTTCAAACCATAAATAATTTTGTTGAATTCACTGATCTGTTCTCATGTCATTTGTGAATGCAGTGCCTTGTATCCGATTACGTCATAGCCTGCTCCACAAATGCCTCTGCTTTCTATCAGTAAGAATGTTAACCACTTTAAAAGGGAGGAAGCACCTCCCATAAGAAGTCAGGCTCTATGCATTTTCTGTTTGCGGGTAAGATTCAGCAGTGTTTCTAAACAATAAAAGACAACACTCTTCCCATAGCTGGAAAATACACTACGAGGGGAAAAAAACCCCACATCCGGCAATCTGACCCTTGAAACTGCATGGGCCAGGCATTGCTTTCTGTATCATAATTCCATACAGAGAAACATCTATACAGGGAAACACACCAGTCTCCACTCTGCTATAACCATGCAACTGGAGAGGTCTACATGACCGCATCACGCACCTACAGAATTAAAGCCTAAGTGATCAGGTTAGCGACCCTGTAAAATGAATTACTTAAAAGAAAAATCAAGCCACTGCTAGGCTAAAATGTCAGGAAAAAAAAAAAAGATGCTCTTGATTATCCAGATGGGGAACACTTAAGCAGCTAAATGAGTATACGGACCTGCACGAGTGGTAATGCATCACAAAACCATGCTTATTTTCTAAAAAATTTTTAAAATCACCCAAGTAGCATACAGTGAGGAACCATTCACCTTCTACTGTCATGCTACAGTTTATTCTCTCTTGGAAGCAATTACAGGACAAATGCCAAGCTACAGAAGGTATTTTTCCAGCAGCAGCATCTGGCTTCTTGGCAGACTCCTCAGGCAATTTTATTGGAAGCTTTAGAGATGCTATTGGGTCAGTCCTAGTTATATTGCTCATGAACTGTCTGGCAGTTTCTTCTTCCTAGATGTCATAATCCTTCTGATTTACCTTGAAGGAATTAGCACACTTTTATCCATTTCAAAAACAGTTGACCTGCAAGGCATTTAGGGGCTATCTACACAAACATAGTAAAAGTCACTGGTCTAAATCTGTGTACCTTTGAGCCAGCAACATTTCAGCATCCATTGCCTAATGCATCATCAAGAAAACAAGCAAGCCATGCAAAACTCTGTGTGTGTGTGTGTGTCTTACTGGTAAATTGAATGCATTCCTTATGATTAAAGGAAAAAACATAAGATACATGAAAAATCAATTAGTCAAAAAAAAAAAAAAAGGTAAGCTGGAACAACAGCAAATCTGTGCCTTTATTTAATACGAACTGCTCTCACATAGTGAAGACAGTACTGCGCTGTATCCTGTAGTAAGGGACAGTGCACACGAAGTCAAGGAATGCTTCTGGCAGACAGCAAGCATAAATTGAAATACAAGGGGATCTACTAATTCAATGGAAGGAAAACAATTTCTGAGAATCTGCTTCTTGCAAGTCCTCTGTTAAATGCAGTGCCTCCGAGACTAGAAGGGGCATGTGGAAGTAAAGACAGCCTATGTCCTTTGCTCTCCCGACTGCCTGTCCCTTCCCCCTCCCCAACCCCAGAGCTAAGATCGGCATTATACTGCAGCTGTGACCATGATTAATCCTCATCCAGAAGGATGAAAGACAGGATGCTGGTTTTACCCTCCCTCTTTGCATACCAACAAAATCAAGTCCACAACGAAAAGGCTTTATGTCAGTTTAGAGCAGTCCTCTAGAATTAATACCGAGAAAGGGGACAGAATGCTATAGAAAGCGCATTTATAGTCCTTAGCCCAGGTGGGATCCTTCTTTTTTAAAAGGCTTCCATGCAATTACTTACAAGAAATATACTCTCTCTGCATGCGTGTTCATTACTACTATTTTTTTTTCTCTCTTTTTTTTTTTTAAGACTTTCCCACAGAAATATGCCTGGATGTCTTCTTGTTCCTTTTTTTTTTTTCTTGAAAGAGTTTTCAGAGAGGTTAGAGTAAGAAACTCCCACAAAATCCTGTGCCAGGTTATTTTCTAGGAAAAAAAAGACCTAATGTCCAAAGGTAAATATTACAGGTACAAGAAATGTACTCTATAATTTAATAAAGGGCTATGGATCTTGAATTTTCAGTAACAAGAGTACACTGAGCAACGTAAGAGAAGACTGACAGCACTAAGAAAGATGCACATATTCACGTCAAACAAAAAGCCAAATGGAGCTCTGTCATCAGCAGAGTGCAAGTAAATCTAACCAGACACAGAATTCAGACTTCACTAATGCGAATTGACTAATATAATTCCATTTTATGCAAGGCAAAACATATTCTGATTACAGGCCAGTGGTGCTTGCAAGTTCCAAATTTAGGTACCATTACGGCCAGGTGAACCGTTAAGTGAACTAATCTGAATTTTATCCATATCAAAGATTTGTACTGTCCACAGATTAACTTATCAGATTTAAACCATGTATTCACTCTCATTACTTCATACATCTTTTGGATATCCCCATTCATTAATTAAAATTTCTGCAGAATCACAGTACACATTGACAATACAGCCTGGGTTTTAAAATGCTGTGCAATGGCACACACTTAAAAATCGATTATTTAGGCTCCAGTACCTGAACAGAAGTTACTGGCACACTAGAAACCAAGGCATATTTTAGAGATGTAGCACAGATTCCCTTGTTTACAACCTTGTTTCTGCAAAGTGCTAAGCAATCTCAATGATCAGGTGAACATTTGAATACACGCTGAAGACTAAACTTCCAGTGATGCCCTAGATTTCACTGACTACACAAATGAGATGAAAGTTGCACACACAGGCAAACAGAGGGTTTCCTGCATGCAGCGAAGATCTAAAATATTTTTATAAACTGTTTTTGATTATACAGTCTCAAAAAGGCCTGTGAGTTGAGAGAGCAATCAGAAATAACCATCAAATCAGTGTACTTAAGTAGAGCAAAGAAAATAAATTAAAAAAATAAGTAAAATGTTTATCTACCTTGTACACTGCTCTCCTGAAACACCTGGTACATTTAAAACAATGTACATTATATTCAGGGATAACCTAATCTGAAATAAAGACTCTGCTATAATGAAAAACAGTTGTTTAGCCAGCCGAGTTTAAAGCCAAAAGGTGAAGAATAGCTAATCCAATTAAAATGAGAGGGAATTTAGGAATGCAGAATTTAATTACTCTACTTGGAAGGTAGCCAGGACCATTGGGTTAAGCACCCATGCCCTTGTGAAAGGGCCATGGGAACTCAAATGACTACCAGTGGTTAGGCCCTTCGCTCTATTTCTCCTTTGAGCAGGGCACCTTTGGCAGCCACTTGCCCTTTAGCTAAGCCCCAGGGAAGAACACCAGCTCCTGAGTTACAGCGTTTCCAGCAGCTCCTTGGGAGCTTCCTCAGGATGCCCAGCATTAGGTAGGCCTGGCCTTGCCCAGCTTGTGAAATCAGACAGGCTCTCAGTACAATATGGTGAGACTGCAGATGACATCCAATTAAAGCCGTTCAGATAAATACACATTCAATGATGTTATTGCTTACATGTCACTTCAACATTTTTGGTTTGGTTTGGTTTTGGGTTTGGGTTTTTTTTTTCGGTTCCAAAGACTAAATAGCAGGCAGCAATAATACTAGTTTTGAAAGACATGTGATGTTTGTGTTACCCACTCGAGTTAATTAATGAAAATAATGACAGTTACACAAATCAGAGATGATTAAGAACTTGAAGACCATCCTACCCATTTCACTGCCAAGCAGGATTTGTTATTAACAGCACATTCTTCTGTTCTTCATCGAACTTTTAAAATGACGCCAGCAGTAAGAGTCACATTTCCTTCCTTCAGAGGCATTCATACATTCAGACTGATTCAGACGAAGAAGTAAAACCCAAGAATAAAGGTTTCGCCAACTTCATATCATTATTCCGAGTTAACTGCTATGAGATTATCTTGTGCAATTACTCTTGTCCCTTACTGCACACGCATTCCAAATACCTGTAATCCTCACACAGCTCAACTCTATCAGTGTTAAACCAATCTATCCTCTTCAGGTAAGATCTAATGGTAAAATCACATACCACTGGGTTTATAACCCAGACTATCACAGTCTCCATTATTCAATATTGCTTATTATTTTGTACTTACAAAGTCAGGGAGATGTGATTTTATTGCTTGCAAATCATTCTTACATTAGTTTTACGCTGTTATAACTTCACTCTGCTTTTCCAGATAAGCTTTTTGCTTTCTGCATATTTAAATAGTAACTCTAATTATCCCTACTTGATTGCACTCCTCTTGCAAAGCCTTTCCACAGTATCATCTGCAGTGAATTCTTCATCCTACTTAGGTTTTAAAAAACCCAAGATACATCATATTCTTGAATTTTAATAACGGCATAGAGGTGTTTCTTTTTTTTTGAAAAACATGCATACTGGGTTCCATCTTCAGATATATTTTTTCCAAAAACACAGTGAGAAGAGCAGATTACCGATTATTACACGGGTAATAGTAACAGTACAGAACAGTGCCTATCAATGAATTCAATTTAAAAAATGGGGGGGAAAAAAAAACCAAAAAGACTACTTACATGGTATCAGATCAGCAAAGAAAACTTCGGTTCATTGTCTAAAATATTGCTTCTTTTGCAACCTATGCTTGTAAGAGTTTTCTGGATTTATTTCCAACCACAGTTGCAGAATTCTAGATCATAGGTACACAGAAGCTACACGTGGCTACATAGTAGCTACAATTAATGATATTTAATGCATTAACTCAGGTAACCCATTCTATGAAATGCACATTACAGTTGCCCCAAAACATGACAATAAAATTTGAGTCAAAAATAATGTTTCTTACAAGAATTTTATTAGTCTTTTTGGTAATTTTTGTAGAGATTTTGCTATTTTGGTTACTGATGAGATATTTTGGTTTAATTATAATGGTGTTTGGTAACATCATGTGTTGTTAAAGTTGCCTGACATTTCCCATTATGAATTCTCATTTTCGCTTCTTACAACTTTACCAAACCAAAGTGTATCTATTGGAGCTGAAACCTTCCACGCCACATAGCAAAAGCAATGATACATACAGCTCAGCCTCCACGACCACGACCTGCTGCCCTGAGGCATGAGATCATCCCTTCCTCCTCCTACCTTGCTCACTAAGCAACAAAGTTTCCTACAGACAGTGACTGCCTTTATCATGCAACCCTGATTTTGATCCTCCAGCATAGATCTCTTCTTTTGCACTAAGACTTTATGTGGAAAGGAAAGTTACTATGTGAGTGCATACACAACTTTGCATTCAGTTATCTTCCATCTGGACAATGTTAAATCTAGCATTTCTTTACCGATGTGCTTGGCTCTGCAATAATAATTTACATTTTTATGTATGTGTGTTATAACACACAGGAAAAAGAGGCAACACAGGTGTACCACAACCATATTGCAGTGTCTTCTTGAATTCAGCTTGCAAGCTGCATTCTTTCAGCATCTACTCCTGCAAAAGTTACTTTAGCAATAAGTGATAAGAGTCTGGCCGAAGTCACTATCTGTCCAACAAGACTTTGGCGGAGAAGGACAGGAAAGAAAAACAGGAGATCCAGTTGTAACTCTGACTTTCAGGTCTGTGTCAAAGCAGTATCAAAAAGTGCTTGGAAAGACAAAACAGTCTTGAGGCCCTGAACGCTCACAGAGGGCTTCTATTATGACAGGCAATGCACTGCTTTATTAAATAAACCAAACCTACCAACCAACCACACAAAGACACAGTAGCCCACCTTTGAGGTAAAGACTTTCTTTAGGAAATGTGACATTCAGCCAAGAAAAAAAAGCTTCTCTGTCATGTTCTCGGTTCCTCTCCACAAATTATACACCACTGAAGACTGGTGGTACTTCACCTACCACCACCTCAAGTGCAAAACAAAGTACCAAAGTCACTCCTCAACCAGCTGGTTTCACTTACAGGACCAACGAGAAAGCAGGGTGGCAGGGTACCGGTTCTACAAGCTCTGGCAAGTCAATCAACAGGGCTCACCTGACCAAACTAATCAACTGGGAATAAAATTCTGCTGCTGTGCGCATCCAACTCCAGGATACATTGAAAAGCAGCCTGATTGAAGAAGGCAAGACTGTTCGCCACTTTAGTTTCTCGTAAGAAGGCTAGCTCAAAATCTTGTAACTGCCCAAGATGATGATAGAGGGGTCATGAGGGCACGTTCAGAACACCTGCAATACAGCCTCTGGTTCAAATAGACAAGAAAGGATATCTGTCCATGTTCTGGACAGGGGTTTATTTTCCTTTTATTTTCTCCAGATTGATGACTTTGAAGGGAACACATGCCTTGTGACCCACAGCAGAGATGTCCCGTTGTGATTTATGCTTTACTCTACTATAATGCTACAGCTCTGATAAGAGCAGAAGCAAGTGTATCGATTCTGCCGGCTGGGTCCACCCGCAGGGACTGAACTGACTGGAGTCAGCACCGTGAGGCCAGACACGGCTTCCCATCAGAGCTGAACGGCTCAGAAACAAGGCGAGGAGAATAACCGAGACAGATCCACAGTGACCTTCACAAAAATCTTCACAGAGTTGGCCGTGATTTAAGAGAAAGATATATTGGTAACAAACGTATTAACAGGTTGAACATCTTTTCAAAGCCAATACTTCATGTTAATAGAAGCCTTTAAATTTTTTTTTTTTCAGCAAGACTTAGCCTTCCTATCAGGACTGAAGCGTAACTGAAGAACAACTGATGTCACCAAATCATAAGCAAACACAGGTGAGGATGCCCAGCCTTTTAGGAGCAAAGTAAACCTCTGCCAGTCTATTCAAGACCAAAACACGAGAATATTCAGAATATTACTGGAAGAATAATTCTGTTTGAAGCTCAGTAACTCCCAGATTTTTATATGTGCAGTAATTTGTTTCTATTTTTATCCATTAAAAAACATTTGGATTAAGAGATTGAGAAAGTTCATTCATGACTTTATATCTATACGACTGCTACAAACCCTCCCCCCTGCTGCCCATATAACTAACCAAATCAAGGCAAAAATTACATTTACATGTTCTTGAAAATATTTAAAAATCATCATTAACATGTGTGATGTCATCTTATTTTGCTTATGAGTCCAAAATTGCATCCTGAATCCCATTTCTATAGAAACTGAGTGCCAAATATTACCAAGTTGTCTGTTTAAAAATACCCTAACAGCATTCAGGCAAATTAAATTTAAAATTAAACTTAAAGCAAAGCCTTTGCATGCCACCATAATATTTCAGGCAACAATTTCAAGAAAGGAAAGGCAGAAAACAGACTGTGCATATACTATAGTTCAAAATAGATTCCTCATGTCAAATGGCATAATTTTTCCTTTTTTTCCATTAAAGAGTTATTTTAAGTCTTCTGCTGAATATATTTACATGCATAATGAAACTTTTTCAGTGGTTCTTCTTGAATTACTATATACGCTTTAACACTGCATACACTAATAGCGTACATATATATACAAATCCACATATAAACGTATGCATTCATGCACACAATATTCATGCAAAGAGAATTAATGGAAGTTTTTGACTGGATGCTACCCCCTGTAAACATGTTAAATGTGAATAGTGCTCATGGCTGGGTTCATTAACCAAAAACGTTTCTGTTGTCTGCACAATTCGTGTTGCTCATGTAAGAATGGATGACATGTAAGATGCTAATGTACAGACTCAGTTCTTTTCAATTTACTATCAGGGTCTCTCTCTACTAGGAAATTCAGTGGTCGCTTACAACAATCCTCATAGAATAACTTGAGCTGAGACCTTACTCAGCACCTGGAGATAAAACTCTTCAGGCAGCCTTCTCAAAGAAAAAGAAGAGAGAAGAAAAACAAAACAAAACACAAAAACAAAGCAAAAAAAAAAACCCAACCAAAACCCCCCCCCAAGAAACGGGGGGGGGGGGGGCGGGGGGGGAGGGGGAAGAAAGAAAAAATAGGAACGGTTTTGAATGATCTCCAAACACATATTCTGACATGCAGTCATGGTAAAATGATATCCCAAAAGCCACAGTCCACTGTCATTGACAAACATCCCATCTTCCAAGAGAAGAGGCATTATACTTAGAGTAGCAGCTGATGTCACTGTAGACAACTCTTCTCACAACTTCAGCTGTTCATCACCTTTTTCTTCTTCAGTCCTTTTCCTAAAATCCCTAGCTCTAGAGCATCTGCAGTCTGAGAGATCTGCTCACATCCAGTCTGAAAGCTACTCTGAGCTCACACACCAAGCATGGAATTTCACTTTATCAGTTAAGTTTGGACCTCAAGTCTCCACCACAGGTTGATGCAGCACTTGATAAACAGATACAATTAAGAGATTACCTTCAAAACCACATTACTTCTCCAAACTAAAACACTAGCACCAGTACAGCCATCATTCCCCAAAACATTCCAGGACCTCACTCTACCATAGCTATACCAGCTGTCTCTGCCTTAAATATCTATGACACCCAACTACTTCAGAGACTATAAATAGTAATTTATTGCTATTACAATGTATTATACTTACAAATACTTACATTATTTATGCCTTTAAAATTTTTCAGCAGGTTCATCAGTTGTTTCATTTCCCTTTCACAGATGCAGCACTGTGCTGTATCTAACTTTCCACAGGGTCTCACCACCTCCCTGCCAAGAGGACTCCCTACCCGTCGGTGTACAAACTATTTTGGTTTCAAAGACCTAGTCTATACAGGGTAAGTTTTTAGTAGCAACTAAATGCCTTTAAATTCTTTTCTGTAACCTCTGTGTTAGTTTATCAGAGCAGTCATTAAGCCCGGGCACTTTGAAGCTGATGGGTATATCTAAGCTAGCCCACTTTGAGCTAATTGTGTTCAATTTAACATTCTCCAAGCACTGGCAGTCCTCATTCAAGCCAAGTGTGAAAGTTTTTAAATTAGCTTTCACAGTTTGATTCACAGACAGCAAATGCAAAATGGCACAGGATTAATTTTTTCCCAACAACACAATGGAACAAAATAGCCCAAAGGCTATCTTAGTTCATTTGCTTTAACTATTAGGGAAGATTCACAGCACAGAGAGTGCTCCAACAGAGACAAAAGCTCCAGAGGACTTTCAAAGCTTAATATTGCCTCTATTAATTAAAGTACCATACGTTTGTACAGCCTTTCCACTTTGTCAGTGGATGTTAAAATGCAAGTCTAGACCATTTAAGACAAGCTACGCTGATTATTGCTTAAAAGATGAACATATCAATACATTTTTCTCATTTTTATTACAGATCACATTTTTAATATTTAATAAACTCCAGTATTGGACTGTAAAACGGACTATACAGAAATCCACATTTTCCTTGGAAAAGTACAAATCTTGACTTGACATGTAATCTGACAATGTCTCTTTTGATTGGTCTGCCTGTGCTTGCCAAGATACAAGTTAAAAAGCAAGCTAGAATATTGAACCACCTATTGCAAAAATGATTCGTTAACTCCCACCAAACAATGGCAGAGCAGGATGGAAATTTAGCTTTCTTGGCAGTTTTAATTTTCCCAGCAATTACCACTAGGCACATACACTGAGTTTACATGGTCAACTCTCTGAACATGCGAAGTCTCTTCATAAAACTTCCAAGTACACAAATTTCCCTTTGAGCAAGTACAGAGGGTGTGCATGAGCTGTTCCATCGACAAATAGAAAAGTTTAAAACATACAAAACCTGATGAAATACTCTACACTCAGTCTTCAGAAGAAAAATATTTCTGCAATTTAAGAGGCAAAGTAAAATCTCCACTAAGAACTTAGCTCATCTCATCAAAGTACATATCAGAATATTAGACAAATCCTAAATCTCCATTCTTACAATGTGGTTCAGGCATACTAGACTGCACAACCGCAGCCTGAAGTATCAGAAGAAATAACATACAGCGAGATCAAACTCAGCTAACTTCAATGGGAGTTGATTCCCATTATCTTCAGAAGTTTTTACATAAGGTCTGCAAGACATAATCACTCTTGAATTCAAGTTATTTATAATACTCTAATAACTAATAATTGTAATCTAATCTAATAACTATATCAATAGCAGTAACGCATCACAGATGGGAACTATCTTAAGGTATAAACAGTATTTATAGTGAACTATTAAAAATAAATTTATCTTCTTTTTTTTTTTTTTTGCACGCACAGATGGACTCCATCTTTAAACTGTAGGTTCCAGATTTGATATAGCCCAGAACATGCAGGTTGCAAACTATAAAGTAAAAGGCCCATCTGTAAATGTCACAATATTAAGTCACTGAGGTGAATATAATTTAGGCACTTTTTAATAGGATTCAGAACACTAATCTCAAATATCAACCTAGTTTTACAAGTGTTTTCTATTTTGTGCTAAGAAGTTACATACTTGCATTACAGTGATCATAAGTATCACCTTCTTCTGTAAATAAGGAGCCTCTTTTACAGTAGATTTGCAAGCAAAGGACATCAGGAAATCTGTATTTGTTAAACTTTGAAAACAGAAACCACATTGTCTATTTAGTGAAACATATTTACAGGATATTTAAAAAAAAAAATAAAATCTTGCAACTCTTTCTTCACGCCAATTCCAGTGTTATGCAAAACTCCAGACAAGTCAACGACACCCCACACAAATGCATCACTGTCTGTCAGCAGGCAGAGGCAAGAGGATATCCTTCATAAACAGGATCACTACAAGACCACACCGAAGATTCACAAACAAGCTTAGTTTCAGTGATATTAAAATTTGATGAGTCTGTGTTTAAAATCTCAATTTGCAGTAAGAATCATCTACACATAAACCTAGGTAGTAGGAAGGCACCTTGTGTGAATATAAGGAAGTCAGACCCTGAACTAGCCAAGATAAGGCTGTGAAGAGCGAGCACTGACAGTGGTGGGCAGGCTTGCACAGCCTCCTTGAAACCGGAGCTGTCACACCTGGCACAGGAGCAGTACTCCTGCTGCTGTCTAGATTAAAGTTAACTTTGGTACAGCTACAAAGGCCAGAACTGCAGCTCTACATGGTAATAAAGAGTAATCTGGATATGTCTTTACATTCATTTTATGACATCTTTTTTGATGATGCTTATGTAATAGAACACTTAGATGAAATTTCATTGATTTAAACATATCAGAAAATCTAAGTTAACACAAAACAGAGAATTGAGAAAAGAGAATATTTTAAAAAACTCTACTTTGCTAATGCCTTTAGACCACTAGATTTTGTGTGTAACTACTGTCAATATAAATCCTTAAGACAAACAATCATGAAGCTTTACACCCTTAAGTATAATCCAGTCCGCTACGTATAGAACTTCTTTGGTGGTAAGTACAACTCAAATGTTCTCTGAATTAACTTCCAAAACTTCTAAAGCCTTATCAGCTCGGATGGTAAATAACTACAGGTTATTTGATAGCTAAACTTGTCAGAAACTGCAAAAGAGATACAATCCAATTGTTATTGAAAGTAATGAAAACACCTTTCTGGTTACTTCATGTCAGGTGCTAACAGACATCAGGATCACTAAACAACACATTCACATGAGACATCGTATGTTTGTGAATATTTACGCTTAAGAAACGTTGAATTCAATCCAAATGTAAATGCCACAGTATAACTGATCAGTCATCATCATGAAAGTCTTCCAGAGTATTCTCATTTCTGAAACAAACTAAGATTGTGAAAAATTCAGGTTTTAGTGAAGGTGAATCATCAATGGATTATTGGCAATTCCAGAGCGGGGGCAAATCATTCAATGGGAATGGAAAACGGCCCCAGTATAAACAAGCCCATATAGGATGACCGTATAATTCTTTGCAAATAGTAAGCAGTAAATGTATGAGGCTATCAAGTTGTTAAGTGATATGCAGAACATAATCTGACACCTTTTAGATACCAGGATTCTGACATTCAAACTAGAGCATAAAAATGACAGAAGCAGCATGGCTAAATTTCTTGTGGTCATTTGACAGTCTCACCTACTGCATTTCAGCTTTGGGAAATCCATATGTATTTTAATTTTGAGAAACTAATTAATGCTGATCTCTACTGAACACATGAAAATATGTATGTGCTGATGAAAGATACTCCTCCTAAAAATACTGATTCCATCTGAAAGTGACATGCACTCTAGACAGGCACAAAATACAGGCATTCCCCTTCTATGGTTACTGATAAAACACACAACTGCAAGCATCTGCAAAGGACAGATTATTTTTTTTTTTCCCCAGCACAGATATTGGCATTAGTTGGAGGAAAAGAATGTGCAGTTTCAGCATGATCTTGGTTATTCTTTGGGGATCTTAGTGGATAAAACCGATTCCTGATATTAAGGACTGAGGACCAAAGCAACTTGTTTGCATTTGAAAGCCATTATGAAGTGCACTAAAGACAGCAAGCACAATATACCGTACACTTGCATATACATTTCCTCTATTTTGGTATTTTTTTCCTTCACCTGCTTATTATACTAATTTTATCTTTGGATTCTTAAGCTTTTCAGATGGGCCTTGTTTTTTTCTTTTCTCTATGCACAGTAAGATAGGGACCTGATTGGGACCAGCAGTTGTTCATAACATGCATCTCTGCTGAAAAAATCTAATATAAATGCACAAGTGCATTCAGATCTATCTTCAGACAGTAATCCCAGCTCAAAATTATTTCTCACCAAAATGGCTTCTAGAATTTTTCTTTTCTACTACCTACCAAGTGAACTTCAATTATAATCTATAGACAAAAGACTGCTTTTGACCTGCACACCCACTGTCCGAAGGGCACCAGGGAAAATTCTAGGACCATCAAGTGTGCTTCTTTAACAGACAAGAGGGAGCACTGCTGAAGATGAGGAAGGTAACATATGAGAAGGTGCTGCAGGTCTGGTGTCCTCAAAGTGCCTGAAATTAATGGTTGGCACACAGTTTTTTCCCATGTAACTTCTTACTAACATAAAACGTTCCCATCTAAAGGATTACAATGCTACTGGTAACTCTATATCTCCTTTTAAATGCATTTTAGCTGTTTCAAAATAACACAACACTGATACTTCTTTTTTTTTTTTTTTTCTTGTTGAACTCCTGTTCTGAAAAAAGT
Organism: Platalea leucorodia; assembly: GCF_965183815.1. Lineage (NCBI taxonomy): Eukaryota > Metazoa > Chordata > Aves > Pelecaniformes > Threskiornithidae > Platalea > Platalea leucorodia. The sequence continues at coordinate 25,645,374 of NC_138827.1, read as the reverse complement.
ACAGGTCATATCCTTTCTGAGGCTTTTTCCCCCATGTCCAACCTGAAAGCTCACTTTGGCCTCACTAAGACAAAGCTAGGTCTCTGTCCAAACACACCATAAAAGCTAACTCCTTTCTTTCTCAGCTTCAGTCACAATGCATCCCATTTTCTTCCTAACACCCTCTTTCAAAAAGTTTCTCGCATCTTCTAACAGAAATGTCTTCTCAGCTGCTAAACAAGAGAGACCCAACAAACAACAGTTTGGCATGTGTGGGAGACGAGTAAGACTTGCCCTTTTGACAGTAATGAGCTGCTCATGGAAATGCAGCCTCAGTTGTTAAAAAGATACCCGATACAAAAAAACACTGAGCACAATCACGTCCCACCAAGGCGTGAACCACTAGTAGTAGTTTCATTTAATTAGACGCATAAATATATATTTCAGTACCTAGTTTTAAAATAAACATCTGAAACACCAGTTCTGTGCATATATATATACATATATATACAAATTTTTATAGATTTGACTAAAAGAGCAGACAAACTGACATGAGCAAAAGTTGTATCAGTTTTCACAGCAATGCAGTTCCTTGAAATAAAGGAAAAGTAAGGCTAACTGATAGGGAGCGATACCATTTTACCTTTTTGCATTTGGCAGGAATTGATACTACAAGAGACATCAGATACAGCAAAGAAGCCTTGCAGGGGGGAAACTGCTAAACACATGCTCAAATAAGTAGCAAAATAATGTCACTGTTTCAATATATTACTTTATATATTGACTAGGTGGTCTACATACACATGTGTGTATATATATAAAAGTCTGTATCTACTTAAGACAGTCTTCAACTGGCAACTTGTAACTCAAAAAGCAAGTGTTGGTTAAACTAAATGCTACCAAAGAAAGAGTTAACATGCAAATCATCACTGAGTTTAATGTAGTTTCTGATCTGTAACAGCATGGAACAAACAACTTCAAAACAGCTATGCTGGTGCAACAGAGCTATGCTAATTTACACTGGATCCAGGATCTGTCCCAGTGTATAGTTCACTCCATTAAATCATGTTTGCCAGCAACTACATTGTACTAATGGGTGCATAAAGCTATTCTGCACCTGTCGATTGCCAAGGCATCTGTGCAAACACAATGAAATGGAAAGAAGTGAAGCAAGGAACCCTACCGTTAAAAATAAACCTAAATCAATACAAATAAAACTCAAGCACTTGGCATGTATGGCTGACTTCTTGCTAAGTGTAAATGGTATCAAGGCATGTTTTTAGCCCAATACTACCTAACAATGTTTAAATAAATCAGTTTATATTTTACCAAACAATATTCTTAGCATTTAACTGCCCTAATACAAAACAAAGTATATCTTCAAGTGGCAAATGCTCAAGATGAATTAACATGTTGAGTTTCAGGGAAGTTTGGTTTTCTTTCAAGAAACTACAGAGCTACTTCTGTTTTCTCACTAGGTTCAGTGCTGTTTTATTTTGATGGCTCGGAAAGAATCACCAGTCCTGGTAGAAAATTTTCAGTTCTGCTTTGTGTTACTCTTATTTCCGAGACAACCAGTACAAAGCAACAGTACAAACCCAAGAAGTGGAATTTCCACAAGATGTTACACTTGCATGAGTAGCTGTTATTGCTGACTGCAGCAGCCAGAATATCAATTCACTCACTGCACAAATTTTAGAAACCATGATATAAAAGTAAAGGCAGCCTCATCATTACCTGCTTGTTTTCATTTCAGAAAGCTGCTTCCCTTTACCTTCTTTAAGTATCTACTAACACTTTTTTTAATTGCAGTTCATGTTGAAAATTAATCATCGTAAATTTAAAAACATTTTCTTGCAAATCTGTCACGTTTGTAGTGCTATTTCATTTATTACAAGACCACATGACACATCAGAGCTCTCTATTTGAACATGACATATTTTCATTTTGTTTTGATACCACATTCGAAAATTGTTCCTATCAATCTTTCACTGGAGCCAAAACTTAACTGTCTTGTTCACTGAAACATTACATGCCAAGTCACACAGATGAATAAAAGCATTTGCAAGTTTAACAGCTGCATTTGCAGTTGCAAACATTTGCAAAAGTTTCCTGTCGAAAAGGTGTACAGAAGAGAATCCACAAAAGTGAATGAAGTCCACAGTAGGTACCAAAACCAATTACTCCTAATCATTTTGGTCATCAGATCACACTGAAAGTTAAGAGGTTTCATAAACAGGCTGATTTTTAAGCAGAATTTTGGAAGTGTTTACAGTTCTGATTTCCAAAACATATTACAACTTCCATGCATTTGCCGGACTCAGCTTACGCAGTAAGATCCACAATTTTCTGCATTGCTTGCTAGAGAGGGAGTAAAAAACCCAAACAAACAGGCCATATACTTACAGTCCCCATAATGCATCATTTTCTCTCTAAACAGTGGCAGCAAACAGGCACATCCAATACTGTATTACTTTCTTCTCTCATTCATGACGATGTCACACACAGGTTCTTTGATTCTGAAAAAGAAGCATTTCCCAGGTTCTAAGGATAGCGGTATCCCAACCAATCCATCATGCTTTGTGTGCTAATGATAGACTCATGCATAAGAGGCACCAGAAGCAGTCAGAGGGAGCAGGCATGAAAAGGAGTGAATCAACTGTCAAGGGTTGTGATCTGAAGGACTGCAAGGCTGTGATTAGAATTTTCAATCAGGACTTCCACAATTCATCACAGTACAAGGGAAGAGGAGGGAACATATTTCTTCATCAGCCCTTTCTGCTATTGGCATACTAAGTTCTAGGGCATTAAAAAAAGGAAATCTTAACATCTTACATTTATAAGCAGGTATGTTTGAAATCTTCAGGGAGTGGAGAGTAAAAGATTTTCTGGGACTGCATAGCTACTACTTTTTGTCTGCATACTCAAAACAAAAACAAGATTATTTGCAGCACAGCCTTTCAGCTGATGAAAAAGAAAGCACAGCTCTTCTCTCTCCTGTTGTAGGAATACTTATAGACACCTGAGCAAGTAGCAGCCCTGGAAACCTTTGACTGTTGTCTTTAGGGATATGAAAGGGAAATCCTTCATCAGAATTTGCTAACACACTCTGTGAAACTTCACAAAAAGGCAGAGCTCTTCACAAAGACAGTATTCTCACAATCTGCATGAAATCACCTGCAACACTTGACAGGTGGCATATAGTCACATTTTCAAAATGTAAAAAGGACCAGCAAGTTGACTGAGTGCGTAAGTTCAGAGTAATCAAACACGTGGTCTAACTTTGTTTTCCTTACAGTATTCGTTTGCCTTGGTACTACATCTACTGACTCACCAAAGAAAAAAGACAATCCCACAACTTAACAGCCTCAAACAGGACTCAGAGCTCTGCTACAGCCGCTGTCTTGAAACCATGAGAAAGTCACAAAAGCTCTTCACATGTGTTGCTGCTTCTTCCCCCCCGCCCATTCTCACCTGTGAAATGTAGTGACTCTGTCTCACTGAATACAAATTTTGCAAGAACTCATTCACAAAGGGGATTGCTGCCTCAGAGAGCAAGCGTTTAAAAAAATACCAACCCAGCAATTAGGAACTGGGTACTGGTGACTTGAACAAAGTGCCACAGGGAAGGAGCGGTCTGTCTGTATCAATGTCACTTTGTCTCAAAATCTAGATCCAAGTGACAGCCCAGGCAGACTACACATTTATTGAAATATATGAATGAAGCTTTATTTTAAAAGGCAATTTTCATGTTAAACTATGAATAATGAACAGTAAAGATAGTTCTTATTTGCATAATTAATGTTTCAGTTATTGATATTCCTTCAGAGGGTCACTAGCCTTTTTTCTCCAAGTTAATTAATTAATAAAGCAACTCCTTTTATGTAGGTAATTGTAATCACTTTAATACTCAAAGGCATGTCAAATATCTGGCACTTCTTTTTTTTTAATGTTGCAACCCTAGTGACACAATGATCATTTGCATAAATGTAAACACTGAATGGGTCCATTTAACTCCTGACTAGAAAGAAATCCTTTGAAACTAACAAGAAAGAAATACATAAATTATGGACAAACATGGCAATATGGGCAAGACCACCTTTTTTCTTTACACCACAACAATCATGTTTTCCTTTATGCAAATCTCAGCTGAGACAATATACTGCCAATGGTGCAAATCCATCCTCACATTTAGCTGAAGATTGCTCTGAGGAGATAGAATAATTTAGGAAAGAATAGATGTTTATAGGAAAACAAATACTAACTAGAAACCTGCTAGCAAGCAGAAAGCTTTAAACGCTCAACATTTTACAGGTAATGCAGAACATAATCTTTTTCCATTAAGAAATACACAAACAAATCCGCAAACACACGCCTGATCCTACAAAAACCTGTTACAGAAAGACTTATTGCCCATGGTAAGTCTTACTCAAGTCAGGTGAGATGGTTACTTTGCTCAGTAGCCAGAGCTTACACGCAGCTGCAGCAGACCAGGCAGCATGCAAAGTTCAACCTGGAAAGGTCTACTGAATGCAGTGCTTGAAGAAAATAGGAAAGCTAAGAGGTTACAGCAGATACAAAAACTTTTCTCCCCTCTTTAGAGACAGTAATGAGCGACCAGGTTCAGTACATTATTATGAACATCTTGATCCACAAGTTAATTTAAAAGCTACACAGCCTGTGAGCTATTGTCTCGCAAGTCAATTACTACAGCTTCTTGTCTGTAAATCTCAGTCCTACTCCATTCATAATCCACCCAAAAGCTACTGCAAAAACCATTTTAGTGGCTTCTTCCATCATGTCTCTCCTGGATGGGAGAGAATGAATACTGGGATTACCATTTTTATCACACGTAATATTCTTAAATCACTAAATAACTTGTACTCATCTCATTTCTGACCCTTTCTATCTACATTACCACACTTGCCTGCCAAACTGGGGGGGGGCGGGGGGGGGGGGGCGTGTGTTCCAGGCTGCCCTCCTAAAGCAGTGCCACACAGTTCTCCAAAGCCAATTCTTTGTTTTTAAAATTTCACCTCAAATACATCTTTTATTGTGCGATTTCATGAAAAAGAAAGAAAGGGACAGAACATGTTGGTATCTGAGTACTGACACCACTGACTAGCTGATAACTGGGGTCCCATCATTCTGGTATTTCCTTATCAGAAAACAGCTACTGTCTCAACTATCAAGCATTCTGAGAGAGAGGTTTGGGGTTTTTTCTCCTGTACAGTGCCTAGGACCACTGAGGGAAACTGAAGGGAAGGAGGGCCCCAATCCACCTCCACAGTTCTGGGGAATGGCAATATAGATAATAAATGCTATTATTTGTTTTGTGCACTCATCTGTATCATATTGGCTGCTAAAATCTTGCAAATATTCCAGACATCATCAAGAACCACTGCAACTTGTTTTCAGACTGTAAATCTCAAATCTGCTCTCCATCTGAGAGTTTATAACAAAATGTGAAATAACCTAAAAATTGAAAGTCATTTCACAGAAAATGGGAATAGATACTGTAGGAAGAACAATTCCAGACGTGCAAAGTCTCTTTTTTTATGCAATCTTTATCCATAATCTTCCAGGGGACCATTCTGATTTCTCTTCAGCAAGAACACCTCACAGTATTTTTAATCGCTACAGATCTTTTTAGCTAGCAGTTGGTTGTGTATTTCAACTGGTTGTTCAAGCAAATGGTATTCAAATGGTCGTTCTAGCAAATGGTATTCAAAACATGCAGGAGTAAGGAATTCAGCCACTAAGCAGATTATGAATAAAACACTCAGATATTCTTTTCCGTATTTCTCAGTAATTACTCACAGCCACGGAGCATAATAGAGATCTGCTTCTTCAGTGTCTCACTTCTAAAGGATCGATGTGATGCCAACACAGGCACTACAGGACTTAACAGCAAGTTCTAACTGCTTCTTACAAGAAAGAGTCTCCTCGACAGCTTTCTCCCGGGCATCGAGGAGCTAGCTAAATAGCTGCTATTAGTGTATATTTGTGTCTTTTTGTCAAAATCATACTTAATAAACACAAGGAACCTACAATGGCCAGATCCAAGAGAAGATATAAATGAAACTCTAGATTAACAAGGCTCCATTAAATCAAGTTAGCAATTTTATCTACAGGGATAACAATGTGGCTTGCAGTGGTGGGCTAAATAATGCAGCTCAACACATTAAGAACAGATCTGTACTCAGACTGAATGGACTGTTAGCTTAGAAAAAAGGCAGAAGGGAAAAGAAATGCTGAAGTAGCTCTGTTTCCTGCCCACAGCACACTTTCTTTCTCCTTCATCTTCCAAAACTATCATGATCATACATCCATCACTGTATCTTGCATGTTCCCTGAGAAAGAGACAAAATAGGTCTCAAAAATCTGTGTCTTAATGGGTGTCATCAAAATAAATCCTAATTCATTTGGATGCAGCATATGTAACATGCATAAAACACCCAGAAATCAGTGTCATTAAAAAGTGGGACTTCCGATTTGCCATCCAGCCACTGCAATAGTAAGGCCTGTTTTTATCATTTCATATCACAGATACCTTCACTTCCCCTAAGTGCATTTAGCAGCAAGCCTGGAAATTTCTCCTCTGACCAAGAGGCAAGTCACCTTTTCTCTCTCCATAGTCACAGTTTCAGCCATGCAGTTTTCCATGAGACAGTGAAAAGTTTCTCTATTGTAAGCACTGAAAGATTCTCTTAAAGTAGTTCTGGTTTTTGTATGTAGCCACATTTTCATAAAATTTTAGTTCATACATTTTATGAAACTGTTTAAAACCTCACGATTTAGGTTAGAAAAAGAACATGAAATGTAGGCTAGGCTGTAGTGGGCTTTCTAGGGAATACCCCACTAAAGCAATCTCTTGATAGGTAAGGTATCTTTCTTGCTGTAAAAGCAATGATTGTTGAGCACAGATTTTCAGTGGGCTCTGGAGGTTTAAAGTCTTAGAAAGACCTAATTTCATTCAAAACTACCTGTTTGCTTCCTCTGGATTTTATATCTGTATGAGTTCAGATGGAATATAGAATTGGGCAAAGGAAATTATGATACACCATTAGCAAAAAACTGTGGTTGAATTTTCTTACAAATACCATCTAATGCTGTCAGGTTTGCTATAGAATATTTATTGTTTTGACTATCTAAAAAGGATTTTTTTTTTTTCAGATTAAAAACAGCACTTCAAGGTAAGAAAAAAGAAATTATTGTCACTAAGTGGATAATGTTCAGCTGGGGGGGGATGTAAAGCTGCATGACTTCTATTGCCTCAAATTGGGCAATAAAAACTTTAATGTATCTGTTCCTATCTCATGCATACCTATGAATATTTTAAAGCAGAGATATAAAATTCCACCAATATTTTTACTCCTGTTTTTGCTCTAGTTGAGTTATAATTTGTACTCCAAAAAGGATCCATTTTCACAGATATTCATACCACCTACCCCATTCCAAAGAGACAGGATTTATTTGTTAGCCAAGTGGCATTCCAGTTTAAACATTCTGTAATATCAACACATAAATCATCCTACATAGTTAAAAACTTTGCAGCTGTATATACTAACTAGACAGACAACAAAGAATTTCTAACACCCTGTGTTTTAATTATTCATATAACTTTTGCAATGAAAACCCTGTAAGTGAAAGGATTCCAGACTCATCCTTTGTGCTGCCTTTACAGGACATGCTGAACATCACAAGCTTCACAAAGACTGTGTGCAGTGTGGATGACAAGACACACTCTCGTGTTTTTTTCTTTCTCAAGAACTATTTCAACTTGTATGTATGACCTCCACTGTTTAACTGATGACTATTCAGTGCATCAGTTACAAAAAACAGCCATTCTCATTTCCTTTACACTCCTCCTCAAAGAAATAAATCAGTATCTTGACTGATTGAAACACTTAACTGCCAGTCATTTTGCTTTGTCCCTTCGCTGCCTCACACCAGCCTGCATGAACTCAAGAGATGCAGAGCAGTGATTAAATTGTAACATGGAGCACTGAGAGCAATAACTGAGTGGTTATAAACAAATAACACAGTTCTTCGTAATTCAGTAAAATACATTATTTGATTTTGTGTGTGTTTTTGAAAGCCAGTCAAAGTAGCAGTGCTTTTTTACTAATGCAATAACATTACTGCTTAATGGTGGAAAGCACAGGAGAGCAATATATGGCCTACAAATAAGAGTAAAATGCGCAAGCTTAACAATACAAGTTTATCTTCATTATGAATTACCTAGGCAGTGCTTTTATTATATGAGATCCATTGTTTCCCGATCTGCAAATTACTTCCTGAATCTATTAACTATAATGGGAGAAATGTATTTTTCAGTCTTACTCTCTGAAAAAAAAAAAAAAAAAACCACACCATAAATCAGTCTAAGCAGGTGAGTCTAAACTGGCAACAAGGCCAAGGTTTTTCAAGTACGCAATCACTGGCTCCCTATAACACTAAAGGATTTTTTCGAGGGTGGGAGCACAAAGATGAAAGGATTTAAGTGTAAATTATACAATGATAGTACAATTCTGGAGTATTATCACACGTGTGAGAGATTATTAAAGATGAGTTAGGATTTTTCTAGCCTTACTTCAGACACCTCCAGGGAAACAAATTCTGCAATGCTCTGCAGGAGATAAAGAACAATCTGAGTATATTAAAAGGCTCATAGATATAATTCCATGAACTACAAGCTTTCTTTGTAACTCAGATACCTTAAAGTGCACAACACTTCTATCATAGACCTTGCATTTCATATGTTTTTGAAGGATGACATTTCCACTCACTGACTTAGTATTTGCATGTCTTGAATTCTCTAGTGAGGGCCCAAGAAGAATATTATTATTACTTTAATTCATGTATCTTCCTCCCCCTAAATTCCAACACCACATCCCAAACTCATTTACCTAAGCAAAATGCTTCGTACATATATAGCCATTAAAAACACCATGATTTTCCTGAATACAAAAGATAGAGGTGGAGGTACTTCTATATGCTCCTGAAAACTGAAGTCAACAGTCAATACTGGTATTACATGCAGAAGATACATTTACTGTATTCTTGCTAATGACATACCAATTGCTATGAAAACTCTAACCATGTTTGAATCACCACAGGGTAGTTTGGTAGCATTAGAACTGCAAAACAAATACAAAAGGCAAGGCACCTGAAGTTGCCCAAGTGCTGTGACTACACGTACAGCATTCTTCTTCAGAATCTCTCAATCACTTCTCAGGTTAAGAGTTCATCAAACTGGATTCATTTTCCAAGCTCCTCACATTTCAAATCCTCCTGTCACCAAGGTCCAAACACCAGCATAGTTTAAATTTTGCTCTCCCCAGTCAACGGGAGTCAACAGGACTCTTGGTATCAATGACCTTTGCACTGTACCTCACAGGAATCATCAGCTGTAACTCATACTCTCAAAATATTCAGTGTTGCATGTGCTGATAGAAGAAGGTAGGTTTTCCTTCCGTTGTCTGACTGAAACGACCAGACAGAATACCTTAATGAGTATACACTCTGTATGTAATACGTTTTTCCAATTACCTCTTAAATCTTTGATCTCAAGATCAGATATCTCACTGAAAAGTTTGAGAAATTTATATAAGATGCTGCTACAAACAGTAACATTGCTAAATGATTCCCTTTACATAAGTTATCTACTTAAATTTTCTCTACTCAAAGCTAGGGCACAAAGTACCACCTATTATTAAGGTTGCCTGGCACTTCCCACTGTAAGAGCCTCCTTTCAATTGCTTGCAACTTTGCCAGATTTTTAACTGTTCAGGCTACAATTTTACACATCAAACGTGTCTGCTTCGGAGTGATTTTCAGGACACGAGGGAAGAGGAATGAGTTGAATCACTTACAAGATTTAGACTATAGGAAAATATTGTGTTTTGACCATGTTAAATAATCATTATGAACTTACATTTGAAAAGCTTTCTGGGTTTTGAAACTGGGAGTAAGATTTGGTCTTCATATCATGGATCTGTTTTTCTTGCTGATCTCAAGAAAAACAAACAAACCAACCTCCCCAAAACCAACAAAAAAACCCCAAACCACACCGCACACACAAAAAAAAAACCCAAACCAAAACTACCTAAAATAAAAAATGACAGATTTTATACTTGTCCAGTGACTCCTCCTTTATACTAAAATCCCTCTACACTATCACCCCTCCTGCTGCCTCCAGAAGGAACTAAAATGTGCATGCACATTCCTGTAAACGTTGTCCTGGAAAATGGGCTATCCCTGTAATTACTGCTCTGAACTGGAATTACATAAAACAGTGGAACTGACAGCAAGAGGTTCGTCTTTCCATTAAGGGACCCAGCAAGCTGCTGGATTTGAATGCAGAAGGTACAACAATCAGACCAGAGAAGAAAGGAATAGACTTTGAGGTGAAGTCTTGTATCAAAAGAACCAGAGAAGAATTTGTGACTGCTATTTAATCATGGAGGACTTGGGAGGTTTAATCTGGGAGTCAAGAGGCAAAAACAGCTTCAGGGGAGGGGAAGGATTAGAGTGGATGGAGACAGTCATCTATAACAGAGGTGCTGCATCCAGATAAGGAGCTAGGAGGAAAGGAGAGTTAACTCACGGTACCCAGGAAATTGGCATTAAGAACTAATGTGAAGAACACACATCTCATTTGCCTCTATTTAGGGTCACAAAGAACATAGCAGATGCTGCTGTCACAGCTACTCAATTAAAGCCAATGGCGTAAGCCTGTCCATAGGAAGGACAACAAAATCTGGTCTTGATGATGCACATGGATCTCAATACAGTGTGATTTGATGTTATTCTTCCTCCCCAAAACAAAATAGGAGTTGTGTTTTACTTACTATGTTAAAAGCAAGATCATCCTACCATTACCGCTGTACCTCTTGTTGAATATTGTAAGCGGAATTATTTCAAATACTTCATTTCATTAGACAAATTTTCTAAGGAGACATAAATTAGGACATATGGTTCATAATACTTTCACTTCCTTTCCCTGTAACCCATTTCACTAGTTTTACACTTCATCAATTTAAGCATTATTGCTAATATGTAACATTTAAACTCTGTCACAAGAGAAAAAAATCTAAATGTCTAATTAGAAAGCTATGATGACCATTTCAGAAAGCAGTGTTACATTTTCTACCTACATCTAATACATATGAAAGCATTGAAGTCAGAAGCAAATGCAGAGCTTACAGGCCTACAGGTTTCTTGTGCAGAGCAAGAGCTTTTTCACTGTTCGCCTGGGTACAAAGAAAAAGTGAATCCCCAGAGTACAGAATCCCGGTCCATAGGATTTACAGCTACACAACAACAGCATAAAGCATTAAACAAGAACATGAGAATGTCTGTTTTATCACAGCATAAAACCAAGGGCAAGTAGCATTTTTTATGTTAAGCATAACACATTCCTACACAGAACTGAATCAACAACAATAATATATGAAGGTTACCTAATGGCAGGAAGAGCATCTCTGACTAACACCAGAAAAGTCAACTGCTAACATTAGTTAACATCAGAAAAGCTGTTTGCTACCCAAACCTTTGTACTGAAATGTGACAACAATCTTTCAAACATCAAGTGCCAGAAAATCATGCAAGAACGAAACAAAAAGAAGAAACGCATGGAAAAGCTTTCACAAAATATGAAGAAGGCTGAAGTCTCCATTATAATGCATTGTCTGACTTACAATCATTGCAAAGATTTACAAGGAACTGTTTTACAAATCTTTGTGAACATATGTGAACTCCACTTCTTCAAAATAAGCAAGATGATACATTTCTGTCATATGCTAAGAATTATTCTACAGGTTGTATTAGTGTCTTAAAAGCGTCACTGATCCATCAGAATTATCACAGGAGTGGATTTAGAGTTATTATGTCAGGGTTTTGAATGGTAGAAATATGCAAGCCTTTGTACTACAAAAAGACTGGGCTGTTCAAAGAAAGAATACATAACATATTCATCTACACATACACATGCTCCTGAAGACTTAGGCCAGCAGCTAACACCTTTGAAAACACAAACAATTAAAAGGTATCCCACTCCAGTTTATTATCAGACCATTAAACTGTTTCACAAGTTACTGGTTAAATATTCAACTATTTAGTGAAGAGAAAGGGAGGCCCTGGGTAATAACACACTATACCTATGACAGCAACTTTCTTTTCTGTACTGTGACTCTTTCCTAATCTGTTTTTCACATATTTTTGAAATAATACTGGGTACGCTGTAACATAGCTTCTAAGGCTATAACAACGAAATGTAATAAGCTTCTTTAACTGTAAAAAGGTAATCTTTGGCATGTGAGATTGGAAGTGGAAGGGTCAGTAAGACTGTTTTCTGGGTGCCAAAACTCAAGAGTTTCTCTTCCTAAGTGTGGTGTATTGTTATGAAACCATAAGACAGACCCTATTAGTGATTCCTACTTTTATAGAAAAGCTTTTATATATCTTATATAATACATATATTACATATATAATATATATTAAGACCTTTTTCATAAGCTTTAAAATAATCTTTAAAAAAGTGGAGAGAACAAACATCCTTGATTCATTCAGACAAAACAACTGCATACCACAGCCAGACTCCTACACTCACAAGCATTCAGCTCTCCCGTGCCTAGTTCAATACCTCACAGGTAAGTTAGACCTTCTCCCTGCTGTAGCAGTCATTTACACAGTATTTGCTCCTCAGAATGAGTGACCGTAACTCCTCTAGCTCCAAGCTCTTTTCAGAGCACTGCAGACACACTGAGTTGCTGCACCATGATTAAGAAGTTTCCCTCTCACATCACTGCACAGAGATGCATTAAGGATTATAACAAGTTACTACTAGCATCTCACCAAAACATTACACTAGCATTTTTCATTTAAAGGAAATTTGTTTAAAAAAAGCACCTTGCGAACTCTACTACAAGTCAGAAGGCATTTCAGCCTCCATGTCTACTTCTCAAGCTTTTATCACAACAATAAAGAATACAGGCAATAGATAAATATTTAGAAGAACTTTACTCTTCTATTTGCATCATCCTTATAAATTGTCCTCCTATTAATAAGTTATTTAATCTCAACATTTTAGAAACAGCACAAAAAAATACATTCTCTGTACTACTCTGTAACCTATGTGCTTGTCTTCTGCTAAAAGCTTCCCTTGAAAGTGCTATTATTAATTGTCAAGCACTGGAACCGTTCCTCCAGACATCATCCCCCATACATTCAAGACAGGCGGACAAGATTTTCTCCGCTTTTTGCAACTAAAGTACAAGCTAAAGTACATCTGAATACACAATTCATTCTGTTTAGCACTGTGGTCTCCCTAATGCATCCACTGTAGCCAGCTTCTTACAGGAAGTAATTGCTGGAACAATTAGGACTCTCATAAGGACTTAGCAAGATTAATATACACTATGTTATCACATCTGCATCTTGTCTCATGCAGTGATACTAAAATGTTAAGGATGCAGTCCAACAGAAGTACAGTGGCAGTGACCAAAACCTGTATAACAATTTTCTGTAACTCTAGGCTGAACTTCTTCACGTTTTATTAATGTGAAAACTAGGGAGCTATTATGAACTACTTCTATTCCTGTTGACTATAACTTAAGATGAAGTTGTTTGTTTTACCTAACACCTGTAACATTCATGTCTGAAACAGGCAAGAATCCTCAGAGATCCTGGCTCCAGTTTGTTTGGTTTTTTCCATATTGTTTGAATACACAACAGTAACCCTACACAGATCTCCTGAACGTTTTTTGTAGAAGAAACCATACGTACCCTAATTTCTTAGAAACGAGCACAATTCCTGGTGGTTTCTTGATATCTGTTTCTCCTAACAAATCAAACCTGAGACAGTCTTGGTAAAATCTAATATTAGTCTCTCTCATGAAATATATGTCCACATATTAAAATGAAATATATTTGCTATCATTCAACATAAGAGTACTTCTCTTGAATAAATAAATAATCACTGTGAAGCAGCCAAAGATAGTACTGCATAGTCCACCAAAATAAGAAAAAAAAAAAAATCTCAGAGGTAGTCCATTACAGACAGCACAATTGCTATTACAGCTGCTTTACTCATTGTCTACGTGCAAATTATGTACACACTTCCACCCACAAAGAAGAAAATCAACACTGTATACATCAAGACCATTTATTCTTTTGTTATTGGATCCACAAAACAAATGACATCTACCTGTACTGTTTTTCTTCTCTGTACTGTATGACTTCCCATCTCCACCAAAAAGTTCCATCTAAAAACAGACTAGCAGAACCACCCACCCACAATGTTTACGGGTCATTTGCGACGTGTTCTTTGAACTAAAGATGATCTTTGCAATGAAGAAGAGAGTTAGTTCTCTACACAGGCTCGAGCAATATTTCGAAGTTTGATGCACATGAACCGCTTCCCTGGATTTCTGCTGTCTGGAAAAAGCAAGGCAACTAGAGTTCAGTGAGTGAAAATAGCATTCTTCTCACCTAAATTTTAGCTGTCAGGACTGGGCATCGTGTATAACCTAAGAAACTAGGTTGCTTCTACAAAGAACAGTGAATGACAGAACCATCCACTGGCAAGTCCTCTCTCTGCCATCTCTTCACCTTATCCAAGAGCCCAACAGAATAAACTATGCAATAATGAAACATGAGAAACGCTACATTCAAAAGGGACAATGATGTGTAAGTAGCTTGTTGGATAAACAGTCCTGCCACAAAAAATGGAGCTGCAGAGAGCTCCTTTATGAAAATCACTTGCTGTTCTTTGTCAAGCCCAAAATTGGGAGTGCTGAAGCCTCAGACCAGTTTTGCAGCTGTGGCAGAATTCTTTTTCTAGTGTTGTTTCACAGCATAAAGAGGATTTCATGTCCTCTCCAGGATCATCCTGCACTGAAATCCAGAAACTGAAGCTTGGCACAGTGGGATTCGCTCAATAACAATTCTCACTTTTCTCTGAGGATCTGTATGCACGAAAATCAATTAGCATTTGCTACAAACGTAACATAGCAACAGCGGACAAGCCCTCATTTGATGTAAATCAGTGTAGTTCTTCTGATTTGAAAGAACTTTACCAAATTTCATCAGCTGTAACTCTCACACAGTGCTTTTGAATAGCTCGCTCTATCACTAGGGAGGTAAGGCTCATAAAATTTGAGTGCCAGGAACAGTAAGTGGTCAATTCAATTTGTTATCCTCTTTAGGACTTCTCAAACATTTTATTTCTCTTGTTCTCAGAAGGAAGAAAAATGGGGCTGAATATATGAAAACTGTCACACAGGGATGGTGGGTAGAAAACTGTCCTGAAGCCATAATCGGAGATTTGATTACTTCAGCAGCCACAAAAAACAAACACATTCATAAAATAATCTTTATTAAACTCACTGACATTTTTTTGCTGTTTTTAAACTTGAGCAAATTGCCAACATGCTGTGTGAAGTTGCACTTCCTGTTGATTTGTGTTAATTACAGCGTAATTAAAAAGGGGAGTCTGTATTGCAGTCAACTACCAGGTGTTTTAAAACAATAAACAGAGGCCTTAACATTTTCAAATGAAACTGCCAGTGTTACTGTGGCACACCGACCAAATTTAAAAATGTACGCACATTTAGGGAAGAAAATCCTAGCATGGGAAAACCTTCTTTATTTTAAAAAAAAGGGGGAAAAAAACCCAACAACATCTAGTGGGAAGACCCTTGATATTAGAGGTATAGCTACTACAGTTAAGACATGAACACCTAACAGGTCATCTAATCTCACCATTAAAAGGTTTGAATTTGCTAATATGCTTCAGAGCTTGAAGAAAACTGACATAAAAGGAAGTAACAATAAAACTAACTTAACTGTGTATTTTGTTACATAAAGGAATGAAAGGGAAAATTGAAATAGCAGCACATCACTGTTAACTTCAAGAGCTCGCAAAGACCAAGGAAGCAGAATCTCCTACACCACCATAGCCACAAGCAAAATATGACATGTTAAAAATTATTTGATTGGTAAAGGTTATATAAGGAAATAAAAAAGAGGATAAAACTGAAATTCTTCATGCTAACTACGTGTTAAAGATACCCACCATCCTAAATACAGAGAAAGTTTTTCTTTCCTCACATCAATACTGACAGATTAATGTGAGAGAGAATTAAAGGAAAGGTATGAACTCAATAAGGGGAGAATTCAAGTGACCTACTACACGTTAATCTGGCAAAAAGCACATGCCAACTGAACTGTTATGGCCAGTCTCCAGGCAGAGATTGACAGGTCCTGGAAACACTGTCAAATTACTAACACACTGTCCGCTTCTGCATGAGTACTGAATCCTGCCGGCTTGAATCTCTTCATTCTGGCTTGATCTCAGGAACTACTTGAGGCACCTGAATAAATCCAATGAAGGTTAAGCAAGTTGAAGTGCTCTTTTTCTTTACTGTTTTAGCATAGTTTATTGAAAGCTGCATCTCAAGTAACTGGGAACAGAAATGAAACTTTTTGTACAGTGTACAGAGATCACTCACATTTTTTCCCCTCAGTTACTTCAAGTACTGACAAAAAATTTAAAATCCTTCAGGTTGAGAAATGACCAATGCGATGCCGGCTATTCTTTAAGTAACCAATCTGTCAGTAGGTTAGAAGACAGTTATGTAAAAGAAAAATAAGAAATGTGTATTGCATCAATTGGATTCCAAGTAATTAAAGTTCTTCATTTTCAAATGGGCATAAAGTCTTTGCATTTCCAAATTCTAAATGTGAAGCTACAAATGTCAATAATCTCATTTAAACATTTCAATTGAACAACTAAGACAGCCATATGTTTAAGAAGCTACTTTATGCTGTGCATTAGTGAGACAACTTTTAACCAACAGCAGGTGGTATGAGTGCAGGTATGAAACCAGATGACCAGATACTATAAAAAAGAAAATTTTCTCACTACTTGAATATTGTAACACTGCAGAATCCACTGCAACTTTGAAACTTCTCCTGCTTACTGGAAAGCATCCATTTCAAATCATTTAGTACTATTTAAAAGTTATATTAACTGATATTCTTAATAGCCATTATTGTTCAGCATGCATATTTTTTCCATTTAAAAAAAAAAAAATTTTAAAGTTTCATAATCAATCATCTTCAGACTGTGGATTTTCTTCCTAGTTAAGTATGCTGTGAATCTTAAAGATAGCCAGAAGAGAAAAACTGTAGCAATGTGACACTGTGGGAATTAGGACAGCATCCATCGAAGAACCTCTTTTGGTTTCAAATGTCATTTACATGGGCTAAGAACACTATACAGCACATTATTCTGTTCTCTCTCTCTCATGTTGACCACACACAGTCCAAGAAAAGTGTAACCTCATACAATTTGTTCCACAGCTGGAAAAGAAGTAAGACCTTTCTTATTTTGCAGAGACCTAAAACAAGAAGAGTCACCCGGTGACTGTCAAACCTATTAACTCGCTAATCACTCACCATGCTAAAGCGGTATTTATGTTCAGCTGTCCTAAAATAAAAGTGGAGGCAAAAACAATCTCTAACTGGAAAGCCAAAAGGTTTTACACACTACTCTTTAAAACAGAAGAGAGATACTTTTAAGCAAAAAAGCAACTCTCGTCAAAAGAGATTAAGCAAAACCTCCCTGAATGACACTGAATAAGCTAAAAGTCCTGGAGCTGGGATACCTACTCACTCTAAAAGCAAAGAACTGTTTTCAGGTAACTGTTGCTATCATCTTGAATTTCTGCAGACCCACAACTTTCCTAAGCTTTCTAAGAATAAAACTCTGCAGGTTTAAAAAGATCTTTTCCAAAACATGAACATACATAGACCGATTGATAAGCTTGAGAGTGTATCTTGGGACCTAACACAGATAGACTGATGGGTCCTACTACCTAGAGAATAACACCAGAAAAGGGACTTGCACACCAGGAATTGCTGTAAGAGGCCACAACTGCAGTGCCCAGATGCTAATCAGTTCCCAATTAGCTTCAAAGCATGCTGGCCCCAACAAATACATTCAGTACCACTTATCATCAGCAACCCTGCAAAGAGGAAATGCAGCAATCACCCACAGCAAAGCATACCTACCGGTATCCCTGTCTCGCTGATGACAAAGATATTTATACTGCTTTTTGCTACAAAAAGCATTTTGGGGAGATTCCAGCTCCATCTTTAGTAATAATGGGAGGACTTTGTATTAAAGGACTCTTGATTACCCTCAGTACTAAACAATGATACACTCACATTCAGGTATGAATAATTCTAGCAGCCTTAGTACTATGTCTTGATTGTCTGCCTTTTCACAAATGTCCTCTAAATGTAATTTTCTGGTAACTACTCACTGAGGAAAAGCACCTCCTAAAGCCACAGGGACATTGCCTAACATCTAAATCTGAAGTTTTTGCAAGACAGCAATATGCCTGCTAAAAGAAAACAAAACAGCAAGCACACATGCATGATAGGATTATTTGATTCAATACAATATAAATTAGGTCAGACTCCTCTTTGGAGAATTCTGTGTCAAGAACTAGGTGGTCCACTAAATTTCTATTCATTTGCCTTCAGGCTTGGGGAATTGCAAAGACTCTTAAGAAACTGATGTTCTTCTACCCACAAGAGTAATCACTATTTGGCAGGGGGGCGTGGTGGGGGTGGTGTGGCATGTGGAATCTCTCAGTGTAACTGCTTGACAGTATCTGGAGACCCGAGAAATCTTTATATAATGAAAAGAGCCACTAATAAATCTTTACATATATATAACATACACATACATGTATTCATTCACAGAGACATACAAAATTCAATACAGAAAAAAAACAGCAAGTGCTTTTGTGTACTTAGGTATTACACTGCCCTATTTTTTTACATTGCATATATCCTTAAGGAAAGTAACAATTTATGCATCCCCATTAAACCAACAGTAATGGAATGGCAGGAGAAGCACTATCTGTGGAAAGCGCGAAGAATTACAGGCTGGGAACTCTGCCCTGAGCCTGCTCCCCAGCAGGCTTCTCCTGCTCAGGAACAATGCATTTTTAAAAGCAGTTATCATCCTTTCTGATTCTATAAGCAACTAAAGTAAATCCTCACATCTCCAAGGGCGATAAGACCATGCCAACTACTTCACATATCTAAAAACAGGACTGAGTCAGAGCAAGATGTGACAAGCAGCCCTTCAGCAGTCCTGTTGCTCCACTGTGGATGGATCTGGTTAGGACATGCAGCTGAGTCTAAAGAGCTAGGTCTTAGATAGCTGCTTCTCCCACAGCTGGGGACATGACAGCCTACAGCCTCTGTGCCTGCACAGACACACAACTGGTCATCCCAGGGTACGAGCTTCACTCTAACTCCCCCAAAAGCAATACACTGATTAAGAGACAAGAGCTGACATGTGTCTCTCTGATCTGGTTCCTCAAAATGGCAGACACCTTGAAACAGATCGACCACTGAAAATACGTTGCGCAGACCCCACTGTCACCAGCAAGGCTCATGCTAGCAGATTCTGACATAGGATTTGCGTGTGTGAGTGAACCACTGAAAATAAAGACTGTTAAAGAGTTTTCACTACAACCGTTTTTACCTAAGTTCTTAAAGCTCCTTCCAAAGAGAAGAATGGAAGGTTTCATACTGCACAGTTAAAACCAATGAACACTGTTTATACCTGTAACACTTCAAAATGTGTTTGACAGCTGTGTAAGATTAGATACACAGATGAGGCTGCTCACAGTAATGCGGTAGCTTTCCTGTAACTCACAGTATTGGGTTCACTCATTTTTTCTAAGTTGTAACAATTCTGCTGCCTTTAGACAGAAATGGAAGATTGATACATGGATGAAATTCTTAAACCACCACCATGAAATGTAATTTTGCTGTAGCTAGACTGGGCAAAAACTAGTGTTAAGGGCAAAATACGGAGTTGCATGTTCTCTATGTGACAAGTCAAAGTATGAAAATGAAAATGTTTCAATCTGATTAATTACTTGCTTTAGAATATATGCTTTCCATTCTACTGTATCAAAATACTCATAATAAAACAGTGCAGCTGATGAAGTCAAGCACTCCCTCACAAAGGCTGGCAAATTTGCAGAACAGCACTTGAGGTTCAGATTAATAAAATCCTAATGAATATCTACTAATACCCATGTAATTGCACGGAATGCATTTGCAAGTGGTACAATTAAAAAAAAAAAAAAAAAAAAGAAAGAAAAAACCACTGGCACAATTGAAGACCAGACTGTGGTTTTAGTGTCAGTTTAAGAGACTTAAGTGACAACCTGGGAGAATGAAGACCCCAATTCAACCCCAAGAAAGGAAGAATCGCAATAAAGACTTCCAATTCTTTCCCAGATCATAACATGCTTCAATCTTGCACTGTAAGTACCAATGTCAACATACGCAATTTCATCATTTTTGTCCCAGACACCGAAACCATTTTCATATTTTATCCAATGATTCCTTTATCAGAAGTGCCCAGCTCTTCCTGCATACTGTGCGAGGAGCTGGGTGCCCAGCATAGGCTCCTGAAAGACTTTCTTGGAACTACATACAAAAACGTCGCTGCTGCTGCACTACACATTGCAAGGCTTTACACTTCCTTTTGGGAGCCAGCACCTAGCATCTCTCTGCCTCGTCTTCCTACCCATAAAAACAAGATAGTACATGACTTATTTTATCTCACAAATCCACCGGGCAGATAAATGCTTTAAAAATAGGACTAGTACTGTACGAATGAAGCCACTAAAGGCCTTTAGGCCTTTAGGCAAGCACCGCTAAAATAATACCAAATAGTATGGGACTTATGAGAAACCAAGTAATAACATACTTTTATTCCTAAGTAATTGCCTGAGCAAACATATTGTGATCCAGCAACTCTAATTTTGCAAGAATGCTTGGGTAGTGTTTCTAGAAACCAAGTCATTACCTTGACTAAAAATTGACTTGGACAGTTAACTTTAACCATCTAGACCTTGACTAAATATTGACCGGGAAAGTTAATTTGAACTATAACGTCTAGAAAATCTTGGTCCTCTTTACTAGTATTTGCTATCACTTTAAAATGTAAACACAATTGTAAAAATAGAGTTCTCCCACCTAATCAATATGTAACAGAGTAGGCTTGGCTGTTGCTAAATTCAACACAAATATCTTGCAAAATTTGAAATCTAAAATATTTACAAGAAAACAGGCCTGTTATAGATGAGAGGGAAAGGTCAATCTTCCTGTGTTTTGCTTGAGCAAGGACTTCTCAAAAGTATTAAAAAAAAGAATCACAAGGTTTGTGGTTTAAAATTATTTTGATACATACATGCAGGGGTCTTCCAACATATATTTAAAAAACTGTGCCTTGCCCAAAGAACCAAGCAGGGTGACCACCAGGACAACATGTTCATTCTGGTACCTCTACTTTTGAAGCCCTAGTAGCAGCTACTTCAAGTCTACATCCTCCACTATTGGTGTCACTTCATCATGTGAGGCCACGGGTCAAAGGACATACACAGGGTCTTTCACTAGCTGAGCTAAAAAAAAAAAAAAAAAGAAGAAAATCAATTTCAATCCTCCTAAAATGAAACCACTGATGTGTGCAGTCACTAAAGTCCCAAAGGTAATCCTACAAGAAAACATGATGGTGTCCTCCATCACTGTGCTGAGATACTGTTAAAGTGCAGCAAAATCACCTATGAGGTATAGTCCAAGATCAGCATCTGTATCAAAACACTCCAAACAACAGATCTGAACTTCTAGACCAATGTGACTAGTACATTTTAACGTGTAACAAAACAAAGTGGTAATGACAAAGGGGCAAGGCATCTTATGTTTCAGGAAGGTGTTACGAATGTGGCTAAAGAAATAAACAATGACTGTGAATCCAGCACTAATTCCACCTGCAGTTTCATTTCAAGAATTTGAAAGAGCCTTTTAGCTTTGTGCCTGAATTCCTTTTTTTATCAGCTGCCTTTAGCACACTCAATGAAAAATAGCTTAAGAGCAAATATAAAAGATAGAACTCTCAAATATGGGTAGAAATGTCAAACTAACTGGTGAAAACTTGCTCTTCCATTATTTTTGCATATAGTAGTAAGGAACAGATTAATACTGGCATTATGGGGGGGGTGAGGATGGAGAATGAAAGAACAATAAACAATACAATCATCAGTAGTTTAACACAGCGCTATGTCTTGCAACGGAAACATACTGTGAAACAGCTTGCAAGATAAGCTTCATCAACGATAAGTAATTTTTATTCCGTTTGAGTGGTTGAAAACAATAAACATGATTAAATGCTTCAGACATGCATTCAGAATTTAGACAAATGGCAAAGAGTTCCAAGGACTTTGCTTTTAAAACTACTTTGGGGAAAGACCTAAAAATTAACTAAACTGGTTTGAAATGTAAAATAAAACAGAAGTTCATAAGGACATTAAAAACTTCCCACTCATCTGTAAGCTCCACAACTGTCCAAACCAGAAACAAGCTTTGTTATTTACTGTTTAGATGAATACTGGTCTCAGTTCCCCACCTCACTCCTTTACCATTCACAGAGGCATTTCAAATGTGCCGGTCATGAATATGAGCTCCCATGGTGTGAAACACCCTGCAAAACACAAAAGAAAGAGGTGGCTCTGCCTCCCAGAGAGTTTACAGTCCCGTGCTTGTCCTCCCAGTCCTTGTAGGATTTCTCACGACTGTCCTGTTCCAGCCTGGCAGCAAGCGCCTTCCCGCAGACGGCAGCCGAGGAGCAATGCCATTTTGAACTTTTAACTAATTCAGGGGTGCCTCTTAAGACGTTCCTGGTGACTCGGTGGCGGTGCACAAACACAAAAAAAGCACCCAAAACATTCAGCTCAGGGTTTTTTTTTGTTTATTTTTCCCAAAGTAAGGCCCGTAAAGGTGAGGTACACGAACACACAGCACCCGATAAAGCAAGTGTTCACTTTACACTCCCTTCCCCGACTGCACACCGCTGGAAGGCGAGGGCCTGGGGGCTCCTCGCCGCGGACCAGACGGCGGCTCCCGAGGAGGGTCCCCGGCCCCGGCACCGGCCGCCGAGGAGCTCCCGGCTCGGGAGGGCGAGCTCGTCCCCCACCCCCCGCCGGCCAGCGGCCCCTCAGCTCCAGGCGCCATTTCCCCGCCGCTCCTCAGCGCGGCGTCTCCCGCCCCTGCTGCACCTTCCCGGGGAAGGCAGCGACGGCGCAGCCGAGCCGCCGCCGGGCTCCCTGCCCGGGGGCCGGGCCCGCTGCCCGGCGGCACCGCGGCCCTGACAGGCAGCGGGGGGCGCCTCCCCCCCGCGCCGCGCTGAGGGAAGCGGGGCACAGCCGCGACCGAAGGTGTAATCGGCGCTTCCAGCTAGCGGGCGGCAGCTGCTAAAGCTACTGAAAGCGGCGCGGAGCGGCTGCACGCCCAGCCCGCGGAGCAGCCCCGGGAACCCCCCCATCACGGCGGGGGCACGGCGGGGGCACGGCGGGGGCGGCGCGGCTCTCACGGCCGGGGGGCCGCGGCGGTGGAAATCCTGTTTGATTTTTTTCTTGTCGTGTTCATTCCCCCCCCCGCCAAGAGACGGTGCGTCCGGGCTGGGGCGGTGAGAGAAGCCGCCTGTGCCCCGCGACTCGGCTGCGAGAGGGAAAACCGCTCCCCTCCCAACCGGCAAGTTCCCGCGACTCGCAGGAGATTTCAGCCCTTTCCCCTCTCCGGGTGACGGGAGAGAGCGGGGGGGAGGACGCGCAAAAAAAACTTCCTCCGGAGAGCGGCTGCCCTCCCGTAGCTGCTGCAGGGGCAGGGGCTCCCCCCTCACACGAGGGAGCAACGCAGCCCCGCCACCGGGGCACCCCGGGGCGCAGCCGCCCGCCCCGCTCGCTCCCACCTGCCGCCGCGCCCGCCCCGAGGACGGGCAGGCCCCCCGCCCCCGGCCGCCGAACGGAGAAGGGAGCCGGCGCCCTCACCTGCCCCAGCGAGCCCTCTCCTCCTCGCATTCCTCTGCTCCCCATCGTGGGCGCAGCAGCTGCTGTTATTCCTTAGGATACACATGGCTCGTCCATGCTGGGAGAGCCGCCTTCCCGCGTTGCCTGCCCTCTCCGGCCTCCGCCAGCGCGGCGCTGAGGCCAGAGGGAGGGGAAAAGGGGAGGTGTGTGGCGGAGGAAAGCTGCTGATGAGGGGTCGGTCTCCGTCTCCTCCTCCTCCTCTCCCAGGGCTGGGGGTCTCAGCGCGGCTGGTGCAGCTGGGCAGGGAGAAGAGGGACGGCCGGGGCGGGAGGGGAGGGGGGCTGGCTGGGCTCTCCCCGCTCAGGGCGGGGGGAGGACGGCGCGCCCGCTCGCCCCCAACCTGTCACTCGCCTCCGGGGCAGCCCTCGTGTGAGGGAGCGGCTGGCGGCCCCGCCGCCGAACTCCCCTCAGCGCCGCCCTGCCCCCCGCGGCGCCCGGCCCCTCACAGCCGCCCGGCGCCCGCATCGCCGTGCTCAAGCCGCGGCCAGGGCAGCGGTAATCTAGCGGTGCCGGTAAAGGGGGCTTCCCCGCGGCGCGGGTGTGGGGGAGCGCCGGGAGGGCGCCTGGTTAGTCAGTCAGTCAGTCAGTCAGGGCGGGAGGGCGCCCGCCGGCCCCTGCCCACGCGTGAAACCCGGCCACGGCGCCGCGAAGATGGTCTCCCCCCACCCCGGCCCCCCCCTCACCGCCGCGGGGCTCCGTGCCCGCACAGGAGCGGCCGTGGCCGGGCTGCCCCCCCGGCCCCCTCGGGAGCTGGTGGCCCACGGCCCGTGTGGCGCACGCCGGCGGAGGGGGGGCGCGAGGGGCCCCGCCGGCACACCGCTGCTAGCGTGGTGTTTTTCTCATGGCTTCTCTCAGTCACCCATGAAAATTTAATGAGGCATTTAGGGCTGTTACCTTCAGAGTCAATGGAGGAAGCATATTTAGCCTAATGCACTTGCTGCCGAGCCAATAGGTCTATTGCAGGCAGATCAGAAGTCATGGAGAGACTCTCCTTTCAACACAAAATTCACGACCCATTAAACTTATTCTGTGATAACAGCTTCTTTACAAACGGAGACCCATAGAAAACAGGCTGTCATGCACTTCCTGAAAGGATTTACATATAGAAGTACATTCACGAGGTTATTGCTATTTCACTAGTATTATCTCCAATCAAGGCATAAAAGCAGCTCTGCTCTAGCTCACTGAGGTAAATGACTAAAAGAAAAGCTTTTTGCAGCCTCCAGATAGATCTGGTTCGCCTCCTGGGTCTGAGTGGCAGCGTCTCTTTCAGCTCACAGGGGACAGGGCTCAAACCATTACACCGTATCCAATCTGATCAGAAATTACGAGCGAGATGTTATGCAGGGCAAGCAAATATCTAACTGCTGATGTGCACTCTTCGAGATGACAGTCAAGGAGTGATCACCAAGATGCTCACAAGGTAGAAAGCTGTCTATAGGTTATTTTACCTCCAAGTGACAGGCAGGAGATCTGAACCAATGTGGCAACACGCTTAACAGGGCAAGGAGCACCCATCCAAGAGCAAAGGAAAAGGCTGAACAAACAGATTGAAGTGCATGCAGAGATCTGGTAGCATTCTCAAATATTTTCAGTTTCATCTTCCTCAATTATTCTTTCCATAGCATATTAGGTATTAAGCATAAAAGATAAAGTCATCTAATAACCTTTACGACGTAACAAAAATGCACTTCAAAAGTCATACCACATTTATAGAAGTAGTTGATGGAGACTTTTACTATAGACCTGTTTTCTTCAATTCCATTTATTACAGAAATGAAAAGTGGGATTATCAATTGAACCCACTTATTCTAATGTGGATTAAAAAAAAATAAGTCTCAGTAGTAAACTTAATTGCAGCAATATTTTCTATTGGGGGGAATTTTGCCACGTCAGGAAGACAAAGAACTTAAGAAAAAATAAAGTAACAAAAGTCACCTTTCCGTTAGGAAATGATAGGCAGCATCCTCTAGATGACATGTGGCTATGCTTGTCTGTAAGTATTAAGTACCATAAAATGTTGGTGATCCTCAGTTCCCAAAAGGCATATTTTTTTGTTGGGGAAACAGTAAAACTGCTCTACACCCTTGCCCATTAGACTATAAAATGAAGTTGCATTTATCATGTTGCTGGCCTCCTTGAGGTCCTGCAGTTTACAGGAAGGGTGCTAGCAGTTGATTAAGAAGAGAAAGAACTTTGAGTAAAGTGTAAACTTCATTCCCATTTCTGAAATTTATGGATGCAAGTCACACTTGCTAACAATATTTTTTAAATATAAAAGATTGTACTAGCTCACAGCTTGTAATATGAATGCAAATGAACTTGTAATTATACTATGCAATTTTCTACTTTTAAAAAAACCTATGAAAATAGAACAAACCTGAAGAGCAATCTAAACTGCAGTTCTCCATTGTGTTCCTTCATTATGCAGGAGTTGCCATAAGCAATCTGCTCTGTTTTAATGTAAAATATTTTTTAGGCCATAACTTTGCAACACAAATTCTCACATGAGAACATTTATATGGTCACAGTTCCTCTTCCCTAGTGAAAAGCATGACCAGGATGCAAAGGAGCAAGAAATTTGGTGTGATGATTGGCACAGCCTTCTTGTGTCTTTATCTGTAAAGCTTATTTAAACTCAACATTCTTATATTCTCCTTTCTGATGATGTACTATACCATCACAGATTAAGTGACAAACCATTAAGAGTTATATATTAAGAACTGTAGAAAAGATGTCATTTCCACTAATCACTGACCAGCTGGAGGAGCTGAAGATAGGAACCTAAAAAAGTAGTTCTCTCAACTATTTTTCCAATGTGTTGAATAGTTATCTCTGCAGCACTCAGTCCCTTAGTACTTGCTAAAATAGCTGAAGGTAAAGTAGTATAATCTTCTTAGTTCTTCATTAGATTTGAGCTAACAGGACAATGATGATAAACTATTTAAGTGTTCTGGTACACATTAGTTGAGATAGGGATGAATTCAATATTACAACCAAGAGCACTGCATAAATTGTTTAAAGAATTGCCTCAAAATAACATTAAAATATCCACTACTGATACCTGCACATCTGGATTTTAAGTAATTTGTTGTACTACCCAATTTACAGTAAGAACTGCAGGTGCTCGTAAACTGCTGTAAGAAGTACCCCACAGAGCACAAATGTTTACCTGGAAATCAGAGATAATTCTCAGGATAATTATTGAAAGTGAATTCACCGATAATTCACAGTCAAGTTTTCTGACTCCCTAGGAAAAAGGTACTCAAAAAACTTCCCGCTTTCACCTCGTAGGCAAGTTAATCAGCATCAGCTAGCCCTGGTTAGGCATACAAGCGAAGAATGGAGCTGGTTTCCTTTCAGAGCAGACGCAAATGAGGACCATTTGCTGAAAGACGGATCTCCAGAGCTTTCCTTCCTAAAATCTGCTCTGGTGATGCAAACTTTTAGCATTCTATTGGCCAAGGAGAAGAAAGTCTTCTTTTATTTAATCCACTGGGTTTTGTCCAGCTGCAAGCCTATGTGTTTCTCACGTGAAATGGTAAGATATTATCCACACTGTAAAACTAGAATCATCTTGTGTAAATGGTAAATCACTAGGCCATAAAACCTGTAAGGTTATCATCAGTGCACATGTGTAACATCCATTAGTATTAATGAGAATTGGACATTCTCTGAGATGGAATATAGGTCCTATCTTCATTAAACTAATTCATATATCTCAAGCTGTGGTGATTATAAAGGGCTGCCAAACAATGTTACAGAGAAATTTTGAGAGATGTTCGAGAAGGAGCTTTAGGTAGTGCTTTCAAAGAATCTAGAAGTGATATAAATATAAATATCTTATTTGTTACACTTTACTTGATTCAAGTGTGATTTTTGGAGTGGGTATTTGTCCTGGTTTCATCTGGGACAGAGTTAATTTCCTTCCTAGTAGCTGGTATAGTGCTGTGTTTTGGATTTAGGAGGGGAATGATGTTGATAATACACTGATGTTTTCGTTACTGCTGAGCCGTGCTTACACAGAGGCAAGGCCTTTTCTGCTTCTCGCACCACCCCGCCAGCGAGGAGGCTGGGGGTGCACAAGAAGTTGGGAGGGGGCACAGCTGGGACAGCTGACCCCAACTGACCAAAGGGATACTCCATACCATATGACGTTATGCTCAGTGTATAAATTAGGGGAAAAGCTGGCCAGGGGTCCGGTGCTCAGGAACTGGCTGGGCATCGTCAGCGGGTGGTGAGCAATTGCATTGTGCATCACTTGTTTTGTATATTGTTTTATCATTATTATTTTCCCTTTCTTTTCTGTCCTATTAAATTGTCTTTACCTCAACCCATGAGTTTTACCTTTTTTTTTTTCGCCTCGATTCTCTCTCACCCATCCCACTGTGGGAGAATGAGCCAACGGCTGTGTGGTGTTTAGCTGCCTGCTGGGTTAAACCACAACAGTCTTTTTGGCACCCAACATGGGGCTCAAAGGGTTGAGATAACAACAGATTTGACCAGAGCTAGTTAAAACAAAGTCGTTATAAGCATTCATTATTAGGTTAATGGTCGCTGGTGGCAATGCTGATTTATTTGCTCTCAGAGTTGCTGTGCTTGTTCTCGGGGTTGTGTTATGTAACACCTTACGTGCTGTAAATGTTCCCTGTCGTGCTGTTTATCATCTCTGGGGGCTGGATTAAGGTTATCGTTTTGCTGTACTGTGTACTTATGATATGATAAAATTACTGGTCGTGAGACTAATCTGGTATTTGTACTCAGCATTGCCATCATCTCCATACTTCGGGAACCATCTCTCAGAAACTATTAATAATTATACTCTTTACCTTTTCTCCCCAGAGAGCCAGTTTATGGGGGAGACAAGGGGGTATACTTTCCCTCGCTCCTTCACCTTCACCTTCCCCTTCTGCTTCTCCGCCAGGCTAGTTACAATAGCTCTTGAGAATTTTGAATATCCTTGGGATGTTCAAACCAGCATGTTCCTATTGCTATGTCTCCTGAATGTGTTTCAGGTCTCGTTGAACAGCTATTTAAGAATACCACCCAGAGATCTGCCCTGAGGCTGGATACTTATGAGTGGCAGGGTGTGTGGGATAGTATGGGCGAGTACCTAGGACAGTGGGCACCTCCAATGTTTTGGAAGTTCACCCCTGAACAAGTGCAGAATTCTGAAAAACTAGTAAAATATTTGGAAAAAGTATGCTGTCACCCTGGCAATTCCAGAGAGACACAAATCACCGCAACGTACTGGGGCCTTGCCCATGCCTACGAAGCCCTGTTCTACACTATTCAGTACCCTCAAGGGGAAGAGAAGGTCTCTGGATCTGATGAGAAAACAACAGGTACTGCGGCTACTCCAACCCCTGCGACCGGCACTGCTGTTATTCCAAACCCCACAATAGGCACTGCAGCTGAACCAGAGAACCAACCCACGCCAGTATCAGTCACCCCTATACACAAGAAGAAATGTTGGAAGCTAAAGTCAGCTCATTTAGTAAGGGAAGAAACTCTTCCTCTAAGGGAAGAAGTGGACTAGGCAGACTACTCAGAAACAAGGCCATCATGAGAACAGGAGGAGGAAGAGGCAGAACTCATAAATGAGGCGGTAACCACTTGATCCCTCTCCCCGAGTGAGCTGCGAGGTATGTGAAAAGATTTCAGCCATCGTCCAGGTGAGCGCATTGTCACCTGGTTGCTCCGATACTGGGATAACGGGGCCAGTAGCCTGGAATTGGAGGGTAGGGAAGCCAAGCAGCTGGGATCCCTTTCTAGGGAAGGGGGTGTTGGCAAAGCAGTTGGAAAGGGGGCACAAGTCCTCAGCCTCTGGAGGGAACTCCTGTCAGGCATGAAGGAAAGGTGTCCCTTCAAGGAAGATGTTATATATCACCCAGGCAAGTGGGCCACTATGGAGAGAGGTATCCAGTACCTGAAGGAATTAGCTGTGCTGGAGGTGATTTATGATCACCTGGGCAATGAACAAATTATCCAAACATCCAGATGAAGTCAAGTGCACATGATCCATGCAGCAGAAGTTGGTACGGAGCATACCAGCATTGTATGCCAACTCATTGGCAGTAATGACCTGGAAACATGGACAGGGACAAACAGTGGATGAAGTGGCTGGCCAGCTCAGACCTTGGCTGTGGAGAAACTGTCCCAGGAGGTCCAGCAACTCAAAGAGGATATGTCCTACTCCCCACCTGTATGGACCAATATCTCAGCTATCAGGAGTACGTGTTCCTCTGCTCAAGAGAGAGGATATAGTGGGTACGCACCATGGGCCACCCTCTGGTTTTAACTGTGTGACCACGGAGAAGACACGAGGAAGTGGGATGGAAAATCTACCTCGACCCCAGAGGCATGGGTATGTAAGTTGCAAGGAAAAACAATCACAAAAGGGGGTTCTTCCAGGAAAACTGCTGCTCCAGTTTCCAGTGAGCAATTCCCCAGACAGAGTAGAAGGGCTGATCTTATTCCTCATCTTAATAAAGGGACTTTTGATTCGTGTTTACAAGAAGAGAGTAACAAATACTATGACCAGGACTAGAGGGGCCCTGGCTCCAGCCAGGTGGAGGAAAGGGACAACCGGGTTTGCTGGACTGTGTGGATTCGATGGCCTGGCACATCAGACCCACAGGAGTATAGGGCTCTAGTGGACACCAGTGCACAGCGTACCCTAATGCCATCAAGCTATACAGGGCCAGAACCCATCTGTATTTCTGGAGCGACAGGGGGATCCCAACAGCTGACTGTGTTGGAGGCCAAAGTGAGCCTAACTGGGAATAAGTGGCAAAAGCACCGCACTGTGACTGGCCCGGAGACTCTGCGCATCCTTGGCATAACTACCTCAGGAGAGGGTGTTTCAAGGACCCAAAAGGGTACCGGTGGGCTTTTGGTATAGCTGCCTTGGAGACGGAGGAAATGAAACAGCTGTCTACCCTGCTTGGTCTCTCAAAGGACCCTTCTATTATGGGGTTGCTGAGGGTCGAAGAACAACAGGCGCTGATCACTACCACAACGGTGCACTGGCAGCAATATTGCACCAACTGAGATTCCCATCCATAAGCTGATTTGCGGACTGGAGAGCCAAGGAGTGATCAGCAAGACTCGCTCACCTTTCAACAGTCCTGTATGGCCAGTGTGAAAGTCTAACGGAGAGTGGAGACTAACAGTAGACTATTATGGCCTGAATGAAGTCATGCTGCTGCTGAGTGCTGCCATGCCAGACATGCTAGAACTTCAGTACAACCTGGAGTCAAAGGCAGCCAAGTGGTATGCCACAACTGATATTGCTAACGTGTTTTAATAATTCAATCCCTTTGGCAGTAGAGTGCAGGCCAGTTTGCTTTTACTTGGAGGAGTGTCCAGTACACCTGGCATTGACAGCCCTACCATTTGCCATGGACTGATCCAGACTGCACTGGAACAGGGTGGGGCTCCAGAAGACCTACAATACATTGATGACATCATCGTGTGGGGCAACATAGCAGAAGAAGTTTTTAAGAAAGGGAAGAAAAGCTGGTGCATCGCTCTTTTTGTGTATTCTTTTATCATTATTATTTTCCCTTTCTTTTCTGTCCTATTAAATTGTCTTTATCTCAACCCATGAGTTTTACCCCTTCCCCCCACCCATTCTCTCCCCCATCCCACTGCGGGGGACTGAGTGGACGGCTGTGTGGTGTTTAGCTGCCTGCCAGGTTAAACCACAACAGTATTCAAATATTTGAAAACAGAATCAGCTATTATTTCTGCTATTAAGATCTTACTAAAATACAGAACAATGTGCAGACCATCCCTTGCCAATTGAGCTCTCAAAATGTCTGCTTCCTCACAAAACCACTCTTCACATTTACTGATCTATATTGTAGCCCACAGCAGGATCGTCTTGATCACTCTGGAGATACTCTACGTGAATAGTTCCTCACACAATAGTGGTTTCAGTTTAATAACTTCCTCTAAGGCAATTAGGCACTGACTGGAAATAATATCTTCTGCATTATCACTAGCTGTGGTAGCCCATCTCTTACCATTGTAGCCACACAGTTAGCTCCTTAGCCATTCAGCAGACTTAATCATGATTTGGTATTCATCCTCTATTTTCTCAAATCAGAAGAAACTCAGCATTTTCATTTCACTAAAGATCTATTATGAATATTTTCTTACCTACTTATACCTACTCAGCTGATAGGTGACTGAACGGAATACGTTGCTGAACACTACACTTGCCTGTCAAAAAGATCTATGTAGAAAAATTGTGGTGATCCTTCATGGAAAATGAGAAGCCCCTCTATCTTCTGGCAGTGGAACATCAGGAAGAGGTTATGGTAATAATTCTTGACCACACAGTGCAATCTGGTGTAACGTGTTATCCTTAAAAGTCCCAGATATCTATTAAAAACCAGCACAGGAAAATACTGAAAATGAAACTAAGTCTTGAAAGTTCCAGAGACTCATCACTGGTTTCTGAAGATGTACCTGTGTATGCTCCTACTGTACTATGGCTTGGTCACAGAAGGAACTCTTCCTTCCGTGCATCTCAACAAAGATGGCATGGTCTTGTAGTTAGACATGCAAAAAGGATTCAGGAGCTTGGTTCAAATCCCAGCTCTGTCACTGACTGGTTCAAATCCCAGCTCTGTCACTGACTAGTTGTGTGACCGTGGATAAGTCTACCTATACTTTTTTTATGTCCATCTCTACCACACCTATTTCACCTATGAGGCTTTCTCCACTAATATTTGGAAAGACCACAGAGACATGCAAGGACTTCTAACACTCCATAGACACTAACCATTGTTATACATGTGACCATTCATTCCATTTTCAGTTCCAGGAGGAAAAACAGAAGAAAGATCTTATTGTTGTGTCTGCTAGCTCCCATTATTCTCCATCACATATTCAAAACATTACTGAACTAACCCTAATGAAATCTCTTTCCTCAACTGCAAATGAGCAGCTCCAACATACATTCTAGGACTGCCACTCTAAAATCAGTCTTCAAGTAGATGGCAGCAAGTAGATGCCCGTCTTGCCAAATAATGGAATTTGTGAAAGCACTAGAGATTATGAACCACATTATTTCCCAGATGCCCATGAAAGAGTCTGTGGTTCTTCAAGTATAGCGATCAACTTCTTCACAAATCCAAACTGCTTCATATTTCAAATCCTTTTTGGCAAGGTGCATTTCCCTTCACAGCCAATTAACTGCAAACTAATTTAGAGTGGGTTTGCTTTTGCAAACATAAGTGTCAGGTTCCGACAGAGAACGTGTTGCTAAGAGCATGATATATGCACACATTCTGAGTTCCACTGTTCTCTCATCCCCCCCAAGACATCACTGATGATCCACATAGAGAAATGTCTGAATTTAATAAGCTCCTTTCTAGGAAAAGTTCACAGATGAAGAAAATTTTCAGCATCCCTTGTATACTGAAAGCCCACGTGTTCTCTATTACTTTGGAAAGTACTCACACTAGTTTAAATACACGTAAACTGACAGCAAAGGGTATCTACTATGGAAAATGTATATCTACTATGGAAAATACACAAGATCTGCCTTATAGAGAATTCCGAAATTTGGCTTTATTCTGAATTAGAGATTGAAAGGGGGGTTGAAAATTTTAAACCCTCTGCTTCTCCAAGAAGAAAGCTTATTGCAGCTTGTTCTTAAGTCTGCTTTAACAAGCAGTCAACACATTTAAGCTCTCTGATTTGGACAATGCTGCAACTTCTTTTTACTAAGTACATATTTATCTTTATTATTTCTTCATTTTCAGATGTTAGCTTTACAATCAAAAACTTCAGACTCAGAAGTTCCTAAAGATCTTGGCTGTTGTCATATTCCATGTTTTTGACAGCAAAAGATCCACTTGCCATTGTAAAAATCATTTTTGTTAAAAAGAGACAGACAAACATGATATTTAGGACTGCATTCCCCTCAATTTCTGCCAAAATAACAGCTATTCAGAAGACAGCAATTGCGTGTAGTGAATGTCCTCAACAAGTAAGGTTGTTTTTCATTTCCTCTTATGTCACATTACATTTTCCTCTTTATATTTTCCTTTAAATATTTAAACGGAGCAGAGAGTTTTAAACGTGTCATTGACACAAATAAATGTTTAAGCAGTCATTCTACCTTGGGTCCAGCTCTTGTCAGATCTGATAAGTTAAATATCACTGGATCTGGTCAGTAATTGGATAGAAGACCTCTGAGGAAAACTCAAGTGCTGAAGTAAGTGGCACTAGTTATTCAGTAGGTGTTTTTCTTAACCTCAGACTCATCCTGAAAAATGCCCTCATGATGGTATTATGAGCACTAGCTGAACAAGGCATTTTCAAGTAAGATTTAATGTGTTATTTCTGTTAGGCATTAGAAAAGATTCCTAATGCTTTCCTTTGAAACTTGCTTAGCCCACTTTCAAGCTAGTTGAGCCCACTGTTATGTAAAACTATCTTTGAAACTATGAAATCAGTTCTTAATCATTTTCCTTTTAATAATAGTACATTTTAAAAATCTGTTGTTTAAATAGTAGCTTGTACATTTCTTTGCCTTTACTGTCTACATTTCTGACCTTTCCTTTTACCCTCTCGTTTTGTTTCTGAGTGGTCAGCCTCTCAAGTCTAGCTCATGGGTACCAAAGCATAGACGTTTCCTTTTGCCATTTCAGAACCAACATCATCATTTCCAAGCCCAGATATAATCCCTCTACAACAGCTGCTGATTATTGACTGTTTTGCCACTGCTCCTTCGTGATGGAAGTGGAACTGACACTGATGGGACCATCCCCCAAAGCTCATCCACCCTTCAGGCTGTGGAGCACATTGCGGCCAAGGACTGCCGAATTACATCAGGCTGCTTCACTTGCTTATGAATTCAAGACTTCCACATATGTGGCTTAACAGTAAACAACTGCCAGGGCTAACACCTGCAGTTCAAGTACAAGATCTCTGCACTTGTGGAACAAAGTTAACGTACAGGTAAATGTAGCTCCTGGAATGTCAGTTTTTTCTTTGTCCATCAAGGAGGCTGGACCCTGGAGCTCCCAATCCCCATGCGTTCTCCATAGTGAAGGTTTGCACAAGTCTGGAAATCTCAGTTCTAGGCAGCATGCCAGAGTTCATCCAAACCTATTTGCCTAAGTTGATATTTCTGTAGTACATTTCAAAACTTGACAAATCATTACTTTCTGACGTTTGGTATTCATATTTTTTTTCTCTTGCAGCTTTCCAGGCAGAAATGTAAATTGTAAGTGCCACCATAGCAACTCAATGCAATAATATAAATCTTCAAATAACAATTTAAATGAAGGATGTTTGAAGTATTTTTATTTTGTAATAAATTTATAGGTGTCAACTAGATCAGGGCTTCATTTCTAAAGGGGTTTTGCCGTTTATCTAAAAAGACAATCCTTCACTTGAAAGGGATTATAACATTAGCCTGAGACAAAACACAGAGGTTTAAAAAAACATCTCAAATGCATCCTATTTATTTATATTAGAAAACTGCTCAATGGTACAGTTTAGGTTGCTAAATGGCTATGTCACTTTATATTCCTAGCTTTCTTATTCACATTCAATGGGAAATTATGACAGCACCAAGACAGAACCTATACAACCCAGTTTTGGAGTCCTTGTCCACTGCCACAAAACCAGGATAATTTCAAAGATTGTTAAAAAACAGGATTTTTAAAAGACTGATGGTTGTCATATGCTTAAGACTCATTTTGGGACTATGCAGCATACACATATAAGATATGACAGTTTTTCAGATACGTGGTTCCTCTGGCTAAGGTGATATTTCTCCAAATCAGGATAACACTCAACAAATCAGAGAATACAGTGGCACCCCTTCAATCCAATATGAGGGCCAAGCTCCAGTTTTAGATGCTAAGCACGCACTATTGCAACTTTTGGAAGGCTTACTTTCATATATATTGTGCATCAAAGACTGAATCTGTATGCCAGCCTCTAGCAAAACTGACAAAAACAGCAGCATCAGTATCCAGAGAAGTTACATGGAATCAAGGTTACGTACAGAACAAAAAGAAATCCAAGTTACTTTTAAGCTGAATAACCCATTCCTTTCTGATTCCTTCATTTCTCATTAACATCTGCCTATGTGTATCTCCCCTTTACAATCAAACTTGTTTCCTCAATATAAAAATAAATTTGAACAAGAACACCAAAATGTTTGCCAGCTTTCAGAGCAGGGAAAAATCCATGTTGTTTAAAAACGAAGGCTTTTGAACATCCAAACATGTTCACTCTGGACTTCAAGTACATCATAGACATGGTCTTTAGCAAGGAACAGAATCCAGATTTGATTAAATAGATAATGGATTACAAAAGATCTATAGCATTCAACTGAATAGTTACCTTCTGTTGAAATACAAGTGCTTGGGACTGACAAATGTCAACAAATAATACAGCTCGGGAGTGGGTGGTAAGACTAAATCCATCTGGCCTGTTGATGAGGAAGAAAGAGTGCTGTAAAACTCACGGCTACAGGAGTGTGACCAGGAACACATATGCAAGGGGGCATACTGGATGAGAAAATGGAAGCGTGCAGCTTCCTCAGCCTCATGCCCTTATGTTAACTTCAGATCTGTACTAATATATGCTCCAGTCCTGCATATTGCTGTCCATATTTGTGCTTGGTACGTAATCTCCCGTGAAGACATGCATGACTTGGATTGGAGAAAGCAGAGTTCATGGGAAAATCTGCTGAAATTAAACAGTACCAATAAACAAAACTAGATGTTGCTAACATTTGTATCCAGGTACCCATAAATCCACCTTTTCACTTTTCCTATTCTATTAACATCTTCACTTTCTAATCCATGGAGACTTTTGCAGTCTGCCTGACACACCTACTCACTGCTTTGCCTCTAACATAGCTTGGAAACGGAATCCCTCTCTCTATAGAACACTAATTTGCTACACCTTCAGAAGATGATTTTGCATTGAGCTCAGGAAGCATGGATTTTGTATGTGTTTTGATGAGCCATCAACTATTTTAGGTACTATTCAAGCTCACCAACAGATTTCAAAATGAAACAAAATCTACCTCTCATCACATGCACAACAGGATGTAACAGATGTCACAGAGAAACCAAGTAATAGCAGTTTTCATGGTTGAATTCAACAATTACCTCTGTGCTCCGCTCTGTGGACTCTGCCATAAAGCCCAATAAACATGAAAGAATCACCTACCCCAGGAGTCCAGTGTAAACTTTTATTAAAAAAGTCTAGCAAGGCACAAGCCAGAAAACTATCCAAATACACAACTTTCACACTAAAACCCACCCAAGAGTTAGGTTATATCTAATCTTGAATACACTATGTCCAGTTGGAGCAAAGAAGGATGTACACTGTTGGAGAAAGAACAAAACTGATGTCTCTTCTGGGAAAAACAAAGAATATCGTGCCCATATTTACACTACAATTTCATTCTCCTCGGTAATATTTGCTGGCAGGAATGGTGTCCTGTTGGCAATTCCATCACTGACCACTTGCAGCCAGTATGAACACACTGTAAACCCCCTCTTACAAAACAAAAGCATTTGGCAGCTCCTTCCAAAACCCTCTCTAGATGAGAAGCCCAACGAAGATCCTTTTCTTCGGCTCATTGCACAGGAGATGTACATGGTTTTTCTGTCCCTGTGTAATTTTCTCCCGCAATGTGTACTCAAAGTTAAAATGCTGTCCTTTCTCTTTGGTGATATCTGTCACTGAACTATCAAAGTATACGCGTTAGAGAGCTTGCCAAGTGGATAGTCAAGCGATGCAAGGATAGGCCTTTGATGCACATTGTGACCTTAGTGCATTCCCTTTAAACATCTAAAAGAAGGGAAGGAAAAGAGTCTTTTCTCTTTTCCATTTGGGAAGAGAGGGGAATTAAGTGGCTCTTTGGATACAGGAGCCTTCACATTTATTGCAATTATTATAGCCCCTAGAGGCTTCAGCTGAGACCAGAATCCCTTTATGATGAGCAGTGTAAGACATAA
The DNA here is from genome assembly GCF_965183815.1 of Platalea leucorodia. NCBI lineage: Eukaryota > Metazoa > Chordata > Aves > Pelecaniformes > Threskiornithidae > Platalea > Platalea leucorodia. Next base: position 25,607,417 of record NC_138827.1, on the reverse strand, counting down.
AGCAAGAGAAACGCCTTATCTCAAAAATGCATAAACTAAACACAGCCTTTTTAAGGCTGGTAAGAAAACATCCTCATTCCTGTTTCAATAATAAGGAAAGGAGGCATAGGTAGTGAGTGAGCTTTTCCCCCAAATCCTAGTGAAATCTGTGGCAAAGCCAGGGGGAAGGATCCAGGTCCCTGCCAACTGCTAGGCTGAGACCTTCACTTCAGAACCACACGTCTGTTGCACAGGCCTTATCTTTCAGGGACTGCAGCTCTTCCACATTGCGCATAGCCTTTGAAGAGACCTTGTAGACCAGTAAATCAACATTTACAAAGCTAATTGCATACACAGGCCTTTCTGGGATAATGGCACTTTGTTAGTTTCTCTGTATTTGCCACAAAACAAGGAAAGATAAGAAAACCACAAGCTTTGGACAGTACAAACATTAGCTGTAGGAAGCATTCAGGCCATGCATCTGGCATGACCTCTAATTCGTGTCTTTTACCTGGTCTGCATATCCAGCTGAGAATGTCCATTTTACTATCTATTCACCCGGCATAGTGTTTGAATACTCATTGTGATTTAAACATCGCCACACAAAAGAGCATTAAAGCTCAAACATGACTTAGAGCACAGTTTAACAACAATCATATGGGAACTATCTCAGTTTAGTTAAAAGGGAGTAGGATTAAATGCAATTAAGAGCTCCCAATGATGTAATAAAGACAACTAAAAAAAAATCAAGGCAAGTGGGCAAGAAGCAATCGCCTTGCTGTCTAGAAACAGTAAAATAATGACAGTCTGATTGTTCTTAGGGTCACCAAGGCCAGAATGTGCAAAATGACCTTCATTAAGTCATACTTTGTACTTTTGCTAGGGGACTGTTGCATCTGCTCCTTTCAATTTGGCTTGTTTGAGTAACAAAGCTCCCAGTGATCATCTAAACCTCATTTGAAGCACCTGTGAACAATTCATTATATTAATATAACAGCAGGGGAGGAGTACAGATACTAATAAATAGGTTGCTGAGCAGCTTTTGCTGCCAAGGTTGCTATCCAGCAAGGGAATGTCTGCTCCACCCAAAAGCTGGGGTACTGCACTGAGACACTGGGATCCGTTGCATGATAACCTGTCAGAACACACATCTGGTGGCAGAGAAGCATGTAAATTAATTTTTCCTTTCAAAACAGTTGATAAACTTGTGTCTAATACTTCTGAGAGACTCCAGCATGATTTGAAACAGTTTGTTCTCAGTTAACATAGAACAAATGTTCTCCAGCTAAAGGTGGCTATGAAAGGCATTTGGTAACGATTTGTACCAGCTGGGCTTCTCATTACTTTGAATAGATTTGTGTAAATCAGCACATAAAAATAAGCAAGTGGTCAATGCCTTTAATTGCATTTGGATGTAGTGTAGTAATAGCAAATTATCTGAACTTTTGCATTTTTCCTCACATTCTGCAGTTTCAGAAAATAGATTTTTTTTTTTAATAGAAAGAAGAGCAGCAAAAAGATTTTGCTGTTAACATCTATTTAGTCTGGTTTCATTTAGTCACATTTTGCAAATGTCAGTGAAAAGCAAAGGTCAACTGGGAAAAAAACAGTACGCTATGGATCAGTACAATTACAGAATGCAGAATAGCATGGGGTTATAGAATAAGCTTAGGAGGAAGATATATCTGCAGTACTGGATATACATGGCGTAAAACACTGCTCATGGACCAGCATATCTATCACCTTAAAATAGTAGAAAAAAAGATAGTGTTTGTGTTACTATACTTTAAGATCTTTTTCCAAAGAAACAGAGGAGAATGTCACGTTTTCAATTCATTGCCTCTTTTTTTATGTTTGGGCAGCTTTGAAACAGCCTTGGCTTTGACAACCAGTTAGCAGGCCAGAGCACCCTATTTGCGCTCTTGCTGCAGTTAATTTTTCTTCCATTGCACAAAGGGACCACAGGAAATTATAAACAAATCCCCCATAGAAGATACAGGCTGTATTCCTCACTCTACAAAGGACCCTGGGAAAATACAGTAAGGCCTAACTTTTAAAAGCGTTATCTAACGTGTTTTAAAACGTTATCTAAATCAGTATGCATTGAATACCTAAAAACCTTCATAGCTCTACGCTCATATTGTTTTCTGTCTCTATTATTCTGCTGGGTATGGGAGTATTTCCAGCCACCTCAAGACACACTATAAGCTTTGATGAGTTGGTGTTGGTAAAGCACACTGAGAAACTTGAAAGGAATGTGCAGTTTATAATTATAAAGTATCTTGCCCTTACAGATTTGGTTGAAAGTTTGTTACTATTATTATTCTGGAAAGCACGCAAAATCCATACAGAGGTGTCTCAAGACAGTTGAACTGGAATAGACATTGTCCCATTTTCATCCCTTTTATATAAAGAATAGAAAATTAGAAAAGGAAGGATATTACACATATAAACAGCCAGGAGGGAGAACATTTTAAACACAGAAGTTAATACGATCAATATAATTTTATATCAATATAACACAGTAAACGACATAACTCTCATAACATCACAACCTCACATTTTCTACGTCACCGTAGACATGGATTAAAGATTATTTCTTTCGGCCAATTTTCTCTTTGTAAGACAACCTTTTTATTCTGTAAATACATTTGTTGGTTTCTCGACATCCAATTAAACATGTACAGAAAAGCCATAAAGATATCCCATTTCTATTTTGTACTTCTGATGAGTTATTTTAAACTTAGAAGCCATAAAATAACAAAAACCTACTATTATCTCTTTGCTGGAATTGATTTAGCAAAAACTAGTAATTGTCACACTGCTTGTGGGGTATCAAATATAAACAAACATTTGCACTCGCACTATGAAATCCTCTCCAGCAACAAGAAATTGAAGAACAGACCAAACTGCTTTTATAAAAAGAAAATCATTTTTATAATTTTTGTGTAAGGGACGATCATTTGAAAGCTTTCTTTGAGCCGAAAAGAATCACGTGACACAAGCAGGTTGAGGGATTTTCAGTAATTGTCTCTTTCACATCTATCTTCTGCATAGATAGCTATGAAATAAATACTGCGTGTGAGCAAGTATAAAAATGTACTTGAGGTACTTCTGTTAGATAGAATCTCATCCCCTTGAAATTGCCTTTCACATGAAAGATGCCCATTGACAACCAGCAGTTTAACTAGCTAGGAATATATATAGTCAGCTACCACTCAGCCTTAAACTGTTATCTGATTTGTCCCATAAAGCAAAATATATGAGGTACATGATACAGCAGGGGGATAATGTACAATAAACATAACTTACACTGCAGGAAAATGAGTTCCCGTTGGATCACCTCACAACAGAATCAACCCTGTAAGAATCCACCCAATCTGATCAAACTGTTTTCTTGTTTATATTACTTTATCCTATAAACATAATTAAAACTAGTCTTTTTGGTAAGATAGTTCTGTGATAGCTTTTAAATTACTTATTCTAGTGAAGCCTGCCAATTTTTTTTTCCCCTGCATTTGAAAATACAATGTGCATTACTTGCTGCAGTGGCAAGGAAGTACGGTCATACTATTCTTTTCTCAGCCTGTCCCTCTGAATCTTTACAGAGCATGCAATCACCATTGTCTTTTTAGGTTTCTTCTTGGGACAAGAGAAGCTATGGTTCATGAAGAATGGAATGTATTTAAAAGACTTTCAAAAACCATGAAGTTAAAAGCTGTCAAGGCTTCTGAATAATAGCTCACTAAGTATGTTTACATTTTAACAGGGATTATTAGCTTATGTCTCTATTAAAAGATCAAGGGAAAAAGGATTTCTTTATAGGACTTTTTATAATAGTTATTTATTTTCCTGAATGAATGCAGACTCTATGCCAAGTGCTATCCATAGTGCTGGAGTTACGTAATTTTGTACATATTCATCATCACTTTACATGTTCTGTATCCCTTTAAAGGTACAAGTATCTTGAAAGAAAGTCTTCACATAGCTTGCATTCTCAAATAACTGCTAAAAAAAACAAAGGCAGAGGTTCTGGGGTAACTTTCTTCACCTAAGCCTGAGCTTTCTAAATGCTTGCATTGAGGAATTTTGACCACGTAACCCACACACTATGAAAAAGTACAGAAGTTGTGGCTTCAAGACCCAAAGACCCACTATGAGTTTGTCTTATTACATACTGAATAAAAATAGGTCACGAGGACCTGTGCCCTCAGGAACCTATCATCTAAATAGTTGATAACGGTCTTTGGCTGGAAGGGAGCCTGGAACACATATTTTGATAGCAACAAGTTTATTATTCTAATTTCTGATTTCTGAATGAAGAAAAAGAGCGTTATTAGGTAACCTAATGGGATGTGAACAAAAGGAGATGGCGGAGCGAATTCTGGCAGAGAAAAGCACGGTGGGGAAGGCGCACATGCAGGAAAGCTGCAATGGGGATACAGTGCCGAAGGGACAGATGGAGTCAGAGCAAGGCTGCGACACAGGGCCCTCCATGGCTCGTGGGTGGGCAAGCAACACAAACTCTTCTAATAGCAGCTTTTGCATACGCAGGTCTATGCACAACAAATTCATTATTGTTTTTAAAAACAAGCATGTCAAAACCAGCTTTTGATTCGTTCTGGCCACATTCCTGATTTACACCGTTAATGGGCTTCTAAGTTCTATGGTTTGTTAGCATTATGCAGACTTCATTTTGAAAAGCGCAAAAAAAAAAAATCACCATAGCAGGCTAGAACAAATTTGGCCATAAATGGGTTTGTAGGAAAGAGTAATTCCCCTACAGTTTCCCAAACCTCCCCTTATTGTCACAAGTTCACTGCAAACACAGTCTGAAATTTTGTCTTTCTCATTGACCATTTCCCTCTAGCTTTCTTGTGTTGTGTTTTTTTAATTATTTCTTAATTAGATTACAAACATTTTCTACAAAAACAGTAAAGCACTGCCTCCGAGCTGATTCCTGGTAACAGTACGGCTTAAATGTATATTAACTCAATGTTTTAATTTCAAACTGAATGCAAATTAAATGAATCTTTCAACAGAAACAGTAACTTGTCATTTTCCTCAGTGCTTGTCTCATGCAAAATTTGTTCAGTGTTTAAAAAAACATTTTTTAAACTTTGAGTAAACAAAATTGGTTATTGACTTCAAAACAAGCCCTGTTGTCTTGTGTTATTCCAGATCTGTACTTGGTGGAGGGACGTCATCAAGACAGTTTTATTATTTTCCAGTCAGTGCTCTTCCTACAAGCTTACATAAAGTCTTGCAAGCTGTTGGAAATAATATTATACCTTTCTGGTGTACCGTTTTCTGCCTCACTGCTGTCTGGGAGCCTACTTCAAGGTATTGGCAAACATATTTCTTGATTTCCTTGACTTAGTTAAAAAGCTTGTGTTAACCACAAAATTTGTTTTCCTAATGAAGAGCTACAGGGTGACTAATTCTTGCAATTAATTCCTTCTCACGCTACAGCACTTGCCAGCTTGGTCCAGAGAACAGTGGAGTAGGGAGGGAGCACTACTTGCAAGCGATACCAATCTCTTGCTATTTGGCCAGTGACCCCTCATGTCCCCAGGGAGGACGACTGGGGAGGTGTCCCTGATCCCCATGGGACTCCCTACTTCACAGGCCTGGAAAAGGGCAATCAGTGCCAATTGCTCATTAACCTTCTCCACTGTTGGAAATCTATTGGTGTGCCTGGTCATGAAAACATCTTTATGAGAGCAGAGCTGGGGAAATGGAGGCGCAGGGTGTGGTGGGAAAGGTCACACGTCTTCATCAGCAAGGAACAAAAGGAAATGGAAGGAGGGGTGACATTACAGGATTTTAGTTTGCATTAGTATCACAAAAATAACATATTCAGCATAAAAATAACATTTTCCACAGGACCTATTTACCTCTGAGACCAGAGTCTCTTCCTCCTGACAGTTAAATTATGGAGAAATATCTCCCAGGATTTATCTTTGATTTTAAGCAATTAGTTGTTTGCTGGTTAGGATACCTCTGAACAATTTTAGCCAGTACTGCCTGAAAAGGTTTGCTGTGACATCTGATACTTGGTATCAGCTCTGTGGGGAGAACACCGAAGCAACCAGTTATTCTCAGAGGTTTTCTATGTCTTCAGTCCTTAAAAATAATGTTAACTGTAGAGCTTAAATCGGCACTGTTCCTCCTAACACAGCAGCCCAAGGCTGCCAGAGGCATTACCACTGCTCTATTGAAGCTTGCTGTGAGGTGGAAATACTACCCTGAAGTTCATGACTTTGTAGCTGTAAGAAAAGATATAACCATCAGATCTTATTATACCATCTTAGGCACAACTCAATAGAAAGGGAAAATCCAATACAGGCCTCTGAGGACCAAGAAATCCTAGAAAAGTTATTCATGAAGGAAAAAAAAAAATCCAAAATGCAAAACCCAAACAGGTGGAAGGCACAAGTTTACCCTTCCAGCTGCATAGTACAGACACCCCCACTGAAAACTGGAGAGTTTACATCCTTATGATCTTTGTGTGACTGACACACTAATGAGCAAATTTCCCTCAGGCTTGCCCACCCTACTAGTTTTTAACTGTGCACACTAACCAGCACAACTTGGTTCATTAAAAACATTGCATTTGTGGGAGGTTGGAGAGAAATCGGTTTACCTACACCATTTTTTGCAAAGATTTCATAGATCCAGGATGAATTTTCTGATTAAAATCCATGAAGGAGACTGAGATAAAAGAAATCCAGGTCTAAGTTCATGCCCTCCCTAATTCAAGTCCAAGTATTCAGTCTCTCATTCCCCTCCCCTTTAGCTCAATGAATATTCATTCTTACAAAATGGAAGGACTTTAAACAGAAGAGATCAAACGCAACAGAACAAATCCGCAGCCCTGTGGCTGTGTCCCCCTCCACATGGACTGTAGGAGGACAGGTTAAAACCCCTGCTCCCAGTTATGTGCCTGCCCAGCTTCCCCAGGGGTGCTTCTCCCCATCCGCACCACCATCTCACAGGCCTTCACAGGGCTGTGAATAGAAAAGAGCTGCTGATTCTTGGTCATTATGCATGCTATTCATCTCTTTCTGTATTGTTATTAATAAACATTGCCATTTTTAGAGCTGCATGTCTGCACTTGATGTTTACCTCCCCATCCCACCAGCCTTTGTAGGAACATTTAAAGTATTCACTTTCCCCTTAAATGACGGCTCGTCGAAGGGAAACACCATTAATGTTTCAGTGGTGCTCATTGTACGCAGGATAGCAATGCAAATATTAGCTCAGGTTATTTTTATGTTAGCTTTGCACACTGAGTGGTAGTGTTGCCAGCAAAGCTATCAGGCAGGATTTCACACGTAATTACAGCCTGGGAATGAAGTTTGATGACTTGCAGAAAATATCATGAGATTGATCTACTACTGAAGAAGTAAGGCCTGATTCTGACAACTATTAGAAACGAAACTAAGCATTCACTTCCCAGGACACATTTGTTTTAATTTTAACACAGACCTCTGAGTGACACTATAAACATTGCATTTGTTAAAATATTAATACAAATATCTATGCACAAGGAAGAAATAATTGGGTGGTGGTTTTATCTTCTAACAGAGGAAAAAGCCAATTTAAAAAAATATATTACTTACTTCCCTCAGACAGGCCTTGTAGGTTAGCTACAAGGAACTCATAGGTCACATAGAAGTGCAATGATAAAAAATGCAGGTGCTGTGAAACATTTATAAAGTGGAAGTATGAAGGAGTATGCAGTTTAGAATCTGAAATGACATTTTGGCATGGAACAGATCTCCCACGGGGCAGTTTTGAAACTTCCAGAAATTCTTAAAATGACATCTTTCAAAATGAACAATAATCAAATGCACTGAAGCCGTTACCTCAAAGTGCTTTACTGATAAGTCAGGCTGGGAATACGCTAAAAATAAGTTGCCCAGTTTTACACCTTGCAGGACTGATCCAGCAGGCGCATCGTGCCAGGAGCTGTGACCCACGTGAGTAACGCCCATGCCATCCGCCGCAGGTGAACCCACTTTACAGTTTGTATTCACTCAGGTTTATTTTGATAGACCAGAAAGCGCACAATGGGGAAACGCATCCGTAGATGCAAGTGAAAAGCACGTGTACACTATGCAGAAGGACACAGCGGCCAGATGCCTGGGCAGGCACTGACATGAGCCAGCCCGAGCCATCCAGAGGTGCGATCTGACCCAAAACGGCTCCGAGGAGGTGATAATACTTAGTGGCATATCTGGCCCTGTGACTGCTGGGACAGCATACACTTGTTTTGTGTCGTTAGTGGCACAAAGAGCACTCTCAAAAGGCTGAGTTTATGTTATTGAGTCTGTTTAGAGAGGAAACGAGAGGGCAGGAAATGAATGGTAGAATGCAGGCATATAGCCATTTATTTAATAAGTTCTGTGGAATTCAGGAAAAAAAAAAAACTGTTAAAAGGAAATTCCTTTTTTGCGCAATGCATAATTAACCCATGGACCCCTTTTCCCCAGCCCTTGCTAAACATTAAAGCATGTAGCATAATATGGATTTGCTACTGTTCTTAGGTTTGCTACGGTTCTTTTCTTTCTTAAAAATGGAAAACCTGAGGTGCTAACCATAAGCTGACAGGAGTCTGGCACTTACAGGTATAGTATTTCACAGTAAGTTTCTTCTATCTGAACTAGAGTTACTAGCCATTGACAAAAACAGAATAAAAGAATAAATTTTCCATTGCCTTCACCCACCATTGATCTTCCTTTAAATGCAAGATGCTTTTGCATTAATTTCCTTAACTACTACAGATAAAAGCAGAAGTCTGCCTTCTGCCCCCAAATGAAAGATTTATTGAAAATAAGACCTCTCAACGCAGGCTGGAGTAATGCTTTGCACAAAATCTATTATTATAAACTTGTAGAAACACTTCTGTCACCTTTGCCTTGACTACGTGATGCTGAGAGAAGCTGAGTTACGTTGCTGCACCCACGTCAGTCCTTTCTCCATCACCAAAGGTGCTATCTATGCTGGTCTGCCGACACAGCTCCACATATGATCACTCACTTCTTCCATTTGGTTCTACTACAGGAGTCTGGGTTAATTTAAACATATGTAAGTAGTAGAGGTTTTTTCCTCCTATGTGCACTTCCATAAATCCAGGTTAGTAAACAATTCCACATGCATTCCCTTGCTCTTTGGTCTTCCACACAGCAACGAGGAAAAGGAAACAAAACCTCATGCGAAAACCTGAAATAGTCTCTTGTCCACAGAGGAGCCAAAAGACAGAAGGGAAATACAGGTTCGGGCCAGACCCAGAGCTGCAGCTCTCACACTGCATTAGAACTGAGACCTTCAGAAACATCTTTCCCACACAATTTCAGTTCAGCCCTGTTCTATGCTGCCGCTCGATACAGCTTTTCATTTCTTGGTTGCAGGCTGATTATACAAGGAGAGGCCATGAGGGCTGTTCATGCAGCAAGCAGCTATGCAAGACTACTTCATCCGCCTGGCCACTGTGTAATCCCACACTGTATTTACTGCACGCCATTCAAAACCGTCTCTGAAGAGAGAGATTGCTCATTTCTTTATAGACTGTTCCAGGCACTCAGCATTATGGAATACAAGCTTTCCACAAGTGTTTATTAACCTCCATAGAAGGGAATGTGTTATCCCATTTTGTAGACAGGAAGCCAGTAAAAAGGTCGGTTTAGGCATTCAAAATCAGTGACTAGCTCTTAAGTGTGTAGTCCAAAGCACAAAGGGCTAGAATCTACAAAAAGAAGGTCAAAAATATTTTTGAGTACTTCTTATTACAAAAACAAACAAACAAATAACAACTTTTCCCCCTTTTCACCTCATTTTCAAAAGCCATACTGCGCTGCATGAAAATTTTCCCCACTCCCCAAAGTCAGCTGGAGGCAGACACTCACGACAGATATATCAGTCTAGCAGTTAAGAGACAGGACATATAAAGATCTTGCTTTCAATTGGGCATATCATTGGAGCTAGAGAGGAAAAATCCACTTCACCAATTGCACAATGGCAGGACCAGGGCGCACACTTCCCAGTGAGTGAATATTTTCTTCGCAATTATATAATCCAGCTTTATATCCGTGAGGAAACTTAATAGAAAGAAAGAGAATTGGTACCCATGCAATAACTTAATTCAGAGGGACTAAATTCAGTAACCAGAGCAGATGATGACTCTATTAGGTGCTGTCCCAGATATTTGTGTGCTTTTAGTACACCCTGATGTGTAATTGTTCAGCTGGTGAAATAGTGACATAGTCTCACCAAAGTCAATGAAGCTGTAACAGTCCAGCTAAGGATGATGTACAGAGCCCTATACATATTTTCCGTTCTTTCTTTCATAATTTCAGCACTAATTCTGGTTCCAAAACTTCAACCCTTGAACAGGGACTGCAAACAAGATAGCAACACAAGGTGCCCCTTTTTGCATATCAGCCTATCCCTCTACTAATTGCATGATTTTGCCTTAAGCAAACAGTAAAACTGGGATGTTGTTCATTTTCTCTGCGTTCTTAACTATAGGTGGAAGATATTTGTAATACACTGCATATGACAAATTAGCTTCCAGTCCATTTTCGATCTTAGGTAGCTCCACAGGGTTTACCATGGTGTAAGACAGAGCAGAAGCTGTCCGAGCACTGTCACAACTGAAATCCTGCTGGCTCAGTAACACAGCAAAATGCAGATTAAAGGCTTTGAGCTATTTCAGCTTATACAGTTCTACACACAAATCACACATAACTAGGTTGACTTAACTTTGCTCTAAAATTCAATGATGGTAATGAATTTTTACATCTTCTCTGCTATTAGTGACTTGCATGTAATAATCTCAATAATATTATCTCAAATTCCTATGATACTACAATATTAATGGAAATGTAAAACTAAACTGCTAAAACTTAAAACCGATTAATAAAATATCCCGTCAAACAGATTCATTTCACTTCCTAAAGCGAAGAACTTTACTTGATCTCAGAGCATTAGCTATTTGAAATGCTAAAACATTTTTCTTTCAGTTGTAAAAGATTTTTCCACAGGCAAGAACTTGTTTGTCACTAGTCACACAGCAGCCTTTCCACAAAAGCAAGAATCCTGCTCTGTATCCTTGCTTAGGCACTGGAGTGGCTAACAAGAATAGTTAGAGATTATTCCAGTGAGTTAATTGGGTTTTGGAAATGGTTTGGAAAGAGATGCTCTCTCAGGTTTTTTCCTCTGTTTGGGGAAATACGACTTGCCAGTCAAAATTAGGATCTCTGTCAGGAAGGGCAGCATGAGCAGACCTTCGCTCCCATCTGCTTAGATACTCTGGAGATGAGACTAAAAAAGCCAAATTGAGAAGAGTTCCACAGTAAAGCCCCAGATGTGAAATTTCTCAGTTTTGAATATCTGAGTTCAATCTAAATTTGTGCTGACCTTATTGCAGGTGACTTGCCATGGAGATCTGTATCTGAGTTTAACAGAAAAGCCAATTTGAAGTGGTAAAGCAACGCAGCACATCCTCGTAACTGCCAGAAAAATACAAACGTACTTTTCCTGCTTCTTCTCTGGTTTCAACCAAGTTGAGCACTTGGTATGCTCCCTGGGGACACCAACACGAAGAGGATTCCCAAACCACAGGAAAGTGCGATCCCAGTTCAAGCATGTTCATGCTGGATGTCAGTTGGGACCAGCACACCCCTCTTCTATGCATCCAGCTGTGTTGCAAACTGCAGAGGAGCATGCAGAGCAGTGCAAATTAGCATGGCAGTGACAGACATCTCGTCTCATCTTTCAGTCAGGAGAAGTGCGATTCACAAATGAGAGAGCAGAAGAGAGAGCTTGGGGCATAGATGCTAAGAACGCACCCCACTGAACTTCACTCATTCAATTAATCCCACTGAAATTGCAGTTCTGCACATATGTAAATACTTGCAAAATAGCAACCCTCATTTGTGCAAGTGGAGCGAATTGATACAGCTTACAACTTTAACACAGCACTGCCACCCATGGAACAGATGGGTCCTTACATGAGATGCATTCAAGCTACCCAGACTCAAATAAATCGCTGGACCAGAAGCCTCCAGCTTTCATACCGCAGTGCAACGAGCAGAGGCGAGCTCTGTCCTCAGTCATCTGCCATCATGCAAATCTAGATGAGCGGGTTTGACTTTCCCAAGGTCACTTGAGGCTCACAGCATCACTCACGGGAAGTGGGACCTACCTGGCCATCTTTGGCCCGTGAGGCACATTTTGGTCTCCTGGGCTTTAAAACAAGTAAGAGAAAGAACAGCTCACGCCTCCACAAAGCACAGCTTTCATTTAAAGACATCTCACATAAAACTACTCACAGGGGTTTCTTTGCTTTCACCAGAAGCTTCTTTGTTTTATAAGTTCCATTATTACAGTGCTATTAAAAGGTTTAATGATTTAAATAGTACTCTTGATATAAGCCAGATGCTTTCACTCTCCACCAAGTATCAGACCTACAGGCTACTAACACAAACATGAGAAATCCTCTCTGAAATCTTTTAAGGCTGATAGTACTCAATTTAGTATTTTTATTTTAGCCAGAAATTCCTCTGGAAATATTCAAGACTCTCACAATATTAAAAAATAATGCACTTACTAAATTCTAAATAATATTTATTTTACCTAACAGCAGTATTTTAAAAATCCTTGGTTCTATAAGCCTATTAACTTCTAATACTACCAAGTTCAGCTACAGAAAAAAAAAAAAAAAAGCCTCCTCTTGCCTCTTATTGACACTGCATGTCATCTAAATGGCTAAAATGCAATACTGTTCCTAGGATTATTACTGCATGAGAGAAAGATATTTAAGAAGGGACATGTAGGAGATGCCACACTCGGAACAAGCAGTAGAGAACTAAGCTGTATGGGCAAACACCTCTTCTAATTTCATTGTATTTATAGGTCAGCTAGTTTTATTTTGAAGCACAAGAGATTTACTAGGAGAATTCATTACTGCCACTTGCTCTGATTTTCTTTCTCAATATAATTAAGCTTTGCTAATTGTCTATCCTGATTAAAATCATGCCAATAACAACCTTGTTTCCCCATTTGGCTGTGCTCCAGACTCTTCAGAGCTCTTGTTTGAGGGCAGTTCTTCCTGTAGCCGTTGTGAAAGGTCTTTTACCAAACAGGCAAAGTGAGCTGTTGGCCTGTTTGCCAATAAATTCATAGAAGTCAGGATTCTTCCCATGGATTTTCCAAGGGAAAGAAGATAGTCAAAAAGAAAAGATGTGACCAACAACTGTATTTTAAGTAAAAAGTGAGATTCACTGAAGATTCAGAATTCATTCTTGCAGGTCAGAAAAATGACCTCCAACTATAGGCAAAGATATGGAGGTGTTGAAATGAATGATTACTTCAGGGCTGTATTATCCTCCCAGCGATACAAAGCCGATGTAAGGCATGGAAATTCAGCCAGAACACGGAAAGGAGAGAAAAAAGGAGAGAAAAAGGGGGCAGGGGGAGGGGAAAGAAAAAAGAAAGAATGAACCAATGCTGTTGTTTTAGCACAAACTGCTATTTCTCAGCTTCACCCTCTCAGTGGAAGGCAAACCAGGGGTGCAGAGGGCAAGACCAGGAGCTGAAGGCAGCTCTGCTTTGCATTGGGGCCCACTGCCCGACATGAGGGGACCCAGAGAGCGCCCTGGCAGGGGGAGCAGGACACAGCTGGGAGGCCAAAGCCATCCTTGGCTTCTTCCTACCTTCACTCTACTGCCTACCCCTTAAGCACTTCCCTTGATGAACAGAGACAGAGCTTGGCTTTTAGCGGTGTTCATCAGCGAATTTCTGACAAAACAGATTTTCAGGGGAAAATATTGATTTATTGACACCAAGATGTTTTAACCTTCAATACTCTTGTTTCCCAATAGCTCATTTGCTGGTTTGCTTGGGAATCAGGACTTCCACTGTGAACTGCCTTGGGCAGTCCGGGCACCAGGGACAGTGATGCAGGGGTACCTAACTCACGACCAGGGGCCCTGAGGTGTTGGGCCTCTGTGCTTCCCAGTAAGAGAGAGGAAGAAGAAACACTGCAAGTCCCACAATCTGTTTTAATGTTTTTTGAAATGCAACCTCCACGTAGAAACCCAAGCAAGCTTCCAATGAGTGCTTACATCCGCACATCACTCAAGTGTCCCAGAGTCCTGATTCCAGAAGCAAACTAACCAGGTCACTAAGTGCCTCACCTTTTGGCAGTATAATATGTTCATCTGGACTGTTCTAGCTCATTCACGGTTAACTCTGTGCACTTCTCCTATGTAACACATTCTGTGCCTCATTTCCCCTTAGGAAAAGAAAAAAAGCCACTGCCTTTCTCTCCATTTCTGTCTAATTTACACTGTAACCTCTTTGGGCCAGGACCTATTTCTTGTTACGTGTTCGTACAGTGCCTAACACAAAAGCAACCTAATCTCAGACCCTTTTTTAATGCAAATGTAATAGAGAACTGGGCTGTTTGAACAGAAAGGGTAATTTTGGTTCCCCCTCGGTAATGGACTTTTTCTCTGGGAACAGATAATTGGGCTGTTTTGGCATTATTCTTTTTAAGTGAGGTTAAGGTCCTATTGGTGGTAAAGTGAAATATGTATTGTGGGCTAATCAGCAGTCCATATAAAAATGTGCTAGGGCAGAGCTCACCCTGCATTTACTGAACTCAAAAGACAGGTTGTACTAACACAATTAAAGGAAGAATTTGGCTATGTACACATGTAGATGATTACACTCATGTGTCTTCTTTTACTGCAGATCATGCAGGGAAGGGTTTGAAGACAAGAATCACGTCCATAACAATCATGGGTCTAGACAGAGACCTGCCTAAAGGCATGAGCTACAGCTAGAGCAGTTTAAGTTACTGCCTCCTCCAGAGGAAGCAATCAAAGAGGCAGTGGTACTCATGCTCCTCGTCTACCACAACGTGCAGTAAAACAGACTTCAGCCCAGTGGCAGGTTAAGCTGAACTGTTTCACTTGGCTTTGCAGAGGACTAGAAGGACACACGCAATCAGTCAATGCATCTCAGCTGGAGGCGGTAGCTTTTAAAGCAATGGAAGTCAACTGCTGGCAGCTGGTTATGTTTTCTTGCTTCAGAGTCAATAGGGTCGGTGAAGATGCAACCTGGTAAATCCAGTCTAAGGAACAGCAGATTTGATCCTTCATTCTTACATGCTACTCATTATCGAAAGGCTTTTTCTCCTCACACAGGGAAGCATGTTTTTCATGGTCACATGGTACAGGACTAAAAAAAAAATTCATCATCAACTTTGTTGTCAAATACATTTCAAATGCAGCAACCTCTATCTTGGTGCTATTTGTTTCAGTCCGAGAGAAAGCAAAGGCCTGCCAATCTTCCATCATTTCCTAGCATGAAGGTCAGCTTATCAGAAAATAACATCAGTGGCAGACATTTAAAATACATTTATTCCAAGGTTTCTCCCACCCTTTCCCATGAATAGTAGATTTAAAACCACTACTAGCTACTCCAGCTTTTCCAAACCAATAATGGGCTATTCTAGTCAGTCTTAATGCAGTGGATCCGATTTGCTTTCGAGTGCAAGTCAGAGTCTTGATATGAATCACAAAACCATATATGAAATACACTTTGGATCTATTAGAAACTTTCTTCCCCTGCAACATTCACATAACCAAGATTTAAATCAAAGAGGTCCTCTCCACTAGCACGCAGAAAGAAAAATCCTTGGCTCCAGGATTTACACCTTTCTTTAGTGAGATGGATCCTAATTCTGACAACCTCCTAGAGACGTTGCAAAGAAAACCTGCTCATTCCAGCTGTTACCTGAGTCACAGAATTCCTTTTACACTTAGATTTTAGTCCCCTAATTACATGATTTGTAAGCTACTGAATTCTCTGTTCATGAGAAATTGTCCAGGATATCTTGCAGAAAGAAAAAAGTGGTATGTTTCTGCAATGCTTAATTCTCACACAATGAAGAAATATTGGACCAAACCTACAAAAGCCAATCTGAGTTAAAAAATAATTAGCATACACTCATTCCTTTAAATGCCAGGGAAAAAAATTGTCCAATATATTTGAAATTTCAATGCCTTTTTTTCCAACGCCTTAGGCATTAATGGCTTTTAAACAGGACACAGTATGTAATTTTCTTAAGGCAATTTTCAGTGTTTTTTCGCCTTCAGAAAGAACGTACTGGGTTAATCTTTCCCTGCT
This sequence comes from Platalea leucorodia, assembly GCF_965183815.1. Classification (NCBI taxonomy): domain Eukaryota; kingdom Metazoa; phylum Chordata; class Aves; order Pelecaniformes; family Threskiornithidae; genus Platalea; species Platalea leucorodia. Next base: position 25,591,235 of record NC_138827.1, on the reverse strand, counting down.
GACATCATAAGGATGATTTCTCCAGTTAAAAAGGTCTTCAAAACAGAAGGAATAAAAAAAAGAGTTCATCTGCAGTTTCTTTGCTGCGCAGAGAAACCGTACTTCAGGATCTTTCAATGACAGCCTGTGGGACAATTGTCCATTCAAATGATTATCATATTGCAATATACGTCCCAGCAGTCCCTGAATAAATTCTTGCATTATAGTACAGACTGTTCTGTACAAAGAATTTAACCATCTCTCATTTGTGATGCAGGAGACCTGGGTTATGCTCCTGGATTTGCCATTGCCCTCTGGTATGTTGCCCTGCAAAAATCTCTTTGCCTGTATCTCTGTTTCTCCACCTCTAATATGGGGATCAGGATATCTTTATAAAACACTCTCCTGTAGAGGGATCAATGTATAATTGTTAAGTTTCACCCTTCTGAATGGCTCTCTTGGAAAGCAAAGAATTTCAGTCTTCATTTACAGTACAAAAGCCGGTGTGCCTACAGCATTTTTAAAGGCACTTTCACATCAAGCTCTGAGAATGTGTAAATGAAAATACCTCTGAAACAAATTCTGTTTGTTTTTCATCCATTGTCTGTATACTCTGACATGCCGTTCATCTTATCTTCAAGGGAAAAAAAGTTAGCACTTAAGCACTTATTTCTGCTGAAAAACTATTCATATAAATAAAAGAGAGTCAGAGAGAGACAAAGTGCTCTGTATGGACACTTTAAGCTGACAGAGAAAATGCTCCTGCCACAACAAACCGGAGCACACTCTGGGAGGACAGCACTGCTCTTGATTTTCATCTTTTAAAGAAAATGAAGAAGAATGAATAGCTATGCCTCACTTACTCTTGAAGCAAATCAAAAGGAATATTCTGGTATCTATTTTTTATCCTCCTGTTCTTGTTAATGAAAACAAAAGACCCAAATATTTGATTACTTCCCCTCTGCGTCAAAAATAATAGTTCATGTCCTTTCTAGTTTGACAGAAAGGAGACTTGTTAGATCTAAGTCCTTTCATCTGAAACACTATCACAGAGGTTTGCACTGGTCTAACCTATTAAAATAAAGTTGAGCTCTGAAAAGCTGCCTTTTTTTTTTTTTCCTTTTGGAACTGCACTGCAAGCAATGATTAGATTGCATTTGCCAATAAATCTATAGGGATCAGCGAACCAAAATAGCAACTCTCTCTCAAACCTATCAATTACCAGGCTTCCTTTGTTAATGATGTTACCATTTCATGATTTGCCTTAAACTTTACTCCACTCCATCCTGTGCCCTTCAGAAGAAAAAAGACCCATGCTAAAGGCTGTGCAAAATGCATTCAGGACATCCACGTTTGTGAATTTATATTTTAGCAATTTCAGCAGCACTCATTGTTTTAACTAGGTGGAATCTCAGACATGCAGGATCTTTCAAAAATATGTGGTTCACGTGAAAACACGTCTCAGCAAGAAAACACGATGTCAGTACAGAAAAAAATTAAAGTGACCAGAAACAGATTTGAACTAATAAAGACATAAAATGATAAGGCAGGATAATTTTAAGAAATTTGTATGCAGGGATAAGGAATTTTATTTCAGAAAATCACATGTAGCATACAATTACAAAGGATCAAGGAGGTCATGGGAAGAGTGACCTTATTCCACCGAGGTGATTCAAATTATTCTAATAGCAACTTCCTGCTTGTCAGTATAAGCCATAAATATGGGTGGTTTGACTTGTTAGCGGTATGGTTTTTTCCTTATGTACTGAATAGTACATTTTATGACAATACAGATTCCATTTCATTCCCACAATTTTCCCCCCAACTGCATTTCCAGTTCAGTTGTTGGCCCAAAGAACCCAGTCTTTGCACCCAGCTGTACCCCAGTTCTGCCACTCGCCCACTTTGCCCCCTCATTTTTCTGTCTACAGTGGATATGTTTTACATAGGTCTTGAAAATCAATGCTTAGTATGATGCATATATTTATTTAAATAGAACTTTCCTTTCCAGTGATTACTGGTGCAGCAGTATTTTTCTTGCTGATGTTTTAAGTAACCCAAAGAATAGAAGAGAGAGAGAGAGAAGAAAGAGGTAAAAAAGCAGTTTAAATGACTCCAGCCTTTTAGTGGAGTTGTGCCAGTCTGAAGCTGAATAGATCATTCGGAGTGTTCTTTCCAAATGGTTGTGTAACCAAAAAAAAAGGAAATAAATCAGGGCATCATTAGTCTCTGTAGCAAGAACTAGGTAAGAGAACAAATCAAATTTAACACTAGGAAAGCAATAATGGAAAATGCCTGTCTCACCAACATTTCCCTGGAGATAAACAATCCGACAGCGCTGAGCTGAGCCAAGCCAGTCTTCCCATAGGTACCACAAAAGCCACTTGTCCATGCTGAGAACTTTGTAGAAAAAAATATCAGCTGTAGTCTGTCCCTTGTTAGCATTACGGATCTCTATCTTTAGCAAAGATAAGCAATTTAACAACATGTTATAGTCCAGAAACTTATTAGTCACCCTCTGAGATACTCAATTAACATTTTCACAACTCCAAGAAGTTAAAAGGAGCCAAAAACTCTCAAGTCCCTTTGAAATAGTTAATGCTATACAAAGACCACAATATTTTTTTCTTACTGTTTTCCCTTCCTAACCTCATCATGTAACAGTCTCTCTAATATTTCCAGGCCTCTGATCAGCACAATGTTAAATATTTCCTACCATGCACCGCCTTCTCATGAGCAAAAAAGTAACCACAAGGAGTGTGAAGCACTGAATGCAGATAGACTGTTGATGTAAGAAAACAAACATGAAAACTACAAAAGCTTTTGTTCCGTATGATGAAAGCCAACATCAGTATGGATTACACCATTCAAGGAGAAGCCAGCTAATGGAGCACTCACAAATCTTATTCATCCATTTTGCTATCAGAATGCATTTCATGTTAATTTTAGAAGAGTAACATGGCCCTGCCTAAGGCACTACCACATACTCAACATAACCCGAACAGACACTGTATCGTTCAACAGATTATCAACTGCCTATGAGAAATCAGAACCAATGATGGAACAAAGTGACCAAAGGACCTCATCTTGCATTTAGCAAACCAAATTCACTTGAATGACCATTACATGAGCTCTTAATTCCCCACTCCTGTGGCCCTAGCAAGTCCCAGTCTCTCTGGCTCAGGCCCACAAGCCAGGCTCCGTGTATCAACCCGCACGCTCATGGCTTGTGAGCTCCCATACTGGTAGGGAAATTGTGAAATAGATACTGCCACGTTAGCTGACACAAGTGACATTCCCTGACCCAGAGTTTAAGGGGGAGATGCAGCCCTGTGCTGTGAGCTATGACTGCAGCCTTCCACCTTACCTTACCACCCATCAGGACTGCGTTTAATCCCTGACTTCTACCAGCCAGGAAAAATGAGATGGTGAGAAATTTATTAGGCTTTATAATCATGCATAACAATCTGCTGTACATCACGACTAAAACTGGAAAATATGCCTGACAGTAGGATTTCACCCTTGTTAGATAAAATGAGGAAAGGTGATTGTGTGTGATCCTTGCTCCATGCTTCCATTGTGAGGGAGAAAGGAGACAATTGGCAACAGCGTTTCTTATTAATTACACATTATCTCTTTGAATAGACAGGGGTATAGAGATCTGTTTTCTTCTCACTGTTCACTGGTACAATGCAAAGAAACATTCTTATGAACTGGACAACAGTACTTTGTGCTATAAGGTACTTAAAACTTCTAAACCCTACAGAGCAATCCAGAGCTACGAATGAGGTATTTCACTTTCCAATAGAAATCGAGGGGAACCAATAGTGAATTTTAACATAACTGAAATTTCTAGGGCAAGAAGACACTCAATACAAACAGCAGAGACGCGTGTGCCTTGTGTCCAATCTCTGTCCTGCACAAGAGGCTCTGCCCCCATTCGACATGCCATGCCTTGAGTCCACTGCCTGCGCCATTTCTATTAAAAATGGATGAACAAGGAGAGGTGACTGTATTTGTTCAAAACTGGCTAGAGAAAGTGTCCCTTGCTCTCTCTGTGTTTCTTGGTGGCCAAAGCACTTAGGGTGTCAGAAACCCAAATTCTACCCAGAGGATCTTCCCCATCTTGTGCAAGAGATCCTGCCTGCTGCAGGCTACCCTCAAGCAAATTCCAGATAAACTAAACGCAAACATCCTCTCTTCCATTTCCCCACCCTGACAAATCTCTAGTTACTCCTGGAAGCACCCACCAGTTTCCAAAAAAGCCAGGTCCCCGAGAGGTTTCCTTTCCTGCCCACAGTCCAGCTCAAGAGCCAACTGTCCTTCCAAGTGAGCCTGTAAGCTGGCAGGCGGGCAGCTCGCTCACCCACCCACAGCTGCCCTCCTGGGAGGGCTCTCCCTGGCTGCCTTCAAGCTTTTCTCAGCCCTTCTGAGAATGAGCTAGGAATTAAAAATTAATGCATTTGAGTGTTTACATTTATACTTATCTCCTGTTTTGCAGAGAGGTTTTTGAGTATTTCAAGTACACATTTTTAAAGTTTTTCTCCATCAGCTATGAGCACTAGGAACTTAAAAGCAGAGCAAGGTGAGAGATCAAGACCTGATGCCCTGAGAAAAAGACAAGACACCTGAGAGCTGACAGAACTCATTTAAACATTGACATGATGCTGTTACACTGAACTGCACTGAACGTGTCCAGAAGTGACTGGGTTTCTTTAAGTACTTACACTGCGCTACCACAGGATTTCAGAAACCTAAAGCACTAGAGATTATTGCTTTAAAGCCTAACCTGACCTAAAGCCAAAGGGATGGGTGCCAAGGAATAGCCGCTAATCGTTTGTCAGGGATCTTATTTGCCTTCCTCCTGCAGTACTCTGATTTTGCTTGATGGGTAATGCCAGAGTAAGGACGGTCCCTTCAGACTACCAGTGTGGGTCAGTCATGGTACTCTGCATATAAATTGGCTGCACCCATTTGTAATGTTTTCCTTCCTCTGTTGCACTGCTGCTTGATTAATTAGTGCCATTAAAGCACCTACGCAGAGTACACATGACAACCTGCCTTGCATAACAGTGGGAAGAAAGAGCAGGTCCTTCTGAATTCAGGGAAAAGTCTCTGAAGTGTAAATAGATAATCAAATTCAGACGAGATTAAAATTAACAGACTATCAACCAAGTGACACTATTAATAAATGTCCACAACAAGTAGGGACAGAAAGGACTCCAAAAAGACCAAATGTAATTTAATTAAACAAATGAGAACATAGGAAAGAAACCATAGCAGATAACTACATGAAAAGACAAATAAAGATTTCAGCAATAATTGATGTTATATTATTCACTGTATAAAATGAATTGTATCAGTGTTCCTCTCTATTTACATAGCAAAGTGTAGGTGGAAAACCTTGGGATTTTAACGGTAACCTTGTACACTATAGATACTTGTCCTTTGCATTAATAAATGAAGTTTTGTTCTCTGTGTAGCACACAACATTAGGCCATGTGAGTGCAGAATATACATATGTACTCACAGCAATCTTGTGATGCAAGGGAATACTATTATTCTGATTTTATGGATAGAGTTTTACAACCTCATTAGTCTTGAGGCAACAAAGCTTTGTTGGTAGGGTTTGGCTTGATACTACAGAGCGTGAAAAATCACATCCCGTAATCTACATGACTAAAATAGGCAAAGTTTCTGATGTAAATGCAATGAGGTTGACAAGACCCTGCCCAGGAGCTCTGCTTATAATTATTTGAGTAGCTACGCTGGCAGAATACCTCTTTCACTCTTTCTCCACTGGACATTCAGCCCACCAGGCTGGTCAGGGGGGAATTTTGTAATGGAGCTAAGCCTTGATCCACAAAGCAACGACGGGACTTGCCAAGGGATGTGGATGTGCGGATGCTACAGCAGGGAACCAGCTTGCACGAGAACAGCCCGTCCTGGCATGCAGGAAAGGAGGAGACACAGCAGATGAGCGTGGCTGAGCAGGGGGCTCCCCTCAGCCCAAATGCTGAGGGAGGGACCTGAAGAGGGGTGGGAGCACGGACAGGCTACAGAAGAAGGAACGTGGTCACATTGGCTGGGCATGCAAGGATGGAGGAAGGAAGACTCTCTGCTTTAAACCTGTTTCTTCAGTTACTCAAAAGATAAAAGGTATGTCTTTTGTTTCCACATTAATACTTGAAGAAAGACTACTATGTATTACCCTAAACTCAACAACCATCCAACGGCATGCGCTGAACTTCCCCTGCAATGCCTGTCCTGCTGCTGTGTAAAGTAACATGCAGAAACCTCCACTTCTAGCAAGGTAACTCACCATCCTCACCCACTTCACTTAAATAACAATGCAAACTACTACAGAAAAAGAAGGCATCTCAGAAGGCACAGCTATTTAGGTAACCCTCCTACTGTCGGTATGGCTCGGCCTATGCAAGTGAATGCATATTGGCCCCTCAAGGGAAAAACAAGGCCAAAAAGAAAAGAAACTCAAATGAACCACAACCTTTTAAAAATCACAGCCGTGTCAATACTGAAGCTTCTTCCAATACAAAAATTTTGCCTTAAAAAGTCTCAGTCCAGAACAACTGTATTATAACAAGAGGTTATTTTCTCTACTGAGATAGTCAAAATGCTTTTAAAAGACAATGCCACCAAATGGTTTGCCATTGAATTCTACCATCACAGCACTGTCTCATGTGGCAGTTTCCTAATTGTCACTATTTCCTATATCACTTCACTAATCAATTCATTTGATTTTACTGCTTTTCAGTCACTCCACACAGGAATCACAGAGTGGGGGGTGTTTCTAATGAGATCCTGCGAGGACCCTGAGTAATTGACCCTCAGCTATACAGCATTTTTATCAACAAGCTAGAAGAAAATACGAAAACATTATTTGATAAAAATGTCAAATGACTGACAAAGATTAGGAGCATGGTAAATAATGAAGTGGAGAAGGTATTGATTCAAAGCCACCTGATAAGATCAACACAAGCAAACATTATATGCTCTGCAGTACAGCTACTGAATGAGTCCCAAATCCTAATTAGGAATTAGGATAAACTGACTCCTAGGAACAAAGAACATACAGCACTCTTACCAGTTGGAGAAGTCTATTTTGGGAAGGCAAGGGCTAAAAAAACAAGAAAACTTGGAAATCATGACGAGGCGTTGCCATTGTAGCAAAGGGGCTAATGCCTTCCATGACCCTGTTGGCAGAATAAAGCCACACAGGAATAGAAAGATTGTATCACGCTGTTAATGTGAATTGGTACAACCACAACAGTAATGTAGCAGTGCTGTCCCCGTGATGGGTCTTGCATGAAACAGCCACAAGAACGATTAAAGGAATAGTAAATGTGTGTTAAGTGCAAAAAGTAAGGAATCGATCTATTCAGTTTATCAGAATAGAGAGGGCACAAATTGATCACAGCTTATTAATATCTACACAGGACACTGAAGTTCAATAATTGAAGCGTCTTTATGAAATAAACAGAGCTATAACACGATCCAGTAGCTGGGAATTAAGCTAGGCATGTTCTGACTTGAAATGAGATGCTGGCTTTCAATAGTGAAAGTAATTAACAACTGGAAATTATTTATCGAGAGTTAAGCCGCATTCTTCAACATTGTAAATCTGTGTTTCACAAGTAGATGTTTTCTGACAGATACACCCCGGCTCAGCTTGATTAATTCACAGTAGCCTTCAGGAGGTCAGAAGAGATTATTACACTGGCCCCTTCTGGCTTTACAAACCATGGGTCTCCAGATCAGTCCCTGTTTCTACACCTCTGGCCTTGAGTGTTTCCTTCAGGTCATTAAGTTTAACATCCACTCTCCTTTCATTTAGAATATGCAATTTGAAGCTATAACTGCTTCCTTAATTTAATGGTAATTAAACCTGAGCCGGCCTCAGTGTTTTCTGTAACCAACTCACTATTGCAAAGGAAGAGCTGGACACAGTCTTCTGGAGCCACCATCTGACCAGGCTGCCAGGAGGGGACAGGGACAACAGCACAACTGACTCTCCCCCAAAGGACAGTCACAGCCTGCAATTTAATTAAGGGTAGTGTCATTAGAAACCATTTTTGGCATCCAGGACCACAAGAACAGGGTGTCAGCTAAGGAGCAAAGATACAGGGAGCCAGCGCAAAGAGTTCATTGAGTCCTGACGTGAAAAGACAGTTCTGTCATCGCGACAAGCTTCCCTCAGCCCTCAGTCCTGTGGTAATGCAGGATTTGCCCTTGTCTACATCCATTTTTCCTCATCAGTGACATGATATGGCCAACATTCCCATTCCTGAAAAAGTTTTTGCCCGTCTTCCTCCTCCTGTCCCTTGGCCCCAGGTCTGAGCCTATTCAAGCCTCAGGCAGGCTCAGCTAAGCACTACACAGTCATTTTGTTGTGGCAAAATAAACCAGTTCCCACATTCAGCCCACACAGTTTCCAAAAGCAGCTCTCACTGGTACTGTATGGAAAGACATAGGCTTGTATTTAAAATAAAGATGATTTTTAAATGTTTTCACTGAAAGCTCGTTCAGCTGGTCAACAAATTGTGCAATGTTGCAAATATTATTTACAGCCAGAGAGTGCAGGACGCAATATATCCTAGCTGAATAATGCACTCTAAGCAAGTACCCATTAGTGATGATGATTACGCACCAGAGCACCTCATTAAGCCTTTGACTCTCTGGTATCCATCTAATCAAGACAATTGCACACCATTGTCATGTTTCTCAACTATGACACGACCTGCCGTGCTTGCAAAGGGGCAACTTCTGAAACTGCAAAGGCACCGCTGCCAACAGCAGAGTGAAAAATGGGAAAGGCTCCATATGCTTAAATGGCTCAGAGGGAATGTTTAAAAACAGGCTCCAGTTACAGCAGTCCCGAGAGGCTGATGCTTCCTGTGAAGGAGGACAAAACTCCATCAGGAGTGCTAAAACATAAGAGAAGTCTATTTGTTCCTCTATGTATACTCACACACTTCTCACTACGTGTAACGAGAGCCTGTACTCAGGTCTTTAGAGAACTGGAAAGAGAAATGCTTTTAATCTTAATAAATATATATGCCTTTCCTAAGCTTTACATTAAATGAAATGAAATAAAATAGCACTCTTTGACCTAGGCCAGTGGAGATACAAGCTGGAAAACTTTAAACAAAAGACTGAACTGCTTTTTCCTACAACATGCAGACTGGCTGTGGAGTCCTTTCCTCCTGCTGCCTGAGACATGCATAGCAGAATTAGCTTTTAAAGCGTTAACCATGTTATGACCACCAACCAGGTATTTTGTACTTTTTCATTTGCAAAACATGTTCCAATCATTAGCTAAGTTATCTAACAACTACTTAGCAAAAACCTCCCCCAAAACATAGAAAACCAAAACCAGTATGCATATGGTGATCTAGGAAATCAAACCTAAGAGGTATGCTCTAAAATCCCTTCTCATTAATGCAGAAGGCAGAACGGAATTTGCTTATAATATATCGTCATGCACATGACTAATACAAGACTCAGTAAATTGTTAGTTTATAGAGAATGGGGTATGGGATTTATTTAACCACATTGTTTAGTGGAGATGACACAATCCATAACCTCATCACTAAAATAAGTAAGAGAGCCTTAAAGCACTATATGGATTGCTGCCACCACCACCACCACCACCACATACCACTTAAGATGACAATATACGTAAGCAAAATATTTTAAGATAGATAACTTCAGATGAAAAACATTACATTGCTGTCTTTGGATTTTCATCTGATCTTAAAATACAGCTTGGTTTTTATATAAATGTAACCATGTTTCAAACTAAAAACTAATGCTTGTGTACCAATCTATTTGCAGTGCTATAGATCCACCAACTGAAGTGATAAGAAAGAACGAGCCCCAAACACACCATGCAATTTGGTTTCATTCCTGTTATTAGTGGAGGCAATTTATTCAATGTTGTAAACACACACAGCTCTTGGAAACTATCCGAGGCCTGAGTGGAGAGGACTTTGCTGAGTTGCTTTGGTGAAAGCAGCTTTCCTTTTACTGAACTATCAACAGGGAGCTCAGCAATAAAAAACTTCATGTCTTATCTCAAGTGGAATACTTCACATCTTCTAAAATGAAATTAATTTTCCTGATGTACTCGTGAGAGTTTACATGGAGATAAAGAACGAGCGTCGCATTTATTCCTCAAACATCTGATCATGCAGAATGCACAAGCCTTTATGCTGAACAGGTTTTGGCTGCAGAAGTGGCAACCTCCTTTCAGCAAGGCTGGATGGCTTCTCCAGCAGGTCAGCATCTCCCTTGCTGATCCACAAGAGAGAGGTGGGGACCATGAAGGATTTCTTCCTTGAGATTATGGTGATGGCACAGCAGGACTATCTCAGAAGTTTCAGTAACAAAATAAAAGTCTCTGTGCTATGAAATAAAATGAGAAGACTAATGTGACTCTGGGTTTCTCAACAGACCAGAGCCTTGTTGGTTTATTGCAGACAATTTAGTGATAGTCATACCTTTGACGGGGTGCAAAAGTGCTTTTTTTTTTTAATAACAGCTACAGAAAATCAATAGATTTCATGAGTTCAATTAATCCCCGCAGCTGCTGTGCCAGAGTCAGAAAGAAACAAAGAAATTTTTCCATCTCTAAGCTTTGGGACTAAGCTACCCCACCATTGTCTGTAGAGGAAGGCAGCCTTTGAGTACCTTAGGCTGTGGTTCCCATTAAAGCAAGTTTTCCTGTGATTTTTAAGGGTAAGCCCTTGGAATTTATAAAGGTAAGCCAGTGCTAGACCATGTTCTGAACTAACAAGAGTCAAGCAGTCATTTCTATTTAAATGTGGTGGATGACCCTTATATATCAAGCCACTAGGATTTAGGTTTGGATAATGGATCAAGGTCCTCGGGGCAGCCCCCTCTTAGCCTTGCTGAGTTACATGGAGGTTCATGCTAGAAGACTTACCTACTATTGCTGCTTATTCTCAAGTAATTAGAGGAACATTAACTACTTGAAAATGCATTTTTAGTTTTTTTTCCTAAGGTGCTGTCTTTTGTGACAGTGGATACTCAGCAGGAGGTTTGAGAGCCTTTGCAGGCAACTACTCAAGGGACAGTCCAATATTCAAACGCTGCTGAGCACCCATGCTCTAGGTATCAACAAAGTACATTAGACTTCATGTCTTCTGCAAGGGCAACTATCTATGTTGTTTGATTCCAGTTTAACCCCTTTCATCTGTATGACTGAAACCCGCAAGATGCCTCTTATTTATAATATATTTCTTTGTCCAAACTCCGACCCAGCTTTGACAACCAACTCCTTGACAGGGCCTGGGCACCTACGGCGCTGACCTGTGCACACAGGGGACCTTACTGAAATGTGTGGCACGCAGCCTACATCTTCTCCAGGAAAAAGGTTAATGTTTTATTTCTCCTCCTAAATAGCCAGTCTGGGTCTTGTAAAGGGCCTATAAAGCTCGTCTTGACTAATTACTTTATGGTAAAAGCAGCGACCTCAGGTAGATCACTGTCCTTTACTGCTGCCAGATTTTATACCAAGACAGTTATCCTGGTGTAAAAAGATGCCTTTTCACATCACAAAGTAAAAGCCTTTGTGTTTCCAGCCCTCATGTGGCATTTTTTGCCAGTGGCAAATCTGAGCTAAATTTGAAATGTTTATCAAGTGATTCACCTTTTGCACAGCCCAGAACAGCTGCCTTGTGACAATGTCACTTCCCCAAAAAAAGCAGTTTGTACAAGAGCATACAGCACATCGTGACAATGTGAGTGCAGGGGACATACTGAGGAGCTGCAATGGCCAAAAGGACAGTGATGAGCCTCAGTTCAGTGCTACGGTCCTGAACGGATGGTTTATAGCCCTCATGACAGAGGGAGCATCCTTTTGTCAGACTCAGGTGTGGAGTTTTTGCAGCAATACAAGATCATTCCACTCTACCCCATCTATCAAAAGCAGGGGGGTAAAGGCCAATACTGGGATCTCTGAACTCCTGGTACATTACAGGCTGGTTTTATGTCCTGTATTATCAGTGGCCACAGACCACAGCAGTGCAGGCGCTCGTGTACCCGCTGAAGGAGGACCAGGAGCATTTTCTCCTGTTGGAGTGTGGATCAGTTTGTATTTTTCAACATGACGATTGTGGCTGCCAAACCCGATAATGAAAAATTGAAAGTCAAATAACCCCTATTAGTCTGTCAAAGGTTGATGGAGCTGGTATTCTATTTTCCCATTGTGAACGACTACCATTGTTAAGAGCTGACAGGCAAATCTCTGCAGAAATATGGACTCTTTGTGAGAGCTATTTATAGTAACATATGACAATGCAGTACTACAATATGCATACTAAAGCATTGCCCGGGATATGCAGGAGCCCCCTGGTACAATTTCTGGATTGTAAGGCAAAATTCCATTAAGATAAGAACATTTGAGAGGCCTAAACAGATGAGATATGGAGAAGCGGAGAGGAACGATTTGGGTTTTGTTGTGGCATGGCACCAACAGCCTAAGTATGTACAACAGCCTTTTAGGTATGAGTAGAGAGCACATTCATCAATAGCACAAGAGCAAAAAATGTCAGGTTTGTGTTTATTTTGCTCTGCTTTTCTTTTTTGGTGGATTTTTTTTTTTGTGATGGTGATCCATTTTGCGACCAGTTAAAAAGGAAACCAGGTCTGTGCCTGGATCCCAGAAGAAGGGGAAGTGCTGTTCATGATGATCGATAGGGAACAATAGCAGGATGGATGGCTGCGGGAGGGATTCGGAGGTTCATGAGGATCGATAGGGAACAACGATGGCTGCGGGAGGGACTCAGAGGTGCTCTCTAACAAATATCAAATATTAGCTGGGACCGGGACCAGGTACCTAGTATGCTCAATGTATGCAGAAGCAGGTACAGGCTTCGCAGCAGTGTCAACAAAGTCAGGCCAAAGCCCAAGATGAGGACCAAATGAATGATTTCAGCAATTTCTGAAGGACTGGATGACACATTGGGAAAAAGCGAACACAGAGTGCAATGGCAAGATAAACCAACCAACACGGCTGAGCATACACTAGTATGATTAAGCCTCATGCAGATGGCCTTCCCCTCCTCCTTGGATGCCAAAATTCTTTTTGGAGAGGCAGAGTGGAGTCCTCAGTGCCACTTGGTCCCCTCCACAGCACACCTCTTTCTGTGGGCAGCTGGTCCTCTCCAAGTCCAAAGAGCAGCTGTTGCTGCTTTTACCAGATGTTTTCCAGTGCACATGGCTTTGAAAAGAGGGGAAGAGGAAGGCGAGAGGAGAGGACAGAAAAAGGAAAAGGAAAAGTGGTACCAGGACAGTATTTTTTGTGACAGTTTTTGCTGTATGTATTCAAAGCTCCTGCAGTATTGATATACTCTGCTATGTCGTGTCTGCACTAGCCCACAGCCTAAAAAGGCAAAGCAAGTCAGGACTTCTCCTGGCACTCAGGAAACCAGATTTCTGAATTTTCACTTTTATTTCCCATTTTTAACTCTGAAACGCTTCTATGTTTCATTCTGTCAGGAGCTGGCAAATAGAAGCATTTTGATTTGATGGCACAAGGTATCAACATAACACTGCATGTTTTGTAGATTGCACACTCTGCAAATCAGGGTTCACTGCTACTGTGGTGGCTCTGGGGGATTTTGACCACTGTTTTGGGTGCCATCCTATAGCCTTAATGCTTTTGAACCCTATGGTGTATCAATTAGAACAGTAAAAGCCAGAGTTAACAGGACAAGAACTCTTCAAAGATGGAGTCAGTATGTGGTAACAGCGTAGAAATGCAGTCACTAGCAATGCAGTCAGGTTCCTCATTCACCTAATGCACGCATCGATTCTGCAAAGCTTCTGTGGTTTGCATTCACCTACCTGATAGAAAACTTCTGAGCATACAGATTACACACTTATAGGCACCAAAGAGTTATCTAGCCTGCTAGATACTATTGTTGTATAGAGATAAGATACAAACATGCACACATAAAGGAAAGAAGCCAAGACTGATAAAGCTTCACGAGCACAGACTACAGCTTGAGACTCACCAACCTTTTTGGCTCTCGTTACTAGCTCTTTTAACTAAAAAAAAAACAAACACAAAACTCGGAGGAAATCTTTAAAATCCTTGATCAGTTACAGCGAGGTCACCAAATTCCACCCAAGCCACCAGTGCCTCATGCACTTCTTGCAGTCATGCACACAAGCTTGCTTTTGCTCTGATCTCACCAGTTATATTTTCTTTCCTTTCTTGCCTAATTTTCCGGTTATCAAAAGAACGGTGTATATAGGAGACAATCTGCATTGTGCAAGGGTTTACATTAATGGCATATGGTCCTTCACATCATAGCCAGACACTTTGTCAAGAGAATGGAAGGTGAATATTAATGTCTCTTAAACTACATAAAAGTGTTAATGAAGCTCCTTTTGAGAGGCAGGAAGAAAATTGTGCATTTAAGTGATAATTATGAGTTATATTGGCTCTGAAAACCACCTTGTCTCTTCTAATAAACATTTTTGTTTTTAAAATGGGGTTTCCAAATGGGGTTTTTGTTTGGTGCTGGCCTCCCCCTAGTCACATGGGGTCTCATCACTGATTTCGAGGAAAGAAGGGCTGGCCAGCAAAAGCTACTTTAAAACACATTCTTGAAAGATCTTCTACCACTGCTTTGCTGTTGTTTTCACAAAACATGAGAGCTGCTCCAAGTAGGAACCTCTCGCAGGAGATGCTGCCATGCTAAATGCAAAACCCTTCTTCTATTTCAACCTTTCTGGTAAAATAAAAATGGAGAAATAATTTCCTTTAAACGATCAAAAGATTCACTGTAATAATGCTAAAATGCTTCAGCTTAAGACAATGAAAGATAATTTTGGATCATAAAACAAGAACACCTACGTATGTGCTATGAATACATATAGTGAGGGTTAATGTTTAAGTACGATCTGAAGCATTAAAATACATCTGAACAAAACAGCAACACGGAATTATTTTACAGTGTCAAAACGCAACAACAAAATGACAATTATTTGCCATGATTTCCAATTCAGAAATTTTTCAGACTTTTCAGGCTCAGCAATTCCTTCACAATTCTTTAACTGAAACACTTCCAAGGACCCTCTCAGTCCTGGCCCTCAGTATGGGTTGTTGCTCAAAAAGCTGATGCAAAACTCTCCCATTTGGTTTTCTTTACTTTTCTGTTTGCTTTCTCATAAAAAAAATATGAAATAGAAATAAAACTTCAGAGTTATCCATTATTAACTAAAAGTTATCTGTTGATTTCCAAAGGCTTTGTATCTGGCCCCTAGGTTTGATTGTCACTGGTGTAGGGGTAGAGAAAAGCTCTATGCTGTAAAACATTCTTTCCCACCTGTAATTTCCCATAAATGAACCTTGTTTTAGTTTCTGCATCATCTTACTTTCCCATCAGTAGTTGCTTTGTGACCCTCCCTCTGGACTATCAAGCTGGTTACAGGTTCAGGAATTACCTAATACCTATTTCTTTAAAAAGAAAAAAAAACCAGAAGAATATTTTTTGCATCAGATCCACACTGCCCAACCATATTTGACAACTAACTGGCTCCAACAATTAAAGGAAACAACTTAGATATGATTTAAGATAATTAAAATCTTAAATAGTATGATTTCAGGGGTAGAGCTAGCCTTAAAGCAAGGATTTCAGTTCTAATCCTGGATGAATAATTAGCTGATTCAGACATGTATTTATGGGGACAATAGTGTTCCACTAGGCAGAAAGTCACTAAAATAATGACAAGTGAATTAAAGAACCTGCGTTACCAATGTGAGGAGATGACAGCTGATGCCTGTGTTGTCAAGTAAGGGGGTGGGTTTGCGATTATTTGGGCCCCTGGAACCCTTTATGAAGCCTTTACACTGCTGACTGATTCAGAAGGTGGAATTATGTTTGATTATGGGTACTCAAAATATTTTGTTCAATCATGAAGTGCATTTCTCATGAGACAGGAAAGAAAGGGTGGGAAGGCGGGAGCTGAACTTGCTGTGAGCCATCATTCTCCACAGCTATAGCAAAGGCAGATGACAAAAAAAAAGCAAATTAATAATAATTCCCTATCAGACAATATTGGCTGACTGGGTGTAGCTTCACTACCCCTTAGCATGTCAGCCACACACATCCAAGTGTGGGCCACAGCACCGCTGGGGCCACAGGAAAGATCCCCTTCTCCTTAACGAATCCTGCTACCGCAAGCCTTGTGTCCTCCTTGCCATCCCAAGTGCTGTGTCCTCATCCTACTCTGTGGAGTGGCCTCGAGGCAGCTCTCCATAGGCATGGGAGAGCCTCTCAGACCACTAACCTCTCTGGGAAGTGCAGCTGTGATGTACAGACATTGGACATTGCTCCAAAGGAAAAATGTCAATGCTTCGTTATAAAACTGTTTCTCAAGGCCTTCAGAAACTAAAATTGCAGTATAATGTGGGTTGATTCAGGTGCTAACCTGCAAAACTTGCAAGCCATAAGGAGAAGAGCACACTTACAAGTCTCTGGGTGGAATAAGAATTACTGATTTAGTTCCTTAAGTACATTAAAGAAGAGAGTTTTGACTTTAAATCAAGAGAAAAGCTCAGAAAGCTAAATACAGAACACAACAGATTATGCAGAAAATGATCCTTGAAAATTTTTGCACTTATGCAATACTGGAAGATTTGGAAGATTGGCTGCTCATGGCTTGGACAGGCATACTCTTCACTGGGTAAAAAACTGGATGGCCAGGCCCAAAGAGTGGTGGTGAATGGAGCTAAATCCAGTTGGTGGCCGGTCACAAGTGGTGTTCCCCAGGGCTCAGTACTGGGGCCAGTTCTGTTTGATATCTTTATCAATGATCTGGACGAGGGGATCGAGTGCACCCTCAGTAAGTTTGCAGATGACACCAAGATGGGTGGAAGTGTCGATCTGCCGGAGGGCAGGAAGGCCTTGCAGAGGGACCTGGACAGGCTGGATTGTTGGGCTGGGGCCAACTGCATGAGATTCAACAAGGCTCAGTGCCGGGTCCTGCACTTGGGTCACAACAACCCCATGCAATGCTACAGGCTGGGGGAGGAGTGGCTGGAGAGCTGCCTGGCGGAAAAGGACCTGGGGGTGTTGGTTGACAGCCGCCTGAACATGAGCCAGCAGTGTGCCCAGGTGGCCAAGAGGGCCAATAGCATCCTGGCTTGTATCAGGAATAGTGTGGCCAGCAGGACCAGGGAGGTGATAGTGCCCCTGGACTCAGCACTGGTGAGGCCGCACCTCGAGTATTGTGTTCAGTTTTGGGCCCCTCACTACAAGAAGGACATTGAGGTGCTGGAGCGTGTCCAGAGAAGGGCAACAAAGCTGGTGAAGGGTCTAGAGCACAAGTCTTATGAGGAGCGGCTGAGGGAACTGGGGTTGTTTAGCCTGGAGAAGAGGAGGCTGAGGGGAGACCTTATCGCTCCCTACAGCTACCTGAAAGGAGGCGGTAGTGAGGTGGGGGTCGGTCTCTTCTCCCAAGTAACAAGTGAGAGGACAAGACGAAACGGCCTCAAGCTGTGCCAGGGGAGGTTTAGATTGGATATTAGGAAAAATTTCTTCATTGAAAGGGTGGTCAGGCATTGGAACAGGCTGCTCAGGGAAGGGGTTGAGTCCCCATCCCTGGAGGTATTTAAGTGTCTTGTAGATGTGGTGCTTAGGGACATGGTTTAGTGGTAGACTTGGCAGTGCTAGGTTAACGGTTGGACTTGATCTTAAAGGTCTTTTCCAACCTAAATGATTCTATGATTCTATGATTTTATCTTCCCCAAGACTGAAGGTCTTAGCTCATTAAATGTCAGTATTTTGGTCTATTACTCTAGTTTGCATTGTGGTACCAAGCCCATAAATTTGACATGGGTGTATGTGAATAGCTGCACTGGGGGGTTAACAATAAAAAAATATATAGCAGGGCACTGGATCTTCAGTAAGGAGGAAAGTTGTTCTTTACACAAATCTCGGGAGATTAAGCAATGGAAAAGTGTGTCAGACAGCAGGATTTCATGGTCCAGAAATTCAAAAATAAGATAAAATTCCAAAATCGAATTACCACTCCTGCCAATAAGCTATTACTGTGCAGTTATTAAATACACACAGACATTCACATGACCACGTTGCACTGTAAATCACACTTGCAGACAGTTCATTTAATGAACAGTGTTTAAGTAGACAATCTGTTTTGGATTATATTAAATATATAACTCCATTTGCTCCAAAATGCATTCATACTTAAACTCTGTTGCAATCCTTGCTTAAAAAAAGGTGGGGGGGAGAAGAATAAATCATTGCCAAGTGGCAATTTTCAGTTTTAAAAAGCAGCAAGTGGGAACCAAAGCTTAATTTAATTTAATAATTTACCTTTAAAGAATTTATGCTGTAAAGCTGGATGATAGCCCAGAAGAAAATATGTAGGATTTCGCCTGAAGTTTTTAGTAATTAAAACATTACACCATTGATTTAATTTACTTGTGTTACAGTAAATGTTTTTGCCTTGAAATGCACTTTGAAGATGTAAACATTACATATAGTCTCCTTCTAGCTGCTCCTATGTTACAGCAGTTCCCAGTGCCCTGTATTTAGCAGTTAGCTGGGTCCTACCTTCAACGCTGAGCATCCCTCTGGTCCTAAATACAAAGCCAGCACCTCCTTGGGATGTGTTTTCCTCCCCACTTTGCAGTCCGAGGCTCTGGGACTGCATCTCACCATGTGCTCGGCAGCAATCGCCGATGACGCCTGACCCAGATACGCTGCAATCCCGATTCCCTGTTTTAGGAGGGAGCTTAGCTGCCTTCTCCCACAGGTGCCTTGTAGCTGGGCCCAATCCTCCGTGGCTGCAGATCGGCGCAGCCCCCGCCACAACGAGACAAGAACACAAGTGACTTACCCAGTAACTGCACTGTGCCACGTTTTAACTGTGTTGGAAGTGATACCCGACAGAAATGGGGATAATGTGGATACTGGAGCTGTAATGTGTATTTTATAAATAGAGGAGATTTAAAGGGGATATACAATCTCATGCCGCAGGGGTTTAGCCAGCCTCCATTAGGATTTAGGTGCAGATTCTGCTGGAGAAAAAGACAGTGTCTTATCAGGGATCTGCTGCCTGGGGGCTTTCTTGCATTTTCCTTGGAAGCATCTGGTGTCCCCTCGGCCCTCATCCGCAATGGCAATTTTTAAATCCCACCATTACACTGCAGCCTCACACTAACGTGAAATAAGGCTGTTCTGATTGAGAAGTGTGATGGCACAGGCCCTATTTCTGCTAGGAACTGAAGGTCATGAGCCCCTGTGACTACGAAGCAGATGCACGGACAGTCCCCATACAGTCCCAGAAGCTATCAAGGACACCGCTTCTGGGCCTGATAAATCAAGTTAAAGAGCATCTCAGAATGCTCAGCCAGATGGATCACTTGAATGGCTAAACACTCTAATACATCTTTTTGAGAAAAGATATTGGCTTGTGCAATGAAACAGATAATTGACTATTCCATGGAAACTGTTAGGGCTTTACCTCTGGGATCGGCAGGAACCCATCTCTCTTACTACAAAGGTAAGTCTGCAAGTCTTTGGGTTTGATTTTATTCTCCCTTCCTTCCAGGAGGAAGATTTGGAACAGAAACCAAGCCCAGGCTGGTTTTCTCGCATCAATCCACCCGCCGATGTACTGCAATAATCTGCAATTGAGCACAAGTGCAGCAGCCTCATAAATCAATGCAAATAGCATAAACTCGTAAAATAGCCACAGATGCAGGATAACCCGTTCTTAGCTCAGGTGAGTCAGATTGAAAGGAGGTCTTCAAACCCGCACCATCAATCGCAGTAAACCTTCCCTCGTCCTATCAATAACATGAATCCAGTGTTTACTCTCTGATCTGCTGTTACACTGATGGACATGGTGATACCAAGGGAATAACTGATTTTTTTCCTGCATTGTGGTAGAAGTGGATGAGAGGAAAGAGTGCCTGGCTCTTTCCTCCTCCAAACATGACATCAGCTCCACAATTTATGAAATTGTGAATTTTTTTTTAAATATGAAAGATGAATGAAATCCAGGTTATGGAGCTGTAATTCCAGGGCGGAGCTCCACCAAACGCACGGGCCTCTTAGCGCTTTATTTCTGTGGTTTCTCAGGACACGAGCTCCTTGATGGAATTACAGTGCTGTCATTCAAGTTGCTTGTTATTTGTTCTGTATGTAAATAAAGGGAATGCATTTAAAGGAGTGCACTAATGTATTCAAATATTTGTAGATAATCCACTGTAAATCTCAAGACTGGAGGATTTTGCATAAATGCTTGAATCCGTAACAGCTAGGAGGGAATTCCAACTCCCTGACCGAGTAAATTACACAAAAAATAGCAGGATGATTAGACCAAGCACATTAATATTCGCAATAAGTTTTGTCTGTCAGCACACAGACCGAATTCAAGCATTGCATCCTTCTTAAAATTTGTATGGCAGGAGGAGAAGCCAGCCACAAACAAGGTATAATAATAACAGCAGTACACATAATTTCATTGTTATACAGCACCCCAAAACATAAGGGATTGGACTGCTTATTGTATTTACTTATAGTTTTCATACAGTTTTTGAATGACAGTTGATCAGCTGAGAATTTTTACTGTCCAAATATTCCTGCTCTCTACATTTTCCTAAGTTAGAGAGAGGTTCTGACAGCCCTGAGTCATTTGGATCTTCCACAAATCGCTTGTACATTTGTCTACCAGGAAGAGAACCATCTCCATCTGTAAAGGTGTTAATAATATATACACATATTATTAACTGAACTTATTTTCATTTCTTGCCCTGGAGTCATCATTAGAGAAGATTAAACATGCATAAATCAGTCTCTCTTAAATTAGTGAACATCATCAAATGTCACCTTGTTGAAACTAAAATTTATTTATTTATTTATTTATTTATTTTTCAAAAACTGGATGATGTTGAAAGACAGATACAATTATTCCACCATCCACCACTTTTTTAGCCAGGCCACTGGGCTGCATCTACTCACTGGTCCCATAAGTCTCTCATTATCTCTAAACCAGGGGAAATCAAGGTCAGGTCTGGAATTACTGCCTTTTGCCCACACGTCTTACACAAAGACACTTCAATTTTACAAAAAAAGATCCTGTGTGGTTTGGAAATCTTACATGGGGAGGATCAAATTATGTCTTCAGCTACATATATACTCTGCTATACCAATCATTGGAAGTTGCACACGTATAATAGAGAGAGGAGATTAGCTGTCGATATTGCAAATAAAAACTAATTAGGAGCAAATGGTTTAATGGTAGAAGATCATATTTCAGTTTTGCCAGTTCCTACTATTTTATCACGAGTCTCTTGGAGTTTATTTAAAAGCCTTGCTCCTGAAATAAGGTGATTACATGAGAATCTCACTTTCATTAAGCAGGAGTAATTTCCCAGCCTTTCAGTTGCAAAGAAAAGCTTAAAGCTGTTAACTAAGTACACCTTCAAGGCTCAGAAATGAAAACATTCAACATTTATTAATCTCAGTAATTTTTGAGGGCTGGCTCACATTATTAAATGTTTTGGGTTGGCTACGCTGAGATAGCAAATGTACCAGAGACATCCCAAATACCAGCAGGCTCTTCGTCCTTTCCAGGAGGGGAATGCTGATGCTGTTTATTCATAGTTGCTAAGTTTAGCACAGCTCCAGGCACGAAGTATTAAAAACCGTACTTATGTTGATTTGCATTTCTGCTAATTATTTGCACAGAGCTGTCACCTCCAACACTGCCAGACGGAATTAGCTCCTCTAAAGGGCACTGGACAAACAGGCACGGTGGGGTCGGATCTGAGACCAGGCAAACAAAATTGTTCTATGCACCCTACCTTGGGGAAACAATAGGAATTCAACATTATTCCAGGTTACAGTTGCCTAAACGAGTTATGCACATGTTAGGGTAATCTAGTGATAGAAGTGCACGGTTCAGTTCTCTATATTGCATCTGCGGCATCTTGCTGCATCTTTTCCACGTTTTCTTGCTGATCCAGCTTTTTTCTACAAACAGATAATTAATTGGGGTTAGGTTTTGAAAGCCCTTTAGTTACCTGACAGCTCGGACGTCAGCGCAAGTTAGGCACACAAATGCTTCTGAAAAGTCCGTGTTTAAGGGAACAGGGAAGACATTTCCCCTTCTGCAGCCACCTGGGGACCCTCTCCCATTTTTCTCTGCTGAGGTCCTATGGCCATCCTTAACACACTTCCCCTGGCAGCCGCCCGAACCTTTAGGTCTTGCTGACCTTGGCTGGTCTCTTCATGGGGGCTGCCTAGACTCACAAAAAACCTGATGGCACTGACAGAGTTGCCCTCTTCCCTACTAGCAGTGAGCCAGTGGCAGAGCAAGCACAGGAAGGTCTATAGTGGTTTTGGTTAAGGTGGCCCTGGTTCAACAAGAGTCTGAGCCTGGGCTTGCTGTTATCTTAGCACTATAATTTGGGGCTGTCCATGCAATGGAGATGTGCTTTAAAATCTCTGAGTTCCCTCCCTTTACACTGATGATAAAATTCAGCATGTTAAGTGCTGTGCTGACACAGTGTGTTAATCTTTACGTCCTTGCATGCTTTGTAAGTGTTGATGCAGAATGACAGAAATATTGCAAAAATCACCAATACTGAAATCAAAATATTATCTTAAAATAATGCTTTAAAAGTTAATTTTAAATATTTCTATAAAGTTTGAGAGAAGTACCCCAGGATAGACTACCGAATCACCCCAAAATTGGAGCTAAAAGTGGTTTTGGTTTTGATCACATTAATCCTCTTTCCCAGTTAGCACTGCTAAAAACATTTGCTGCAGACCTAGGAAATACTGTTCCCGTTAACAGCTTGACAGTATGCTGTGAACATGTACATACAAGCAGATTTTTTTGTGTACTATTACCCTTGAACATCAGTTCAGAGAACATGCCTACATACCAAGTCCTGGATAAATAAACACAGGTGTATAATACAGAATATAAGTAATGATAGAAGTTTAGTTCATATTGTTCCCCATTCCATATTAGGATCTAGGGGCTGTGGTAAGGCAGACTTCTCTTAGTCTCACCTACCACAGCCTTTCTACTCCATAGAAACGATTAAAAATTAACTAGGCAAGGAAGACAGATGGACTTTATTGGGTACTGCCGAGACTAGATTAACATTCCACTAGCACACTGGAGTTCAAAGTTCAGGTTCTTGCATTACTGAAAGTTTAATTTTTAATCTTTCTTTAATAATAAAGGTCTAGATGAGTACCCTAGATAGCTCCTGCCCCAACATGAAGGAACCTCAGGCCATAAACTTGAAAAGCGTTTATGATGGGCATCTGATGTTTGCTTCTCCAAAAGAAGCAAGGTCTCTTGCCTGCTGAACTAGAGGTACTCCTGGAATTAATCAAGTCTCCATTGCTCTTGTTTTGACCAAACATATCATCCGGCTCCAAAGGATAAATGCAATGGTGAGAGAAAAGGAGGGAGGACTCAGCAGACTGCTGCAACTCTTCTGCTCCTACGTGATGGCCAATGCCACCTCTAAGGACCAGCTCTCGAAGCACCTGTACCTTACCCCAGCTCAAGGTTTTAGTGCACCAATGACCATAAAGTCAGCAAGTATTTGTGACCTACACATGCTTTTACCAACACTGTTCTGTCTGACCCCTCACTTCAGAAAGGCATCGGAAGGCACGCACTCTTAAAAACTTGGAATGTTCCACATTTCTGCTACTGTTTTATTGTCTGCCTTTACTGTACTTATTAAAGTTGCTAGCAGAATTACTTAGCCTAACGTCAGTAAATACTTAACAACGCATGTTTTACACATGACAAATCCTTTGCCGCTGGCCTTTTTAGATGTTCACATTTTATCTCACACAACAGAGCTTTGGTTAGATTCTCACATCAGCTACTACAAAGGTTACAGAAGAAATGAGGGACCTTGTCTCCCACACAACTTCCCTATCCTTTCAAAACCAAACTGATTGCTCTTCGATGTAGATGGGGGACATTCTGTACCTTCACATATGGAGAGCATATTCTATATGTTGAACATGCCTGTGAGGTAATATTTCAGCTGAATCTATTGTCTGTCACATCTGGTATTTTGAATAATCGGTTAAGTGAACAGTAAATTAAATTAAGCCAAGCCAGTGTCATAAACCTAAAGTGCATTTCCAAACGTTCTCCCATATGAAAAGGGAGTTGGCTTAGAAGGCTTTAACATCCTGACTCTCAGATCCTTAACTGCAAATAAATCAACAGCCTATGTGGTTGTACCCATGGAATAGCCCTCTAGAGTGGATTAAAAATAAATACTTGTGAGAAAAGAAAGTGACAACACAGATGGATTTTCCTTCATAGAAACCTGCCAGAAATGAAGGGCTTATGATGATGACACCCAGAGATAAGAGACTAAACTAGAAATATTCAGGGAGACGCTGTCCCGGTGGCGCTTCCTTTGCCTGCCCTGGGCCTGACAGGTTGGCGCTGATGGAGCACGAGACACCGGCTGCCCTGCACCCACGCTGGCCCTGCTGGCAGCCCTCTCAAGCTGTGGTGGCAAAGAAGCTGTAGGAAAGATGAGATTGTTTCATCCACCTGACACTGGGATGAGTGAGTCTGGTGTCCTAAGCAGCTGCTATCCATTGGGCTCTGGATGTACCCCAACATTTACTCCCATCTCCTGGAGCTACTGGCTGAATCACTCCAGTACCAACTGAAAGAATGATCTCATGGTCAAGTAACATAAAGCAGCAGCTAATTTGTAAGTTTGTCCTTGGGGATGCTCTGCACAGCCTTGTAAATGCAACGATTGTACCGATTTCAGCCGAGGGATTGTCTTTTTGTACACCTCTAACATCACTGAGCACCATGCTTTACCAATAAAGGGCTAATGAACCAAAACAGTTGTTCATATGTTTTCTTACTCCTTCTCTGAAATGTCACAATAAATCTATATTGCTGGATAACAGCAAGCAGATGGATATCGTAGCTTGTAATTTGGCATAGGTATTCTCAATCAAGTCAAAGATTAATTCTCCTCAATGATAACCAGCTTTCTCATTTGTTAGAAGCTCATTATCATTTTCTAAAAGGTTTTTCTCAGGACAAGGGTAAAACCAGCTCTCTTTGTCCTATTGCTTTATCCATTACAGAGAGAATGAGGGATGGATTTCTGGAGACAAGGTGCAGTTAACCACGGAAAATGACATCTACAAATAAGCATATAAACAATAGCAAAAATCTCCTCAAAACACTTTTTGATGGAGTACATGGCTTCATGGAAGGTATCTCTTGTTATTTTGTGAGCAGTCCAGGAGATACTTTTTGCCAGCTTTGTTAGGATTACTGATTCCTCAATGAGACTTAAAAATAAAAAAGATCAAAACCAAAGAAAAACCTCTTTCCTGAGATACAATCCTCCTGCAATAGCAAAACGAATGCATTCTTTTTTCTAAACCCATCAAACTAAACAACAGAGGAGAAAAACAATACGGATTTTACTAGCTGGGCAAAATAAACTGGGGATGCAGTGCCATTTCTAATGACATGGAAAGGCCTAAAATTTGTAAGTGAATGCAAATCCTAGCAAATAAGGTGATCTTTGGTCCTGACTTCCAGATGCCACCTTGTCCCCAGTCCCACAGGAGGTGTGTGGCATGTCTGGGAAGAAAATTTACATTTCCTTACTCTTCTTCCTCTGATTTTAGAATTTCATGAAATACTCCTAAAAACATCCCCTTAAGGTATTTGTTACCCTTAAATTTTGTTTGCTAATGAGTTCCTAATTGTAGCATAGCAAGTTCATCAACTACTGTACTTTTATTAAAACAAAACGGTACTGCAGCTAATTATTTGTTAAACTCATTATCAGAGCTCTGTTACTGTAAAATTTTATAGCTATTGAATTTTCCAGCTGACGTCCTGCTGCAGGATATTTGGTAGGAACTCTAGCAGAGGTCTTCTGCCAGAGCTCAGTGGGGCAGTTGCAGATGTTAAAGGTGAGTACATACTAACATGTCACACTGAACTGCAAGGAGCATGAAAATGTGGGCGCTTCCTCCTTGCTCCTGCTATAGAAATGACAATCGGTGGCAGAGGAAGAACGTATATTGTTGGTCCCAACAAGGGTCAGCAGTGCCTGTCCAAACTCACTATACACATCATAACCCAATTTCAAGTATCCTAGTGTCACTGTTTTTTCCTTTCCTTGTTAAAAAGGCAGTTTTGCATCAAATTTACCAACAAAAACCTTTCAAGGAAAATAAAGGAAGAAGATATCTTCAAAAAAGCCTGGGACTTAAAACAACCCAAGCCTGCCAATATTAATTGGGGCTAGGGCTGCTTTTAAAACCTTGAAGTAATAAAATGGCAGCGACGTGAGGGGCTTTAGAGTTCCTGCTTTTCTCACAACCCTTAGCATCTCCATTGGGGCACCTCAGGGCATCCCTAGGCACTCACTGAAGCCCAGGGAAATCTCTCCACTGACTCTCGTGGGTGCTGGGTAGGATTAGTACAGGTGATCGACAAGTTTTCACCCTCTGCACACTAAAGAACAATATATTAGTAGAAAATTAATAGCTCAGTTAGTTATTGATTAACAGAAATGCTACAGTGCTCTTATGATTTCAAATTGTTCCTGATTAATGGAAGAGGCGATGAAATTTAAACAATGGCCTCACTGTGTTGGAAGCATCACCGGCAAGAGCACAGGCAGAAGAGCATGGGCAGGTAAGTAACTATAGCATTGACTACAGTGTCTTACATCTTGCCTTGGACACATGGATTAGCCAAGCTTGGCTAAATAGGGAACCCGAACTGGAAAATATGTTTCTGAATTAATCCTGGGGTTAAGACACTTTAGGATTCTGCCCCAGCAGATAATTACATTTCTTTAATCTGTTGAGAGAATGGCTCATCTGGTGTGAGTCTCCCTAACTGGTGAGGCTCACCATCCCAAAAACTGTCATTACATTTTGGTGGTTAATAGTTGCTCCAGGCCATTCCCAACTTTTCTTTCTACTCCCTGCTCTAGTGCACTGAGATTAAGGAACAATGAAAAAACAATAAGCCCATCTCTCCACCAGAGAAATGAAATGTCCCAGCCTGAACACAGCAGAGCCGAAAAAGATTTAAATACAGATTTGTGTCATCTGCTCCAGCTTCGCGAATCTGAGCTCTGAGTCAGCCATCCTCTTCTAAACCATTGCAATTGCAATGTCTTCCGATAACAAGTCCTGCAATTCTTCCTACAGCCCCTGGGAACGCAGGCTTCTGGGATGAGTCAGAAGCCAACACTGAAGGGGCAGAAACAAAACTACTGAAACCACTCAAGCGCTTGCCTGGCAATGGCATCCCTTAAAATAGTGCAGATTAAATCAGTAAGTCCCTTCCAAAGAGTGCCTGCATGCAGAGAAGCCAACCAGACCACCTTCCAACACTGACATGAGATGCTATATAGAACAGATAAACCACTAACATTATCTGTTTGGAAAAAGGGAGAATTAGGTTTCCCAAATTAACAGTGATGTTGTAGACTAGGAAGTTTTGGAAAGAGGGACCATGTTTCCAGTTCCGCCACTGACTTGCTTTGGATGTGAACATGGTCTTTGCTGCACTGAGTAACATGTAACGCAAATCTGCTATGCAGTGAGGCAGAGATTGAAAAAAATTTTGGAATCTTGAATATAAAACTATTATATTACAAAATCACATTGCTATGCAGTACTCATTCTTCTGACTATGTAGGCTGAATGTGAATGCAGGCTACTATAATCTTGTATTATAAAGAAAACACCAGTAAAAAACAAAAAAGACGTACCAACCTCTACTACAGATAGATATAATCAAAACAGGTTTTATTGACTTGAAGGCAGTGCTTTGCCATGCATATCAAAAATAGCTATGCATTTATACTTTCAAAAAATAATAACCCTACACTATTTGATAGTTGGTGATACTGAATTAATAAATTTTAGCAAATCAGAAGAAGTTAATGTAATCCTCAATTTGCTTTACATCTTCAAAGTCACCTACGGCATTTTATAAGGCAGGTAATATTATCACAGCTGGACACCTAGGTAATCTTTTGAGCTCTTTTTCTTTTTCAAAATAAATGTTAGAGATTTACCACGATACTACTAAAATAGCTCTTGATTTCCTTTGAAAGATGAAAGAAAACAGGTGAATTAACAGAGCCTTGAACTCCATCAAACTGAACAGAAACGCCAGCAGGGCACAATACAAATGCAAGATCCAAGGCTGCAGATGGACCAGCAACGAGAACCTCCTGCCACACCTCCACATTTCAGGGGAGGTTTGGATTCAACCTCCTCCATCCTGGCTTTTCATTTGTCCTTTGATCCAAAGCTGTGTGATTTGCAGAAGATGGCAGATGCTCCACAAGAGCAAACTTGCTATTTGAAAACATCAGGTTGGCTCTTTGAGGCCGAAACTGAAAGGAGAGCTAACAAGGACCCCAACACTGAACTATATTTCTCTTTTCAGTCTGGTGTTCACACTCTGGAAACCACTCGAGAAGCTTAATGGGCTCAAAACACTGAGACTAGGGGAGATTCAGCTTTAATTAGCACCCAGTTCAAAATATCAATTTTAACCCTTCTTTGGGGCACAACTCCTGTTGAGTTTAACCAGTATCTCACCTCCTAGAAAAAGCATGGCTGTGCCTATAAATTAAGTTCACTTTAAAAGCTCAAGAGAGATGTACCAGCCCCACAGGAAAATGCTGTCAGTTGTCTCTGTGCCTAAGGATCCAAATGTTTGATTTAAATGAGCCAGCACAAATTATTTGTCTTTTCTGCAGAGGACAGACGTTAGATTTGTCATCAGCTGGATTTCTTACTGAAAAATCCTGCAAACGTGAAGTGCCTGAGGAACACCCACTGTACCTGCCTGCATGGGGCTGCTCAAAGCCCCATGGTGCTGCAGTGAGACCACACACACCGGTGATTTCCACCACCTGTGTGATCTCAAGCTCCCCAGGGGTGCTTTCTTATGGGCACCAGGTAAAAAATTACTAACGTACTCCATAGAAAAATACTATTAAAATAAATCTTAAGGGATGCGGTGATCTTATTTACCTCTACGTTGCCTTGCAGCGCCATGCAAAGCCAGCAGGAACAAAACCTGCTGTACAGAGACACACTCTCCGCTTGTCGTCAATGGTGCAAGCAGCAAGCCCTAACGCTGCCGTGTGAGGACCTGGTATAGGAAATCACTGGCAAGTTCATGGTAGTAGTCCGATTTTATTGAGTTTTTTACTGGACAACCATTTCATTTTGTGTTTGACCATGGCTCCAGTCTAACTTTTAGCAGTTACAGAATATTATAGCCAAGGCACAATCACTGTGTAAGAGCCCGGTGTAAATACCTGGCGAATAGTAAAGGCTCTGCCTGCTAACTTTCTGCATGGAGTAGTCAATGTTTACTCTTGGAGTTCCTTTAAATACATGTTACTCACACAAACATTCATCTCAGTCTCTTCCTTTAAAGCATAATTGCTATGGGATACTATTGCCTGCTTTTTAAATAGAACTTAAAAGAAAAAAAAAATATATATAATCAGTTTACAAACATTTACATGTCAGAAAGGCTGACTGAAATCTCCCTGCTTTCCATGTCAACCATCATAGATGTTTTAGCGATCAGCAAGCTTATATAAAAAAAAATCAAAACATATTTGTCTTCTTACATAAACTATTAACAGCAATATAATGTAAAAAGTCAGAGATCTAAATGACACTTGAAAAGAGGGAGCTGTAAAAGCTGGAATGATTGATTTCATAATGTTTTCAGGCATTATAAATAACCTTTAAATGTCTCTTCTACCTTAATTTGCATAAGCGATTGATAGTTCATTAGATATGGGGAAAAAAACAGACAAAAACAAAGGCGAGCCACAACCAGGGACTTTGGTCTAAACAAGGACCTGGGGGAGTGACTGTGACTTTGTAAAAGAAAAGGGCCAGTGCAGAGTCCTTCTGCAGAGCTCATAATTAGGAGAGGGTCAATCAGTGCTGCTTCAGTCTCAGACCACCAAAACATCTACTGCAGATTCACCCGGATTAGCACTGGGTTTGCACTGCACTCTGGAAAAGCTGTGAAAATTAATGTACAAATCAGAGCTGGATACAACAACAGCCTGAGACAACGTGGGACCTGCACAGGAACTTCATAGGGCCTCCACAGGAAATTCCCAGGACCACCATAGGGAATTCCCCCCAACATCCAAAGCATTTCCCACCACTGCCAGGGCTGGAAGCTCCCCTCTCGCCATGCCTTGGTGAGCACCCATGCAGCCTCGCAAACACGTGCCCGAGTTTGCAGCATTTCTTACCCATGTAAGAAATAAAAGGCTTTTGCTCACGGACAGACAGATCCATTTGCTCTGAGCTGCAGCCCAAGGTAGTGCTTACAGGGCATGAAAAGGGAGGATGGGAGAGCAGGGAAAGGAATGAAGACAAGGGAAGATAATTGAAAGTACCAGTGCATTAGTTATGTTGCATATATCTAATGTAATTAGTATTAATAAGCTGTCAGTCAGAAGATGTAGTTGTTAAAAGGCAGTTTCAATAGGGGAAAATGATAATTGAACTCCTCCATGTATTTGTCTGTACTTATTTATTCTGCTGGGTTTTTTCAGTTCATTGCCACGGATGCACGTTTAGCAAAAGTGAAATTGAAGAAGTAAATGGAGTTTTTTTGTTTTTAACTAGAAAAAAAATTACACTCTATTGCTGTGAGCAGCACCAACCATAGGAGGAAGGCTCAGGGAGGTCAACGGTTCAGTTCTGCGCTCAGTTCTCAGTCAAACCGCCATGTTTCCAAGATATAACTTTAAATGAATTTTGTTTTACAATATATATACTCGTTCCTGTGGTACCTAGCATGGTACTGCTGCTCCTTTATTCTCTACTAGTGGGTAAAGACACTCCAGATGCTCTGCAGGGTCCTGTCTCGTGGTTTAACACTGCAGTTCCTAAAGCTGCTCAAATCATGTGCAGTGAATAATGTATTCACTAATTTCCTTTTCTTTTTTTTTTTAATTTTTCAATTGTCTGCAAGCAGCTTACAGTGTTCCCCAAAGCATCTGTAATGAGACATTAGTCACTAAATATTTTATACAAATAGTTATTAGTCTGTATCTTGATCACAAGCAGTTTGCTGCGGATTCAAGTGGGACATGAGGATTTGGACTGGATTTCTACTTCTGACTGTAAATTGGCCCCCTCTAGCTCCTGCAGACAGCTTGCTTTCTCTGCTTCTCAAAGCAGCCCTCACGATAACAGCTGGGGTATTTCAGGCTCCAGCATTCAGATGGCCGAGCTTAAAGCTACATTAGCTGTGATCGCTCTCGAATATCCCCAGTACATCATCTATACTGTGAGTACCTCCTAAGTCTCAGAACTACGTACAAATACCACATTCCTATTTCAGAGTGGGGGAAGTGAAAACAGAGTCAAACATGACTTTGGCTGCGTGGAGGAGGTTTTGACCTATGAGAAATCCTGACATTTACACTCAATGTCAAGAAACCTTTCCTCTTCACCTTGACAAAAGAGCCTAGCCCATGTGCCAGACTGTGCATCACCTGCCGCATAGTCCCTCAGGTGCCCCTTCAGTACAGTCCTCTGCCTCCCACCGCTCCTTGCATCCAAATGGAGCACTGGGAGTTAATATTAACACCATGAATTTCTTTTCTATATATCATATAAGTAAGAAACACTGCTTTTTTTGTCATTTAAATCACCTGCTAAATTTAAAAAGTCTGTAAGTCATAAAACCATGGCCAGATTTCCACATAGACTGAAAAATGCTAAAAGCACCGCTCTGACTACTGTAACCAATTTTTAAATTCTGAATTTGTAAAATCCAGGATGAAGTAACTGAAGGTCTCGGTGGGCTGTAATAGTTCCTGTCAGCTCATGTTATCAAAATGAAACATTTCTGAACCAGTACCATTCCAGGCAAGGGATACGCAGCATTTTCTGACTCAGGCTACTAAGGGAAAAAAGACCTTTGAGGTGATTAGGAAGAAAAATGGAAACTGCGACACGACCAGAGCCCCTGCTCCTGCGTCCGACACCCTGCCCTGCGCGGGGTCACAGGGAAGCCAAGGTGGGGCTGCAGAGATGCCAGATCTCTCGCCTGGCCGTATCAGGGCTCTCCAACGGCTTGATGCGACTAACTCGGATTGTTACGGTTGGAGCTTTGTTTGGAAAACGTTAATTGTTTTCTAAATGTAATTAATTGTCATCATTTGTCGCAGTCATTGAGAACGAAGCTCCACGTAGCGCTCGGCAGATTGTGAGGATGCAGAGAAGCTCACAGTCCATCAGCACCATCCGGGGAACTGTCTTAGACCCCATCAGGCAGAAAGTCACGCAGTGGAAATGTGCTCCTGGAGCTATCTGGGACCTCCATTTGGGGTTTCCTTCCTTTCCTCCTCCTCCTGTCAAGCTCCAAAGTAAAAATATGTGATTCCAGTGTTTTTAAGGACAGGGAAGACTGAAGAGGAACAGATGTCCTTTCAAGGCCTTTCACCTTTTCAGGATGAAATGTCTGCAAGGAGCTTTGGACAGGGGAGAGTTTGTGGTCGTTAAATAGCTTATCCCATAACTGCAAATAAGGACCCAGTTGAGGCACAACTCCTCTGTACAGAGAACTCGGTTCTGAACTTCATGCCAAGAGGCAGGGCTCATTATCAAGACACACGGCTGCTCCTCAACCTCCCCAGCCATGGGGGGACCACTTGCCCACCCCCTTACATAGCAAGAGACTCCCCAGAGACACACGGACAACTGCTGGGGCTCTTCTTCTCGAGGCATTGCTGATACAGGAGCTGGCCCGACCACTGGAGACAGGATTTCTACCCATTTTCTGAGTTGTTTATTCACACAGGGACAAAAACGATTTTCTTCCAACCAGGTTTTCTTGTGTCAGTCGTTCAACATGTTCCTATGTTTTTTTCCTCCCTTTCTTATTACCTTTTCTGATGGTAAAGACGTTGCAGATGGGCATCAAACTGTGCAAAATGTAAATTATGATTGGGTAGAGTCAGAACATAAAAAATAAGTTATTTGGATGCATTTTTTTTCCAAAGGACCACAGCACATATGGCATGCTAAAAAAATGTCTCGTGTTCATTAAGGCTAAATGAGACAGGTTAGAGAATCATGGGCACCAAATGCAAAACTCGGGGAAAAAAACGCTGGCTGGCAACTCATTCTGCTGATAATATTTTTTGGATGTTTCCCTCCTGCCCTCTCTCCCTCATTTTTTTTAAACTGCAAGGACATTTTTGCAAATATTTCACAAATATCTGATGGCTGTTGCTTAGGAATCTGTCCTCCCCACTGTGCCTTCCTCATTTGAAGGTCATAATCTTCAGTTTGTGAAATCATAATTATCTCGCTAGCCAGTAACTCTGATGTCACAAATGGAGGATTATGATGACTTCAATGAAAAAAGCAGCAGTGGGAGAAAATGAACTCCTCAGCCACCGAGAGCTTGTTTTCCTCCCCAAAAAAGATACAGCGGAGAAAAATATCAGCAGAATGATCTCCAAATAGACTATTTTCTGCATGGTATCAGTGCCTCTTTCAGAATATGAGGGTAATTTCTGCCTTGTGCCAGTTTAACACAGACTTCCACTTTATTTTAACGCATAGCAGGTCTTATATTTAATGTAATAGCAGAATCATGCCACTTCTTGTGGAGCTCATACAGAGACCTCAGAGTTCTTCCATAAAAATGAAATGAGCCTCCCTTTAACCCTGAGCAAAATGAAATGGCCAAGATTCACCACAAGGTCACCCACACCTGAGGCTTCACTACTGCTGGATAATTAGCCACTGTATCAAAAAATATAACAAATAAACACTATCAGATTAATAAAGTGTATTTAACATGTAACTATCCTTATTGCTTGTTATTAAGCATCCCTGTCAGCCTAACTCACAAAATTCAGTGACTCGTGCTGGGTGAAAACGTTTCTCCCCAAAAATGGGGGAGAAGATAAGAGGGACGGAGCCAGGACCATCCTGATGCATTTCCCCTCTGTGTCTTCATGGGTTATCCCCTCCCTGCGGTACGGACCAGAAGACACATATGCCTCACTTAGATGTTATTTAATTATTGGAACTATGACTAGAATGATGCCGCTGACTTTCCTCCAGGATAGACATTCTGGGAATGCGATTCAGCAATTCTGAATGCCATTATTTTGAATAAAGCTATCAAAGTTTCTCCTGAAGAGTTTGGAATACAAGTAGATTTCTATTGTCACTATAAATGCTAGCGCGTGTCTCTTGGGCATCAAATAAAATACATTTCAATGTTACTGTCTGCTTGAATGAGACATTAAAAGAGCTATATTCCAAATTCCTGCCGTTTTATAAAAATGTGAACTAATAGTGCGATGACACGGTTCCACTGTCTCTTCCGATTACTGATTTCAGGCACTACCTTGCAATACATCGATGTGCAAAAGCAGCAGGGCACTGGGACCAACCCCAAATCTGGAAAATGCAATGGATTCTGCCACACCAATGAGAACAAAAGTATTTAATACCAGAGGCTTAGAAAAACCTGAAATTCCCAAACCAGCACTGTGTTCCCTGCCACTTGGCACTGGTACTGGGCTGTGTAACTCGGGGGGGGGGGAATAGGTGGCAGCAATTGCATCCTCACAGAAGAGCCGACTTCCAAAGGCGTATCACAGCAACAGCATCCTCAACTTGCCGGCTGCAGATTTCAGCGGCGAAGGGGAAAATACAGGAGGAAATAAAAGCACAACAGCTGTAGTGCCACAGGCCCCTGGCCTAAGGAATATGTTGGGAGACCGATGCGCACACCCACTATTCTCAATCATTAGAAACAACATATGGCGGGTTGGTGTTCGTGCTGCCTTTCTCTGCCTGCCCTGTTTCTGCTCAAGGTATAAGTAAATTAAGAGAGAGCCAGGCTGCACATGTGAGCAGCGTATCGCAGAGAGCAGAACTGTACGGGGTCAGAAGGATGCATAAATTCTTTATCAGGGTTATTTAAAATCTTCGCCACATCTTCATCAATTTTAGAAGCTCCAAAGGCACCGAAAAATTATCCCATTTTGTCTACGTGTGGCCAAAACCTTGCTGTGCTTTTTTCTGTTCTCACCGCAGCTGCTATGCCCCATCACTGCCATCATTGTTCACAAACTCCCAAGGCACAGAGCACAGGGCATGAAAGAATAACATGGCATTTGCAAACAAGGTGACAATAATTGAGATGGCTCACCCATCCCGAAGAGCATTCTCTTTCTGCGTATTAACTACAACACAAAGAGGTACACATCAGCTTGTGAAATAGGCCAAAACCGCATTGCTGTCCTTGGGAACAGCCCCACAGTGTCAGCCAAACACCCTGGCCAGTGTGGGGCAGCCCATGGGTGCCCAGATGTGGGAGATGGCTCCTGCAAAACACCTTTCACGTGGGCTGCCCTGCAGCAGCCACAGCCACCACATGAGTACGGTAGGCAAAGATCAGCTTTAGAGCAGTAGGAGAAAACGTGGGAATGGCATGCGATAGCAGTTCAGGTAAAGGCACAGCCTCACAGCACGGCAAGGACATCAGCTGAGATAGATCCGTTACTAATGCAAGAGATCTGGGAGACAGCAGGACCAGGACCCTGCTCCGGGAGGGTTATTGCAAAGCATGCAGCTATACACATCGTGGAGGCACTGGGAATACCGCAGCTTGCACGAGATGCGCAAAGGATAAAAAAAAAACACAAGTCTTTCATTCTACCTCCGTCAATAGCAGGATTACAAATTTCTCCTAACATTTAGACTGCTTTTGATTTTGTGAAAGGTGACGCAAGAAATGCCATTGCTGCCAGAGGACCTGGGGACAGCAACACCAGGCACTGCTAACAATACTGACTCATTGTGAGAGCTCAGGAGAAATGACACAAGAGTTGGTGTCACGACTGTGGAGTTAACCTTCCTCACCTCTGTATTTAGCTGACTGAGTTTCTCCCTTAATGAAGCAGTTTGATTTATGTAGGAGTCATTTGCCTTCATAATAAATTTATTAAATGATCATCTTTTTTTCCCTCCAGATTTGTCACTTGAAACGTGGTAATTGGTGTTTAAACCTGCAACGGCATGTCATCAAATGCATTCAAACAACATTACATGTTCCTTGCTCTCTGTGTCATAACGAAGCTCAGCTGTCAGCACTAACTTGGGGACAGGAGGACTCTAAAGACAAGGAAAAATCCTGGCTTGAAGATGCTGCCTCAGGATGCTGATAGCCCGGGAACTGCAGCTTCTTTTCGCTCCCTTGATGACACGAGACTTAATAAGAACTGGGGAGCAGCACGACACACATCGGTACCTGAAGTGGTAGTCTGGGGGTCAGTGCCGGCTCTAAAACACCATCTCAGTTCAGCAAAGTGCTTCAGCAAACAACAAATCCAATGAATTAAATGAGGACTAATTACATGGTTAACGTTAGACATGTTTGAGTATGTTGCTGAATCAAATCCTAATCTCTCACTCTCTTGGCATCTCAAAACATGAAAACAAGTAAGACCATGCCAAGAATCTGCTATAAAAATAATTGCTTTTAGTTTAAAAAACTAAGTTATAAAATACCTATAGAGTTGCAATTGGTCTTATTTTCTCTGCAAGCATCATTTTACATTAGATCGTTGTTTTTCATTTACAATTTGAATCAAAAAAGTACTTCTGTTTTAATTAGTTTTATAAATTTGCTGAGCTAAATGAATACAGTAGTAAAATCAAAACTACAGAAAATGTGCGTAATCTGAGCAGACTGTATTACTTGTGGAACAAATTGCAAATCTATTGCTTAATTAAAATTATTTGAAATGCCAAGATGTGAAAACTCTGAATTATGCTGCCATACAAAATCTACAGCTCATCTTAATAAATTACGATAGCCTCAGCTACAAAATTTTGTCATTTGAAAGGTTTCCATCTATACATGTAAATTTTTTCCCACATTATACATCTACTTTTAGGATCTCATTTGCATCCTGATTTGATCAATGACTGCATAAAACAGCACTTGGGCTTCTGTTAGGAGCTGCAATGATTGAGAAAGTAATGCAACTGGAAGACAAGAAATCATAAAACACAGCTTGCAAGGTGTCAGTGCATTACCCCATTTAACTCCTCAGTCCTTAAGGCTTCCTCAGTTTAGCCGAGAGGAACAGCAACCTGCAACGCTGTAGTGCAGCACACCAGAATTACCCAGAAAGGCTGGCTTTTCCAAAGAGCTGAGCATCCTTGAAAGCACATCAATGCCTTGCCCTGTGGGTGATCAAGGCAGCATTTTGCCACATTTTTGCAAGGACCGCAGTCCAGATGTAAGCCTTTCTTCCCCAGAGCGTCATAGACTGCCAAACAGATTAAACCCATTGCCCCAGAAGCAGTTTGCAGAAGCAGCCAAACGTGTGTCATACTGCAGGTGGCTTCTGATGCCCTGAACCACACCTAAGACTTCGCTGGAAGTTTTCTGCAGACGATCTTCTCTGGAGAAATTAGCTGGTGTGCAAAGATGAGCCGTCTTACATGGCCAAGGGTTTAGATGGAGAGCGGAAGAGTTTTAAATTCATTCTACAACCCTAATTGGAGACTTTTGTTCTAGATGATAATCTTCATTTTCTCAAAACCCATTATAATCAAAGTATAACTTAAACTACACTTTTCTTTCCTTGCGATGGCTCAGTGTCAAACACTGTGAGTGGCAGAGATTAGCAAATATTTGATTTCAGCTTTGGGGCATTAATAATCATGTGAAATTGCTCTTATAAGCAGGGTTTCCTTGCCCGCTGGCCGCTCTGTAGATTGCTAGGACAAAACCTACCCAGAAATACAGAAACTGTACTTCTGTACAGCTCTGCCAGCTGGCCACACCATTATGCACATAATTCCTTCTACTTGGGTTTCTCAGTAGGAAAACAAAACAAATCCTAACTTGAATACATCTTAGGAATTTCAATTTAATTAAGAGGATGACAAGAGGAGATAAAGGCAGGAGGGTGTTTATTATCATAATAGATTTCTACCTGCATTGCACTGATACACCTATACCCACATATATGTTCTCGTGGAAAAAATCTGTGCAGTCTGTAATATGTCGTAGCGGACATCAGTATCACACGTACCTGTTTGGAACTGAGCAAAGGAGACAAAAATCTCACTCTGTGCTGCAGGAAAGGGAACAGATGGTACAAAAATTCATACACACACAAATTCACACTTTTTTATGACACAAGGTTACTAGCAAGATCCTTCATGCTTATGCTTAAAAGGATTACGGCTAGAGTTAGTCATTCTGGATTAGCCACAAAAATTGAGCTGTGAAAGGACTCCAGCAGGTGAAGAGTTGTGTGGTGGTGGAACAAGGGATCGGCAGAGATCTGCAGCCATGGATGGAGCACAGAGTGAGCCACACGCATGTTCTCTTTGCAAGCTCGGAGACATTGGCTCTTCTCTTCAGGTGGCTGCTGAGTACTTCCATGCACAGCTCCACCCGTTCCTACAAATCCCACAGAGATGGCGTTGGTACCCAACATGGCCCAACACACACAAACGGCACCGCAGCATCTGCAAATGTAGAGTCCCGCGTGTTTTACTTAAGAACATATATGCAGATGGTTCTCTAGAAAGCACACTCTATAAATAAAACATGTTTAACAACCCAAATAAACCAAACAAAATAATGGCAACTTCCTCCGCAGAAGAATCTGTAAAACACTTTCTGGGGTTTGCAAAGTGCCTGCCTGCAAAATATTTTGCGTGATACAGTACTATTCCTTAAACAGCTGCAAAGGTCTGCATGGTGCATCAGCTAACAAACTCCCTGCTGTACAGCTCTCCTGCTCTGAACCGGTACAAACCAAACCAACTCAAATGTCAGGTTGAGTCAGTGCTCAATTTTATAACTGCAAGTTATAATTTATTAGAAAACAGTAACTATTACTTTATTTTCCTACTGCTGGCAGTCAGTGTAGCCCTTGTGAGGTTAGTAATGCCAGGCCAACTTGTACCAGTTCACTGTCCAGCCTGGCAGATTCCCCACAGGCCATTAAGGAAAGCAGTGAAGCCCTATGTGCTGAGTGATGTTCCTACAAGTATTACATCTTACTTCTGAAGACGCTTCTTTCACCTGCGCTTAGTCTGGGTTTATTCCAGCTCTCAGATGAAGGGCTGAAGCCAACCCAACCTGTGCCGATGCTGGAAGGGATCGGGCACCAGTCCTGTTCCTGCTCCTGCTGTGAGGACAAGGGCGAAGGATGGGGCGCAGGGGAGAAACGTCCCATCCCAGCCAGCGAGGAGGGTGATGGCCCCTGGGGAGGCAGCGCGGGTGCAGTCTGCTGAAACCCACTGTGAAACTGCTCTAATAAAACTCTGTAGCTGCCTCTCAAAGGGGCTTGTCCGCTTCAGCTGCTCTGTGTGGGCGGGGGACTCATTTCTATAGGAAGGGTTGGCACGATTGAAGCCAGGCTTGTAAGAGGCGGTTTCCAGAGTCAATTTGTTCTTCTCTGCCCTTTTTTATTCTCTGTATAAAGCTGAGCATGCAGGAGGAGAACCGAATCCAATTCAGCATCGACTAATTTTTCTCAGGACAGAAGCTCCCTTTCATTAAAAAAAAAAAACCAAAAAAACCTCTGTATTTCCATACATGCCGCAATCTGGTGAATTAACAGAATGTATTATTTATATAAAGCCTCCTGCTTTGGAGAGATCCGTAATTGTTGGCTTCCTTGCTATGCGCTACAACACAGCTTGCCTTGTTTCACAGCCAGAAGTGCTGCTGTATCTTTTTGTCTTCCTCTCCCCAGCAACTCGGCTATTCTTTTGAGACATACTGTAAGTGTCAACAGGTGGGACGGGGCGTTAGGAGGTAGAGGCTGCCACGTTACTACAAAGGACCATCTGGGCACAACATGCGGGCACAGAATGCAGAATCCACAGCCAACAACACTGGAACATCTGTCTGCCTCCGGCCTCTTCACCTATGGTAAAGGTTACGTACCGTCACACTGCCAGCTGTGCCTGGTACTAGTTTTTTTTTTTTTAAAAAAAAAGCAAGCCCAGCAGTAGCCTGTGGACACATATTTTTGGTGTCTTTATACATTTTAAAATCACAACATTCTGCTTAATTAGAAGCTAAAGTAGCCTCTCACTTCTCCCCACACAGGAGATCTTTCCAGTGCTGATCAGATATATGTGTTTACTTGACGACACTCTCCCATGCGGGTGCAAGACCCCACTCCACATGATAGCGGTGGATACTATGTGCTTTGCCTGCATAAAACTTGGGATTATACAGGCAGCCAAATATTTTTCAGCCAGATTTCCCAATGCTATTATTGAAGCAGGGACCTTAAAACTACTAATGTGCTATCAATCATTCACTTACAAACCCACAGAGCAACTCAGAGACAACAATTTCCCCCATATTCCTAATGGATTTTACTACAAATAAACAAAAGCATTCCCGCCCTGCACTTTCCCTTTCCAAGACTGCTGCTGACTGACATTTTTTATATTCCTCTGTGTAAGCCAGTGCCAAAAATTTCCCTATCTTTAACAGCAACCGAAGCAGCAGCTACCGAGGACTCCTGCAATCCTCAACCCATCACCGCAACGACCGAGCCAAATCCCAAAACTTTCAAACAATTTTTTTGGCTAAATCTCAGAGTCTCATCTCTCCTGGCTTTTCAAAATTGCACCATGCTTCTAGCAAAATGTGCTCCCTGCTGACGAGTGGGTAAGAAACAAGGAGGAACACGTTACATTTCTCGGGCGGCTTGAGCTCAGCAGCCCCGTGAATGCTCCCCAGCTGTCAATGCAGGAGGCTGAGCCACATAGAGCTCAGAGATGTTTCCCAGTTAGCATGTGAAGAAGAGAAAGATAGAAAGCTGTCCAGTTACCTATCCAGTCTAACATAACCTGGGGACTTTTGGTCCTTTTTGTTTGTTTGAACATAGTGCTTCTTTAATGTGTTTTGTTAATGCTTTATGGCTTTTTTCAGAAATACTTGGTAGGACGTGCCAGCCTTGAAATGCAGCTCCTCTCCACATGACATTTTTTGAATCCTAAAAGCTGGACTTTCCATCATTTTTTATGAAGCTTTTTGATGCCTGTTCGTAAACTCTCTGCCTCTCCAGGCTTCCTCCCTATTCCTCATACCCAACAAGCTTGCTCGCTGAATGACACCGATGTGGCTGACACCGCAGCACTCACACCCTGCAAGGCACCACTTTCCAGGCTTTTTTTTTCACACCAGCCACTGGTAAATGAGGCTCGTGTGACAGACCACTGGCTGTATAATGAGTTCATTCTCCAGACCCACCGAGAGTAAGGTACTTTCCTGGCCCATCTGTTCGATGAGCTCCTCACGGCATGGCTCCAGGAATGCTGTTTCTGAAGAGAGCAGCAAACACCCGGTGGACCGCTGATGTGCAGTAGACCCCGGTTTGATGGCCTCTGTAACACACAGTGCAAAGCTTTCTCAGCCGAAAAATGGAAAGAGACAGAGCACTGGGATTACTTCAGAGCCATTGCTGGAAACTCTTAAACTGGAAAAAAAAAATCAGAGGGGAAGAAAGCCTCCGGAAGGCTAAAACAAATCTTCAAGCACAAAAGGCGCACAGGCACAGTGCTCTTCCTCGGCCACCTCTATTTCCTCCACATTTTCTAGGAGAAATAAAAGCTTCAGGAAAGTCACAGGTCTGTAAACAGAAGCGGTCAGAAAGTCAAAGCAAAAATCTAGAGAGAGTAGGACAGGAAATGACACTTAAAACACCAAGCCAGGAAGTGTATCCAACCTCGACTGAAACACTGGCACACCGGACCTCAAAAAGAAAAAAAAAAAAAAAAAAAATGTTTAAAAGCTTAGATACCAGCTGCAAATTATTTTCAGAGGCAAGGAAAACTGGTAGCTTCTGTAATTTAGAGAAGGGATAAATAAAAAGTGATGGGGGGTGGTATACTTGAGTGTCGAGTGGTTTAACGAAGATAAAGCAGGCTCTCTAGTATACCACCTTCTCAGTACAAGAATGGGGCAACGGATGACTCTAGCAATCATCGCATTTAAAACTGCCCTTCAAAAACAGTATACGCTTTTAAACACAATATTGCCCTGCAGAACTCGCTGCTATTCGATATGAAAAAGGTGCAGATGTAGGTGATTCATTAATGCATTGAGGTGGATGAAGGTCAGGAGAACATCCTCACTCACATCCAACAGGGCTTTTTAACAATTAACTCTCATGGTTAGGGTTAGGATATGAGCCAACTATTCATAGACTTCCACAGCTGCCTATTATCCCATATCACATTATTTTTCCTGACACACATAGCACTGTCCATATAGAAACAGCACCAGATACATCAAAGGTGCGATCCAGTATAGGAAATCCTATGTGGTTGTGCAAATATATTACTGTCTTCTCCCTGACCGTACTTATGTCTGAATTAAACTGTAATATCTCATGACTGGAACCTTTCCTTAATTCATGCTGAAGAGCCCTCACACAATTTGTGGCACTGAACAAAGTAGTAAATTCACCTCAACATCTTTATGCTTTCCCATAGTCTTTAAATCATTCATATTCAGACTTTCTGTGCGTTCTGGATCAGATGGAAATGTTTCTAGCCAATAACTTTTCCATTAATGTTTCTGAGGAACAAACACTTTAAAGAGAAAGCTCTGTTCTTTAATCATCGGGAGAAAGAGCAATGCCCATGCTTCACTGCTGCAGAATGAGCCTTGAGAAGCCCCTGGGCTCTGAGCCACCTTGGAGCGAGGTCCCTCTGAACACTGGCAGAAATCAGGCACTCAATACATCCCAAGTGAAGAGCACACACTGCAAATGGATGGCTGGTGAGGTGCCATCTCCCTCCCTCTGCTTGCTTGCAAGGGAAGGAAGGGTTAACAGTGCTCAAGATGTCCTCCCCCTGTACTGGCACAGAAGTAGTTAGGCAAACTCTCCCGTCTGTCACGCGATGTGCTTCTGTGAATGAAACTCTCCAAATGTGCTTCCCTGTAACACGTAATGCAATTATTCTCCAAAACTTGATAAAGATTTGAAAACAAATTTGAGAACAGGCTCCACTGCATCATCTGAAGAAGCTAAGTGGGGTGAACAACAGAGCTGCACAGTAGGAAATGAAATACTTTACTGCACTGCAACTAATTTGTAAGACATCTCCCAACATTATCTTCATTGAGAAACAGCCTGCCAAGGGCTCACAGGTAAAAACCACTACTGAATACAGCAAAACGCATTAAAACAACATTAAGGGGTTTGGCTTAAACATGCGGAGTTCTGTAAAATGCAGAGAAAGATCTTCTTAGTAAGGACCCTTTAGACCAAGACATTGCAGCCTTTAGGATATCGATGACATTGACTGTCCCTCTCTTTTGATAACTGCGCTTTTCTCCATGAACTCTTTTTCCTCCGTGGGTTTAACTCAGAGCTCTAAGGTCCCCATAATCACTGCTATAGAGGCTGGTAGGAGAGAAGAACCCCACGGGGGTTTGCTATACTGTGAAATCCCCCAAGCTAAACTTCATTGAACATATCGAGCAACGACACAAAGCAGACCTGCAGCAGAAAGCCTTCTCTCTCTTCATGGAGTCTGCCCTGGCAGCTTTGGAGCCACCTTCCACCGCTCTGACCATGAACTACTCAACATGACTGACAGCTCTGCTTCATCCCAGGGAGCTTCTGGGAAAGGGACTCTTTGGGGAATCCACTTCCAAAGTGTGACACGAAGGTACAGGACATACAACTGGATAACCTAGAAACTCCCTACCATTCCTCTGCTTCTACAGCCATTGCTACTTGAAACTCTTGTAGGGCCAAGGAACATTTTGTTGAAAGTACAAACTTGCTTTTGAAACAACAGAAC
This sequence comes from Platalea leucorodia, assembly GCF_965183815.1. NCBI lineage: Eukaryota > Metazoa > Chordata > Aves > Pelecaniformes > Threskiornithidae > Platalea > Platalea leucorodia. The sequence goes on along the minus strand of NC_138827.1, from coordinate 25,547,262 downwards.
ACTGCGAGCAAATACGAGCATGGTACAATGGCGTGCTGCTAGTCTGTATATTGTTTCCTTAGACGCTCCAAATTTCTGGCTTGAGGCCAGCCTCTCAGACACACTGGGCTCTCTCCAATGCCATGTGTTAGCACAGGTTTCTCCCTACTTCTGAAACTGCTCTGAGATGGCTTGTCCTCCTGCAGTGCTCTCCAGCTCCCCTCTTCCCAGCTGCTCACAGCTTCTGCCTCCAGCCTCTGACCTTTTGACGGCTACCTGGGAAATCCCAAATTCACTAAGAGACCTTTTAAAGCAAACAGTATACATATGATTAATTCTTCCTGTAGACCTAAAAAAAACCCCTTCCTGATAAACAAAGGTCACTGAATCTCAAAAGTTTATTACAAACAATTCAAACACATTACAGCTCTCCTCTAAAAAATGAAGTAAAAGCAAAACCGGTTTTGTTTGGAGAAAATAGATGAGGCTGAAGAAAAGGCAAAAAGCTGGCCAGATAGATACTGAATAACCGATGGAAGAGCAGCTGTATGTTAATAACACCAGCAACTTGCTCTTATAAAATGAAGAGGGACAGGGCAGGACCTCTTGCCACAGCAAACCCAAGGGCTCACAAATCACAGAGGGGAAAAAAACCCAAAACAACCCAAAACATATATCCTAACAGCAAGCGCTGCCTGGAGCTCCTGTTGGAGCTGCTTGGTAGTAGGATATTCTCTGCATGCTTCGAGGTTGCGCTTTTCCTTCATAAATGTCAGAACACTTTGCAGAGGTATGACACGACGTTATCTTCATCTTACAGACAGGGCAACTGAGAGCAGTGACGGCAAGTTATTTTCTCAAGATGAGATAGGGGGTCATCAGCAAAGTTAGAGCCATGGTCCTTAACCACTCCAGCATCGCTGCCACCCTCCACAGCCTCCTCAGGGAAGACAAGGTTTAAAAGTGGCAGCGATTCCCGTTGCAGGTGCTGTGCCTTGCAGCACGCCAGACATTTTCAGTGGTGACAACTGGTGACAGTGTCAAATAAAACTCAGCACCTAGGTCTGTCCAGCTGGGCTGGCACATTGAAAAGCCCTGGTGGCACAGAGACCATCCTCCTGCAGAGCAGGTGCTCCTCAGGCAGGGATGCTCCAGTCCTCAGCGGGCTTTCACAGCTCTCGGGGACCAGCAGAAGGAGCAGCAACCTCCTTTGCTGAGAGGAGCATATGAAAATATTAAGAGGGAATCCTCAATCATCTTCCCTCACGTTCCCATCATACCTTTCTCTATTAGGCAGCTGTGATTTTGCTAACCTGACTGATCCATAATTCATAACTATTATCCACGCTCAATAATTACAATGTTAATATTTTGGTAATTTAAAAGTACCTTTCTCTGGCAGAGTTCAGTCTGTGCCACTGACTAATGCACAATTTAATATTTAAGTGTTTACGAACAAAACTGTTCTCCTCTTTCTTTTCCTCCCCAATTCATGTCTTCAAAACGTTTTCAAAACATTGGGGAAAAGAGGAATTTAAGAGGAAATCTCATTACTTTAAGGCCAAATTTTAAAATGATGAAATGTATAATACCTGATCTATCAATCAAAGCCAATTCTGCAGTACAGATGCACTGAAAGCCCTTCACTTTCTAATCACTAATAGGTAACACTATCAAATTCCGCCCTACACTCTATTAGAATTGCAGTAGAAAAGCACTTAGTGTAATATCCAAAGACAGCTTACCAAATACTATTCATGTGGCTCAAAGACAAGCCCAAATATGTTAATAATTTGAAAGCTTCCTTAAACAATGTGCTTTATCAATATGCTCAGAAAAGGAAATAAAAATACCTAAACAGAACTTTTGTAGATTAAAAAAAAGTCTAACTTGTGTTCAGCCAGAGGACTGCGACTTTTTCACAGCGCAGGCATTGATTTGTGAATACCTGTGGCTGTGTTGCTGGCCTGGCGGCAGAGCCCATCATCTCCCAGTTGCAAACCGCAGGAACCATTTCCATTCCCTGCTGTTCCTCACCCTATTTACCCTTCCTTCTGACCACATTCATTTCAGGCTTCTTTGTAGCAGGATTTTTTATGTCCTCATCTCCTGTTTCCTCATTTTCCCATCAGTCTCCTAAACGCCACACATGTACAGCGTTGGCAGGGCAGTGATGAACTTTACTCGGTCTCCTCTCAGTTGTGGTTTGCTTCCTTGACCTCCAAGGGACAGACACACAGAGACACTGAACATCTGCAACCAGACCCAGTGCTCATGTCCTCTCTTTTCCTATTATTCTCAACCTCAAACTTAAGATTTTCTAAGGTTTTCTCGCTCTCCAGAGTAAATGTCACTGACAGCGCGCTGCTGTAAAACACCCAGAGATTTAGTAGAACCGCCCACCTGCAGGCAGCAGCAGCAGAGTTTCGACGAGGGGATGTAGCAAACATCGAGTTTACACGTATACAGAGACACTGGGAGCTGGTGACAAGTAGTACAAAGGCTTATTTGATGCGAAGACAGAATGACTGCATTGCTCATGTCAAAAAAATATCAGTGGAAGCGTAACAACAGACCATTCTGCATGCTACACACACCGCATAAAGCACAAAAAATACTTATGTTTCCTGCGCTCTTCCAGCCTCGTTTCTCAGAAAAAAAAAAAAAGAAACAAGAGACATGCAATTGTCCTGTCAGTCACTGCTTCCCCAAATAACTTTTGAACCTGTTGGCTGATCTCAGGTTTGACAGGTAGGCACAGGTCTCAAAGGGATTACATTCCTACCAGATGCATGAAAATAATAGAGACTCAAACTAGAGCCTTTACTGAACTCACCTCCGTGCCGTGCCTTACTCTGGTCTGTACCTCAGGGGTACCAATTAGACCACAAGCCAGAGCAGCTTTGTGGATAAGGGAACAGCTGGGGGAAATGCTTACTTATATCATCAGACAATGCACACAGGAAAAATAATGTTGTGAATGCTCCAACCACAGGACACGCTGAGATGAAGGCTCCATCCTCCTCCAAGCACAGAAATCCGGAGCAGAATCCAGAAACGCCCATGCCAGCAGCCTGAGCAGCTGGCCTTGGAGTCTTTGGCACTTACTTCGTTCTCAAAACTGAAGTCGCTTATGACATTTACAAATTCCTGTGTGATGTTAGTGGTAATACCCCAAGGATTGCCCAGTTTACCCAAGGCACGGCAAAAAATGGCATTACCTTCCTCGACCTCCCCTGCCTGCCCCCTCGGAGCTGCAAACATGAATGCATTCTCTAGGCTACTAAAGCACAGATAAATTTTCTTGCTGGCATTACAAAAAAATAGAGAAGCATTGCCTGGCAAAGAGTAAAATTTCTATTCAGTTTTAAGGGGAAGCTGTGACAGGGAAGCCACAGGACTCTCATTCTAATAGCCAATGCTGCTAATTAAAACTGTTTTGGAAGATCTGCAGCTAGCATATAAATCACCCCACTATATGCTATAAATAAGAGGCAGATACTGAATTGAATAGCTCCCATTCGTCAACTGAATGAAGAGATTTGATTGTGCCTTTTTGAATAATAAATCCAGACATACCTAGCAGGGCACTGAGAGTTGCTAGAAGTGTCTCTTTTATCAAACAACAATGATTATATTATAGGGTACGCATTATGGGGGATCATCCATTTCTCTTGTTTTCTCATTTATCACTGACATTCTCCCTCCCAGACGAAACATTTTGCTCCGTACAGCACATGTTCATGCGAAGATCTCAGAAATGAGGCAGGAGCGAACACTGCGGAGTCTCCTGATGCAATGTGCACCTACTAGGATGTATCACAGAGCAGAAGGAAGATTTGTAGGGAAACTGAGCTGTGGAAGCCTAAATACACAGTTTTTTCTTCCTATCCTTTTTACTGCAGTGCTTCCAAAGGATGCTCAAAATGCACCAGGTCTCAGACAGAGAGTCACATAGAGAAACAAATCTAAATTCCTTAAGATCATCTTATAACATGACTGAACAACAGAAACCCCCAAAGGCACCCACACACAAGCAACAGATTTGCAATAATAATAATAATAGTAGTAGTAGTAGTAGTAGTAGTAGTAGTAGTAGTAGTAGTAGTAGTAGTAATATAAAGTTACCTCACTCCTGTGTGGAAAGCTCTTTTCAACCATGAACACTAGATCCCACTCACAGCCACCATGTCTTTCTCACTGTAAAAAAACCAAACAAATGGGCACCAATTAGGAAATGGCATTTATTAATGCTAAGTTCAGAGTAGCTTCAAATCTTGCACATACACTCATAAAAAAGAAGATTTAGGATTCCCTGTCACACGGAAGGCTGCAGAAGGTTAATTGAGTTCACTGTAGAGGTATCATTACCTCTATAACATACCTAAGGAAAAAAGCACTGCAGTCAGGTTATGAAGATAGATTTATTTTAAGTCTTTAAAACTACTTGTTAAATTTTTGCCCTCTAACAGGACGATGATTCCTCTTGCTTTGCCCCCAAAACCCTCTGCAACTGAACAGCAACTTTCAAAGCATCCCCTCGACCAGTGGGTTTCACACCTTCCCATGCGCAGATGCTCTCATCCCACCCACCAGCAGACGTGAGAGGCGGGCGAGCTGTGACCTCTGGCATCTGTTCCCGTTCTCCCAAAGCAAAAACATCCTCTGGGACAGACCATGGGATTTAGTGCATGCATTTCTCTCCCCTGCCGAAGGACTGACTGCTGGCTGGAAGCCATCAAAACAAGCCCAAGAGGCTGCAGAGAGCTTCCTAGGGGCTGTGCCTTTACCTTCGCTTCTGCTGGGGCTTTAAGTGGGGAGAAAAAAGGGAAAACCTCCTTATCTGGGGTCTCTCATCCCCCCCTTCAAAAATGGCAGCAACTGCCTATGGTCCTTCAGTATCACCAAGACAAATACCATCCTTCTCGTAGCCTGCTCCTCATCTGCTCAGGCTAGTAAAGCTGTAACTATGTGTACTTATTTTATCAACAATAACTGTAAATCGGGATGATTTTATTATTTTGGGGTTATGTTTGCCAATAAAAATGAAAAGACAGTGCTAGGCTGAAAGAATTTGATGGCTACACATTGATTTTGAAATCCCAGCCATGCTGCCTGGATCCTGAAGTGCTTACCTTGCTGTCTGCCCTCCCCTTGCTTCCCTGATTGCTTGAGTTCCTGAGTCTAAATAATGTTTTAGGCACTGCAGGTCAGGCCATGGCTTGCATGTCACCAGCTCTGCAAAGACTTTGCAGTCAGTGTTTAGTGCCTGATGATGACACAAAAGCTACTGCAGAGCAATTCACAACACACACACAAAGCACAAATAGTGCTTTCCTCACTCAAGCAGATGGGATTCGGAGCACAAAGAGGATAAAACACCATTTTAACACAATCAGTTTGTTCAGATGACCTGAACTTTAAATTAAGGTGTTAAAATCCAAGACAAAGAGGATTTCTGATTGGCAGTCAGTGATGTCATACCTGTGCCAATTACAGAGGTAATTCATGTCGCTGCCTTTAAAAAGAAATAATTCCCTCTCTGATACAGCAATAAGACATTGTAGACAGCCCATTTGCAGGGGATTACATGGCACTTCTCAGGTAGTTAAAGTCACTGAGCCTTTTGACCTTGTGCCTCCTAACACTACTGGAGGCATAATCACATAGGAACATGCTGCTTATCATTTGTGTCTTATTTCTTAAATAAAGTCCAGCCATCCAGCAACCTGAGCTGTGGACCTCAGGCTCATTTTCAATGAATTATTATGAGAAAACAACATGAACGTCATAAATAGCGCTATTAATTAGTTTATTTTATCATTGCAGGGATGGACTACGCAGATTAAGAAACACTAGAGGAAGCCTGTGCCAGGCCAGAATAAAAGCATTTCTCAGGTCACTGCCTTAAACATAGGTATGTCATGCTATCATGATGCTTACACAAGGCAAGTAAATCTTTGCACTTTGTGTCCTAGCTTGCTCACTGTCATAATGTTCAGCATATAATGAACACCAGGCAAGGTGAAAATTGATATCAAGACCATTTCTAAGAGCTAGAAAGTTAACATCTAAATTGGAAATCAATATATGCTTTAAGTATTGATCAGCAGAACAGAAATCTTCAGGTTTTTGCCCCTGCCGAGTGAATACTGTTATAGGTTGAGCTAAACTCCACTGAAACACCCTACTTTTAACAGTTATTTAAAAAAAAAACCAGAAACAAAACCAAACACAAAACACAAAACTACCCAACCCTATATGCTTTATGGAATGATTGCCTAACGCTACCACAAGCATCTGTGCAGAACAACCAGGAACATGCTAAGCCAGATGTCAGCAGTGACTTTTTTACTCTCTCTCAGTTTTTGAAGTCGTGCTTGCCTCCTCAAGACAAACAGCAAAGACCAGAAGCGAGAAGAAACCACAGCCAAGGAGCACCACCTTTGATGAGGACAGTTTGGGTACATGCACGGGAAGGGCAGGTCTACACTGGTGCCCCACTGGAGTGTGGGGCAAAGATTTTGAGCTTGGTCAGTACTTGGAAGCCCAAATCTCATCTCTGCAATGCAATGCACAGGCCTTCTTATAATTTTGCATGTAGCACAGCATGAAGGCAACTATATTGCTTTTGGGAGCAAAGTTAGGATCTCTGCACAGTGCTCTGCTCCATGGTGGGGACATATCTCCTTGGGTCAACACTAGCTGAAGAGCAGCTGCAGAATATGTCATCACATGTTGTACATCTGCTCAAAGCAACCTTTTCAGACTCACTGATGAATGAAATAGCTGTGAAAAACAAATGTCTTATTGTTTGAGTCCTCCAGCCTGCAAGGAAGCAGGAATTTCTGTGCACTACATCAAAGAAACACTTGACCCTACGTGATTCCTCCTCCTAATTATTACACACCGAAAGACCTGCATTTCTGCTAAGTTTCTCAGGTGAAAAGAGGCAAGAATATCTCAGAAAAGGTTAGAAAAACTGTACATCTCTATAAATATTTGTTGGTCTGCATTCCTTTAACTTTGCATGATTAAATACAGCCTGCTTCTGTTCTTCCACTTTATCCTCCGGGGAAATTTATCATCAAAATTATTGTACAGCATTCATTACTCTAGCCTCATTTAAAATCTTGCCCTACTTATTATTTAGGCTGCAAAAAAAAATGTTGCTTTGTATAGTATTTCCTATAATAGTCTCAATCATTACATTTAAAAGATTGCTGTAAGGCAGCTTAGCCTGCATTAGAGAAAAATAAAGTGGAATTCCATAGTTAAGTGTTACACTTCTTATTCAGCTTTTGTTTCCCAAAACATAACAATGCAACGTTTCAATTCTTTAAAAGGCTCTCACTGCCAATTAGTGACATTCAGGACTTCAGTCCCCGACTTTGAAAGGGACATCTAGTGGCTCTTCTCTGGCTTAAAAGGTAGTGGGGAAAGGCAGAGAGATGGGAAGCGAAGGAGGGCAGGAGGCTCCATCAGTTCAGAGGTGCGGAGGTCTTTTAAATCAGTGGTGCAGGGAACAAACGCCGCTGCGACAGTCAGACCAGCAGGCAAAGCAAATAAATGATATTTTTTAAACTCTTATTCAAAATTTCTGTTTAGGACAAAGAGACAGACATGACTATTTAAAAAAAACAAGATGCAGTGTCTAAAGAGAGAGAGAAAAATCTAACTTAAATCCCAGTAGCAATTTGGGAAATTGCTCATACTGCTACGTGAAGCCTCTTAATTTGGGTTCCTTCACTAACAAGACTACTCTAATGCTAGAGTACCATTGCTGGTTTTTTTAGATACTACTATGTATGTGTTTGTCTAACCCTTCTATACGTCTGAAAAAGGATCAGTAATCGGAGTCTGAAGTCACTGGTACAGTTTTTCCTGAAATGCAGACCCTCCTGGGGAGGTTATCAGGGAGAGGTCACGTCTTCTCCCATTAGCAGCCCCAACAAGACCTCCTACATGGACTGCAGAACTGAAGACTGTTTTATTTCTGGTTTGACCACAGCAAATTGAAACAAACCTCAGAGTGGGCAAAAGCCATACATTAACACTGAACGTTTTTTGGATGTTGTATCACATATTTACTGGCTTGCTTGTTGTTCTTACCTGCCTCACTGGCTTCTCTGGACTTGACCGACCTCAGTGGCTTTTTGCTACCCACAAAGCTGACTACCCTTCCACCTGTTCTCCATCCCAGATCAAAGACCTGATATAGGACTTAGGAACATACAAGGAACCCCTGATTTAACCCTCTGCAATGGTGAAAATTGCCCAGTTATACCTAATCTTCACCTTCAGGTTTTGATTCACAACTATACTTTTCCCTTTCACCCGCCTACCTTGTCTTTTTGACTGCTTTCTACGAGAGGCCTTGCTAAAGACCTTTCAATATCGTAAATAAATGAGATAAGCCAGTTCCTCTCTCTTCATTTCTTATTGACAAGTTCAAAGACTTCTAAGAGATTAAGAGTGAAAGACTGTAAGCGACCTGCTGGGTCATCAAGCCTAGGCTTTTCCTATCACTTCCAGCCATATCCTACACTACCTTTCTACTGGATAAGCCTGATCTTATCAGCACCTCCCAAATGTTTTCTTTTTTTCTTATCATTTGAACCAGTTTACCAGGTACAAATGAAAGGCTTAGTGGTCTGTAACTCCCTGGATCATTTTCTTTCTGGTGTCACAAGATGGCATTTTGTCCTTTCTATCCATCGAGAAGACACACTCCTCATCACCCACAGGAAGGGAAAGAAAAAGAGTTAAGTCTTGGTGGAAGGAAGGGAAAAGAACAGGACAGCGGAGCTGATGGTCATACAAGATGTACTGCCAACTCCAGTATATGCAATGCACCGACAAACTGGTGAAACAATGAAAATTCCTATTTTATAAGAGAGAGGTCAAGGTAGGGATCAATATTTTCCCTGGGTATTATTTTATCATTAGACTTAACAGATAAAAATGTATTATTTTCTTTTTTACCCCTAATTGTATGGATTCAGAGTTAATAATGAAAAATATGCAACATCCTGCTATTTGCCATGCACAGAATACAGCTTTCTCATGAGTCCGGTCCGCAGAGGCTGTTTCCGATCTGTTCTGATGAGCGTCTGTGTGCTTCCTCTGACTGGAGGGACTGTGCTCATTAGTTGTGCCGCGCTCTAGAGGGGCAAATTACCATACACGAACCTTGCAGCCGGCCCAACACCCAGTTCTGTGTGCCAGCAGCTGCTCAGCACATACAGATGCACACTGGCAATCTCACTGCCTTTCAACAAAATACATTAGGAAAATCCATAATGCTAAAATATACCTATCGCCGTAAAAGGGGTTTTCACAAGAGCAAAGTATTTTGTGCGTCCTCTCCCCAGCAGCCATTTTAAATGCATAAAAAGCTGTAGAATTGTAGCTTGCTGCAAAGAGCAGCAGAGATCTCACCCAAAGGCGACATCGCTCTGGTTCAGGGCCAGGAGAGGTCAAACGTCACCATAGTGCTACGGTCATGGGCAATTTCCAGCAAGTCTGAGCTGTGGCCCATTAACCCACGTGCTACGCAAACGCACTGGGTTATAACACTCACGTGTGAGGGAGCAGCTTGCCACCCTCCTTGGGTCCATAACAGCCCCAAACCTCTTCTTACATGCGGCAAACATTTTAATATGACATGAGTTCACCTCCGGAGGTTGACGCGCAAAACACTTACGTGCAACCAAAACATCTCCCATACATCTCCCAAACATATTGTTTTCTGCAATAAATTAGCATTATCCTCTGTTTTATAAACCAATGCTATCTATACTTATATATTCTGAAATACAGCCAATCCCTTATATAAGCATTTAAACAGAAAAAGGTTACCTACAAAACACCTGCAACTCAACATAAATCCCAGAAGAGCAGAGCACAGCTACCACGCGACAGACACAAGACACAGCTGGTGTTATGAAATCACCAGGAAAACGCATCAAAACCACCTCTTTGCTTTGTGGATCCAGGAACCCAGTGTGGGTCCCCACCACTGCCAGCTGCAAACCACCCCCGCAAGCAGAAGCTGCTCCCTCCTGGACAGGGGAGCTCTGGTGCCTCCGGTCACGGGGGTGGATTTCCTACAACACAGTGGAGCAGGTATTTTCCTGCAGTCCCTGGGGAGGACCACACCAGAGCAGATAACCACACCGAAGACCCTGAAGACCCCACACTGGAACAGCAGGATATTTCCTGAAGGAACTGTGGCCTGTGGAGAGCCCACGCTGGAGCAGATTTACCCTGAAGGATTGCAGCCCATGGAAGGGCCCACGCTGGGGCAGGGGAAAAGTGTGAGGAGGACAGAGGGTCAGAGAGGGGCTGTTAACGGACTAACTGCAACGCCCCTTTCCCACCCACCCCATGCTGCTGTGGGGGGAGGAGGTAGAGGAGTTGGGAATGAAGGAGTGGAGTTGAGCCTGGGAAGAAGGGGGGAGGAGATGTTTTAGTTTTTGCCTTTGTTTCTCACCATACTACTCTATTTTTAAGTGGAAAAAAATTAAATTAATTTTCCTCAAGTCGAGTCTGTTTTGCCTATGAAAGTAATTGGTGAGTGATCGCTCTGTCTTTATCTCAACCCATGAGCTTCTCCATCACATTTTCTCCTCCCATCTTGTTGAGGAGGGGGAGTGAGAGCAGCTGGGTGGGCATCTGGCAGCCAGCCAAGGTCAACCCACCACACTTGTCCATTCCCTGGCAGGCATGTCTTTCTTTCTAAGAGTTTATTTGGAAGAGCTTGCTGTCAGACCAGCATCCCACAGAGAGTTAAATGCATTATACAGGACCTGCAGATGGTGTGTGAATGGCATGACAGGGACCACTGGACATTGGCCATAGGCAGGGATCCTGATAACTACTATTACAACAGTGCTTCTCCATAACTAGAAGCTTTATAGGGGCTGGGAACTGGCTAGTCCAGAAGAGAGAAAACTTGATCCCAGTATGACAGCCTTTCTGTCAATGCCGCTATCATTTATTTAAGTGTTCTTCTAATCTTCCAGGCTGCAGCTCATACATTTATGTTCTTAAATTCTTTATGAGCAGCAGGATTAACACCTCTTTCATCAGGCTGGAAGTGAGGCTGATCCTGACTAGTTTTGATCTGTTCCAGGAACCCCAAAGCTTTCAATAGTTGTTATATTCTGAGCTGTGGTTTTCCCCAAAGAGAGCGCTGCAGCTTTTCCTGTACCTACAACTTCAACATGTTTGTATGCCATCGTTTCTATGTGAGAGCCTTAACAACTCCATCCACTTCCTGACCCCCAGATGACTTTCCATCAGCAGAAAGAGAAACTACCGGCACTAAAGGGATGGTTGTGGGATTATCGGTTTGTCGTTAGAACATGAGGCACAGAAATCACACCCTTCCTCCTACATCTCAAACCAGAAGAAATAAGCTGACAGGCTGGCAAGAGTCTTTTCTGTTCCAGAGCGTCCAAAAGAACTGATATTAAACATTTCAAGCAGAAAGGTCCAGGTCCTTAAGTCGAAGGGACACCTCTTTTTCTGTGGTCCTTTTTGCATGTTTTACAAGAGGTCACCCAGCAAAACAAGGTGGTCAGATCATCAAACTCGTGTTGTGTTTGAGGTCTCCTGCAGGTACATGTCAGTGCAGATGCTTCTCTTGCTATCCCACATGTAGCACAAAACGGGTCCAGAAACAGGCTGACTTGCCAGGGTATGTCTGCAATCACAGTCTGAGCCCAGCTTCTCTCCAGCCCTACATTCGTTATCATTCAGACACGAATGGGATGTCAGTCGGGTCTTCTGCTCCTGGATTTGCCCCGAGATGTCACTCCACATCTGGGCAATCTTTCTGAATTTGTTTCCCAGATGCTTCTGGCAGCATCTGCCCTTTCTCGGCACTTCATGCCAGCAGTATCCCTGTGGTGAGCATAACAGGGTCTGAGGAGGTTATTTCAAGGGGCGCTGAGCAGGAGTTGAACCTTGCTTCTGTTGGTTCTCCTCCGAGGCCAAGCTCCCCTGTCCTGACGTCAACTCACCTGCACCTCAAGGAGGAGCTACTGCTAGGCAAGAAAATTATATTGGGCTCCCTGCCACCTACAGTGCCACTCTAAAGCCATGGTTCAGGCCTGAGACTGTAAAATGAGCATTTTCCCCACAATAACACTCTTGCAACTGAGGAGAAAGAAGAACAGTTCTCAAAATCCCATTTAGGGTACCAAACACAAACAGGTCAAGGCTGTGGACCTTATCTTCCATGCCAGATCTTCTCTCTCTAGGGAATATTTACTAAATTTCACCACCTTCCCCCTCTGCCTCACCTGTTTTTTGGGCAGACTCCATTCCCATTTACTGTTGAGTCCCTCTCTTGTAAAGATATGTGAGCTTCATGCAGCTAAAACCTGTCTGATAACATCCATCACCATCTTGTGCGCTGTGGGTTTCAACCTGTGTGCGAGTGCTTGTACTCTGATGAAAATAATGAAAACTGATTATCTCATCATGTCATTTGCAGTGGAAAGAAAGGCTGATTTTGATTTCCGAGTAGTTGGATCTCAGTCTCTGTCACGAGTTCACTGTCACTTTCCCCTCCCCAGCCTTTGTGTCTCTTATCTGTTAAAAATGAAAGGTTTTGAATGGGACTGGGTGAGGGTCATCTCTGCCTATGCTTCCGTTCCGCAGCCAGTGTTGTAGAACAAATACTGATGAGGATCATGATGATAATGAGGAAAATAATAATGAGCATTGATCTCAATGGAGATGCTCTTCCGTTCTACCAGGCCACTGAGAAGAGAATCAGGAATCCCCTGACATAAAGGATGTGTCACACTAACGTTTAATTAACTGCAAATCACAACCCAAATGACATATTCCCTCCCCTCACACTCTCAATTTTCAGAACTGACTTTTCACAACAAAACTCCAGGGGACATTTGGAAATAGAGGAGAAAGTAAAAACTTCTGCCTCTATGTACAGCTTGTTACACTGAGGGAGTCACTCATCCATGATTCCTCTCTGATTTTCTACAGTGTAAATCGGGAGCAACTTCAGTGTAGTCCATGGAGAGACATCAATACAGATGAGAAGAGAATTAGGTCCAATGTGCTTCAAAAAGACACACTCGACATGTTATTTCACAGCTGCACGTGTTAATGGCAACACGTTACCTTCCGATAATGGCGCCATCAGTGCGTGTCAGCTGAACACATACCACAGCTCTTTTACTGCTGAAAAAAGGGAGTGCTTACGTCCAGTCAGAACACTTTGCACTTCTCCAGCACCGTTTCCTAGCACTTTCCCAATATAAACACATTAATTTAGGTGAAACGCTCAGGAGAGCACCATTAGAGAGACAGCATGAGGCCTCACTTGCAGGGTCAGCTCAATTAGGCATCAAACCGTGCTGCTGCAGTGGAGGTGGGCTTGCTCTGAGACCCCACACCTGCCTGATGCCACCTTGGCTTTCACATAACCATGCAGAAACCCCACATCAAACAACTGGTCACCGCAGAAAACATTTCTTTGTATTATTATTTTTTAAATTACTTTTCAGCCAGATTTTTGACTTAATCTAGGTCCCTATGAACACTACTGGTGGAGCAAGAGAGCCAAACCAAGAAGGGTGGGGAGGGCAGGACTTCCCCTTTTTTCCAGCAAGGAGGATTTGCACTGGAGTCAGTCGTGGTACTATGGCATAAGGAGCTCTACAGATTTATAAGGTTGCTCCTAGCTCATATCAGGATCAGAAGAAATCAATGCTCAAGGGAAATTCATGTAGCTGTAAATAATCAAGAAATAGTGTTCAGGACTAAAATATTTACTTTTCAGATATAGTGTTTCTGTAATATAAATATTTTTATCTTGCTTTCAAGTGCCAGACATTTAAAAGTTTTTTCCCAACAAATGTAAAACAGTGTTCAGTTTTGGGCCCCTCACTAGAAGAAGGACATTGAGGTGCTGGAGCGTGTCCAAAGAAGGGCAGCAAGGCTGGTGAAGGGTCTAGAGCACAAGTCTTATGAGGAGCGGCTGAGGGAACTGGGGTTGTTTAGCCTGGAGAAGAGGAGGCTGAGGGGAGACCTTATCGCTCTCTACAACTACCTGAAAGGAGGCTGTAGCGAGGTGGGGGTCGGTCTCTTCTCCCAAGTAACAAGTGAGAGGACAAGACGAAACGGCCTCAAGCTGCGCAAGGGGAGGTTTAGGTTGGATACAAGGAAAAACTTCTTCACTGAAAGGGTTGTCAGGCATTGGAACAGGCTGCCCAGGGAAGTGGTTGAGTCTCCATCCCTGGAGGTATTTAAAGAACGGATAGACGTGGTGCTCGAGGACATGGTATAATGATGGACTTGGCAGTGATAGGTTAACGGTTGGACTCGATGATCTTAAGGGTCTTTTCCAACCTTGACGATTCTATGATTCTATGATACAACACACCATACAGGCAAACACGGGTTCCCTTTCTCTCAAGACCTAAGACAGATCTTGTTTATGAAAAAATGCAACCTGTAAAATTCTTTAAAAGACTTTTTTTTTAATAACTACCATGAAGTAGTTGACTCCTTTTATGGACTAAGTAGGAGGAAATAAGGACTATCCCAGGCAATTCCATGCATTTCTATCTATTACATATTAACTCATTACATATCGATCATGGAAGGAATCAATTGTTCAGATTAAATCTATCTCCAACAGGATAAGGTCATAGACTTGTGCTATTAACTGCAATCAGCCACTTAAGAAGAGGATACAAGCAGAATAGTTCAAAACCCAAGTACATCTTCCATTGATAACCTATCCCATAAACATTCCCCATGGAAAAGTTCACATAAAACCACAGCTGAATTCAGAATACAACTGCAGCACTGCACAGGAGATACATAACAAACACACGAGTTTCAGGGTACTGTCCATGCTATAATCCAGCCGTCTCTCCTCCCCGCAAGCAGCTTCTTCCCGATAAAGAACAGCCCTTCCTGACATGAGGAGATTCAGCTGATGAAGCAAAGACCACAAAAAAGGAGGACACAAGGCTGCACAACCCCAGCCACCCTCTATGGCTCTGCCCTGCATGTGCGGGATCAACATCTACTGGCAGGAGCCAGCACAGGGCAGGCCAGCAGCAAGGAAGTCTTGATCCGATCTTTGGGAGAAATAAATAATCACACTTTAAAAAAAAATAAGTGAGAAATAAAAGGCCAAGTTTGTATAAAATTCAAGCAAGCCAGTCTTGCAAATCATAACTTAGCCAGCTCACACTGCTGTAAGACAGAGATCTGTAATCTAATTGAAGTGAATAGCTTGAAGTGCAGTGCTATTAGAGAATCAAAGCTCCCACATCTCAGCTTCAATATCTGTGAAACAGAAGTAATAGTGTTTACCCACCTTACAGAGATAATAGGAGTAGTTACGTTTGTACAGAAATGTGATCATGTAAAAAGCACTGTGGTATAAAAGTGCTAAATATTATTATTAGGTGTATGTTTTGGTACTCCAAAAATACAATTCATTCAAGCTCTTCTGTTTCTTTGACACTTGTAACAGGCTTCCAATGCGGCTTAAAAACCTTGCTCAAAAATAAACATCAGAATAATGAGCTTTCCTTATTTAATTCACCAAATCGGCACAATAAGCTCATGTTTAAACAAAAAATGAAAAGGAAACTTGCTGCTGTGCCAGAACAGCAGCACAATCAATTTTAATTAGCATTGCTCATTGTGGGAAATGATAAGGTATCAGTCATAGTAATTGGTGGTGTTGACAATTAGTCAAAGTCATTAACATCTCAAGACCCAGGACAAAAAAAGCTCGCTGAATTTTAAATGTCTGGAGAAGGCTTGCTTCGAAATTCTTAATTTTTGCACAGTCTGAAAACATTGCTTAGATTTATTATTTGTTACTTTTCCATCAGAGCACAAGCGCTGTAATAACACAACCAACCCGAATGTCACTGGTGCTTGATCAATACGAGTTTTCCATGGAGAGCTGCAGCGAGCGGGGCTCCCGTCTCCTCCTCCCGGAGCTTTGCTGGCGAGCACCGCTGCGTCCTCGCTTCCCACCTCTCCCCTTTGTTTCCTTTCACCTGCTCGGGATGCTCATCCCAGACCCTATCCCGGCAGACACGTGCAGGACTGAATGGATCAGGAAATACTCTCAGCCCAGGAAAACACCTTCAGCGCTTGAGTTGGAGCATTTCCAAACCCCGCACAGTCCCATCCAGGAAAACAAGCCCTTACATACATCAAGCTAGGGTGGATGCTGGCCACACAAGCAGAAGCAACTGCTACTTGCAGATATTGCCTGGACCACACCTTTTACTGGCTAATACAAGCAATTCCTCAGGCTTCTTAGAAGCTCTGGTATAAGTCAAAGTCTATGACAGGTCACTAGACAAAATCTAGAGCACTCCAGGACTTTGACCTGGTCTCACTTACACCTGGGCAGCCCCAGCAACCTTCTTGCCTGTGTTTGCAATCTGACTTATGCAGAAAGAGAATCTGTGCTGGCAAAGTTGGTCAGTGATTATATTAACCACCTGAGTAAACCAGATAGCCCACTTGTATGGTTTAGATTAGAATTGACACAAAGATTTCTAATGTTTCAGTAAAGTTGATGTGTTAATATCAGGTTATTTTGCTGACCATCAAAACCATAAAGTCTCCATGGCGTGGCAGATGGCTACTTGTACATTCATGTTTTAGTTGGGAATAACTGAGACAGTAAGTAGGTGCCTGAGAACAGGAGGTGACCCACCACAACAAGTTGCATGTGGCTCACTTATGGACACAGCTGACGCTAAAAAAGGCAGAACAAGATCGTCATCAATTGAACCAGAAAACATTTAGTTAACGTGAAGGACTCCTGACCACCCACCCTAGGAAGACACAAGTCGTGGAAATACACTGTCAATTGTTTTCTGCTAGAGGAGTTTCAGTGAAAACTCAATATATTCCACCGCCCACACCCTCCTGTACCTTTGCTGTAAATAAAGATGTACATGATACTGCAATAGCCATCCTTCTGGTGTAAGTAGGTGTTATAGTTTAAAATAGCAGAGGTGACATGTATTACTCATTTGTCCTTTCGCTCACTTTAATGTGTTTATTTGTATGGAAATTAAAGTCAGGTAAAAATACCATCTCTTTTCCTAGCATATGTATCTATTACACAATCATGGCTATTCTTCTGACCCTGGGCAATTACCACTCCCAAACACACGCAGCCTTTCACGCAACAGAGTAAAATATGAGACTGCCACAAAGGAATAAATCCTGCCTGCCAGATGCTGTTGAGCAGCAGCACTGGCGTAACCGTCAGAGTACATGGTCTTAAAAGAAACTCCCCCAAAGCAAAGAAACTCTGATTTAAATCCCCTCCTCAGCCACCGGCCTGCAGCAGCAGCAGGGCCCTGCCACTGCGTCCACAAGATAAACACCATTTTCAAGGTCAATTTCCTATGACCAGTTGCTTCATTTCTCATCATTTTCTGTCCAACTTCATAGATTACCACTTAAAATTGATTTATTCCTTCCCTTTCTAGCATTAGTTTGCACTTAATTTAAAAGGGGGGGTGTGTGATGGTGGATTTTTTTCTCTGTTCTGTACAACAGCGCTGTCATAAGACGATGAGGCTCAGCTGGGTTTCAATTGACTAAAATGACTGCTCAGTAAAGCAGCGTGTTATAAAAGCTAAACCAAATCAAGAGGCATCTTCCAACCATTTTTCCCTCTCTTCCCTACTGCTAGAAATATTGTTTTTTAGATACTACGTCTTGTGCTTTTATATTGTGGAGCTTTGATTGTAAATAAAATGTTTTAATAGCCTCTAATAGAAAACAAAAGTTGTATTCAGGTCTTCCCAGGGTTTGAGATGCCTTCTGCAGGCCAGTAGCACTCGCACTTTAGATCAGATTAAAGCTGACAGAGATGAAACTGTGCTGGCCCACATCCTTGGGCTTGCTCCAGGGCCTCTCATCTGCATTTCATCGTGATGTGAGCACATGTTCCCATCATTGGTACACTCATCTGCATCACTCTGAATGTTAATCACAGGCTAACCCAATTTCTTCAGCAAATTTATTACTTACTGTTCATTAAAGTTCATAAAACCTAATGTGAGCCTGAAATAAGCAGAACAACCTTAACAAGTAGTCCTCAGCTACACAGCAATTCAGAGGTGGCAACGTAAGCCTGAGGAGCTCCTTCTTTGAAGGTGGATGCAAAGTCTTTCATACATTCTCCAGGGGATGCAAGGGGGAAAAAGAGGCAACGGGGTACCAACAGCTATCGTAGTTCTCTAGAAAGGTCTGAAACTAGCATCCTTGTAGGAACTCACTCATCAAAACAAACACAGAATTATCTACAGGTATTTTTTCAGTAAATGAGGAAGAAACACCAAGTATGAAGCAAGAAAAGCTGCTTTCCTCCCCTTCTGCCCTTCACAGAGGCCCTGATCTCACCAACACTTGCAAAACGCCGACCATAAAGCACATGGAGAACCCCGTTCAGTCCGACAAGGCTGCTGCCGTGCATAGAAATGAAGCGTGTCCCCAAGTCCCTGCAGTGTTGGGGCCCACGGCTTCTGAATAACATGGCAATACAAAGGTGAATGAAACCAAAATAAGAGGAGGAGTTCAGTGTAGAGCACTCAACGGGGAGAGCCTTGGGTAGCACGCGCCACAAATATTAAACGTTTTCCTGGCATCGGGAAGCATGCACTTTCTTGATGATGTCCCTAGCAGTTGGATCTGACAAGTGACACTTTATTGCATTAATCTTTGTGATTTACTAATAATGCATGGCAGGAACATGCTCAGACAACACTCGTGTGCTTAAAAATAAGCACATGCTTAAATGCTTTGCTGAGCAGGGCCCAAAGAAGCCACATTTGTGTTTTTCATGTTGGAAAGAGGCGATCTAATGTATTCTAATCAATGGCTGGAGTAAACATTAACATCTACCTCCCCAATGAACTCTATGCATCCGAAATTATCTGAATTTCCTACACTAGTTCCTCAAAACCTCGGGAACACACATGAATCCAAGCCTCCAAAATCCCGAGTGGAAACTGCTAAAATTCTCCAAAGGACATTATGATTGAAATATTCAATCAGATGATGCTACCATCAGAATAATGAAGCCTTTGGAGGATTTGCTTCATCGAGTATAAAATAATTTTGAAAGACACTTTAAAGGAAGAAACCATGTCTGTGGGAAGAAACATGACCGACTTTTTGCCAGCAAGAGGATTACTCTGCAAGCCAGAAAATGACACCTCTTGGTAGTCCAACACCAGATCTGTTTTTAGGCTAAAATTATACGTCACAAAATATATAATTTTTGCACAGCTGTGTAAATGAAAATACATCTGTCGAGAAAAGAAATTACAGATGTTTATTCTCCATTCTTCAAAATTTCCATAACCATAGAGCGAATCTAGGCTGAAATTAGAAATTTGCTCTCTCCGTTAATTAAATCAATTTGCATTTTTTCTTCAGCTGATTAAATAATAGAAAAGCATAGAGGTGAGGGTGGGTTCTGTGATTAAGGCACTGGACGAAGACCCGGGAGAGCCGAATTCAATTCCTGGTCCTGCCACAGACTTCCTCTGCGACCCTGGGCTTAATCTCTTTGCGCGTCTTTTCCCCAGCTGTGGAAGACGGATAATATTACTCTCACAGTCTCTGTCTCGTCTATTAGATTGCGAGCTCTGCAGGGAAAGGACTATCTATTACAGCTTGTACGGACAATACCCGCTACAACGGGGATAGGATCAGAGTGGGACCTCCTGCTGCTCTGCCCCTTCAAACTCACAGTGGCAGCAACAAGCCGCAACCTTTCGCAGGATGGCATCACCGCCATCCTCACGTGAGCCAAGCATGTATGCAAGGAACGTAAAATAGGTTTGAGGGAAAGCGATGCAGGGCTTCTCAGTGACTCTTACAGACATTTTCCACAAGGAACGCTTTTTGCTTGCTAAGCTAACTCCAAAGCGTGGGCACGTGAGCTGCGCACAGCGGTGCAGGGTAAAACAGCGCTGCAGAGTGCAGGGCTGAGCTTAGCAGGGTGAGGTTTGCACCGAAGTACAAAGCAAGAGGAAGCCAAACTTTTTATTGCATTCTGTTTTCCAGGTCCTAATCCCCTCTCACAGAGCACAGTATCATATAGCATTGTATTTTTTTGCAAGCAAGGCTGAGGTACAACCTAATGAGAGTGTAAAACCTGACTTTAATAGGGCCAAAATAGCCCACGGCTCTCCGTCGGGACAGGGCTGCGGGTGAAGCTTGCAGCTGAGTGATCGCGAATGCAGCAAAGAGAAAACAGGAATTCATCTCAGGAAAGAGACTAGATCTTAATGGAATTATTTTAGAGCACAATAAAACACCAAGCTGTCTTCATCACCACTGTTACTCTTGCCCGGCTAGACTGCAAGCATATCGCATCAAATCAACGGAAGGAAAATGAGTATCTTCAAAAGGAAACAGTTCACCACATAGCACACAGTCCAGCTACTATAATGATAAATTTCCCGATAGCGATCACAATAAAAACCCCAGTGGTTATAAGAGACTCTATGGAATACATCATTTTTGATGGCCTTTTTTTTTTTTTTTAAACAGAACCAAAATGGTATAATTCCGAAAGAATATTTCTAGCTATGCTGTTTTAAAGGATTAAGAAACCATTATGTACTGGAGCATACATAATGGAATCAGCAAACAGGAATCAGCAAGTAATCTTCTGTCTCCGCAAAGACTAATGTGTAATTGCCAGAAGCACCAGGGGAATTTCTGCCTTTTGTTAAAGCTTCAGGAGGTGATTGTCGTCAAATTTGACAGAAATACAGAACGCAACGATCAGTTACAGGCATGAAAGGTAACAGTTACTGTTTAATACAACAACACAACTTTCACTATGGTCGGAAGGTAAAGCCTGCGTATTGATTTGCAGATACAAGTGCTAACTGTTATTATTTAGTAGATTATGGCAAAAGAACAGTGAGCTTCTGAACGCTATGGACAAAGAGAGTCATGATATGCAAGATGAATTTTATGAAGCAAATTTTCTTCATGGAGCCTTGACACCGATACAGTCTCAGTTTAATTCCATGAACTGATAGCCGTGATCAGACAGTTGATAGGTATCGTATTTCCCTAAGCAATTGCTTTTCCATTAAGAAGCTGCATCAAACCAAAACACGATGGGGGGAGAGTAAAACACAAAGAATAAATATCAGAGAGAAACCCAGAAATGTGGCAATACTACAAAACTAAACCAAAGCCTGTGTCTTTATACAACAAATGCATTTGTGGTGTTATGTGAGCGAGCACCAGAAGTGAAGTACCACAAAAAAGCCTTCCTGTGTGACCATCTTCAGGTTCAAGGCAACGGGGATCTGGAAGCTTACCTCCTGGCGTGACGGCTTTGTACACGTGGCATGCTAGCGCTGGAAGAAAAGCTGCACGCCCTATACAAAACCTCAGCAATAATGCATTGGATCACACTGATCCTACCGTAAGGAATTGTCTTCAAGAGAGAAGCAGCAAAAGGAGTACTTAAACACGGATCCCGCAAGCTCTAAAAGGATTACTGGAGCACTCTTCCAGCTGATTTCTCTAAAAGGCGGCTATTGGTACCCAGAGAGGAAAGAAAATAACTGTAAACACTGTACAGCCTCATGCTGCACTCGAGCCTCAATGTGTCATCCTACTGCAGACCACAACTTTACAAAGTTCACGTTGAAATCAGATAGACTCAGGCCTACACACTACATCTGGCAGAAAAAGTATGTGCACTGAACTTAGGTCTTCCTGTTCTTTTACTCCCTTTTAATAATTTCATATAGATCCTGTGGCTCAGGAATTACTGATAAAAGTAACACTTGAAGAAAGCGGGTTTTTGTGTTTTGAAAGGCATCATAAGCCAGTGCAGCATATAGTTCTTGAAAACAATTTATTACACTCCACCATAAACATCCACACCCAACTTCTGCAGAACTCTTCTCACGTTTAGGTATATAAAGGAAGACAACGTCAAGTGGGATTCTCGCTATAAATTAAGAGATTTCTTCTAAATAACGTATTAGAAGGGCAAAAATGTCCTCAAGTGTTCTGTGGAAGATCAGAGGCCCCTCCGAGAAGCCTTCTGGGGAATCTCAAAGAGCGACAGAAAGAAAAGTGTCTGCCCAAATCACTGTGACAGAACTAACTCATACTCATGGATTTCTTTGAAAAATAAATATTCTCCGGTGTTACTCTCTCTATATGTTTATTCTTTGAAGTTTTTCACTCCAAAGGAGCCAACAAAGTTTTTGGCACTGGTACCAAACCCTACTAAAGAGCACAGGTGATGGTAGACCCTTTCTTGAAAGGTCACGCAGTATCCGCTGAGGGACGCTAACAAGACATTATCCAAATAACTCATAAGATTTGTACAACTCCATTCCATAATGCACAATTTCCACATGCAAATAGCAGGTTTCCCTCTGCTCCAGATTCTTATCTGGTATTTCTTTGCCCTCGCTAAAATTGGAAGAGCACAAATGCTGAGGCCAACTGCTCGAGCATCCTGGAGAAGTTAACGCAGTGGTCACCACTGCTGCTGGAAATGCTGCTGTTTGTGCTAGAACAGCATCCAGAGGCCTCAGTGCTTACACACAAGAACATATAAAACATATGGTAAAAGATACTTCTTGCATTCCCAAACAGGGACAGAAATCAGGAGATGGATGTAGAATCACAGTTCCTGTGGATGTGGCAGGCAGAGAAGTGGGGAACGGTGCTGGCACAGGCTAGAGGTATTTGAGACGTCCCCACAGGGACAGTCAGCAGCTGACAGCCTGCACCGGGGGAAGGCTTGGAAAGGCACGGGGGAGGCAAGAGCCACGTGTCTGTAGAACAACGGGCAGCATCCAGGGCAGAGGGCAGTGAGGGGGAAAGTGCTATGGGAGAAATGCCTGAAGCAAGAGGAGGAGCAGGAGGATCACAGTAAGATAAATGCAGAGAAATAAACTGTCAATAGCTTTAGAAGTTGAGATTAGATCATCGCCTCCAACACAGCAGAGAAGACTGGCCCGTATCCTCATCAAACACTCCAGGTGAAGCTGATTAAGGCAGGAGCCTTTTGAATGGAGTTGCAGGAACACGAGGCAGGGGACAAGGTCTGTTGGTCTCTTATTTATACCCAATAACCATATAAGATGCTGCAATCAATCATAACAATGCTAAGAATAGCATCACAGAGCTGGAGTGGATGCAGTCTTTTATGGCGACTGCTTGTTCCTCAGCTGCTACAGACAAAAAGATTTTGTTTGAAAGAACTGTGGAAGAGTTTCCTTTCTGCGGCTGAACCTCACCAGTCTGCTGCCATGGCACGAGGTTTTACCTCGGTGATTCTGTTGCATTAATCCATCACAGGAGTTTTATTGGATAACTTTCCCCCTCTATTTTCTGAGCAAACCACACACAAACAGCTGCTCGCCAAGCCAGAAAACCGCGTGCAGGCATTCAAAAGCAATGTTAAAAATAAAAAGCAGTACAGACTGCTAAAATAAATGCAATTCCAATTAATAAACTTTCTAGACTTCTATCAGGGCTAAGAGGTCAGGTGCACGATAGAAAGCAATGCTGTGTATAACATACATACTCCTTCAAATTTTATTATGCTGTAGCACATCTGTATTCCAGCAACATCTCAGGTAGGAAGTTGTAGTGATATTGATAAATTATATTCTGTCCACATCACTAGGGTGCCAGTAATGTTTCAAAATGCCTGGAGGATCAGTGGGCGACTCTCATAATGTATATATAAAGAAAAAACTTGGTTTGTCTCCCTAGAGACAGTTTCTCTTCTAATGGAGTGTGGTCAGAGGGACTCTGCTTAATTCATGCATTTAACTCTTGATCTCCGTCACTTCACAATGTTTTTGTGCTAACTACAACGTATAGAGGCCATTAGGCAGTAAGACTAAGATTGACTTCTCTTTCTTCATGGATTATACAGAAGGAATGGGAGCAAGTCAGGCTCATTAGCATATGTTTAAGGAGTTCATGGGGTTGGCAGCAGCAGAAAGTACCCAGCAACCAGCAGAGACATTTAATTCTAAACCTTGCACATCAACATTAAAAGGAATATCTCTACTTCTCACTGTTATATCATTAAATTAACCAGAAGAAGCTAAACTAGGACCTCTGGAGGTGCTGACAACCGAGAGAGTCTTCTGAGCTTAAAGAAAGATAACATGAATTTTAATTATTGTAGTGAACTAACTGTTAGAGTACTTATTCCCCTTCAGTGGAAGGAATTAGTGTTAAAATGCATGCCTTAAGTCTTGCGGTGCAGCGAGGCATTCAAGGAACAGGGCTGTGCGTTTCTGGAGCCTGGGGAGTGCAGCTCCATCCCAGCAGCACTGCAACCGCCGCAGCCTCCATCCGGATGCCCTGCGGTGATTTCTGGTCACATAACCTGGGCTGGCGCATGCAAACCTCAGACTCGAGGTGCGGACTGCACCTGGGAACCCACCAGGTGATGCAGCATCTCTCTGGCAACCTCAGCTTCCTCATCCAGAGAAATCAAGCAGTGCTGGCTTGCAAATGCAGGTGGGTTCAACCCGGATGACTGAAGGTTGTCTTTCCATGGGGCACCATCACCGCAGTGAAGGTGGCCAAACAGCCCGTCAGCCCACTCCTCATCTCTCCCAGTTTGCAGCTGGGCCCATTAGGGCTGATGTGAAAACACACTGCCATTTTCAGCATCAGCCTCGCAGGTATTTCAGGGATGCCTCATCTGAGAGCAGGAGCCTCTTGTAGACTGGCAGGACACTCAGATGAGAGCAGCAGGAGTTTCAGCTACTTCCACCCATCAGTGCTTAGAGACCAGTAACTTGAGCCATTAAGCGACCTTCAGGTGCCACTGCCCAAGGAAAGAGGAGGGACTGAGAAGTCTCACTGTGAGCAGCAAGGAACATGAGGAGGTCTTGAAAATGCAGGGTTTGGCATGGAAAGGGGCAGCAAAAGGCTCCCTTGTGCCTTCTCTGCTCCCCAGCCCCCTTATCTGGTGCTGGTGGCCCCAGCCTGGAGCTGAGAGTAGCAGCCAGGCTCTCCCCTCCCAGATCACTGGTCTGCAGAGAGCGGGTCTCCGCAGAGACAATTTAAGGCAGGAAGATAAGTAATGCTATTTTCACGCAAACCTCCCAAATAATAGACTTTGGTGTAACTGAAATTCTGGGAACGGGATAAGGCTTTTCTGCTTAATTCACAGAGAATTTGCATTCTGACGCTTCCACCCCCTCCCCATATACACACATCCAAAAAGAAAAACCTTTCATTTAAGGATTTGAACCTGCTCTCGCACCAGGCAGGCTCTGGGTGGGCACCGTGGGGTGGGAGGAGAGGCAGGGCAGCACAACAGGCCCACGCGTGCCTATACTGCAAATATCCTCCTTGCTTGAAATTTTGAAAAATGTCAGATATCAAAAAGCATATGTTCAAAGTGCCCCTGAGCAGTCACAGAACACTACATTTACAAACAGAGAAAACCAATTTGAATCACTCAGTACATTTGCATGCGGCATCTGTAGGATGTTTTAGAATCAAGATTAACATGCACGTTGAAGCAGGGGGGCCGCGATGACAGGCAGGGTGAGCCGGCTCCGCAGCCAGGGAGCGGCAACAGAGGATGTGCAGGGGAATGGGAACCCTTCACAAAACCTCCCAGGGGACAAAAGCAGCTTTGGGGTGCCCTGCTGGCTGCTGAATGCCAATACAAAGGCTATTTATTGCTTTTGCAGATTATTGCTGTTCATACCACAGTTGGTAAAGGCCATCTGAAATTAGATGTTAATCTTGTGCCTGGTGGCTGGCAGAGATCACACTCGGGCTCAGCAGCTCACAGGGGTCCTCTCAAGTGCCCCCAAAACAGCAGGCCCTCACCCTTCAGCCTCTTCATCACCTTTAGTCGTGAAGAAGTCAAGTTCAAAGAGCAAAACAAGGGAAGCAAAGCCCCCTCCAGACATCTTCTCAAGCTCATTTTATGTAGTTATTGCTTATAATGAAACAGGGACGTTTGGGGGGAAGGGCATTTAAAGTGCAGATTGCAACAAAAGGCCTCAGTGATGTCCTGCTTACCGACGCCATCATACTGGATTTACCCTCGCTAAGAGGTGGCTACCGCGCTAGGGTTGAGGAGCTGGGGCTTTTGAAGCATAAGGCTTCAGTTTATCAGGTAAATTAAGCCAGGGAGGTGATAAGCCACTCTCTGAAAACCCTTCAATAATCACAGTGATATATGCCTTGCATTCGCACTCCTTTCAGATTTCCCCGGCTTTTTAATGACAGAAAAGAATATCTCAGTTTCAGAAATATTCAGTGTCCTCTATTGTCAGTCTCTAGCTTAAAAAATAATTAGGTTTACTGTCTTGCTAGCCTGTTATCAGGTCAGTGCAAGATGCTAAGAGATCAGTATGCCATGGTAAGAAATACTTCTGTCTATTTAACCCACTAATTCAATCTCAGTAAAGAATGAAACGCATGAAGTATCTATTTATAAAGTAAATACAGCAAGTAGAAATCAAATATTGGTCCTGTGTCAGGCCATTAGCTGAGAGGATACTGGTAAGGTAACGGCCACGATTTTTATAGTGTTAAAAAGGAGTGCTTTGTTCCTACCATTCTTCGTCATTTTTTTCATGCCCATAAGTGTCATCCTGAAAATGTTATGGGGAGCACTGGAGGAGCTGAGCAACTGCGATCCGAGAAAACACTCCCGAAGCATGTGCAAGTCCAGGCACTGTGCATGGCAGGACTCGCCATCCTTTCTTTACACCGTGAAGGTAAAAATATCAGATGTCAAATAGTGGAAGCACATAGCATTCAGGCAATTATTGCCCACTGTCAACAGCTCATTTAAACATTTTCTTCTGTAAATGCAGCTTTGTGGACTGGCAATTTCCATAAAGCTATTCATTCTCCTTGGAATCTTTCAGGTATTTGCAACAAAAGCCTGTGCCTCCTAAATTAGAGTGGTTCCACTCAGACATCCTCCCTTAGTGCCTCTGGGGGGGTTTAATTGGATTACTTCATGGAGATTATTTTCCAGTACAGTCTAGACCTAAATATATTGGGATCTACCTTCTCTCATCGTGCTGGTGGGGGACTCCAGCACCCCATGGGAGGACAGTCCTGGCATGTGGAATGAAACAGAGGAACTGTGGACATCTTGGTGGTGCTCAGGAAGCATCGCCAAGGCACCTACCAAAATTCTGGGGGAGGGTAATTTAAAAGTTTCCAGGTTTTAGTATTTAGCACTTTTTTTTTTTCTTTATTTTTTGAGCTAAAGCAGCCCATTATGTCCCCTCTCTTCTTCATCCCCTAACAGAGTTGAATCAACTCCAGTCTACCTTTCCCATTTTGCAAATCCAGCAGAAATTGTCTGTTCTGTATTCTCAACATCCATTCATCAGACAAATTAATGAAGAAGTTTCAAGTGCCAAACCAATACAGCTTTAGAGTGCAATTAAAAATGCATTTAATTCCACTAATATTTCACAAAGAACATTTTCACAAAGAGCAACTCCTTTCTAAAAAAAAAAAAAAAAAATCACACAGTAAACATCACAAGTGTCTAAAAGGGAATTGCTATTGATCTCTGGGTATCCTAAATTCAGTAAAATATTCTGGCAAAATTGTTTTCTAATGAAACAGTAATTTAAATGTCATTAATTTCATATTTGCCATTCCCTTTTTACTACACTGATCCCTAAATTAAGGACCTTAATGTCTCCTATGTCATTTAGGGATTTAGTGGTTTTGATCCAGATTTAAAGGTTTAAAAGTGTTTTATTTGGAGTTTTTCGTATACTCGCCTAGGAGCCATTAAACCTCTGCCAGAATCAGGGTGCAAGCTAATGGTAGTTTCCAAATAAACCTGTATTTTTAAACTGGGGAAGAAACCTCAACATTTTCCATTCCTAACCAACCAACTCTCATTTCTCCCTTTTCATGGTAGAGCAGTGCAGCTGAGGTGGATTCTCATGGGATGATTTCTGACCCCAAACACATTTCAATATGGGATTTTTATTACTTTCTAAAACCAGCCATGAAAAATGGAGTACTTTAAATCACAAAAGACCAGCTGCCGCAAATGAGATGTTAAAGCCAGCTTGTTATGACTGCAGTGATCCTTATTAATTTCTTGGATTCTAGCCCCTTTGCAGAACATGGGCTGCTTCTCTTGTGCCACCGTTGGGCAGCAATGGGTGACCACCTGGAAGGCAGGCTGGTGATACGGTCCTTTCCCACTTTACCTGTTCAAACCACAACACAGAAAATACTGCAGTATTTCTTACAGACAACGCATAGAAAATGCACAAGCCCCCTGGGTAAACCCTCACGTACTTCAGCTGCATGGGACAGGCACAAACCCACTGGAGGTTCATGACTGTCCTACAAGAAGGATATTAACTTCAGTTAGCAGCATGTGAGGGGACACAGCTTGCACACCATGAGAAATATGATATCCAAAGGAAGGCAGGAGTGAACCCTAAATGCATTTTTTAGGTATGTCTGGATGGCTTTTGAACGGAGTGGTGCACTCCTCTGTGACTTGCACGGTTTGTGTCATAACTTTAATGTACTAAGATTACTGTTGTTTCCTCACATACAAGGATCTCCCCTTAATTGTCCACGTAGAGAATTTAAATAGCTCAATGTGGAGTTGAATTCTTCATTTAAGTGGTTTCTGTCTTTATTGGATAATCTCTTACATGTGCTTCATTATATCAATAACAGTAGGAAATTATTGATTTTTCTAAAGCCATTAAGTTCAATTAGCTTTACAATTCAAATGGAAAAATGGTAAATTACCTTCATTTGATGATAAAAACAGTAAGAGAAAAAAAAAGGATAATACCCTAATTTGTGAAGTATGTGAACAAAGTGGTAAAGGTAAAGCAAACAAATGAATATTAGCATAACAGCTCTAATCAGCACCATTTGGCATTTAAAACTGGCATCATTATGCTTACTGGACTGTGTAGCAATAAGTAGTTGTGATGTTGTTTACCCACTTAATCTTGTGAATAAATTAAAGCAGAATAAATAATAAACAATAGGAAAAAGGGTGGAAAATCATTTGGAACAAATTAAGCTTCTGCTTATCCTCAGCCTAAGGCACACACAGCATACCCCAAAAGTTGTTGAGTATCAAAATGTAGTGAAGTTGGAAGGAAAACACAGACCCAAACCTCCCCAGGCTCTTGGGAGACAAACCTGGGCAGGTCCCACCGCACACTCCCCTCCCAGCCCAAGCCCAAGCCCACCACCTGCAGAGGGTAGGGCAGACCCCTGGACGTCGCTGCGGATGATGCACAGCGCACGGGCAGTGCTGGCTCTCTCATCAGTGTAGTCCACGTGGTATACAGGGTAGGTCTGTCCTCCCCATAAAAGAGTGTTTTAAATATTTTTCCCTTTTTTTTTTTTTAATTTACCTCATCAGAAAACCTTTTTTTTTTTTTAATCAGTTTCCTATATTCCTATTCATTCAGTTACAAGCTTTTGGATCAGTAGGAGTTTCAATGGTATACACGGGAGTTTTAATGCAATACATCAGTATCATGCAGGATTCTGTAGAAATCAAACTTAATAACGCAGTCTAGCTTCTGCGCGAACCGTGCCTATAAACCTCAGGGGTATGCAGATCCATGAATTACAAACTGAAAGCCTGATATAAAAATCCATTAAAGCATATGCTAGTGATCAACTAATATATGATAAGCCACCTGATCTAGAGTGGATTTTACTTATTAATTTTACAGGAATATAACATTTTTGCTACTGTTCACAAATACCACATAAAAATCCAAGTAGAGATAAGACCAATGAAATAGTAAAATAAAACTAAGCATGCAGTGAATGAAATAACATTTTTTTAAAATTTATATCTAAATTTGTTTTTTAAAAGTTAATAGAAAACTATAGCAAAATTTTATTTCAGTTACTGCTCTCAGATGACCAGATTCAAAGCTTTTAGCTGCTTTTCCCCCCCCAGTAGAAATCTTAGTTGGTTCTTTCCCTGTTTACTACAGCACCAAAAAGAACTTTTCAGCAAGCTTTGGGTTGCTGTCCCTACTGCAGATTCTCCAAGGAACACTTCGCTCCACCCAGCTGGACTTGCAGACACTTTGTATGAAGTCCAGGGAGGAATTCCAGTGCCATGATGAAGCATATGCTATCTGACATGAGATTATACAACGAAATATTTTGCCTAACTGATTGACCAAGCAAGACTGAGAGCTTTAAGTCTTCTATATTCAGTCCGTGCTAGAAGGTACTGTGCACCTTGGAAGACTGGTATCAGGATTTGTAAAGCCTCCAAGAAACCTCTTGTGTGATGCTGCCTTTCTGCCTAATACTGATTCAGTTCCCAGCCATGCCCAGACTATTGATTTCTGCAGCGACTACAATCAGTCATAATGAGGAAACAAGAAAGAAACCATCCATCCAGACATAAACCCACAATCAGATATTATCTGGAGCTCAGTGCTGATTTAATTTCTACTGACCCAGTCGTTTGGGTTGGCTAGAGGTTTTGTGCAGGACTAAGAGTTCACTTTGTGCCCAACAGTAATCTTAGCATTATTACTGTGTTCATCATCTTCAAGGCATTCTACAAACAGCAAGAAAACATTTTTTTACTTATTTCTCTTATTCTCACACGCTGAAATTTGTTCTTCTTATTTTACCTTTATGGGTTGGTTTTATTAATAATAAGAAAGTGTCTAGTTATTTCCTTATCAAATATCATGCTAACTAACCTTTTTTTTTTCTGAGTAATTCACCTTTAACATTCTTCTTTTCTTTTCCCCCCATAAATTCCTCCTCTCCACTTCATATCCAGCTGCCATTAACTTTACTGCTTAATACTATAAAACCCAGATATATTCATTTTCCAGATAAGGAGTATAAACTTTGAAATTATATATTCCCAAGGCTTTCCACCACTGGCAGCCTTCTGAAGAACTGAAGAGGATGTGCTTAGTTCCTCCTCCCCTTTTCTTTTCTTTTTGTCCTCCGCCCTTCCCCCATTTTTGTGCCCAGTTACCCCTCCAGTTGTTTCACTTTAGCCCCACAACACTTTAAATGATTTGTGAAGCTGTTTCTTTTGACCTGATTGTGCTTTGTAGCACAGAAGGGTCTATACTTCAACAATAGTATAAAAAAATAAACAGTTTTATAAGTGGACAGAGGTATGGAGCCTGCATAGCTGGATCCAGATCAAGCTCCAGAGAGCACCCCACCACAGAGAAATACACTTCATTCAAATATTCCCACCTGCAGCGGTCAATGTTTCCAATGGCTGCTCCTGACACAAGATGTAGTCCTTGGTCTTTCGCGGCCATGGGCTCTCATGTTGCCATCTGTGGGAAAGGCTTTCCTCCAGCTCTGATTTTTTTAGGGCACTAATGTGAAACGATGACCAGAACCAAGATATTCATGGGTTTGTCATCTTTTGACAGCTTCGTCCCTGTCTGTCACAGCAGTCCATGATCTTGGCCCAGGGTATTTAAAAGACTGCCCTAAAGTCTGGGATGGAGGCAAAATGTGCTAGGCTGGTGTCTGCCTACCAAAATTCATCTGCGACTCAATATCTTATTTAAAAAGCCTTTCTGTGAGCTACACAGAATGACTCTGCAGACTGCATGTGCCCACGGGCCATCCTTTGGGAACTCTTTCTGCACGATGAGTTAAAGCTTACCCAGGCAGAAGGCAGATGTTCTTGAAGGCAAGCATAAGGCTGTGGAATCAACCACAAAGCTTAGGAGAAAATTCACACCCATTCACCCCAAATGCAGGATACAAACCTTGATTCTCCCTGCTTTAACTTCAGTACACAGCCACTGATGCATTAAAAATCAAAAAGAAACTCC
Organism: Platalea leucorodia; assembly: GCF_965183815.1. Lineage (NCBI taxonomy): Eukaryota > Metazoa > Chordata > Aves > Pelecaniformes > Threskiornithidae > Platalea > Platalea leucorodia. The sequence goes on along the minus strand of NC_138827.1, from coordinate 25,515,376 downwards.
TCCTGCCTCAGAAAAGACTTCCACAATAACAAAACCACCCAAACAAAAATGCTATTAAAACAAAACACTCCACTGCTCACACTTCTCTTCCTGGGGAGAGATGACAGAATAAACACCACATGATAGATGCTAGTCCCGCTGCTTAATGCACTACAGGACAGCGCTCTGATGTGATAGGGAGGAAGAGAGTCTCAGACCGACAGAAAACAAACTAGAGCAGAATGCAAGAGGCATCCCAGGCTGAAGTTTCTGGCCCAGGGCTGCCTCTCATTAAAACTATGCAAAAATTGTCACTTCAACATAAAGCTAAATGCAATTCAGCACTATTGACTCAATCCATGACTTTTTTTTCTAAGCCTGACACTGGAGGGAAACCTTCTAGTGCTCCCATAGATAAGCAGAGCTAGATCTGCAGAAAGCCCCTAGCTGGGGAATTTTGCAGAGTTGTCATGCAAACGCTTTATTTGCTCCTTGCTATAAGATGCTCCTCTGGTGCAAAAGATCTTTTCAGGTCTTGCACTATGAAGTCTTTTTGCCAATCATTCAATCATTTTATTCCACTTCCCCAGTATGGTCACACTATGGATTTCTTTCTTTACTAATGCAGTCATTAGTAATGGGAGAATAACAAAGCATCTATCCCAGATTTCAAACCTGCAATTAGATCTCTTCTAGACCTCACCATTGATTTAATTTCTAGTAAACATTTCCAGTCTTAATCTTTGAAAGTATGGCTTTTGTAGATGTCAGGAAAATATTTCCCATTTAACATTTTGAAAGAGGCTGTGTATAAGAATTGATTTCCAGGTGTTAAGTTGTAATGTTGAAACCAACTGTATCTCTCTACCAAGCCCCATGTGAAATTTTAATAACCTAGTGGCAAAAATAGTCCAACACCAAACACACTTGCACTATCACTACACTTATTTCTCATTCTACTGATATATGCATTTCTGATTAGTTCCTGACTGCTCTGTTCATCTTTGATACCTTCAACCACATTTTCAGGAACAGAGCCTTCTTCATTAGGAACCGATGTTCACAGACAGCCAGTTATTTGTCATGCAATTATTATAATTGTATGTACAGTAGGAAGGAAAGAAGTTTTGGTTAAAAACACTGAATCAGGACTTCCCCATACAAAGCATTTATCCTCTTTGAGCATCACCTTCATGGTGATAGGATTCTATTAGACGTACTTACTCCATATTCCCACCTTTCCCTCATTATGCATATATACATTTATATAGATATATACAGGACAAGAAAGTGTTTCACAGAAGTCTGCCTTCCAGATAGCAGTGTTCCACCTTTGTATTGTGCAGGGCATATTACAGCACTGGGGCTTAGCCTTTCTCCTACAGAAATTGCCGTGTCGTTTCCTACTAAATTTCTAAACCAGTGTGGTCCCCACCTCCAAAGCTTGATGTTACCACTGTTATATTGTTAAGAATCAATAGCAATCACTTTTTCTTGGGAACTTTTATGATTTTTGATTAGAAAACCAACAAAAAATTTGAACAAAGAAGTCACCCTTCTGCTGAAGAACTGAAGTAGCCTAAAGAAGAACTACCTATTCTTTAGCCATTATTAATTAACTACATAAAATATGGTACAAGTGTTCATCTACTTTGTATGTATGCACAGGGGGCCTGAACTTTTAAGAACATGGTGACGAGAAAGCGGAGGGTGATTGGAACAGAAATATCAAGAACAGAGAAGTATTGCACAAATAGGAGTACTCTACTTAGAGGTTCCTGAGGGAGCTGGAAGAGAAAAAGAAGTAACAAGTAGATGTATTAAAATGTGAGCAAACTCTTAAGCAGCTGTGATGAAATATCCTATAAAATACCTGAACAGTTAAAAGGAAGCAATGATTGGTCTCTGCACAGGGACCAAAGCTCATATGCTGTGAATCACACTGATATGGGTCCCTTCCAATATTACATTTTCTGATCAGATGTCACACTAGGGTTCCCATTTGGGAGAAAAAGCAGGTTTTCTCCCCTATTTTCATTTTTGATAAGCAGGGCAGGCTGGATTCGCCATCATTTCACAGAAGCCTGAGTGTATTTCTGAAAGAAGCACTCTGGTTCAAGCACAAAGCATCGAGCCTGATGAAAGGGTTGCTGAGTGACATCCTTTGGCCCAGGATATGCAGGAGGCAGGACTTGATGATCATGATATAACCTCATCTGGCTTTTACCATCTGTGAAGCTGCGAAGCGTAGCCTGAAAGAACCAGAGTTTCTGAACATTCGTAAGGTCTAATTGTATCTGTATCCAACCTAGCATGACAGCTGCACGTGCTAGAAGAATAGCCAAATCTAAAATAAAATGTGTTTCTCATGACACTCTCCCAAAGGCCGTTATTTGAAGGGCAGTCCCACTGCAAATACATCAGAGCTAGCGGCTTGGTTTCAGCATCAGTATATACCAGCCTGTTTTATGCCTGGTTTCTATAAACAGAGAGAGGCCAGCAGATCCTAAGGTGGCTCTTCCATTGAATCAACCACAATCACAGTCAGCCAAATACCATTTAACATTATAGATGATGCAATTCCACTGGGATGCAGTTAAAATGAGTCCCAACTCACTTTCCCTAGAGGAATGCAATTTATCTGGGCTTACAGCTGTTGCATTCACAGGATAAGATTATAAAATAATCCTTTCAGGAGCATTAGGAGATACCGTAGTTCCAGGGTGGCCAGAGCAATAGAGTCGCACTGATGACCTGGGAAATGCTCTAACTGCAAACGTGATTTGGGGAAATGACTATGTGTCCTACAGGACCTCTACGAATTTCAGTGTGTCTGCTTGAAAGGCTTGGCTTCTCCAAACGCTGGGAATTGGGAAGGGAGCCCACTGCATGACCAAGCATTTTCATGAGAATCAATAGTAAAATGAGCAGAGGAAGAATTTAATGGAAACATAACATGAACTCAGTATGACAGAATTACATCCCCGTGACGCTGCTCTGTAAATATAACAGTTTCATAGAGTTGGTGCAAACCCTTACACCTACATAGTCCATGAACACATTGACGATTCCCAGCAGGTATGGATTTACTGCCTATTATTCATTCCTCCTTAGTAATAATATCAATTTAGCTGTTAGTTTTTGTTTTGACTCAGTGCTTAGGAATCAGCGGGGCGATAAAGCTATTTAAATGGAAATACTATTCAAATGCACAATCACCTGATTGGAACGCGAACAGCTCCTGCTCCTGAACATTTCTCATATAATAGCTGCTTTTTCCCTCATTAAATGCAGAAATCTGATTAACATTTAGATCACACGTGCTTTACTTACAGCAATTAGGACCAGATACTAGACTTTTGTTAAACTATGTAGGATTTTTATGCTTTATCATGAAGGGAAGAACAAAGAAGCTCCATAACACTACATCTGGTCCTTTCTAACGCTTCTGTTATATGTGCCCTGTCAAGGACAAACGTTAACTTTAAAGAGAATTCTGCAGGGACAAACTTACTGAGAAAAAAATTGGACACTTGGATGAACTCAGCTTTGTAATGTAGTACAATGATTGGTAACACTATAATTCTGTATATTCGCTGGCAACACCCAATTAAACAGTCTAAGGGGCTACAACAGCTACAGATTAGGCAATAGCTGCTAGAAAAACATGTATGTCGCCTGAAAATGAAAAACTTTTCTGTTCTGATCAAAAAAATAATAGTCATCTACAATTCATAAGGTTCAATTCAAGTTAGAAAGGATCAAATCTCAGTTGTTCTAAAAGCTTCAAAAATATAACTGAAGAGGTAATTTATGATGTCCACCACATTATTTTTCTCAAGCCACACTGTCACATACTTCACAAGTTGTCATGCTGTTCAGTGAATGCTAAACATACAGCTCAGCCCTTTGAAATAAGTACAACCAGAATTAAACAGCAAAACAAAACAAATGAAACCATATCGAAAGAATCCCCAAGTATATTAACATTTCCTGCAACAGTCTCCTCTGACTGGTCCCAAAAGTGATTCAAATAATTTTAATGAAGCATTTTCCAAAATTAAATTCCACCCAAACGATGGAAATGCGTTTCCCAGACGGCAGGTCCCGGCACTGCTGGTTTCCCCCAGCCCAGGCACAGCGTGTGGTTTCAGTGCCTTGCCCCATCAGAGGCTCAGCAGAGCAGATGCCTTTTCATAGACCACGCCACCCTCAAAGCCACTGCAAAACAGACAGCTTTCAAAGAGGCAGCCACCCAGTTCCATGGGTGAAGGATGCACAGACCTCACAGCCTCACTGATTCAGGGAGTAGACTACTATTTTTAGCAGTGATCGACTTCTCGAGAAAGTGATCTCTTGGGTTTCTCAAGGTCTCACAGCTTGGAGACCCCAGCCAGGTGGCTACAAGCACATGTGCAGAGCAGCTGCACAGCAGAGGCACAGCGAGTCTGCCGCATCCCGTGTCATAGTCTTTGCCCATTCAGCATAAAGCTGATCCGCACCACGCAGCAGATCTGACAGCAGTCCCACATGTCAGACGTGCCGCTCACACGATCACCAGGTGCACACGTGCAGTATATCTGATCCGAGACATGCAGGACCTCTAGCACAAACAACCCAGCACTGGACGGGCTTTGACGCATGTGCCAACAGAAAAAGCAGAAAGTCAGTAATTACATTGCCAGAGGTCTCTAACGGTTTAGTTCCTTCGGAGCAGAAATGCAGTTTGTGCCATGCTTGCTTCTTGCCAGCGTGCTGCACAAACCAGGCAGAAAGTTCCTCCTGTCTGCTTTCTTTTGACATGCCACTCGAACCCCCCACATTGTCTGAAAACACAAAATGCTGTTTCCCATGTATTTATAAGGGAGTGAGCAGGCATGCATGTGAGGTGGAAAAGTTCTCTCCACAACATACAAAACCAGGTTTAAAAACAATGCAAATCCATTTTCTCTCTTTACAGGTCACCTTTAATCTTTTATACAAGCGCTTACTCAGGTCAAGGTTGAACCGACTTAAGAAAAGGACTCGGAGTCCTTTGAAAGGGACTGTGAGTACAATCTTGTGTTTGCATTTAATTAATCAGCTGAAGCTTTCAAATCTGTACTATTATCTCTTTAATAGACCGGCACCCTGAAGGCTTTTGCAGAGAGCATCGCGGCCCATGGGGCACGCTGATGCAAACCACCGCCAGTTGCAATTCCCAGATTTGTAGCAACTCTACACAATATGAGACATGCGAACAAAAGAGATCCAAATTCAGGAGGCTAAATATTAATTGATGGTAAACAGAGTAAGATTTAGTGGCAGTGATTAGCTTCCCCAGTTGCTTTGCGAGTGATGTTGTTGTTGGTTAATGAACTGTGTCTTTTTTTTTTTTTTTTAATCCTGCAGATGTCCGGCATGGAAGAGCTGTTCCTCAGACGGCTCCCAGATGAACAGCCTAGTGAATGTCTAACTTCCCACGCAGTCTGTATTCCTCAGACACTAATTAGTGATATTTCAGGTGCTGTGAATGATGGAAGAGTCTCCTTTCTTTTCTTTTTTGTTCGAGAGATGTTAATAATCTAAATCAGGCCCGCTCTCACAATCTCTTTCCACACCACTAACCTGATGCCCACCAAAATGCCTCGAGGGCCTGAAGGGCAGGCAGGAGGTGCCTCGCAGTGGCTTCCTACACAGGGGTGAGCTGCAGCTTCACTTTCTTAACAAGAACGTGAAGAAAACCAGGAAACATTGAGAAACACATAAGATGCAACGTTGTTGATTTGTGCGCTTTATTACCTGCAGCCCCAAGGTAGCAGCAGCTTCTGGCCTGGGTGAAAAGTGCCAGTGAGCCATTGTGCTTTCCACTATTATGGGTATTGATTTATAAAGGGACCAGTAGCATTCCCATTAGCACCTCTTGTGGCATATGGACATCTTACATGACCCAGCTGAGACTGCTTAACAAGAGGAGAAATTATCCTTTTTTTTTTTTTTTTTTTTTTTTTTAAAATAACCAACCCCAGTAGCTCTAGGAGAAATTGTGGGGTGGGAAGAGAGCAAATATTTCTTCTGTCACATTTGCAGTTTTGTAGGCGATAGAACATGAGGGAACTGGAACATCTTGCCTGATCTGCACCCAATAGGACACAGGACACCCAACAGGAAACAGTCACTAATGGAGAGTGCCACACCCTGTGGTACATTGTGGCAATCATTACAATTATCCTCCCTATTTAAAATGTGTGTCTTGCTTCTAGTTTGCAAGAGGCTCACATTTTCTTGGGACCATTGGCAGAATTAAGCTTTATTGCCCATGGATAAGAGGATACCCTTAGGAACGGACTAGCCCAACAAAAGGACAAAGGGTTTCTGCTCCTCCTCCTCCTCCTCCTGCGTTTTCTGCCATTCATTTTGGCTCCCTGAGCTCCAGCAAGGCAGTGGTCATGGTTACTTTGCTGCTCCTGGCAATCCTTTGCCTGAGGCAATTGCTGGCCTTGCTTATACTTACAGACAGCTCTGACTCCACATCTGTCCCATCTGCAGACAGTGTGCATCTTCCCATAGACTAAAGCGGGATAAAACATTACCAGTTTACATAGCAAAGGGGAAGGAGCAAGACGACAAGTGTTAGTTGAGTTAAATTAGTTCGCTATCAGGCACTTTCCTAGCAAAGCATGTATACTCTTTTGACATCTTTACTTTAGAAAATGCTGCCTGTAGTTTGCTGCTGCCACATGAAGCATCCTCTTGCTTTGACAAACTATTGTCAGCAGTCAGTCAAAATCACTCTGGCACCCAAGGCTTTGAGCAGCCCTGTGGGAGGGCTTTTTCCCCACCCACCCAATTTCAAGTCCCTTTTCCCCCCCACTCAAAAACGAAGCTATTTAACACAGGAAAAAGGTTAAAGGAGATTTTCTCCAGTCCTGCTATTTCCCCATCCATCACTATGCTGGTAGGTATGCTGCAAATACCTTAAAAACATGTTTTTCTGAGCCTGTTTCAGTTTACCTCGCCCAATAAAGGTCCCCTCCTTCCCCCCAGGAACTAATGAACAAGATGATTAGCAAATTACTAAATGCGGGGCGAGGGGAGGACGACACAGAACTCCAAACAGCCTCTGAGAAATGATCTCCCAACTATTATTTATGAATCAAGATTTGAACTAGTATCAAGCAGCTCGCTGAATTTGGGATCCGTCTCTCCTGAAATGCTACACCACATCGGTGGGGAACCATGCACCCATTGTCTCCACTGCCATCCCCAGAAGCCGAGAGAAACCCAGGCTCTTCCAGAAGAAGTCCTCGCATACAACTGTGTGAAATCAATAGGCACTTAGAGTAATCTTCTGTAACAATAGCACATCACATGATAAACGAATCCGTTCAGAGGAAGAGATGGCTTTTTTTATTGCTACATCCACTTTATCATCTAGTCTTCCCACAGAACGGATTCAAAACAAACGTGCATTTATGAGAAAGCTTCTATGAGAGACAGCATCAGCTAAAAGATGAAAAAAAATTCACTTTGGGGTTTTCTCACCCTGCTGTCCCCTCTTCTGTTTTGCCTGCCAGAAACCAAATGGTTTGACTATGGCCTTATTATCCTCAAAGAGGAAAAACAATAAAAAAAATTAAAAAGGCACCTTCCTTACCTGAGTGAAATCCAGACTTGAGGTCAATTATTCGCAAGGACAAATCCTTCTGTCATTTTCATGAGTTAGAAAAATCAAAGCAACTTTGATACCTGACTTGGCTCCATGGCCTTCTAACTCCAGGAAAGCTATCAACTAACCTGTCTGTGCTCTGTAGTTTTTTTTTTTCCCCTCATTAGCACTACAGGTTAAGAGCATAACCACACTCCTTCAGTAGAAAAGCCTGGAGCCTTCACCACTTGCCCACCACATGAAAAAATGTGACTTCAGTTCCCTGCTCTTCCCAAGAGGACTCATGCCATCATTCCCCCAAACACGGCAGCTCCTCCTACTCCAGCTCTACCTCTTCCAGCCATGCTTTCACAGGAAGAAAGTGAAGTTGGCTCCACCTTTCGGGAAATAAATGTAAATATGGAGCTCAGGAGAGGAGTCCAGGCTGTGAACGCTGCAGGATGGGGCAACAGAGAACCTGCCTCAGGAGGTGTTTCTGGATACAAGTCATCTCAACATCTGTAAGGCATCAGCTCTCCCTATAGGAACACCTCAACACCCAATTTCAGGCCCTAAATTCCTGTCCAACTTCTAAGAGCAAACATTAAAGAGGAGGAATTCTTTTTAGCTTTGACTCTATGGAGCATCCTTGTTCGCTCTTTTTCTCCTTTAAAAGCAAAAGCTTTCAGCAAAACATAGCTTCCAGGAACCACCGCATTATAGAGTAAGGTCAGAGGTCTCACTTTCAAAGCATGCCTTTTACATTGAAAACACTGGGAAATGTGCTCTGTTCAGCAAGGAGGGAAAATAAGGTTGGCTGGAGGACCACTCACGCTAGATTTGTTTTCCCCTACAAAGGCTCTCGCAGGGCTGAGGCAATATATTCACAGCCCCATAAATCCATAAATGTTGACAAAGATATTATTTGGGATCACCAGACTTTGTTCTTTCACCTGAGATCAGATCCTTTCTGCTTTTGAACAAAGCACCCCCTTCAGCTACCATCAGGACACAAACCTGACTGATAGTTCATGCATCAAACTGTGTTGTCCACCTCAGAGCTACTATAGAAATTATTCTGTGCAGAAGAAAGAGAAGGAGCAATCAGCAACCATGCAGAACTCAGGATCCCAGGCACGCGCTTACTCTCTTTGGCAGAGTTTCACATGCTAATGAGGAAGCGGCATATGTGTAACCTGCCTTAAGGACAAACAGACACAGACTACAGACTCATTATGGAACTTCCCATTTCTGCAGGAAGAGAAAATGAGATCTGTGTATGCACCGCACAGAGCCCTGGACACAAGGATGACCAGAAAAACCATAAACAGACTCATGGACACGATGCTCTCAATCTCTAATGTTCAGTAGTCGCATGCTTTAGTATAGTCATCCACATTTGAGAAATGGCTCACTGTTTATGCAATAGATCTTTATAAAACTTAACTGACACTCCAAAAATCAGTCACCTCCTCTTGCACGAATGATGAACATACATATAGTCACTTCCCAAGGGGAAAAAATAAAAATAATTAAAAAAATAAATAAATCTAACCTAAAATAATTCTCTCAACACATCAGTCCTTCACATAACAAGGAAAGAAACCCTACTGTGCTATCCTCTCCTCCAGGTGACAGCAACCTAAGCAAGCATTGCCAACAGTGATGATATCATCCAGACTCACAGCCAAGTGAAAGATGGGAGGAGGTATTGCTTGTCTTTGGGTAGAAGAGCAGCAACAAAGACGTGCCAGTACGGCGCTTTTATGGGAAGTTCTGTACTTTCCCTTGGGAAAGGCCTAGTCATTTGATTGCCAAAAAATAGTTAAGGATTGCTACCCAAAATAATTTCTTCTGCTACTGTACCATATGTTTGTGGCTCTAACCAGGCTAAAAAAAAAAAAAAAAAATACATCCTCATTACTGTAAGCATGGCCAGTCACAACTGAAATATTAAGCTGTCAGACACAATTCCCACTGCAGCCACTGCCTCGAAAGCCCCCATCAGAGATGGTGCATCTCATCACACCTTTTGCATCGTGAGAGGCAGCTCCAGAACTGCATTTTGCCCAAGTGAATTATGGTGCAGCGAAACAGGTCATACCCGAGTGTCAGATTCACATTTTCACAGGAAATTTGATTTAGGTTTAGCGGTATATATATTCCTTTTGTTTTAGTTCCCCACCAGCAGAGCTGATTAAATGTGCAGAAAACTTCGGACTACTCGTAAGAGTCAGTTCTTCAGTGCAGTGAAAGTCCCCATGGCAGCTGCTCCTCGCTGTACAGCAAGTGGGTGCAAACGTGTTCTGCACGCCCCAAACCTGACTGCCAAAACCACAGGTACCAGAAATGACTGTAGGATTGCATTCAATTACTGAAAAAGAAAACAAAGTCTCTGCCCACTGCCTTTATTCTGTACTAAAAACCTGCAGTCATGACTGCACTGAAAGGAGAGAGCACAATTATTTATATATTCTTACCAACATTTACTGTTTTGCTTTTTCAACTTCAGCACACCTCAAAAACTTATGAAAACTGCAGTCAATAGCTCCAGACTCTGAATCTCAGTTGACTTGCAGAATGGCTGAAGAGTTGAGTTAACCCTGATAAGACCTGGATACTTTGGGTTTTTTTTTCTTTCGTAACTTGTCATGAGCTAATTCAAGAGCAAAAGCTTTGTTTTCATGCCCATTTGTGCCAGGTGCTGCAGTAACACAGAACAAAGTCCTTGCTCCTGACACTGCAGCTTCAGGAGAGACGTAAGAGCAAGCACATAGAAACAGCGGGATAAGGTTCCACAATAGGCACTAGCACAAAGGAAAACCAGTATTTATTGAGGTTTTGTAGGCACAAAGGTTAGTTTTCAGAAGAGTAATAAAAGGTTCTTTTGAAGATGCATATGGCAACCTCCTCCCTATGAGATGACATAAAATATCTACTTGAAAATGGGTACTGGCATTATATTTGAGTCCGAAGAGTACTCATCACAGTAGGTTGTGAAGCCATGACTAGGTCTGCTAGATCCTAAAGTATAGGGTGGTGCTACAGGATGATTTCCATCATCAAGGTGATGGTATTTTTCCCTGAAGAGCAACACACATGTGTAGACACATGTCATTTCCACCCCTCACCCCCCAAAAGAAGGTTGGTTTTGGCTTTTTTTTTTTTCCCCCCTCTCCTTAAGAAAGCAGCCAGAAACAGTGATGTTATCTTTGGATAGAGAAACACAAAGAACTTGCATTCTATTTCCAGCTGGATAATCTTCCAGGACATCAATACCCACTAAAACGTTTAGAACAATTTATATACTCTTTATACTCTCTAAAAAGGAAACAGCCTTTAAAAGCTGAGTTACACACTATAATTACTCTAATTCTCTGCATCTGGCATTCAAAAGAACCCAAATTAAACACCACAGAGCACCTCAAGTGCATCCATGGGGCAATGAAGGTGGAATTAACTCCAAATTAAATGGAACGTCTTCAGAGACTATCGAACCACTATTCGAAGTGCATAGATTAAAACCTTTTTACGTGATTGCACAGATTATTCCTCTTAGGGCAAGGTAAGTATTTTGAGAGTTTGCTTCAACATTTCATAACCCTTCTTGGACTACAGAAATGCCTAAATTGGAAAATCCTGGAGCTAAACACCATAAATATTGGAGAAGTTCTAGGCTGGATCAGCTCCAAACTCTGCAGCTTGGAATTAGTCATTGATCTTCTGGTGAATAAAGACCTTTCTCCCTTGCTGTTACAGCAGAGGCAAACACAACCAGTAGAGCAAGCACAGCCACTACTGCTCTAACCTGCTGAACATCTACAGTGCAGTGAGATTAGGAGCTGTTGTTAAATTCAAAGTATGTGACTAAGGGAAGCTACAGAGCAAATTCTTCCGGGGTTATTTTAGATATGCTACATCAATATAAAGGATTTAGGAAGGAGCTGCTGTGCTCTTCATCCTCAGTGCAATACAGCTGGTGACCCAAACGTCCCATGACTAGCAGATTTAGATTTGAAAGCAGCATGTCCAACATGGGTCACCTTGGACCCACGCACTGTCTCTGCTCAACTGATCTGTGTGGATGCAGCAGCCTTTTCCCACTAATCCAGTGTCAGACATCCAAAAACATGGAGGATTGCTGCCTGCTGAAGTAAGATTTGCAGGTCTAATAATTTAGTCCACGTGCTTAAAGTTGAATGGGGCTGATTTTAGTTCAAAGACGTGAATCCTGTTCACTGTGCAGCTGTATCATAATACCTAGAAAAGCACAGCCGCACATAAGGAAGCGGGACAGCCTCTTTGAATGATGTACTCAAGAGCAACCTATGTCTTTGAGCTGGCAAAAAAGACAGGCAAGATGCAGAGAGGATTGCAGCTGCTTCCTATCACTGATCTACAAAAGGAATTGGGTTTTCAGGGTCTGAGGCACATGGCACATAAGCCACAAGCCACACAGATGTCTAGCAAAGGGCAATCCACCTACCACCTTCACGGCATGCCCAGCACTCTGCCTCCTTGTCATCCATCAGAAGAGAACAGAGGTGAGAAGGCTGAGGAAGGGAATTCACCCTGCTCTAGCTTGGTGTTGTGCCATAATTTGCAGCTGCTTCACCAGAAAGAAGAAGAATATATTACTGAGAAGACTGGCAAAAAAAAAAGTCACCCTTTTGCACCTGGGAACAGACTGCAAGTCAAGTGAATTGTACTTATGCCACAGAGCAGCCTGGTCACAGCAACCTGCAGCACATCCTAGTTCATCAGATTTGCAAATGTTATTGATTTATCTACATGGCTCTTTATAAACAGTCATCCTACTACCCACACAGAAATAGCAACAGCTAATAGATTCTCAGAGGATAAATAGCTGAAAGAAATTATCTGGGGGATGAATTTGCATTTAGCAAGTACAGAAATCTCATTCTAGAGGTCTTGAGTGCAATTATAGCATTTCTTCTTGATACTCTCTCTCTCTTTGCAAGACTATGGCAATTGTGTGCATGTAACCAGAAGCCATTACTACAAATCGGTTAATTTTAATGAATGTGCTCAATACAATGTCTACCAATACAGTATATGTAAGTGTGAGGACAGTACATATAAATGGCTCAAGGGTTCAGAAGAAAAATGTGGCTACCCTCTGCCATACTTGTCTAGGCCTATAGCCGAGAAAGATGCAAGGAAAGCTATATACGTGTGACTGCAGAGGTAGTCCCTGGTCCTTTGTTTGGTGTCAGATTATTTCATCCCATTTAAATGTCATTCTGCTATATGTGCTTTAATATATTGTTTGCTGTAATGCACCGGTGATAACATTTGTGATGAAGGCAACATCATCCAACTACCTTTCTCATCTGTTCTTTTTCCATCTTGTCAGTGTACAGCCATGGAGGTTATTTTGCTGCATCTTTCTATATTTCACACTTTGTCTGTCCATAGGCTTATCTTGCTTTACCATAAATTGTGCAGCCTGCTTATCTGTCTGTGCTTTTAATCTATGCGATGCATTCAGAAGTATTATAGGTTGCTTACCTCCACTGCTCTAACTCTTTGTTTCCCAGTTCTGTATAACTGGTTGTTTTTTTTTTTTTTCTTATCCTGCTGCAAATTCCCCTTTCCAGATTAACAACATATGAAGCATTTACAATTCCTTCTGTTGTTTCTGTGCTGGTAGCTCAAAATTACTTCAAGTCTTCCAAGTGAAATCCTAGTCTCTGAAGTAGAGACTAAAGAGACCTGCCCTTCTCAGCTAGCAGAGGAAGATCAGCATTTGAACACTATGTGTTCTAAAGACTGCTTTACCAAACTCCTAATATATTTTGACTCTTTCTTTTAGCTACTGACATTGGTTCCTAAAAAGAATTAATTAGATACTGCATGTGATTATGTAATTTTGCATGAATGCTAATTATCCTGATTTAAGAGTTTTCCACATTTTACCTTATTTAGGCTCTTACAGAATTTCTTTGACTCTCCCATTCCAGAGTCAGACTTAAAAGCAGGTTTTTCTAGATCCTGTTTATGAATGTATTCCTTAAGGGTCTTTATAAATTTATCAGTTTCTTCCCACCCTTAAAAACAATGCAATTCTACAGTTTTCTCAATCCCAAGTCTTTCATGTTAATTCTGTCTCTCAAGTTTTCCAATATAGATTTCAAAGCTTAAGTACTGTAATTTCTGGTGCGATTTTTCCCCCCCTCTCTTCATTCCTGCGTTCTTTTAAAAGCTCCGAAATTTACATCAATTTCTTATGGCATTTATCTCCCATTTCCCTGGCAACAAAGAGATAAAGAATTATTATTTTTTATTTAGGCACTAAGTAATCAAACCAGTCCTGTTCAACAAAGCATACATGCACATGTCTCTGTTGCATCAATATACTTAAATAGTATTTCACTCTGGCCTTAGTTAGTAAATAACCTTTACAAGTTCTTGAAGCCCTGACATTTTACATTCAAGGATTTGACAAATGCCTTATTATTTACATCTATCTTTTATGCACCTTCCCTTCAGTCTCCACATCTGCTTTCCACACCATATTTATTCCTTCTCCTTGCTTCATAATCTTCCTTATCACCGTGTTTTATTCTTGATACATGCTTTATCCATACTTTGATTATTCTTGTTCTTCCCTCTTCATTTGTATAGAGGGCATTTTAAATGGCTTTAAGCCAGCTGATTGAATAGACTCATAACAGTTCAATATACAATGGTTTACTGTCCAGTAGCTTTTAGCTTCTCTGTTACATTAATCACATTTTATTCCTGTTCATCTGCTCTTTATTATGTTCTTCCAAACTTTGGTCTATGGAATTTACACATCCTTATTTCTCTTCCTTTTGGTTGTACCTTATATTCATCCATCCAAAGCATTTACAGACACTCATCACCGCACATCTAAATGCCAACTGATTAAATTACAGCCAGTATTCTTTGGATACCCTCTCACCTGTTCATCCAATTGTGTCTAGGCACTAGCGAAAATGAAAGGTCAGATGCTGCCCCTAATCTGTTTGCACAACTCCCCATGGAGCCCAGGGTGACTCATTCCTACACAAGGTCTTCCAGCCTGTCACCCTGTTACGAGAGTGTTTTACAGCAGATGAAGTGAGCTGAACAAAGAACCGAACCAGGCCCTGCGCTCCCCATGGCACAAGGTAGTGTGTGCACTGAATGGACACTCGCAGCCCATCACATACACTGACAGTCCCCAGTCCAGCAACCATTTCTCCGTGGGGGCCCCAGACCTATGCAGGACCCGCTGATGCCAAGCACGAGCCGCAGTGTGTTACAGTAATGCATCTCCACCATATAGAGGACAGGGAGCCTGCCAGTGCGGGGGCACCTGCACGTGCAAAACCTGCTGCAGGGGGAGGGTGGCTATTGCAGGCAGTGAAAACCGGATAAACTTGTGATGGAAATGGAAGGTAAAGGAGGATAAAAGGTCCAAATGTGCATCTCGGCATGCCAAATGCTAGTTATAGCTCACCAGCTAGAAAGAAAGTTGGCACAGTGGTCTATGCACATTTGAGGACTGACAATATTCCCTCTGCAAAGGCCTTGCATCAGTTTTTTGACTTTACATTGAGCTCCAGCCCCTACAAACATCCACGTGAGCTCCACTCAGGGAGTACAGCTCACCAAACGCTAGCGCTTGTGTTCTCCCTGCGAGAGCAGCAAGATCCTGCAAGCTCAGCGCATCACCATGTCAGCATTCACTGCAGCTGCCCCCACCAACAGCTTCATTTTAAAGATGCTTTTAACCAAAGCTGGGGGCCACTGGCCTGTAAATGCCACAACGGTGACCAACAGCCACCTGTAGCACCTTTGACACATAAATAGGAACGTATTTAAAAAATACAGCTATTATAGAGGGGGGAGTAAAAAAAAAAAAAAAATCATCAGCATCATTTCCCAGTTAACAGTAGCAGTGCCATCCAGGCCACAACCCTGTAACACAACAGTGTTAATGTACTTGGTGTCTTAATAAATGCTGCCACAGCCTGTCCACGTGGTCTTGGGCACATAAATTACCTAATCAGGCTTTAGAGGAGGTTTTTCATCACTATCTACCCACATGAAACACATTCACTGGAAGATAGTCCTGCAAGGAAGCAGCCAGAGGAGCATCTCTGCTGCTGGATCCAGCCCAGCTAATATGGATTATACTCACCAGCCACCCGAGCTAAATTCACGGATGCTTGTACGTCTAAGGATCTTGAAAACAGGGTACTAAGTGGGCTACAACGTTTTATTGAAGCTGTGACTAATTTTCCAACTCATAAAGCCCAGTGGGTCTTAGTAGCCCATGCAGGCAGGCCTGTCAAAATGTTTTCATACTATCTGAAAAAACGTAATTGCCAATTGCTTTTTCTGGGGTTGAAATTCAGTATTAAACCCACGTATTACCCAAATACAGTTTCCAAAGGAATTGGGGATTCTAGTAGTCTAATGACTGTCTCCCAGAGTTCATTTTTCACTTTTCCATAATTGGTTTTTCAGTTGCATTTGCATAGAGTACATGTAAAATTCCATAGCCCATTAAGTTAATCACAAAATGAAGCTAATAAGCATGGACACGCAAAGACATACCTAAGCCCAGATCAATTTTTGAAGCGGTGATTTGAAGTTGCAGCAGAATAACTGCTCCTCGAGCCTGCCAATTTGATAGGTAAGAATGTGTTTTAAAGAATTGAAATTTTACACTGCTGAGAATAGCCCGTAGTTATTCAACCTACTCATCTTCTAAGGAAAAATGAAGAAAAAAAATTAACAAAAAGAAAACTCAACACACTTTGAGAAGAGGATTTTAGCAATAGTTCAAGGAATTTAACCAGCAGTTTCCCTTCTGTGTTTCCTTTTCCCCCTCTCCACCCAACAGCATCTCTCCTGCAACAGGCTGAGTGCATTAAAGAATGATGCTCTACAGTGTCCAGCTCTGCACAGCCTCGCACAGGTACCACTCTTAACCACCACATTTCCAGTTACACCTCCACCCAACATAACTCTGAGGAATACCTATATATCACCAGGCTCCTTCAGTTCTCACAAACTGGCTTGGATTTGCGTTTTTCCAGACCCTACAGCCTCTGAGTGACCACACACGCATTGTCACTCTTCATGCTTCATTCCAGCTGGCTCCAAAAACTGCCTACTGATCACAATCAGGTTGTCCAGCTCTGCCCAGGAGGCTGGAGCCATCTCCTAACCCAGCGCAGAAGGTACGCACCTCTCCTGTCCTCAGAAAACAGGAGATTTCCACAGGAAAGCTTCCACTTTGCAGAACCGTTCTGTGCCACCGGCTTCGCATCTGCCTGCCTGGAAGGCTTTGCTCAAGCCTGTTCTTCAAAAACAGGGTTTTTGTTCTGGAAAGCTATGCCTGGGAAAAACAGCCTTTTCCCTCTCTCTTTTGTTGCCTTTTTCTTCTATTTTTTTGCCCTTTTTTTTTTTTAAATAGTGTTTCATCCTGATGCAGAATGGGATTTTTTTTTTTTTTTTTAAAACACACCCTTTCTCCCACGTGAAAAAGGGATTTCCATTTTCTGGCTAGGTCCGTACGCAAGGAGTCAAACAGAATAGATGATGTCAGAGCTTAAGAGCTTTCAGGATGATAGTTTTGTGGTGGCAGAGCTGCTCTCTTTTGAAGCTTAAGGATTTGAACAAAATTATGGGAACGTAGCCAGAGGCTGTTTGTACAGTGTTGGCTTTAGAGGGGTGGGGGCTTGACAAAAGAATGGAAATCATTGCTTTTCTCAGCAATAATATTAAATACATTTGAAGGCATTTTCTCATTTTGCTGTTGATTTGCAGAATGATATGTTATTTAAAACGTATAATATAAACAAAGAATCAAGGTGGTGTTTGATGTAAGGTGCCTTTCCTCTGACAGGAGAAGCACCAAACCATTGACTCAAGTCCTCTGGCTTTTCCTAGGAGGTTCAACAGGATTTGGCACAGGTTTCCTTTTAATGCCATGGCTACTCTTTATTTCTCTGTAGTTATTCTGATATGAAGCCTTAATTGTGGTGGTGGTGTTGTTTTTGTTAATCATGACATCATGGGTGGAAACAGGGCAAAGCAAGCAGCCCCAGAGGGAAATAAAAATCAATCCAAGCTGCTCATTAAAAGGTAAACCGTCAATAATCTTTGTCAGGCCTTTTTATCTTGGGTTTTAGCACAGTGTGATCCCTAAGGCAGCATGTGGTATTGAGATTTAAAATGGCTCCTACTTTTCACATCTCCATCAGGAAGATTAACTCCTTCAACACAGGCTGAAATTACCCTGATTCTAATCAGCACATAAAAATGGTACAGGATTAAAGGGATCATTTTGTAACAGCTTTCCTCTATCTGTGCTGACAGAGAAGGAAAAGATCAGCTTCTGAACTTGATTGAAATTGTGCAAGTCAGAAATATCTCCATAGATAGAGCCTCCACAATGAAAACTCAGATTAAAATCTGACCATTTCATACTTCAAGCATTTATAGAAAAAAAAAAAAAAAATTGAAATGTTAAGAAAACCCCACACATTCAATATTTTACATAAGCAACTGGCTCTTTAGTTTAGGCAAAGGCCATAAAAGTTTATTTGGAAAGCTAACTTATCTAAATACTTTATACCGAGACTAAAAATTTTTCTGTCAATTTTACGGGAACAGAGCCTCTGTAATACAACTTTATGTCTTTGAAATTAGGGTGAATGCCTATCGTATCATTAACATAGGGCTAATTACAGAGGGATGACAGCTCGCTTCAGTAGGAATAGTGGTGTTCCATCCATGTACCACATATTATGAAAAATTAGCTTCATAAAGAAACATTTATTTTGTTTTCCACCACAATGCCTTAAGCAGACTGCCAGCTATCTTTGCCTACACATCCTCCTCCATGGATTTACTGCACTGGATAAAGCACCATTCAAAATCACATATTTTTGTTTTTCTCTTATATGTAAGCCTTGGTTTGAGAACTTAAGGGGTAGGTTATGGAACCATGTGGCTAGTGCGTACACAGACCATGTCTAACCATTACCTCATACTACAAGCAGGGATTTCCATATTAAAAAAAAGGAGCAACAACTACATCTGGATTCCACCCCCTCAGGCCTTCTTGGAATAAGGATCTTGGTACACAGGAAGCAAACACCTATTATTACACAGTGTAACTTGTCTGAACAGTCAAAATATTAGGTCAATAGATCCAATTATAGCCCTGCAAATCAGTTTGCCAGTGGGATGACTCCAGTACGTTGCCTATTTATGAGGAAGCTATTTGAGATCATTGGAAAGATTTCCCTTTCTCTGCCAAGACCCTGCTAACGCGGTACGGCAGCACACCACAAAGGCAGCACAGCCACCTTCGTGGCTCCTGAAGGTACCGTAAGCCTTGAGCGTGCACTCATGTTTTTCATACAAGTACGGAAAAAGTGACCAAAGACAGCCCCTCAAAGCCATCTCCCCTTTCACAAGCTCCCCACAGGGGGAGAGTAGGCCTGTTAAATATAGATGTGTTATTCAAGTGTGATAATAATACCGAATTTTCTAGAAACCCCGGGATCTTTAACAGGGGGAACAGCAGAGGGGAAGTAAACCAAAAACATTTAATTCTCAATTATGAAATACTTTTAAGAAAGTACAAGAAGCCGACGCTTATGCTTTATCATCGTCCTACAGCCAGGTTTTTCTTATGTGACGCTTGAACTCCAGCAGCGAGGTAGGATTAAAAATAAAACCCATCATGAGCACACAAGCTTGTGATAGCAAACCCTAGTTTTGCAATGCAGGTTTAAAGTGATCACACTGAAAAGACAGTAAAACAGCAAAGGAATGCAGCTTATGAGAAGCCTTACAAGAATAGTTGTATATTTATCAGAGGCCTCCCCTGTTCAGAAAAAGCCAAACGAAACAAAACAGCCATATCCATCTACACTGAGGTATGCACTTAGCTTAATCAACACTTTTTATTTTAGCTCATCAGTTTGAATAGAGACCTAAAAGTGTGCTGAATTATTTAGCTTGTTAGTGCTAGATAACGTATTAGGATAATAATCTGCTGTATTTACAATACTGAATAGGTTCTGATTTTCTTCCCTACTTATCTTTGGATGCAAACACTGAAAAAGAAATGCAAAGTTTGATAATGTTTTGTTTGGGACTGGAATGGCCTAATTTAGGAAAATCAGTAACCCAGTTGGTCTAGGTGCTAGGTCCACAGCGGGACGTAGGACACAGCAAGATCCCCAGCAGGCAGTGTCTGGGCAGGTGCCCCAGCCTGGAGCTGGGCACCATCGTTTCCCTGGTGGTACAAAGAGAGGGGCTTAGAAAGTAGGCTCCCCACAGCAGCATGGTGTCAAGCTAGTCAAGAGAAAAACCTCAAAAACCCACCTCCCTTTTGAGCACCAAAAACCTATGTTAAAATAAAACGGTGATGCAAAACTGGGTTTCGCTGTGGTACCTAAACACGCAGGTACTTAAAGTGTCTTTTGATGCAGGCAAGTGGCTCTACCCTTTCTTTTCAAACTGGTGGAGAGGGATGGGTTTGGAAAAGGAAGATGACAGCATTTCTGCAAGAAAGGCTGCTTTTCTGTCCTGAAATGAGAAGACTCACCCTTTTGCAACACATCCTTTTGTAAAGGCAGTGCTCTTGGTCACTTCACATGAGCTACGCTGTCACGAGACACTCGGCAAAAAGGACAAAGGTGGTTCTCAACTGTCACCTAAGAAATTACCTTTAAACCACAAAACCACTTGAAACTAAAGTTATTTTGCCTCATGCTGTGTATTTAGCTGAAAATATTTAGTAGGAGTCAACCACGGACTGATCAAACACGCAAGCACAATCAGCCAGAAAAGGCTACCGGAGGCATGATCCTGGAGCAGCTCCAGATGCATTATGAGAAAAGCCATCAAAGAGATCACATAAAAGTCATAGAATCATCGAATGGTTTGGGTTGGAAGGGACTTTAAAGATCACCTAGTTCCAACACCCCTGCCATCGGCAGAGACACCTTCCACTAGACCAGGTTGCTCAAAGCCCCATCCAACCTGGCCTTGAACACTTCCAGGGATGGCGCATCCACAAC
Source organism: Platalea leucorodia (assembly GCF_965183815.1). Lineage (NCBI taxonomy): Eukaryota > Metazoa > Chordata > Aves > Pelecaniformes > Threskiornithidae > Platalea > Platalea leucorodia. The sequence goes on along the minus strand of NC_138827.1, from coordinate 25,494,688 downwards.
TTCTCTGGGCAACCTGTTCCAGTGCCTCACCACCCTCACAGTGAAGAATTTCTTTCTGTTTAATCTAAATCTACCCTCTTTCAGTTCAAAGCAATTACCCCTTGTCCTAACACTACAAGCCCTTGTAAAGAGTCCCCTTCCAGCTTTCTTGTAGGCCCCCTTCAGGTACTGGAAGGCTGCTATAAGGTCTCCTCAGAGCCTTCTCTTCTCCAGGCTGAACAACCTCAACTCTCTCAACCTGTCTTCACAGGAGAGGTGAATCATGTGAATAAGCCAGCCACCAGAAAATACATATGGTTTTGCTCAGCTTGGCATCTGGGCGTCGCAGCTGTCAAGGGAACAGGAGCACCTGGGACCTCTGGAGCAACAGAGAAGGTGCCAAAAGGAGTTTCCAAACTATAACCATGTTTTCCCTTCTGATTTGCAAGTAGCAAAGCCTGAGCCCCACCACTCAGCCGCCCCTCTGCACTCACAGGGCCAGACAGTTGAGCGGGAAGCTGGTTTGTTTATAACTTGAAAGGCACAACACAGATTTACTGTGATTAACACCAAATTGAACTGCTTGCCTGTTCCTCACCCAGGTCCACTACCTGATCCTCCTACCAAAAGTAGCTAACTAGCTCCAAAGAAGAACAGAAAGAGAAGAAGGAAGAGAAGCCTCAGGTTGTGTTTCTGTTGATGTACATGCATTCAGGAAGAAAGACTGCAGAAGAGACAAGAGTGCTTGGACAAAGTTAAATTACTTGCGTTCAGCTCACTGGAATTTAAGGTATCTAGTGGGAAAGAAATAATCTGTATTAAGTGCACATGGAAGTTGCATTGCCTTTCCCAGCTCCCCTGCTACAGGCACTTTTTGAGCCTCTCCATCCCTGAGGTACAGTTACCTGGCTCCACAGCCGGGCAGCCTGTGATCAGTTCTCCGCGCAGGCACAAACTCAGCGCAGGCTAACCAACACACCCTGTGTTATCAACCACCCTAAGCCACCGTAGTCTCACCACCACAGCTTCATGTGCAGTACTGAGGTAAGCCATGTAAAGGACCTACACATACAAGTGCCACACGAAGGATAAAATGGCGAGTTATTCTAACACACATTGATCTGCGTCACATTTTGGGGTATTAAACATCATATTCAGGCAGAGCCTGATCCAGATCCTCACCTAAGATTAGCTGATATAAATAAAAACATCCTGCCAGGCAATTGAAATCAAACTCTTTGCTACAGTGACTTACATCAACTGAATCCTGGCCCCAGGTACCAGGGTGTTTATGAAAAAGATCTTGGAGGAAATATGAAAATACAAAATTGGTGTGCTACGCTCATTTGCTATAGGCTATGAAAAACTAAAATTGTATGAAAACTGATTCCCAGAACACTTGACACAGTTCAGAAGTACAAGGAAGAATTAGACAGTTCCCTTAGCGATGGCAGGCACTGAATACATTTGATAAAACAGAAGTGCTGTACAGTGTGAAGTGGGAAACCGTAATCTCAGACAGACAGACAAATTCCACTATTGCTAGCTACTGACGCTGTGGAATTCACTTGTTACTAAGATACAGCAATTTTTCTTGTAATGCAGACCTCTGAAAGTGTTCGCATTTCAAGCAAACAGCTAATAAAGGCAGAGATTTTTATCTGTTAATTTAACCTGCAATCTATCTCTGTCTGTGCTATCGTTATGAAATGCAACAATACGAGTGAGCAAATGAATATCTTCACTTTGGCATTTCAGATGAATGTTATGCTGAAAACTGTGTATCTTTGCCTGTGAGATTTCTGGAACACTTGAAGTACTTCCAGCAAGTTATTCCATAAACTATCTACCAGACCATATGCTTGCTGCCTACACGTCTGGGCAGGAAATGTCCAGTAGGAGCCACATCTGAAAGGAGGAAGAAGCAGCAGCCAACAGCGTTCCCATAACTAATCTGCATTTGCAAATGCCACGTTGGAGTTGGCAAATGAAGCATTTCAAGCGCAAATAGCTGTGAAGACATTTGTGCGTAGCACTAAAACTGATGGGTTGATGCTGGGTTTGTTTCTGTTTCATTTTAGTGAAGTTACCTACGTGCTGGTAGAACAAAGCCACTTTCCCAGTTGTTTTTTTGGTTTTGGTTTGGTTTTTTTGTTTGTTTGGGGTTTTTTTTTTGTTTTGTTTTGTTTTGTTTTTTTTAAAAGATCATTCTTACATGGGAAAAGCACATTTCTGTTCTAAATGCTCATTTTGATGCATAGCTACTTACAATAATTGTGCTCAAAAATCACAGCAATTATAAACACTTATCCTGTGAACAATTACAAGCATACTTCTCTAGGCAATATGGTCCTAGAAGTTTAAAGCACATGCATTAAACATGGTTATAAAGTTTATAAAGACATATGTACATGTTGTACATATAAGCATATATAAAATATGTTTGCGTTATGAAGCAATTTTATCTTGAAACTGATTTTAGAATCCATTTATATACGTTTCAAGAAGTCTTCATCTTCTATATATTTATACACTATACTGTGTACAATGTCTGTATTGTATCTGTGCAATTAGTAGATCCCATGCAAGATAATATGTTTTCCAGTAGCAAATCAATATAAAGTAGTCTAAGGCTGGGATAAATCAACACAAAGATGAAATATTACGATCTGGGCTTGCATTTACAGGATATAATTCCCATTTGATGAAATAGTTTCTGAAATGCGTCTCTGTCACTTATCATTAACACTGACCAGACATAACCCCGAGATTATGCTAATATAAGACAACATTCAATTAGCATACAGAGCACTCTCTAATCAAAAGCCCACACAGTATTAGCAAAGTTTGAGCTATTTTTTTTCCCCATTCTGCGCTTCTACTTTGCAAAGAAAATGTTCTGCTTTCACAAAACTTCCTTTTTAAAACGAAGGAGTATCCTTTAGTTGATCAGCAGCCAATAATGTATTCCTGGAGGAGAACTGCCGGACTATATTGACACAATAAGCTTCTCTCTTCACCTACATATTCACCTTCATCCTACCCAATAGGATCATCAATCTAATTAATCTGCAGAAGCATTTTAACCATGAAATGCATGCAGGCTACGTGAGGCTTTCTTTGTTGAACCAAAACATGTTCTTAAAACCACTCAATTCCAAAGGCCTCACTAACAGGTACAGAAAGGCCTCTTTTCCCTCAGGCCCCGGAAGGTTTCCTATGGGGGAACCCCGGGATGGAGCAGACGGCTGAGGCTCAGGGCTCCCGCTCCGGGAGGGAGGCAGGAGCTGACAGCGCAGGTGCAAAGCTCAGCAAGGGCAATCAAAAAAAAAAAAAAAAAAAAAAAATCAGTACAACCCCCCCACCCAATCCCAAATGAGGAGTTATCTCCGGAGGGATATTTTTACAAATTGTCTCTTCCAAAACCACTTCAGTTACCAAAATAATCCACCTACTTTCCCAGAGGACTCTGCTTCCTGCAGCTGTTACTCGTCCCAGGAAGGAGCGCAAGTTTTTCAGCTCTTTGGGAAAAAAAAAAATAACTATTCAGCCAAGCGCTTGCCAGGGGGTCTTGAACTGGGTTTAAAACAACCCCAAAACCTCTGAAGCCATCTTGCAAGTCCAGCCAAGCAGTTTTACAAACCTTCCTAAATAACATTTTCCCCATTTTAACAATGTACATCTCATATCAGTGTTGAAAATAACATCCAATGTATATGTGGATTAGTCAGTTGTGGTTTCACTCAAACATCGGTTTGTCCTGTTGTTTCACAGTGCAGATTTGAAGAGAGCAATCAGGAGGACTGATACACAACGGATTTAAGTGCTTGGGATTTTAAAGTTCACTAAACACAAAAGTAATTAAAAGCTACTCTGTTTCCAGTACCTGATCCAACACATAACCAAGCTGCAGCACAAAACTTGCCTTTTTATCTATGTTTCAAAGTAAACACTTGTGACTGATCCCTGTTTTATCCTCGCCTCCCACATTGCCATATGGCTACGGATGTTTCAAACAGACATTATTCCAATAGCTCATTACTTACCATCTTGTGCTGAAGAAGAAAAGCTACAGACAGTTTTGACAAAAACAGCAATTGCCTAAAAATGTTAAGTATCACAGTCTTGCGTCGTCTTAGACGTTTTTAGTCTGGTAACAAGGATCAGCATTAATGCCACACGTAGAGAGGAGTGAATCAGCACGTCTGCACCAACTTCACTGCGTCCCCAACAGTTTACACTAGCAGAGCCTCTAATCCTTCCTCATTTAATACGGAACAGACATTTCTAATGTGAATTCAGCACACGTCCAGGCTAATTAAAGGCAATACCCTCTCACTTCAGTATGTTTCAGTATTTCCTTTCTTAAGTATCACACAACGGTAAGACTTCAATTCACTCATTGACTGGGGCAAATCTCCTACCATGCTGTGACATGGTCCAGAGGGAAGAAAACCCTCCAGTCTTTCACCTGCAGTTCAGCCATCCTGGGGATCTGCCAACTGCTGAGGGGGTCTTTGACACAGAGAGGCTGAGGTAGGTTTACGTGATCTTTAAACGATTCCCCTTGTGCACCAGTGAAAGATCAGGAGTTTTGGAGAAACGATACTATTGACAGGTCCTGGTTGACTTGCTTTTCTTTGGCAGAAGGAAGGAAATTCAGTAGGGAGCATATTTTGGAGTGAACATGTAGCAGCTCTGAATTTAATGGGTTTCCCTGCGTTACACCCCAAGGCTGATCAGACCTTTCTGGCAATGAGGAGAAAACAGATTTTGTTCCTCCTAGGAAGCAGTAGACTGCTGCAAGCCATCACGTTACTGCGATTCGACTCCTTGTTGGCCGAGCCACACAAAGCAACTGTGCACATACCCTCCCAGATATGCCTCCCTGGTTATGCTCAACATTTTTATGAACGTCTTGAGCAAATACATTTCGCCCTGTAGAACAAAGCTGGCCTGAGAGCCTACACGAGGGCAACTGCACCCTACCAACATGCATTGCCTTTTTAAATTGCAATAACCCAAACCCTTGAAATCAATGTCACTGCAAGCTCAGGACCACAGCAATCTGAGGAGTGTCCCAGGGTACAGGTCTTCAGCCTCACATAGCAAAGACTGCCTTCACGTTGATTTTTTTTAAGTTAGGTAGATTTGGGGAAAGAAAGAAAAGGCTGAGAGGAAGAAGGAAGGGAGAACATGAAATTCGCCCTGTCTCATCTTTCTATGAGATTTTACTATTTTACCACCTGGCCACCTGTTTCATAAGCAGATGGAGAACCAACATTAGTTATTAGCAGAAGGAGGCCCTTCAGCTTACAATTAAGTGGTTCTGATTGTACCCTTTAGAGGTGAAAGTACATGCTAAGTCATGTGTCCATCCATCATTTTTAGAAGTGTCAAATAAGGCACTTAATTAGCTATGAAGCTTGCTAATGAACATCAGGCCAGCTCTCCGCTACTCCTCACCAGCTCAGACCACCTTCCACTTCTGGCCTATCCTGCTCTGATGTGACCCTGAAAACACTGGTCCTTTTGCTATGAGGCGGCACAGACATACTGGGGGCCCTACTTCCACCACACATCAAAATCTGCCAAGAGCCAGCAACGTGATTTCTAGTCCTTTGGCAGGCTTTATTGAAGAGCTCCTCTAGCAACATCTGGCTGACAAGACAGGCAGCTGGCAGGCCACTGCCACGTTATTGATGAGGAATGCCTGGATTTTAAACACAATGTTTGATACTTGAAATATGCCCTAATAACATAACATATTATGGATGTTACATAATATTGTATATATATAAAACATCTTATATACACACACATGTACATACACATGCATGTATATGTATATAAACATGGAAAATAATAATAATAAAAATCAGTGCTTGTGTGTTTAAAGGGCAGAAGGCAAGGCAGACAAGGAAATCCAAGTGCACTACCACAGAGCCAGTCCAACCTCAGTGTACTAGGATGGCAACTCAGGCAACCGGAGTAGATTCAGTCTTTTCTGCCACATCAGAATTAGGGTTATTGAACAAAAGACGACACGAGAATAAATGAGGGTCCTTATTTTTAAGGCACTACAGGAGATATCCCAAATAATGCCTTCAAAATCATACAAGAAGGACTTAAATCAAGATCTATCTGCTTTTGCACGAGAGGTATTTCTCTCGCTAACACCTAGGACTCAAATGTGTTTTGATCATGATAGGACCAGCCAGGCATTTGACTTCAAAGTACACTAAGTGAGAGCCTGCCCTTAGGTTAGATGCTCAGTGAAATTAAATACAGTACTTAATCAGAAGTTAATGTCTGTGACTCCTCAAAAGGTCAGCCTCTTTGTGGGCCCAAGCTCTCCAAGTCAATGGCTTCAGAAGGAAAGACTGCATTCTTCTCATCATGTCTCTGGCATGACTTTCCATCTAAATTAAGAGTTGTTAATGTTTGTTGCGCAGGGTATGGCAGTCCTGCCTAAGACTAAAAACAATTAGAAGAAATTCCACTCCCCCACTTTCTCCCCTCATAGGAGATTTCACCTTCTTTAGAGAAGAAGGTCTGGTTTTGCTGTAACAATTAATCCAAGATAAAGAACAGGCTTCCTTTATTTTAGTCATTTAAAAGCGTTAAAATTGTTTTGTTCTCTATTTTTCAGGATTAAAGTGACATTCTCCCCTGTGATCTAGACTAGTGAGGTTCCTGGGGGTAGGACGATGCCCAGTCTGTGAGAGCCCTGAGTTCAGGTGGGTCTTCAGTGAGGAGGTACAAAAGTAAGCACCTCCAGCAGAAGAGACAGGCAGACTTGAAAGCACACCAAGAGAGGAAGAAACCCAAGGCGCTCTCTCGCTGCTACTAGGACTAGAGAAGCCTTCCCAACTATAGTTTGTTAACATCGCCTGTAGAAAGGAAAGAAAAGCAAAATAATCAAGATCATCAGAAAAAGCTCCCGACCAGGTCAAATTACATTGGGATTAAGGAGGGAGTGGAGTTTTTCCAGGAAGCAGCTCCATCCGCACTTCCCCTAGATGGGGGCAGAGCAATGCTATTTCAAGCTCTCAGGTGCAGCCTTAGTCACATCTGCTTCATTTTTCTGTAATATCAAGTGACATGACCTATGTTTCTCTGCTACTGCATTACAAAGATGGGAAGAAAAGCTGTCTAAAACACTGGCAGACTCCCATGGGAGTCAGAGGCAGAACTTCATAAACTAATGGTATTAAATACGTAGGTTGATAAGAAACTTGTCTTTGACTTAACTGTTGTTCCTGGACTAGAAACCAGGAGAAACCAGCTTCGCTGTATACCAGCTATACTATCACTACTTATCTTCCTGACCTTGTAAAAGCTCAAAACATAATGCATTTGTGCAATTTTGCAACAGCACCTGCTTAACAAAGCCAGCGGTCACAGGGATGCAAGAGGCAGATTACAGGTTGTAGAAAAGGGATTTTGTTTAACAGAAGCACTGAATAAATTTGAGAATTCCTGTCCCTATCAGAAAGCTTTTCTAAATTTGAAGAAGTTCAAAAGTTCACATGAACTCTGTTTCCAGGAGCTATATTGTGGTTACAATTCTGATAATTTTTCTGTTTGAGAATGTGGCTTTTTTTTTTTAATCAGAAATACATAAATACATGTTGCATTAAATTCTTTTCAGTACACTACAAGCCTAAAAAGAAATGGACAAAGATATTGAGGGCTTACTCTTTTTTTTAAAGAACTAAAAAAAAAAATCCAGACAGCAGCCAGCTAATAATCTTATAATAACTTCAGCTCTGCATTTTCTAGCTCTTCTTTTTCTCAGTCACACACCAAGCAGTTTTATATGGCACTTTTTGTACTATGAATTTTAATAAAACCAGCTAAAGAATTGGGAAAGAAGCTAATTTTTCTACATGCCTCTGGCAAACAGGAAGAATTCAAGAATAAGTTAAAAGATATCTTTCTACTACTGAAAATTCATTTTCCATAACAAGACACTGTCATCTTCCTGAGGAGCCTGTAATTCCAAGATAAAGATGAAAAGATGTTGTTTTATCATAATGACAACTATCTGCATCCGTATTTATTTTGTGCTCCGACATCACCGTACAGTTTGTATTGTCATGGTACATTGACAAGTGGGAAAACATTTAGCTATTTCAATAACAAGAGAATAAAGGATAAAGTACCAAAGAGAAATAGCATAGCACAATCATTTCCAAGTATCCCTAGGAAAATATTTGACCCACATAGAGGGAACAGAGAATGGAGTTTGTTTCCCTGCAACTGCTTTTTCCATTTTCCAGTGGCCAGCCCATGCATTTCAATCACCGAGTACTACAGCCTTCTCCATCAGGCAGCCACTTTGCTCCAGCTACATGAATAAAACTAGGACAGAAGCCAGCAAGCATGGGGGGGAAGACCCCAAAAACCAGGCAACTCGTTTCGGATGTCCCAGGTGCCCAGATTCCACCCCACTTGGTGGGTTTAGTGCTACCTGGCCACTGGTTCAACAGCACATGGGAGAATATGGGGCAGCATTTTCAGTCATGGAAACCCTAGAGGCAAATATGTAATTTTGTCAAAAAACCAAACAATAGTGGGTAACTCCTCTCAGTAAATGGCTTAATCATTTTTCTGATAAAATTCAGAGTGGCTGCCTTAGAAATGTCTTACTTGCCTGTTACACTGTTATATACATGTCAGATAGCATTATGTTAGTGGTTTAACTTCCCCCTTGTTTATAAGCTGCGTTGAGGTTATCTTTTCACCTTCTTGTTTAAATAAATTCCAAATGTGTCAGTATCAGTGCCTCTACCACAGATTAATAGAATCAGCCAAAAGGATAGCTGACATTTTTGTTGCCATAGAAACTGGTCATGATGTTACACAGCTTGCCTAGTTCCCATTTGCCATATATCTAGCCAGCTTCTGAACACGGTCCCCTTTTGTTTCACGAGGAATTACATTAAAATATTAAAATATAATTCCATCTTAGTTCAGTCCCCATTCTGTAGCAAAGAGGATTATAGAATATTAAGATACTTCCTAAGGAAAGTGCAAAGTGATGATAATATTGCTGTGTGGCTTATGTGCATTCCAGATTAAAAGAAAAAGAAAATACAAGTGGAGTGATTTATCCCAGAGCCCTATATCCCAGTTATCCTCCATTCAAGTATCTCCATCAGCTTCAAATAAACAGGCTTTTCCTCACTGAACCTCAAAGTGGATGTACTTCAAATACAATTGTACAAGACAAAAAACAAAAATAGACATTAGTGAAGATATTTTTTAATACATCATCAGCATTTTTCTGCATAATGTGTAACCTTCTCAGTGCTATCAGGCTCCCTCTCCACAGAGGCATCGCAGCCTCGAGAGAAAACCACTCACATAGAATTAAGATGTGAAGTTTCAGCACTTAGCGATGCAGTGTGGATGTATATTGTGCCAGGGGGCACTGTACACTTTGAGAAAATGCAAACCAACTCAAGCAAGAACAATATCTAAGGACTCCAAACTGTCATGGCCCTCTTCTACTTCTCCGAGACATACTAATTATTGTTATTTTAGAGGAGCCCATTTGCTGATGTGGGATTAAGGTGAGAAATAGATTTCAGGCAGCTCATTTTCCCCTGCTTTTAATATACATGAAAATCAGAGGGACAGCTGAAGGAGCTGAACTCCGTCGCACCAGGCGCTATGCAAACAGACGGCAGCTCCTGCTCCAAAGGGACTTCTTCCAGCCAGAACAGCAGCATCTGTACATCACTCTGGTCACCCAAAGACATCCAAGCCCATATTCTGGTTACTTTAATTTGCAGGTAAACAACTACGTCACTGTCACCAGTACCAAATCTATGCCAGTCACTGCAATAATCCCAACACTGAGTTTGACCCTTATTTAGATCACTAAACACCATTTTGTTTTGATTTTCACTGTTCAGGTAAGTACATGCCACTCGCTACGGTGGCCATGGGCTTCCCTGAGCTACTCTCAGGTGCTATGGTAATGAGCACAAGTAGACACATAGGATTGCACAGAAAATACTGTGCATTTTCCACACTTTCAAGCAGGGTCATCAAGAGCAGTTTCTCAGGTCTTCCCATTGCCGCAACCATGCAAGAAACTCATGCAGAATTTCTATTTTACTTCACCCAGGAACATGCAAATAGCCACTGACAGATGTCAGATATTAAGCAAAGATTTTGCCCCAAGCAGAGCACTGGATGCTCAAGCTTACATGTGGCACACCACGGCCTTTGACTCTGAAGATATTTATGCACAGCATCAATCTTTTATTCTCCCTGCAGTTCATAATTATGCTCCACTTAGGGCACAGCAAGACTGATCATGTGTTGCTGGCAGCTTTCAGGGGTGGCTGCAGAGGGTCCCACAAAGCAGCCCGGCATCTGCTGAGCAATATCCTTGTTCCCTTCCCTGGGAAGGAAGTAGATGAGATGACCCAAATGCCTTACAGGATTGCAGAACAGCAGAAGAGCTGCAGCAACGTCCCTCTCCATGTCACTCCAACAAGAAGTTAGCCACAAAGGCCAGATGGCAGCTGGTGCTTACATGGTTGTGTGGTGCGGAAATGGAGAAAAACGAGTTCATGTGAAGTCTGTTGGACTTGTAGCCTCTCTGCAGCACTGGGATAGTCCTAAGAGCTGGTAAATGGGATGCAAGGAGATGTAGGAACTATAGGCTCATACCACTGTTAAAAAAAAAGCTAGGCACAGCCCCTGCAAGAAGCACAGCAAGCCACTCTCCCAGCAAACCCAAAAGCCAAAGAGATGCCCATCCTTTTGAGCAGCCCCTGACAGAGAAATGGTGTCAGTTCAACCCCAATCCAGTCTGGAGTTATCCATGTAATTTTTACCCAATCATGCCTTTCAAAATACTCCATTCTCTTCATTTGTACAGAAGAGGACTAAGAGGTAAGATAGGGAATAATGAGGTTTGTTGAACAATGCAAGGTGCAGAGGAAGCTGCTTCTTGTCTTGAATTTCCTGGCTTTGACGATCAGGTTAATTTTGCATGCCTGGTTGCATCAGCATGTTGAGTTATGCAATGTAGCAAGCTGTCGCACTGTACAAAGCATGACGTATCATCTCATTGATGCATGAAATTAAAAAGATGTGGTTTGCTGGGTCACCCACAGATAAACCAAACTTGATTTTCACTCAATCGCCTTTTAATTATATTTAAACCTTGCAAGATAAGGAAAAAATAAAAAAGAAGAAAAGATTGTTCAAATACCTGCTGATCCACTAACAGTAAATAATTCCAGCCAGTCAACGCTAAAAGTAGGTGCAGCAGCGCGGGTATTTTCTTGCTGGTTTTGATGCACTGATGAAGCAGTAGTCATTATGCTTGTTTGTCCCATCCCAGCAAGGCAGGCAGGGAGCACAGCAGCCTTTATGGGGCACCCTGGGATGGCAGGAGGCTGCTGGAGCTGCATAAGCTGTGAGTATTTACCCAAAGCCAACCCACAAGTGGAGCTGGACCATTGGCACCTGCACTAAGGCATGGTTTGGGTCTATTTCCTTACAATGCTGAGGTTGGCAGAGATGTCTGGAGATCCTCCCTGCTCAGGCTGGGTTTTGAGTATCTCCAAGGACAGAGACTCCACAATCTGCCTGGGCAACCAGCAGCTAGCAGAAACAGCAGCAGAAAATAGTTGCTGGGAATGGGACACTGCTTCTTTTAGGCAGAAAGCATCTCTATTCGTAAACCCTGGTTGTGAGGCTCTGGAAGGGAACCATGTGCACCCTAGTGCTGGTCAGAAGAGTTCACATTATCAAATTTACAGTTGCTACCACAAGAGCTTGTTCTTCAGGTATGCCATTTAGCTCTCCCTCCCTTTGCCCAAGAAAGCAAATATTTTAGCATAGTCAGAAGAATCTAAGTATAATCTTTTAAGTCCAAAAACTCATTCTTGCAGCAACAGAGATGGCAGCAGGCCAGCATTCAGCAGAGCAAGCCGCAGAGCAGGGGTATGGGTACTCTGCAGCAGTGGTCTATATAGCCAGAAAAAGCAACCCGCTGTCAGTCACAGCATAAACCATGGTTGCTGTAAGACAGAGTATGACCTCGAAAATCAGCAGTAAAGACAGGAGCAACTAGAAGAGATTAAGAAAATTATGGGAGCCTTAGGAATAAGGCTACTCACCTCATCTCTAGCTTTGGGGAGATTCCCCATGAAACAAGAACAATCATTTAGTGAGACTGCAAAGTATCAAAGTTGCACTCAGCAAACAGAAAAGATGTCATATGTGCCCTGTCCAGGCACCCTGCAAAGACAAGAGCTTGACTTTGAAAAATCTACCGTTGGCTTCACGTGTAGCAGGAACAGGCTGCAGATTTAAAAAGTAATTTAGCAAGTGTGCAATTGAAGGAAGCGTTGAGGGTAGGTTTGGTTTTGGTGGAGGTTTTTTTTCCCCCGCCTGAAAGAAAGCAAGAGAGAAGGAGTAGGCAAAGGGTCAAAGAGAGCAAAAAAGGAAGCTTTTCCAACTCTTTTGGTGGGGAATATTGGACTTTCCCAATAGAGACAGTGGCTGGCAGAACTTACAGTAGATTCATGCATTACCTTCCTGGAATATAAATTATTTGCCCCAGGAAAGGAGAGAAGAAATAAAACTTACCTCAAAAAAATTTATTACTGTAACCTTTTTTAGGGGAGTTTCAGAATCTACTGGGTTCCTCTTCAGGATGAGGGTAGGATGCAAATGGTACCCAACACTGATGTTGCCATAGCAACAACTTGTTGCTGGACATAAAAATAAAAATGCTTTCTGTCACTCCAGGAATATAAATCAATAATTGCCAAGGTAAAATGAGGGTTTGTTCTGCCATATCGTATTCACGTGATTTGTTAATTAAACCCACACCATTAAGGCCTGTGCTCACAGTCAAAGTGTGGTTGTTTCCTGCAGGTGACATGAATCCCTTGGAGCTGGGACAGCACGAGATCTGTGCATCATGTAAATCCCATTTTAACCTGCTCTGTGGAGTTACGTGGTCTACGGTCCACACATTTGCTTCTGCATAGTAGAAATTATGTCTTTGCCATCCATTTTCACGTGTAAGAATGAAGGGTGTTTTTACTTAATCATTAATGCCCTGTTTTGATAGTAACTAAAGCCATTGAGGATGAAAAGAAAACATATAAAAATAATATTATGATGTAGCCTTGTCAAAAATACAGTACACTATATATACTGTATACAATATTCTTCCATTCATATGAAAACCACTGTTCAGACCTGGGCAGCCCATGACCCTTAGCAAAGCCATGTTTTTAGGACTAACAGCAGGCTGCAATATGTTCACAAAGCTACCTCTTACATGCCTATGAATGACAGAGATCCTTGTGAAACTTGAAGTTTGTCCACATATGAATTAGAAACCAGGTTAACTTAAACATCTAGCTTATATGACTTACAGGAATTAAAAAAATAAGTTAAAACATATATGTGTGTGTGTGTGTGTGTATGTATAAAGTAAATAAACCAGTTCAATCTAAGGAAAATAAGAGAAAAAAATAAAAGTAAGAAGCACTATGTAAAGTCAAAACCGCACCACATGAGGTGGCCCTGAGAGGCAGCCCCAGGTCTGAAAGTCTCTCCAGACTGAAGTTACAGCGCGATCCACTCCACCCCAAACTTGTCCACGACAGAGAAGACACAAGAACAGCTTGAAGCTACTGCCACTTGTTCCCACAATTTGTTAGCTTTAACCCCCCTCCCTCCCCCAGACAGAGGTGGCAAATAGCCTTTCCCCCTGTGTCCTCCTAGCAGGTCCTCCATTAATCACCAAGCATTTCCATATCTCAAGTGGAGAACTGGGAGGTTAATGAATATGCAGAAGTCACATCTGCAGCCTAAACATACAAGAATCATTTCAATGAGTCATGTATTTATAGCAAGAAATTTCTATTATTAGAAACATAATTAGGGCCTGAGATTCATATGCACAACTCTAATCTACTTGAATGAAAGAACATGCAAGTACCCCAAAGCAGAATTCCTGTATTCAGATAAAAATACATGGGGTCTTTGGCTGCATGCAATTTTCAATGGGAAAAAGGAAGAAGAAAAGAATCAGGTTTAACGAGTCCAACAGGTAGCTAAAGAAATTAGTTCCCGAAAGTCTTGAACTTGGTTGGCAGCAATGAAATTCAGAGAAAAATTATAGCATCTTTGCCATAACTGATAATCAAGAAAAACAGATTAATGGCTTTCAGAATAAGACAAAGCAATAAAATATGCAGAAACTCATTAATATATCTATTATGTAAAAGGTTGTGAATCATAAGCTTTTGTATTGTTGGAAAAGAAACGTTAAGCAAGAGGTTTGGATTTCAACAAAACACATAAGTAGCATTTAATATGATGCAAGAGCTAGAATATAATAAAATGTATCCCTGTCTTTCAAGAAATTCCTTTATAATGGAACATTTCTCATTTCAATAACTTTAGCTGAGATAAAAAAAATAATCTATCGCATTGAGTATCCACTTTAAGGAAACCTAATAAAATGTTATTTCAAACAATGCTCATTTAGCCGCCTGCTAATGCAAAAGATATCTTCTGTGTCTGTCTCAGCCGTGTTACAGCACTCGTTTTCCTTCCTTTTTAACTTGGAATGACATTAAATTTCACTAATTTTGAATATGGACCTCAAGTGTGGTCACTTCACTTCTGCTGTTTCCACACTAATAAATGCGTTATGAGAGTTTAGAATGAATTACTAGGCAGAGTTTGACTTCTGACTAGGAATCTTATTAAAGCACAGCTTCAGGGAAAGGTTTTTAATGCAGCATAAATCGTTGTGGCAGTTTTTACAGATGGTGTGGCAGTTTCCCCCTTTTATTTTTTCCTGTCCAGTTTCAGATTAAACACGGGGTATTGAGCAGTTTATGCAAAGTAAAGGAACCTGAGTCCTTCCCCTGCTATCCTCCATTTCCCTAACACGCATCTCAGTGTTTCCATCTTCATTTTTAAAGGCTTTTCTAACATTGAACTTTATTGTGCCACCCCGTTATTTTGCACCTTATATATATAAAAATATATTTATTTTCACCATAATGCGGTGCTACCTCATTCCCAGAAACTACAGGTGTTGGAAGCAAGACAGGCATGTAGCAAACAGCTTCACCAGACCACAAGAGCCTACCAAGAAATTCACTTGAGCCGTCTTATAAATCTCCACGTGTTTAGATAGGAAAGCATCTGGGAAAAGGAGTCATAGGTTCATCTTAAAACCTTGTACTTTCCATGGCCAAATCATGTCTAAGTTGATAACTGCAGCAGCTTTCATGCTAATTGGTGACATTTCCTTCGGGACATCACCATTGGTTGTATATTAGTATCAGTGCATGTAAACCGGCTTGTTTTTATTCTTGTGCCGTCTGTCAGCAATAACGAAGGGGAAATTGCTAGGGCTGTCACTGGATTTGCTTTTGTTTTCTCTACAAGTGGTTATTAAACCCATCTTTTTCGTGACACTCCCACCACCTTTGTAAATTTGTTAAGGTATCACTAAGACAACTGCAGCAAAATTAAACAGCACAGCTGAGGAGCAGAGGAATGGTTTGGTGACATCCATATCCACTTCTGTAGCAACACCAAACCACCACAGGGAGGTAATGCAAAGCAAAAGCAGCAGCAAAAAAACAGCAGCCTAGAGAGAAACTCCCCACACCGATCCCCAAGGCCAATGACATGACGAACACGTGTTCTCTTTAGAAAACGCATGATACAAGACTTAAAACAAAAAACATAGAGAATAATCTGGAACTTGGAAAAAAGCAGAGCTGTAGAGACTACAAAATGACAAAGCGACTTTAGTCCTTACTTTCAGGACTTCGATCTTCAACTCAGCTCTCCCCACCACTGTAGCTAAGTGCACCTCTATACCTTTGTGCATTACAGCACAAAAAAGTTACCTCCAACTCACCACCAGTCCTGGCCGTAACTGCAGGGGTGAGGAAGTTATTAACTAGTTCAGTGATTTAACTCTTAAAATCCAGAAAGTAGCTGAACTGCTGCTTATGTAAATACTTTCATCACAGAGCTGATTCATGCAAGTCTGTATGCAAATACTTCCACAGGTCCCCCAGATTAACAGAATTACATACCTGCCCTTGTTTTACAGGACATTTGCATTTCTACATAATTATACTCCAAGAAAGTACATCATTAAAAAAAAAAGAGTACCTCTGTACATTGCAGAGTTGCTCCCACACTCAGCATCCAAATTGTTAACTAATTTAGTCAGAGGATTAAAAAAAAATATCTATTACCACTCCAAATATTTCATAATGGTAGCTCAGTTTTTCTTCTGCCTCACACACCCCAAAGCAAGCTGCTCACAGCCAGTGTTTGCAGGGGGAGCTGGGAAAGTCCTTCTGCTTCAAATGAGGCCCTTGCTCCCAGCTGAGCTCCCCCAGAAGGGCCAGGGGCTGCCCAGGTGTGGCTGAGGACCTGCAATAGCCACAATCCCCACAAAACAAGACTGATTTTCAGCCCCCACAATGAGCTGGCAGGGCTGATGGTTATTATATGCACATGGCTCAGTGGCTTTCTTGCAAATGATGTATGATTGATATCACCTGTATCCTTACCCAAACCATTCACTGTTACCACTTCAACCAACAAATAATCCCCAGAGCTGTGGTTCCTTTGGTGGTCAGGGAAACAGGTTTGTTCCTTCTTTGTAACTCAGTGTGATTTTTTTTAAGGAAACATCTGAGTCCTCTGAACAACTTTGAATAGCTGAGATCCCAGAGAAACCTCGCTTTTTAGTTGGCTGCACAGACCAAGCAATGTTTATTTCTTGGAGAACAAGGCTAGTCCCAGGTCTCATTCCTGCATGGAGCCTGAAGGAGATGCACATCCATGGACCAGCCCTGTCCCGACCCATCCCCTGCCACAACTGAACGTTATAACTGAGGGCAGCTCAGAAACACATCTCCCTGACTGCATTCACGGCATTTCTACATGCATGTGGGCTGCAGGGTGTTTCTGTGCCAGAAGGTGAGCTGAAGAGGTGACACCTACACTCAACACTGATGAGAGGGAAGACTAATAATTGCTGTATCCCTGCAGGGAGTCACTCCCCAGCCCCAAGCCAGCGCCCAGGAAAGCCCAGCTTCTGCCCAGAGCAGCTTCCCCCTACTCAGAGACCTGCTCCTCGTCTGGAGAGCCCGGGTGAGCCAGGGCCACTAAAGCCTGAGCTGATACCTTCACACTGTGTCACTTTATGACAGGCCCTTCTCACAAGCTGCAGCAAAATAATGCTTTTGTGGAAAGACTGAAAATGTTAACAAAGAGTCAGTCGACAGTTTAGCTTGATGTAGATCTCAGAAGGGCTCAGAAGACCACTGGATATAAAGTATGCAAGATGACTTGAGACAACAACCTGCTAACATCTTCCATAATTTAAACAGGGCTGAATAATTTCAGTGATAATAATTTATTCAATGACTTCAGTCCCTTCACTGTCCATAAATTGTCTTTTAATAAGTTACAATGTACACAGATTTATTGTGTCTTTATTCATTTGCCTTTTTTTGGTCTGAAAATTCTTAAGTAATTCAGTTCAGTCAAGCTACGCTAATGAGCTTCATAGCCAAACAAGTCACATGTTCCTGTTTCGGTTCTCTGAAGGCTAAATTGTAACACCAAAAAAGAAAAAGAAATCGGGTTTCTCCCGTGGTTACTGAAAAATTAACTTTCTGCAACTCGGAATCTGGGTTGCTGGCTGCCAGCCTCAGCAGCTCCATCTGGCTCCCTTCCTCCCTGCGATGAGGACCAGGATGACCCAGCAGCCTCTGCACCGCACAGTCCTGCTGTCACTCAGTAATATAGATACACAGGGGCCACACTGGAAGCATTTTCCAGTGGGAAGACAGATTTCCACCATCATCTCATATAATCTCCTGCATTCAGTTGTGCTGAAAGCTCATCTGGTAGCTTCTGCATCAAGCCTGACTTCTGACTGCATGTTTTCTAGAAGGCTGTCCAACCTCAGTACTGACATTTAAAATAGCCAGGGTTTCCAACAAACCTGTATGGAAGCTGTTCAACTGGTAACTGCTTTTTTAGCTACAAAGGCATATGTAACCCAGCCTGGTGATGCCAGGGAAAAAAGAAAATAAAATCAACATAGAATCTACAGGAAGCGGAATAAAAATTATCATTTCCAACCATGTCTTGCCTGGGAAAGTTTTTTTTTCCTCTGAAGGATTTCTAACATGGATATTTAAGGTAAGGACCTAGAATTTATATGCAAGTGTCTAAGTACCTATTCCATTTTTCCAGGGAGCTCAACACCCGCAGCTCATAACACCAAAGGCTGGTTGGTGCTGTCATTGCAGGTTGATCTGTCTTCCTTGGCTGCTGAACTGGGAGAAGCTGCACTTGGAGCTGCACAGGAGGAGCCACTGCTGACACAGTGACTTGCCAAGACATTTGGACTGTTACTACCCCTCCATGTGAATTCCTGGAGGCCACAAACCATGTGATGTGCTTCTTGTCCCTTAAGGTATTACGCTGGCATCTCTATATAAACCTGGTATTGCAAGGTCCTTGAGGGACACAAGTCATTAATGAAAACCTGAAGGCTCCTAAGAGCAAATTAATAGACATATATATTTTATGTATTCATCAAGAAAGGGAAATATGCCTGTGCAGCCATGTCTACAGCTTCTGCTGGAAGCAGGAGACAGATATTACTAGCGGAGACTCAGATCCAGGTATGCCTCCACATTTTTCATCCTGTCAGACACACAGCCTTGTAACACCTTCAACTGTGCAAGTCCCACAGAGAATCCGGCAGGGATTTCAGGTGTGACCGAGCCAGCACAGCCTTGAATGAGAAACACCAGCAGCAGAGCTTGCTCTGTCTCCTTTTCACATCATCTGGAATCACAGTGAGATCCCCTGCACCAAAGCCATGCAACCAGCAGCAATTGCTGTGACTACATGGAAATGACCATTTAGCAAGCAGCAGGATTTTCCCAAACAGCTTAGTTTGGGCCAGCAAACTAATTTCATGCAGAACACTGAACTGCAATCAATAGTATCGGCTACTATCTGTTATCAAGCTGGGGATGGCAGATGGCACAGACATACAGATGATGGCTTTTGGCTTAGAAGTAGCCTGAGAAAGGCTCTTGCCCTTGAACATGCAGATGCTGATGATGGGTTATCCTCAGCATCTTCATGACTTCTTGGTTCACAGATCTTAAGGTCACTTCCTGACCTGTGAAACTCAAATTATATTTCAATACTGAGGGGTAGCTTCAGACTAGGTTTATTTTATCAATAGGCTGTGTGAAATATTTCTTATATCAGCAGTATTGCAGGTAGTCCATGAGCTGGCTGTCTCAGCTCCAGGAACGTTCTGTACCCTTCAGCAGGCTCTGCTGGGACAGCCTCTCTCATAGCTTCTGCACCTACATTTCTGTGTGTGTACTTCTGTCTGCATGGAGCTACACTCGATTCAGTAAGCATGATACACGTTCATACCCAGAAATTGCGTGTCTATAAAGCGATTTCCTACAGTGCCTTCTAATCTGCAATTTTGCCCCATACTGAGGCAGGATGGAGGCAGCGAGTCCATGTGGTCTAGACCCTGGTAAGCTCCAATCAGACCCATTTTGGTAAGAAAAGCACAAAATACCTCATCACTGAGGCTTTCAGGAACCTCCTCCTCTTATCATCTATTCAGATCATCTCTACCAGACCTGCTCTGTTAAAAAGGCTATTCAAGAAGAGAGGAAACCTTGGTCATGATGCTGTGCTTTGAAGGATGGGAACCACAAGAACTGTGGTTCCTAGAGAAGGGAAGAGAATGAGGTCACTGGGATGGAAGAATCATTCTTCAAAAATGGGAAAAGGAGACCACCAGTGCTCCAGTACTTACTGTGGATCGGAAATCATTTCATTTTGACTGAGGCACCAAATACCCCGACATGGGACATCGCACCTTGGCACTGAGAAGAACAGATACGTCTCCCCTCATGCAACAGCTTTATCCCCGAGAAAGCAATCCTGAGTAATCACCACAACTTGTTCCTACAGGAATATTTTGTTTTCCCTTATGGTTTTTCTCTGGGTTGTGTTTTTTTAAAGGAGCCTACCGTCCTGCTCTGTGACTTGTTGCCTCTGGCACATACAGAGACTTTATGCCATGGTTTTAATTTGCATTCCCCAATGAATATATGATTAGCAATTGTATTTATAATTAGTAGTTTTGTCATTTAAAGTTCACCAGTTTTGCAGCCAATTATTGAATAAAAAGCTGTTTATTATTTTCAATATATTATTACTTTATTATGGCTCATTGCTTTAAAATACTTAGTTTAATCCTTCGCAGGTCCTTAAACACAAATATGGCAGCTATTAGCAACCTCTTCAGTCAGGCATAAAATTGTACCCACAGGCCTCATAAACAACGGAGTGCTTTGGAGAGATTAAATCAGTGTATACAGCTGTGAGGGAGGCCATTAGGAAATACATTTTCATTCTGCCTTAGTGTTATTTTGTTTTGCCACTGTGCTCTTGTCAAATCTATCAACTACCTGTGCTCTCCTCTCCATAAATAAGAGATGTCATCTCACCAGGTCCATCCATCAGAAACATTTCAGTCAACGTACAATTACATCCTGCAGTCTCCTGCTAATATACTAATTTCTATCATTTGTATTTCAAACAGGACAAGCCGAATGGCGAAGAGCGGAGCTGTGCAAAGGCCAGAATGATCGATCTCCTCTGCAACCAGCACAAGCGCTGCAGCTCTTAGCAAAGTTTGCATTTATGTAGTATAAAGGCGGAACAGTTGTCATTCCTGCAGAATATTCTCAGGTCCAAACTTGGAAAAAACGTCATTCAGGCCAAGTCTGTAATGCTCCCCTTAGCCTGGCAATCCCCCTTAAAACACAGAGCAAGATGGACTTGTGATGTAAGAACTGCTTGCAGCCTGTTGAGCACAGAGAAGATACCTGGTTTTGCGTGTGCATCTTCGCTGCATGTGTACCAGGTGCATCCCAAACATCCCTCCAGCTGCTTTTGCAGCGCTGCAAAAAAAAGACGTGCTGAAAAATGGGCAAGCCAATGATGACAAGAGTTCAATATTTGTTCTGCTCCAGTAGTGCCTTGTGGAATTCTCCTCCCTATCCCATCCACCAGATTATTTTCCCTAATTCTGTAATCCCCTTGAAATCATCAGGTGAGCCATTTTTCCATTATATTCCTTACTCAGGATTGCCACGAGCTCCCTGCAGAGCCAAAGGTAAGTGTGCTATTTGCTAAAGGACAGAACAATCTCAAACGAGAAGGAACTTGTATGGGAAGTAAAAAATATGACACAATTATCATGTAAATTATAGTGGCTGTTTTAAATCCCCTGCCAGCGAGACATGAGGTTATACCACATGTTTCTGAGGCAAAGAGAGAATTGCTTTCTTGCCTGGAGACAAGAGAGTAATATTAGAACAACAACACCCCACCCCACCCCCCCCAAAAAAAAAACAACAAAAAACAAAGCAAGTCCGTATCTTTGGTGTAAAAAATATTGGCACTACTTGACTATTTCCAATGTAGTGCTTTCTGTATTGATATGCAGAGTTGCAGATCCTGTGGTGCAACATTTGTTGTGAAAATTAAGGTAGCGAAAGCAGCAAAGAAAAACTGTGAAATAACAAAAAAAAAGCACATTGTGCTTATTCTGTTTCAAGCCTGATTAGGCCATGTTACCTAGTTTCTGTTCTCCTGCCTGCTCTGAAACAATGCTGTAAATGAGAGAAAAAGTATTTAAATAAACAATAATATCAAAAGTCCTTTGAAATTAAAAGTAGTATTATTATTGTTGTTGTTGCTGTTATTCTCCTTCCCATATCTGATGCATGGAAAGTGACACTTGCTGGCATGTTTCTCCCGATTTCCATGCCCGGTCCCTGGTGGGACCTGCAGCTCAGTACCACGCATCGCATTCATCTTGATGGACTTACTGGGACTATCTCCTAGGATATAAGTGAGGAACACAATGGCTTTCAAACCTCTTATCTCATCTCTTGCCGTGTTTTCCTTCCTTAACCTTTTCCTGATTTACTGTGGTAAATACTGCACTTAGCCACCCTTGCTCTAATCAGTTGACATTAGATCTAACACCCATCTTTCCTTAATGTAATTTTCTCTTTACAAGCCGACCACATGGCATCAGCCAGGTCTAGTTGGCCATAAGCAGCTTCTCTTTTTAATTACGCACCTTGTCAGCTGCAGAGGGAATTCAAGCAGAAATGGTTTAAATATGCATTATACATAATCCATACTTACAGCTAAAAATAAGTTCCACATATTAAAATATCATCAACTACTTCATCAGTTGTATATTGCATGATACGTTTTCTGTCTACTCCCATTCAGAAGAGCCTGAAGAAAATTAGACTTGTGGCTCAGGATCAAATGCCAACCAATTGCCAAAGCTCAACATCTATCCTTAGGTAGTTAAGGAGCTACAGGGAAAATCCTGATTCAAATCTCTTAAATTTGAAGCCACTCTTAAAATTTGGACTCTGTCTGTGCAGGACACAGAGTCCACAAAATACTGTTTTCCAGATCCTTTGATCTGGAACATCTTGAGCTACATACCAATTTGTGTTCATAACATATTTTTAAGCTTTTTTTTTTGTAAGACACAAAACTGTAGTATCCAGCGAAAAAGACCGCTGTAACTTTGGTGTGTCCCAGTCTAATTTTGCTCATTTCAGACCAACTTAAATCCTTCCTAGCTTTTTTGTTGTTGATCTCTCACCTTCATCCTACATACTCGCTTAAATCAAACATAGCTATGTTCCATCTTGTCAGTCTAAGAATCTCTAGTGAGAAATCTGACCCTAGGTTACTGTCTCCCAGAGAGATCTTCCATGGGATGTCATCAGGAGGTGAAAACAAGTCAACAAGTATTCAATAGTACTCAACAAGTATTCAAGTCAATGATAATTTACAGTATTCCCATACTCTTGTTCCTACATTTGCAGATGGCATTAGTGTGGGTTGTCTCTAAATGACTAAGTGGTAAGAAGGCAGGGATAAAACAGTCACAAACCTGAGTTTTCTAGGTGAAAGATAATAAGAAGGAATAAGTCTTCAGATCTTATGCAGATATACCAATGTTATGCCTCCAGCAGAGATGCCGAGTCAAAAGCTACCGCCTGTTCTTATGGGTGCTATGGTCTTATGGATAAAATATAGGAAAACACACTATTGCTTCAGATCAGCCACCCATCTCTCCCAAAATAACCTCTTCCACTTCTTAAGATGCCACCACTCCGCTTAGAAAGTTTATCTGCAGGAATTGAAAATCTATTAATCAGTATCATCAAATGAGGATATTGCACTGCAATAAGGGAAGAATGAAATCCCATTCCACAACAATGAGTCAATTAACTTTATGCAATTTAAATGAACTTGGCATAGATAATGTTTGGGCAGAGCCAGCCATACTCCCCACCACAAACAACTAGGACTGTTTGCTAAGAAACGCAGCACCCAAGCGAGGCACTCCCTAGAAAACAGTATGATCTGGAAGTGAAAGACTTTGGGCTCTGTTTGTTTAAAATGGCAACAGCTCAGCTTCTCTGGAAGAAACGCAAAATTTCAAATAAAAGGGAATTTAGATGCATTCTGCTAGTGGTTCTGCTTATACAAAGTCAGATGTGCTGAATGCAGCATACCACATGCTGCACTGGGTAGAAACACGTACCTTCTGTAATACTGCTAGTGCAGTGGCAGGTCACTTTTTCCTTTTCTTTTTTCTTTATTGTTTTTTTCCCACAAGCTATTAATGATTTGTGTATTTATTTTAGAAAGGTTGGGCAATAGGTCTTCCCTTGTACCTAAGAAATAAAATCAGTATCTCTAAATCTACATGCTGGGCAGGTCTCATATGGCCATGATATACATGTTGGGCTGCAGAACGGAGGGGAGAATGAAGGAAAAACACTTACCCAGAACAGACACACACAAAAACGTACTGATTTATGAATGCAACACTTGGAAAGTGTTGAGCATGCAAATCAAAGCTGCCTTGGAGCAAGTTCATTTTATAGCACCCACATTTGTACGGCAGGTTAATCACACTGATGCTGACACAGCAACATTGGGGTAACTTTAATAAAGGTTTTGGGATTTCTTTTTTTTTTTTTAAAGGTATAGTTGCAACTCATTCAGGTCCAAAATTTAGATTTGTGAGTGTGAGTTTTAAAAGTTAAAGAAATGGTCAGAAATAAGTGATCAAAATGAGAAAAAAAAATCTAGATGTAGCATTTCCCTGCACTGCTGGATAGCCAAGTCACTGCAGCAGGGCATTAACAGACGAGAAATGCGATGTGAAATCAGTGAATTAAGTAATCAGACTTAAAGACAAGCAGAAAACAGCACAAGTGGTAAAAAATAAAACCATCTTGTAATATCCGTCTGGCATTAGTAATGCAAGATGGTGCATAAAGAGGTAACGATGTTTTCTATGTTGGTGCTTCATATCTTTTTATGTATCTTACAGTATTTTTGTAACATGACAGGTTTCGATTAGGGTCTGCTCAATATTTCCTTGGTAGAAGATAACAAGTCTACACCAGTAATACACATTTTCTATGCTTTACTCTCCATCTTCCACACAACTGTCTCCAAGCTATACTGTGGCAACAAAGCCCATCTACTGACTATAGCTAAGACATTAATGCTACAGGTTCCTTGGACATAGATGAGCAAGAAGTTGTTCAGCAAAGGAGTGCTGATCCCATTAACAAACTGGTAGTATCAAACCCTTATCAGTAACCTATAAGATATTGTAACTGCACAGAATTATTAACAAAAACCATGGTTAATAATATATACGAGCATGCACACACATAGCAGTCGGGACAAAAATCCTGAATAGGCCCTGAATATCAGTCCTAAAGCAGAAATGTCACACAGCTGAGCTAAAGGAGCTGCTACAAGAACTACAATAACCAGTTGGTCTTCCAACCATTACTGGAAGGCATTACCACTTAAACACACAGGGACAAGCTGGTACAACCCCTGAGGACTGAAAATTAGTTCGTGACATATTTTGGAAAGATGTAGTAAATACAAGAAAATGTGTCTTATCTGAGAGGTTAAGACAGGCCTCTTTCTTCTAAGGCACTGAGAATTATCTGATACGGCATCAAAACAGTGAGGGAAGCAAAGAGTTGGAGTTCATGGGAAACTTCAGACTCAGATTTTCCAACCACTGAAACCTCATCAAATATATGCCTACCCGAATCAGGTCACGTTAAGATTCCCAGCTGCTGCATTTTCTTGGTCTCTGCTAATTTAGGTCCTCAATACATCTACAACCTCATTTTCTTTAAAACATTGGTGAAAACAAACCTTGACAGAGTACAATTGCCATTGTCATTCTACAGGCAAGAAAAACACTTGAGGACATGAAGGCAGTAGCTGTCGGTGCCAAGGTGGTGGTGAAGCAAGTCTCATACTCTACACTTGCCAACACACTGATCTTTATCTTATCTACAGTAACATATATTGAACGTGTGGTTTTGTCCAGTTTTGGTCCTACAGTATCTTTGCTAAGACTTCAAGAAAGGAAATGAGATACGCAGGCACAGCATGTGATGAGTATGATTCACCAGTTCAGTCCAATATATAATGTTAGATGTGCTGGGAAACTTCAGGTGACAATGGTTTAGTTACTACATCCAGAGCCACCAATTGCAAAGTTTCCTCATCGTAGTCTCACCGCTGTATCTACATTAGCAAGTAATTTCACACAGCAGAAGTAAATCATTAGATTCAATCTGGTACTGAGGCTTCTACGTCTACACTGTATGTAGTTCAGGCATTCACTGGGGACTAGCTTTAATCTGCTCCCCTCAACCAAACATGCCCACCATGCGTGTGGTTCAAAACTTATCACTGTTTCAGACCTTCTAGCTCCATTAGAGGTTGGGAGGCATTGCCTGGGGCAGTCTGTGCACAGCAAAACAGAGCCGTGAATTCAATCAGCACACAATCAGTGGGGACAAGGAGAGGACTGGCTTCACAGCCATACTACTGCTCTGAATCAAAACCAAAACATAGATTTAGTTGTATTACCTACACTTCAACTAGCAAATCTATAGTGAATAAATTTACTGGTTTTCACTGACTCACTGAGATAGATGTTATGTTTCATTAATGCAGCTACCACAACCATCCATTCATGTTGAAGATACATAAACTGTATAAATTCAAAGTGAAGACCCTGAAAACCGCTAGAAACATGCCCTATGGATGGTATTACATAACTTTGTATTGTACACAGAACTTATGCTTTACATGAGGGGAAAATTAAACTATTCAAGACTTTCCTTGCTATTTGCTGTAAAGCCACAGGTTAGCCAACCACAGCAAGATCCCAGTTGTAGCAGCTATTTTTGGTCTGTTGCTTTGTGTCACGCCTAAGAGGTTTTTCTTTTGCATCAGATGTAGAGATTCTATAGAACAATTTATTATATAGGCTACAGGCCTCGCCAGGATTTCTTTTTAATAAAACCTATCTCTTTCAATTAACTTGATTGGATGTGTTAATGTTGTAGGACTTGATTAATAATCCTGGGAGATAATTGTGCAAAGGTCCACAGGCACTAAAATGTCCATGCAAATAGGGAATGATGGAGGAATTGTAAATGCAATCTATAACACTCAGCACAGTGGCAAGCCCAGAGCTGTCGCTCTGCTCAGCTGCAAAAAACAAACAACCCATATGCCATAAGTATAAACTATCTGGTAGCTCAATCTATCATTTCTCTCATGCAACTGAACAAGTAACAGAATTAACAGTGTAATACCTTACTGAAGGAGTGCTTTCATCCTCTGGCTTTAATTAGAGATTTATAGGAACTAAAGCTCCAACTATAAGCATACTGAAATCCAGATTCATAATCCTTTGCTTTTATCCTGCTCTCCAAACAACGTTGGAGTTACCCAGCAGAGAAGTTGCACCCCAAATAACAGCACTGGCTTTGGTAAGCAGTGATTCCTCTCCTGCGCCATAAGACAGACCAGCACTTGATCGAAACAACCTACAGCGGTAATGCCTTGTGTGAGCCCAGGTCTGGAGGACAATTTCTGCATCTGCTCTTTGTCTTGTTTACAGAGCAGGAAAATTTCCAGAAAAATGACTTTCAGAGAGCTATTTCTTAATCACTGTTCACTTGGATCTGCTCCTGACAAGACATGCAGAATAAAGAGCCTACAGACCAGGTGAGGGATGTAGGGTTGGCTGCCGTCTACTCATCCTCAGGCTTCAATACAATTTGCCAACGCTATTGCAACCCCAGTGATTCCTCCTTCCTGCACTTTGCAAGCTAAGGCATCTTTTCTTACTTGAAGACCTAAGACTTAGAAAACAGAGAGACAGGAAAAAGCTATGCTAGGACCAGTGCTGGGCCTTTCTGGAGAGAATCTTCTTACCTTAACTAGGGAACTATTACAACTTTCCCTTCATTTCCCAGGTTTAGGGGTTTGGTGAATATAAATTAACCCAGTGGCCAGACGGGCTCAGTAGAGCTACCACTGCATTTCAGTGCACGAACACCTGCAGCAGACAGCCACATTTTCATCTCCAGTCACATCTCCAACTCCCATTGTGTATCATGGTCATAATCTCACAGATAAAGCGATAAAATATTTACAACTAGAAGGCTGCTAAATTTACTCCCCAGTGCCTGCATACATTTTTTGCACAGCAAGTCCTTTCTGGCTTAAATTCTGCATGTTAAACCTTAATTACTGCTGTCTGACAAAGTGAGAAATTGGACAGGAAATACAATTTTGAAAAGCATCAAAGTGACAGAGGTGACTAACAACCATTTTCAAAAGCAACTTTAGGCAAGATCTCAAATAAAACAGTTCATAAATTGTTTTTCTTGAGATGGAGCTCATTGTGCTAGTTGAACTACAAGGTGCAGAAACCTAAAAGTGACCAGGACTGGGACGCGCTGTGACAGGAGGATGTCACTCACGCCTATCGTGTGGCAACAAGCATAGACCATGCCAGGCAATGCCATCAGGAAGCCATGTAACCCATTAGCCATCTTCACAAATGCATCTCAGATTATTTGCTAATCTGATGCACAAACTCCTCACCAAGCTGCTAACTCCCTTGAACAGCCCAGTGACGCTGTAAGCTTTGCAGAAAGAGGAGCTGCAAACGAATTCTGGCTACATCTATGCTCTGGTTCAGAAAGATGTTAATTCTGCACCTGGACTGCAGCAAAACTGTACAGCTGCTGGAAAAGTTACCTTGGAAGAGTTATCAACCCATCTTCTGCCTAACCCAGGACATACACATGAGCTTCTCCCCATTCCCCCAGCGAGCAGAAGGCAGCAATGCGCTGGGCACGGGGCTGAGGAACAGCAGCCCGCAGGCTACTCACTGTGCCATGTGTCTGCCACAAGCAAATCGGCTTTTGCCATTTGCTTCCTCACCTGTATTCCCACGTTGTGGGTCCATGGACCAGTCAGGAAGACAGAAGTGACCTACACCTATCCATGAGACATAAATGGCCTACAAATTTCCACTTCTGCCTGCTTCTCTTTTACACTCTCTGGCTGAATAAAGGGTGCTGCGAAGCCCCATGAAGCCAGGCACTAAAGGTGGTGGCTGCTGGACCTCACTTGCAGAACGGAGCTGCCCTTCCATCAGCAGACATAGGGGATTTCACACTGAAGTTTATTTTCTTTCCCCATTCCAGTTTGCATTTCCTGCAGTTGTGACTGTGGGGATATTAAAGAAACTGCTCTGGGAATAATTTTTAGTAGTCAGGGAAGTCCATTTACCTCCTACAAAAAAGCAGATGAAATGCTGCTGTTCTTTTTATTTATTTCAATTCACTGTAGGCAGACAGCACACATCGAAAACCGTAACCTAACAAAGACGCCGAGGGACAAAATGGAAACTGAGATATAAAGGCTGGGTTACAACTTTTCTTATTTTTATCCCTCAATCTTCCATAGCAACTCCCTAAACCTTCATGTTGTACCTCAAAATCCTAAACATAAAGTAACACAATCCTTGCTTACCCCCAAAAGCCACGTCCCCGAGCAGAACAAAATCTAGGGGGCTTATTTCTTAGACAACGCAGCTGGGGTTATTTCACAACCCTGTCCTTTGGAGAAAGCTAAAGGAAGACTCATCACCCATATGCTGAAAGACAGGATTTACCTACCGTAATTGCAAAAGACCGTATCTCCACCGATGACAATAGACAGTATATAATGCTCCAGTGAAGTGAGATGAATTGAACTCTCCCTTGGTAACAGGCCCTTAACTAGGGTCATTAATCACCTAAGTATCCCAAGCACATCCACTGCCAAGAGGGGACTTTCTGACAGAAAGAAATCCAACTCCTACTGCCAACGGGTTAAAGCGAGGGAGGAAAAAAACCCTTCATAAAAAAGAGGGCCTTCCCCTTAGGAAGTCAGCAGGAGCCACAGCCTCAGAAACAGACCTTATAATTGAATGTTTTCACTCTGATTTAGAAGAGTGCTTCTCCTACCTATAGTTACAAGCTTGCTTCAGATTGTACAAATTGCCTACAACTATTGGCCCACAT
Organism: Platalea leucorodia; assembly: GCF_965183815.1. Taxonomy (NCBI): domain Eukaryota; kingdom Metazoa; phylum Chordata; class Aves; order Pelecaniformes; family Threskiornithidae; genus Platalea; species Platalea leucorodia. Next base: position 25,465,076 of record NC_138827.1, on the reverse strand, counting down.
GTCTTTCCCTCCTAATAGAAGGTAAGGCTATACTGACCCAGAAAAATACATAGCAAAAATGCAAAAACTCCGGGGAAAAAAGGAATCTTGGGAAATTCAGCATGTGATTTTTTGAAATTAGAAAATAAGAGATTTGTTGAAACACCACTTTTGAAGGAAAAATAATTTTTAATTAATCAACTGGTTTTGGAAATAATAATAATCACTTAATACTGACTTTTAAAAAATCATTATCGCTGATTTCAATTCACTTACCATTTAGACATACATACAAATTATTATTAAAATAGCTTGAAAAGAAATATTTCACTCAGTTGACTTCTTTCTTTCTAAAATTTTATTTTCCTTTTCAGTTAATGAAAATATTCCAGGCTTCAGCTTTTTGACCACCTTATAACATTTTCAAAATTCCTACTTTTTCCCATGGCTGGACAAATTATTTTCTATCTCACTAAGATCTTACAGTTTTCTAATTTTAAAACTTTAAAATGCAGATTTCACTACAGTGAAAAGCAATATAGTGTGCTTCACTTAAGGTCGGTCTAGGTACTCTCACCATGTATAAGCACACCACTATGCTAAAACATCCCATTTTTTTAGCAAGAAAGATCTTATGGGTGGAAACCAGGGAAACAGCACGAATAACAGGCGATTACAGCAAGGTAGAGGTCATGGCCACAGGTATAAGTTTACAATCACATTGATGCCAACTTTTTTGTAATGCGAGACCTGATTTTAGTCAACTCAGAGAGTAATGTGGGAGTTGTTCTGGATTAGGTATTTCTAGAGCCTCAGAGGTAAAGGACTTCAGCCTCTTAGGCGATGACTTGACTTTAGTCAGATATACTTTCATCTCTCCTGTCAGAATTGTGGCAATACAACCTACCCACAAATGAAACCATCAGCCCAAAGCGAGCTGGAGGAGAGCATGGCAGCAGATCTGCTGGGAACTCAACACGCAGGAAGCTCTCTGCCCATCTGCTCTGCTGCACGTCCCACGACACACCAAATCCCATCCAAGGTCTTCCTCTCAGCTTCAGACCACTCAATGGCCAAAGCTCAATTCAACACCTCCTAGATACAAACTCATCAATTTGGTTGAAAACTTGTCTGTCAGAAGGACGTCATCAAAGCACACAGACTTTCAGAGAGTTGGTTAGGGAGGGAAAGGCGTCTCTCTGTGCACGACTGGCACGACTTCTTGTTCTGCTGGAAACCCTCGATATCTCAGCACAAAGTATGACCCTGTGATGAACAGCACAGAAAAAAGCACGTTCTCCATGGATTTGGTCATCAGAAAATTATGACACATACTCACTGAAAGTACTAATGGAAACATGTGCTTGTTCTTGAAATTAAGAGTTAGGGTGTTAGAGAAATATTTAAATTTCAGCCCAGGACCAGCTAAATGGCTTTAGATAATACATCGTATTTTAATCTAACAAAGGCTTCATTGATTATCCCGAAATCCAGAATTAGCTAGATGCATTCCATCTGACTCACTTGTCCTGTATTGTAAAATAATGATGTAATTTGTAATAAATTACTAACACCGAGTTTCAGCAGTGACAAATTGTTTACTTAATTCAATAAAATAGTGTCACTTTTGTAAAGTGCATAATATTAGAGAACTCAGCTGGTTGTGAACTGCAGGTTATGAAGAAAAACATTCATGTCAGTCCAAAGTACAGAAGAAATAAGATCTGAAGCAAACTAACTGCATTCCCTCAGATTACTCTTTTGCACTTCAGTGTCACTCTCAATTTAATTTTTTTCATGAAATCAGCCAGCCTGGAATAGGCAGGATCATTCTCGCTCACTGAGTCTAATATGACATGACTAACAAAAGCAGACACGATATGTCATAGCAATGAATGACTCATCAGACTGGGAAATTCAAAAAAATACCATTTTCCAAGATACAATTTTTGACCTTTACACTCTGCCCCGACTTATTGTACACAGACATTTTAGAAACATCTATGAGAGCAAGAGACAATAAAACTTGCCAAAGGAAAGAAAAGGATGGGGGAAAGGGATAGTATTTACCCACCTTTGGCAATTTTTTTACGAGAGACAGTCATCAAGGAAAGCGAAATCTCAGCCTTCCTGCATATTTGGCCAGAAATTCCTCCATTACAAATCCTTCCTCTGCTGTCAGCTGTTCTGGGGCCCAGGATAAGTGATTTATCCTTGTTACCTTACTTTCTCCATCTCTATAATGAGGACAAAGACAATTGTCTATGCTACACGGTTTCTGTGACAATTCATTAGTTAATGTCTGTAAAGTGCTTTGAAGATATGAAGCATTATTACTGATATGTTTTGCACTAATTTTTATGTACTCAGTCAACATACTGTCCGCACATCACTGCAGAAGAACCCTAATTGTGCTAAAAGGAAAGAATTATCACAGCTTGTCCTGGTGTAGCCAACTTAGGCAAAGATTAAGAAAAAGGGAGATGATTAATTTATTTTTACTTTTTCAGACTGATTTGGATTCTAGTGGTGATTAAAGAACAAATCTTGCTGCATATGTGCTTCCACATGAAGCCATTCTGAAATCAATAAGGTTCTTGATCTGTTTACTCAAATACTACAGGACAGAAAATTAGGACCTAAGTCATTTTCCAGATTCCTTGTTGTAGTAATTTATACTTTATTTTTTCTTCCACAACTTAAATCTATGAAATCTGCTTTAAAAATAACATTGAGAAAAATTTGGTGGGAATAAGAGATAGCAAATTGAATTAGATTATTAGAATAATAGGCAGTAAATAGCCTACACATGACATATTTTAATTTACATTCATAGAATAGAATTGTATTTTTCAGATGATCAAAGCATTTCTTTGATTATGTATATTTTCAAGCAATGAAACCAATTTTCATTTAAACCAGTATTTGAAAACAAAAAAATCAACCAATCTCTGTTGTACATAAATCTGCTCTTCTTTCCCCCAGTGGACCTGCCATGCAGTACACTTTATTTTTCCTTGTACTATGGGGTAGCTAGAAGAAGAAGCTGCCAGACAGCTTGGAAGTCATATCTGAAGAGATGAGAGAAGACTGTTAAAAGATAGAAAGGAAATGAGGAAAGATCTGAATGCCAGAACGAATACAGGATCTGTGTGTGTCAGTGAAAACAAAGATGAACAGAAGATCAGGGGAAGCAGTGTTGAGCCCATCAAGAAAAGCAAGGCAGGAAACCAAAGCCTGAAAATAATAAGATGAAAAAGGAGCAATGACAAATCTGTGCTGTGTCAAGTAAAAAATAGGAAGGAAAGAGGTAATAGTGCAAAGATTATTAGGAAACCTGAAGAAATCGATGATGAATTTTCTTCCATCATTTGGCTCTCAAACCTGTCTGAAATGTCCAAGAAACGAGATTTGCCCATCACAGAAAAAGGAAACACTGGAAAGAAGGAACATGAGTAGTGGGAATATGTAACACAGTTACTACTGGAACATGGATGTGCTTGGATACCATCTTCAGACCAAGGAAGCACCACTGAGAGGGAAGAGCACAGCTGTGCTGTTGCTTTGGGAAAAGTGTCAGACCTCATTCTCCAGGCTGCCACATCCCCTACCGTCCATGGCCCACCTCACCTGAAGCTTTTATTTTGGATAGTGAAATAGGATGCCACCCATGAAGCTCAGTTTAGGGTCCTCCCCTGGTTTTGAGTTCCCTGTGAAGTTCCCCATTAGAAGCAAGTCTAATGGCCACTCTGCATTCACCCCAAGGGCCCCAGCTGACCAGGGAAAAACACATCACAATTCCTTCTCCTCTCCTGCCTTCTTCTAAAACCCAATCTTCTAGAAACATCTTAAACACCAGTGCCATGGGAGGCTGAGGCGGCTTTGCAAGCCTTCTGAAAACCCCCTCACTTGGCTACAACATCTACAGATGCACTGAAGCTTCAAGACTTGAAGAAGACACAACCAAAAAGCAGCGCCAGCCCTGCTAGCTGCCTCTTCACAGTGCTGTCACACTTTCCTCCCTGTACCGGCAAAACAGCAGCTCCATGAGATGCAAAGTTGTTAATGCGCCACAGACTTAGTCCCGAGGAAATGCAAACTCAGTAACAGTTAACGTTGCCATAACCCAACATTAATCTACGTACCTAGAAAGCAGATAATGCTCAGCTTAACTTTTACTCAAGTGCACAGCACCATTCAAGGTAGGGAGCTTTGGGGGAGAAGATAGCGCATGAAAAGAGGCACACTGTTCACACTTCTATGCTGCCTGCAAAAAAACTCTGCTTTTTCTCTCCTTTCCTGTGTGAATTGAGAAAAATATTTGAACCATTAGTATTAGTTCAGCCGACTGAACTTGAGTGTATTAGGTCCATTCCTACATATGAGTTTATACGCAGATACTTTCTAGGCTTATCTGTTTCAAGCTAGTAAAAAACAGAAGAAGAAATTCTAATTCTATCCATATATATTAAACCAGATTCTAATTTTTCCCACAGAAATTTGATTTTTAGGAAATCATAAGGAAAGAATTCACAGTAAGAGCGCTTTTCAATAAATCATCATTAATTATACATGCACACTAAGTGCATCAAACAAGTTTGGGCACACAATTAGGTAACTAATTACACTGACTCTGCAATTCCATACTTAAATGGACTTACCTGCCCCCAGATCCACCTGATCATTTCTGGGGGTTTATTTAGTTGCACAATGGTTTCTTTGCTATTAAGCACCAACTGTTGAAAATTTTTAAGCAACTGCACTTGCATGCCTTATTAATCATGTAATTGCCATCATTATTTGGACACCTTTTTGATAATTTAGCCTTTGCAATGCTTCAATTGTAAGAAAGGCATATGGGAGAACTGAGAAGTGAGTGTCGCAGCCATGCATAATTGGGTAGGTGCTCATCTTATATGGTGCATAACATCCTCAGCTCTGACAGAACCCATAAGGAATTAAATTGTTCAGCAGCTCTCAGAGGATGCTGAACACCTCTCAGGATCTGCCCCCTTATAACTCACCAAACACTGAAAATCACTACGGTTTCATAACAGGGACATCAAAGTTCAGTCTATTGCTCAGTACTAGTGCACACACCTTGCCATTTACACCAATATGATTATCACTCCTCCTGCAGATTTGGAAAAAACTGGTATGGCCCCAACACTAGCTCTTCCCTAGTTAGATTCTGCCTGTGCCTTCCCAAACATCTTAAGCTGAACAGAACAAAGCCCATCTTGTTCTGGCATGAGCATGTTTGGGCAGGGATCAGTGTATACGATAACGGCCATTCAGATCCATACGTGATTTCAGCACGGTTATCCTCTGGACAGATAATCAATGGTTGTGTATAACCAGTATTTTACTTGTGCTGTATCTTACTGTGTGTTACACATTTCTGAGCATACACATAACATAATGTGTGTACAGAGGGAACATATACAAGGAAAAGTAACCTTATACAAACTTTCTCCATACTCAAACCTGTTTCAAAGATGAAAAGGAGCCATTAACTTTTATTTCTTCCTCACCATTCCTCTTTCGTTCAAAGCTCCAGCAAAGCTAAAAGCTGAAGAGCAGAAATAAGGGAAAAGCAACATCTGTCTTGGTGGCACTTCCAATTTAGCTCTGAAGACTCAAGAATTTCAAATTAGGTTTGAGAAACCACCACCATTGTCTGTGGATCTGCGATTACTCAAATGTAACGCAAAAATTCTGACAAAGTTTTTCCACCTCTGTGTTGAAATCTCATAGAAACTTTCCAACATTAGGCTGAAAAGGTGGCTACTTCAGAAAAGTATTAAAGTAAAATTGCAAACTTTTGCATTATGCTTGCATTGGACACAGGCTGCTACAAATACCTGAGACCACTTCTGATGTTACGTGCACAATATCAGAAGCTCTGTGTGTCAAAATTAATGTCTTGTAGTGACAAAGTCAACAATGGGATTTCTTCAGATATTAGGTGTTTACCAGCAGCGTAAAGGGCACGCTACCCTTTTTATTGCCTATTTAGAGGAACCGATTAATGTTTTCACCAGCCCCCATGTGCAAATTCCACCGAATACAGTGCAATTTGCATATGTGTGTATGTGAGAGGAAATACTTGTGAAAGATTCAAAGAGCAGCATGTCAGTCTAGTATCTAGAGCGTTTTTTTCTAGCCGGCTAGCATTTGGGGCTCATCTCTGCCTTACTTTGCAACAACTAAAACTATTTCCTACTGATAGAGCAGTTTAAGAGTTTATTCTCCCTGATGGATGCGATAAATTTAGCAGCTTCAAACCTTTTAAAAATATTAAAGGTTTTATGGCTAGATGTGTGACAGCCTTGATTAATCCTGTGCAGACAGCAAGAGTCAACCTGCGTGGGTCTCTGCATTCAGGACTTTCAGAGTTCTAAGAGTTCTCTTTGATAAAGGTAAAGAAGCTTTATAAAATATGGCTTGTGACATGCAAAACTGGGAGAGAATTTTAATGCTGCAGTAGATGCTATAGTTGCTAGAAATTCAAAAAAAGGGCTTGTATGACTGAAAACTTTCGGTCTGGAAAAAGAAACTAGAAGAAGAGAAAGGATGAGTCGAAATGGTGTTGGTGGGTCTACGCAAGCATAGCTTAATGTGTACCTACGTAATTTGTCACCTAAAATTTAATGATTCTTCAATGCAAAAAATAATTCTAAAATAAAATCAGTCTCTAGGGTTCTCAGGAGTCTATTAGATGGTTATCAGATAAACGACACATTAATTGAAAGCGATAACATGGAAAATCTTGCTCTTTGGATCATAAAAATAACTCCTCAGTACACACATGCAATACAAGTGGGTGATGATGTATTACTGTGGTGTGCCTGATACATGGACCCACAGCACCACAGCCAGCTGGAACACGTGTAAAGGAAGTCAAACATCCATACAATGTCAAAGCAATGACTCTTCAAAAGCATGGGAAGGCTGGTGCTTTCACAGCAGGCAACTCGACGCTGCAAAAAGAAGTGCTGGAGCGGCACTAAGGCAGGTGGGATGCTTTTAACCAAGGTTAGAAATCAGGCCAGCTTCCTGCATCAGTGTTTGCTGTTAGCAGTTGTCTTGAGAGCAATTTTAAGAAAATGTACTTCCTTAACTGAGTTAAACACATATCTGCCCCATCCCATTCTTGGCAGAGGAAGGCAGGAACATTTGCTTTTGGAGCAGAGCAGGAACTAACTTCCTCGGTCTGATACAAACCCTGAAAGTAGGAGCATGCTCAGGATTTATTTCACACCTAGTTACCTCAAAGGCATCTCACTCTTATTTTGGTACCTGTGCTATATCTTTATGCTGGATAGCTAAAATAACAAGAAATTATTCCATGGTTTTAAATTCAGAAATTAAAAAATAAATTTAAAAAGAGTGGGAGATACCTGCCTCAGAGAGACCACAGGGCAGGTTGCTATACTCCAGGTCCAGCTTGATTGTGATGACAAATGGCAGAGGAAGCCTTCTTGTTCACCCAAACAAAGATCAGCTACTATCGTTTTCAAGTTTCCATAGCAATGTGATAGTCCAGCATAAGCAGAGCTCGGGGGAGTATGGAGAAACAATACAATTCAATTATCTCCATCATTTCAAATGGCTGATTAGGGGAGCCTTAGGAAGCTATCCCACTTTCAAGAGAAGAGAAATAATCTCTTTATCTTTGGGTTTTTAACTCTGTCAAAGATGGCCTAAATTAGGGAGTGACAACTTGCAAAGCAGGAACATATTCTCTTCTTAAATCAGGTCTGGAAATGCCGTGAGATGAACTCCGATAATGCAGCCTGCAAGCCCTGGGAGCCAAAGCTGTGCAAAATTGTTTAATATGGTCAAATCCTTTAATCCTCATATCTGCTGATGCAGAAAACAGAGTATTTCTGCCATTTACTACCAGAAACATTATTTTCAAACTCCATAAATGTTGCCTGAAGATCTTATGCAGTGGAGACAGCAGAGGCCTGCATTTCCTTTGCTGGACAATTTTGATTCTAATTTATTTAGGCACAAAGCAATACACATAAATGAACAACCGTTGATTTTTTCTTCATCTTCTTCAACGATTTATTTCAAGAACAACTCTACGCCTTTTCATCTTATTCTTTACTATCTGTGAAGTTCAAGAACTTGAATGCCCTGAAAAACTTAGGAATTGATCAGACTTGTAATGAAAAAGGATATCTCTCTCTCTCCCATAACACAGGAAAATAAAATATCGTTAACTCTGCAGGGCAGTACACTGAAGACTGATCAATCCCTCTCTTTTCAAACCATCCCATAACACAAGAGCAAAGGGGTCAGTCGATAATTGCCAGTAAATTTGGAATGAATAAAAGGAAATACTTGTTCACACAGCCAGCCTGAAGAATTTCCTATCTCGGAAGGCCATCAAGTCAAATGCTCCAGCTAGATTTTAAAGAGGCAAGAGGATTTTTGTGAGCAATGATTTCTGCACCGAGGGATGGGATAGAGGGCACAGCACCCAAGGGAGATAAGAGAGCAATAAGGTAACGATGATTACATTTCATGCTTCAAAGCACGAAACAACAGGAGTCAGGAAGGATGCCCACACCCCACGCTGCGCTCGTTGGCGAGATGAGTTAGCTGTAGCTGGAGGTACGTCCTGCTCAGACACGAGCACTGGGCTTCACAAGGTCAATTTAGTTTGTGCCCAGAAATCAACATCTTCAAGAATGTGCCGCAATCAGCGGAGGATCCTCACAGCAACATCCCATTTTCCCAACACAGAAAATGGTCAGATGTTTTGGGGCTCACGGCACTGTAAGGGGTTTGGGGAGGTCCTGCTTCAAACTCCCACTCCACGCCAACCAGGCTGTGTCACCCCTGTGGTCTGCTCCACAGGGCGCATCCTGCACTCCTGCCCTACGCTGCTGCTTTTGAACCCTCTTCCAGCACAGCGTACAGGTCATAAAAGATATCGGTGGGCACAGGTAACAAGCCAGTCTCTACGGGCAGCTTGTATTCAGCCACACTTCAAATTCTTTTGAGCAAGCAGTATCCAAGAGGCAGGAGGGTTTGCACTGCACCTTTCAGGGACATGGCTCCCGGACTGGCCCGCGGACCAACCTGCCACACTGACAGGCATGTCTTTGTGCTTTCCACCGTGATAAAGCTGCTGGTGATAACACAGCATTTAATCCATCCTTAAACAGCAACAGCGCTTTATGCCTTTGAAAACTCTTCTCTGCCATCGCTACTGAAGGCAACGAGTTCCTTCATTACAGATGTTTGGGGTGATTCTTGCAGGTGATCAAACAAAATCCTACAAAAGAACTGTTTATTTGCTGTCAGCCAGCTCCATATCAGAAGCAGCCTGGCCTATTAACAAGGCAGTAGCAGCATTTGCTTCAGAGACCAGAGCCGAGATATCGTCGTGCAGGAAGAAGTACATAATTTGTCCAGATGCAGCGAGGAACCGAATGACTAATTCATGAAAGTGCGACTGATTTTGATGAATCAATGCATTACAGGATCCAAGGGAGGAGGGGGAGGTGCCGGGCATTTTACAGGCTCAACTACAGGATCACACTTTGATCTCAGAAACAAAGACAACCTTCTTCTGTATCAGAAGGCAAGCCCTGATTTTTTTCAGCCAAAAAAGTGGCTTCACTCTTTTAACAAACAAACATCCCCTGTCCGTCCATTTTGCAAGGCCCAGATGCTGCAAATTCAACTCTCTTGGGTAACCTCATTCCAATCAGTTAAAACACACGATTTTTAAGAATTTTGCCAGGGACTGATTTAGAATCTGCCCCCAACTGGCACCAAAACCAGTTTTGATGGGAAAAAATACCTACAAATCCGAAAAAATAATGTTAGTTGTTAACATATTCCCATCCCTAAATTGTTAGGGTTTAAAACAACCTGTTTCAGAAGGAAGCATCTGAAAAGGAGAAATATACATTTATATTTTAATGGAAAAAAAAAACAATTTTCTACAGCAAGAAAAGATAAATGAGAAATGCTGCCATTTAAGTAAAAAGGAACAAGAAAATCTTTGCTTTCCCTGTACTTCTATTACAGATAAGTGGGAAAGCAAATACATTACTAGCTTCACGTTTCAATCACTCATTGTCTATCAAATTTCATAATATGCACTTCCTAGCTGTTCTCTCTTTTTGCAGATCATGAGCAAAACTGAGACATTGCCTGGTTAAAGCTAATTCAAAATCCATTCTCTACTGGGATACACATACATTTCTGTGTATATTAGGACAGGGAAAGTTTATGGCGGGTGATTGACTCCAAGGCTGATTTAACATTTGCGATCAGGCAGAAATGCACATTCACAAATACACTAAGACTAGCAAATCACTCCCTGATTTCTATTCCCCAGGCACCAGCCTGCAAGGAAAACTATTTATGTTTTTTCCTCATATTGATTGTATACAAAGTAGTAGTAAACAAACTCTGATTCTCTGCACTGTATTCTCCATTGTGCCAACCATATGGGAAATCATTAGCTTTGACCTTTTGGAGGAAAGGACAGAAGGAGAGGTGGATTTATCAAAAAAGATATTTTACTCCAAGCCTTAGCTCTTTAGGCCTCTGAATAGATTTTCATGACCCAACAAGGCTTTCAAGTACCTGTGGCACTTAAAATGCTCACCTCTACTGAAGGTGAGAGCAAGAGTTTACGCAGGTTTGGCGTGCATCTTCTCCTCTTGCGAAAGACAATGCGGTCAAGGGAGAAAATCAATCTCTGCTCTAAAGCACAATCATGATTTCAAATAAGACAGATGGCTGAGCAATTGAGTGCATGTATTTCAAAACCTGCCCTTTGATATCTCCTGATTATTTAACCTGGAGATTTGAAGGAAAGAAGTCAGAGAAAACCCGCATGCAATAAAAAGAAATAATTATTTTCTTATTCCTAGGCACACCAAACGCTCACAGAAGGCTAAGGGACACGCATGGGTCAGAAACGAAATCGGCAAATTCTTGTTTCTGAAGACGAGTGCTTCAGGAGAGGCTCGGAAATGAACACCTTATGTGCAACTCCAGCCCTTTCAGGGTCATCTTTTATTTCTTTTTTAATAAAATAAACATTACTAAGATTTAAAATGTTCCTCAGGCTCCAAAATATGTTGGTCACCCCAAGGAAGTGATCTGAATTGCTCTGAAAATGAAACTTAAAATTAAATGCCTAGATCATTCCTCTGCTAGCAGTGCTCGTCAGACTGATGATTTCAGTGGTGGCTCTTTTCCTCCCCACCTCCAGCAGTGAAGACCACAGGGACTCCCCAGAACAACCGTCAGAGGCACAGCCTTGCCAGGTGAGTGGCAGCGGGGCCTGGCAGCAGTGACACTCTCCAACAGGTACTGCTCGAGCCCTGATTTACTCCACCGAGCTGCCTTGTGTCCTTTCCGCTAGCATGCCAGCAGCACGTAGTCTTGAGGACATGCTGAATGCTGGTAGCTCTCTGATGATGCAGGTTCCTACTTGACCTTTACAATTATCACACATACTGCAAGCTGACAGGCAACTGTTGGCTGCAGTCACTGATTTGCAAAGCAAGATGTCCAAAGGATTGAAGCATATTTTTCTCTAATTAAAAAAAGTCTAAAATCTATGCATAAACCACCTGAAATTGGATCTGACAAAGAAAGCAGTACACTACTGAACCCCAATGTGACAGGCAGAAGTAACTGTAATAAAGTACTGAAGGCTGGACTGAAATTCAGTCCATCTGCCTATACAGAGGACAGGAATGGCTCTTCCAGCCCTGTACAAGCTTCCCAGGTCTGGGGTAAGTGGGAGCCATGTGCTTTTGTACAGCGCCTCAGCCCAACCTCATCTTAGAGAGCAGACGAAGCAAGGGTCTACCCTGCCTGGCAGCCAATGCACCTGAACCCAGAGGGGAAACAGAGAACAGTGTTGGAGGTGGTAAATTTAATTGTCACCCATGACAGGACCAAAGGTGTGAGTGAATGACCACATCAATGTGAACGCCCAGCGCTGCAGCAGCAACAGTGGTGGGAGAAAACAGAAGGATGCTGAAAAGACAGAAGGTGTTGAGGAGGAGCCAGTGGGAGGAAGTAAGAGAGCTGAACCATCTTTCTAGAAAATGAAGAACACAACCACCAGAATAAGCATTACTTCAGCCTTGGTGGGAATCATGTAGGGGAAATGGTGTGACCCACCAGAGCTACCAGGTGGCAGCTACCATCACTACCATCACTGTCATGCTGCTTCCCAGAGGTGGCTGGTTTGTACCAAGCTTCCGTCCCCGCCTGCATTTAATAATCCAGATAAATCCAGCTCACACCTCTGCCCAGGACCAATTTTCTTTGCTTTCCCTCCCATATCTCTCTCTTGTGCTCCCTGCCCTGGCTTCCCTGTACAATTGTCCCAGGCAATTAGAAGAAATAAGTCGGCACCCCTCCGCACGGGAGGAGCAGGAACAGGCACCAAGTGACAGACAAGATGCACAAACATAACTCACTGCTGTGAAAGCAATTAATGGCACTCCTGAAACATTTTTCTCAGTAAGAGACATTCAAATTCAGCCAATCTGTCACAATCCTCTGTTTGTCATTGTCATCTTTACCATTGTCACATTATTTGATGCTATTAGGCAGACAAGAGCGAGTCGTATGAACAACTGAAATACGCATAAGTTGATAAAATAAATTAGCTCAGAAATTTGTATTAAGCAAAAAGCAAAATTATGTCAAGGTTGAAAGAATTAGGAATTGAATTTTAACCAGCCCACATGTTTATGGTTGATTTCCTGATGAATATTTTATTTTTAATAACCTTCCTATCACATTCACTAAAAGGTCTTACCAAGGATGGATCAGTAAACAAATCCGAGGGGGAAAAAAGGCTGCTCTGAAATATAAAACACTTTCAAAGCTCAAACTCCCTTGGGAGTAAGAGTCAAAAGGAACAAAGACAACTCTTAGCATGAAAAGGGAAGACACGGTATGACTAAATAAAAGGGTGATATTTGATAGGTACAAATTGGATATGTTTCCTGTTTCATTCCTGCTGCTTAAAAATGTCAAGTCCATATGCAGATTTGCCAGAATAAACATTTCTTGCTGAATGGGCAAGGGCTTAGACTTGGGCCTAACTCTGAAATCAAAACCTTTCCACCAGTTCTTCAGAGCTAACACGTACCGGAGGACTGAAGACACGCCGTCAAGTGCATCACATCAGACGATGAACACCTTTCATACCTCTGTAGGCTGCAATGCTCTGGTAGTCAGGAAGTCTCCCACATACATTTATTCATTTATTTCATCAAAAGATAATCTCCATTTTCACCTTCAAAAAGGGTAGGTAATTATAAATGCATTCTTTTTACTCAAATATTTTAAGCAAGTAATTGTTGCCCATGGGAGAGAGTTTAATTATTTCTGATGAACAGCCAAGACACAGAGTCAGGAGAACATGACAGGAAGAGTGTGGAAAATGTGTTCCAGTGCTTAATTGTGTGGCTATCTTGCCTTTTCATCCTGAAAAACCAAGCATTGATTTTTTTTCCCCTCCCAATTGATTTCACACAATCTTCAGTTTAGTAATACACTGCGTACCCAGCTGAAAAAGGATCACAGCTCCCTGGGCCAGGGCATCTGTGATTTCCCATCATGAATAGGCAAATCACATGCAGGTCTCTGGGCAGCTCAGCAGCAGGACAGCTTGGGCTTGCCCGTCTGACACCGGTTTGAACAGAGGAGCCACTTCTTGTCCCCCACGCACAATGTGCTCAGCTGAACGGCAGATGTGATAGACCACGCAAAACAAAATACCAACACTTTATGACATTTACTAAATAGGAGTGCAAGTGCATAGTGAGGCAGCGACACATCCAGGAGACAGGAGTTGCCTTGCCACAAGGGGACAGCAGCCCATCCATAAGTGGACATGATCGGACACTCTGGAGGATGCACAAAACCCCTGACTTTTATGGAATATCTTGTCTATAAGAGTGATTCTTCTGATTTTATGTCAGTCGAGGCTTGCCATGTGACCTGGAGCACGTGGGTTTATACTGCTTTTAAAAAAATTAAGTATTACTATCGCTCTTAAATATTTCCTTTGGTTTCCTGCTGAGTAGCATGCACGTACAAAATGGAATATTATTTATGGAAAAGGGCACTGTTTCATTCCTGTTCTTTAATGTAAAAAATATTTTGCATCAGTTGATCAGGTAGGTGATTCATGTGCAACAAAGAGTTCTCTAATGCACCTCCTGGATACAGCAGGTTTATCACACATTGTACACTTGAACCTAATCACAATGCATCATATAAGGGCTGATTCTGCATTCATACATTAATGATGCCTATACACAGGGTTGCAGGTATATAAATGGCAGGACAAAACCAGCATATGTGAATGGGTACATGATACTAGATTATGGTAAGTGAATGCAGTAGCAGGTTGGACTTGCAAAGAGAAAAGATCAAACACGAGACAGAGAAAATGCATCTCAGCACTCTCGCTTATCAATCAGTTCCACAGCCATACACTGGGAAACTGCATGTTTTGCAAATTTCCCCATAGCGGTCATAAAAACAATGGAGAGAAAGCAAGTATCGCATATCCTCCCATGATTTCACATTGTCCTCTTCCAAAGAGGTATTCCGAAATGTTATCTTTCATGAGCGCCATCACAGTTTCCTTCCATCACATTTTGAAAGGACTTCTCCTGGTCTTTAAGAAAACAGTGAAATTAGGAGAACCGTGATGGCAGACAGCTGATGAAGAAGGTCCTACCAGAACACACCCTATTATTGATGCTGTTTCCTTTGGGACAGCCCATGGTGCGGGTCACGGAGGAGCATGATGAAGGTGTGAGTCTGAAGATGCAGCAGTGCTGGGGCTGCTGTCCCCCAGGAACAAGTGGCAGCAGCAGAATGGAGGCAGGAGTTAGTACAAGGGGACTGTGGGACCAGACCTAACCATCGTCCGCTCTACCTTCCACCAGCATGAACTTGTCCTGTAACTACGACATGAGTTCAACACTTTCTTTTTTATGGGACAATGCCTAAGACACGGTGGAGACTAGCACAGGCGAGCAGCAAATAAAACCTGCAAAGTACACTTGTGACAAACCTGGGTCAGTGAGAAATACCTCAAATTGCTTGGAAATTACTGCATGCTACATGTCCTGCCTCTAAAAAGCCACTCAAACTCAGGAAGACTCCAGTCCTCCAAGGAGGGAACAGGAGCAATGCCAGGAGTCTTAAGCAGCCATTTGCACATCATAAATTACGATGGGGGAACAATTCACCAGCACTTACAGACCAAAGCAGACCTATGTTGTTTGCCAAATTCATGGAAATAATAAATGCATCCTCAAAACCAGGTCTAAGCTGCATGTGTCGGACTAAGAGCAGTAAGGAGAGTTTATATATGAATTTGAGTAACTTATCCTTAAGGAAAATATGGGTGACCTCAAGGTCAGCAACTCTCTAAGAACAATTATATATCTTCCCAGAGAAAACCCAGGTTGAATTTGTTAGTCTTCACCCCTGTGGTCAAAAAACGTACAGTGGGATTCATTTGTGTTGGCTTGTTCATGTTCTTATCAAAGATTACACCTGAATTGCAAGCTCTCTCACTGCTCAACAGATCATTCCGCTTAACGAAGTATCTGGATAAATACTTGCAACAGCTGTGGAAGATGAAAAGAGCTGTGGAAGTACAAAGCACGGTGAGTGTAAGCTGTTGTTTCTCCATCCTGCGAAACTGGTGTGTTCATTAGCACCGGGCCCCGCAGCAGAGAACAAGAGGAACTCGCTCAGTTCTCTCTTTCCAGCCATCTGCAACTAAAAATAACATTTTTCAGGGCTTTGATGGTCGCTCTGAACTAACAATTGCCCAGAACTGTTATTTCAATTTATCCCTACCCTCTCCAAAAAAATTTGTTCTCAAGCCTTCCCTAACATAAGCCTAACTTAATGAGACACCTGTTTCCCAGAAAATCCTGCACCCTCTGCAATCATACAAAGAGGCTTTGCAACCTGATTGAAATAACCCCAAAATATTATTGTTAGGCTGCATTTGAGCTCTATTTTTTCTTAAATTTAAGTGGTTTTCCCCGTTGTTTTTTTTTTTTATCGCTTACATATTCCCAAGCCCTCCAGATGTCACATCACAGTGCTCATCAGCTGGGAAGCACCACAGAAAGTGCAGATCACATATGAATAAACTCTCTACGAGGAGAAAAATTCAGTCATAAGAGCTGGAAACTGCATGTACCAAGCATCAAGCTTTGCACTTCTTCCTCTTCCTTTTCACCCCTTTTGTCATCTGTGTGATTTATCTCCCGGTTTGCATTTTGTGTAGCTTTATGGCATAACAAATCCAGGCTAAAACTATTTGTTTCTTGACTTTAGAGAAATAGAGAGTATAGGTAAAAGACCAATATATCATTTTGACCATCTACCTGCCAATATATGATTATTTTTCACAGCGTATATTTTAATACTTCCTCCCATCTGACTACCCAATGTCCTAAGAGATGTGATTCATACTGTCACATCCTCTGCACTATGATGAAATGCTGCCAAATACACCTCAAATTTATATTTATTTTTCATATTGGACCACTTCATCGCAAACTTACGTCTAATTTGTTTCCTCCTATTGCCCTCTCGGTCTATCATTTCAGTGCCAGCTGTGCGTTTCCAACTAGCTCTCCTAAGCTGCAGTTCGTATTTTCAAGGTGAAGGCATTTTGTTATTTTTTTGCCCATGTTCCTTATTTCTGTCTTCTTTTTTATCTGCAAATCTTCTCAAACGGAGATCATTAATTTGCACACTTACTCCCTCTCCCAGCTCATTAATGAAGAGGCTAAATAAAACCGGACCTAACGCCTTTCCCAGAAAACCCCATTAGGTACCTCTCCTGACTGCAATACATAGCTATCCATCATTCAGCTTCTGTTGCACAGTCTCTTGGCCATGCTTCACATCGCAAGCCTCCCTAAACTAATTTGTCAAATAGATTTCTTGAAATGCGGTATCAAATGCTTTGGAAAAATCCAAATTTATGACATTAATTGCATTACCTGCTGCCAAAAGAGGCGGTGATTCTGTTTTAAACCACAGTGCACTTTATTAGTGGATTTACTCTTTATAAACTTGTATTCTTTATTGCACTTAGTTTCATTAGCCTTCTAACACCAGTGATTTTAGCTCCACTTATTTTACTGATGATAGAAGATATTTTTCAAATGGAACTGCCAGAATCACTACACATACTGTGTTCAAACTGATAGTCTATCAGCTTTTCACCAGGTAACCCATGATTCCTCCAATTTTATCAGCTCCACTTTACTATAATTTGCTTGTTTTGTTTACATGGTGACTGCTAATTAAATCCCTGCAGGTGAAGTTCATTCCTCTGCAGAAGACCAACATAAGTGTGTTTATCTTTAAAGTTTTGTTTCAAATGGGAGAAAAGGATTTCTTTTTACATTAAAGAAGAAACAAGAGGAAAAAAAAGAGCAAGTGCAGCCAGTCAAGGGCATAGGGCTGCCGTAGGCAAGTGTCCTGCCGCCCGAGTACCCAACCCAAGGGTGTTGTCTTACACCCTTCAGTTGAAAATCCCACTTAATGCCAACTTAGACATATTGTCACACTTTTAGCACCCCCTTAGACTCTCTCGATTACTTTAGACACACAGACATCCCGGTGGCTTGCGCTGGCTACTGTTTCAGAAGGTGCTAATTAGATCAAGGCTTGTAACATTGCACCTCTAAATGTTAGACAAGCCCATCAGCTCTTCCACTGCTGCTCCGCTGCAGAGTTGCCAGTTTAACTCCTTGGGCCCTGTAACTCCACAGCAACTGGCCTTCCTGAGCTGCAAAGGCTCGAGGGCTCTCGCCATGCTCCTTCCCACCCTTCATCATTTACATCCACATTTATTGCCTGTAGCCTTCCTAGAACATTCTTGGATGCCAGAGATAACATACATAATACCCCTTCACAACTACTGGGCAAAATATTGCCCCATCAAAAACAAATGGCTATCGATACTAATTCCCTCAAGCCAGAAACCAATCTTTCTCTTCACTACAGAAACGTTTAAAAATTATTTTAGCACCTTAGCCATTTGAATTACTATTTAAATAGACCCTTCTCTTCATTTATTATAGGCCTGCTCTCCTTCTTGAACTTCCTTCTCCTTTATAGATTATTTCTAAGGGAGCTTATTTTTCTTCTTTTTGCTGACTCTAACTCCAGCTTATCTTTGTCCTTTCACATTTAACTCAGCTCTGTATTCCTCTTTCACTACTTTGGCTGTTTCAACATACACCTTTAGCCTCAGTCTCTGAGAAGTCCCTCTTTAAGGCACAGCAATTGCTGATTGTTCCATATATCCCTTCCAGCCATCCCACTTTACCTCCTAAAACTTTCTTAATTCTTCAAAATATGGTTTCCTGAAACCTTTGTATTGCAGCTTTCTGTGAAGCTAATATATTGCTTCTTTTATCTCTGGTTTTCATTTTCGTCTCTATTGTGTGAGTGTGTTTGTGGTTGAGCAAACCCATCTTGTACAATTTCCCAGCTGTATCTACAAAGGCGCTGAACTTGATAGAGACATAGCACAGTCCGCGGTCATTATTAACCCGTTAGCTTATAACCGATCCACCTTCTCCTTCCCCTGAGTCTTGCCTGCCTGGTCCACCCACTTTTAGATTGACAAATGGGATGCAGCGTATGGCACACCTAGCTCTTTTTCACACAGCGTGGAAAGCCCCAGCAAACTAGTTAAGAGCCTGTAATGGAATTAAATGTAAACCTGCTTAACACAGATTAAAAAGAACTGAGTAAGAATGTGAAGATATAGGTAAAGCAGGAGCGCAAAGGCCAGAATTACAGAAGTACCTGGCCAAGGCATCAAGAATTTGTACTAATGGTTTTCCTAAGCAGCATATAAAATGATAGATTTTCTTTTATTTTTAGTAGCAATTTTTGTTTGGATTAAAACAGCGTGTAGTTTTACATCTTCTGTAATGTACAACGAAGAAAATGAATGGAGAAGAGACCTAAAAATGAGAGGACGGTTATGTACATCGTAACAGCTAATGACTAGCACATACTTTAGGGATATGGAAGCTGTGAAGAGACTACATTATTTTCTGAGGATAATACATGATGGTCATTTAAAGACACGTATATTCTCTGGCTGGTTACAGTCTTGTTAGCTGTCATTCTGGCAGTAGAGGAATAATTCCTGTATTCTTTTGGTGAGCAGCTTAGATTTCCATTTGTGGACCCTCATGCAAATATCGGCATTAGTTTGAATAAACTCACAGACTCTCTTCTGCCATTTCCCTGCAGTGCTTTGCATCCGTGGGTAAGGCCTGTTCTTCATCTCCTCCCCTCCTTGCTCAAAGGACGCAATTCCAGCTTCTCAACTTTGTTCCAATATCTAGAATATCTGCCTGAGCAGGGTCACCCATCTCTGTGATGATGTGCTAACGGAGACTATTAACTTCACACAAATTTGCAGACACTGTTTTTGATTCCACAAACACTCCGACACAGGCAGTTTAACCAATATAGATTTATTGCTTAGAAAGGGCAAGCTACACCCCTCCGAGTCCAATGGGCACCATCCTCCCCTCTAGCAATCGCTGATGCTAATTAGCATTTACGCCCTTTGAGATACGGAGGATGCAATCAATGCAGCATTCCTCCAGCCAGTGCCTCTGCTGAGCAAACCTGCATTTTATTGCAGGGGTTACTCTCGACTGCAGCCAGGAACAGCTCAGCCCAGCTCAGCAGGTGAAAAACCAAGGTCCCACACGGACTTTCCCCCAAGCCGTAATGTGGTCCAGGACCCCCAGATATTTCAGCAGAAGCTAACAATCTGCCAGGGCCGCTCTGATGGGTACTGCTGGACTGACCACATTTACTTATCTCACAGCTAAATGTAAGGGCTAAGCTGTGAAAAAAAGTCGTATCCACACTAAATTTTGGGTGCAGACACTAGGTGCAGATTAATTCCTTCCATGGACCAGGAGCTAGACCTATTTCACAGCCCAGGGGAAGCAGAGGCTACCTGGCAGTTCAGATTTAAGCTATGGCTTTCATAGCGCATGCAGGGAGGCTGGCGTGGTTTCAACTCTCCTCACAGTTATTCTTTGGACAACAGAGAAATAACCTGAGCAGTTCAGAAAAACCTGTATTCTTATGAGCGAGTTGTTCTCCTCCTGGTCTGTAAACCCTTACATCCACACACGCGCACCAAGCAGGCAGGAATGAGGTGAGACCCCTCAACCTTGTGCACTGGATTCCTGGTGGTTTCTCAGGGTGGGTTACTTCGTAGCTAAGAACTGAATTACTGACAATATCCAAAAGAAAGAGGATTTAGCCAGAACACAAATAACCTTTTACCCTTAATTTGTTCTTCAATTTTGCACTCCTCCTGAGCTCATCTGGAAGTCCCTCAATAAATAATAAAGTCACAGTGCCACAACGGATCTACACGTTTCCTCCCCTACCAGTGACATCGAGCGCTCTAAGAATCTCATTTTTTTCCAGCAATCGCTTTGAACAGCGATTTTACCCTTCTCTTCTTTCCTAACCCCTCCCAACACAACCGGAACGGAAGCAGTTTTCTCCCTTTTAATTTGACATTGTTTAACAACACTGTTTCTTGTGAAAATCTGTTGACATTATACAGAGCTAAGATATGAGGTCTCATTGTTCATCAGCCATTTCTGTTTGGTTTTAGAGCTTTCTAGCCTCATCTTAAGAATCTGTCACAGAAAAATATAAAGTGCAACTAAGTTTTTTCAGCAAATTCCTTTTCAGGCACTGTTAAAAATAAGAGGAACATCCAAGAATCATTAATTCTTTCAAGTCAGCATCTATGCCATGGAAGGTTTCTCATACTATTTTGCTTGTTCCTTTTACAACAGGAGGCTGATAATATCTCTGGAAGGAGCATTTAATACCTCTAAATATGTCAAACATACTGTCTTAAGAGTCTGGCTCCTTCTGAAGGACAGAAGAGAAATATCATATCTGTGATGACTCACTGATTTACACAGTTTTGTGGGGTGTTCAGATGATATAGTGATGAGTTCATTCAGATGTGCATATTAAAACAAATTAATAGAAGATTTGTATTTAATTATCTTAGGAATAGGTACTTATATTTATACCTTCTCTCCTTTATTTTTATTCTGTGATTACTCAAACACGTTTGCAAAAAGAAGATGCTGCCTAACAAGGCACCAAAACCAAGAGGTTAAAAGCAGATTAAAAAAAGCAGGGGGAGAAATTGCTCTTTCTTGTAGTAGTTGTCTACTGGGTAATAAACACTGCAGAATTTATGCCATTTTGGAAAAAAAAACCTGCAGAAAACAAAATATTGCAGGTTTAAGTATCTTAATTATGGAAATTTCATATTCAATGAACTCTTGCCAAAATAAACTGTGCACATTATCTAAAAAGCAAATGTTAATTAAAACTGTATCTTGATAGCCTTCCTGGCTCACAAGGCATCCTGAACGTGTGAGATTAAACAAGGTACTTTAGCTGCAATCAGTCCTCCAGCAATGGGTTTCACGTCATTTTTTTGATGTATGTAGGAGAAAGAAGTCTACATACATTGATGGCCCTTAGCAGCACCTCATCTTCTTGTGTCTAACATTTTGAATCTACAGTACATATTTCATGAACTCCATTACAGCCGAGAATAGTTTCATACAAAACTCTACTATAAACAAAAGACTATGTTCCAAACATTAATTAGCTGCTTAACACAAAGATATCCACTTATCATCGTACCCAGTGCACACAATAATTAAAGCCATAAAGAAAAGAGGACGCATTAATATTTCTGTACTCTATAGGCTCTGAGGAAGGATGGCTATGGGTTACTGAGCAGGCCAGCAAGTTCTTCTCCAGCTTCAGATGGGAACCAGATAAGGCACATATCTTCTCTGCATCCGTTTTTATGAATTAAAGAAGAACAATAAAATAATACATGTGTGAGTAAGGAGAGGGATGGTCCACTGCCTAGGTTCTCACCCAAGAACATGGGAGAAAGGTTCAATGCTGTGTTCTGCACACATCTCTGTAGGTTTGCCTCTTCATAGAGACACTTCAAAAGCAGATGTAATGGGAGGATGCATAAAAGCACAAGTAAAGCGTTGCTCTAACAGCAGAATCCCACAGCAATAAAAACACAGGTACACGGGCTTATTAAGGCACATAAAAATGCATCCAGGGATGCTGGAAATGCCTTTATGGGCTGTGGTAAAGCCTGATGTACCATGCTGTTACTGCTACAGCCACCCCAGCTAAGTCAATTAAGGAAGCACAGGTGGGCCTCCTGACGCAAAGTCAAAAAACGATCATTCCCGCCACATCTGTGGCCTGGGTTCATGCCTCCTGATCTAATGCACTTGAATGAGGCCTGAAAGGTGGGAGTGCAGCTGTCCTCACTCAAAGCAGAAAGAGCAGTGATCAGTCCACTGAATCCCTGGGGGGTCTATTCCTCTTCATAAACTATAGGTGAAATTTGGCCAACCATACTCCTACCTTAAGTGTCTTGGGCAGGTGAGGCATTCAGTTATGGGTTGAAACCACCTCCTTCCTCCCCAGGAAGAGAGTTGTACTGTCTTCCTCCAAATAATTTTGGAGGAGGAGGGCAGGCAAGATTTGAGGAACTCAGGTATAAAGATTATTGCCTATAGTCAATAACCAGCAAGGAATTAAGAGTCTATCAAAATGGAGTTACCAAAATAAAGCTCCTTTACACGCTCCTAAACAAGCTGAAGGCAAACACAGCGCACCATGAATGTTAACATTCATGCTGGTAAAAGGGGAATACATTTTCTCAGCGTAAGGTAGTACATATATTAGTAGTACTATCATCATAAAGCTGTGGCCAAATCATCCACATCCATAAGGCTCAGAGCATCCTTGATACCATCTCAGTTCTATCTGATTCATAAAAATCTTCCTGTTAAATGCATACACACAAACATACGTAATCTCAAATGCTTCACAGCCAACTTCTCGATCAGTTGATTTCAGAAGGAAGATGCTGAAGTTCACAAGCAATTACAGACTTTTGGAGTTCAGCTACGGAGGTGATGACACACATCAGCTGCAGCCCTTCACACCTGGCCAAGTTCTTTGCTCTGGGGTACACCATTTTTCTTCTAACATGAATTAAAGCAGACTGTGTACAACAAACTGAATATTGCAGTATCAGGGTTATTCAAAGGTCAGGCCAGAGATTTTGTATGTCCAGTTTTCTGCAGTCTGTGGCAAGCTTGTCAGTATTTAGATTTCTAAGCAGGGATCCTCAGAGCAATTTTTCCATATGGGTTTGCACGAAGAATACTAATAAACTGCAGTAGGGGTTTAACCATGTTTTACAGCTATATCCCAAATGTTACTTTTCCCACGGCAGATGAAGAGTCTTTAAAGCTACCTCTAAAAATCATGCCATGAAGTGAAAATATCTCCAGGTTCATTTATCTGGGTGTATCAGTCAATACTGGCTGAGCAGCTTATGAAAAACTCAGCGAAGCCAACAAGTTAGGCACCTGGGAAACTGAGTGATTTTCCAAATTGCTTAACTGAATCTTCAGGCATCTAAACACCTTTTAAACTCTGGTCTGGGGTTTCTTTAATGCTCAAAACACCTTACTGAGACACAAAAGTGCTTTTATTTCTGTTTTACGGAAGTACCTTAGTCAAAATCTCAGAGAAACCTGTAGTTTAACAGGTTCAAACTGAGGTGTCCCATATCCTAGGGAAGTTTTCTAAGCAGTGGCCTCCCCATGCAGCTGGTCCAGAGTCTTTCTCAAGGATTGTGTTTAAAATATTAGCCCTGCAGCTCTCTGTGGGAATGTCAGCTTGTAAGAGAAATACTGAGCTCAGAGCCTGAACTCCTGACTCCCATATGCCAATGAATCGCACAGCCACTACATCACAAAGCTGACCCTATTTTATTTGATCTTAAGATGTTCCTAAATCTTGCCTCTTTCCATGGTCAACGGACAGAATTTAGTCTCTAGTAAGCTATTCAGATTTCATACTTTAGGACATCAAAGTATGAATGCTGTTTTTCAATTTTCTCCACTTAAGCTTATTAAAAGAAATATTTTAAAGAGCATTATTCGCTGAAGTTACTGGATACAAAAATCTGCAAAAACCTTTCTCACTTTTGGCTTTGGGTCAACACTGAACACAGACATAATATGTTTCTTTAAGGACATGTCACAGAATTATACATCCATCACTTAAACTCAGAATGGCTAAAATACCGCCTGAGACAAAGGGAACCTCACAGCCCATTTGGTTAAGGGATGCTTCAGGGAAAATGCATGCTAATGCAGAAGGATTTACATTCCACTGAGTTCGTAATATTTTTTTTCACAAGCTATCCTTTCCCACACTAGTAAATGGCTGTAAATTGCAAAAGCATGATGATGCCCTGCCTCTACAATGAGTTTTAGGTTACTTTCACTGACAGTCCTGCACCAGTGCTCTGGCCTGCCACACTACTCCTGTTGAAGGACCCACTCCAAGTCCCCAGGTTGGCACCATCCTCGTGATGCTGAAAGTCTATTTTTAAATCCCACAGCACTGATATTTGCTCCTGAAGGCAGCTGAAAACAAGCCGTATCATTCCCATTAGACTAAAAAGCACCAATATCTTGTGAAGTTGCAGCAATATTGTTGGTGGATTTAAACAACCAACATAAAAGCTTGCAGCCTGAGAAGGGCTGACATGGCTGTGTATATCACTCTTTATTATGCTGCTGATAGTAATTTATATCTGTATGTGGAGCGCAAGCCTCACAGACTCACAGCAGCAACACAATACAGAAAAGCACAAGACAGTGTGTATTTTAGAGAGGAGACAGACAGGAAGCTTGGTTTTGTTTGGTCCAGGGACGGTGCATTGGGATGTGACTGAAAAGACCAGAATCTAACTGCTGTCAGTACGCTTTGACTTGTATAAGATCATTTCCTTCTCTCTTCTTTTTTCCTTCTCGTCTCATCTTTGTCCATCTTACCTGCTCAGACTGACAGCTCTGGGGACAGGCTGCCATATTAATGATCTGCTGTAGTGGTTGTACAGTAATCAGCACAGTGAGGGTCCCATTTTCAGACGGACCTCACAGGCACGTCCATAACAAGCACTGACATTTGCAATTACATCATTAATTCACACAAAAAGCTAGCATGGGTTGCTGGGTTGCTGGCGTGGCCACACAGCCACTTGGACCCCTAACTGGCTACCTCAGTGTACAAAGGATTATTGGAATTTGTGTGTTTTACACGTTTTCCTTCTCACAGAGGGCTCATCAAAACAAGTACTTGTTACTATAGGTTTTAAACAGAGTCCCACAGGCGCCTAAGGCTCTGCAGTAACGAAAGGAAAGGAAAAGAGAAGCAAGAAGACCAAGATCCACTTTGGTTTGGTTGGAAAAAAAGTTTTTCTTGCTGTTGAAGTACAGTGGATTTATCATGCCCTGCCTGGACCCTCTCCCCGTGCTCTCTCAGGGCTGGCTGCAAGCACAGCCTCTCTCATTTTCCACACTCAGTCTCCACTGGTCTGACAGCGTCGGGCTGGCTGTCAGGCAGTTAGCAGAGAGGTGGGTTTTATCTGATCATTGCTCTGTTACAACACAGCTACTTTTGCTTCTGGAAGACGGCGACTGGCTACACAGTACGTAACAGCAATGCGTGGAAAGCGAACACAACAGTCCACGTCTCAAAAGGCATCCCAGAAGTTTAAGCTCATCCAGAAGCCCCTTCACACTGCTGCTCTCAGGACCATACTCCATCACATCCTAATGAACGTCCTGCTTGAAGACAGCAGAGGAGACTAGTACTTATTTGTTGAAAAAACAAGTCCTCCTCCCAAATGACGCACACACACACAACCCCTTTTTGAAATTTCCTTTTTCCCAGCACGTCCCACAGCCCACACGAAAAGTTGCACACCCAAAGCTGGTGGCTGAAGGAACAGCCTGGATGGCTTCAGGAGGCAGCGAAGGTTTTGAAATGTGTATTTCTATATTCCCTCTGCAGCATTTATCCAAGGCAGCATTTGCAAGGCTCAGGTTATCCACAGTGCACTGAGCAAACAGCACACAGCTCATTTATCTGGAGGGGCTTTGTTCAGCTAGGTTTCACGCTCCCAGCTCGAACACAATGTTTAACTCCTCGAAGATACACTACTATACATTTAGATACCAATCACAGAAGCCATCATTTTAGATGCCTAAGAAAGTAAAATTAAATACCACGGGGATTATATCAGAAACCAGGTTTAGCTAGTATTTCAGCTCTGGGTCATTATTTCATATGTATATATCAAAGGAATGTGAATATGGAATAGGCTGAGAAGTAGACTGCAGATGCAAATGCCAAAATACTAGAAGACTAATAGATTATTTTTAAGGGGAGGGAATAAACTGAAAATATAGGAGGAAGTTGTTGAAATAAATCAAAGGTGAGCAGATGCACTTGGCCAAATGGCTTTTTTCTTTGTAGTATAGCGATTTGTTTTATCCTTATGTTTCCCGAATCCAATCAATAAGACTGCATTAAAAAGGCATGGGCCAATTTGATGTATACAACAGCGGGTTTTTCAGAAAAGCTGGGGCATTTGGAAGGGCGCAAGCACTATATTTATGTACAGAAAAGGACAACAGGCGTTGGGAGAGGGAAATACTTGTCAGACAACAGGTTCCCCATGTAGCGAAAATAATAAATTCCTCTTCTTTTGGGAGAAACAGCATTCTTTATCAATAGATGCTGCCACACTCACATAAGGCACCTACAGGGAGGGCAGGAAGAGTAATAGCACCTACAAGAAGAGAGCAGCCTATATTTTTACCACTTCTCTTTGCCACTAGCTGTATTTTAGGACTCCCGTTGATGCAGGCTGGGGCTAGGCATTACCAATGGCTTTCAGGAAAGCTGGCAGACAATGAATTTTCATCAGAAAACAAAGCTGACATTTTCCAATTTTCTGTCTGGACAAAGAGAAGAAAACACTTCATTTGGAGGGAGCACCAGCTGAGTTGGGGTATTTCATCCGTCAGTCTCAGCTGACACAGTTCAGCAGTTAGCTTCATTTGGCTCCAGCGCTTTGTACTAGGAGTTATTTGGGAGCATCCTGCCTCTGCGGGATGCGCTCTTTCACAAGCCGCAATTCACCGGTTTTGCCTCCTGCAGCCTCTCCAAATGTGTGAAACCGCATGACCCATCCCACAGCAAGTGGCAGCTCCAAGCCTTCCTGGGATAAGTTGAGGCCACCAACCCCTCTGCAAGGTGGCTAACCCCTTTCCAGCTAAGTCCCGGTGTTACAGAGTCTCAGCAGGTTGCCAGCAGATTACGGAGGCACCCCCTGCTCTGCAGGGCCCTTCAGCACACCTGAGTTACCCTGAATTAGTTTCCAAGAGGCTGGCTCTGTCAGAGAAAAGCTGATCGGTGCGTTAAACAAAGCTTGTCTGCAATGGCTGGACTCTCCAGGATTCAGCTCCCGTACTCACCACAGGCAGGACCCAGGGCAGGCACCAGCCCACTGCCAGCCTCCTGCCGCACCAATCCTGCTGGCGGGAGCAGGGTATTCACAGGTTTGCAAAGTCCTTTGGTTCGATATTTCAGTTTTGTTAAGAACTTGACCATGTGGGCCTTCAGGCCGAGGGATAAATGAAGGGAAAGGATCTCCGTTTGCAAAGAAAGTGCATTATCCGAGGAGAGGGGAAGGAGAGAGGGGGGGATGGAGGGACCAAGACTTGCACTCTCTTCATAAAATCTGTCAGAAGATAACATGGCTGATTTGCAGGTCTGCTTCACCCTGGGATGCCTGCAGCCAGCGAGCGCTGCACAGGAAGGTCTTCCCCGGCAGGAAGGCAGAGAACACATTCTGTGACACAGTAAAACATTGAAATTAAATTTAACAACAGAGGAAAACAACTTCTGAGAGCTTCTCCAGCAGCAGCAAGAGGTTTGTGCTGCTATAGGAACATCTGAATTTGCATGAAGTGTAAACATGCAGGCACACACACATACACACCCTGCTCCTGTTTGCACCAAGAGTGTTCAGAAAATAGCACATGTTCTCTCCCTCGCTTCCACCTCGCTGCAGTCATGGCAGCGCCAAAGCCCTGCAAATGGCTGGAAGGAAGCAGGGCTGTCATCCAGCTGCTCCACAATCACAATCCGCTGGGACGAGATTGTTCCAAACTGTTGTTGGGGACCATTCAAGCGGCAAAACATTAAATGTTTCTATTATTTAGTGCACGCAGCTGGTTAAACTGAACAGCCTAGCAGGCTAATGGGAACACAGGAATAACCAGGTCAGCCAAAGAAGGTGTGAGTATGTGTGCATGTGTATATATAAGGATGTATATTGCTTGCTGCTTATTATATCAAGTGTCGATTTAGGAACAAATAGCCTGTGATAGCACTTTCTACCGCTGAGAGCTGTACAAGGGACTGATTAACTTTTTAAAACTTACTGAGGAATGGAAGGATCTCTAGGAAGGCCGTACAGGGGAAAAGCTGCACTTAAAGGAAAATAAAATATAAGAGCCTTCATGTGGCTTTAGGCAGAGTGGGCCAGTCAAGCAAAGGCCTCCTGGATTTGGGGGCTCCGATGCTTCGCAGAAGCAATGTATAAAGAACAGCTGAGGATGGCAATACATTACTCATGCATTGTGGAGTTACTGCTGGAGCATTGGTCTGGATCAGAAATCAATCCTTGTAAAAGTCCAACATTTCCATATTATTTTTTGACTCTTTGGAAGCTATTTCTACCAGCTGGAATTATATCATTCATCGTAGATCCCCTCCTAAGCACCTTCTCTCTAGGCAGAATCATGAGGTCCTTCTTACCAATTAAAAAATTATCATCTTAGAATCTCTCATACTGTTTTGCAAACCAGACTGTAAACTATCCTAATATTTAGGGTGACAAGTAGGAAAAATGAAAGCAAGCAAGCAGAGGCATTTCAATAATGCCAGGACTAACTGCTCAGTTACGTAGCCATTTGGTTCAAGAAACAGTCCAAAAAAACCAAATGGAAGTCTTCAAGCTGCAGGCATTTAAAGAGAGGGTGGACAAAGCTCAGGGCATGATAGCAGACAGAATGAGCAAGTAGCACAGCAGCTGATTTCATATATTACTTCTATATCTGATTTCCTTGGGTTTATGGCACCTTCAGTACAAGCGCACAGGCACGGCTCTGCGGGGTACACAGCCTTAGCTGTTCCTCGGTCCATCCAGAATGCCCTGGCAGAGCAGATGTGCTGCCTCTCACCTACCCATTCCTCCGATCTACGGTGAAATAAATCATACCTTCTAAATCTTTTTATTCTATTAAAATTCTACCTGATGGTGACTAACAACACAGTGAGGTATATTTACCATATTCTTTTTTTTTTTCAATTACAAACTGAGTTCTGCAAAAGATCCATGTTCTGATATACCAACAAATTTCAAAATTCTGACATTCAGCTTCATCCCAGTTAAAAGCATATCTTCCCTATTTTGAAATTTTCAATGCAGGAAAATTCTGCAGAAAAGAGTGTTTCATACAATCAGTAAAACGCTCCATATTTCAGTCATCCACTTTCATAAAATTAGAAAACTGTTCTAAATGGAAGTATGACTGTCGATTAAAAATCAAGAAATTCTGTTCCAAAAACTTTGAAATGAGATATTTAGACATCATAACATGTCTCCCTAGATTTCTCTTAAATTAAATAATAGCAAATTCAACCAATTTCATAAAGCATTTCCATTCTAATGCAACTGCAGGTCTCAGCAGGGTACGGTTTATCAAAGTTTCTGCAATTAAATTTACTTGAAAATGAGTTAATACAGCCCACAAGACTTGGGCTAGTACACCAACACAAGTTTCACACTTTTCCAGTTCCAAAGGTGTTCAATTTACACAATGTACCAGCCATAAGCTCAGAAAAGGGAGACTTTTTCATTCCTGTTCTAGCTATTCACTCCCCTCAATGGCATATTGTTTTCCAGCTCATTATTTTTGCAGTCCGCTGTGTATTTTTGGCTCATGCATGTCTGCTAAAGTAAGCAAACAAAACTTGAAAGACCTATTTCTAATAAATCAAAATTATGCTACAGATTCTTTTCATCTTTTTTTCCCCCTCTTTTAAGGTTCAGCTACTTACTATGTTGGATTTCATGGCCTTGAAATCTGCTTTAGAAAGAAATGCAATATGGACCCCTGTTGATAATTAGCCTCAAGTTTGAAAGCGCTGGAGAAGGAGGAGGTTAACATTCCCCATCAGCAAACTACAAAGAAAGGTGGGCAGTCTCATGCTGCCTCGCTCTCCATCTGACGGCAGAAAACCTGTAGCTCGGACATGCATGAAACATAATTGGAAATTGGTTCCTGCATTTTTTAAACAGAGTAAGAGTTCCAAAGTAATCGCGATATAACTCCAATTTTTGCATGTTGTCCTAATAGGATATCCAGATCCCTCCCCTGGGTGCTCAGGTAAGTACTCATGTGCACCAAAATCCCTTTCAGATTTTCCCGGGGAAAATTCCCTAGATAGGGGGTGGCAGTGCCTGATGGAGAAGGTACATTTGTAGGCAAACGATTCCCACCCAAAGGTAGGAGCTACCTCCTGACCTCCCTAATTTATAGCGAGGGGAAAAGAGCAGGAGAGAAACATTTCTGGAAGGCCTAATCCATAGACGTAATCCATAGGTAACGCAATGGGAACAGAACGGAGTAACTAATTACATTTGGAGTGTGTATGCTGTGCATTTTATTGACTAGACCTCTTAAATTGCTATTTATGTTATTGCTGTCTGGAAGCCCGAGGCCTTCTTTGAGTGATATTAGTAGATGAGATAAATAGAAATTATTTTACAGTTACTGATCTGGTTACTGACATATATGTTTCTTGTTTGTAAATGTCAGTTTATTAGCATATGAAGGATAAACTCCTATAATTACTTAAATAACTACATTTTCTGATAAAATCATTAGAAAGAACAAAGTAAAAAACCAACATGAACATGTTTTCACAACCCCTGAATCTGCTGTGAGGCTGCTTTGGAAGATACATAAACCAAAGCTGACACTATACTTGATCTCAGCCAAAAAGCCTAATAGCAATATTATAGCCCGTAATGTTTTATGTCTGACAGTGTAAAGATCCTGTTTGTGCATCTATCAATTATTTATCACCTTAGTAAAAATTACTACCCACACAACCACACCCCATGCTTACTGTTCACATTGCAGGGGGAAAACTGCCACCTGGGATGGCAAAACCAGAAGCTGCTCAGCCTACGGAATAATTTCAAAGTCAGAGGATGTCTTCTTTACCTAGGTTGATTAGCAGTCAGGCTGCTACACCAGACTTTGAGAAATCTCGAAAGCGAGCACAGCCCTAATAAGAGAGGGTTGGAGAGTCAACCAAAGAAACCATCTATTGTCCCCTGTCTCAGAAGCTTTAGCACTGCTCAAGGTTACCTGATCTTCCCTATATTCCACATTTTATAAACCATATTTTTATCTGAGAGGGTGGATAATCCCTGTACATAAGAGCTATTGGCAAATAGTTATTCAAATCTCTAAATGACAGATATCTGCTGCAGCTCTTGCATGCTTCAGCATTCATAGGTGGCTTTTTCCATGCAGGGTGGACAGCCCAGTGTTGTCCCCTGCAGTTAACAGGTTTTTCTGGTGTAAAACGCTCTTATTCATTACAGCCTTCGCTGAGCTATCTGAAAGTTACTGCTCTCTGTACCACTGTGTCCTGACCTAGCAAGTACATAGTATTATGTCATCTAGGAATATGAAACGTGGGCAGAATTAAGCCATATGTGGGAGTTCACCTTCAAATGTGCAGGAAGCACTGCATGTTCTTAGGACTCCTGAAATGCTCTGAAAACGGGCATGCACTGGACTTTGCACGTTAGGAAAATGCGAGGAGTGGCACAGCTCTCGCTCAGCAGATGATGCAAAATACAGAGGACAGCAAGACAGAGGCACTTCACGAGGGTATCAGCAAAGCTGCGTAAACCGGCCCCATGTCAGTAAGTGAAATCAGTGGGTCGAAAGAGCAAGATTACTAACAAAAACACACACGGTTTCCCCCAAAGGTTACATAGATGAAAAATCAAGAACCGTCCTGCTTTCAGAAAATTTTCCCCTGGATATTGAAGAAATTACAATACTTTTTCACAACCTCTGGATGTTGCTGACAGAGGAGTGGCACACAGGAAGGCTGTCTGCATCTCAAATCCTCTTCTCTCCATGATGCCTTGTCTTCGTAAGTGAAAAATAAAACACCAGCTGTGGAATAAAGCTGTAACCCATGCAGAAAGAAATTTTAAAATAAATATCTGGTGCCTTTTTTACCAGAATAGATCTGAAAATATTTTCTGAAGGTGAAAGAATAATGAATTATCAATAGGCAACGTGGGTGGAATCACTTGCATTCCATCTGCCTTGTAGCTGCCTAAATCCAGCAACTACCACAGTCCCGCAAATGCTCTATAGCTACAGTACGTGAACGGAGAGACCCTGTACATCTCCTACTGATTTATAGATTAAAACCTTGCTTGGAAGAAGCTACCTACCAAGACGTGTTCAAGTTTTTACAGTCCTGATTCAGCTGCTGCCGAAATCAGTGGGAGTCCTGCTACTGATCCTAACAGCACTCAGATCACATTTCCCACAGAGAGTTATTCAGGATTTTTAATGCAGACATTTGTCAGGAAAAAGAACACAACTGTAGAATATGTACTGAAAAAAAGGAATTTTATATTGGCAGGAAGATAGATAAAATACCCTAATAGGTTTTTTTTTTTTCTTCTCTGATTTCCATTATTCATGGAACTCTAATGATCCCTTTCTGCATGCAAGACAAAAGTAAACCATAGCCTCCCAATAGCAAGCATGGCACTCCGTCACTAATGTAACGTGGATATGTTAATGCAATAGTAATTGCCTACCATACTGCAGTCAAATCACCTTGCACTGGAAGTGTATCACTGTTATAGTTTCATTTTCATTAAGATGACAAAAAGGACCCCGAGATGATTGTCTGGTTTTGTATCATATTAAGGAAAGTGAATATTAACAGAATTGGGAGGGCAATTAGGAGCAAACCCAGAAAGAAGCTAAAATGATGGCCTACCACTGCAAATAAACTGACGTGGCGACCTAGTACTTCTCTCTCAGGACCGGCCAGAAAGAAGACGATGGCAGATAACTCGATAGGCACTCTGCACATCCAGGCAGTGTTGGCTCATAATAAAACTTTCAAAACATGCAAGCTGCAGTCAAATTTAATCAAGTGAATTTCACATCAACCGCAGCCTCTAAAAACAATTAAAAAATCAGGAAGAATCACAATTCCAAGGCAATGTCGACAGCCAAAGAAAGCATAATCCACATTTGCATTAGGTCCTCATGCATCTTGTCACGTATCTGCACTGAAATCTTCTCCCCATTTGGCACAAAACACTCTAACTTTTCAAACAACTACTGAACAAAGTCCGTAACTAATTTATCAAAACAGCTCTCAGCCAAAATGCTGAACTCTGTGGGCCACGGTAATGAATTACTGACTTTGGAAAGAAAAGTTTGAGACAGATATGATTAACTTTCCATGCTGGAAGTGTGGCTGCCCCGAAAGGGCAAGGAGTGTTGGGAACTGCAGATGGCATCCCGGAGCTCAGTGATGAATCAGGAGCATCTTATGTTCCCTGGGGGGATGTTCGCACTGTGTCTGCATCTAGACCTGGAAGATGCCATTGGAATGGCAGGACCCATCATCTGTTTGTGATTCGTACGTGATATAATTCAGTAACTGGATGGGCTGCAAGAAGGGGATACAGAAGCATTAAATAACATGTGAAAAGTAACAATTAAAGAACCAATGCAGAGGCTTTATATCTCCAAAGAACCTGTTCGGTTTTGCCGAGGTTATCTGAAAGGATACTCCTTGCCAGCGAGGATCCAGCCAGCCAGAGTTGAAACACAATTTTTTTTTACTTTTAGGTTACAAGGGAATAGTGCAGGCGAGGAGGGATGTTGCTGAAATTCAACTCCATAATGGAAACCTGGATGAAACGGTTTCTGCATCCTTATCACCTCTCTGCAATTCAACACAAACGCTAGCAGACTAACCACGTGCATAAGACAGTCGAAGGAGTTTGTGTTAGTTTAGCCATGTGTTGCTATTCTGATAAAGGACAAACTGACTCACCATTAGAAGCCAACAACAGCCTCAGAAATGTACTGTGAAGCATGTTTTCGGTTTAAAAAAAAATAAAATACAGTTGATGCATTTTGAAATGCTGAATAAAAAAAAAGTCTGAATATTCAACTGTTTTGAATTGCAGAGTGCACACTCAACCTGAAAAATAATCTATGCTCTGCTGAAGTCATTCATGTCCAGACTTAAATTAGTTTTATTCTTTGTCAGTGGTAAAATGATGCTTAATATTTTATTTCTTTTGTTCGCAGGAAGATTTTTTTTCTTGTTTTGGGAAACAAACATCTTTCCCTAGGGAGTATGGCATCAAACAGTTCCTGAAGCAAAGAATATTTTTTGCAGCTGTTCTGAACAGGGTTCATCTGTAGTTTGACTCAGAAACAACTTGTGCATCACTAGGGTCAGAGATCGTATGAATGGAGAGAATGTCACATAAGAAAGTACCAACAAGGACAAAAGAAGAAATATGGGAACAGTTCCCCATGTGCTGAGAATGAACTAATGCTAAAGAAAGGGTAATTACACTCCTGAAGCAAAGCTTCTTCTAAATCAAAGTGGCACGATACAGTATATTGTTAGCAGACTCATGGAACAACCACAAAGAGCAATACAATAAATAAAACCAAAATTCCATACCCCGTCTGTTCTGTTCTCCAAACTGAAGCATCTCAAATATTACAGCAACATTTTCTGTATTTCATTACAGAGTCTACATTTGCCACTTACACATTTAAGCATGGAGAACTTAAGTGACTGTAGTAAGTCATTATCAGAGAACATGGTTCAGTAATGGGGTGCATCCAAAACCTCAACACAGACACATCAAAGCATTGCTAATCAAAAGGTGAAAGAAAACACTGGAAGAGAAATCTGAGCCTAGTAAAACCTGATGATTCTTACACACCTATGTCACTCATGAAAGTGGAATACTGGGGAAAATAAAACATATTGAAATATTATCACCTTTTAGAGCACCTTAAGGAAGCAAACAGCCAGATCAAAGCACAGCTGATTTATGAGCAAATCCCACCTATTCTTTTAAGAGCTTTCCAAAATTACCAGTGTATATTGTGGCTTTAAAAACAATGGATGAAAAAGTAAAGGTGCAAGGGATTTCATTCTGCACATAAAATAACCTCTGTGTGGAGCATATTAATGTTCCTTTGAGGGGCTCTATAAAAGCCCCTACGTTAGAGAGATAAGGAAATACATTGGAATTGGCCAAACTAATCCACAGAGCTAAAAGGCACAACAAAATGTTTGAATACTTGCTCTGCAAGTTCTTACGGGCTCCATCATAAACCCTGGGTTATTTATAATCAGACATAAAGAATAATGAGGAGGGGGCACGTTAGTTCTTTTGCAATGTCCCTTCATGCCCCTATAATTCAGTTGTTTGTAAGGAGCATGTCCTGCTTCGCTCAGACAAACAAGATGCAAGATCACATGTCTCAAGAGACAGAGAGAGGAGAAAATCCACAGAAACAACAAACACGTCCACTCTTATGTCCAGCACTGTCATAATTAATGACAGCAAAAAAACCTGAAGGGATATTAAACTCTGTGCCTCAGGGGTTAGGTCAGTCTCTAAGTATTATAGATTCAAAGGAGACCATGCAGGGAATCACATTATTCCGTATCTCCCTCCTGCACAGCTCTTACACTTTCCCCCGCAAAAGACTGTAATGAATATTGTCAGAGACAAGATAGTGGAATAGATGGACCTTAGGTCTCACTCAATTCCTGTGCCTATATTATTATTAGAAGAGAAGCTGTCACAGGTATCTAAATGATGATGGAGCCCCTAAAAATGAAAGGAGAGGAAAAAAGGAATGATGCAGCAGACAGCTCAGCCAGCATCTGCTCCTCTTCCCCTCCTTTCTCAAGCACAGCTGTAATACCTTGCATGGCTTCATAGTTCTTAAGCCTAGGACTCCAGCCCCATTCCCAGGAAAAAGAAACAGGTTTGTGTACAGTGTATTTCATTTTTGATAACTTTTTCCCGTGGAAGTTCAACAGAGAGCTCTGAAAAAATAACTAATGCTGCCTCCCAAATGTCTTGTTCATCTCAGCTCAGGAGAAGGCCACCTGGCCCACCACGTGGAAATGAGAAAAAAAACTGCACAGCCAACCCCCCCCGGCTAGTAACAGAAGATATTTATTACACTTGTCCACAGTCTTCAAGGAATTGGTGTGTTTGTGCACAATTTAGTAGGTAGTTGCAGGAGTTCATTGTTATAGGCTGAACATCTACTTTAATGGTTATAGATACAGTCTGAGTTTTCAATCCGCTTCTCTCTTTCCGAAGGGGAAAACAACGTAAATAGCTATAGGAAAACCAGGATATAAATAAATAACTGGGCACAGGGTGGGATTTGGAGTTCGTTCCCACCGAAAGCTCTGCAGGCCTCTACCCCTGCTCACTGCATTGTGTCCTGTCCCACTCCTGCCTCAAGCAGACGAAATGGATGTGCTGCCTGTGATGACCGCTGCTGCGGCTCCAGCTGCATCCCCGGGCTGCCCAGAGACCCAGCTGCAGCCAGAGCCCCATGCGAAGGCCACAAAACCCCTCTTCCGTCTGTTCACCACTGGCAAAAGAAACACCATTCAACACCAAGAGGTGAATGTGTCACTGTGATAGTTTCAACATATGATCTTCTCTCCTCCCATCTTGCCTGCGCCCTCCCTCCAAAAACCAAATCCCTAGCCTGAAAAGGCACTGCTTGATCTTATGATGATGAAGGACGTGGCTGGAAAGTGCCAAAAGTTGAAGGATAGGAGCGAGAGGAATTAAACCACTGAGGGATGCTAAAGCGAGGAATACGCTGCTGGCGGTTCAGTTAATCTGTGCGATGTTTCTAGTAACGGTTTCATAAAAGCGTGAGTTTAGTAACACCTAAGCCCTTTCCAGAAAGTGCTCATTAACTCACTGTTGCTGTTTGTTTTATCCTCAAATTGCTACCTTTAAAAACCTGAAGAAAACTTCAAAGATTGTGAGGCTGAAGAGCAAATATTCACTGGTGTCTTAAAATGAAATCTAAGGTAGGGCAATGAGCAGAGGAACAGTTGGTGAACAGTTGGTGAATGGATATTTTTATGCAAGGAATGCCTGAAGGAAAGAGAAGGAAAAAAACTGTGTAGGAAGAAGGAGCAATTAATATGCTCCTTTTTTTTCCTTACGCTTATTTTGATTTAAAAGTCTATTCTTTCAGTATCACAGATTAAGGTCACTATACAATTTACCATAGAAAAAAAAGTGGTCATAGTGGTTGAATCAAGAAATGAAAGGGCCTACGACAGAATTTTTAATTATTCAAACATGATCACAAAGATATTCTGAATTAATTTTCACATTTTTGCATTTGTACATTTCAAATGAGTATGTGTATAGATATCATTCAATTCACTGGGAAATGGCACGCATCCTTAAGACCAGTTCCCTCGTTAATGTCATTCTTGATTGGGAAGGCCACCAACTGTAGCAATGTCTTGCTAAAAACATTAAACGCTTTAATGTTTCGTGTGAGCTACTCACAAAAAAAAAAAGGCCTAACTTCCCCAGAAATACATGCAACAGCAAGCCTTAGAGGCCAAAAAACCAATTTAAATAAATAAAAATAAAAAGTATTCTAAAAAACACTCTGGATCCAAATTCCCTCTTGCATCTTACTAATTACGAGGTATGGACCGTTAGGTGTGCATCTCTTGTTAGCTTAATGGGAGCTGTGAGGCCAACACTTGCTATAGCAGAGCTGAAACTACATCCCAGTTGTTCCCCCCTCCCTCTTGTTTTACAGCTGAAAAAAAAAACCCCTACAATTACACAATTGTTCATTTCCTATTCTTTGCCATTCAACATAATAGTGTATGTAAAATCTCAGTAGAGGTAACTAAGCAAAATATTAGTGCATAGAAGCTAAAGCGAGCAAGGTTGTTCCTCACTGATGGTAGCCACCTTTGCATCATTTTTTCAGCACCGTCTGTTTATGGGGTTTATTCTAGCAGCAAAGAGCAGCCAAGCATCATCCCAGTGTCCACAGCTTCCAGGCAGTTTGGTGCACACTACGAGCGTGTAAATGAAGACTGCCGTTATTGAAGTTAATGGGTTACAACAGTGTAAAACAGCAATGACAGCAGCCAGACTCTGTGGCTTTCCTAGGCTGAATATTATGCCCGAAAATTATATTTATAAAAATTATTTTCAAATAAAGTCTTATGTAGCTTTTAATTGCTTACTACAGATAGCCCTATGGTACTCCTTTCGGGGATTCTCTACAACTATTCAAAATGCCTAGGGAATCCTTTAAGTGCTGCAGGGCATTGCTTTATGTAGGCACGATCAGAAATAGAGGCTACAAAGGCTCAGAAAGCAGCAGATACCAAGTGAACATGCAGATGAGCTGGACTGGACCCTCCCAGGTGAATTTATCATGGGGCTCATGTGTTGGCTTCCAGCAGGGATGAGGAGAGAAATTTTCATGTCCCCCATGTTTTTATAAGCAAGGAATCAAATACAACCCCAAGGAACTTATAAATGTGTGTGAAACGTGGACAGTTTTGGGGGTAGTTACCTGAAACGTGGCTCTACTGAGAAGTATTATTTGTAGCATATAAATAAGGTTGTGGAGGGCAGATGCAGAGAGTTTAATAGCTTTTTACTAAAAACATGCTCCTAGGAACAGCCTATAGATTCTTAATTTTTTTTTAAACTATCATCATTTTTAAGAGAAGCTCCACTCCTGAGATGCACATTTTCACAAATGGAGCAGAAATGAGCCATCCAACAGATGGGGAGAAGAAAGGAGAAAAGAATAGTCAAGTAAAGATCACAGAGGAAAAGCTCTTTAAGAGTCTCTGCAAGAGCAGGACAAATACTGGCATCAAATATTTATGGACAGTCTTCAATCAAGGCCCATGAGCTTCCTTTCAAGTATTCATTCTCCTTTTTATTCACTTGCAAAAATTCACTGCATGAGCAAGGTTTAGCATGACTAGATCTTCATGTAAAATATGTATATTGGTTGCAAGCAGTAAGTTTTCATATTTGGGGAGAATCTGACATTTGTGAAGTCCCTGGGAATTTTGCTGTGTGTTTCAAAAACACTGAGATTTTACCCCAGATGTCTTCTAGCTGATTTCAAAGCAAGAACAATCAATTCTACTTGCAATAGGAATAGCAAATCATTCATAATCTTTCTTAGAATGAGACAGCTTTTGAAAAAAAATCCATTTCCCAAGTTACACTGAATAACACAGGGACATAAAACCAACTCCAGTTTGAGGATAAATTCTACATAGTGGCTACTTGCTTGGACAAAGTTAATGGGATACTGCAAAAAAAACAGGGAAGGCTCTTCCCATACCTATTCTATACCCACATACACATATGTGTGTGTACCTGCACACACACACAAATATTCCGATTTTTTTTTTGTTTGGCTTTGTCCTTGTTCAGACTTGTGATTTAGGACATTACTCTCCCTGTCTGAACTTAAAATTACAGCAAATTGCAAAGCAGAAATTTCAGGGAGCTGTCTATGCCTTCTCTCTGAAGAGACCAGCCAGGGATTTTCAATTCGCATATCTTTTACAGAACCAAGTCCTTGTTCACAAAGTCCACATCCACTCTTAACTCTTTGAAATGTTGCAGATGTGTATCCAATATTTGCAACTTAATTTTTCATGGCATAGTTTTTTTAAATACATATATATATTCCAATCCTACACTTATTACTGCACACATGCAGTGAACGCTGGGTACATTTTCCTTGTACTCTGTCATTAAGAGCTGTATTGACAGCAAACAAGTTACATATCTTTTTTTTAACAACATATAATTTTGCTGTTGTTTGCACGTTTTCTCCAAGACATATTGGATACCATTTGCTTTTCATTACAAAAAATGTGCTGACAACAAAATCACATATTCCTGACACACAAAAGAAAGAAGAAATAGCTACCATTTTTGGGGTAGGGAAGTTGTTACATGGGAAACTTGATACACCATTACCTGGGTATGCAGAGCTCACTCGGTGCACACACAAAAGCGCTTAGCATGTGCATCTATCAAGACACAATAGAGGTGTTTGAGGCTTCCCAAATCCCTGTCGTTTTTATTCATATTGCAGTGTTTTGATATATTATTTTTAATTATCTGAAGATAATTAAATCTGGATATCCAAGGGTAGCCAGATGCAAGCACGTCTGAAGATTTATGCAGTTAGGCTGCTACATTTATAAGTGTATTTATACCTATAAAGCCTGTAAGACAGTATAGCAGAGGGGCCTGCGCCTGATGCTACATTAGCCAAGTTAATTCGTCACACAAATGCCCAGTAGCAGTGGCAACATAACAACCAACTTAATGACAGAGCTAATTTCTGATTCTTTATATTCAAGACACACCTAAATCAAAGACGTACGTAAGAGCCTTTGCAGAAGCCAGAGCCACTGTTAAATGGCATAGATCTTCAACGGAGATGAGATATATAGCTCCACTGGAGTCAAGGGGTAATTTTACACCAGCTGGTCTCCCTCTCACTTAAATTCAGACTGTACACGCTGCTAGACTACATCGGTGGTGCCCCAGTTGGATTGGGACCTGGTGGTGGTTGCCTATGAGAGAAAAGGAGAGAAGCCAAGAAAAGTCCGTCTATGTTTCTGGACAGTGGTATCTGAGATGAAGCAAGCAAAATGGTACCCCTGGTACCTCCTTATAAACTTCCCAGTATGTACTGGAAGGCAGACCCAGAATACCAGCTCCAGGAGTCTATGACACATGCATTTTTTGGTGAATCTTTGAACTCCAAATGCCATGTGTCTGCTTCACACACAGGCTTTATGCTTACAACACTCCATGCAAGCAGAGCAAATCCCAATAGCTCAGGACATGCCTCTCGGTCCAAACCCTTATCTGGATGTGCAACACTAGAAACATCAGGACTATTTTGTCCAGCCTCTTCCTTCCATAGTTTTCCAGGCAGGAAGATTTTTAAAAATTATCTGGGACTACAAAAAGAAAATATGTTGAAATTGGCCAAAAAGCTGGAACAACAGAAGAAATTCCTGAAAAAGCAGCAGGTCCCTGGGCTATGGCATTCCCAGTCTCCAGCAGCTCGGGGTACCACACAGCTGTATTGGGCCTATTACACTCATCAGCACGCAGCAGCTCTTCTGACTGCAAAGCAGACTGAGAGAGAGCAAGAGAGTAGAAGAAAAGTAGCGAGAGGACAATTTTCTTCCTCTGCCCATTTTTAATTGTCATTTCTAAAGAAAGTCCTCAAAAAGAGTAAGATGGTGAAAGCCAAATGGAGCCACTGGAATTTGCTGATGAAGGGAAAGTCAAACCCAGTTTCTGTTTTGTCCATGAGCTCTATTTATTTATTATTACCAAAAAAAGCCACACCGATCTCTCTGGTGCTGTACTGTCAGAAATAATGTACTTGGGTCTAAAAGATCTTTTTTTTTCTAGTGTGGTCTCTCTCCCTTTCTCAGTTCCCTTCCCCTGTCCTTTGCCAGCTGGTTGGTAGCTAGTGCAGCTGGCAGTGATGCCAAGTGCTTTGCTACAGTGGAGCCCTGGGCATTAGCAAGGATAATAATCAGTGGTCAGGGAAGCATGCATTGAATATGCCAGCAACACTAAGCAATAGGTCCACTGCTCTTTGTATCGTGCACTCCGACCTGCAGGACGCAAAAGAAACTGTGTATCGGAAAGGAGAACGAGTGGTTAAGCACTAGAAAAATGTTAATAGCAGTGGTGACCTATCATCTGTAGCAAGTCTTTCAGGGTAAATCAGCGTACCACCAAAGACAACACTGAAGAAGGCAACTGTGTGTGACTGCTGTGAATGTGCAGTGGGGAATACCGCTGTGCACAGCCACGAAGGGCACTGGTGCGGTCCTGCTGCAGCCTCCTGGCGACCAACACTGCGCACGCAGCACGCAATCGCTCAAGCCCACTGAGTCCACCGGGATTCAGAAATCACCTGCTTACCAGCACAAGCACAGTGCCAGGAGCAGAAGATTGCAACTCCTCTCTACTACCGTGCAGTGGGGAACAACACAACTGGACAGACAGAGATGCAGGCTCCAGCAATTCAGGCTGCCTATATAAAAACTTATTGCAAAAGCTGCTGTGTTTGATAACAGAGAGGAAAAATTCGGGGAAAAATCAAATTAAGCCTGCAACCCACATGTCCCCCTTTCTAAGCGCTGTGCAGCGAAAGCATTCAGCGACACTGCTGCTGACCTGCCCTGGCTCAATCTGCAGCTAAAACAATGCCACAGGCTCCTGTAATCAATAAGTAAAGCAGCAACTTGTCTAACCTGGGTGCTTGACGGGGGAACCACATGCTGTCCTTCCTTTGCACAGCCCATGCTTCGCGCCGTCATATAGCCACACTCATTTTACACTCTGGCCTGTCCCACAGAACATGGTGGAGCAGTAGGTTTGGGCATAAATTTTTCTCCTTTACACTTCTGTTCAGGAGAATTGCAGTAATTACAGCTGGTATTTGAATGTAGTTGAGTTCGCTACATTTCTAGTGACTTCAACATCTACTTCCCCAGATAAAGGCATAGTTTATACTGACAGTGGATTCCAGGCGAATGCTTATTGCAGCACAAACCACTCATCCTGACCAAATGGATGAACAGCAGACCTGCATCCCTAAAGAAGGAGCAAGGAACAGACTGACTCATTTATTTAAAAGGCTGGCCAAGAATTCAGCCATTTTTTGAGATTCCTGATATTATTTTTTTCTTTCTGCAAAATTAAAAGTCATTAAACTGATTTTCTTTTAATGTCTCTTGACTCTTGTGCTTTGCTAAAATGAATATTTCCCTCCTGTGCGTTTATGTATCCTCTCAAAACCAGCTGCACACCCACCACCTCAGAGCAAGTCTGAGAGTTCAGGAGCTAACAAAATCTCTGGGACTGTAATTTTAGCGCTGCCGATCAGGGTAGGAATCACACGAACTATCAGCAGCAGGTTTGTAGAGCTCAGGGCAACAGATGAGTACAGCTGCAATTTGATGGGATGATTTCCAGAAAGGAGAGGCTAAAAACCAAACCAGCAGAAATAAAATAACTTTTCACCACTGAACTAATGTAGCAATCAGTGGCCAAGAAGCCCAAGACCTGCTCCAAGGGTCGCTAGAAAAAGCTGGTTAACTACAAAGAAGGCAAAAAGCTAG
The DNA here is from genome assembly GCF_965183815.1 of Platalea leucorodia. Classification (NCBI taxonomy): domain Eukaryota; kingdom Metazoa; phylum Chordata; class Aves; order Pelecaniformes; family Threskiornithidae; genus Platalea; species Platalea leucorodia. The sequence continues at coordinate 25,421,636 of NC_138827.1, read as the reverse complement.
GAGACAGCAGAAAAAGGCTTACAATTCTGCAGAAGACAGCAATCTTACTGGCCTGGGATAAAATGTAGTTTTTATTCAGGTAAAGATCTCATTAAAATCTGGGACAGTATTGAGTAAGTAAAAATAAGGACCTCAGGGTCCAGCCTATCCCATCTTACTAATGAACTCTCAGACACAGAGAACAAAATTTTGCCCAGGGAGCAGCTTCCCTGCTTTACTCCACGATCTCCTGTGAGCTTACAGGAAAGTCAAGAGAGTTCATGATGTTTAAATCAAGGCGCAAGTTGATTTATTGTAGCAGAACAACACGGTGTGTATGTCTGCTTCAGCATTCTTTCTTTCTTTCTTCAGTTATTTTTTTACATCTCTTCAGAGCACAGGAAACATATGACATAATCTGAATATTTATGGCACGCTGTGTAAAACCAGAAGCCCCTCTTCTGTACCCATCTCATTACAGGAGTTTACATTTTTGGAAAGGCTTCCTGTTCTGGACCAACCTGAATTTCATATTTCTGCTCCACTGTTAACCCAGACTAATACAATGGTCTAGATCGTAGAGGATTTCAAATCTTTCAGCAGCCTTTTCAAAACCAGAGCCCATGTAAAAGAGTTCAGCTAGCCACTCTCCTTCATCTGAGGGGAAAGCTTGCCTTAGGCACAAACAAAGCTTCAAATTGATTTAATTTAAAATTTCAAACTTCTGTATGCTGCTCAGCTTCCGACTGCCATCTGCTTTTTCAGCTTGCCGTGACAGAGAGCACATTTTTTATTATGTTTGTTCAAGCAGGTCCATCAGTACAATATTAATTTTCAGAGTTTGGGAGTTCTGTATGCTTTAAAAAGCCACCAGTTATAAATCTGATCAGAAATTATCAACAAAAATATCATAGCTCATTTAGCTAGCTTTCAAAATTGCATCTTCTCAGCCCGAAGCTCCCAGACTGTTATCTCCTCAAACTGTACCCCATATTTGTTTGTGCTGCACCAAACACAAAGGTCCCTCATGATCTTAAATCAGGACATTTTATATCAGCCACAGCATATGAGTCTTCAAAAACTAGTAACCAAATGTATTCTGATCACATCAGATGAAGACACCCCTGCTCTGATATTCCCATGAGAACTGCGGCAACACAGGAGCAGAGCAGTGAAATAGCCTTTACAGCAGGAATCCAGTTTATCTCAAATCAGATCCTGGGCCCTGCCAGCTCTTGTCTTGACATCCCACTCCAGGCATTCCTGGCCCCCCCCCCCCCCCGCCCCCCCTTTTTCTTTTCTTTTAAAGCTTCATGTATAAAATTGATTTTCCAAAGAAAAAGAAAAAAGAGTGTCACTTGGGACCTCTCCACGAAGTTAATCTACTTTTCCAACCTGCTTAACTAATGTGTTGCATTGTGCCAATGCAAGAACAAGTAGAGCTCTTCTTCCACCTGCAAATGCACTAAAATTAAGTTCTTCAGTAGGCTTTACACTTAAAATATGGATCTTTCGCATCCTTCCAGAACACCCTCCTTCCAACAAACACATTCCTAGAGACAGGCATATGTTACAAACATCCCAATAAAATGAACTTTGGAGAAAACTACAGCTTGTGCCTGTCCCTGCTGAGAAGCCAAAAACATGCCAAACCGTGGCTAAAACTGGAAAACAACATTAATAGACAGGATGTGAAACAGCCTAGATGTGATCGGCTCTGATTAACTTGCAGGCATACCCCCAACTTCACCCCATGCCACGTCAAGCCCTCCTCTCTGTTGAAACCAGATGACTGGACTTGGAAGTCCCCGTTCGCTTTGCATAAGGAACTACACAGCCATTAATAACTCTTTTCAATTAAAAATAAAACTGGGACTCTGTCCCCACTGGTCATGTATGAGTCCAGTGCTCTTTCTACAGATTGCTTCAGGCCTGCTCTCTTACTTAAGTTCTGATTTACATAGTTGCATCTTCCACCAAAACTCTCCTCGCAACCTCCGGCAGCCGGCTACCGATGGGGTATTTGCTCCCCTATCCCCCTCTGACTGATTTTGTTTCTATTCAGCAGTAAACTAACAATCCTAGATTCACACTGACACTTGACACAGTGCTTCAAGGTCTCCCTGAGAGGCACTACATAAATGTAAATTCTATAATTATTTGAAAGCGGAGTCTCTTCCAACCTGAGTGAGATTTGATAGCATCTCTGCCTTATAAATAATGTAATGTGCTGGCAGGGTTTGCTTCTCTGTAGAAGGCACAGAAGGCCCAGCTGGAACACAAACAAGCATACAAGAAAAACACAGTTGACAAAAAATGTACCAGGAGACCCAAAAAGATGTTCTCTATAGATCTTGGCATAGATGGACAACAGGGCTTTCTTCTGATTTAGGGCAACATCTGTGATCGGTGAAAACTGTGATTATTTGGGAAAGGTTAGAAAGCAGAGCTGAGCCACGCTAGAGATGCGAGAGTTGCAAGTATCCCAAATATTTCAGTCAAATCTCTTTTGTAGTCCTACTTTCAAAGTCATAGATCGTAAATTAATAAAACGCTGTTGTCAAGATCCTCAAAACAAACAGTCAAGGACAAAAAAAAAGATAATAATAAAAAATTCAGAGGTGTCTTACCAACAGACCCCCACCGGCAGCTCTTGCCTTGCCTCAGGGTGAGGTGACACAGATGTTGTCGGCTGTGCGGGACGGTAATGCTGCCCGGGGCGCCTGCACGGGCGAGAGCTCAATGTACGTCGGACTCTCCCATCTGATTTATGGCACCAGAATCAGCCAAGGTGGCTTTTTCACTTGCAGGTTGGTAAAAGGACTCAGATACCTTACAGAGCTCACAGAAAGCCTTTTGCTAACTGAGTGTATTTTCTGAGATAAAAGGCTGAGGGGAAGGATCCGGTTTACTGTAAATAAACAGCAAACTACTGGACCATCTGGAGCTTTTCTGTAATTTATGCTTGCTCTGCAATTTTAAGGAGACTTGTTTCCAAATGATGACACAGTTTGGGGATTTAAACCATAATCTTTAAAACACATATTTAAAAGGTATTAGCTAATTATTTAGGCTGTAACTGCTGCAAAACCAGCAAATAAAGCAGAGTTCTTTGAACTGGTGTTTTTGAAGTTAGCAAGCGTTTGAAGTGAGTTATAGGTAAGACCGTTTGATTGACTTCTGTGGAGACGGACTGTAAATGAGAAGGGGAAAAGGTGCCTGGTCTTCGCGCAGGGAAAAAATTGATACCGAAGCAGTCAAGGATTGCTCACGCAGGAGGCAACAGCCCAAACAGAACTGGAGAAGCTGAATTTCACCCACTGTGGCAGGAACTGCTGTGCGGCTTATAAACCACTTACAACACATTTAAATTTTTCCATAGGCTGTCTGAATAGGAACACATTTTTACCAGAGAAACTATGACTTATCACTGCTAATTTTCATTTTATTAGCAGACCCATTTTTTCCCTGACACATTTCCCAAACATCCATTTAAAAAAAAAGGATCTAAAGCTGAGTATTATTAATTTGGGGTCACTGCAACACAGGAGACCCAAATCAGTATCTAATCAGTTACATCCAAGCACATCCCTGAGCACACCCTCCTCAGCATGAGTCCCACGCGAGGCATCACGAGGCAGTGGGTTTATCTCTATTTTGCCTCATTCCTGTAAATAATCTGAGTGACTTGTTTTCCGAGTGTCCAGCACCCACGCCTGAAACGGACAGCCTTGAGCATGCCTGTAAGGGTGATGCTTTTGTGAGTGCTGGGTTCAGGGCACCCTAAGGAAGGCAGGGAGAGAGATCTGCCTTCCAGAAGATGTTCAGATACCACACAGATTGACAGTGGATAAAAACCTGATAGGCAGCCATTTGTTACTATTAATGTTTAATTAAGAGCAGACATTATTACCTTTGTGTCAGAAAACCAACAAGTCTTCTCTGCATGGATGGAAATTCTGAGTTTGTTGATGAATAAACAATTCATAAGTGAATGCAGAGTTTCTAAAAGGGAACGCTGTCTGGGAAACGCTGTTCCTAAGGCCTGAAGAAAACAACATGGGTCTGATTTCCATTCCTTCTTAATCCTCCTCTAATATTTATGCTGGGATAGACAGAAAGACGGCTGGATCTGCTTTTGGGTTTTTACAGAAATCTCTAACTGATTACACATCGAAAAATACAACCCCATCCTTTTTTTTCATAGAAAGTCATCAGACTTAGCAGCATTTACCTGGGTCTCCTGACTGCTCATAAATATAAATAACTTGAGTCCAAATCTTCACTTCCTTTTTTTATTATTCCATTATTTATTTTTTAAATAACATTAACCTGCTCCGTCTACATCCTTATTTTCAGTATTCAATTTACTTTGGTCAAATAGACACTCGGATGAACTTTGTACCTAACTCATGTACTTCAGAAAGAAGATATCATGCAGCCATTGTATTTTGGAACAGGGTTAGAATTGGGTAAAGCTCTTGTGAGATGGATGAAAATATTCCTGAATGCATATAAAGGACTTCCAAAAAGCCAATAAATACAGTAATATTGCAGCCCCCTACAACAAAATGACATGGCTGGAAAATGATCTCAAGAAACAATTTTCATGCCAGTGTAAGACTTACTAATGAAGAACAGTGCACCGTTAAAGAGAATGAAGGGAAGGAAATGCATTGGCATTACATTTCAGTAACCGGGGACCCTCTGGAACTGGAACTTCAAAATAGGATTTCTTAAAAGCTTTTTCTTTCCTAAATTCCCTTTGCAGAAGCCTGCTTATTCTTTCATAATCACTTCAAAGCAATCCCCAGCCTTGCAATAAAGTAAATTCAAAGCAATTAGAGAGTAGATCTACACAGCAAGACCAAACAGTGCTTATAGAGGTTTTCCATAAAGTGGTTCTGCATACATTTTCCTTGGAACGACATTATTTGTATAAAGAAGTAGGGGTATATTTTATGAAGGAAAGAAAATACAAAATAAATTTATGACAGCAAATAGAAACACTGCATCTCTGGAGTATGATATTATATTGCAGTTTGCAAGCACAACCAATATAGCATTGCCCTGCTACATTCATACATTTTAGTGAACAATAACAGAGAGGGGAAAAAAGAAAAGAAAGGAGTCTTCCGCAACGTGCTACAATAAAAGCCACCACGTACTACAATAACAAGCTACATATGTTCAAGAATAAACAGATCGACTTTGCGTTTTCCTGCCCCGTCTCCCCAGCGGCCCTGCTTTGCTACCTTGCCAATTGATGTTTTCATGAAGACAACCCTGTGAAATGTAAAACTGCTTCTTCCCTTACACCAGTGAGGCTGTTGCTATAAGAGGAGCTGAGCAGTGCTGAACTGAGATGTGGTTATTTCATTGTGATGCAAATAAACGTAACAATTAAGAATATAATTTTGGAAGATGTCAGTGGCATAATTACTCATATGGCTTCCAGCCAATTAAGCAGTAGGTGAATTAGCCCATTTAATTGGGTTTGGAATTTCAGCGCAAGGTGTTTTATGCTTTGTATTCTGTCAACATTTTGCTGAACTATACGTTAATAATTCTGATTGCTCTCGAAATAACATCTGGGCAAATTTGGTCTGGAGTACAAGAAACCACTGCTTGAAAGGTTGCGTACACCTGTGATCCCAGTTGTGCGAGCAGATTGACTCCGACAAAAGCTCCATTCAAGGAAGATGGAAGTCTCGATTTGCTTGTAAGCCCATTAAACACACTGAATGGCCATGAAGATGAAACAAGGAAGCGCTTTAGGACTCTGCAGTTAGAAATCTTAGAGCAGAAATGGCAACAATAAAAGAACAACACAAAGTGATTATTCCCAGTATAAAAAGACAAGCTTATAACATCAACTGAAGAGGGGAAAAAAAAAAAAAAGTGTCATATCTCTTGCTTGGGAGACTGCTGTGATCCAGCTAATCTCCTCTATTAGCAGATGATCACAATACACAATAGTCCTCAGTAAGATGTGAAAACAGAGGCACTCATGGGTTAGGGGAGAAGCTAACACAGCTACCCTAAGGAAGCACAAAATAGACACACTAACATTAAGACTGAAGATTACACTGTTAATGACAGTAACAGCATACAAATGAACCCTCCTTCATAGGAAAAGATTAGTTTGAGAACTAAAACCCCTCATTTAAAAAGGGACTGATGAAACTGAGAGCCAAACTAATATGGCAGCAAACACCTATTAGCCACAAGAAACAAGAGAGTACAGGACCTAGATGAGATGTTCTTTTTATGGCAGGAGCTGGTTCTTTTCATTTTACTTTCACGTTGTCATTCCCTAAAACTAAGAGGGTCCTTGGGTGTGATTAGCATCTCTGATTGAAATTCAGTTACTGTTGACTCAACCCCAGTTGAGTCCTTTTATCCTGCAGACTTCATTTTTGAGAATTCTAGGAGTAAGTAACAGCTTTGAGTTAGGAAACCTGTTTGAGAGATCAGCCTACCATCACTCCTTGCTGAAAACAAAGCAGTGGAAAGGAGGAGCAATACTGAATGTTTTTATTTTCACATGCACAGCAAGACTGGAATCCCAGGGATGCTTTCAGGGGAATTACTGCATCAGAGCTGGATTGCTTTGTCCATTTTGTACAGCTTCAGACTCCTTGCAAGGATTCCTTGCACTTCCTAACATCACAGAAGAGAAAGCAGTGGTATAGGTACACATCTTCTCTGTTCATCGGTAATACTCTGCACAATTAGAAACTCATCTATGTAACTCAAGAAAAGTCAGAGGTTGGACTCTGCTGCATGGTGTTTGCAGAGCTGGGGAACAGTCTGCAGGAGTTAAACCTGTAAAATGCAAGTCTGAGATCTGGATTGCAGTCTTGGATTCGTCTACTTCTGTATTTAACGCCTTACTCAAACAAGTTGTTACATCCCTCCACGCCTCATTCTTCCCACTTAGAATATCAGAATAAATCAGTGACTTGTATTTCAAAAGGATTTTGAGATCTTTGCATGTAGTATGCTCTGTAGCATTATTGTTATTTATAATTAACAGCAGGGTTACTCCATGATTAATAACACTTAGCAGTAGTGCTTTTCATCTTCAAACCACTTTCTGAGCATTAATTAACTTCAGGCTTCTGTTATTCAGAACATCTTTCTTTTTCTCATTCTGCTTCCCTCAATTCCCTGCGTTACAGGGTTAACAGGGAAAACCACGTGAGCTTCAAGCAACTTGATCCTTAATATTTAACTTTATAGAGGCACGTCATAATTTTGACAGTGAAAATTGGTTCTACTTTGACAAATTTTCTCCAAGGTGTCTTTGTCTTTGCATCCACCAGAGTGGATGCACACCGCCCCTTTTAATAGGGACTGTGCAAACTGAGTGGCATACAAACAGCTTTTCTATGAGTTTCTCACCTGCCTGACCACTGCCCCCCTTCGCCTTGCTGCAATGTGGAATTATCAGAGACTGCTGAGGGGTGCTCAGGAGCTCTCAAAACATCTCAGTGGTCAGTGCAACGGGAACTGAGATGAAACATGCATTTTCTTCAGTCTGCACTTTATCTCATCCAGAATTTCATTCCAGCAGCAACATTTCAAGGCAGCTGGTCCCATTTTTTCTTGATTAGCCATTTCTCAGCTACAAAATATAGCACATAGTCCATTTTTAGTTAAAAACTTCTTACTCACTAATGTATTTTATATCTTGGCATCTGCAAGATAAGGAAACACACAATACCCCTCTCTTCTTCACGATGAGCTGGTCAGCAGTGAGCAACAGGACCCTGCTTTAGTTCCTCTCCTGCCAGTTGGATCAGACCATCCTGCCCATTTTACCTGCTTTGGATGTAACCAGCATTGCATCTGGCACACTTGTTGATTTATACAAGCCATCATTCAAGGTGGGCTTTACCAGCATGACATACTTGTCTGTAATTGTCTTTGTGACTGTTCATGAACATAAATGTGTTCATATCAATGCATTATTTTGCTGACTATATTGGTCTGGGGTTCACAGTCTTTAGATATATATTTAATTAGCCTCCTGTGTGTTTCAATGGCAGTCTTTTCTTCTAAAGTTAAACATGCAATTAGTGGAAAATTGTTTAGCTATTCCAGGGGACTCCTAGACACCTGGGTTTTCAACAGGTTGACTTACCCAGGGCTCTTCCTCACTTCCAGCCATCAATAACATGCACTTACAGTGAAAGAAATCATTCACAGTGGTGTCCCTTTTCGTAACTGCTCTATCTTGGACCATTATATTGGCTCCTAGTGTCCTCAGAGGAAAGGTTGCTCTCACCTTTGGAAGAGAAACTGAAAAGAAAGGGGCCATGGGGGAAAATGAATCTATATAAATACAATAGGAAAAAAAAATAACAAGCTGTTCTCTGCTGCTCTGCATCTCCTTATGAGAAAGAGCCTGTTACTCTACTGGCTCAACAGGCTATCCTAGGCAACCTTGCTGCTGTAAAGAAAGAATGAACGATATCAAAGAAATGTAGATCCCTTACTGAATCATTTTGGCTTGCTATCCTTTGGCTCTTACACTGTGGGGTTTGGACTAGTTATTTATTGAAGGGACACTGATTCATTTTAATTTACTTGCCAAAGTGGTCAGCATCTAATGTAAATCAATACAAACCCTATTTATTAGGTCCAACTTTGCAAATTGCCAACTCCCTACAAATTCCTTTGCATCCCTGTACTCTACCAAGAGAGAAGCAATGGACTCAACCACCACATGCAATTAGAAATTCAGCTACACATGTATCTGTGTACACTGGAGTATGCCTTTCCTGTACAGCTTCATCATGAAATGGGGTTTTTGCATCATCAAGATTGTATATATGTGTAAAGGGAATGCATTAGCTTGCAATGAAGTATGGTTGCAGTTCATGTAATTTTATCTCATTCATCATACTAAAAGCACAGTTATTTATTCTAGGACTTCCATTTTTTTAAATGTAAAATCTATAACAGCAAAAATCCCCAATCAGTGAACTTATCCACACTTATGCATGATCATAAGAAAAGAAGGCATTACAAGTGCTAGACTAATTACGCCTTCTCAGCATATATTTGGCCCTGGAGGTAAAGATAACATAAATTCTTTATTGTGTTCTATTTTAACGTCCGAAGATTAGCATATTCCACCACTTTTATACATTACAGTTTCCAGCACACTCTGCATTTAAAATCCAAAAGTGGAATGTATATATTGCTGATTTTAAACAAGAAAACGCTGTTTGCAAACTGACAGAAGTATCTCACCCAGTACATTGTATTAATGTCCAGTGAAAGAAATCATGTAACCAGCTGCTGGAATAACAGCCAAACGTCCTAGACTACTGCACCATATAATTCAATTGATTGCCCTGAGAAACAATAATATAGTTATAATACTTCTACTAGCTTGATCCCCAGGGGAGCAAATTTACTCTGGTCTCCCTAACTGGCTGATAACATATTTAAATGCCAGTCAGTCACTAATCCGTTGCTGCTCCATCCTCTGAGAGCTGCTTTATTGAACACTGTAATTGCCTGGATGTTGTTTTTCATTTCTGTAGCTGTTGCTGTTAATTAAATATTTCATAGAAAGCTCTCTCTGACATTTCTTACTGCATTCTTGAATATCTGATAAGATATACACGCTGAATATTTGTACCTGCTGCTCTCTGCTGATACTCTTGTCCTAGATTCAAACCCCCAAAACACTGAAGAAATGACATACTTCTGGTGAAATTAGGACTCACACTGTTAAAGGGCTGAGGGGATCTGAATGAAATAGAGGCGTATGCCATGTCTGTTAGATCGCAGATGTCAGCTAAAGCAGGATGTACATCTGGACTACAAGATTTACCTTCCTTCTCCCCGTATACACGCAGTGGACACGGGCACTCACTTCAGTAGTGGCAGGATTGATTTTCTGGAGTCAAACGTGAGTAGCAAATGTCAGTCTGGCCTTTCTTAATGCAAAAAATCTTGAAGGCAAATAAGGTTCAGAATTAGATGGTTTTATGTATGCCACAATACAAGAGAAAGGTAGCACGAAGAGGCCTTAGAGCAGCTTATGGGGATGGCAGGTGGGGGTCCCTCTTAACACTGTCTGTAAAGGAAGAACGAAGGGATAGATCCAGCTGTAGACATTCAATGCCCAGTGACACAGGAGTGTCGACAGGTTAAGACTGAGTCAGGGATCCAAAAACATCAGGATCTTCTCTAACACTTGAGATACAGTACTGTTGTTTTCACACTGTACTCTAATGACTATGGCTGCCAAATTAACAAGACTGTTAATGAAAAGAAACTACTGTTAATGCTCTGAATTAAGTTGTCCAATGGTGTCTGACAAATAGGGCTGGAGCAGTAACAAAGGATCTATCGGAGGCAGATGTGGATACACACATAATATACATGTCGTGTAATTATACGCATTTACATACAGAGTGTGCATCCACAGGAACACAGTGTGTTTATGTACACACATACACCTGTCTATCTTAAATATCTGTATTAGTTAAGCATTTAACTAACACAATTTTAAACTGCAATTCAGATGTTTTAAATGTTTAAACAATAAGGATAAAATCCCAGCGCTACTAAGGTATTTGATAAAGCCTCTATTAAGTTCAGGGGAACACAACATTTTATTGGTTTTTCTATTAATTGGTTTAATGCCTCCAGTATGATTGTGATCTATCACACTTAGAAACTAAGACACTGCATGGACAATCTAAGGAACAGTCCTTTTGGAGCTGTTTATTACCAGCTCCTGTACGTCCTCTCAGCAAACAGAAAACATTGGTGTACTCCAAAAGTCCCAGAGACAAGGATGCTGGGATGCCAACAGCTCAATGCAGTCAATATAGAAGACAGTATGCTGTGGAAAATTCAGATAACGAATAAAAAATTTATTTCTGGGACGTTATTTTGGAAAGCCCTGCTTGCAATTACTTTGACAGCACATCTGCTGGATCCTTCCTCTGTACTCCTTGTTTGAAGGCTGGTATTTCAACTTACTGTTCCAGGGCCTTTCCATGGTCTATTGCACTGATATTCCTGTAGTCGGTCAATTCAACAAGAAGTCCAGCCTCACCCCAGTCATCAGGCTGTTCCACAGCACGGCTCCGTCTTTAACATGATCTGGTTCAAAACTATCTCCCTTTTAAAAAGAAACCATACAACCCTCTTCATCCCATTATCCTGCACTATGTAAAAGTTGGTAGTTCACTCCTCATTGAAAACGAGTCAGAACTGAGTGACCTGGGCACATATAAACCAGTCACCAGCCGTGCACTGAGATACAGAGAAGCACACTAAACTTTTTTCACGGCAAATCAAAACTAAGCTGAATTATTTTGGTTTTGCTATAGGCTAAAAGCTTGCACAAAGACACTTCTGCTCAGCTGACAAGAGGTAACTTCATTATTAGCGCGAGCCCAAGCCACAGGACTGAACGTCTTTTAACGTTTCTGAAAAGTCTCAGCTGTCTCCTTCTCTAACTTTGTCAACTCCCCATCAACAAGGAGACAAGGGCAACAGATGATGCTTCCCACCACCCTTCTAACCACAGGACAATGTTTCCTTCTAGGTTCTGCCATACAGTCGAATGATCTTTTATCTCTTTGGCTTAGCGATACCATCTTTTATGAAACCTAATATGAAAACATGGGTTTTCTCTTTGACCCTACCTTGCAAACTCTTGTTTCAGTTATGATTTTAATTTATGCACCACTCCATGCCTGTACTCTGCTCTGATTTAGACCACATACTTTCTGCTGTGTAATTCTACCATGTAGTTGGAGATACTCGAAAATGAAATAACCTGTAGAAAATAAAGTTGTATTGCATGGCCTGAAGAGCTCTTGATTCACCTGCTCTAAGTAGGCAGGTACCCACTCCCCTGGATAGACCACAGTATCAAAATTCAGTTGTGTCCCTTAAAGTCTTCCTTCACTTGCAAGTAAAAACTTACTCCTGCTGAAAATACGTAGGGAAACTCCCCATGGGATACAGCATGTTTTCCTAAGAGGAACATGGGGACAAACATTAGAGCAACAATTAGAGATCTGGCTTCCCTCCTCCACATATGGGAAATACATGGAGGAAGGGAATATGGTTGGGAAATACTTTCTGTGCTTCATTTGAGCTTTCTCTCGAATCCAGAGTGCGTTTAGGAGGGAGTGTTACTTTAGATCAAGAGAGGGTGACAGGAAAGGGAAGACCGTGCACACGCTGCTGTTTCCGCCTTCGCACGCAGCATCTCTACAGCTCTCCAGGGAGACGAGTAGCGAACAACCACATATACTCTATTGCTTCTCTTTGGTTTATTTGTCACTCTTTGTAGGTTTATAGTTAGCTCCTGCTGCTAGCCCCTTATTTCTGCCTAGTTAAGGGAGAATATGGTGGTGTATTCTTTCAAAAAAGAAATGTTTTCCTTTACTGCACCGCAGGTGACAAACCCCTGGTGTCTAGCAATGCTGGCAGTAGATGACTTGGAGATTTTTCAACAGTCAGAAATCCTTCTGGAGAGACCCTTTTTAGTTTTCCTTTCCGAGTTTAACCTGCCATGTTTCTAATATGATTATGACTCTCAGTTCCCTGCCAGAGTGACAGCATGAGACAAGTGGGATTTGGCAATGATGTAGGAGGATGAACGGTGGCAAAATCAGGGAGTGTACGACCAAAGTATCAGGGTCCTTTGCATTCAAAGGAGCAGCATTTACATTTCCCAGTGACCACTGCACGAGCATACTGACAGCTACGAACTGCCAGATAACAACAGATTTGTTACAGACCTCTGGGCCAAGAATTAAGGGGAAGAATTAATTCTGCTCCTTCTATTTAAAGAGTAAGGAACACACAAGCAAGCAAGCAGAAAATCTAGTGGAAAGAACGCATACAATCACATATCAAGAAAGAAGGTATTTACAAGCTGACAAGAGCAACATACAAAGATTCTTAAACTACAGATTTCTTTTTGTAAAATAAAAATAACTGAAGATAAAGATTTTAACCTCATTTTGAGGCTGGCAAGTATTCTTAAGCCTTATGAAAGCTTCCTGGGCTGGATCTGCAAGCCTAAATTATATGGTGATTTTAAAGCCAGATTAATTATTTCAAGCAATCTTCCTCCCCCCTGTCTCTGAAATCAGAAATGCATACAGAGATGGACTAGAATATTCCCAAATTTGTGTTAAACATATGAAACTGTTTTAACCCACCAAACAGCTCATGTTCTAAAAAAGTACAAATTCTTATATTAATATTTCAATTTTTAAACACGAAATGAATTTTCAAGGTTCCTTTAAGTAAATACTAAAAATTCTTCCTCCAGGATTTTCATTGTTGTAAGAAATGAGAAAGTGTTTCCTTTAGGTTTAAACAAAAAATATTTTAAAATAAATAGCAGAATAAAACAGTTGAAGCCCTAGACAGGGGTCTTGACCCTGGATAAGCAAATTTGTCACCCCCTAGGCTAAAAGTATCAATTCTTCCAACAGCTTCAACACTTCAGGAACGTGACAGCAAGAAGGCACCCTCCACGTTCTCCCTTCCCTGTCCCAGCCAGCCGCCTGAACGCAGGTCTCCAGAAGAGACCGAGTGGCACTTGTTTTATGTTAACCTCAGTGGCTCAAGTGGCCAGTTTTCTACAAATATTCAAATCCAGTAATTATCGTCGTAACAACTCTGTATTGTCCTTGATTTGTGTTTTAATCTCTGTAATTAAAGTGTCTAGCTGCCACAGCAACAGACGCTCTAGAAGCATGTCTGCTGTATAATCATAGTATTAATTAAAACCACAAAGTATCTACACAATAAGGAAAGGAGTAGATGGCATAGGAGACCGGCGGCTTTAAAAAATAATTTATAGAACCTTTCACATCAGTGTGTCTCATTCAATGTAGCTCAGGCAAGGAGCGGGTGCTTTTCCTGCAGCCGTACCCTAGGTATGACCAGAGTTTGGAGGGTCTCACTCTAGCTCCCTGCGGATAAGTATTCACATCCCCAAGTAATCAGTAGACTGGCCCCTTGTGGACACTTTCAGCAAAGTAACTAAAACCCACACAATACAGAAAATTAATAAATTCTCTCACCCTGAGAGAGGGAGCCTTTTCAGAGATTAAGGCATTTGTGTTGCCCATGCTAAATGTTACCTGCCAAGCAGAGGAAGGTGCAAGCAGGCACCTCCACTAGGACAAAGCACCTTCCTCAAAGATCCTACAGAGCTGTAGTTAGTCTGATTTTTCCCAAAGCAAATTCAAGGAGCATATTCACCTGACTCCAGGGTGCCTTGCTCACACAGAGACATCATCTACTTCTCTCAGGACCTCCAGGTCTATAGTAAACAGCACACTGAAGGATGGAGATTGGGTATCTGTCCTACAAGAACTGTCAAGCTGCGGGGAAATTTTCTTGCCCGACTCAACTGATGTGTGTGTGTGCACACAAAATCGGGTTGCTGGGCTGTAATCCTAGGAAGCACTGAAAGGACGTCTCTTCCCCCAGTTGTTTTGGGGGGTGAAGTAACCAAAACTGTGGAAGAGACCCCCTCAAAAAGAAATTATGAGAATACGGGCTGTAGGAGCAGGTAAGCAGGTAAGTAGAGGGGGAAGGTTCAATAAGGCCCCTTTTTGTTTCTAATCAGCAGCAACTACAGCGGAGAAACCAGCTGTGAAGTTGTCAGATCTGCTGATGATACACAGCGATGGGGGACAGTCAATACAGAGCCAAGCAGCAAGGGAACTTCAAAGGGAAACCACATTCACTGTGTAATTGGAGTGAAACACGGCAAAGAGAAGGGAATAGAGAAGGATACCTGCTGGTGAAACCTGGGGCTTTGTGGAGGGGAGGTTGTTTTGTTTTGTTTCAAGTAGTAAAAGGAAAGGTAATGGCAAGAAGAAATATTTGTAAAAAAGCAGAGCGACGTCTGGGTAATGGTGAGAGTGCATGAAACATGAGAGCAAAGGTTAGCCCTAGCTTTGGACAAAATGACTGTTCTGGAGAGAGACTCTTAAACAACACCTGCAGGCAAACTCCTCTCAATCGCACATGGATGATGGGGATGGGAATCAGATGTAGAGGAGGGAAAGGTAAAGAAGATTAAAAAACAGTTTTACTGATTAATATATTCTGCATTAGGTGGGCTAAGGCAGTACTTGGAAAAACTTTTATTGAAAAAGATATTTATCTCTCAAACTAATTTTTCACCTTTGAGATCTTGGTAATGTTATAGCTACCAGGAAACCATGTGGCAGCTGGCAATCCTGTTTTAAGCTACTGTTTGCTAATGACACTGAAAATCTCAAGGATTTTCTTGTATCGGTAAAAAGAACTGACATAATGTTTCAAATTCTTACATGGGTATCTATTAGCTGGAACAACTGGAGTAAGTCATTAAATTATTATGCAATAATTAGCCCTTGCAGTCAGTGAAGACTTCAAAGCTCTTTACAGAGGTTGTACCTCATAGCCAGGAAAGCAGGGACAGCAAGAAGCCAAGTTGCATCCGACAACACTGCAAATCAATGGCATCACCAGGGCCAGAGCTTGGATCTCCTGACCGCCCAGAGCAGCCCTGCACACACTGCACTGTATCACCTCTCGGGCCTAGATACTTTGCTGTCCCCTCCTGCTGCAGCCACAAGAAGGTTATCGCTGGCTATCGAGTTTGTTCAACGCAAGCTGCTGCTTGCTGCTTGCTGCTTGCAGTGAAGAAGGGCTTGCGAATAACCCATTTTTTACTTTCTGTGCATGGTATTTGGGAGCTTGGGGCTGATTTTAACCTGTTTGAATATATTCAATAAAGCAGCCAGTGCTTTAGCTATCAAGTTAATATCAAGTCTTGGCACATTAATTCCTGGCTTGATCTGATCTGGTGTGCAATGCCATCTCTAATCTAGTTGTTTTCCTCACTATGGCAAAATTTACTGCAAAGATAAAGCTTGAACGTATGTAATGTATATAACGGTCATCTCTCTGATATGAACTGTAGTTTGTAACACAGCCAAACGCTTTTGTTGACTTTCCTTTTCCACAATCCTCAGAAATAACAGTTTACGATAGTAAAACTTTGTACCTCCTCCTTACAACTCGCAAAGCACTGGGCAAATACAAAGGAAGTGTGGGAGTGACAACAGGTTTTACCAAACTTACAGCTAGTCAGAGTGAGATGGAGTTTAATATTAAGTTTAACATGAAAATAAACCTGATACTATCCAAAGATGGACACCTGCATTTCTGTTAGATACCTACACTACTGGAAGAAAGGGAGCTGGCAGTGTAACTTGGGGGCCTGTTTTCTAAGGCTAAAAAAGCACAGGCATAAGACTTGAACCAGGAACTCGAGATGGATCCATGGCGCTACGGTAAAGCACGTTCATGGAAATATCTCAGTCCTTGCAGAATGAGAAATGAGGTGCTGCTGGGACAAATTAGTTAACACGTGAGGAGCTTGCGCTTGTCATTTACTACTGCCAAAGAGTAATGTTATCCCTTTTGAACCAAATAATCTCAGATGTAATTCCAGCAAGAAAGATGATCCCATGAGGAACTCCGAAGTCCCTTTAAAACGTCCTATTTATTTACAAACCTTATTTCTATGGGCACAGAAACAGAAGACACCACCTTATTGCTCTTCTGCCAGCCAGCATGTAACCCAAGTATTTACTCTTGGCTTTTATCTCACCACAGCCCCTTGGTTTTTAGTGTCACTGATTCAGCTGGTTGTCCCCAAAACACAGTCCCACTCAGTCCCAGATCATCAGTGATGCAATTCTTGTATTTGGTGCATCAGTCCCTTGGAAATCCTCACTTTGCACAGCATGCTTCTGCTACTGCAGTGCTGTGCACTACTGTGTTTTAGGAAGGGGCCTTCCGTTATTTCAGCTCTTAATAAGCAAAACAGCAACCAAGGTGGCCAGCACTTTGTGTTACAAGTGTAAGACGGTTCAGTAAAACCCATAACCCTTCCCAGAGATGAGCAATACTCCATAGCTCAGCGGAGTGTGAGAAGCTGAGCAGCAGGAGGGCTGGCATGCATCCTGATCAAGACAAACAGCAGAAATAGTATTTGTTCACAAGGAGGAACCAAAATAGATCCTAAACTGGATCCACACCCGCCTACGACAGCTCAATCAAAAACAACCAAAGAAGGTTTTAAATGAAATTTCCAGCTATTTTAATAATTTTCCCCTCCCCACACAATTGTTTTCCCCATTTACTACTCTCTACCATACATGTGCACAAAAACCAACACCAAGAGCTCTCCTTTCTCTTTCATCTCCTTTGCTCTTTCCTCTGGATCCCCTGGCTCCTCTTCTCAGCAGCCCTTTTCCAGCTAAGGAGGATGTAAGCAGCACACAGCACTTACTAAAACTGGTCTTCCTTTGTCAGCTGATGAAAAACTTACCCCTTTTTCTGATGGTTGCTGTGAGTAAGCCTGTTACCCTTCAATTGACTCAGGCTTCTCACAGGAAGCAGAAGACCTAACTGACCAGCAGGGAGAGGAGACAAGAAAGTCTCTTGGTAGTAGCTAAACAGAAAAGATGAAGGGTCCTAAAAGGAAACTGGATTTGACACTGAAAACTGTGAACAAGACAGACGTGGCCCAGAAGAAACAGCACGCTCTCTGCAACCTGGAAGTGCAGTAGTCCCTTGGTCCTGAGATGAAGGACTTTGGGGAAAGAGAGGAAGTCATCATTATGGTTGCTGTCACCTCTTAAAAGCCAGAAAAATAGGATGGCTGCATTCAGCACTGTGCATCGCAGATGCACCTGTCAAGCTGGATCATCTCGTCCCATTGTCCAGCTGGACTCGGGTTGGTGACTATTCAGAGAAGCTATCTGGGAAATGCAGACCCTGCCCAAACCTTTCAGCGAGAGCCTGCATTGCACAGCAGCACGTCCTCCTTGCAGCTCAGGCAAAGGCTCTCTCCTTCTCCTAGGACGGATGACAGTTTTGAGAGGTTTCTATCAGTAGGTCGCTCAAAGCTTGAGCACAGATTCAAGAGCAATCTACTCCGTGAAAGTAATTTCATCACAGCAGTGGGAACATCCAATTAATGGCATGAAGCAGACCTGAATTTAATCTGGAGTAGAAATTAAACACGCCACTTTGACTGAGCGTAGGCTGCTATTGCTGCTCTCTTTGTCATTTAAGTTTCACATGCAGTTTTTTCAACAAACCATCTACTCATCTCTGGTGTTCAGTTTACCACCCTTTCCACACATTTGCTTCTACAAATACTTACATGCCTAAGTCCACAGAACAGATTTAAGTATTCCTGCCTTTGAGCCACTTCCTTGCACCTACAGCTGCAATCATGTGTATTTGCACTGACAATTTAATCACATTGCACTGATTTGTCATAAGCGATCGCTTACTGTTACTAATAATGTTCTCATTGATTGGTTTGAATGGAACAATTGACAGTGATTGAAGGTCAGGCTGACATGGACAAGCTGAAACATCAGTAAAATTATACAGGTTTTCTTTCCACACATGTGCTATAAATTATTTTGAAGGTGATTCATATGAGCTTACAATGAAGTCTAAGAGTATAATTCTCTTTCATTACTATGCAAATTATGCAAAAAAATCATCTAAGATCTAGTGCTATTGATGATATACTGCTTTATCTTCTTTTTCCTCTGACAATTCACATCTGCAGCATACAGAAGTTAGATTATTATCTATACCATTATTAACTCGATTTACTTTTCAAGGTGGTAGTTGTGTTTTTTCTTAAAGCAGCTATTTTGACATACTGTACTTAGAAGCTGTGGAATTCAAAGCCAAAAGACAACGACTTCAACTTTCTTCACACACTTTCAAGGCAGTGTTTAAAACTTTCAAAGTCTGATGGGTAACTAATATAATTATACTAAACTTGGAAAGAAAACAGATGGCATAAACCAGGCAAATGAGATATATACCAGAAATAGTTATCAACTGGAAGAATAATGCAGCAATGTGGGGTTTTTTTTAAGATGCTTTCTGAAATAGATTCACCATCATATATTATTTTCCACTTATGGGCTCGAGCCTGAGCATGTTCAGCATCTACTGAATTACCCGAGAAGAGATCTTGTGTTTTACAGCTCTAGTCTAAACTACAGTATCATTATTTTCTTTAAGAAACATCCAGACATTTTGAGAATCAATATCACAGATTACTTACCAAGCAGCAAATCACAGTGTGCCCTCTGCACAAGTCACTTCTGAAAATAAAGTTGTGACAACTATCCATTAGAACAGATAGTGCTTTATGTTAATCTTTCATGGGGTAATATGCTTTGACCATATCTAGTGCAACTGCAGAACTCAATGTGATTTACTAAAGACCATACTCAAAAAAGGCTATAGGGAGTAGACCAAAAATCAAAAGGAAGAACAAAACCAAAACCCCCTTTATTCAAAATGCTTTTGCCCCTCTTCAAACAAATAAAGACAGGATCTAAAAGTTGCAAATTTAAGTAAAATGGAATTTAAATCTCATATGGATATATATATGAATGTACAGAAAAATATCACTGGCCCAAGCATAGTTTTCTTCTGTGGGAATGGTCTCCCTGAGGATATACCACATTTCAGCAACACAGATTTTGAAGTGTGGCTTCTATTAACTAAGATCAATTGTGAGAAACATCACTGTGATAATGAACTTCTGTTTAGTTCATCCATGTTATCATCCTATCTTCATCTGCATTTTGAGGGTGCAGCTGAGATTTTGTCAAAAGGGAATTCTTCACTTAAGTCCTTATTTTGACATGTTAGAACATGTACTTCATACAGTTTCCAAAGACTGCCCCCCATTTTATAGTTCCTTGCTTTCACCCCTTAAGCCTTGGTCGACAAACAGTATCGTGGGACTAGAAAACTACTAACCCTCTACAAACACTGAGTGAATATGAAATGCCAAAAGAGAGAATCCTGTGCACAAAACCAAACAGTGAGTCACATTCCACAGACAGGAGGATAAAGGTGCCAAATGGCGAGTTACCCTCACTCCACCCCAGCACAGAGCAAGGGCACAGCGGGTGATGCTGGCTAGAGGAGTTTGATCAGGCATGGCCAACACATTTCACGTGGCAATCACAACAAGAAAAAATAACATCAGCCTGTTGACAGACATTACCCAATCTGGAAAGAGGCTCCATTCATCAGATAATTTATTGCGAACAATTATGGGAGATCACCAGTACTGCTGGTTGAAAGCTGCCAAGCTACTGCTCCAGTGAATGAAAAAACCTAAATACTATTGCATGAGGAACCAACCTGCTTTTTGCAAGCAAGCACAGTCTACGAAAACCAGCACAACATTGGTGCCTTCTGCTCATCTTCAAAACACACTAAACACTTGAAGGAAGAGACACATCCGAGTGCTACGTTAACTCTTGTGATTTTGTCCTTGTTGGAAGGACATTTCTTTGTTTATTAAAATAATAGTTACTAGTATTTTAACTTTTTTTTTTTTTTTTTTAAATAAAGCTTGTTTCCTATCAAGTGTCCTAGGTTTTATTTCAGAGTCGAGTCTGACCCGCTTAAGGAAAAAAACTGACTTCAGTTATGAGCTTTGCCTCAGTAAGGACCACTGCTTTCAGTCCTGAATTATTTAAAGCTGAGAAACTGCAGCTCGGGAGCATTTTACAAAGCTTTTGAAATTATGAAAGAGGTAGAAGAAACACCTCGCACAAAATACTGCTCTTAAAGATTCTTACTAACCCCCAAAGCCACCATTGTGTTAGCAGCCTAGGAAGGCAGCCTTTTCCTCTAAAATATCACCCAGCACCCACAAATTTTCATTTAGTTAACAGTGTTTTCCGTGGTATTTTAATGTGCTCATGCATGGCTGTCGATTGTCTCAGCCTTGCTGAGATTGCTTCAGGGGCAGCTACTGACATCTGATACCAAGGACAATTTCTGGAGCAAGGAAGATTGTTTTTTTTCCCCGAGGATCTACATTCCTTCCAGGAACAAGTTGAGTTTGTAGGCTTAAAAAGCAGCATGCCAATTCTGCTGATATGGGACACCACATGAAGGTAACTTGTACGTACTCTCAGTTCCCCAGGGTTAGTTCCCCGCTCGGGAACTAACATACATGTGATTTGCCCTTGTTCAGTGACTCCTCTGACTCCAGGAGACTGTTGTAATATTATTTATGCTTCTTAGTGATCAAAGCTTTTTTTAATCCAGCTTAGGTGTGACATCTTGGGGCCAGGTGAATAGTGGGGTGGAAAAAAACCATGTATGCACTCTGCAGCAGGTCTTATCTTCTGCAATTCAGGCTTGATTTGAGTGTGCAGTCAGATGGAATGAGCTCATTCAGTATCTCAAAGATCAAGGACTTGGTAAATCCCAAATGCGAACATGTGACCACTTTGAATAAGGATGGCGGCCTCCCTGTGCACTAAGCACAACTACATCTTCATTTGAACTCTGCTCACATACTAAACTCCATCCAGATTTAGTTTCAATTTTCCTTTTTGCCACAGGTAGAAAGTTGGCTCTTGCATACATTGCTGAGGAAGTCACAGACATTAAAAAAAGATTTCAACTATGTCCATTATGCAAATGCAATTAAGGTATATTATCTTCATTTGGTTTAAAACCTTTAAAACACCTTGAGCAACAAGCCTAATTATACTTTCTTCATCATGTCTTGAGTTTCAAACACTCCTTGCTTTAGTGTGTAAAAAAAAAAAAAAAGACTAACAAACAACCAGAAAACCTTGCCATCAATGTCTCAGATAAACAGTAATAGTCTCTTATGCTTATTTTGCCCATTCATCCCAAGGAAATGCTTTACAAAGTGTGAAGCCAAGATCATTTTACCTACCTCTGGGATGGAATGTCGGAACAGTTTAATCACACAGCAACACCATGCAACATTTTGGGATCAGGCACGAAGAACAATACTAACTCTAATTGAAATTACTGGGGGAATTAAGGCATGCAGAATATAATTACTCATACTGGACTTTGGCCAGTGCAAACTGGAGTACAAGCCAGGACATGAAGTCCAGCCACCTAATTCCTGCCAGAAGTGCCATGAGATCTTTAATGAACACAAGTGGCAAGATCCCAGAGTGTTCCTCTGCATTCTATATAATATGGCCTTTTAAAGAGAAAATAGCCACTGAACAAGCTCCAATTTTAAATGTGGCTCTAGTGCTGAATAAAAGAAAAAAATCTTCCATCATCTACTAAACACAAACAACATTCTCATAAAAATACAAGCTAAGTACTGATTTGGCAAACTTCAGTGTATTTAAGAACTGCGCACCAAGCATTATACCAAATTCTAGACAAAGTCTAATGAACCTCTTTAATCAAACTTCTCTGGGCCTGAAGAACATTGACACGATTCTTTATTGTGGAAATAAATCTGTTCTAGTGTGCTCAAACTTCTCTTCAGCCTTGTAGACAGAAGTGCATTAAGGAAAGCAGAGCAAAACCCCAGTATCTCATATGATTGCTATGCAGTCAGATGCCCCTAGAAATACAAGTTGTTTAGAAGTAGAGCTGTTATTTCTCCTCTCTCTCCTTGTCTGGACAAAATCTCTATCACAAGTCACCACTGTGTGTAAATGGATGTACTCCAAGAAGCTCCTTTCCCATTGAGTTTGTGATGGAGCACAGGGCTCCCTTATTTAAGCAGCCCATTCACTTTGGGGTAGATACCCCCATCGGTGGCAGGGGGAGAAGCTACCAGAGGAGTAGAAGGAGTCAAGGGAAGCTACTGGAGCTGTGCAGTTGGGACGACAGAGTCTCATCTTTGGCACTTCCAGCACAGTTTATTGTAACCACTGCACAAGCATCACTCAGTAATTAATCAGACCGCTCTGTTTTTAAGTGGCCAGCTCTAAAGTAGGAGATGATTTTATAATAGAGATAACGTTTGTCTGGTTTTGTAGGTGTCCTTGGGATCTAAATCTAAAAAGAGTGCTAAGCATTATTGCCATTAAAGCAACAAAACACGTCCTAGTAGCAGATACAAAGGAGTGATTCTCAAAGCACAGAAAAGCATTAAAATAAGGTCACATTCCTTAGAGTCCCACGGGATCTGAAATACAGATGCTGTGAGTAGCTAGCAACTAATTAGTTGCAAGCAACTAATACATCGCGCAGCGCTAACAGATACAGATACACAAACATATCCTCTTGTATACAGACAGAGTTTGATTGTGTTTTTAAATATTTCATGTTGCAGGCCAATTATCATAAGGGAACTGATACGTAAAATTGCAGAATTCTTAATTATGCTGTGTTTTCTTCAACTCATTTCCATTTTGACCATGAAACTCTGTGCAGCCTTAAAACAATTCATCAGTTACAGTAAAATGAAATTCAATGATGGTGGGGGGTTTAATGCAAGAATAAAATCCCTGGCTGAATTCTTTGCTATGAAGGATTAAAAAAGCATATATACAAAGTGGGCTTTTTTAAATAAAATCACAGACTAGCAGGTCATTTTTGCCAATTTATATATAGCTTGCCAAACTTCTATTTTGTCTTCTCTCACATTCCACCTTCCTCCACATGAAAATATTAGCTGAACGTAGGTGGAAGTAAGCTCAGCAGAGCCCAAGGAGTGCCAGTCCTGCACAGCCCTGGCCAATGAAGCTGCCACCCCCAGGGTCCCTCAGTTCAGGGATGCCCCAACCCAGCACGTGCCATGACCCAAACTGTGCAACCAAACACCCCTTCCCAGAAGGACTCACTAGGTTGGCTTTTATTTGCAATGGAAACTATGCCATAAGGTTAACTGTTGGACAAGACAGCTTTAGAAACTACAGATACCAGCCACCTTAAAATCTTACAGTTTAAAATGATGTGAAATACAACTGTGTGAGCAGAACGACCAAGCTTATTCCTGAGACCCCACTGCCAGCAAAGGGCAGCGAGGCTTCTCCTCCCTAGCCAGCATTCCCAAGTGCGTGATGGCTCTTACTTTCCCCCTAAGCCCTCTCATTTCTTCTCCCCCTCCTTGGCACCTCCCCTTCTCACACCGCCTTTTTCATGCCTCTTTACTCGCCACTCTGCTATGCCTGAGACAATTTCTGTTGCCTTGTGTCCTTCCCCAGTGGCCTTGTTATCCTTCTTCCCGTCCTCCTCCTCAAGACTCACTGTGTTCAGTCAGCTTTCCACTGAGAATCTGCACTTTGCACCCAGAAAAAGTGGATAACATTTACAAAAGGATATAAATAACTCCTGTACTAAGGCTTTATTGACTTTCAATGGGATTTCAGATCCTTGTGGTTTTGTCTTTCTACTTTTATTGCCTCCCCCTTTTTTTTCCCCTCCCTACATCACCATTTTTTAATGGCACTGCTGTAGTTAAAGTGGAATAACATCCCTAGTATGGGATCAGGTATACATATGCTTATATTGAGACAGTGGATTTCCACATAGGACAAGATACAAGCTGTGAGTATAAATCCCATACATGCCAGCTTATGTATCTGATCTGCAGTGGAAGTTGCCATAACACAGAGGGTGAAAGGAATCTGACCCGTAACAGACCAGTATATCGTTACAAAACCTGCATTTACAGGGACCCACATCGTTGAAGTACTACATGCCATCACTGGCTATAATAGAAACTTGGTTTTCTTCCTCCCAAAACAGTGTAAAAAATAATATCCAATGCTACTTCATCAGGGTTGGAAACGGATATATTATTTACTGTTAACTGAAAAAGTTAATGGAAAATATTGCTTATATTTTTTGTTAAATATTTTACGTGCCAATAATGATTTTCCATTTTCATATTACGCTGTGTCAAAAAGACAAGACTTAATCCCTCAATAAAGCCACTCACAAAAAGGTCAACTGCATTTCTTCAAAAATGAAAAAAAAAATCTAGATTTGTAACATATGCAGAGTTCCTGCTTTCTCTCTCCCTTAAACACTTCTTTAATCACCAAACTTCAGTCACTGAAAGAGGGAGTCATCCTCTCAATATTTAGAAACCTTTAGTAGTTTTTGCTTATCCTTCCTCTGCTCTTCATCTTCACTTGCCCAAGAAACCTCTACCATCACAGGTGTCCGAGACGAACCCCACACACTGCATGAACAAGAAACGATGCAAGTACTGTACAGCTGAGTCTAAAATTGAAACCTGCCTCTACATTTTACAGCCTTCAACTCTTGTAGCACTAATAACACAGCAGCTAACCCAGGTGGAATGAACATGAGAAAAGAGAAGAATTCTTTTTGCAATTTAGAAAATTATAGGATCTTTTTTCTTTTTTATGTGCAGGTTTTTTTAAGATAACTGAAATTGTTCAAGCGTAATGGTAAGTGACCTCTTTCAGGTGTATAATTTTCTGAAAACCCGTTAAAACAATAGGCTTTTCTCTTCTTCACAAAAGGTAGTTATCCCATAATTGGCATGCAGACACAGAATCGTTATTTGCCAGCAGTAGAAGTTTTCTCAAATAAATTTGGTATGTCAGGTGCAACCGTGAATCTGTTAGATGATTATTATTTATCTGTTTAGTGCTGACAGAGTGTTGTGCCCAGTATCTGCACAGAAACTGCCTTATGAAGAAAAAATTGTCATTTAGGGAAGGGCCAAAACTGGGAACCAAAATATCCAACATCTCCTCCTAGGGCTGCCTTAGACATTTATTCTGGTCTTTAAATATGCAACTCTGCTTCAGCCTCTTATTTATTTATAGTAAGAAACTGGTAATATTTAACACACATGTAAGATTAGAGACACTTGAAATGCAATGCATTCATTGTGACCTTCAGCTGGAAGGAACTATAGAAAAACAACAAATTAATATTCTTTGCTGTACTCTCGTGCTTTCTACTCATAAGTAGTCTGGGCTCATGTACTTTATATAGAATTTAAGTTTGTTCATACAAAAGAGCCAATAATGGAGAAAATCAAAGCTTCACTTAATAAAACTTACTTTGATGTCACTACATTTTCCTTCCATTAACCTTTCAACTGCCATGGACGTTCTGCCTATATGCACTCATTTGTCCGGCAAAGTGGAAAATTGCTGGCAGGGTAAGATCTAAAAAGAAACCATCAGATGAGATAAAAAGAGAAGATTTATGAAAATCTGCTTCATAGATCCATGCACTAGAGCACTATAAACTGAAAACTTTGCAAATTAGAGTGTTATTTATGGCCTTCAACTTCCATGTCAGCAAAAGCCATCATACCTGCAGAGTTAAAATTCTTGGAAACAAAAGTTCACAGATCAAGCCCAGCATCAGAGATGACCACGTGAGGCACAGCACTCTTAAAACACAGTTGAACATGTGCTGCTTTTCTTTTAATCTGATGCCTGTTATGGGATTCAAATGGTGGCATGGATTCAATATGGGTGGCAAAAAATAAAAATCATGGACACACAAAAAGAAGAAGATCCTATAATGCTCTTCATGAGATTTATAGTTGGATGTAGCTTTGCCCAATGGCATTTCCTTTGTTCTTCAGGTACTTCTCAATCTCTGTAGCCCTCATTCCTGGGTGCTGGGGTGCTCTGCCCCTTAGGACATCTCTCCTGCAATGCAATGACTCCAATCTGAGCTCCACATTAGTCAATGGGAATTTTTCTCTCAGCTTAACCAGCCAGGCTCCAAGCACAGATTCATGCACAGCCCTGAAGTTGGGGAGCTGGCATTTTGGTTCAAGCCACAATCAAATACAGTTGTTTACTAATACAACCCAATAAATCAAAGTTATACCTGCACCCCCAAATCTGCCTCCATGAATCAGTGTGATGCAATTGTAAACACTGTCTGCAGCTTCTTTTTTTCCTAGGGGAGATGGTGCATCGTCAATGTGCTTGGCTTTTCAAGCTTGTTGCCTTCTCTGCTCAGCAGGCTGCCCTTTAACATGCTCCATCTGGCAGATCGGTGGTGACACCCTTCCCCCCCACGTGCTGGTAGGCTCGTGATGGCAGGCTTTGGGATGCCCTTCCTCCCATTGCTTGCCTCGAGCCAGCAGAAGAGCAGCCTGCTACTCCCTATTAATTTTCCATTGGGGAAAAACGTCTTGGGACTCCCTTCTGAGCACATTCTGCTGCTCATAAGCTGGCTTCTGCCTCACACAAAAATTAACTGTGCCTCCGTAGGGTTTTTAAACAAGCTTCAACCCCGGTTTTTCTCTACATCCCTCAGATCTGCTCACCTTCCAATCTACCCTCCTGATTCTTTCCAGGCAGAGGAGACAATCTACCATGGATGGGGATGGGGACACAAAATTAACCCATTTCATCTGCTACACCTGCACACCTACCACCCCAAGCTTCTGTTTGGAAAGCATTTTTTTCAACTATTCTGCAGATTAAAAACAGGTTTACTTCCTAAATCAGCCATATCCATCTCCCATTTACGCCTTTTTAGTGTATCATCTCCTGGGTTTTCATGTTAGAGTTCATTGGCTCCATTTGCTTGTTTTCCATTAAGCAAGCAATGCTGCATCATTCACCATTTTAGTATTCAGACTCTTTATGATCCTTCCATAGCAGTATTTTCCTTCCTGTTTTAGCAAGGAGACAGTGAATTCATCAAAGTTTTACTGAACAAAAGTGCAACGATGAACTGAACCAGGAGTTCACACATTGTAGTCCAAATCCTCACTAGCAAACCCAGCCTCATCGCATTCACAATAACTGCTTGAACACGGTGAAGATGCGTACAGAAAGACATCTAAATAGATAACAAAAAAATCAACAGAAATCGCTGGGATATGTAATGGAGTGAAGGGCAACCCCAGTGTGAGTTTCATATTTTTCACCTGTGGTTGACAGCTAGCACTTTCTCAAAATTACAAGGGGGAATAATCGGAAGTTTGCTCCAATTCTTTCTTCAGCCATAATAGAAGACTTCGGAAAATGGTCAAGAGCTGCGGCAGGGTAGAAATAAAAGACGTTGTAAGGCCAATCATCAGCTTAGAGCGTATGAAAGTGCAGGCAGCCCTGCAAAATCTCTCTGTTCACTACAGCGAAGAAGCTATGGGCAACATGTTTGCCACTAAAAGCACAGAAGTTTTGAAGAACTGGCTGTTCAATATTTGGATTCAGAAAGCTGTTTCTGATATGAACTGCCCTAGTGGTAACTAATGAAAAAAAAATAAAACCTTAGCCTTCAGCCTGTCAAAGAGACAGCTGTGACCTTAATTTGCCACAGAGATCTTTGATGAGTATGAAAGTATTTCCCTCAAATATCTTAGAAGGACAGCATACTGCCTAATGAGCTAGAGGTCTCAAACCCACAGGCACCACGGTAATTACAAAGGGGTATTTAATTATCTAACCCTGGCATCTAAAGAATTAACAAACCTTGATAATGAAAGGAAACCAGAGAGGAAAGAAGAATTCATCATCTAAGCCACAAAACGCTGGGAAAATCACTATAGAGACAGATTTCAATAGATTCATATCTGGTATTTCTAAAAGCTTACTGTGTACTAAAATGCCAGATGTTCACACATTATGGTTGTTATTACTGTTAACAGCATTAATTGGGAGAGAGAGGAAGTTAATCCAATTTAATTCAGGAAAATAAGTAGAGAAATATGTAAGAAAATAAATGGAAGTCTGTAACAAAGACAGATACCCAATATTTTGGCAATCCGCACATTTCGTACACTATTGGCACAGTCATTCCAGAAGTGGCCAAACAAGAGAAATGTCCCTCTCTAGGAATTATTTCACTTACATTTGTTCACCACAAGGAACAGCAAAATAAATAAAATAAAACAGCTCTTGATGTTCAGGGCCCTGCGTGGCCTCTTCTCGCAGTTCTAGCAATGATGGAGCTTCGTGCCTACCTCCACATTGCTTCACTTGTGTTATTTATTTCCTTTGCAGAGAAACTTCTGCCTTCTCAATAGCAGAAAACCACTGGTTACTTGAATTTCAGCGCACCATCAAAAATAAAAGGCACCGTTACATGTAGACCCTGTCTCCTTGCAAATGTATGCAAATGCATGTGTATAACAAAGCAATTTACATCTGCCCAAAGCCTCAAAGTGAGTGTATTTGCTTTGATCAAAGCTTAAAATGGGATTTATCTGTAGGGCATAAAAACAATGTTTGCCTTAAAGAAAACAGCAATGGCTTTAGATCGCTGCAATGAGGCTGTTCTGTTCATTGTGGCATTGCTGTTTGTAATGCTGCTAAGGTTGCGTGAGCATTTCCCTTATAATCCTCTGTATCCAGAAGCTTATAGCTTGCCAGTGAAATGTCTCTCCAACTTACACTTAGCGTGTAACACATCAGTCTATCAGCTAGCCGTTTATTTCCTCACCAAACTATTTAAAAAAAAACCCCAAACCCATGTATTTCTTTATAAATTATATTTTATTATTATCATCTGCTGCAATTTTTCCAAGAAGCAAGCTGAATTATCTCAAGATGTTTTAAACCAAGGCCAAACAAAGCTAAGTTTTATCTGGAAAACATTTGTCTAAAAATAAAGGCCAGTAAATGTATAACATACAAAAAAGAAGGTGCCTGTGATGCATTATTTGGTTTACTAAACAGCTGCTGCCCACAAAAAAAAAAACAGTGCAAATATCAAGTAGCCCATGGAATTTTTCCTTCAAATTAGGTCAACAGAAAGAGATATAGTTAATGGTAAGTGAATAATTTGAAGAAATCCAGAAATCAGTGATGATTTGATAATTGGCATGGAGATTCCCAAAGAGATTTTTCTCATCTGCCGCAATAGGGAATCCTTCTGCAATGTCCAAGAAATTGAAAAAACCTGCAACATCAGCGAGTTTATCCTACCAACAAAAGTCCAGCCACACTTGCCGGCAGATGTGTTTCAGCTGACAAATACTCTGGAAAACATGGGCTATTCTGCTCTAGGGGGTTCTGCAAGTCAGCTGGGAGGAGAGTTAAGTGTTAACAAGAAGTCATGCAAGTAAGTCCATTAAAGAACTTCTCATGCTGTTACTGAAAGTAAACTAAAGGATGTTTCCAGGTGTAAGCTGTTACTTGAAGTTGCTGAGAGCAGCTCTAAAGCCAAGTGGAAAAAAACCCCCACATTTAATAATTTTATACTGCATATGATCCAGATGCAAACAGGAACAGAAGACTCTTAGGATAAGAGGCATTCAGTGCTAGCTGTTTCTTTTTGTCTTCAGCACTGAAAGTTTATTTCATTCACCGTAAGCACCACAACACAAGGAGTGACATTGCTCACCGGGATGGCACCCAGGTAAACCTCCTGCCCACCAGCAGTTGTAACCCAAGGGCAGAATTTTGTCCTATAAATATGAACCCGTTCGTTAGCATTTCTAGCATCATCTGCATTTTGCATGTTAAGGATGTTATTATAAACAGGGAGTTTCAGCTAGTGCTTAGTTAACTTTATGCAACTGTTTCCCATGCATACAGGAGAAGACTGCTCACAGGCAGGAAACAGTAATTGCATATTCATAAGTATCTCAACACACAATTAATTGCTGAGTGGTGAAAAAGCAGTAATGAATAGAAAAGATTTCTACTTTAACACTGAACAAAATACATATTAAGCACACACTTTGTGCATGTTACATCACCAACAAGTATACTTGGCTTCACACCTGCCACAAACTCATCATTGCATCAGAAATCCAAAAGCTTTAGTTGCTTAATAAAAAAGAGAGATAGTGTGTCCTTCTTCATTTACTACTACTGCAATCATATTAGATCTTGAACTAATTCCTAATAAGCAGAGATAAGTGTTGGATTTTCTTTTTTTGATGTTTTCTTGAAGCACTGGCAAAGTGCACAGTAATAGGCTGCAACATTATCGTATTGCTTCCCACTTAGGCGTTCAAATAATATTACCTAGTACAGACAAGTCTTCTGATGGCTTTGACACTTCCATTTTCACTTTCTCAGTTTCGATGCTTTTCATCATTAAATTAGCTGTACTCTGTAATTGTTGTTAAATGACTACCAGCAACAGAGCCAAGGAAAATGACTCCGTTTTTGTATTGACCCTATAAATCCATTTAATTGGCATGCAGTTGTCAGGCCAGATGAGTTTCTGTTGGATCAAAAACTACATCCAAATATGTGAAACCTCAGTATCCTTCCTTTCAATCATATTTGGCCCATGTACCAGCTTTCTCAGGTTTTCATAGTTAGATTTCCTGCAAAGTTTAACAATCTACGTGAATACACTGTCCAGTGTCAGTATCTTGACGTTAGTTTCCGAATGTCCAAATCCTTTGTTATACTTAGGATCTAGTTTTAACTATATAGCTAGAAAATGTATTTGTATTGAATTTATATTGCTCCTAAATTAATGCATACAACGAAAGATGTTAGCATCAAGATTTAGTACTTTTTAACCTTGAAGGTATGCCATATAATAGGTATTGATTTTATCTTTTTTATTACACAAAAAAAATAATAAAATATGTCTGCTGGTGAGCTGTTATACGACAGAATAAATGGTTAGCAGTGTATGTTATAAAATAGCACGGTGACACCACGTATGTTTGCTTTAAAAGCTTATTAAAAAAATCAATGATGATATACATCTTGGTTAGGCTCATTTTTTCTAATTAAAGAGACAGTGTCAAAAAGAGGTTTTCAGTAGTTCAAGCTGTAATTCTTATTTCTCTTCATCATCTGTAATATTTTCACTTACTGAGGAGGCCTTGCAAATAATATTACTCTATAAAATTTTGTTCATTTCCACTCAGAAATAATTCTGTATGTGGCATTGAGGTCAATGTTGTTCTTTTATTATGATCATCATAATGTGCAATGCTTCAGATTAAATCCTCTGGTTTTCCTAAGCAGACTCTAAGGGTGAAATTCTGATCGCCTTTAAGTCAAAGAAAAATTTCCATTCACCCCAACAGAGGCAGATTTTACACCCTGAAGGTACAAAAGCTGCTTCTGTCTCCTCCAAGAATGCAAGGAGAAACCAAGGGGAATAACTCGGTGGAAAGCAACGTAAAATACAGCTGGCAGGATCTCCTCTCTAAAGGGATCCCTCCCAGAAAAAGAGAAAAGAGAAATACCTTGGGAAACATGCAGTGCTCTTTCCACCTCTTCTGAAAGTGCATGGAGGCAGAGTCATACTACAGATTTAATTTTTACCTTAAGTAATTAAGGTGATCTCCAAGGTCTTAGAAGCTTGCACTGGCACTTAAGCATGGTTCAGCTCAAAACTCACAAAATATCCCTGTGGTGCAGTCGTATCTGTTGCTACTGCCCTCAGCATACCGCAGCAGTTCTAGGATCCAGCTTTTAGAGACAGGGTTCATTTATATCCCTGTTGGTAGTTAACGGTACATAACTTTTATAAAAACCCTTCCCGTGCCTTAAATATCCTTGAAACATTTTTGTTGGTAGTTGCCCCTTTTAAGCTGATTGGTCTTCAATCAAAATGAAATATATCAAAACTATTCTGTTATTCACCCAGAAAATTCACTTTCAGACACAATCATCTTTCTTTCCTGAATTCCACCTAATTTGTTAACCTGTTTCTATTATCGAACTACCTGTAGATGAATGCTATATTCCAAGACAGAAAACGGGTCTTTGCACAGAGAGAATATTACCTCTCTGGCTCCCAGACAAAACTTCACTGGCATTTCTTGAATCTATTTTAAATTGCAAGCTTGGACATTTGTAATGCCCCACTCATTAAAGATCTCTGCATAAAACTGCTTATCAGACATGCATCCTCAGCAAACGTGTGGATGGTACTAAATTAAGGGGAGGGCTCAACAAAAAGAGCAGTGCTTCAATCCAGACGGGATTTGATAAACTTGAAGATGGAGTCAACAGAAACCTCGTGACCCTCAACAAAGACAAATGCGGAGTTTGGCAGTTGCCACGGACTAATCCCACGCATGAGCACAGGCTGGGAATCACCTGGGTTAACAGCAGCTTTGCTGAAAAAGACCTGGAGGTTTCAGGGGGCAGTAAACTGAACAGAAACCAACAGTGGACACCCACCACAAGTAAGGGGAACCACGACGTGGGCTACATCAGGAGTGTGGGGAGTTACTACTCCCCTCTGCTTGGCACTGGTGAGGACACACCTGGCTACATCATGTTCACTTTTGGACCTCCCCATTCAGGAGTGATGCTTGGAAGCTGTCAAAGGTCCATGAAACTGCTATCACGATGGATCAGTGAGCAAAAAAACACATCTGCATGGAGAGCCTGAGGGAGCTGAAATTATTCGTCTGGAAACTAACAGTGGCAGCTACAACTACTGTAAAATCTAACACAAAGATAATAGCCAAATTCTCATTGGTATTGGCAGACAATACAACACAGGGGCAACAGCCACAAACCCAGGCAGGAAGGTTCAGACCGGTCATTTGAGAAAGCAGCATGGGCACACATTACAAGAGAGGCTGTCAAATCTCTCTTCTCAGAGGATTTCAAGACTTAGCTTGACTAAGTCATGGCTGACCTGGCTAGTGTCTGTGATCATCCCATTTCAAGCAGGAGGTCAGACTCCAAACCTCCAGACTTCCCTCCCAACCAGCACTTCAATGATTTGAATATCACTTTTGTATGGTGTCCTCTGTACCTTCTCCGTTTTCATACCGTCTTCCACATATCGCTTCTGCTGAGTTTGCAGGTGGTGCAATGCAAACTATTCTAGAGAAACAAAGGTGAAGCCATGTCAAAGTCTCCTGCCCACACTTCTAACCTGTACCCATTTGCTTGTATAATTTTCCTCCTTTCTCACTGAGAAAGGCATTTTCATATTTTCTTCTTTTTT
Source organism: Platalea leucorodia (assembly GCF_965183815.1). NCBI lineage: Eukaryota > Metazoa > Chordata > Aves > Pelecaniformes > Threskiornithidae > Platalea > Platalea leucorodia. Next base: position 25,387,937 of record NC_138827.1, on the reverse strand, counting down.
AACTCTCTTCCTTTTCAATTCGTTGCTATGCAAGCCACAAAACGCAAAGAAATGCCTGCAACAGAACAGGACCCTCTCTTACAAGTAAATTCATTTCTGTATTAAGACACAGCCTTCCTCCTTTCAAGAAACAGCAGCCAACAGAGCCAGTATGTGGTCAGACCCCTCATTGTCTTTTTAGTGTCTTTAGTTTCCTCTCGGCTTCTGAAAAGGAAAGCGGATCCTGATCAAGGAACTAGAGGGAAAAGCCAAATGAAGTTCTCTATCGCCTCAGACTGCCTCAGCCCTCCTGGGACTTCAGTATCAGGCAAGAAAGCCAGGAGCTTAAGAAGCCTTCCTTTTTCATCTACTTTCCACTTTCCTGTCTCCCCATATTCTTCAGATATCAGTCTGACAATACAGAAAAGTAAAGTGACCTACACAGACCTCTCAGATATATTCGGATCTCTGGAGAGATCCAAATGGGAAAAAAGAAAGTGCTATCTCAATTGTCTTAAGATACCTTTTATGAAAAGGTACCACAGACCATGCTTCATTTTGTGTTACTACCATTTCATACTACTCTCAGGTTACCATATGGATTGCACACAGGAAGCTCTTACAATAGTCTTGCCAAATCACATTACACACACATATTAATACTCTTTTGAGAGTATAATGATGACGTTTATAATGGCAGTAAGTTATCAGACATAATTTTAAAATATTAGGTCTTACATATCGCAGTATTTTACCTTTTTTTGAACAACAGTGTACCTGGTGGGATACACAGATGCATCTTGCAAAAAGCATAAATGTATTCGCTTTAGAATCAGAGATACTATCTTTTTCTCCTTGGCTGAGCCTCAACTACTTGATTTAACCTTAGCTAGCACCACAGTGTCAGCTCATAACCCATTTCCCCTTACTCCACCTCCTAAATCTGAACATTCTTGAGGCAAAATTCACAAGTGTCAAGGGTTTGGAGAGTCTCAGGAATGGGAAGTGCTGTCATTAGGACTACAAGCCATGTTTCAGTGCATACTTTGTACGTTTTGAGAGCCCACTTCCTCCTCCTGCTCTTAAATCTTTGTTGAGAAAAGATTGTGACTAGGAATGATGAAGTGTATGAAGTAAGAGGACGGTAGTGTCCTTACAAGAAGAAAAAAAGGCACTGCATTCTTTGCAATGGTTATCATCAACAGCCATTCTTTGTGCTTGAGCACTCACTAAAGCATAAAGTAACTGCAATACATCCCATCTCTATTGATTCAGAAAAGAAAGGTAATTGATTCACCCTCAGGATTTCATTTAAAAGACACTGGGTAAGAATTATCTCTCCTATATCATATCACAAAACACACTAAACAAAGCTTCTTGAGATTTGTATACTGTCATCCATCACTGGAATCCCTGAGCTCCTTTCAAGTATAATTGAGAGTAGACAACTATATTTTGGGGGTCGTTGCAGGGCCTGTCTCCCTCTTTCAGGCTAAAATCCTCCACTTGTATTATTTGGGAAAGGGTTGGCTTGGAGTGAAGGAGGGTTTGCTATTTTGCTGATTGACCTGAGTTCGAGGCTTAAAAAGACACAGCAAAATGATCAAAGTAAACACTGAAGACTAAATAACATCAGGTAAGCCCCTTTCCCCCATTCCCCCCATCATAGTTTTGATGTGCATGCTTAATTTCAGTACTTTAAAACTTCTGCAAAAAGAGATCATGCCAAAGTGCTGAGGCATATGCTATATGCATTGAGCCCTAGGTTACAAAAACCCTCTTATTCAGCAAATGCAGATCCAATGCTACCATGATAATTTACACAGAGGACTTCATTTTAAACCTCCTGAATTCTCCTCTTCTATGGATTTGCACATTTCTAATGCTCCTTGGCATATAACCTGTAAATGTCGGCCTTATTTCTGAAATGCTGTCAATTCTCCTGCTATATACTACAAAACATCAATTACATGATAGGGATGCCTTACTTCTAGCCACTGGCACTTGTAGCTACTCATAAAACCCATTAGACACTTGGACACAAAACTCTCCAACAACATTTGAAAATTTGACCTGATGGAGTGAAACTTTATCTAATATGGACAAAGAATAAAGAGAGAACTGCGGTTCTAGTCTATAGCCTCCAAAAATTCTTTTGTTAGAGATTTTACCGAATAGTTGTAGCAGTAACAAACCATGAGAACCAAAGCCAGTAGCTCCAGGCTTAAACGTCTTCCCACAGTAAAAATAGAAATCTCAAAGTTATTCTGTGCAGGACAGCAACTGATAGCCAAGAAACTGCCTTCCATAATTAACGTGCTGTTTTTCTAGATGAGCCTCTTCACTAAAATATTTTTACTTTGAATTTCTGACAAGTTAAAAAAAGAAGAAGGGCTGAGCACTCAGACTGGCAGATTGCCTGAACGTACTTAGAATCATTAACTGATCTCATGTTGTCACCTGCTGCCACCTTCCCACAGGGGAGCAGATGTCCCGAAACAAACGGTGCTACTAGAGCGGGAATGTGAAAGTCAGGTGAGACGCAAAGGGCAGCTCAGAGCTACCATTTCTCAGGGGACTAAAGCCTGACCACGCACCACTTTTGGAAGATACAGCTGTACTCTATCCAACGAGAGAGAGGAGCTGTAAAGGTGTGTATGCCGCAGTCCATTAGACCTTGTGGATGTGAAAATAAAGGGAAATACTACTCCAGATTTGCCTCCAGGTGTAGCTAGAGTTGAGAGATGGGTGAGAAGTATCTATTGTACATCAGCCACTTTTCTTTCTGCAAATTGGCTGTGAACAATTCATGAGTGTCTTGACTTTATCACAGCACACACTGAATATTACCTGAGATTACCCATTAAATACTTCCTGTGAATACTACCTAGTCTGTGACATGTTTCCAAGTATTTGATTGTATAAGATACCCCAGTGGATTTGGTAAGACGTAAGTCACACAGTGTATCTGTTCCTTGACTGGAAAAGACAATCTCAGGGTCGGATTTTTAGGGTGAACAGTCACAATGACCTATCCGAAATGTTCCTTCTGGAAACATTTTTCACTCCTCCTATCTCAGTGCTAACTGCAGCCAGAAAACCTACTGGCTAGTCCATTTTAAAAAAATAAATCTAAAAAGGAAATAAACAGCTAAAGCTGATTCACTTTCATATCTAAAAGAACATTTGTGCAAGATTACACAGTCCTGGGAACCAAACCAAATCCAGGCAGAGTAGCTGCTTTGGAAAGCACACCTATGACCGATTTCAGCTGCTAAGCATGGACACAGGGACTTTAACCTCTTTCAGGCACCAACGCAGGAATGATGCGTAGCTAAACAGCTTACCTAGTTCCACGTTTGGGTGTGTGTGAGAAACTAATGAAAAATGGTGATTAACTTAAATACAGTATTCTCAAAACACACAGCAAATGCTCCCTTTCTCTTTGGACTCTGCAAGAAAGGAGGAGAAAAATCCAGGTATTTTTTTCTAGAGCATGGGAAGTCCTGCAAACCCTTATTAAAGGCCACAGAAAAACCATACATTTTAATGTCTCCAATGTGCTGATGCATTCCTCTCTGTTACTTGGAAATAATAAACCTACTGTGTACATTATCTGCATGTAGGCTATCCACAGCACACTCCAAGCATGCATCTTAGTAGGTAGGGATAAAATACCCAGGGTAAAATAAGACTTTTAAACCCATGTGGAAATGCTGGCTGGAGACTGTCAGCAATTTATATAATTCATTCTCCTGCCTTATAGATGATGCACATCATTAATGAGCAAATATATTTGCCTGTAGACCAATATCTGAAACTCCTCCTGATAGCTACAGCAGGCATGGGAACAGGCCCTAAATTTGTTAGTACAAATATAAATCTGTCTTTGGTTGAGCTTAATCATACATTAGCCATTGCACAGTCTAAAGCTTGGCTCTCAACATTTTCAGGCTAATCAAGAAGACAGTTGAGTCAAAGCATTAATAGTTCCTCACTGCAGAGAATACCATAAGGCATCATAATTCACCTGACTCTGCACAGTTGAGAACAGTAAGGGAGATACTGATGACTGCCCATGCATACTGTTGTGTACACCACACTGCTTGGACGAGCAAAAATTTCATCAAAATAAAAAGAAGGTCTGTCTGATTTCGGCTTTTCGATGTGTACAAATGGTAAAGCGTGGATGGATACTATTATGAAAAAGGGTGTTAGCAACGAAAGTCCCCACGTGCACAGGATCCTATCTCTGTGCTCCAATTACCATGTGGGGACAACACAGTCTTAAGGGCAAATTTGCACCTCTGAACAAAGGCTAGTGAACATGATAAACACACCCTGCCTGGCAAACCTTTACATCTGCAAGAACAATTGGTACATCTAATTGTGAAAAAAACTTACAAAAAATATAATCTTTTTTTGTGAAAACAAAACACTTTTCTAGAATTGCTGTGTTGTACCTGTATTTTTGGGCACCTATTTTTTAATCTTCCTTCACTGAACCTCAGACTCCAATAAACAAGGTACTAATTGTTTTTCTGAAGCTCCTAAAAGGGTTTCATGGACCCTCATTGCGAATTATAATAGGCTGTGAAAGGCATAAGGCTGTGCAAGTGCCCATCCCAGGCCCTTCCAAATGTCAGAGATGCCCATGTTTCTAGCTGCATTGCAAAGAAGTGCACAGTCCACAATAATTTTTAAGAGAATGCATTTTCAATTCCATAAATAATGCATAGGAAACATACACTTTGCTTGCTACCTTGTGGGAAAGCCATGTTTGATACACACGCCCATTAAGGCTGCAGGGTCTAAGCTTGTCACCAAGGCAGCAGTCTGGGATGGATAATCAGGTCAATGTACAGAAATGAAATTCCCAGCTACTTTTCTCTTAACATTAATGAGAATTATATAGCAAAGGTCTGACTCTAAACAAGCCTCCCAAAGATGGATAGCCTTCATCAAACCAGAAGCAGACACATGCCAGTGCTGTGCAAACACAGCCAGGAGGAAGCAAGACAAGAAAAACTTTAAAATAGAAATTTTGTAGAAAAATGGCTAATTGTTCCCAGCCCTGAGTGAAACGCAGTAATCCCTTACTCTGAATTATTTTACCTCCCAATGGAGCTGATGAAGGAAAACAGAATCTGAATGCTTTGGAAGATTTTGTACTGCCAAATGGAATGTAAAATCAGTGACTTCGGGGTAATTTTGTCAGGTTTGAGACGCCATGGCCAGGAGCTCTCCAACTGTTTGACAAAACAGAGATTAGTTCTCAGAGCTCTTTACCTATTTTTTTTCCCCTCTTTGCAATATTACATTCTGTGTCAGGACATCTGGTCCCACTGTGGGAAGGTGATAGAGTCTCCTCACATGAGGCGAGGCGGTTCGGGAAACCTGCCAGCAAGAAGGTCTGCTCTCCATTGCTGCTTTGTCAGGGAGTTGCAGGATGCGGAGTGCCACGCGTCTTCCCATCCAGAATTGCGTTAGGTATGAAAAATGGCTGCGTGTCACCTACTGCTCCGTGCAATTAATCACTGGCTGAAAAAGATAGGGCACTAGTTACTCTCCAAATGACACGAATACATGACTGTTTAACTCCTTTGGACAAATAGGTCCCTTGGTCGAGAATGGCCTTCCTGTTCGTAGCCAGGTATAAATAAACACACAAAATACACAGCTAATCCGTCACCCAGAAAGTCACATGGAGCTTAAACACACTGTCTAACAACCATTCATCTTTAGGAGACACCACCTCTACTGACGGGCTTCAGTTCTGATCCCCTTTTACAGAGTTTGGATCAACACAAAAAGCAGTCTGCTTCACCAGTTGCTCCTTGTTTAAACAAATAAAGGAGACCAGAGTCAGGTCCAAAATTTCTCCTCAGTCCAATCCCCTCTGATTCTACACCATGATAGCTTAAATTGTTTATCACAAACTGTTAAAATGGCATTTCAAAACTAATCATGATTGTTTTGAGATAGTCCAGAATCTAAAAACCTTCATCATGGATGGAAAATTTCCCACTCAGGTCCTGCTTTGGATGCACCCAGCTAGCATTCCAAGTCATGTCTTCATCTGACCATACCCAAAGTTCATTATTTGGTTCCAGAGCTTTGGGTTGCATCCAACTCTTAAATTACTACCAGTTTGATAACAAAAACAAATGCTGTCTGTTTGGCTACTAATTAGTCAACAACGATGAAAGGAAAAGAAAATAAAGCAAAACTTCTCTTCTCTGACAAGCTGTCATAAGGATATGAAGAGCATTAAAATAACAAGTTAGCTCCTCTAGAGCACGAGACACCACAGCAGCTCGTTTCAAAGCATGATTCATACCGTCTCGCAAAGCAGCAACCTATGAGTAGGTAAGTATGACTCTGCCAAGAAAACAAGAGGTATGGGAGAGTCCAAAAATGTTCGTAGTCACAGCAGATCAGCTATTGGAGAGATGGTGGGAGAAGATGAAAAAAAAACCCAGTTTGCAGCAGCAGTGCCATCCAACATTGTAGCCGTTACCAGTAAGATAACGTGATTAACAGACAGCTTTAGAGGTTTAAGAAAATGCTGTGACTTAAAACAGTCATTTTGTGAACAGTAACAGTAAAAGGAATTACATATCCCACTAGGTCCACTGTGGGTAAGTCGAGTTCATAAATTTCCTAAACCTCTTCAATGTATATTCCTGAGACATCACCACTCCATGCACAAAGGAGCACAGCGTGTATTACGCTCATTAAAACCGGTTCCCTGAAATAGAGGCTGGAAGCAGCCATTCTTTTGCCTAGAGAGCTCATCAGCTGAGCAGGAAAAGAAGGAACGCTGTGGGCATCTTTTCTACTCTCTGCTCTGAGCTACCGCGTCCCACCACAGCCTGCTGCTGCTCGGTGTCCAGCCAGCAGGACACATCATGCCACTTCACGTGACACAGAGGAGGACTGAAGCCTCCATGCTGCCAAGAAAATGCACAAAAATCAACGTGCTACACAGCAGGAACCATGAGACTAGGCAGAGGAAGCCAGTACAGTTCAGCATGTCCCACGAAGCACAGATTACGCTATTTTTCTCATGTTGGTGGACCCCACGTTGTGCCCCAAGGTCCCTAGGAAGGACCCAAAATGCAAAAGCTTCCCAGCCCCAGTGACTGCATCCCTCTCTGCTCTCATTTGTGAAGCAATCAGTCCCCTGCACAAGAGTCTGAAAAAACACACAAGTATACACCTAAAAACAACAATTCCAGAAAAGTGAATTCCAGGCACATTGCAAGGAGGCGTTTAGGGACTTGGCAGCAGAACAAGTCTGATTCAAGGTCCTGTGATATAAGTGAAATGAGCTCACATCTCACTGCTGTACATGCAGTTTATGAGCTGACATGTTATTTTACATGGTACATTCACTCCATCCCAGATGACCATAGAGCAAATAGGCCCTTGAAGGATTCCTGTGAACTGTACAAATACTGGAATCAGATATGAGCAAAACACCAGCCTTCAGAAATGCAGATTAGGAATCACACAGATCTACAAGGACTAAAACCCACAACATTTAAATGAAGCCACCATGTACATATCTGCCATGTAGGTACATACGGGCTACCGTACTGCATTTTTTTTACAAAATTATTTCGTTGGTTTGAGGTTCAGCAGTTTGGGGATCAAACTCCTTCAGATTTCCCAGCTCCCTTGGAAGACTCCCAGACTGCTTAACAGGAGGGGAACAAGGGCTGGAGGGAAGCCCCTGAACCTCTTAGTGAAAATTGACTGTATTTTATATAATAGGAAGTATACTGCAGTTTCATCTGTTACTGTCCTGTAAAATGTAGTTTATAAAAGCTCAAATCCTCTTTTATCTTCTATAAATGGTAGACAAAGGCCTTTGTTAATCCAGGTGTTAAAACACTCTATAGCTGCCAATTAGACGGCCTTGATGCAAGAGGAAGAATACAGATTAAATAATCTATATCTCGGGTAATGAACTTCCACTGCGGTCAGGACTAGAAACAAACACCTTCTGGGAAGTCATCTGTTGACAGACATTCAGAAATTATTGCTGATACTCAATTTGAGAAATATTCAAACAATTTCCAATAGAAATCATCAAGCACTGTTTCTTACCCGACTACCTTATGTCAATATTATTTTAATTTATATGACATACTTTGTAATAAACTCTATTCTGAAACCAAACCTGAGGTAACATATAACTGCTGCCTTTGGGAGAACAGAGGTAATGATTTCTTACCAAAACATCATTTTTATATGACGTTTCATAAGCAGCCAAATGCACAGCTTGAAAACTAGGACCGCTGAATTTCCATCATTTTGGAGAACTTAAGTAGAGACTATTCTGAAGTTAATATAATATTGACTTTCCAGCACTGATGATTGAACTGTTATGATATAGTAAACGATCCACTGTTAATATTTCACCTTTCTTCTGCACCTTTAATTTTAAGAGATACCCAAAGTTAAAGGATGTGTCGTTGCAGAAGCAGGAACTGGGACTCATAAGGCTTGTGTTATGTTCCTGATTGCGACCTTAACTCTTTGGGCCAAGCATTGCAATAGAAACTTTCTCCTGTTCATATCAAAACAAAAGCATACACATCATTACACCTTACAGTAGCTTGATTTCATAACACAAGTATTCCCCATTTGAAATATAATGAAGGTATACCTTGAGCTAGATATTTTTTTAAAAAAAACGCTACTTATTAAAAAAAAATGTAGCCTTCAAAATCTGGTTCAAGTCTTTCATTGATCTCAAGTTTGAAGGCCCAGCTGCACTACTTATCTGTGCAGATCCTTATGTGTTTGGTGAATAATGAGTATTTTACATTCCAATACTATCCTGAAGAGGTTTTTTCTTCTGAGACAGTGTTTCTGGCAAATTAATAATTCAGCGATGTTTTCATGGTGGTTCTTTCACCTTTATTTATTGCCCTGACTGAAAGAGACAAAATTTCCCTTTGGAGAAGGAAGACTAAGAACATATCATTTAGAACAGCTGCCTCAAAAGAAAGTGATTTTCGAGTTCCACTGTAAATTTTCTGTTTTAAATTACCTTTAGCTCTTCTGGTAATCTGTCTGCACTACTTAGGGTTTATATTTTAAAAAGTAATGATAATGGTAGAAAATGTCAGGATGTCAGGTAAATCCAGTTTTAAAAAATACCACATAAGTGTAATAAAGACCTGTTGCTTCACAGTTTATATTTACTTTTATTTATGTGCTTTCATAACTTCAAAGAGGCAAGGAGCTGCTGCACAGCAGCTCTGGGAAAGTTCAGGATATTGGCAGCAAAGGTACAAACCAAGATTAACTGGTAACCCATATCATCTCCAAACCTACTTCAGCACAAGACACTTCAGCGCACACCTCTCTCTGACAGCCCATGAAATATTTTGCTGTATCAGCACCATAAACCCTTTTTCGTCCCCTCAGTAAAAGGCAAAATAAAAACAAATCATAAGAAATGAAAAATAATTTCTCACGGAGATGAACAAACGCAGATTTTCACAAAGTGACAGCGTTTAGTCCTCTGAAAATGGATAGGTTTTCCAATTCTGTTTTCCAAAATTACAGTTTTGAACTGAAAAGAAAAAAAAAGCAAAAATACTTCTCATATTTTTAAAGTCTAAGTTTCTATACTTTTATTCATACATTTTGCCAACTCAAAGAGTGAACAGAGTCCCTCTTCTCAGCGTGAAGCTGGATAGGTCATTAATCTAAAAGTAGCTAAGCTCTGACCAAGGACAACTTCGATCTGAGAAAGCATTGGCTGTTAAAGGAATCTTCCCTATGAAATAAACCTCCTGAGACCCAATGAATGTAGACACGTAACTTCAGGAACTTCAGTAAGGCTTTGTTTCTTGAAAATATCCCATCATTAGAAAGATGGACCACCTGCACCTCCGTATACCTCCAAAGCTCTGCTCAAAATCAGTGTTGTCAGTAAATTAAATTGGTTTAATAAAGTGAACTTTTACCACAAAAGAAGTGGAAAAGTTTCTGTGAAGTCTTTCAGGGAGATCACTGGAATTCAAGGTTATATCCTGAAGTTTCCTCAAATAACGTGTGGTTAGAGCCAGTATAAAACTGCAAGAAGTATGAAAAAAGAAACATCATCATAGTACTATAGAAACTCTGCATGACACAAAGGTGGAAACACCGGGCTTGCTGATTTCTAGCTTGCCGATTTATACAATGTTCGTCACCAACACCCTACTTAAAATAGACCGTTCTGGCAATATCGCTGGTACCATAGCTCTGCTCAACCTATCTCTTAGTGTAAAGAGAGAAAACAAGTTGATAGTGATTACACTTTTTTTTTTTAAAGTGTGTAATAAAATATGTGAGTATGATATGTGTAGGAAAGGTGCAAGGGGATAGATAGTAAACAACACCAGGAACAAAAGAACAGGTTTCTAACGTTTAATGCAGTGCCCTACTAAGACACTGTGACCTAAAAGGGTCCATTGCAAAGGGTTAGAAAGTATGTCGCTTCATTGGGCCACTTCTGTTTTTAGGCCCTCTTCTGAGACTGCTGATAAGCACAGCAATTAATGACACCTTTTTTAGAAGATCTGAGGAGAGGAACACCTTTGCACGGGGAACTGGAGTGAGGCCAGCACGCCTGCTGCCATCAGCCTCTCTGAGCAGGCTGCAGGCTGCTGTCAAGAATCGGAATTTGAACTGGAAACACAGAACCAAAATGCTCCTCTCCCATGTGAACACCTTCACCTAATGCTCGCTCCTATCTTCTCTTCTTTCCAAAGATCTTTTCCGGTGGGTCTCATGTTAATACATAATCCAGGTAAGAAGTGTGGTTATTGCCACCTACACCTTTCTTTATGACTTTCTGTAGACAGCTTGAAGAGGCACACAGACATCTCACAGGATCTCCATAAATACTCCAAGTGCCCATCGAAGCTTTTAGTGGGATTTATAGTTAACTCATTTGATATTTAAAAAAGTATATGTCCCATAAACATCTGGTATTCTTTAAAATCTGGTCCTGAGTAACTATATTAGCTGATAATTCTCAAATACATAGGACTTTACTGTCCAGCACCAGGGTTTCCTCCCTGTAGCAGTTTGCCTTTTGGAATCAACCAAACACATCAGCAACAACACAGCACGGCGGCTTTCATTCAGCTCTCCGTGGTTATTTTGAGTCTGCAGCAAAGTCACCGTACAAATTCGCATATTCCAGTATGAGATATTCAAAACCAGGCAGCACAGCCTTACCCTACAGACTTCTGAGTTTACTGGGGTCATTCTTTTCAATAAGCTTTATTTCACATAAAGCTGCATTTTAGAGAAGAGTCTCCTTATAAGTAAAATAAATAAATGGTTCTTCTCTTCCAGAGAGATCCAGGACGTAAACACCAGGCTGTCATGACTGATTTCCACCGTCAAAGTTATCAGGCCAGGTAGCTTATAATGTACGTGTTTTCATGACACCTGATTAAAGCTGGTGTCATCACAGTTTTATGGACTACTTAAATGTGGCAATTTCCATTAAGTGTTTTTAAAAAAGCAATTAACAGTTTTAACAAGAGTTCACTAGTTCAAATCATTTCAGCATTGACTGGTAGATTGTCCTCCTGGGTACCATGCTTGACATTTGCAATCTCTTAGCCTCTCACAAGTAGCATTTTGGCTAAGTAGGAGGGGAATTATGAACATTACTTGGTACTGCAAATATACCTCTTTTCAGAGGAAACAACAGACTAACAGCAAACCAAGGCACTATCAACGAGCAATTAACAAAACTTGCAAACAATGCTACTAGGGGCAGCGTTTCTTCTAAAGAATTTGATCTCCCATCTAGAATGAAAGCAAATCTGTCTGCAACAACCCACCAAAAAAAGACAGGGAGGCAGCTATGTGTGAAGGAGAGCTTGAGAAAGACAGATCGCACCCGAATTGTTTAGTGTGATTGACAGATTTGCAAGGAAAAACAAGAATCGGTGAAAATTAGAGTCTGCAGTATTGGTGGAACTGAAAGAAGAAGGTCAGGTTTCAGCAGGGTCCTAAACTGAGTGGAGAGCAAAGGGTCAGCAATGCAGGTGTCAGCCTGATCATTCAGAAGACACACCAGAAATCAATATGTAAACAAAGCCTTCTTAGCCGTTATTTTTTTTTTAACTATCCTTTTGCTAATAATATCTATTGTGGTGTCACAGTGCAAGAGGTCAGGCTTTTGCGATGCGGATCAAGTCACCATTTAACTACTAGATTTGAATCTCCGTCTTCATGTGATGAACCACACGATCTCCACTGGCACGCAGATATAGCGTGTCTTTACTAATACGGAAAATTTGACAATGTGAAAACAATCAAAGTAATACATCAGAGTACGTTGTCCAAACTATAGCGTGCCTTCTGTTGGGAAATCAAACTACTGCATCTAAAAGAGATAAAAAGGAAAGAGGAACAGGACAATACCTTTGTTGCAGGACTACATCTACATGGGAAGTTACAGGTTGTTCCTCCTTAGTTTCCTCCATAACACCGCTGGCTACTCAGAGAGAGCGTGACATCCCCCCAACTTCTTCCCAGCTGGCTGCTCATCACAGCTACTGGGCGCTGCCCGTGACCCTCCAAAAGACGGTCAAAGCCCAAGGCCAGGCCAGAGACACAGGGCATTTCCCAAAGAGCAATGAACTTCTTCAACGAAGACAGCAAACGTCCCTCAAGACTTCACTCGTCTTTTTTGAAAAGACCCCTTTTTAAGGGTGGTTCTAACACATTACAAAGGATACGGCATGGAAACGATCTGCTTTCCAGTACCCTCCTCCTCATGTAACACAGGCTGGGAAGCCCCTGCACAAGGGACTCGTAGCTTTATGCTTCTCCCAAGGGGAGAGCAATTTCAGACAAACATAAGGAAACAGTTGTTCTTTTACAATGCTGATTTTGGCAATTTTCTCTCAAATCAACATTTCTTTCTTTAATTAGCATCTTTCCTAGCATCTTTCATAGAAACTACAAACAGAGAATGACATTTCATTGTGGCAAATGAGAAGAAGAAAGAAGAAAAGGTGCAGGGATTGCCGGTGGTGTGGAGCAGCAGGTGATGTTGTTCTCCTACACCTGGATTTTATTTGCACTGGGGCAGCAGGGATGGCTCACCGAAGCAGCCCAGCCATGGGTCTGAGATGCCTGCTCTGCCCATACCAGCTGCTGGTGATCCAGCTTCTTGTTCTCACCAAGGTTCACTAATACAAACCCATCCTGCAGCACATCTCACTGGTGGTGTATTTCGGCCAGATTGCACTGTTGCTCACTGCACAGTCAACTTTAACTAGCGCTGTCTGTGTCTAGAAAATTTGGGCTTAAATAGTTCACAAGGCTCAGCCATCTGTAAATTTCTCCCCAAAAAACTTCAGCAACAAATCATGCCCAACTAAGTCAGTTGCTCTACTCTCAACTATTTTTTCCATCACAATAAGACACAACTAAAAGCATACATGGCTGTCATGCAAGTCTCTTGGGGAAAGCTGTTAAAGTGTTAAGACACACACTGTATTTGACTGGAAGATAACAGTAGTTCAGAAATAAGAACAGTTTTTACTATAAAATATTAAAGCAACATATTATCTATTTTGCTTCTTAATTGAGACTGCTTTATATAAATTAAAACAGAGGCTTTCCTAAGTTATCATGTATGCTCACAGAAGTATTAGGAGCACTTTTAATTAAGCCATGAAAAGGAGTTTGTTTTCAAGGATGAGGTGGTTTCATCATACTCATTATGGCCTATTCTTAACAGGGGATCTTACAAGAAGCTCTCATTAAACAGCTGTTTGAAATGAGAGTAGGTTGATGCACACGCCAGCTACTCCCACTATTGCAACATCATACTTACAGCTTAAAACAATTAAAGCTCTACAGTGACCACAGAATTTCTTTATATTCCTCTTCACGATAAAATTTACCCACAAAAATCTGTGACTGCTACTGAAAGAAACAATTCAGTTAACTTAAGGGTCCAAAGACAGCTTACTATTTTTTTTTCCCATCCCAAATCTTAAAGCCAGTGGGCCTGTAGATAAAGAATAAAGAAGCCAGGTCTGGAGAGAGCTCTGGAAGTGTCACTCAAATAGTGCATCCTTTCTCGCTTTCTGTTAGCCAGTCCCTGCCTAGGAGCTGCCCACAGCAACAGCCATTAGTGCCTGGGTGCAAGGCTGCGCTGTGCCCTCCCTTGTAACTAGAAAAACCAGAGAAGCAGGAGCTTGAAGGGCTCTACAGCCAGGAGCATCCAGGGAGCTCTTTACAAAGACTGTCCTATGCATAAGTCTTATTTAGGACAGTGTGGCTTGCTCTGGCAGCTTGCTAGTCATGTAACATCATGTCCACTCTAATGAACACAGAGAACACAAGTGTCTTGTGGAGGTATGAAGAAATGTAAGTGTTAGCACTTCAGTAGAAAACCCTGCTTCTTCTAGGACAGTTTGACATTCATTGGTGTGCATACTTCTCCCCAGCATACACTGCTTCAGATTTGAAGGAACCCCAATTAATAGAGCTCTATCAATGGAACAAAAGCACCACCTGTCCTACAACTTATAGAAGTATCACACAGTACTCCTCAGGATTATTCTTTGCAGAAAAACTCAATCAGGATTCCTTTCCTTAAAATATTTGTCATTGTGTGACCCATTTCCAGGACAAGCCCAGAGGCTGCAGAGATTGTACCAAAAAGAAAGGGAGCGGCTGAGCTATCATAGTGGGAGTACCTAGCTCTAGGGTAGCTCACATACAGCACTGGACACTTTGAAGACAGTAACCAGGTTTATCCTGTTACAGATATGGTGAAAGTTAGACACACAAAAGGAAAAAGGATTTGCTTGAAGTCACTCGGGAACTCAAGGACTGTCCTGAAAAGCCTAAACCTGCAAAGAAAACAGAAAATGAAATAGTATTCAAAGTTCCCTCAAAACCTCTTTGACCTCATTAAAAAAATTCAGTCAGTGAAAACTCTTAAAATCCTGGACTCCATCCTAAAAGGCAGTTAAAAGGAAAAGCCACTGTGGGCACAAGAAGTTTAATTGCAGAGATGAATGAGGGAAGTTCTCATCTCTCAGCAGTAAACCTTTTAGTATTTATGACATTGAAATTACACTCCATAAACAAAGGAAAAGTTAGAAAAGGGCTGGCTTCATAAATAATGGCACATTGATGTGCCAGCCTTATTACCTCACGTCTGTTTTCATACAGGCACCAAGCTTTCGCAGAGCAGCCTGTAGTACCCTGCAGCTCCCCTGCAAAGGGAAGTGGGAAAAGTCTCCTTTGCCAAAAGGAAAAAGACCAAACAAAAAGACCACCTTCACTAGAAAACAGTTTCAAAATATACAATATCCTGTTGTGAAACTTCCAGAAGTTGCAACAGATGAAATAGCACCCATTTGGTTGTCTGAGCCAAATACATCTATGGTGGCAAAGTACAGGTGGCTGCTGGTGTTGTATGCTTATATGGAATGGTAAAAGTGCAAGCTAGTAAAGTGTCCATGGCCTCTTTTTGCTCTGAGCCATACACATGGTGATGGTAAAATGAAGGAAGCAATTCTAACAAAGGAAATACTTGACAAAGTTTAAGTCCACACCATACCTATGGTTAGGTCTGGCACTTTTGCTTCCTGATCTATTGGTGCTGAGTCCTAACTTCAAGCACAAGCACGCATGCACCTTGCTAGGAGGCAGGGGTGCTGGTGCAGATGCTGTGCAGCAAATGCCTGGACCTGCGCAACCACTTCTCTTGCGCTCCGCTCCACTTACTGAAATCCCAAAGGTTACAGCCGGCCATCCACGGAAAGGAACAGAGAAGCAGCACTTGCAGAGGAAGATTCAGTACCAAGTCTGCTTCTGTACAAATTGCCCTCAAGCCAAAGAGTTTTAGTTACAAGTGTGCATACACTACAGAAATAATTGCATCATTTTTAAAGGTAATAAACAAGCAGACAGTAAGCAAGGTTGGAAAGGGGTAGGGAAGAGAGAACAGGTCAGCAGGCAGCAGGATATGAAGCAGAAGAAAGTTAAAGTATACAAAAGCTCTCTGATTCATCTTACTGAATAGTCCTATTGAATTAAGACCAATAAATAAATTAAATTATATCAGGCACAAGTTAATTAGAAAAGTATGAGAAATAAAATAAAGTGAATGAATAAAATTGTCGGAAGTATCTATAGACTCATCTGGATTGCTTAATACAGAGCAGGGAAAGACACTGAAGCAAGCTGAAGGCACAGACGCAAAGCGAATTGGTCTGCCTGAACCCCAGGATGCTCCGGGCACTGCTCCCAGCAGAAACCTGGAGCCAGCTGGGTACGTGTATACAGCGAAGCACAGATGTATATGTTTGTCAAGCATAGTCAGTGGTCACACTGCCAAATGAAAAACAGCAGACAAACAGTGGCTAAACCATACTATTTTCGGTGGTTGATGCAGCCATTAAAAACACAGAAGAATATGATGAGTTCAAGGCATCATCTTCTCACAGGGCCTGCCAGTACACTGATGTGTTTGTGCACTTGTTGAAAGTAGAAGTTAGGCATTTCCACCACTCTGCTGTCAACCAGCCAAGGTCAGGCTGTTCACTTTACCCCTTTGTCCCCTGCCACCATCTCATGTCCTCTCCCTGAAGGTCAGGCTCTCAGGAACCCCTGTGCTCCAGTGACTGCTCGCAACAATGGAGCTCCTAAGGAGTACACAGCTTTTAAAGGATCAAGGTAACATCTTCTGTCTACACAAAGTCTATTGCAATTGTTCCAAAAGGGCCTTTGGGCATTGCTAAGGTAAAGTGCTTATAAAGCTAATGGTTATTCAAAACATAGGCCTTAGAGAGAGAGAGAGAGAGAGAGCACAGCATCCAGCAAGGCATGCAGCAGCTAAATGAGGGATTAGAGGTGCTCACAGAAACCACACTCCAGTTATTCAACAGAAAGGGAGGAAGTTTTGTTCCAAATAAATTAGTGGAACTAATTAGGCAGCAAGCAGGAATCACACTAAACTACCATGTTACACAGTAAATAAACTCAGCCTTAAGTGGCCCCAGAGAAACTCAATATAGGTGTCACATCTCCTCTTACAAGAGGAGAGGAGGGTACCGGCAGCCTCCAGTTACCCAGCTGGTTTTTCAGCTGTGTTCTCTGGTTTGTAAAATGTAGAGTGGGAGGTTAGAAGCTGATTCATGGTGCGACCTAGGGTTCAGTTCTACAGCTCTGCTCATCCTTGAAGAGAGAAATTACAGCTCCGACAGTCCAACCAAACATCCTCATCTCAGACAAAAACATCTGGGACTGTTTCCTCTGACGGTAAGCAAGAGGGTTGCAGTAGATCTCCCTGCTATGGCATTTCAACAGTCAAGGATTATGACAGACTGCTCATCCAGAGGCAGGAGGGAAGCTGGACCTTGCAGCCCCAGCTCGACTGCAGACTTGCTGCCAAATGAGCTAACCTGTCTGTGCCTTTGACAGTCTATAAAACAGACACAGCCCTAGACACGTCAGAGACATCTTAAGTGACCGAATTAAAACGCTTCCAGGTTTTTATTTGACCTATCATTGCATCAGAAGCATTTGTAAAATCTTTCCACCTTGCATTCAGCCCTCCTTGAATACCCCACGGCTGACACACCACCATACCTTATTGCCACCTAGTTAATTTGAATTTTAAAAGTCAGCTATAGGCTACTGAATTCATAGTCTTATTTGACTTTTGAATCTTCTGTGTATGTTGGGTTAAACTGCACGGCTACCAGTGCTAAACCAAGTCAGACACTATTATCATGCCCTTACTGTAAAACGAGGAAATTCAGAACTATATTTAATTGCATGGCCCTTTATATTTTGACTTGCCAACAGCCAAGTCAAGTGTCATGTAATGAGCAGCATGAACCAGCAAGACAGAAGAGGTGGATTTTTTTAAGCACAGTGCGGAAATCATGTGAGAAATTATTTTCCTGGTTGTTTGATGGCCCATAGCTGTATAGCTAATAACTATATTGATGCCATGAAAAAACAAAACAAAACAAAACAACCCCAACAAACCTACCCTCAACTAAATTCTAACTTTTAACTTGCACCATTTTCCTTAACATTATAAAGTGTTTATTATCAAAATGCTGATACACACGTGGAAAACATTCTGTCTAATGCGTATGTGTGTATTTGCTGGAATCCCCAGGAGGTTTCTCCAAAGGAGGTGCTCACTTCAATGAACCTAACGTGGTAATTAATAAACTCACTAAACAGACTTGGCTGCTGAAGAAAGGATGAACAGAATTGAAGGAAACCCTGCCATGATGGAAGGGTTTTCAAAAATACTGCGAAGAGTATTTTTGTACAGAAGGAAAGACTTTTTTAAAAAGGAAAATGAGGGCAGCTAGAGTGAAGATGAGGAGTGAAAAAGTGGTCAACAAAACAGAACTTCTCTGGGTGGGCAGACAGATTACAGGCTATGAACCAAGACATCAAAGCCTCCACACCATCTCATGCTCCACTCCGGGAAGGCTGGGAGGTTTTGTGCTTAATCCTTATTTTAAAAGGTTACATTAGTGCTTATTGTATTTTGCCTGCTGTGAAGTTACGATTCCTCCCCATGAATTGTATTAAACTGATTTTTGTGTCTATTTAATATGGTGGTTTCTTTCTGGTTTTGTCAATAAATTGGATTCCCAAATTATACATAGCATTATTAAGCATCCTAGTCAATTATTAAAAAAATACATCAATGATAACTATCAAAAATTTATTTGGTGCTAAAAAGACATTAACACATCATTGCTGGAGGAGTAATTTTTATTTGCTGTTTTTCCATTATGATGCACTGACCACAATACCACTCACAGTATGACTTAATTCATTTCCACTTAAGAAGAGGAAACAATTTTGCAAAATTACTGCAGATCTTAATACCACAGGTTCTGCCTTTGTACACAGGCCTGCAAAACCGGGAATAACTGCCTGCTTTGATGGCTTTTCCCTACAATACTTTTTGGGGTTTTCCCTCAAAGTTTTGTTATATCTACAACTGCTGTAAACCATCATTTCACACCTCCTCCTCTTCATCTTCAGTCTGCACGTGTAGTACTTACTTACCCAAGGTTTTGCGGTCAGCACAGACTGCAAGAGGCCTTGCTGCCGAAGGTTTGCAGTATCAAGTCTCCTGGGAAATGTGGGAATGGCCTCTCTGCCTCCGGTTATCCCCAAGAGTTTCACCGTGTCTCTGGGCTAGGGACACAGTCTATCAGCCAGTGAGAAACAGTGTGAAGGCTGATGGAAAGACCTTTTAGTTTTAAGTTAATTGAAAACAATTCTTCTCAGGCAAGGGGACAGGAGCTTCCCCATGGTTAGGGTACTCACTCGGATTTGCAAAGCAAAGGTCCAAGTCTGAGGTCTACCTGATTCAAGCCCAGCTTCCCAGTGACAGACATTAATGCATCAACTACTGATTCTGGGTGGTGGTTCCTCTCCACCCTGAAAGGCTGCTCTGACTTCTCCACTCTCAAAGGTTGTAGTCAATCCTGATTCCAAAACGAGGAACTTTTAGGAAGTCTGTAAAACCTACGACTGAAGAAATGTTTCTCACCCAGCTACGAAGACCAGGTGATGACCTTTTCCTCTTTCAGCAAGTCACGTGTGAAAGAAAACACAATGTGCAAGGGGACAGCAGCTCCTTTGCGCATGTGTGTTGTGTGTGAGACACACGGCACGACTCAGCAGTGAGAAAGCGTAACACCATGTCACACTCCAGCTTTTCAAAACAACCACTGTTAGTTTGGAAAAGCCTTTAATTCACCAAGCTGCCAGCCATATAGGATGGCTCCAAACTGTTGAAAGTCTCGTAACTGCTGTGTAATACGGCAACATATACTAGGAATGCATGTGGTAATTAGAGACTATCTACAATTACGACTACAGCAGAGGGGAAAGCAGACACGATGACACATGCTGTACTGTTTAAGTTGTCCACGAGGCTGTTGGTGAGAGGAAGACGCAATGCTGCCCCAACGGTAGTGCTGGGAAGGGATGCCAAAGCTGTCAATTCCAAAACGCTGCCCTCCCAAAAAGAAAAAAACAACCAAATGTTGCTGCTTTTATCAAATGCAGAGAGATACGGCTAATTTTCAAGATAGTAAAGCCCAAAAATGGGGAAAATGAATCCCTGTACAAAACCACAGGTTGACCTTCTTAAGAAATAGGCAAAACTTCTTTCCCCTACCATTTGCACCGCAGAGTCCACACGGCTGCTGCCAGCACAAGATAACACTCCATCCGCTCCTATGTGTTAGCTGCCTAATTGCCAGCTAAGTTTCCATCCTGAATTCTTCCCGTCAGTGCTGGCTGGTAATGATTGATGAAGCAGACAGCACACAGCTTGATTTCTTGGATAGCAGGTTGCTGTTGCAAAGCTGGCAGTTAAGAAAAATCTCGTTCTGAATCTTTAAATGGACGGCATTTGATGAGGAAGTCACTGAGGGAGTGAGAATAAACGTGAAGCACCAAGATGTAATATTGAAGAGTCTCACATTTTATAGCATAACCACTCTTTAAAGAGCCCTGTTACAGATGTGCTTGGGAATACTCTCAAAGCAATTGCACAGTTGTGCAAGGGTGTTAACGTGAGGCAGCTGCTTCCCTGCCGGTCAGTGAATCCATGATGTGTAACCAGTCCAATCTCAAATCTGAGGAAACAGCTCTCCTTTGGCTCTCTGTATACAAACTCCAGACTAAATACTCTCTGCTAAATATATTCATTCACTTTGGCAGGGCATATCATTTCCATCCTCCTCATTAAAGCCTACTTTCAAACAAGCCTCAGGTCATTTCTGTTCCGTATAAATCAGGACAGAGGATAAGGGAAGGCCAGAAATGACACATTTTTAATCCTAAATCTAGCACAAGGCAGCAGCACTTCAGAACTTGTGAAACAGAGGGCAAGTGGCTGAGGAGGGGTGGCCAAGAGGAGCTGCAGAATCACAATCTTGTCAAAAGCTGGTTTTAATCCTAAGCACCAGCCCAGGGTTTACAGGACAATCTGTATAGCAGGAGCTCTGCTTTTCATGACTGTACCCCCTCCATCCTCTTCAGGCACGTTGATCAAGGGCATGCTTTACAGCAATACATGGGCATGTTGGCAGTCATTAATGAAAACAAAGATGAGAGGGGGGAAAAAAAAGGCAAAATGGACTTGAACAACACAGAAATGGCAAAACTGAATCACAAAGTCAGTAGAGAAAATAGTGTACCTGAATGCAGTTATCCACAGTACGACTGAAGCACTTGACAGTCTCCATATCCAGCTGGAAACAGTTCCCACGCTCCTGAAATGCACAAGCTGCAAAGGCAGCTGCTGAACCCAACGTTAGAAAATGGCCCACTTGAAATTTTGGAATAAACGTCATTCTTTTCACTGGTGGAGTCTACAGCTTAGAGGGATGCTGGGGAACATCCTTGATTTTCTGACACTCTTCTCAATTGGAAAAGCATTTATCTTTGCTCCAATATGCGGAAAATCTTTACTGTGCTTGAGCCCCAGTCTTCACAATCAGATCTCACTCCTAAAATTCACAGCCAGATCCCCAAGGAGGGCAGGAGGAGCTGCGTGGACACAAAGCCACGGTTTCCTTCTGTTTTTGAAGGAATGTGCTGAGAAATTGCCTCCATGCGAGGAAGAGAGTTTTGGATCCACCTCTATCATATGCTGCAGCAACATTCCCGGTGCTGAAGCGACTCTCCTAACTTTCTGCAATTACTGAGGGAGCTGGCAAACATGAATTTGGGGAAATTCAGTAGCATCCCAAGAAGCCTGACAATCTGCTCCCCTGTGTGTTATTGGGTGCTCACTCCCTTGGCTTCATCCCAGTCCTTTTCATCCCAAATTTCTCTGACTATCCTGACACTTAATGTCTTTCCTCTGCACACCTTTTCAGCTATACCCTTAACGACACACACTCCCCATGACATATATAATAAAAATCCAGCTCATAAAAACAGAGAAATAAAATTGAATGTTGAACTCTTGACATTTGCTATCCATTACTGTATTTGTACGTACTGTCTTTTCCCACTGCTCATTATCATTTGTCTCCATATCAGCCCTTGTGTTTTTTTTAATCCAATTCTCACAGTATTTGATACTTTATATAATCACATACTTTGAAAAGCTGGAGAATCTCAGCTTTTAATGTGAGAATCTCAGCTTCAGTCAAAGTGATTTTCTACCTGCTGGGTTTTGAAAGAGGGGTGCATGGAAGGGAGAGAAAATCCTGAGTACATAAATCCTCAGGGGCTCAAATGACACAATGAGAAAGCTAGACCAAAAAACTAAAGGGGAAAAAAAAAATTTCATTCTAATGAAGTCAACTTTCTAAGCCAATCTCATGAGGAAACAGGCAGTAAGAGTGTGACCTACACGGCCTCTGTAGCTATAAAGGGGACTGGTCTAGATTAACACTAATGTCAAGATTAGCTAATATCCTGTTTTAGGAGAGAATGCACACAGCAGAGAGACACAGCATTAACATCTTCAGAAAATCTTGGCTCTCTATCTAGACAGATGTGGGCAGAACTGTCTTTAAGCAAAACATTTTTCAAAGCTTTCCATGAGGCACTGAGGTGAAACTTTGTTTAACTGTAATTGGATTTCCAATGGCAAGAGGTTCTGCCGTTCAAGAAACCAGATAAAGGATGAGCTGGGGACACGGGGGAGAAAGTCCCAAGCCAATTGCTGTTTACTGGGCAGTTGATTTCTCGTGAACAGGTCAGAGGACCGATATCTGTTGAGACCTCGTCTTCAGAGCTTAACAAGCTGAATTATTCTCAAGTGGACATTTTTCTTGGTTTTGGAAAGTTTTAAAATTCTCCATCAAATCTCTGTTAGTGCCACAAAATGTGGTTTGCTATGAAATAATCTCATTACAAGGTTTCTAAGGGTTCACAGTGTGCCCTAGGATTTACAGATGTCTTAAGTTATCCTCAAATATCACTTTTAAAGTCTGTATGTTAATAAGGTGTGATGTATGAAATTTTCTTTATAACTCTTACTTTGAGATCATTTCATATCTCCTTTCTGTTCAGGAAGCCATTGAGGGATGCATTTTAGCTACAAAGCTCAATCTTCTAATCCTGGTGTGCTCAGGGAAATATTGGAATGGTTTTGATATGATAAATATTTATTTTTTACTTTTGCATAAAAAGAGCATTTCCATTCATTTGAAGCAGGAATTATGAATCTGATTAGAAATTGGGAAAGAAACAGGCAGCTTCTAATTACCCGCTTTTTGCATGTTATTCTGTTCCTCACTTCAGGCCTAAATACCAGCCTATGAGGATATTTGCACCACCTTCTGAGACACGTAACTCAGATACAGTTAATTGCAAAAAAAATATTTTTACATATCTGACAGTCTAACTGTATAAAGAGATTAATAAAATATTTACTTGCCCGCTGATAAACAACTTGAGAACCTGCCACGTCTGCTAGACTCAATGAAGTGCCTTGAAACCTACCATGCCATGCCTGGTTTATAGTAATTTTTTTTTTTTCTTCTCCATTAAACTCTAAAAAGTAATTATTGACAGTTACCCCGATTCTTTCAGCTGTCTTTTCCTAATCACAGCTTAAAAAACCTGAAATGTGATTTCTGTATCCAAAATTAAAGCAATGTATATGTTACCACTGCTAAAATATATTCACAGAGAAGTATATCTGCATCTACAGACTCTCTCACCAAAATCAAATATAAGTATTGCATAAAATAAACTCGATGATACTGTTATCCTAGGACTGTAAAGTATGTTCAATGCATCATGTTTTGATGCTTTCCACTGACTATATCATAGCTGATACAGGTCATTTCAGATTGAGCTTGAATTTTGAATATATGCATTAAAATGTAACCAGTCCTAGGGAAGAAAAAATATACCTGTGCTTCAAACGTGTCAGCAAATGAAACAAACTCAATTTTTCATTAATAGAGAATCATTACTCAGTGCGACGTGGAAAGTCTAGAGGAAACTTGAGGCATACCTTCTGAAGGGCTAATCTGTTATAAGGACTTATAATTTGACAAGTGGTGTATAAAAACCACCCTTAAAAGAATATACTAGGGCAATAAATCCGCTAACTCAGCAAAGCCAAAAAAGGTCACAAGCATTTAGCCATCCTGTGATGTTAGCTACTTCACTGACATGGTTCTAGATTTCAGGTTAAATTTAACGTGATCTGTAGTCAAGCACCGGATCTGTTTATACAAGACACTGCATTTAGCCCACAAATGATCATGGTTAGTATCTTTCTTGCCTCATTTTAGTTATTATACAATAAACAGAAAGCAGTGGACTTCCCACAGAAAGATCACAATTACTGATGCTATTCTCATTAGTCTCCTTCCCTCCTATGAAGTCCCTGAATACAGTTTTCAGATCTTGCGGTACTGAAGCAAGAGTACGACACATCAACATTCAGAAGGCTTAGCTGGTGGTGTGGTTTGTCGTGGCCATGCACTTGAAACCTGCCTGTAAGCAATCGGGATCAGTTCCTGATGAGCACACACAGGAACTGGTTGGTCCCTTAGATTAAGTGGGAAGACCAATACCAAATAGAATAACTATTTAATGATACGTGTCTCCTCTTAATGATACCTATAGAGCAACTTCACACATTGTAGTATTGGTAGCAAACTCACAGAAAAGGTTACGAGTAAAAATAAAAAAAAGAGATGGATTTTCCTCTAGTTTGGCATCATCGTCAGACATTAAATACTGAAACTGATACACTTTATCAGTAAATGTTTTGTCACAGTTACATCAGAGTCGAGTCTTCTCCCTCACTGCCCCCCAACGCCAACAGTGAGACAGACACCAGGTAAGAATTGCCAGTACAATATATATAACCTGCATAAGCATTAAGTAGACAAAGGAAAATCAAATAACAAGAGAAAAAGCAGAGGTCATGATTTTCTTTACGCATTCATTAATGTCTATTCAAATATAAATACTGAACAAAAATCCGTATTTCTTATTGCGGGAAAGCACACTTGTGCCAAATCCTTTGGAGATTTGGTTCAAGAAGAGTTCATCCCTATCTTAAGATTTGCCTGAAATACTGCCAAAAACCACTAACGCTTTATGTTAGCTGAAATAAAAGCTACTGTTGCAGAAGAAAGAAATGCAAAGGAGCTTCACAGGACCGTGTCCCCACTCCTGTCTGTATATTCATGTACCTTATCAAATCCTCTTTCGTCTTTGCCTTTCTGCTACAACTTCAACTGTGCCCATTTTGAAAAGCAGCACAATACACCAATGGCAGATTTCTTCTAAGTTATCTACATCATAATCATCAGAGGAGGTACCTCTGGATCTTCCATTTATTTTCTAGGTTTTATTGGTGCCTTTCATGTTATCCACAGAAATCAAATTGTGAACAGTTCAGGAAAGTTCTTCTGTGATCCCTGTTCTCAGCCTCTTCTCCCCCTTTTCTCTCCTAATCATCAACTCAGGGACTCAGATTTGCACATATATAAGACAAACATCAACATAAACAATTTCAGGTTTGGACTAAACCAGGAATCCGTCACAGAGAATTTTCTGTCTCTAGTGGAACAAATGTGGGATTGTGGCAGGGAAGAGATCTCTAAGCTAGAAAAGTCCCAAATACCACAGATCTCCAAAGTCAGATCTCTGCTCTTCGTTGCGGTGCAGAGAGCAGATCATGTGCAACGCTGACGCTGGTGGTGCCCACACTCCCCTGCGTGGTGCAGGGATGCTGCTGATCAGCTCAGAGAAGCGAAGGCTATGATTGCCATGGTATGATGGTACCTGGAGAAAGGGTGACAATCCCTGAACGCACAGGGAGGAGAAGCCATCCCTCCTTCCTGCGTCAAGTACGCCCATGATGTAGGGTTACCTGATGTGAATGGCAGCTGCATGTCCTCCATCACTGGTTGCCTATTTACCAGCAAGCTTTTCAAGGAGGTTCCTTCAACTCAGTCAAGTCACTTTACTACTTCTAAGCACACACCTACGACCTGTTCACTCTGTTCTCACACGTGCTACTCTATCAACAGAAATATTCAAGCTCATTAGAGCAGGTTGTCAAAAGCACTTGCAAGAAGATATTTTGTACTTCAGAGGATTCTCATCAGCTACCAGGTTCCTCTTCAAGAGAAAGAAAAGTAATACAGCTGTCCTGATTAACCTGGATTTCTGCAACATCAAACACTTGCAAACAGAATACTCGCAAACACTCTGCGAGCCAAAAATTGTTAGCCGTCATTTTCCCATAGCTTGTTTGGGTTTCTTGCAAACAAAAACACTGGAGCAAACAGGACACATGCATATTCATCTCAGCATGCTGAATTTATCAATGTAATACTGAGTACCAGTTAACCAAGGCAGATGCACAGACTTGCAGGACTGAAAGCTTGTCACCTGTACTGAGCAAATTAGGGATCTACACTCTCCAACATAATCTTGGAAAGCTGGGGGAGGAAGTTTGCTGATATCAATTTATTCAGGGTAATGAGGACAAAGGCTGACCGTGAGGAACTGCAGAAGGACCTTAAGAAATTATATGACATATGAGATGGCAGACGAAATTCAGTAGAATAAATGTCAAATATGCATGTGGGAAAAACAATCCTAGCTTCACATATGAAATGATGGACTCTGAGCCAACTGTGACTACACAGGAGTGAAATCCTGGATTTACAATGGACAGCCCCATGGAAATGTCAGCCCAGTACTACCAACAGTCAAAAGAAAAAAAGAGAGCAGATCAAATGTCAAGAATTATTAGGAGAAAAGGAAATGTAGGGAGGTTATAACAGACTTCTCCAGGACCCTGTATAGCATGGACAGCATGGATAGGGACTGCTTGTTCATGGACTTTTCCAATAATGACACAAGGACCCCTTAAACCAAACTGGAACCATGTCCAAAACAAACAAATACAAGTGATTTTTTTACCTAACAAGAGAAGCTGTGGATGTCACAAGCATACACTGGCTTAAGGGTAGAGAAGATTAAGTTCACAGAAGAAAAATCTATTCATGCTTACTATCTACACAGAAATCGCTCCTGGCGCAAAGTCCCTGAGCTGAAAACAGCTGGAGCCTGGGAAGCGTTAGAGGAGAAGCGTCATGTGTGCCTGCCCTGCTCATACTCCCCTAGCCTATGGCCACTGCTGGAGATGGGGTGGTGGGCTGGACCTTGTAAATGGGAATTAACAGAATTAGCTGAAGCTCAACTTCGTATCTCTTAGCAGGAATTTGATTTTTGTTCTATTTTTAACCCAACATATGTTGAATTGTTAATTTTACATTTCTGGTTCCAGTGCTGTAGAATTTTGCAAAATGAATAAAAAGAAAGAACGGGAGGGGGAGAGCGGCAGAGTAAAGACGTTGCTTATTTTAAGAAACATACTGGCCTGACTTCCCACCACTCAAGAGACAAAGCCTACCGAGACTTTGGCTACCTACTTACTTAACTTTTGTAAAAGTGTCAGCTAAGGCTATTTTCAGAAACTAAGCATGTGCTGTTTACACAACCACTCCCGTTCTTCCTTCCCCAGTCATAATAACCCATGACACAGCCACATGTGAAAACACCCTGACATAAGGGTATCTGCGTGTAGTCAAGAGTGTCCATCTCAGGGGGATCTTCTGGATGAGGCCAAGGAGCTGTGTGAAAAGGAGGAGGTTTTGGAATAGCAGTAATCCAAAGCAAGGGAATAGGAAGCTCACAGCAGCAAGTGGTAACGTGATAGTTGAATCTCACAGTGAGTTGGTGCTTCTGCTATCAGTGCTCTTTGCAAGAAATTCTGTTCCACAACACACTCGCCTCTGATATTAATTTTGAATGCAAGACAGCTTTGTAGTACCTAATCCTATTAGCATGCTCCTGAAATCTGTAAGAGCAGAAATGTAGGACTGGCCCAGAGACAGCTCTCAAGCTCTGCTCCCCCGTGAAACAAATTCAGGTTCAATTCAACAGTCCTTGGTCCCTTAGGGACTGATTAGGTAATATTTACCCACACTGAGCAATAGTTATGCACAACAGCAAAGCAAATAAAAATATTTAAATGAAAATACTTTGGACAAAAGATGCTTTCTTAATCTGGAAAAGTTCATGGATTTTTCCTTCTGTACGTTTCCAACCAAACTGGAAAAAACAAACAGCTGATTACATTTTTTTCCCCCACTTTCAATTTTCACTGAGCTCTTTTCCTACAGTCTCTCTACCATCTCTCCTTTTCCTACCAGGCTTTTTCACAGGCAGGAATTGAAAAATATAAAGAAAAGAAAAAATAGAGAAAACAGAATGAGAAAAAAGGGGAGAACTTTTTTTTTTTTTAAAGTTGTTTAGAAAACAGATAAAAGTGCTAGATGTTTGAATGAAAATAGTTCCTGTCAATGTATTTTTTTAAGAAAAGTTTCATTTTACTGGACAATAGCAATATTGGCAAAGGGGATGAGGTGGAACACATTTGCTTTGGACAGAAGTGTCATCTCAGACCTAGGCTTATTCTTTGTGCAGCCAGGCTGGGTATCTGCATCTTACATTAGATGATCCCCAATGACTCTGGTAACAGATGATCACAGAGAACCCTATAAATCGCCTACGGCAGCTGATGAGAACATGTTTGATTAAATGGATTTCTGTCCAAGTTCCTGTTGCATGACAGCCAAAATGTTTTAACATTTTTGTAGATGTGTTTCTGTGCAAAAGAATGAAGCAGATGTTTTCTATCACAAACTGTAGGCTGGTGGCTAGGGCTTAGGTCTGGGAGACAGCAGAGCATCAGTCAACATGCAGGATGAAGAATTCCACTGGAAACCACGCAGTGCCTCCGCCAGTCTCCCCCATTTCACGTGATTCAGCAATGGATGTGGTAACAATTCAATTTTAGCTAAAATGATTTTGTTTTTATTGAATTCTGGAATGAAAACAGGTTTTATATCTTTGAGAGACACCATGAAATAGAATAAGCAGTCTGTACTCCACATCCCCTCAGACATCCAGTATCTCAGTGCAGAGACAACAGGTTGGCAACAGGGAATCTTTCAGACTCCAGAAACATGCAATACCTCTTCATGCACGTTCGTGGTTTGAGGACAGCTAATTTAAAACAAAAAACCCCACACCATTAAGTAACAACAATTATATATTGGAGTTTAATAAATTTCAATGCTTTTATTTAGCTTTTTTAAATACCAGCATTTCATTTCTCAAATATGAAACATATCCCAAATGGTAAGTCTGTCAACTACATATCAGAACAACTAGGTAACTTAAATTTCACAACTTCTCAAGAATTTTATTACACAATAAGTCTTAATGAAATACAATACTGGCTGTGATATAACTATTGCAAAGTAAAAAACACAGCCTGGTAATGTGACATACTGATCTCTAGTCAGCTCCCATCTCAGAAAGGAAGCACCTCTAGCACTTGCCCAGTGAAGCTGCCCCAGCTTTGCTAATACCCTAATCACAACGTCACCTGGGATTTCACTGGTCTGGCAGCATTGCTGTTCTGTAGACTCCTACCAAGGCCATTGGCCCCTGCCTAGTTTTTCACAGCATCTTCGTAACTGCTTAGTAGCGCCACATTCCTCTATAGAGAAACAACAGACTCTGTGCGTATCTGATCCATTTAAATGAGGGTTCTAGCTTCAGGTCAACAGGCCTCTGTCCAGTTAATAATGCCTAAATATCTCTACAGGTTGGCTGTATTCAATGGATAGCTAAGGACACTGCTATCACCAGAACTATGCAATATATGCAAGTATATCACACAGGGCAGGATGCGGGCATTGATGCTTTCCGTGGTCCCTGACAAGGAATTTGAGACTTAAGACCTATAACGCTGTTCCAGAGTAACAGGCAATAGCAGTCTATGAAACGTCATGCTGTCTACACAGGGACTACAGACACATACTACCAGGGCATGGAGCATGCTCATCTTCAAAATACTCCGATACAACAGGAAACATCCTCCTTAGTGACAGGATCAAGGCTGGGAGAGCTTTCACACATAAACAGCAGATTTTGCGCTCTGAGGATAGCTGAGCTAATGCACACCCCTTCCAGCGACCCATCTCTCATCAGTTTGCATTTGCTCCACATCTGCACAACCTTTATTCATCCCTGAAGGTCTTGAAACTCCATATTGCTGCACCTCTAAGCTATATTTGTTTCCGACACGGAAGAAAAGCAAGACAATGACATGAACAAAAACAGAAGGATTTTTTTTTTCTTCCAAGAAAGTTCTTGTCTAGGAGAGTGTCCTAGTTTCGGCTGGGATAGAGTTAATTTCCTTCTTAGTAGCTGGTATAGTGCTGTGTTTTGGATTTAGGAGGGGAATAATGTTGATAATACACTGATGTTTTAGTTGTTGCTGAGTGGTGCTTACACTAAGTCAAGGACTTGTCAACTTCTCATACTGCCCTGCCAGCGAGGAGGCTAGAGGTGCACAAGAAGCTGGGAGGAGAGACAGCCAGGACAGCTGACCTAAACTGGCCAAAGGGCTATTCCATACCATATGACATCATGCTGAACAGAAAACTGGGGAGGCTGGCCAGAGGGGCAGGACCACTGCTCGGGAACCAGCTGGGCATCAGTCAGTGGGTGGTGAGCAACTGCCTTGTGCATCACTTGTTTTGTATATTCTTTTACCATTATTATTATTTTCCCTTCCTTTTCTGACCTATTAAATTGTCTTTCTCTCAATCCACAAGTTTTACCTTTTTTCTGATTCTCTCCCACATCCACTGCAGGGGAGTGAGTGAATGGCTGTGTGGTGTTTAGCTGCCTGCCAGGTTAAACCACAACAGTCTTTTTTAGCACCCAAAGTGGGGCGCGAAGGGTTCACGATAACGACAGATTTGATTGGAATGCGCTAGACCAAATTTACAGCTGTTATTGCTGTTTAGCTATTAATCGGCAGGCTCCTGTGCTTGCCTCAGGGCTTGCTTGCCTTACTGTATATTAGAGTCTAGTGCTCATTAGTAGCTGCTTTATGCTTTTGCTGCTTGCTTTACTGGTTCTCATCTCACTCTGCTGTGCCTGGGAACATTTTGATAACAGCAATGACCATGTGCCTGGGCTGGCAGATGGCCAGGGCATTGCTGCCGTTTCTCTGCTGCTGTACTGGACAGGCTGGAACTCCAGTGTGAACTTGAGTCAAAGGGACTGTGACCTGTGGATGAGTCCACGTGGGAGCAGGACACCCCAAAGCATCTGTGGCTATGAATAAGTCCACACCAGAGCAGGTACAGGCTGTGGTTATGTCTGTGCTGCAGCTGGTGTACCTCTGAAGGGACTGTGGCCAAGGATAAGTCCACACTGGAACAGGTGCACCTCAAAGCAACTGTGGCTGTGGATAAGTCCATGCTCCAGCAGGTACAACTTGAAGTTTCAGTGGCTGTGCTGGAGCACCTCAAAGCACGTGGCCATGGATAAGCCCACAATAGAGCAGGTACTCTGCTGGAGGGACTGCAGCCACGGCTGAGGCCATGTTGGAGCAGGTTTACTTCTGAAGGGACTGTGGCTATGGGTAAGGCCACATTGGAGCAGGTGCATCTCTGAAGACATTGTGGCCCAAGGGTAAGTCCACACTGGAACAGGTGCACCTCAAAGCAACTGAGGCTGTGGACAAGTCTATGCCGCAGCAGGTGTCCCCCTAAAGAGACTTTGGCTCATAGATAAGGCTCCGCTTGGAGCAGGTACTCCCCTAAGGGACTGCAGTCTGTGGATAAGTCCAAGCCAGAGCAGGGGCAAGGGGAGGAGTTCATTGCAATGTTAAACCCTGTGGTCTGGTCCAAAGGGACCAGGGGTGGAGGTTGTCATGGGAATACCTTTGAACTGTTGTTATCCTGAATTTGAGTTACATGTTATAGGAATTACTATAGCAGGAACCACCTGAACCAATGGAGGACCAGCTTTATAAGAAGCAGTGCAAGTGCAGCAGCGACCTAACCTGAGCTGGCTTTGGTGCCCAATAACTCCACGCAACACACCACCTCCCCTGTCCTGACTGACCACCATAACAGATGGAGCCCAAAGTCATGGACTAAATTAACTCAATGGTCATTTTGTGGACATTTGTGGACATTTTATGGGCATTTTACAAGGGTGGTCCATAGATTAAGGGACTGGTAACTGTGTATTATATTAAAGGATGAGAAAGGGGGTGAGGGTTAATGAGGATGTACTGGATAGTGTGGGACCTGAGCATGATGTAAATGGTATGGAATAAGGGGTGGAGAATGTGCTGGTTTTGGCTGGGAGAGAGTTAGTTTTCTTCATAGTAGCTAGTATGGGGCGATGTTTTGGATTTGTGCTGAAAACAGTGTTGATAACACAGGGATGTTTTAGTTACTGCTGAGCAGTGCTTACACAGAGTCAAGGTCTTTTCTGCTTCTCACACCACCCCACCAGTGAGGAGGCTGGGGGTGCACAAGAAGTTGGGAGGGGACACAGCTGGGACAGCTGACCCCAACTGACCAAAGGGATATCCCGTACCACATGACATCACGCTCAGCATATAAAGCTGGGAGAAGAAGGAAAAGGGGACATTCGGAGTGATGGCAATTTGTCTTCTCAAGTAACTTATACCTGATGGAGCCCTGCTTTCCTGGTGATGGCTGAACACCGGCCTGACGCTGGGAAGTAGTGAATGCATTCCTTGTTTTGCTTTGCTTGCATGTGTGGCTTTTGCTTTACCTATTAAACTGTCTCCATCTCAACCCTCAAGTTTTCTCACTTTTACCTTTCTGATTCTCTCCCCCCTCCCACTGCGGGGGGAGTGACTGAACGGCTATGTGGTCCTTAGTTGCCAGCTGGGGTTAAACCATGACAGAGAACATGGATATTCTACTTCACATTTCATATTTTCTGGCTTATTCAGTGCTGGAAGTAGAAGCATCTATTGGGATTTCTGTTCAACTTTGTCTTTCTTTCTCCACGCCCCCCAAACCCCATGAAATATTGTTCATTTAAAAACATGAATCCAAGATAAGAATTATTTGAATCACCTGTTCCTCACCTGCTGATGGCCTCTGGTATAACAGGGGCCTTTTATCTTTCATTTATCAATTTCTTATTTCAGGGCATAAGCAATGAGAATCACCACAACCCATAACATTAGCAGTATTTGAGTCTAAATTGCCTGACACTTGTATTTCAGGAGACACACAGAATTCAAAAGTGACTTGGTGGAGCTTTGAAAAGCTAAAAGGGGTTAAAACTGGCTATTCCTAGCATGGAATCTCATGCTGACATAAAATGTTTTGAAAGGATGCTTTGGAGAAGCAAGGATCCCTTGTAAATCATTCAATATTTGCTTCATATTGAGACTTTAATTCTACCTTTATCTCCACAAAGTTGTCTCCAAGGTCAAGACTCCACCTCGCTCAGGTTTGGGAAGCCATGGAGTGCATTCAGAAGAGCTGAGCAGAGCACAGGGGAAATGAGGCTCTTTAACGGCATCTGCTTTCCTAAGCTAATGCCTAACGACCTGGCAAACACAGCCATTTCTGACAGGTAAGACAGTATCTCTGATAGCATTTCCCTCCCTTTACTTTCTTCTGACATACATTCCTATTGCACTCAATTACAGATCATTTCAAGAACATCTTGCAAAACTTGTTACGTACGTTATGGGTCTTAGTGTTCATCAGACAAAAATGGGAACAAAGTATTCAAACAGCCCCAAAAATATACTCAGAATAAAGCTAATTCCCAACATAGAGAGACACATCAGGACTGTGACATGACTACACTCTACCCCAAACATCAGCTTAGGGTCAGCGGTTCATTATCAGTCACCCTTAACGTGCAGATAATGCAGAAAGCACAGGTGTAACCTGCCCTCAGACACTTATACAAAGGGCCTTGAACAAGCAAGTTTTACCTAACATGGAAATCACCAGAAAGAACTGTCTCTGCTCTTCAGAGCAAATGCATCAATCCATATACTTGAACAGAAACATTAAGAACACTTAAAAAATTAGAGACAGACATTCTCAGTTAAAACTCAGTTACAGGACATGACATTTTCTTAGTGAGTCAGACTAAGCAGTTAGCCAAAAATAGAGTAAGTCGTTTCAGGCAGTTCACCTGCTCCTCAGACTTTAGGCTTCTCAGTTGTGTGTCATTTTATAATCATATTTGCCTAATTTCCAAATTTGTTTTTCCAGCTGACTACCTAAGAAACAGCAAAACATTGTACCAAAACAGCTGTGAAATGAACATAATAAATCAAAAAGCAAAGGTTTATTTACTTTCCCCTCCTTTCCAGTTTCTTTAAACTACAGCAGTCCTAGGCTTTGCCTGCAAAAAGTAGATAAAACAATACAGACAACAACAAAAAAAAAAATCCAACAACAACAAAAAAAAACTTGAGGCAGCTTTTAATGGATGGCACTCCTTTCATAGCACAAACCCTGCAGTTTGTTACAGGGGTTCTAGAGCAACAAATCTCCAGAAGACATTAACCATCTCTAATAGAAACATAAAAATACTAAACTCTTATGCAAAGCACGTTTGTGACTTTTTTTTTTTTAAATAAATTTTATATAGCTTCATTCACTTAGTATGTTTTTAAAGCATTCAAATTCTTCCAATACTACAAGATAATGGCCTACATCCAGGAGAAAAAAAAAAAAAAAAAAAGGCAATACATCACTCGGCTAACATTTCTTTTCCATTTTGTGATATAATTCACTATACCTAGTTAGCTCCCTTTTAAAACCAGAAAGGAAATACTGTGAACAATCAGAAAACAATGAAAATGAAATGAAAACAAAGGGAAAAATCACTTATATGAAAATATAAAGACAACACATTTGAGAAGTACTGAAGTGTAACGTACCAAATTACAGATATTTGTAAGGAATGGAAGAAAACGCTCTGTCAGAGATAAGCAGTTTGACATCCCCTGTTGCCACATGAAACAGAGTTCAAGGATATAAATCCAGGCAGCTTCTGATAAAATGATGTCAACCTTATTTTGCTTTTACCGCAACTAAGAGAAGTGGCTGCCTCCACATTGGACTGCTGGCACCTGTGAAACTTCTGGTGCCAGCTGGTCTTATTAACAAATTGAATTCACATATGAACCCAATGCTAAAGGCACTGCTCTTCTAGCACTTGGACCATAATCTTCAGATCCAGCTACTGCTCAGGGAATTTCGACTTTATACAATAGTCACATTTCCTGACAGTAAAAGCTTCTGTTGTCTCTGTTCCTAAAATGGATTTTGTTGCTATTACAAATTGAATTTCAGGTTGGTGGCATTTATTTGATTATAAATTTCAGAGGCTATTTTCTTTCACACTTTGAGTCTATGCCTGTTCAACCTAATACATTTCCATGCC
Source organism: Platalea leucorodia (assembly GCF_965183815.1). NCBI lineage: Eukaryota > Metazoa > Chordata > Aves > Pelecaniformes > Threskiornithidae > Platalea > Platalea leucorodia. The sequence goes on along the minus strand of NC_138827.1, from coordinate 25,352,564 downwards.
ACAGAGCTGACTGGAGCAGCTTTCAACCAACACATGAAGCAGCCTAGGTCGGTGAGTTTACAGAGATGTGAAGAAGCAAGAAATACAGAAAAGTTTGATGTGTGTTGGAGGAGCAGGCAGGGTTGGTCTAAATCACCATTTACCACAAATCTGTGCTTTTTTAGCAGGCTTTTGCTGATAAATATCAGCTTAATCCTAAAACCGGATGCTTCAATTATGGGATTAACGTCAATCGACATACAGAATAACAGAAAGTAGAACTGCTTTCCTTATGGAGGTACAAAATCAGTGTCTCAGTGCTGGTTCCACAGAGGCAGGCTGGCTACCATGCAGGGAGACGCTAGGTTTCCTGTGCTGGAAGTAAATAGTGGCTTTTTAAACAATAAAAGCATGAGTTTCACTGCAAAGTCTTTTAATATGACCTGGGTGGTTTGGGAGTGAAATGCAAAGGTGAAAAAAGTCCATTCATACCCAGCGCTCCTTCAAAAAGGCAGGCACGGGAAGAGACAACCCCGAAGGAGGATTGCCAGCACTGGAGCTCAGCATCCTGCAAGAGACAGGTTTTTTAAACCCTCCTTTTTTATTCTTAAAACAAAGATACTCCTCGCAGCTGAGTACTCCAAAGATACTTCTTAGTGAAATCCTAAATCAGTCAAGAGATGCAGAGAAAGTGCAGTAAGGCCCCCAAGAAACTCTCTGTAGCAAGTGATTCCTTTCTCTCCAGGGCCATGGACTCACACATTGACAGAAAACTGAGAAGTGAACTAGCAAAGCTGAAAAAACATTTCAAATAAAGGCGACCTTTTAATTACGGAAGTGAACACTGCTCCCCATATCAGCCATTTTTTGTCTTTTACTCTTTTTTTTTTTCTTCTTCTTTTTCCTTTTTTAATCCATCTGTTGGAAATGGAACTGATTTCCAACCAATGCATTGGACTTCAATGCATCGGATGTATTTGTTGGCTGGATCCTGTGATCCTTACTCAAAACAACATAGCAATGCTGCACACTGTCTGAATATTTTGCTTCAGAATATAGCACGTGCTGCAAACATAAAATAGATCATGGTAATAAGAGGCAAAGTATAATTTAGATTCTATCCTGAGGAAATTTAATAACCCAGTATTAGAAAAATATAACTCATTTGACCGCACTTCTTTAAAAAGATATGAGCTCAGAAAGCAGACAAATGCTGCAAGGTTTTTAAGATTTACAAAGCCGAATCCACATACTGAGAATTTTGAAGTTGAGTGTGAAAGGCAAGTACACAAGGCCCACCAAAATCATGGTAAATGGCAGGCGGGATCTCTTGGCTACCTTCCCAAAGCCAATCCAACTCTCCTGCACTGCCCAATTCTGGCAGCTGTGGTTCAGTTTCATACTTCAAAGAACCGTCAAAGGCACCTTTCAGAAAGAAAAAACAGGAAACAAAATAAGTACTTCAAGCCCTACTCCTTTGCTTGCAGGGCATTAACATTACAAAGATGCCCGGTGCTCTTTGTGCAGTGCCAAGCTGCAGTGGGGAGGGCCAGGTTCGCCTCCAGAGCTCTCTCTGGGTAAACTCCCTACCCTGAAGTGTGAATGGGGACACAAAGCCAGACAGGAGCCTTCACTATGCTGAATATGCATGTGGTGTCTCTGAAAGTGCACGACAATAACGAGCTTGCACAATCTATGGTAAATTAATTCAATAGCTAAATGAATTTACTATCCTACAGAGATACTGGAGTGGTAAAAATGGATAAGCAATGTTGCTTATGATATTTTTACAAAAAAAAAAAAAAAGAAATCAGTCGGAGGGGAAAGGAACATGTTGGAGAAGACAGATTTTCACAAATATTTGTATTTGAATTGCTGATGAACTCTTCCTGCTGTTATTTTTATTAATGCTTTAATTATATATGCAATACACTTCATGAATAACTGAAAATATATAGGAGCTATAATATTTTACAAGTAGAGAGACAGTTATATAGCCAACTTCAAATATACTTCCTTTCTGTTAAGGAAACAAAATGCACTGGGACTGTGACCTTTTATGTAATATATTTAAAAGCAAGGATGTGATGGAGTAGTTCTCCTGAGCTCATGCTAAAACTGATGTTGCCATCTGTAGAGCAGTATTTCACTCCATGTCTCCGGGGTTTTTTAAGATGTACCGGTCATCTGAAAACACAATGGATATGGAATGGGGCAGCAAATTCTTATTGGGGCATTATAAGTTTTGGGACATGCTCAAGATCTCTATCCTAGGACAACAGCTTATTATTCCAAAGACACCTTCAAAATGAGCAAAACTTTAAATATGCACTGCACAGGGATCTGGTAAGGCGAGTGAGCAAAAACAGAAGCCCTAATCATAATGCTACAAATGCATACTAAAGCAGTATTTTGAGACCAAGTGCAATATGTAGGTGAGTTAAGGAAATACCTAACTTAGCAAAACAGTGGAGTACATTCTTCTTCATGCTTTAGTCACCCCAAAGCAGTCTAGTTGGTTTTGGAATAAGCAGAGAGTGAGTCCATCCCATCAACCGGCTGGTGCAATACCCCCAACACACTTAACACCCAAGAAGAATTGGTTCCACAGCGCTCTCATCCAGTCTTCCCAACCTCATCTTAACACACAAGGTATTGCTATGTTCAGGACACTGACCCCATTTGAGTTGCAGGCCTTGAGGTCTGCTGGAGACTTGCTGTGTTGACCCTTCTGAATAGCATGTAATGAAATCTTTATTATAATTTTCTTTCAACCCACACTGCTAAAATAATTTGTCAGCTGCTTTAAAATGGTCTCTGTTTTTCTGGCCCTGCTTCTGGCAATCTAAGTAGCTGTCATCACTGTAGGAGCAGCCTGCTTGATAAGATAATAATTTTGTTTACATTGTGCTATAGGATGCCACGCTGAGTACAGCGCAAGGAAAATGGCAATCGACAGCATGCGATGTGCATTTTCAGTAAGATGCAGCGTATCTTCCTTTATTCCTTCCCCAGAACTGAATGATTTTGGCTGATGTTCTTAAAGGTAAAGAAAAAAAAAATGGGTTTAGTGTATTTCTTCGCTGGAATGCATTGCAGTAAAACCTGTAATGGCTTTTTTTTGCACCAAACCTAAAATATACAGCATTCAGAAAACAGCTATTTATTGAAGCAGGAAATGCAATACCAAGACTACAAATCACTTTTTACATGTAGAAAACTGGAAGTAAATCTGGCTAACGCCTACCTCTCTACCAAAAGTAGAGCTCCCAGTCTCAAACTAGGAGCAGCCAATTTTCATTTGCCATGTCGTTGCAAGTTAAAGGCCTTACTGCATCTCATTTTCATCCTTTGTAAAATGGAGATACAGCCACGTATTTTAAGAAAGGGTCACGAAGCTCTCCTAGTAGATGAGATTGTAAATCTACTAGGGAAGCGTACCAATATTTTTACAGCAGTCAGTTGGGTTAGTTTTAATTTGTGTTTGATTAGCAAAGTGCTCTGGGCCAGACTCACAATAGTCACAGAATTCCCGATGCAGCGAGGCAAAATTTAACAATTATAATGGTAGTAATATGTATTCAGTCTTAGCCATTAGCTGTTAGGAAAATGGGTCAACAATAACATAGCTGTATAGCTAGAGGATTTCTCCACCACACATTTAAATGCTGCAGTATAGGGCAGCAAGGAACATGAACCAGATTCCTATTACGTTTAGCATTATCACTGCTATTTTTCCCTTTTCAGTAAGGGAATATTTTTTTATATACCTTTTTCTAGCTCTCTCCAAAAATTAATTTCTCAGCTGTGTTCTGTTCTCTCCCTCCTATGAAGGGTCAGCCAGAGCTGGAGTACGTGGTCCCAGGAGCAAAGTTGAATCTAGGACTTTGCATTGGAAGGAGAGGCACTGAACAGCTTTGTCAGGTCAACCAAAAGGCAGCATAATGAATCCTTAAGCAGTGCAAGTGCACAGAATGGGTATTTCACGTTAATAATTGATGATTTACCAAGAAGGGTTACTGAGTGGTTTTACATCCAAAGTCAGCACTGTTAAGCCCCATCAGTAGGTAGGAAGAGAGCAAGCCAAGGAGGCGCGAGTTTCTGCAGTACACTTGCAGGTTGCTGTGTGGGAGGTAAGTACACAGATCCCATTAAGAAAGCAAGGGGTCTCTGCACACAGCCACCCACACGCACTCGGAAAGAGCACTACTGCTCCTCTGCCCGGCCAGCATAACAGTAAACTCCATCTCAGAGTTTGACAAGACAAATTGTGAAATTTATCTTTCTCAGACTGGATTGTCCTCCATGTAATGGGAACAAAAGGCAATACCAACAAAAGAAAAAGCAGCATTAAAGCCCTTTTTGAGGACAGAAAAGGAAGTAGTCATACATCAATATGCTAAGTCAGTGCACAACACATCACTTCAGTCTGGAGGCTCAGCTCAAGCCTTATTGACCCACACGACAGTCACTGCACAAGACCTTGAAGCGCAGCTGAGGGCTTAAACAGCAGGACCTACAGCCACCAAAGAAAGGGAAATAAAAGCACAAACAAGAAATGTTTGTCCTTTCCTAACAAAGTGCCCAGCTTTATATAGCTCAGGCAAAATTTTTAAAGAGCACATCATTGCAGATGACAACAGTGTTTTGTTACTTGAGGACAATTGGAAGTGTCAGAATTTATGAAGGTACGAACGTCAAAACATTATTTCTTCATTAATGGTATCAAAGCCTGTGCTTGACTTAATGGTCACAGTTTTAAGGATTCATCAATGTCGTTCATTTGAAGTCTGCCAAAGCACACATGTAATTTAGTCTGATTGTTTAGGAACACATTTCATCTAACTCCTGTTGTTCAAGAACAGAGTCAGGTGATTTTGGCTCAGTCTGCTTTTCCTAACAACTGGAAACAATAGTAACATGAATTATACCTTACTTCACCCATTCAAATGCAGAATGACTTAAACACATTGATGAGCAAGAAATTGCTGAGACAGAAGCACCAAATTTCACGTTTGAGAAGCCTGAACCTCCCATTTGGAAGTACCAGTAAATTTCTGTGCAGCAGCAAATACAAAGTACTGAATTACTTCCAGCTCCATTTTGTGAAGTGAGGTAAGGAGAAACTACAATCAACATTTACCATGTGTCAGCAAATAGTGTTGCAAACATCATGACTAGAAATCCAGTCACTCATAATGATGCCTTCTTGCCCCTCTGAGAGAAAAAGTACAATAACCTCCCACATTTCACACTTTCCAGGCTCCCACTCGGCATACACTAACACCTGCACAGACCAGACACTACCAGCATTTTGGGTGAGGCCATGTTTAATTGATTTAGCATTTTCAAGCTGATGGCTGCATATTGCAAAATTAGGGCTACGTTCTGGCTTTGTTCCCAAGAAAGTAGCACAGCCTGAGCCAAGAGGCAAGACAGAGATGTGTAGGAATGTATTTTCAAGCACAGCATCAGTCTGTCTTCACCCACTATTGATAACAACATACACAGGAAAGGCACCAGTAGCAGCACATTTCACTACCAGCACTTTCTACTGGGTGTACAAGAACATACACACAGGAGGATTCAAGGCTGCACACATGCAAAACACCTTAATGAAATTTGCATCTACTGACTGTAAGTGATAGTAAACTGTAGCAGAAAAACCCATGCCAAACTGCAAGTTACTACAGCAGCAGAGTGGTGTGAAGCCAGGAGAGCACAAGGCAAAGCTCCTAGCCATTATCTCAAAGGATATTGGAAAAACAAAAGGTGAGCATGTGTAATTGAAAAGGCAACTGGATGCCCTCCCTGAAATGCACACTAGGACACAGCGTTTTACTGACACTCAAAGCCAGACAGATATGTTAATGTAAACATAAAGCAGACAGAAGTTATCAGCTGTGATATGGTGGAAGAGGGTCAGGCGCAACCATTCCACCCCCCCATGCCACTGACTGCGCACAAAGCAGATGGCTTGCCACAGATGCACAGATAATTTTTCTGACCAAAATCAACATGCCAAATTATCCTCCAAACCAATGGCAACTGGAGGACACACGAAATGATACCTTCGCAGCCAGCTGGCACACGCCGTCCTGGGCTTGGATGTGATCAGTGGCACAATGGGCACACAACTTGGCTTCCATCTGGTGCGGCTGGCAACAGTGGAGGTCGACACACAAGCTGAAGGAAGAGAGCGGTGCGAAGATGAAGCGGTTGACTGATGACAAGAGAGAATTGAACGGGGAGGAAAAAAATGACCTGCAACAAATCAAGTGTGGCTATATAGATGTGTGTCTCTTCAGCAGACTCAATCAACAGCCTGAGGGTGACAGAGATAGTGAAATGGTTAAACAAATAGCTTCACGTCGGCCTGCCCAGAGTTACCATGAGATGGATAGATGCAACTAAGAACCACTGACCTTAACAACACAGAAAGAAGCGAGTGTTCTGGAAAATACATAGATAAGCCAAATACACAACAGAAAGATAAATACCAGCATGGGCTATGATTTGCATGGTAATCCATAAAGTCCAAGGTAAATGAACAGACAAATGAGTAGTCTAAATGAGAGAAATGTCAGTACTGCAAACTGCATCGCGTATTGGTAAGTGGAGAACAGAGGGACCTCCATAACCCCACAAGAGTCCTCAATCTCCGACTTGTCCATGTGATGTATCTTCAAGCAAAAAACCTTTCACTAGATCTTTTTTTCCACCTTACCTCTCATTTCTCAATCACTACACTGAGAACTGATTCTATCTCTGGTTAATAAATATTCCTTACACGTTACGTTTTCAAACAGCAACCTTCAGATTAATCTACACCTGATCTGGGCCCTTAGCAGGAGTTTCCACAAACTTCTACAAAATCACCTCTTTATCTTTTTTAAGTCTTTTACTGCAATGCCTTACAAAAGACTTTGTACAGGGGGCATGCAGGAATGGGGGGCATGCTGAGATCACCCATTCTCTGATTCATTTTGACCATTTGTTTACAGGCATCCATATAAGTGCATCAAACATCTCTCATTCCTAGACTCTCAGTGGGGGGAAACTTTCTTTTCTTTCAATATTTGTATACAACAAGTACAACAAAGTGCTATTCCACAATAAAGGTCCCTATGCACAACAGCAAGACAAATAATAAGCTATAGGATTTAAGGGTACAAAAAACAGTGTACCAACAAGTACTCCAATTTGACAGTGACTCGCTTTTCTCACGCAGGGAGCTTAGCAGAAAGCCTAAAATGGCAAGATGCCAAAATTGAGCTACTCAGCACGAAGGCATGTTTCCTGCACATCATGATCAGCAGCGGTAGCTGTGAAAAATCAGAAGTCAAGAGGCATAGTCCAGCTGTAAAATGCTTTACGAAGAAAAAGGGGGAGGACAGGACTCACAAGTCAAGGTTATCATCCAGTATTAACAAAAATAGGAGCACATTGCGTCTCCTGCATCGCCGTACCCTCACAGCTCTCTTCTGCCGGTCCAAGCACCAACCTGTTCCTCTCCACCATCGACTTCTCAGTTTATCTCAACAGTCTGACAGAAAAACCTGCCTTAACGCAATAATGTTTTTAAAAGCTGTTAATCACTGTAATGCCTATTAGTAGATCGTTATTGTCCACAGTCCTAACGCGATTTAGCACTACCTTCTGACTGGTTAGACACCAAGTCCCACAGAACCAGATAGTTCATCTGAGAGGTGTTCAGCTGATAAAGAAAACACTAAAAAGGCCTGTGTTCTCCCAGGGCAGTTCTTTTGCCCACTGACATTTAAAAACAAGCAAAAGTTTTCTTTTGTTGTTAGGCGTAAGCTGCTTACTGAAGGCAAATGTACTTGTTTTCTGCCAACCATTCAAGCCTCTCTTTTTGTTTGGAGGAAAGGAAGGAGAGAGGATTATCCAGCTAAGTTTGGATAATCACAAATCTTAGGGAGGGTGAGTTTTTGTGAAAAGGGGGAGGGATAAAAACTGGCCTGATAAACACATTTACCTTTTAAAATTATTTCCCCCCGGAACTTCAGATACAATAGGATTAAAATGTCAATACATGAAACCTAAGCTCAAGTGTCTTTCTCAAGGCCTCATATGTAAACAAATCTTGAGATCCCAATTCAGTGTCTCCTAACTGTGTTTAGGTCTGAAACCAGCCAAGAAGATGACACAACAGGAAGCGTCCTGTTAAGAAACATGCAGAGTGTTTAGAAGCGAGATTTCTGAAGATCTTCACCAGATGCACCAGCATAAAAAAGCCATTAACAGATGTAGCTAAAACCTTCCGCAAAATTTCACTCCAATTTAAGTTTCATATTTTAAAAGATGCATTTTGGCTTATGAGTAATGTTTACTTTTCAAGTAAGAAGTAGCTGAATTTTCATTTTTATATCAACTTCTAATTTATTTTTTATTAGATTTTCATCAAAATGTTCCCATGAGGATGGGGCAAAAAGCAAGCAAAATGTGCAATGCAAAAATAAATTCTCTCATTTTTTCTTAGAAACAGTTTTCCTCCTTATCCTTCCACTCATCAAGGGTTAGCTGTTCTGAGAGACTCCTTATTCAACTGATGAAAAAAGCAAAAGGAGCCAGTCGTAAAATATTAACTTATTCAGTTTTTTATCTTTGGGAATCAAACACAGATTAATTATCAAAATTCTCTGCCTTTCCCTCCATCACGTTATTAGCACAATCCATAGGGAAGAACCCCCTGCACAGCCCAATACTAATTATAATCATGTATATATTTATCAACAGCCAACTCCATTTTCATCTGCTACTGGATGTCAAGTACATACAGAGCCAATCCTTACAGGATGGTTATCTGTGGTCACTGCAGCTCTGCTTGCATCTCGGACAAAGCCTCCCCCTTCAGGGGAACGGGACTGCACAGACTGTGGCTCTTGGATGTCACTTGACAGAAAATACTAACCTGAACAACTGCACGGTAAGGCACAACTTAATTCCCAAACGTCATCTCTTTCCTTCTAAACTGGGTTTGTTTGCTATATTTATTGTAGCAATGTCTTTTTCATGGTACAAGTAACTGCCCTTGCCAAGCACACTGCTTTCCCTTAGGCTACTTTAAATCTCTCTAAAAACCAAACAATGATCCTTATCTTAATATAAAGTATCTGTGAATAGTTGAGAGCAATACAGAAGAGCTTTAAATTAAGAGAGAGGGGCCAATGATGCAATAAGAGCACTTTGTCCCTAAGTATAAAGCGGATCAAAATTCAGTTTTGATCAAAAGCACAAGCTATTCGTGCCTGGCCATGGAACAGCTCTCCTGGCCCCTACCCAGCAAAGCCCTTAAGTGTACCAGTAGCTCTTAGCCTAAGATTCCAGCCTGCAATAGAGCTGACAAAAGCACAAATCAAGGGTCAAGCCTTCCGTGTCTTACACTCATCTGTCACATCCCTACCACCCAATTTGGCACAGTAGGTCACAAATACCAGTCCTTGCTCAGAAAAGAGTTAGCAGCGGCGCAGCAGGGCTCTTCTGCAAGTCATGATGACCAACATGTCCCCTGGCCAGAAGGCAGACTGCCTAACCAGACCATTCCTGCCTCTACCTCCACCTTTTAACTGCTAAGAGTTCAGCTAGAGGCAAATAAAACCCCAGGATCCCTCTTGCTGCCGAGTTGCTCATCTTTCCTCACCTTCTTCCCAGTGTCCAGAACAAAACCACTGCACCTTGACCCCCCTGCAAGGCTGGTCCTGCCTGTCATCGTTGGATTGATTTGTAGCACAGAGCCTGTTTCACTGTCTCGCTCACCCTATTTTCTTGGTCACAGTTGGCGAGACACGCCTACTGGCTGTTGTCCACTGCCATACATTTTTTATATATATTTTTAAAAATAACCCCCACAAGCTCTTAGAAAAGCCTGATTATGATCTGTTGTCTCCTTACTGAAAAATACTGCATTAATGTTAAATAAATTAGAACTAAGCAGTAGCTGCATAGGGAAGATGTGATGTGCACCCACAACTATTGCCTCATTATCACTGTTACCGAGGCCAGTGTCATATCCTGAGAGGAGAGAAACTGCAACCACTAGCAAGTGTCTTAGCACACTATAAGCAGCAAATAGACTCAAGACCTGAGAATAAAAGACACTACGCTCAGTGGCATTAGTTCACTTACAGCAACCATTTTTATTTCCAGTCTTTTACACTATGCAACTGTTGACCAGGATGGATTCTAACAAGAGAGCGACTGCCATTAGAAATGGAAGCAAACTGTGTGGGGATTTAGTGCCTATTTGGATGCTGCAGGTTAAACTTTTCCCAGCAAAAGTGAATTTTTTGGTGTTCAAATTCCATTTCATGGCACCCCTTTAAGACTGGAAGAAAGAAAAAATTAGACTGACATTTAACTCGCACCCTGGAGCCAGCTAATCGGACATAGCAGGCAAGCAGAGCAGCATTAGGAAAAACATCTGAGAAGGGGGGGAAAAGCAATATCAACTGGAAGTACTGCAGCTGGAAACCTGGGAGAGAATGGGCTGGCACAGGGTGCAGGGAGGCCCAGGGACAACAGTGATATGCAGAGGAGGGAGACAGTAAGGGGGTGAGCAACGAAGGGATACAGCCAGAGCACAGGCCAGCATAAGGAGAAGAAAAGTTAAGCACAAAAGGAAAGAAATTTTGCTTCATGGGGTAGGAAACATTGCTCCATGAGAGCAGAGAAAAGGGAAACCAAAAAGCAGAATGGGAATGCTAGAAGCATTACTGGATCACTGGAAGCATGACCGGGGGGGGGGGGGGGGGGGGGGGGCGTGCAAACGGGGTTCAGGTTTTTCAAACAGCATGCAGAAAAAGCAAGAGGGGAAAAAAAGGACGAGGGCTGGGGGGGAAGACCAGACAGAACAGGCCCTAAGAAAGACAAGGAGTCCCAGGGAAAGATCTGACTTACGGAGCACTCGACCATCGGGCAAGAAACCCAGAGGAGAATTATGAAATGCTGTAAACTTAGAGAACCTTAATTCTGTCAAATATAGTGGTAACCAATAGGAATAAGCATTATATTGTACCCACTATGTATTTTCAAAGTGCTGTGTGAATAATTATCACAGAGTGCATTGAGGAAAACATCATCATAAGCACTCATGTAAGGGGATAAATGCATTTCCCTGTAAAAATGCTTTGAATTTTTTTCCTCAACAGCCTCCTCTCAAATAAAATGAGGCTTTTTAGATACTCACATTTCAGAACATGGAAGGGGTTTTGTTTGTTTCTCCAAGTATTTCTAAATAACATAGCAACACCCCCAAATATTTCTTAAAGTGCTTTCCTTTTTTTCAGTATGGGTGTAAAATTAACTCTGAAATAATAATAGCTTAAATGAAATGCATTAGTGTCACTTTGCATTTGAAAGCATTTAGTAACAATAATATTATAAGACTCAAGAATCTCATAGTGCTTTAAAACTACACTATAACTACATACAGCAAATATATTCATCTTTATGTGGATTGGTATGTTCTGACAAGTTCTTCCTGAAAACTACCTGAGCTACCTGACAGTACTGGTAGCTTTTTTTCAAAGGAGGGAATGGATCTTTTAACAATATTACTAGTCCCAATACATTAGAAGACATAGTTCTAATAGAACACGATAAAAATAATATTGTAAAACCTTTTTCATTTCAGAGGGTTTTAAAAATCTAAATCATTAACAGCATCTAGGAGATCAGCTCTAAACAACTCTAGAATTTAAATCAATATATACAAATTGTGCAAAAGCAACGATGACTAGCCCTAAATCGAGAAATTGTTTCTAATCTTTAGTACATGAGGGTTGGACATTCACACAGGCTCATGTAAAGCTCTGCTAAGAAAGTAGCTCAAGGCCTGAAGTCACCAACTCTTTTCTGACAAATGATCTCCAAAATAGCCACCATCAGCAGTAATATCGGAGACGCCATTGCTCTTACAGGACTAAATGGCAAGGACATTTGAGCAACTGTAGGTGACACTGAGCTAAGAAATGTGAGCAGAATCAGCAGAGAAAGAATGTGTCAGGTTGGAGACTAGGATACAATATCCAAAAGCTAAAACCTGATAGAGTACAGCGCTTTCTATTTGGTCATTTTTTTCTTCCTTCTAAAATACATGTGGTGAAAGCGTAAGGTGATAAAAGGCCAAGCATCTGTACTTCAACAAGTTACAATGAATACAGGTAAAAAATACGGTATTATTGGAAAACCAGAAATATCAGAGAAGTATGACAGAAGCATGAGATGCTAAGACCAAAGAGCTTATTCTTCTTTTCCTATCGCACTAGAAAGACATTGGCTATCTCAATAGGTATCCCATTTTGAGTGCCACTCCTTAAAATATAAGGAAAAGTCAGCTGGGGTGGGGGACGGGACCCAAACAACTAAGTGGTTTCAGAAGCATGGTCAACAAGAAAAGAACCAAGATTTCTTTTTTTTCTTCTTTTCCTGCAAAGCGAAGCAAAGCCAAACCAAGACTAAGTTAGGGAGGTGCTAAGCATCATCCAAAAATGTCCAACAAAGCAGTAACAGAAGAGGACATTCATCAGTTCTTCTCTGTACAACTGACAGGAGGACAAGCGGTAGAAAGAATTAGGTATTAGAAAAATGAAAGTCTTGTTAACTGCAAGAGTGGTGAAGACCCAGAACAGCCTGTCTAGGGAAGATGGGAAATCAATATCCAAGGTTTAAAAAGAGGTTAGACAGACTGTCAGCTTCTGGGGGTGAGGCAGGTACACTTGATCTTGCCTAAGAGCCTGGCAACATACTAAGTTACCTCCCAAGGTCCTTTCCACATCAGCATTTCTGGGATTTTTTTATGCTTCAAGTAATTTGTCTCAATTATGGGATAATTTCATATATGAAAGAACATATCCAATATTAGTGTTAGCATATGTTAACCGATTCCCCCCCCCATCTTTTTTTTAAATGGAAGGCAATAAATTCAATGAGAAATGAAATGTTTGTTATTCTCTCTCCCCCCCCCCCCCCCTTTTGTTTTGTTTTGCTTTCTTGTCTAAGGGCTTAATTTTCTGGGTGTTTGTATCCTTTCGTTTATTTTTCCTCAAAGAATTTTAGGAATAAAAATATTTCATGATTCTGCTCTAAGGTCACTACACATCTCATCCTTGTTGTTAATAATAAGGTGATGTTTTGATCTTGTCCCTTCTTTATTTAAGTACACAAGGTGCCCAAAGGTACATACGAATTGATACTGTGCATCTGTTTGCTCCAGTGAGCAGAGGAAAAGTATCCACTTGCACTGCGAGTCCCTTCTTGTCCTCTTTACTCACTGGCATCTCTCTCCGACTTTCAGAAATCAATCCAGTAAGGCAGTCCCCAACCACTATCTGCTACTGCAGGAGACATATCCTCCCTACTACTACTACTACTACTACTACTACAAAAAAAAAAAAAAAAAGACAATATTGTTCTCCCACAAGATAAAATCCTGTCCTTTATTTGTAGTCTAGGGAGCAATTTTTGGATTACTGAAGGATTTTGCATTGCAAAACAAATTAGAATATCAGCATTTGCTAAACAAATATTGACTTTGGGACCTGCAAGCAGAAGAAACACAACATCCTTTCTGTTGCAAATATCATCAGATCTTAGCTCTAACAACAGCTGAGCAGAAAATATAGAAACTGCAAACTGTAATTTTAAAAAGCAAATATTTTAATTGCATTTTACTCCCAAGCAGGTGCAGAGCGATCTCTCCAGATTCCCCTCAAACCAGAAATTTCAACTTCAAACCCAGTGCTGGTTGAAAAGACTGGAGTTTATTGGTGCTTCAGAAAAGGAATGCAAATTCCTATTTATTTCTGAAATCAGCTAAACATACACCTTTCAGGCAAGGAACATTACCAGGACCATTTCTGCTGTGATGGAGGTGTACTGAGAAAGCAGTATATCTACTTTTTCTAGAACTGCATGTTCCGCACAGATTAAAATCACTAGGTGACATTTTTAATCAGTATTTCCATACGGCATTGCTAAAATGAGAACATTAGCAAGTTCATTTACATTTGCAAAGTAAACCAATTTGAACAGTACATGAGCACTAGCAAGCGGCAAGAACGCATGAAGTTAAAAGATTGTGAAGAACAAAACGCTCGTGGGCGCTGCACTACCTTCCCTCTGCTCACCTTTCTCCACATCATGTTGGAGAACACCATTGCAAGGTATATGTCTTTCTATCCCACTCCTATTTAAGCTCAGATTAAAATCTGTCTTGCGCAGAGCAAGTCCACTTGGTGCATAATGAAAGAGAAGTTTGCATTTGGGACTGGAAAGTCCCCCGTTGTGGAGGACGCTCCCTCCTGCTGCTGCCTGGTCTGCTCACAGGAATGCAGTGAGGCATTGCCTTCTCTGAGGCCACCAACAGGCATGTAACCGTGTTTGGTGATAAGTGAGGAAAGATTAAGGCAACTGTTGCGTTTCTTGGCTTCCAAAGTTGAGAAAAATCACAGCATGATGACAAATTAGATCCCTTGTCCCAGTCAAATAGCTCATCTTTTTCCAAGAAAATTTGAGTAGCTGTAAGGCTGACAATTTGTATTCCAGTCTCAAGTCCAGCCTTGTCTAAAACAAGTCTAAAGGAAACACTGACAGAGCGTTAGCACCACTGGGTACTGCTTTAATAACTTTTTAATTGCCCACACAAAAAGTCACATCTCATTTCTAAATAAGTTGGTTAATTTAAAAAACAAAACCACTCAGAGCTCCCCATTGTTTCTAAAGCCTTGTGAAATTAAAAGTACATTTTATTCCAGTTAAAGAACACAAGGATGCAAGACAGGAGCAAGGCTGGCTGTGTAACAGCTCAAACTCATTTCACTTTAGATGACCTTGAGCTCTGAACAGAACACCTGTACCCTCTAGAAATGTTGCATTCCTATTCTTTAAAGAAAGGAAAAAGAAATACAATAGGGTAAGATGTAGGAAGATGTAGGTTTAATTGCAACCATTTGTAACCTGCATTTCACCCAGATACATATCTTATTTTTAAGCAGATATTCCTAATTAAGCAGAGGAACTGGTTATCACCAAGTGACTGACTTGCAGAATGGGGTTATCAACACTATCTGATATAACAAAAGTAACCTGAGATATTGATCCAGAATTAGATGGCCATCACAAGTTGCAAGATCCCAGGACCAATTAGGGGACAAGGAGGAAGGATGCAAGACACCAGGACCACAGCTCTTGCATGTGAATGAGGACTCAGCATGACCCTAATCGACTTTTGCCTGGGGAGGTGACAGGGTCTGAAATGGGCTATCTACTTCTTATACATCCTCCGATATCACAATATCCGAGACCCACTGTGGTGTGCGTGTGTATTCTTATAGCCCTTCAAGGCAGGGAATCCTACTGCCTCCCTAACCTAAACAATCTACCTGGAGTTATATAGAGTCAATAATGGAAGGAGAATTAAACATGAGTCTCTTGCATTGCAGGTTAACTTGCTATGCTACTAGGTCATCGTTCCACTCTGAAGATGTCATTCCAGGTTATTAAGGTACTGCATGACTGGAGCAGACTTGCCCAAGTTTTAAGGAAGCCTAAGAATATGCAAAAATTCATAGTCGGTCTGGCAGTCACAAAAAAAAAAAAAAAAAAAAAAAAAGAGCTTTAAGATAAGGGGATCCTGAACTAACTGTGGTTTTGCATTAAGTATAGCAGCTTATGGGGCACAGCACAGCAAGCTATTCAAAATCTGAGAACCCCTGGTAATTTAAAAACAAACAAACAAACAAACAGGGGAGAGAGAGAGGAAAAAAAAACCAAACACCACAAACTACCCACACCAAAGATATTAGTCCAAAGTAGTACTGACACATCGTAGTACTGCCGGGGCTAAGGCCCATCATGGTGCTGTAACACTGTTCTGTATTTTGGAAGAAGATCAGGGATCCTGTCCTGCACTGGGCCTGGTTTTACAGCACAGACATACCCATAACTCAACATGCAGTTTCAGTCCACCCATCAAATAAAACAATATTTTCCATATCTGCAACCATTTTCTTTCCACAGTCTCAGGGTGACATATTGACATTGAAGAGAGCTTGGCAATAAATCTAAAAGGCAGGTAAATATTAGCATATTATTTGCTAATGTTAAGACTGAAGTACTGAGGAGTCTCTGGTCAGAAAAAGAATCAAGCCTTTTGGTCCTTCAGCCCCTCACTTTTATACATCAAAAGAGTTACAATGCAAATAGGACAGTGCCAGAAACCAGGCTCTGAAGCTCAGCTAAATGTTCCTTGAAAATTTAAAATTAAAAGCTCACTAGTCTTACGTTGTTTCTGTTAAGCAATGCACGCTGTGGTGCTGGCTCACGGGTGAAACAAATTGCTGCTGTAAGTCTATTAAAAAGGGAAAAAAAAGTCTACCATATGGTGCTGACTGCAGTATCTCTTAGCAGGTGAAAAGCATCCAAAACTGTAGCTACCATACTTAATTATTGTGACAAATTCAGTGATTCAAGGTAGGAGGTTTTTTGTTGGTGGTGGTTTTTGTTTGTTTGTTTTTAAATAGGCTAATATGCTATGCAGAAAAAGTAATATTGGGGATAAGAGACAAGAGGGGGAGAGGAGAAACCACACACTCACATGCAGGTGTCTGTGTCACCCAGAAACGGGAAGGAGTTCAAGCACTGAGGCTGTGAAACTTAAGACGGTGCAGGTCTTGGCGCACCAAAGCAGAAGGATGCACGAAGTAGCAGAGAGTTTCTCACACAATTCCCTTGACTTCCCTTACTATCTAACCTGAGCATCTACGGAAGTAGTACCAGCACTGAAACCACATACAACACATCTACACTGATGAAGATGGCGAAGCCAGACAGTGCCTGTCCAGACCACCTGAGAACCTGCTTACACCCAATGTGGACATTATAAAAAAGCTTTGCTGAATCTCATTTCCTCCTTCTGATCCACACTGTCATGTCCCGACACACCGGAAAGGCTGAAGAGATCTCGGATATTAGGATAAAAACCACAGTGGGGCTGCTGCCCTCGCTGCACCAGGGTTTGGCTTCCCATGTGGCAGGCTGCACAGGATTTACTGTGTGCCGCCAGGCAGATAGATCAGCATCTGCAAACATGATTTTGAAAATGTCACTGGAAACAGAAAAGGTTTCCCAGCCCCAGCAGCTCCCAGCACCCACATGTGCTTTTTTCCTCCCCACATTATCTCAGCTGAGTTGTCGATGCAGTTTGATGAAGTTAATCAGCAATTAGATATTTCAAAATTATTTACAATAAGATGGTAGAGTGGTCTCAGGCCTATTATATCCCAGGTTATGCAAGATACACACGCACACACGGTATCTGATGTGCAAGCATGCAAAGCCTCAGAAAGTTACCTGAATAGCTTCAGTGTGGCTGTTGTCTGATCTCAAGGTCCATGATGTCTGGTACGCTCAAAGGAATACTTGGGCAGCAGCTTTAGCCAGATGTGATTTCAACCATGCATAAATGAAATTGTTGCTTTCACATTTCAGCATCTTCCCTTTAACACCAAACCAGACAAACAGCACAGCCAAACCCGAGGCTTTCTGAACTCGGAAACACGACTGAGGGTTCAGGTTTTTCTGCGAGCTTCTGTAGGGGAAGCTAGGGAAACACGGTCCCCATTGCTAGCAAGCTACCACATCCATCTCTCTCCGTTTTGAAGACTCACCTGCTCTGGACGTTCTGAATTAGTCAAGAGATAGAGGGAATCCAAAGAGTACCTTAAATACAAACATGCACACAGACCAAGTGGCATATAAATCAATTAGCCCCATACATAGATGAGGCACATTTCCAAATTATTTGCCATTTAGTGTAAAGTTTCACGGGATACTGCTGGGATCCTCCACAGCTGCACCTGCTCTTCTCCTACTCCCCTCGCTGCATTTCAACATCACACTGTCCATGTCTGTCACACATTTACAAGAATCAGATTAAGTTATTCCAACAATCTGACTTTTTCCCCTTCATAACCTATGTTATTAAGAGTCAAAGACATACTTTTGTTGAACAGAAGAGGTCCATGAATAATTTCCCCAGTTCCTCATGCCCTGAATCACAGCTGTCTCGGCAGTATACCCACAAAATACTAACTTAATTCAAGCAACAAGAAATGCCCCTCTCCAATTCAAATAATTGAAAAGTCCCTGTGAAAGACCCAGAGATTTGATTCACTGTTTTTTCCCCAGGATAAACACTTCAGGTGAACTCAGTTAATTATATTCATCACGAGCTGAGCTCCTGAGGTCCCCACAACCCAACAGATTAGTTGCCTTGATCATTTCACACCTATGAGTTATAAATATTTTGTTTTTACCAACATCCTAAATCCTAAACTCTTTAACATCTTGCAAAGGGGATACACACATGCCCCCATATATACACACACATTTGAAGCAGTGATTAAGTAATTTTCTTCCCCTTCTAAAAGCCCAAATTTAAAATAAAACTTTCACTAGCAAAAACAGCTAAGAACTTACCCAAGTTCAAAACCAGAGCTTGCATGATTTTATTTCATTATAAAAAAATTCTTTAATTACCAGGGGTTGTTTTTTTTTATTCTTCCCTTCATAAGACCCTACAAATCTTAAGGGAAAAAGCCTTTTTGTGGTCCTTCCACACTCTCACTAATTTGCTCAAAAAGACTACAGTAATTTCCTTGAATAGCTTCCAAAATGAATCCCATAAAACAGCTCTCTCACTGGAACTGTCTTACTTGTGGGTGAGTTGAAGGATCAACTCGTTACAGGGCTTATTTGGGGAAAAAAACAACAACAACAACAACACACCACCACAACCAAAAACCCAAACAAAAAAGTGTTTGTACTTTTAAATTCATAAATACACATTTTAAAGCATGCCTACCCTGAGCCGCAAGTGTCTTTCTGTAAGTCAGAAATACACCAAAAACAACACTCAGTGTAGCCACAGCAGCTACTCCTCATCTCAGAAAAGAAAGTCTGACCAGAGGTGAATTTGAATACAACCTTGCCAAAAATACTGGCCATGAACTATCTACAGCTGATACATGCAGCTGATCTTTAGTGGCAGGGAGGCATCTCCAGGGGAGACCAGGGGCTCCTGAAAAGGTCACCACATCCCGTACCAGCCTCAGCATGGGCACCGATATGCAATGTTGCTCAGTGCATGCTTACAGCAGTAATTAATATGAGCTTGAAGCATAGAAAACACAAGTCAGGAGTCTCAGCAGCCAAAAGTTGTGGTAACAAGCCCTGGCCAAAAGAAGCCTTTCCTTGCAAGAGCTGCTTGCTGCATACCCAGCAGCGTGGCATTCCAGCATCATCCCCAGGTGGCAAATCCCAGATGACAAACTCCCCACGACAGCAGCCCAAGGACTGCAGTGAACTGCACCGCGGAACAAAGTGACACAGTCCAAGCCCAGCAAGCTGCAGCGATTTTGGCCTCAGCTGCAAGGAGAGTTAACAAAGGTTCACAAAATGCTCCTGCCAGCCTCAGCAAGCGTCATCGGCAAAGATGGAAAAGAGAAAGAAACAAAAGTGCAGATGAAAATGCCTGATCTTACAGTCTAAAGATTGCCTTGAGGTTATGTCTAGTGAACAGGGAAGAGAACAGGGGTCTGTTGACCAAAACTGGTGTCTGTGAGTATCATAAGTGAAAACGGGTGACTGAAAATAGCTGAAGAAACATCATGAGAAAACAAACAATGGAAGAAGTTTTCATAGATACCATCTACCCAGGGTTCAATGCCACTGTCCAGACTGTCCAGAGGTTTTGTTTACCTCGAGGATGCCTGCATCAGTTTGTCACAGCACTGCTACCACATCAGTCACTCCCAGCACAGAAAGGGAACCTTTTTCTATTTCATATGGGATCCTTCCCGCTTCTTTTATGTTTACTCTTTTTTCCACTTGTTACCAGATTTTTAATCCAACATACAGATTCACACCAGAAAAATGGGACAAGAACCAGAAAATGGTTGCTGTAGCCAATGCACCAGCTGAAAGCTGTGTCAGGAACTGAACAGGCTCCTCAGCTGAGATCACTCACGCTCACTGCATCACCTGTCTCGCCCTCAAACACATTAGGTTTGTCCAAAGAGATTACCTATGGCACTAAACAGAACTAAGCAGCCTTATTATTTGACAGAATAAGTAATTTCTGACCAATACCTGAAAACAGGGGACACTGGTAAGTTTTTGTTAAGGTTTTTCTGCTAGCTACATTATTTCTATTGCAGAATAACCCAGATTATGAATTCCTTTTCTGGTGCATCTCAACAAATACAATCCCAATATTTAGTAAAAATTTCCTGCTATGCGTACTACGGTAATCAAGCTGTCTGACGCCTTTGAATTCCTGAACCAGTTTAGCTATTAAATGTGTTGAGGAGACATCTTTTAAACCATTAATTCCACTTAACACAAACTGAGGTTCAAAGAGAAGTGCTCCCTCTAGGTGCATAGGCCAATAATTATCATGAAGTTGTGAAAGGCAACTGAAGTTCTGTGAAGAATCAGTCTCATCCCCTGGTCACAGGCACCCAGAGGGGTAACAGCATCAACACGCCATCTCCACACTTCTACAGTCTGATGGTGCATGACATGCTTTGCTCCTCAGCTCTCTTTCACCACAACCTTTTCTACAAGCTCCCCCAGAAAGGAGCATTAGCTACATAACTGGCATCAGCGCATACCCAGTGCTTCCCAAGCTGCACACTTCATTTATGGAGAACACAAAGGCCAAGCCACAAAATGGACTAAAACACATTTGTTACATGAGCAAGTGCTACCAGCTAAGGCACCTCTAGGAAGAGTCTGAATCCTACAAGCCTATTTTATAGCCAGCTGGTCTTCCCTCCACCTTCAAAGTCACTAAAATATCCCTTATGAAGAAGAACACACCACATGAGAGCAAGTCACCTTAACCAAAGCAACAAAACTAGGAACAGAACAAGGATGATTTTTTTTAATTGCAAGTGGACAAACAGGTGCTTTGGGTTCCTGATTAGCTCAATTCAGAACACACAATTTGTCAGGCTTGGATTCAGGATTATGCCACCAACACCCCACATGTTCTCTTTCTCACTTAATTTGTCATATAATTTGAAGCGATCTGCAAGACTTTAAAAAGCCTTGCTCCTGAGGGTAGCTGAAAACAGCCAACCAAAGCATAGAACAGTCTAGCAGAGAATATCCTTCCTAAAGGCTAACAGTAAAACCCCAATTCCATTTTGGAGGGAAGCAAGAAACCACACAGGAATTCTCTAACAGGAAAAGCAAGGTTGACCTCACATATTGGGAGCTATGGCCAGTCTCAGACAGTGATCTATTTTCCAAATACTTATTCACCAGTCCAACCTTAAATGCTGTTATCCAGAATGATCATACTTGACCAATTATGAAAGTCAGTCACTGCAGTAAACTCTTGATCCAACTCCAGCAATTCCACGTGAATCCTGAAGCATCACTAGTACCGCGAGATGTTTAGCAGCTCATGAGATCACATTTCAGTTTTGACACAACACCCATACCAGCACATCGTCACTCTATGCTTCATCTAGGCTTGGGTGAATAGATGGAGTATGGATTTACCACACCACCATTGCTCCAACAGCAGCCATCAGATTTCGGTACAACCCCTGAACAGGTTTCATTCCACCCAGTACGCCTGCAGTTAAATCTAAAGCCTCAGGATCCAACAGCATACTTTTCCACAAGCAGATTTAAGACTCTGTAGCTAATACTCTAAGGGACAACTCAGTCTTCTGTGATTTAGCCCAAACAGACAATACAGTTTGATGAATTAGTTAGAGAGATTTTCCCATTAATCTGAGCTTCTTCTAAGAGTTCAATGCCCAGAGCAGACTATCTTTGACAAACTCCCAGTCCATGCAAAGAGGGAAGTGGGATGCTTTACCACTAAGGGAATAAGAAGTTAGAGTGAAGACTATCACTAGCCATCCGTGGGTTGAGCAGAGGGGCAGGGACGGATGGACACGCGCACACAGCTTGCAAATACAAGACCGGGAACTTCATCCCCAATTAAAATATTAGATAGCTGAAAAACTTAGTAACCATCAGTCTTGTCTTTAATATAATGGACATAACCTTAGAATCTTTGACCACGAGCAACCCAGCCTCTCAAAAATTTACTACAGGAAAATGCATTATTAAATCAAATCTGAGCATGGCTCAGAATCTCAACTCTCTTTGTTCCCTGATGCTGCAAGGATGTATCTGGGCAGGGGGTGGAGGGAGAGGGAGGGGTGTTATGAGCAAGCTGGCTCAACTGATTTCTTGTAAATACCATAAAAATGAACACTTGACCATAATCTATGAATTGGATATAAAGAGAGAAAATAATTCTTAAAAGAAATGAGCACTTTTAAGTGCTTCATGAGCATCAAATTGAAGAAAACATTTATGAATTTTCCATCATGTTGCAAAGCATCATGTCAGACAGGATCAACCACATAAAATTATTTTGTGACAATACATGTAAATGGTTTTAACACTCTCTGTCTCTCTAAAGCAATAGCAAAGACTAGCCAAGCCATCTGAGAGTTCAGAATTGTAATAGGGCCTTTGAAGAGATTATTTGCAGACTAATCCTATATTTTCTCATGGAAGCATTCTACAATTTGAAGTACCATATTCACACGGCACATTTCGCCTTCCAAAATTACCTCTGAAAGAGCCAGTGAAAAAATTATACACTGCGTAGACAAGCATATATCTAAATGATACGCATGTCTAACAGAAATAGATTATTTTCAAGGGGTCCTAAACTCAGCTTTTCCATTTGTTCATACAACTGCATGCAATTATAATTTATGTATAAGAATCTATGCATTTCAATCAGATACACACAACTGCTAGGGCTTTCTGTTTGCTCATTTTTGCATGTTTATATAAAAAATAATAAAAACAAACACATCTTTAAAGGTATTATGTTTGGGTTTTTATAAATCTGAAAAAGAATATATTTTTGAAAAAAGAATCTTCATAATGCTGAAACACCTTCAAAGAAGGTATCTATCAGAACATGGAATTTTAATGATAGTTGCTTGAAAACAATCACTGAGAGATGTCTTCAACACATCTCCATTACACATCCTATGCGGTACCTTTACCACAAAACTCTATTTCCTTTATTCCCCACCTATGATTCTCAGGAATTCAGGCTTCTAACCTTGGTCTGCTAGATGTCATCCAAGTCAGATGACTCAAACAGCAACTGGTCAAAAGCATGAGTGTCCCAGTGACATGTTCAAGCACTTCAATGTACCCCACATGCCCACTGAAGCAGGAAATAAGTGAGGCTAGAGTAATCCACTAAGTATTGATTAAAAAAAACCCCCAGAACACAGGCACACACAACCATCTTGTTTAGGATGCAAAGAATCAGTTCTCCAAATCCTGATTTAAATGATAAGATGAAACTAAGATACAATAAGACAGGTTTGATACTTAGATCAACCCAAAAGAAAAACCTCCTTGTCATCACAGGAAATTTTCCTGATTGCCTGTTTAAAAAAAAAAAGCCTGTTTCTTATCCAAGTGTACCAGCAGATAATGAATGAAAGTGGTTAGGGGTTTAGGAAATCTTCAGGCAAGCTGCAGAGGAAACTGTTGGGATTCTGCTTATTCCAAAGCTCAGCCATTTCATCAGCCAGCAGAGAGCAAGCCGTGCTGTGCAGCACTGCATTACAAGCAGTATGCTTTCCACTGGTTTTGTTTGTTCCTAATGAACTCCGAAGTAATAACACCACACTGGAAAAACATTGGGGCAGCAATAAAAATCTGTAGTTGCATTCTTATATCTTTGTCATCCCTGAAAATATCCAGATTGAGAAGCAATAACTTGCTAGAACTTGAACTGAAACAGAAGGGTTTCAATTCACTGCAGCCCTACTTGGCACAACGTGCTTGAGAGGGTCTTGTCCCTGCAATAAACTGCATGAGCCACAGGGGATCATAGGACAGGGCAAGGGAGAGGCAAGACTGACCTTGATTTCAGCTGATTTCACGTATTTGCTAACCTCCAGTCTCATCTGAGATAAAACATTTAAAAAGAAAAACATATGTGAATATGAAGCAGCTTTAGCAAGTCAGGTGTATTTATACACAGCACATAATTGCTAAAACTACAGAAGTACTGTGGGATGGATATAAGAAGGCTGCTTGCATCCTTACCGCTATAAGGCAGACCCAAGGTTATGAAAGCTGGAGAATACAAAGAGCATCTCAAACCAACTTGAAATATCTCCCTCTCTCTCTTCCCATCCTTCTTCAAAGCTGCACCACATCACATTGTACCAGAAAGCTAAACATTATTATTTCTGTTTCACCAGAAGACAGGTAAAGAACAGAAGAGAGCGAGCACCGTCACAGTGGGCTGAGGAGATGAATCCCATCATTGTGCTTTTGCCATTGCATCGCACCTCAAAAGCAAACAAGCAAAAACCACAGTGCAGCTACAGTTCCTCACCCAAATTTCCTGCCCACCCTTCTGTTTTCCTCTTAGCCTCCATATTGTTCACAGTAGCCAGCTGTATAGAACTACACAGAAAAATAATTTACTTTCTTTACTTTTTAGTGCCACAGTTTCTAAGATGGGAGCAGCGTTGCCTCCCTTCCCCACAGAGATATTGTCGGCCTTATTCTCCTGTTCTGCAAACACCACTGACACTGTCCTGGTGCTGGACACAGAGAAGAATACAGATGACCTGACTCACAGAATACAGCTGCCTTTAATATCTTTTCTAACACGAAGAAATTAGATTAATCTCATAATCAAAGGTGAACATCATCTTCAAAAAGCCAAGGCTTTTCTCCAATAATAAGCTTGTATCTGTAAAGCCCTGTGGCACAGCAACACAAGGTTTCTCTTTCTGCTGTGTTTTACCATGGAGAGGGGAGAAGAATTTAATTTCACTGCCCCATTCATGGTGCATCTGTGATCCTTATTGAAGTAACTGACTTCTGGGTGCAACAGCAGGAAGAGTCTCCAAGGTGGCTTTCAATAACTTAATTTAAAAAAACCCACACTAAAAAAAAACGCCAACCAAACAAACAAACAAAAAAAAAAAACACCAAACTCACACCACCTTCTAAATTTGCTTTGTCCGTGTGAGGAGGAGTGTATTAGATCAGATAAGGGATATTAAATGGCCTTTAAGTCTGACAGCGAAGAACAGCTCTAATGGGAGTTCCAAATTGTGCTGCTAGCAATATACTGTACTTACAAAACAGTAACATCAAGATGCCAGAACAGTGCCATGACCTATATTTCCTGCAAACCAATTTTCTTCTTTGTAGGGTGGATGGAAAGAATCCAACTGCTTTTTAAGTTCCTTTTCTTTCTGCTGGAACTATGCCTTATCATACACATTTTTCCTACACCCAACTTTTCTATGCCCCACAGCATTTAAAACATGAATTATCTACAGTCTATTTATGCAGTTATAAACAATAAATACTGCAAAACCGTGTTTAGGCTGCAATTACCGGATGGGAACAGAATTCTTCATATCTTATTTCCTCACTTCTTTTAAAAGAAGCCAAATCCCTTAAAGGGGAATCTTAAGCAGAATAACGATGTTACCAGAGAATAGAGGTCACATATTCTGAGGAACTTCTGTGGATTCATTATTGATGGAGTATAGCTTAGCTGATGCTGTCAGAGCATGTAAGTTCGGACCTTAGCATTTCCACCCTCAAAATTACAAGTTTCCCCACTCTCTATGCCTTTTAGTACTGCAGGTTTAACAGTGTGAGCAGGGGAAACACTAAGCTTATGCCATAGCGACAGGTTTACTTGAGCTTCTAGTAAGGCGGCACCCAAAAAACCGCTGCTAGAACAAGGCAAAACCATGACTAAGGGCTGAAAGGACTGGGAGACAGAGCCATTTTGTCACGCCTCCGAGGGTTTTGCCTGGGTTTTGGACGCATGAAGACGACCAAATTTCCAACACTTATATTTATCAAAGTGAACAATTTACTCTTTTGGGTACTCCCATCCTACAGGAAAATTGTATCCTTTAAGGAGGACATGAGAATCAAGACATTTTCAGAAGAAAGGAGGTATGTTTGTTTGACTTCTTTTGCTCCCACTGCCGTGTGATATCCCTAAAAATTCCATTTTTGTCTCAGAAGAAGGAACTTCACCTGTGTCTTGTACAGACATACTACGCTCAGAGTGGTCAACAAAACACCTGAAAGGATTTATTATAAGCTTGTTTTCACCACTCACCCCCCTTACAGACATCCTTGCCAAACGCAAACACTCTCCCTCAGGCAGGAAAATTTGGAAATAGAACACCTGATGCAGCTTTTATTCCCAAATTGTCTCACGTGTGTTGAGTGTCAAAAAGAGCCATGTTGTGCCACAGCACCCGCTTGTCTCGGGAAAATTGAAATCGTTCAGTGTCTAACACTTTGAATGATTTCCCAACTTCTCACTTGCCCCATCTGCTCCTCTCAGTTCATTTTGATTTGTTTTAGCCTTTGTGCCTGCAGTGGCACCAACAAAACTGCAGCATCACTGCAAGCTCCTCTGCTATGGAGTAGTGCCAAGTTTGTCTCAAATTCAGCCTCCTCCAGAAGTAAAACAAAAAGCAAGATCACTGTCCAGTTCTGTTGTCTCCTGCTTCCTCCAAAATATGCACAAGCAGCTACCTGGTTTCAATGAGGAGCTCTAAAAATAACATGCCACCTATAAGATAACCAACATTAAAATTATAAATCAGATGTCTGCAGAATACAGCAAAGCGCACGAATGTCATATCTCAGCCCCAATTTTACTTTATCAGTTGGCCCAATTAGCTAAGGAATTAAGTCAAAATGACTTGAGCTTATGTAGCATGTTGTTTCTTTGCTGCTAGCATGGTGTTATAGGACCTTTAAGGCAAAAATACCAGCTACTTTCCAACATTTAAGAAACTGGCATTCTGAAACCAGACACGGAACTTTTAGTTAGGTGGGAAAATTGATAACAACAATAGGTGAGATATACACATAAAGGGTTTTTTTTTGTTAAGACAGGACACAAGATAGCAATCACAGTGCTCTCCCTGAATTTCAAGAGAGTCAGGATAGACCTACCCAGGGTTTTAAAAAGGGCCTTAAATATGATGGAAGAACGATGTTGCAAATAAGTATATGGAAAAAAACCATCACAGTCTGCCCATACAAGTCTCCATTGAAAAAGGCTCAACTCTGAGCAGAACCTTAACAAAAGAAGCTAAAAAACCCCACACTCACACACTTGTTCATCTTCCCACAGGCTTAAAGTCAATGATCACCAGATTAATGAGGGCCCACAAAGATGCAGGTGTACCCATGAGAAGATAATCAGTCCAAGACTCACTTCTGAGCCACCAAGGACTGAATACACAATATTGCAAGTGAGAAACAACTGATGGGGAACAGCGCTCACACCCCTAAGTTATGTTCAGTGTCACTGCAAGCATCATGCTGAAAAGAGCTCAAAAATCAAAGACAACAGTGGTCTCAAGTTGCCTTAGGTTTACTCTAAAGAAGGCCTCAGCTCAGTGAAAAAAAATTTTAAACCTCTCCAAAACCTTGGCATACACTTCTTCAAGTTCAAAGTACCAAGCAACACAAGGGACTCAAGGTGTGGCTTGAGGTATTTGTAAGGTTTGGTATTTGTAACAAACATTCAGGATATATCAGGTAACCATGAACTTCTGCTTTAGCTTCAGTAAAGCACACAGCGAGTGTACCCGTACTTGGCACTAGCTCCACTATTCTGAATCATTTAGCTGGACTTTCTTACAGTAGCCTTAACAGTATACTTTTTCCCCAGTGTTCATTCCCTCCTTCTGGTGAAGCTAATGAAATTTAGCTTTACAATTCAAAAGATGTATGGCTATACATCTTTAAAGAGAAGTCACTAAACACACTGCTTCTGCAGCATCCTGAGCAGCCAGTCACAAAGTTGAGCTGGTCCTGAATTCAGGGAACGTCGTTCAACGGTCATTGGGGAGTAAATGAGGCAGAAAGCAAGTTAGCCAGGCAACTGCGGAGCCGAGAGCCCAATCAGATGTGGGAGCTGCAGGGGAAGCAAAGGTGAACAGAACTAGAGAGCCAGCATCCGACATTTGCAAGGTAAAATATGATGTTTGCAACTAATGGGCAGAAGTAGGAAGAGACATCTCACTGGCAAAAAAGGCTGGCTGTTTCATAAACTGCTCTCGTGAAATTCTTTGGAAGACTGAAGTGCATGTCAGTAAGCATGTGTTCACACTCCTTCTTCAATAAAGGGGGGAAAAATAAAACAGGATACATATCAAAAGAATGAATTAACCAGCTTCGATGCACGCACCACCCTCCTTCAAAAGCACAATTGCTCCAATCTCTGTTCCTATCTGCTGACGTCTGCTGACAGGTAAAAATGCTATTTCATTCCCTAATTCGTACTTTTGAAATAAGGGCTACATGATCTCCCTGTCACTGTGAAATTCTTAGCAGCCATGATGTACAGCATAATTCCAGTGATGAAATCTTGGTCAGTTACTGATTTGTTCCACAACATACTGAAAGAAAAACTTGTCAGCCAAACGTCTCCAGCCAACTGCAAAATACATTATTATTGAAATTAGAGCAAGAGGAACCTTTTTGTATGGCTCTTTTATTAAATAATTCCAAGTGACTCCATTGCACAATTACAGTATCTCAACTTTGCTTTTTAAATGTGGCCATGTGTAAACTTCATTGTGTGTTTGCACTTGAAGTGATAATCTGAAGGCAACAGTCTGTAATAAATGAAATTATTAATAAGCCCTAGTCCAGGTCCTCCCACTAACAAACGTCACTGTACCCTAGAATCCTGCACAAGGTGACATTCTTGCTACCAGATTAATGTTTTATTTCTTCAAAATTTGTGCACAGAAAGTTACAAGAACAGGCAAGCATTTCTACAGAAAAACAACCTATTTCGAAGTAAGATAGCCATTTAGAATTAAAAGGCCTTCCTTGGTCTCCAGAATCAGAATGAACTGGGCAAACCATAATCTCCAGGACCAACAGTGATATTAAGCCTAGATCATTCCTCCACATGGGAAGAATGCCTGGTCTCCTGTTATAATCTGCGCTTGTGCAAAGTAAACTGTAAAGGAAAAAGAAAAAATGCCTGATCACTCCATATCACCATCATCAAGGCACTGCTCAGTTGGAGGATGGGGTTGTTTGAGAGGTTAGTAATGGTATGCTTGTCTTTTCATATCTAGGTAACCTGTGCAAATCTGGGTCAAGTTGATAATAATCAAACCTAATTACAAACTGACAGCTGTTCAGTGGTTTATACAGTGTTGCCCACTCTTAAGATTTTATCACAAGTCTCATGATATTTAGTGTTCTTCTTAAGCTCTAATTCCTGAGATTCTCCACTTCCAATACAAATGAATTGGAGTTTCCCATCCCATGAGCTTAGACAAAAAGCTTTAAACATGACCTAAATGCAATATAATGGTTTCTAAACTCAAAAAAGCACAGATTGTTTAAATTTGCAAGGTTTTTAAATGGAAAAGGTGACATTTTAAAGACTAAGTCAGGAACTGGAATGGTGGTTTGACAAAGCTGCACATGAATCATGTCATTTCAACTCTGGAGATCAGGATAGACTAGCATCCGCTGTCACAACTAACACATTCGTGGCCTGTGGTGAAATAGGTTGGAAGAGTAGGACTGACCTGTCTTTAGGGCGATTCACTTGGCCCTCATGCTGATACACAGCATGCCTCCTCTGCAAGCCTCATCTGTCCTTGCTCTCCTTTCAGGGAGCACATTCACTTTCCAAGTTCTCATTACAACACTTTATACCAGGACACTATTTACTTTTTTTTTTCATACATTTAAAATTTTGCTGTGTAACTTTACAAGCTTCTTACAGCTGTACAGCCAGATACAGATGGATACAGATATACATAACACAAGTATTTGCCAAGAACAAGCAACTCCAACAGATAGATTGTTACACTATCAAACAGCAAGGGTAGAGCACGTATCGCTGAATAAGTGAAATAACGGGCTTAAACCAAAGTCACTGGTTAAAATTACAGCAAAAAAGTCACCTGCACAAGGAATTACTTCAGTTTTCTACGCTTTTGCGACACTAAGTGCCTTGCTATAACTTAACACCCTTCCTCCAACATTGATGCCTGTCTCTTAGAAACAACTTCTACCGTCTCCCGTGCTCTAGTCCAGCTCAAACACCTTTAACTCAACAGAGACCCAGATGACAGCAGGAGAGAAGAGATGGTGTACTGTCCTGCACTGGCTTTTGGCTAAGTTCTTCACCTATGCGTAAGAAAGCCCTTCTGGCTCGGAGCAATGGGCCAGCTGGCTCTGTATTCAGTAACCTTGACTCTTTGGCAGTCACCAAGAGCAGACACATACTGCGATAATTCACCAGAACACATTTCCAGCCTCCAGACATTTGTGAACCTGGCGTTTGTACGCCAGAAGCACTATCACCCCAGGCAATAGTCCTCAGTTCTACCACAAACTTTTTCAGAAGATTGTTTGGTCTGTGTAAGCTTCTAGCACCCGCAACATCCCAAGGCAGTGAACCTTCCTGTGTAACACCACCTTGTGCAGAGCGTCTTTGTTCTGTATCTGCTGCTTGCTCGTGTCATATGACACCCTTCACTTAAATTACTGGAAAAGACAATTCCTTATTCAGTTCTCCATATGGTTTTAACAGGTCTCTATCATAAGTACTCTCTTTTCCGGGCTAACCTTCTCCTGTTCCACAACCTCTTTTTTTATGCTGAGGGGACATGAAACCTTTATCTAGGGTAGCTCAATTGCGCTCAAAAAACAGACATTCAGCTAAAAATCTCTCACTTCTGTTTCTGTAAAACAGTTCTTTCTTCCTAACTTCTTCATCCAAGCCAAACCTAGCACAGCAGTCCAGAACCTTTAAAAGCAGGAGACTTACCTAATTACTCCAGTTTTCTTCCACGTTATACTTCAAAGACACGACTACACAGAATTCAAATTACACAGCTCAGAAGGGAAATTAGACACTGATGACTTCCAAGTTGAGATCTCTCTGGCTTTGGATCAGGGAAACCTTTACGTCCACCATATCAAACCAGCAGGCCAGAATTTTGGTCATGCAATGAAAAAAGACAGTAACACTTCAACCCCTGACCTGCTGCAACAGCCAAAATGGTCAATACTCACTGCAACCCTTCTGTTTTCTTGCTACACTTTCTATACTTGATTCCTAAGAGGAACCTCAAATATGCGTAATAAAAACGGGAACATTTCAGACACTAAGCACAGCTGACCTTTACATAAAACTATTCTATTTTGCTAATGTGTAAGAAATGATGCATTAGTATCCAACACGCCTGTTATGCTTTGTAAAGATAGTGAGGATGCTGAAAAGCTTTCTGTTTTTCCAGCAGTATGTCTTTTCATAGCTCTAAGCCAAGTAATACATATGCTGCACCAAAGTGGTATTATGATTTTAGAAGCTGTTGATCCTGATGTCCTGATCCCAGGACACATTCTTCCAAACTCTCGCATACAATTTACAATTACATGTTCACTAACCACGAGGTAAATGTTGGAAGGTCATTTGTATGGATAATGGCTACAGAAAACTTGTGATTTAACTGAAGTGACACCAGCATTAGCAATAAAGTGCATACTCTCAACCCTAACCGAGGCTTGACTCCAACTCTACACAGTCCTCCTGTGGACCAAGCCACAAAGCCTTTTCCACATGAAAAATATTGAACTGATATAATATAAAGCATGAATTTAAGCTCATTTGAAAGGCTGCAAAACCATGTGTAGGCATGGTTATTTCAATAGTAAAGTTGCAATTTCAGTTTAGCTTCAGCTAACTGAAGGCATTTAAATCTATATAAGCCAGTCCTAATCTGAACGCTGTTTCCAATAAGGGCCTGTACCAGCTTAACAGCATAGGAAAAAATAAATCAATTTAAAGTGAGACTTGTTCAGTCATCATGTACATCTCAGACCTATGACTGAAGGGACTTTGGTCTATTGACAGTAATCACACACTTTAACACAAGCCCAACATCATCTCTTCATCCACCAGACAAATAAAATTTCACGTTGGAAAACAATAATGACAAGTTAATATTTTCAGTAATAAGTTATCTTCACAAAGAGCACTTGACCTTCATTGTAATTTCCACACAGCTTGCAGTAAACCACCTGAGTGTGTATAAAATGTAACGAATAAAGAAATATTAAAAATGATAGAATGTTATTAAAGTAGGTCACAATTCAAACAGCACAATTACTGAAAAAACGATGTTTGAAACTACATCACTCACAATCCTTCTCACACTGGATGAGCTACTCTATAATTTATTTTGCCTAACAACAGCTTCTGTCCATATTCTCCCTCTCTTTATCCCCAAAGACTCTCTATTAATGCAGCCCACTGTGCCGCATGACAGCATAATGCCCACATGAGGCATGAAATGTCACAGATCACAGCTTTACACCTGGCCAACATAATATATTCATCAAATTCTTTCAAGCAGTGGAAGCGTTTGTTGTTATTTTGTGGGTCAAGCCACACAGAGGCAGATGGAATGGGCACTTTATTTACATGTGAAGTCCCTAAGCCCATTCACTTTATTTATGACGGACAAAATCTGGCCTTACACAGTTATCTAAGAAGCCTTGGACCAAAGACATTGTTATTTTACAAAGATAAGGAACAGTGGTTTCCTCCCAGGCTTCTGGATGACGATGAAAACTCATTTTGTTCCTTAACATCACATTCCACATACTGTGAACATCTTAAAAAGCTCAGAGTTAGGATTTTGATTCACATACTAAGAGGAGATCAACAGAATTAAGACCCATGCCTGTATGTTAAGGCAACTCTGACAAGACAGTAACAGACTGATGAGACTCTCCCAAGCACTCACAACTGCCCCTCTGAAACCCCACAAATTCTGTACAAACTGCACCATAAGCCTGCGTAACACAGGTTGGAGTGGTCAGCTCTTTAACCAGAAACTCAAGACACATGGATGTAGATATTGGCTTTACCCGTCCCTCCGTAGACTACAAAACAATCTAAACTGTCCACAAATACATGAAAATGTAGAAAGGAAATCCCTGGATGCAAAATATATCACTTTATACATTATGTATATTTTGAGTGATTTTGCAACAGCTTTTAAAATTATTGACATCAATGCTGTCATGAGAGTTTTGGGGGAAATTTCTATATAAATAGCAAAAATCTTTGCTATAAGGAGAGTATTAACCCTGTTACCTTTTAATTATGTGTGTTGCACATGAGTATTAGTGACATAGGTAGCTTAGAAGCATAGCCTCCTTATGTTTCAACTTGCAGGAAAATAAAATCTCAGGACAGGTCTTCCAATAGAAAAGAAAAAAAAAAGTATCTACTATTACATTGCTCTTCATATTTTGTTAATAGAATTATATATTAAAGTCTGGATGCATATCTAATTTTATCTCTCAGCATCTGCCACTGCTTCATGACCTCTAAGATTACAGACCACAAGGGCTTTGATAAATGAACTAAGAGGTAGCCCAGTAGATACAGAGCAATCCTCTAAGTTCCCAGACAATATTTTGACCGAATCACAACAAACACACCATCCCTAAACCTCCAAAATATCATGAAGGCTCTTCTCCCCCTGAGAAGTATACTGCCATCCTACTCCTTTTCCAACCTGAATACCAAAAAAGCACTGCCATTAAAACACATTCATAACCGGACAACGACTTTTTACAGCAAAGTGCCTTTTTTCTTTTTTTTTTTTTTTGGAAAAGATTCAAGTTCAGATAGCTAAAAGGAAAATCATGATTATAGAGAAGAAAATATTTTACACATCAACTCCTTTCTCCTGAAACACCAGTTTCAGTAAGATTTAGCATCTGTTTACGATGGACAGATGATTCTTCCATCCACTGGTCCTCATAAAACAGGGGTGAGAACCAGCATACTAGAAGGAGAGGGAAATATGCCATGGCCAGCTTGAACTGAAGGGGGACTTCTCCATAGGAAGACTGTAGTTATCTAAATTGGAACTGGGCTTTGATGAGTCGTCTTGCAAAAAATGCCTTATTAGTCCCAGAAACAAGTAATTGCAATGACTTCTATGCATTGACGCAATCCACTCTACAGACCACCTGGAGTTACCAAGGTGCACTGTGTCATATAACACTCAACCATGATAACTACAGTTGACACAGTTTAGAAGAACCTGCAACTAATAATACGCATGCAGAGAGATTAGTGCGAACATGAGAAAATTCCAGGGAAGGGAGGAGTGATGGTATAAGACCAGCTTTACCTATCCCTCCACAAAAAGGAAGTTAAGTAGAAAAGAAATATCAACCGATAATGCTGAATGTCTTGATTTCCTTTTGGCTTAGCAGCTCAAGGTGAAGAAAACCCCTGGAAACACAGAGCTGCAAGGAAGGTGTGCCCAGAGAGCCTTGGGCCCCCAGGTGTGGAATGCACATTTACCAAAGCGGCATATCCTGAAGGAAGACAAGGCATTCACTTCATCCTCATGACAAAGAAGTGAAAGCTCAGGCTTTCAAATGAGATGTAAAATAGAGCCCTGACCATTCATCGTCATTAAAGATCCCATGACAATTCTTGCAAGAGTAAAAATGTTAACTAACACGTCCTGGCCAATATCCAACTCGGATAATTGCATTCTGCTTCCTAAATTCCCCTTGCAGTTTCAATTGGATTAGTTTTTCTTCATTTCTCTTCCCCAAACCCCTCCTGCATAATGTTTCTAGCCCAGAATGGCTGCTGTATTCCACTCCAGAGGTGCGTGAATTATCAGTGTTGGGCAATCCCAACATACATTTTGTGTACATTAGTCAGAGAAAATGCTCTGTGAGACGGAGTAATACCCTCACCTCTCACTGAGGAGTATTTAACTTTTCAAATGAGAAATCCCACCGATGTTAGTAAGATATTTTTTTCTAAAATGTTGCCCTGCAAGGAAGGGTAAGGGCACCAAACCCAGCCTCCTGCCAATTAGAAAAGTCCTTTGCTGGGCCATATTCTCAGCTTAAGGAACCAGATGCAGTTGCTTTGGCTTCAATGGAACTCTGCTACATTAAAACAGGAGTAAATATTCATACATTATTTTTCCACTAAGTCATTCATGTTTAAATGTTGCAAGAATCAAAGAAGTTGGCTGTTGAATGCATCAATTTGCAGATATAAAAGAGGAATATCGGAACATATTCTCCTCGCTTTTAACTGGCTTGCACAATCTTCACGCTATTTTAAAGGAAAGTTGGAGGTTCTTTAACTTGGCATACGGATGAAAAATGAAAGCGCTGTGAAATATGACTCTCCTGTTGTTTGTTATGTGTACTCTACTGTAAGTATTCACAATACTATGGAGGCAAACTGAAAAGTCCTGACCCAATGCATTTTACAAAACAGGAGGAGCAAAAGTGATTTATGTGCATAAAAGCAAAAACTGACAAGCCTTTGATTTTCTTGTAGAACAATCCCAAAACGATTGTCAAGACTGCTTAGGTTTCTCACCCTCTGCACTTCCTGTAATAGGACCATTTTATCCAAAATGCTGTTTTATAGACACTGTGTAAAGGGTCATTTCCATCTGCTATCCAGGTTACTCAAAAGAACACTTTTCATTCCCTCTTCCAAGAACTCTTAGCAACAGTTGAGAATGGCTTGTTTCCATTTCTAGCCTGCTTTTGCATCCCTGGTAAAGCATAAAACATGCCACCTACTTTGTTCTTTAGAGCTCTGATAGCAGAAGGACATTCTTAAAAATCTGAGAGAGCAATTGTAGGCAGCCTACAGTCAGATGAATGGGGAAAACGGACAATATACTCATTTTGGTATTTCCACATAAGTATCATAACCCTTCTCCTTTTCCCCGGTAGACAGTGAATTCACTTAATAGGCATCACTGGGATAGCATCCATATTTGCCAGCTCCAGGCTGGGCCAGTTGCAACATCATGCATGCTTCCCTACACAAAGTGTGGGAGAGAGCCATGTGGGACCTCCAATACCATCCTACTTCAGTGGCAAACACTCCTAGTTACTAAGGTATGGAATTGAGTGGTGAAATTAAAGGTTGGTACCAGAGGGTGAAGGCACAAGCATGACTTGGGCTCTTATGATGAGCACAGATGGATCTGCAAAGGAATTTTATGTCAGAATCAGGTGTTTAAAGAAACAAGGACTACGTTCCTGATATGCAGCACAGATACAAAGTTGGTAAGGAGAAAGCTGATCACCAGAAGTGACTGACTTAATTTTCTGCTGCTCAGGTACTGCCATTCTGGATACCAGTCTTGACTCCAGCTCGGCTCCTTCTGCACACATAGGTGACATCAACATGGAAAACGATACCCATCCCCAACCATATACTCATCTGTTCCCATAGTTTCTCCCCAGTGGAGAAATAGGCTTGAGCTGGAGAACACTGAAGTGTGCATCCTTAGGATAAGTAGTGCTCAAGATTACCCGGCATTTCTGCAGTAAACACAAGATTGAAAGCTTAGTGCTTTCACTGAAATTTAATTCAAAAGTGCACAACTGTTCATCAATGGCCTCAATTTCATGAACAACCTGAAAAAACACTGGAGTAAGATGTCTCTTTCAGCCACTCCTTCCTTCCCACTTTCATTTTTTTTAAGGCTACTCTATCTGGAGTGGAAACGTTAGCATTACTGTGCTCTGAAACACAGTAGTCACTGCCAGAACAATCAATAAAAAAATTAGCATGACTACAGGAACAGAAGCTTGGGATTAGAGAGATCTAAAAATGGAAGGATTTCCCTACCCTCCCCTCTGCATCCTGATGAACCCTTCCAAAACCTGACTGTAAACATTTTAATTCTCTGTCAGCTTGCTGGAGGAAATCATTACAGAGGCAAAATTAGAGAGCACCGGGTGCCGCTCTGCAATAAGCGTCTGTCAGTCAAGCAGGCGTCACCCTAAGCACTTCCATCCTCCCATCCAGAAGGGTGCTGGACACAGAGGGTTTACTCAGAGCACTGCTAGAGTGATCAGGCCAAAGCTGTACTTCAGCCAGTCAGTGGTATGATACTTTAATTTTGTATTTATTATTTAAAACAAATCGAGCCATTCTCTCTCCCCTCGTGGGTTCAAGCAGTTTATACATTTAATTCAATTTTAAGAGATACGTGTTTGTTTACTAGAGCAAACAAAAGCCAGTAATGAAGAGCTGCAGTTAGAGAGAAGTAAGCAACCTGCTTGTCTTCCACTCAAAATTAAATTTTTAGCACCAAATATTGACATTAGAAGGTAAGCAGCTTAGTTCCATGTCTGCTTTTCACACCTTCCACGTACGCACCAGGGAATCTGGTGCGAGATCGCTGAAGGATACGTGCTGACCTATGCTGTGAAACCACAGAAACCACCATCTAGAATGTGTTGGGGTTCCTCAGAATACAACTTCATCACTCAATTTGCCAACACCATCAACTTCAGGAATCTTCTTCCCTTTTATCTCCAGTTTTCCTCGCCTTCATTCCTTGCAGCATCGCAGACAGAGCAAACCATACACAGAAGAGAATGATGGTATCATGTACCACTGCACATCACCAGAACAGAAACTGCACTCTACTTAGTTAAGGAAATACATTCAAGCAGAAGACCTCACTGTCAATTAAAGGAAGAAGCAGGGAGGGGCGGGGGTTGGGGGGTGGGAGACCAGAAGAACCTGTTGCAAAAAAAAAGAGAGAAATATTATTTTATTCAGATTAAAGCTTTGGGTCCAGGGCTTCTCTTTTTTTTTTAGATTTTTGGTTTAGATTTACGACTCCTATGAATACCTACAAGCAGTTTAACACCACAATTAAAAAAGCACAATCAATTCAGCCCAGATTGCTTAAATCCAACATAATTATTTGCCATAGAACTACTGAAGTCTACTGAAAACATAGCTGCAGCATTAGAGGGTTATTTGCTCCAAGGACCTTCTTAATATGGCTGTATTGTAATACTGCAGTGCAAAAGCCTATCTAGTCAGAAAAAGAAATTTAGCTCAGAAACACAACTTGTGGGCAATGAAAAATACATTTGCTTCAATTTTCACTCATTTAATAATAGCATTATTTAACAAGATTAGTTAAAATGACTATCCTCAAAAGACACAGCAGAGCACCTCTTCTCATGAGACTCCTAGGGCACTGGAATGAAATTCATTTCTCCAAACCAAACATTCAAAGCAACCAGCAGCACTAGAAAGACCATATTTAAAAGGGAGAAAAACATTCTGTGACTGACCAGAAAAAACACCCCCTCTCTATCCCCTCTATACCTCCCCCCCATTTTACTTTAAAGCTGCCATGTATTTCACTGGCAAAAGAAATTATATTCTTCCACTAGAAGTAACGATATATTTGTCATTACACTTTGATTTCAATTCGAAATCAAGAACACACTGAATTTGCACACACTGGCAAACAGCTACTAAAATCTGGGTGTATACTGTATCACATCACTAGTCAAACCCCATATATCCTTGCATAATTATTTTCTTACAAGGTTATGCCTAATTGGCCACTAACCTAACTGATTAATCATCTACATAAGAAGGCGTTGAGAAAAAGGCTGAAGGGCAACAAAATATTTATTCGGCTTGCAAATATTAAACCAACAGGGGACAGCTGGTTCAAGTTGCTCCTTCCAGGCTGCGCACGCATAGGTGGATGGAAAGAAAACCCTGCTAAAGAGTCACACACACAGAGAAATAAGAAAGAAACCGGTGTCTCACGTTCATTCCCACTACGGCCGCGAAGATGCTCACTACAGCTCTAAGTTGGCTTTGCCCGGCTCTGGAAGTGTTAAATTATTCCACACGCCACCGAAACAGCGGGTTCTCCGAGCAGAGCCGCGGTTCGCATCTGCCCGCTCGCACGTCCCAATCGCGCAGTTCTCGCCGACTTGGCCCTCGCTGGCAGGCGAGGAGGCACCGGGCTGGCCGGGCATCCCTCCCCGCCTCCTCGGCGGCTCCTCCGCTGCCGCCCGCCGCGCCGCGCCGCGCCAGCGCCTCCCTCCCGGCAGACAAAACTTTGCGCCCAAGTCCGCCGCCGCCGCCGCTACGCGCCTCTCCCTCCGCACCGAGTTACGCGGGCGCGGCCGCCCCGGCAGCGACACCCGCTCCCGCCGAGAGCCGGGACCCCCCCACCTGCGCCAGGCGGCAGCGCGGGGCGGGAGGGCGAGGAGGCCACGGGCGACTCCCCCCGCGCAGGGCCGCGGCCGCCCCCGCGGTCGGCTCCGCGCAGCTCCGCGGCTCCCCGCCGCCGCCTCCTACCTGCAGCCGGCGCCGCTCCCCGCAGCGCCCCGCTCATCCTCCTCTGGCGGCGGAGGGGTGCGAGCCCCCTGCCCTGCCCTTCCCTCCCCTGCGCTCCCGCTGCTGGGCGCGGAGCCTGCGCCGGCGGCCGCGGCTCCCCGGCGAGCAGATCCGCGGCGCTCCCCGCGCAGCGGCAGCCCCTCGGCGGCGGCAGCGCCGGTCCCCTGCAGCCACCGCGCTACCGCATTCCCCCTAATAGCGGGGC
The DNA here is from genome assembly GCF_965183815.1 of Platalea leucorodia. Classification (NCBI taxonomy): domain Eukaryota; kingdom Metazoa; phylum Chordata; class Aves; order Pelecaniformes; family Threskiornithidae; genus Platalea; species Platalea leucorodia. The sequence goes on along the minus strand of NC_138827.1, from coordinate 25,312,989 downwards.
GCGGCGCACCCGCGCCTGGGAGCCCCCAACCCCGCCCGGCCCGGGGGCAGGAGGCGGCGCCCGGCGGGCCCCCCCCGCCCAGCGGCACCGGCCCCCCCGGGCGGCAGCAGCCGCCGCTCCGCCGCCCTGCCCCGGCCTTCCTTCTCGGGGCTGTGCGCCGCGCAGGGTGCCCGGGGAGGGCGAGTGCGCGGCCGCGGCTTGCAACTCGCTGTTCGCCCGCACCCTCCCTTAACCCCACCGACCCCCGGCAACACCTTTCTCATGGCTCCTCTCACCGTCATCCGCGCCCCAGGCCGCTGTTTCTTCCTTCTGTCCTGGGGGCCGGCAGGTGATGTGAGAGCAAGCTGAAGGAAGTCATTCCAGCGCACAGGTGGTGGTAGAGGGGCCGGGCTGGTCATCACTCCCGGCTTCGTGGCAGGGGGGGCTGCAGCCAAAAGCTGACTTTGGGGAATGGGACACTTGAACCGTCGCCCAGACTGGGCAGCATCATCCCTCTCCAGCGGTGGCCAGGCAACAGGCAGCAACTGCGAAGACTTACGTGCCTTTGGCCAGTAGAGGTAGGTCTCTCAGATCAAGTGTAGACACTAAGAGGCGTTCTGGGCCCAGTGGGATGTGGCATTGCGCTTCCTTCCCATGCTGACTTCTTTTCCTTGGCCAGTTCTGCCTGGCTCTCCCACAAGCGGTTTCCTTCCTGGCTGCTGTCTCTCCTGTGCGGGGAGGAAGAGTAGATGTCTGCTCTTGCTGCTTGAAAACGGACTTTGAAGGCAGAAATACTTTTGAGTGACAGCTTAGAGCCACAGTAAATCAAACTTCCCTTTTTGTTCACAGTTCGATGTTAAGTATTTATCTTGGAAGCTCTGACCTAACCCAGCTCTGTCAATAGGTGACTGGCCTGTTGGGCAGTGTTCAGGAAGGAGAATTACCATCTGTGTACAGATATCTTTCTTGCTCTTCTTGTGCACTCTTTCAATGGGATGTCACCAAACAGCAAAATTAATCCCTGGCGAGGAAGAAATTCATGTGTGAGCTTGCAAACCACAGCAGTGAGACAGTGATTAAAGTTTTTGTCTAATTCTAGGAGATCAAGCTTGTAATAGCTAGAGAATGAGATTTAAGCTGCTTTACATATTCCTTCACATGTAAGATCATTAAAGCATCCGTGGTTACTGTACCTCACAGGAGAGGCAACCTTGCTGGAGGTGTTAATAGTTGCTGAATTCGGTGGCTACCGACGTGTGCCATGTGACAAGGTGTTAACCTTTTGCCAGTGTGACCCAACACATTTGACTAAACCATTTTTCCTGGCCCCAATCTCTTACCAGCTCTCCTGTGTCGCTTATTTATTACAAGAGTAATAGCTCTTCCTGCTTAAATAGCTTCTTCGATGCAAACCTTGAGCCATTTGACAATGGCTGCCTCAGACATTTTGTTATCCTTAACTCGTGGGTGATAAAAGATGAATAAAGCTGTCAAATATCCTATTGATTATGTGATTGAGATGTACCCTGATTGCCCTTCTTATGTTGAGTTTCTTCCATTCTATTTCTTTTCTGGGCTTTGGGTGTGGATGGAAAGAGGAACCATGCCTACAAAACAGCGCTGAACTTGCAGTCTGTCTGCCCAGTTTTCTCCAATCCCACCACGTCTATGTGAGGAATTAAATTCTCAGCAAAAATACTTGTCAAATCTCAAGCCCTGCATCCTTCCAGTGTTAAATTATGGTGTCTCTGACTTTGAGGCCCCAACAGTTTTCTCGCTTTCATTTTCTTGCCTGGTTTTGGAGGGAGAAGTTTGGTAGGAAATCCCATCAGGTTCCTATAGTGACTGGATTAAGCCACACTTGCAGGGTTGTGATTCAGGTACAAAGTGGAATTTGAGAGATTGGGGTTTAGCTTCCAACTCCAGTACAGATTCCTCCCTTCTTTTAGCAAAAATACTTGCCAAAGACAGAGAGGATGATCAGTTGGGTTTAAAAGCTTGCTGTTGGTATGATTAACACCCTAAGCTTTGGAAAACCTCTCAACTTGCATAGAAAGAGCATAATAACGCTAATCTGTACCAAGAACATCCAATGTACAAATGCTTATCTGCAATCCCATCCAAACAAAGAGATACAGAATCGGGAAATGCTTCCAAAAGATCACTGAAAGAGATCTATATGCAAGTGACATCATTAATTTCCGTTCCTTAAACGCAGATGTCTGAGCAAAAAAGCCACATAAGTGCCTCTGAATAAGAGAGCACTGGAGTGTTCACGCAGAGCTGTCTGAGCTCCAGTGCCTCTGAGTCAGCTGGGAAGCAGAGTGCCACAAACAGCTGGGCAAGCAAAGGAGCAAGCCCCGAGAGAGGGAGCAGGAGCAAAGATGCTGCAGTGCACAACTGCAGTGAGGGACTGATTATACTCATCTCAGAGCAGGCAGAGTTTGAAATGGAAATGAGGAGAAGATTTCCCTGCCACACTACCCAGCAGCTACAGTAAATGTTCCTCTAAGAACAACAGGGAAGCAGGCAGCGTGCAGCGTGGACTTTGTTTTGTTTCACCGTTATTCAGCTCATCTCAGAGGTTCATTTAATTGTTACTCAAGAAGTCCCATACAGTAATGAAACATTAAGAAAAAACTATTTCTACCTTCACATCTTGACATTGATATTGAGGTCTCCCTGCATGCAGAGACTTCGGCTTGTGTACTCAAATTACCAGTTCTTTACACAAGTCCCATCCTTATGGGCTTGGAAACAAAATACCAGCTGCGATGCAATGCAAAGGCCTCCAGAGCCAGGAATTCAAAAGGCCTCACATCTGAGCTGCAGAGTAAGTACACTGCTTCCTTTGGCAGTCAGGCATGTCTGAGAATGCCTGAGGTTATAGTGCCTGCTCAACCCAAAATTCCTATGAGGAAACCAAACCCACCTTCACTGATGTACTTCAGTTTTCCCTGAACCTTCAAAACTTCCAGACACATAACTTCCAGGCAAGGATCAATGCAAACATCTAGCAAACCTATGCCTCTGCCAGAAAGAGAAGTTTGACTTGCCTTGTCATCATCCTTCATCAGAGCTTGGGGATTTTTTTTTTCCTTCTTTTTTATGACTTTAGGAAACTCCTGGCTCTGTCAGGCAGGACATGCATCTTCTGCTGGCACCTAAAAAAACAAACAAAAAATCCCCTCTGATCTCTGTTTTAGTTGAGACAGAGCTACTTGATCAAGTACATGCCCAGGAATACCACAAGTCTCATATGCATAGAAAAATGTTCTGACTTTTTATGTTGCAATGCTTTTACTTTACGCTTCCCATCCATGGATGGAGCTTGATACAGGTGTCACTACCCCAATTTTACCAGAAAGACAACTGAAGTGAGGTAGCTGGTGTTTGTCTAGTGGCACCATCTAGAAGTAGATCAGGTAGCATGACTTGACTTTACATCACACAGAATTATTTGGATCCTTAGCTGGACTACAAAGAAGATCTTTCTTTCTGGAGGTTTCTTTTTGACCTCTGTTACAAAAAATACCCTGTGTTCAATGCTCAAAAGCAGGAGACTCTTTCATCGGAAGTCTTTGCTTGGGTGACACTTAGTAGATTGTAGTGCCTCACGTCCCTGCTATTCCCAATGCTCCACCCCCAAGCAGCTCCTTTCTAGGTATTTCTATTTTACTCCTGAGGGTGGAAGAAGGGGGCAGGGAGGCACGTTCTGGGATTATTGGCACAACAGAGCTACCACTTCTATCAGAGACAAATGATCAATGTTTTCTTTATGATTTCCAGACCAATACAGCAAGGTAAAAGGGATTTCTGAGATAGATACTTCTCAAGAAAATGCATTGCATCACTGTAATACCCCCTACTACTCCTACACTAAACTCCAATCTTTAGATTAATATTCAGGTGTAAACATTAGTCTGGATTTACATCCACAATATACACACCCACCCCCTTCATCCACTGAAAGAATAATTTAGTATTTTTATTCAATAGTCACCTCCAAAAAACACTACTTCCCAAAGTAAAAGTCAAGTAAAAACCATTAATAATAATTGCACTATTTATTCCTTAAAATATATTCCTCCATATGATTCCTCTAGAGGAAAACACAGAAAATCTTTTTTGACTGCCTCGTGTTCCTTTTCTAAAACATTTGAGAGATCAAACTTTAATAGCTTAAATATGAATCAAGAAAAATAAACTTAAAAATTGAGATTCACATTGCCTAATATTATGTTTGGGCATATTTATACCAGTAGCAATACTGTAGTCATCCAAGCAGGAAACAAAAATAGTACCTACTTCTCCAGTCACAAATAAACTAATTTTAAAAATCAACTATTTCCAGACTACGCTTTATATTCTCCTCATAAAAAGAGAAGGATGGTGGCTTGAGGGGAATTCATACTTAAAACTAATTTAATGATAAATTAGTGCAAAACATACATAACGTGTATGGCTGTTTTACAGAAATAAAGATGCTAAATTCAGCCAAGAAATTATTTGCTGTGAATTATTCACTTAGTTCTGTCGGTTCCTGAACCTTTTTAAAGGTTCTGTGGAAAGCAGAAAAAAAAAAAAAAGTCAAGCATATGCAAAGCAAAACAGCATCAAAAGTCAAAGAAGTCTCCAAGGGAGATGAACTTCAATCCCAGAGTAGGGTAAACAAATGGAATTATTTACAATATAACATTACCATTTGCGATGATATTTTATTCATTATTTAATCACACACTGAGTCTGCCTTGTAGCCTGTGGTAGACAACATAGCCATTTTGTTCCGTCTTTCACCTGCCATGCATGAATGTAAATGATATAGTTTATTTAACATTTGTATACATCACACAAGCTATTGCCTCCTTCCTGTGTTTGAAACATACTCCTTTCCCTCCACCTGCTCATAAGGCGTACCCGGATCTCAAGGTCGCAAGAAATTGGTAGATTAAGTGACCGAGTACAGATGACTCCTCATCTCTTTGATCCCTGGATAGCAGGCTGGCACGTCTCCCTCCAGAGATCTTCCTCTTATTGAGCAGGAAAAAACCCTCAAAGAAAATTCAAGTGAAGAGCCTGTGCACTCGGTGGCACGTTGGACTGAGATTCTAGTAATTGCCACATGTCACCTTCTGTGGCAAACTGAACTGTTCACAACAGCACAGCGAGCGTGGGGAAACAGACAGACACTTTTACTGAAAGAGAGATTAGCACAAACAGCAGCAGCAGTACTATAAAATTCTGTACAAGAAAAAAAATCAGCCTGCTTATCACCATTTGCCACTTGTTTTGGTTGGTGCAGAATTTTCTTACTGGCAAGCTGAGAAGGAAAAGGAGGGTTTGCTGGTCAAGAGTGGTCTTGCACAACAGCCTAGAAAGATGAGCTTTTTGTCCCAGCACAGAGTTAAGAAAATGGGCTCAAGATCACACTTTTTTTTGCCGTAACTGGGCCTTAATTTCGCTCTCTATTGCTATTTTCCGTATGCTCTCATGTTGAAGATGTCCAATATTCAAGCTAAGTTTCAAGAATCTCATTATTTCCTTCACAATTTGCATAACCATGTGTATCAATCGAGTGCTAAGCTTAAGCACCTCTTTGCTTAATCCCCTAATTTGCAGGGGCGGCGGAGAGGGGACAAGACCGGGGCGGTTCTGTTCAGCAATGCAAATCAGCCAAAGGAGGATACCGCCGGGATCAGCATAATCCAACGGCTACAACTATTCAATTTGGAGACTAAGGATGATAAAACCAATTTTCCTAGTCAATCAATCGCTGTGATCGACTTGATTCAAAAAAATGGGGTGCAAATCAGAGTGTAAGTTAATGAAATCAGCAGAATTGTGTCAAATGACACTGCTGAAGATGAGGCCTTGCGTTAGAAGCATCCTACTATTGCCGTGAAGGGAAGTCAACAAATTATAAGGAACCATATAATTAAGAGCTTATCAAAGCACTTTATCCCATCAAGCACTACCTTAGAGATACCAGGTATTTCTTTTATTAACATTTAAGGAAATGAAGAGCAATGAGGGTGCTTGAAACATCACAAGGCACTCGGAGCGAGCCAGGAACGGAAGGTGACATACCCCTTTACATCCTAACTGATTAAGGAGGTTACCCAGGGGAACAGGAGAAAAAGAGTTGTCGCTGGCTGAAGCTGATCCGGGGTCTGCTGTCACTGCCAGTTCCATCGGCGAGAAAATCCCAACTAAAAGACTTTCGAGCTTCCTTCCTAACTAATTCTGCTGTTAGCATGATCTCCCCACCAGTCCCTATGAGAACAATTACATGCTCCATCTCCTTTCCTTCCTATTGGATTGTCTCAAATAATAAAAGTGTTTGCAAATATTAATTGTTTCACAAAAAACTAGGACCTTCAGATGGTGATTGCTGAAAATGAGGATTTTCCACTGGAAGAATGAACAAACCTTACTAACAAATGCAAACCTACAGGCTGTGAACAACCCTCTGTCGCATTACAGGGGTTGTCATACTCAGTTTGACTTAACTTTCCAAACTCATTTGATCCTGGTACTGTGTGCAGCGTAATGAAAACAGTATTAGCTTCATTTACTGTAGGTGATTTCTTAATAGCTGATTCACATTCCTCTAATAACCCATCCCCACCTTCCTCATCTAGGGTATACACGGAGCCAGCTGAGACCTTAACACAGACTCTGACACTGGCAAATGCCTCTTTTTGATCACTTGAGGTTGTATGAATCTATAACATACACATCAAAATCAAACATAAAGTAAGAGAAGCATTAATTAAACCATATCAAACACAGACTTGACAAGACTATGATTTAAGTATAAAACTGCCTGAAGAATTGTGATTCAATATTTTAGTTAGTAACCCATTTTTATCATTGTACAGAGCTGAAAAAAGGGAATGCTTTCCCCCCTCCACCCCCTTCATCTGTTTTATTTTATCTTTCAACTCAAGCTGGCAAGTCTGTCTCAGCATCGCCTATGAAAAAAGGTGACATAAATTGCTCAGAGAGCTGAAAGAGAAGAAAAGCTTGTAAACAAGTTACCTATTCTTATACCCTGTCCCCTCATCCCAAAGACAGAAACAGCAGCACATATTTCAGAGGATGCAGTTTCTTCTCCTCCAGCTCCAAGTCTGAGAATTGCTCCATGCAACACTTATGCAGGTTCCCCTGTGATTCTTTATCTCAATAAAGATCATCCTAGATCACCGAAATATTCAAAAAGAGCACAGCCATTCTCAAAAAGCTAGCAGGCATAGCTGGTTTGATCATTAGAGAACAGTGAGGGCTGACTTACCAAAGGTTTACTGTGGATGTTAACTTGGTGTGTACGCAAATGCTTTGGACTAGAAGTCTTGAGACTAAAAACTCTTGTGAGATTTCTGATACTCCCTGCTCAAAGTTCAGCTAGAACCTGAAAATCTAGGGGGTCATGAAATCTACAAAGAATAAAACTTAAACCTTTAAATTTAAATACATATATCCATCTAACATAAATCACATAACCCCTCCTAATGAACATCATGGAGGAGTCAGCTGTGGGCAAGAGCAGAAAGAGATGTGGTACAACAGAGGTAACTGCTATAATGGTAACCCAGAAGTGATCCAAAGGGCTAGCACTGTATGCGGGCATACAACACCTCCTGTATTAATTTGTTAAGTGCTTTCCAGCCTATCTCCCATCCTTTAATGTCAGAAAGGCATATTAGAATATTAAAAAGGCCAGTCAGGCCTGACATTTGACACCAGCAGAGGTCACGGACACAACCTCCAAGTCAGAGCCTGTTGGGAGGGTAATGCTAACTTTCCTCTAATACCTTGCAATTTCCATTTCTCTTTGACTCTAGGGATATCCTCTTTCTTCCTCCTGATTTCAGGCTAGGCTTTTTTTCTTTCTACACTTCTCTGTACAAACCCTCTTCTGTTTGCTTCTCCGATTTCATACCTAAGAAAGGGAAATAATGCCTTTTTTATCAATAGGAATTCATCACTTGCACTTTTTGATAAAAATAGCTACTCTGACTATCTTATATTTCCATTCATGTATCACTGGCATCCAAAAACACCTATCATCTGAGCCTTGGCACTGTGAAAAGATGATCTTACACAAGAATAAGATGCAAAATTTTCCCCTAGAGTGGTAAGAACCTTCCCTGGAAACCTCCTCTTTTGCTGCAAACACAGAGCTGGCCCGTTGCTCACTTTGTAATCTTCTGCAGTAGCCACAGCCTGAGGCCTTTGCGTTTCTTCAGTTTTATGATGAGTTTACTACCAAGCTGTCTTCAGTGTGCTACTCCTCACTTGGATGTGACAGCGAATGAAATTTCATTCACAGCAGGATTATTATTATTATTATTATTATTATTGAGCTGGCTACATCTGAAAGAGCACAAATGTCATACCATTGCTCCCATACATCACTTCCACTTCTTTGCCATCTGCTCCTAGAGTTGTCAGTCAAAACAGTTTCAGCATTCTCCGTTACTGTCTTCAACTTTGCTTCTGCTGACCCAGTTTAATTTCATATTTGCATCTTCATGTTGCATGCATCCCTGCATGCAAGTTAGTGAAGTTTATGTGTGTCATTTATCTCACTCCTCCCTGCTCCCCCCAAAAATGTGTACTTTTGGAAATTTGATATTCATTACTCTTTTTGACAGATCCTGGTAGAGCTTGAAAATGCTCCACAAGACTTGTCTGCATTGGCCACATTGATTTATCAGATTAATTTAACTTCTTTGAAGAGGCTTTCAGTAATAATCAGCTCTATTATGTTCACAAAAGTAATTCTAAATGCAGAAATGTTAATTAAGATCCAGGGTTCTGATTTGCCTTATTGTTAAGATAAGGACAGCTCTGAAATTCAGTTCTGTTTGGCTTCCAAAACCTCAAAGAAGTTCAGAGGTCCCAGAAGCAGAAGGCCATCTCAAACTCTTCTCTTTCCAAAATAAATATATGCAGCTTGTTCAGACCTCTGCCCTTGGTCTTCCCCTGCATTATCATAAGGACAAAGCAACAGGCAGTGACAGCATCAATAAGATAAGACTCCTTATTTCTTGACACAGGTAATATAATAGAGATGAAGGCTTCCAAACAACAGGAAAATGTACAGATAGAAGAGACTAAAACATACAGATAGAAAAGGCTAAAAGTAAACTAGAAGATACTAGAAATTGTATTAAAATGTGTGTAACATTTCATTTTTCAAAGTTTTCCCCCTCAGTTAGTACCACCATCACTTGATGAATAATGCCTCGCTGTTTTCCAAGTAAAAATGTGTTGGTGTAAAATGGAGTGCTCTCCTAGAGACTTATCCTAATGCAAGTGGTGTTAGCAAAACTGTACCTAAATGTCTACAGATAGTGAGTGTCCTTTCAGGGGTTTTCTAGCCCCTAGTGGGGAGAAAGGGCTTGGAGACTGTACTTGTTGCTATGGTAGCTACTAAAACTGCTGCTCACAAGGATTTTTGAATTGCTCTCTGTATTCAAACATGCTTTGAAATAAGGTTAAAAATCAACAGTTACAGCACTATTAAAGAGCCAATTACTGACTTCTTTATGTTTTCCAAAATAAAAAAAAATAGAAGCAGCACTTAATGTCCCCTCTGCATGTCAGTTGTGTTAATACTAAATCACATGCAGTCTGTAAAGATTTTTCAGAACAGGGATTTGAAGCAGCCCTTATAAATAATTTAAATGATTTATATAATTAAATTAAAATGCACTATACTTTTTCTTGATAATTTCAGACATGAGCGCCTGCTATAAATGTGATCCCTAGTTGGAGACAAGCTGCATATCAAACAATACGTGCAAAAAATATAGTATGAAAATAGATTTCTAGGCATTGTGTGTATTTCTGGGTTTGAAGAGGTGCTTTTCCCAGCTTGTCTCACTGTGCACATTTCACACTGGCTGCCGGACCAGAATGCTGCACTGAGGCTCCAGATTTGCCACTTGCTCATCCTGATCTTGCCATCCGAACACAAGCAGAGACTTTCCCACGCCATCTCTGTTTGCTGTTTCAGAGTCATCTAATTGCATTTTCAGAGACAGCCTCCATAGTCACGCTGCTCTCATGAGACAGGACGTTGGACCACACAAGTGCAGTTGTCACAGCCAAGGGTGACAATGGGGCCAAATGAGTCTTTGGATAGGCAGCCACATCTCCCTGGGTTTGCTGAACCATCTCTGAAGCATTTTTGTGCCCTCATTGTGGTATTCATTTCATTACTATAACTGATAATTTAAAAAGAAACATTGAAATTGGTGTACTAGCTGAGACGGAGGGGCTGTCTATCCAGGATCCTGCCCACTTTAGCGAAGACCAGCACATGCAGTTTTGAGATCCAGATGGAAAGGGAATGGTTGACGCTTAGATAAGACCGAGAGAGTGAGATGAACATGCACTAAGGAGTTTTCCTCTACAACTAGCCCCGCAGAAAAGAGATAAAGAAGAGGGCATGGAACAAAGGCTGTGGTGTTCAAGGAACAGCTTTGTTTCGCATTACTCTCAGAGGTTTTTGTCTGAATTAATAAACAATGCCCTAAGGGAAGAGGCTGGAAGAGACTTTGGCAGATGTTAGCCCTTCCTTAGTTGGGGAGACAAGCCAGCAGCCATACAGCAGTTACAGAATAATCTGCCCATAGGGAAGCTTCTTCTTAGCTCTCATTAGTTAGAGGTGGGGTTATACCCTCAAGCATGAAGCACAAATCTAGGAATTTTAAAAGCATTAGTGATAAGAAATCCACTACTAGCATTGTTTCAGTTCCTTTTAATTGACCATAATGCAAATAAATTAAAAATGTTTAAAAGATACTTGAAAGGAATTCCAGAAAACAGTCCTCTCTGCTGGTATCATGTTTAAATCTGCTACAATGCCCAAAGAAAATTAACTCACGTCTTAAATAATTCATGCATTTATTGGGTCAGAGGCTTTTTCAGATCTGATGCTCTGCCAATAGAAATGGCAGAGATACAAAGAGAAATCAGACAGGAGCATTATCCGTAAAGTTTGAAACTGGATCTAATCCCAGTCTTCCTGAAGTAAGATGTGTTCTGATGAAAAGCTGGTTTTCAGGCTTGCTCCTTCTGAAAGCAGTGAAGGTTTTCCCAACAGGTGCACTGCATTCAGGTCATATTACTTATAAACAAAGCCACACAGTTTACAATAGCAATAACATAGAGATTGTATAAGTTATCTGAATGCAGACCTAGCCACAGTCATATTCATTCTTTCTGCAACAGAGTAAACAGCCAGCACTGGCTTCTAGAGCTACAGAGATGATAATATGAACAGTTTAAAGGTGGACGTACTGCTGTACCTTTATAAAAATCAGCATAGCAACCGCGGTGTGCACAGTACTATAGGTGCACTAAACCCCTAAAACTTCAGCAACATATATGAGTGACATTTTTCTTGTTTTACCTCCCTTTAATAGACTGGTAAGTGCTTAATATTCATTATAATGAATTGCTACAGGTCTGAGTGGAACCAAATGAGGCATGCCCAGGAAACAAGCTTTTGACATAACTCTGCTAATTCACCTCAGCTGTGGCCTTTAGCACCACCTGATAGTCCTTCCCCAGATCTCATATAGAAAGGGGCTGCCAACCACCATGAACCGTGCCAATCTGTGGTTAGTTTATATTGCAGACAAATGTCCACTAGAGATGAGGTCAGGGCCACCAAACTCATTTTACTCTTGACCATAAGTCTGTTGAGACCTTTGTTTTCAGAGATGAAAAATGACTGCATTAACCCATACGCTGCAAAGCGAGATACAGCTTTCTGTTATACTGCACCTGTAAGTCAGCACGACATACCCCAGGATGAGCAAAAAATGCAAAGACTGAGTTAAAATTCTGGAAGGGAAACTTTTAGATCAGTTGTTACCAGTGAATTGTCTCTGCTGGAAGCACTCCAGGGATAGTTGAATTAATTCAGCCAGGGTGTTGCAGAAGGCATGGATAAGCAATCCAACATCCATTTGGGAGAGGTGGTAATGCGGCACTACACTGTTCGGAGATAATCAAATGTCAGTCTGGCAACTCTGCTGATACAATCATTAAAAGATGGGCTCAATTCCATGAACACTCCCAGGTTTTTCATCCCTTGAGATGGAAACAGCTTTACCCCACTTAGAAGAAAAATGAATATTTTGCATATATAAAGCTCTTTTATCCCCAAGGACTTCATTTAATATGGACTAGATTTATAAATAGACTTCCAGCAGGTATCTTTGGAGTTGTGATCAATTACTGATAGTCTGGCCCTTCATGTACAGTGGAACTTGCTTGTAGATGATCTCAATATAATTGTGAACACACAAAGGGCAAAAGGATTAGGGTCCCATTGCTCATCATGTGCAAGTGTTAGGTAGGCAAAAGAGAATGCTGCTTAAAAAGTTGAACAGACTGATGGAAGACAAATTTTCACCAGGGGCTGAATTCTGCGTATCATTTACTTTCCTGTCACTGAGCAAAAGAACACAAAAGAAGACATGTTCAAGTAATATTAGAGGTCCAAATAAAAGGTCACACAATTCTGATGCTCCTAGTAAGATTCTTAAAGTATCTTAAATAGAGTCTTTGTGCAATGTGTAGCTTTTTCCAAATAAAAAACGAGTTCAATTAGATGACTAATTGCTCCAAAGAGAAGCATGAAGCCTACCAGAAAACTCTTCACATCTGGGGTCTGACCCTGTCATCATATGTAATACAGTCACTACCATCCAATTAGTATTTCCCATCAGGAATAAGTACACGTGAGGTGACCTGACTCTAGTGTTTATCATTCTTGTGGACCTACCGGAGCTGATGCTGTGTTAATTTTAGCTCTTCAAGAAAGCATCAGCACCAAGTCAGGAGGTTGTAAGAGCACTAAGAGAACACCTACATTTCTTAAAAAAGGTCCAAAAGACAAAACCCTGGGATTAAACTTATTAAAAACAACAGAAAGAGCTAATTATGTACCTGGTATGGTTATTTCTTCTTACAAAAAGATTTCTTTAACCCAACCACTTGAACTAATCCACCTGCATATTAAATGTATTATTACTTTAAAGGGGGACAGGACAGCTTGTTTCTCACTACTGTGCTAGTAGATAGCAAATGGTAAGTTGTTTTGCCGTGAGGCAAGAAAGGCATATCTATTTGACATGCATGACATATGCTAACTGAGAGCACATTGGACAGCAGCTACATTACCATTAACCAGCATTTACAAATGAAGGTTCATAGCAAGAGTAATGAATGCCACAGCATTTCTTTTAACATATTCTCCCATTATATATCTATCCAATAACCTCCCAGGAAAATGAGGAGGTCAAGGGAACAGTCCGAGTTGACAATGCTGAATCTCAAAACTACTATTATTAAACACAGCAATTCGGAAACTGAGAATTGCTGATTGAACGACGATGTGCCAGTTAGACTAAAGGTGACCGTAAGGCCAACAAACTCCTTGAGCAGGACCAACAGCCAGGGCAAAAGAGCAAAGAAAGTAAAAATTGGTCGGAGGCAATCTACACCGATGGTATATTTACAGAAAGGAAGAAATGAGTAATATGCCAAGTGAAAATAAGTATGTAAAACAAAAAGCAAAGTAAAATGAAATGTTGCATCACACACATTCTCTAGCTCATAAATACAGATGCTGGAATCACAGAAGGCTGCTGGTCTGAGTCATTTTGCAGTCTCTTGGGAGAGAAAATTGATGTACAAAACATTGAGGTTTCACACAGAAACTTATAAATAAGTTAAAATAAGTCCTTATAAATAAGGACTTCGAAGAAAGGTGTAAACAATTTACAAAAACCACAGATGCAGAGTATAAGTGGAAAGTGTGATTTTTACAAGACAGAACTCTGCTCCAAGAATTTTCCAGAAGCATATGACTATAGCATACAAGCAGCTCTTCTGGGAACTTCTCTCCAATGCAGCTGCTGATGACTGCACCTCCAGAAGGTGGCATTTTTGGTAGGCACTACTTAGTACTGTCAAGGATGGTTCCTGACAATGTTTTGATCCACCCAAGAGCACACACACATCCATAAAGGTCAGCAACAATGCTCTGCTGTAGGCAAAAGAGAAAGGGGGTCAGCAGCTCCCTGTTCACATTGTATCAACTTGTCAAATAAAAATTTCTTAGCCACTGATTTCTTCCTTGGCTGTCATTTGTGGCAACTTACCATGACAATTTTACGTAAGCAAAACCAAGTAAAATATGTCTAATGCTCCTTCCACAGCTTGCAGCCCACTGCGTAACCCATCCATTTTCTCCTCCTTTTGCAAATCCTCAGAGCAAAAGGAAAAGAGAATACAATTTATTGAAGCAGGTCCAGAAGCCCCCAGATGGCGGGCGATTGCAACAGTCATAAGAAAGAAATAAGACAGCTAAGTAAAAATAAAGCTTACACAGCTATTGCTAAACTTACCAAATAACCCTCCCTCCCAGGCTTGAACCAAAAAAGGAAGAACTATTCAGCAGCAAGCCAAATGAAATGAAAACCCTAAAGACAAACTCAAAGCAAGGTCCTTCTTCACATACGATACAGTCTTAATGTATATTCACAGGGGGAGCCGGGCAACGTGAACTCAGTGTATTCTGAATTTCAGGATCTTTCCAGAAATGCAAGTGATCTGTTAAGACAGAGTAGAGGCTCAGATGTGCTCTACATCTCATCTAGAATAATGATAAAGAAAGAAATGCTGAATATCTCAAGCAAGGCCAGATCTTCAGCTTAACACAGCAACTTTGCTCCTACAGAGCCAGTAGCTTCTAATGTCCCCATCTGGAGAAGGAAAAATGTCAGGGGGAGGGAAGAGGCTCCCAGGTAGGGTCACCAAGTGATGCTTTTTTTATTGGGATGTAGATTAGTTCATGTTGGCAGGGACCTTAGAAGGTCATGTAGTCCAGCACGCCGCTCAAAGCAGGGTCAGTTATCAAAGCTACATATGCTGCTCTTCCAGCTCCTACTCCTTCTCCTAGACAGGAAAAAACTCCAACAGCCGAAACCCTCTTTCTCAGCCCACAGCAGGGAGAGAGATGCTGAGGCACCCTCTAATCAGGGTGCTTTGCTGTCAGCCAGGGAGTGTCTCCTCCCTGTTCTGGCACCTCAGGAAAATCCCTTTTCCCAACTGGGACAGATCCAGTCAAGCTTCCAGTCGCTGGCACCTCTGAACAGAGACAAAGGAGCTACCTGGATTTGGGATCTCCACACATGCTCCCACAAGGTAGCCTCTGGCTCAAGGACCAAGCACTGACCAAAAGCATTTGATGTTTTACAAGGCAGTGTGGAAACAGTTTCAATATTTTAGATTCTCTAAACATGCCCCAGAAAATTCACTCCTTAATTGTCTTTAAAAAGAAGGACAGGATTCACCACTGGAGGTATAAACATGTCTGTACTTCTGTAACAGCAGGTAGACATTGGAATAGTATATCCTAAAATGCAAACTTTTCATTTCCCATTCCTTTCGATAGAAAGGCACAGGGGTTTTACAGCGTAGCATGAAAGATAAACAAATGCTGACTTCTCTAATCTTCAGAGGAAAGGCAATTTCCCTTTCTCAGTGTTTGCTAAACCCCTTTGTTCAAGCAAACATAAAAAAAGACTTCTCAAAGAAAATTTCACTCCCTTCTCCCCCCAGCCTGTATCTTCCACCCTGTATTTACAGCACAGAAACATATCATGCAAGATAAATGAAAGGAGTTACTACTATTAGGCATGGATCTGTATTTTGAGTTGTGGTTGTGGCAGCATAATACGTGATTGCCTAGACAGTTCAAAGCATTAGCCACGCTGCATACAGTGACTGTTGCGATAATGATACACTGAAGAAGACATGAGATTAACGTTACACATTTCTGCTGCTAGATTCCCCAGATCAGTGCTTTTACCCTTTGCAAATCAACCACCAGAGTGGTTCATACCATAGCATACTTGTGAAGCTAGGAGCTTTATAATCTTTTCAAATTAGTAATTTCGTCCCATCCCTCCCAACCCCCCAACAGAAAAAAATCAAATCTAAATAAATTCTGTTATCCCAACAGTCAGTCAGGATATTACCTGTTATGGGACAGGAATGGGAGGAGGTTCCAAGTCTCTGGAATTTGGTTGATTTTTTCTATTTCCCACACAAACCAAAGAAATTCTAAACCCTTCAGTGCCAATGAACTGGAAGTCTGAAATTCTGAAGTCTTCAAGGACAGAAAAGCTGTTTGGCTCCCAGTCCTATTCTGAAGATATGATATCAGGTTAGGACAGCAGCTAACTTGCATGGGTATTATTCAGAAGATCTTTCAGAGCTTTCACATATTCGTGCCACTGTTACCACTGAATAAGCACTATAAGTACTAACATAGCATATCTGAGCTTACATCTGCTCCTTATTCAGCCTATTATTGGCTTTAACTAAGTGAAAGGCAGAAATGAGATGTCACTTAAGATGGATTCTCCTACACTTATTCACCTGTAGCATTATCTAGGATTCACACATATTCAAAGCTAGAAGATATGTGCTTGCTTTAGTAGGTCTGACATCCTGATAAGAGATGTAACACTTAACACATTAGCCAGAATGTTATACTGTCCTGAGTTCAAGGCAATCAGGAGAAAATTCCTTCTGCAGATTTTGAAATCAGTTCAAAACAACTCATCCTAATACCTCTCATAATTATAATTTGAGAATGGTAAAACAACAAAAATAAAAACACAGCCAAATCTTAAGTACAGGATACAAAGGCAACCCATATAGGTCTTCTTTCCCTTGAACACTTCCTTACCTCCAAGTACAAATGCAAACAAACAGCTTTGTTTAACCACCATCATATATTTCTGCCTTTCTCCTATGTAGTATCTTGGTTTATACCATTCATTCTATTGATAATGATTTCACTATTTCCAAACATTCATTTCCTTATTCTCACATACCATCAAGAGCCAATCAACATTCAAAATACGGGTGAATCCAACACTTATAAATGCAAGTGATTCTCTGTGTTGTTTCATGTATTTCTAGCTCAGTTAACAAACACAGTTAACTCTTTCTCAGCCTGATGCTCACCTGCAAGTCAACAGCGATAAGCAGAGTATCAAAATAAACTAAACTTTGAAGGAGGTCATTTCTCTCATTCAGTAGCAAATTGTTACCAAAGATATGACATCATAGCAATTTGTTCACACTTCCTGCATTTATGTGGGGTAGCTGAAATCTCTGAATAACCAGAGCAGTGACTTATTTTTTAGAAAGTTTGAATCTGACATATTGACATGAAGGCTTAAAATTTGATGTTTCTTTCAGAGATGAGGATAGGCAGATAATATAAGCATCTTTTTTTGTTTGGGTTTGGTTTTTTTCAATCTAAATTCATGGTCCCTCCCCTTCTATTTACCTCCCATCATAAAACTCTGCTCCCTCCCATCTGCCCCAGATTTGAGTGGGAGGCCAGCTGATTCAAGACTAAGATACTTTTCCTAAAACACAGAACCAAATACAAGAAGTCCATGAAGGAGCAATATGTTGGTGTCTCACATTTTTTCATGTTAATGTATCAAACTAAGGGAGGATCAGATAAGGCTCTATCTCAAGTGTGGGTTCCAGTTTGGCTCCTACATGTGCATGCTCTCAGGTGTGGACAGTGTTTCCTGCACTCCAAGCCTGGAGAGGCAGACCAGCCCCAAAGATGCATATCAGTGGTGATACAAGCCTGCAGAAGAGACACAGGACTGACTGGTACAGGGGTTGTTTGTGGTCTCCTGTCTCTGAACAAGCAGCACTGATTCGTGGCCACCTAGCTCAGGGAATTAGCAGAGACAGCAGACACCTGCCTTTACAGACATAGCAGCTGCAGCTTCACAAGAAGTGAGGTTGCATAGTTATACCAAGTCAGATCAGAAGTCAGTCCAATTTCTCCATGCTTCTAACCAAGTTCTTTCCTATAGATGAATTATCCCTTTCTCTCCAGTGCTTTAGTGGAGTAACATGAGCTAATGAATACAGCAAGGATAATGCTCGGCATCTAGTTTATCACTGTTACCACACAAACTTCACACAAACAATGGGTGCAGTTCCCTGTACAGCTGTAGGTGGTTTGTGTCTAGAAGAAGCAGTTAAAACCAAAGCTGATCACTTGATTTGCTAATATTCCACCAAGGTGTCATTTATTATGGATACACTGTTTATGATGCAGGGCCTTGGCAAAAATGCAGAAGAGTTTGAAGAATGGCTTCAAAAACAAACATCACTTTATAGGATCCTTTAAAGCACTTGCTCCCAGTTCTCTTTAGGAAGCAGTGGTGACAGAATGATTTCTTTATGTCTATGTCTACTTTCACAGCTCTTAAATCATTTCTCCCCACTTCAAAGTGAAGAAATAAGTACAATCATGTGCTCCTCTCAGCAGGACTTTTCTGACTCCAGTTATGATGCTCTGGACTGCTCTAGGGCCAAGGGAGTGAGGAATAAACACAGGCTTATTTCCTTCCCTCTAACTACAAGCCTTCATGCTCCCTTTTCGCATGGGGCTGAAATGCCATAAAAACCTCACAGGTTCAGAGCATGTCCTCAATAAGGAAAATATCCCACAATCTGAACATCTTCTTTACCAGGTGAAGAGTAAAGGCAGAGCATGCAACACAGGAATCGAGGCCACCTGAGTGTGATAGGAGCAGATCTGCAGAGCACAGCAGCTGTGCTGAGGGCCCTGCATTTTGGGGAAGTTATTTCAGTCTAGCCGGAGCTCGATTTAAGTGGTCGAGGTGTCCATTAGCAGACAAATTTGGTGCACTCCTAGAGCATCTCTCCTGACTTAGTTTCATACTAAAGAAATCCACTTTGTGCACTCCAAGAACCACAGTGCAGTGAATGAGAGATTACCTTAAAAGCTTACCACTGACCTGAATTAAAACATCAGGGTAATACCTGCCTGACAAGCACAATTTCTTTTCTGTATCTAAGTACTGGTTTGACCTGATTTACAGCACTATGTAATACAATCCGAGCAGTTCCAGTTCCCTGATGTTAGTCACTATTCACTAATTAAAGAAATATTACATTTAGATAGCTGATGAAATGAGGTCGACAGGTAAGCAGGAAGAAAAGGATGGAATCAACTTACAAATTCAAGATCTTAGGGGACTTAAATTACTTTCATTAAAACACATTTTACTAAGAAAGAAAGAAAATCACCATTTGAAACAAGATTTCAAAGTCATAACCCTCTATTCTTTTTTAAACTTTATACTGGCTTTTAACTCAGTTTTTAAGGAATTAGTGCTTCAGTGACAGCTGTGATCAAAGCTTCTCTTTCTGCAGTCAGGAAATAAGGTTGCTACAGCTACCCTGATGACAGATGTGTTTCTAGCACTTCCACACTCCGTTCCAACCTACTGGCTGCAACTGATTTATAGCCTTTCTAGAATACCTTTAATATCTGTCTTTGAGTTTTGTTTAGTTATTTAGCATTCAAAATTTCATTTTATTTGTATGCATTAATAATCCCTATAGAGGTGCTTCTTAGCACCTTTCAGATGTGGTTTGCAAAGTAATTTACAGATGCTAAGTCTAATTACTGCCCATGAGGTTCTGCTCTGCCAGAACATACTACCTTCTCTGTTTAGTGATTGCACAAAGCAGTAATTCATTCAAGCTGATGCTGGATGAACCTGGAAGACACCAGTGAGGCCTTGACCCCAAAAAGACTCGTGCATACAAAGATGCACATGCTGCAAACAGATTATTGAAAACAGGGAAGAGAACGGTCCCAACCATTTCTTTGTGTCATTCCTGGCATAGGTTAGAACAATTCTATGAAGGTCTTAAGAACATGCAGTCTAATCATGGTAGCTGTGCAGCTGGAAAAATAAGGGAGCTTGAGAGTGACTGATCAACAGCCGCAGGACAGGCTAACGGGGTCAACATCAGCTGTCCGAGGACAAACAAAGGTCTGTACAAGGCATTGTGATGTTGGGGTGACGAAATACAGACTGGGAAGTGTACAACCGCAGCATATAAAGACATATAGCACGCACTGAACCCACAGTGCATGCAATATAAATAAAGCCTGCATGCACACTTTGCAAATAAATAAAATATTCAACCACTTAGCGAGATAAGAAATAGGTGGATGCATAAGAGGACTAGGCTGTATAAAGGGGAACTCTAGCTGGAACTGTTTTGGCGTTAAACTCTTTTCCATCCGCTTGATCCCAAGTCCCTAGGGTTATGTTTGCTCTCTATCACATGGACTTCAATAAAGGTTTGTTAAGCCAGTTTCAAGCCGAGCTGAGTGTCTGCACAAGTCTAAGCAAGACTGCTCCCCACTATTAGTCCTCGGACAAACAGCATCACCCAAGAGCGCCAGCAGCGACCAGCAGGACCAAGCAGCCCATGAGGGAGGCACCCTTGGAAGAACTGGCAATGCCAAGCACATGCATCCCTGGTAGGTGTGACAGTACAAGCAAGCATCAGTAAAGTCACAGGTAACTTAGTGTTTCCTTGGCTACCCAATAAATTCAAGCTTTAGAAGCAAAAATCAACCTGGAGTTAGAATATTTGCTCTAAGTATAAAAAATGGAAAGTTTCCATTAAGCTATATGTATAAATTTCCGTCCAATCTATATGTATTTTTAATAAATGACAACTGTGGCACTGACATAACTGAGTAGACACGTTTTTAGCTGCAGATGCTAAAAATAAGAACCTTCAAAATAAACAGTTCCTGTTTCCACTAACCACAAAGAAAGCATGAAAACATCTACAGAAGTCTTAACTATCAAAGGCACAGCTAGTGAACCAGATTTTGCTTGGGTATAGAAATAGGCAGTTATAAATCTATTTTAAATGTATATGTAATTTTAATAAGCAAAAAGAAAGCGATCCTGACAATAGTAGTGTTATTGGATTACATCCACTACACTCATTTACAACACAAATACATGCATTTTATAAACAGCAAGCAATTTGTTTTTGTGTTGAGATCTAAATTTGTCTATTGAAATTTATACTGGGGAGGTCATAGATGGAAAAACCCTGAGATACAGAGGAGTATTTATATAGTTGGTACAGCATCTAAAAAATCAGGAATTTTACCAGGTTTTGGTGGGTTGATTTTTTCTTTTTTCTTTTTTATTCCAAACAATGTTCAAATATTTCAACAAATATAAGGAAGACTCTGTCAAAAATACAGTAAAATGTATTATGATTGGAGCTTACAAATACTGTATAGACTAATAAACAAGGGTTACTGAGATGCCTGATTTTAATATAAGTGCTTAGATCACAAAAATGTCACTCTAAAATGGCAAAGTACAGAGCAAAATACTCAGCCTGCATGCATGGTTGTTCAGACAGCTGTAATTCTTCCCAAGGTACAGCCTGAGCTCAATTTATCACTCTCTTCAGTTTCAAGGTGTGCTAAAACAGGGATGCATGAGAAAGAAAAGGTCTCATTTTATAGAGCACAGCTAGGCTAGGGATCATCGCAGTCAAGGCATTAGCAGGGCAGCCTAATGGCCAGAGCTAGATACCAGGGGAATGGAGAGAGAACCAAGGTTAGACCAAAACAAAACCCAAGGTCCAAGAAGAAACTGAGAGGGAAAGCAGTGGTCTCAGTTGATTGCCAGCTGAGGAGTAGTTATAACACTTCCCAGAGGCCAGGTGCAGTGAGAAGCCTCAGGCCTGACAAAACCCTTTGTGTTTCCAGAGACTGTTAAGAAGCCACAGCTGGGAAATAGCTCCTGTCCACACCTGCATATCCTAGACATTCACCTCCACCCTGTTGCAAGAGACTGTCCTGAAGATGTCCTATTGATGCCACATACCACAGGGCTTATTAGAGAATAAGGATAAAACTCTGGCTAGCTCCAGCTTTCCGTCTCATTTCATATCAGCAGTTACGCTTGCTTCCTATTCATTATGTTGATCCTTTTGGTGGCAGAGCCAGAGATCCATCCTACTTCACCACTCATTTTCATGGGGAAGGCATGCATGTTCGTGTCTGTTAATTAATTTCCACCTCATCCAAAATCAACTAAATCAGACTCTCAGAATACGCCATGATAGTCAGCACAAGGTGCATGTCAAGTCACAGGGCTCTCTTTCTCATCTGGAATTACTACCCAAATGTAAATGCAGAACACAGACAACTTTATCATATAATTTCTGTTGCTTATCCACTTATCTAACACTTCATGAAATGAAAGCCAAAAAAATTAAAATCAAGGCACACTTTAACAGTAGACACTTTGTGCTGATTTCTTCCCATGAATGCATTTTTAACTGGATTTTCCCCTTAATTTAAAATGATACCTTGCAATCAGTTTAAGTTAAGCAGAGGAATGCTCAATGCTCACATACTGCCTATAGTCAGTTTAGCCTCCTTTATTGATACATCTTAGGTTATAGGCATTTTAACATTGTGTTGTCCAGCATGTAGCTTATAACTCATCAGACGGCTGGTTTTCGGACTAAGTGTGGGAAAACCACTTTAAGCTCTTCCACACACAGAAAACGTTGGACTGTCTCATTTGATAGCAATGTACTCTGAGGACATGGGAGGGTTAATGAGGCTAGGACTAGGGTACGGCTACATGAACAAATTGCTGCAGGGTAGAGGAGTGCAGCTCTACAGCACGTTAGCTGCTCCACAGCCAGCTCTTACCTTGCAGTATAACTCTTCTCCATCTTTCCCTGTAGTAACTTGTTCTCATAACCATAACCCTAGGAATACGCTGGCATGTTAGCAACAATGAATGCTTATGGAAAGGAGCAGATGTTAAAAATACTTTGAAAGGTTAAGAATCCCAGCATGCCTGAAAAGGGAAAAGAAATACACTGTTTAGCCTTTTAGTTAGCAAGATGAATGCTTGGTCTCCTCTGAAGCAACAGCTGTACCCCCAGCCTCATTACTGGTGCATGTGTGTGCTGCTGGAGAACCAAGGCTGCAGCTGGGAGACACTGGGGTAAGGAAGTGATGTAGTGACAGAAGGAAACAAATTGTTGGGATCTTGAGGCAATCCTTCACAGAGTGACAAGAGCAGGATCAGACCCTCTGAGATCCACCTCCAGATCTCAGCAGGAGATGTTAAAGGCAGATGGACAGTGCAAGAGGACGTCTGCTCTTAGAGCAGTATTTACTTCTTTGGGGAAAAGGTCGCAAATCACAGAAATATTCGTCAGGCTGGTCCTGGCCCACAAGCTATAGTCAAGATATGCCATGTAAAGTATACCTGCACATCTAGCTGCTGTCAGTAGCAAAACACTCCAAGCATAGCAAAGTACCAAGCACAAGAACTTGCCCTCAAGGAGAACAGAGCAAAGGTCTCTGAACAGGAACAAATGACAGATGAAGCCTTCTTTCCTGCCACGTTACCTCTGTACCTCAGCTTCCCTTGCCAGACCCACCTCTGGCACGGCTCGGTGAGGACCAGGGACGAGCTGAAATGGAGCTCTGGGCAGCAGGTACTTGCAGGGAGGCCCCTGGTCAGGGCAAGTAAGACCTGTTGGTGCACTTGGGCCTGGCCACACTGGCAATGGGTGAGCAAACATTTCCCTTACTGCCCTCCTGCAAGGAAGAGTTAAGCATCATCTCACTGAAGCACTGTGAGAAGCTAAAGTTTTTAAGATTTCTAAAACTTTTTCAAGAATGAGGGTGACATACAAGTGCCAATTAGCATAAATCCCACTCATCTAAATAAATGTTTTAATTAAAATAATTTTAAAAACCCTTCAAAATAATTTTTTCCTGAGGTCAATCAACATAACAGCTCTTCACCCTGACCCTACTGAGACTGGTATATTCTTTATGCTCTGTTTGCAGTCCCATTGACTTTAACACTACTACTGCTAGAAGAAATTACTCTGAAGGCAATGAAGCACTGTCGCTTTGCAGTGCTGTAAAAGAGATCAGGTGCATCTTCCTCATTGCACACTGAATAATAAAGCAAGCTCTGTGCAGTTAAGCAATCATCAGCAATATGGCAAAACTGATGCCCATCCCTCTGTGCTCATTCCAGCCTCTAAGCCAACTCCTTTGTTGTACCAGTTTCCCCTCCCATGTTATTTTTCACCTGGGCTGATCCCCAATGAGGATCACTGCACAGCTGTGCTACTGTCTGTGCTGAAATACGAAGAGGGACAAGGTCAAGTGGAAAGGTTAAGGGCTGCTTAATCCTCACTGGATGCTGAGGGAAAGCTCCCTGTAGCTGTGGCCTGGGTTGCTGTATTTCACATGCTGGCCTTGCTTTCTCATGCAACTGAAGTCTAAAATGTTCTGTTTTTAGAGAGGCTAAACAAAACAAAAGCCCACCTTTAACCATAGGTGTCCATTACAGACTTGATTTTGTAATGTCAATCAGTTAATTAAACTGGGTAGCTAAATTTTCTTAGGTAACATATTCTGCTGGTTTTACTATATTACTATACATGTATTTACATATTGTTACAGTGGGGCTTCTCAGGAGGTGTTACTGTGGTAGCAAATGGTAGCAGGGTAACTGGTCTTTACTTTCAAAAGAAAGAAAAAGAGCCTAACACAAAAATAATACTCTTTCCTTACACAGTAAGCTTCAGTAATGAAATTAGGACTTCTAACACAAAGCTATAAAGAGTGACAAATCTCTCTTGCAATTCTTAATTTGTGTTAACCCCTTGACTCTAGCAGGTCTGGAGCTCCTGACATTAAGTGCTAATGCATTTAGCATTAAACATACACGCTAAATGCATTAGAATTATATCATGCTAATGGAAGCATTCATGGCCTGTCAGATAGGTCGAGTATTTGCTTCACTTGGGTGTTTACTACGAGTGAGGCAGCGTTTCAGCATCAAAGCCTTGTCAGAAACTTCAGTGATCTTTATTTGGAGAAATTGCATGACACTATCCTGCATTTCATTGTTTTTTCTCCTATTCTTATCAGCTGAAGATTGGAGTTTGAAAGGTTACTCTAATTAACATCTTACCACTAGCTCATTGATATGTAATTTATGAAAAACAAAAACTTTTGTTTTGTTACATCTCTAAAGAGGTATCTTTTGGATTTAAAATACAAGGAGCTTACTGAATATTGAATACAACCTATCATCTTAAGCACAGTAAGAGAAGAGAGTCCTGTGGTGAATCTGCTCCTTTTTGTATTTGAGTTCAGAGGTTTAAAAGATGAATAGAAGCAGAAGAAATTAGTATCATTGAGTATTTGGTTGGTAAAATATTTCTCCTATAATATATTATGAAGTGCACTGTCAAGCAAAACCGTGGTAGACTTTTTAATATGCAGTGATATAAGCCTAAGTGTATTGCAGCATGCAACACATAAACCTCTAAGTATTTTTATTCCAATGAATAGATCTATATATTGTCACATATATCAGTATATCGAACAAACATCCTAAAATATTCAGGCTAATTAATTCCAGATCATATATAAACATGCATATACATACACAAACACACACATACCAGAGTAATGTATGTTTAGACCACTGCTCACAGACTGTACTGGAAATGACGCTGGACTGAAAAAGGGACAGGTTATCCATTATACGCACCAAGACTTCACGGCCGTTCGGGGGGGAGGTCGCTACCAAGCTCTGACTAACTGCCGCAGGTCTCCTCTACTGTTCGTTTATTTATCAGCATCACTATGCAAAAACATAATGCTCTAGAGAGTTTGTGTTTCCTTTTTAACTTGATGCAATTAGTCACCTAAATTGTTAAGAATTAAGCACAAATCATCCTGGTAGCCACAGAACACGTTGAATATTGTCCTCTGGATTTCAGGTTACAAGGGCAATAGAGATTTCATTCCAGAAGGAAGCTGACACCCAATTTAGAGTTGCCATACAGACAGATTCGGCAAATGTCTTGGGGAGCAAAATACACGGCACAGCAAACGTTCTGCCCATGACATATTATGATGTTTGCCCAGGGCAGCAGAATCTGAGAGCTGACAATGGATGGCATCTGGATTTTCAGAACAAACCCCCAAACATTTCTTGTTATTCACAGCTGACAAAGCATCACTAAGACATGCTGCTTTTGATTTCTACCTGTCAGGCTACATTCCAGCCCCTGTGATGCATCCACCTGGAAAACTCAGAGAGACAATTTTATGATGGGAGAAAGAAGACAGCAACTGAATCTTTGCAAATGAGAAAGCCCATGGACTAGTCCATGTTGTTTCCTCCCAACAGCTTTCCTCGTAAGCCATTCAACGGCAATGCCCTGAGTAACCTAACAACTCCTCACTTTCTTCTCTAAAATGCTCTGTTTATGGTGAAATGCATGTCCAGATTCAAATGCTCAATAATTCAGCATTAAAAGACTGTGACAAACTTGAAGAGAAAAACACAGAGCTGGACTTGCATGGTACCTCTCACTGCCTTTGCTTCCCCACCATCCCTCACCCCACAAGCCTGTGACACCTGAGGGAACTCCACAGAGAGCAAACAGCGCTGCAGCAAGTAGGAGCAGAGCAAGCAAGCATTAAGATATCTGGTGGGAGGACTCTACCCCACACCACTCAAAACCAGAGCAGTACAGGGGAGAGATGCTCTCCTTTCCTCAGACAAACCAGAGTATCAGGAGGAAAAATATGTCAGTCTTTCTTATATTCTTTAGCAGAAAAGTATATCTGCTGTGTGAAATCACCCTGTTTGTATGCTTTATCCCTGGCCCCACCCTAAATATATCTTTTTAGACAGACACTCACTGGGGCAGAGAGCATCTCGGATACAGTGCTTGGCACAACGGGGCTCCATTCTTGGTGGGCTCTTAAGAACAACCATAAACACGATCAGCAATAATAATCCCCACTTAAGTTACTGGAGGTATTTTTAGGCTAATGCCCAGCTTAAAAGCATAATTCATTCACAACAATGAATAGAGCCAGCAGAGCATCAGTAATAATCCTCTCACATTACAGTAAGCATACTGAGACGTTAGAATAGCACAGTGACGATAACTCCTCCTCATTACCAACTGTGAGCTGCAATCTGTGTGAGATATCTTTTTCAACATCAAAAAGCACACAGTTCAGTGCATGCAGGGGTAAAAGATGGAGACGGATGCCTTACACTACTGAATTTAAAACTAGGACATTTACTATAAGCAAAGAAAGCCAGCCTTTGGAAATGGATGGTTAAAAAAAAAAGGAAAGAAAGAAAGAAAATCACCTGCTAGTTTCATACCATGGGAAAGAGTAACTCTGCAAACTCCATGAGTCAGCATATCATCAAGTAATCTGAATATAAAAGCAGGAGCTCTGCAAAGAAGTGCGAATGCTTCAGTAATAATCCCCCTTCACACTCCCTCATCACTATTTTCCCTTTCATTAGCAGGCATAGTGTTTCCCATTAGCTTATTGCTTCTATACCTGCTTTAGTTTCCACCAGGAATTTCCACTGACTGCCTATCAAGCAGCTCCTCTATTACCCAGTTTCATGGCCTTAGCTTCATTTCTGCAAGTCAACTGCATTAGTAAATACTGGGTGTGCAGGAAAAGGAGGCTCCATGTTTAAAGAACCAACTAAGACTCACTCCAAATAGTCATGCCATAACTGTAACATGCAACACGCCTGCGTCTCCTCCTAAGGCACCTCCC
Organism: Platalea leucorodia; assembly: GCF_965183815.1. NCBI lineage: Eukaryota > Metazoa > Chordata > Aves > Pelecaniformes > Threskiornithidae > Platalea > Platalea leucorodia. The sequence continues at coordinate 25,285,409 of NC_138827.1, read as the reverse complement.
CAGGCTACACACCACACTTCTGCTCTGGTGCTTACCTCAAAATGACTTTGCGCTATAAGTGCAAGCAGATGATTCACATGTTCTGGAGAAATATAAAATGCTAATAGAAACAAAGCAGCTGGAGAAGACTGGTTTTTTCTCCCAGTCACAGGTGCTTCCTACCTGCTCCCTTTCAAAATTCTATTTCTAAATAATTCATATTTTTCATGATAGACTCTTCACCCAGCCAGAAAACCCAGCAATGTATAGACTAATGGCTAAATTCAGCCACAAGTAAGTGGGTTTCAATAATGGCGTGGCACAGTGAGATAAGTTACATCTGACGATGAGGTCCGAGGAGTGGGACATGCTAATAGAGCACTAGGTAACCACGGGAAACACCCTGCACCCAAAGTAGCCCATGGCTGTACAAGAAGAGCGGAAGAAGATAAAACAAATTGACCTCCCTGTTTGTAAGGCCTAGAAATTTACACTGCACTATTCCACCACACACGGTAGCAGTTCCTAATTTTTTCAAAATGAGCTTCATCTCCATTAATTTCTCTTCTTCCCCACTTCCCCTGGGACTCAAAAGGAGGACAGAAGTAGGAGGTCATTAGAAACTGCAGAGCTCTGAGGATGCTGTGAGGGAAGGGACCAGGAAGGATAATGGGATGCAGATCTGGTCACCAGCCTGGCAAATGAGGTGGCAACTCCAGCAGCACTCAGACACACAGCTGAAAATGCCCTGCAGCACTGAGAAATTCTGCAGACACTATGGAGAAAAGGCAGGAGGGATATCCAGCTATAGTAGTATGCTTTGCCTCTTTTCCAGGGGGAGGAGGGAGCCTGTGCCCAACCTTTACAAACTCTTGTCCCACAAGTGAGGCAAATCCCAGCAATCGAGAATACCTGATTTATAACAATTCTAGGCAAGAAACATTTGTCCCAGGAAGAAATTAGAAAAAAATGCAAACAGAACTGCTGCTCTGCATAAGAGAGCATTGTGGTTTTCCATGGCAGGCCACCCATGCTATAGAATAATTGGGAAAATCTTGTTAATTGATTTGTATCATTTAATTAGGTCGATTTTCATATTGGATCAAACTACTGAATCTGGGACTTCTGTTAATGGCATCTTCTTGGATATGACACATAAATGAGTATCGTCCTGTCTGCAAAAGCAGCAACAATAGACAACACAGCCAGCACTGTCACAAAATCAAACATCTTTTAAGAGTAATGAATAGCTTTTGAAAAATGTCATGTAAGCTAGTAACTGATTAAACTTCATGATGAAAAGGAGCATGGGCTGCTTTGGCTAATCACTGTTCACTCTCTCTGTCCAAACCCCAGTCCTTCTTTGGGCCAATGAAGATATATCTGAACGTATACCTGAAATTAAAGTGATCTAATGCATACCAGTAATTGCTTCCCCTCACTTTCAGCAAGAAGTTATAGATTAACTTGTTAATTCAAAATGTAGCACATTGAACAGTCTTCTTTCTGCAAGGATGGTTTCAGAAAGCTCAGAAATAAACTAGGACAGCACTTGTTATTAAATCTTTAAGGTTTTCTAAAGTAAACAAGAATCTGTGCAGGTGCTCCATGACTTTCTGTTTTAACTTCCTAAAGGCTGTGGACTGAATTTGGTGAGGTCAGTTCAACAATACATACATTCTCAGCTGTTTTATTCTCAAAGAGCAAAGAGATATGCATCAGGAAGGGAAACTTTACAAAACTATGTGAATTCACAGACACAAAATAAAAAGCAAACGCAAAAAGATAACAGACTGAGATGCTATCAGAACTTAATCCTGGATTCTATGTGTCTGCATTCCTCCCTCAATACATTACAGACTACTATTACGATTTTATTTCTTCTAGACCTAAGAAATGTAATGGGAAGAAGGTCATTTAGATCCCCGCACTTGGAGGTTCCTGCAGAGGTGTCTCATAGAATAAGGAACATCCCTATGTGAAAAAGTTATTTGTTAAGTGGAGAAGAAACATAATTCTAGACCATCATTCCCATAGGCAACAACTTGAGTCCATACCACTGTCTGTAACTCATTTGTGCTGTCATACAGAAACCAAACACCTCAGTAGACCACACACTCCTATCTGTTGAAGGTAGTTTTCAGGGTAGAGCTGAAGTGAAGAAGCTTTCCTCACACGTTGCTGCAGTTTATCATTCCCATTCATCAACTCTTTAGGGAGGGATCCAGCCACCTCTAAGTTATGCTTATAATTTGCTGGGATGTATAGTTTAAAGAGCAGAACAGAAAGAATTTCTTTTTGCTAATAAACCAAAGTGATCTGATGACTTAAGGCATGTCAGTAACATAAGAATTAACAAACCCCAAAATTTCAAACTGCCTAACAACTGCTCTCCTCTCCACTACTCAGGGAATTTATCCCTCAGCCTGCACACCTATGCTGAGAATTCTCTAGGCAGAAATTTAGCTCGTTTCTGTCCTTTGTGTTGGAAAAAGCAAGCAGGAAGAAACAGCCTGTAGTTTTTCCATGCATAATCAAAAAAATAAGAAGAGCACTGGCATTTTCTGGTTTTGTGTCTAAACTTGCAACATTTGTATATACCAGATAGGACTGAAATCAGCATTTAAAAAAGAAAATGAAAAAGATTAAATGTAGGGCTCTCACTGGGTTACTTGCTGTCTGCTATTTGTGAAGGAAAGAAGAGGGTTATCTGACTGCTGGTACCACTGTAAAATTAATCCAGACATAATGTAGTCAGGCTTTTGTTGTTCAATTAAGAGCCTATTTTACATTTAAAGAATACTCACTGTTTCCTCTACAAATTTGTCCTTTCTCAGAGCATATAACATTTTTAAGGCATAAAACAGGGTGCAGAAAGATGGTATGCAAAGTTATTTTTTCATAAGTGATTCAAAGGAACAAAATCATCTTCTTTTTCTCCTCTGATCTTCATGTTTCAAGTAAAAACACATCAAAGAATGTCACTCCAAGCTCTTTCTTTCTCCTTCTCTGATCACCTCTTCTTCTGCCCCTAAATACAAGGTCCAGAAGTCCCTGCTAAATCTTGGTTTCTTGATTATCTTCTTGGTTTCATGTTTATCATTTACAATCATCATGATGTAGTAGAGTAACAAGTGCAGCTTCAGTCAATATCAAAGGTCCACCATGCTTGCACTGAGCAAGCATGAGTTTTGAGTCTAATCTAAATAACCAGGTGGACAATGAATAGCAGAAAACATTTGTGGTAGAAATAACCAAGACCCAGACTTGTGTTTTCCCCCAGTGTTCCTGTGCCCTTCGGTGCCTCTCTAAGCCAGCATTCCTCCTCCTCTTCCACTCGTGCAGTCCTGGCGCTGCCTTTGCTGTTTCACAAGGGTAGGAGGCTGAGCAAGTGAAGCATAAATGACCACAGGCAGAATCAACCAGCACACAACATCCACCCATCTGCGCGTGCCAGTAGCCCACTGCTGTTAGGATTGAATTTTTATCTCAGTTCTAGAAAAAAAATCAGTGGAACTGCCCCAGATTTGTCTTGATTTGGTTGGAATAATAACCCAGCACTTTCCTGTGACCCCCCTCTGTTTCTATTCACCTTCTCATTGAATTTATATCCACACAATGGATATTTAAGCCTAGCACCAGTCACCACGTTCTTTCCACCAGAGACACAGAGAACAGATGATTTTCTTTCTCTGTGCACCAGTAACTTATCATGGCCCTCGTAAATTTAAAACTACTCTTTTGAAAATAGCATCGTCAGTTCCTTGGGTCTCCACAGCTTTAGGGTGCATGGCTGTATCCAGTGGTCTCCACAACAGGGCACATCTGCATGATTTTAGGAAGCATCAGCGTTATCTCTGAAGCTTTTGAGACTACCTCTAACATCTCAGGCTTTAGCAACACGATCAGCAAATTTTGGAATTCTGTTCAGAATTTAGAAAGCAAAACCTGATCAAATCCAAGTCAGATGTTGCCAAAATAATTGTCCCAGTGGAGACATTAAGAACATTGCCTCTATATCCCTTCAGTTAAGAAGAAGATTCAAGCATAACTGTCTATTACATCTTGTACTCTCTGAGCTGGGTGGTTTAGAGCTATACCGATTTTTGGCTGGGTTTTTCTTCCACAAAGATTCAAATGCTTATTTAGAGCAAAACTAAATTAAAGTTAATAGAAAGATAGTGTTTAGTTAAAGACAGTGGTAGTTAAACAGTGTTTAATTAACCTGCTGAATTGGAACCCATGGGACGTTGAGAGCAGAGCACAGTACTTAGAAAAGCTCAGCGAGATGTTTAGTATCAGCTTCGTATACAAATACATGAGCTAGAACAGCATTACAATAGTGACTGATTAGTATTTATATTTTAGGGGCAGAAGGCAAACACTAGCTGGAAGCAATCTCATCTCTGTAGTTTTAAACTGTTAAATGCATCATCAAGGATTTCTGCCTTTCTCTCCAGCATTAGCCAGTGATGGAGACTAAATGGATCATTGATCTGTTTCAATATTGAAAATTGGCCCAGGATATGAAGACTGCCCTTTTGCTGAGGGAAACATCTCATCACCTTATCTGCACAAGAACATAAGTGAATTTCAAGCCCTGCTTGGTAACCACATACACTGAGACAAAACTTAATTTTCCACCCCCCTTTTTCATATATCTTGATTTTCTCCCCCATTTGTCTCTGGAAATTTCTGAATTCATCTCTTCAGCTTTATGAATCAGACCTTAGAGGGCAAGAAGATGAAACCTTGATGATCTAAATTAACCCCTTTGATATTGCAGCTGCTGCTAGAAAGTAGAGCAGACCTTATCTCTAGAGTTGCCAGTCGTTTTGTGATATTTGCCTAGAATTAAAAAAAAAGACTGTCAATAACAGTAGAATCCAATTAAAAATTCATTTATAAATTCATTGCAAACAGGAAGATGACAGGGAAATGGTTAAGCAGATCAGTGTTGGCCGCACGAACTGGAACATTCTTAGAATGTCTCCATGAATATCTAAAAATGAACATTTTCTCTGCATCTTCTCCCTGAAATATGTCCTGAGGGTTTCTAATTGATTGATAAGCCAGTGCCAGCTTTCCTCCCAAATAGGCAAGATCACTTACCTCAAAATTTAGGAAGTGTAAAATCATTATCTACACCGTTTAAGAATGTGCTTTTCTTTCCCTGCTTTTACACCTTACTCCTCCTGTCCTCACCCCTTGCTCTTTTGCAGGGTAACAGCAATCAGGTATCCAGAAAAACTGTTCTAAACCCTTTCCTTTGTTTTGTGCATCCCCTTCTCCCCTCCATGGTTTAGCATTCTGCACTTGGAGCAGAATTCTCCCCTAGCTACAAATTCTAATATGCCCTGATCTTTCCATTTCTAAATCTGATCCCAACTGGAAACAAAAGCAATTTTATGAATAATATGAAAGCCTGAGGTTTGGTATGGAAAAGCTGAAATGGGCAAGGGGAAGATGCGATCTTTCTGTGATACAAATAATGTTTTGCATTAAATGTGTAACCAAAAATAAAGCTCCCTGAGGTATATTTGCTAGTTCAGACAAGAAGAAACATCTTTAGCATATAAACACAAAGTGTAGATTGAAATATTTCTCTGTGTGAAAATAGCCAAGGATATAATTAGCATGGTTCTTGGGCTCAATTGTATTTTTCTAAATAGTTCAACTTTCTGCTGTTTGCATTGAAAATATTGGCATATTGGGGTATTTGCACAAAGGTAGCACTGTGTACAATCAATCAACCATAAAATGTAACTGGGAGAAATCTTAAGCCTTTTAAATGCCTTAAACATACAAATATAAGAAAGTTATGGTAAAAATGGAAAATCAAGGCCCATTCTCCTCTCATTCAGTTTGCATCTAATAATGCAGATGTCCAGAACTAGCATGAGATTTCAGTAATATGTGGACTGAGATTCACAAAATGTGCAATGCACATTAAGCCTAAGCTCATATTTTTAGCCCTTTGCTAGATATCCTGGACTTTTAAAGTAAAAGTCAACAATTTCATGTAATTAAATTTTAATAGAGAGAATTCATTGACTGATTTAGGGGAAGGGCAGGTTTAATAAATAAATAAATATGATTTCGTGTTTATCTTACTATAAGGCCAAGGTTACTAGATTTGATGATGACAGATGAATCATGTGAAGTTACATGACTCGCTGGACCGAAGCACAAAAGAGAACAAGGTGGCTGTACTGTCATGTCTACTCTGTTTGATTCTGTAGGCAACTGAATTTCACAGACAAGGCTGGGAGAAAGCTAATAGGACTTCCAGCACCTCTCAGATGAGTCAGTCAGGACCTTTGGAATCTCAGTCTATAACTGCATTTCTCAGGGCTGGAGAATCCATGTAGCCTGTTACCTACAGATCTTGGACATCTACCAAAGCAATGAGCCCATACTGCTGTGTTTTCCTCAGAGGCAATCTGGTTCTATGAGATCTGAGAGAACTTAATGGTCAGTCAGATTTCGCTGAAATTAGTTGAGGGCTTCAAAAGTTTTCAAAGAAAGACCAATAGATCATGCATACAGATAGAGAGATCCAACATGCCCCATTTTCTTGTAACACTAGACTAAAAATTAAAGTCTCTAGGCTTGCTGATCACAGTCAGCCCTAGACCAGTCAGATCTAGGAAGGAAGTATAACCCAGAAAAACAGTCTACAAAAAAAGCCAAAAAAACAGCTCGGAAGTATGACTTGTCACAGTCAACTCATTCAGAGTTTCACCCAGAGAGCCAGAGCCGATCATTTAAGTTCCAACACTTTTGAGTGTTTAATTCTTCAAATAATGAAGAAAGGTGTGAATCACGGTTCTGTGCAATTTAGTCTGAGTCAGTCTGGTGCAAGAATAGCCTGTCAGTCCAAAAGGACAAACACCCAAAATGGTTTCTGACAGCCCCACACTCACATCCATCAAGGCCAAGTAGCAGGAGGAGACCAGTGAGTCTCCAGCACAGCAATTAATCTTATTTTGACTTCTGTGAGCAGCTGAGCAGTAACTCACCTGGGCAAAGGTTATCTGGGGACATGAAATTTTGCTGATTGACTTGGGGATCTTATAGGGAACTGTATGCACATGCTCACCTTCAATTTTGCAGCTTTATTTTTTTTCTAAACAAAGTTACTGATGGTACACATAAGTGAGGCTGCAGTACTGTCTCATATATTTATATTAGATAGGTGCAATGTTCAGCCCGTCGATGCATTATGGTAAGAAAGAGGCTTTTATATTAACCACGTTACTTATAAAATATCAGTGTTGTCAAAGACAGCATATAGATCACGAAGGACATGAATATTATTAAAACTATTTTTTAAAGAAAACTAGAGTGTGGGTAGTGGTATCTAAATTAAAATGATTGCTGCTAGGTAAATATGTAGAAGAGACTTCTATCAGTTTTGCCGTAAGAGAGACAGCTATTACAGAACTGATGGAATTTCTTACACCATTTCTAGCTGCCTGGTGCTGGCTGCTGCCAGGGAGAGGATTCTGGGTGAGAATGAGCACTGAGCTGAGCAAGTACTGACAGTTCCTGTACTCCTGCACTCAGACTTCGGCGTTTAAAAAAAAAATTCTCTTTAAACCACTTGGTTTTCTTTGATGCATACTCCCCACTCAAAATACCTGTCTTATCATCTGTCTCACACCAAAGGATATCCTGCCATTTCCTCATTAAAATAAAGTAGAAATGTGAACGAGTAAATTCAATTAATATATACTCATCCCATTTGTTCAACAAGGCCCCTAGATTCTGACATTATATCAATTTAATTCAGCTATGGGTCAGATGCATGGGACTCAGATGTGTATCTTTATTTTAATTCAGATGTAGTGAGCATCCTTTGCTGAAAGAAACTCCTTTTGCAACATGTCAGCAGGAGACAATGTATTCAGCTCCATAATTATGTACTCGGTACAATCACATAGCATTATATACAAAATCACCACACTGCTGAAAAAAAAGCCTGAAATGCTAATTAGTTCACAAATTAACATTGATTTGATTTAATGTTGAATAAGGGTTTGCAGCTTATACTTATGATAGAACTTCACTTTCAGGCATGCTCAGACACTTACGTTTTAAATAATACTGTGCAGCCTGTACCAGGTGCACAGTGGGTTCATTATCTATGTATAAAGAGGTATGACTTACTCAAAATAAAATCAAGCACAGAGACTCTAGCACAATGTCATCCAGCAATACAATACCCTTTGGGACTGAGCTACCAAGTAAAAGCACAGCGTAACAATCACCTGTCTTTGTGCTGCATCATCCTGGGGAAAAGTGAGCAGATCGTATTACCAGTATAGTGCCCTTTCCTGTCACTGATGTCAATACTGACAGGCGAAAATCAAAATAATAATGCATATTCTAATAACATTTTGCACTCCTAAGGCATCTTCATGGAAATAACTCAGCTTTCAAAGAGCACCAATGATTTCAGTCCCAAACCACTCCCATGTAGGCAGGGAAATAATGCCCTCCCCATTCTGTCCTTATTCTGTTCATTCAAGGGGTGTTTTGACATTGACTGAAACACAGTGATGGCTTCACCCAGGGAAAATGAAGCAGAGGGGAGTTCAAAGGAAAATTTTTAAAAAGGGAGCTGTTCGAGCTGGGACAGAGAATATGAACGTTAACACTGGCTGCTCCAGCATCTGAACAGAGGCAATGCTGATGATCTCAGCTCCTGCTGCTGGAGTTCTGAATCCGGCCATGCACACAGGTCACCTCAATTCAGAACGGGGCTGTGAGCGGAGTTAATGGGGCTGGCAGCTGCCAGTCCTTCAGTCCTGCTAGTACCAAATGCAAGAGTGCCCCTTTGGATCCAGTGCTCACAAGCACTGAAAGAGAAGTCAAGCAGGCTGTGCGCAGTTCATTAAGTGGGTGACCACCGTTTAACAAGAAGAACGAACTCTGATCCAGGAAGGGGTAAGACATCAGAAGTGCCACTTTCTGTCCATGGGGAAGGAAGGTCCCTCCATGTGCTAGTTACTGCAATTGCTCTGGCTACTTACAAGGAAAATATTGCAGAAGAACAAGCTGCAGTTAAGGAGAAACTCCCTTATACTTTGGACATGCCTATGCTGCCAAAGGGAGCAAGAAGCTGCTTTCTTAAAGGTGGTGGCCTGGGGAGGCCAAGACAATTGGGATGTGGAGATAAGAGTGAAAACAGACCAGTCAATTGAACGGTTCACTCTGGTGAAGGCTGTGGCAGGAGTAAAAGATGCTGTGGCTAAAGGGGAAGCAGAAGACGGAGACTGACGGGCAGAGCTGGGCAAAGCAGCATCAACTTGTTTGAAAAGTTCCAACTTCCAATACAACTGGCGTTAGAGAAAATACTCCTTTAGGACACTTTGGTAGGGGAGTGAGAAACTGATGTTTTTATCTTGTAGACCAGAGAATGGGCATAGCTGTAGAGGAGGAAATGAATCTAACTCAAATGATCAGTTCCTAAGATTTCAAGAGCTCCTTATCATTTCCTCTGCAGGCTTTTGTTAGTATTTGCATTATCTTGTTTTGTGCAGCTTATAAGCGTGAACACCTATAAGCTTATCCCAGTCAGGTCCATTTCCAAAGCTATGACAGCAACCAAAACAGACTGCAGACAGAAGTTTTGACAAGCACCAGGGAATGGGGAACTAGAACAGGTCCATGTCCCAAAGGAATGAGCCACAGGGTAAGCAATACACTAAGCACATGGCAGCGAAGGCACACTGCCTTCCGTTCTCAGCACTACAGAGAAGACCCACAGATCCCAGAGGATCAGTAGCAAGCTTTCTAACAACTGTTGTCTTCACCCAAGCCTTAGGGGCCCTGCTCTCCTGAAGGACTGAAAGTTTTTAGTCTGCATGGCTTGAGAAGACTCATACATTCTGTAGTCTGGGCACAGAGAACAAGTATCACCCACTGACCAGCAAGCTGCATCCCTCTCTCTATTTCTTATCCATTGTAGGTTCTCCCTCCACAACACAAGCAGCCCAGTGGAAAAGACAAGATTGTGCCGACAAGTAAAAGAAAGCAAATATCAGATTTATAAGGATATATAATGAAATTATTTGGCTTACACCTGAAAATATATCTAAACACAAAGATTGTGGTTTTAAATCCTACTTGAAAACATGCTTCTTTATTTCTTTATGCTAACTTGACACTTATTAAGAAAACATGGACTGGGTATAAAACTATATTCAGTACAACAGAGCAAATGTTAAAATCAGGACAAAAGAATCCAGGGATAAATTTATATTTGCTGGGATGAAAATCTAGATGCAAGTCTTATATTTTTGCTATTCACAGTTGAGGATTAATTTTATTAAATAATTTCGCAGTTTTCTGGTTCACTGAGTGCATATTTTCTGATAACTCCCCAAGAAGGGAAGTATTTTGTATCTAGCAACTTACACCAATATATTGCTTCATTCAAGCAGCACTTGACCTGCAATACTCTTATTCTGTTATAGTTCATTTTTTTCAGCCTGTTTGATTCGATCTTTTCTGCATTTGCTTGACCTAGTTCACATATACCATACTGCACATAATGTAATTGTTGAGTGTCACAAATGAATACTTACAAGAGACAACCCCCAAAAATACATAAAAGAGGGGAAGTCATTATTAAAAAGGTTAATCTTCTCAACTGCTGCTATCAGTTTGCATAGATAAACTCAGGATCTCTTTTTGTTTCTTTTATGCAAAATGTCAGCTTCTGTAGACTGTTGCCCTCTATGCCCCACACTAAACATGTTACAATTGCATTATCATAAAGCATTATGTAAAATAAAGTGAGATTAACTTTCAATTATTTGGGTCAAAATTTATTCCAAATTGAAACTCATTCCCCTGCAGTGAATCAGGTCAAAGAATAAAAGCTCTCAAAAGCAGGATTTAAGACCTTGCGCTAACCCACAGACAGTGTCTTCACAATTTGTGGCCAGCACCCATGGCTTAGAGATGGTTCAGCCTATGTGAGGCTGGCTGCCACCATAACCTCTTACCCTGAGCTAATTTCATATACCCCTCCCATTTTCAATAAAAAGCATCTCCATACCAATGGCAGGAACTGGAAGGCATCTGATTTTTTCATTTGCTAAGCACTAAATATAATTGCTAATGCAGTAGTAGCTGTTGCATTAATAAACCAAATCAACTGACTAGAGAAACCTCTTCACTCTCTTCTCTTCTAACCTTACTGCAATGAGTCATTCCTTTAAGAGTGATCTACAGTTGTATTTTCTGCCAATAGACTCAGGACTTCAAGAGCTGTCGTTTACTGGATGGTCACTGGAGATTTAGAAGTGAAGTAACCTTGGCACTGATTGTATATGTGCAGCACATGGCTAGACTTACATCCAACAAAACAATATACTTACCAACCACTGAGAATGATTTTCAATACAGAATAACAAATTTGACATCGAAATACATGTGCATCTGGCATAGAGCAAACACGCATGATCCCAGTCACTTTAACTGGCATGGAAAAACAGCAGTCTCTGAATCACCGCCCCAGCACCAAGCTCTCCTCGAGATAAAGGAGGAACAATCAGCTGGCAGCAGCATATGCCAGAGTTATCTATTGAAGCAGCCATTAGAAGGGGAATGTGCTGTATTCTCTGAACTGCATTGTCAGTCCAGCTTAGGACCAAATTCTGCTCAGCAGCTCTCAGTAAAGGCAGTGGGAGCTGTACAAAGGCAGCTCACAAAATAATTCACCCACTGGAAACTACCTCCCTTTGCCTCCACTGCAGAGAAAATAACTGCCACTCAGCACATAGCTAATAATAAAGGTGGGGTGAGGGAAAGGTTGCATTTTTTTTCTGGCAGATGCTTAACTGAACTCAGATGTCCTCAGACAAGTGCTACAGCTTTTCTGGAGTGCCAGTTACCACAAACTGGGAAGTGTGAAGAGGAAACAGGCATTTTAATGTGCTTGGCCTTTCTGTCCTCCAGTAGAGAAAAGCCCTGACACGTACTGTCCTCTGGTTTGAATTTAACTTGTGATCCTGGAATAAGGGCAATACATTAGCAATGCTGTTCGAATTACTGGTGGACAGTAATCTGTATTAGTGCACTCTGCTTACAAGGAAGAGCAGCAGCACATCTCTGTGCTAGCAGGAAGACAGACCAGCCTTTAATTCCTGCAGAAGAGGCTCTTCTCAAGGCAGAAAGAGGTCAATCACGGGTCAGAGCACCAAAGAGTTTGTATTCACACAGCTGTAACTCTCAGGGGCACTAGGTGCCTTAACCTTCACAGGTGCGTTTCTCAGTTAGTCAGTAGCTACACGGTAAACACAATTTTAAAGAAGTAAGACTTAAAGGAGTCCAGTATTTGTGTAAAGAGCTTGGTTCTGTCAGTGTGCCTGCATCGCCCTTCTGTCCTCCAACTGGCATTCCACATACAAAGCCCCAAGAAACACTTCTTGAACTGAAGAATTAATAAGATTGCTGGCATTTTTAAATGTCAGTCAGTTTTTACACAAGCTCTCTGCCTGTGGAAAAATGGGAGAGTCACAATCCATAATTGTCCAGCAGGAGTGTCTCTTTTTAATGAAAATGTTGAGGATTCATTTAGAGGATCCTCTGGAACAGACATCTCTTGCACTGCTGTCTGGGGGTTGCCCCCAGAGCTCCTCTCCAGCATCAGCAGGGATGTCAGCTGAGACAGATGATAAGATTAAATGCTATCCTCCTCCCAGGGTAGGCATCAGCACCCCCATTTCCCTGGGGAGACTCAGCAATGAGAGTGCAAGGCTCTCCAGGGCTAAGGAAACAAGGAGGTCAGTGGCTTCTCCCTGACAGACACCTGCTTTGGAGACAGCACTACATGTACACACTGCTACCCCTTGTTCCAGTGCTGGGCAGGGCAGGTGCTGAGAGGACAAGGCGGAGGCAGGGGGATGCGGAAGCAAAAGTGCTTTTACTACTTAGCCAAATGTTGTGGGAATGGTGAAAAGGTGAGAGTGAATTTTGCCTGGCCTTTAAGTCTCAACTTGAAATTTGTGTACCAAAATTCTAGATACAATGCAAGGGGGTCAGATGTACAGCTCCTCTTAACGCCAACCAAATTCATGCCTCTAAAACGCCAACTATTTTAGAAAATTTCACTTGTATTTTAAAAAAAAATCTGATAATGGCAGATGCTTACTACTAGTTTTCTTGTAGAATTCTTCTTGAAGTCACACCATCAGCAAAGCTCTCAAAGTAGCCTGTCAGATTATACCTCACTCCTGCAGGGAGGCATGTTATCAAAATAATCTAACCTTTTAATTCCTCCTGTTTTCATTTTTCAAAACCCCAGCAAGGATGAAAACCAGCCAAACGGCAAGAAACTGCTGTTTGTCCAAGTTCATGGCAAATGTTTGTCCATTGTGTGTCCCAGTTCATGGCAAATATGGACACAGATTAATGAATCCAAAAATGCCTATAACGGAGTCAGGGTATTTAACAGTCAATATGTATTCAAAGCCAGCTCAGACTCCGCAGCTAATCCTACAGCCACAGGGGGTCCCTACCTGAGTAGGGATATGCTGATCTTGATTGCTCGTGTGACCTTTCCTGCCTGTGCTCCAGTGCCACATGGTGAGCAGAACAAGCTGCTTTTGAGCTGCATGAAAGCTGCAGGGTTAACCCTGGAGGCAATCAACACATTTCATCCTTGGCATGACTGCGATGGAGTATATCACATGCTACCACTGGTTATCAGGAAACCATCTCCAGTTCCTAATTTACATATGCACGAATTAATGATCCTTATAATTTTTATTCCGATAAATGGGCAAGCTCTTATAATACGTGAGAATTTAAATTTTCACACTCATTTTAGGCTTAAATCCTACCCAAATGGGCACAGTGAAGCAGTTTGGCTGCATGTGTACAAGAAACAACAGCCTTCATCCCCAGGCTCTCAGAGAAGCCAGGGCAAGGGATGAAAATCAAATGGCTTCCCTTTGAGACACAGAGAAACTTTTAGCCAAACCTGCGTTTTATCAATTAAGTTAACTGCTCTCAATAGAAATACTCAATAGGAAAAGGAAATTTGATCAGTGATTCCTGCAGCCACCTGGGAATGTAACACCATACACCCTTACTCCACAGAATTCCTTCATGGGATCTGGGAAATTACTTAGGTTGCATTCTTACACTATAAACAAGTTGCTTGTTTGTCTTTAACACAAACTAGTTCTTTAGCTGTAAACTTTGAGCCATCAAAATTTCAATAGAAATAGAACTAGATGAAGTCTGCCCTAAGGACAGCTCTGCTTAGCTTAGCCATGATAAATCTGCAGCACTTTGTCTCTGTTGGGATTTTACACCATGAAAGCTGTGTCTGTCTTTGTATGGTGAAAACGATTATTTTCTTCTCCATTGGCAGGCAGCATAAAAACTAAGTGTCTGTGTCTCATTTAATAAAACTAATATTTGTACTCTGTTCCTGTACACATATATAGGAGGAGGTTGTGCAAGGCTTCTACAATAGCAGTGACATTAGATTTAGCTTTTTCCTATTCATTATGATTTGAGCTTTTTCAATATCCTCAGCAGCATCTCCCTATCTGACAACCAGCTACAGCATCTAGGGAAAAAGAGAAAACACAAAAAGCCCCAAAAGAGGCTGGCCAGAGACAAGCCAAGGCAATAATATTTTATAGAAAATACAAAACATTTCTGGGTTTGAATTTAGGAATACGCTTGTCCCCATTTATAGCCCAAGATTGCAGCAATGATTGCTAATAGACCTCTGTGAAGAGTAAAAAATTACGTTGATTAGTTTCCAGCAGTGCCATTTGCCTTTGCAAAACAGCCTGAAGTAAAATGAGTGTGAGAGCTTGTCCACGCTGTGTGAAGGGAAGAATTCAAATTCCACAGCACGCTGGGGAACCAGATACAAAATCAGTACCTGTGACAAGGGCACCCAGCTGAGTACATGTGCACTGGGCAGCCTGTTTCCTCTGTGCAAATTCTTACCTATATTTATCGTCCATTTTAACCTGCGAGGGTTTTTAATGATGTTCACCTCTTTTTAAATGATGGCAGCAAAATCTGCTGGTCAAATGGTCAAATGCTTAATGCAAAAACACTTCTTGCCAACAGTGAAATGCTAAATGCAAATAAACCTACTGTTCCTGCAATCCTGCCTGAAAGAGAGAGATTGATATTATTTTTTTCCTAAGATACAGGGGAAATTGATAAAAGAGATCTCTTCTGTTTGTCCCAGACATATTTTCACTTCAGTCACATGTTTTTGGACTGCTCACTGGCAGAACTGGAACAGAAGCACTGGCGGAACTGGAATAGAAACTCTGCCAGACCGATGTCAGGGAAAAGGATGCTGAATGTTTCCAGAAGAGAATGCTCTCCTCTAAAACTTCAGCAAGAAGTAAAGAAATTGACCACATGGTTTGGGAGCTGAAGGGTACTTGCAGGATACAGAGACAGGACAATCGCATGTGGCTCTGGACCTACAAATTTGGACTTTCCTTCAGAAGTCTTAAATTATCAATGTTCCTACCTCGACACTTTTGCAGAACCTGCTCTTTGGCCTGTCTGTGATGAAAATCTTACCCCAATAGAATAGCTATACACTATCTCAGAATAATATACAAGGATACACTTATTAATGTCTGAGAAGCACTCAGGTACCGTGGTGATAAACAGTACTGAAATGCTTAGGTAGGCAAGTGAGTATCAAATACTAACAGGAATCAGAACAATCTCGCCAAACATGACCTTTTTTTAACTTGCCTTTGCTTTCATTGCAACCTGCTGCCATGCACTGATGGCCTTAGCCACTTATTCAGCAAAAAAGTAAAATCAAGACTTACTTCTCAAATGTCAAAAAGTGGAAAATATAAATGTTTTTCAAAATTTCCAGGAATGCTTTATTCACTGTGTATAAATGATGTAAAAGGCTTTTTTGCTTTACTGTTCATTTTTAAAAGAAAAGCAAGCTTCTTAAAAAGATGTATTCACCATATCAAATCAAAAGCACAAAAGGTCCAACAACTGCTGTAAGTGTGAAATATTTGAAGAATTAAACCTGCTGTGCAAACACTGCCAGCAACTGGAAGTACTAATGTCCAACCTCAGTTGTGTAACAGACACTGGAAGGAACCTTTGCAATAATGAATAGCTGAGGAGTGATCTTCGTTCTTATCGTACAGCTCCCATGCACTGGGATATGTTAATTCAGCCAATCTCAGTCATATGTAATTTAATGATAAAATGTTTTTTTTTCTCAGCCTCTCCATAGAGCACAGTGAGACTCTGACAACCCTGAATCACCTGAGAGGCCACACACATCAGCAATGCCACCACGGCATCATGTCCCATCCAAGAGCTTGTGCTTATCAGACAATCTTCCTATGATGTGACTGCTGTTGTTCTTGTCACCCTGCTCAAGAGGAATATTAGTTTGACACAAAAGAGAAGTGATATTCACAAGCGTCAGGGAAAAGCAAGTGGTCTCCGTCCAAAAGCTGGTATAGTTGCAGGATTCCCCTTTCCTATCCCTCTCTTGTCCTTCAGCAATGTGAGGGTGGATGGAAAATAAACAGCATCCTGCTCTAGCTCTTTTCTCCCTTGCTTGTTATTGTTATTTTTATCTTTCTTTTACTTTCAGCTGTCCTGCACCAAGAGCACAGACTGCAGCAAGGAATCGAGCATGGAGGACTTTCCCCTCCATGAATAAAGGCACTGCCATGGAAGGGTTCAAGCACAGTTGAGAATGGAAAGAACAAATCTCTCAGCACTAGCAGCTCTGGCTTAAGAAGGTGGTCTAACTATCTCTTTCCTCTTTGTATTGCCATGTGTATGGTTCTCTATCTATCTTAACCCTGTACATTTAATTTCTGGCACTACCAAGTACATTTTTGTAATAAGCCGTTTCTAAGAATTGTTGCCTTCACACATACACACAAAAAGAAGCTAAATATTGGTCTATTTATTTTCCATCCTACTGTCCCTGCCTAACAAGGTAGTTTGACAGGCAGACTGACAATAAAAGTGATGCAGGGTTTTTCCTTCATGCCTGCCTACACACCAGCCACTTCCATGCTCTGGAAAAAGACATTTGCTACCTGCTGTGCTGGTCTGTCTCCTTCCACAGGGTAACTGCCTTGGAGATAGGTGATGCATCTGTTTTTGCTCTTACCTTGCCCTTCATATCGATGGGGTACGATTTTAGGTGTATTTCTGAAATGCCTCTGGACAGGGCGTGCGCACACATGCGCGTGCACATGCACATACATATATTAACACACACATATTCATGTGCTGGTGTTGAGCTGAATTCTCCTCAACTTTTCAGGATAAATGTGTACTTTGAGTCTGATTTTCAAAGGTAACTTGTCTTTAAACACATATTGGCACTCACAAACAGTTAAACACAACATAATAGTGTTCATGTTTATAGCCACTTCACCAGACTTAGACGCTAATGCTATGGCAGAGAATTGGGTTCAGTCAGTAGTTCACTACATGGAAAATCCAACAAAGCAGAAGTTACGCATGAAGTCAGCTAAAAGAAAGCAGAGTCTGAATATGCATCACACAATCTAAACTGCACAACCAGGGACAAGAACTTTTAAAAATCTTTATGGAAAGATTACAACCGAGTTCTTTTCAGGGAGATTTAGGGCTTAAGGTTCCCCATTTCTAGAGAGAGCAAAAGAAAAGCCATTTATCTTGACTGGTTAGGACTACGTAGGGACACAGAAATCAAGATGACAGGGAAGCATGTGGAGACAGAAAGCTGAGAAATCTATGGGAGGAGAAAGTGGAACAGGGGCTCTGCACGCTGCCTGGAGCTGGTATTCCTGTTATCTTTGCAGATATGTTTGTTCAGCAGATAAGCAGCCAACTGAATATCCATTTAAGAATGACACTAGTATGTTTTCACATCTGACTGCCTGAACCCAAGCAGCCAGGCCGTAATTTCGAACTTAAATGTGACTGGCCTCCCTCTAGGACACCAGAAGTGCTGGGCAAGAAAGATAGCCAGTGTGTCGGGAGGTCAAACCCATAAAGCTCATAGAGTTAAACACATATGTGACTTAGACAACCTGTGTTGGAGTCCTGTCACTGAACCATTTTTGGTAAGGTTATGAGTTATTTATTTTTAGAGGGATACGTGTTTATAGGGAAGGCCTCTGATGCTATGGGGACTGCCACTAGTTGTTGGGCAGTCGGATGCCCGCAGCAGAGCTGGCTCTAATAAGCAGTAGCCAAAATAAATAACCTCTCCTACAACACCCACAGTCACGCACAGAACTGACACCAGGACATGCTTGCACTCTAACCCTTGCTCTACTCTTGACCCTTTTCATGGCCTCATTCTACTAGTTAAAAATTTGGCTTTTTTAATAATCTCTGAGATTATTATAAATCGAGGCCTGATGTAAGAGATGTCTTTCGCAAATGTTGGTCTTTGCTCTTCTGGTTCACTTTTCCTATCTGTTAAATGGGAATAACACTCATTTCACAGAGAGAGATGATGCATCTGATGCATGAAGATAAACACTGCAGATACCTCACGTAGGAGGCCACTCCAAGGGTGAAATATGTCTGAGTGTAAACACTACTTTCTGAAAACATTCATTAGCAATGTTTAGTCTAAGGAAATCTCTGTGGCCATATGGGCTCCAATAGCCTTATTAATCTGCTTCATTAGTGCCAAGCAGAAAGTTGCATTTATTAGACTAGTATTATTTTTTTAAACAGCAGGGGCTTCCCCTTTTCAGTCTGTGCTTCTGTTTGCAGGATTCTCTTTCTCATGTCCCATGTACCTGCACCTCTTGCTGTGTACCTTCCCAAGCACACTGATTGTATACTGACACCTAATTTTGTTCACTTCTCCTTTCCTAATGCATGTTGTCAAACCTGTTTTTCCCTGCAGCAAGGCTTAGTCATAAAATAATCTGGAACTTTTTACAGTGCTGTTGCATTTGCATGCTAATCAGGAAAGTCTTCATCTCCCAGCCCAGAAGAATGATCAAGCTGCAGGCTTACAGAAACCCTTTGCTGGCAGGCTTAGGAATCCCTTATTACTCCCCGAGTCCCTCTCCGAGTTTCATTTAATTTATCAGGATTCAAATCTGGCCTTTAACCTTGTTCACCCCCTCTTCCCCAGTCCTGGCCGGTATCACAGTTTGACCTCCCCAGGTCAATGCCATGGATTTTCTGCCTCCAGATGTTCCTTTCTATTCCCCTGTGCTAATGCTGGTTACTACAAGGATAAGCCTGGATTTCTCAACTCATGGGTGAAGCACTGAAAAGAAATGACCATTTTAACAACTGCTGCTCACTGATGTTAAAGTGATGATATCATTTTACCATCATTCAGGCCTATTTTAGATCTTGGCACTGACTAAGCTAAACAAAACCCACTTTGATCAGTTCTAACGAGATGATAAATACATATATACACAGGTGATGCAAAATCCATTTCTTTCCATGAGATTAATAAACACTTTGTTGAAATGTTGTCCAATTTAATCTTTTTGCTGATAGAAATAATTCAAAATGTTTAAAGGGAAAGGGAAAGTTTCCATGTCCTTAATATAAATCTTGCCTGATTTCAGTGCAGTAGCAAATGTTTGTGTTTTTCTAAATGTTTTTGCCGGTTACATTCAGCCATCATTTCACAGCACTTCTTTTAATATATTTCTGAAGCAGTCATTTCTGGCCTTAAGTTCCACAACTGCTGAGTTCAGCTTATAAGATTTGAAGAGAGATCTGAATTTTCCCAAGACCTCCAGTATGATAGCTCAGGCTCATCTCCAGCACAATCTCATGTTAAAAAAAAAAACAGTACCTGCTCCCTACAGCACAGAAAAACTGGCAGGGTCCAAGTTTCTGCTACTTTGGGCTCCTTCCAGGTTGCAGAACATACACCTTGCCCTGCATACTGCCCTGTTGGCTTTCCTGAATGTAACAGCTAGAGCCACTGTGGGTTATCCAGTTGAACACCATCTGCATTTCCAGGGTCCCCAGACTAATAACATGCATGAAGCTATGTGCACATCTTTGTTTCATTAATAAATCAGGAATTTAAATAAGGGCTGATGGTCTAGCAATCAGGGTGTGGACTTGGGATTCTTGAGTTCCTGTCTTTCCCCTGCTAGAGATTTCTGTCAGGCAGGGTGCCATTCACAGGGCCTAACTCTAGGTATCTAAAAGTTAGTTGCCACAGGCACTGAAAGAAAATTCATCTGCCACTGATTCACCCTCTGGAGAAACCAGTTCTTTCTCATTAACTATAAAGGGTACCTACAGCTAACTTCTAGCTGCTTAAATTCAGTGGGATGAATCCCACATTTGTAATCCACTCAATAAAACAATATTGTCCTAATAGCAGCATGCTGCATAGGATCTGAAGTTGAATGAAAAACGTGGTTTTAGACATTTCTTCGCTGCGGACTTCCACTTCATCCAGTATCTCATCTAAAATGGAAGTAATTTTTGGAAATAGCACTGGAGAAAGGACCAAGCACTGTAAGCAGTAATGTAAATTTTCCTTCTTTTCTGCTGGAGGAAAAATCTTTGCTGACAAGAAAGCCTCTCGCTCCCCTGGGTGAATGTAGCTCTGGCTCTGTCTGTTGAGACTGACATAAAGATTATTGCTTGAGATCCTGCTCTTTGTGCTGTGGACATCTGGGACAGGGATTAAAGCCACTGAGCTCATTTGACATATAAGAGACCGCTACCACCCTGGAAAAGGGTAACAGACACCATTTGATTGCTTTCAAGCCAGCTGCCTTAAGGGTGAAAGTTAGTGTAACCAGTTTATCATTATTTAACAAACATGGTCATTTAACAAACAGACTTGTAATTTCAGTAGGACTGAACAGACACATAGAAGTTTCCTGTACACAAAATGAAATCTTCAAAACGCTACGATTTTACACCAGAAATGTTAAAATTAAAACAGATGATACATCTTAACAGACGTTTTCCCTTGGTGCATGTTGAAAATAGCTTTTGCTTTTAATATATTTTTGTAAGACTTTAAAGGTGACTTCCATAGTAGCTGTCCTAGATCATTTCTCCCTCTTTCCCAATTTCTGAGAACTGAATCAGATGTCATTTTAAGGATGGTTAAGCAATACTTGTAAACAACAACTCACCACACAAAAGAGCCCAAACTCTGGGAAGACTTAGACCAGACCAGGCACGGGCCCTAAAAAATATTAATGGCCCAGCAACAGACCAGGAAACCCACCGACTCCCAACTTTGAAAGCAGCTATCCTCTTCCTCTCTTCTGGGATAAGAACTCCTGTCTTCAGCCTTCTCAACAGGCAAATTTATTTGAAAATGGCTGCTTGAGGTTTGAAAGCTGGTAACCTTAGGGAAGCACAGTATTTTTAAGTAATCCTAAGTATTTCTTCACGTATTTTCAATCCCAGCAATTGACAACCTTAACTGGTGTGTAAAAGCTAATGGACCTCAGTAGGCACCCAGCTGAAATAATAACCATCCCTTGAATATAAAAAAGCAGGAACTCAGAGCATCTGTAAGAAGTGATTTACCTTGAAAAGTAGGATTCATGTAATTAGCATGCTTTTTTCCCACACAGCAGACCCCCATCTCTAAACACATTGGGCCCAATTCTGCTTTCACTCACTCTGTCAAGCTCAGTGGATTTATACAGGTGGAGATATGGGGAGAATCATACTTGCTGCATTTAGCTTTAATTTTAAAATAAATGAATTTTCCAGAACAGTGACAGTATTGACCTTACATATTATCCAAATAGAAATTTTAATGAAACAAGTATAACACTGAGTATAGCTGTAATAGATATGCAAATATTGGTCTTTTCTTAAAGGTCTCCCTATCTGGTCACATGGATTTTTCTTGCCTATGTGGGGGTGAAGGCAGAGAGCATTTATTAGAAGCAGAGAAGGAAAGGATGGCTGCACAGCCATGGAGAATCAGGCCATCAATTAGATTTTCATTCTTATTTCATGAGAATTCTCCCTTGAACAATGATCACAGGAGAGCTGTAAAATTTGCTCCCTTCTTAATTTCTTCTTGCTATGTGACAGCATCCACCTTTGCTTTCCACTGGCACTCAATAGCAAGCCCTGCTCCAAGCCAGGCAAAAAAACCCTATGCACATTTTATTTTAATTGTGCTTGACTAAACAAGGTGTAGGGAACAATTCACATGGATGGTGACTCATACAAATGTATACAAGCCAATTAAAAAAAAAAAAACACCAAACCACAACAATGGTGTCTCCCAAGGTTCCCAGCCCCAGCAGACCAAAATTGCATTTTGCTTACTTTAAAGCTCAGACACTGGAAAGTGAACAGAAGGCGGTAACTTGGCCTAGATTCATGTATAAGAGTACAAAGGTTACAAAATAGAAGGTTTGAAAAGCAATCAGAGTCACCAGCTGAGAGAGGTTTAAAATAACAGCCTAAAATCAGGAGCTTCAAAATAAAAGTCAAATAAAAAAGACCTACTGAAAATAGCTAAAAAATACATGATCCGTAATCACATTGTCTGTCTACTAGCCAAAATGAAACTACCTACCTGCTACATCTGCCTAACATTTTATTAGACCTTATTGCCTACAGCCAGATGCTTAAAGGTATTTAGGTACCTAAAGATGCAGAGAGGTGCCTACTGGGACTTTTCACTCTTTCTAGACATCTAGTTCCCACTTAGAGGATTTCCATGCACTGTTCTGACTGCATGCTGAGCAGTTGCATCACTAGGTACCTCTTAAAACCAGGACTTGTGAATGAGTTTCAACAAAAACTTCCTCCCCAGCTTTCACTTTCCACAAAAAATCTGGGTGTACATTTCCTGGTGGAACCTGTGAAGGCTAGAATGCTCCTGAAAACTTGCCTTTGAACTCCCTGAAGTGGTACCGGAGTTGTCTTGAAAACCATCTTCTCCCAGTCATACAAGTGGGGCACTTAAAATCTTTCTCTTCAAAAGAGGGGTGCTACTTTGTGCTAAAAGATGGCTATATTAAAAAATCCAGTGGTTATTTGTACACATTTATATGTAGCAGGTGCATGGAGTGAATCAGAGCAATAACATTATCTGTTATTCACAACTCACAATTGATTGTCATTTGCAAATGATTCTCAGGGTGCAGATCTTAAGATTTTAGAATTGTGCTATGGAAAGATGCTTGGGTTAGACAAGAGTTTACACAGGAGTCCATTAGTAGGACAACATCGTCAGAGGCTGAGCCCTTAAACCTTCTTAGAGCTTGTCTGAAACCCAGTGAAAGACACATAAATCAGGGTAAGACCCCTGTCTGGGAGCAAGTTGAGGTCAGGTCCCGAGAGCCCTGTCTCCTTCATTCCTTGCCCAGTTCACAGGACCGTCGCCTGTGCTGCTCATTTACGAAGTATGAGCATTGAAAGGGTCATAGCCCTGCCACTCCCATTCAGGCACTGGAGCTGAAAGCCTACAACAAAGCAGAGCTGCACCCCAACAGTGCAGCAGCCAGAAACCCTGGATAGACCTCAAAGAAGAACACCCTCTGGCCACTGTGCAGCTTAACACCCCGGGTCTGAAAAGGACACCAAGACATGCTCCGTGACTCAAAGAGCACAGACTCTATAATGCATTTTTTAACACCTGCCTTAACCTAAGCGCGTGGCATATCCCTCACTTGCATGGACAGAGGAGCGATTCCGTGGTGTCAAGAAAAGGTTGGGCAGGTGCCCACAGAAAACAAGGCTGGGAGAACTCCTGCATTTGGAGTTGGTGCCCTGCAAGAGCCAATAGACGGAGCTGTGAAACTGTTTACTCTGCACTCCTGAGCTGTGACTAGTAAACTCTGCCAGCCAATTTGGTTGCCTCGTTGTCATGTGCATAGCTCTGCGCTAGGTGATGACTCTTCAGGCCTAGGAGAGGACAAGGTACCCATAACTTACTGCAAACACAGCATGGATGTATGTATTTCAGACAGTCAGCAAATATCAATCACTGTTGTGGCTAAATGTCACTGCCATTAGAAATGGAGGAGACCTGCAGTGAGAGGCCATAGTTTGTCTTTTCCTGGGTTTTTATTCATGCTGACTCTGCCCTTCCTCCCTTTTGGCCTCTTTGGCATGAGGTACAGGTTTCCTCTGGGTTATTCTAGCCTAGACAGCAACTGATGAACTCCAACTGCTACCCAAAGTCTCTTAAACCCTTGTCATAAACCTAATCAGTAATAACTACAACACTGATTCATTCTCCCAAAATTCAATTCTAAATGCTCATGCTCCCTCCATACACCCAACTCACCAGCCATTTCTTAACTAGGCTCTGAGTCCCTCCTGCTGTTTGCTTCCTAGTGAGCATCCTGCTCTCTGGTGACTTTTCTGGTGATGTTGCTCATTCCTCCTCTTTGGAAATCTCCCAGGGTCTGGCCTGGGCTCATTTCTCTTCCCTTCCGTGCTCAGTCTCATGGCTCTCTCTTGCTGTTCCACTATCAACTCTATGCTGACAACTCACAAATCTGCCTTTCCAACTCTACCCCATACACATAAATCTCTTCAGCACATCATCCAGCATAACCCCCCTGCCAGCTCAAGGGCAACTTGGACAAAATTGAGCACCTTATTTCTTATATCCTCCACCCTCCCCCTTCCTGCCTTTCTCCATTATTTTCTTAATTTCTCCTCCCTCCCTGCTTCCCTCCCCTTCTCCCAGGCTAGCAATGTCAGCACTACCTTTTATTCTTCTGCCACCTCCTTCTCACATGCAAGCTGACAAGATTTAGTGAACTCTCTTCTCCATAATATTTGACCCTTTCTTTCAGTCATATCAACTCAAACTTTGCCTATGCCCTTTCCGTCTTCACAACTTTTCTCTTCTACAACTACAGCCTCCCTCCTTCCCTCCAGGCTGTTTAAGATCCATGATGTTTCCCCTCCAGCCCATCAGTCAGAACTTGGTGCTCCTTCTGTATATTGTTTCATGGACTTCTATTGTAACAACTTTCTAGTTGCATGTCTACAGCTCTGCCTACACAGAGAGCCTCCCTTCTCCTATATTCCTTTTTGTTCCTTCAGTTTGCCAGCTGGGGCAATCCTGGCATCCATGCCTCATGCTATACAGAGCACATTCTCTGTGCTTCACGGATTCCAAATAACAATGTGCCTTTGTCTGTCCAAAATAGAAAAACCACAACAAAAGACATTTTGTTTTATTTTTGAAGTGTGTGTTAGATGGAGCTATTTACTATCTCCAGAAATCCTTTCTTGAAGTATGACAGCCCATGTTGTTTGGAAGCAAATGTAATGCTGGCAGGTAAGTTTTATGGCAAGAATTGTTCCTCACTCCTGCAAAATGAAGGTAACAATGCACTGAGACTTTTCTAGCTGTAGATCTGCAGGTGCTTGGTGTAATTCCATGTGTATCCAAATTTGTGTTTAAACATGAGTGTTCTGTCATGGCATTCTTGCCTGGGAAAGGAGAGGGGAAACATTTAGCGTGCATCTGAGTCAAAAGAAGGGCTCCAGCATCATCCTTGGGAATGTTAGCATCAACAAAAGCCACACTAGGCATCCCTTCCAAGAGCAGATTGCTAGCGTGAGGCAAGGTATACAGAATGACACCCCTTTATTTCTCGGAGCAGGCAGACAAGGGACCGGGTCTCAAAAATGTGGGTGAAAAGGGACATGCCCTAGCTCCTCCTGTTTGGTCAATCAAACCTTTCATTTCTTTGGCTATTTTTACAAGATCCTGAAAAGAAAACTTTTCACTCCAAGGTGAAAGAGAATGCTTTGTCTTGTACTAATTAACTTCCTGGGTTTCGTTTCAAGACGAAAAACATTAGATCTGCTTTGGTTTGACCCACACCAAATTTATTTCCTCCAGATTTACTCTTTGGTTGCCAAATTGAAAAGCAAATCCTCAGCCCGTTAGATGAAAGCTGATGTGTTTTGCTGCCATTCCTCACTAAGAGTAGTATCAGTTGGGCCTTTTCATCTCAATGGTAAGAAAAAGACTTTTTTCTCAGTTCTATCTGGATCCCTTCCAAGTGTCTCTCATTTTTCAGTCTTTCTCTGAAACATAAAAAAGGACCCTCTGCAGAAAACTATTCTTTAACCTCTCCTTTGAGTCCCTTCCCAACACAGTCAGTTCACTGGATTCTCTGCGCTCTTTGTATTTCCCAGTAGGAAATGGCTTGGAGTCTCACATTCCCCTCAAGTGCCCTATGAATTCCTTCTCCTTAATCAGGGCATTGAGCTGAGTCCTGTGCAAACTACCCCATCCTACACCCTGAAAAGGGCCTGTTTTGCCCTTTACAGTTCCTCAAGACTTTTCCAAAATAAAGTAAAAGGAAAAAAAATCTGTTGCATTTGCTCAAAAAGAAAAACCAGTCAAAGCCACAGTTCTGCATATCCCTATAAGCCTGCAGCAATTCCAGACCTATGAGGTTTCCTGGTGTACTTAATGGTTTTCAAAAGACAAAGGCATTTTGTCCATATCTAGGGGAAATCCTGTGAACCTTCCCACTGATGTAACCGGGGTTGATGGGAACCCATTTCTGTGGAAGGAATGGCCTGTAAAAATTAACTCTTAATGCAACCAGGTTTTAGCCCTTTTCAATTCCCGAGAAAAGCTTCCAAGTGCACACCAGCCTCTCCAGAAACATCAGCAAAGGAAGAAGCCCCCCATTCCAGCAAAACAGGAATCATTTGTCCTGGTCAGAACAGAAGCAGAACTAACAGCAGGGAAGAAAACAAAGCTGGGTGCTTCCACAGCCATTGTTACATGCATTCCCAGATCCTGCACGGGTCACAAAGCAAAAATGAAGATGTTTTGCACAGACAGGTGCAGGCACTGCTGTGATTAATCAAGCCATAATTAGGGACCTGTCGGCAGGCACTAAATATATGTTCTAGGGCTTCAACCCTCTTAGAAATCTGTGGATGGAAAACTTGCCAGGCAGGAAATTTATAAAAACAGTGAGTCTTTAGATGATGAATGCATACAAGAAAAGAAACTTCCACTAGGCTATGATAATGACAAGTCTTTCTATTGCTTCACATCTATAATTTTTTTTCTTTCTATTTCTCTGCGTTTATTCATGTATTTTAGTATTAATTGACTACACAGTTTAACAGATAAATCCTACCCTTCAGTAAAACAGTCACAATTTCAGCATCTGCAGAGGAGTAGTGGCTTTACTGTTTTGCATTGAGCCATGTACCTGCAACAGTCTGTGGAAGCATCAGGGGTTTCAAATACACCCTGAGAACAAAATAGGTCCCCTCTTCTGCTGCCCTCGCCTTACATATTCATTTGCACCTAGGCAAAGGTAAAATATCTCTGTTTCACAGTGAGCAGAGGGTAGAAGTTCAGTGGCATTTTATAATCTACACATGAATTAGTGCAAAGTCAAGGCTTGAGATATTATACTTATTTCTATGCAAATGTAAGACAGGGGCCTCCCTTCACACAGAGCAGACATGAGCACTACGTCAACCTGTGGCTGAATGATTAGTACTCTCTGCTGGAGAAACTCATGTGGTTGGTAAACATAGAGGGAAGAAAGACAGGCAACTAAATCTCGATCAGGATTGAGAAGTACCATGAGATACGTCCAGGGGAAGCCCAGAAAATGAAACAAGGTTATCCGGGGAGTCTGTGCCAGTTAATGCTGCCCTGTTCAGGATAAAGCAGCTGTAGGGCTGATGCCACTGGTTTACAGCCACCCCTCTGACAGATTTTAAGTCTTCACATGGATATTCTCCTCTCTCTGTTCCATACAACACATTTCTGTCCCTATATGAACTAGTTCCTTTACATTATAAGACATTTCTTTTGGACTGCTCTGAGATCCATACCCTTCTCAGTGAGAGCAGCTCACAGATGAACTCTCAATAGCACGAAGGTGCAAAATGATGAAAGTCAGTGCTTAACAAAATGTCCAACCCTCGAGCTTCTCAGCAGGGTTTTGTAGCAGGTGCTGATTTTCCCACTAATGCATGTTGCTAATTGGAGAAGACTAGTTAGTTAGTTTGAAGCTAGCTCAAGTCTGTCTTCATGAGCTGAAGTCACTTTTGCATAGACTTTTGATATTAAAATACGTGCTGTCATGTGTGCTGACACCATGATTTGCAAATACAGAGGCTGTGGGTGATGTGATTGATATCGTGATTGTATTATACAATGCTATACTATGTAATACTACAATATTAAATAAAAAGGGATTCCAAGAACTAAAATGCTGCTTTGGACCGAAACCTAACCTACAGACTCATTTTCTGTAGTCTGGATCTTTGTGTATTTCTTCCTCTCAACGATCAATTGCTCTACCAAATTTACAGCACTTTATTTCAACTGGATATTGGTTAAAATTTTTTGAGGAAGGCAAAGTGTTAGGTGTCTGATTGAGCTCAGTGTTATTAAATGCGAGGGGAAGTCATCTAATGTCTGTTTAATTGTAGCTGCCTTCGGTGAGTAATACTGATGATTAATCAATTGACTAAAGGGGACAAGCTGAGAAGGGGAATAAGGGTGAATCGATGTGCAGGAGAGGATGTGAAGTAAGATGGACTCTGAATCGATGGTGTTGCTACTTGCTCAGTTAGGCTGGCGATAGGGATGTGCCCTCTGCATGAGCTCACGAGCAATGCAAAGAGGTTGCTTCACAACAAAGACATTTCACTGCTTTTTATTTATATTGATTTCCCAGTGAAGTGTGTCTTGGCATTAGGGATTCCCGCAGAGCTGGAAAGAAAGATCAGCTTCTTTCCTCAGAGGGTCAAGAAATCCTGAGTGATGAATCTTGTCTTCTCAGGAAAAGACACAGCAGAAGAGGTTTGGCTCTAAGTTGCCTACTAGAAAGGAAGAACTCAAACTGTGTCACTACAAGGGAGGAAAATATAAAAGTATCTGAAACTGAAAAGCTGTCATTAGGAGGGAGGAATACGTAAAAAAAGCCTGAGCAAAAGAAAGACAGACTGATGAGGTCAGTGCTGCTAAAAGTATTATCCGATATGGTGAAATTTATTTTTGTATTTATTTAGGGCTTTTGTAGTTAAGACAGGTGCTTTCTGTAGACACCAAAACCTCACAGGCATACAAGCTTTCTTCACACCCCACTCCCAGGTAAGCAGTAAACAGATGAGCACAGCTGGAAGAAGTGCTGTCCTCTGCTGGAAGGAATTCACACGGCTCAGCTGTGTCAGCCTCTGGAGTTAATGTCTGAAAGAGAAAGTCCTGTCACTTAGCGCCCTGCAGCTTAGTGCCAAAGCAGGAGGGAAGGGCGCTCCGTTGGGCAGCACTTCAATTCTGAACTACTACTAACTCTGAAAGATGTGAAGCAGTACGTGGCTATGAAGTTGTTTCAAGACTTTTCTCTCTTTCTTACTGATGGGGAAATTGGATTAAACACAGAATAAATGGCAAAACAGAGAGTAGCCCAGACATCCAAGTTCCTAGACAGTATCAAAACAGCCAGACACCTCCAATCCCTGCAGCACCAGATTGGAAAGAGCCTCACTGAGACCGATAAATCATTTAGATACTGTTAGAAATGAAGACACTTAACACTGAACTCTGCCTTGCTGCTTTCCTGTACTTACTCTAAGACTTGGTTGGTTTAAAAGAATATGTGCGTTATACTGCAGGTAAAACAGGCTTGTGAGTAAATACGCTTCCCAGAGGAGCTTACGAAAACAAGCAGAAAGGGCTTGGGACTTTTCCCAGGTTCTGTTGCCAGGTGATACTCAAACTCTGGATAATCCTGAGGACTCACATGTAACTTAAATCTTGCAGAGTTTGTGTGTTCATGCCTCATTAGTACTACATGGAATATTTCCCCATATCAGGATGTGGTAAGAGACAATAAACTTCACCCTTTAAGCTGCTCCTGAATGTCATAACATAGCCACCTATCTTACAAACTAGAACAAATGAATATGTATATTTTTCTCTCTTTTCTATTTCCCATCTGCATGAAACATATGCCATGTACAGTGATTCCAAGAGATCAGAACAAGGTCTATAGTCCACATGCTAAAATTCGTAATAAAATATGCATGATAGAACCTTGCAGATGAAATCACATTTCAAACCAGGAAAAAAGCCCTCCTTTTTAATGAGGGTTTAATTAATGTCAGATGGGCTCAGTTGGTAACATTCTTGCCTCTGGTGTAGAAGGTCATGGTTTTGAGCCCTACATTAGGCTCTGGGCTCATAACCAATGCTGACACTGCAAAGTACTTCTGCTACACTGTTAGAGGTTCTGACCTTCAAATGAGGTGTTTAAACTAAGATTCCTCCTGCTAGTCTCCGGTGGTTCTTCCAGCTGGAAGCTAAAGATGTCCTGGCATTTTTTAAGCAGCACAGGGAATAGCCCTTGCATCCTAACTTACCCTTGCTGAATAAAGTGGGTTATAATATACAAAGCTGCAACTGTCAGCCATTACTGACAGTTGACAATACACACTAATGAGACTGCTCTGTTTATTTATGTGCTGACTCCACTTACCATACAGGAAATACTCACTGCTTTGTTGTAAAACAGTGAAGGACTTTTTCTCGGTGTTTGAAGAGGAGAAATACAAGGAAGATGTTAAAATAACAATAAAGGGTTGATTTCCAAAATGAGAATGCTCTGTGTATTTTCCAAGAAAAATGGTACCACTTAGAATAGGCTAATATTGTAGGCAAGGAGAGACAGAGGAGATGATAAGAAAAATGTGAGGCTTATGAAGTAGGTAACAGCCGTTTCAAGACTTCTTGCAAACTACAAGCTGCATTAAAATCAAGACTGACCTTCAGCAGCAATAGGGTTAAAAATCTCAGGAAAATTACTAATGAAATAGCAGTCAGATTGGTATCAATCTATGTGATCTTGTTAATCAGCTGAGTCATCACAAAAGACATCATATGAACCTGTCTGGAAATTACGATCTTTATGATCTGTCCATTCAGACCATCACATATGATTTAGAACTAAATATCAGAACTGCTCCATTTCCAGCCTTGCCAATCCTCCTAGCTCCTGCCCTCCTCCCCTCCCCCCACCACACACATTATTTTAGAACCAAAAAAGGTTCTCATTTCAGCTCCAAGGTAACGCTTTTACTTAAAGCAGAATTAAATTTGCACCTTAAGGGAGAAGGCACAAAACTTAAAACCAAAGTCTCTTTATGCAAAGTATTAAACTAGTAAGGGAGAAAAAGCAACAGCAAAGCCCAGAACTTCATCTTGGTGTTTCTCACATGCCCCTCTGAGAACTTTTGCTACACTCACTTAAAAATATTAGGTATCTAAGCTACTGAACATTCAAACCTAATAGAGGCTTCCTAACATGAACCTTACTGTTTGTGCTTCTGAAGTACCCTGGTGTCCCCCGAATGGCAGTCACAATGGTGTGCTGTAGGACAAATAATCCTAGCAGAATACCTTTCAGCAACATCAAACTTTTTCTATTTACTCTAGCTTGGCTTGGGAGGAAAACAAAATGGGTTACAAAATAAGCTCGTGTACACTGTGCCTCCCACAAAACAACTTGCTGAGAATAACCGAATATAGTGCAGCAAGCCAAAGCTTTGATTATCTAGAATCTGGTTTATGTTTGGGTAAATAAAATACAATCAATTCACATATAGAAATTTAATTGTATTTATTTGTAAGACATCCTATCTACTCCCTTTTGTTCGCTCTGCTGGGCCTACTGCCACTTCAGCAAAGAAAAATTGAAATGATGCCATCTACCTTTATGAAATTAAATCTAAGATATTTACAGAGGCTCACTTCATGAAGATGGACTTTTTTATTCTTCAGTAAATAATTTCCGGTCTTCAAGTAACAATTTTAATGTTAGAAAGGCCTGAAAAGTAATTTATGGCTCTGAAAATCAGAGAAACATGAAAAGAACATATGTTTTCAAAGAAGAAGGTAAGCTATAGTCCTATGGAGCCCAGCCGAGCTCCCAGCCAGCCTCTCATGGGCATTCAGTCACAACGCTTTTGTATGGTTGCGTTATTCGAGACTCTGAGCAGTGATAGTATTCTAACTTCTTACTTGGCTGATAGCATCTATATAATTCTAGGTGTAGTTGGTCTTTTCTTGGAGCAGGAAAAAGGGCTTTCATGGTTGCTTCCAACTATATTTCCTGTGATTTTATATGCAGTGTAATGTTGAATCAGCTTCTAAAAAGGTACAAGGTTCAAGCACAGAGCTGTACTGCATGAACAAGGAACTTAAATGTCCAATTACAGAAGAAAAATTAATCCTTGACTATTTAAGCTAAACTGGTCAAGTGCAAATGGCATTATTGCTGTCAGAGAGGAAACTAAAAAGCAGGTTGCCAAAGCCACACACTGGCCCTCTGAGAAGGCGTGCACCTAACAGCATGGGGGAGAATTTGGCCCCTGTCGATGAAACCGCTGACTGGCCAGCTAGCATGAGCACCTTGTGTGGGATTTATCTCACCTAGTATTTTTAGTCTAACTAACTTCAGCAGGGCATCAAGTCTAAATTAGTTGTCTAGGGTCTCACTATAGTGAGTTAGTGAAGAGAGGATAGGCTCCTCCCCCAAAGACTTCACAGTCTTAAAATGAGTGGGATGAATAGTTCTACATAGCTGTCTATTTCCACCTCTGACTCTAGAGGGAATTAAAAACAGTGAATGAAGACCTTAATGATAAGTCTGAAAACAGCACATTTCCTTGGTCCCATATTAAAGAGATGCTATTGAAGATAAGGCAGGAAATTATCAGTAGAAAATGTTGCCCTTTCCTTGTACTCTTTACCACATAATTAATTAAATGTAAAAATTAAAACGAAACACAGGAAACTTATACGATTCTCAGAGTTGGACACTTGCCCCTTTCAACAGTGATTCTCAGACTAAAGCTGATGGGATCACTAGGGGTTCCCAGATCTACTTTAATCTTTACAATGAAGTCACTTTTAAGCAAACTCCAGCCAGTGTTTCCCAAGGCTTTTCAGACATCGTAGCTATAGCAACAGGAACCCAAACAACTCTGTTCCCTACACGACATGACTTTGTTGGGTGTTTCTTACAGTTGGAATTCAACTGTGATCAAATATACAGGTGACAGCTCTGCTGAGGGGGTATAACACACACGCAGCAGGACCTAATCAAGCTGCAAAGTAACCTGAAGAGATGAGAGCAGTGGCAGCTGTAGGCAATACAGGCGAATTCAGGAGCAATACTGGCCCCACACCACACAGTGAAGAAATCAATCACACTGTCACAAAATGAAGATTAGAATTAGGAGTTTCTTCCTCCATCAAAGTGAGCAACATTAATTCTTTTTATTGTGTTCTTTTATTGAAATGTGCTCTGGCTTTTAATGCGGGTAGATGCTACGCTTGTTACAAAGGACATCTGGAAGTGCAAAATAATATTTCTTTGGTGAAAATGTATAAATGGTTCAAGAATCTCTGCTTTGGTGACTTTTTCTGAAGGCCACCGTCCTCGCCCTGCTGTCATGGCTCACTGGCACAACTTCCAGCAATGAACAAGGCAGTGTCTTGTGTTCATCTCTTGGGAAAAGATATTCATACAAGTATTGATTGAGAAGACTGAAGGGCAGGCAGACTGATAGCTGGCTGCAGTAGCAAGACTGCTTTTATAGTATGGCCCACAAGCATGACAGTGAAATCTTTTTTATTCCTTATCATCACCTCTGTCAGTGCATTTTAAAGCAAAGTTACAAGATTTCGCATTTGATTGCCACAGTGCATTTAACATCTACACGCCAAAATAAAAATATATTCAAAAGCATTTAGAGTAAAAATGACAAAATCTCAAGTTACTTAATCATTGAACCATTCATTGGTATCCCTCTAACAAACCTACAGTGCCTTTTGCTTAGAAATTCTTCTTAAATGGAAGCTCATATTGCAGCTAAGCAGTTCTTCCCAGGCTGTGGGAGCATGGCCAAAGGCTGAAGAGACTCCTTTCTGGAAGATGTAGTCACCTCTAGATAGAATATGGTGCAAACAAATGAAAGATAGTGTTCCTTTTTTGTGAGCAGAAGAATCTGTTTTCTAAGGTTTCCATTTAAAGCTCTTTGTTTAGAATCAAATGGCCACACATTCAAACACCCAGGCCCGACAAGAAGTCTGAAAAAGAGTGATTTCATTGTTTGCCCATGGCTGTGAAGAAAAGTCAGACATACATCCTTGGAAATAGGGAAAAAATGGAAAGAAGGTATTATCTCCAGAAGGAAAGGAGAAGCACCACAGAAAAATCTTCTTGTAACAGCAACATTTTCTGAAGATGGCTTCCCAGTCCCAGGAGAACTATTTTAGCCACTTCTTGAGAGAAGAGAATGCCTTTTCTCCCTGTAGGTGTACAAAAGAGGCCTTTGGAAAAGTGCATGTGGTAGAGCTAGGAAGCTGATTCATGCTGGTAATGGGAGTGTACTACCAGAGGTAAAGGCTGCAGCACTTGGAAGATCTCTTACCACTGTGATCAGCTGTCAACCATACCATTCAAAATACGGAAATAAGAAATTTATTGGTATTCAGCTACAGTGTGAAGCAACAGGAGACAGAGGCTCACTCCACAAAGTCCCCACATCCCTTTTGCCTCTGTTCTTCTCATAATGCAAGTTGATCACAACCACCAAGGTCCAGGATTAAATCCTAAATTGTACTAATCATCCTCATCAAAATGACATTTTTTAATTTTAATTTTAAAACTGCATTTTCAAGAACAAATGTTTCAGTTTAAAAAATGTAAATCATTTGGCTAACCTGACAATTGCTTTTAACTCATTTTTCCTTTCTTCTCTTCAGGAGAAACCTGAAAATTCAATTATTTATCTGGTTCTAGCTTTCAGAACAACAGTTCCCAAATAGCAAAAAAGCTCATCACTCAGGGGCTTTAATCTGGAGTCTGGTGTCAGAACAGACACATACGAAATTTCAAAAGATTGAGTCAAATTATCATTTTTTTAAGCCCTTTTTTAGAAATCTGGATCCTGAACAGTAGGCAAAGAAGGGCTGCAGAACAGAGCAGCTGATACACTACAGAACATCCTAGAATACTTCTAGTCCTTCCCAAATTACAAATAAAGATATGCTAGTGTCTGACATCACCATTGCACAAAGACTACTGACCAAATCTCAATGCATTCAATTACATAGCTTCAATATAATGTCTCAATATAGATTCCACAATACAATGGCATGAACCCACTCATTAAGTATAAGCACTACCCATCCTGACTCTAATGCAGCAAATAATACCAAATTGGTCATAATTACAACATAAAACTCCTGTTATGTTGTGATTAATTTATTCTTCACTCATATTTGTATCTAATGAAAATAACTTACACTGATAAATAATTCCTCAAAAGTTCACTCCAGTGAAGAACAGAACAGGTGTGGCCCATGTCCCTGGTATCTAAATTGTCCTGGAGATGAGTTTTAATTTGCCATAAATACTTTATGCTGCATCCTTTACTACTGCATTATTCATTTCCTAGCAAAATGTGAGGCAAATAATCTCACATGGGAAAAGACTGTAGATGGATATTAGCAAGGATTTTTTTCCTTTTCCAATCAGCCTTCAGGGTTTTCTGGAAAGCAGGAAAGACTGCTGTTACTGAGAGAAAGGGGCAAGATCTCCAAGAAGTACGTAGAAAACATTTTTCCTCTATTGGGAAATACTTCAAGATGTTTTAGTTTTGCCAATCCACATAAGAATAGAAAGTCAAAATGTGAATTACATATGAAAATAAATTCCCTTTCAGCCCTATGAAACATTTCATTTGGATTTCAAACATTCTTAAAGTAACTTCAATAAAAATGTCAAAAGGAGTCATCATTTCACACTAAAGAACCCAAAAACCTATTCATTTTCAAAAGTATTCTATATTAACAGTTTGGAGTTTCTCCTCAAAACTTTACCATAAAACCAACTATGGTCTAATAAACTGCCACTTCAAAAACTTTCCATCATGCTAAATTTTTGTCATATTGTGAAAATACAGAAGCCTTTAGGGTGATTTGTTAATGCCAATTGTTCCTTAAAGTACCCCGAAACTCAACAACAGTTTGAACCTCTCACTCTATTCTTCCTCAAATATTTAACTCTTTGATCTTTAGGCAGCTCACAGCAGAACAGTACTTCCTGGTGAACACAGCCTGGGCAAGAAAGTGATCCACTTTCTCCAGGAGAAAGTTCTTGACTTAATATTAATTTATCCTGACAAAAAGCACATTAGACCTAGCTCAAAGCACACTGATGTTACTTAGAATTTTTTTCTATCATCTGACTATCGGGATCTAAACGGACTTCCTGAAAAAATAAGGTAAGGTAAGGTAAGGTAAGGTAAGGTAAGGTAAGGTAAGGTAAAATAAATAAACCGCTGCTATTTCCTAACAAACAAGGAACCTTCAGTGATGGGGCTCAGAAAATGTATTACAGTTTAGACCTTACAAAGCACTCTCAAATCTCCTGGTCTTTCTCCTAGCCTGCTCAGATCCTTCTCCTTCCCCCACTCTGAAAAATACGTGTAAACAACCTTGCCTACCCTTAGCAGTGTATCACAGAGTCCATCCTTGTAGCCAGTCTGCAAATCTGCGCATCTCAGCCGTGCTGCCTTTGGAGGCAGCTAGGAAATAAACAGATAATAACTACAACAAAAAAAATGGAGTCCAGAATCCTGCTCCAGTCCTACTGAAATTTGTTCCTTTTGAGCTAAGGGTACAGGTCTCCTGTATGATCTTTTGCAGAATAACTGACAAGAACAAAGCCCACAATTATTAACCTTTCCACTTGTTCCCATAGTTTATTGTGACAAGACAATGCAATAAGCTTGAAGGTAATCAAAAAGCAATTTTGTAGTAGTGAGCTTAAAATGACAAACCTTTCCTTTTCTAAATAAATCACCATTATTCCCACATGGTCCATGCTTGACAAGTTTGTTTCCTTAGTAACAGAGTACTTAAACAGGGTTTGTGTGCAAAGATTATACCTTTAGCCACAGAAGTGAAAGAGGAGACAATAGGACAAAAAGTGGTCCACCCACCCAAGTCTGTGATTTAAATATTTATCAGCTGGGTAATGACAGACGACAAGGATGTGCAGAAGCCCAGGTATGCCTATTCCCTCCATGCATTTTGTGCTCTTAGTGGAGTCTATGGACTCTGAGGGGTTTTCAGACTACAGTGCCTAAACTGAATTTAACACTCCCTGATGTTTGTTCAATAGCTCACCTAATGTTGAGGTCAGCTGTCTTATAAATTATTGAGCAGATTAACAGTGTTAGGACTACAATATAAATAAAGGGTATGCACCAGACAAAGAAGACATACAGTCTGTCTGGCTCAAAGACAAAAGAGTGAACAGACAGAAGAAAAGATTAATACGCTGTAGATACATTTAAGAGCTTTCTGCTTTGTTTCGTCAGTAATTAAATGACTGATTGCTTTGTAATAGTAAATGTATTTGACTCTGGATACACAAAACCTGATGTTACACGGTACTGAGCTCAGTCCACTGTTGGAGAAAATCCTTCAGCCCACTCCCTTTGTCGATGCCTAATAAATTCCTAGTTCTCTTCCATCAAATGTAGACAAGTCAAGTAAACACTGAATGGGCAGGCCTTTGAAAAATTTAGCTTGCTCTGTAATTAAACAAGGACAGCTTTTCCAGCAACAAGTTAAATTGGTGCAAAGCAGATTGATTTTCAGTCTTTCAGCAGTTTTTTTTAATATATTTTCCCCCTTGTCAGCTGATGGGTTTCAAACTCCTCCTGATAAGCAAATGCCATAAAAGGCTCTACACAGCCAGCATGTTGAAAACTCTAAACCAGATATTAATTATATAACCTATCATTTTTACAGTCCTAGGTTCAGCTACCAGCCACTGATATACAAGAACCACTGAGCCAATGTCTATAAAAAATCCCCTGTGTATCCAAAATACAATGCCCACTCCCCTTCTGACCTGACCATTTCAGCAGCTGTCCCAAAGAACCAAATCACAGTAGTTTGTCAAGTGCCAAGTAACTTAATGTGTTGGAAGACAGAGAAAAGAAAATGTAATGTTTCTACTTCTTGTGTCAACATCAACACTTGGAAGGCAGTGTTGCTTGCTAACTCTAAGTAGCAGAGGCCAAGATCGTTTCTGCAGAGAAATTATGTGAATGAATTTAAGCCCAGATTCAAAACTTAATTTCAAATAAAGCTGGTGAGATTGTAATGGTGATGAATTATATCTGTTGTTTACAAGTAAATTTTCTCAGCATATGTAAAGGGATGTTTACAAATGAATATTAAACTTGTGATTTATAAAAAAGTAAGGCAGTATATATTCTGGTAGACATAGCTTGTTTTAAATTTCAATCAAAAGCAACGGACTCCAACACTCTTTATGACTTGAAGTATTATTCATCAACACTTCTGAATTACCAGGACGAACAGAAGTATTCACCCATTTCCTTACACCTTCCAGCAGCCATACAGCTTGCTCACAGGTTTGACAGGCTACCCAAGGTTACAAAACATGCCGCTACTACCAGAAATATTGCAAAACGCTTCTGGCCAAGAGATGACAAGATGGGTAATCTGTTGAAGGTCACCTGATAGCTTATTGTAATGAATGAGGGGATGAATATCGATAATTAAGCTACTTTTGAGGAGAGATGTTTTCTCTTCATCGAAGTCATCTGAAGTG
Organism: Platalea leucorodia; assembly: GCF_965183815.1. Lineage (NCBI taxonomy): Eukaryota > Metazoa > Chordata > Aves > Pelecaniformes > Threskiornithidae > Platalea > Platalea leucorodia. The sequence continues at coordinate 25,246,761 of NC_138827.1, read as the reverse complement.
TAGAGATGAGAAGGATTTATGCATTTCACTTTTGTTCAATCAGGAGTTTTCTCAAAGTGACCCAGAAAACAAGGCTCATATGCCAAAATGTAAGAGCTCCAGGTGAAATCTGAAGAGCTGGTAGTTTCATTAGTTACTGAGAATTACCAAGCACAGTTGAGACAAACCAATTTACTTTGTTTGTTATTGGCTTTCAAATAGTGACCACAACAACTGTGAGTCACTATCAGATGTATCAGTAGTGTAGGAGTGTTAGTCCTACAATCAAAAAGCTCTTTTCATATATCTCCTTCCTCCGGAGCACCCACTCTCCCTCTTGCATCTTTTAGTGTAAACAACATTCAATATTGAGATGTAGGATGAAAATCAATACAGAGTTTTGCTAGTAAAACAATTTACCTCTATGCATGGGAAATAATGAGCCCTATTCCTTTAACTCTGGAAATTACGCTGTCTTTTTTTAAATCTACTGAAATATAAAACTTGCTAAATCTAAATTACCAGCTTAATAACATATTTGCCCAAACATTCTTGGATGAAATATCAATTTGGAAGAGGTGCCAGATTAGATTCATCAGAAAACATGTTGCAGAGTAATTTAGAAAATATTAAAATGTCAACTTCTCTCCAACCCTCCCTCTGAAATGCAAGAGAGGAATTGTTCAGCTCAATAATTCTATAGTGTTGTTTTCTTTTCCCTTCCCCCACATTATCTTCTCTTCTAATTGTCTCCTGCTACAGGAGAGGAGCAAAATGATCCATTATTAAATGTTTTTGCTGAGTGCTTTGTCTTTACCCTCTCTGATCAGGAGTGAAACCTTCCCCCCAAGTACAACTTCCAACTTCCCAAACCATGTACAGAGATTAAATTCTGTTGTTCTACACACTCAGTGAGAACCTAGCAAAATGAAAAATGGTTGCACAATTTTTAAGAAATAACATTTTGATCTGCCGTCTGTGGCAACCCAATGTCTATCAGGTCTTTCAGTAAGAAAGCGGCATTCTGCATTACAGGACTGAAGTGGATTTTGCAAAAAAATTTACTGTTTGCACCAATTTCAAGAACTGCAGTGCAGATTTATGCATTCCCTACTGGTAATTTGCATTAGCAATAATCAGATGAAAAAGCATGAGCCTGCAAGAATGACATTTCCTTCTGCACTTAAGAAATCATGTGTGCAAAGCTGTTTCCTAACATTTATTAAAAGATTTTTTTTTTATCCCATCTATGATAGTCAAAGGTACCTGCAAACTACAAATTAAACCTGTGGTTTAGAATGCTTTTTCATTAACAGCTAGTAAGTTGACTTGGTTTACTTATTTACAATATTTCAGGGAACAGGATAAAGTGAATCTTGCTGCTAAGCAAAGACTCCGTGTTACCATTCCTGACTCTTCTATAGTTTTCCTGTGTGATCTTTAGTAGATTACTTACCTTATATTTAAACGTGAATATTTATACCAAGTAACTGTACAAAGTATTCAGTAAGGGGAATGACCAGACTACCAAAGTAAATTTTTAAGCATGGAAAGGATAACCCACATTCAGAGGTTAAGGTCATCAGAAAGCCTCTGAGCTACACTGGCAGGATTTAACCTCTGACAGGTAGATCCTGAAACAGTTGGGAAAATAATAAATGCATTAAAATAGTACGCTTGAATCTCTGATCCTTTGACTGCAAACTATTGATGCCAGTAACTCATAAGTGTCAGGAGAGATCTCTCATCCACATATTGACTGAGTCTATTCTCACTTCGCTGATTAATCCTGGAAAGATTCTGACCCTGGGAATAAGGTACATTTCTACCACAACCCATTTGTGCCACTCTGCCTTCTGGCACTGGCAGTGCCCCTCCTTACTCTGGACTCCAAAATTTAGTCTGTATTAGACTGTACTACATTTGTACCGCATAATGGACACCCCACCCATCCCAGCATCACCCACACCCACCTCTCAGCAGGTCTGTCTGACTGCCATATTGAGTCCAACCCTAGAGCAGGAACACAGGGCTACTGAGGGCTTCATCTGCTCTGTGGCAGGCATACCTTTGCCCTAAGCAAGTCCTGCTGCAGAAGAGGCAGCAGCCTAGTTTTAGGACACTTTTCAGGGTGCCAAAAGGTCTGTGCTGAAAACCACTCACACAGAAGGAAGAGTCAGTATCCGTATTTGGGCCTCTGAACACTCAGTTGCCAAGTAGCAACTTCACTGTCCCACGCTGGGTTTTGTAGGCTCCTGTGGTAGGAGCTTGTCCCTCTTCAGGCAGCGGAGAATAAACTGCTTATGACAGGTATCGCTCAAAGACAGAAAAACTACTAAGGAGCATTCCCTTTGCTTACTGGCCAGAGAGAGGATAATGACTTGAAGCTTGGGTGCCTGGCTCCAGACCACAATCAAAGTCTTCTATTTACCCACAGGGACATCTGAGATCTTCTGCAAACTTGTGCTTTAGATCTCAACCATCATAACTGTACTTCACAAGAAATAAGGTCTGTGACAGGAACTGAAGTTTATAGACACATCAGTGGCATCAGGCTATTAATTACCTACTGTCTGTAAGTCTCTTTGAAATGCAATGTGCAAGCTCTAAGCATTATTAATAAATTCTCAGTTACCACGCTGATGTGCAGTTCAAATGGTTAGAATAAACTGTTATTCAAGTCATTATTCAAATGACTAGAATAAACTGTAAAATCCTAGAATAGCATTACTGAGTGTCTGGCTGGAATCTAATATCTTTTAAAACTGAAAATAAAGTCCTGGTAATATATTCTAAATGCAACTGATACGGTGGTGTCCCTCTGAATTTGCAGATACCTTGAGACAATAATTCTAAGAGATGTGAATATCCACGGCTTCAAGACTTGTTACTTCGAAGGTTCATCAAGAGGACTAGCATACACATGGGAGACCATACTGACAACAGTGCAGCCAGCCCAATCCAAATGGACAATTTTCAGCTAGTGGGGTAAGTCCTGGGTGTCCCTGCTGCCCTGAAGTCAGCTCAGTGAGCGTAAACTAGAGGAGGACGCTGCAACACTGCCTCTGTTAGGGAGCACTGCAGCAGGGAAGAATCAGACAGACTTACGAGGGCTGAATCATTGCAGAGACCTATATTCTGTAGAGTCCCTGATGCCCTGAATTGCTTTAGTAATCACTTTAGGCCCAACTGCTTTTAGTGAGTACTTCACCCTTCCGTGCCAGCATTTCTTACGCAGATATACAATTTTAGATGAATTTCTTGATTAGAAGCTCATAGTTATCCAAGTCCTTTGCTCATCAGTAGTGTGACATTCACAATCTGCCAACACACCACTCTGGGAGATTAAGTAGAATAGATTTTAAATGGTACATTATTGACATTTCAATTATTTAAGCTTCAGTAGAAAGTGACCAGATGAGGTTTAGATTATATGATCCGTCTCACAAAAAAGTTCTGCCGGAAAGGAGCAGATGAAAAGAAAGGGTAAGGGGTGGCTCAGATGACTATAGATCATGGCTGAGGAGAAGAGGTAGGCAAGTTGGATAGATTTGCTAGGGGGATAGATCCAAAAGCGCTTTATAAAATAGTCAAAGTGATACAAACACTTTTTCTAAATACCTCAGGAAGACAAAATACCTCAAGGAAGAAGCATGAAGCAAAAGGGCAGCAAGCATGAAAAGGAAGGGCATTATCAGCCAAAAACGATCAGTATAAATCAGCCAGAAGCAAAATTAGGAAGCTAGTTAGGTGGTTTCTAATCATGGGAAGACCAAGATTCTAGAAGACTTCCAGTGGAGGCAAGACAACCTAACTATTTGTGAATGAGATTATAGCACATGCTTGCCAAAGCCAACAACAGGCAGGACTCAGAGACTCAGGAAATCTTGACTAGCCCCGTCTTCCCAAGGAACACAGCACTCCATTAAAACCAATCATCATATTACCATTACGGAAGTGTAAGATATAAAAGCATAAGACGTAAGTGATGTAAAAGCCTAACATTCCAGCTCATAGAAATTAACAGAGGGTATTTCAGGGTTACACAATGTTCTGTGTGACAGTACCTGCATCCTGGATGGGAGGCCCTGACCACAAAATACCAAAATCACTGAAAGTCTGTCGTTATATGAACCTCTCATATAACAGTCTGCCTCGGTTTGCTTAAATCCTTGTTGTAAATGTTCTGTGTTGCAGATGGTTAAAACAGCTGGCCAGTAACATTTGTATTCTTATTACTACTTTTATTTTCATAATAGCCAGACAGAATCAGGTGGACCCTCTACACAGGAATAAAATGTATGAGGTTTTTGATTTTCATCTACTAGGGTAATCTTTCCATTTCCAAATAAGTACAGACACACTGAACCTCTTGATAATGACTGCAGAGTGGGGAAGAAGCAGTCAAGTATTCGTTTTTTTGTATTAATAATTATAATAATTAAAACTGTCACTAGTAAGCACTGAAAACATGATGGCCAAAATGTTCAGCCATGGATGTCTTAATCCGAACATCTAAATTCAAATCCAGCCAGATAAGTAGGGGACTCTTTTTCAGCTAAGCATCTCTGGCTTCTAAGGGGCTGATCCACTCAAGAACTTTGATAATCACCTCATTTATGAACAACTGCAAAATCACTTGTCTTTTCAAGAAAACACTTCAGCACATGCTAAAGTGCTGATGTAAACTGGGACATTATTTGGGAAATTAAGCAGAGTTAGGTGCCTAATTTAAGCAAACAAGTTAAAACACTTTGGCATAAATTATGCATTTCTGTAAAGATACTCTCTCTCACATAAACAACAAATCAGACATTTTTCTTACACTGTAAAACCTCTAGCCAAAGTGTGAAGATGAGGATATTCTTTTCAATTTTTAGAGAATATCTGAGGCACTTTAACTGCCAGACTAGGAAGAATGCTCTGCCAAGAAAAAGCAAAAGATTTTCCAAATTTTATTCCTAGGGAAAAAGTTTGTCATGCTACCTGAAGCCATGAAAAGAAAACAGTAAATATAATGAAGCATTAACATCCATCAGGCAGCATGTTTATAGGCAACCTTCACATACCTTGAATTGTATAATGAGACCAAGCGAGTTTTACTACCTATGAATCAGAGTAATCATCCTCAAATGAGCTGCCTGAAAAGTATCATCGTTGCTATGAAATGGAATTTATATGTAAAAATAACAAAACAGATTTGAGTATTAAGTAGGTCCTTATTGACATGACTGGAAACAATGGAAGCCACCCAGAAATTGCCTATCTCTTTTCGCCATACAAAAGAGACTGGGATCTAGGAAACCACTTTTTCACTCTTCTACAGACCTTGAAACAATTTTTTTTTTAACTTGAACCTTCCTTGATTCATCACCCTCAGGGCACCATGAAGTTTTCATTAGTAGCTAATTGCAAACTTGTCCCTACCTCAAAATTAGTAAATTCCTCTTTGGTCTTAGCTCAAACTGAATTCTTAGAAGCCTTAAAACAGGGTTCATAAAGCAAACGTGAATTGACTGCCAACTAGAGAGGCTCAGGCTCAAAGGAGTGCAGAAAGCTCACCTAATATCCCCATCTGGAGAGCCAGAAGCAGGCCACAGACAACAACTCAACACCAATCCAAAAATGGCATCAGGCATGAATATAAGATTTTAGCTACAAGACCAGACATCACTTTTACAGCTTTCTCCAGGAGGACTGTGATGCAGGGGTGAATAAATGAAGGGGTTTGTGTGTGACAAACCAGTAGCTCAGATGTTGAAACCACTCTTCTCCTCCCCCTTTTCCCTTGGTCTTTCTCTCCTGAGGCTTAGCCAGTTCACCGTTCATCTGGTTGGCTCAACAAAACAGACCTCCTTTCCATTTTGTAGAGAGCCACAGACTTCTGGATATGAAGATTTTCAAAGGTAGTAAAAAAACCCCAACCATTATTGCTCACTGTAAAGATGGATGGTTGCAGCTCTGAGAGGAAGTAATGAATCTGGAGCTAAGTGACATACCCCTTATGATCCACAAGAATGCAGGCTTTCCAGACCTAAGTGCTTCAACTCTAACACTAGTCCCTTTCCCATCAGACTCTGGAAGAAGAACTCTTGGCTTGCACCACTGGAAAAAGACACTGCTAGGTTTACTCTACTGTACCAGAAAGGCCAGACACAGATAACCATGAAATGATTAACCAGTGGTTAATTATGGTGTAAAGATGGTAAGTTGTTTTCCTGCAAAATCTTCCCTTTGTAAGCATGAAGAAATAAAATTTTGTGTTGGACTAGATAACAGACATCTGATTCCATCTCCTCTTTGGTGGGTGCACTCCAGAGAGCATAACTAAGAAGGGCATCTCTACATGGAGAGAACCAGGCTAGTAAATATCAAAAAGTGGGTAAAGGACAACATTTTGCCCTACATGTGGCACTCTGCACAATTACAAATTTTCTTTATAGGGACAGAAAAGGAGGAACCTGAGTGTTTTGTGAGTTGGGCCAGCTGCCACATGTAAAGATCTCATACGTGCAGCCCAGAGGATTTGTTTTCCTAAACAAACTTGCAATCATCTGTCTTTTTACATATAACTTCTGTGACACACAGAGGAAAATCAGAAAGTGATGCTGAAAGTTTTCCATGCTCTATTAATTTTATTATGTAAATCCACTCCCCAATTGATATTTTCATTCAAAACTAGCACAAGATCTGTCATTATTCCTCAATGTAAAGGGAAGCAAAACAAGTAGTATTCAAGCAAGTACTCTCATTTGGATTATTATTTTAATACAGCAGTATTGTCTGTAGGTAATTTTTAAAGCATGTTTGCATAGCAATTCTAGGCTGCTCCTTCCTAGAGGCTGTTTAGCGTTGTCAATATTTATTACTGTTGCTTTTGTAAATACAATAGAAAGTAGAAATGTTTGACTTTAACCTAATAAGCAGATTTTGAGAAATGGACAACAAAATCACTTTTCTGCTTTTTGAGTTATCTGCCTCCATACCTAATAATACAGCAACAAAGGGAAAGCAAAAACTCACAGACTGAAACCCATGGAAATACGTGCAAAGCATCCTCAATGTTTTAACATCAGTTCTACTGCCATAGCTGAGTATTAAATAGTTGGTTAAAAACTGCTGTTAAGGTAATTAATGTAACACACACTCACCTATTCCTGTGGACATACAGACAAATGTACATATTTCATTTAACTGCTACGTTCCTTAAATATTTCGAAGAAGTGTTCCACAATGGCATGGTCTGTGAATTATACTTGGTCTAAAGGCCAAACACAGGGTTTGACTCCACTGTGAATACTGTAGCTCAATTGCTCAGACCTAAACAAGCATACAGAAGAAGTTAATTGAAATAGCCAATACATCAAAGCAACAGAAACTCTTTTTCCCTACAGAAACATATTAGTCATGTTTTCTCCAAAATATTAGCAAATTATGACTTATAGTACAGAGCACCTAGCATTTTCAGGTAAAATTTTTGACTAAACACTCCAAGTACACAGCAAAAATTAATCCCCAAAGCAAAAAACTTCCAAGCAAAAAAGATGACAACAGTGGGGAAATGAAAGCAACATAAAGGAGATGTGATTTGCTCTAGCCAGGAATAGACCCACGCACCAGTTCTGTGCGCTGTGACAACGGTGGGAATGAAAGTACAACTTCTGAATCACATTTGACAGTTTAAAACTCTTGCAGATTTATTGAACCATTGTACAGGTTTACCATTTCCTAGTGGAAGTTACCACTACCTGGCAGAGACCATATCATTTATCTGCCAGACTGTCAGGGCTCTGAGGGCACTAAAATCCTTCATGGCCCTGACCAGCTTCGTCTGGGACTTCCACCCACACCCATGAGACCACAAACTCTATTTAATCTCCTTCCTGAGGTGTGCTGGAGCAGTACTGGTTTCCAGTGTAATTGTAGCCATGCCTGTTTCTGGGCTTGGTGCTCCTTGATCTAGATATCAACCTGCAGACTAACTTCCTGGCTTGACTTTGGCCCTGTCCTATTTGCCCGGCATAGGTACCGTGGGATGTGGCTCTGGCTGGTGAAGCCCCTGCTCTGCTGGTTGTTATTGCTCTTGGCTCCCCATCCCTCGGGGAGCACTTGGCTTTTGCTGTTCCCTGACAGAGCAGGTAAAGATGCTGTAATAAAGCATTAATGAAGATATTAATGATGTATATTTAAGTGGAAGTATTTTCTGATAACAGATTGGCTGACACTAAGACAAGAGCGTTTTGTTAATATCCTCACAGGTAAGAGGAGTTTGGAGAATGGAAAACTTCAATCCTGGAGCCAAGCAAACAAAATACGCTGCCTCCAATATTGGCATTGCCACTTAGAAACCTTATAGGACAAGTATTCAGAGCTGCTGAGCCAAGCAGGAGGTGTTTGAGACCAAACCTGAAAAGCTTCCTATTGTATGTGGGAAGGGAAAGGTTGTTTCTCTATAGAACCTGTCAAGGCTGAATTAAACTAATCGGGAGCAAAAAAAGAGCTAGGATTCAGAAAAAGTCAAAAGCCTGCACCCAACTTGACATTCACACTCTTGACATGGTCGTTCACTTTTCAAGGTTCACTACACATTTTCTGACACTGAACAAAATTCCAGTTGGGGGTGGAGGAAGAGTTTTTGAAAAATCGCATGCAAAAGCATATGTCCCTATTTGGCACTGGGGAACTCAACACTATCGTATTTTTCACAGTTCTGCTTTCAACCAGTTTTGAGTAGGGTTTAGTTGCTTATAGCTGCATTTTGCTTATCCTTAAATGCTATGAGCGTGTTTTGGGCATCTGGATTTTATGGCTCAATTATTTTACTATGGAACAACTACAACAGTGTCCATGTTTTACCAAAGGAAAAAGGCAAGTACATTTTCCAATTATAAAGGCAACGTAGCACTTGGTGTATATCATTATGAAGCCGTTAACAAAAATGTTACATTTTCATTAGCTAAAAGGCTATTTATCCCTAATGAGTTGTTAAAGACTAAGGGCAAAATTCTGCTTTCAGTTACACCAGCGTAAATCTGTAATCCATTTGAGTGCCTCTGGATTTATATTGGTGTCAGTGAAAGCAGAATTTGGCCTGAATGCTCTTGGATTTAACTTTGTAATCTGTTTCCACTTTAAGAAAGTCATTATTCACCAGTAAGGACCAATCAATAACAGTAATACTGGGGGGAAGGAGAACTCAAAGGGACTTCTTTTTCTTCCCCCTATGGATACTTTAGAACACAATACATTTATTGAAATACAAACTATAGCCTCAAACGTGTAAAGCAAGAACATATTTCAAGACTTCTTTGCAGCCTAAATACTGATGCAGATCTACATCTGAATGACAAACACAGAAATTGAAGCTGGCCAGTTTCTAGGGCTTCCTTTTTAAAAGAATAGTAACTGGTAAGCAGGCAGTTGACCAACAGTAGCAATGCACTCTGGGACCCATAAGAGCCTTCTGAACTGTAGCCTACCTCAGCAAAACACCTTTGGCACAATATTCAGTCGTATTAAACATTTGAGATAATTTCTGAATCGTGGCCTTTAAATTGGAGAAAAGTTAGATTTGGTGAGAGTTTGCCACTGGCTTCAGTGAAGCAGGACTCTTGCCTTACAAGATTTATACTGAACTGATTGTACATGATAGATTTACACAATAAAGCAAATTACAGGTGTATAAGGGCCTTACAGGTCATAACACATCCATTAAAGTCAAATATGCTATAACAATGATGTTATATGACTAATACACTTAAATATTTCAAGTGTCAAGATTTTGAAAAATGAATAGAAATGATAAATTTGAAAAGCAAATGTACAACAATAGCAAAGAACCTGTACAAATTATCTGAAAGTCATTAATGCGCTACCTCCTGTATGTGAACATAGCTCTGCTAGCGGCTGACTACAGGAACCGTAACAACAAAGTACGTATTGATAGCTAGTGATACCGTACCATATGTGGTATGGACTAGTGATCTTCACAGCAAACATTCTGGCTTTATTTTTTCACCGAATTTCTTTATGTTGCTTCATAACTGTAGCATATTGTACCTGATTACACAAATGCTACATCTGGTCCTTAGATGAATTAATGCATCTGACTGGTAAATGAACTTCCTTAGCTATTAGTGGCACTTCTGCATTCCATGTTTTTGCTGCAACTCTTTAAAATACTTGGAGTAATAGCTAAGATTCTAGGGCAATGATTCCTTACTGATGCAATCATTTTCCCCCTTATTTAGCATTACATAAAAACAAAAAAGTACTCTAGCCTTTATAACTGCAAAGGTAACACGTGTGAAAACACAACAGAAGTTAATATTAAGGACTTGGAAATAATAGAGATGGGCATGCTCTGGGAGATTCTTCCCAATGTAACATTTTCATGAAGCCTAACAATTAGATTTAATAGGTCAGAATATTAAAGAGAAGCTGCAATGGCCAAGATTTTCAAAATCTGTAAAAAGATCAGCTTTCTTATGGTGTGAACACTGTATTTCACAACAACATTTGTTAGGAAGTCTGTTGACTCTACAGATTACTTCAGCCAAGGATATTTGACCACTCTAGGATTCCAGGTTGTATTTTTGGTCATCAGTGACTCCTGCAGAGGGCAACGCAGCCTTTCCTCTCCCAGTCTGACCTCCTTTCAGCTAACCTAATAGGTCTGTTCTCTCTATAAAGTTTTGGAGGTAAAGATAAGTTCTGTTTGCTATACGGTATTCTTGTACAGTAACAGTAGTAAGTGCAACCACAAAGTATGAAGTTCTTGCTTGCCCCAGTTTTTCAAAGACAGCAGATTGTTGCTAAAACAGATTTTTTCCTGTCTTCCATGATTGATTCATCTATTCCTTTTATCTACTTTCATCTATGAAAGTATTTGCCATCAGTAAACAAATAATATAAATATAATTAAATACAAAGAGAAGGGAGATGCCTTGCATTGTGTGAATATTACCCAGGAAAATATTATAATAAGCATGAATAAAACAATGTTTACTGTAAAAGAAGTAGAAACATGCAGCTGTATAAACACTTCTCAGTAAAAGTATGATTTCTCATGCTCCTTTTCTTTACTTAGTTGAATTCAACTCTATAATCCTGTAAGCCACTAAACCCTGGAGAGTATAAATAAAAGTAGAGTCACTGAGGGCTAGCATTAATTCACATTACATGGCAGATAGCTACAGGTAAAATATTAATTTACAATGAAACACAGCCTTTAGGAATCGGTGAGTCCAGTCTGAATATCTGCATGGAGCTGATAGGGGAAAAAACAACCTTTTCAAGTATGAGTTAAGAGAGGAGGTTCTTGTAGTGACAATGACAGTATTTCAAGATTAAATGTCCCAGCATCTTCCTTCCAAAATATTCTTACCCTCTTTTGTTTTGATCAACAAGAACAAAACATTGCAAGCAAATAGCAAGGGACAAATATCATGATACCACCAAACACACTTTGGTCTTTGTCCACATCAATCAGCTCTGCAGTTCGTAACACATGTATTTTCACATTCTTTGGAGGTAAAGAAGCAATTATATCACTTCGCTACTACTGGACTGGAGCACAACTAAAGGAACTGATTTTCCTGGGTTATACAGGAAGCCTGTGACAAAGCAATGAAACTGACCTAGGACTTTTAGGTATAGTCCCTGGCCTCTGAACTATTTATTCTCCCACTCCTTGGGGTTAAAGGGTGGGAAAGCTGATCTATTTCTTTGATATTCTCTAAAGGAGAAAAAGGGAACCCAGTACACGGGTTTATGAGGTTTTGTTATTTTGTCATTTGTGTTACTGGATGGTTTGTCCACTGCAGCATATGTTCATCTGCCACATGTTTTCAATCTTTGCTCAAATTCTCCTTTTCTTTTGTTTCCACTTGCTTGTTTCTCCATTTTTTATCCTCACTAGCTCTGCCATCTGGGGTACAGCCTCTTTTCTTCCATTTATTTGCTTTTCTCCCTTTTAGCATGTTTATCACATCTTTGTATGATGTCTCACTGCAGCAGAAGCCAGTGGAGGAACTGTGCACCTACTGCTGATGTGTAGTATACACAGAGGATAGGATGAATCCAACTCTTCTTTGCATCTTGGGTATCTGAGTAAGGGATAAATAAGGACTCCAGCGATCTCTGGCTCTCATAGCCAGCTACCTGGTACTTGTGGATAGAGATTTAGTCCTGGGAGAATCTCAGCCACCGTAGAATTTGCTTTCAAATTCAAAGTGGAAAAAAGCAGATTCAGTATTCTGTCTATAAGGAGAATGATGATTTCAAAGCCATAGGGCATAAAGTTCAAGCCTTAACTGTTTCCAGGTTGTGATGAATATGAATGTCACAGCAAATTTGCAGATACTCTTTGGAGAGCATAAATGAAAAGTCAGCCTTGAAAGACAGTCCATGAAAGTGCTACTGAGGACCTTATAAGTGAGCAAAAGGACTTTAAAATCAATATAAAATGTCAATCATAACAAACATTTCAGAACTGCACTTGTGCCTGATGTGAAAAGTGAAGCTTGGAATCAAACCACCAAACTAATTGTTATTTAAGACTTAGAAGATTTGGCCCCAGGCCTCTAAAGTCAGACTAATGCAGTAAGTATTCAGTTCCATATATTTTTTGTCTTCATTCCCCACTCAGTTTAACTTCCAAGTCTCATCTGACCTTTAAAAAGCATTCATTTCCTCATCTCTAACCTTAAAGAACTTGCATCAGTTTGGGCTTCCAAATGCCCTCGCTGCTTTATCAATCAGAAAGACTTGTTCCAAAGCATCATCCCAATCCTGTTTAGTTTGTGTCTTTTTACACTTACTTTCCCATTAGTCTATTGACCAGCTTAAAAAGCAGGCTCCACTGACAATACTCCTTGCACAAGTCCATGAAATGAAACCTACTATTTCCCACAAGGATCCTAGCATATTAATTTAAAATTTCAGAGCGAAGCTGAATCCTGTTATTGATATGCCACTGATTTCTATCAGGAAGGCTCAACACCCAGATATAATTTATCTTGGCCTAGTGTTTGGAAAATGAAGCATTCAATACTGTGTCCTTTGACAAATGTATATAGGCACTGGATCCCAGAGGTAGCTCTAACAAATGGTTTTATTCTTGCATCGTTCTAGAAATGCCTAAAACCAGCAGCTTCACAGAATTGCTTTTGTAGGTTCATACTAAGTAGTCTCACTCTTTTTGGGGAGAATTAAAACCAAACCACTAACCCTCAAGCTCAAAAGCTGCAGAACTCATTTATTTTTAAACAAAATAATTAAAAGAAAATCACTAACCACAAAGACATCACCTTCAGAGTCAAACAGTCTAACTGAATTTGTCCCTGGAAATCTTATTTCACTAGAGAAAAAAATGCACATTAAAGCTAGAGTTTCCCTTCCAAGTGACTATTCTACCAAGAACTGAGAATCTCTTTATTTGCTTTGGATGCAGTCATGTGTCTAATCTTACCATAAATACTGTATGACAGTGTTAGACTGATTTAATGGCAGCTCTGTAAATAAAAACCCCCTTGACCTAAAGTACGAGCTCTGCTGCTGCCATGAAGTCAAGATGCTTGCTGGAGCCGAGGGTGTGGGGCAAAGTCCCAGAGCTGCATCCTGGAGTAGGAGACACGCTATTAACAGTTGAAACTTGGATCCTTCCTTCCCTGAGTGGCTTCTGTTGAGGTGGGAGAGGGTGGTCTAGCACAAATTCTCACGTGGCAGGACACAACTTGTCGGTTGTTTATGAAATGCAGACTGCAGACAGATGTACAGGGATTGCCATTAGGATGTTGACATTTACGGTTGGAAGTGCTTTGCGTTACCATGGTATTCAGGGTACTTGGGGCACTGCACTAGCTGTGTGTACATGTTTCTCAGAGGACTCTGGGCATCTGCTCATTAATGTCTAGTTGTTCTTGGCTCCAGAACAGCCGGGTGGTAGGTTAGAGTCACCCATATTCCATGGCGCCCAGGGGATGGATTCACCCTTCCTTGCCCCACCATGGGATTTTCCAGCAGGTAGCTTTAATCATCACTAGGCACCATAGAAAATTCTCCACTGGCTACAGCCATGGACAAACACTGACATAAGAGAACCAGTCCTGCCCACGTCCTTTCTCAGCTACCACTGACCAGCACATGACTAAAACTATTAATTTTCCCAGAGACTGTATTTCCCATACACATATGCTTCCTGCCAGTGAGAGTGAACTGGGCTCAAAGGATATAAAAATACATTGCATTATCAGTCCAGAGAACAGGACTGGGCTCAGAAATTGAAGTTGAGCTTACTGTGCAGCACAGCAATGCACCTAGCCAACTGGCTAGCTTGGGTAGTGCTGCTTGATTCTGCCTTGGCATTATCACTAAATTCTCCAGACAGTCTCAATATGCCTCTGTGGAGATGACATCATGATATCAAAATGAAATGAGACTATTTAAATGCAAGACTATCGTGGTGCTAGTACAATGTGAAAATGAAACTAACTCAATGTAACCCCACAGGGAGCAAGTTACAGTTTGAGAGAGAAATAAAACAATGTAAATGCATGTTACACTGGACTTAAAGAGCCCACTGAGGGCAGGGTCTGTTGCTGAATTTGTTTGGGCGTTCAGCTTAATTTGTGTCATATATCTTGAGCTGGATGCATGGTTTTACTGAATAGCTATTAACTAAAATTAACATGCAGGAAAGTATGTTAGCGTTCAGGCAGGGTTTGACCTAAGCTGTGAAAAACAAAGACACCATGGAAGTCTGGCATTTCCTTCCTAAGTGGGAAATGTCACCGAAACAACTCAGTGATGCACAATCACACAATTATGAGTATTCTAGCATAGCCAAAGAAAGATGTTGACAAACTCACTGGAAGCTAAAAAGGGAAAACATAAATGATGAGAGAATGTGGGGATTCAGTCTGAATTGAGGCTACCTGGGTAGGGAGGGGGAAGTGAAGATGCAATGTCATCATAAAGCATTTGAAGGGTGTGAAAGAGCAAAAAGCTAGTTTTAGTCCTTAGGGGAGCTATCAAGGTGTAATGGTGCAAAATTGAGAATAAGAACTATCAGTCTGAATACCTGAAACAGTCTTGCATTAGTGAGATCTGCTGGGCTGTGACAGGGTCTCCCTTGGAAACAGAGGCTTCAGCTGGATCTATGCTAGGTGTGCTGGGATTCCTAGTACAGAAATACATGTTCATGTGCCGCTTAGCATAAAAGCCGTGACATACTCATGAAGCACACACTGCAGCTGTCCTAAGCAATAGCAACAGACATATATGAAAAACTTGGCTTTTTGACAGCCATGCTGGAGGTGATGTTATGGACAGTTCACCAGACATCGTGAGGTCCCAAGGTCTGCCTAGGCAAAATTTCCAGTTGGAAACACGACATAAGCAGATAGGCCCAGAGGCATGGTCATCCTCCCACTGCAGCGCATCCATAGCTCACCTCTTCCATATATTTAATAACAAGAAAAATGCAAGTAGATACCATTTTCCCAGATGATCACAAACCTTAAATGAATTCATGAGTAACAGGTCTACAAGACACAAAAATATTCTATTATCGTTTTTTGAAGACGAACCTGAGATTTATCAGAAGTCTCACAGGAACAAGAAGGGACACTAAAATTTCCCCTCTACTTGTGGTGACAAAAGGAAGGAATGGAGAGATACACAACTGACATTACCTAGGTCACTCTAGTTCTTTTATTGACATGCATTACTGCAGTGACAGAATACAGGTGCTCACAAAGAAGTATTATAGTTCACAAGGCCTAGAATGTCAACAATATTCAGGGAACCTTTAATCCAAATAACCAGAAGTATTTCAACATGTCCTTAAAGAGCACTTAATCTACGGCAACTGGCCTTACTACAAAGTCCCTGGGAAATTTTGACTTAGAACTACATGCAGTCACTATACAATTCCTGCTCTGTTGAAGTTAAATGTATCAGCTACTCAATTAATAAAAACAATAATCTTAAAAAGACAGAAAATAAAACAGAACTCAATTAGTCTAGATTAGGGATCGAAGACATGATACATGTTAGAAGAATTTTTAGGATATAGGAATAAAATAATGTTAAAACTCTTTGCTGTGCAGCACCATCATCATGAAACTCCTTGACTCTCTGCAGAGAACTAAGAAGAAAAGTACAACGAAACACAGCAGGAGCCGAAAGCACTGAACTATGGAAAAAAACCCACCAACCCTTTAAGATCCAAAACAGTTATGGTTTCAAATTATCATCCTGACCATATTTAAGGAACTTACTAAGGACTAGAAAACAATGTAACTGAATGCATAAACAGACTCAGGAAAAGATGTAAATTCTTAGCTTTCCAGAGAGCAGGAATATGGAAGAAAAAAACCAAATCAAACCAAACCAAAAAAACCTGACCAACAACAAAAAAATGCACCCTGTAACTCACACAGTAGTTTGGCATCTGAAAGAGCTTGATAAAAGATTCTAGAGTTGGGGTGGGGCTCAGTTCAGGTAGTGCAGCTTTCTTAGCATTTGTTTGCTGTGCCTAGATTTTGCCTAGACATTAGCCCAGGTTTGTGACATGATTCCCATACCTTTCCTGCAGCTCTTCTAAAGAAACACACCAGACTATGGTTCGAGAGAGAGAATTCCAAAAACAGTGAGTTTAAGTGACTGCCTGTGTTCTCAGACATCAGTGGAAAACTAATAGAAAAATTAAAGCTACCGTGCTGCAGGCTGGTGCCTACCATCTAACTTCAAGAGACCCAAACTTGCCAATTCCATGTCTGGGTTTCAGGTCCAGCACCCTCCCTTCTAACCAGCAAGGCCTCTTATCAGGTATAGCTAGCCTATTTCCAAGCCATCAAAGGATCGGACTCTGGGAAGATTCTGATCTCTGGGTACGTGACAGTTATAAATGGTCTGTGCAGGCCCTATGACAGGCTGCTCACTTGGTAACTGATGAGCTGGTGTCCCGGAGAGCAGAGCCCATGTATTTAGCAAATGACAGAACTGCTATGTTGATCGAATCTATGTGGATAGTAAAGAAAAGCAAATACAGGCTTTACACTAAATGCCCATGATGGATAGATTCATCTTGCTGTGTGCTACTCTGATGCCAATGTATTCATTCAAACTACACATGTAATCCAAAATTTTCCTTGAATTTATTCTTGTTTACAGGAACTCTGAAGCACTGTGCTTCCAAGTGTTTGCAAATGACAAAGTACTATACTCTGCTCCAGGGAAGGATTTGAGTCCATATCCTGAATTAAGTCTGTAGCACATTCTTGCTAGCTGCAATAAATAAAGAGTAGGCTTTGATTTGTCTATGTGACAGTGTAAATCAAAGGAAGTAGAGGGAACAAAACCCCAACCACATGGCATCTGTGAAATGAGGTGGGGTGGAGAAGGTGGTTCTGTTTCTTCCATAAAGCTTTGGCTAAAATCTTTGGCTTTGAAAGAGCAAAAAGCTCAAACCTCCCACTTAGAGAGACCTCAAACATTTCACCTTTGTGTTCCACAAACAGCGTGCAAATCCACATTTTACTGTCAAAATTAATCACAATACTGAGATTTTAAAATAATTGTTTATACTAAAGGAGAGAATTCTGCAAGATTTTAAGTTTCCCAGGTGCCTAGTTTTGGGTCTTTGAAGCCCACCTCTGGGGGATGAGAGATACAGATATAGATTCCCTTTTTAAAAAAAACTCTTTCCTTTCTATAAATGACCCACAGTTTTATGAGATACCTTTGCACCAGAATCTCTAAAGCCTCAGGATGCCTGAGCAAGCTGTAGTTTTGCCAAGGTTTTTTGGGGTTGGATTTTTTTTTTCTTATTCTCTAATTAGATAATTTTTGTAGCAGCAAAAAATCCTAATTAAATTGTCTCAGTATCGACAGTTTCTTTGTTGCTTTTTTTTTTTTATTACCTTTTCACTAGGTCAGCCTGATGGACTGGAGCAGACACGTAAAAACATGATCTCACTGAGTCCAATGCAGTACTGCAGTCCAAACCGATCAGCATACTAATCTGAAAATATTCTATTCGATATTCAATTTTATTTTAAAAGATACAGGATTTGCTATGTTAGCCTTTTAAACTAACAAAGATACAGAGTAGCCTTGTCTTATTGAAAACATGAAATCACTCCTATCTGCTTCCAAGACTGGTTTCAGAATTCAGATTTGCACAGGCCAACCTGCCCATCAGTCTATGTGACCTGGCAAAGGTTGTTCTCTTGGTGGATGAGTTTTCTGACCTTCTAAAGATGGGGGAATCAAGTTCAATAAGCAGCTTCAACAGCAAGCCCTTCATCCCTGACCTCCAGGCTGGATTACTGCAACTCATTAGACTGTTACAGTGAAACATGCTAATAGATTGCACATTAAGAGTCATTGATGTATCAGCACCTGGGGTGAAAGTCTCTATAGGAAGAGTTCAAGATGCCACGCATTACTTGCAGCCACTGCCATAGTCCATGGGTTAAGCCACTTCATCTTGCCTAGGCTCTTAACTGTCAAGCTTTTCTTGTTATTTTAAAACAGAGGCAGAAAAGAGTAGTAGCTAGAGTAGCTATCTGGATTTACCCTTACATTTTTCACAAGCAACCAAGTTTAAAGGAGAAAAGCAGGGAATAGGAAAAAAAGGTTAGGCGGAAGAAGCCTTAGAGGAAGAGAGAGGTTGCAAAGCAGCTCTGTCTAGTGTTAGAGAGGAAGAGCTGTGCTTATGGCTCCTGCAGGAGAGGCTTGCACACATGTGCTTTGTTCATGTTGTGCTAGCAGGCAGAATTGTGTACACAGTCTATAAAAATGACACCAAGTCCAAATGACTGTAAGGAACATTTTACCGATACATGGAAACTTGTAAACCATTATAGCAAAGTGTTTCTGTGCAAAGTTATATATGGCAAAAATGCATTTTGCTTAGTATACTAAAATGAAGCAAAACTAGTATAAATGTTTGTGGGGTTTTCTCCCCTCTAAAATAGCTATGCTTTTATTATGGCATCTTGGTGTGACACTCTGACCATCAGCAGCCATATCCCTTCACACCCATGCCTGACAGCTATGCTGGCAGATGCTAGCAGTGAGTTACAGCCTGACTCCACATCAATGGCAATAAAAGGAAAAGTTGTTTCAAGACCCCCAATCTGCTATTGCTCAGGAAACTGATCAGTGTATCAGATATCAGTGCATGAGTACCTTCTGAAGAGTTCTCTTTGCTAATGCTGTGCTTATTTTATCAGCTGCCCTTAATATCCCCATCAAATTCAAGGTCCTCCTTCTTAAAGTCCTAGATGTATCAGCTCACGATAGCCATTAAGAAACATCCTCCAAGATGTAATGCCTCTTGACATATATGTCCCACAGGCACTACGAAACATTAGAACGATAAAACTGAAAGTCCACAGTTAAGAGATGGAGATTTCTTCAGGGGTAGCCTGATAGATTGGGACCTGCTCACAGAGAAAAATCAAGAAGTCCATAGGTCTCAATGGCTTCCATAGCCACACAGAAAAGTCATTTCAGTGGATCCTCTCTCTTGCAATACTGACAACAAAGATAAGGAGAGGTCAGCATGTCAAAAGTAAGTCAGTATTAAAAATACTTTGCCAGAATGACAAGAGAGACCAAACAGCCATGAGGAACTGAAGCTGGGGCACATTTAAAGACTACACCCTGGGACAGCCATGAGAAGTTCTCTAATACCATACCTGGACATGTGTAATACGTATGTTACGTTACCTATGCCCACAAACACCGGCAGTTACTAAAGCTGCAGCCAATGCAGGACGGAGCTGTAACAGAGGTGTGGGAGTAGAAGATGATGCAGGATCAGCAGCATTCATGACAGCAGTCACTACTAAAGACAGGTTAGTCCTCTCCGCACAGCCCCAGAACACGCTTCCCCTAGCTTCAGCTAAAATATAAGAATTTGCCCTTTCAATAACAGAGGTCACAACCCACCATATTGTCCAAGACTGTGTCCATCATAGCTATTCACAATAATGAAGGCTTCAGAAAAAGCACTAAAGCCTTCCACAGACTTATCTGAACTCTAGCTTAAGAGTTAGTGTGTGATCAAATTGGGCCATCATGCATGACAGCCTGAATGAGTGTGCAGTATACAAGGAATACCTGATATCTATGATTCTGACGCACAGCAGCATGCAGTTATTTCATCTTGGTTAAAAAAAAAAAATACACATCATTTGGGGACAAGCAAGCTTCCTTGTCACCAAATCATCGTAATTAATTTAACCACTATCATTACAGCTGAACTTTCCAGCCTAGTCAAATGAAGTAAGTCAATTCCTTCTGTGTACTTTTTTTGGATGTTTTCCTTCCTCTGTGGCTAATTATTGAACATTTTTTCTAAGCCCTAATTCATGCCTCCTTCCTGCTTACTGAAGATAAAATGTCATCTGTGCAGGAGCTCATAATCAGCTGATTCTGACAAGCAGAGGATAAAGCACAAAAGGAAGAATATTGTTTTAAGGAGGGAGAAATCCAGATCTAACTACTGGGACTTTTGCCAGGGATTTCAGTGTGAACAGAATAGAGGCCTCATTGTTGACAGTGAAAATTGGACCCTGTTGCTTCTCAAGGGTGTTGTTTCCTTCTAGCTTGTTGGCTGAAAAAATGGTGAAACACAGACCAGTATAGCCTCATCTGTATTATCAAAGTAATGGGAGGGCGATACAGTTGAGGATACAGCAAAGAAGTGGGCAAAACCCCACCAAACACAATGCTAGCTGAGGTTCTGATTGCTTTGGGAATCATTTGCCATTTTGCTAAAGTGCTTAAAGACGACATAGAAGCCTTCTCCAGGCTCAGAATTTGAAGACACTCTTCGTATAACTGGCAGTCTATGAAATCCAGCTGATGCATATTCAGCTCCTCCAAATACCAAGCTCAATTATTTTCCTTCACCCTTTTAGTTCACAAAATACCTCACAGGGAATGGGGAGGGAGAGAGAAAACACCAAGCACTGAGAGCACAGAACAAAACCAGAGTCTTCTCATTTCACCCCCTCCTGAACAAGTAGGGCTGGCTGATGTTAAAGAACCGCTATCTCTTCCCCTCTCCATTATCCCTCATACTCTAAAAACAGGATTCTAGAGAAGAAAATAAAACCAGCCTATCCTACTATTTTCATTTTCTTCTCACCTCAGATACATATCCATCCTGATACATCCTTACCATCCTTGAATTTATTCGCTCACATTTCTGTTTTACAAAAGAGAAACTTAAACACTAAAAATCTATGTGACCCTTGCAAGATAGCATAGGAATTTGAAATTTGGAGTCTCCGTTCCCTAGCTAGGAACTTCACCATTAGGCCATTCTTACACGACACAGTCAAACAGGCTCTCCTGTCCCAGGATGGTTGTGTTGGGGTCCAAATATGCCAGCAGGCCTTAACTGCCCTGACCAGCCCCAGCAGGGGCCCCCACACATGCGCCCACCACCCAGGGCTCCATTTTCAGCTCAGCCCCCAGGGCTCTAATGAGCTTTGCTGGAAGTAAGCCTGGACACAGCCCTGTCCCCTGCTGATCCTGACATGTTGGCTGGGCCTCCCGCTCTCTTCTTGGACCAGACCTGTCACCTAGAATTTGTCTGATGATCACTGGACTGTCAATAGGACCCAATTCTATCACCAGCCTTGTGCTGCTCACCCTGCTTGTGAGATGACTAGCCGGTACTGTGGTCACCCTCAGCTCCCGGCTCGCTTTCCCTGACGGAGCAGCCTCACTCTCACTGCTCCCTGACAGGTTGTAGAGGAAGAAAAAAAACAAGCCCCAGGACATCAGAAACACAGGTGGAAGCACACCTCTTATCTCCTTGGAGCAGAGATCCTGCTTTAATCATTAGACAGAAACAGGCACGCTGTCAGCACCAAAATAAAATGTTCTGTCTTCATTTGTTACCCTACAGTAGGAGGAAAGCAGACCAGATTTGCAATAGGGGCTCAAAACTGGCTGCTACAAGTGTAAATCCAATGGTGCATACTTAATTTTTGCATGTACAATTTTTCATTCAGTCAGTCACTCCTTTCTGATCATTTCTGCTAAAGGAAAGTAAGGCTTGCCAGATAGCAGCTTTTCTGTAAAGTTATCTGCTATCCAGATAAAGAAGAACTGAAAACCTTCAACAGAACCACATGAGATTCACTAGCTCACAAGGACAATGTTTCAAGTTTACTCCAGGGAAGAGTCACTGCAGTTAACACTGAAAGGGAAAATCACCATGATAATTTACTAAAGCCAGACTAAAAATGAAGGTGTTGCAATGCATCAGTTTCAAGACCAGCTCAGGCAGCCCAACTGCCATCTTGTGGCTAACAAATCACACTGCTGCAACTTTGCTACATTATTCCTTCATCATTTACTCCTTCATTATTTATTCTATACACATATGGAATAAATCTGACGACAACATATCCCAAGCAGGAATAAGGAGCTCTGATTCTCTAGAGTCCAAATATACAATATAGATCAATGTTGCTAGAAGGGAAAAAGAGATAAATTTAATTAACTCAAGTCTTAGATTGCAGACAGTGGTAGGAGGGGGAGCATCTGGGTTGGGGCAGGAGTCATCTAAATTCAAGTACTGTTCTGTACACACTGATCTGACAGAAGAAAACCAACTTCAATACCTACATGAAAAAAATATCCTCTAGGAGTTTTTTGGAAAATATTTCATTTGACAATTGGGTCAAATACCCAAACCTCTATGCAATTCTAGAAATTAGGCAGTGAGGGAGTTAAGAAATAGCACTTTTCCAGCAGATTCTTTCATCTTTTGTGGCCCCTTGGGTTGCCCTCAGCCACCATTTGAAAAGATGAAAAGTGGTATTTGAGACTATGAAGAACCTGCAATGAAACTTGCACAAGAACTTTAGAGCTTCCTATGAGGTTTACCAAGTTTTCAGCCCACTTAGCACTTTGAGTAGCTTCTGTTGCTTATGCATGGATCACCTTACACCCTCTTTGTTCACACTGACTTGATGTTGAAATGTTGGTTTGCTCACCCTACTTCTGTTGCACTTGATGAATTTTCTACAATGGATTCTGTAGAAAAGGCCTGATAAGAACCTGAGAGAAACTGGAGGGCCTTGACCACAACATCACTCGTGAACAGGAAAAAAACCAGCTTGTATCATTTTGATGGAACTCACCTTGGAAAACAGTCTTTGTATTTGCCATTGCAAACAAAAGATAGAATGACCACAATGCTGTCCACAATACGTGCCAATACAGTTGTAACAAACATATCTTCCCCATGGAAACCTCCATGCCAGTGAAAGCTGAAGGAAAAAGTAGGCGGGTCAGATCTTACCGCATACGCCACAAGCAAAATTTTTACTTTCACTCGTTAAAGGAACTGTTTCTAAGATGAGCTATCAGAGCTTCTTCGTAACTGTGCCTCCACTGACTTTTCACAGGAAGGCAGCAGCAAAATGATCAGATTCCAAACACTTATTACCTTTGTTCCCTTCAGAACCACTGTCCTGAACTGTTACATGGAGCTGTGTGCTCTGAAACAGGTGTCATCAGCTAAAATAAATATCTGCAAGCCGAATGCTACAGAATAATTTGTTTAGCACGTATTTTAGTATCTATCACCAAAAAGTGCTCTCAGCCAGCAGTGTTTTTATCAAATCAAGATATAGAATACAACCATATTCTTCAAATTTGTATTTTCACATCTGTTTTGCTTGTCTCCAACAATATGAAAGACTGTATTAAGGATATTATACAGGTGACTAAGTTACATATCAGGTTTCTATCAACTGTCATCCCATCAAATGTTGGTTATGATTTGCTAATTAATCCGGTATTGTCAGAATCCCATTTTAAATTTAAATATTTTATTAAGCTGTAACAGAAGCTTTAGGAACAAAATTTTTAGAAGGTGATAGGTATCAACAAATAGAAGACTGCTTGAAAAATGTTTACGCTTAAAATATAATGACTACTGCATGTATCCTTTTCAACTTTTATGCTCTAGTCAATGTATTATAATTGAGCTCTACTGAATTACTTTTCTAGTGGATAAATACTGTACACACTAGTGTGAAGAGACATCATGTAATGTATACTAATTAAGCCATTATATCTGTAGAGAAGATCGTATCTGAAATATCAAATTAGCAGGAATTAAACATCTCAAAGGATTAATGAAATGTTATGGAGCCATTCACTTCCAGGTCAACAGGTTCAGTTTCAGCTTAGTTTAATAGTAATAATGAATTTATATGCTGGGGATAACAATTCTCTGCATCCATTCATAAATCAGGATAAGAGCCCCTGGCTCATACCAAGAACAGCAGCCTTTAACCAGCACAGCCAGAACAAGGTAGCCAGGAATATTATGCTAGGCCTATATTTGGCATGTAGCCTTAGGCTCCATGAGATCAAACAGCACATTTACTGGATGGCTGCAATATGTGCAGGCAGCAATGAGGGACACCAGAGAGATTCAGTCAGTTCTCTTTACAGATCTGCCAACAATTGCCAACCCCAGCAATAAAGTTATCACAGGCAGAACATTCAACTCCATCTTTTATTTGACTTAGCTAGAAGTCCAGTCTGCTTATCCTGATTCCTCTCTCAGCAGCCCTTGCTGCTTCTAGCAGAGACACGTGCAGCACAAGAAAAAGATGGGGTGGAGGTGCGGGAAAGGAAGAATTATAGCCAACTTCTATGCAGAGTTATCTTACAGCTAATGTGATGGTATATATGCAACAAACCTGATTTTCTGGTGGAATCACAAAATTGAGGTTAAACTTTTTCCGAGATTAAATAACCACCATGTCAACAGATTTAGGCATCAGCTCCTTAGTGATGACGGGCAGTAAACAAACAATAACCAGTTTACACGTAAGAGAAAGTAGTTAAGAAATAACTCATCAAGAACAAATAACTGTATCTTAGTCAGGTATGCATAAAGAGGTACATTCAAGCTCTTTAGATACACATTGAAAGGTGACAAACTGTATAAATGTAACAATCATCCAAAGCCTATCACTTCAAGTTGCTATGAGGACTCTGGTTTTAGACACACACACACACACACACATTATGCAGTGTGCCACAGTAAGCTAAGGAATGATTGGAAACACTAGAGTTCTAGCCCGAGTTTTTCACTGATCTGTGAAGATTTGCTAAAAATCACTATCTTACTGTGCTTCAGTATCTCCAAAACTGTTAGAAAGCCCACCTATGCAGGCATTAGGGAAAAACTTAACTAGTATTTATGAAGTGCTTCAAGTGGTCTAGAAATGCAAGTTATTGCTATTAGCCCTGACTGCAGGTGACTAAACCACACTCTGCAATATGGACTGGAAACCCAGAGAAGCCGCAGTGTACTGCAGACAGAAAAGTCTTATCCTGCTACCTCTATTACCAACCACACTTTGTCATCATCCTGCTCCCGCTTCAAAAGCTCCCAAGATCTGGAAAAACAACAAGGATTTTCAGCAGAGAGAATTTTGATGGCAGTAAAATAGCTTACAACAGACTATTATATTTGAAATAGTTTTTCAACCAGGGGTATTGAGATACCAACGCCACATTGCAAAAAAAAAAAGCTATGGCAGCCTACATAATATATGAAAAAAGCATCAAGCTTGCAGGATTGTTCTCTTTTAACAACTACAAACAGAATTCAAGAACAAAGAGCATTCTAACAGCTGTTTGCTTTGCTTTCCTGGCATTTACGTATTTCAAGTTAAAAAAAAAAAAAGTAAACATGACAAACCAAAAGTTATAAGGAGCCATTTTTATTACACGACTGCCTTGAATGCACATCTCCTGCTTATCAAATCTCTTAACGCTCCCACTACAGTAAATGCATTAAGAGATTTAGTGAAATTTGAATTTATTTATTATTATTATGTATATATTTAGTCTCTCAACAGACAGCTGCGAAGTACAGCGTGCACTATTGGTGGTGGAAAGATGCATTTTTACTGATCTATCTTACCTTTTTTTCACTTTAGCCACTATTCTCCCTCCTGTATGACATGCGTCTTTCAAGTACTGAATTCAGTGATACTTCTAGATCTATTTTTCCTGTGACAGACTAAATTACACAACTGCAATGAAAAGTTTCTACAGACCATCAGGAGCTTGCAACCATAGTATTTTCCTAAGGGATATATTTTGAAATTATAATTTTTATTATTAATAATCTATTAATATATTATAGTTTATATATATTAATATATTTTTATATATATAAAAATATATTATTATATATACACACACAACTTAAAATGATTGTATGTTCTTTAATTTAAAAAGTACAACTTTTACTATGACTTCCCAAACCTTTGGAAAGCAACCTTTTTGTAATTTTTCTGCTCAAGAAAGAAAAAATACGTTAACAATATAGACAGATGTAATGTATAGCATTCAGTAAGAATCACGGAAAAATTGCCCTCCAAGAGGCGGATGAGCGCATGGCATTTTCTGTGTTGGGCACAACAGAAGCAGAAAGAAGAAACCCCCAAAGCACTTGAGAAAAACATTATGGATAATTCAAGATGTAAAGTAAAAACTGAAATTTTCAACATCACATTGTGGACTTGAAAACTATACTGTTTTAGTGTAGAGGCCTAACTCTTATGCTTGTGTGTGTACTTTTTATATATATATACACATACTTGTATGTGTGTATGTGTATGTAAGGTTTGTAAGGAGATAGCTATCTTTTATTAGACCAGTATAGCTGGAAAAAGTACATAAGCCCTTTGTTGGCCTAATATAAGCTATTACCTCTCCCTTGAAACCTTCGCTCTCACATCACCATGATCATGGTTACAAGACTATAATACAAATTAAAAAAAAAAAAAAGAAAAAAAAAAATCTCCCTTGGTGAACTTAAAAATTTTATCTCCAGCATTCCACTGTAATACTTAAGCCACTTAAAACAGACAGCAGAAATATGAAACTAGCGTAGTTTCATACTTCATCTTGAATACTATAAAAACTCTTCTATGTTCTCCTTAGTCCTAAAAGACACAAGCATCAAGTTGCATGTCAACCAGGAGCCCTGGATAACAAAATGAGCTTTGACACTGGAGCAAGAGAGAGGCAGCAGCATTGGGGTCTTGGTGTTGCAGTATAAACTATAAGGTCCACAGGGAAATCTAAATGGTGTATTTTTCTGTTTACCTTCAGGTGACAACGTCCAAATGCTTCAACACATCACTGAGCATCTGTTACAAAAACTCCTGTCACTAAGAATAAAAATAGATGGATGAATAATGGTCAGGCTGGACCTTCTGCCTCTTGCCAGTAGTATTGAGCAGAGATTTAGAAACAGCTTGTAAGCAATATGCAGCCAATCTAGACCTATATAATCAGACCCAGAATCATCAACATTACAGATACATCAACTTACCTCTGAATAGAGATAAGTTACGTAGTTGCTGGCGTTTCTCAAAGGACCCCGGTTCGTCGACTGAAGTCAGTAAAGGAATTGTTTCACAATCTTTTTTTCCAACTATATTCACTGACAGCACTGAATAGTTTTTTTCCTTTTTAAAAGCTTGCATTCTGACTTATTTGAAGAAATATGATAAATTCTGTCCCTCTCCATATACAAAAAAGAAAGTTTCAAAACACAACACACTGTAAAATATTATGAATGTGCCATTCATGTAAAACCCTACCATACATGAAACAGATTTTTGTTTTAATACGAGTAACAAAAAACCTAAGAGCAAATACATCTTAACAGATAAAGGAATGGGCTTTCCCTTTTCTATTTTCATTCACTGCCACCTCTTTCTACATCTTCCTGTAAGATCGACGTTTCAGTATTTTCATCAACTGCAAAGCAAGGATAACTCAAACATTTGCAAATAAAGATTAACATGCTGGCTATACTGGCTAGCCCATCATGAAAGGCCGAGTTTTACCTATATCGTGCATATTAGTCTCTACGGTATAAAATGTGTGGCTTCAGGGGGATTGGGGCGGGGGTGGGGGGGATGCTCAGCATTACATGCCAGTTTCCTGAAGGAAGTCACCTTTTAGGACAAGGTACAGCTGCGAAAGCTGTGCAGTCAAGAAATCTTGCTGTATTTGTCTACTAAGTAATATATTTCCACATCAGCAATCACTTCTATCCAAACAGATATATCCAAATCAAGTGTCATTGCAGTAAAACTGGTCTCTGATGAGGCACCCTGATCATTCAAAAAAAGACAACAGCCTTCCTTGCAAAGCATTCTAGTGCTAAAAACTGGTTCTTATACAGTGTTTTTTCAGAAGAAAGACTTCCTTGAAAATTATTTAACTCCTTTTTTAAATTGAACTTTGTGCAACCCTTTCAGGTTGCTTTGAAGAGAAATGTTGAATGAATCCATATTCTAAAATGACTTAGAAAGAAGAAAAATCCCAGCAGTAAATCCACCTAATTAAGTGGGGGTGTATCTAGCCCATAGGCTATTAACGCATCTCAGTTTAATATTTTTAAACATACTGTATGTGGAACAGGCAGTAAGCTCTCCTCATTATTTCTCAAATGAAGCTGAACAGATCTAACCCAAATTACAGTAAGATAAACCAGACAACTTAAGTGATGAAAACTGTACTTTTTCCACTGCTTTAGGGACGCTTCTGGCTCATCTGTCCTCTGATCAAGGTGAGCCTGATAAAGCTGAAAATTACACTGTGTGACTGGATTGTACGAGATTATCTTTCCCCTGAGAAGTGATTTATTTTCGTAACTCTTGATGAATAAGAAACTTTCTGCTCCAACACACTGCTCTTCTTGTGTGGGCATGGTTCCTTATTCCTTTGAGTGAGAGATCACATAAAAGAGACATAGAATATCAGTGGCTACATCTTCTTTATGGTTCAAAGACAATTTTGTGCTGTAAGACAGACCTTCAGGGACGACAAGTTTCATAAAAAGTGAAAATTATTATCATCAGTTTGTAGGTTTAACTGCAAAAGTTACTGGCATATCTTCCACTTTTTGAGTGAGAGGAAAATCCAGTTTTGGTTGTGAGAGATCCCGCTCTGTAGAATTTAGGGTTTCTTGACCTTTAGACAATTCCAGGAGATGTTGCATGTTAAGTTTGAAAATGAGGCGAGGATCTGGTCCAGAAAGAGATGGGCAATTGCAGCTCTCTCTTATTTTAAGAGCCTGTGAATACATAGGAAAACAAATCAAGCTCATTTAAATAAGAAAAACAAAGGTTTCAGTCACCGATTTGGCTTTCCAGTAAGGTTTGCATTTGCACACAAAGCTTAGCGAGTATAATACTGAATCTGAGTTGTTACTGAACAACTTTTCAACAGAAACCAAGAATTCCCGAGAAGAAATGTAGCGATATGGTAAAACAATGGAAAAAAATGAAGAATGAAGACTGAAAAATCATTTTCTCACAGTCTCTCAAAGAATGGATACTCTAAAAGGTACAGCATAAATAAATAGGAAGTTGTCCAACTATTTTCTGATACTTGTTCCCATCAGTACTTTTTACCTTTTAATTTACATTCACATGTAAATTGACTGCATCAAGAAAAAACGGGCTGTGAATAATTTACTTCATCAGATATATTCTATTATTGAAGTAACTATATATAGATGTCTGACTCAAAAAAGGAGGGAAAAAAATCTCCAACAACATAACGGACATTTAACTATTAGGCACAGAGATCCAGACGGTTGATCAGTATAGTTATGGTCCACTTACACAAGTGATCTCATCTCCAAGAAGCATTTGAATACACAGCTTCCAAGTGTTCTCAGAAAACAATGTCTCTAGAAGGTAAAAATTTATCTGGATAAAAAGATTAGCACTAAGAGACCAAACTTAAAATTATTCCTGGCCACTGAGTAAGTGCCATTGTTTCCATTATACAGATTAGAAAGTAGAGGCACAAAGGAGCCCAAGAATTTCCCCGACAGTCAAAATCCATTAGCACAGGTACACTCCCCCCAGATCATTCTGCCCTGTGGGAAATCTGAGAAAGGTATGACAACGGGTGAACCTCATGTCTCAAAGGTACCATGGACAAATTGATATAAACCAGTATGAAGTCAGCTGTTTTAAAGGGTGCTTAAGTTGGTGTTCATTGTAACGAAGCTGAACATACTTTAATTAGTCCATAAAAACAGGCAGCTCATTTTAGAGCTAACAATGAATACTGCACAACTAAGTCCAATGCAGTACTTCACAAGCGGTTGTACACAGATCTACTAGTATCCATGGATTCTCCTACAAGACCCATTTAAACTAATCAAGAAAAGCAAGTTCCTATGTATCACACAGCAAAATACTATATGTAGAATTCTATGGTTCTATAGTTCTAGGTTCTATGTCTCTGCCGAAAACTATTTTTTCAAGATTTGCAAAATGAAACACCAAGAAAACACCAAGTCAAAAACTAGCCTGATATTTAGCATTAATCAATCATCACTGTGGTACGGTCACTTTTATGCAGTATTATTATCTGTATCTTATCCTCAATTAACAGTATAAAACTATGGGCAGATTAACATCCAGCTTTATTTTTAATCCTTTCATGGAAAAATAACTTCAAATGTATATTTTATTCCACTTCTCTTCATAACCGTGGATTCTTGAAAAGTAACGGCCAGACCTGTCTTGGAGTTGTAGTCAGGTGCCTCCTGACCGGTACTAGAGACTGTTAGTGGAATGCGTGGGTTGATTCATTTGTTCTAGATGGATTAAAGAGGAAGAACGAAGTAACACAGTTTTCATAGCAGTCCTACCGCTGCACTTAAAAAGCAGAGCAGAAATGTTAATCTGCTTTATATACACTAGATTTGGCTGAAATATCAAATAAAATATTCCACTACACTTATGCATAAGTATTTGCCCGTCATTTTGAAACAATTTGGTATTCTTCCACAGAAGACACTGGGAATATCTTACTACAGCAGATTTTAAAATAGAAGAGCAGAGCTTCTTAACTCATTTCTTTGTATAAGGAGGTACCAAAACATATTTCTCCCTAACTTTACTAGTAACTGACAAAGAGTTTGCTGTAAATGGTTAGAAACAAATAGAATTTAAATTTAACAACTGGTTTTGGAAAAAGGTGCATTCCAGGAATGTAGCAAGAGTTTCTCCAGCTGTTTCTTGCTGAAATGTAACATTCAAATTACTTGATACACAAGTCTGGATTAGGCATACAAATATTCCTCTTGTCTAACTTGTAAAAAAATACAAATAAAGCTTTCAGCACTTGTTTTTCTACAGCATGATCGTCCATGTAGTCACCAAATGTAACCATACCACTGAACACTCTTCTGCTTCAGTGACCAATTAATTTCTAAACTGACATTTATGACAAACCAAGAGTTTCTCTTGTTCTCTTCCAGAACATAAGCTGCTGCAAGACTGCACTGATGTCAAGCAGCATTATTCAAGGCAAATGGAAATATAAAGATTTAGGCTGTATCCTGGAAAGGGCAACATAATCCTCTTTTAAAATAATTTAACAATTTTAAGTCTCTCGTTTTCTTGGCTATATAGTGCCTGGCCTATTTTCATAGTTTCATACTAAAGTCACAACAGCAAAGGTAAAAAAACCAATACTTCAGAGTTAACATTTTTACCCTCTAGATGTCTTTGCATTCTTGCTAGACATAAAGCTGTCCAAGGAGGCAGAAGGCATCTATTCAACACTATCTACTCACATGCCATTAAAAAGACTACAGTTATGAGAATGGAAAGCTATGCTGACATGTCATCTCACTGTTAAAGACAGCTATGACTACACACTCTGGTGAAAGTAGTCTTTGTATGTACATTTGTGACTGCCATGCAACATTCAACCCGAGTTAGAAAGTGTTCTTTCGCTGGCTCAGTTGACTTCTGCTATTTTGGTTTGTGCCAGTAGCTCTATAACGTCATTAAGATGCCAGTAACATGCTGAGGAGCTTACAATATCATTTTTCCTGAAAGATAAAACAGCCCAACATGGTTGGCCGTACCGTACTTTCAAAATCACTAGCAACTTCAAATCTGGTAATTTAATATTGCTCAAGTAAATTGGTTTTTGACAGTTTGGGTAAGAGGACAAGTAAAAGCATTCTTAATGAAGCACATGCATATTGATATTATAATAAGAACATGTTTTATTGACTGTTTATACTGAAGAGTGTTCTCAATAAACAAGACAGACAGAACTGAGACAAGATTAACTAGCTGGAGTCAGTACGTAGATTCACCTGGGAACTGAGAGTACTTTAATGCTGTTCTTTTCAGGTTAACCTTAAGAGAGAAGAACTGCTGTTCAGAATAAAGACCACCTGCATGCTTACTGGTTCAGATGATCTCAAATAAAACATCAAAACTATTGCTTGTAAGTAACAAAGGTGAAGCTGTTTTTCTTATCAATACAATTGCAGTCACCTCCTGCAATGTGCTGGGAGGGGGAAAGGCATAAGAATTAGGGAGGTCTGCCTCATCCTATTGCTTTCATATAAAGCCTACCAGCAGAGACAAATATAGAAAAAGTAATTTTTAGCTCTCAGTATTAATCCCTCGCCACTGTCACAGATACCAGGCTAACTGCTGCATCTTGAGCCCTTACAGTCTTTTGGAGCGCATCTGTCCTACCTCTCCAGCTGTCAGCTCTCTCAGTATAAAAGCCACATCATTCTCTTGTCCGCAAACCAGGCCAAGGGTTATTGTCTCTTGTGTATTAACTGCGATTACCCTGGCAGGGCTGACTTACGCTCTGACCTTGCAATTCTGACAAAAACTAAGAAACAGCACAAGCATGTAGGGACAAAAAGAAAAAAAAAAATTAAAAATAAGAAACGACGAGTTGCAAAATTAATTACAAATAGCAGGCATAGGGAAGACAGGTTCTACAAATGAAGTAGTAGTAAAAAGATGATTAAAAGAATGGATAGATTTGTTACTAGATGGAGAAGAAAAGCAACCTTCATATAATGCTAATACTTCAAATCTTTCACTGCTTCTATTGGCACAGAAAAGGAAAATGGTAACAAAGTATTTAACAAATTTATGGGGAGGATAGAAACACAGGTCAGTATTTTTTATTCTTACTTTCCTCTAAGTTTTCACATTGATAAGGCCTAATTAATATATTCTAGTCCTAGAACTATCTGAAGTAATCTCCACATCATAAGCAAAGGGCAAGTATACCAACCCATTTTTAAGAAGGAAACGAAATAAATGCATCTTCAATATTTCAAAAGGCAGCAGACTGAGGAATAAGGAATAACTACCCAAACAAAAATAATGAACAGCCAATGTGGATTTGACAAGAACAGATCTTGCCAAAGTAAATTAACTTTTTTTTTTTGACAAGTTAATTGACCTAGCAAACAAAAGAGAAGCAGTAGAGGTGACATATCCCAACTTAGTATTACTCTCGAAATTATCTCAACACAGCATTTCCACAAGAAAGAGTGGGAAATGGGAGTTACAGTGAATCAAAAAAGGAATCTGAGCCAACAACATGATGCCAAAAAAGCAAATGTCACGTCAAGATGAATTTTTATGTTGCAGGCAAGGCTCAGTAGATAACCTTCTGCTTTATTCAGTATAGCTGAGGCTTCAGCTGATGTACAGTGTTCTGTTTGGACAACATACTAGGAAAAAGGTAGAGAAACTGTAGCAAGTCAGAGAACATTAAAATAAAAGGTTCAGAAATGAACTAGAAAATCCTATAGCTTCTCTCTGGCACTACACTTCCACAATTTTTCTCTCCAGAACAATGGTAAGCATCATTCCTGCTAGTACAAAATTATTTTAAGATTTCTTTTTCTGAAAAAAAAAATGCATAGGCCTTTACCAAGGATCTCACCACCTTCCATGTAGGAATTCTAGGAGATTTCAGTTTCCCATTTAATAGTATATTCTGTTTTCCTAGTTTACAATCCAAATCTCTCCCAGTCTGAGGGGGAAATCCTTTAAAAACACGGTAAATCTTTTCAATTTCCTTTATTTCCTTCCCAGGACAGTGTCACTTTGTAACTGCTTATAGCTCTCTTATTTATTAATTCCTCAGCTTAGCTGTAGCTTCCAACTTGTTCAGAAAACCAGATGCAAGATCTTTAAAAGACAGGGAGCAAATCAAGTGAGTTTTAATTATGTGGAAAGAGAATCCCTATGATATTCCTGCTTTAATTTACATTTCCTGAGACTGTTAAGTCACCTCATTGAGACATGCCATTTCATTACTTGAAGAAAAAAGTCTCACTTTATACGATCGGATCTTACTGTGAACTTGCTTAGAAGTCCGTAGAGAAACATCTGTGTGGCCCAAGAAGTCCACAAACTTGTCCCTATTACCCCCAACTACAGTAGCTGGTCTAACAATAGATATTATATCGTCCTGAAAACCATTTCAGCTTCAAAACCATCAGCGTATGAAACGCAACAATATTTCTATCAGTACCTTTAATACAAACCCGTCTATTTTATTTGTATCTTCAGAGGAAGGGCAATTTCAACTGAAGTAATAGTCAAAGTCAAATACAGAGGTAAAACCCAGCAGAGGTTTTGGGGTTTTTTTTAGGATTTAAAGCCTTATTTCTTGCTCACGATGGACCTGATACTAAGCAGTACAGTTTCTTCACAGAGAGATACTAGAGAGATAAAAAGGCGCTTTTCGAAATCTGGCTTCTCCCCTTGGGCTCTGAATATCTGATAGCCATTAATACATGGTAAACATGCTGTTCTAAAAGGCTTTAAGTATGTGAAAAATGAAACAAAAAGGCATTGATATTGAACAACAACCAAGCCCTGGGATTCTCTTTAAATGCCTAAGATCGAGCTTCAAGAAGGCAGCTCTCAGAGGAAGGGGAGTCAATGCTTCAGACAAGAAGCCTCCAACACCACCTCTACATACCCGCTTTCATTTTTATTCCGCTTTTGTAATATTAACCTCACTTATCTAGCGAACTTCTGTTAAAAACAGGAAGCCTTCAGCCTCTGCTTTCTTACCCTACTCCAAAGAATGTTTAAGGTAAAAAGCAAATGAAAACATCTCCTCCTCAATTATCTTTTGGAAGAAAATTTCCTCACTTCCACCGCTCTTGGAAGTGAGAGTGGCTATAAAAAGATGAAGGTTGCTCCACCTGCTGAACTGCAAGAGACAAGACAGAAATAACATGACTGCCAGTTCTACACAGTTGCTCAGTTATTTAACTTACTTGCTCAGTCCTGGGCTAGATAGAACATAAGTAGTAATTAATTTCATTACCACTTCATAAGCCAATCAATAACTGTATGAAAATAAAGGATCCTGAATCCTTTGTGTTCAATCTAACTAAAATTGAGGCTCCCCAACGAGTATAATTTTCCATTCAGCTGCTCTAATGTGTTAGGAAATCCATCAAAATAGTCTCACAACCTGTTTTTGCAAAGTACAGAATTTGTGTATAGTAATTTAAAATATTCAGTCTAGTCAGCCTCCAACCTCCTACCTTTATGTCGATTTTGATTTATGCCATTATTTAGAATATTTACTGCATTCATTCTCATCAAAGGATTCATGAAAATCTTTTTTTATCCTTTGAAATCAGCAAACACATCAACATTTTAGTGCTCCTTCTGCTAATAAATCTTCAACTGCCTTTACAGTTTGGAACTGAGAAAGACTTAGGAGTGACTGAGAGGTTAAAAAAAAGAAAAAAGAGGAAGAAGAAGAAATTACGAGTTGGTTATAAGAAAGGGAATTTCCAAACACAGTTTAGCTTGCTGAAAAACAGTGCTACTGTGAAGCACGTTAACACTATCTTTTAAAAAGAAAAAACTAGGCAAAAAACAATCCATGCTATTTTTCTGTAGTTGAAACCCCCCCTATTTAAAGAAATAGTAAACAAACTAAGATTACTAAACTTGGAACAGTTCTCTGTTCTGAAGCTACCAGTGAGTAGCACATCAAATTAAGAGAATCCCCAAGTAGCTATCCACTTGGCACTCCTCTGAGAGGAAATCTGAAAGAAAGAACAGAGAAAAGACTGCAGATTGATGGGCAATTGCATGAATTAGTTCCTTGCTCAAGTTCCTTGGAGTGGGGTAAAATTTGCTCCCTAATGTGACAGAATAGAGACGTGAAGAAAAAAGCAGGCTGCAAAATCTACAGAGACCTATCATAACTAGGGCTATTAAGAAATCTTCTACTGAGGATCTGACATTCTTCTGAGGCACAATTATTCAAGGTGTATTCAATCTCACATCAGTGAGAGAGACAGGATAGGATGAGGCATTCTCTATTTGACAGCCTAGGGCTAGCTACCAAAGCAAGAGAAGTCAAGACAGTTTAGAGATCCAACTTAAAAACTGGGTTCCAAAATGGCAAAAAAGAGAAAAGAATGGATGAGAACTGTGACACTGTCACATCTATACCAGGAAGGCCATTCAAAAGCAAAAATACTACACTTCGATCAGAAGTCAGAAAAGAAAAAAAAAAAAAAAACCTAGAATATAATTACATTTTACCTGTGCTATCTTAATTTTTCCTCATTTAATAAAACCTTTAAGGTTGAGAGCTTTGTAACAGAAAATTTCTGTAAGGATAGAGACAGATAAGCACGATGCTAAAGGGGTAGATTGTGAATCAATACCAAAGTAGCTCGTGAATCAATACCAAACTAATTCTGGCAACCTTCCTAAGAGAAAAAGACACACTTCGTTCAACTCTGCTCACCTCTGGGATAAGCCGGTCTAAGTGTTCAGCTCTATTTTCATGAGAAGGGTGTGTGGAGAGCCACTCTGGTAACTTGGGCTGCCCCTGAATGGTTTCTGCTAATTCCATTTGTTGCCAAAATACAGTGCTTGCTCGTACATCCACACAAGCCTGAAAACAGAAAGGAAATGTATACACCACTGTATTTTAAAAATAACACAATACACATTCTAATAGATATTGAATTACAAAAGACATCTTAAATTTTACATCTCTAAAGCCTGTTTAGATGATCCTCTCATACCTGACAGGAAAAGGATGTTCTAAAATATCTAAAAGCAGTAAAAAACACATCCAGATAGACACTGGATTTGTTCCATTTAACATCTATGTAAATCCACTGACCTTAAAAAAAAAAAAAAAACTTACACCCGAACCAGACAATTCAGGAGAAAAACTGATTCACAATTTCCGGCATGTACTTGTTCTTTAAAAAAAACTCAGCTGCTTATTCTAAATTATATTTGCTAGATATAGTACAGCAGAAGAACAAATTAATCATCTCCACAGATTTAAGTAAATTTACAGGAAAAAGTTTAGAGTAAAAAATACAAAGTGATAATAATTCTTACTTAAATATCTCTAAAAATGAACTGCAAAGGCTTTTCTTTAAGTTGATTACACTGCCTTTTTCAAGGGTGATCCGTCTAGTCCACAACAGATTAAAATAGTAATTCTGCAGAATTCCTATCTCTCTCCATAGAAATATATATTTAACCACAGAAAGTCACGGAACACCAAGAATGGCATTTGTATATCACCAACAGACTCCTTTATACTTGCATTTAAGTGGAGGGGGAAAAAAAGAACAAGATTTCTTACATTAATTTTCACTTGTTTAAGAGAAAAAGAAACAGGTACTCAGAAGGTAAGAAAATGACCTTCCCCCCCCCGCCCAAAATACAGAAGTGGTGCTTTATCCTTTGAAATTATTTCTTAAAATTACTATTATAAAAAGATTATCTGCACAAGCAGAGAAATGCTGAGATACCACTTTGCTTCCTTCTTTCTGGTCCTACATCTTGGGTATTACAAAGCAGTGAGTACCCACACAGCAATTACATTTTTTTCATGGATTTTATTATTCCCTTAGATGACTTTAAACTACAAATGCAGTTTCAACCCCAGAACCAAAGTTAATTTTAAAAACTCTTCCTTGAAGAAATATTAATAATTATTAAGCAAAGGAAAATTTCCTTATGTAATATTAACACTAGATGGTGCTACTCTCATATTTAGCTAACACTTATCTAGCTCTATTACACTTAGCTAGAAATGAAAACGTTGTTTTAGTTTCTTTAATTTAGAATTTAAATTCCCAAGGACAAAAAAAAAAAAAAAGTGACTGAATAAACAAATTATGAATAAAATGCTGAGTAGTTTCTGACCAAATTTTTGTCTTACTTTAGCAAAGCTGCATTATTTTTATGGCTGTATTTAGACTAAATCTTTAAAGAACAGAACAATATTGATATACTTTGTAATTATCAGCAATCACAGAAAATATAATCATAATATCAAAAAGTTCTTAAATTTTACTGTATTGTTATGAGAATAGATATTATAGATCAGAATATTTTAGGTGCACTACAATACAGTAAAACATTCCTCAGAACTTCTCACAATACATGGAAACTAAGTGAAACAAAAATCTAAAGGGCAATTTATATCTTTACATACAATTAAATATATCCCACTTTTGGAAGTTCACTATTTGGCATTCTCTTTATAAATACGTAGCTTTTTCTTCTAATAGTAATAAACTACATAGAAAGTATACTGTGCAGTTAATAACGCACAATTTTACAAACTTCAATTTTATTACATACAATTTAGCCAGAATTACTTTGTCTTTCCCTACAAACTGTTTTATTTCCCATTACTTCTTTTACTTCTTTAATTTACATATCTTTAAAAATTTGGGAACCCTCCCACACACAGTTTACCTCTGTATGAAGTGTGAAACTCCCTCTGATTGTAACAGAAACTGAACAATGTCTGGTAAACTGCTAATAAAACAAACCAGTTGTAGTTACCTTTGCTGCAAACTGAAGTCCCACTTTATCAGCTTCAGCCTCCAATGTTCTGCTGTACGGTCTATCAAACATAAACTGCAAAGAGGCACATCAAAGCGCTATTTCTTGGGTTTGAAGGTGTACAAAGCTAGAGCATTATAGCTATTTTTTAACCTTCTCATAAGAAATGGTGTTTATCTATCATGTTCACACTGCATGTGATCAGTACTAACCTTCTTAATGTAATCTTTAATTCCATTACATGTAATTCATTGATGCTGCATTCAGTGGAAATTAATTCAAACTATATATATTTTCATAGCCCCTCTCATCAGCCAGTCTCACAGCATTTTGCAGCAACTAAAGGGTCAATGCCAACTTTAAACTAGAATTTTTTCAATTCACTCTTTTATTGGCATTAAGATTTTTATTGTAGCAACTGTACATAAAAAATTCCACTGGTTCCCTTAAACTTTTATGACGACTGTCTTTAAACCTGGTATGATTTATTGTGTATGGTAAACAGCCCACAGTATGGAATGTAGCCATAAACATTTTCATGCAGAAATCACTCCTTTGTCATGGTTATCCTCCAACACAAGTTGCAAATTGCCATTGAGAAATCAAACTAGAAGACATAAATCTGACCAACTCCTCTCCCATTTTTCTAGGGTATGACATTGTATTAACACACACTAAGAGACAGTGGTAGTTTTCTCAAATGTTATTTAGTCATATATATACCAGGATCTCCTGGCATATGTAATTCACGTAGATTCAGGCAGCCCTGCCCTAGTATATCCAGTTATAGTAAATGCAATTCAGGACTTGTTAAAACAGTCTGCTCTTGCACAGATAAGGAACATATCACAACATTCTGGTTTAGGCATTGATTAGGAAATACCAACTGAAGAATGGGGATGTGCAAGGTTAGTGAAGAGAAAAAGGTTTTATCAGCTCTTTATCTCGTTTTAAAAATATGTCCTCCTTACAAGTTCCAGGAAAAAAAAGACAAAATAGATAGAAATGAAGAGCATCAAAGAAGTGGTCCAATCCCTTGAGTACATAAAGGTATCTGTAACTTTTTGCTTCTTTCTACAATAGTACTGATTGATAGTTTTTCTTTACTAGGTCAAAAATGAAAGCTGATCCTCTACAGGTTTTTTAAAGCCAAATATGCTGGCTTATAAGTAAGTATAGATGAAGTCACTTTCTAAATTCTTCGTTTCCTTACAGACCTTAAACATTGCAATTATAAATATATTTTTAAATTTCTCTGATGATCAAGCCATTACTTGAAGTGGAAGATACATTTCTATTGCTTTGAAAAGTACGTTGGGTCTACTTGAGTGTATATATTCACTAAACAGCAAAGATATCCCTGGCTAGTCTGTCATATATTCCTGAAGCACCATTTCCCAGTTAGCCAGATAAACTATTTGTTTAATTATTAAACATTTCTCAGGCAGGGGAATGAAACTGGTAACAGGACTACCCAAAGCACTAACTGGAACAGAGGCTTCCACAAGCAGACAGTTTTCTATTTCTCCAGTTACAACCACTTGTGGTTTTCTTCTCTGGGAGGTTTACAACAATTTTAAATAAGAAGGGGTAGCATCCATCTCAAAAAAGATTTGCAGAAGTTTAAGAACTAGGAAACTGATGGTCTGAATGCGTGTGTCTTAACAGATCATCTCTAAAGACAGATCTGGGACAGCAAGAAGATGGTAATAGAAAGATCAGCATTTAAACTCTTTCCCCTTAAAGAGTTTTATTTGCATTTACAGTTAAGCACTAGGGTATGACTATTTACCTGTATGTCTAGCCCAACACTGCCTGCAGAAATATGGCTGTATTTTTAAAAATAAACATAGCAGTACTGCAATCTCTAGTTCAGGACCCACCTATGCTGCAGACTGCGGAAGCAGGGATGGCATCTGAAGAAACTATCACCCTATAATTGCTGTTATTTCCTTTACTTTTCCTCTATGTATCTGCTACCGGCCAGTCAGACAAGATATGAGCCTAAACAGACTCTGATGGGATTCCATATAGCAATTCTTATGCTAGATATAGCTTATGACCAAGTAGGGTTCCAGATCTGTTATGTTCTGATCATTACCAAAATTTCATTAACATATAAGAGACTTAAATGCATCCTCTGCAATTTTTGAGAATTCTATGTGTTTCTTCTTCAGATCTAAAATTAAAACTATAAGATAATCTGAATCTCTTGAGAAAACTTGGGCTCTCTTTCACGGTGTACTTCTAGCCAATAAAGTCTCAGCAGTGGTCACATAAAAGGGTCTTGAGGCATCTAACATACAATACTACTCATCTGCTGCTGAAAAATGCATTTATGTAAAAAATCTTTTGTCAAAGTGCTAGAATGAAAAATTGGATCTTCAAACTCTAAAACCGTTGTCAGAAATTGGACATAATAAAGAAGACAGATTTGATTTTTCAAATGAATTACCAGAGCTCTCTGCGTATGTTAAAGGAAGTTCCAGGTAAGCTGACTATCCAAAATCACCAGTTTCCACATGAAATACAAATCTGATGGTGTGAGGTGGACGAGAAAAGGAATACAAAGTACTGTGTCTGTACATACCAGTGTGCAGGACATGAGTAAAACTCAGAGTTATGCTTTGTGCTATTCCAAGAATAATTCCTAGGGTTTTGTTCCTATATAAAACAACTGCCGGTGTAAAAGCAAAGCTAACATGTTTCAGTTCAGAAACACATGACTGAAGAACAACCATCACTGAATCCCGTAAGGGAACTTAAATTTCTTAAGGCAAGCAAACCCACCACCTTTGGAGAAAAAAGCAGAACTGGAGCTAACATGCCAAAGGGCCTACAAAGGGTCACTGGAAACTACTTGCAGTCAATAATAAAAAATAAACAATAGTCAGTAGGTAAAAAAGTTAAGCCTCTGAGGATATAAAAGAAAAACAAATACTGAAACAGAAGCAAGTACTGCAAAGTGGCTTAAATAACCCTTTCATAGCGTGGGATGCTAAAACTTTAAAAAGTAAAACACAGTTATGGAAGAAGAAGAAAAGAAATATCCTGAGAAAATGTGCAGAAAGATTCATTTTCACATAAGCACAATAGGCAAGTGTTGAATGAAGGAAACAGACTGTGCATTCCTGGGTGACTAACAGAAACAAAAATTGCGATTCAAGATCTTTTTTATATGGGATGAAATCTTTGCCAGTATTAATCACTTATTTATTCTGCATTACACAGGGATATGTTTAATGTTACTGAAGACAAGTTTGATCAGAGTCTTAAACCAGGGCATTACTGTACAATATCTCATATATGACAGATCTTTCCTATAGCACACTAGGACTACGAGCTTAAACCCAGATTCCATTTGCAATCTAAAGCAAAACTCCAATCCACGATGCCAAAATATCAGTTGCAGCTAGCCTAGAAGAGGAGAAAAGATGCTGACAGGGAGTTAAACTTTGCTCTCTAAATTATGAGCAGTCTCAGGATTGATTCACACTTTGCTTTTTCCAACTTCAGCTCTTCAAAATGCTGGCTAGCGTTCATCAATGTATTGGTTTCGTAGCTACTTGTACAAATATCCAAGCTCTTTAGAGATAATTTATGTTCAGAATCCACACATCTACCCATTAGCATACGAACTAACAAAACAGATTGGTTATGTTTAATTTTATGTTTTTGAGGAACCGGGGGAAATCTCAGGAAAAGCATCAAGAGAAGTCAAAGAAACCAAAGAGCTCTTTCACTTTAATTTCAGATGCAAGTTTCATGATGTAAGCAAATTTTCTTAAAAAAACAAAACCAAAAACACACAAAAAACAAAAAAAACTCCAACACTTTTTTTAAAAAGAAATGCATCAGTAACTGTCCAGA
The DNA here is from genome assembly GCF_965183815.1 of Platalea leucorodia. NCBI lineage: Eukaryota > Metazoa > Chordata > Aves > Pelecaniformes > Threskiornithidae > Platalea > Platalea leucorodia. Next base: position 25,204,150 of record NC_138827.1, on the reverse strand, counting down.
GGCAGAGAGTAAATTAGACTGGTGAAGAAAGCTAGCACCGCAAAGCCTCTAAATTTTACTTTATTGGAATATATGCTGCCTGAAAAGATTATTTCAGTAAGTTTTATAGCATGGTTTACACTTTAAAAGAGTGTTTAGATTCTCAATTTTCTTATCTTGGAAACCATTCTTACCACTAACAATGTATGTAAAGAATTCCATATATTTGATTTGATTTAGAAGCAATTTAACAACTACTCAAAATAAAAACATGGCATTTTAACATACACAGCTTTAAAGGATGAACCACATTTCAAAAAGACAATCATCTAACTTAATTGGCAAGCAGGTACTCAGAGCCTGTTCAGCTAACTCCAATCATTTAGGGAGATCTAAAGTTATTCAAGATGACAACTGAAAACATGTATCAACTAAAGCAGATGCAGATTTATAAAACCATATTTCATTCAAAAACATACTCAAATATTAATTTTTACTTATAATATTTCTCCTCTTGCCTTTTTCCCCCAAACATACTATTTAGTGGTACTGTCTCCCCAAGATTAAAAATGGTTTTCCACGGAACCCAGGAAGAATAATATGAAACGTCAGCCTTACCTCCTGCAACTTGCTCTGAATCCACTGGCCAACAACTGCCAAACTATCACGGGGACAGATGGCCCAAATCATAGTGAGAAAAATGAGTGATAGAAAATCCAAGAAGTGAACCAGGCTGGCCTTTTCCGCCTGCAAACAGAAATTGTCCCGTTTTCATTCCTTACTGTCTGATCTTTCTTTAGAACACAATAGAATTTTGAAACACTGTAAAAATCACTAATTTTTCTACGCAGCCACAGGAACAGGGCAAGCACAAGCTCACCTGCTTGCACAAAAAAAAAATCCAACTGGATACAAGGTACTTTCAGTCTAGAATCCACATCAACGGCATAAATACAACTGGAACAAATACATTTTGGCTATCTCCCAATTTGAGAGATTCAAAGCTTGAGATAAGATGACGGCAGCACGCAGACAGAGTTCTTTAGTAAAAAGGCCATGAGACACCTCAGTTGGAATGAAAAATCTATAAAAAGACCTAGAAGACTGCTCTTTACATTAATTTGAGAAGAGATAGACATCAGACAGGAGCACTAATGTGATAAGGGGACACTAGGCATAATATATTTATTCTTTATTTTCTGTTGTATTCCTTGAATTTGAGAAACTAAGAGAACCTGAAAAAAGAAATTGAAATTCTTCTGTTTTTCAGAGCTCTACTTTACATGCAACAAATTGATCTGAGCACTTACAAGCCAGATCATGCAATACTTTTATCTATGCCAGCTGGGTGACGCACGTTCCATACAAACAAGGTAAGTTCTTTTTATTATTAGAAATATTTTCTTTAGAAGTTTAACAAGTTAGTTGGCTCAACTGAGCCCAAGAAACCATGGTGTAAACTGTTGCTTATCCAAAATCATGTAAGATGCAGGAAAGCAATTCTCCTGTATTTCCACTGCCTTTAAAACATATTTGCCCATTTCCAGATTAGCTTTGCAATTTTAGCAGGATCTTTATGTTTACAAGCTTCTCATTAGGTCTCCTCAAACTGATGGATAGGTAATGAATACAATTTTTTAAAACAACATGCACAGAAAGAAATCAATTTGGAAGCAAAGAAGCACCTTCTAGCAAATCATGCCAATCTAGAACAGTATGAGCCATATTTCTGTACCATCCTCTTTTTTCACAGTTGTACCTATAAAGCACAACAAAATTATTAAATCCATTCTGTCCAAATGGCAAAGAACTACCAATTTCAACATACCCATGTCAGGACATGGAAAAATTAAGTCTGTGAAAGCAATCATCTGTAAATGTAGAATCAAGCTCCAGCCATTCTGGAGTTTGGCATTCTAAAACTGTGTGCTACTGTAAGAAAAATATCATGTATTTTAGAATAATTTATTAAAGTATATCCACTTCTGTAGATATTACCACGTCTAGGAGTAGCAAAGCAAGTGGCTGAGTGCCTCTCGTTCCTTATGTCTGCGTTATAGGAGGAGAGGCATCTCCAGACCAAGTTCTAAATGACTGTTAATAGTGAGCCATAATCCATCCATAGTTGTGAAAAAAACACTGGCAGACTTTGTGCTAACACTGACTACTACAAGACTTCTGACAGTTAAAAAGTACTACATGAGTACTAAGGATATACTGTATCAGAATACTCTTACTTCAAACTCAATTTTTCATTAATTAGAAAGAGGCACACTGAAACTTTGGTTGGCAGCGATAGGAAAAATCTTAATTAAAGTCATTAGAATTCATTTAAGAATTTTAGACAGCTTTCTTTAAATACTTACTGCATGTTCCAGCACAGCGTGAGCTATTTCATGTCCCAAAATGAAAGACAGCTGATGAATGTCAGAAACTGCATTTAGCAATCCAGTGAAAACAAACACTTGGCCGTGCTGTAAACAAAGAGAGTAAAAATTAAGTAGAAGATACATAAATAAAATGCTGTTTCAATATTACTAATAATTTTTGTATTGGATGCAACTTACTGGAAGCACAAAAGCATTTACATCTGGTTCGTCAACCACATGGATAACCCACTTGAGCGCCGAGACCTGCGGGGTGTCCTTATTGCTTTCAGATAAATGACCAACAACTCTCTCGACAACCTGATAGCGTGCATCTGTCTCGGGTAACATTTTATTTTTGAATTCCTCCATCCACTGAAAAGAAAAAATTCATTGATTGCCATGCAGAACAATACACAGTAAATGACTAATTGGTAAACTAATTTACTGGCTACATACAGCTTAGTTAAATCTAAGTTTTAATACATTTTTCTTTCATATAGCCGAAGGCAAAATATTAGAGTTCAGGCTTTCAGACCCACAAGTCAAGGATTAATAAACTTAAAAGGAAGTAAACCGACCACAAATCAAAAACAAGATAGTGTAAAATTCGTCCTACAGCTTCCTATATCTGGCATTTTCCTAATACAGTTAAGCTTGGCATCACAATTTGGCAAACCCTTCTATACCTTCCCGAATTTAATTTGAATTTATAATTTTTCTGTATCCATATATTTCTGTTGTAATTTGTAAGGTGGACAAATTTACATAAAAGATGTAATTTGAATATATCCTTGTACTTCTTCTGTTCTTATCTCTCATTCTCTGTCAGACAGGAATACAGCAACATTTGTATATGAATTACCACATTTCACTGGCTTTAGAACAGAAAGTCACAGAACTCAAAGTTACAGAAATTAGTGCAATGGACAGCTTAAAAGAAAGCAAGTAAAGAAAAATGACCGGATCCAATAAAAAAAAGAAGTAGAACTGAATACAGGTGGAGAGTATTACCTTGCAAAGTGACAGCTTAGAAGAGAGGACCTTAAACAAGTGCCAAAGAATGCTCAAATCAGCACAGAAAATGAGACAGTTCTGAGCTTGTACCTATTAACTGTGTTTTTATTGCTTCTATCAGATTTCTATATTTCTTGTTATATTACAGTAACACAGTTAGAAATGTTTGCTACATACATATAATGCATTCTTTAACCATCATGTGTTCCTGAATGGTTTGCTGATGGAAAGGGAACTCTTAAAAAGAACGGGGACAAGAGGAGGGGGTAACTGATGGGAGTGCTCTGCAGGGTTCTAAGCATGAAATTCAAAACTTATTAGGACACGATTAGGTGTGTTTGCCCATCCCATTAATTGGGCTACCTCATCACTAAAAAAAGCATTAACAATTTTAGAGTATTTTGATTTTTTTTTAAATCTTACCATATCGTATTCCATCTGTGACAGTTCCCTAAAATGCTCTTTTCCAAACACCAACAGTCGAGCGCGCCCAGTGATGGGTGTCTCCTCCAAGTGAGTAAAATAAAACACGACAAATAAAACTCCTAAGCTACTAACACCCAGAAGAATCTTCCATTTATTTTTCCTTGCACTTTCTTTAAAAAGTTCCCGTTTATTAGGAGGAAGTGCCTTCCACCAATTTCTTATGCTCCTGTAAGATACAAACAGTGTCAACTTAGGACATAGTTAAAAAGGAATTTGTTAGTGTCTGCCCTTTCTGTATTCTATATTACAGTCTCACCTCATGAAAGAGCTTATGCAAGATTATACTTTAACTGGCTTCTACTCCACTCCATTTCTTCCCTCTCACAGGAGAGGAAGGAATGCCCCTTAGTCTCTTCGTTCATCTCCCTCTACCACATATAAATGAGAACCACAAAAGCAAAAGATACATCTAACACCTCAGATAGTGGAAACAACTTCTTGCTGAGCAAACTCTCAGTCTAGGCCCCAGTCCTACAAAATTTTGCAGATATCAAATTGAAAACACTACAAATACACCTACCGTTCGCCACAAACTCATGAACACATCTTTGCATAATAGGGTCTTACACTGAGAGAGGAAGTAAAATAGTATTTTACCTGCCAAGAATGATAGCAAATAATTTCTGAGCTGGCTTAACAATAATCCAGAAAAGAGGAACTGGTGCAGCCTGAAATGACAGTGATGTGTGAAAAGATCTGATGATATGAATGTTCCAAGCAGAAAAATGATGTGGGAATTGCCCTACAGAACTGATCTGGAGGGATGTGATCTTCTCCCCCAATGGCCCAGAAGACTGGAAGCAAAACCTTCCCGAACTGCATTGTGCATTCTTGTGTACTTCTGTATTTGGGACATGCAAAAGACACCTCAGTCTTTTACCGATGAAGTTTCTACAGGAGTCAGGGCTACCAGTCAAAAAACAGTTTCTAGTATTTCCACTCAAATCCAGTCTTTGGCATCTGTCTTTTGTACAACTGACTTGAGTTCGGCAATACCCTGCGTAAGACCTATAGAGGTTATTGCACTTCCTCTGCTTGGTCAAAGAAGCCAAATGAAAGAAAACACAGCTCCTGCCGGGCAACTTTAGACCACAGATGATATTCATAACTTCTTTGGTTGGTTACCCTGAAACAAAGAAAAAAATAGCAGAGAGGTATTAAGAAAACCACCCAAACACAAAACTCTGAAACATTACTTCATTTCATCTGATCAGATACCATGGATTTGTTTGTCAACAGTTGCATGGCACAAAAAAAGTCACAGTTACAGCTGCATCCTGTCGCAGTTTTAAGGTACCAATCTGCTTTCAACTGTGAAAAAGTCAAGGTCTTCTATCACTGAGAATGAAACAAAGTGTAATTTTTTCTTTTGCTTTTATTACCACCAGCTCAGAGTGGCTGCAGCTGTCCCTTGTGGAAGACAAGTGTGCATCATCACCTTTCAGTGCTGGGCTCCTTGCCACAGGTGCCATTCATACACACCGAGGAAAAACGGGATCTATTGAGCATTCTACCAATATTTTGCTCTTGAACACAGCATGCATTTCTGCTGCACCCGGCCTAGAAACAAAACGACTCCACACAGCGAAACCAAGTGTCTCCCAGCCGGCAGCCTCTCACTCACGGGGCATGGGAACACCTTCCCACCGGGCAGCCCTCGGCACCCGGCCACCCCTGGCCCGAGGGACCCCGTGGCGCTCATTTTCAGCCGCTGGGTCTAACAACGGCCTCCGCTCCCCCCGCCGGCACCGCCTCTCCTCTGAGAGAGAGGAACTGCACTGCCGGCGCCACCCGCCTTTTCCTCGTTCTCCCTTTCTGGCAGCGGCCTGACGCCCCGAGCCGCCCTTCGGGGCTGACCTCGGCTGCCAGCCCTCAGCGCCCGCCATCCCGCACGCGAGCCACCCCCCGACCTCGGTGCTGGCACGACTATCGTGATATGGGCAGACATGGGGGGGGGGGGGGGGGGGGGGCGGACGGGTGAGAGAGACGTGCCACTCAGCGGCGCCCGCCCGGGGCGGGGGGGGGACACAGCTCTGGCCCCCGTCACAGCTGGACGTCCTCGGGATCTGCGCCGGGAAAGACCTCCTCCACCGGGCTCCCCTACTCACCACCCCGGGAGGCGGAGGAGGAGGGGTCAGACCGGGCCGACTCGGAGACGCCGTCGACTCCGGGCCGAGGCAGAGGGCGGGAGGCGGGACGGGACGGGCCCGGCACCGCCCCAGCCACAGCCTCGGCTCCGCGCCCCTTCCCTCAGGCGGCGGCGGCCTCCGCCCCCCGCGCCAGCGCCGCCGCTTTGTGGAGGCTCCGCCCCCTGCCTCAAGCCCCCGCGCGCGAGGTCAGCGGGGCGGCAGGGGCGCGGTGGCCCGCCATTTTGTGGCAGCGGTGGCGGCCTCGGCTCGGGTGCGGAGGGAGTCGAGCGGGGGTGTCCCTTCAGGAGGCGCAGAGCCGTGCTGTTGCCGTCCTTTGTCCGGTGTTGCCTTTTCCCTGGCTTTGCCCACGGTGCTGCCGTGAGGTCTGTGTGCTGCTGTGCCTCACCTCATGGCTGGGGTTGGCTCTGATTCCTGTGTTGCTGGGTGTGGCTGTTAAGAGGTCCCGAGCCAGACCTTTAGGCCCTTTGCAGTGTGTTATGCCTTGGGTTTGTTTGCTGGTTTTGGAGACCTGAAGTGTCAAGAGTGCTTCCCGCTACCAGAGAGGGCTGGTGACACTCCTGTGGAAGGGAACAGTCAGCTCTACTGTGACAGTGGTAGGTGGGGAGGTGATGTTTGACTTTGCCCAAATCCAGAAAATGGGCAAGCTGATAACCTAATATGTAACTTTTGGCCTACTTATCTAGCTGACAGAAGTACATCTTAAATGACGCGATGTGAAAAACAGGTTATTTGCTGAATGAAAGGGTGAGGCTGGGACGTGTGGTAATGACGGCAGCCCAGGCTTCATACAAGCCTTCGGGGTTTGCATGTAAACAAAGGCCCTCTCCTTGCGAAAGGTAAAGAAACGCAGATCTTTGCCTTCAGCAGTCACATATTCTGTGTATGAGCACAGTCGTGTATTGTTCAGTGTTGGCTGAGGTATTCATTAGTCCATCCCTTTTTATTGCTGAGGCCCTCTCCCGTGACAGTTCTTAAGCACTGGTGTCCGCTGCCAAGGAAAATACATACTGACCAGATCTTGGAGTCCAGGCCAAGAAAAAACCTTATGTAGTGATAGGTAGAAAGTCTGTTTTCAGTAGACACAATTCCTTTAAAACCTGCCCAGCCTACATTATCATAAGGGGCATGAAGAGTAAAATGTGTCAGTCAATTAGCACAGCATTAATTTTTGTGACTGTCAGCTCCAGCCACAAAAACAGCTGAGCTGTAGCAGCAGAAAGGCACTTTGTCTAACTTAAGGCCTGTGTGTGTCCCAGCTGTCAAGAACTGAGATGGAAGCTATCGTGAATGTCTCCTGATGCTTAATGTCCTTATTTCTTAGACTTTGTATTTGCCTGCTTTTCTTGTCGTCTTCACCTAGAATTCTCTGTTCCTAAGCCAGTCATGAGGGCTTTTTACCATTTGTTCCGTGGAGCAAATGTCATTCTTCCACCTTGCAGAGTCTCCACGTTATTTCAAGTCAGCTGAAAATGTTGTGGTTTTTTCTTTGCGTATTTCTTTTTGCTATTATTTGTTTCTCCAATTGCATTATTTAACTGTCTGCATAGAGGGTATAGGAGCTATTTCTGTATTCCTGACTCACCTAAATTCCTGTTAAACTCAATGGATGTTTCGGGTGTGCAAGGATGGGGCTAAAAATTGTATTCTACATTCTGCACTTCTAAAGTCTCCCCAGGTGGCATCACTTATAATTAAAACTTCAAAGCAGACAAGCAGCAAATACAGCACAGGTAATTATAGGATCTCTCTATCAGATATCAACACTAAATGTCTCTCTGTATGAAAATCTGATAAACAGTTGAGCAATTGGATAGTTATAAAGTGGTGTTTTTCTCTAAATAGACAGATAGTTAAAAAAACATTCTAACTAGTCATTTGTACCATGGCTCCTCTTGAATTTTAATGAATATATATCCATAGAACTATTTTTTTCTAAGGAAATCAGAGAGAAAGTTCTATGCTTTAGAGAGAGAGGTTAAGACTCGGTTTGTAGCTGAGATTTTGTTTTCTAGCCTCATCTCTTCTTCAAAAAAAGACTGTAATTCACATTTCTGAAGAAGACCGGAAGGCAAGCTTTCATGCCTTAAGACTGCATAAGACCCACTCAGAGGTCTTAAGTGATGTATAGGTTTTCTGATGAACCTCAGCATGGCACTGAATTTCATTGCTGAAAAACTGATCTGTAGAGTGAGTTCAGATCGTGAAGCATTTTCACAGCTGTCTTCTTTTTTTTCTTCTTTCCCCCAAAGATGAAATGCATATGAAACACCTGTGAACTCTGTACATGGTAGGATGGAGCTCACGGAGTCATTTATCATTACCTGTCCCCAAATCTTTGCTTCAAGTTGCTGTGAAGAAAACCACTTAATATCAAAACCACTTGACTGACTAGATAGGAGCTTATCAAAGCTTTTGCTCTCCACATACACTCTACAAATACACTATGCAGTAGTCCTTAGCACAATTAAGCAGTTAACACTTTCACAGATAGAATTTTCCTGTGTAGATGTGGCCATTAGTATTTGTGTATCTCTCTGTATAAGTAGTTGTACTGAACTGAATGAGATTTTGTATATATATGAAATTATTCACACGAGCAAATGTCAAATCCAGTAAAAGTAATGAAAAACAGTTTAACTGTAAATATAAAAGAAAATATTTTTCTGTATATTCAGGTAGAAACATTTGGTACTAAAGTCTCCCTGCTACCAATTTTAATCATCACAATTAAAAGGTTGTCCATTAACATGTACAGTCTTCAGCTTCAAATGAAAAAGTTATTATAATAAAATATTTGGCTTTTATATAAATCCAAGCAAAAACTAAGTATTAATCGATGGTTTTGTCATTCAAGTTTCAGTGTAATTCACTTCTGCTCATTAGTGTTGGGCTAAAATCTTGGCAGAAACAATGCACTCCATCAGCCTTCTGCAAGTCAGAAATTGGATTTAATGCTACTTAGCCTGTTTGTCCAGTTGGAATCCCAGGAGTTCACATGCACTTAAAAGACTAGGCAACACTTTTCATAAATATCAAGATTTTTCCAAATGTTGTTCAGTAGAATATCCTGTCTTGACCCACTGTGAGTGTATTGTATTGTGTACTAACTGTCCCTTGCCGCACTGACATACCAGTTAGTAGAGGCTATTTAAGAATTTGTTAATAGGTAATAACTATTTCTGCTTATTATCTATGTTGTTGATGTAAAAAAAAAAGTAGATTCAAAATGCAGAGGATGAAATTACTCAACCAAACAGAAGTTTACTGCAAAACTGTTCCTCTAAAAGTTGTTATAAAATTCAACACAGTCTTTTCTTTCCAAAACATTTGTGAAGAGGTTGTAAGTAAGGAGTGGTCTTTGCTTGCTGTTTTACAGTATTTTAGTGAAAGACTCTCAGTAAAAGCCACAAAAGACTATTGGGTCCCTTCCTACTAAAGAATTGATTTTGATATCCCAGATGTCCCGTTTGTGAGTGCCATTTATTCAGCACTGGCATTCCTGGGAATCACTTAGTGCTGCCAGTCTTACATTGACTTGCACGAGTGTTGTGTACCTTGCTGGCCCAGGATGCTAGTCAATCCAGAGTTAAGTGTGTTAGCTATTTTTCTTCTTCCCTGGGGTAAGATAAATATAGACAAGTGTCCTGGTTTCAGCTGGGATAGAGGATGTTCAAGATACTGAAAAGTTATCGTAATGAAGGAGGAAACATCATAGAAGAAGGTAGCAAAGGTGCCATTCTGTATTTCCTCCATAAAAAACGTCTCAGAGGAAGAAGTATAATTGCTAATTGTCTCCACAAGGTGGTACCCAAAGTACAGTAATGGCTTCAGTACAAAGCTTAAATACCAGATAAAGCTAAAGGCCAGCGTTTCAATAACAAATCTCCCATGCAAAAACACCCCTAATCACTGCAGAGCATAGCAAACTGCAAAAAACACCACCAATCTTTAACATGTACAGCAAAAAAAAAGAGCATGGGGCAGATCAGATAAACTAATATTGAGAACAGATGAATCACTATTGTGACCTGCAACTGTTAACAGATATAAATTCCTTAATATGCTCTGGTTAATCTCTTGTTATCTCAAACCCTTCATGCCCCACGTTGGGTGCCAAAAAGGACTGTTGTGGTTTAACCCCAGCCAGCAACCAAGCACCACACAGCCACTTGCTCGCTCCCCCCCTCCCTGGTGGGATGGGGGAGAGAATCAGAAGAGCAGAAGTGAGAAAACTTGTGGGTTGAGATAAGAACAGTTTAATAATTGAAATAAAATAAATAATAATAATAATAATAATTAATAATAATAATAATGAAAAGGAAAACTACGAGAGAGAGAGAGGAACAAAACCTGGGAAAAACAAGTGATGAAAACGCTTACCATCTGCCGACCGATGCCCAGCCCGTCCCCGAGCAGCGATCGCTGCCCCCCAGCCAACTCCCCGCAGTTTATACACTGAGCATGATGTCATACAGCATGGAATAGCCCTTGGGCCACTTTTTGTCAGCTGTCCTGGCTGTGCCCCCTCCCAGCTTCTTGTGCACAGGGCAGAGCATGGGAAGCTGAAAAGTTCTTGACTGGTGTAAGCACTGCCCAGCAACAACTAAAACATCAGTGTGTTACCAACATTATTCTCCTCCTAAATCGAAAACACAGCACTATACCAGCTACTAGGAAGAAAATTAACTCTATCCCAGCTGAAACCAGGACAGCAAGATACTGGGACTTAAGGAACCAAATGTACCAACATTGAGATTAAATACATTTTAGGAACTTCTGATTCTGAGGGCCTTAAGATGAAGTAATGAAAATGAACTCCAGCATCACGTATTGCTTTCAGCTTGCCAGATCTGACAACCATTGCACTTTAGAGGGCAACTTGGATGCTTAATAGTTGCAAAACTGGCAGAAATTCTGAGCATCTATCACTTAATAATTTTTATTCTCCTCACTTCTAATTCTTGCACATAATTTGTAAACTGCTTTTAAAGCAGCTGACCTGCATAAAAACATATGTGAAAATAGTAAATATCACAGAATTCTTCTACTAGCTCTCTAAAATGCAAAATTTATTTGGAGAGACTGAAAAAGTGGAGTGTTAATTAACTTTCTATACTTGAGAGATTTTGCTTAAGTCCTTCAGCAGAATTGAGACAGTTAGAAAGCCATGTTATTTCTAACAACAGAAAAGAGGACATGAAGATAGGAAGAAAAAAGGAGAACTCACTCAACAGACCTGTGCTAAAAATGAGTGTGTCCACACTGCACAGTGCAGTGGCTACAGCATAGCCACATCCAATTACTTTCTAGTTGTTCCACTTAGCTTTCCTGGGTGCAAGCAGACTAGCAAAAATGCTGAGATTTCTCATTTCAAGCCTTACAAGGACAGACATTTCAAATAAAACTTAGCTGAAAAAGGTTGGGTGCATATGCCACCAGTACTGTTGGGCCCACATGTAAAAATCTCAGTGGAAAATTAGAAATGCATTCTCATTCAGTCTTTCATTTAGATAATACAAAGTCTCCCTAATTGTTTCTGTGGCACTTGATTTGTGCTGGACTAGGACCATAACAGTGTTATTCCTCGGCAAATAGGGATCCTCATGAAAATGAGATGTGAATCTTGTCAGGCTGCCTGGCGTGTATGAAATTTTAACTAGATAAATCCTAGTACAAGGAATTTTGTCAGAACTGCTGAATAATAATTGTAAAAGTTCTGGAAGTTGATTTTTCTTGTTCTGATAGCAATTGTAATGACTCAAGATTAATCTTAGTATTAAAAAAAGAGGTAATTGCTGTGCTTAAAACCCTGAGGCAACTCAGTGGAAATGCTTTGGAAAAAGGATAATTATACCTGCACGAGGAAGACTATCTGTTTAATAGCATTAATTGGTCCAATTAAGGAGAAGTGGAGGAAGGGCCAATTTGTTAACTATTTGTTTAACTATTTTCTGAAAAAGTGGTTTGTTTTTTCTAAGGTGATTCCCCGAGATTTAAACATTTTAAGGACTATTGGGGGGGATCTTGTATCTAGTTGTCATTAAGTGCTTAACATCACCAGCATGCTGGTGTTTTACCATCTAAACAAGAAGAGAGGGGTGGGGTGTGTTTATGCAGCAGGCATTTTGTTTCACATCATTAACCTAATCCAGCCATAATCCCAGTCTAAACAGCCATAAAGAGATTATTCTTAATCGGGGGAAGACGGGACAAGAAGAGGATTCTCTTTGTTGTTCCAGAACAGTAGCAGGTTTGGGCTATTTTACCACTGATAAAGAGCTATAGCAGGCTGCAGGCTGGCTGAATGCAGCGTAGGATCTGCTGCCACAAAGCTTTCCCTGGGGCTTGCCTGCTCTAACATAAATAGTGATGTGGGTGTCTGTAAGTACAGGTGTGGGAACGGACGTGTGTGTACGTGCACCAGTCATTTGCAAACTAATGCAGGGATTTTGTGTCAATGCATTGGAGAATATATACTTGCATCTATAAGCAGACATGGATTTTACTAGGGGGAATAGAGGGTACAGAGTTTAAGAGGGTTTTAATCCTTCCATGAATCCTTAACTTTCATTTCCTGGCTGTAGTGCTGGCATTGCTTCTTAAAAAAGTTTTAACTAAAAGTTAAAAGTGAAGGCCCAAACCCGCTTTGTGCAGTTGCACAAAGGTAGTAGCACTGTACGGAAGGGGCAGCACTATCCTCTTCAGAGTCATAGCACAGAGACGGGATTTTTTTCTCTGCCAGTGGTTATTTTGAACTTTCTAAGGCAGCCCTACACCACTTGGAGTTGCAGAACATAATTTAGGCAACAGACAGCTCTACCTTCATTAAAGCAAGCCTACCTGCTGTTACATAATCCAGGTAGGTAATAGCACAAAGGCACTCTTTCATATCAGCTATGGGTTTATTTCTGTATCTGCCCACAGACAGATGCATAAATATGTATGTATTTCTACATACAGAGTATTAAAACAACATTCCAAAGCAAAACAATCCCCTGAATATATTTATGCCTGAGCAGACCCCACAGAAACTGATACCGGATTGATGTTAATCACGTTGTTCAGGGCACTGCTTGAAAGCTGTCAGCCAGTGCCGCCTAGAACATAACACCACCATCACTATCACCATGCTGGCTGTACTCACAGATCCCACTGCAGAGAGTATAAAGCCTAATTACTTAAATACAACAAACAAACACACCATTAAAACAGGATGATGTAATCAGGAAAAGGATAACTAGAAACTTCTAAATTAGAATGAATAATAAAAAGCATTTTAATTTTGCAAAATTTAAAGCTGACAGGGACTTCATTTTCTCCTTTTTGGTGAGCACATCAGCAGTGGACAGAAGGTCAAACAAGCTGAACATCACGGACTTTTACAGTAAAATACTTGACCTACCATGTGCAAAAAAGATATTAGTATCTAGCCCGGGAGGTGGTATGACTGGAGCAGCAGGAGAGAAATGAGTGCGTAGCAGGAGCAGTGGGTATGTTTGGTTTATGAAGTCCAGATCCTACAGTAGCTTTACATAGCTTTATTGAAGTAGAATGATCTAATCCAAAGAGAGGTTCTGAGCTCTGCACTGCAATTAATCTTCCCATTCTTTTGATTAATTGCATACACATACCTTATCACTCCCATGAAATGACCCTAGTGCATTTCCAGTCCCCTAGCAGCACACAGTCTACTGGTGCTTGATGACTAGCAAGGAAATAACTGACCACAACACGTGATTTTCACGGGGCAGTCTTTTAATGATTAATAAAAATATGAATGGCACCACAACGGCTTCTCTTCTCAATCTCAGCTTCTAAAAAGAAAAGCGGGAGCCAAAGAAAGATACTGAAACTGTTACTTCTTCAGATTTTTTCAACAATTAGTCACTTTTGCCTCTCCTAATCAAAATTATGCCTACATGTTTATATTCTATTTTAATATAAAATCTCATCATTCACCTTGAAAATATTTTTTTTTCTTATAACAGAAATGAGGAAAATGCAGTGATTTTAAAAGAATGTTGAAAGCCACAGTAGATCCCCAGAAAAGATGGCACATTTCATGATCTGCTCTGATGGAAGGACAGCACCAACCGCCCGAACACAAAGCTTTTATCAGCTCTGCATAAATTAAGAAAGCGGTTAAGCAAGGTACTTGGAAAATTTTCATTCTGATCCTACATTTCTTCAGCACTGAGGGCTACTCAGCTCCACATTTTTAATTTAATCCATATTATAAAAGACTAATTGCAAAATTATGTGGAGTTAGGCTAAGTTCTGAATTTTCCTATGGAACTTGGGAAAATTCAGCCTAGATATTAAATTCTCACTTCATCTTCTATCAGTACTAATGTGTATACTTGACTGAAAAACAACCAGCTTGGACTTGTTGCTGTAAGTCACACAATAAACTATAGACCCTGCTCCAGTTGTTTTTGAGTGTCGTAATACTGCTGATGCAATTGCATAAAAAGCTTATTTTGGGGAAGCGTGATGCATCCGCCTCATCCTATGTATCCAAAGCCCAAATTTTTCCAGCAGGTAAGTGAACAAGAATGAGGTTAAATGGAAATGGTGTATGTTGAGCCAAAAAATATTAAACAAACACACACCCCCACCCCCCAAACAGCAAGTCTCTTCTATATAAACAAAGGCAGAAACAGAATCAAAGCAGCTTTACTTTTTTCCCTGGTATCCTATTCATTCAGTAGAATCAGAGATGCATATTTAATAGTTTGTCCTAGAAGCAGCACATTACTGACTGTTATTAGAATTTCAAACTAGTAATGTTGAAACTAATTAACAGAATAAAAGAGCTGACCCTGCTGCCGTGCCTATGTGTAGCGGTCTCATTTGGAACATAAGCAGATTAGACTGATGGGACTTCAGACATCCATACACTGTACAGAGAATATAACTGCCAGCATTTCAACATTTAACAACTAGCATTATTTTCTTTAAAATGTCCTTCATGGTGGATATGACCTCCCAAACAAGGAATGTGGCAGATGAGTAGGTAGCAAAGAAGTCCAGTTCTAGTGTCTTGGCCAAATTCCAACTTCAGTAATTACACTCTGCTCTTAAAATTCCCCCTGCAGCTCTACTGGAATAAAGCTCTTTTTCAGCTGTCCTGAAGCATTGTGTAGTATTTCTGTGAAGCTGTACAACACTGAAAAATATCTCCTCCCATTAAAATTGCAAGGGGAATTTAGGTAGACAGAAAGCTATTACCAGAGTTTGAATTTGGGCAGAACACCAAGGTTAACTTACACTTGCATTGGGATCAAGGGAGCTTTGCTGACTAGGAGTGTCAGACCCTTGTTAAAGAGCACAAGTGGGAATAGCTCACTGTGCCGCCTGAATACAAACTCAGAAACCTGGGATCTCCGCACTGGAAAGCCACCCCAGGAATGTTTCCTAACAAATGACTCCATATAAAAACCTCTAGTACTGAAGACGATCTTATTAAAACCTTATTTGGTTATTTAGTAATACTTATTAAATTATTTGTTGATTAAAAAAAAGTTCCAGCAACTTTAACTCCCCCATTTTAAAAGAATTCTTTACCAACAGAAAAGCAGCTATATAACTCAATTCCGCTAAGGCAGGTATTTGAATTTCAATAAGTAGATATAGCAAGAACCACTCAGAGTAGTTAAGCAAGCTGAACCAGGCCTGCAGTACCAGTGAAAGCATTCTGCGTTACGCTAAATAGACAGCTGTAACAGTTCTCTTAGCCTCTAAATTGGGATTCATTTAAAATATTTAGGTAACTGACTCCCAAATTAGTTTATACCCAAAAAAGTCATTCTTACTAAACTAGAAAAATTTATAACAATCCCTGTATAAATTGCTCTAAAAAGGAAAAAACCTCTCCAAATCCATCCACATACACTGACTCTGTTTGCTATTTCTATTTTGTGCTTTTTTTTGTTTCTTTTTCTTCCTGTTGTTGCCTTTCTTTTTTCAGATGCCTTTCTTTTTTTCAGATCAAGGCAGCTGTAAGCTTGGTGCTTTTATTTCACCCACTTCTTTAACCTCAACTTTCTCATATTTTCTTGTCCGCAGCCACCTCAGAACGAGCACAGCGATGCCAAGGCCAGCAGTCAGTATCACCACTGTCACCACAGCACTAATGCCAGCAACCAGTTGTCTCATGCAAAACTCTGGTGGCTTTTCATCCAACATAGTAAATCCTTATTTTTTTTTTTTTCCCCAATATCCAGAGCACCTCCATTGACACAGTAAATGTACTGTTGTAATGAAATACAGTGTCATCTTTTACATCTTTTTCAAAGTAAGAGGCTATGTTAGCTATATCTACATCACACCTAGATTTCTCAAAGTCATTCTGGTTCAGGTGGATTTGGATAAATGGGGAATCATACTTAACAGCTGCGATGTACTTGGGGTGCAGTTTGTATCGGCTCTCAAACAGATGTTTCAGGGCCTTTGCTACATCGGGAACATTGAAGGCACTGGACTTTTTTTGTGCTTCAGTTCAATGTATATCCAGCTTGTTCTAACCAGTTCACCACAACTAAGGCTTTTGTCACCCTTTTCGGTTCTTCTTACTCCAGCAGTGCTCGCACACCAGCAAGTATCGGTTTGATTGCACTGCCTGGCTTTGAAGATACCATTGTCCTCGCAGTCTGGATTGTAAATGCCATCATTATCTAACAGCCCACGGGGACGGCCCCAGAAGCGCTTCTCCTTCAGGGGATCATTTCTGCCTTCATCAGCAAGCATTTTGGAGTCAGTGTTGGACAGTCTACCTTGGGATTTGAACCTACCAGCGTGCAGGTGCAGTTCCCAGACACATCCTGGGCACATACCGTCCACTTGTTGGTCGCACAGGTACAGTTGTTCTGCGCTGATGAAGCTACCGCCAGAGTGAAACCCAGCAAAAACTCAAACAGAAGCTCCACATTGCAGGTGAAGAGTGCGGATAAAGTCCCGAGTGACAGCAGGCAATATCTGAAGCTTTAATCCATTCATGGATTGTTTCTACTTGTTTCTACATGCCGGTATGCTGCTCCTTTTATCAAGATTCAAATCAGCCCCACCAAACAGGTTCTCCTTCCGTAACAACTGGCAGCTCGTACCCAAATCCTAGAGAAGTCAACAAGCTGCACTTTCATCTGTTGCTTCCCAGGGAGTGGCACCAAGGCCTGCCTCCAGCCGCCTGCCATCCCTCTTACTTGATGAGGAAACAACAGGGAAGTGACAAAAGCCAACCTGAAGCACAGCTCCTGCCTTGGGCTTCCCGTATGGATTAAAGCACAAGCAGCTTGTCCTTTTCCTTCTTTGGACTTTTTATGGACTGTGTAAAGGCACGTTTAAGGAATTTCTCCCGTTTCTGTTGGAAGAAATCCTACTCCTCTGCTTCCATCATGGGTTTTCCTGCGTCTTCCATCACACAGCTTCTGTATCATTCCACTGTCTAGATTCTTATCAGTTACGGACTTCCTCCTTTCTACTTTCATGTATTTATAAAACAAAGCCTTTTGGAGTTTTGTGTCTGCTGCCTGGAGTAGCTGCCAATTCAGAAGGAACAGCTGTTTATAAGTTTGATGGCTGCTCTCCTACTGACAGAGCACAGGAGCAGTCTCATCTTCCAGCAAGGAAAGCTTCCCTCCCTGCTTTCCTTTGGCACATATTCATCCCAAGGCAGTACTAGGAATGATGATTTTCATGCTTGCATTACCCTTACAAAGTTGTTAGCCGTTTCTGAAGGAATTTTTCAACGTGAACTTTGAGTAATGCCTTTCGCAGTACGCTCCAGTAACTCCCAAGTGTCCTAATGATCTACAAAGCATGAGTTACCATTTCCATGTGTTTTGGCAGCAGCTGAAAGATATTTTCCAGTTTGCATTAAGCAAGTCCCATTCATCTGATTTGTCAAACATTGTCAGACACTTTATAAATCATTATTTTGGGACCAGTAATGACCACAGAACAGCGTATACGCCATTCTCCCATCCACACTGCCTTGCGGTCAGCTCCTTTTACCTGTGCTGCTGCTTTCCTGAGGGCCCGCCCTGCTTCAAATCAGGGCGGGCTGGGCGACTTGTAGTGACGACTTGCGTCTGTGTGAACAGTGGGAAGTTACCCTGGCTGCCAGTGAGTATTTATAACACAGTATAGGTTTAAAATTAGAGCCCCAGATGTAAATACCCTCTGCCACTAGAGAAGGGCACAATCTGGAGTTGAACTTTGCAGCTAGAGCTACTTCTAAATAAGGCACAGAAACACACGCTACTTGAGGGAGCAAAGATGAGGCAAGTTCTTCAAATTGTTCCTGGATCCTTTATACCACGTTATCACACCTCTCCGTTTCCCCTTTCTTCAGATAAAAATAACAGCAGCTACCTTTCTTCGAAAATAATTGAGATCTACGCTTAAAATTATTATAAAAATTGATAGGTATTTCAAGTTGTCATATTGACAATACTTTGATAATAGTTTAAGAAATTAAAAATGGGAGAAGAGTTCCGAGTCATTCATTTACCTATAACAATACGCTTTTTTTTTTTTTTTTTAAATTTCACATGCCTCCTTCAAAGTCAAAATCCATTTCACTGTCACCTACATACTCATATCTTGTCTTTATTTTATTTGACATTATGAACTTCAGAGAGAGTAGGTTTTGTTTTTCTCCTGTTTGGAGGACAGAGCATCAACTGCTGTAAGCTTACAGCTCACAGCCGGCTTCAGTGAAGCGATGGCAGTTTCTATACGGCTGAGCTGCGCTGCCCTTGCGCTTAGAAAGCGCTATATGGACGGGCAGTAACAGGGCTTTCTGGCAAACAGGAGTTTGCTTGTATGATGTTTACAGACATTCATGGTTGGTCTTGGCCTCATCATTTGACAGTTTCCCCTTTTTACAGACACACTGAAGTAGAGAAAAATTCACTGGTTTATCAAAAGTAACACATGGAAGAAAAAACATAGGTAACTAAATGAGATGGTCTGTTTTGCCTACTGGTGGGAGATTCTCATTGCTGTTACCTTAAAAACTACATTGTCTCCTCCCTCAAAGGTGGCCAGAAGCACGATGATGGTTTTAGAATATACCCATCGCCAAGCAAAAAAGTGTAGAACAGTGGCAAGAGAAGGGCAAAGAAGGAATAATTTTAAGTTGCCCTGACAGAGCTGCATAAATTGCCAAAATAAAAGTGCACTTTTCATTGACTTTTTTTGTCCTGATGGATTCCCCCCCTCTGCAAATAAGGAAAGAACAGACTTATTTTAAAGACAGAAGTCTTTCCAATTACCTATATACCTATATATATTTATATACATAAAAAAATAGATATGTAATGTCTCTATGACACTAAAAAAATAAAAAAGTATTATTTCCTTCAATCCATGCTAAGCTGTAACAGCACTACAAGAGTTAATTATTTAGAACAGCAGGCTGTAAAAGGAATAATCCTGTAGGAAATGTGGAGTGCATTATTTCTTTAGTGATCTCTGCTTCCATGGAAACAGTTTCTCAGCACAATTCTAAATCTCATAAAAATAGGGCACTAGGTCTATGTAAAACAGCAAGACATTTCCAATTAAACAACCAGAATGCTTTTATCTAGGCCATTAAATACTTTGTTCAGTATCAAATATGATTACAATGTTCACTGGGAAGTTAACAACCAGCTACTTCCCATGCGCCGGCTCTGTGGGGCCGGATGAAGTCACCCTGCACGCATCCCGACGCCCCTCGCCGCCTCCGCAGGGATCGTGGCAACAGCACAGCACCTTTCCCTCCCCTTGCAGAGGCCGGGGCGCACTGCTCGGCCACACCACGCCTGTCAGGGTGCACCATGCACCTCCGTGCTGCTTGCTTTCCACCTCCGCAGCATCTTTCCCCTACGCGATGCAATGTCCTCATAGCTCAGCAATGCCCAGCAGACCAAATTCTCTGCTAGCACAGCAGGAAAAAGTTAATCTGGCTCCTGCTGCTGGCAGAAATAGAGCTAGAACCAACACACTTGAATCAAATTTCGGTAATGAACATAGTTCTTTGAAAGGTAATCGGACCATCACCTTCAGAATTCACTGGAGATGCTCATGAAAACCAACCCGTTACGTTACTTACTTAGTGATCCTACAGCCAGGGTTCTCTGTGAAAACAGCGTGGAAAATACCGATCTACCATCCTGGTATCCTTGCCACAAAGTACCATTGGATAATTTTCTGAATGAGACTAAAGCAGAGGGTTTGTAAGACCAAATGAAAGAAACAAATCTATACCAAGGTACACGGCTACTGCCCATAAAATTTAATCACTAGCGAGAAGTTTACACACACTAGTAAGAAGAGGTTTGCGCTTAGTTCAAACCCTTTTTTGTATCAGCTGTGACAAAGCTCCCTCTACTGGTATTCAACTTCATTGAATCACTTGGTTATCGTTACCGACTTGGAGTAAAGAAACACCAGATACCGTGCTCAAGAGACAAGAAGCTGTTACAAACATGGAACACATCTTTCAAGGTACTGCATATACAGTCTTTATTAGGAGACTCTTGGATACCATCAGTCAGGAATATCAAAGAAGCAAGCAAAAGGAATAGAAGTACTTAATGTCAATGGCAACAGTGTTAACTTTTTTGTTTGGCTGTTTTTGGGTTTGGTTTTGCTGGTTTGTTTGGTTTTGGGTTTTGTTCGTTTTCCTCAACTGAATTGTTCTTGGAAAGGTACTTACTTACTTAAAAAAAACCACACGGGCATTCCCCTCCCCTCCCCTGGAACCCAAGGCATACATCCCTGTGAAGAAGCACTGCTGGTAACTGGGACAGCAAAACTTGACTCAGCCAACAAATGCCCATAAAGGATATTTGCCAGAAGTTACATCGTAGGGGCGCTGGGGATCGTTTGGTTTTTAAACTGTTGACTCTTCCATTTAAACTATATCGTTCTACTTGCTACTCAACCATTTCCCATCTCCTGAGCAACAACTTGGTAAGGCGTAACAGCTCGTCGTATAGAAATAGCGTCTTAGTCCACAACAGGTACACTAAAACAGAGCTAGCATGAAAGCAATAGCTGGATGGGGGCGGGGGAAAAGAGCTTCGCAATAAAAAAGTTTAATGCCATATATGTGTTTGGTAGCAGAACTGGTAGTATTAGTAAAATAGGTTTTTATCTCCTTAGAAGCATGCAACTTCCAAACTCGTATTATTAACCACACAGTCAAAATAAATTATGAAAAGTAGGTTAGTTGTTTTCTTACCATGGCTCCTGCCAACAAAATTATTACTTAGCATCACAAATGTGGTGTTTCCAATTCACACACAATATCGTGTGATAATACTGGGTTACGATGGTACTAGCAGTGACATTTCCTCCCACTCCACCCTGCTACTGAACTCTTCGAAAATTTGGGGCCTTTACGTGGCTGTCAAAGGCTCAATACTGCACCACGTCCTCTTCTCAAGAGACAAACTGCTGCAAGAGTACGTTTTACTCAAAACTTCTGATGTAACATCACTGTTAAATCCAATTAATACAACTGTATTACTTTAACCCGTTTTAATCATTAAACAGAGATGCAGCCAGCACATTGTTACCACTACTCAGGTAACACTGACATCCATCCTTAAACGGCTGGAAACAGACCGTATGTGGACAACGAACATTATCTACTTCATATTGCTCTTACACAAGTGGTTCAAAATTCTCTTCCTACAAATCAGAGCGAATTACAGCTTTTCGTACATACATTTATCCTGTGTGATTTTTCTAGTGTAACCTATGCAAAACTGCAAAAGAATACCTTACGCTGCAGACCACACCACAAGTAAGTAGGGAAGGAATGCTTTCTCACCAAAAGCGTAGTTTAAACTAGAAATACAGAAAGCCATGCAATAGTTGTAATTAGGAAGTCCCAAAGATGACATTTTAGAATATATGCAGACTGAGTCACCATGCCTTATATAGACGGATACACCAAGTTTGTAAATGATACATAGTAGTGAGGTCTAAAGCTGCGCACCAGCAGATCTGAACACAGAAGAGAGCACAGAACGTTCACCGATATTTTTAAGTCCATAGCTCTTGAACCTGCATTGGGAGAATCGCTGCCTATCACGGG
Organism: Platalea leucorodia; assembly: GCF_965183815.1. Lineage (NCBI taxonomy): Eukaryota > Metazoa > Chordata > Aves > Pelecaniformes > Threskiornithidae > Platalea > Platalea leucorodia. Next base: position 25,182,059 of record NC_138827.1, on the reverse strand, counting down.
CTCACACTTTCATACGATCAGGTTCTGCACCTTCCCCTTAGTAACAGAAAGGGACTAACATGTTATGAGGCATGACAGAAAAGTAATTGTAACTTTCTGTAAAGGAGTTCCCTCCTTGGGATGCAACTCTACAATTTTAAAGCTTTTCAAACTCTTTATACAAATGAAAAGCTGAAGTTAAAAATGTAAACATATAAAATCTTAAAATTCCATTCATGTTATGTAGAACTAGATATATACACACACATATAGTTTTTTAAATAAGAATTGAGTCCATTGTCACTCCTCTAGATATAAACTCAAGGTCTTGCTCGCTTCATGTTTTCAAATATATTTTAGACCCAAGAAACTCTGCCCAAGATATATCTGCGTAAATAGTAATAACTGTATACAAGTCAAGTTTCCTCATGATTTAGAAAGCAAAATTTAAAGCACATTTTTTCTATAAAGATTCACAGTGATATAGTTCATGAAACATTTCCAAGTTGCAATCAAGAAACTTCTCAATCAAAATCAATCTGTTTATGACTAATTAATATACTTGTATGAAATTATAACTGAAGAACTGATACAAAACGTATGTTTTCTTATTGAACTGCACATTATAGAGAAGACTCCGAATATAAAAGTTGTTTTTTTTTTTTTCTTTAAAAAGACAAATACTTTTCTGCCTGTTGCACTAAGTTTGCCATCAATCAAGAGCTCTTGTTTCCACAGGAAACAGTGGCAATTAGAAGTGGACAAACCACAATGATCTGGCAGAACAACATAATATCTCCCTGTAGAATGGAAGATCAGAAAGACTGCAACCTGTAATAAGACAGGAATTACCATTTCCACTGGAAACAAGCACAGCTACTACTGAGAAGTCATGAAAACTTGCCAGCTTTTCCTCCCCAAATACAGAAGCAAGATGGCAAAGAACATGCCAAAAAGCTACTTGACCATGGGGAGCAAAGGGGAAAAAAATAATAATACAAAAAAAAAAAATCAAATTATGTATTAAACCACAACTGAATAAAACTTCAGACTGGATACCAGGAAAATTTGAAATCAGTGAGCTACAAAACGTGCATTTAAGTTGTAAGTTTCTCTTTTGTGAATTCATTCAAACTTACAATCTCTAAAGCATTAAGGAACAAATTCATTCCGAGTTAGATGTGTACCTGTAGATAAAAATTAAGAGAAAATTCCCAAACTGAAAGACTTGAGAGAGGACAAACTCTCCTTGAAGACTGAAGCACAGTATTCTTGCCAGGTTGTCCTTCCCAAATGGCAGACTGTTGGTCAATCAATTAATGGTGGCACTTGTTTTTTACAAAACATCAGTATTAAGTGTTCCTCACATAGTCAGGTCACACACATTAGGAGTTTTTCAAAGTATGTTTAAACCATATCAATACGATGACACTGGATTCTGTAACAGTTACTATTGAAATGGATAATAATTCTGAAAGAGTTGACATAAAGGGGAGGAGGGGAAGAAAATGAAAAAATAAAAATCAAAATTCCATTATTTTGTTCTGTTAAAGCCATCACATTGGCAATTCATTTGAACATTCATTCTCATTTCCTTCGGCATTACTCTTTTTCTCACTCTTGTATGTGGAAAGGAATAAGTTTTCTATCTGAGTCAAGAACTCTTCAGCAATGAAGCAGTTTGTTACCTTGCCCAAAGTCTTCCTCATGCACTCCAGAAGCTAGTCAAAAGAAAAGGAGATTTTTTTTAAATTGTCATTTTTCCCGAGTTTATTTTTTTCCCTTCTAGCTGATCAGTATTCCACAAGGGACTTTTATTTATTTCTTCAGGATTACCACTACAGAAAGTGTTCAACTGTACAATACAAATTTTAGAAAGGAACAGTCACACAGGAACACATGGGTGATTTAAAACCAATTCTTTAAAACCAATTACACAACAGCTAAATTCAAGAGTATTCTACCAACTCAATTTTAGATTTAAGCTGTTTATAAGCAAAGTCATGTTGAGAGGAAAAAAAAAGTTAGATGTGGGTGATCATTGTGTACGTGTTTTCTGTTTATGTCTTTTGCTTTGGGCAGATTTTCTGTCTTCTTTGTGCAATTAATGTTACAGCTGTAGTTATTTAGAACTTCATAGCATTGACTACACTGACTGGAAAATTGAAGTTCCCACTTATGCATGACAAACATGGCACAGCGCTACTTTACGGATGGAACAAAGGACTAGGAAGTTCAAATCTTCTCTCAACACGCACGCAGTTCTTGACACTGAAAGCATACAACATGCTGAGAAGAGACATTATTAATTTGACATTCTTTCTTCTCCAAACTGAGGTTAAAACTTGCATGCAACCGTTGTCCCCAACTCTCTCAAATGAACATTGTTATTTTCATTGTGTTTGTAAGTTAATAAGCTGCACTATAGAAGTCATTTATTGTGATTAGTTTACATCTCTGATTTGTAGAAATGTAACTTCAGGTGACTTCTGATGATATGAAACAGATTTCTATTTAAAAAGACATTTAAAATAAAAAAGCTAAAAATTAAAAGACGAAAACTTACTTTCTGCAAACAAGTCAGGTCAGAATCTCTATGAAAAATTTTATTCATGGGGACACTGCTGTTGAAAGAAAAACAAATAGTGGTGCTGTAGAAAGCAGACACATGTCTTTATTGAAACATCAATAATAAACATCCAAAAATTCTAAACTGGCTGTTCTTTATAATATAAGTAGACATATACCTATGGCAGAATCTGTATTTCTCAATTATCCATCTTGTTTTTTCAAATATTAATTCCCACTGAGGTTCCTCCACCATCTGCTGTACTTCAAATTTGTAGGGCAGGCCTGTAATCAATTGAACATGACTATTCAGTGTTTCTAGTACACTCAACTTTTTTTTCTTTTTCTTTATTAGTTTTAGGTGCAATCCCTTCCTTCCCCATAACTGTTCATAATGGATTACTGACTGCAGAAGCTTGCAGTCCCGTTACTTGCCAATGTTAAGGAGGTTAAAGTAAAAGCATGACGTATTTTGGATTCCAAATTTAATTTTGGTGGGAGTAAGGAACAAACCTGTTCTCCTCCCTGCCCTCGCCAATTCCTCATGCCATAAGGAAGCACACAGAAATCTACAACATAACAGAAAAATGGCAAAATAAATTGAGTTTTTATAACCTAGTACCACTTACACTGCTGTGGTCTCTCCAAGATCTATGTGGTTATTAAGTGAATAAAAAGGTTTTGTTTCTCTTGTATGAACTGGCTGATGAAGTGGCTGACTATTGTTCTAGATTTCAGAGGAATTTTGTTCCTAAAGGAAGAAATTCTTCTAGTTTATTGCAAGTGGGAGAAGAGGAATTTAGGAAGTATTCTAAAGGAACGCCAGAAAACTACTTGCACAACACTAAAAATCAGGGAGAAAGAAAAGAGACTGTAAATTTCAGTAAATCATTAAAAAAAAAAAAAAAAGCCTTTCCAAGATCATAAGAATTTAATGAGATGGAACACATGCTTTCCAACCGTACCTCAGAGTAAGTGAAAAGAAAGCAATAAATACAATTTGCTATTTGAACACATCTCAAATGTGAAAAATGTTCAGTGTAGAACGCATATCCAAGAGTAAGAATTAATCTACAGAAATATTTATGGCTCCTGTGAAATACTACTTTTTGTTCGTTTGCACAGTACTATAGCGCTACTGCCACAGTATAACTTTTCCAAAGAGCCAGAGGAGATATCATTTTGTAAAAAGTTGATTTCAGGAGATAAACCTAAATATGAAGTCCTCTCAGACAGAAAATGTATGTGACCAAAAAAACGTCTACTTCTAAGGGCAGATAAAGGTTCTAAGTATTTTAACTCCACACCACAAGAGTGGGATGCATGGAAATGAGGATAAAATTACGGCACTATCAGTATGGTAAACAGGAATTATCGCACAGATGTGGTCACCACTTCACATCCCCTAGGACTATGAAGCAAGTCTGCAGGCAGATGGTCTCCCTTGCTTACTTCCACAGGAAAAAACAGAGGGGGAACGGTCGGGTCACACGGACGCTGCTGTTGCCTTGCCAAGAAAACTGGAAACCTTGGAGTTTGGATGCAAAAACAGGGGGGAGGGAGGAGGAAAGAGAAGAGGCAGCTACTATAACTATATACTGTTATCAGGGGAATTTTCCTCAAATTAATGCCAGAGAATGAACAGAAGATCTAATCATCACTTGAAATACCATAAATTTTATATGATATGTTCTTAACTATTCAAGAAAGGAAAACATCCCGTTTTCATGAAATGCCAATGACATTTTTAATCAAGAATTTGTTCTCTCAGGTTGGGATTCATGCCAGCACAGCATTTTATCTTTCGTATCTTGTCTTTTCCTGGACAGCTGGCAAGTTTGATCCTTTGACCTTCTGAATGCTAAGTTACTCAAATAAGGATTTTTGGCTGCTATAGCAGCCAATTCTTTGCTATTATACTTCTGTCTCCTCAATCAGAGGATCTGTTCGGAATTTTGTAATGCAGCGAAGTATAAGTAATACATGCGAAGCAGTTTCTCAGCTATTCATATGGATACTGTATGTAAATAACAGTGACCCTTATTCCAACACTTTCATTCCTTTCACAAATTGTGGGAAATACTAATCGAGAAAACCAATCTTCTATCTATTTATACCAGTATATTCTTGTCATGACAGCATGGACTACTTGCAGGATTACTCTTTAAGTGAAATTCCTGATTTTGTACAGCACAAGATACCAACATAAATACATAAACACCCATTTCTCAAGTTCAAGAATAGACATTTTTCCCCTCGGTATCCAAAAGGAAAAGAAAAATTAAGACAAAAATAGAATATCGGTACTTACGGTAGGAACCATCAGAACTGATCTCATCACTAATTACTAGACAAGTAATCTGAGAATATGGAAGAGGATTATTTCGGTTATAAGGACTTATAATCATTCCGATGAACATGGCTCCACCCCTGGAGAAATAACTCTAAAAAACCAAACACAGACAAAAGACCCACATACAAGAAATACAACCTTTTTCACAACAGCATTCTGAAGTTAAAAAAATAGAATTTATGACAATTTATGAATGAACTTATTTTAAGATGCATTAGAGCAATAATGTGTATTAACATTGTAAATACCAGGGAGGCTTTAGGGTTGTTGGGGTTTTTTTGCTATTTATTTATTTTTAATGTACCGACCAGAAAGTACCTGGTATTTAGCTTGAGTGTCAATATCTCGTATCGAGGGGTTGGGGTCAAAGGCCGGGTGGGAATGGTACCATCCAATAACACTGTATCCTCTGGCAGCCAGTGTTTCCGAGGCCTGCGTTTGAGATACAGGATCCATCTCGCACTGCAGTCCTGTACTGAGACTATTGCATGGCTCTGCTGCACAAACCTGTTAAAAAAGTCTCCAGATGGATAAATGCAAGAAATCTCCATGCGCTAAATAAAATTTAAAGAATTTTAAGAGTTGTATACCAGATCTTCCTCATGATAGAGTTGATAGGCCAACACTTGAACATAAGCATAATTCTAACATTTCAAGACTACAGTAAATAACGTAAATATATTGAAGTAGTTGCCCTTCAGAAACAACATTTACATCTGTTCAAATTATAAGTTTTACTATATTAGAGAAAATGTAAAAAGACAAACACTTACTTCTACAATTTTATCAGCTTCAGAGTATCTTCCACCTAGCAGCCCTATTACTTCTGCCATAGACACATGAGAGTGCTGAAATGATATTAAACAATTATTAAAATTCCAGTTGTATAATTTCTCCTAGTTTTGATCTGCACAAGACAGAATACATTGGCTTCATAGCTACAAGTCAGTAACTTATCAATGACATTTAGAAGGAAAACTTAGGAGAGCTAAAGCTTCTCAAACACCCAGTGTTTCAATTTAAAGCAAATGGAAAAGATTATGTTTGCTTATTATATACACACATGTATATAGTGCATTTGTATAACACTTCCATACACGAAGCAACGCTAGCTTCAAAAACTGAAGCCTATGCAATGCTGAACAACTGCACCAATTTTGGTACAACTTGTTGTTATTAAAAAAAAAAAAAAAAACCAAAAACAAAACAACCAAAAAACCCCACACATTGCTTTATAAACACAAAATCAATTCCCAGACTAGTAGAAAATGAACCCATAAGATTGTAAAATGGCAGTCTATTTTCGACAGTAGCTCTACGCAAATTATATTTAACATATGATGCAGAGTAGTAAGTAGTGATGCTCTTATTAGTGTAGAACCAGTTACTTTCTAGAAAAACTAAGCACAATATAAATAAAAACATTGATCTTTAGGGCCTTTATTTAATACTAGAGTCTCACTTCCAGGTCTGAATGGAAAGAAGTTAACATTAAGTACTGTGTTTCTCAATCTTCTGATGTTGTCCATTAAAAAAAAAAAAACAAAACACCACCAAACCAAAAACCTGCAACATACACATCATAGCTTTTTGAAAGATAAAACTTAATCCTCACCAAATCCATTATTAAAAGTGCTTCAGAAGACACTTTCACCTGAAAAGGTTCCTGAAATGATAAATGCAATAATGAGTATAAGAAAAGTAACGTGAATAATAAAGCATTCTTGATTATTCACTGGTAGGTACATACCTGTTTTTCTTCAGTGAATAAACAGCACGGTATCAGCTGAAAGGGATCAAAGGAGCTATAAAATGAAAGATAATTTCTCTAAAGATGTAGGACAGTCAAGAAGTTTCCCTCTGTCTCCTTGGCAGAGGCAGAATAACCTTGTTTTCTTTACTGGATTTTCTCATCCCACACTAGGATGACTTCCACCAAATACAGAAACTTCACTACCCCCACTCGTGAATTTCAATACGAAACATTTGAAATGCATATGTGTTATTTCAGACCGTAATACATATTCGTGATTTGTAGCCTTTCAGCCTGACACTACCCAAGACATTTGTTTCATTTCTAGAAGATCTATGTTTGAACATGATGTACATTAAATAATACCTTTTTATTTGTCTTGAACCTTTAGAAGATTTTGCAGGTTTCAGTTTTTCTTCCTCTCTTCTTCTTGCTAATTCTTCAGCAGACAGATGCTAAAATAAAAAATAAAAAATAATAAAAAAAAAGGTCTCTCTTAATGTCTTAAGTGCTCTTCCAGCAGTGATTCCAAAACCAGCCCAGAATAAATTCTTGACATCAGTGTCCTCTTGATATGCTATCAATTTGTGTGTGTTACAGGACTACTCAAGATAGAGGGCAATAGCCCTAGCAGAATCAAGCAATGTGAAAGTAATGACAGTCAGACATCTAGTCCACAAGATGCCTGATGACAGAATTCTTACATTCTTCAAGTCAATCAAATTCAGTAAAATCACAGCCCATATCACAAACCACACATAAATGCAAGTGTGATAACTAAGTAGAAAATCTGCTATTACAATCCGTGGCCAGAATTTATCATGACACCTCTTTAGGGATGAGTGTTCTCAAATTTTATTTCCATCCAAATACGTATTTTGCAGAAAGCGTTAGAATTATTAACCACAGTTACTCAAAAATAGGTATGGCATTGTAACATTATGGAAGTAATTGTTAACAGATACTTATTACTGAAGGTTGCAAATTTAAGTGGTTTTCTATACAGGAAAAATAGGATGTTTACAGTTCTTCACCTTTTGTGTAATTTGAAATTGTAGAAATGGACAATTGGATATTTTCTTTCCAAGTCTTCTATAAAATATTTAAACTCTTATGAATTTTTCTAAGCACTTCATAAACCACAGTATTTCTGGGTCTAATGCTAGTAGCAGAATTAATATTAGGAACACATATAACCTGCATTATAAGCACAAAGAAACCATATAGGACTGAAAAAATAAAATTTAAATCTTATCCTCCTACCCCCTAGTGTTAGCTTTAGTAAGGCAGTTAACTGAAAACAAAGGGTCATGAAATCTCCTACAAGACAAAGCAAAGAGCTTTATAGGCATAAAACAGCATAGGGCCATAGACGCTCACAACATAAAACACCTTTGTGAACACCAAAGTACAGCTGTATTTATCAGCAGCATGAAGATGTAACAGCTGCTACGTTATTTTCAAATTATTGCTTCCACAAAGAGAGGTTAAGTACCTATTACACAACTGTTGCCCTTGTATATTTGATGCCACACCACCTGCTAGCAATTAGCAAGAATTAATTCTGTAACAAAAGTCTAAAACACAAAAGGGTTACCTCAAATGTCTGTCCTTCCAAATCCTTTGCATCACACCAATTTCCCCAAGGGTCTCGCACTCGCCGTCTTCTTGTACGCTGCAGCAAGCAATTCAACATGAGTCAAGGATCATACTCCTGAAAAAACTGCCTTTACTTCATTTTATCAGCCATAAGAACATTGTCCAAAAGGTTACTGCCACATGAATGTTACTAACACTATGACATATTTCCAGAAAATAAAGAACACCCTGGAGTTCTGTAGAATTAAGTAGTTCGCAGTCTGTCATGAAATATCATCAGTGAAGTTTTCAGTTTTTAAGGCTGTAAAGCATAACACCCGGTTGATGCTCCATGGATCAACATCTCTGACAGCAACAGTGCATTATTATCCAGCTCTGAATTATAGCTCAAACAGTACCAAAAGCTATAAACCCGGTATGTTTCCATCTAGCGCGTGCTACAGTTTTGTATTTCAATTTATTTTTTTTAGTGGGATTGATTTAGTTTTCCTCTCATCAACTCATTTATTTTGCTATGAAGTACTTAAAAATGCTACACTAGACGCGAATGTGAAAATTAAATCTGGCAAGCCTTGGTAATTCATGTAGTTATAAATGAGTTGCTACTAACTGTGTGCATAAGGCTCTCAGTAAGTCATATCATATACCTACTATACTTAAACAGTTAAAACGCAAGCAACTTAATCACACACTACCAACACACTCCACTATTTTCTGGCTAATACAGACTAATAAAATACGGGGAGGTGGGTAGGAAGGGGTTGGGGCTGCAGGGAAAAGACTGAAACACAATCCTAGTTAAGTAACCAAAGAGAAATTGAATGTGTAGGATAGCAGAAGTTAGGGCAGACACCTGCCAGATAGCAGAACTTGTACTTAGACTGACACTCGAATTACAGGGCATTCTAATGAAACTGCAAACTGAACAAGCAAAGAAATCTCCTGAGATGCCCTAGTTTGAAAATGAAGATTGAAAAGACCTTCTCCATGCTGAATGTTTTTTGCTGCCCACAGCCCCCTCACCAAAACGTACCATGGACTGCAAGCGTTGAGCAAGCTGGTAAGCTTCCACTGTGTCTTTGCCTTCTTTGGATCGTGTTTTATCAGCTGGCTGGGGTCGGTTATAGACAGCCTGTTCTACAGGATACAGAAGAGAGACACGCTGTACTTCAGTAGACTATGAAGCCACTTATTTCTGGTACAGAGCCAAGAATGACAGAGATAAGTGGTAACAACAAATGCCATAAAGGAAAAAGCAACAACCAAAAAAAACACAGTGAAAAGACATCTCTTGATGGTCATATTACTAACCGATTATATAGCCCTCTCCCACTACCACAGCATTTTTAAGACAGGAAAACCTCCTTCCTTATTGTTAATTTATTTCAGACAAAATGTATTTGCAGACCGTTCCTCCTCTCCTAGGTGACTATCATTCAGCTTTAGACCAAAATCAATCCACAGAGACTAAACCAACAGTAACTTATAGGTGTATATATACTTTTAACCTAATTTTAACATTTGAATCTTGTAAAAACTAGCCCTGAGGATGAAGACATTGCTTTTTATTTAGGAAATAGTTATAATTCAGTACGGGAAAAGAAACAATAACTTGAATTCTCTCTTACATGGAGGGAGGGCAGAATTTCTGATACAGCAGGTATCAGGGGAAAAAAAAAATCCAACACTGGAGACACAGAAAAGCACAAAACAAAAAAACCCCACCCCAGCTGGTGTGCAGTAAACATTGGGGGGAGGGGGAGGGAGGAAGAAAAAGAAAAGGTCTTGTGTAAAACCAAAAATACATACTCCTGTAGGCAGGTTACAAACTCCTCTAGATTTTCAAAGGTCATGAGAGACAATCTGCTCAGAAGGTCCTTCCAAGTAAGGACTAACGTGTATTCTTCTGTGTCAGCAGTATACCGTAACATTAAGCAGTCCTTCAACATTAATACCAAAATAGGCTACAGCCATATAGGTTGAAACATGACTATACTAAATACAGTCCAAACAAAGATTCTCTTCTACAGAACTTAAATGTAACAACAATTACTATTTAAGACATTAAGAGTACAGAGAAGTTGGAAGGTTATCCACATGGATGCTTGATTCTGATTAAGTGCAGTCATCCATGCTTCAAGGAAGTGAACTTATGACTTTTCTTTTTAAAGATGTCTACTAACCTTAATGTTCACACTTTACATGAAAATACTCATTTTAATAAAAAAAGCTGACAATCAACAATAGGTGTGTTCAGCAAGAACTGATCAGAATTGAAGTTCTGAATTGATTCCGATAAAAGTATCTTTACCACAGCCAAAGTTAATTGCTCCTATTAATTCCAAGTATGTGTGGATCCGTCCAATGCAGTTAACATCACCGCAGTTCTTAAGGCCTGGACGCACTGAAGTCTTATTCAGGTATTTGGGTTTACATCTCTCCCTAAAATAAAGTATAGCACATTGTCAAATAGTAACAGAAATCATGGGGGGAGGAAGGAATTTTGTGACTTAAGCTGAGGTTAAGACAAGCCACTGAAGTGTTTTTTTCCTTCTGCAATGCACACACTACACACCGCCACGCAGGACAATCACAGCAAAAATATAAAATTCACAAAACATACAGTTTATTTTAGGGTTATTCATACGCATTCATACTTATGCAGAGTGAAACTTATGTTCCGTGTGTTAAAACAAACTCTTCAACACGACTGGTGCCAGGAAGCAATGAACTACTCAGAAGTACTATGATACTGCTAAAATGATATAAGAACATCTGCATTAGATTAGTCTAAATAGCTCATATAATCATCGGCTTCCTTGGTGTAATAAATAAGCCTGTTTTCACTCTCTATGCACTTATTACTTGCTTTTAAACTGATACTGAATTGTTCCACTTCAACACTTCTCCGGTATGGAATTTTAGAGTTTCTTAGCAACTAGAATAAGTTGTCCATACACAAGACAACTGAATGAGAACAGAGTTAAACTCAGCTTTCTTTCTACTTAAAAGTAAGCTAACCAACACAACAAGCACACAAAACAAAACTGTTAACAGAACAAACTGTATTTTGAGCCTGCTACCACAAATCACTAAGGTTCCTTAAACTGATTCTTTGGAGGTAGAATATAAAATATTCAAGTGTACAAGCACTACTCCAAATTGATTCTTAATTCGAAGTATTTTTTTGGTCAACATTATTTGCTCTAGCACAGACTATTTCTTCTAGCTGCCCTTCTGTAAGGGCAGTACTACAATGCTACAGACCTCATTATAGAATTAATTTAATCAGGTATTTCAAGGAACTATTTATTAAAACCATATATGCATTCTTACATATAGGATGACAAAAATTGGAAGAAAATAACGTAACCAAAATGGATGCAGCTTTTTCTGATATAGGACACTCATTTTCATAATGCTCCAAAGCATTTTCATTGCTTAGCTTCCAGAATGCCAGAAAAAAAAAAAAAGGGAAGATGCAAAAGAAGCATTAATAATCAGTGCTGCTCACTGGCAATCTTTATAATGCTACCATAAAATTAATTTTACTCTTTTCAGAAGTAAGCTATTAGTACTAAGTAGTGTTTTAACTACAACAAAGCAGGATGAGTCACCTTAATCACTTATTTCAGTAAACAAAATTAATGCATCTTACCATTGATCCAAAATATAATTCCTAATTTTCAAATAACGCTCTGGTGTTTTGGCCTGGCGCCCTTCAAAAAATTCAGGAATAGCTTGCTTTTCTTCTTCCAGAATAATGCTTCTGTCAACCTCCACTTCTTGATCAGGTGGCTTAAGCTCCTCTGCTTCTTCTTGATGATCTTCATCCACTTGGCAGGAAGAAGAAAAAAGCAATCCGTTATCAGCCAGGTCTCTCTGTTCCTCATTAAACTCCTGATCAGTTCCTTGTCTAGTACCACGAGATGTTACTAGTCTGCCTTGTTCAGCTTTCTCAATAAAATTATTGTATTGCTGGTAATCTAAGTTCACAGATTTATCACCGTTCAGGTGCTGAGAACATGTTGCTGCAACACCTGGAAATACTAATGCATCCACTGTATCTTGCTTGGTATGTTGAGGATCTTCTTTCGGTAAAGAAATGGCAGAACTGTGTCCAACAGATGAAAAAACATGTTCCATTCCTTTCGTTTCTTCAACTGGACTTTTTGAAGTAACAGATAATTCAGATTTTCCAGTTTCTTGCTGGAAGTTAGGAGAAAGTAGTTCATCCATGTCATCAGTTATGTCTACTTCTTCATCATCTGACAGCTTTTCAATTTTCACTGCATTCAGATTGGGGTCTGCACGGCCTCTCAAGTTTCCAGACGACCACGCTTCTACCCTTATCCCATCTTCAATGGGAAGACTGCTACCACACTGACTTTGCTCTTCTTTTTCAGAATCACCATTTTTTGCCTTAGGAAAATATAAAATACTTTTAGGAGGGAAAAAAAAAACCAATCCCCTCTGCCTCCCAAATAGTCAGAACTATTTTACTTGAACAGCAGACATTCTGAAGTGGTTCTTCCTCATCCTACCCTTTTAATACATTTTAATCCATTGCAATTGACTTCTACACAGCATTATAGGTATACTTCTAGCCCAAGTGTAAATTAATATGTATTTCCGTTAAACAAAAAAAAAAACCCACCCAGAGAGTAGTAATTCCTTCTTAAATGCCCCTGAAGTCTTAAATGAGGCTAAAGCTAAAACTAAAACACACAGCTGAAACAGCTGTATAGTGGTGGTGTAGTTTAACCCCAGCCAACAACTAAGCACCACACAGCCGCTCACTCACTCCCCCCGGATGGGATGAGGGAGAGAATCAGAAAGGTAAAAGTGAGAAAACTCATGGGTTGAGATAAAACCAGTTTAATAGGTAAAGCAAAAGCCGCACACGCAAGCAAAGCAAAGCAAGGAATTCATTCACTACTTCCCAGCGGCAGGCAAGTGTTTAGCCATCTCCAGGAAAGCAGGGCTCCATCAAGTGTAAGTTACTTGGGAAGACAAAACACCACCACTCTGAACATCCCCTTTTCCTTCTTCCCCCAGCTTTATATGCTGAGCGTGACGTCATATGGTGGGGAATACCCCTTTGGTCAGCTGGGGTCAGCTGTCCCAGCCGTGTCCCCTCCCCACTTCTTGTGTACCCCCAGCCTCCTCACTGGTGGGGTGGGGTGAGAAGCAGAAAAGGCCTTGACTCTGCGTAAGCACTGCTCAGCCATAACTAAAACATCCCTGTGTTATCAACACTGTTTTCAGCACAAATCCAAAACATAGCCCCATACCAGCTACTATGAAGAAAATTAACTCTCTCCCAGCCAAAACCAGCACAAGTGGAAAACAAGTATTTTCAGACTAACAACCAACAGTGTAAGAGATTACAATTATACTACATTTACTGTTGAGTTATACCAGCAATAAAAATATCGAAGTCATTCTAGGAATTTGAAATCAGGTCTGACTTCATGTTTAAATCTGCAAATAAACATATCCCACTTCTCTGAATATGGGAATAAATAGAGTATGTACTTTAACAGCAGCACCCTGAAAAGACAGATTAAAATCAAGCTACGTGTACAACAGCATACTTGTCAAACAGCCTTTTTGCTAACTACAGAGATACTCTGTTTACCTTGTTCTTAAAATACTGCCGAGCATAGCTCTTTACTTGTAGAACAGTACGACTTCCGATCAACTTGGCAATTTTCGTCCACCGGCGGCCAAATTTCACCTAGTGCAACGAAGCACATTTAAGTTACCCAAACTCTAACGTTCCAGACACTGCACTTCAAAACGAGTTTAAAAAGTGCCAAAAGAGTTTAAAAACTCCATTATTCATTACAAATGCACAAACAGTACAGCAAACCTATGGTACAGACCCTCGCTACTCCTATTCTACCAAGAAGAAAACTGCATCATCCAACAGTTAAGTTATTGCTGTTCTTCTTAACTAGAGGGTCGTCTTCACCCAATTCAGGCACGCTGTAAATTATGCTGCCTACTAACCCAAGGAATCCTACTGAAATTAATTTGTGCTTGGCAAAGCAAACCCTATTATATTCAGCACTGTACAACCATAAAATCTCTAAAGACCTTACAATAGTAGTTAAAGGATTTCACTTTATTAGCTGATTTGCCTTAAGTACACACTATACTTCCTGTAGTTAACTACAGCATTATGATTGTACAATTCATAGAGCTGTATATTTGAGATGTTTTGTGATCTCAAATTGTAATCAGCCTCACATGAACAAAATCTGGTAAACAAAGCCATTTGGGGGGATTCATCAATATAAATCTGATTTATCATTACACTCTTCGTAGATGGCAATTATTTTAACACATTAGAAGTACAAAAGCAGAAGCAGACAAATATAACATGCTTATTTATATTAATTATTATTTTATTAGTTAAGATAAACTAATAACTTCTATTCAAAATATTACACATATAAACAAACTTACCAGTCCTTGTTCAAACAGTTCTTTTTCTTCTGATGTCCACTTTAACGAGTAGCTAGCTGATTTTGTAGGTGATCGCACCCTAGGAAAACAGGAAGCAGTTAGTGCTTTCTTAAAAATATATATTCTCAAATCCCAGTCACTGAAGGCAAGTCCTGACAGGAGGACTACTCTCCATCTTCTGTAAAACAGAAGGTATTGTTTTAAACATGAATGCGGCCGATAAATAAAATATCGAGAATCATGTCAGCTTCTCCATCACAAAGGCAGATTCAAGGCAACACAATATTCATCAGTAACTAACAGTACAGAAATACATAGAAGCAGCAAACAGAAAAGTTCAGGCAAGAAAGCCAACTAGAATCAACACGGGTTTTCTTCATAAGGACCACTGTGCTGCAAAAAACAAACTAATTTACTACAGGCCTATTATTACCCACAGCAATATTTCTTTGCATTGAAAGGTCTTTTAAATAATTTTGTACAGCCAAGCAAAAGGAACTAAGGAACCTTTTTTTTTTAAAATAGTGTCCAGTAACTTCACAAAAATTAGACACCACACTTAAAAATGTGACTCAGTCACTAAAATGTACGTACATGACTTTTCCAGTTTTCTTATGTGGGCTGCAAATAAAAAACAAAATGAAAATAAAAATTAATAATTGTGATGCTGTTGCATATCTCAGCAAATAACCTTATTTTGGAACTTTTCATTTCTTCTTATCTAACTGAGAACTTTTTCCAGAACACAGCTTACCTCTTCATAGATCTCTTCTCCACTTCCTTTTGATTGAGCCATATTTTTTCAGAAAGTGATTTATTAGATAAATAATATCTGAAATAGTTACTAAGTAAGTTTTCGAAACATCAGAAATATTTGTACACGTGAGAATTCTAATAATCATATAAGTTATACTGGTTCATAATTATTCAACTGCAGAAGCAAATACTGCACGGCTTTCAAAAGTGAAATACACAATTTTACACACTCCTACTAGTTCAACGCATAAGGAAGTAACATTTGACTTCTGAACTCCAATGCTCACTTTACTTGCAGCAAACTAGGTACCCTGTCTCTAAAAGAGCATTTTTCTTTTTTGACTTATAAAACATACGAAAGTAATTTTCACCGCACTGATACCTTATCTATTTTCAAATTAAGTCTCAATAATTCATTCTATTAGAAAAATTTCAATTGCTTTATTTTCTTGTTCCTCTATTACTGGATATTACTACACTAAATTACAAAAAGAACATGAAAATAAATTAGCCCGTGATTACTATTGCTATAACCTACCTAGTCTGTGAGGTCAACTTATGCCAGAAATGCTACTACTGTTAAGACTATTTAAGCCAACACTACTTTAAAAAAAAAAAAAAAATTTTTTTAAAAAGGGAAGGAAAAAAAAAGCAGCAGCAGCTGTTCTTTCCCATTTTCATCTTGCATACTGGCAGAAGCATGAATGTAGCCAGACAAAATCAGACAGTAAACCACTCCAAGTGAAGAACAATTCAGCAAAAAGAATTAGCTATTTTTAGCCAGATCAGCTGTTTGATCAGGTTCACTATGAAGCCACACAAATGGCTGCATCAGCACAATGATGGAGGTGGCACTGAACAAGCAGCTGAAGTGGGGGCAAATATTGCTATTTTTGGTGCCAGTGTCAGCTTAAGTCCAACAAGCTTTGGAGTAATTTTCTGAAGAATCAGAAGCATCAGAGGAAGCTGCAGGTAGTTAGATGATTAATTCAGCGGTTCTCCTTGATTTCTGCAATCTACCTACAAGATGACAGTGCTTCAGTCACCTCAACAAGAAAAGATTTGTTCAGTTCCTTTGAAAACAGTAAGTTTTCTATTGCTATACAGGAAAACATACAAGCAAATCAGCAAAAGGATACTCTTCTTCCAGCAACATTTTCTCAATGACAGCCCTGTTTTCTTCACTAATGCTGCTGTCCAATGTCCATGGCTGCAAACAACAGAAATAAGTTTTAATATTTGAATTCTGTTACAGTGTTATTTCAGTATCAAGAATATATAATAGTTTCTAAAAGTAAATAAAAAGCATTGGTTAAAAACCTAAAAGAGCATGTAAATGGAAGGAAGAGAACAGAGAAAACAGAAGTTCTGATAACCTTGCTAGAAGTACCATTCGTTTGAAAAGTACTTACGAGACTGTTATCAGTTCTCCAAGATGAATCAAGATAGTGATCCTGCAGCAAGCTTGAAGCTGTGTTTTCATGATCTCTGAAATAGATTCCAGTGTTCAAAACAACGCAAACATATTCAAACAAAATTAATGCTGTCATAGTTAAAATAATTGCACAGTAAATAACAAAAACATTAACAGAAGATGACAGAATAAGATACTAAAATTAAAATCATATATTGCAGACTATTATATAAAGTTACTCTCTTATAATATTCCATTAGACATAGCATAAATCCCCCTCAGTGAGTCATCTTTCTTAGCAATCTCAGTAGCAACTCCTCACCTATCTCATTGCAGACTGTATGTGACACCAGTGAAACCCTGAACAGTAAAAATTCTCTTCCAGAAAGACTGAAAGCAGGAGGGGCCACATAAAATATACACAAACGAAAGAAGCCAGAATTTTATGGACAAATAAAGAACTATATTTTTAATATTAAAAGTGTCATCGAGTTGTTATTATCTCCACTTAACATTTCTCCATCTTTCCCCAAATAAGGTAAAAACACCCCCTTATAAAGAAAAAACTATTTTCCTCCTCAGGAAAGCTCATATTTACACAAGGTTTAATAGAATCCTATCATACAGAATTGTTAGTGCTCTTATGGACTTCATCCAGATTACGCTTGATCTTTTCTGTAAATAACTACTTATTACTTTTAGAAATGTCACTGAGGAACATCATTGATCAACTTTCTTCTATTTTAATGCAGCATAAAATCTCCCTAGTAATTAATGTAACTTTTTTTGTCATTCTTTGCTTCCGGAACATTCAGCCTTTTCTAAAGACTAATTAGCCCTATATCCCTTGCAATGCTACTAAAATTAAATTCACCTACTATTCCAAACTGCTTTGTGCCAGCAGTTCAAACATGTCTTTATAGGTAAGGATAAATCCTCATGTACAGCCAGAAACCAATATAACTGCTGCTTCTTTCGGAGCATATAAAGAAATGGGTCAGATCAATAGTCCTGCTTGCCCAGTATTGTCTCCAACAGCAGCAAGAGCAGATGCTGCTCTAGGACAGCACTCGAGTCCAGCCACTGTCTCTGACACAATCCTCTCATACTCTCCCAGCATCTGCAATTTGTTAGATTTGTAGTGTTAGAATTGCTGCCCATTCAATTCAGCATCTGTTTACAGATCCCTCACCCGTGAATTTGTTGAATCAGTTTTCTGCCCCTCCCTATGTTCTGCTTTCTGAGCCTATCTGCCTCCACAAATCACTACCAGTTATGCAACACAGCACCTTCTGTCTATGTACGTTAAAGGAGTCTCCTAGCAGCCTCCCCACGTGTCCCTGGTTCACGTACTGTTGGATCCGATGACAGCCGTTCTGCATTCACCTCACTTTAATGATTTCATAGGCCCCATTCTCAGCGCCCTGCCCGATGATGCTCAACACTGCCGCTCCCCCCCGCCCCGCCCGCAGCGGCCCTCAATGAGGCTCCAAGGTCTCTCCCCTGAGGCGCCCGGCGGCGGCGAGCACCGGCGGCAGCCGAGGCCCCGGGCGAGCGCGGCCCTGCCCGGGCAGCGCCCTCGGCAAGCGGCAGCGCGGGGGCGGCACCGCGCGGGGCTCCAGGGACGCTCTTCTCCTCGCCGCCCCCTCACGCAAACCCCGGCCGCCGCGGCCACGCAAACCCTGCCCACGGAGGGGAAGGGACGCGCTCCCCGCAGCGGCAGGGCTGCCAGCCCGCAGTACGGCCCTCACTCACCCCGGCGCCGCCTCTCCGGGCACGGCCGCCGGGTCCCCTTCGATGTCCACCTCCAACTCCTCCGCCGCCGCCATGATACCGGCCCCGCCGATCTCGCGAGAAGGGGCGGGAGCACCGCCCCGCGCCGGTGACGGGGCACGCGCGGAGCGCAGCGCAGCGCAGCGCGTGCGCAGCAGCCCTCAGTGAAGCTGCGCCCTGAGGAGAAGCCGGGGCGGAGGCGGAGAGATGGCGCTGGGGTAGGCGGGGCGCGCAGGGGGCAGCTGAGGGCGAGCCGGGCGCTGAGGGGCAACTTCCCGGGTGCGGGTGGAGGGGGAAGGGGTGGCCGTCAGGCAGGGATGGGAGAGCGCGGGGGCTGAGGGGTAAGAGCGGGCGGCGGCAGAGGGACGCTGGAGCCCGCCCAGGCCGCGCGCCCGGCTGCCTGCTGCTCCCCCGGGCTGCCCCGCTGGCTGTGGGGTGGGAGCGCTCCCTGGGGAAGCCGTGCCGCGGGGCGGCCAGAAGCCCGCCTGGCGACTCGCCGTTCCTCGCTTGCGGCTGCTGAAGCACGCTGGGCTAACGGCGTTTGCGAGCTGCCCGGGGTGAACCCGGGGCCGTGGAAGGGTGATACGCTGGCCGAAGAGGGACGCTATTTCGGTGCATCGTGCTGCAGATGTCGGTTTTGCTAGCCTCTGTCTGTGTACTTCCAAGCATGCGGTCATGTCTTTTCATTCATCTAGAAGACAACAGCAGCAGGGTGTCGTGCAGGTTGTGTGGTAACATGGCTATAAAAGTCACAGTTTTATTCCCATACGTTCTTAATTTGGTGTTCCATTTCACAAGAAGTATTTGTCCCTTCATGGTAATTGGGCATCTAATCATATACTGAAGGAAAGCGTGAAGAACCGTGAGGGTTGGTTATCATTATGTGGAAAATGACCACAGAGAACCTTCCGTCGACTCAAGAAAGTGTTTCTGTTTTAAGAGATGACAATACAAATATTTTGAACCAATAAACTCTGTTGCAACCTTTTTATTCTGAACATTTCATCTTTGTGCTGGAATTGATTTGAAAGTTAAATTAATAAACAGCAAACGTGATTGTTTTCATTATCTCTACTTAAAAATGCAAAATCTAGACAAATGGTATGATGAAAGATAGAAAAATAATTGTCATGGTCTTGGGATCTGTCAGTGCCATGTCATAGGGTATAATATAGAAATGTCTAAAGAGGGTCCAGCCCAATATTGACTGTCAGTGTAGTATATAATAGTGTCCTGAAAACAACATCATTGTGTTAGCCAAGTTTTGGGCACATACTACTCCTCTGGTTGGTTTATACCAAGCCTCTTGGTAGGATTTATTAGCACGGAGAGTGAGTCTAGTAAATCTAGAGTAGAGCAACCCCACACTAGTAGATTTGCAGGGAGATGCCTTCTGATCTCCAGTTAGCTCAGAGACCAATATTGTAATGAGCATAAACCAAGCTAATACTACATTTCCCTCAGGAGAGCCAGTGCTGTTCAGCTGTTTGCTACCCTGCTTCTCCCCTTTTTTCAGTTATAGCTGTGGAATATGTTGGATCAGCTCACTCATAAAACCTGCATGCATGATTGGACTGAAAGGGAGGGCAGATCAACCTCTTGTGGCAGCACTCTGCAGTTAGGTCTGCCTAAGCTAAACAAAACTAGTGTTACCTACTCTGGCATCTCTATGCTCTATGTCCTTGAGGATACAGATGTCTCCTTATTGATAGTAGGGAGAATATCAGAATATCACATTTGGCTTTTTAAAGATGTGATTTTACCAAACAATGCTCAACTAAGCTATCCATACAGGATAATATTCACAGATATATGAAAAGTTATTTTCTATCTTTTTTCTTTAAAGTCTTGATTTATACTGGAGGAGGTCACGCACAATGTGTTTAAGACTGGTGCTTTTGAAATAGGTTCCAAGTATGAGATTTGTGAGAGAAGCAAAAGACTAATCAATACTTAGAAGTTTAACAATGTCTTTAAGATCCTTTTTTCCCATGGGCGCCTTTGATTGCTAACTTAATTCTGCCTGCCGTAACATAATTCTTAATCATACAGGGCAACAGCACCATCCAAATTACATTAAAAGAGAATGCTGAATTTAAATTTAGATTTTTTTGCTTTACATCTTCATTTTGTTATTAACATTTTCCTTTTCAAAAGTGTTATAATTTGAGCCTGATTTTCTGTTTTATTAAATTCTGCTACTTGCAATGGGGTCTTTTTGAGACTATTAGCAGCTAGTAAATTTGCTTTTTCTCCTTCTGACCAGTTTATGAGGGAATTTGCAGCATTAAAATGACCAGCCTTGCACGCACAATGCAGTGGAGTATCCTTGCTGCTGTCTAAGGCATTAATGGCTGCCCCATGGCTCAGTAATAGATTTATCAAGTCGCTGTGTCCATATTCTGCTGCAATATGCAGTGCAGTCTTTCTCCAAATGTTTCTGTCATCAATATTTTTATTTTTCCCTGATGTCAGAAGAATTTTTACGATCTCTGTGTTTCCTTTGATGGCTGCGTAGTGCATTGGAGTACATCCATCCATGTCCTTAGCTCCGAATCTTCCTTTTTTAGCTAACAGAACTTTCACGATACTGAGGTGTCCTCTCACAGCTGCAGTGTGCAGGGGAGTCTTTTTCTCCTTGTCTTGTGCGTTGGGGTCAGCATTAGCGTTCAGAAGCATCTCTACCATTGTTTTGTCTCCCCTTTCAGCAGCAAAATGTAAAGGTGATTTTGACTGCTTATCCTTAACATTGACATTGGCTTTGTGGTGCAACAGCTGTTGGGCAACATCAGTGTTACCTCTTTGACTTGCAATATGCAGGGGAGTAACAAACTCTTTAGTGACAGCATTAATTTTGGCCCCAGCATTAACTAAAAGGCCAACTAATGCTCCTTTATTATGAAGGGCAGCAACATGGAGCGGGGTTTCGTCAGCTTGGTTCATAAGGTTAACTTCCATCCCTTTGCGCAGAAGCAGATTTGCAATGGAAGCAGCCCCAGCTTGAACTGCCAAGTGCAAAGCTGTGTGTGAAGCAGGAGTCTTTATTCTGAAGTTTGCTCCCTTTTCAATTAGAACTTCTGCTGATTCAGCTTTGCCTGTTTCACATGCCAGGAGTAGAGGAGTGTACTGCATTTCATTGTAGGCGTTTGTATCTGTACCTCTGTCAATTAAAGCTGCTACAATACCATGCAGATTTTTCTGTACAGCTCTAAAAAGAGCTGACTCCATTATGTCAGGCGACAAATCTTTAGAATATTCTAGTAGTGTTTTGAAGATGGATGGGTGGTTGCTGTTGAAGGCTCTTTCGGCCATGTTGGAATCAACACTGGCTCCGGCTTCTAGCAGTACTTTTGCAGTATTTTCAGACCCCTGAGAAACAGCATAACTGAGAGCAGTCTGTCCTCTTTCATCTTTTCCATCAGTGGAGGCGCCAGCCTTTAAAAGCATCTTTGACAGACTGCTCTCATCTTTAAGAGCTGCCATGTGCAAAAAGTTGCGCTGGTTCCTGTAGCTTCTTGCCTCTTCTTTCAGGACCATCTTCAGTATGTGACTGTGGTTATTCTGTGCAGCCAAATGAAGTGGTGTCTTGCCTTCTGTATCCAAACTGTACATATAAGCACCACATCGGAGAAGCACTTTCACTGCATCACCGTGGCCTTTCTCAGCAGCCCTGTGCAGCGGTGTTCTTCCTTTCTTGTCCTTCACATCTGTCTTTGCACCTTTGCTGATCAAGTATTCCATTATCGTTAGATGCCCATTAGCAGCTGCAACATGCAGAAGTGTTTCACTTGAGGAGTTTAGTGCATTAATATCATTATCTTCCGATGTTTTCTCTAACTCAGAAAGATAGCCTTTAGCGACTGCATCAAAGATGCCAACATCAGCATGATCTTTTCTAGGTTTTGCTGCCCTTGAAAGTTGAGTTTCTTTTCCTTTCTTCTTAATAGCCCGTTCTTGCTTTTTCCTTCTAGGACTGCCTTTTTTTTCCTGGTGCCGTTCACTGCTATTTTCAAACCAAACCTTGTCTTTTTCGAGTAAATATCCTACCAATTGTCTTCTAGCATCTCCAATGTTTTCATTTACTTCACTGACATATTTTCTCATCTTGCTATAAAGTTTTGGCTCCACTTGCTTTAAACATGGATAAAAAAAAAGCCTGCAGGCTCGTTCACCTTGAGAAATTAGTGTGTCTAAAACTCGAGAGTTCTTTTCTGTTCGTGTCCTGTAGAAACTCATGACCATCTTTTTTTCTGGGGTAAAAATACCATTGTCTATCAGCCAGTTCAGAAGATGGTCTGGGTCGTTTATGCCTTCTACTAGCTCTTCTTTTTTAGTCCTTAGGACTTCAATTGCGTATGGATTTGTAAACAGGCTAGTTGAATGCATGATCATGTTGCTAATCAGAAAGTGAATTGAGCTATTGTTTGATGTTTGAAGTTAAATATGAAATAGCAAAGCAGGCTCACATCATTCACACATTCTTTTCATAGAACTATGAACCAGCAACTGTTGTAGTTCAGTGATGAATCTTTAAAGAATGAGAAAGAAATCAAAACTCCCTCACCTTGGGTTTTCTAGTAGTTAGAAGTCCTGTGATCTTCTCTGTTCTTCCTTAGCAACAAGTGAAGTTCAATAACAAAACAAAAATCCGTGATATGTAAAGATATTCCACTTGGAAGACTTCTTCCAGTTTTTTTATGCATAATTAGGGAGAAGATAATTCTTTTGTGAATCTGATACTTGAAGAGAAGATACTCATTTATGGAGCTCCTCTGTTCCTCTGGCCAAGCTGGTTTTTTTAGGTGCCTAAATGACCAGTCTATTGAACATGACAAAAGAAAATTCACAGCATAGTTACTGTTGCCATGATTACATACCTTGTATGATCTTAAATGAAAGAGTACACATTGCCAGCTATGTAGGTGAAAGCCCTATAATGTAATGAAATAAAAACATAAAGACCTAGATAAAAATAAACTGTATAAGCAGCTAGTTATAAAAAGTGATCCAGCCTTCCTAATATGAGTTACAACTTCAGTCTATGAGGTATATTTAACTTAAAGGCTATTTGGCTTGTCATTCCTGCTGTAACCTGGAGTCTGTCTGGAACTTAATTCTTTTACATGAGGTGGATCAAGGCGTGTGATTCAGTATGCAACATTTAAATTATAATTAAATAGAACTTCAAATCTGTGAATATGTGTAGTCTCCAATATGGGTGTAGGACCTTTGAATCTAACTGTAATTAATTTAACTCATTGGTGTTAAAATTCCTTATGGAGAGAAGGAAATAAACTAATAATAATCTACACATTTTGAAACCAATGGAGAGAGAAATTGAGATTACAGAGTTCTGTAAGAGCTAGAAGTAAAATGAGCTGAAAAGCTGAAAGCTTGACCTTATTTAAGCAAATGGGAAATTTTGCCATCTGTTTCTTAGTTCAGTGCCCTTTCTGTTGGGTCCTGTTGCCTTTGAATGTATTTTCTTTAATAGTATGTACAATATGACTGATAAGATTTTTAATTTTTTTCTGTTGACTTTAGTTTTATAAGTAAGATTGCAAAGCTTATTCTAGTAAAAAAAA
Organism: Platalea leucorodia; assembly: GCF_965183815.1. Taxonomy (NCBI): domain Eukaryota; kingdom Metazoa; phylum Chordata; class Aves; order Pelecaniformes; family Threskiornithidae; genus Platalea; species Platalea leucorodia. The sequence goes on along the minus strand of NC_138827.1, from coordinate 25,157,805 downwards.
AAAAGATTTATTGAATAAATAGCCGGGAAATGCAAGACTTTTAATATATATTTTGAAAGCCAGCCAGTTACCAAGTCAGCAAATTTGACAGCCAATTTAAGAGCCCAATAATTTCTCTGAAATGCAAAGAAGGGCACTACACCAAGAATAGCAAAACATTTGTCATTTAGTTAATGATTGTTAACACATAACATGGAAAAATACAGTTTATTGTAGGGAGTCAGGAGGTCTGAATTGTGTTCCCAAATCTGCTAATGACTCAGTCTGTGATCTGCAAATTATTTAGTCTTCAGATTTGACTTAACAAAGTACTGAAGATCTATCTGTGCCTTGAGTAAGTTAATAGTCCTTACTTAAAGTTTGGTGAAATGGGATCTTTATGTCATCATTATTATTGTTCCATGCAAAATAGAGAGAGCCATACTTGATTACCTTCGCAGGAAAGTTTTGAGTTCTGGCAATGGAAAATGTTACGTGAGTGCTGAGCAGTATCATTAATATAGACAACACAAAAATTTTTTGAACTCCTGAAAAATTTAAAAACAGAAATTGTGATATTCTTTAAGAGTCTATTAGCATGACAGTAATTTCCTAGTGTGCTGAATACAGAAATTTTACTAGTAAACACTACAAATGAAAGGGTGCAGTACTCCTAACTGGCCTTGAGGAGGAACATTTGAACAATATATGCAGGCAGCATCTCTTTCAGAGCCACTGTGGGGCTTTATTTTGGGAAAATAATATGCAGCAAATTACTTGTTACTAGATGCAAATCACAGTCTTCAAAATATAATTACGCATTTTTTTTTAAAAAAATCTTTATTATATCTATGTGACTTATGAGGAAATTCTGTCTTAAACTGAGAATCACATTTGACAAGAAAATTTTGGAAGCTTGTTTTGCATGGATTCATTTTTAGAAATTATGTTTTAAAACATCATTTTTTAATTAGTATTTTAACTACTTTTAGAATAAAGCCTTTGTTCCAACAGTGACTTCACAAAAAGATTAAAAGCCCAAACAGATGAGAAGAGATTCAGAATTGGCTATTTGAAACATGCTTTTTGTTTATATCTTTTTAACTTACTAGCACTATTTATGTGACATATAAATGTTTTAGAGAAGGGGAAAATATTAAGGTTCCACACCTCTTCTTTAATTAAGTGCATGAGACCACAAACACATGGGATCACCAGGAAGTTCTTCATTAAAAATAAGAATGGCAAAATTTAATATTACTAAAGATCAAAGAAAAGAAATAAGTTGGAGAGAGGAAGAGGCAAATCTTTGGCCTTCTTTGTTATCTTTTACATTTATTTGTTGTTTGAGGGGCATAAGGTGATTATTTTTTTTTCTTGATACGTACTTCACAGGCCACTTTTACTTCTCCTGGCTTCTTTAGCTCCACATATCCAAGGACTGTTCCTTATTAGGTTATTTTGAAAAGAAAATTATAGGTTCGGCTTCTGTCTTCTTTGTCAGATAGCACTTAAGGATCTTTCTGTTCAGCAGTATGGATATATAGCAGATCAGCTTATATGAATTGAGGAAATTTTATGTTTTACTCTAGAAGGACGTTGTAAAAAATTCTGATTGGTATGAGTGCAGGTTCAGCTTCAATAGTGTCATCAGAGAAACTTCACGCTGTAGGTGTGCTGATTGTATTTGAATTGTGTGTTGTCAAGAAGCCTGTAGTGAGTAGATTGTCATGACATAGAAATACTGAAAATCTTCACATAGACCACTTAAGCTCTAATATAATTGTTAAATGCAGAAGTGTATATGTAACATTACCTTAATTCAGATAGATCTGTATATACTCGGCACTGACTTTGTGGGAGGCTATCAGCTGAAAACAACATGGTAGAGTGTAGAGCAGACCTTAAAAAGGGCAGGTGATGCTATTGATAGGAAAGATCTCTGTTTCGGCCTCTGCTGAATAAGTGTCCATATAGGAGCATCTGCTCACTGTTTTAACCCAGCTGTAGCTGGTCTGAGAAAGGAGGCTTGAGCCAGTTACTTCTGACATGCAATCTCAGTTTTGCTACTAACTTGTGTCCTTGGGCAAATCACTTAGTCTCTGTGCCCTGTTTACACAAGCATTAAAAAAGGAAATTTTCTTCTACCTCACAGACATGTCCTAAGTGTTTATTAATGTTGGTGTAGTGCTTTGAAGTTATAGAGTGCTTTGAAGTTTTTGTCCTTTGAAGTATTGTTTTCTGACTTCTCAAAGATGAACACTTATTTCTTAAATTAACACGTGCCCGTGTTTTCTAGCTTATTTTATGTTGCTATGTCATCATCAAATATACATTTAATTTTCTCTATTTTAATTTCTCAAAGATGAAAGCAACCCAAACTACACGTTGCATATTGTTAAATGAACCTGTGAGGTGATGTGCCGTGGGAGTGAGGGACCTGTAGAGGTCACCATTTCTCCACCCAGGCTTTCCCACTCTGAGCCTTGGAGCCTGCAGCTGTGGTTACTGTCTTCTGCTGAAACTGCATCTAATGCAACTGAATGACTTCCAGTAACTTCTTGTGTTCTTTAGGGCATTTTCTTGATAAAATTGATGGAAAGCCAAGTATTAATAACACGGTTTCGCTCACCGTGATATTTTTATGTTTCCCAATGTGTACTTTAATTTCATTTAAGACAATTGTTTGCAGTAATGCCAGCTGTTTATTGGGGACATATCTCGCTGTAGAATAACTAGTCTGTAAGAGGTAATAAAGCCAACATCATGATCTAAACATCATGAGGGATGGAGAAATATGTCTGGGTAATCAAGGCATTCTCATTAATAAACATAGCTCAGGAATAAAGCTTTGTTTCGGATAACCAGAAATCTAAGTGGGGCCTAGCTAGTTGAGGTTGAACTATATTTAGGTAGAGCTAGATTGAGGAACAGCAGTGTTAGAAGTGTTCATGATGATGATTAGAGTGTACTTGACTTATTATAACACTGGAAAAGAAGCTGACTACTCAGAATGTCTGCAAGAGAGACAAAATGTAATGCTTAGTTTTGCCTAAAGATTAACTGCAGTAAATTAGGGAAGTCAAAAAGGGAGCTTTGGCACTGAGTGATCTTGTTTGTGTAAGTCATATTTCTGTAGAGAGTAGGCTCGGGGCCTTCCTGGTGCTGAGAAATCTCTACCCTGGCTGGTATTTAAATATGGGGTGTTTCCCAGAGTAGTGCTGTCCTCTGAGTGGCCCTGGCACACACAGAACATGCATATCGTCAGGGGCCTGAGCGGGGGCCTGCTGGAGCGAGGGGAAAGCTGATCGGTCCAGTCTCATGCTTTGCATCTCAGACTAGCACACTGGGCTCCCATCTTCTCCTCTCCGCAACTTACGCATTGGCAGGGCATAACCACCCCTGCAGAGTCCTGTGCCAGGTCCTATACTTGAAAGAGGTACCTCGCAGAAGCTTCCCAGCTTTGTCCGCTATTCATGGATGCTTTCAAAATACTAAGTAATAATACTACAGCTGATACAATAATTCAGATATTATATTCTATTTCCAATACCAGTCACGATGTTATCCCAACACTGTAGTGCTATTTCCTCAGTATAAACAAATGAAGATTGTGTTAAGCGCTGTACCCATACAATGCAAAATGTTCTTTTTTCCGAAGATTAGTGTGTACTTTTATGAAGTTCCCAACCTGGGGTAATTGTAAATGGATAACGCACATCTGCAAAGCGCCACTGATGGCTGTAAGTGCTGATAGAGCAGGCTGTCAATCTGGATCAAACTGTAGGAACGAGGCTTAATGCACGTAACTCAGCCAAAGTGAGGATTAGGATTGTTTTTCAGTTTACCATGCATAGGGAAGTTTAAGAAGAGTGACCAAACTACTTAGAAACCATTTTTTGCCATTCTGGTTTTTGAATAATTAGATTTAAGTATTTTTCCAAAGTTGGAATTACTTGCCAGGTAGTTTTCTGAGAAGCAACATAGTGGAGGTAGAAGGAAAAAAAGCTTCCTTATTTGGCTTCACAGAGCTAGGGAAAAGCAATGTCCTTGTTTCAGAACATAATAAATAAAAGTTGGTTTGAAACAAACAGAAAAATGTTAGTAATGATATGATGAAATATGTATTTAGTTACTGTAATTTTCATAGTGCAAAGTAAAAAAAAGAAGTATTACAATTTTTGTGTCTAAGTGATGAATATTACTAGTTATTTGTTTCTATACATATTTATTCTGTGAAAGTCTTTACTGTCACAAGCTTAATTTAAATTTAGGAACTAATTTGCCTGTTAATCTATTGACTAAACCTGTATGGACACTGATACTGATTTTACTAATGAGGAGATACCACTTTGCAATTTATTGGCTTAAAGTTGTATCAGTGTCATGATTTTTATAATAACTATCATTTTAGAAATTTAAATGTGTGCTTTCAGACCAAGGCTAATAGAAAGCAGTTATGGCAAAATGCTAGCCCTCATAATGTAAATTATGTAACAGTATTAAGTTACTAAATGCTGATGCAGCTTGAAGGATCAGCAAAACCAAATGGAGAGAGGGCCAGGGTTTTTCTCCAAAATGGGCAGATTTTTTTTCCATTTTAAACCAAACAAGCCCTTGTGGTTTTGAGTCAGGAACATACACTCTGTCAGTGAAATCTTACAGAAGGCAATACTTCATAGAATCTAATCTTAACTGTTGAAGACCAAGATCGTCATTACCTCCCCTGTACTCATCAGGCTAACCTTACTGGCAGCATTATTCCCAGAAGGTGAATATGGTGGTGCCACTGGATCTCCCACAGAAGCCTTTTCACCACATTTGCTTTGTAGATGTAATTTGTGAAAAACTATTCTGAATTTACACCAGTACACAAGCAGAATTTTGTTCTTACTGATTATAAAATGCTGTAGATATAAATAGAGACTAATGTGACTTTGAAAGGAAATAATGTTTTGTCACATCATAAAGCAGTTTTAATTGCTGTTATTTATCAAGTTATTACAGTTAGATGTCAAGCATCAGACACAGTACAGACATTTACCTAAACAATGTCTTGCTAGTGAAGTCTCCACACACGCACTTTGAAATTTTGCACTTTGAAATTTTGAGGAGTCAATTTACAGTAAAATGTATATAAATTTTATTTATTATGTAAAAAAAAAATCAAATCTATTTATTTTAGTTCCACAGCTTTTTTTTTTTTTTCCTCTGAACTTGAAGAAATAGAAAACTTAATTCAGTGTGGAAAACAATATCAGTATTTTTTGTTCTGGTAAGAAAAATTATGTTATAATTACTCTGTAAAAAAATGCAGTATGTCTTCTGAGTTAATGATGATAAACTTTAGTTTCTAAAGCTTACCACTATCTTTTTGCTTACCACCAGCAGCAAAAAGATACTGTAGCCTTGCGAGTGGGAGAGCAGATAGTAGCAAATAGGGGCTCAGTTAATTCCCTCTTTAAACCTATTAGAGGGCAATTGAAACAGTTGGGCCTGACTGAGTCTAATTGATCTTCCTGATAGACTTTTTGTAATACAATGGAGAAGATTCCCTGCATCTGGTTGCCTTCTCCACAGCTGTCATTTCAGGCCTCCATAAGCTTTATTATTTTTTTTTTCTAGCTGTGTTTCTTGTTTCTCTGTCTGTTTACCTTGAAAGTGGTTTCTGTATTCCCTGCTCTCTGAGCTTGGGAAGGTGGCTATTACATTGTGAGTTCTTTAGGTTTTTCTTATTGCCATAGTTTTACAGAAGACTGATAATAATTCACACCATTTAAAAAAATTCTGTGCAAGCTTATTTGTGACCCTTGAGTGACTGTAATTCCTACATTACTTCTTTGCTTCCCAATTTTTCAATAGCATTGTTCACTACAGAATGGAAAAGCAAGGCAACTCAGGATTAAGAAAGACTGCCTGGCAGTGCTGGTTTAGCTTGTCTTCATTACTTTGTCTAGAGTTTTATAATTAGAGAAGAAGTAAGTTGATTTAGGTTATTTCATATTAAATGACTAAAATATAACTTTCATTTAAATTCTATTTTTCTTAGTATTCAGATATCTATTACGTACATCTTCACTATTCTATCTAAGTCTCCCTATCTATAGCACTTTCCTAGTCTTTAGACAATTCAAGTTACTGAAGGGGCTTGCTTGTAACCACATTTTTTTTAAAAATTGGTAGTTTTTCCTTCCTTGGTCTGGAAAAAGATACGGAAGTATTTAATTCTTTTTTTTTCTCATTACCTTTATTATCATTCATTTGTGCTTCATCCTGATCAACTGGTTAAAATCATCTTGGAGTTTTACCTGCATTCAGTTTATGTTTGTTGTACATCAAAATGAAATTTAACTTTCCTAGTATAGCAATGCTAGAAAATCATAGGCATGTAATTGTTTCTTTCTTGTTAGTGTTTTAATCTGTTCACAATTCTGTAACTTGGTGAACACCTTTTGTTCAGTTTCACAGTATTTTTCATTGCTAGAGGGTTTTCTGAGGCATATAGAGTTGATTCTTTCACGTTATCTCCTCTTTCCCATTCTGACAGCTTCCCCTGTCTTCTGTTTGAATCCTCTGGCTTTGACTCACTATTTTGGTTCCCCCAGAATGTATGTGTCGTCTTCTATGTCAGGGTCTGGATTCCTGCACCTCACATTAGTTACAGTTCAGCAAAGTGTATAATCATACATCTAACTATAGGGAGGTGCCTCAGTGGAGTGTAAGTTTGACTCCCAGAAACTTTAGTAGGACATTAGCACCTCCTGTCTTTTTCTGAATTCTGAATTATGCTTTAGCATTAAGGAACTGATTAATTGGAACACTGAATCAGGACCTCAGCTATTCTCCTGTCTGTTTGACTCTGTGAGAAATAGCCTTGTTGATTTGGATAGCTCCCCAAATCACAAAGTCCTGACAACTCCTCCAGATTCATGGTGTTTGCTTTGCTTGGCATATCCCAAAACATCCTTCTCTGTTCAGCTGCACCTGTGATATTCCAGCAGCTCTCTTTGTTCCCAAGCCATTATGTCTTCCTACTCAAATTTCCATTCAAAGAGTGATTCATGCAGCAGGGGAAAGGCATGACCTAGCTGCCCCCTCAGTTTCCATCGCTTTGCAAATCATGTGTAGTCTCATCTGAACTGGAGCTTTCATTTCAGACTTCTCTATTCCCATTCTTGGAACTAATTCTTTTATTCCTTACTCCTGTAGCCTGCACTGTGAGGAGAGAAATGTTTGCTGCATAAAGAGGCTTTTTTTTTTTAAACTAGCTTTGGTCATAGGAGCGATGAAAACACATGAGCATAGATTTTCTTTCCCCTAGGAATGCCTTTTCTCACAGCAGATGAATACATGTGGTTGTTACCTGTGCCGTAGCTGCTCTGTGGACAAAGCATAGGCTGCACTAATTATACCACCATCCTTTTTTTCTAATAATAGCTTTCATACTCTGAATGTTTGGTTCTGATGTCCAGCTGGAGAGAATTGCATACCTCCACCAACAGTCTTCACAAGAGCTGCATGCTTTTCAGTCATTCTTTCTAATGTTTTTGATGCTTTCCATTGTCACTTGTACTACTTTCCTCTTCATCCTTTGAATATTACTACCTTATGCCTTTTTGAGTCTCCTTTTCCACCATTATTCCTCTATCATCAACCCATCATTTACAACTTCAGTCTCTTTTACTGTGCAGTAGAAGCATTCCCTATTTGAGAAAGTTTTTAAGGTTTGTTTTTGTTTGATTTTTTGTTTGTTTGTTTGTTTGTTTTCCCTTGCTTAAATAGCAGTTCTGGGTTTACAAGACTCTCAGGGTTAAATTGTGTTCTCTGAGACTTCTGGGACTCCTGCCAGGTGATGTAGAAGATGCTGAAGAGGCATCTAGACCCATTGTAGTCTACCTGTAGGCATATTTTCCGCTGTTACGGTCCCAGTGAAGCAAACTCTTTGGCTCAATATGTATAGCATAAGAGTACACCGAATAGTAATATGCCCACTAGGGATTTTAGAAGGCTCAGATTAAGGAAAGAATGGTGATTTTTAACAAGTACTTGCGCGGTGAATTTGCTACAGTAAGTAAAGAGATAGGCAAGAGAATCAACCTTCTTTTTCCCTTGTGTCACAAGACATAGGGAAAGCTTGATTTCAACTAAAAGTTAATATAGCATCATGAAAATGGGATCAACATGACATTAAGAAGGGATATTGTAGTGACAGCTCAAGCTATATTAGTACCTTCATGTTTAATTCAATAAAATATCACTATTTAAAATTTATCTGAAGCAGCCAGAGCTTGCAATAGAATTCAGAGCAAACCTACTAGAGAGTATACATGGCCATGGCATCCTTGCTAGAAATCTTGGCAAATTTAGCTTAATTGTAGCAGATTACATCTCAGATTTGCACTTTCCATATTGTTGTGGTTTGGTACCTGTATTATTTTCTTTTTGAATCTTTTAAATCAAAAACTATTAAACATCTTTTGCGCTCTGTAGGCTTTCTTTTTGTTAGTTTATTTTACAACAGGTTACATTAATGTTATCTAGATGTGACTTTCAGTTTTGCATGGATTGGCACCAAAACCACCAGGATGGTAGTTTGTTCCCCCTTCCCTTTTACTCACTGGCATAATTTCCATCCAACAAAGCTTTTCAAAAATAAGGAAGGAAAAGGCCTTCCTGTACAAGCTTCCTGTGAATCCTATCCAGATATAAAAGACTTGTGTAAAAGCTTGGCAGGCAATCCCAGCATATGCCACTTAGTGACTTCCTTATTTTATGCTATCATGCTACGTACAGCAAATGAATCTGAAAATCAGAGTAATTTCCATTCATTTTCAAATAAGAACTTTAAAATGGTAAATTTCCTATCTCTGTCTAACGCCCACATTTTAAATTAAAAGTTTTGAATGCTGACAGCATTAGTCATAGGAAATCCTGTATGAACATCCAGCACTTAAGTTGGACCTTCCCCTAGATCACGCCATAGAAGGAGTTTACAGGAAAACATTCTGTTACTCTTAAATACCGCGTTGATTTTTAACCCTTTACATGCCATTGCGTCTGGTATGACAGTGGTTTTTTCTAGAGCTCGTCTCCCATTTCCTTGTGATCGAAACGGTGTTGAAAAACTATATATTTCAATGCTAAAATTTTCTGTATTTTAATAACGTACCTGTAGCATTCTATAGATACATATGTATACATATACACCCTCCCCCATGAACACCAACAGTCCTCAGTGTCTGCTATTCAGAAGAAAATTAATTTGAAGAAAAAATATTGGTTTAGGGTATTATATTGGATATATGGGAACCAAGGGCTTCTAATATCAGGATGTAGAATTTCTTTATAGTTGCATATATATGGTTAATTCTCATACCAATATATTGCATAAAATATCATCTAAAATATAAGTATTTTAAAATATTTGGTGAAAAAAAAATTGGTATTCACAGAAACATAGAGCTTTGATAAACAGGCTTTGCTGTGTGCAGTTATGCTGGTTACCCATTACCTTTCCCACCCTTCTGCCCCTACCGCTCCCAGAGATGAGGCAGTAGGCTGGGATACGTGTATCCAGCTTAGCCGATCCACAGCACAGTGTACTGGCACAGGACACTGCCTCAATGTGGGAACTTATGGAGGGGATAGTAGAAACCTCTTCTGCAGATGTCATTAGAAAGGTGGCCGTCACTGTCAAACAATGTCATAAGCAATTGGCAGCGGTAAAATTTTAAGTTAGATGTATCAGCTTACATTCATTCTCTGTTCTTGAGATACATATTGTCTTGGATAAAAGTGCAGCAAAATAGCAGGTTACCACAGACAGCAATTCACATGCACCTTAGGCGCTATGGTAGTAGTCTGTGAACGGCAGCAGGACTGCCACTGTGCTCAGAGGAGGATTTACTGGACATGAACTTCAGTGTCAGCAGTATGTCGCTACTTTAAAGAACAGACTCATACCATAATGCTGAGAGGGCAAGTATATTAATATTCACATGTTAATTATCAGCCTCAAACAAACTGTACAGCTCAGTAAAAATGGAAAGCTAAAAAAGCCAACATAACTTTGTAAATTAAACCATAACATGGACAAGGCATGAAAATAACATATACAACTATGTTGCACAGGATCATTTTCATATTACATGGGTTAACCAACTTTGATAGTTTCTTTGTCTTTATTTAAAAGGAGCCATCCCACAATGGACAGTATATCTCTTTAAAAAAAAAAAAATCCTAGTTATCATTTTCATTTAGTGGGAAAATCCCACACATGTTGAGTTACTGTGGAACAGCTGGCTTAAATTAAGGTTTCAGACTTAAGGAAGGAATCCCAGAGCATAAAGTATCAAATAATAGCTAAGTTCAAGATTAGGATGAGGCTTGTGATGTTAGGCATGGCAAGCATATATTCAGCAAATGAACTTAAAGAATCATAGTTTTTTTGTAATGCGGTGAATCATAGTACTCCAGTTTTACATCAAAATACAGCACTGCTTAAATATAGTTCAATAAATGAATCAAAATACATTTTAATATATCATTGTTCATAGGTGAGAGGCTTTAGATTATGCAAAAACTGATGGATGACAATAAAAGAAATAGAAAGCCATTAAAAATTCCCAGTATTTGAGAGTTCTATTCTGACTCTTCTCATGAATTTAAAGAGCCTTTCATATATTTTTGGAGCTTCATCATTATAGATAATCATTTTTGATTGTATAGGCAAAAGTGATAATTTTTCCTGGCTACATGGAGAGTTTCTTTTTGTTTTCAACCTATACTTACAAAACTTCTCTTTTTTAATGCCTAGACTCATGGAGTCATAGTATCATTTAAATCAGAATGTACATCTCCGTGAACTCAGTATTATTCTGAAGATCCAAACCAGAGGGAGGATTTTGGCCAAGACATAGTTCTTTGGTTTGGGGCTTTTTGGTTTTATTTTTTAAGCCAAGAGCTGGACTGCCTGGAAAAAGGAGAATTAAGTTCAGTACTTTTGCACTGCAGACCTCCCTTGTGCTTCACACAACCAGCAGTTATGGAAAATCATGTATGGGACTATGAAGTTGCTCCTCATGTAAAGCCATAGGTGGAATTTGGACTCAAATTCATTATTTATTGTGCTATTGTCTGATATGATATCAGCTGAACCCCAGAAACACTGAGGAATCTGTTTTTATTTTTGTATGTTAATTGCTAGGCCTTGCTTCTTTCTGTTTCTATACAGTTGCACAAGACAAGGAGTTTTGTTTCCTCTTAATGCCCTTAGATCATTACTGCCACCATAGAAGTTAGACTCTCCTAAAAGAGTCAGGGAAGGGGTGAGACCATTCGTGGTGTGTTTTCACAGATTGATGGGCCTGCACTTCTGTGCTATGACAGGCAGTGTATTCCCAAAGGGGATAACATTACCTTTTTCTTCTTAGATCAGACTGTGGACATGTCAAAACACTTAGAACTAAATTTCAGGAGAGAATACCATTAGAAAGGCTACAGAAAATCAGGCAGCACTGTTCTTCAGCTGAGCTGCTGGTGTTCCTAATTTGCAACAGATTTGGGAATCGAGCTGTTTCTAACAGAAAAAGAATAACTTCCTAAGATTGTTCCTTCCCAGAGCTCGTTACTTTGTTGCTTTTGTCACCATACTTTGTCATTGTTACCTTTGGAGTTTGATTGGAAATGTAACTGGCTTTGCTAGTAGCAAATAGGTATTATAGATGCCAACTGTGAGAGCATTTCGTTAACCAAGTTGCCATATTCAACACACAGGCACATAACCGTGGAAGCAACAACAATTAACATTAAGTTAAAAACCAAGCCTTTCTCATATTGCCAGTCTGGCATTTCCTGTCCAGTGAAAAACACAGAAGCAATTTCTGCACATAAGAATGATAATGCAGTGAACAGAGGGGGCCAAGGAAATAGTTTGAAACTAATTTTGGGTGTGGTAGTGTATTTTGTAAGTAAATTCAAAACAGACATGGAAGCACATATCAGGAACATGTGCAAGAAATTCCATTTATAAGACTTTGAATAATAACCTCACTGCCCTCTTAAATAATTTTAAATACATATGCATAAAGTTAGTCATCTAACAAAAACAGTTTCATAAGCAGGTATACTAAGGACTTACAGTTCTCGTTCAAGTTAATGGGTGCATGAAAAATGTTCACTGTGAAAGTCAAACCACGTTTTATAGGTTTGTCCATATGGGAAGTTGAGCGTGTTCAACCAAAGTGTGAATTCAAATTAACTTAGTAAAACTGGTGCAAAGTCTGCCCGGGCATTTTTGTAGTGTAATTTAAATTGGGAAGAATGAATTTAAGACTTCTGACTCAATCTGTGGTAATTGGAAGATTGCTGGTGAGCATTTCTTTCAGAAGATCCACATCACTACTGCTTGCACCTGCATTTATGTTCCACCTCCCCTATCGCCCCTCATAATTTCAGGTGTTTGTAGAGCTGCATGGTTAACAGACTACGGGAAGCAATGCAGATTAAAAAAAGTATCCTGCAATATTCCAAAAAGCACTACCAGCACACATGAGGGAGTGGAAAAGAAGAGGCAAAGGAGGAGAGAAAAGGTGGCTGCTCAGTCTGGCACCGATGTGGAAAAAAATGCTTACACACATCAAAGCTGAGCTCCCTAAGGCCAGGAGGCGGATCTGTCAGTGCTCAGCTGGCAGCAGCAGCCCTTGTAGCAGTAGTGGGCCAACTGTTTAGCTACTGCAGTCCACAAACTGGCATATAAACCTAAACTGCTTTTTCTTGGTAGCTTCTTAAAATACCACAGCTAAAGCTACTCGAGGTCATGCAGCGAGACCCCAAGTTATATCAAAAAAGTAAGACACTGCATACTTGTGTACCAGTTTGAAACAATCAATCAGTTTTAAAGGGCTAGAGCTATGTAACTTTCTTATGAAAATAAAAGTTTAGTCTGAGGCTAAGCAAATTCCTGATAAGAAAAAAAGTCTCTTGGGACAAAATGTTTTGCCCTTGCTCATTTTCTTTCTTTCTTTCTTTCTTTTTGCTCTGGAAATTCTGACATCCCTGTTTCCCAACTTAAGAAGATACTATGATTTTTAAACATGTTTTCTTCCCAATATTTGTCAGTGGCCTGATGTCCAAAACTGGTATATCCAGCATCTTTAGGACTTGTGTTACTTTTTGGTAACTGTCAATCAGTATTTTGAGAAAGAATCAAATTGGTCAACTTTATTGTTACTTTCGCAAAATTACACAGAAGCAAAAGCTGTCAGTAGTTGTGAAGCTTAGTCAGAGGCACTTCCCTAAATATACTAAGCTTAGGTGGTTTTGGGAGTGCAGAAGTGGGAAATAAAATTCAGAAGTGTCTAACCAAGCCAATGTCTTAAAAGCACAGATAAATCTGCACAGAGAAAAGCAGCCTGCTTTTTTACAGGTCACAGCTCTGAAAACTGATGTAGTGGGAAATTAGAGAACGATGTGCTGCTACCTGCAGTGCTGCACTAGAAAGATACTGGTTAGAAATCTCTGCTTCAAGGAGAAGGAACCTGGGCAAAGACCACTAAATTCTGCTTACATTTTGTCATTTAAAGAAGGAAACTTTGCTGTTAACTTTCCAAGGGTTAGCTTTGGTCAGTAACCTTGTTGCAGACTAACTGTAAACTCTTGTACCGTCAGTCCTGAAGTCAGCTATACTTACTGTATAGCTTTACATAGTTTTTATGTAATTTTGCATATAAAAGTACTGTGTTAACTGATTAGAATATATATATTTAGAAATACTTATCTGGTTCAGTCAGGAAGCAGGATGAATGGACAATCTGTATGATAGCAAAGCCAGACAAGAAAACTACAGATGGATTTTGCCTTGGGAATTTGGGTTCTTTTTCTCCCCTTCAGGTATTTGGGTCAGACACTTGGTAATTATTTAGCATGATAAAGATCATATCTTGACTGGGGCCCTGAGACACCACTGGAGGGTTCATAGTAAGCCTTGTTTTTAATGACTTCTTGTAAGGAGTTTTGAACAGCTAATGTTTGGGGATACCTTAGTGTTTGCATAGGGATAAAAGAGCGTACATTATGTATATGATGCAGTAGAGTAAAACTTTGCATACAAAAATTTGTTCATCACTAACACATAGTGGATGTTTGCAGAACTTTGGTGTTTAGTAAAAGGAAGCGTCTCCTGATTCTAATCAGGTAATCATTACCTGACTAGAGGCTCCTAAGTTAAAAAAAGTAGACTGCTGAGGCACAGGCGCTTCCAATTAGCAATGTAGTTTACCGAAATCGCTCTCTGAAGAGGCCTGCACTTTTCTGTTAACCATAAGGAGAACCTGTGGTGCCTCCTAATCTCGATTAGGCATCAGAAGTTAAACTGAATAAATCCTGAGCCATATCTTTAAAGTGTTATGGCTTCATTTAAAAAGGAACTTTTTATGTTTGACTTCTCAAGGTGAAAATAAAACAACGACCAGAGCTTGCTAGGGGGGTGCACCAGCTCACAATTTTCACTACTGTTAAAAGTTCTAAAACTACTTTTGGACACGAATGAAAATGAACTTTTCATAGTTGCCAAGGCGCTCTGATTTGCAGTTACACAGAGGTCAGCAACTTGAAATAGGTAGGCTCCAATTTTGGTAGTCCTAGGCCATGCTTTTAAACCTACCAGTAATCCATTCAAGGGAGATTCAAAACTTATAAGTTATCTCTTTTCAGTATGAGTGCTATGTGAATGGCTTTGTGAGTTTGAATAGCAACATTCGCTGGATTATGCCTGCCTCGTGCATGTTTTCATGACTTGTTATCTGAGACATAAAAGGCATGATAACAGCAAACATCTAAAAGTCATGCCCACTAATTCATTATTGTGGATGAGAATTCAGAAAAATAGCCATGAACGGTTGGTTTTGAACTCTTAGTGTCCTCTGAAATAACTGTGATTATTCTACGACTAAAATGATACAGGATCTCCCTACGCGTTGCAGTGATTATTTTAAGAATTCAGGGAAGTTGTTAAAATCAATCTTTTTTTAGTACATTTGCCTGATAGTGGGTTTCATCTGAAGACTTTTCTGGCTACTGCACCATCTGAGCAAAGGCTCCTCCTGTTGCAGGCATCTGTGCAGCTTGTTCCAGGACTGTTTGCTTTTGAGCTCCATCTGCTGGAATTGTGTCCTGTTTCCCACATCTTTGGTGTTATTATGCTGCCAGGTTTCACAGGAATTGGTTTTAATTTAAGAGAGAATAAGGAACAAAGTTCACAGTTCAGAGGAATTTCTAGCAAGTCGCTGGCCCTTTTGTTTAAGGAATCAACCTAAAGATTGCTTGGAGAATACAAGCCTCAAAACACAAAATAATTGTGGGACTGAGGAGAAGAAATATTAGTTCTTCCTTCACTTTTGTTTACAGAGTTAGTTTCTAGGTGGTTTATATTGATTTGGATTAATCAGGTCAGTCATAACCTATCAAGTTCTGTATGAGATTTCAAAAACAGGTTACTCACTTTACTCATTTTTCTGAATTAGGTTTTTGTTTTGTTTTCCCCTCATGTCTGTTGTTACTCTATAACTAAGAAAATTAGCAGTGTTTTCAATATTTAATTAACTTTTAAAAAAACTGTTCTTCCCCATTGTAACTGTGTTTCTAGTATTTCAGAATATTTAAGGACAGAAGGGACCGTGATGAACGACTAATTTGATTTTTGTAGTTCCATTGTTCCTTAACAAAAATGTACTGCAAAGAATAATGTGCAAAATTGGAAAAGAGGGCCCTGCTGTGCAAAACCACTCTAAAACTGTTTAAGTAATCAGAGGCTTTCTCAGAGGTAAGTTGTATGATGACTTTCTACAAGTTTTCTAAGAAGCACCATTCTCTGTTCAGAGGATATATTATAATGTTCATATCAACAATAACGTATATATGTAGAATTAGGGTTGCCACCAGTCCTTAGGTGCAGACAGTTGTGTTGGCAGTGCGTGTAATTCTAAAGAACAAGCACTTCTCTGGAAGACTTACCTTCTCAAAAAGCAAACCACCTACATTTTGAATTTTCCTTTTCTTTAGTTGGAAGGCTAATACTACCTTCCTTCTCCCTGTCCCTAAGTTAATGCTAGATGTTACTAAGGTATATTCTGTTTCATAATGGGTTTGTGTATATGGTAATTTCAAATATTACTTCCTTGCTGTCCATCTGCCTGTTAGCAATATTTTGTGTTTGCTTCTGATGTTTGCCACTTTTTTTTTCTACACAGAAAACTTTGCCTGAACTGGTTTTAGTTTCTTGATGTGGGTAACTATGCTGTTATACCCAAGTCTTGGGAATAGGGGTAGAGAGGAAGAGATGCAGAACAGAGAAAGCGCTAGGCTTGATATTAAAGATAAGTGTTCTTTTTTTTCAGTTCTGCCTTGTACTTCCCATGGACATGGTACACCGCACTCCATGGTGTACTCCACGGATGCGCAAGCTTGTTCCAGCCTGAGCTGGTCCATCTGCCTCCGCAGCCTATTCAGTAACACTGCCTGGGCTAATAACCCCAGAGCCGCAGTCGGGGCTATTCACTCGGGCAGAACACTGTCCTGATCCACCTGCATAACTTCCAATTTCACCTCTGGTTCAGGCTCCACACCCCATCGTGCAGTGTCCATACGTGCTGTGTGATACTAGATAAATGATGTAAGCCTGCTCTATAGTAACCCGGGTGCCTGTTGGTTAGATTCTTTGCTTGCTGCAGTTATGGGGATAAGATCATCAGTGCGTACACAGCAATGGACTTCATTGAAAGACCTATTTACTTTTTCAGAAAGTAATTATTGTAATGGATTTCTTAGGGTTCTTCATGGGACAAAACTGTCAGTCATTTTTCACATAGGTTTGGAGGGATATTGTCTATGTTTCTTGACAGCTTCCTATAAAATGGAAAGAGCTAAGGCGTCTCTTGGTCGCTAGACTTCATTGTTAAATGGGTATGTACTGCCTTGGGCTGGTATTTAAAGTGTCATGTTTTGAGGTCAGTATTTTTTTAGACCTACAGAGACGCAGGCAATTCAAGGATGGGGACTTTATTAGTAACTGCTACTGTGTTCTGAGATTGAAACTGGCTGGTATGTAACTCTTTCCCACTGTAGAATAAGTTGGATTGTTACTGTTATTTCTGTAATGAAAAGTACTTTGGATTTAAAATTATTCAGTGAGTAATCATGGTTAACCCCCCCTTTAAGCTCACTTCTGTTCATGGGACAGAAGTGTAAGGGTTTTGTTGGTTTTAGTACAGACCCAAATTCTAATTAATATTTTTGTGTCCCAAACATGTTGTTCTGATTAGAGGCCCTTTGCCTAGGCATTTCTGTGTAGCCTGCCCTGTTTGAAACCCTGCCTTTTTCTGACTTCACTTCCTGAATCCGTTGACAACACTCCCAGCCAAACAAAATACATGTTCACAATGCTGTTATTTGCAAAATATTCCCTTGTGAGTACAGCTGGGGCAACAAAAAGAGAGTTTCTCTCTGAATCTCAAAGAGAACTGACTATTCCTTATAGAAGTAAGGCACATAATGCATTAGGCAATTTTACTCTCGGCAGTTAAGTAAGTGTTAAAACTTTGCATTTCACCACGTACAAAGCCTGCACGTCTTTCATTACAGTTGTGCGTATTGATCACCGAGTGATCTAGTAATGTACTAAGAGTGCTGAATTTTAATCTATGCTGAAATGAGCCAGATGATAGCAACAGGCTCATAGCCCACCACACTGTTTACAAAACAGATGGAGGTGGAGGGAATACAAACTTACTTTGCCCTGTCTTAGGCCTGATTCTCAAAGATGTGGGACTGAAGAAAGTGTTCATCTAAGTCACCCCTCTTCTCCTTGTGAAACTGCATCATCACTGGCACTAAAAACTACCTTGGTTGACAGTAGATTCTCTGACTGGACACCAGTACTTCCTGAGCTGGACCAAGTCAAGTAACTCATGGCACAGAAACCAACCTGTCAGATGATGCCCACTTAACGAGCAGTGCTATTACTCAGTAACTTTTTTGCCCATGTTACAGAATGTCGTACTTGAGAGAGAAAACACATAACTGCAATGCTAAATGTCTGTGTGTGCGTATTAGGATAGGGTGGAGCACACTGTCACTCAGCTGTATTTAATTAACATAGTATTTTATATAATGTATTTATTTTTTACGTAATTAGGTGATTAAGCAAAATGCTTGCTAGTAACATCTATTCCATAACCCAGCACTGTTGAGAGTTAAACATGCACCTTTGCAGGTAATTAATCTCCTTGCCCTGCTTATTTTGCTAGTTGGCACTTGCTAAATCCCTGTAAAACCACACCCAGCAGTGCTGTGTATTATCCCTCTGCTGTCTATTCCTACATATGGTCAAAATCAACTTACCTTCCGGGTTGCTGACATCAGCAAAATGTACTCTTGGCAAACTACAGTATCCTCCTAGTAACCCTTTGTTTGGTTGGTGTTATTACAGTTGTATTCCTCTGACAGCAGCAAACACCATCTAAACAGTGCCTACCTTGACACTTGGATTATGATGCGGAAGGACATTATCGTATTGTCATATTTTAAACATTAAAACAACCCCTCATATGATAAAATGCATATAATATGTTAAAAAAGTTAGAAGAAAGATACTTCTATGCTTCCTGTAAGGAACTGACCCACAGTAGTTGCAAGTTTCAGGGTATCATTTTGGTAACAGTAAAGGTGTGTATATATATACAATTACCTAGCCATCTTGTGAAGTGACCTTAAACAAGACTGTCACTTCAATTAAAATTATGCTTATTCCTATTTTAAGGAAAAAAGAAATTTTTAAGACTGCCTGCTCTAAAAAGTTAGCATTCACTAATAATGAATTTCTAATATTTTCTGGCTTTCTTTTGATAGCATCTATTTCCTCTTAGCTGTTTGGCTCTAACCAGCAAGCAGGAAAACATCTGGTCTCCCTTCAAATATATGCTTATTAAACTAAATGAATTGTTGAAAATCCTGGTATAGTAATTGTTCCACCCCCCCACCCCCCCCAATGAGTTAAGTAGCATGTTTCTAAGGTATCATCTATTTATATTGTCATTGTACTAGAAAAAACAAGATTATTTTATAAAAAATCCAGGGAAGTGCTAGAGAAGTTGCTGTTTTCAGCAAGTTGCTCTTTTCATTTCCCACTAGGTTAAGTTTTCCCAGCTTTTCATTGCTTAAAACGTTTTGAACCCATAATGACACCCAAAAGGGAAAGGATTTCAAGATAGGGAAAGGGTTATAAAGCTATTTTACTGTTGACAGCAGCATTGTCATAAATATTAACAAAAAAGGATCACCTCCTACCTAGGAAGGAACACAGGCATAAAGGTGAATACTTCTATTTTTGAAGCCTATAGCATGTTATTATTTTGTTTTTTAAATACAACTGCTTGCGTTATCTTCTTAAGGGCATTAATTTAATGAAAAGCATGACAGATCAAGTAGCCAGTTGCTCCAGTTATGGAGTGATTTCATACACTGGCTTTCTACCCCTCTACAACCTGCTTGAAGTTAACTGTGTGAACTGGACTACTAGAATACAGCAGGCAAGCTAGCCACGTTACAATGGGGAACTACAACTTCAGCACAACTCAAAAAGTTGTATTAGTTTAGTGATGAGGATCTAGTTTCTCCCTCTCCTCCGCACACATTCTCCAGGACATGCCCGTAGTTACAGAGTAAGTAAGTTAAACATAATCCCTACTTTTTAGGGTTCAGCATAAAGGGCATTTTCCCAACTCAGGTACTAGCAAAAAAAAAAAAGTGTGAGGGGGAAATGCATTTTAATTATTTTATTTTTCTTAAATATAATAGAACCTTCTAGAATTTTTCCAGAAACAGAAACATTAAAAAATTATACTTTATTACAAATGGTAAACTCAGAGTGCTAAAAAAAGCCTCTTATTTACAAACAATACTGGGCAGTGCCCAAATAAACAACATAAAAATAACTTACAAAGTCATGAAGTAGTTTATTGACATTAATCAACTTTCATAAAATAAAATAAAAAAAGATATGTACATACACAATTTACTTGAAGGCAGGCAGAATAGTTCTTTTTGTTTATCAGCCTCCCACAAACCTCCCTCCCACTTTTTTTTTTTTTCTTAAGGAATACTACATAAAGCAATCTACAGTTTCTATTGCAGTTTAACCTTTAATACTGAATGATCATCGAATGTTAGGTCCATGCAGGTCTTGGTCAATGTTAAACGAAGATCTGACGTCTCATCTGAGCAGGAACAACACTTCTCGGAGTGGTGCTGGCCGCTTCACTACTAACTCAAGCCGAAGGCTTGCCAGTCTTTCCACACATGCGCTTTGCAGAGCACAGGCAGGGCTCAGCCTTTCAGCTTTTACCATTAGCTGTATGCATCTGCCACTTTTGGTTTTTTGTTTTAGTTATACCACAATATCACAGTTCTCATTTAAGACAGTCTCTTCAAAACGTTTGCAACTGTTGTGTTAGCATTAGCTGGCACCCGCTGTTGACATGGTTCATGACCTTCTGCTTAAGCTGTGCAACCTGTTCTCTGAGCATGTTGGCAGTGGATGCCAGCTCTGAGTTCTGGGCTTTCAAAGTTTTCACTTTTTCTTCCAACCTGGCAATCCTTTCCAACTTCCTTTTCCGGCATTTGGATGCCGCAATTCTGTTTCTCATGCGTTTTCTCTCGGCTTTGATTCTCTCCTGTGACTCCATGTCAATAGGGGACAGGGGAGGAGTTTCCCCTGGCATTTCGGGTACAGTCTGAGGCTCTTCTTTCAGAGCCTGAAGCCTGGGATGCTGCACGGGCATCTGGGGGTTTATGTGATGCTGAGGTGCATAGCCCATGTTGTTTGTGTTGTAGTTAGGTGCGGAGTTGAGTGCGTTGGGGTTGAAGTTGCTGAGATTGGCGTAAACCGGGGGCTCGCTGTGCAAATTCGTATTGAAACTACTGTTGCCGGCCATAGAGGACACAGGTGCCATGCCGCTGTTAACAGGTTGAGCGGCGGAGGTAACGCTGGGCATGGTGTTCTGGTTGTGCAGTTCCGCCAGGGCTCTCACAAAGCCTTCCGCGAACCCCTCTTGCTCGTCGGTAACATTTTTGGGGCAGAGGAACTGCGTCGGGGTCGGCGTGGTGGTGATTAACCCGTTGCTGGACTGGATGATGAGCCGCTCCAGCTCGGGGGAGGCCAGTTTCAGGAGTCCCACGTCGGGGGAGGTGAGGATGTCGGCGTTCTTGTTCCTCAGGTGCGGCTTCAGGTTGCTGGATGGGTCGGACAGGTTCAGCGTCATGTTCTGCTTCAGCACTTTGGCGTTATTATATCCATACCCGCCGCTCTCCGGCGGCACGAAGCTGGCGTTCAGGGCATCCTCGTAGAAAGTAGGCTCCATCTTTGCACTCATAGAACAGAGTCCGCGGAGTGGCGCCGGGAGCTGCGGCAGCGCGGAGAAGCTGCCCGGCCGCCGCTTGCGCCCCGCTCCGCGCGGCCACCCCAACCCTCCCGGCCGCGCAGGGAGGGGGGAAGGAGAAAGCAGAGCCTTACTTCTCGCCGGGGCGCGGAGGGTCCTCCCGGCGCGGGCCGGGCCCGCGGTCCCTGGTGCCGCCGCGCTGAGAGTCCGCCTGGCCTGGCGGGGCGGCGCGGGGCTTCGGCGGGGCGCCTCGCCGCCCTCCTCCTTCTGCTGCTGCTACCGCCGCGGGGCCGGGACGCTGCTCCGCCGCCACGAGTTGCCGCGCGTACTTTCCCCGCCTTCCTGCGCGCCCTCCCCGGCTCCGCGCTGCTGTGCCGGC
Source organism: Platalea leucorodia (assembly GCF_965183815.1). NCBI lineage: Eukaryota > Metazoa > Chordata > Aves > Pelecaniformes > Threskiornithidae > Platalea > Platalea leucorodia. Next base: position 25,136,016 of record NC_138827.1, on the reverse strand, counting down.
CGCGGCCGCGCTGTGCCTGCTCCGCTCGCCTCCACCCGGCGGCCGCAGTCGCGCTGCCGCCTGCCCGCCCCGCGCTCTGAGCCCGCTCCCGGCGTGGAGCCCTTCACTTATCAGCGACCGGGAGCCCGCTAAAAATAGCCCATGATGTCACCCCGCGGGCTCCCCATTGGCTGCCGCCGCCTCTCCCGGGGGAGGCGGGCCGCTGGCCCGGCCCGGTGCATATCAGCCGGTCGCCATGGCCACCCCGCCCCTAGAAGCTTCTCAGCGCCGGCGCGGGGCCTTGTGGGATGAGGTAATGCTGGCGGCGGCTCGGGGCATTGTGGGCTGACGTATTGTTTTTGAATATCTGGTTACCGCGTCCAGAGCGCGAGCGGGGTTGGCCGCCGGCGGCGCCTCCCTAACGGCCACGTACCAACCGCCCGCCGGTGGGGCGGGGGCGCCGCTCGGCCCCGTCGCGCCGCTGCGGCCGTCGCCCGCAAACCGTCGCCTCTCTCTGTTTGTTTTCGCGCCCGTTCGCGTGTGTTTTGGTCGATGCCTGCAGCGGGCTGGAGGCGGGCCGGCTCCGCCGTGCGCCGGCGGGTTTCGGCCTGTCGTCCACTCCCCCCCCCCCCCCCGGTCGCCGGTGGTACGGCCCTTCAGGTGGCGCTCCGGGGGAGGCCTCACGTGATTTCCCCTCCTCGCCGCGGCCCCGCCGCCCGTGCGGCTTCCAGGCAGGGCCGGGGGCGGTGCTCTGGCTGCGGCGGCCGCGCGCGGGGCCAGGGCGGGCACCAACCGCCGCGGGGCGGCCCCCGCCCACGCGCCCGCGGCGCTCCCCGCCGGGGACGCGCCCGCCCCGCCGAGGGGCCCTGCGCCTCCCCGCCGGCCGGGCGTGCCTGGGGCTGGCGGCGGCCGAGGCCTCGCCCTCGCCCGCCTTCGAGCCGGGGCCGGCGGCTCTCGGGGGAGCCCCGCCGCGCGGGAAGGGCGTCCCGGCTCCCGGAGCGCCGCCAACACTGCCGGTCGTGCGGAGGGCGCTTAGCCGCCCCTCCCGCCCAGCCCAGCGGGAGCTGCGGGGCTGGGGGATGCGGGTTTCGTCCGATACCGCCTGATGGCTGCGGGGGTGTACGCAAGGGCACGGCTTTGCCGTTACAGCGGTCGGGGACGTCAATTCCCTGTCTCTGAAACGTGCCAGGATAACAGAGGGGAGAATAAAACCTGACAGGAAAAAGCCTGGTTCCAGATCGGTTTCTCTAAACTCGTCCTCTAAGCGACGGCCTAATTTTAGAAAGCGTGCCCTAGTATTACTGTGGAAGTACAGGTTAGTCGAGAGGGAAAATAAAGGCTGGAGTTGAATCCTAGTTGAGGAGTAGAGTCTGTGCTGGCATGTTCACCTCAGAGCAACAGATGGGTGATCTCTGGTTCGCTGCGACCTGCTCTATGCTGAATGTGGCGTGCATCAGTATAGTACATATCTGTAATAAAAGGGTGTGCCCCTTGTCTGGATTAATTTTTCTTGCCTTTCTCCTCCTCACCCTGCCCTGCACACACCCTTCTCTCTGGGAGGTGTGCATTTGTGAATGCTGACAGGCAGCTACCTCTGGAATACAGTGCAGCAGCTATTTAAGGACAGGCGGTGACAATACGGGGTAGGACAGGGACTGAAGGGGTGTACTGTTGTATCATGTTGCCAGCAATGCAACAAGTGCTCCTTATGCTTGCAACACAAAGCTGTTATCTGCTGTTGTAGGGTGGTCCAGCTTTTTATGTCAGTGAAGAACTTGGTCTATCAGGTTAAATCACTTTTTACGATATGTGAAGCTGACAAACTTATGTCTAGGTTTGAAAATACACTTTAAAATTCCCCAGTGCTATTTTTTCCTAGATGTAATGACATAATTACCAGTTACAGTGTAGGAAGCAACAATGAAGCAAACAGAAACACAAGCAGCTGTGAAATAAAAGTGAAGGTCTACCTCCCCTCTTTCAAGTTGTTGATTTTTTTTCTTCCCCATTCGCCCTGGTGTTTCCTCCTGTCTTCAGCCACTATATTCATTTGACCACACAGTGGGCACCGGTGTTACTTTATATGATAACTGGAATTACACAAATAATACATGCTCTTCTTTGTACATTTGTGTGAACGGCCTGTGGCATGAAATACAAAGTTTTGGCCGGGAACAGGGGGCTCACTGTGTGCTGTTAGTATACATGCAACCTTCACGTAGGCAGCATCTGACTCTGTTGCAGGTAGCTCAAACTACTCAACTGCTGCTATAGCTTCCTCTGCAAATAGTTCTGCCAAACAGCAGTAAGCTACTGCGTACGTATAAGAAAAATCTCTGAAATTCCTTAATGCGGTGAATGCTGGAAGCAGTTGTTTAACTCCTTTTTAATCTTTACATGCAAGATAAATAGAGGCCAGTGACTGACTCTTCTGGCACATGAACCAAGGGGCATCAAATGAAACTGGCAGGTTCGGAACAGATGAGAGAAATGTCTTCGCAGAATTGTAGTTAAGCTGTGGAACTCCTTGGCAAGAGTGCTGTGTGGACAGAGGGATTTTAAAGTCATTAGATGAATTCACAGAAGAGAAATCACTTAAGGGCTGTCAAATGCAGTGCATCTCTGGATCTGGAAATCCCGAAGCTGCAAATGGCTGGTGCCTGGGAGAGCATCCTGAGGCAAAACCGCCGTGTGTGTGCCCTGGTTTTGTATGCCTCTCCAGGTATCCACTCTTGGCTCCTGTCAGAGATAGGGTATCTAGTCGGACCTGATGCGGCAGTCCTTGCTGTGTTAAAACTCCCACGAGATGGTCCATAAATGATCTGTCTCTGTTGTGTCAGTGTGCAATTTTGATGTTTATAAAGGGCTTGTCTAAGCAAGGAAGAGATTTTGGAGAAATGTAAGACATGAATTTTAAGTAGTTTCCTGTGCGGAGGTTTTTATTGTAAAATAAGAATTATTTTAAAATTAAGCTAAAAAGGATTTTTTCTGGTTTCTGTTATATAGGAAGCCATGCAAATAATTTGCTTTAGGCAGTTTTCTGTATAGACAAATAATACTAATTAAGTATGTTCTGATTAATTGTTGACGTATTTGATTTGTTAGTGTTTTGTTGTTTTGTTTTATCTTTTTGTTTTTTTTCTGCATGTTTCTTTAGTCCTAGAAAGCCAAGTTCAGACTACAAGCAACATGGTCAATGTAGCTTTAACCACTCTAATATGTGTTTGTATAACGTAAAAAACTCTGCCTTTACAGTCTGTTCAGTTCAGCCCCACTGTTAGCAATGCAAGTTTTTCATTAGCTTCAGTGAGTGTTTGATCAGGCTGCGGATATTAACTTAAAGTCATTTAATGTCTTTTTTTTTTTTTTTTTTTTTTTTTTTTTTTTTTTTATCCCCCACCCATTTTAGTTTTCTACTTCCTTCCTTCTACAGAGGTGGAGTTTCAGGACTAGACATTCCAGTTTGCCAGAGACGTGTTGCTACTGAGGCCTGTAGCTATGAGGGACACCCATCAGTCCACTCATTATGCTAATCGCTACTCACTTAGAGGTTATTTGGTCGAGGCTGGCAATAGACAGTCAAGCTGGTCATAAAGGTTGTGCATAGCAGGAGAGCTCTGAAATCAAAGACAAATGCTCTTTGCTGCTCCGGGGGGATTTTCTACCTAATTCGGGACTGACTGGCAAGCGGGTGCTTACGGAGGTCTCAGCTTAGATTTCAGCCGAGTGCCCCAAGTTCACCACCTGCGCCTCACTGAGTCCCGCGGATCAGAAGTGGGCCCACTGAATAGAGAGACAGTGATCCTTTGTGGCCATTAGCCAAGGAGCTGGGAATTTTGGTGGCTATGCCCTGATTTATTAAACAGCTATTACTTTAGGGCTTTTTTCCCCCTTTCCTGATGTTCTTAAGTAAATATTCCTTTAGTAGTATGAAAGAACACTTACTGACCCATTTATAAACCATAGCCATTTACATGTCTCAATAAACCAACTTGTGGGTAGGGATTGGAAATGAACTATATATCTCTGTTGCTGTGAGAAGCAAATGCTTTGAGCAGCAGTAATGCAGATTTTGATTTATAAAGTTCTCTAATCAATCAATACAAGACTGACTGAGGCAATCAGATAATCTGAATAATTAAATGGCTTTTCAGGGATAAATTAAAATTTCTTATACATACCACATCCATCTAAATTATATTTGGTGTCCAGGAATAAATGGGTTCATTGTTTTGTTTCACTCCTGTATCACAAATGCTTTTGCCTATTTCTAGACCATCTGAAAAAAAAAAAAAAAAAAAAAGGATAAATGACAGTTTCTGCTGTTTTGTATTGGAAACAGTACTCAGAAAGAAAATGCTTGTCTCCATACAGTTTTAGCTTGAACTTAGATGTATTACACCATCTTGCTTTTTCCCCTCATCAGAGATGTTTCCACAATAATTTCATTATATAGACAATTCTTTTTATTATATAGATTTTTTCTTCTGTTTTTTTTTTTTTTTTTTTTTTCTTCTGTATCTTCTCATACTGCTTTTCACTCGCTTAAGGAATTACTATAGAGCAGGTTTCCCCAACTGACGGAGGCAAGAGTTTGAAAAGTCAGAAGGAGCAAGTATTTTTCTTTTATTTACTACATCAGAGTATAGTGAAAGAAGCTGGGAGTGAGGGGGCACAAGGAACAGTTTCCTTAAGGTAAATGGAAGTAAAATAATTCACAAGTGCTCCTGTTCCCAATTCCTCCCTGGTTCCTCAAGGTGTGTTTTTGTAGTCGGTTCCAAGTCCACCTCAGTCTGCAGCGCAGCAGAGGTGTGGCAAAGAGGTGCCACCTCATCCACCCCTAGCTTGCATGGCCTCTCCTTTTGCTCTTTGCCCCCAGTAGGGCTCATGTGGCCAGGTAGAGATCCAGGAACTGAATCTGGCTGAAAGCTGAGCTGAAATAAAAAAAAAAAAAAAAAAAAAAAATTTAAGGGTACAAGGCAGGGGTGGGAGTGCATAGGCTGGGGGAAAAATGGGACTCACAGCTTGAAGTGAAGGACCCTGGAACCAGATCTGTACAACAAGACCAAAAGCTAGTCTTGAGCTAGTCTTCAGTCTGCACATGAAAAATACTCCTCAGAACTATAGGCACTTGTAAATGAATATCATGTCCATCTCCTCCACCCTCAATTAGTCATCGCATAACCAAGCTATATGCGTTTAGTCCTTTTCATCTTTCTTCTTGTCAAGCCCTTTAGCCTGTCCCCCTCACCTACTCATCCCACCAATCATTTTAATTAATCTCTGAATGTCTTTGAAACTACTAGTTTGTGGAATGGAGGAAAATGAGTAGGTTAGAGAGACAAGATTGTGAATGATGGAGGTGGAGCAAAGTTAGGAGACTCTGCAAGACCTGTTGGGTTACCTCTGGGGCAGCAACACTGACTGTAAACACGGAGAAAGACTGCAGAAGTAAAGGAGGAACCACCAAAACCATTTCCATTTTCTTAAGAATGCTATCTGAGCAATTCAAACCCTGGATGTTTACGCGCAGCAACATATGAATGAAAGATTTGATATGGTTGTGTCTAAAGTAGATAGGATGATCTCCTGTTTACCCAATAGTTAGTTATACTAGATTTCTCACTATTATTTTTCCCATTCCCAGCTAGCTTTTCTATAAAGTGGATTTCAGTGGTCACTGCAAGTGCTCAGAAATATATTTTCAAATAAGTAATGAACTACATATTTTTTATTCAAACGACTGTACGTATTGTATAATTTTTGATCAAAAAACTGATCAAATAGAAATTAACTACATCATTGTCTAGAGATGAGTCTGAAAGGAACCCTGGAGCCTTGCTCCCCATGCTTTTTAGGGTGTTACAAATCTAAATATCACACCATTAATGTCTGTGTTCATTATTTCTATACCATAGCATAGCTGGCGCTCTGAGAAAGAGAGAGTTGGGCAAAGTTCCTGTCCTGTGGAGCTTACAGTTGGAAAAATCCTCTACACGCAAACAAGGCTGGCAGAATAGCAGTTGATCCACAGTGGGAGCCCAAAGAGTGAAGGTAAGCAGTAGAGGAGGCACTGGAGGACATGTGGCATATGGGAAGCAGACGGCTGCACTCAGCGTTGTGAGCTGGCAGCATGAAAAAATTTACCATACAAATAGAAGCATACTAATGCTGAGTGGTGGGGAGGCAGATGAACACCTTTGAAAAGATATTTTCTGTGTTTGGGGACAGAGATCCTGCTGGAAGTGTGCATTTTTTCAGATATTACTGAAGAGCAGTTTCACTGTGGAGAACTGAAGTTAGTTTTCTGGCATTTTGATGTTTCAATAAACACGTATTAAAGTAAGTAGTGGCAACAAAATGCATTGATTTATGGTTGCCAGTCGTGACTGAAAGCCTCAGAATAACTGGATTTAACCATTCAGAGCCCTTGGTAAAATAGCTCTGTTTTGATTAGGGTCTCAGAATGGATACAAAATGCTTGGATTTTTAATTAATAAACAATCTGGCATCCTGTCAACGTTGACACCTCACTCTGTCTTAGCAGCTGTTGGAACAGTAGGCTCCTGGCAACCTGGGATAAAGCAGTGCTTGCAACAGGAGAAGGAAAGGAAGCAAGCCTGCGGGAGACCAAAAATGCCTAGCGTAAAGCACCATAGAGCTTAGGGATTTCCAGTGAGGAATCAGGCTTTCCTTTTCTATGCTGTGGGTACGTGCTTAGACATGGACAGTGAGTTTCTGTTACTGAATGTCACCAGTGGCTGGTGGCTGGCAGATGTAAGGACACCTGTCTGAATTTGAGTAATATTTCTGACAGTAGTAGCAATAAACAGAGAAAGCATTGAACAGTGAAAGTAGGTCCTGCAGGTCGCTCCTTCCCAGGGATTATAGTGGTGGAGCCTGTGGGGAAGTTTACAGAGTGCCTGCTCATCTAATTCAAATGGAAACAATCACTCTGGATGACAGTCATTTGTGTTGGAGTCATGGTGTGGGAGCAGTTAGGGTTGCCAAATAGCCAAGGAGAGCGTTGCAGGAAGGAAAGGGCATGGCCTGGGTAGGGCAATACCTGAAAGCACGAGCAGAGTTAAATACTTCAGTTTTGGAGAAGATGCTACTAAACTGCTACTCTTCCTTCAGTCCCGTCTGATTAATGATAAACAACCTGATCTCGGATCACAGCTGACATACCACACAGCGACTGTGTAGCTGCTCCCACTGGTTTGGGCAGCCCTGTCCCCTCACAGGATGGCAATGTCCTGGCCTTGTCCACAGCAGCCCCTTAGGACTTAAGAACCAGGATATTGGAAACCCTCAAAATGGCTGTTCTTTCCTCTTTGGTAAAAATTGTATGCAGTTGCCAACACTGCAGTGTCTATATGTTCCCTTGTTTCAAAAGGAAGCAGAGATGGAAAATTTAGTCCAGAATCAGTATTGATCCCTACGTGAGATCTTGTTTTTTACAATGGGGTCAGGAGCACTGTTCACATACATGCTAGAGGAAGTACTGCGTGAACAGCCGGCAGTGCATTTGGCAGATGCATTGGTCAGCTCGCAGGACTGTTTACGCAGTCTGTTGAGAACATATGAAACATATAAAAAGCCATAACATTTGAATATATTAGAAACAAGTTCATGAGATCAAGGAAAATTTTTAGGGATAAAAGGACAATAATAAAACAAAGGCCTAAGGGCTGTGATGGCTGCTAATTGAAATTCAGTTGTGGGTTTTTTTTTAATTTTACTTTTTTTTTTTCTTTTTTTTAGGGAGCACAACTAGAAAGACATTCCAAAAAATGGCTGTATGGTATTTAGAGGTCCGAGTACCAGCTGCAGTGTGCACATATTTGCAGAGGCTTCTGTTCAGCTAAGAATGGGCTGTGGACTCAGGTAAGTCCTGTGAGAGAGGTTAAGCACGTGTGTTGTAAGAGCTAATGGTACAAAGTAGCCTTGTTCTATATAAGCATGTTTTGCGCTGATGTTTTACAGTTATTGCGTTCCTTACAGTCAGTATAGGAAAAGGTGTGTGGCTGGCAAATCTGCAAGCCCGGACAAAGCAGTTCTGGGTGTGGATGCTTACAGCCTATTGCCAGGTGCTTCAAATAGGCATTTATGTCAAAGATCTGAGGTCAATTCAATGATAGCCAATTTCAGCCCTAGATGATTACATAAATACTAATAAGAACAGTGGTGTATTTCACATTTACGTTATTGGTCTGCAAAGTATTTACCTAACCCTGTAGCAGTAGTGGTGGGGAATATATATCCCTTCAAGGCAATCAAAAGAATTTACAAAGTGAAGCAAAAAATTGCTCACCTCTTTAATATAACCTCATGAGTTTAATGAGAAGTAATCTTATGTTCTGTATACCAGTAGAGAAAAACAGGAGAGCAGAATAAACTCAGATGGGATAGAACTGCAGTCTTCCCCTGTTTTGCCTCCCTGCTGACCCTTAATCACTTTTTGTATCTCTGTGGCTTGGTTTCTCTGCCTGTAAAATGGACATAATGAGACTGAAGTTCTAGTAAAGCATGCAGCTCTATGAGGAATAAATGCTGTACAAGTGGTATGAACTATTTTTATTTTAAAAAATGCATTAAGGAAAAAGGTACAGAAAAGGAATGGAATTTAATCTGGAAGAAGATCTAGGATTAACTTATTGGTATAAAATATTTGTTACTGGCCTCATTTGCTTTTAGGATATCAACCATTGACATTTTTATTGGTTCATCAGCCTTGTAATGCATTTTGAATCTGACCCAGGACTGTGTAGAGCGTATACTGGCACCTAGATTTATGCCATTTTCACTCTCTGGTCACTTTCTGACATTTTGACCAAATATCTTCCAGTTGCTATGGGCCTGCTTTTTTTTGGAGTGGTCTTTATTCATTTATTTATTTCAATTTAGAGTCTCTGCTGTGAGGGGCTCTGAAAATGATTTGGAGTCGTTGATGTCAAAAATGCTGTATAGGAGGAAGCATTACATGTAAGCTTCCCTGAAGGGGGAAGCTGAGGCAGAGTGATCAGCACCTGTCCACAATCACACAGATAGTTTCTTTGAAGAAAAAGCCTTGATACGTAGTCCAAAACTTTGACAAGAAGATAATCATGTGAAACACAGGAACTCTTCTGCATGATACACCCCTTGGGAAAGCGGGTGAGAGGAACAGCCGCTCCCTCCTCGCAGCAGTGGGTATTGCTAGGAGGTGAAGCCTACAGCCCCTTTGGACACTTCCACCCAATAAATCTGTACCCAAGCTTTCTTGCCTGTTTTTCCATGTATGTTAAGTTTTAAAATGCTATACATATAGCAATCATTTTTAAGGGCAACTAAGGAGCAATTTTTAGCAGATGTAAATCAGCACAATTTACAATGTCGTTAGTTCCCCAAGTGCTTTCGGCCGGCACTGCTGACAAAAGAGGCAGTCCTGCCCTCTTCCTGCTCCCACGCTGTTCCCTCCCTTGCGCTGACACAGTCATGAGGTGAAGTGTGTTGGGAAATACATCCCGTTCAAATCTATCCCAGCAAAAAAACTGAATGGCTGGGGAAAGAGGCATTTGCTTCTTTTCAGGGTGTCACCAGTGTGTCTCAGTTTAAAGTCCTTGTGGAACCACCATGTTAGTGCAATTCACGGGTCTCCGTGAAAGCCAGGAGCTTCGCTAGTTTGTCCCAACAGCTTCTGGCTAAAAGAGAATTGCTCTGCAGCTGGAAACTCAATCAAGGGAGTTTCAAAACATTTCATTCATATGTGGTCCTCAGTTGATTCTTAATACACCTTTACTATAGCCGGTAGAGCTTCATAAGCCTGTCAACATTGCAGTCGAACAAAGGCTGTCTCAAGACGTTGTGTTGTGTAAATAAACCTTGTGCCTAGCAGGGTGTCACTGAGTTAATGTAAAGCCTGAAAAGGGGAGGGCGTGGGAGCAGCATGCCAGTGTTAACATTCTGTTTTCTGCACAGGATTGCAACAGGATTGCAACAGCCCAGCCTATCTGAGCCGCTGCACGTACCGTAAACATGTCTCTGCACTTGAATTTGATATGGGTGGTGATAGAACAATATACCTTTCTGGGAAATGGTAATGGGCAGCAAGATTTTGTTTTAAGGAAATTCCGAATAAACAATAGCAGTTTTCTTCTTAGAGTGCTGATGCTTCCCAGGTGGCCCACCAGACAGCCAAACAAAGGAAATATATATGGCAGCATTCACTCAAGGGTTAAAGTTTCAGAGTAAGGAGGGGGAATGTTGAAAATCCCATGAACTTTAATAGTTATGCTTATATCTTTGTGGTAGCGCTGACTCCTTTTTTTGCTTCTCACAGATCAGTAATCAGGGGACAATTGACAGGAATAACCCCCCTGGTAAAAATATACAACTGTTTTTGAAACAAACAGCATTTCATATGCAAAGCTGTCTGGTAAAGTGCATGCCCAGGGTGCTTTTTCAGGCCTCATGGGAAGTTTTACAAAGAGCAAGCTACCTTTTAGCAAGTGCTTTTCTGTTAGTTTCAAAATCCTGTGTTGCCTTTTTCTAGAATGATTTTCCTACAAAAGGTGATAGAAACCATAAGAAAAGTCTCAGTAGAGCTTACCGCTCGCCCTTCTCTCCCTCCTTCCTCCCCCAAACACTGGGAGCTCTCAAAAATATTTTAGTATCCTGGAGATTAAAAACAGTGTCTTCAATTTGTATTTGTCTTGTAATAGCTCTGACTTTCACCGCCTTGTCCTCCCCTTTATTGGGAGTACATGTGTGAGCACTCCCTCTAATGTTGTTTATACACTCGCTGTCAGGTTCAATAAGCAGTTTCTTAGCAGGGCACCTTCCCACGTGAAGGAAATGGTTCCAGTTCTTGTCCTAGCTCCTGCTTCCTCCATGTGCAGTGTCTTGACAAGGCACAGCAGAGAACAACAGAAATGAGTATGGAGGTATCAGTAAATCTTAGCTGATAAATGGAAATTAACTCTAGAACCTCATGAATCTACTGGCAGCTTAGATGTAGAGCAGCTGTTTACACGGCATTTTGTAGGTGTTCCAGTTATGCGGGTTTTGTGTAGGGCCTATTTTAAGTTTAGGCATTTTATTAATAGTGGATCTGGAAAATTTTAGAACTGTAGTATACCACAAGTGTAGTACACTCTTGGGCAACACTGAAAAGAATGTGGCAATGTTTAAGGATTCTCTATGTAAATAGGGATATTGCTAAAGAAAACCAAGATAAAATGTAAATGTGAATAATTGCTCCTAAGACAAAGAGAAATTGGCAAGCAGCCATATAGAAATTAGAAATTTAACTAGTTTTATACCATGGGTACTAAATCATAGTGGTGGAGTCTCGGGTCTAGTCAAGTGAATGGCAAACCCACAGCTAACTTGTAGGACCAAGGATTTCCCCTTCATGAATGAGTATAGATAAGTAAAATTTCCCAGAGCAGAAAAACATGTTATAGAAGCGGCCAGATTTTCAGCTTTGAAGTAGAAGAGATACTTTCATTTTCAGTATCTCCATTAGAGCTGCTTTTTGCAAGACCAGGAGTGTTAACTCTTGTGTCTGAGCCAAAATTCCAACCTAAGCAGAATGTACTCATCTAAATTTCCCTTTTGGTTTCATTTGGACAAGGTATTCTTTGGTGTAGTGTTGCTGTGTACTGTTACAGCAGTTGCTGTGTTGCGAGCTTGGGAAGGTGCCCGCATGGAAGAGGTTACATAAAAAGCTAGACCATTATAAGCTCAGAGAAACCCCTGAGTGTGATGATTAAAAAGAGAAAACGATTAGGGAAAACACATCAAAGAGTCTCAGTGAGAGTCCTAAAAGGAAAAATACTGATTATATTTGTTTTGATTTTGTCTTACATGAAGTAAAAGATGTGTGGTGTGTCCTGGGTCGCCACCCTAAGGGGTGTGTACTTAAAGACAACAGAATCAGACTCCAAGACTTCGATGTGGTTTATTTTGGTTGCAGGGCTGGGAAGATAAGATATAATTGTACCATATACATAGTGGTGCTATCAATCTGATAGATTATACTTCCCGTACACCCCCGACCACTTTGCCTACCCTCTGCCTGCTAATCTGTTTCTAGCAGGATAACTCCTAGCTTTCTGACCTTTCAAGAAACTTTCAACTACGATTTTTAAAACAATCACAAAAATATTTTTCTTTCTCCAAATGTGCAGTTCTTCTCTGATGAAAGCAGTGAAAGGCGTGAGATGGCTAACATTGATTACTAAAGCTGGTGTGCAAGTTCAGGTTCAATAAATTGTGAATCTTAGGGGCTAAAAATTGTTTAGAATTCCATTCTGGGTCTGGGAATAAGAGTAGACATTTATTGATAGTCCTGTTGTTCACACTCTACCAGATTCTAGTACTATTATTGTAGAACAATGTTAGATTCATTTTTTTTTAAAGTTTGTTGGACTTGATCTGCCCTGGGAACTGTGTTAGAAAAGGTCTGAACTAATAAAATATGCAAAATGTGGTTTTAGGGCTCTGCTTTAATGTGGAAAGGGGAAGAAAGGTTTTAGTCTGTTATAGCAAATCCAGTAAGGGAACTGTTTACTTAACGCTCCCACAGTTATTTTTTTTAATGTGTCTTTTCAGAGCTTTTCAGATGGGTTTAGCTCATGTGGACTAGCATATTAAATAATGTTTTCTACTGATATGTGTTTTTCAGTTGTTACTCTGACTTCAGTAGTTACAGTCATTTTCTTTCTGTCACACTGGTGTAGTAGATCCCAAAACACTGAAGGAAAATAACTGAACAGGACTTAGGAAATAGGGGAATAAAAAATATAATCTCTATAGACTTAGAATTTAGGTAGGAGGATTGCATCTGAGTTTATTTTCCCATTAATATATCTAGCATATATAAATTGATGTAGCATTAAGAATATTACGGATTCTTGTTTGATATGGGTTGTATGCATTGTGTGACATTTTTACTTGAGTGATGCAGCCATCCTAAGAAAATGGAAGGCAACAAAGTGTTTATACTGTCCTACTGAGAATGTTGTCTCTCTTCCCAAGTCCATGTCGTACTTGCGTGTAACATAAAACCACATCCAATACGTGTGTGTATCTGAAAATGGCAGAAAAAGTGCCACTTTCCATCTCGGGAGTTCCAGTGCTTCCCTGGCTGCCTTGTGTTGATGACCGTTTTAGGACTTGTTTTCACATCAGGAAAGACACTGGCAATACTGCATATTATTTTCCTATATCAACAAAAATAATCATAAAAAATGTAGGAACATACTCTGTTTGTGCCAGTTAGGTGATACATTGACTTTGTTGGTTATGCATATTTGGCTTTGGCCTTTTTAGAGCCTTCCCAAGTTTGAGTCCAAGCTGCTGAAGAAGTTGCCTTGTACTTTATGCTTTTGCATATAAAGAAGAGGTTTCTTGGAACAAAACATTCTAGGTGAAAGATCCTTGCATTTTCTTGATTTGGTGACAAGCTGTAAAATCCACCTGTTCTCCTGGCTCATTTGGGACTCTGGAGAGCAGTAGATGAATGAGCCAAACATGAGAAACAGAATGGAGAATGGATGTAGACAGCAACACTTTCCTTCAGACCTTAAAAGACTAAGAGAGTTTTTGTCTGTTTGGGATGTCCTGCTCTTGTGCATTAGGTAGATTGACTTTTTGTTCAGATGAGGAGTCTAATCTTTTTTCCCTTATTAAAAGAAATACAAAAAAGTCACTGTTTATATTAACAGTGGACCTAGATTCATTTAGTTTTGATCTGATCCTCACAAAACTTCAGATCGGTTTGCAAAGGTAATGGAAGTGTAATGGCAAGAGCAGCAGTGGCAAATACCGCCCCCCCCCCCCCTTTTTTTTTTCTCCTTAATATCAAAGCTAAAAATGTGGTCTTGATTTATATGCAGGATTACTGATTCGTATACTGTTAAAGCTATATAATAATACATCTAAAGCCTAGCATAGTTTATAAATACACAAAACATATGTAACTTAATAGTTATTTGTGCTGAATCTTTTTTTTTCCCTGCATACTCTGTCCTACCTTTGTTACTCAGGGCACTAATGCTGCATTAATGTAAGCAGCAAAAACAGCTGCATTTATCTTCATTTTATTCTTCCAAGTCACAGCAACATGCTGGAACGAAAGCCATTGTCTGTAGCAAAGCTTCTTAAGTCTTTTAAGGGCATCCATCTGGATAGATGTTGTGGTTATAGAAGGGCTGATGCTGTAAGTATTCATTCCGCTAATGGTCTCATTGATTTTTATTTACACTCTTTGCAGGTTGCATGGGGTCTCAGTTTGAGTAAGAACTGCAGAATATATGCTGAATTCAAGAATTACAGGTGTATGGTAAACTAAAACAAGGTTTCTCTATCTGTCTTTAGGATTCTTAATCAAAGCGGTGGCTCAGAAGTAGACTGTTTGGTCTCCAGCGAAGCAGATGAGAAGTGCAGTTGGTAAGCAGTGTTAAAAACCAGGTGCATAAGTTTGAAAATGTTGATCCAAATCACATTATTATACGTAGTAGAGAAATGTCATGACTTACCAAGATTAAACAAAGACCTGCTTAGAATCTCGTGACTTCAGCTCATAAATGGATTTCATCACTCATTACAGCTGCATAAACAAATGCATGTGGTATATATGCGTGTTTTGTTTTTGGAAGTTGTTGTTTTTAAAATCCCCTCAGAGTTTTTTTAATTGCTCCTAATGAGCGTTCCCTAGATCTGGAGCGATGCCTCATGTACCTGAGCAGCATAGCACAGTCATTGCTTTTAAGGGAATAGTTTGCCTGCTTTTCTCCCTTTCTGGCAGCTGAACTGCTTTGGCAAGCAAATTATTTTAAAGGAGAAATTTACAGACACCTGGTGTCAAAACTTTCATTCCTTCTATGAAAGCAGTCTTACCCTAGTGCTCCTTTGAAGCTCTAGAAATGTAATCCCAGCCCAGTCAACAATTGGAGAAAGTCCTATGCAATGTCTGAGCTCATACTGAATAAGTTTGTCACGTATCTAGATATTTTTCAGTTGTTTAATGTAATTTTTCATGTTGTCTGTGGCCTCTTTTCTCCTGATGGGCCTCTCATAAGGAATCCTAGAAATGGATGCCCTGTTATTATCCATTAGTACTTCCATGTTTTCTTGCCAATATGTTGCAAGTGGGATGTAGCAAGATTAATCAAAGTTTTGGTCTTCCTGCTGTGATTATTACCTGAAGGCACTAATGATGGCAGTAGTTTGTAATGTAGAGCAGACACTTGTCTATGGCTTTAAAAAATAGTACAGATCAAAACTATCAAGCCATTCTCATATTTCTAGGTTAAAAGTTGCTGCTTTGAGTTAAACCTATACTATTCAGCTTCTCAAGCTGATAACTGCTGCCTGCTGTTATCAAAGTTAACCTCAAGAAACTAAGATGGCAAAATGTATGGGTAATTCTTTGAATTTCAATATGCCATTTCATATTCAGAACTGGGATGCTGTATTACTCCTGGATGGGTAGTGTCTCATTTTAATGTTACCCTGTAAATTACTTTTTTTAACCATATCTAAAGGAAAATTACTTTTTTTTTTTTCCCCCAAAGAAAAATATTCAAGGACACTCCATTTTTGTCGCCATTTTCTGAGAAAAATTTAAAAATCAAATTTTAAAATGGACGTTGTTGGGAGAAAGTTGTACTTTTTTCCTATTTTACTCACAGCCTCCTCTTTTTACTTCTGAAAACTAGAGTCAGAAAGGTAAAAAGAACAACAATATGGGACACTTCATGGTCACGGGTGCTTACACATATATCCTATATAGATGGATTTGACCTGAAGTGGTTTAGTTTGTTTTGCTCCCTAGAAAAATAAAACAGGTAATAAAAAGAAATGTAACTTAAACTGAAGGAAACTGATATCTTTTTGCTTTTCTGTCAAGCAGCCTTAATTTTTAGGCAACTGGGGAGGAGTCTTAATCATGTGTGTTCCTAAAGCTTGCTTAAACAAATTGCTGAGAGTCTGAGGCTTTGAGTGTCTTGCCCCTTCTGTTAAAGTCTTCAGACAATCCAGCTGCTCATCACCTCTGAAAACCTGCCCTCTTATGTAGGTAGCTAAAAAGATGCCTGACATTAGAGACTCGTGCTCCAAAATGTTGCCTTGAATGCCTTAAAATGTCACATTAAAATTAAGTACGGCTCACCCACAAACCATCTGGCTTTACAGATCTGAAAATGATCTTTCAATTAATTAAGCTTTTCTGCTTCCTAATAAGGCCTATTTGAAATGCTCGGAGGCTGGAGACACCAGGGCTGTAGGTCTGTACTGAGCAGGAGTGTGGCTGTGGCCAAGGATCCCCCCAGCTGGTGGTGGGCCAAGCGTCGCTGGGGAGCCCTGCCTCGCCTTACCTTGCTGCGCTGGCTGTGCAGCTCCTAGTACAGGCCTGGGGAAATACCTGGCTTTCTCCTTATAAGGCCAGCGAGCTGCTGCGGGAGCCCTGTTCCTGCCCCAGCGCTTCCCAGCTCTGCTCAGCCACAGTCCTAAAAAGGCAGTTCCTTGCTCCTGCTTCCCACAGCTGAGCTCCCCAGGGAGGACAGCCCTCCCAAGTCAGGCATTTTACTTACAAGGAGAGCTGTACTTATGGATTTTGCTGTTGCTTCTCAAGGAAGCTGTTGTGTTTACAAGTACTGCTGGGGTTATCCTCTCGTTTAGTGAATAAGCAGTCAATAATGAAAAGTATAATAAAGTGCAGCGTCTGAGCCTGCAATCCTCACCACACAGGCACATTTTTGCAACGGTATAGATCCCTGTAGGGTCCCACGTGGGGAAGGAGATGCACTGTGTGAAGGAGTTCAGAGCCGTAGTCTTGAAAGTGTATTAGGTTATGGTTTTATAATAGAAAGTACTCAGCAGCAATATGAGCTCAAAGCAATTCATGTCCTTTTTCCTCCCTCCCCTGGCTGCCATTCCTGCACTGCCTCTTTGCTTGTGCTTGCTCAGTTCTTTGTGGGGGCCATGCTGTGTTCTTGGTTTGATTTGTTCTGAAAGCCAGAAAAGAGTTTTCTGCTCAGATTTATAGTGTGGCTTCACAAAAAGTTGTGCTAGTGTAACTGCGTGAGTGGTGGATAGGAAAGAGGGGAAAAAAACCTGAGTTATTAACGCCCCATGCTTTTCCTAACATGAAACTGAAGCTGCTGTACTCTCCTCCTGAATACAGCCTCTTCAAATGCTGAATATTTTATTAGCTATTTTTACAGGTTTAATTGAAAATTTCTGAAGGATTTGATTATTGGCTTATTTATTTCACATGCCAAGTTACAAGCTTAGTTACAGTCTGATAGATTTTTAAGGACAAGTTCTTTACTGGAGCCAGATTTTGGAAAGGCTTGAATATGCTAATTCAGAAGGGGTTTTACATGGGATTTTTTTCTTTTTATTAAATCAACAAATCATCCTAGCTTAATTTGAAAAAATAAAGAGGAGTGTTTTTCAAATTTAAGATCTGTGAAATTCTGGCATGTGCAGTGCACCGAAACATACTCGTTTCAGAAAGGGGCTTAAAATAATTCTTTTTCAAGGGGGCTGCTTGGGAAAAGTCCATGGATAGTGTGCTCTTTTGAGCGTGCGAGACGTTGGGGTGCAGCTCGCAGAGTTTGAACATATTGTACTCGGGCACAGCAGTTTGTGTCTTCAGAGCCACATACTTCCTTAGTTTATCAGACTGCTCCTGGCAATTCTGTTCAACCTTTGGACTTTAAGGCCTCTCTCAGGATGTAGCATTGGTTCCCTAATATCTCTTCTCTTGTCTTTTGCCAAGTTTCCAGCAGGCAATGAGGCCGTGACAAGCAGGGTCACAGGTGTTGAAGGAAGTCAGCAGCACAAACAATTATTATTACAAAACTGGATTCCACGGTTACAAGGATGAAATACTGCTTTTCTTTATGAATCTGTCACACTATCCCCGTCTTCTGTTTTTTTGAGATTATAAGGTGTTTTCTAGCTCATTTTCCTTTTGTACCAGTGCTAGGTGTGTGCCTGTGGATTTAGTAGGTGGGGTTAACAGTACTGATGGTATAGATTAAAAAAAGAAAGAGAGAGAATGCCATGCACTCATTTAATGCACATTGTTAGCTGAGATCTGTTGTGTATTTTCTAATGTTGTTTTTATACTGCTAGTTCCTTAAATATGTCTGTCATGTAAAACACGTTAAAACAAGTTATTCGCATGTTTGATAGTAAAGGAGATATTTAGGAAGAAACAGAGATCAGGCAATAAGGAAGAGGGTGATTAGAGAGAAACGTTGATCAGGCAATAAGGAAGAGCGTGATAGCAGCTCTGGTACAATGAGGCAGGAGATGGAGTGTCTGACCAATGGCTATGGAATTCGATCATTTAGAAAGAAAAAACATTTACAGCTATAGGTTTTGGACACTAAATATAACAGAGGAATGTTTAACAAAATCCTGGTTGGCAAAGGGATGCTCCTGCCTCTGCCAGACAAGGTAGGGAGTACTCAGAAAAGGTTGTGTTGGAATATGGGAAATACCCCTCACTACAAAAATTCTTCCCCTTAGCATTTTTGGCTGGCTGCTGGTAGTGGTCCCAGCGTACCCTATGTGTCACGTTTTGTGACCCAGAGCTTTGGAAGATGTATGTTGTTGGGAAGACACACACATTAAATGATAGTGGCAGGACTGCCAGAAGCACAGTAGTTATTCTGAATCCAGAAAGTGCCCATATGTAGTTTTTAAAGTAAAAAGCAACTTTGCTGCAAAGTGTCCTGTCTTCCATACTGTGTCATTAAAGCAGACTAAACTGTCAAGGTCTTTCAGAAATTTTAGAAAAATTTAGAATTTTTCTGACTGTTAGAGAAGTTCTCTATATACACAAAGCACTTGAATGCACCTGAACTACAATCTGAATTAACAACCCCCATTTCATGCTCAGTAGTGCCATTCTCAACTTGTGATTGCGTTGCTTTTCTTAGTCCACAATGTAGCAGCTCTGCATGGGGCTCTCACTAGTCCTTGTTTATGTACAAATTTGTAGCAGAGCAACTCGGTCAGCTTTAGTGATGTTAGTATTTTTTTTATAGACTATTCCAACTGTGTTCCTTTGTCTGAACACAGTTATAGTGAAATCAAGGACATATTCTCTTTCCAGTATGTGAATTAAGTTGAATTGTAGAATCACATTTCAGAAAATATAAACCTACCTACCTCAGAAGGTTTCACTGCTTTAACCATACTGATAAAACAGTGAAAACTTGTGAATGTTTTGAAGGTGAAATTTAGAAAACCTGGGGCCCTTTCAATCACAGAGGTGGTCTGAAGTCCCGCTGTCTAATGGTAACCCTCATGTTAGCCCTGTGTGCAGTCTCAGCCCTTTGTTCATTCTCTAATCATCAATCTCCAGTTAATTCGGTGAGACTTGTTGTGGAAAAAGGTGACTAAAGATATCTGAATTTGCCCTTTAACCATATGAGGAATTCAACTACAGTTCTGATAACGCGGGTTAAAGCACACTTTAGAACAAGCTAATGTTGTTAAAAGCGTGCATATTAAATGTAATCTGTGCTTCTAAATGGGACCATTATCAGGAAACGTCACTAAGAATCTAAGAAATCTTTAACGAATAGCTTGTTACTTCCAGGGATGGGCTCTGTAGGTAGTTTATATAAAGCTAACATTTTAGTGTTAGTGTATTTGGTCAGTAAGTAAATACACTTTCATAGTAAGTGTATTTTAATGTAAACAGTACAAGCTCATGTGTTCTGAATTGTCAATGTCATTGCCACCTGTGAAAATCAAACTTAGGGAATTCAGAGAATCAACCATCACAGCTCAGCTTGCTTCTTGTTGCTTTAACATAGTATGTTGGAAATCAGAACAGAGGAGTCAGTACTGGGAAAACATTTATTGTTAATTGACTCCTAATAGCCTGTGGATCATATTCATTGATATTTCTAAGGCTGTCATCATTTCTTTTTCACTAAGTGCAAATCCTTCTGTTTTAATACAAAAAATGAACTTTTCAATGCTTGCAATAGATATCCTAAAGGCAAATAGACTAGTTAAAGCCCTGAGTAACCTGGTCTGACCTCATAGCTGACCCTGCTTTGAGCAAGAAGTTGAGCTAGATGTCCTTCTGAGGTCCCTTTCAACATGAATTATCCTATGAGCTTGTGATTTGTAAAAACAATGAATGCTATTTTTCTGTCTCCTTTTGGGGTATCATACTTTGAACCTTTTTGAGGTGGTTGCTTTCCAGAAAGGCTGTAACACTGAGCACTGTCACCTGCTTAACTCTAATCACACAGTTAGTCCCACTGAAGTGAAATGGTAAGCAGGTGTCCTGTTACCCTTTAAACATGGTTACTCAACCAAGTATGCCACTTTGCACACAAGATAGTCCTAGCCACAGGTCTGGGTGTTCAGTGTGTTGCAGGAGCTAGACCATGTGTGTATTATCCCCTTTTTAAAAAGATTTCATTAAGAATATTTGATCTGGCCTGCCAAAAACTTAGCAATGTATGATTAGGCTTCTTTAAAATATCATGGCTTCAGGATTCATTTGGGCTGGGAAGCAAAATATAATATGTCATCACCAGACATGTGAGATGTCTTCTCTGTATTCTCCAGGTTGTATGTTTTATATGCCATTTGCATTGCAAAAGGCAAAGTAGTAAAATAGTGTCAGGGTGCTTAATACAACTGATGGGGCCTGAGTTTTTTTCATGGGTCCTAAGAGCAACATATGATGATACTAAAGTAGTTTACCAAAAGGAAGGTAGCATTTTCTAGAGCTCTCATCACAAGTGGGTATAGCCCAGCTTTTAAGGGTACTAACCAGAAACACCTTGAGGTGCTGGGCTGTAAACTACAGCAGACCAGCAGCTGTTGTGCAAGCTGTTTGATTCTTGTGGTGAGGATGGTAACCTTAAAAATTGGGTAGGGTAGAGAGCAGGAAATGGGAGCCATTACAGCTGTCCCAAGGGAAGTGGTTCCACTTGTGAATCACAGTCCTGGTTTCGCCATGCTGTGTGGGAGTGGCGTCCTATCCCAGGAAGATATTGCTGGCTTCTGGAGCCTGGCAAGTCTAACTGCCGCAGGGGGAAAAAGAGCAGGAGACTCTCAGTCCCACCAGCATCACTCCTCTGCAGCCTGCTAACCATCGTTTGGACAGCTGGAGCAGGGGAGAATCAGGACGCACCAAGCCCTGTATGGCGCATGAATTAAGTGATATGGTCCATTGCTATTATGATGACCAGAGAGTGACAAGGACTGCAGTCCTTTACTGAAGAGTTTGACCACATGCCACATAGGCCTTGGGTTATCCCGTGGAGAACAAAACCTGCTACTGTGTGAGAAAGCCCAGGTTGCCAAGTCTCGCCTCCTCCCTCCCTCCCATGAGTCACACAGCTCTGGCAGAGGCTGGAGCCTGTCTCGCAGTGGCACAGGACCTCCTGCCCTGGCTCGTACACCAGCCTATCCTAGAGGAAACCCTCTGTGTAGGCTTCTGGGCCTTCCCTTGCTGCGCCAAAGAGCCGCCACACCCCAGTTTCTTCAGGCCTTCTTGTCAGGGCATCACTGCCTTACTCATAACGGATACAGACACTGAAACCAAGCAGTCCCTCCTCTGCTCTGCGTGCTCTGTGGCTCCTAGAGGGTTTTTCAGTGCTGGAAGGAATGTGCCCCTTCACTTTCTTCTGTCTAGTCCAAAGCCTCCTACAGTTGCTGTTTCCATCCATTCTCAGGAAGAGAAGGCAGAAACGAGACAGATCCTGGCAGTTGAGTGTTGCTGTTATTTATCCTTCCTAAGCCCAATAATGAAATAAATCCCCAAACCACTATTCATCCAAGGCTTGTGTGTGTTTTCTGTAGCAGTACTAGCAATGACTCTATGTTGGTAGCACCAGTCTGCTATTTGCAGTTTGAGAGACAGTGAGTGGGCACAATGGATGATGTGGAGAAGAGATAGAACTGTGTCTTCCACTTCTGTATCTTTCTGCACTGATTAAGTGCATCTTCTTCCACCTCTGAGGCAAAGGTGCACAGAGCTGTACCACAGCTCACTCACCGATGAGCAGATCATTTAGAGGTTTCTATTGTTCATAAATCATGGTGGAGAGAAAGCTAACATCTGAGTCCCCAAGGTTTCTGGTAATGTTGTGGCTCACCAAAGTTCATTCATCTCAGCCCTTATTTCTCACTAAGAACTTGTCATCTTAATCATGGAGCTAGAGGTGCAGCAGCACCAATAATTTTGGTAACTTAGGTCTTTGATATAAATTTGAGTTAATTTTATGGTATTAGGAAGCTAATGCAATGGAATTTTTGTATCATGAGACGTCTTTGCAGCGACAAAGTCTGCCGTTAAATCTTAATGGCAATCCATGAAAGTGCTTGCAGTTTTGGACAAAAGGTGGCACTTATCTAGTAAAGTTAACAAGGGAGTGAAAGTCTCTAGACCTGATAGGAGTGACTTAGGGCAGGTCTATTGGTCTTCTGTGGATGGACTTCAGCTTTGTCTGATCATATGTTAAGATAGCCAAGTATAAACTATTTCTACTAGGGAAGTTAAGTGTTCATGTTAAACTAGCTTGTAGCCTGAAACAATAACCCCTGCTAAGGGCCTGAGTTGATTAGGCCAATAATTAGCTTATTAGGCATACAGCTGTGCCTGTGTAGTTTTTTTTAATTTCATGTTCCATCTGACTTGCATCCAATGAGTTCCATACAGTTTGTAAAAGACAGTTCATGTATACAGTGAAGGGCTTGTAAAAAGATTTGTTGAAGAAACAAAGGGGGAAGCCTCACATAGGAAGTCTCAGGCTTCATGGGAGGGGAAAAGAAATGAGTGTACCTTTTCTACAGAAGTTGGGTTTAGCTGAAGGTCCAGTCTAATTCATAGACAGCAAGCTGGTCTGAAGGAGCTGTGTGGTGCAGAAGAAAGTCCTTGCATCTGCCTGGATCCTGTACCCTCACAGAGGACCTAATATAACTAGAGAATCTGCTAGAGCTATAAGGAAGCTGAGACAAGGTAATCTGCACACAGTTGATTTCTGGGTTTTCAAGAGAAGCTTTACACATACTTCTAAACTCATGGTTGCTCTGCTTTGCTGTGTTTTCACTATCATATAGCCCACCAGGATTATACAGTGAGCTGGGCTCCTTCTCCAGCTGGGGTTACAGGGAAGAGTGCGTGCAAGTTACAGGGGAATCATCAGGGTCAGCAGAAGGCCCCTGGATGAAACAATTGGACTCCAGTTCTCAGGAAGGAGCACTGGAAAGAGGATCCACACTGTGTGCTTAGAAAAGCCAAACTAAGTTGATGCTTGGGCTTTGTTCACTCCACAGAGGCTCACCACACATTGTACCAGGTGGGTTCAGAAGTCGATTACATGTTCAAATAGGGAAGGATGCCCAGATCTGTTGCCTAGAGACAGTGGTCATCTCTGCTTTCACTAGCATCTCAAGAACAGTGCTTTCAGGTGAATTCTGCACCTGCCTATAAGCCTAGGTAAGAGAAAACAGGCACATAGTGGTGTCTTAATGATAGGAAGATTAAAAGAAGAATCTTACAGAGAACTGGAAAGCATGGAAGGGATTTCAGGGGTGGGTGTGCAATATCTCCTGAAAGGTAGAAGAATACTTGCAAAAATTGGATCTATTCAGATGGAAACAATTTCCTTTAGGGAGATCTGATAATACTTTCCACAGGCAAATACAGTTTTTGCTTCAAAAAGTACGAAGAGATTCTTCTGCTTTAGGGTAGACTGAAAGCAACTCAAAACCCTGACTGTCCCTCAGTAACTGCCATTTTCTCAGGTAGCTATAGCATCTTGGAAGTTTGTCCTTCATGATAAAAGGAGGACACCTTTTAATTTCTGTGTAATAAAGCAGCCTTCCCAAACCCACCTGAACACAAACCCCACCAATCTTACAAATTATTTTGTGTTTGTTATTTTATGGTTTTGTTAAAGACAAAATAGTCAGTAAAGTCAGGAGGGGAAGTGAAATTGCTTGCTACCAAGTTCTAGTTGTTATTTTTAATGTAACAGTACCCCATTCCTGGATGGGGAATACGCATGAGGTGACAGGTGGATGCAGATGGAGCAGTAGGAAACTGGGAGGTTAGGTCAGGCCACTGACGCCACGAGTTGAACAAGAGCTAGGGCTAAGATTCCTAGTAAGCCTTCAATTAGATATTCAAGCTAATGAAAGAGAGGCTTAACCTTAAAGGCATTCTCTTCCTGGTGGCTTTTTGTACTCCTGGGTGCCAAGGCTTGTGGTGTTAGGAGCACAGATCTGCAACAGCAGCCTTAATGAAAGTAGTATATACAACTCAACTATCTATCCAATATCACTGGAGCTTTAGAGGGCATGTGGGCTGAATTAGCATTTCTGATTAACCTCTGCTTTTTGTGCAAATGTTCCAAGGTGTTAATCCTTATGTTAGTGTAATGAGCTGGAAAAGCTTTAGGTTGAAATCCAAGCAGCACCTTAAAGAACAACTAATGTTCTTGTCATTGTCTTGACTGGTAGACTGAACCCAACTTGGTGTAATTATTTTGCAAGTAAGAAGTGTGCTCAGACTGATAGCTTGTATGTTGTGTTTTGTCTTCCAAAAGAATTTTTACAGTCTCTATAAGCTTCAAAAATAGTATAGGTTTGTAACTGAAAGACTGGCAGATGTTTAGCTGTTGTGGATGAAAGCGAGGTTTAAGTACAGCTGTTAATTTTACGTGCTGGTATCATGTAAAGCAGTGCCGAAGACCGATGCATTATAGTTAGCTTTTAAGGATACTAGCACCCTAAGAAATTGTTTATATCTTTCCTGCCTGTTCTTTGTAATGCTTCCAGTGACTACAATGATATACTTAGATAGAAGAGCTGATCTGCTGAAGCCTTACCCTAGAAATGAACTCCACTAATCAACTGCTCATGACTCCAACAGATGTTTCTGTTTTTCAGAAAATTGGAACCTCATGTTCTACTACATTTTTAAATGTTTTTTCTTCTTTTTGTACTAGCAGCAAATGCCCCATTACACATGTGAGCTTCAAAAACCTGTCACATGATACCAGGAACAAATTGTTAAGCCAGTCAGCAAAGTTCAGGTTTGAAGTGGTGGTCCACTGAAGGCGACTGGGTCTTAGAAGCCAGAGGATTGGTTTATAGAACTACCATGCTGTGGTTTTGTTGTAAATGCCAATACTCTATTTCAGCCTCTCATATGAAATTTGGAGATGTCAGATGAACTCAGATCACAACTCCTTTTTCGAAAAAAGACTGAATCACTTTAGGATGTGGAGATAAAGTTAAGTGATACTTTTGAGGATATGAGTATTATACTCTTGAAACCACAGAAACAGCATGAGAATTGTTTATATGATGTTTTTATATAAGGAGTTATCTCCTGCGGCAGGTCAAAATTGCTGAATTTTCAGACATAGTGGAAATACAGATGTGAAGAATTTACTTTTTACTTCTATTTGTTTAGCCTGTTGCATTTAACTTGCCATTTCAGGTTTTACTAATTGATAAGTGATCGATGGATCCTTAGTCAATCAATATCTTTGTATGATTTTGGCAAAGGAAAAATAATGTGGGTAGAAAGGTGGATATATTGTCACTCCACAAAGTTGCAGGGTACTCCGCTGTCAACAAAATCAGAACTACTTAGTGGAAATAAAACACCTGTTATAAAGAGTACAATGGAACCATTACAAATTGTAGGCACTGGAGACACACTTTGGGATTAAAGCAACTCATTTGCAAACCATTTTTCTGTTAGCAGTGAGCAATTAACCATGAACTTTCCCCTACCCACACTGGATTGATTCAGGAGCCATGGCAGAGCATGGCTAAACAGGCAAGACCAGGAAGTTTATCAGTATTCACACTTTGTTAGCTAAGCAGGATCCTGGCAAAATGTGGGGTACCATAATCAGAACTTGTTCCTTTCACCCTTTCCCAAAGGAAATATATTAACTTGCTGCTGTTGCTGGATTTGATTGTCATGATAAACACAGGTACAAAGAGCAGTGTGAGTTGCAAGCTGTTTCATTAAGTGAGTGGAAAGAGGTGAGAGTGAGGGTAGAGAGGGATATTGACTGCATCTGCAGCCACTTTAGGATACTAGGTAGTTCTGAAACATTTCTCAGCTGATAAAAATTTAATCAGTTAAGAATATGGCCAATAATATGCATTGGGCATGTTCGTAGTTGTTTTCAAGCAGGTGATATGCTCTCTTCTTTGAACATCACATTCCCTCCTGTTGTTTTAAAGCCAAACTCTAACCTCCTGTGCCGTTTGCATGTATTTGACAGAACTTGAACTTGGGTTGAAGGTCTGGAGCACAGAAGAATTTCTATCTGCATAGAGATGCTGTATTTTTTTCATGGCTGTGGATTTCATGTTTGCTTCTTGCGGCGTCTGTGTAGAGAAGGAAACTGAGAAGCCCATAAAAGATGGGTAGCTGAAAGCCAGTGGATGATCCTCATTAGAACATGTGCACAGAGTGATGGGAGTGGGAGAAGAGGAATTATTAGAGGAAATAATCATCTAAGCCAAGGGATGACAGGACTTCAAGACGAGCTTGATTAGAAGTGCTAAAATTGGCTGACAAGCCATGGAGAGAAAAGGTAGAGTATTGATTTGAAACTTTGTCAAGTGCCTTTTGAAACTGAGAAAAGAATTATTTTGGTGGAATGAAGGAGCAGGAGGTGGATTAAGCAGAGTCTGGCATGAACTTGGAGGAGGAGAAATCCGGATGTTGTTGCAAATGGTGAGCCCAGTGATCATAGAAATAAGAGGAAGAGGTGGGAGATGGGGGGGGACAGAGTGGGCAGTACTGAAAAAGGCAAAGCTGGGCAAAGAACGGATTTGGGTTCTTTTAGCAAAAATTTAAACAAGCACAAGCATGTGCTGTAGAAAGAAAGAAAATAAGCACTGGAGCAGAAGACAAGATGTAAGGGTGAACAAAAAGACAACAAGGTTAATTTGTGGATCAGTGGAGAAGCTAGAGGGAAAGCAGATAAGAGGTTTCTTTATGGAATGTGAGAGGGCCTTATTGGCAGAGATTAACAGGAACACATTGTGCATTGTCAGTTTATCTCTTGGAAGTGATAAGGCAGGTCCAATGCAGAGAGAGAAGTGGGGACAAAAGAAGTATTTGGGCAGCAACAGTTTTGAGGGCTGGTCAAAGGAACTGAAAAGACTGCTAAGATCATGAATGTGGGTTACAGCTAACTTAGAGGTGAAATTCTAGTCGTAGAAAGGTGGCAGGACAGGAAGAGATGGAAATCAGTCCTCAGGTGTAGATTTTCACCAGGAAATTTCCTCTGCAAAAGCAGAGGAGGCAAGTATGGGAAAAGAAAGAAAAGAATTAATGGAGAAGAAGAAGAAAACATGGAGAGAATCAAGCTTGTTGATGGGAGAAAGGGAAGATAAAAGTAAGGAGAAAGATTGAAGCTGGGCAAGATATCATTAATGCTAATGGGAAAGAGCAGATGCAAGACCGCTGTCAAGCAATGCTGGAACAGACTTAGGCAATGACTGAACTTGGAAGCTCACCAGCAGAGCAGTGGAAGGTACAAAAAGCTTCCATGAAGTCAGGTCGGGGTGTCAGAGTGCTGCTGCAGCTACTTCCTCCTGAGATGAGCAGGGATGCATGTCACTGTCGCCCTTGTCAAGCCAGAGGGTCTGGCTGAAGTGTGGCCTTCCTGCTCTTTGAATGCTGGGTGCCAACTTGACCAGACCTTCTCTCTTGTCTCATTGTCTTTTCTGATAGGTTTAGTCTGATTTCTTCTCTCCATATAGGCAGTCCTGTAGCACACATAAGAGACTACCTTTTAAAACAGTTGCTTCTCAGAGTAGCCTGCCAGTTGGTGACAGAGCTGATGCAGAGCTTGCTGAAATAAATGCAAAGACTCCAACTGATGTCAGTAGTATTGGATAAGTATATATCTGATTAAAAATCACTTTTCCTTCGGCTGTGTTTTCAATCTCCCTTTCTCTCATGTGTTTAGGAGAGTTACACTATGAAAACCACAAATCAAAATGTATCTGTGTAATGTGAAGAGGTAATAGCAGTAAATAGAGTTGAAATGTTTAGTGAGTCTTTTGGACCTAACAGCTTCCACAGTGGTGGTCTCATATCTAGAGACTGTGATCAGTGTTGTACCTTTTGAAGTATCTGGAGAAGATAGCTTGTTACCATGTTAACCTTACCTTTGAAAACAGACCTGGGGTGTATAGAGAGACCAAAAGTCTGAATGGCCAGTGGGAATAATTTTCAAGTGGTTCCCCAGACTCAAGATAGCTTGATTCAAATACTCATCAAATAGATGAGAGTGAAGATACATGGTCAGCCTAATAGAAGCATTTCCCCTCCCCATTCTGGGGCAAGAGGAGTCAGTAAACCAAAGCCAGCTTTGCCTGTAACCCTAATTAAGGAGCCCCTGTAGATTTTTGGAGGGGTGTAAGAAAACTCTGTTACCCTCTGCCCTGCTTCCAGCCTTGTGGCCAGGGAGATGGAGACACTCCTCCTTCCGGGAAGGATTTCCAAAAGTCTCAAATCTGCTGTAGGGTTGACTTGCAGTAATCTTGTGTGTGTGTGTGTGTGTGTGTGTGTGTGTCTAAACCACATGACCTGGGTGAACGGGTCCCCTTGAGATGGCGATGATGGAAGATCTGCTCTGTTAGTAGCCAGTCAAAGCAGTGGCTGTGTGGGCTACCTGGGGGAGTTCAGTCTCTAGGGGTTTTCAGTCTGGCACCTCTCACCCGCGTTCATGCGCTCGCTCACATACACACAGTGCCATCAATGAGTAGTCATCTGCCGGTCGCACGCCCACAGAGAACATCAGGAAGGAAACGGCTGGTCTCTCAAAGTCAGGAGTATTAAAAAAAAAAGGGGGGGGGGGGGGGGGAGGGGAAAAAAAAACCAAACAGCAGGCAGTCTGTGTATTGTACCAATTCCTCCCGGACTGAAGGAATCCTTTGCCCCGTGATTCATGCTGAGCTGTCTGCTCCATCCGGCAGCAGCCGTGTCAGGCAGCCACCCACTTTTAACTGGGTGCCGGCTCTGCCGCTGCTGGCACCGGAGCCTGCAGCGTTTCAGGATTCTTTTGTTAGTCAGGGCACTGGCACTTCCTTTGGCATTTGTCAGTCTCCAGGAAGGCTTGTGTGTAAGCAGGGGCTTTGGTTTTTGTTTGGTTTTTTTTTTTTTTTTTTGTTATTATTCTGTGCATTTACACATTTGGAACCTGAAGGTTTGATTCAGATGTCTTTCTTGCTCTCCGCTTCCTGTAGGTTGAAGTCTCTGTTTTCTGATGATTAGCCAATACCGGCTGTTCTGGCAATGAAGATGTCTCAAATCGGTCCTGTCCTGCCTGGCTTTCCAGGAAGAGAGGCCCCCTCCCCTTGTTCTCCACAGCCCCTACCATCCAAGATTGAAATTTATATCAGAGCTGCTGTGGGCAGGAAATTAGCTCCTTTACAACTTGTTCTCCACTGCTTCTCATTCATTTTATTGTTTTAACGTTTTCCAGAAAATAAGGCAGAAAACAAACCTGCTTCCTCTTTACAAGTATTGTGCTGTTAACCTGTGAAATGCTTATTTCCCTGGCAGGCTGCTGCTTATCTTTATAGCAGAACCACAAGATTAAAATCAGTTAAAGTTGAACTGAGATAATGAATAAAACACTGGAAAACATTTAGTCATCCTTTAGCATCCTGAAGATAAGGATTTCTACATATAGGCATCAAAGCTGTAATGAACACCAAGGGAGGGATAGGCTCAGGAAAAATGGAGTGAAGGGTGCTGCCTACAGACTTAGGAATGTACCTGTGAGGAACTTGTTGGGGGGCCTGGGTCTTCAACACCTATATTAAGTTGGCTTGAGTTCCCTGAAGAGCTGAGCACCTGCTACTTCCATGCATGCGAAACTCACCTTAGAATTGCATTCAGGTAACAGAAAAGTGGTTTTCGCTTATTTTATGTCTGACTTTTAAATACAGATATATTAATGTTTTCTGTGTGTCTTTCCAACAGCAACATTGGGAGATTATTATTTTTGAGATATGCAGAAGGAAGACACTTTCTTAATTAATATCAGACAGTTTTGGTGTTATTCAGCATTAAAAATAAACCTCTGCCTTTGCCAGGAGTAAATTTGGCAATTGTGTGCTCCCTGCTGCAGGAAAACAATGTCTCCCTTTAGAGCTCAGAAGCAAACTTTGGCAATGAAATGAGGCCCAATGTCCATTGATCTCAATGGAAAACCTATTATTAGAAGGATCACTCTGACCACATCCTGCCATCATTTTGTACTGAGAACCACCACTGAGGTCAGCAGGATTTTTGTGCAAATATTTAGGGCGGGATATGGCCCACTTCAGGGCATTCTGAGGGTTGACAAGCCTTCAGCTGAATTGTTCCTTCTTCATGTTGATCCTATCAGCCCACTAAAATCTGATCCATGAACAATTCAAAATCCCACCATCCAAGCTGGTGTTGACTGAAACCAAGTAACTCAGTTCGTGCAATTTGAACGCAGACATGAGGCAAGACTCTGGCATTGCACAATGTCCTGACTGATTACGCTGTGCCTTGGACACTGAATGGGTTGTATACTTCTAACTTCTCAAGAAGGCAGCAAGGAGTAAATTGCTGCTGTGATAGATAGGCCTGTGGCTTCAGCAAGTGAAAACTGTTGTTAATTGAGTAACTCAAGATTTGTTTTCAGCAAATGTATTGCATATGTGACTAGTGAAGCTAATTTCCTGCTTGCCAAATTCAGTTCTATCAACACTTATTGGAACCACAAGCTCAGATAGCAGAGGGAATGCTCTCTCCTTTATCCTTTTGATATGGGGAATAAATGAATTCTTTTCAGCTTACTGTACATCCGTGTTTTCACTGGACAGCAGAAAACTGTGTCACTGACTCATTGTTTGATCTTGGGTAAATCATCTAATCCTGTCTATCCCAGTACCCTCATGTGCATAAATAATGTAATGACTCTCATCTGTCTTTACAAGCTGTTAGAATAACTTTGGTTTATATAGTTTTGGCTTTACTTTAGTCTTTTCCACAATGTTTTATTGGTGAAAGAAGGAGGCTCTTACCCAAGTCAAAGCCAAAAGGTTTCTTATCCCTGACTGGGTGCTGAAATAATCAGTATTCACAGGTTTTAGCTAATGTGTTTCTCATACCTGTAGGGCCAGGCTTTAAGTTTATATGAATTTGACAC
Source organism: Platalea leucorodia (assembly GCF_965183815.1). NCBI lineage: Eukaryota > Metazoa > Chordata > Aves > Pelecaniformes > Threskiornithidae > Platalea > Platalea leucorodia. Next base: position 25,104,820 of record NC_138827.1, on the reverse strand, counting down.
TGCAGAAATTTTGCTGATAAAATGACAACCTGGCATTTTCAGCAATAGCTGTTGGAGCAATAGCTCCAACAATAAAAAAAAAAAAAAGTATAATATATATATTTATGTTTATAATATATATTTTTATAATAATAAATATAAAATAATATAACATAAAAAAAACCAATAGCTGGGCTTTTGGAAGGTGGGAACATTCCTGTTCTATGAACCTAAGTTACATTCCTCCAAACTCTGTACACGAATTCCCTGTAAAAGGTGAAATAGGCACAGCAATGAATTGATGCTCACCTGAAAGAGTAGTTACACTATTGCCTTGTTCATATGAAGAGTGTATTTTAGATTGAAGCCTAAAAACTTACAAAACAAATTAAAAGCTTAATCATTTCCCTGTGTATCAACAGCTATAAAGAGAAAAATAACCCCCAAAACCAGAACAAAACCAAAAAAGCAAACCCAGAACGTGACCTGGAAAGATAAATGGGCCATTCCACTACAGAAAGCCTGCGAGACATTTTCAGCTATAGACCACGCAAAATGATTCTTTGCATTATAATCTGCATCTTGAGGCCCAGGACTAACGTGGTTTATGGCTGCCTCCTCCTCCTCCTGTAGTTATATGGCTAAAGAAAATGTCACTCTAATGCTGGGAAAAAATGCCTTGCTAATAACAGAACTTTAGGTAGAAATGTATTAGTTTCAAAGAAACTGGTCTCTTGGAAACCTTCTTCACACAGAGATAAAACTTATACAGGGAAGAGACTGCAGGATATGAGGATCTGCGAGTAAAGGGGATGGGTAGTATTCTCAATAAGAGCACTTCTAAGGGATGTGCGAGAGCAAGGTTTGCGTCTCTGCTTTGTTGTTTGTTTGGGGTTTTTTTGTTTGTTTTTTTTACTTCACTTTTCTCTTTGGCTTTGGTAGAAAAAAAAGTCTACTTTTCAATTTCAGTATTATCCCAATGCAAGAATAAAACTAAAACCTCAAAAATGGTTGCAAAATGGAATTCTTGTTTTCCGGCCAGTTCTGGGCCAGAACAATTCTATGTTTGTGGAGGGCTGGAGAGAGAGGTTTCCTCTTAAACAGGAAAAGTGTAATCCTGCTACTGCACCTTCGTCAGAGGAGATGTCTGGTTCCCCAATCGAGCTTGCCGTGAAGCAGTTTGCATTCGATCCCACACAGCAACCATAGCATAGGCAGTAAGTACACTAATGGAGACAGCTTTGTGGTAAATGTGCTGAATCGGGACTCCAACTAGGTTCAGTTCTGGCTTGCCCAGAAATTTCTTATTTAATCTTGAGCAATGCATTTAATCTGTCTGTGCCTCAGTTTCCTGTCCATGAGAGTTTACCTGCATGAGGAATCAGTGAACTGCTTTAAGTACAGATGTGATATTTAGTACAACCTGTTAAAGCAACCTAACCACTTTAAGGTTAGCTTAAGCTTTTTTGGAATAGGTTTAAGCTAAACTAAATTAGCTAATTTTCAACTCAGAGTACATATTTTGCACAGGTGCATCTAAAAACCTCATCAAATCAAGATAATGAAGCTGACAAGTCCATGCACACATGTGCTTGCAGCTTAAAAAAAAATATTTTTTTCTCTAAACCTTGTCTGGAAGGACAGAAACTACCTTTTGTCCGGCTCCCTGCACAAATGATCAAGTAATTTCTAGGCAGTCCTGGAGGTGTGAGTCTACCAACAACTCTATTAGTTGGGGCCCTTTTCCTATGGGCTCCCCCACCGGAAAAGGCCCTATATTCATGTATGTTTTGTAGGGAGAATATGATACTCAGACTTCAGGAGGGGCACAAAACCTTATGATTGAGGTTTCTTACAAGGCTCTAATAGAAAGTGAAGGAAATACAGTGAGAGAAGTCTTGACGTTGGTCTCCATCATTGCAGAGGCTAAAACAGTAGGAGGCTCCGCATTCAGTGATTTTATTGCTGCCCTTTGCATGAAAATGTGCAGATCCAGTCTGCACAAAGAAGTCACATCACTGAAATGAAAGGGAATCTTTTAACTACTTCCTTCTATTGTCTTGTCTTACTATCTGCTTTGCCACCGATGTTCTTTTTTGTTGGAATTAACACCATGTTTTTTGTTCCCAGGAATAATAATAGCAATAATAGAAAATTACTGCTTTGCAAATAATTTTGGAAAGTACATATGGAAATCTTTAGGAGTGACAATAGCTGCAATGGATGATAGTTGCTACTAGCAATGAAAATGTTTGGCTTAAGGTATATAAAAAAAAAAGCATGTCAGAGATGCTGAAATTTCATCTGGATAGATATATGCATAGACTGAGTGCATGATCTTCCCGGGATAGAGGGGAGATTGTGAATACCCTGAAGTCCTGACCTGCCTTTATAAAGTTCTCCTTAACACAGGCACTAAGTGTTCTTTAATGCAAGTCAAGCACTCCAAATGAGAAAAGAGAGAGAAATTAGTCTGAACAGGAAGCTTCAAATATTCTAAGACTAATTGAGTTTAGATAATTAAGGGGGTTTAGAGCAGTAATTCAGAGGGGAATGAGAGGGGAGGACAGTTTAATTGAGATTGCCTGTCCATCTGTGAATCCTCTGTGCAGCCTTCTGTGGCGTGTCCCGGTTGTCATTCCTTCTGACCTAAAGGAGTTGATGTCGTTTGTATTGACCTTATTAGTTAGCAACACTGCAGGCTTCCCCTTGCGTTTTGTAGCTATTCGTGTACTGCTTCTGGTGCAGTGTATGTGTGACAGTTGTCCGTGTTGTCCTTGACTGGAGGAAATACCCTGCCGTGGCGCGTCTGCCCTTTTGAGACCTCATACTATGCTCTGGGGTCACGCCAGGAGTTGGGGGACTGAGGAGCAGTGTTTGAATGCTGCTTTGTAGTTCAGTAGAGGCTGCTCTGTGCATATTGGAGCTAAGTCTTCATCTCTGCTACAACAAGGCAGCCAAAATTAGAATCAAAACCCAAACCTCTGCTGCTAGAAGTGGGTTGATGGTGATCATAAGCCTGGCTGGTTCAGTAGGTGAGAGGAGATGGCAGCCAAGCCTCATAGCTTGCCAAGGGAAAAGGTTCCCAATAGCTTTGCGCTGACTGCCACTAAGAAAACAACTTCTTTAAAGGATGTCATTGTATATTCTGCACCTCGGAAGCAAACATGCCAATGTTAGCTGCAGTGCAGCACCATGGATCCCCTCCTGCTTTGCGACTCCCTGTGCAGATGCAGCTGGTTGATGTCTCACAGATCGAGGTTGCCTGCCGCCTTTAAGGGCAGGGAGCATGACAGAGAGAGACCCCGGTGTGGCGCTGGGGGCGGTCGACATTTGGACACAATGGGCAGGAAGCGGATGAGGGAGACTGTCCTGTGGTGCAGGGGATGTGCTGGTTGTTGAGGATGGTGCTGAAGAGCTCACAGCCATTGACTCAGCTACTGTCCGACAGGATGGGCAAACCCAGAGTGCTGCAAAAGTGGTGTTGACATCTGAATTTTGATTTAGTATTGAATAAATGAGAAATACGGTGCTAGAGCTGTGTCCAGCTTGACGATCCTTCTCTTAGGCCATGTCTATGCCACGGGCAAGTGGCGTGAATTCCTATTTTATGCTGACTAGTGCCCATAGACACTCCAGTGATTTAAACGGGGCTGGCCCAGCACCATGCACAAATGTAATTGAGATCAAAATGCTGTTAAAACTGCAGCAGATCACGTCTCTTAATTTAGAAAGAAGCTAGCAGATATTGAGAGGAAAGGCCTTGAAGCCTCTACAAGCACTGACAAATTGTAGTGCCCTTCTTGCGCTGTGTTTGTAAATACAGGCAACTTGATTTGGCGCTCTGCAGGCTGTTCTCTCACCATACGGACCTCCGAGAAAATAATAAAGGCATCTGGAAGTGGATTGTCTGGGGTTTTCTTCTTGTCTCCTTCTGTTCTTTTACAAGCGTTGCACTGGAGGAGTTGCAGTGAAGCACGAGGGGCCCTTTTCTGACAGACCGTCCCGCTTGCCCCAGGAGTCTGCTCATCAAAAATGAGGAAACAGACTCTAGGATGTTTTCATGGGGAGAGCCAGGCAAATGCTCTGTACTAACCTGCTATCATCAGGTGGTTTCCTAGTGATTGTCATCGTTACTACCCCTCTGGGGCTATTTGGATGTGGGAAAGTGGAATAAATAATCAAAGAGGATGTTCCTAGCTGCTAATTTTCAGTCAGATTTGATACTCGTCCAAGATTTAACACTTCTTTCTCTGCCAACCACATACTAAAAATAACATATTTTCAGGATATTGGAGACCACTAGAAAACTGTGGTATTTGGCACTTGAATAGCACCTTTCGTCTGGATATCTCAAAGCAAAAAGTTGGAGCCTCACCGCGTCTCCTTGGAATTGGGAGAATTTGAGATGTTTTTGAAGCTGTTTGAGATGTAGGTAAACAGGAGACAAAATCTCAGAATGGCTCAAAAGGTCTGAATTTCCTTGCTGAGTGACATCTATTTAAAAAAGAAAAAGCACCTTTACCTTGGCAGTCTCATGGGTCTTCTGTCTGTGCCTCAGAGCATGGTTAGTCCTTCATGGGGCCAGGGGAGATGCACATGGTGTGAGTAATGGGGGTACATTAACCAAGAGGATGGTTCCCTCTGCAGAAAGGTTACAGCCCCCAGTAAAGGTTGGGGAGGAGTTAATTCACATATTGTTGTTAGGCTTTGGGTTGGGTTTTTTTTTTTTTTTTTCTAGTTAAGCAGAGACTGCCTTCCAGAAATCTAACTTGTTAACTAATACTTCTGGGATAGGGAATGCTTTTTTCTCTCTGATCTTAGTCATTGGTAACATAGAGATGGTGGAAGCAACTAAAAAAATAAAAGCACTGTTTGGCTGGAAGAAAACCAGAAGATTAGGTCTGTTTGTGTAGATTGGTTGTAATGTCAGCAAGAGTCAGGAGGGTTCCCTGCCTGTTTTGTAGGCTGCCTGTTCTGCCCTGAGTATAACATGTCAGATGGGTCTTCTCGGGCCTTGGGAAAGCAGCTGCTTTTTCTCCGTTGGGAAAACGACACATAGGTGGTGGGCTTCAGCCAAAAGTGCAGTGAAAGAGCTTAAATAGAGACTGATCTGAAAGGCGGGCCGAGAGCAAGGCGTAAGTTCCCCAAGGAAATGGGATTTATTTGGATTCTCTCTCTGAGTAGTTGAGTGCTTTTCTCCCAAAACTCAAAGTAGCTGTAGAGCCTCTTCCCTCCTGAGCTGAAGCACAACTAATGATTTCTTGTGTTTGATAGTTTTGATTGCTCTGCTCATTTTAATAATTTGCTTAAGTCTCTCAAAGCATCTGTAATTTAATCAAACTGGCAGCGATAGTCACTTGCCTGGAAAACAGCAAGACCGTTCATCCCATGGTGGTGGTGTACACAGCTGGCCATCGAGGCCATGTGCAGTCGCTGAGAGCAAAGCAGATTGTCTTGGGAATCACTGTCTCTAGCAGCTCACGCATCAGTTGGTGTTCACATTGTGCCACCTCTCAGAAAATGGGAGGTGGATCAGGCCTTGAATTACCACAGGTACTGGGGTGTTTTCGTTACTGGGAAGGGGGTGTTCTTATTCTTTGATGTTGGTGATGTGATGGCATGGAGATAACTACAAGAGCCTCCTTACTGTAAGCAAGCATTGGATTGTTTATTTGGCATAAAGAATGAAGTCACCTGCCTGATGAGAGATTTAAACGTTAGGGAAATGTCAAAACTGCCCACAACTATTTGATCTGCCAAATCTCAGGGAAGTTATCATTTCCACCCTGCTTGGGGAAGCTGTTTTTGTTATGTTTTAACAGGGTGGCTGTACTGTATTGTCTACTTGACTGTGCACTGATGCAATTTGTTAGCTTCTGCTTGCCTTATCTCACCCCATCCTGACAGATGTGAAGGAGTGCAGGTGGATCGTAGAAGATTTTTTTCTCCCAGTATTGATGATAAGGGACAAGTACCAGATCTGGTTAGAGATTTCATGCCTGACTGTTGCATCATGCTTAGTGACCTTCAAACTCTTGCTTGTATGGAGACTGTGGGGATCTTTTGATTTACAGCACTGCTATTTAAGTGGTTGTACACCTTGGCAAGGGCCAAATTACTATTTCAGTTCAAGTCTGTGGGTGATGAGTGAAGAGACACATTTTGCACTCCTGTCACACTGCTGAGAGATTTATTTATTTTTGAATGTTACAGATTTCATTTGAAGTAAAAAAAAAGACTTTTTTTTTTGCCTAAAGAAGAAAATGCCTTGATGAAACATTTCTGTGTTTCTTTACTTCTCACTCTTCGGGGGTTGCTTCCTCGAGGAATCTCTGTCCCAGCTTTTCCTCCAGCTTCTGATTGTTCTGGGCCTTTCTCTCCATGTTAGTCATTTCTGGCTCTTGCTTGGGTTTGTTCCAGTACCCTTCTCTTCATCTCCAGTTGAAAAAAAAAATCTTTCCTTTGCATCTTGACTCTCTTTTCCCTTGGCAGGAGACAAAAGGGAGGCACTGCTTGTGGAAAAGTAACCACTTTCAGACCTGTGAACATGAAGCGAGGCTGAGAGAATCAAATGCTCTCCAGATCTGGAGATGCTCTGCCTGATGTAGAGATGGAGAGATAGTAGATGTTTGGGGGATTCCTGCATTACTTCTGGGCTTGGAGGAGCAGAAGTGAAAGACAAGACAGCTGTTGGGGGGGGAGCAGAATTCATTCCCCGTCTCTCTGTCTACACTCTCTGGCCTTCTCGGACGACAAGCAAGCAGGTGCCTGTCGGCTGAATTGCAGTAGATATTGCACAAGAAACTGTAGGCTGGTGGAAAGACTCCAGGGAGCCAGCTTCAGCCTACGGACAGTAGGTTTGACTCCCTTAGTCTAGACACTCTCACAGGGATTACGTCAACAATTATTTGTCAGTCTCTATTTATTTTCCAGTGGCATGGTTAGTATTTACTAGTGCTGAGATTCTCCTTATACTCTTCCATAGTCTATCACACAAGATTCACTTCTAGCAGAGTGGCTACCTAGGCCACAGTTTCCATGGGTTTTTTTGATAAGCTTAGTGATACTAATGCTTAGGAGAAAAAAAAGGCATAGAATGTACCTAAACATCCACATCCCACTGAGAGGCAAGAGCATCCTTTGTGTATTTTGAGAATCTCCACTTCCAGCTGATGGCCCAAGAGCATCAGATATTTTACTAAGAATTGCACATATTCAAATAGGTACATCAGGTTTCGGAATAAGGTATGAGCATACATTGCTGTCATATTAGCAAAAAATTCCTTCGGTCTCAAAACCACCGATGAAACGAGTGTCACAACTCCAGTTTTTTACACAACAAGCCTACCACTTTCAGGTACAGTAACTTGAGCAAAATTACACACAGTCCCTGGGGAATGTAAATGCAGCCTAACTTTAAACATTAATTTAGGTGCCTAACATAAGAGGGCACTGTCTCTGGGTTCTCTGTGTAGTTAATGAACAGATGACTCTCAGCCACCTTTTGCAGAAGCTTTTCAAGTAAACCTCTGCTCTGAATCACCCTCTGGAAGAGTTTTCCACTTCCTATGGACTGGAGAAGAGGTCTGAATTAGTAGAATAAAATTTTAAAATAAAGCTGTGTGAATAACTGCCTTTTTACTTCCTCCCTTCTTTTTGCAACTAGGATTAGAAGTTCAAGTGCTGACAACATTTTACGCCCTAACTTCTGGACTCCATTCCCTCCAATGACGTTATGTCAAGTCTCCATAATACAGAGAGAGGGTGACTGAAGAATTGCGTATGTTAAGGATCTGATACAAAATAACCTAAGTCTACAAAATACGGACTTCTTAGAATGCGTTTAATGTGATGCTTGGCTTATAATATGCAGCAGGATAGTACAAGTTTTGCAAGACTTGTCTTTAATGTTTTGGATCCCTGCCCCAAAGTACTGAAAGGGCATTAAACTGTGCAACTTGTTGGTTGTTGGGGAGAGGGGAAACCCATGGAAAAATAAATCTTTAACTCAAAACAAAAATCAAGGAACTTTCTCAAACTCAGAGGATCGATGTTGTTTTATTATTAAACCACTGTGCTGTTGTTCCCGTGGAAACAAAGAAACAAATATTTGGAGCTGTGTAACACCTTCCACCAAAATTCCAGTTGAGAATGTTTTGGAAAGTGTTTCTGTCAATGAGAGCCCTCCTGTTCTCTGAATGACTGCTTTGTGCAGCCTTCCTGGACTCCTGCACAGGCGACAAGGTGAAACTCCGCACTCAACCTCATGAACATTACTTGTCTTTACAATTCTTTAAAAGGAATTAATTGCATCAGGAGGTCTTTGCCCAGTACAAATGATAAGTTTCAGGCTGCAGCAATGACCCAAATGAAATGTGTGACAGCGGCGGCATTTGGTCATTTGCTATTGGTTTGGGTGGAGTTTTTTTAATCCATAATTTTCTGCAAATCAATCGTAGCAACATGCCAGATGATTTCACCTTGAACCCGGCATGATCTGTTCGGAAATGGAAGGAAAAAAACCCATGAAATACAACTGACATTTTGACTAAAAATCATATTTACTTTACTAAGATAACATGATCCATCTACTCATTACCAGTGGGAAGAGATCTTTCCATGCTGCCAGATATCTTTTACCTGAGGCACCCCATCTGTTTATATTTGCAGGTTGGGGTGAGAGGAGGAAATCTGATCAAACTTAGCAGGTGCTCCTTTTTTTTTTTCTTAATTAAAATGCTGCTAATGTCTTCTCTTTGTCTGCACACTTGCTTTCACTTGCAGGTCAACCATCACATTTTAACCAGAAAGTTTTCTTGTTACTTTGTTTTCCAAACAAGGAGTTTAGTCCAAACAAGGAGTAGTAAAATACATTGACTCCGGTTTTCTGTGTTGGATTTTTTTAGTGAATATAAGGTCAAAACTGTAATTAAATATCTCACCACTGGGAAAAGCATCATACTTCTCATTTCCAGTGTGGAAAATAGTCAGTGATGTCTCATTAAGTGCAAGCCCATTTTGCAACCTTTCCCTTGCTGGAAGCACTAATCACCTTTTTCTTGTCTACCCACATACCTATTTTCACACAGTTCATAGAAGTTTAATATCTTAGAAATCTCTTCTGCTCCGTTAAACGTCTTTGAAATCTGCTGGTTGGTTTGAAAGTTATTAAGGATGGGAGAGGGAAAGGACATTTACATAATGTTTTTGCACATTAGGCTAAAATATAGATTTTTGATGTGTAAGGAGACATCACGATGATTTCGACTCTATAGAATTGTGCTCCCCTTCTGCACTAGAGTTCATTATGCTGCATTTACTCTGTGTAATACCTCTTGTACGAGGATGCTGAAGCCCTCTGAATGTGAAGTAAAACAAATACAGTTGTCTAAAACTTTCTAAATTTTAAGGGAATTTTTCTCATCTTTCCCTCCCTAATGAACGTTGACATTATAGTCCAAAAACTGCTCAAAGTTGGAAGGTTTAAATTGTAATCAGCTCTAAAAATCATCCTTTTCAAATTACAGGCAAGCTAAAATACACCAGCATGGGAAAACCTTCCTTCGCTGTAGGGTGAATCAACTGTTCAGATGCCTTTGATGGACCACACACTATAATACCTTTCAGTATTATCAAATAATAACTCGGAAACCCTTGGCCATATGCTATTTGAACTGAAGTCAGAGGGCATATTTGGCATGTGGTTTGTGGTCCCTGGAATATATTGTGACGGGTGGAATATACTGAAATGGGGGGCTAGGAAGTAGCGCTTTTTATTTATAAAATCCTGCTTAAGATAATTAAAGTAGTGTAGAGCAGAAGGAAGTCTTTTGCCTAGGCTAGTGGTTATCTGCGTATCATGGCCTAGCACGTCTCCTGTCTCAAAGGAGTATGTAATTCAAGAAGTGTCCCTATGAAAGGGAGAAGTAGCTTTTGTTCTCAAAACGCAGCGTTGTCATGATTGAGGCCACATGTTCCCTTATGGTCCCTAATCAGTTTGAGGCTGATTCCTATTTAGTTCCTTTCAACCACTATTATTCCAGCTTTATGCTATTGTAAATTCACTCGTTCTCAGCAAGTTATACTGGAGTGATTCTCTAGTGTGTCAGGCTCTAGGTACATAGATACTGATATTCTTCCTAATTTAATGCACTTTTGCTGCCTTATGCTGGGTAATATTTTTCTACATAATGATTCATAGTAACTGTGCCTCAGGCAGGGGCTTGAGCTAGAAGATTATGCAGCAAAGCTACAATACTTTAAAATATGGATTTTGGTTTCAAAGAAAGACATGCGTGAAAAGGGAGGGGTGTTCTTGGGCTGAGGATAGTCTACACAATTTGAACATGTTGCAATGTGGTGAAAGATAACCCATCATCTTGCGGAGAGACATTGTGAAAACTCATGTCTTCTAAGTGAAGATCCTGCTGCAATTGCAGTTACTGGTTATGAATGTTTGAGGAGGCACGCTCAATTGATCAAGGTGGCTATGCATTAATACTTTGTAATTACAGCTTATTTTTCAGAACTGTAATTTTGCTAGAAAATGCAGTTGTTACGGCTCCCAGTTAGTGTCATCTTTAATTTGTCTGATAATTGATAATATTTTCTTTGTTGTGAATGCATCGCTGTTTTGTCAAATACTAATAGTTAGATTTATAGAATTAAAAAATAGTGAGTCTAATAAAGGGAATTCTTACCCAGGCTGGAGAAAAGCTGAGTTCTAGTCCCTTTTCTCCAGAGGGGCTTGAACCTTTATCTCCAGCTTCCAGGAATGGTCTTAATCACTGCATTTTAGGATTGGGTTTTCATTTTGAAAAGAGAACGTTATGTTTTCTGGATCACTCACTGGAATTGGTCTCTTGCCTTCGAGGTGCGTGTCAGGTCCACAAGGCTGCCGATTTTTAGGTCATTCTCACTGTCTGCCTTGATGCTTTTTGAGTTGCTTCAAACAAGGGAGGTGTACCAATAGAAGGGGCTTATTGGGGCTATAGCCCAGAATATGCGGTACTGCCCGGCTGGGAAACTGGTCCAGATATACTTTCTGCTTATACTTTGATTAAGGGGCAAGGAGCCAGCATGTCAGTTGTTTGCTCCACAGAATTTAAAAGATGGGTTTGTCTGCCAAGCAGTTTTTCCCCAAGTCTTCATCGTACTAACATGAACTAAAATAATGCACTCTGCAATTGCTGTTATTAAACCCAGCGTGACTGTATTTCAGCCAATGCATTTGTGTTTAAGCCAGTGAACTAATGATCAAATCCACAACTTCTAATTGCAACCAGTACATGGTGTTGTAAACATGATGCAGATGGCCTTGCTACCCTGTTAGCTTCCAATTTAAAAAAAAAAAAAATTACTGGTCAGTTAACCCTGTATGTGTCAGTCTCAGCCTGACATCATTAATGTGTATTTGTTGACTGGAGGAAGGCCCTAGAATTTCCCTTCTTGCATTTTTACTCTTCCTTCTGTTAATGTGATCATTTTGAATTTGATGTTGGCTGCAGAATTTGCAGAATTTAAACATGTAATTTTTAGGAAAAAACAGAGTTGCTATGGAGTAGTAAAAATGATTATTCCTCCTCTAGCCTAAGTTACTCACTTAGCAACAGTCCTAAACTAGGTCTGCTGAGCCTGAATTGATGCTTCTGTGTAGTTGTTTGCCTGTGAAAAATATGAGAATATCTTTATTCTTTCATGAATGCTAATAGTATCTTCATTATTTGATTTTGTTGGAGACAAAATTTGTCCCAGCTAATACTTTTCCTTGACTGATCCAAGTGAGTAATTAAGTACATGCCTAGCTACAGTAACCTGAGCAGTATGACTAACTAGAGTATGATTCCTCTTGTGCTTAAGAGATTGTGAATATTTGGGTGGGTTGGGACTCTTATGAGCCAGTCATGCTTTAATGGGTTTTTGGTAGGGATGGTCAGCCATATACTTTTTTAGTGTATTTTTGAGAAATTAAAGATACTTTTGATAAGTTCTGTAAATAGAGGAAGGGGACACTTTTCAGGAGCAAGAGAGCCTTTTTCTGTCCAGTCCTAGGTGTTCAAATGTGCCTACAGTTTTTATCCGGTTTTCCCTGATGAAATGGTTTTGCTCAGTGCATGTCACTGTGACTTGAGCCCACTCCGTTTAGGGCTGATCAGTGTAGATTCACTGAGCTTTGCTGATTTAGTCCAGTTAAGAATCAAGCTTTTCTTCTGAAATAAATAGTGGTTTAAAGCCTGTGGCCAGTCTGCAGTGAGCTTTGGGAGACAACATTTGTTTGGACAAGTCCCCACTTATGGTACATCTTTTTCCAAATATAGTCCAGTGGTACTGCTTTTTTTCCCAAAGCAGATTTGGGAAAAGAAAAAGTAAGCAGTGGCATGTAGGAGGAGAAGTGATGTTCAGAGGGAGCGCTGGGATCTCAGCAGCTCTGAAAAGCAGGCCACCTACACAGGGGTCAAAACCGCTGTAGGAGCGCAAGGAAGACGATACAACATAAGCTATAATTATTGTAGTGAAATATCTCCCCATAAAATGTAAAGTGCTTTGAGAGCTTGAAGGTCTGGTTTAGTTCTTTGGTTATGCAGCACCTGAAACACCAGAGCCCTGACCTCTGAGTGGGGCTTCTGGGTGCTGCTGTGATACAAGAAGTGAAAAATACTGAGAAAAATGCTCCTGGGACAAAACATGAGATTCTCTGTATTAATGACATTGCAAGACACAGGAATCTAAGAATGTGTTTGACAGTCTGTCATTGTAACCACTGAAACCTTAAAGGTCCAATTAAAGCCTCATAAAGAGTAATTCAGTGATGTTTGCATATGTAAAATAAAATGCTTTCTTAGCTCAGCTTTATGAGCATGTATGGACTCCAGGAATTCTGAAAACATTCATGTATTTTTATGAATGTCATGAACTCAAAATTATTTAGCAAATTTTGCCACTTTTTTTTTCTCCACAGGCTTTCACCATTGCTTACAGCCCAAACCACAAATAAAGCATTAAAATTATTGATGTGAGCTAAGCAGGAGGGCTATTGCCAAAAATAGCAGTATTCACTCAGGCTCATTCTGTGTAGCTCTGGAAAAATTATTCCCATGCTACAGCAAAGATCACATTTTTTCCTTTCTTCACTAATAGCAAAAATATTACCTTTCAAGTGGTCTGTTATTCCTGCAGCTGGGGGATAAGCAGGTTGGATGAAGTTTAAGGTAGCTAAATGAGCAAGGCTTGCCGATCCAGCCCCCTACTAATACAGTGAATGATTTATGATGCTTTTCTCTCCTGGTGCCTTCCCACCCCCTATTTTTGCCTTCAGGATGACGGCAAAATGAGGCAAATGGGCAAATGAAACCTTGTATTTGACCTAATTGAGCTCCAGGAGCATTGCTCTTTTTTCTTTCCACTTTAATGAAGTGCATGGGAGCAGTTTGAGTGCATGGTTGGGCTCTCGGAGAGTATGTTCAGAATGGATGCTCACAGTCCTGCCTTGCTGTGCCCAAAAAGACACTTTAACACCAGAAAAAACATGGGCACTCTGAAGTTTGAAAAGACTACAGGTGTGTACATGCATGAGACTTGTCTTGTGTAGTGTGTTAACATCCTCTCAGAGAGATTCAGTCTGCTTGGCTGTGATGGAAAGACACTTTATTCTTGGATAAGAATCCCATGTGTGGTGTTTTCTTAAAGCCGGGATCCCTGATTTGGGCAACCTCTTCCTCCATATCAGCAGCAGCACACAGGAGATCCCTAAATGGACAGAGGACCCTGCCTCATATGCTGAATGGAGTAAGCTCAAACTTACTCCAAATTATGTACGCAACCTTGCTGTGCCTAGGGCTTGCCAGATGTTTCAAGGTGGCTTCACATAGGAGCTGATATGTCTTGACTTCCATGAGGTTCTCCCACGTACACATGACATGTCACATATATTAATACTGTGGCCTGGATAGCGGAGCTCTGGGGGAGAGGCATACGAGCAACCAGCCTTCGTGTGTGAAGCCCATCTCCCACACCGTATCAGATCTGCTTTTCTGACCGTCTCCTTCAAGAGAGCACAGCACCCTGGCTCACTGGTCCCTTACTAGTTTGTGACACTCTCATCAGGTGTCTGCATGGGAGGAGCTGAGCTAGCACTTGGCATACATAGTCTTTCAAGCCTCCAGAAGCAAATTAGCTGTTTTATGGAGTTCAAACTGCAGCCCTGGGAGCTGTAGCCAATTGCACACGGTCCCAGGCTGAGGCAGTACTAGTGGCAGAAAGAGCCCACCGGTGCTGTTTGGGGGGGAGACAGGAGGCTTTGGAAGGCAGGTGGAATTTACAGAGAAATATAAGCTATCAAATAAAGTGCTGAGAAAGGCGAGACGTGTAGAGGAGAATTTTCTAAAAAGAAACTGATAATCCCAAGGTGTGTTACGTTGTTGAAGGGAATGAGAGGCAAAGAATTGATACTGTCCTTTGTGATAAGTTCCCTTTGATAGGTACAACTCTAATTACTAAGAAAATGCACTTTTATACTTCCTTTGGTCAGTGAGAGTTAGCTTTTGTGCTGCGCAGTGCTGCTTTCTGCACTGAGATTAACCACAGCACAAAGACTCAGATGATTTGTTAGCTGATGCTCCAAGTGATATAGAAGATTATTTGGGGAGCAAGTTTTGGAGCTGGGTTATCTTGCCACCAGGTTTGTCTTTTGGCAGAACTGTAACTACCTCACTGCTTGTAGTAAGATGAGTACAACTATTTCTTATCTTCCCCAGATGATATGAAAGGCTAAATTTATTTGTGTGAGAATATAGGTTTTTGAGATCTTAGAACAGTGTCAGTACAAGGAATGATCATCGACAGTTTTAAAATGCATCCTTGAGTCCATGAGTCAGAAATAAAATGATCATGAGCAAAAATGAGAAAGAAACCCGATATTCCTTTAAAGCTCAACCACAAAGAGCTCATCCTGTTGATGAGCTATTCTCAGAGGTGGGATTGCAGAGCAAATGGACAAGTCCTGTACGGTGTTTTGATGGTGACCCTGCAGCTCATTCTGCCCCAACTGAAGCCAGCTAGGCTTTCTGACTTCAGAAAACCCTGTGTTATGCTCAAGCTGTGGACAAATATGCAATGACTAAGAACTTAATAAGCATCACACATTGGGCTGCATAGTGAGATCGAGTTCATTCCTGCACTTGCTGTGTGTAAAAGGTTTTATCTTGGAGCATAGTAGCAGCATTCCACAGGGAGGGCAGGTAAAGTATGGGGACTCTGATGGCTGCATGGTGAGAGCAAAAGGAAAGGATGGAGATTTGGGGCTGGAGGGGAGAAAGGCTTATTAAGCTGAGAGATCACTGCCAGTGAAGGTGGGACCTACAGTAAAAGTAGGATCCTGGGAGAGATGTGTGCCTCCAAGCCCCATTGCTAAATAATGTGGAAAGAAACACATGCACATCATTGTTGTAGGAGTTTTTCTCATTAGATCAAAAGGACAACATCACAGCAATCTGTTGCTTCTGCAGAAAACACAGCATCCAAGAGGAGGAGGGGACACATATGGGCAGCAAGAAAGCTCTTGAAAAACAGCTAAGGAGACAGCATGGAAGAAACAGCTTACGGGGTGGGGTCAGAGCCGTCCCAGTGCAGTCAGAGAGGAATGAGAAGGCAGATGAGTGGGTGAGGACAGACACCCTACTGAATGTTGATTGTGGCACAGCCTCCATCTGTCCTTCCTTGGTGCACCCACTCCTAGTGCTAGGAATAAGCTGTGATACCATGGAATCAGATTGCTATTTGTAATGGCAAAACTGCTGCTGAGAAACACAATCTTTGTTTCCTAGTGAATAGTAGAGAAAAAATAATAAGTGCTGTTTACAGGCCCAAGTTGTTTATTCTTCTTTGCAGCAGTGTTCTTTTTCTCTACAAACTGTATTGCCTGTGCCGTCACAGCCTGGAGACCCCATGCACCACGCGCATGGGTG
Organism: Platalea leucorodia; assembly: GCF_965183815.1. Lineage (NCBI taxonomy): Eukaryota > Metazoa > Chordata > Aves > Pelecaniformes > Threskiornithidae > Platalea > Platalea leucorodia. The sequence continues at coordinate 25,088,876 of NC_138827.1, read as the reverse complement.
ACTTCCTTTCTTAAGCTCCAGTAATTAATGGCTGTGAGACCAAGGCACTTAGATACCAAACAACCTCCACATTAAATAATCACAACAGGAATTGATGCTAATATAAAACTACATCCAAGAATTCAATAACTTTCACTGTTGACAACCCAGTAGAGTTTCAGCAGTTACAACCTTCCTGTTGTGAAGATTCTCCTTGAGGACTATGGAGTAAAATAAGTCTAGGGTTGGTTAAATTGTGTATTCCAACTTAGGCATTAATCTAAAAATGTAAATTACCTTCAGAAAGTAGAATACCTTCAATCTCGTTTAATTCTTGATACATCCATCAAAAAGACTTTGTCTTTGTAACCTCACATATCTTCCCATCAAGAAGCTGGACAAGAATATCAGATGAAAAAGAAGGGTTTTTTCCTTCCTTATTCTTCTTTCAGACAGTTAGTAGGGAGAGGACAGAACTGTTTAGAATCAGCCGTACTATGCTGCCTTAGCTACAGGGCAAGTCCTCAAATGTCTGCAATACTAGCATACCATGACAAGCAGACAGAAAAGTCAGACCAACTTCCAGATGCCAGGTTTGCTGTTAGATTAGTTCTCTCTTGACTTGTGTACTCAGCACTTTCCCTGTGACTGCTTTGATACTGAGGATGGCTCTACAGCTCCAGATGTCTGAATTTTGTGCTGCTGCTAAGTCCGGTTTCAGAGAACAATCCTGCTTAAAAACCTCAGGAGCGGTTGCACAAAGGCACAATGAAATGTCAGAAGGAGGTAAAGAAATGTGTTTTTATTTCAGCACTGAATTTCCTTTGGAAGTGTTAGCCATCACTCTTGGTATGAAATGACTGACTGCTGTACATGAGGGTGTTACCATGTTCTGAACCTGACTTTAATGTGGTCCACAGCAGAGCCAGGAGAGGTCACCAGCAAAGGTGGGCTGTGTGTTCTCCCTGAGGTAACAGTATGTGAGCCTGTGGGTTTGTTTTAGGTGTATTTAAGGTAAGAAAAAAGAAATGCAGAGGAAAAAAGTAGCTAAATCTTTATGCTTGTTTTCTTTTCAGAGGGAACACCTGTCTGGGGTAATACTTCATTGCATGCATTCATGAGAAGTAGGAAAGCAGCTCTGTTTACTTCGACTTCATTAGTGGCAGACCAGCTTCTCAAATGAGCACAAAGTTTCATTTTTTTGCCAGCTCCAAACAGATAAAATTACTACTTGGTAAATTCCACATAACCTTTAAGGCTTTCAATCACAGCACTAAACGCTACTGTGCCCCAGCTCCTGCTTTTACTAAATTGTATTATAAGCACCTTAATTATAGTCCATGCTGTCTGATGGGCCACGGAAAAGGTCATCTTCCAAAGAACATGTGATAACAAGGGTGGAGCGATACTGGTCGTTTTTTGTCTGTTGGGAAAGAAAGGGCTTTGCAGAGAAGAAGATTAATAGTAAACAATGGTAGTCTAAATATATCTCAGACACAAAATATCACATTCCTTCAGGCTTGCCTTCTCAGGAGGTACTGGCATTAACCATTTTACTGTGGGGATAGCTACACAAAGACATGCTCCTCCTGTTCAGAGCAGAGCTAAAAATGAGGTATGTTTTTGTTGTCATTTTACTGTTGAAGTTGCAGCAGTACAATGAGGTCTCTCACTTGCACTGCTTGTAGCAGTTGAGTTCAGGGCTTCCAGGCTGAGATCTAGTTCAAGGGCAGAGAAGTGAACAAACATTCGCAGTGACTTCACGGTGGTTTGAACAAATTCTCCACGCCGCTGCAAAAGAGAAAAATCAGACCTGGGTCTTACAGATGGATTAGTCCCCCATTATAGCCCGTGTCTGCCTCTTTACTTATTTAATTATTTTTATAGGTCAGGTCAAATATAAGTTGGAGGCAGCTCGCTTTTAAAGTCTCTGCTGTGCTCAGTATAGCAAAGCATCTGGCAGGACGATTTCATTTCTGACTCCCACTGTTAATGGCATGGCTTTGGGCCTTTGGGTAGGCAGGCTATCCTTATCACCTTGGCAGGCTTCCAGCTCCAAATAATAATCCATTAACGTCTGCCCCGCTGGCATTCTTGCCAAATACAAGGGATATCTTTTAAATAAACATTGGCAGTTCCCAGTCAGAGGAAAGAGAAAGGGAGTAGAGGAAAAACAATCCTTGACATTTCAGTGACTTTGCAGGGCTAGCTGACACCTGGTACCACCCTTATCTACGGGTGTTTATGCAGAGCTGCAAAACACAGCTTCTTCTGTTGGCTCTTTTGCTTTCTTTAAATAGAACTGGAAAGACTTATAATGATAGGAGTAGCTTTCTTGGATAGGCACTCTTTTCTTTGCCTTTTTTTTTCCAGGCTAGGGAGACCCCTGTGTTAACATCTGTGCTCCTGTTTTCCTCTGAAGTACATCAAGCATAGTGTAGCAGGCTTGCGTGCCTTGTACTTTGCCAACAATATTTTTTTCCCACAGTTTCCTCCCTAGTGGATTAGATACAATGCAGATTTACTTTCGTAGGGGCACTTTCCCACCTGACTTCCTATCTCTTCATCCATCAAACTGAACAGCCACATTGATCTGCCAGTAATCAGAGCAACTGGGGCTCACCCCATTCTCAGTGTTCCTTGGGAAGTGCTTTTTCTGTTTGTTTCAACCATTTCAGTTTCTTTCTCTGTAGCTGAACTCTCCATGACAGCTTGAGGTTTATTTTTCCAGCTGTTATATTTTGCTTAATAGCAATAAAATTACTTGTTTGGATATTTCACAGTATCAATAAATGAGCTGTCTAGGTTTTATTTCTGCAGTCCAGTTAAGATCTGGCATAGGATTCATTCTTCCAGAATGTGATTGGGGGACAGTAAAATATTTATTGTTCAAAGAATAACATAGGGTCAAACCTAGTGTTTGCTACCCAAGTCTGGAACTGGATTTCATTTCTGCTTGTGTTGCCTTGATTCACTGATTGCGCTGCTGCTACGTTAGTGTATATCAGAGGTAGCTAAGGGCACAAACAAACTCTCTTTTATTCCATCTTTATAACAAGTTAATTAAAAGATTGGACAGTAGTTTGAAGGATTTGAAGTCTTGATTGTAAGGATATTTTGGTATTTAATTCTCTCCTGCTAATGACTTGGGACTTGGTTTGCAACTACTCCCCTGCCAAAATTTCCTCAAATTTTATATTGCATTTGCAGCATTGTATTTTGCTCGCCCCTTTTCATCTGAGTGGTTGAGGCTATTCCTGTCTTTCCCTCAGTTTCAAAATAAACACCATCCCCACCCATGATTAAACTTCCTATCAGCATTATTACTGAATTTTCTGATGTGCAGCTAAAAGTTTCCTCTAACCCTATTACTTTTGTGTGGGATGGGGCAGAGGGATGTACCCTAACTGCTAAAGGGCACAGAGACAAACTGACAAAGTGCAGAATGCATTTTTTTGACCAAATCCTCATTTTGGGGCATTAAGCTTCTGTGTCGCAACACTTCCTTTTTTGAAGCATGGTGACTTTTGAATATGTGAATGTGTTTTCAATGAAGATAACTTGATCACCAGCATTGGGAGCTTGTATATCTCCTAATTAAAATGGAACCAATCTGAATCTCCCCAAACCAATCTTTGCTGTATTTTTAGTTCAATATATCGCTCCACCCCTGGCCAGCCTGTATATGGTAAACCTTCTGCTATTTCCTGCTCAGTTATTTAATGCTGGAGCCAAGCTAGTTTCAGTTCCTGAAGCAGAACCAAGCAAAGCAAATGTGGTTAGAATGGAGTTAACTGGAAGCATTCCCAAAAGATAGCAGATTTACTCCCAAGCACATGCTGATCCACCTACAGTGGAAAAGAAATATCATTTGCAAATCATAACCTCTTCACTCTGTGTAGATTCTGTCTGGACACTTACAGGCCTTCATTAATAGTCTGTACTTAAAAAGAATTATGAAGAAGATGCTGTAGGCTCTTCACAAGCAGACTGTAGTTGAAAATACTGTTAAGCATCTTTGCAGTGGAAGTTATCCCCTTAGTTGTTGAAACATTGCAGCTGAAGTCTAGAAAGGGGGCAAGAGAAGAAGTGTATAATATTGAGAGGCTGCTTAAAATAGGCAAATGCATATTAAGTAAATGTATGTCCCTAAACCGGATTAAGGTGACACATCTGTTCCTCTACTTTCATTGTTCTGTTAGACTGTACCAAACCCTAGCTGCTGGAACATGTAATGTCTCTAATTTTGCTAGCCAGGAAGATCCTTAGATGCAAGTGTGCTCAGGTAGGGAGAAAGGAGGCAGCTGCGGTTGCTGTGTGGGCTAATAAAACACTTCAGTGGGCATATTTAGCAGGGAGGAGCACTCCGTCGTAGCGTCCATCTGAGTCCACATCTGGAGCTGTTAATCGACTTTAGATTAGTCTATTGAGGGTCTGCTCCTCCAGGGGAAACAGCATTGTTAGCCCCCCCGGAAGTATGAGGGTGAAGGGTAAATAAATACGAAATTGCTGCATTCAGTACAGGCTGTCGATTTGTGCCAGGTGAGGTCTGTATTCTACTTTCCTGAAAGTAATCCTAAAAAGCACTTTGTAGAGTACTCCAGTGGATTTCTGCAGAACTGTCACGAGTACCTGCTTCCCTTAGATGATAAAGCTTGCAGAGCAGAGAGAATATTTACCATGGTTTGCTAAAGAAATGTCTGAATTTCTCCTCCAGTAAGTTTTCAACCTGTTCTTCAAATTAGAAGGGTAGAGGTCTTGAAAATAAAATCCTGGATGTTTAGTGAAAATAAAAAGTCAGATACAGTGCAGAGGCCCAAGTTGTCTCTCCCACTCTCGTGCCTCCCCCTCTACCCAGGGGATGATTGCAGTAGAGGTGAAACATTTACTAGACACTGAGGAATCCATGTAGGAATTAGTCTCAAGAAACAGAATCAATAGCAAATCTGGCTTCAGTAGCTCTTCTGTTCACAGGGTTAATTGTTTAAATAAAGGAATGCAGTAACAGAAACACTTCGCTTCAGGCCTCTTTTGGAGACTTTGTAAGTATTTTCTAACCCAGATTTTAAGAATAACAATGTGTAGCTGTGCTGGAACAAGTGCTATTTTTAAGTTTCCTGTGGTTTGAGAAATTGTCAGATTTCTCTGTCTGAAGGATCGAGGGATCCAGAAAACCCGTTCTGAGTTTCTGGTATGAACACTGAATGAATATAAAAATGAATAGACACTGATTTTCTGCATTGTAGAAGATGAAAGAAGGTTAAAAATCTCAGCTATGCTAATGTCAATCCAGAGCAGCTCCAGCAACTGCAAGCTCTAGTTAAATAGGTATTATTTAACCTAGTTCAGGAAAATCCCTCCACTACTACAAAACAAGTTTTTCCACTCTTACGGGTCATGACCGTATACGGAAGCAACCCACGCTGATAACATGTTGCACAACTGATACTGAGTAAGAGTCTTCAAAGAGCAAGTCTCTGCACCTGCTGACCTCCGGTCTGTCTAGCAGGCCTGTCCAGGTTTAAATGATCTAAGCTGCCATCTCCTGTGCATATCTAATTCTAGCCATTAGTCGGTTGTGCACAAGAGATGCCTTTTTTTGGTGCAAGCAGAGAGAGTTCACATGCAGAGATCTATATATCCTAGTAAATATCCCATTGTACATGAGGAGATGCTGTCTGTCTTCTAGCTGCATCCGTGACGCTGTGCCTTACCTGCCGCTTTGTGGATTTTGTTACGGAATAGTTTCTGGAGCTTTGTTGGCTCTCACTGGTATGTCTGTTCCTATGTGTGTGTGTGTTGTCAGGCCTGGTATAACGTGTTTAGACAGTAAAAATACTTTTCTTTTTTGTTATTATAACACCATAGATATACTATTTATGTGTTTGACATGCTCCCTGTGACACAGCTTTTCTTGTTTCACAGCCAGCAGTGCCTATGACCATCTTTCTTCTTTGTCTCTCCTGCCCATATATTCATATGCCCCATAAATATCAATAGTTATGATTAAATATAAAAGAGATGCAGTGCCAGTACTTGTGTATTGGCATAGGGGAAGAAGAGGACAGAGAAGGGGTAAGAGTTTTGTTTTTAGGTAGACTGAAACATTACAGTAGCAGAAACGATGGCACTTACAGTAATGTCACAATCTCCTGAATAATATAATTCCATCATTGCCTGGAAACCTAGCACTTACGCAGGGATGTATTTCACTCTTGAGTAATTTTATAGCATCTCAGCAAATGACTATTACTTTATACATCCAGGAGATCATGAGGGTTCGTGCATATTTGTTGACCACGAGACTTCTTTCCAGCAATGCTACTTGCATAGGCCTTCCCATGCACCTTTGAACCAAATTACCTTCTAGACCACGTGTCACCCTGTGCCCTCTGGCTCTGCGAGTGGAGGGACTCTGATGGGGTTGTGATGGGAGCCTACTGTTCACTCTCGTGTAGACTAAGTGAAAGCACTGCATTGCTCCTTGCAATTCCACAAGTTACTGGAGGCGTACACCACACTTTGAGGCATTTTTTGTCTTTGATATTCTCCTCTCTGTTTCCTCACCTGAATGAACTTCAAGGCACTGACACCTTTCCCACATCCTCTGAGTTTGGCTGACATCTTTTTTAAGACCTTCAGTAGTGGAGCACAGCAGCAGTCTCTTCTGGTTCACATGAATTTATTGGAATCCAGAAGCCTTTCCTGGGTGACATTAGACCAAAGAAACCAGCAGTATGGTTCTGCCCATCTGGAGGCATAAGGCAGTGTGTATACAATGCTCTTAGCAGGGACTTCTGTATGAGAAACGCCACATTTTATGCCATATAATGCACCGATCCTAGAAACTTTAAAAATATGCTATGGGAATGGTAGACAAATAGTAGTTGCATGGCTTATAAAATTCTGGTGTGGCTTTACATTGCAAAATGACACATCTGGCATCTAGCTGAGAGAGCTTTTTCACTTTTTTTCCCTATCCCAAAGTGCTTTCTCCAGGGAAAAAAATAAAAGTCAAATTGCCTGAAATAACATGCTTTCAATATTAGCAGTATATGGCTATCTGTGCCCTGTGAAAGTGGAGAAAATATCACATATACAATCAGCACATTATGTTGTTGACCAAAACAAAACTGGAAAGTTTAAAGAACAACCACTGTATAATGTCAGATTACCACGGTGTCTGGTTTTGGGAGTCTCCTTCTCTTCTTTGAGAGTTATTATGCCAACATATGAAAGAGAAAACTAAATGGAAACCAAGAAAGATATCATTTTCCCTCTTTTTTTCCCCCCTTTCTTTTCCTGTTGGGAGTGTTTCTGTTTGTCTGAATAAAACTTACCCATTCCAGGACCTAACTACTATTTAAGATTGCCTGCCAGCCTGGGAAGTTGTTATGCACGTTGCCCTTAAATAGCTCGCATTTGACTGCAGAGCACCTGTTAGTTGATTGGGAGACAGTAAAATTCAGGGCAAAGGCTTCCCAAACACAAAGGATTGCTTGTGGAAAAAGGCCTTGTTGATCTTGGATGAAGTTATAACCACCACTTGATGACTTTAGTGAGGCATTGTATGGTGTACTAAGTCTGTACATGTGTTTCTGTGTGTGAAAAAACACCACCTGAGCTAAACAGAAGAGAACAGAGCTAAACTGAGTCTCCTCCTAACGGTCTTTCTTCGGGTGTATTTTATGGAGCACTTTTGAAAGAACTTTTTGTGTAAGCCCCTTGGAAGCTCTTTTCAAAACCCCTGCGCAGAAGTGCCGGAGCCTGTGGGCCACCTTCCTACTCAGAGCTTGCCTCTTGTAGTTCACGTCTTTCCAGTTCAGACTTTGGTCCGTCAGATCAGGTGTTCCAGACCCTGCAAAAGCTGTTTTCCTTGGTGGGAGGTGGAGGAGCTTGAAATAAATGAGAATTTTTACAGAAAAGTGTTCTTTATCCCAGTCCCTGTTCGTTCAACTGTTACCGCACACTGCTGCACCCTTACCTTTGCTCTGTGCCTCCTGCTTGCTGTGCTCTCCAGAAGCATTTATCCCTTCTCTTGGAGTCAGCTTTGTGTTCTGACTCATTTACTATTGTGTTTGTGGTTAATTTTATGGGGTAAAGCAACTGGGATAACCTTGTGAAGATCAAAACAGTACTTTTAAGTGACACATGGTTACAGTATTAATTTTCAACTACATTTAGGTATAATATTGACATTCATTTGTTCTTTACAGGAGTGTGCTTGTTTTGAAAGATAGACAAGTAAAAACTTTTTATGATAACATAGTTCATCTATGATGTAACTTGTTCATTTTCAGAAATTTTGTTTTAAAAGAGCTACTCTAAACTGCCAGAATTTATGAAGCTGTTGCCCAGAAGACATCAATCTAATCCAGAGCCCACTAGAGTCTGTGAACATCTTTCTGTTTTGCTGACTTGGTTTCCAGTAAAGGACTGAGTTATGAAACATGGTGACACCTCTTGGTCATGCTGACTTGTATCTGTAGGATCTCCTGGCTCCTCAGGACCTCTCTTTTTGTGGTTCAGCTGTAGTCTGCCGGAATAACTTCAACTTTCTTAGCAAGAGTTGTTACTCACTGCAAAGCTTGTCAAAATTTCCACTCACTTTCAGAGCTAGTGAACTGGCGCAATATGAACACCATTGCCCAAAATGTTTACGGTGAACAAAGCCATACCACTGTTTTTGGCAAAGAGCTATATTCTAAATACTTGCAGGATCTTTTCAATAACCACTGTGTCCTTTCCCAGCAGCTCTCTCAGGGGCTGCTGGGGAGGCTGCTTTGCACAAAAGTGAGATTTGCCACTGGCCAGGGCAGCCTTCTCCATCCATAGTGCCTGCAGGAACCAGGTAGGAGCTGGTAGTTATTTCTTACCATTCAAGTTACTTCATACCTTTCTTTTAACATTTCAACCAGAAATGAGTTATTTCTTAACCACTGTGCAAGGCAGCACCTCTGAAATCTTGCTGAGTGTGGGATTTACCACCCCACCACACACACACAATACCTTCTACCCCACTCCAGATGCCAGAACGAACACAATCCACGTGTTTGAACGTAAGGCATCCAGGCTCAGGTTGAGGGAAAGCCAAGCAGTACACTAATCACATGCAGCAAGCTGATCTTTTGCTGCAGTTTTTGTTTAAAACCTGGTTATTTGTGCAGGCTGGATTCTGAAACATTTGGTTTGGAACTGGACAAGCAGAACCCACAAACTGGATGATTGCCCGGTGTGCTACAACAAAGGCAGAAAAAGAAGGAGCCTCTGGTATCATTCAAGTGCTTGACTGTTTTTTTCAGCAGGTATTTTTTCAGTTCACAGCAGGCCATTGACACCAGAAAGTGCAGCAACAGCAACCTCAGTGGTGAAACTGCCAATGTTACAATCGGAGGGAGATAAAGTGAAGTATTTGTTGGAGTGGCAGTACCAGGAAATGGCTGAGACATCACATGACAGAGGATGTGCACTCTGTAGCAGAGGGACGTATTTACTTACAGGCTAGACTTCCACCAGACTCGACCAAAGGCAGTTTTGGCTAGTTATTTGAATTACCTGACCCACTTGAAGTAGGAAGTCGTTATATAGATAGTAAATACCTACCCCACCCTTGGTAGGCAGACAGACTCTTTGCCAAAATGGTCTAGCTCGGCTTCGCAGAATATAAAATATTGTACGTTTCTAGTTAAAGCCGTCATTGCAAAGACATTAGAAGCTGCTGCTGTTCCAGTAAACTGCTCTACTTCTTGGCATTCGATCATTGTGGAGAAAGCCTCTAGGATTTACCTCTTACCACCACTTGGAACACAAATCATACGCAAAGAATAAGTCTGAAATTTTTCTTAAGGTGCAAATCACTTGCTTCTCCCACCGATGACAAAAGCTCCCAGGCCCTCTGGCAGTCAGGGAAGTTGCCGGTGATGGAGGATACCGACAGGAGCTTTACACAACCATTCATCTGAAGTGTTAAATAGAGACTCCAAGGCAGTTTTTCCTCAATGTTTTTATTTTATTTTCTTGTAATGAAAGCTGCAGCTAACTTAGCACACATAACATGCTTGGTGATTAATTATTGTTAATTGATGGGTGGGTTTAAAATTTTAAGCAGGATGCTTGAAACATTATCTGCAAGTTATCATTTTTAAAAAAAATTATGTTGCTGTTGTAGTAATTCATAACTGTAAATTCTTTTCCCCATAAATAAATGAGATTTCACCAAAATCTGTGGCTTGCAGCAATGTTGACCTTTAGCATAACCCTGCAAATTATCACCAAAATAAGATTCTGATCTTGCTTATACCAGAATATAGTTGGAGAAAGTCCATGAAAAGACAGCAGATTTATACTAATGCAGCTAAGAGCAGGTCTGGTCCAAAACAGATTTTAAAGTAAGAGGATTTACTTCAAATTAGAATGATGATGGCTCTTCCTTGGGCTTTAGCAATAGGTGATGACAGAAAAGGAAGAAGAGAAGAACTGCTTATAGAGGAGTCTTGTCTTCTGCTGCACACATATCTCAGTTTAATTTTGCTTATATTTTGTGAGACTTTTATGTTATGTGAGGCTTATGTTTCGTGAGACTTCAGATACTGATACTTAAGATACTGGGATGGGCTGGAGCAGTTAATTTAGCAGAAACTGAAGTGAAAATTTTATTTCCTTCAAAGGTCACTTCTCAGAGTTCAGGAGGTAACTTTTCATTTTATAAAACCAGGGGCCAATCTTGCTTGTCCTCCTTTGCGAAACCAGTGACTATTTGCTGAAGTTGACCTGATCTGTGTGTATGCTGAAGTTGACCTGATCTGTCTGTATTGCTGCTGACTTCTCTGCACACCACATGCTTGCTGCCTGGGTTGGATAGGCTTAGGAGAGACCACAGCTAAGTTAAAAAGGATTTATGCTCCTATTCTCCTGGATCATTAGTCACATATGTACGGCGTTAAGGACAACGTGTTGCATTGGGCTCACCAAGGGATTTTAATGCACTAAGGCAAAGATCCATAAAGGACATAAGCACCCAGCTCTGAGGCTGGGATTCAGAAGCCTTAATTAGGATGCTACTTTGCCTGCACAGTGAGTTGGGAGAATTCAGTGTCTAGTAATGGGATTCACATGTACCACTACTCTAAGCAGGGGGATTGAGTTAGCAAGCTGGAAAAATGCTGAAGAAAAGGATATGTTTCTGTGCTTCAGTTGGTACCTAAGCCCTTTTCTTGGATCTGACCCTGAATGCTGAAGTTTTAGTAATATGTACCAGTCAGCCTGTGTTCACAATTCCACTGAATTTCCTTACGGAAATAAATCGAATTAAACTTTTTTTCATTTGACCCTGTTATTACAGTAGAAAGCCTAACACCAAACTGCACTGGAGGCCCAGTGCTATGCTGGAGGCACACTTCCCTTGTTTCTATTCTATTTATGAACGCCCTTCATCAACTAATCACTGTTTGGCACAGTATTAAATTTAATCACTGAACTCCAAAACGTTGTAATGTGTCTACCTACTCCATGGTTCCATTTGGATGGAAATTTTCTATCTTGTTTAAAGACTATTAAAGCCCTGCCTTTCTTGTGCAGAACAAAAGGGTATTGTTTACTTTGTTTTTTGTTATTTTCGTATTCAACAAAAGATTATTATTCTGTCTCCTCAGTGCTGAGATCCCCGTGAACATGTAGACCTCCTCTCTACTTGCTTTTCTTTCCCCTGGGTGACTACAAAATAGAAAAATTTTCTTCACATAGAAGCTTACGGTTGAAATGCATAAAAGCAAATGTTATTTATCTAAACTTTCAAGGTTTTCCTAATGAAAGTATTAATTAAAAAGTTGATGTGAGGCATCATTGAATAAAGAAATAATGTTACAAGGCACAGCAGCAGTAGCAATGAGAATAACACACATTTATGATTAAGAATTAATCTTTCATGATATAAAAACAGTTTTTTCGGTGAAAACCTTTTGATCTTTTAAGAGAGATGCAGCAAACCCACAAACATGTAGTTGTTTGTTTGGATCCCATTATTGCTACACTGTAACCTAGGGAGAATAGCTTTTTGATCCTACAACTAGGCAGCCTGTGGGCAGGAGAGCAGGGTTCTTGCTTTTGGAGAGCTAGCATCCCATTCACAGTGGGTTGACTTTCAAAAGACCCATTTATTGAATGACGCAAGGTGCAAATTATGACTCACTCTGCATAGGTTAAGTTTGTAAAAATCAACCTATATTCATCTTCCTAGCACCTACACAGCTGCATAATGTATTTATTATCTCAAGGGTCCCATTAACCCTTTTAAAGGCTTAAAAGTGATCTGCAATACAAGCCAGACAAACTGATGTTCTTACCTAGTGAATTAAAGTTTTTCTCTTTTATCAGTGGTGATCTAGTGAATGGCAGATTTTCTTCTCTCTGGCCAGGATTAGGTCACAGAGTGGCCCAGCAGTCTGGGTTTGAACATTTCCTCCTGTTCTACCAGCCTTCGTAAAAAAGACATTGATTGCTGGTGGTGTTTGCTGATATGTGACACTGTGTTTTCCAGGTCTCAACCAGATGAACCAGGTACTCTTCAATTTCTCAGTCTTCTCATGATCTTGCAATGATACTGTAAGTAATCGTTGCTTATTATAAACAGCCTTTTAAGCAGAAGTTTGGTGCTAGTTCAGTGCATTTTATTAGTTGAAACATTTCCGTGTATTTCCCACTTGTATTGCAACCTACTTTTTACGGTAGATTTAAGGGTATGGGAGCAGTTTCTCTGTGTTTGCAAGGCCTTTAAAAGGACAGAACCACCTCTTCACCTTCTCCACCCATCTCCCTCCCCATCTTCCCTCCTTTCAAAGGGAGAACATCAGGAAGTTTGGAGATTCAGATGTGGTTCCTAAACCTGTGTCAATGAGGAAGGTCTACTACACTGCTGGAAATGGTGTGCAGCCACTTGTTCCTGTATTTCAGCTCTCCTTCCTCTCAGGAAACCCAGACTTCAAGGGAAGGAAAACCCCAAATGACCCTTGTACATGTCATTGCAAAAAATGGTGGTTGCTTAAAAAAAGGGTGTTACCTTGCGTGCATGGCTTCATTTCTCCACCTATTCCTCTACTGCGCAGGTTACAAATAATGACAGCTATTACAGGACTGGCTGTATGGGATGCACACTGAAAAATGAAGCATCTCTTTCTTTGACCCTTTGTCTGTAGTCCTAACTCAGCAGAATTTTCCTTGTCTGGTAATATGGCCGGACTAGAGGAGGCACTGTACCTTCTCTTATTACTGTGGGTGAGTAAATACTGCAAAAAGCCTTTCTCCAATGTTGAATCAAACACTGAAATTAATGTACTTCCTCTCTGTTCATAAATACTGTGTGTCAGCCTTCTGCATGCCACAGTATGCTAACCTACTTGCAGAGATTCCTACAGAAAGGAAATGGCAAAATTGCATGTAAGATTATTTACAGCAAACTAATGTGAAAAATGAACATATTAGTTAGATACTTGTCTGTGTCTTTACTCAGGGAACACGTATTACCCCGTGACTTTCATGGTCAATCACATCTAAACATAAAATGTGAGTTTCAGAACACATGTAGGGAGCAGATTGGAATTGAGTATAAAGATATATATGCTGTTGTTTTTAAGCCCATAATAAAACTTTTTGAACACTGTTGAATAATAAATGCATTTAAAGGAAATTACAATCTGCTCCTGTTTAATCCTTGAAGGAAAAAAGCAAATTTACTTATGAATTCTGTGTAATGGTTTATTCTTTAAGACAGAACAATGGAGGCTTGGTAAGAAACTCACTGGAATCAATAAAAAGACCCCCATTTTATGCCCCAAGTTTGTAGTCTGCACAGAAGTCTGTTATGGCAGCTGCCACCTTTGCTAACGCACCAGGGTTCAGACCAGGTTCCTCTAGGGCTACAGCGGTAATGGCTCTTAAGTCTGGCTGAAACAGTCTGATATTCCCTGTGGATCAGGGACAGAGGTGGACCTGTAACACGCACTCACCTGTGCGTTACGTCAGTAAGTCTAGTATGTGCAGTTCAAGTTGTAGCTCTTGTAAATTAAACAGAGAAATAAGCTGCTTTTTCGCTTCATGCCACTGCTGAAATATGGTCCAAGGCTCAGGTAGATTCCAGCTGTGATCTTGCTCCTTGGTTATGAACATACATTTATGTTCTCAAGACATTAGAGCTCCTTCTACACAGGCGAAAATTGTAAAAACAAAATGAACAACGTTCTCTGTGTACAGTAGAGTTATTTAAAGTGCCTGAGGGTTTGAACACAAGCAGACGCTGTGTTCGCATACAATATAAGCAAGACTTCTGGGTTTTGGCGCTTAAAATTACAATTAAAAATACAGCAGGCATGTTTCAGCAATTTTATGGGATGCCATAAACATCCAGAAAAGGATTCCAGACAAAAGTAAAGATTCACAATAAGGATTCTTTCTTCTTTTTGTTTCCTACCTCGCTTTTTAGTGTGATGTGCTGTGACACACCAAAAAACTAATGAAACAAAAGTAAAGGGCAGAAGGTGTCTCGCTCATTGGAAGCTATTGTACAACAGAAAATGTTTCTTTGGGGGAGTCAAAGTTTACAATCTGTATGGCTCTGTTCAGGTAATTGTTTTAGCTTCCTACTAAAAAGCCCCAAACAAGTCTGGAAGGTGAAAAACACTTTCCTTCCTCAGCACAGGAACAGACACAATAGACTCAAAATCTCTCCCTGGCACAAGTTTGCATACCATGATGCTACCTGAATTTTCTTAGATATATTTACCACAGGAATGATGCTACTGCATAGTCAGTCAGCTATTCCCACTGTAGCCTCCTGACAGCATGCCATAGATTACGAAATTTTGTATTGTATCGTGTACCTTTAAGCAACATAGTGTTTACAAATTTATAAGGCTCATCCTGTTGTGAATGTGTTTTAAGCATTAAGCTAAGGTGAGAAGAAGAACCTGAATCTCAAGTTAAAGGATTTAATTACAAGGCCTTTCTTCCTCAATACTTTTTTTCCTGCCACTTGTAAATCCTTTGACAAAAAGAGTTCCTCGGCTTCTTTAGTTTTTTGTACCTGAATTTCTCCTTAATCTACTCTTTAATCTCCAAAATGCTTTGAAATGTTGTTATGACATTGAGTGGAATTTCCTCTAGGATGGTCAGCTCTTTCCTAGCCTTAAGATGGGAGACAAATTGCAGTTTGTTTTTAGATAGTTCTGAAATCCATCTCTTCTCTTTATGACACTTTAGCAAAGTGTTTTGTTCTGTGCATGCATTGAAACCACATAGCCATCAACTGCCCCACCTAATGATGCTCAGCCAAAACAAATCCTCCCCCCCCCGCTCCCCCTCCAGCTTTCCTGGGTTTCTCTCAGTCTCCCCTGCCAGCACAGGAGTCATGCGTGGCTCCTCTTATTTTTTTTCCACCTCTCACTTTTGCATTCTGAAAAAAATGTAAAGTCCTGTATAGTTTTTGGGGTATTCTCAGGGAATTTACCTTCTTCCTCCATGCAGAGAACAAGGAACAGTTAGTCTCTTCTTTCTTCTCACTGGATACCAGTATTGAGATTGTTTTTCAGGAGTTAGGGCTAAGTGCGAATTAGGTTTCTGCCACCCCTGAGTTAAGCAATGGTCCCTATTAGTGATCCAGTGTCTCAATCAGGGCAGGAAGTGCACAAACCAATCCACAGGGACTGGGCACGAGACGTCTGTCAGAAAAGAGGGAGATAGAAGGTATCTTAGGGTTACATTTGTTTCCTGTGGCTGTGCATTTGCTTTGTTTTCATTTTCCTTTCCCCTCCCCGTTAGAACAATTCAAGACTATGTAGGAGCTCTTTTTTCCCCTTTACCTGCATTTATTTCCTTTAATTAGGCAATAATTTTGCAATCTGAGGGATTCAGAGGCAATCCTATTCTCCCTTTCTACCTTGCTAGTTGTAGCCTCTTGTTCCTGACCCTGCCACAGTTGCAATGCCATGCTGTGAGACAAAGTTCAAAGGTTTTGTTTGTTTGTTTGTTTTTTACCTTGCATTCCTTCCCTTTCCCTTGCCTTCATGCTCAGTGTAGCCCCAGCAGCACTTTTCCCCCATTTAGAGCATCAGGCACATCCCTCAGGCCTCCTACTGAATTCTTTACCTCCCTCAAACACGACCTTGGGCTGGATCTCACCCCTCATGCAGGTGCTCAGCACAAAACAAAGTTCAAGTCCATTTAAGAGGTATTTCAGGGGCTTAAGGGAGCATGAGATAGGGTGCAATTTTAACACTCATCTCTCTGTGCAGGATAAATTTGATGTTAATTGTAGTGAAACTGCTGTGGTGGATAGTCTTTCTAGCTATGAGTGACCTTGTGTGCTTATTCCTTTGCAATGGCAGCTATGTGACTTCTTCATTTATACAATCAACCTGAAACTGTCTTGATGAAGTAAAGTTTGTAATTGCTGCTATCACAAAAATCGTAACCGGAAAAGCAGTTGCAGTATGTCTCCAGAATGCTGTCTCCAACCCCTATACCTTGCTGAACGTTGCAGATAGCTTCTCTGGTGATGGACAAGTGGAGCTCATCTGAACATGGGACAGATTTGAATAATCTCTTTCACCTGTCCAGCAACACAGAATTGTTCCTTGCCTTTCATTTGCTCATGCTTTGCCCAGGCTAGTCATGACTGACAAAACTTCAGCTGTTTGGGCAAGTGTATCACAAGCCACTGCACCTCAGTCTTAGGAAATTTATCTTGCTGTTCAAAACAATTCCTCACACTCCTTGACATTTACTCCTATGGGTATTTGTAGGCTGTTATGTCTGCCCTTACTTGTTGTTTAACCTGGCAATAAGCATTTAGCTCTGTCCTCATAAATCATTTCCCCTCAGCTCTTTAGCTGCCTGTGCTCCTAAATATGAAAAACCCAGGCTAAGCCTACCCTTTCGATGACTACTCCCCACAGGATTTTATTGGTGGCACAAAATCATTGCTCAAGCCATGATTTCATTCCTGGCTTATTGCATGATCCTTTGCTGATTATACTGACCTAAGGATCTATATCAGCAGTTCTCTGGTTTTCTTTCCCGTGTCCTCCCACATACTCTTAAGACTTGTTCCACCTCTTCCCCCAACCTTAAAACCACTAATTCAGGCTCCCTCTCCCCAAGAGCACATCTTCTGGGAGTAGCGGAGGCTGCAGGGAGTGTCCCTGCTGCCTCTGTTCCCACTTCCTTCATCCCTCACGCTTCACTGAAGGACATCTCTGCAGCCAGAAGCTGGTTCCCAGGGGCAGCTGGAAGGTGGGCTTCCACAGCACATCTCCTGGGATCAGTGTATGGTGGGTGCAGCTCCCTGGGGCAGGGTAAGGAAGAATAACTGGCTGGATTCAAACATCCTCTGCCCAGAACTGTGGCAGGAGCTGGTGGGCAGGGAGCTGGGCCACATGCTTACCAGCTGGCTGGGAGAGCATGGTAAATTTTTGCATTTTTGCCCCTCCTATGGGCACCTGTCTGCATTTTCAGAGCAGCTTATCTGTAATTAATGTGTACAAATTTCAGGAGCTTTGTGGTAAGGCCAGAATGCGCTGTTGATTAAGGCATCTTTGAAGGTATCCAGATCTTAAAACAAATTAATTGTCACAAAATGTCACCAGGAAGAATTCAGGAGAACCCTGAAGAAAGTGCATTTATGCAGTTTACGAGGCCACTTACAGTGACTACAGCAAGGATTGAAAATAATGAAGAGTTGTGTAAGGCACAGGAATTACTTCAGGGTGCAAATCAGGCTTTGACTTTTAGGGAGAAGAAAAATCTTCTTGTGGGTAGATTTGCCCAGAGCTGCCTATTGCAAACTTCCTTTTACTTTTTTGTTAAAGTTTTATTAGTGGTTACAACCACAGACACAAGAAGGACCAGAGAGATCCCTAATCTGGCATAGGATATCATCTCATCAGCATAGGGTATCCTACCATCCCATGCGAAGTAGAGTGTTGTTCTCTTTTTAGCTGGTAAAAATTTGGAAGTTGCAAAATGATCATGAAAGCAAGAGACAGGATGTGATGGAAGGCATTTATTTTCCTAAAAACTCAAAAAATTTAGACAAGCCTCAAGTCTATGCTGCATTTCTTTCCTACTTGCACATTCATTTTAACTCCTCCACTCATCTCATTTGTTACTGTGTTAAATGTGGCTGATTACTGCAGTGCGTTTTCTTTCAGGGCTCTTTCGTCTCCAGGTTGGAAGAATCGTCCATTTGCCTTGTAGCAGAAGAAGAGTTTGGTTCTAAATTTGGGATGACTTGTTCAAGACCTACTTTTGTTTCACCTCTGAGCTACAGACCCACCTTTTAAAATTCTGAACATTAATTTTGATTTTTCTGAAGACTGAATTGTTTTCTGACGTGAGGAAGAGGGTCATACATGAGCATGAATTAAGTTAAATTGTATCTGGGAAGTTTAGTCTTGTTTAATGGCTTTGTTCAGTTATTCTACCTGTTCATTATCCTTACATAAACATTAAAATCATACGATCATTACGTTTTCTCCTCTAAAATAAAGGAGATTCTTATAAAAAACTTAACTCTCTGCACGTTTTCTTTGTTTCTATATGAGTGTACACATACACTTTTTTATTTTGTTGAATAACTCCTTTAGCCACATTTTTTCCCCCTCTGTTTACATCTCTTCAGATACAAGGCAAGCACAGAAGAATTCCAAGTGTAACCAGAAAAAAGAAAACTCTGGTTCTTCCCTCAGATCTTCAAAATCATGGAAGTGTTGTATGTCTATTTAAGTTGTGGTTCGAAAAAGCCAGTGGTGTTCAGCAAATTGTTTTAGGGTTTTCAAAACCATGGCATCATATTCTGAAATTTGATTTTCCAGGTCCCAAAATGAGAAAGAAGAAATGTAATAATCCACTTGGAAGTGAGGGTCTTTCATTTCTGGCTGGTTAGTAGTTTAGTAAAAGTTTAGCTATGTAAACACTGATTCACCAGGAAGGGTTAGTCATTGCCATGCTTCCTTATACTCTGTTACCAGCTTTCATGTTCTTTTTCTGGGCCTTCCTCAGCAGGTCCGTGAAGTCTGACCTCTCTTACTAGCTTCTCATATTCTTTCATTATGTATTGATCACGCTAGAATGATGACCTCTATAGAAACTCCTGGAAATACATGCATTAAGTATTGAGGCAGGCCTGGCACTTGCTGCATATTCATCAGACTAAATCAGAAACAAAGCTGAAATCCCTTCCAAAAGTGAGGTTGAACATTTGAAATGAACCAGAGATGATCTCACTGGAAATGTCCATATTGTCACTATCCTCTCTTCTTTAAAAAGCATGACAACTGCAGCAGGCTGTCTGATAGAAGCAGGTTCTGCACTAGTATTGCGTAAACAAATGCGGAAACACTGCAGTTTCAGAATAGACTAGGATCTGCAAAATTATGCTGTAATCCCTCTGACCTCCTCATGAGGTGTGAGCATCTTATAGGGAGAGATGTGGGACCAAGCTAATAACCTTTGTGTTGGCTGTATGAAACAGTTCCAGCTTTCTCTGCTGCGAAAACATGGGAATCCTTGGTTTAAGGTTGATCCCATGAATTGCTGAATGGCCTCATGCCCACTGACTCAGGGCAGCGTACATAAATTGGGTAAGCAAAAGCTAATTACCTCCCATAAAACATCTCTCCTCTTGAATCTGGATAGGCCATTTTGTCCCCTGACTAATTGCATGTCTCTTCCCTTACATTTGATCCAGCCTGCATAGAAGGTAGTAGGAGTTAATTTTCTGATTTTCCTGGGAAAGGAATTGGACCCTGACTTTAGCAAGTTGACTAAGTTGGACCTTGACTGAGCAGACTGGTGTGTAGGGTGTTGCTGAATGTTGCAGTCATAGCAGGAATTCTGCAAGAGCCATAGGCTGATGGCAATTCTTTTGGTCCCGCTCAGGGGAAGACGTTTGGCGGACAGATCTACCCTCTCTAATAAGCAGAGGCACATATTTCTGTGGCTTGCTCTGCAAACACCTTCCCCTCAGAGATGGTGCATTTAGAGCACCAAGAGTTGAGGGAAGTGTAAGCGGGTTTCTGTCTACTTCCCAGACCATTTCTAAGAAAAAGAAAAAAAAGCAATTTAGAATTCAGCTGACTTGAACATTAAATAGAATACATTTTAAAAGCCGTGACATTTTTTGAGTGAGGATGCATTTGGAAAACTTCCTTTTTTAAAAAAAAAAACATGTTTATACTGTGAGTTGTGGACACAAAATTATTACTACTGCATACCTGTAGCTGAAAAAGGAACCATGTACCTCTGAATGTCAAACGTGGCTTTAATCTGCTTCGCAGCTTGTTTTATTTTGTTTTTCTCTGTTTCATTTCCCTTTGCGGTGTTAAGCTCTGACCCTGAAAGGTGAGGAAGTGAAGGAAATGGAAGAGTGAAATTTGGGGAGTCTGACGCTAAAATGCCAAGGGAACCACGAGGCAGTCTGTCTGGTTGTGAGATTGAAATGTAAGTGGACTCCTCAAATTAATTACTTTGGAACCCACTTACTTATGTATGTGGACTCCCTTAAGCATAAGTCTTACATTATGTCACCGAGATGGCATTTGGGCTTGATTTATGTTGGCACAAAACTAGCTATAAACTGCACATGTGTGCCCATAGTAGCCCCTTTTCAAACAGAGCATGTTTATAGAAACAGGAAACATGGCTGCAGCAGGAGTACACCGAGCCTCTGCTGTGCCAACAGCGTCACAAATACAGGTATCCAGGATCTGCACGCTGCGTTCATTTTCCATGTATTTCAACTCAGTCGGTAACTTGGAACACCATTACCAGAGATTAGTGGTTGGTTGATGGAGCAAAAATGACTTATTAAGTGAAATTTACTCCGCTAAAGATGTGTATCTGAACAAGAGCCACAATCCACATTTTAATCTTTTTCTTTCATACTGTATCTAATCTGTGGCTGGTATTTCATGGTGATAATCTCTCTCTTTTTTCCCCCCCTTGGAGAATGAGGACACACTATATTCATTATATCTGATTCTGTAGTCACATAATTTATCTTTAAAAAGGTATGCACTTTTCTGTCTAAATAAATTTGAAGCCTTCAGGTCATGTTCAGGGAAGTGTAAACTCTGCACTATTTTTTACAGTACATTAGAAACAGTTAAATATATATAAGCAACATTCAAGATTTCTTTTAGGAGATAGAAAGACGGACATAAATGAAGATCAAAAAGAGCAGAGCATTTTTGGTGGCTGAGAAAACAGTATTCTTTGGTTCCTCAGATGCATTTATTTGCACATTCAGTCAGCTGTTTGAGTTGTGAGGTGCTGTAAATAGGCACAAATAACCTTCTCTGTGATCCACTTGGATCTGCTGTGCCTGTAGTGAAATAAGAGGGTTTTTATGCTTCAGGAATGCAGCGCCCTTGAACATCTTCTCTGTGACACTGATGAAACCCTTCCCAGAAGGGGAGAGATGAAGGTGAAGCAAGCCATGAGGGCCCTATCTATATCTCCTGCATCTGGGTTGACCTAAAGGCAGACTAAATGAGCAGGACACTGCAGGAGTTCCCTTTCGCAACATCCCTTTCTTCAGATTTTAAAGAAGTCTGTAACAGAGACAGTGGTGTTGTGTACACAAAAGAGTCTCCTCTAAGTTTCTAAGGAGAACTGATGATGCAGGAGGAATCGTTTTTTTCATGTGGTATACACCTCCCTCTTTCTCTTCCTCAGTTGGGAAAATCCTTATGTTGGTATTTAAATGATCCAGGAGATCTTCTTAGGGCGCATCTCATATTGGGAGTTGGAAGAAAAAAGATCTTCGTGTTGTCTTAGAGAGACTGAGAGGAAATGCATGTGAATCCTAAAGCCCAACTTCTAAATAAATGCTGTTTGTCCATGAAGATTAGCTTGAAATATGAACGAGTACCAAGTCTTTTAAATGGATATACTTTACCTCCTGCACCTGTAGAGCTGACAGAAGGTTTAAGCATTGCTCATAGGAGCACGCCCTTAGCACAGTAAGCTATAGCGTTAACCAAGTAACTCAGAGAGTTTGGTCTATTCTCAGATCTTACTGAAAAATAGCACTAATGGTGTGTTGCAGTTCTTCCTCGGTGGATGTAGGTAATCTCAGAGACAATTTGAGTAAGCTATAGGAGTAGGACTATTGTATTACTCACTGAAGACTTACACTCCCTTTGGGGATGGTATGGGAAAGTATTTCTATCAGGGAAATACAGTTCTGACATCAAGCGTCTTAGGACTTGCTTATTAACTGATTGCAAGTTGGATAAATTTGTCAAAATATTTGTAACCTACAGCATGAAAACCAGAGCCAAACAACCTACCCTTGACGTTCTACTGCATGAAATATTTCAAGTCTGATTGCTGAATGTAGCCCTCAATGTCCTGGCATGGTCACTGTTATTAGAGGATCACAGGCACTAAAGACAGTAGCTGCAGTGTTCTGTTGGGTTTGCGCTGGGACATCTTTTTCCCCCTTTTATTGGAAAATTGCTTGCAGGTAAATGCTTAGTTTGAATTATCCTCCTTTGCTGTTTAACTTAGGGGCATACTGTTGTGTTTGGGACAATATTAGAACCGAATAACAGGCACCCTTATCAGAAGGATTGGGAAACAGATACTGTAGTGCTGAGTGGGAGTCATGGGGGAGGGTTTTTTAACTTCCCTGGGTTAGTGCCCAGCACAGGAGTAGATGGTAGGAAAAATCATGTCGGCAGAGAATTGCATGTTGGGTCTCTGTGGGTGTGAGTTGAGGGCACCTCACAGAAGCCTGTAATCCCATCTCTGCTCTCAAGAATAGCAGGCAAAGGCAGCACAGCCTTCAGGGGCTCTCTGATGGCAAAAAGGGCTGCGTAGTTTGCCTTGTCAGAGCAATGTCCATGCAGCAGTATGGCCTTCAGATGCAAAAAGATCTGTTTATTAGAAATTGAAACATTTCTTTCTAACAGGTAAGAAACGGGACGTTTCCAAAGTTCTGCAACATGTTCCAACTGTTTGAGAGAAACATTTTCCTTCCAGTTCATTAAAGTACTTGCATCTGTTACTGCTCACTGTTCCTGTCTCACAGAGATCCACTGCCTCTGAAGGACTTATATCAATGATGTGGTTTATTTGGATGAATAAGAGTTGCTGGCTCTAGCATTCGGTTTGTGAAGTTTGTAAGGACTCTGAAAGGTGGGAGGTCTCTGAAGGTGCACGTTAGAAGGTTGCTGGAAACCAAATGACTTATTTTTGCACCTTAACTTTCATCTGAAATACAGCTTATGGTGTTGTATTGTCCATGTATTTGTGTAGTGGGAGTATGGTTTTAACACTAAGCTTTATTATAACCCCTAATAAATTCTCATATGTTATAAACTTTATGCATACCAACTTTATTTTTTTTCCCTTGTGCGTACTTGAAATTAATTTACATGATAAATGTAGAGCAATCAGAACAGGATATGAAACAGGAACCTCTGGAGTGAGCGTGAGTAGGACACAGATGTAATAGCCTTCAAAAGCACACGCTGCTTGCTGACGTTTGTTGGTAAGGGAATGGCCTGGAATCCCAGCCCATGCAGATGTGTTGCAATAGGCAGAGGAGGAGATCAGTCTTAGTGTCCCTTGATGACTTCTCCTGAAGGTTTGAGGTTATGCCAGCTGCTGCTCCGACCACCAGCTTTCGTCTCGTGTTCTGGACTAGATCTGGAACAAAGCGTTTCTTCCCAGCCGTGATGTGTTCACGTTTGGTATCTGTGAAGCAGAGACTTGATGTGAACCTGGATGGGGGAGCAGCAGCTTCTTATAACTGGACCTTGCCTCTATTTGCATAAGAATGAGCCAGAGGAAGAAAAATGTTTATGCTCTTTTTGTATGTAAAGTGTAGAAACTAAAGAGATTCACACTGAGATTTGCCAGCTGTGTTGATCACAGACGTTTTCAGGCCACACTGCAAGTTCGCCCTAGAGCATCTTACACTATGATTCAGCTCCAGCCTCTGGTCCTGCGTAACCTCCTTCCTTTCCCCCCACCCTCCCTCCCTCTTCCTTATGTCCGATACCCCTCATCTGACCCCTCCATTCCTGGTTTCAGAGTGTCTCCTCCAGAAGCTGGACAAATTGACAGATCTGTCAAGAGATGCAGGAAGGGAACTGGGGGTTATCTGAGTGTGCAGGTTATCTAAGGGGTTGCTCTCAAGAAACAGTATCTGTAAGCAGTACAAGTTATCCCAAGCCAGAGACAAGTAGAGGCTGGGCCGGTGAGTTCATCAGGACCAGCTGTCTTGTGGATACGGGTGAAAGACGAGAAGTCGTCTGAAAATAGTGGTAGAGTTGCCCTGAAGCCAGAAAGAGGTGCCTGCGATTGAGAAACATGGAAGGAAAGTTATTTTTTTGGTATGTATTTGGGGCCTTTGGATTAGCTTCCTCGGTAAGGAAGGGCTTCCTGGAATTCTTCGACCGGTTTTATACCCAGAAGGGAATTATTTGGCACTGGATTCAATATGCATGTGGGATTTGACTTTGCAGTGAGACTGCCCTGTGACAAACCCCCTCCAAAATATAATCAGCAAAGTTTTTCTCAGATGCAAACTCTGTGTCTGCTTCCAAGTTGGACTCCTGCTTGCTCATTCCTCGGCTGGGTTTGTCAAAACTTCACAACATTTAGTCTTGCTTTTCCTTGCAGTGCTGAGTCACTCTCTGATTTGAGTGAGAATTAAAATGTTTGTTACTGTAAATTTTGCTAGCCTCTGTCTGAAATCCAAGTGAAAAAACCTGCAATGTCAGTTTTCTCAAAAATGAGATTTTAGAAGAATTTTTATCCGCAGTACTTTCATATGTAACAGTTGCACATATTTTGTGTTCTCTGTCACTTGCGGTCTCTTTAATTACACCATGGCAATCTGAACTGTGGCAGAATCGGACACAGAAAAAGCATGACCAAAGGAAAACAGAAGTTTTATTGGCTTTAAAGAGATTTTTTAATGTAAGAGGTGACTCCTCTGTAAAGGCAACATGACATCCTTCTGTCTGCTAAGTTTCCTCTCAGTCCTGTAAGAGACTGTAGGATTTTTATGTCATCCTGGGCTCTTTCTGGCTGTTGTATAATGCACTGTTTGGGGTGTGTAGAGAACACTGGCCTTTAGTAGCTCTTTAGAGACTTGAGGTTTTAGCTCTGTAGTTCCTTATTTCTGTCCCTGTTCATCCTGGTGAGGCAGGAAGCACATACAAGGTGGCTGGAACAGATCTGTGCCCATGGAAGCTGGATGGCAGTGCATAATGCACCTTTCCCTGAGCAAAAGATGCTCACTTCAGGCAGCCATAGCTTCTCTCTGCTGAAATCCCAGAAGCACACGCAGCTACATATAGCTGACTGGGGGATGCGCCGGGGAGCTCTGAACATCAAACGTCAATCAATCACAGTTGAGCTAACAAGCTAGGCAACTTCAGTGGTGGCAAAGCTGTAGCTTCATGGCTGGAACAGAAAGCAGGACACCCTAGTGCATATAGTGACTGGTGGGGTACGTACGCACCGCAAAGTTTTTGCAAGGTACAGGGTATTGCACAAATATAACCAAGGCCGTAATTTTAAGGATTATACTCATGCACACAGAGGAAAATTTAGTTTTCAGAATTCTTTACTGGTGATGAAACATAATGCAGAAAGAACACTGTTGGGTTTTCTGATGTCAGTGTGAGCTGACAGAGTTGGGAAGAAGAAAAAGTGTTCTTCAATTATAGGCTAAACAAGTTTAAAAGAAGTCACTGAGACATAGCTGGTATGGAGCCCCATACTGCTATTATTATATTCGTCTCTCAGAAAAAAGACATGCTTAAAAGTCCATAAGCTGTTCCCTCTCCTTCTCCCTCCTCTGTTGAAAAATTAGTCTCTTTGTCACATGTGAGAGCTGTACAAGTAACAGGAACAAAACATGTAGGTGTTCTGAATAAAGTCATTAAACAACATGCTATTTGTTAAGCACATCAAGTTCTGGACAAATTCATACTGTAGCTTTTCTGTTTCATGTGCTCAGGTGATAAAGAATACTGCAGAACTTTCATCAGTAAAAATTTTATTTCTTGCCTTGAATCAAATTATGACTTAGAATGAAAATGTCACTGAGACATGGGCTATAGTGAGACTATATGACCACTGTTTCCAATCACCCTGTAATTAGAAGGGGTTTTTGTTGGTGATGCATGAGCTAAGATAATCTCTGCAGGGATAAGACAAGAATTAAACTCTGCTTTCATCAGAAAAGACAGTAGTTGACAAGCCACGAGCTGAAAAATGTTACATTCAGTGGTTCTTCATGGAAAGGGCACTATTACTGACATAGAAGTATTTCATGGTAAGAAGTCTGTCCCCCCAAATGTTAAAATGGAATGGAAACACACTTTTTCAATTTCTGCTTTTTTTTCTTCTAGATAATCTAACTAACTTCTTTCTGAATCTTCTGTGATCGATGATATGTTAATGGTATCATATAATTATATGATATAGTAATGATAAATGATAAGTAAAGATTAAATATTAAATGTTATATATTCATATATATAACATGGCACTGGTTTTGGCTGTGGTAGTTGCCATCCACAGGTATGTCCAGGAGGAAGCATCCAGCCCTTAGGCACTGTTCATACACCAGGGAAGTTTGGGAACCTCTGGTCTTGGGGTTGAAGGCACCCACTAACATTGTACTTGATATGCACTCCCACTCAGGTTTGAGTCTACCTACCTTCTCTGTAGAGTTTTTAAAATGCCATTACTCTGAATGATTCATCGCCCACGTAGGGAGGGAGGAATTCAAATCAGATGGGGAGCAAAGCGCTCTCCGCTGGGAATAGGAGGAGATAGGGCTTCTGGCGATGGGAGAAGTGGGGGAGGAAATGAAACTGCTGATGGGGAGAATGGGGTTCTGTGGGATGGAAGGATATTGATGCAGTTAAGTGCGACCAGGATGTGAGAGCAACACAGGCATTAGCAGTGCGGAAAAGGAAAATGGATGTTCATCAAGCCCTAGCCCTAGGAAGAAAATGGAGGACAATGCAGTGATGGGGAAAAAAAAAGCCTGGCTTTTTCCATGAGGATACCCAGCTTGCCTGCTTGAGGTAACGCTTGTCTTTCTGGTTCATTCGAAAACTGATATCCCTGTCTGTAAGAGATGATGCACTTCTGGCCATATCCATGCAGGCCACAGCAATGGTATGAGCAGTGCTGTCACCCCTGTGAGTTGCTGGACACCCTTTTAGTTCATCGCAGGAATCAGGAAACACTGGTGGCACCTGGCACACATCACCCCTCCGTGTGCTCTTTGGTAGCACTGGTTGTACAGCCAAGAAGCCCAAAGCAGGAGGTAGGAGAGATCTGCAACAGGAAAGGAAGGATCAAGAGAAAGTAGCTCTGCTTGCATAGTTGGTTGAGGGTGTTTTTGTTGTAGAGCTACCTATTTTTAATGGATACTTTGCCATATCTCTTTTGCTATGAACTGAGCTGTTGCCTCCTATTGCTTGCCTTCACTACAACTTGATTACAAGATACAATTTTGGGCCCATCATGTTTTGGATTTGCTCCTGACCTGCTTATCATTTTAAGTGAGGTTACTGGTGAGGGAACGCTGGGTGCTGGCCACCAGTGCAAATGCTATCATGACATGATCCAAGACTCTAGGGATAAAATGGCCTATCTTTTATTTTAGCCTGTAAGCATTACCACACTTGTCTACATCAAGTATCCACAAATCTGAGACAGGCTTTTGTAAGATGTTTCTAAGATGCCCTTTAAAAATTCATCTAGAGTGCTCCCCATTTGCTTTCTTGTTTGCAAGTCTTGAGAATGCAGATGGGTCACACTTTCAGGTTTCTTCATGCAATCAAGTTTGAGAAAATTTTTTTTAGACATAATTATATACCCCCAGGAGCTGGATCCCATTCAACTTGCAGAATAAATTACAACAGTTAGTAGGATTGTACTGGATTGAAAAAGTCCAGAGAAGAAATATCACACATGTGTAAAATGCCTCACTTGCAGTAGTTTCTATTTATTTATAATTTACATGTTTATTTACTGCAAAGGAGGTGCAAAAGTACAAGCTGTTTTGTTTAGATAAAATCAAAACATGTCCATTCCTAAAAGTGAGAGAGTGAAATCAGATGATAGATTCTGACTGCTAAATTTAGACAGATTCACCATCTTTTAAATACCACTGTTTCAAGAAGGAGAAGGTTGAAGTGGAAAATACCTGCTCTTCATTATGCAGTGAAACTGGAAGCCGGCCAAAATGTTAGGCAATGTAGTCTTCTGGTCTGAAGTGTGTCTCCCCCTGTCTCTGGGGCACAGGGAGCACTGACCAAGCTGTCCACACTGTTCGGTTACCGAGGAACTTTGCACATCTCTGACTGCCCCTAGTTCTTGATTTCTCTCCTTTCTGAGAAGGTTCAGAATGTTTCTTGAGTATATTCTCTGTGTTTTGAGGTAACATGTGAAAAGGAAGCTTCTTGATTTTTTTTTTTTCTGTTAGTTGTTGGGGAATTCTTTTCTTTTTTCCCTTCTCAAATTCACATGACTATCAGAAGTCGAGGAGCAGATAGGTAAGCACTAAAAACAAACGCAGAAGACTGAGCCATCTGGTGTGTGGAGGAGGGCCGACTCCTACAGCTCTGATCTCAGCACTAACGTACAGCATCTGTGCAGGACTGGGGACGGCGGTAATGGGGATGTGCAGCACAATTAGCCACATGAAGAACTGGCACATAAACACCTTGGGGGATGAAGTGCCTGATGCTCAGGCAGCTTTCCATAGCAGCCTAAGGAGCAGAAGCAGCCCTAGGGCAGTGGGAAGAGGTCTGGGGACACACATCTCTGTTGCAGGTTCCTTACTGGAAAGCATCGCTCATGGGCAAGTGGGGACGTGTTTTAAATGTTGTTGTGTTTGCTCCCTGTAAAAAAATGTCATAACAAAAAATCTGAGGTGGTTGCTCAGCCCAACTGAGTTTCAGCTTCCTTCCTCAACTAACCCAATGGGCACAGTGTTCCCTAACAGGCTGAGGGGAGGACAGAAATTGCTCACTGCTGCTCTTGTGGGAGCTTCTTCAGGCTGTGTTGATGCCAGGAAAAATGGGTTCCCAGTATTAGCTTTCTTGAAAGCTAGAAGTCTTGTAGACAAACCAGCCCCAGATCAGTGTTGTTCCATGCTCTGCTTTGCTGTGCCGCGGCACTGCCAACCCTGAGATGAAGCTGGTAACTTCTCACACACCCATTAGGTAAAACCAATGGAGCTTCTGAAATATACTATTTCTTTTGCTGTCTGTTTTGGGGTTGTATTCAGCCCTCACTCTACAGCTACTACCGAGAGAGACCTTTTCTTGATGGGAGTGAAACTGATGATTTCTGAGCTTGGGATAAGATGAACTGTCATAGAGCCAGCAATAAAATTGTGAGTGCACATTAAGCTGTTAGCCAGTGACACCCTACTCTGTATAAAGTCTTTTGCCTGCTGTTTTACCTCCCGTTCTTAGTGAGACTAATGATATTACCTAAGGATACTCCTGAAGGCATAAGTAGTTCATATTTACAGCAAGCATCAAAGACATAAATGGCTACAGAGTTGCACACTATTATTATCTGCCACTTTGGAAAGATGCTCCAGGTTTCTGTGAGATTTAAAGCAAAGTAGAAAATTAGGCTATTCTGAAATTCGCTGGAAAAATAAGCTTCTGTAGAAACTACCACTTCAGAGGTATTTACATTTCTTTACTATGAAGCATCTTGAGAAAGACCATTCCCATAAATAGCAAATAGAAGTTGTTACATTTGGTATAATAAGATAATATTTACAAAAGACTGTGTATGTTCTAAGTATTATGGGGTTGCTGTATAAACTGTGGATCCATTGAATATATTGTAAGAGACTCAAATCTCCCCATAGGAAAAATGAGATAGTGACATGTAAAAGTAATGTGTAAAAATTCCTTCGTGCCCTCCCTGAGGATGAGTCTGCACTGAAACAGAAGATTAAATCTAATATCTCTGGCAGACCTAATTCTTTAAAAGCTCATTTCTGAGTAAGGTAACACAAAAAACCACTGACATTTTTAGCTTTAGATGTGGTGCTGCCCGTATATGCATGTGCTTGCAGTTAGAATTTGGGTATGTGTTACTGGTACTTAGCTTTGCATTTCCTTCAGCTCTCCAGTTGTAATGTACCACATGAGTGTATTGCTCTATAGTTATCTACTAGTGAAAACAGTATAAATAGAATAAAGAAAACATAAATAGCATTTGCTGTATTTGCAAAGGTGGTGGGGGAATTAAATTTGGAAAGGCTGATGAGCGGTGGATTGTGCATGTGTATCCCTACTTCCATCCTGTGTCCGTCCTTTTCAATGAATAGATGAAGCATTGCAAGGGCTTTAGTGCTTCATTTCTTGTATATAGGCTCACCGTGATAAATGAGATTACAACGCACAGAAAAAACACCACCTGCCAGTGTCTGCAAGCTCAAGCCAAAGTTGATGGAAAATTTGGGTTCTTGCTGTTGGCATACAGTGGAAACTCTCCCTAGGGGAGAAGGTCTGGATCCAGTATCACATCCTTATTCATCACGCCCTTGCTCCTGCAGATCACAGTGATTACAATATGAAAGAGGAAAATTTGGTACTGGATTAGGAGAAAGGGCCACCCTACCCATGTCCCATGTTGAGGGGATCAGTCATCATAGATACTTAAGGAAAGAAAGTAAGAAATGGTGAATGTTGCTTTCGCTCCTGGGATGCCCTCCCAGCATCTGGCAGTCAGCCATTTTCAGGACTTACTGGGCTGGAGGTTGCATCCAACATGTTGTATTTAGTAACCATTGGTAGACCTAGGCCTCAGTGAGTATGATCTTGCCCTAAAGATGTGTCAAAGGAATTACAGTCGGGCTGGAAATGGAAATGGCAATCCCAGCTTCCTCAGAGAAGCAGATTCCCTTAGGTGTGTTTCTTTGAAAATACATCTGAAGGATTCAGATACCTAAACATCATTGATGTCTTCTTTGTTAGTTGAATACTTTGGAAAATGTTAACCAAAGCCTCTAATCAGTCCAGTGGCATTGGAATTCTATGTTCCAGGTGTAAATTAATCACTCCATTGATAAATAATGGCTGAAGTACCAAAACATCTTATGATGGCTGCTGCAGGTGCAGAAGTAAAAAAACCCTAGGTACTAGTATCATCTTCTCAAGGTAGTAGTTTAAGTCAATTAACTGACAAATGTAACCCCCAAATAACAGCCAATAAAAAAGGACGGGCCAGGCTGCTACTTCCTAAATCGGATTTGTTCTCTGACAAATGACCGAATTATAGGTCTTAATAACAATGAATGCAGCGTATCGGTGCTGTCTTGACCCATTTACTAGAACATGGTGTCTCTCCCACGCCTTTGTTTTGTTGTTTTTCTTGCCCAAGACTTCTCAGAAGCCTTGAATGCAAGACATAATAACACAGAGCCTGCCCTGGTAGCAAATTGTGCAGTCTTTTGTTTCAAGCACACAGCATGCACCCAGACTTGCTCATAAAATATCCATAGCATAATCATGCGATGCCTGTCTCTCTTATACATTTTTAAGAGCTGTGCCCTAAATCCATTAAAAGACTGTGAGGCATGAATAGAAGAATAATCCTTCCTACCATATGGGTGAGAAAGGAGTTGGGATCAAGTAACTGTACACACAAAACGAACCATGTGAATTTGCTGACTTCCAGACTTCTTCTGTGAGAACACAGTACCTCTTGCAGTCCAGCTCTTTTGTCTAAATTGCTGAAAAGTATTTTGCGTTATAGAACAGGGGAACTTAATACGAAAAAAAACGTAGCTGACATAAAGAGAGGTCAGAGAAATAGAACTGTGCAAGAGTCAGAAGATGGTGAGGACCATGTGTACCAATAGAAGGTGCTTTCTGATTTCAGGACAACTAAATTGAGGGAAAGGCATCTTTATGATAAAAGTAGTAACTTTTGAACTATGAGGTGGTTACTCTTACTCCAGAAGTGAACCTTGGAAATCCTATTATATACATTGGAAAAAAAAATGGCCTTCATTGTTTTGCCCTTAGGAGAGAAGCAGGGAACCTGATGACATCCCGCATAACCTAGGTGGATGTTCAAAGGAGAAGGGAATTAGCCACTCAGATTGAAAGGGAATTGGGTGTCTACTTCCCTAAGGCTCTTTATAAAATTACATACTACACCTCTTGCCAGGAGTCCTCTCATCTGATCATTTCTGTAGAACTGTAGTGTCTTTAATTCGGAAAATTTACACTCCACCTAAGTCTAAGTGCCAGATACTTCCTTTTCCTAGTCAATATGTCTTGTGTCTTGGAATCACTTCCAGGTGCCCTCAGAGGTACGTTTCACCCTTTAGCCACGTTTAGCATCATCCACAGGATTTCAAACATATAAATGGGGCTCCTAAGCAGCTGGTTTTGCTCCCATGGAAGCTGGGAGGGGACTGGGAGGGGATGGAGACATTGCCCTTACTAGGAGCAGGGTGCTGCGTTCCTGTTCCTCTGTCACTGCCCAGTGACACAGGGTCCCTTGCACTTTCCAGGGCCCATCTTCGTTAATCAGTGTGTACCTCTGTCCTGAGGCAAGTTTCAGAAATAAATTGCATTGGTATTTATTGTAAAAGCTTACAGTCGTAAGGCTAAATACAGATTTCTATAATTCAGCGGGTGTGCACTCTGACTGAATACAGCCCTACTCAACCACTACTGCAGATGGATTCCTAGGTGGCTCAGAAAATCCCAAGAAAGCAGCACAGCATTAACTGGGCAGAGGGTTTGGGAGAAAAAGTGGCTCCAGCATTTAGGAACTGATTTCTGTAGAATCTGCTCCCAAGTGCTTAGGTCTGTTTAATATGAGGTGATGCATACAAGTCCTCTGGTGGTTTTGCACACTTGAACCCAAAAGCCATGTGCTCTGTTAAAAGAAGAAAATAGAAAAGCTTCATAATGCGTTCTTGGGAGCCTTGACTGTATGAACTGTGGGACTGCATGACTTTCCCATTATAATTCATCTTAGTTCAGAAATGGATCACATATTGACCTCACTTGTTGTTGGTGTCACTCTTCTGAGCTTGGTGGAATTCCTTGAGTGAGCAGAATCAAAGTTTTCTATTTAGAAACAGGCTAGAGGACAAAACAGCCTCCATATACTCTAGGATTTCACTCTGAAGAAAATCCCTTTGACAGAATCTTCAGTAACTAACTTATCACACAACTTTAAAAGCAAAGTTTACTGTAAATATTAATTTGGGATTTTTCTATCTTGGTCATCTGCTTTTTAAAATGACTTGTTACTAGAATTGCCTTTGCAGCTTGTGATTCTCTTTTCTACTTTCAGTTTCCCTTCTGTACTGCCTCAGTTGTAAGTAGGCTGTGGTTTTCTGAAAATGTAGCTGTAATATTTGCTGTTTTCTTATACAAGACCTGAGTTAAAAAAAAAAAAAAACCACCAACAAAACCCAAATGACCAACCAAAAAAAAACCCTAGCCAAAATCTAATTCTTTCCCCTACTCATTTAAGTTACTACTATTGAGACAAGTTTAACATACACTGTATAATTACTTCACCAAGATACTGTGTTCACACCACACCATACTTGTGCATATTTTGAGATTTTTAGTAACATTTTTATTGTTAAGGGGTCCCATTGCGTAGGGTGTATGCATCCACAGATCAGCTTGAACACATGGTATGTGGATATTTGACCATAACTGCAGGTGATGAAGTCTCACAGTCATAGTCTGCTTCCTTTGTTTGTTTGTTTTACAAACAGCAACCTCAATCTTGCATTTATGTCCCTGGATCCCAAGTAATGTCAGGAGGCTTCTATATCAGATGGGAGCCCACGCTCCTGGTTTGACTGCTGGTGAGGAATTACAATTAGCAAAATACTGTGACTTTCTGCACTCTTCTCAGAAGAGAGAAGTTATTATTTTAATACCTCATTCTCCGTATTTCTATTTTGATGTCTCCTCTGATTTTGATTTCATTTTCATATGGTAAGTTTGATTCTTTTCTCTTTCCATTTTAAAATACCTCAGGTTACTTCAGGCCCAAGTTTTCTTGGTTGGTAGGTGACCTCAGCTATTGTTATCGTCAGCTTGTACTAAAATCAGCAATACCTATTTTGCTCACATTTCATCTGGGCTACTAAATGTGTTTAGAGAAGTTAGTTAGATTCCCAAATCAAGAGCATGGGATACTCTAATTACTTTTTTCTTCTGTGAGCTAACTTCTGTTTCTGTCTGGGTGTGCTGCAGTGCCTCAGAGCTCACTGAAGCTGTGTGTGCATCTACAGAGGCTTGAAGATCAACCTGCTTTTGGTGCTGCTGCTGCCGTTCCAGGAGATGTGATTTCACCGATGTTCCCTGGACCACTCAGCTGTGGGAAGGATACAGAGTTCAACATTTTGCATGGGGTTTGTTTAGCCATCTAAAAACTGTCTCGTTCGGGGTAGTTGTCTGGTCTCCCTCTGTGGAGAGGGGCACCTTCAGAAGCTGCTTTGTCCCATCCCTCTTAGAAACCTTTCCTTGAGGTGATGTGAGTTGTCGTCTGAACACACCTGTTTCTCTGACTATAGGGAAAGCCTCAGATAGTCTGTGGCACCTGACTTTCAGACAGGTAAAGGGAGATGATATAAAGCCTCCCTTTTATTTAGAGGAAAAAAAAAATGATCTTGTGTGCCAGGTTTGTACATCCAAGGGTTGGAAACAGCAACTTCTAGAGGTGTGTCCTCCTTCTTTTGGTGGTGAACGTAGCATTTCTGGGAATTTCAGTGAAGGTATTAATCAAAGGGCAAGGTCTGCCCCTCTTCCTCAGATGGGGCGATCCCCTGTTCCCTGGGAAGCGCCACTCCAGCAGGTTCCTATTTTCCGTGAGTAAGCGTGAACCAAGGAGATGAAAGCAAGAGAGGCATGTCCCCCGCGCCTGTGCTCTGGCATTTGTGCTGCAAACACTCTTGCCTTCATTGTCCTGCAAAGCTGCGCTTGCCACGTCGGGCCTGGCAGCTGCCTGAAACCAATCATTTCCTTCAGATCTGGTTTGCCTGTAACAATCCTGAACTTGTTGACCTATGTGCCTATTAATTATTGATATAATGTTGCATTATTTAGGCTTGTTTCAGCAGACGGATACATTATTACCAGACAGACATTTGCCAGACAGGCTGATTGATAGATAACATCCTAAAAAAAGTCTCAAGTTGCATTTGTACAATAAAGGACTGTAACTTCATTACTCTTCCCCCCACCCCTGCCTCTTGCTGGCAAATTAGTGCCACGCTACCTTGAAACCTTAATAGAAATCTAAGTATAATAACAATCTCTTTAGACAATGGGCTTATTCTTGACTTTGTTGGAGCTGTGGTCCTGATGTTGGTCAGTCCTCCAAAAATACAGAGGAAGTCTTCTTAACCAATCTGCTAAAGCTGTTTTTCTTATGATACAAGAAATTGTTTTGTTTTTCAAACCCTCGCCATGGAAAGGAGAACTGATTTCTCCCTGGTTGCTATGCACTGTATTGCAACACTCCAGAGACACAGGCATAGCTTGATGTGTATCTCCCAGGGAAACCTGCCTTTGATTTTTCCAAACCCTGCTGCAGTCATTTTGTCTACAGATCCAAGAAAAAGGCGTATCAAAATGAATTAGCTGTAATTTAAAACATGCATGCTGAGCATTTCTGAACCTTCGTAACTGCAGTGTAGCTTCAGCTGAAGCAAGAATGAAGGAACACGGTCCTTCGTGGCAGTCATATCAAAATGCAAAGCGCAGTGTGCAGTCACAGCTGACGAGCAGTGCTGAATACGTGACAAGCTTGTTAGCGTCTGCGTGCTGCCCTCTTTCCTCTTTCTTTGCTCGTCATGCTTCTCTCTGTCGCAACCAATTTCTCCTCTGATGTCAAAATCCCACTGCTTGATACATTGTCCATACGAAAGCAGAAGAGGCAAAAAAAGGGGAAGGAAAGCAGATGGAGGAGGATGAGGACAAGAAATGCAATATCTCAAACGTTATGAATCTGACGGCTTGTTTGTTTTCCAGGGGCTTCCTCAGGACAAACAGTTGGTTTTAGGGAAACAATTTCAGAAAGACTCAGCTGTTGTTTTCAAAAGTGATCTAGCACCAACTTCTTAATGTTGTGTGGATACTTACTGCTGCAGCTAGGCATTCTGTGGAGTTTGCAGAGCTGTGTAGCCTCCTGCCACCTTGGGTGCCTGTGGTGAATTTTTTCATCCTTTGTGAGTCACTTATGTCTCATTTCTGATTCACTGCTACAGCAGAGCCATGTCTGAGCACCCAGGGAAGCTCCCTTAGTTCAACTCCAACTTGACTGGTGAGTTTGGCCCCATCATTCAGGGTCATCTCTCTCTTAGATTCCTTACTATGCAGCCACACTAGCATTATCCCATTAGCCAGCCACATGTGCTACCCTTCCACAAAAACAGCACCTCAGCCTCAAAGCCTATGTTAATCCTTTCATTTCCCCCTGTTCAAGCACATTCTTTCCCAGAGGTCCAGCCTTGTTCAGCAGGAGAGGGTCTGTGCATAAAAGATCCTTTGGGTTTGTCAAAAAATATTAACAGACCTGGACAAAACAATAAATGAGGACACCTGCACTGGTTTCCTCACTGCTCTACCACGTATTGTGGGTCTTGGTCAGCGTCTTTGAGATGTCCAGGTTTCCCCCAGCTCATGGCTTCTCCCCCAGTTTATACAGTCTCTCTTACTCCTGCCGACATTTTGTTGTTCTTTTTCCAGACTGATCAGTGAGGGACTGTCATCTCTCATCTCCTTTGTCACGTATCTCCTTCATCCAGTCTATCAGTGCTACCAGGCAATCCCAGCCACTAGACAATCTGTTCCCACCTCTTAGAAATCTGTACTTGAAAAATGGTTTTCCTGACCCATCTCTTTTTTTCCAGTAGTCCTTCATTTGAATAGATGAGCGTCAGAGTTTAGCAGCCCTCCCTTCTAGTCCTGGATAAGATGGAAGAATTTATCCTGTCGCCCGTTGTGGGTTTTACCTCCATGTAGGGACAGGGAAGCAACTAACTTCCACACTCAAATCGAATTTTAAGTAAGTCTGACATGAGTAAATATGTAAAATGCAAGTCCCTAACACTGAATTCACAAACTCTCTGTAGACTGTCTAGATTATTTCAGGCTAGTTTACTGAAATTAAATTACATAAGAGTCATACAAAACAGCACATCATTATGTAAAACTCCACAAAACAAGTGCTGTGATTTTAACTGAGTTGAACAAATAAAACATTAAGTGTAATTTTTGTTCAGGGCCATGTGTTAGCTTTTGAAAACAAAGAAGAAATAAATGAACCAAGTCACACAAAACATATGTCTGCAGAATAATGATAAAACATATACTGTATCTGGACATCTTGTAAGTG
Source organism: Platalea leucorodia (assembly GCF_965183815.1). Classification (NCBI taxonomy): domain Eukaryota; kingdom Metazoa; phylum Chordata; class Aves; order Pelecaniformes; family Threskiornithidae; genus Platalea; species Platalea leucorodia. Next base: position 25,051,451 of record NC_138827.1, on the reverse strand, counting down.
TGGTTTTAATTCTTGCTGCTGTTGTGGCTGGAGGCTTTTGCTGTGCAAAAAGGCTACACTGTGTTCATATTACAATACAGAATGATTTTTATTCCTACTGGATGAGGACTAATATAATCCTCTTGCACTAAGGTGGTGGGTTCTGAGTCCTTCAGCTTCCTGGGGAGTGCTGGAAACTTGCAGAAAAACACTGTTCAGTCATTCTGACTGTCTGTGATACAGGTCACCTATCAACCCACCCAGGATATGAAGGAGACTGACTTTGCCTTTGGTGTACAAAACCCTAAACTTTGAGAGTGAGAAGTCCAAAGGAAGGGTCAGCATGTGACCAGCTGAATTTAAGCAGTCTCATACCAGAACTTCTGTCACTATGCTCTTAGAGTTGCTTTGTTAAAAAAGCCACATGAGAAGTGGAGTGTTTCTGTTCTGCCTGTTGTGTGCAGACTGCATTTTGGGAAGAGAAGCTGTGGTGGTGGCTCTGACCATGCCAAGAAGACTCTCCTGCTACATATGGGGTAGAAAGGCACTTGTCTCTCTTGGCATGTTACAATTCATGCCAGGATTAACCAAAAAGGCATGCTGAGAGGTATTAGCAAGGTCCCTTTGGTAGCTAAAGATCTGTCTATTCCCTGGATTCATCACTGCCTTACCATCCATCATCCTGTCATCTGCCTGAACTTGTCTTCTACAGCTGCTGCTTCAGCCTGAACCCTGGCTCCTATACACTGCTCTTGGAGCACAAGTGCCTGTATCTTGCAATTCTGCCATTGCATCTTTGTCATTCTCAGGGCAACGCAGTTGTGGTGCATTTCTGTCAGTGTTCAGGGCATGGGCCAAGAGTATATCATCTTAATTAGTTTTTTCTTGTTGAGCATGATTTCGTATTGTAGGTACACGTGTTTAGCTGTCAGCTTGATTCTTGCAACAAAAGGAAAAACAAACCAGTAATAAACAGAGAAGTTGCACAAGCCAATCTTTAAATAATGGCATTGGGTGGAACACATGAAATAGGAGCTGTGGCTACAAAGCAGATTACTGCTCCCCATTCCTTCTATGAGCATGATATAAATTACAGCTGTTTAAACTGATGCAGCACCAAGGAGAACATTGAAAGCCTGAAGATGCCTCTGTATCCCTGCCACTACTCCTGTTTCAGGTTTGTAGACTGAGAAGGGAGGAACCAAGCCCCAAGCCTTGTTCTCTTCCACTGAAGACTGATTTAGTTCCGGTGTACTGAGCAAACGCATTGCCAATTCACGCTTGTATTTTCTGATGTGACAGTCACCGATGCTGCATGGGGCGTTGAGGTCCCAAGTCACGAAGAACTGAGTAATCAGGCACTGACTTGTCAATACTCTTTTGAATGGCTGCGGAAAGGGATTTCTAAATACTTAAAGAAATCAGACTTTTAAAATGGACGCATGGTATTCCAAAAATATGGAAATATGGCTTTTAAAATCTTCCATCATTTCAGTTTTTTAAAGGTCTTTTAGTTTAGATTTAGAAGGTAATGACTCATTTTTGCAGCATTTTATTGTATCACATGAAATATCTTTTTTGGTGAAGGCAGGTTAATGTGACCAGTAGATGTGTATTCATCTGTCAGTACATTTGTATTTAAATCAATGAGTAGTTTAAATGATTAATCCCATTCCAGATTTCTTCAAACATCATCATTCAACATTAAGCTACAAATATCTTCTTTTTAAAAAAACATTTCTTCAAATGTTTGTTTTTGAAACTGTGGTGGTATTATATACCTGCAATATAAACGCATTTAGAGTGGCAGAATGTCCTCATGTTTTTTTGTATTATAAATGCTTCCAAACACATATTGTAAAATCTAGATTTTGAAGCCCTGAATTCCACAGGATTCCTACAGTTCTATCCAGATTATATTAAAAAATGAAAAGAAATACTGAATTTGAGTCTTTCTTACAGAAGTCATTGACACAACTTCTTCTGACTTCATTATTTACATGCCAGCATCACAAAATTTTGGAAAGAATGAGAAAAATGGGTTCTTTGGGACAGAGGTAAGATATCTGAAATACCGCATGCCAGAGTGATTCTCCTAGCCCCCAGCTCACGCTTTGCCGTGCTTTCTCCTGGGGACTTCTCTAACTTGGGCGGTGAGTTAGCACGATGAATTATTCTGATGCCCCACAGCTGACCCCAAGCTCTCCTCTTTCTGGAGGGCCTTACGTGCCCTTCCTCATCATGAGATCACATGCGTCCACTGCAGACGGCAGCATGTAAGAGCAACCTTCTTGCCACAGAGCAGAAAAGGATAAAAATATCAAGCACTACGGGTGTATGAGACAAAAACAGTTTCAAAACCAAAAGATCTTGGTACTTCCATTTTAGGGTATTTCAGCTTCCTAGACTCATTCGAAAGTCTTGTCCCTAACATGTATTTTTGCAGAAGCATCCTACACTTAATGATAGTACAGTAGTACTCCCTAGGACTTTCTTCCTTCACAGATTACAGTTATAACCTCATTTTGGTTGTGAATTAACTTGTATTATCATCTAGGGCAAATAATGCTCTTGATCAAAATGTTACCGACAAATCTGTTGTTTACTTGAATCTAGACATGAACATGACCTTTGAACTTTTTGAGGAAGAAGCTCCTTTTTATCATGCATTTTTCACCAGAAAAACAAAAACTTGGAGATGATTTTATCCACAATTGTTTGCTTAATCATCAACATCTTTTTTTAATGAAATGGTGATGTTTTATGGGGGAGGGAGGAACAATTTTCTGGGCAGTTCTGTTCTGAACTAAACCCATCTGACATGGATGTGCTTGGCACTGGTGAGGCCACACCTCGGATACTGCGTTCAGTTTTGGGCCCCTCACTACAAGAAGGACATTGAGGTGCTGGAGCGTGTCCAGAGAAGGGCAACAAAGCTGGTGAAGGGTCTGGAGCACAAGTCTTATGAGGAGCGGCTGAGGGAGCTGGAGTTGTTTAGTCTGGAGAAGAGGAGGCTGAGGGGAGACCTTATTGCTCTCTACAGCTACCTGAAAGGAGGCGGTAGTGAGGTGGGGGTCGGTCTCTTCTCCCAAGTAACAAGTGATAGGACAAGAGGAAACGGCCTCAAGCTGCGCCAGGGGAGGTTTAGATTGGATACAAGGAAAAACTTCTTCACTGAAAGGGTTGTCAAGCATTGGAACAGGCTGCCCAGGGAAGTGGTTGAGTCCCCATCCCTGGAGGTATTGGAAAGACATGCAGAGGTGGTGCTTAGGGATATTGTTTAGTGGTGGACTTGGCAGTGTTAGGTTAACAGTTGGACTCGATGATCTTAAAGGTGTTTTCCAACCTAAACGATTCGATGATTCTAAGATTTTACAACTACTTAAATGGATCAGTGCAAGAGGGAGTCATTTACACTCCCCTGGAAGTGGGGAGTGGTGCATATGCACCATCATCAGAGATACTTGATTGAACCTCAAGAAGAATGCTATTAAGCTTTTTGCATTAATTATGCTTAAAACCATCTCTCTAGTGATACTGGGGCTAATTTTTAATTGATACACTTAAATCAATTCCTTAATGGACACACATTTGTTCATTATGAACTCGTTTTTACGCACAGCCACTCTCAGAGAAAGCAAGCTAATATTGTTCCGTCAGCAGTCAGGTACATTAGAGAAGCAATTGCTATACGTCTCCTTCTGATGTGTTTTGATGGTGCTCATTTCTTCTGGCATGCTTTTAGCTCCCAGTGATTCAGACGTGTCAGCTACTATAGCTGTAAGAAAACATTGATGATGGATTTATAACACCCAGGCTTCAACTTACTGACCTGAAAAATGGCTAAGTATTTGCTTTTGAAGCAAAATTGGTTTTATCCATACAAAAGACATGCTTCCTAAGTTCCCCTATCTGTATTTTAATGAAACATTTTATCCTGGTTATAATTCATGACTCTTGTCAGATGAAGTTTTCTCAATGAGGCATAGTTGGGGTAGCTACTGAATTTACGGGAAGGAATCAACTTAATCTCTTTAAAAGTGAAGTTGTCTTGTAAAGTGTCAATTGAACTGTATTGTATAATGGTTCTGAAATGTCTCACTGTCTGTATTAAGGAGGAGTTTCTCTAGGCAGAGAGATGCTAGAGCTCTGTCAGGGCAATGGTTGTCCAAGGAGGGATGCTCTTCAGAGCTCCCTCTGGGAGGAAACGAAATTTACTGTTGTTGTTGTTATATTGGTTTTAGAGCAGCTCCCATCTGAAATCAGGTCTCAGCATGCTAGGTGTTGAAGAGGTATGAAGGATAGCACAGCCTCTGCACCAAAAGTTAACACTCCAGACAGAGACAGTTTAGAAGAATCAAAGGATTAGTAAAAAATTGCAATATGTGCAGACAGAGCTCTCTTCCTGCCAGGTGAATTCTAGCAGTGAGATCAGATATCAAGGCTCCAGTCCTGCCATCCTCATTCAGACAGAAATCCAGTTGTACTTCTGCACAAGCTGTTCCAGCATAAACCCTGACAGATTATTAAATAATATGAATTGGATGTATCTAATATTTATTTTCCATCTACATTCTTCCAGTGGAGGAAGAGCTCCCTGAGACAATGTCAGCTCTGGGCCATTCATGCTAAATTTGTTGAAAGCTTTACTGAATCTCCTGAGAGAAAAAAATAATCATCTGCCTAACAACAATCCCACTGGATGAAGTCAGGAGATCTCGGTTCACTTTTCAGCCTGACTACAGATTTTCCTGTGTCCTTGGATTAGCTATTCAACCCCGTTCTTTCTCAATTTACCTTCCACAAAATGGGAATAACAGTATTTCCCTCACTGACAAGGAACAGTCCTCTACTCAGGTACTATGCTAAACTGTAGGATAGATCTGGGATATATTCTTGGACTGTTTTGTCTCAAGTAAATAGGGTCTCCCATGTGCGAGTTAAATGGGATATCTCATACAGTCATATTTTGGGGGCTAGCTGGATTAGGGAGGACAAGTAAAAGGGCCCGCATTTTTAAAAATATTTCTATGCTGCAAATCAGTTTAAGTGTTTTGAAGTTACGTAAGATCATCCCCTGTTGATGCTGGACAGAAGAAGTCAGATTATTTGGCTTTGAAGTACATCAGAAAGTGGCTTCTTTCCCTCCCTTCTCTGGCAACTACTATAATATTTCTTCCATCCCACAGGGAGAATTTAGCTTCTAGTACAGGCTACCCCTGGAGCACCTCGAAGTGCATCTCTAATAGGGCCACAGGGATTTTGTAGTATATAATTCATAACCAGAAACACTTCCCTTATGGACAGGTTCCTTGACACACCCTAGGCTGAGGGCAGACAGCTGTGGTTTTCCTTAGGTTTCAGTAGACTGGGTTAACCTTCCTTCTGCAAGTCACTAATGGAGGTATTTAGCTCTTGTCACCCCTGCTGCTGCAATGGTGACTGGAAAATAGAAGTTACTGAGCACTGAACAGGCAGAAATCAGGCAGAAGAAGAGCAAGATGCCCCTATGTGCTGCTCTCCTTGAACCTTAGCTTTAGCATTTAATCTTAAAACAGATTCTGCCCTTGGCCTCCGGATTGAAGGTACTAGTTACGAGAGTGGTTTTTGTGGTATCGACCTCTCTGCAAATACGGTGGAAGCAAAGGCCATCCTGCCACGGTCAGACAGTCGATGGCTTTTGGTCACTACCACACTGGTCTGGATGATGACCTGTCGCGGTGCAGCAGGAGAGTCAGTAAAGGAGCTATTCCCTCCTGGGGGAGAATGAAAGTGTTTGGGGTCGTCACACAAGATGAGTGGGCTAGCAGGGAACGCAGAGCTGCGTCAAGGTGCTCAGCATTGTAAGATACTGCCTTTACTTGCCCGTGGAGGGAACTGAGAGCTGGCAAGGGGAGCGATGAGAGACCCACAGCTGCAGAGGTGCAGAGGCCTGCACCTTGGCCTGAGGAGACAGCGGAGCCCAGAAAAGGCTGCTGCCATTTTGGGGGAGCAGAAAGAAACTGAACCCACTTGCCTGTCCTTCTCCCACCCCCCTCTCCATCTACTGAGCCCTGCCAGCCTCCTCGAAGGGGGCCCCAGACACTTCTCCGCTGTGCCAAAGCCTGCGCTGGGAGTTCCTACCTGCTCGCTTGTTTACAGTTCCCTGGCTCAGACCTCATGTCTGCTCTCTCCTTTCAGCTAATTGGCAGACAGAGGCCTCGAGGGGTTTGGTTTAGTGCCATCAGACTCCTTCTAGCTCCGGCGGTGGTGTTCTTCCCCAGACAATGACTTCAATAGCCTCCGGGCACCCCAGATCCTCCTAACAAACATCTCTCATAACTGCCTTATTAACTGATTGCTGTAGTAAGATAATAATTAACACCCTTACTTGTGTCTTAGCTCAGCCAAAAATATTCTCAAGTGGACTTAGAAATGCATAAAATGAATAAATGATTTATGTTTACTATTTTTAATGGAGCTACTTATTAGCAACGCTCTAATACAGAGCACGGTAAAAACATTCCTGATTTTGTTACAGATTTAGAAGGTGGTAATGAAAAGCTGTAGGGAATAAAATGGGGAAACACTCCCTGAGCCAAATTCTGCTCAGTTGTATTTCAAGATCTTGCTGAGTTGAATCCTAGAGAGGATTTTGGCCAGAAAAGCATTGAAATGGAGAGAAATCTCTGTCACCTACTCATTCCAGCTCACCCATTCAGAACTTGTATCAGCCAAGAGAAGGGTGCCTACCCCGTAAGTATAGACACAAAAACGCAAGTGCAGGACATGTATATCTGCAGCCGATCAGAAGGGCCGTGTTTACACAGGCATTCTGCATTGCTGACTGGGCGAGGCATGAGAGTGGGGAATTCGGCCTCAGCCGATGAGGAATGAGAGAGAGAAGGAAGATGTGCCGAGCTTTTTGTGGCACTCCTGTGCCAACAGAGCAATGTCACTACACCAGGGCCTGGTGTTCATTGAGGGTTTTATGTGAAAAAGTGGGAAAAGTGAAAAAAGCTAGTGGGATGATGCAAGATTTCTTATGTGGGCCCTTGAAATAAATTCTACTTCGCTTCTATCACGGCAGCCTGAAGTAGCTGTGCTGGCTTCAGCATGCAGGCCGTACAATGCCAGCATCTCTGGCCTCGACGGGAAGTGGGAAAGGTCATGCGGCCAGTCTTCATTAATATACATCGTTTCTTACAGTGATGAGAACGCTAATTAGGAAGATATGGCAGCCTTTAGAGAGAGCCCTGATGCAGAACTCTGGGGACATGAATGTTGTGTCTTGCATGATTGCTGGATGACCAGAAATGCCACCCTTTCTCAATGTCCTCTATATAAAATTGAAGGCACTGACCTTTGTGTTTAAGGTTCAGGTGCATTTAGGAGCCTTGACATATGGGAACAGAGCATGTGAACTCTTCACAGTGCATGGGTTTACTTGAATTTAATTCTTCAGCCACAAATATTTTTTGCTAATACCATTCTGAAACGAAGAGATGGGTGTCCATCGCAAGCTACTGTGGCCTGTGACTGTTGTGTGACACAAAACACACACAATTTCCAGATTTGTTTGACCGACTATCTAAATCACGTTGTTTTATTCCAACTCACAGAGAAGTCCTAAGCCCTGCCTCCCACTTACTTTTCAAGATCTTCTACTGGTCTCTCTTCAGTGAAGATAACCATGCAGGCACATAACCAGCTTGTGGTTTTATCCTGAGATACGTTTTTAGTATTTTAGGATATTTCTTTTTGCATGCACTCTATCCAGCAAATGCTAATAGAACAGTTTAGCAAATACCATTAAATACCTGCAAATATTTCTTGCTGTCTTTGTTTGCATCTGTTACAAGAATTAAGAATGTTCATCAGCTGAAGTTTCCCAGAAAAATTTAAATGCCTGGCTAGCAAAACCATTAAAGGCATCAGATTTTATTCTCGATGGGCCTTCTTTAAGGTGCAAGAGGTGTCAGACCATTAGTGTCTGGAGATGCTAGAGAATTTTCAAAACTGCCATTTTTTTCACTAAGGTGTAAATGAAACATCCCGTGGGTATTACCAACATTTCTTAGGCAGTCCTATCAGTCAGTCACATACAAGCTAAAGGCTACAGAACTACATTTGTCATGAAGAAAACCAGTATTTTAAGATAACTGCCATACCGACCCCTCTGATGTGTCTTAAAATGATGTATTGCTCTATTTTTTTTAATTTCCAGAAATAAAAACGAATTTGCTTCAGGGCAGAGACAGTCTAAAAGCTTGTGCTAATAAATCTATGCAAGTTTAGTAGCGCTTAATACATATTCTGCTTCAAGTGCTTTTTAAATGCATTATCACCTTTAAGTAAATACAGTGGAAGACTGCCAAATGCCTGGATGCTGTTCTCTGTAAATTTATGCATTTATATCATTAATGCAATGAAATGTTTAAACTTTCATTGAATTTTGCTAACTGATTTGCAGTTTGAATGGTAGTAATTCTATGCATTTATCAATTACCATTTAAGTAGCTGCTATAATATTTCTGTTTAGGCAGGCAAAGCACACTCACCAAAATACTTTCCATCTAAATTAGATTTGGGATGAAGTATTTGAGTAATCGCAAAACAGAGGATACATCCAAGGTATAAAGAGTTCAGAGTTGCACATTCCTTATAGGAAACAATATTGAGCCTTGCAGAAATATATTTTAAGGGGGTGTCTCAGGTACTTAGCCTACTGGGCAAATCCTTCTCTGTGGCACACTCGTGATGCAAGTGGGTCTAAATGATGCCTTGTCAAAATTATTATCTATTATGTGTTGCTGTTATGCTGAGAAACAGGGGCTCCGTTGCATGGTGTGCAGTAACAAATTCAGAAGATAACCTTTGCCCCTATGAGTTGATATCCCAAAGATGCACAGTCACTTTATGCAGCTGTATATGGCTGTACAGGGTTCAAGGTAGTGGTGAATTAAGGCTACCGTGTTTTGTGTCACGATGCCACGTGTCGGCTTTTGTGAGCTGTAGACGACCCCTGCTCCTTTTATTCTTTCTGGCTGCTGGGTGCCCCCCCACCCAGCTCCCCGCCGTGTCCTCGCTGCTGTCGGTGACCGTCCAGCCTGAAGTACCAGGCGTGGCAATAGCCATGGCAGCAACAGCTTGAGGGAAATAAAGGATTTGTGCGGGGCCTCCATCTCTGTGCCCCAGCTGTTGCTAGCATTAGGAGTGGCTGGATGAGGAGAGCTGGTCTGTAGCTGTATGACACAGGCGGACAGGACTCTGCCCCATCACCATCCACTGCCTGGGTGGAGTGAAGGAGGCCACAGACAACATCTGTGTGCACCCACCTCTTGTAATGGTATTGGCATGTTGGGCTTTGGTTGTTAATAGGAGAGGAAGTAGACAAAGCTGCAGTGGTATTAAGATGAGAATCCTTTGGTAAAGTGTTTCACCAACTATTTTCTGTAGTAAATTATGCAAATTTTGTTTTGAACTGTTCTTCCTCCAGCTAGGCAGATCTGTAGGTTTTGTGTGGGTTATGTATATGTAGCTGAGAGAAGATTTACCTACAAAATGGTAGCAGATATGAGGATCAGTAGTTTGATCACTCTCACCTCCAATAGATGTCAATACACAGCAGCAGACTATGTTTATAACTTTTTAAAATCAAGCCCTACCTGCTTATGAGCCTACCTGGAGGTAGACATTATAGCAAAGTAATTTTAAAAGAGCTGTGTATTGTCTTTTTGAATTTATGCTAATTTACTAAAAGTTTTTGGCAAAAGGTTAACATATATGTTAAGAATAGTCTCTGATTTATAAGTGAGCTGATCCACATTAGTGGATGATAATTCCTCTTGAAATTTTACTATAAGAAAAGAAAGAATACATAATGATCCTGTATATTTTTCTGCCTATTTTGCTCAAGTTTCAAGTTCAGAAACAAGTGAAGAATGGATCGAATGCCTTGCTTGAAGATACAGAAAAATATTTTTCAGCTCCCACTTGGGTTGAGTTTTCAAGAGTGACTAATAAGAAGGTGGTGATTGCTTCATTAGTATGCACTGAACTGAGTTCACAATATAATTATATATTTCAGTTGTAATTAGGACATTTAATTGATTTGTTTTAACTAAATTAACAGACATCAGAAAAAAAAAAAGATTTGTGACAGATTTTGAAATGTTTTCCACACAGCCAGCTGGGTTCAGCTGAGCTGAAATATCTGTCTTATTTCTGGATAATGTTATGAAGATCAAAAACCTTGCTATTGAGAAACTGTTATGAAATAATCTTGCATTTCTTCAGCTCTCTCCTTTATATGAGAAAAATGTACCAGTTGAATTTCACAGAATTCTTACGAGATGGGTATGGATACCTTTGGGGAGAAAAAAAGTGACAGATAGAAATGACTTGAACAGGAGATGTTTCCATGCATTGCCATAAGAAATAGGGTTAAAATGCAGATTTCCTTTTGTTAGATTGGTTAATTGGTAACTCTGCTACCCAGTTAGGCAAATACAAGCATTATTTAGAAACCATCTTCTTCCTCCTTTTTGGTCACCTACTTCCCTCTGATTTTTTTTCCTGGTTTTGCAACCTGGCTCCATACTTCTTCTTGATTCTGGGTTATTCTAACAAGATGGCTTTTCACTTCCAGTTTTTAGCATGGAAGCAGAAATGCTGATACAGTATGAGAGAGGCTTTGCATACAGTGTGGCTGCTAGAGACTCTTAGTGGAAGCATTACAAGGCCTCTTCCATCATTTTTTTACCATTTTTTGTCTTGGAGGAGAGGAGGAATATTTAAAGGAGAGCTTAGAAAGTCTGTAAGTTGAACTCCATCTACAATATTTACATCCAGTCAGATGCTTTATCTGCCTGGGCTGCTTGATCCATATGACCCACGAGGGCTGCCAAAACTAGCCACTGACCCTAGGGCTGAGAAGGCTGGACGTCCTGACCCAAAAAGTGCTTACACTATTGAGTTTCTGTGTGAAAGTAATTTGGCTTTTCATTTCTGTTTCTATTGATCATACACTATTTTGAATTTTCCTGATTTCAGTACACCCATGTTGCAAAAATAAGTAACAGCCCCAGAATCTACTCCATGCGACTTGTCTTGAGAAAAACGCTGCAAATAAGCATGGAGACAAGACATGCCTTGGAGGCAGCAGTGGTTTGCTGCTCATGCATATCTGTAGTAGCTGACTGTAAGGAGTAGTTTAGAAACCTCTGGTGTGAGAATGAGGTGGGGCAGCTGAAAGCGCTGTGGTTCCTAAATTTATTCTGCTCTTACATTTACAAGAATATGTGGAATTGAGTGTGCAGCTAAATGCACACAGAATAGGAGAAAGAAAACCTAAAGGAAAAGCAGTAGCTGGGCACTCTTCTGGTAAAACCTGTTCTAGTTTTTAGGAGCAGCTCATAATCCACTGTTTACAAACAGCAGTAACATCAACGTACAGCACAAATGACTCATATTGAGACAAAACCACAAAAAAAAAAAAAAAAAAGAAAGCAAAATCCCCAAATTGCCACTGAGCTCTGACACAGGGCACTAAAAATAGGCAAATTCAGAATGAAAGTTATGGCACAGCAAATGGCTCCCCTCTATTAGTAAGTTGTGTAGGGACTCTGCACTAAATGGGTGAGACACAGATTTTTCTCTGAAATGTTTTCCTTTGAAAATATGGTTTCATTTGAACTAAAAATTTCTTCAGGAACTTGTCAGAAACAATTTCATTTCATTTAGATATCTTGAGGCAAAGAGATCCTTTGATAATGTCAATCACTTCATGTCAATATTTTCAGAATGTACTCTGCATATTTTTATTTCAAATGATTGTTCATATTTACATATTTTTTGGTTCCTTCAGGAAATGTTTATAATTAAGTTTGGAAATCAGGATGAGAAGGATTCATTTGATCCAATAGAAATAATTCACTTGACACATAATGCTTTTCTATTTTTAACGCCTTTATGTGGGGAATAACAAAATTTATTGCGATCCTGATAACACAGACTCAAAACCTATGGAAAAACATTTGCTTTAATAGCAATGTATATTACGAGGAAATCTTGAAATTCATGGTTTGTTCTAAAAACCATTTTGTGTTAAGTGTGTTTGCATTGAGAGTGTTGGCTGGATCATTACAGTTCTGTTTAGGAATGAAAACAAGTTTTGAAATAGCAGCTTCTAATGAAACAGTAATTTAAGTTTTTTCTGAGCTGTAGGAGAAAGCAGAGTTCCCAAACACCCTTTAAAGCACGGGACGTTCTGAACTCTACAGTCAAACCAAATGAAAGTCATGGGGGACATGTAGAGAAAACTCGTACGTGTGCTGTTGATTTCCACATAGACTGCGAGGCTTTATTTTGCTTTGCTGTGAACAGCCAGCTCGACATTTAAAACTTGGCAAACTGCGGCTGGAGCAAGGGTGTGCCCCTGCTTGGGCAGGGCCAGCAGCTGCATCTGGGCCCGGGGTGCAGCGGGGAGATGCTGCATAAATACAGTTACATCTACAGTGAGATCCAGAAAGCCGTTCATCCCTGAGATATGGATCCTGGTTCTGCTACCCCTTTCCTATCTTCAAATAAAATCCTATTTTTCAGACATTCAGAATACTTGTTGCTATAGTATGACAACAGGATGTACAGAAGCTTAGCATCTTTGGAAATATGGCCTTATATCCTATGTCATATTTCCATTTCCAACAGTAAACTGAGGAGACTGAAACTTTTGCTGTTTCTTGCCCTTCCCCATCCCATCAGGTTAGACCGTTGGCTGTCTAATGCTAGCTGTTATGAATCCAATCTCCATTTATGTCTGTAAAGTCAATTATATTATTTTTATTATTAATATATATTATGCCTCTGCAGAAAAATACAGCAAAACATGGAAGGAATTACATATTTGGATCATCAGCACATCAGAGTGATTCATAGCAAGGAAAGAGTTGGTCCCTTTTACTACCCTTTCTATCACTTAGTAGCCCAAATTTGTAGTTTATGAAATATCGAGAGTATTTTAGATCTTTAATGTAACACTGTTGTAAAGAATCTTTCTGAAAGGAAATGCATATAGTTAGTCGCTTGCTTCTTTGCACTCTAGGAAATCCAAACTTCGCATTTTGGTGCCACATTGCAACAGGAAGTAAAAAGGTCTAAAAACGGAAAGTGAAAGCACATCAGCCCATTGTGCCTTTCGTTTGGGGGGCAGAAATGCAAACTTTAAAAGCACAAATAGTAATCAGATCTCAACTTTTCACTTTTAATGAGTATAGATTCCACAGCCAAAGAGTAAAATTAAAGAATAGTCCCGTGTGCCCTTTTAAAAGTTTGAAGTTTATAGTCTTTTCTCTTTTTATTGTAGGAAACCAAGAATCTGTTTATTATCTGTTTATTATAAGGCAAAAACACTTTCAAATGAAATAGCTTTGAATTAGAAAAGACTAAACCTCAAATTAAATGGGAGACTTTGAACGCACTATTGAATTCCTCCTGCTTTCTGTTAGCAGAATACAGGGGTTTCTGAAATCTGAAGAGAAATTGATATAGGAGTAACAGTAGTAGTAGTAAATTACTTTAGGTTTGGAGCAATATACGTGTGGGTGAAGAGTGTTAGAAAAGCCAGTGAAGCTGGCTGAAGTGAGTTTCCTATTCTGGAAGAAGCTGCAGTCTAAACACAGAGTCCATTGAACGTATTAAAAGGTATCTATTTCTTTGCCCATGTGAGTAGGCCTGGGGAGCAAACCACAGTATCAATCAGTTGTAACGTCAGTGGTGGCCTACCATTCTGCATGTAGCTGATGATCAGGTCTCAGTACTTCCCTGGGAGTGCAGTAGTTCATCCAAAACATGGAAGAAACAATGCAGATAGAAGGAGCAAAGGATTTGGATGGAGTACCAGGGAGCCAGTCTGCACCCCATGCCATGACATTGTAGCACTTCTGCAGGTGGCTCTCAAAGCTAGTTTTATGAGCCACTGAATCTTTCATTGTTCGCAGGATACGGGCTGCAGGTGCACTTAGATAAGGCATGTGCAGAGGTATCTATAACCCCCAGGCCCTCAAAATCTATGTAGCCCATAGCTGGCATCAATTAAGCCACCTTCTGTGGCTTGTCCTGTCTTGTGGCTGTTGAGATGGGGTGGGATGTGCCTTGACTTTCGTTTGCAACTTCTGTCTGGTCACGCACGCTTTGTAGGCTGAGAAGAGTATGCTGAGATTTGAGCTTTTTGTAACTCATTAATGGTGTTCAGAGTAGTCTGAGAGAGGAAGGGCTGTAACGAGAATGTCATATGGCTACTCTACCAGAGAGTACAACCTGGGGGTGGTTTAACAGCTGTGAAGAGGAGGTTCTCCTTGTGTTGGCTTTGCTTTTGAAATGTAAGCAGGTGTTTGAAGGAAGAGAAACAGCCTGAATGCTGTGTTGGATGTAGCTTGTCTCTGCAACGACTTGTTTTCTCACAGTTCTTTATTTCATCAAAGTTTGGTGAGTCTTTTTTGTCCATTTTGTTATGAATTCCACTGAGGTATTCTGAATGCAAATGCATAAAGCAATCAACTGTGAAATACCTGGATGGATGGAAGCCCTATGGCTTATAGTCCCAGTGGGGTTTCTTACTCACTGAGACAGTTTTTGGTGGGCAGAGAGGCGTATGCCAGTGCTGTTTGAGATTTCCCAGAATAACTTACGCAGCTTTCCACCGCCTGGAACTGGCCTAGGAGATGCATCCACTATAAGCGATACCTTCCCCCATCACATGTGTCACAGTTTTCATGTTAAAATGCAGATGAAGTTGTAACTGGGAGAATGAATGAAAGCCTTTCCTTGTCAGATAATAAAATAGGGGAAATGTCTGTAATTAGTTTGGAGTGAGAAGTCAACCTCAACAAAACCATTGTCAGAGCAGTTGGGAGAACATTCTGCAGGGGCATGGCAGGTTGCTGTATCGCTGATTCATGGCTGAAGAGTGATGTCGCCAGCAGATGCATCTGAGAAAAGGCAGCAAGCTTAGGCTGAAGGCACAGAGTACCAGCTGCAAGACTATAAAGAGAGTCTTTACTCTGTCTAATCCTAAAGATGAGACCATTTACCCTGTATTAGCTGGCACAAGAGCACCATGATCCTTAGAAGAAGATAAGATATACCTGAATGTTGGGCTCCACTATTGCGGAAAGCAAACTGTGAGTTGAGTTTTGCAGGCTCTTCATGGCCCATATAACCATGTATTATCACTCCTGCTAGAGAGACACTAAGGCTAAGTGTCTGCCGAGCAACTGGGGATTAGAAACCTATCCAACAGGTAGCGTACTAATTACTGGCTTTTGCAATGTTACCCTTTGCTTCTCTCTGTCCTCCAGGAAAATTTTATTTCCTTCAAGCCCTTGGGTTTGGTGTTTCAGAAAGGAAAGGTGCTTGTCCACGAGTGAACCTAATTGAGGTAACTCAGTTTTTGAGATCTTTGGATAAAGGCTTGATTCATTTTTCAGAGGATCTCTTCAGTGATCATTTCAGAAAGCTTCCAATAGGACCTGGCACAAGGGTTACTGGAAAATGCTTAACATCTTGTTAGCTCTGCTTATTTCCAGGGGAATGTTGAGTCTCCCTGTTATTGTAGTAAAATTTGGTAAAATAATAATGTCTGCCTTTGAGCCTTTCCTGAAAGTGTTATGTGTTGCTTCGGTAGTTAATCATATCAAATAATCATATCAAATACTTCAAACTGAGCAAAAAGTATCTTTCTGGAGAACAGTGAGACACTACAGAAAGGCACAAATATTTGCATTGGAAAGAATATTATTAATAACTCATATTCTTCCAAGAAATGTAACATTTCAGTGCCTGATGGTTTTTGTTGTTTAAATCAATGTAGTAGTCTGTATGGGTTAAGCTTCCTAACTAAATTATTAAGTGTAATTAAACTAAGAAATGCATAGCCAAAGACCCCAATTTGTGTTGAGAGATAAATGGGATCTGTAGCAGAGGAGAAATACACTTTATGCGAGGCTGGCTCATGAATTATTTTGCATTTAGCATAAGAAGTCTCCTGGCTACTCTGTTGTGTAGATTCCTAATCTCATTTAATTTAATTTACTTTCCTCTTGTGGGCAGCTATAGCACCTTTTGCACCAGCTTTAAGGGCTATAAATCCTGCATTCATATAGTCAGCTACTACTTTCCCTGGGGGCTCGAGGGAAAACTTAGATCTTCAAGCACGCAAAAAGGGGTGCTTTGACCTGAGCTGAAGAGTTAATCTGATGAAAACTTGAGCGTGGCCTCGGCTGAGCTCTGTGCTCAGTTGTGGTATTGAGCCAGGGAAGGACCAAGCCAATGAGCATATTCTGGCATCAGCTCTTCGAGGTTACAAGAACCTTATGTATCATTTTATGTATTTTCTTTTCATGTGTATATAATCAATTCCAGTGGCGAGGCTTGTGTTTTGGTTCATACAGCCAAGCCAGGCAATTGACTTGGCTCCATTTTCAAACCTTTTGGCTTGCTAAATGTCAGAGCCTAAGTAGGGCTTCTCTTTGTACTCCAGTCTCATACAATTGGCCTGAGTTATGTGTGTTCCCTGAGAGTGCATGCATGGCCATCAATACAAATCAAACCTAGTTAGGAGCCAAACACAGAGGTCAGTGAAGCAAATATTTTTGTCTCCCCAAACTACCTTTCTTGCCTCCTGGCACAGCTATGTGAGGCCCTAGCTTGACAAGTCTTCTAAAAGTCCCATATGCCAAGAACTGAAAATGAAATAAAGTAATAATACTAATAATGTAAATGCACCAACAGTCTCTGTTCAAGTTCCCCAGGGACTCACTGGATTCTTGCAGTTCTGCACCTAAGGGAAACTATAAATTCTCTGGAAGAGGGAGGCACTGGAGGGTTTTTTTGTGATGGTTTCTTCAGTGTCGTTTATCTTAGATCTCCTTAAATAAGGTGGTGGAGAATACAGACTCCTGCAAACAAAAGTGATCAGTTCACCATAAGATATTTAAATTTCCAGTAATACCTAGGAAACAGTGAGATAGTGAACAAAAGAATGTTTAGGAAATTAACATTAAATACATTATCTTTAGATGAGTCTTACAGGCTTTGACTGAAGGGACTGACAGATGCAATTTTGCAACAGTTTTATTGGAGCATGGTCAGAGATGCTATTCCAGTTGCAGCTGAACCAAGTCAAGAAACTATCACTCTCAAGATGAGCTAGCTCAAAAAAAAAAAAAAAAAAAGCCCAAACAATAAACCTACTAAAAACTATTTAGCTAAGCTGGATCATTCTGACAGAGCCAGATGTGGGAGTGTCCGCACATGTGGCTATGTGGCTCATGGAAAAGGGTGGTAACCCCTAACGGGGGGCAGTGGATAAACAGCTGTGGGCAGGCTGGAGGTGGTAACCTCTTAACCTGCCTCAGCTGCTGCTGGAACAGCACGTCGGGCTGTGCCCTTACTTACACAATACTGGGGTTTCTTAATAGACGAATTCTTAGATTGAAGAGCAAGCTGTTGTCCAAGTTCGCGATGGGATGTGCTGCATCTCAAAATGTATGCATAAATATACATTCCCCAAACGTGTGTGCTAAGTGAACATTCAGTCCTTAAGAGCACCAGCACATAATACTGGCTCCGATTCCTCCCGTAGCCATTGTGGTTGGAGCACAGTATGTTCCAAACAGCACATTTTGCTGCATGAGTCTCAGCTGTAGATCTCGAGCAGAGAGAGGCTTCTATTAAATGCATCTGTACTTGTGTGTCTTTGGTCTGTATCAGATTCTCCTTAGGTTACTTAAACTGCTTCCAGATTAAGCTCTCTTATGCCCCCGCTGCTCCATGATATTCTTAACCCTCTCCTCACCTACCATCCATCGATCAGGACAAGCCACTTGCTTGAACCCAGTACAGCGCCCAGCACTGTTTCGCCTTGTGGGAAGAGATATTAATTGGTTAAGTGTGAAGCACACAAGCTGAAAGTAAGGCACTGCTCCACAAGCCTCTCTAAACACGAGGAGGAACGAAGGGCTGTGCTTTGCTGAAAGGTCATGGTGAGCTCACGCCAGCAGGAGGACAGTGTTTTGGGCAGGACTCTCACTGGGTGGAGGGAGCTGCCTGAATCGTTCCAGGGCTGAACTGGCGAGCGGCTGTGTGGAGGGGAAAGCCTGACCACACCAAAAGAAAAAGGGGTGTGGGGCAAATTGGATAGGAAGGCTCCAAGTATTGGGTTGGTTTAGATTTGATGCAAAGAGATAGAAAGATGTGGTTTACCGCTATTAATACCTTTGTTTCGTTTTTTGCATCTAAAAAGCTATGACAGGGTAATGATGAGACCAACTGTATGCTTTATCATGAGGTTTTTCCTTAGGCTTTTTGTCCCATATGCTCTCAATCTCTGCAGGACCACAATGCCTGTGATTATGTGGATCACAGAGACCCTGTAGCAATTAGTCCTAGCCCAACTCCTGAGTGTCCTGTACCAGAGGAGGGGTTGCTGTCATGCCCTGGGCTCACCACGCGCCATCCTGAGAGGAGGTCCGTGCTCTGCTGACTTCTGCTATGTCTGGCAGCAGGTGGGAGAAAGTGGGGTAGGGAAGATCCCACATTATGCTGCCCAGCTGTGATGGGAGATGATGAAATGATGAGATGCTCAGGCGTCTTCCTTCATCTGCTCAGCTGCTTTCAATGCCCTGTCAGGAAGGAAACCCCACAGCACCGAGACATTACCTTGAGGTACAGCCACTGGCGCCATGTCCTGAGCTTGGCAGGTCTCTGAAATCTCCAAGATTTGGAGTCTGTGCAGTCTTAAAAACCTATAGCTTCTCCATAGTGGAGTGCTCCTCTGGTACCATCCTCCTGTACTCTTCTGTTTAGGAAAAGGCAGTCTGTCCATGAGAGAAATATTTGGGAGTCTCCAAATTTCTTTTTCAATGGTATCAGCCTCCATAGCATTGGATACTTTTTCAGAGTGAATGTTTAATACTGCTGGGATAGGTCTCAGGAGAAGGGTGAAAATCAGACTTTAAATTGTGTATTCACTTAGGGTTTGCAAGGTGAAGCTTGTGGATTTAGGTTTCGTCTGGTATTGCTGAAGAAGGTGGATGCCCTGTGGAAGACCTTACTCTTCCCACCTGCAAGCCCTGCTCTGGTAGCCCCAGCTCTGCAGCAGACAGGCTGTGGCAGCCTGCACCTCATCCAGCACAAAGTGCAGGTACCAGACCTGGCTTTCCTGACTGGTATTTTTTTCTAAATGATAGCTTTGGTGATGCTCAGAAAGACTCATGTCATTCAAACCTGCTGCAGGCCCACGTGCCAGAACCTGCAGAGCTGGAAAAGTGAATCGCCCTGGCCTTGCTCAGGAGCTGTGACACCTGTTGGACCCTGTGTCCTACTGAGAAAGGAGGATTCCCTGGAGTATTTGTATGTGAAAAATGGGGGAAGAGGACTCTGAAGCAGCTCTTGAAAAAGCATGAGAGGAAGTTAACAACGAAGTGGAAGGGGGGACCAATATGGATGTGTTTGAAGGCCCAGAGAGGGAGCAGGGTTTTATATGCATTGTCTCTGAATGCTGGCCATATGTTTAGACCTGTATAGAGACAAGAAATGAAGTTGTACAAAGCTTGTATGGTTTTCCAACTTGAAAGGCTGAGGTCCAGCTTAGCTTAATTTGATTAGAATTATTTGATTAGAATACTTTATCCAGTCCAAAAATGAAGAAAAACATGGTCTTTAGTTGTAGAGATACAATTTTATAGGATCAATAGTCACCAGTGTGGCTCAAGAAGGGCACAGAGACAAATCCTTGGGGTGGTGGGGGGAGCAAACTGTCAGGATAAAGCAGAGGCAGTTTCTTTTCTCTGCAGGGTGTCAAATGTATGTATTTCTTGGCATAAGTTTTCTGAGTGACCTTAGCCTAGTGATATAAATTTTAATTGCAACTTTAAATGATGCTGGGACCAGATGGGTGAAGACCAAAGAAACACTGTTAGCTCTGCCCACCTCTTCTCTGTCAGAGTTTTGCTTGCAGAGTATGGAGAACAGCTTTGGGAGAGGACTTAGGCTGGAGAACGGCTTTGGGAGAGGAATTAGGTAAGGATCATTTGGTTTAGGGATATCAGGAGAGCAGGAATACATGTTATCCCCGTCAGTTTGTTTGTATGTGGATCAGTGCTGTGGAAAAACCTCTTCGTGAGCCTCATGGACCACAACGATGGGTTGTGAGGCCTGGGTCTAACCTACCTGAAGCTGGAGGCTTTGGTACCTCAGCATGGCCAGCTGCAGTGCTGGGACTGAAGGACATGTTTGCAGCCATCCCAAAGTACAGCCTGGGTTGTTCTGCCATCCAGCAACACCATTTGTCAAAGACACAGGAGAACCCCTCTCCGTGCTAGTTAGCTGCTTTTCTGTGAGGAGTTGCTTCCAACGAAAATGAAAGACTAGAAGCTTTGGGAGAAGTTGTCGAGCATCTGCTGGGGTGATGATCAATTAATCCACAGCACGACTCCTTCTTTGCTAGCATTTGCGAGGCATGAGGGTTTCCTATCCAATGTAATGTTTTGAAGAAATGGGTAGTTTTATTTCATACCTAAAATTTAATGGTGGTTGCAGCTAATTTCACACAGCAAATTAGACAAAATACTTGAGCTACTTCCACCATCTGAACTTGACAACAAATGAAAATAGCTTTTTGGAGGGTAACTTGAGAGTTACTTGAGAGGGTTAAATGCATCTCACCGGTGCACTCAGTTTGACAGGCTGATGCACTTTGTCTAGATGATAGATATGAAAAACTAATATCTCAGTTTTCAGAGGGGGTTCTGAAACCTAAAATCGAAACCAGATGTGCAACAAAAAAGAGCAGTGTATATTACAAAGTGTTGTGAAATAGCCCAAGGGAGGCAAGTAAGCAAAAACAGCCCTGTTTCTTAGCAACCTGCAAAACAAAACAAGTAACAGCTTGGTTGGCATCTGACGGGGCAGGTTTTGGTCTTTGCAGTGGAAAAGAAGACTGGAGAAAACTTGGAATAATTCTGGAATTTTTGGTGACCCAGAAACACCTTTCTTTTCAACGAGTGGTTACCTGATTTCTCTCCTCCCCTAGACCTCCTCCCTGCAAATGTATAGCAGTTGAGAAACACCGGTGCTCTCTTCTTGTCTTTCCTATCCTGCTACAGCCTATCATGGTGTGGAACATAGATCTCCCTTTTTTATCTTGCTTTCCCTCTTACTAAAGTCAATCACACCCATAAAAAGCGGGTGCAAAGTGAATGTAAAAGCTACCAAATCAAAATAATTTTGAAGATTTTGCACAACCCTAAATGATGAGGTAAAGTTCAATTCCTCAAACGTGGAGGAATATCCAAGTGTAACTTTTGTGTAGAAATGGAAAGAAGTGTTGAGTAAGTAAAAAGTTAAACTTAAATACATAATTAATAATTTCCAAAAGAGGACTTAAATCAGTTTCTGGAAATGGTGCTCCTTTTTTATTTGATGTCATTCAGTTTCTTAATTAAACTAGTGCATTCTCTAAACCCCACAAATGAAAAATTCACAGCTCAGATCCCATGATGTTATTAGATTGGTCTAAAATTCAGTCCTGTAAGCAAGAGAGCCACTTGCTTACTTCAGTGAGCGCTATGATGTACACTGGAAAGCTCTACTGGCACAGCTGCGTCCATCAAGAGAGTGAAAAAATCATACCTCTTAGCAACAGCTGTGCTGCCAGATGCTGTGATGGGAATGGGCTTCTACCATCAAACCAGTCCGTTTGGTGAAAGAGCTTATTCTGCTCTACGATGTGCATCGTAGCTGTTTGCCAAGACAGATCTACTGGTATTTCTGTCTGAGCAAATTCTGAGAAAATCCTTTCTAGCGTAGGCAAGCCACAGGGTATTCCTGTAATCAGCCTGACTCCAGGACCTACAGCTTGAAGCAAAACCACAGTGTGCCCTGAGGTTTGTAATCAAATTGCGAGAGGTAGCATTTGTGATGGAGAGGGAAGGTGGGTGGATTTGACTCGGCTTGGTTATTTTTAGAGAGGTTGAGGCTGCCAGGCAGCCAGGTTTTATGTTTTGGGGTTTTTGTTTTGTGTTGTGGGGCTTTTTTATTTAACAGAATAAATTTCTTTTGGAAAATGCTGTTTTGGCAGAATTAGAATTTGGGGGAAAGTTCATCTTGATGAAGTTTTCAATGGAAACGTTGATACTACTTGAGATTGAAATAGTGACTTTCATTTTGACTTGTTGTTTCAGAGTTTAGCTCTTTTTAGCTTCTAAAAATTACTACGATATTAAAGATTAATTATAGATATGAATGGTTTGACATTATCAGATAGAAATTCTTAATGAACTAATTTTGATCCTTTCAGCTAAAAATAATTCAGAGTTTCCATTCTGCAAAATATTTGATATTTTGCTTTTCTGTCTGATTAGCAGAAAAGCAAATGTCAGTGTCAGACTCTTCCATGGGATGAAAATCCCATTTTTTGGCTACCTCCAAGAAAGCCTTTAAGTCACTACCAAGCTGACTGGATCTGAACTGGTGTCTTCAAAAGAAGGCATGGTTTTATTAGTCTTGGGTGCAAAACTGGGAGGGAACAAGGTTGTGTTACTGACTTCTTTCTCACATACTCGTGTCATTTCTCTTGAGGCTTCTAGCAGTTCTGTAGGGCATGAGGCGTCCTCAGCTTCAAAGTCCTTTTAGAAAGATGCAAACAAAAATGATGAAAGCAATAGAAAGTGATCCCAACGTGATATCTGAAATGGGGGTCACTATCTAATCTGGTCCTGTTTCGTGGGACCCATGGGCACCATCAGGGCTCAGCTCGTTTTCCACCCAGCATTTTAATTCTTTCTCTGTGAATCAAAGTGGCAGGACTTGCCCTCTAGTGCTGCCAGGTGTCTGCTAGAGTCAGTGTAACAATAAATTTTATCTCCAATAAACCAAAAAGAAAGTAGCACACTGGAACAATAAAACAAAGCAGGGGATGAAACTGTCTAACGCAAAGAAAATCATAAATGATCAAGATGATGTGTATCCTTTTGTACTATCTCCTGATGCCTGTGCTGTTCCTGATGAGTGTGAAACACCTCTTTCTTTCAGTGGGATTTCTGGCAGGGGAGTCTCTGGCCCAAGCCCCTCAATAGCAGGCATTGAAGTAAGTACGTTTTGGGTAGAAGTGTACTGTTCTTTCTTTGCAAATGTATCATGATGCAGAAATTTGTTTTCCTGATGATGAGGAGGTGGACTGTTTTCAGTACCCATATCTTTTGGCAGGCAGAATTGTTGCTACATATACCTTGCAGTGAGCAGAGGCTGATCTCACTGGTAGCGTGCAGCAAGGAGGGATGCAGGCGCTAGAGGGGTGGGCGGGCAGGTTTTGTACATCAGTACTAGTCTCCAAAGTACCATCTCTGTCATCACAGAGCAGCAGCAGAGTGTCGTGGAGATTCACCTCTCAGTAACAAGGTGTCTCGATTGCTCATCATGCATTTCATTTTGTATTGCCCCATATAACTATTGCAGCTGGTTTTCCTGCCTGAAGAGGAGAGTTATTCTTAGATTAAAAAATAACATGACTGAGAACTGCATCCACTGTAGGGTGTTTGCCAGTCTACTATTTTTTTGCTGTTTGTATTTAAACTCGAAGTAAGTATACCAGTAAAATTTGTAAGTGCAGTCCAGGTCAAACATGGCCAGTCAGGCAGGTGCAGCTGGTGTTGCTGTGTACACTCCTTTTTTAACTGTGGAGAGAAATGTGGGCTTGTTTACCACTGTCAGTGCCTGAGATCCACAATGTTTAATAAATTTAAATGGTTCTTTTCAAATTGCAAAGGCTTTTACATTTGACTTGCCTTGGCCAATGAAGTCCATTAGTGCCTGAATAAGTGGTAATTAGTGGTAAGGGTCATAGTCGTTAGTGTATCATCTCAGCTCCCTCTTTGTAAATCACAATTGGCAGCTGTGGGATTCTTCAGCAGCCCTTGACCAGTACCTGGGGCAGGAAGGAGAGGGCTCCACAGGAGCATTTTGGGAGTGGCTGTTTCTAGTGGTCTTTTTGCAGGGTTGGAATGGGGAGAGCAGCTCATTATAGAGGATGTGCTTCAAGAAACTGGGAAACTTCAAGACAGGAAATAGTTTGGGGGAGATGGCAAGTCTAGCAGTTGTAGGATATTCGTGTCTCTTCCTTTGGTGTCCAAGATGCATTGAATACATTGCAACCCTGCTGTGCAAAATCAGCCTGCTCCTGCATGATGTCTTCTGTGCTGCCCCACCAGGCTTACAAATGTCATTGGGTCTCCTCTCCTCCTCAGCTTGTGAAGGGTGGCACTCCTGAAATGGTAGGGAGTAGGGGATGGTAGGGAAGACACAGGGACGTATTTACATAAATACAATTTTCTCTTGAGGCAGCTTTGTCTAAATGAAGCATTAACATGCACATTTTATTCAGTGGGACTCTGTAACATTTTCAACTATGATAATGTCTTTGTAAATCAGGCAAGGAGATGCTTGAAGCTGTTGTGCATCGGTTGTGCTCTTGCCACTCGTGCTGGAGTGGAAAGGATTTTTCGGAGTGGAAGGCTTAGATTAAGTGCAGAGATTAGTTTTCTATTCTGCATTTGAAAACAAAGTATTTCTGACCTAAAACTCCATTTTCAAGGGGGCACTAGTCACTCTGTTATGCCAGTAATTGCCTTCACTTTATACTGGTGAACTTCAGTACTTTTCGTGATACGGTGCTATCATTCATACTTCCAGGAAAGATGAGCAGAGAGATAGACAGACCTCGTGACTCAGTGTAAAATTATTTATCGGATTTAACACCCATAAGTTGGTTTTGGTGCTTCTCATGGGTACCTGTCCCATCTATGAGAACATGCAGATGGACAGATGAGGAACTTCTAGTCGCTTTGCAGCTGTGTTTTGTCACAGGATAAAAGTGTGCAAGATACAGATCAGATACAGCTGCTGAAAAACAAATTGAAACAAAGAGTCTCACAAAGAGCATGGCTGCAGCCAGAGTTCATAAAAGGGCTCTATACGCTTTCTAATGTAATAAGCCTTTATTCTGCCTGGCTAGCCCTTTGAGTAATCGTAAGAGAAAAACTGACATCTCTTTTCAATAGGAAAGAAGAACATTTATTTTATTCCTAACGGTTTTAACAAACCTCTCCATGATGAATTATATATTTATTGTAACTGCATGCTCCAGCCACAAATTCTTGCAGTCTCTTTCCAGCTGAAAGCTCCAATAAAAGACTTCCCCAGATAAAGGCCAGAGGATTTGAGCCATGGTTTTTGTACTTAGATTAATTCAGTTACTCTGATTTCCCTGGACTGGAGATTTCACAGACCAGATGAGTCAAGAGTACAGTAAATGAAGTTGTAAAATATTAAAGAATAGTAATCGTGGAGCCATGTGCCTTAGCTTCTGCTAGCTTCCTTCCTTGATTTTTATTTTCCCGCTTTCCCCCATCAGCTATGGCCTTTCATCCCTTGCAGTCTTCTTTCCTTCATATAACACTGAATCCAGAGGTGTTGACAACTTTTCTTCATTCAGAATAAATGTAAAAATCAGTCAAGTTCTTTTTGGAAAAAAGGTAAAAAAGGAGCCATTACGCCCGAAGAAACAGTCGTTTGCCAGCTTGGCTGAAATTCAGCTGTGTGGGCAGAGGAGATTGTTCAGGGAAGCTGTGTGCCCCTGGGAGCAGAAGCCCTGGGGAGTAGCCAGAGAGGAGGCAGACAATAAGAACTGGAAATAAGAACTGAAAATGTGGCCATGAAAGATACTGAGGATAAAGGTATGTGTCCATGGAGGATAGGAGGAAAACAGGCTTTCAACTGTGAGCAAAGAGCCTGACTCCAGTTGATCTAGTCCTGTTTTGTTCTGGGAAACAGGACCTCATAAATAAGATTACACTGGAGAAATACGTGACACTGTTTTGTGGCTAATGGAAACATCTTAAAAGACTCTGAATATAGGCCAAGTATGTGGGTCAGTAGAGAAACTACTATTTATATTTGGACCTGCCTATGAATACAGTATAATATCCAGCTGTTGAAAATACTAAGAGAAGTTGCAGAAAAGTTTTTTAGGTATAAAATGCCAAAGACTTTCTCAGGTGATGTTAAAACTGCAATTTTACTTTCATCTCCTGTGAATTCAGTGGGCAGCTTCTTAAAAGTTCCCATTTGGCAAGGTTATCTTCAATCTGGTGAGTAAAAAGGATCTGCTCCCTGAGTAAAAGCCTTGCTGAATCACAGCATAAAACTGAAATATGAAATAACATATACTGAAAGTGAATTTTGCTGTGGATATTTAAGTACGTCTACTGAGTTTCAGACTCTAAAAATTATCTCTCTTTACTTGCTGGCTTGTCAAATCCACTTCTGTCTTGGGAAATTTCCCACTCGTAGGTTAGAGGATCTCAGGAATTTTCACTGAGTTTGACCATGCATGCTGCAGGCGAGCTGTATACACATGCAAAACCGGGGTTTTGAAAAGTATGAGTTCCCTATCCACAAAACACTCGTTGTCAATTATTCTTGCCTTGTAAAAAAACATCTGTTACAGAATTTAGGATGTGATGCATCCCTTATAAAAAGAGAGAGGGGGGAAAAAGGTTGCAGGAGTCACTGATGCTGTGAAAAGGGTGTTCGTTATAATTTCTCCACAAGTATAAGCAATGAGCATTTTGGGAGATCTAGGGCTGAGCTCCATTTTGGAACAGGCCCATAGCATCAGTGGGAGCTTTCTGTTGGTGGCGTGGAGGATTTTGATTTCCATCAGGGCTGTGGGGTCTTGTTCCTTTTATAAAAAACGTATCACGCTTGGTTCTCTACTACATCCATTGATGCAGGACAAAGGCTGTTACTTACAGCCAAGCTGGGCTGTAAGTTTGTATTTTTTTTCCTCAAAGTTCTTTTATGATCCAAATCTATAAGAAAAACAGCCAACATCTAATTCTGCACTCAAAGAAAATGTCTTTTTTTTCCATAAATGCAATTTAGACAGTAATTGGAGTTAGCAACGCTTTGAAGGTACAGCTGGAGAGAAGAGTAGAGTGCCATATAGAAGGGTGTAGTTGAGTAAAAGAAAGCTTTTCCAGAGGACATAGGGGCCTAGAAGGGGAGAAATTGGCCATGAAACCTTCCAAACAAGGCCAGAGTGCAAGGTTATTGCAGTCTTCAACAACTTGCATTGCACCGGTGGCTGGAGCTCATGCTGATGGGCCAGATTTTGCTCCCTACCGTCTCTGTTGCTGAGCCTAATATGCGACTTATCTGTAGCTGTATGGGTGCAACCCTGTTTACTCCTGGAGGTGTGTATGAGAAGGGTGACTGAAAGCAGAGTTAAATTCCTTGTATTTAGATATTAGCTCTATCTGAAAGCCTTGAAGATCTGCAAATAAACCCTTCCTGGGAAGTTAGAACAAATGGAGAAAATGATGTGCAGGAGAGGTCAAGTCACGAGAGCAAAATGACAGGGTGAGAGCAAGGTCCCAGTCTGGAACCTCCGGTTTGCTCCCAACCGCAGTGCATGCTCTCTTTCATCCTGCCTGAAGGAAGTGGAAAAAATTATTTCATAATCCTTTGTCATGGGGTTGGGTATGCTGCAGGTCATGTGGACAAAGCCATTTGTTCAAGTAGCTTAAGCTGAGGACTCCTCAAAAGCTGTTGAAATCTCACGGCCTCTCCTTCCTCAAAGGAGTCAAGTCCTGCATCCAAACTAAACATGGATGGCTCCTTCCCTACTTAATCTTGAGCGCTGACCAAGACCTGCTTCCTTGTTCTCAATGGTGTCTTTTTAATCTGAGAGATTTTCCTGCCCTTTCTGAAGCATCCTTTAAGCACAGTAGGTCAAGATGAGCTAAAAAGTCATCTTTCACTCTGAAAATTTTAAATTATTGCAGTTTGTCAAACTTTTTAAAATCAGCAGCATTAATAATATTTGGTGTTTTGGCGGTTTGGCCGAGTCCCTCACTGCTGATGTTGTTGGTGGTGTGTCACTGTCAGTATTTTGTACTGAACTATCTAACAGCTGTCTTGGCTTCCTTCCCCACTAAAACAACTGCTGTTTCACAAAGAACACAGATAATTTTGTCTTCCTTGATATTAACAGATCAAGAGAGGCCTTTGCCAATACAAACTCATCTTTTATTTTTACAGTCTGAGAGAGATCCTTGGTAGAATTTGTTGTTCTCTTTTATTCTGTACTTGGAGACTAGTTGACATCTAATCTTTTCATTTCAAGTGATGCTGAGTGGGTGGGACATCTAGAAGGGGGATAAAAACTCTCACAAAAGAATCAAAGTCAAAAGAAAGCCAAAGGCAAAACAAAAAGCCTTGCACAAGGCACCAAAATGAAAGGGCTTGTTTAAAGGCAGGGGAACAGTAACAGCACAGTCTTCATCTAGGTTTTAAAAGGCAGTAAGATGAGAGACGCTGCACTGAGATTAATGTTCATCTCCCGCCATGTCCACAAATTCCACGCTTGTGCATGGGAAGGAGAGTGGCATCATACACCAAATGGGAAATGCTGCTGTTCCTGCTTTAAAAGCCAGACCTGGACAAAGGTTTGCAGTATCCACAGCAGGCCATTTTCCTCCTGCTCGACAAAGCCTCTCTGTGTGGTGACAGAGGTGTTCACCACAGAGGTGTTCACGGTACAGAGTCTGTGGGGTGGGATACTGGGACGTTAACAGTGTCTCCAGCATGACTAAAACGCAAACCTGTGTAATGGATGATCACGGGGCTTGTCCACAAGCTTCTGGTCCAGCTGCAGTCAATGGCAGGCATCTTGGTGTGGTCAGTGGTTCAGTACTCAATGGGAGGCCATGACTTGGGACTTGGCACCTGTCATGGAAATGTGGGACAGAAGGTTAGATGCACCCGCTATCAAACAGGAGGAGACAGTCCTTCCTGGTGTGAAAATGCTTACTGCTGTGATCACACTAGGTCCAGTCTTTTTAGATTGTTTAGTAGATCAATTAGTTTTGGATAAAAGTAAGACAATTTCAATTTGAAAATAGCGACTGGTGGGTTAGAGGAAAATGTTAACCTTGAGTTAAGTTTTGGGATGTAAAATAGGGACGGTATTTGTTTTTTAACGCCATTAAAAGCAGAACTCCTGTCAAATGCATAGTATTGAAGGGCTCATCCTCCAGAATGCCCTCAGGGATTTTAGATGGTGAATCTCCCAGTGATTCAGAGATGACTTAGGTTCTCTGAAAAATCTGCTAAACACCTTGAAGATTTAGCTTGCGATAGCTGTATGCTATTCATTTCCAGCAACCTGGTCTTTAAAATACCTTAAGTTATGCATTGCTAGTCTATCAGGCAGAACTAAGGTCCTTTCCAGAGCACTCTCACATCTGCATGTTGTATCACAGTCATCTCAACAGTCAAAGAGATGGCTGCCATGGCTTCCTTTCACTTGTTTCTTCTAGAGTCATCGAGCCAAAAATGTGGTGCTCTTTCCAGGTATTTCCCTAATGTCACCTCTCTGCAATAAAAGATTGGGATCTCTGGGTCTTTGTTATTTGGACTGGTTGAAGGTAAACCATATGTTTTAGTGCCCCTTATAGCAGAGTATTTAATGGACTTTTTTGCAAACTGGACAGTTGAGAGGGGTGGGAGTAGCAGAATACAGAGTTTTTCAGTACCCAGGGTGAAATCCTGAGTTTGAAGTCAGAAAGGTGAGAATTTCATGCAATCATCTGATTCAAATTTAGAATTCCAAATTCAGAGCATGGCCTTGCATACATATACATGCCTTGCTGTGCATACATACATAGTCACTGGTCTATTTAACTGTGAAGATTACCTCTTAGCAGAGTTGGTCATAGAGTATTATTTGCAAGTTATATTCTTGGAGTCATGATGGAAGAAAAGTAGTACAGCAGTGTGGGGGAATTCTGCTAGTTTCGGAGCGGTTAGGTGGGTAAACAGCAATGCTTCTCACTCCCTTACTCCCACATGGATAATGAGCTGAACACGTACTATGAGTAATTTGTTTTTTAAGAACAGAAATTGACCCCAGATTAGAGCATCTGTACCATACTTAATGTGTTGTTGAAGAAACTGAAGGCTCATCATTTGAATTTGGGAAGGTGGCTGCGTTTCTATAAAATGTACTGAGATGAAATTATATGGGGGAAAGGATCTTATGTGAAAGAAGTAAGATATTATTTTTAAGGGACTACCAGAGGGCACCTGGACAGTATGGTATACTATAAAAACCTATAGAGATTGCAATAGAAAGCATGCTACCCCTCCTCCCTTACCCTAGCATCTGGCAAGCAATTCCTATTTATTTCTCAAGCAACCTCAATGACTTCAAGTTTCACAAATTATAAATGTCTACCTACAAACAAAAAAGCCGTCTATTAAATTAGTGGACTATTCAGTGAGATGTTTTCTTTTGTGTTCAAGATGTACCTTTACTTTAATGATAGCAGACTGGTGTACCCCACAATCCTTTTGCATTTCTGTTACCTACTTCTGTGTGTGTAATCCATAAGTTGTTTCTTTACATCTGGTGTTATTTTTGCATGCCTGGTGAAGATGCCCTCCTATCAGATTAATATTTATTTAATGACTAGTGTTAGGTAGTAAATAAGCAACATGTAGATTGTGTGATGTAATCTGTGTAAAGAGTAGTACATGTTAGCTAAGTATGCTGGTCACCGTCGAGTCACCCTCTGACTGCAAATACCACACAAAGCTGTGGCAGAGTTGTTTTTTCCTCCCACTTAGAAAAAAAATTCTTGTGATAGCTTGTGTACCAGAGTGGTACTGTTGGCACATTGTGACTCTTTAATGGCTTTACTATAAATAAAAGCAAAATATCTTCATGATATAATTGCTTCTGGAAATATATTGGTGGTGGTTTGTTAAATAGATGTTTCGCAGCAAGGTCAGGGTTTACTACAATAATTGTGTGATACCAAGTGCCCGAGGCTTATCCAAAAGCTGTGCCAAATGGAAGAATTCATGAGACTGCTCTTTTACCTCTTCTCTGTGGGCTGTGTCTAGTCACAACCCAGCCAGCCAGCTGGCCTCCAGGCAGAGAAGCTTGACAGAAGTGGAGACCTGGCTCCCATACCAGCTCTGTCCTGAAGTCCGGGTGCAATGAGGTCCAGCCACTTGCCTGTGTGAAGCTCAAGCCTGTATTCAAGCATGGGAGTTTAGGCATGGCACTTCACCCCTCAGGAACAAAAAAAATGCATAAGGGGAATTACTGTCCCATCCTCCCGCACCACAGGTCTCAGGCTTGTCAGAGTGAACGAAAGGGAGCTAGAGACAGGACCCGCAGAAGGGAGGTGGAAGAAAGACAGCCAACGTCCATGGTCTTCTCGCTCCTTTCCTTACCACCGCAAATCCTGACCACAGTGTGTTCACCCCCATGCCAGGTTAACGCTCCTGAGGGCTGGTTGTGTGAGCACAGGACTCCAGTAGCTAGTATACAAGACCTTCCTACCATTTGCCCTTTCTCCCAGGCTTCTTCATGAAAGTGCAAAAAATCCAGCTTGAATCACTAACTTTGTATTTCCAACTCTTTGTATGTGCTAAAACTGAGTGAGCTCCTTCTGGTACAGCTCTGCACTGAAATGAATATGCCCTAGTCAGAGCTTCTGCTTGGATTTCAGGTTCATTTATAAATGCTATTTCAAGTTTACAGTGGAAGCACTGACACGATCTCTGCCATGGTGGTCTGACTGAGGCACAGAAGGCATAACTTTGGATAAGCATCACTTGAATAGCGTGCCTGAGAACATTTTAGTGCCTAGTCTTCCAATGGTGTCTAATAACTTGGGTTTGTTCCTTATATCAAATGCTTAGGCCTGACCTTTCCAAACTGCTTACACAGAATACAAATAGTGAGGCTTTTTAGAGCTTAGAAAATTATTTCCAAGTTGGAGGGAAGCAAAAAATGCTAACACTTCAGCTGGAAAGAGGAATAAGCAATTTAATTGTTTCTCTTACTGTGGTAAATATTCAGGTGAAACAATAAGCTATGATTAGCTATACCTGTTGACAAGTGCTCAGGTTCTGGAGAGTAATTTTTTTTGTTTTTACACTTTTCAGGAGTATAAGTTCATCCCCAAACTAGCAAGATCCTAAACTACTTAGGTGCATTCAAAAATTCTCCTGCAAGTCTTGGGTTAGAAACATTGACTCATGAGAGGCCTTAAGGGTTGAGTGGTTTGAAACAAGATCAAGAACTCTAAGACAAGTTAATTAAATATACCGAAGCCTCTTTCTTCCAAAACCTGCTAATCCAAATGACTTGGCCAGCTGAATAGTAATGTGTTATCCCCTCTGCCACTCCTGCTGCCATGGCTACATTTTGTCTTAAGTCAAAACTTTGGCTTTAAGGAAAAACAGGAGAGAAAAAAAAAAGCAGCACTCTGGTATGTCTGACTACATACCAATATTAGCAAACATAACCTTGAAATAGCATCAATGTTCATTAATCTGAACACTGTTCTAGTCCAAAAATGCTCAGATTACTGACGTTCACTGCAATTTTCTTCCCCATGCCACTATCAATAGCAGTCTTAATACCAACCTTTGAATATACTAATTGCCTCAAACTGCCTTCAGGCAAATAAATAATTCTGTGATGCAAGATGAGGGAAAGGAGTTGGTTTCTGAGTAGGTTAACTTGGACATTTTCCAGTCAGCAGATACGTATGTGCCCTCACTTAGCTGTTTACAGATTTTCTGCTACAGGAGTTTGGTAATGCATTTAATGCCTATAGGTGGAAACTTAAGGCAAACTTGGGCACTCTGGGCTGTTCTTCAGCTGGTGAAGTCATCATAGCTCAGCAGTAATCAAGAGCTGTTCCAGCTGACACTAGCTACTGCTTTGAGAATCTGTGAGCTGTCTTTGACCTCAGAGCTCAGCTCCATCTGTAAGGTAGGTTTCATGGTTTCATATATACATTGAAGGTATGAGGAAGCGTTCCTTGTGAAATTAAAGGTTTCAGAGGAGCATCTTTTAAGTCTCTGAGAAAGTGAGAGCACGTCATTGTACGATGTGTTTGTACATAATGTAGATTTTAAGTAAATGCTAATTGCTAAATTGTGTGTTACTTTGTCTTCAGAATGTCTTCACTCAGCCTAAAAAA
The DNA here is from genome assembly GCF_965183815.1 of Platalea leucorodia. Lineage (NCBI taxonomy): Eukaryota > Metazoa > Chordata > Aves > Pelecaniformes > Threskiornithidae > Platalea > Platalea leucorodia. The sequence continues at coordinate 25,018,365 of NC_138827.1, read as the reverse complement.
CCAATCTCTAATACCTACGAAAACAAAATTGCTAACTTCTTATATACAACCATGTTTGTCCTAATTGGTATCTGTGAAGTAATTCTAGACACCCACATATAGGAAGTTAATTTAGGATTTTAAGAATTATTATTTTTTCCTAGTGCTCTCTCAGCACCAGCTACATAAATAGATCCAGAACATAGCTAGTAAATTTAGAAGGGGCAGGCGGAGGGGACTTGGTTGTGTCTGGGTCAGCTGTGGTTGATGTCCTGGCTTCACCATGGTGGATTCCTTGGGGCGACGACAGAGCCCTGTACCCACGTGCTTCACTGTTCCTTCAGAAACAGAACGTGTTCGCTGCTGTCACCTACCACCTCCCCTGAGAAACCTCAGACCTGGTCAGAAGGGACACAAATTGTTAGTCATCACACAAGTTTCTCTTAGGAGCTGTAAGTCAGTCAAGGATTATAAACAGGCTGAACAAGATAAGGAATGCATGTGGTATTCCTTATAGTTTTATTCAATGCACTCTAAAACAACTTTGTGGTCCCATTTTCTTCTAAAACTCTGGAAACTGGAAGACCTGATGGTTTCGTTAAGCTAAATAGTTTTGGTGATACTGTTGACTGGTAGACTGTTTTTAAAAAGTGCACTAGGTAAAAGTACGCTTAGTAAAGTGTACTTTAAATATAAATTGCCAGCTTCTCTCTGCAAAAAGACATAGCAACTGGAACTTGTCCTCATCTATTGTTTCTTCCCTGCAGTATATAAAAATTATGAGGTGCCTCATTTCAGCAAATGCCTCTTTCTGATTTCTATAGCTTGCTGATTTTTTTTCTGCATTGGCTTTTGAGTCTTGCATCCCTAAACGGAGCATCATAGGCGGTCATGAGTCACTGTACAGGAACTAAATGTCAAAGTTGAAATAAAGTTCACTGCCACAGTTGGTGTGAACAGTGTGACTGGCGGTGTGTCATTCTCATAGCATGGATGTCTGGGCAGGGGAGAGCTAGGTTGCCCCCCTCTTAGAGGAGAGCATAATTCGACAGAGGTGTCACTGAAAGCACGGCAGCTTCTGCCTTGATGATCTTTAAAACGTACATTTGAAGGATTCAAGAGACCTTGAAAACAAATGTGGTGACCTAAAAGGATATGCAGGGCAAAGTGCCCTCCAAGTCAAGAGAGCCGCCTCTGTGCCGCAGTGTGACTCTGCAGACGTGCTCGCACCCCAGCAGTATGGCGTGTTTTCCCAGAACAGCTGCGTATGGATAATTGAGGTGATCTCAAACTTGAGGTGCCATGCAGAAGGCAAGGCTCTGCTGGGCTCTCTCCTTCAGCCTAATGCTGGAACAGTATGTGAAAATTTTCTGTCTCGGGTCCTCATCTGACCTCCTCTTAACAGAAACCACTATAGCACTTAAGGGGGAGAGCTAAAGGATCGTGATAGAAAACTCTACCCTGCTCCTGTATTAGGAAGTAACACTCAGGCCACTTGTTTTGGCTCATTTCCTGCCCTAATGTCGCCCTTGCCATCATGGGCTCCCTGTGTTGCAACTCATAGTGTTGAAAAGAGGAGAAGATGGAGGAGTCACTATGGCCTTGCTGATGACAGCAGAGACTGGGCTCTTTCTGCTACTGACTTGCCCAGGTAGCTTGAGTAAATTGCTTCAGTGTGCTAAGACTCTGGTTTGTCTTCTGAAAACTGTGGGGGGTTTTTTCAAACTATTTTGAGATCAATGGCTGAAGCCTGTTGTTTCACTATTAAGTGCTACAAAACACAAAAAGTTAAAACATGAAAATTAAAAACAAGAAGCAGAAACAAAAAAGTTGCAAGAATTCCTTGCTACTTAAATTGAGACTTCTTGGGATCAAGGATCATCCTTTCTGAACACTGAGCAAGTGTCAAATGACAACTGTAAATAGTCAATGATGGTTTAGGACCATGGCTTTCGGCTAGGTTGGGCCACTGGGATGGGAACTCAGCACCTTTGATTTCTAGTGGCGTTAAAGGCACACAGCATCTTGCAGTCTGAATGTTAGGTTTTTCTCTTTTCTTATCTGGCTCTAAAGCTTCATTCCCATTGAGTAGAATTCCATAAATAAATAAAATAACTTAAAAAATCCCCAACAACTGACAAACTGCCCTCTTGGTATTTTTAGGTTTTTTATGGAACCTTGTTTATAGAATGTTATTTATAGATTTTTTTTTTTAATGTGCTCCCAGCTAACCTGCCTTGCTGGCTCTTTGCAGAAGCCTCTGCACTACTATAGTACATAGCAGCACCCCTGTAAGTGTCAGCATTCCTCTGCAAAGCTGGCACTTCAGCAAGGACGTGCTAGGTACGTGACCCAGCTCAGGAGGTACGTATTGTCCTACATAAAGTGCCAATGCTGAGCCTGTTCCAGTTTTATTAATTCCCATGGCCTCCATACGGCTTGAACTTTATTGCAGACAAGGATTCATTCTCCTCCTAATTTGTGCCCCTTGGTCATAGTCTGTAATACTTCCTAAGGACAGGAGAGAAAAACTGGGAGCAGTGCATTGTAGAAGTCTGAGCCTGTGGAATAAAATTCAGAGCAAGAAGGAGAGTTGTCAGTTGCTGGAGTTCCCCAAATCAAAGTGAATTAACCAAATCTTTTTAAACAGGAATGAGACAGGGTAGGACTCATGGTTGGAAAGCATCTTGGTAGCAGAGACTTGGAAGATGCAAATGGTAGAGATCTGTGATTCTGAAATGTGTTCCAAATCTGGTCCTTCCAAAGATCAGTTACAGCTGCGCTTTGTGTACCGGTTGTTTGCTACTTGCTGGGACTAGGCTTGGGCTGAATGCCCCTGGTCTCAGAGAGCGTGTAAGGTGCCAGGTCAGAGTCTAAGCATTGCTGACTTGCAGCAGCTGCAGCATGGCTTGGATACTGTCAGGATATTCTGCTTTGCTGTCAGACTCTGAATGTCACATTGACTCTTTGGGCACTTCTGGCCTAAAAGAGCAAGGGTGTGCTTCTGGGACTGAGTCCTTTCCATAGACTCAGCAGAAGTCAGCTGTCATGACACCTAAAAGGCTGGAAGAGCCATGGCTAATGGTAACAGGGGTTAGCTTCAGCTGAAGGAGGCACGTGTCAGAAGTAACTTTTCCCAAAACTTGAGAAAAGGTCAAAGCATGTGGAGCTGGCATTCTGGGACAGTCCTACTGCTTATAACTCATGTAACTCTATCCGTATGAAGCCATTCCCAGCTTTCAGCTCCTTTCCAGGAGCAAGTGAAGCTGTTTCAACTTTATGAAAATACCTGGACATCACACTTACCTTATTGTAGGCCACTTACAGTTTCACCTCTGTCTCATCAGACCCTAAAAATAACTAATTTTTGTCTCCAAAGTCTTGATATCTCTCCAAGTGTGCTCTTATTGCTTTTGGACCTCCAACTCTTGTGAGTCATATCTGCAAATTACATGAGTCGGGTTTCAGTGGTGACCATCTCAAATTGGCTGGCCATTTAAGGTGGAAAAATTCACCATTAGTTCATGCATTTTTATTTGGTCTATGGTCTTCGTGTTGTGAGTCTTTGCCATTTCTCTTTTCTCTTATTTTTTAAAGTAAAATGACATTCAATTTTAAGTTTGCATTCAGGGCCATTGTAAGGAAAACTGCTCTGCTGGCCTTGGAGGCATTATTAACTTCAGATGTCCTTAAAACAGAAAAATGAGTTTCAAGTTCTCTGATTTACCTAAAAGCGGTGGAGTCTACAGGTAACAAATAATACGAGGAGCCTGAGTAGGCCTTGGCAAGCTGAAGGACACTTGGCCAGCATGGCTGTGCTGAGCGGTGATGATGAGTATTGACAGGCACAAGCTGTGGGAAGCATGTAGGTGCCTCCAGGTGCTGCCAGGAGTTTGCAGGGACACTGAGACAAGATCCACTTGCCATGCGGAAGGTAACACAGGAAACATTACGTTTCCCGGAGCAGTGGTGGGGAATGGCAACGAGTGTCCTCTACAAGCTCAAACTTACGAAAAGGAAAGCATATTGTCAGCTGCAGCTTCTGACAGAATGAGGATTGTGGGTTTCTGCATTCAAAACCAAATTTCGTTAAATTGGCAAGCAGCTCCTAGTGCTAATGTGAAGAGTTCTTCCAAACTCTGAGAGAGGGAATTTACACCGTGCTGAAAACAGCAATGAAGTCACACTGCTTCCTTCCTTGCTGCAGCTAGCCTTTGTACTGTGCTTAACATGTTTGCTGTTCCAGAGTAGACAGGGGACTGCTAATACTGTTTGTCTGGAAGATATGAACGTAATATGAGACAGCTATTCAAAGGCTACTGCTGTCTTGCGAGTGATTTATGGTACGCAGGAAAGATTCTGATGTGTCATGCTGCAGGGGGAAAGGAAAGCGGGACCGGGGTCATGAACAAAAAGGAATTTGCTTATCCAATTTCCGTCTCTTTCTGAATTTGATTGGAACTCACAGTTGTCAGGCTGTGTTTAAGTCTCGTCTTTACCAACGCCTCCTTAACTGCGGAAGGTCAAAACCAATTATTGTTTTGCCTCCAGGGACTTTCCTTCTTCAGAGAGACCTTACAGTGGATATTCTTTAAACCCTTTTCCTTCCAATTAAGGCAGCAAATTCCTTTTTTAGAGGGTTTTTCAGGGGGTGGGGGGACAGTAATCGGGAGACTGATAGATTTATCAATAGCCTTGAAAAACAAAGCCTGTATGTCTCAGGAAGCCTGAAATCTAATTCCTTTCAATGACTTTTCTCGCTCTGAACTTTAAATCTGTCATTTCATTACACCGGGAATGGAAAGCCCCTAATTTTCCCAGGCTACAATTTTCCTCTGTTTTTTAACCCTCAAATACCATGTGGATCTGTGCCTCTGAGTACCTGGTGTTTTTCAAGTTAGATAAAAATGTTTAAGTTCTCTTTTTGGTAGGAACTTACAGCTTTATGGACTGGAGGCAGTTGTGAGAAGCTGAACTTACATCAACAGCTGTAGTCTGACAAGTAATTAAGAAGTATTCCAGATCTTCAGGGTGGAAAGGGGGAACATCCTGAGATAGTTTTAGATTTTTTTTTTTCCTTTCCTTTGTATTATGGACAGCGTTGTTTTCAGTTTTATAGACAGTATCTCCTTCTGCTCCAATCCATTGATACCCACTAAAGCCTGTGTCAACAGATGGCTTTTTTTTAATTCACATATGTATCATGGGCTACTGTCATTATTCTTTTACCCATTGGAAGGGTTAAATATACTGTTTCCCCTATATTTTGAATGTGCCATTTGTTGTGGGAGAAATAGCAGCAGAGCAGACAGAAAATAATGTCTCTTGAAAGAGAAAATCCAACTGTAAGGTCGGTGGAGGGAGGCTGCGGAGGAACAGTAGGTAGAGGAAGCGATACTTTGGTATTGCAATTGGTACAATATGTTGCAAAAATACTTCATAATTGCTATTTGTATCAGGATGAACTGTGAAAACATAGTACTTGGTATAAGGTGTAACTGCTGCACTTCACCAGGGACTCCTGTATACTGTAATGTTTAGGTGGCTGAGATTACATTGACTATACTGGCTGCTCCTACAAAAATACTAGATTGTGCATGATATTAAAGGAACTCTGTTTTTCTGGAGCTGGCAGATTTAAGACCCTTGATTAAATGCATTCACAGCTTCACTGAAGAATTGCAGAACTATGATTATGCCATTATAGCTGTGGTCTTGTGGACTGAGAATAAGGACAGGAATTAGGAGATGTGAGTCTTGTTCTTGATCGGCCAGAGTCTGTTTTGTAAGATCCCGGGCAGGTCACTTAAAATGCTTTGGCTACCATTTGGTAGACCTGTTTTAGATGTTTACTTTCGGAGGACTCAGCTCACTCCTTTGACTGTGTTACCCGCAGAGAGAGTGTGGAGTGACTGGCTCAGATGCTCAGGTTTCCATCCTAGATGCCTGCATTTAATCAGATAATTCCTATCATCTGCTGTGCATAATGGGGCTGATGCCCTGTCAGTCAAGATGCTATTTGCAATTGGCTTATAAAGGGTTAATCTATTATGAATGCCTCAATCAGTCCTTACATACAAAGTTAAATAAGTCTAGAGGGTGCTGATAAATGACTTACAATTTACTGTTCCTGTCTGCAACATGCGTATGACAAGGGTTAGCCAGGTATTAATCCTTTCTAAAACATTTATAAATAAAACTGGAATACTGAGTGTGGCTGAAATACTCTTAGGTATGACTCTGAAAGCAGAGGTGCAGAGTACTGTTTTCCTTTGACACGGTGCTAGCCTTTAGCCCTGAGATCGCATCTGGGCAGACATCATAGCAGCAGTAGTAAGAAATATTTTATTGGTTGAAAAGAATGATACCCTTCTTACCCAGAGTAAAAAAAATCATCCAGATCTAATAATAACTTGCTAATCTTGCCCCACCGGACTAGCGCAGATAGCGCAACGGAAATTTCCTTTTCAACTACTGGGAGAGCCGGTCCCCAAGGAGGGCTTTTCTTTTGATAAGGTGTCTCTCCTATCCCGTGCTGCTGAACCAGCCTGAATCAGCACGTCACCATGTGAGTGCAGGAAGATCCCAGTCTCAGCCGCTGAGTCACATGAATAACTGGAATAGTTCTGCAAAGCAGAATTAATTCCCAGAACCTCTTCAGGCATATACCAGCAGGCACATGCTTTTGCTCCAGCATTACTTTACAGCGCTGTGATGTAGTGGAAAGGGCACTACTGATATTTTTAATTGAGATAAAGCAGTTTACCTGGTGTTTAGAGTGTTAAACCTTGCAAGTTTATTGTTGACACTCTCCTGCTTCCAAGAAGATTTAAGAATAAGCCACAACATAACAGGGCTGTTAGGGTTAAGCTCAAATCAACTGTGCAATGACTCAGAGCTTGTAGTCCTTTCAAACCAAGTGTTGGGGAGAGAAGCTTGTTATTATTAACTGTTGAGTAGCTTGTGGTTCATGCAGACTGTTTAGCCAGCAAAGATATCCAAGGAAACTCTCTGGGTTTTTTGATCTATTATACTTCGGCAAAAAAGTCTGAATTACAAGAACAGTAAATCAACAGCCCTGAGATTCTGGTTTAGCAAAGACCTTAGACTACATGCTTGAAATGTGGGCAGAGAGATGAAATTGCCTATAGAACCTTTCAGTCCTAAAATTTGTAAAGGATGCCTGTATGTTAACGAAATGGACTTGTCTAAAACAGGGAAGTGAGGGGATCCAGGTATTGCTCCAAAAAGTGGCCCAGGATGTGGGGGCTGTAATAGGGAAGGAGGATGAAATAGAATAATAGGAAGTCAAGTAGAGGGTTAGTGGTTAATGAAAATTTTGGAAGCTTTTCCTTTTAAGCTGTATTTTATGTTATTTGAATAATAGTGATAAGCTGACCAGACACACGGGGGAATGAAGAAGAAACACCACTTGTACTTCTACCTGTTGCTCTTGAATGAATCATAAATGAATACAGGATAATCTGCTCTACAGTCCAGAAACACTGATAAGAGGAACTGATTTAATTTCTGACCTCTCTTCATTGTTCTAGAATATTAAAGTCGAAGTTTGTGCCATTTCTCTACAAAAAAATATACGTTAGTCCTTCAGAAAACCTTATGTGGTGTTACTCTTGACCTGTTATTTTCAACAACCATCACAGAAGAATATGAAATTCAGAAGTTCAACAAAATTGGGAAATATTACTGAAGAGGAGCTCTAGGGACAGCGTTTAGAAGTCTGGAAGTCTATGCTTTGTATTTTGCCCACAGATGAAAGTGTGGCACTTGCTTGGCCTCAAAGTCAGTACCTTTCCCTGTGATGTATCTGAAACGAATGCTCACTAAAACCAAACTATTTCTGACATCTGTTGCTTGTTTGGATCGCAAAATTTGTGATAATGGTCAGAAGAAAGTGTACAGTCCAGTAGCCATGGAAACCTCATACAGTTTTTTCCTGTTTCTTTTTCTACTTTTTCTAGTGAATGAATTGCTGCTGAATCCAGCTGGATGGCAGCCCGAGAGACTGCAGTCCTCAGCACAGGGCAAACCTAGGCAAAAGCAGTGAGCTTTCTCTTTGCATGTTCTCACCAAAGTGCTATTTTCAGTAAGCAACTTTTTTTCAGGAAGAGTAGTTCAGTGCCTCAGGAAGAGTGACCATTCATTCCCTAGTCTCTCTGGCTATGGCTAGAAAATAAAATAACCCAAACACAAAGTAGCGTATCATGACTCATATCCACATGATTCAACTCCTTCCCCCCCATTCCTGCATCCCAAACAGGTGGCCTCATCCAGACTGCCTCCTGGGAAGAGTCCTTGTCCTTTGCTGTCCCCCAAGTGTGCCCAGGCATCGTCTTGGGACAGCACTAGCTAGGAGAGGCCGGTGCCACGCCAAGGGTGTCCTAAAGGTTACACAACCTGAGAGATCATGGATCAAACCTATACCCTGGTCCTTCTGAGTTCACAGTATAGATATATCCTCTGTGAAAGCTGTAAGCAGGGAAGGCAGATAGTGCCAGTGGTGGTTTTGGTTGTGTGATAGGGACATGAGAACAAGGCCAATGCTGGCAGTCTTCTACTCCAAATCCTAGTTCATGGAAGAACACCTCTCAAACCAGGGAACCCATAGGTAGAACAAGGATGGCCAGGGTTTTCAGGGACTGTCTGAGGTCATCTGGATGTTTTTGCATGGTACCTAAAGCTATAGGATCTTGATCCATTCTTGCTGCACCGAGATGCCACTGCAACTCAGCTGCTAACTTGTGGTATACTGCTGTGCAGTTAAGGTGGTTCAAGCATATCTCATACTGTCTAGATATTGTGCAAATGTTTGCAGTGATGACATATACTTATCAATGCAAGGCATAGGACAGACATACTGTCTGCTGCCAATAAAATGTTTCTCAAATTTGATTTGCACTATCCTATTTTGCAACAAAGAGCACTTGCATAAGGGCTCAGTCCAAGGACTGTTGGTGCTTATAGCAGCTTTCCTGTTGATTTGAGTGGGTTCAGTATTAGGTCCCCAACATTTTAATTGTGACAGCAGCAGCAATGCTGCTGGGCGTGCTCAGCTGCTCCTACAATCACTGCTTTCAAAAAACTAGTTGGTATTTTATAAGGCTGGCCCAGCATTAACTTCTGAGAATCCAGTCAGCACCTTCACCCAAATGAAACCAGTGTGTGGTTTCATCGTTGTCCTCTGAAGGAACTAGATGAGTCCTAAAACTGTACAGCTACTTTGTGTGATATTAATGCATATATTTTGTAGCTCCATCAAAGAAGGGTTAAACAAATATGTAACATGGTTCTGTTCAGCTTTGCCTTTTATTTATTTTCTCCTCAGGCAAACAGGAGGTTGATAGCAAAATCATGATTTTAGGGCTACATGGTTCAGACAATAGATCTGGCTGAGCAGTAAAGCTCAGTTTATGTTCCAAAATGGAGCAGGACAGGTATTTATTATAGGAAAGCCCCCAGAGTGCAATAGTTAGTGGAATGCTCTTTCTATAAAATTTTACAACCAGTTTATAGAATTCCGCAGAGAAGATTGTCAAGATGCAATCTTTATCGTATTTCAGTCCAAATCTCTGTGTGGCTTCTAAACGTCTGTACTAAGTGTGCCTCTAAATGGACTTGTCCCTGGTCACATGGGAAGTGCGTCATGCCAGAACTGATATCATCATTGGATTATCCTACTTGTTAGCACTTTGAATCTTTATAATGCACTTTGAAGTCTTCAGAGGAAGAGCTTCATGGGAATATTTGGAGAGCTTGATTCAGTTCTTAATTGGACTGACTCATGTTGAGTCACCAGGATATCCATTAGCTGCATCTTTAAAATCCAACACTCGGGTTTTCAGAGGACTGTGAGGAAACCAGCCACCCCCAGCTGCTGCTGAGGTTCCATAGCATTGGGATACCTACTTCCACTGTGCTTTCTGGAAAGTGCTGATTTCTAGTCCACCAACCAACACAGGTCTGGCTGCCAAGCCAGCCAATTTCTGTGTTCTTCTGACACCCGGTTGACCAACTGCTTGCCAGGCAGCTTTTGAAAATTATCTCCTACTCCCTGGCTTCAGCATCACTGGCATCTATTACGCACAAAGGGTTCACCACACCCACACCTTGCCATACTGCAGGAAGTATTTGGCTAACAGAGGCAAAGTTAAAAATGCAAGAAGCATTTTCCTTTTCATTTCTAGGAATGGCTTTTTACTCCGTAAATCAGCTCCTTGAACAAAACAGCAAAAGGCAGTGAGTAAGGCACCTGATGACTAAAATAATTTAGGTTGTGGGAAGCAGCAGAATTTGATGTTGAATAAAAATCTGAGTGGGATTCATTTCACCTAACTTAAGCCATCTGAAGTTAAGCATTCAGTCTAAGCAAGTCATCCAACTCTTGATCTGTTGTCAATGGGGACAAGTAGCTGCTCTTGAGATGGTGACTCACCCTGTCTGTCTTCGTTCTGCTGGGCTGAAATGAATTGCCCTTTGAAGTTGCTTCCTAATACCACTTCCTAATACTCTACAAAGTATGTAGAAAATCTGGGGTGGGTAGTTTAGTATTACTGGTTGATGTTAGACAGCTAAAGTTAGGTAAGAAAAAGCCTAGCACTAATACATTGCCATGTGCAAAGGACCATATTTAATAAAAGAGAACACTGTTTATTAAGCCAAAGTCTGACTTGTATGAAAACAATCATGGGAATTGCCTGAACTGTATATAATCAACCAGACATAACTGGTCCCCGAAACAGTCGTACTGGCACTGACAGATACACGGATGTGGGGTAGAGCATCTGCTCCTGCTTTGCAGGGATACTGTGAATGCTAGCAGTTTTTCACTTAACCTCATTCCAGACATGCCCGTGTACTGAAAATGTCTTAGTAGCTTTCTTTTCCATTATAGGTGGCACTTGTAGCAGCTTTTAGCTCATTACCACTCCTTTTGGGGTGGAAAAAAGGGAGGCGTATAATCTATGGACCACCTTGCAAATCTGTGCTCTACAAGGCCCTTTCCTAGAGGAAGACATTTGCTTCATTCTGTAGCAACACCACCACAGAATGGACGACAGATGAGAGAATGAGCAATTCCAACTATTAGGATAATGAAGGGAAAAGAATCAGGCCACTCGCTCATAAAATGAAATTTTGGCAAACTTCGCCATATGTGTGTTCTGGACCCACTTTATTTTACTTCTCTTTGAGGATCCAGAGAAGGATCTACAAACCCCAGCAACATTATAGGGCTGCTGAAATTCCCATCATGTAGATGCAATTTGAGCCAAGATTTGCAAGCTTGTGTTTGATAGAGTAAAAAAAAATCCCTACAAGGTGTTTGCAGAATTGAGGGTAAGCTACTAATGCTACAGCCTCACCTGAGGTGTGATTTTGCTTATTCATTTTGTTACAATAAACCTCTAAAACTAAGAAAAATGAGTCCTGTCTTAGACTCACTAAAAAGACCCCATGAAATGATGCAAGGGATCTGTGACAGCTCTCTCTGAATAGCAGAAGGTTTGACTTGAGAGTAACTGTGGGCAATTAAATACTGAATATAATAAGAGGAATATTTCCTTTGTGTTTCTTACGACATTTCTTTGGTTAATTATATCATGCATCTATTGAATATGTAAAGCATGCTGCTAAAAATGTTCCACTTCAAAAATTAATAAAAATATGCCAGAAAACTAGCTGTGTTATGAATAATACTAGAAATGTTACAAATAATGACGACTATGGAGCCAACGGGCCTACTCCCACAAGTAAAAATTATCCGGCATGAATAAGAATTGCAGGATGACAACTATAGTACTTTAAATCTTTGAAACACTTCACACATTTTTCACCCTAGAGACACCTTGCAACAAAAGAAGAGGAGAGATGCAGGACCTGATCCTGTACTGTTACGTCAAACGGACCTTTGCCAATGACTTCAACAGGTCTAGGATCAAGCTGTATAATTTGCCTAAGGTTGAACTGGATGTCAGTGGCAGGATGAGCTCAGGCTTCTGGACTCCAGCCCTGTGTACTGTCTGTGAGAGCATACGACCACTTACACAGTGTTATCTTTTAGCATGGTGGTGACTGTATAAATCACTCCTGCCTTTCAGTTTCGTATCATTTTAATATTAACAGGGCTAGAAGTTTAGGAAATAGCATTATGATGTCCCAACCCAAACTACTGTATGATTATATGGATATATATATATATGCGTGTACACATATATATATTTATACACCCACACCCACCACCCCCACATACTTAAGAGCTGGGCATGATCTGATTTACCTAAAACAGCCTGTGGACCATGAAGACTAAGGCTGTTTTAAGGCTTTCTTTCTGATGGCCACACTTATCCCCCCTTGGATCCTAGGAGAAAGAGCAGTAGAGGTGAAATACAGGGGGGGTAGTAAGGGCTGAAGCAGACCAAAATGGAAGGGCTTAGGGGACAGTGTAGAAGTTACTGCTTTTTTTTTCAGAAGATTGACAGATGTGTAATTCTGGAATAAAACCCACGATCTGAAAACAGAAGGGATTGGCAGAGCTAGACAGCAAGGGGAAGGGGCGAACCTGGCCCTGGTTTCCGCTTGCATTTTGGGCCTATTCCTGCTGTTGTATCACTCAGTGATGTTTGGCATCCTTCTGCTTGCAGATTGTTATTCCGGAAGAAAATCAGTTGGGCTGACTGACAGTATGCTGGATATGTTGTCCTAGGGATAACATTTGCTACATAAGCTGAGGACTCGATGTAGACAGTGTACTTGCGTTTTGCCCACGCCTGCACGTGCGTAATTCCCATTGATGTTGCTGATGCTTGTTTGTGAAAAGGCTAAGTGAAGCCCCAAGTTATTTCACTTTGCACTATCAATATTTCAGTCTGAACTAATAGCTGTATTTATGGGGACTGATCAAGTCTGATTGAAGTTTTTCCACAGATATTACAGGGCTTTGGGCTGGGCCCTAACAAAGGCCAGATTTTTAAATTTATTACCACATTGCAAAAATGTTCTACATTATTTGCTTATTGTTGAGTAATATTTGATTTTGGAAACTTTTTTCTCTTCCTATAGTAGAATGAGAAATCTGGAAAATCATTGTTTTATGAACAGAACTGGTAAAAAAATGTGAGACATACTGTAACTTCTTAAATGATAAATTAATCTATCAAAAACCCACAACACTGGACACTCAAAGGGAAAGATGTGTCAGGAAGGAGAACCAAGCTTTTCATGGGTTGTATCCTTATTTTAGGCAACAGTGCCTTGTTCCTGTTTTATTCTTTGCCAGATTTTCCTTTTATCTTGCTTTAGTTACTATGCTCGGCTTTCTTGAAAAAGAATGTATAACATGGAATGACACCTGAATGGTTAGAAAGATAGTTCACCATCATATCTTTGTTCATGAAGACTGTCCTTGAAAAAAGGTAAGTGCTGCTAGGATTATTTTAGCCAAGTTTTCTAAGGAAACAAGACTCACCACCCGTATGTATGTGGCAGTCTGTTAGTCCCTTTCTAGTAATCCTTGATGGTTTTGGCTGATATAAACCAAATTTGACTGGGAAGCAGAGGTCAAATACATAAAGTTCCTATAGATTTTGTGCAAATAGCTGGCCAGTTGAAGATCTTCTTAATGTCCCTTATCAGGGAAATGCAAACACAACCCCTGTATCAGAGTCCACATGGTAAAGGCAGAGTGGGAAGCAGGTTTCTTTTGTCCCAGTGCTCATGGAACTGCTTAGAGAGCAGTGAGTTCATCCCTCTCTAAAAAGAAAAGCAGCATATTGGCTGCTTCATGACTGCTTCATGAAGAAAAGGTGCTTTTCAGAGGGCTTTAGCGAAGAAGGTGCCACCCCATACTAGTAAAGACTTTGCACATGGAAAAAAAATAGAGGTTTAAAAATTAAAGAGAAAGATCCAAATGAAAAGGCACAAAGATACAGAGGTGGCAGGAGAAGGGATGAGTGAAGGATGTTGAGAGATGTTGACTGGACCAGATGGGTGGGCAGTACCTCCTTGTGTCTGGCCGAGCATTGGGATGCAAAGCTTCACAGTTGTTTCAGAGCACATGAACAAGCAAAAGGATTAAGTAAAAGAGGTGTCATATGCAGAAGAGGGAGTGAGGAAGCTGATCTTAACAGCTACATTTTTCTATGTATGCTGCATCCTTCTAGAACCACTGCACAAGAGAGACGTAATTTAAGAACTCTTATCTTCTTGGCAGAAGCAGAAACTGGTACAGAGTGGGACAGGGGGTACTTCCAGTTAAGAATGGCTGGGTCTGTCCCTCTGGGCAAGAACGCTGGATATTTTTTCCCTGAAATAACACAGTCCCTTTCCCTCCTTCTTATGCTTTATCTAGACCCTGTAATTACTGAAAGCAAAGGGAGTTTCCATTGTATTTCTTCAGCTTTTGCTGGTCTTTCATATCTTACTCTATTTCAGATATCAGAGAAGATCTTTTTAGGGCTTAATTCTTAGCAAATGTGGAGGTTTATGAGAACTGATTTTTAGTGCCAAATTAGTGTACTTGCTGTGCCCCTCTCAGAGTTAGTGAGAAGAATAAGGTAGGGTGTGAACACCCAACATTTCAGCAAGTCCGTGATAACTGCCTGGATGCTCGCTTTTACCCTTGGAAAGTGGAAGTTAGCTCACTTCTCTTTTCCTGAAGGCAGCTTATTTTATGTTTACTGAAAACAAAGGCAAAGCAATAAAGCCACTTTAAGAAGTTCCTTCTACTCTTGGAAGTTCATTTCTGCCCTCGTGCTGCAGGTTACTGTCTCCTCTTGGTGCCAGTCCAACTGTGTGTGGAGGTGTGCTTCAAATTTGATCATGGAAATAATCTGGGCTAAAGAAAACTGTCAGCCCCCCTGGTTTTTATTTGGATTTTTTTTTTTTTACTTGGGTTATTTCAGTGATCCAGTTCCCCATGTAGTTCCACAAACAGTTGTCTTGCCACACAAATGGGTGGCAAGCGTAGCACAGGGGCCGAAGCAAAGGATGGGGAAAGCCTTGCTGCTGTCATAAGGTATCACTGAACTCTGATCGCACAACTCCCTGCTGAGCAGCGGAAATGCTTTGGTTTCACTTGCTTTAGCTTGTTTCTGTATTCACGACTAAGGCCTACTAGTAGCTATTCGCTGTATCTTTCTTAAGCAAATTACCATAAGTGCATTTCATGAAATAAATTCAAACCTCACTAAAGCTTTTTTAACTTATTGACTTTAAGACCTGATCCTGCTTCCACTGTCATAAGTGACAGAACTCTCCTGATAGTGAGGCTGGCCACAAAATTGTAAAAGTCATTGTAAATGCTTTAATACCAATGGATTTAGGGATTTTCTCAAGCACTTTATAGTTATATTCCCAGCTTTGTCTCTGTTTCACTGTCAATTGTCTACTGTTCTCCCTAATCCTCCCTGGGCTTTCTGGAGCTCTATCTTCCTGTCCCACTGGCAGATAAAAATTTGTTGTTGCTAGCTTTAATGTTCTCGATGTATTGACATCTCACTCCTTTCATGTAAATGTAAGAATGTTTTGGTGTTTTCTTTTAGTCTTGAATTGTTTAAAGATAATTCATTCAATCTATTATTCTGTTCCTATTAGCAACCCAACATCTGAGCTTTTAATTACTCTAACCTTGCTGTTTAATTAGTTAAAGCTTGCTCATCACTTTCAAAATTGGAAGTATTAAACACTTCTGCAACATGATTATTTTATATTTGCTGAATGATTAGCATCAGGACGTTTTAACCTTCTCTTTATATCCATTGATGGAGCAATATCCCTTGCCATTTCCCTCCAGAAACCAGAGACATAGACCAAAACAATCCATAGAGTAATTTCTTTAACATCATTTGGCTTCTGACAGGGAGAGATTTAGCTCTGTGCTACTTATCATTGTCTTTGCCTCAGCTTTCCCCACTTTTATGGTCCTCTTTCTGCTACGGATCCTTTTCAAGTCATTGCTTAAATGGATCCCAGAAAGACTTGGGCATAGTGCTGCCGATGCATTTTGTTGCAGAACCCACTTGCCCATACCAGGAACGTATTCGTGATGCACTTATTTTGATTTATGCACTGGGAGATCAAAAGTCAGTGCACCTAGGTTGATTATAAGTACAGAATTATACCCCTTATCCAGTAACAGTGAATGTGGAAACAGCTGTACTGTGTTGGTCTTCTTCAGGCGAAGGAGAGCAGGCAGTTATCTAGGTATCACTGAAGCTGTGTGAATATTCACACTGAAAAACTAAACAACCCCCCTCAGAACTTAAATCTTCTTTTTTAAGGCAATTTACCTGCAAAAGAGATGTAGATTTATTATTCAATAGTAGTCAACAAGTGATTCTGATACTTAAGTCTTGTGAATTACTTGTATTCTCCAGGACCATTACTTTTAAATGTTAGCTCTTATCATTACTGCTTGTTATTTGCCACTTAAGCCACCATGTGTTGTTTCCTTATCGCTAACTAGATAACTCCCAAACCCACAAAGCCTCATCACTTTAGTAAGGCTTTTTTTCTGAGGCTGATTTATGCCAAGAGAGTTGCATGAACACTTACAGCAATGCTCTCTGAACATACTCCCTCCTGTAACTCTCTGTTGTGAACAAGTAAAAGATGAGAATATGGTTGAAGCAAATTTAGTTTGTATGCATGTATACCTTTTGGTTACACTTGACCAAGTTATAGCATTGTTGCAAGAGATCTCAGTGAGAGAAATATTTGAGTTTCTAGTCTACACTAATTTTGAGACATGGAAAAATTATGATAGTAATAGAAACAGGGAGTTCTTCAGATTCAATTTTCAAGACGACCATTAGAGACTTTTTTCTTATATAATTTCCAATCTTTTCCTACTCAGCTTTGATAATAAATATCCCTTGAGGACAGCAAACATGAATCTATTGAGAATCTTGGACGAGGGGTTTTAATGATTTAATTTAAAGTGCTGTTCGTTCAATTCTTGCAATCTGTCTGTCTCTTTCTTCAATTCCTTATGTTTTTACTCAGAGAATTCTCCCTTCCAATTAAGTGAATGAACCTTAGAATTGAGTAAGCCTGTCATAGGAAGTAAAATGAATATGACTGATTTTTATAATATAAATTGGAAGCAATTACCAGTTTTCTATCTTCATGCTTGCTCGGAAAATTTACACTTAACCCAGCAATACACCTTAATTAAAGGCTTATCTATCTATCTATATAACCTTCTCCTTCTAGCAAAAGTCCTTCTGTGAGCTATATTAAATTTACTACAGCTTCATCTCTTTATTAATAACCTTTTCGTATATTTTCAATTAAGTTTCTGGTCACATTATAGCACTGAGGTAAGAGCTCTGTCTGACCTTTAATAGGATATGGATAATAGAACATCTTTGGCTCGTGTTCTCCTTTGGTAGCACAACCTCCCACTTTTACTAAAAACATCTATGGAATTTGTAGACGGCTAAACGTGCGTGTTGCATCAAGAGAGACTACACCAGACGGCAGTAAAACTGGATGGACATCCATTCACAGTCTCTGAGACTAGACAGTGCTTAAACAACCTCACTTTTTCTAGGTTTTATGGCAAACATCAGTGGGAAACCGTGAATGACTCTTAACATAAGACAAAAATATTTTATTTTGACTGATATTTTCCATATGGCAAGTCATGCTTCTCCCCACATGAACCCTAAGGAGTGTATGTGGGGCAGAGGGTTACTTTCAGATCATTAGGACCAGATCATATCTGAATTCAGATGTTAATGTTCTGGGATTTGGACACCAAGTAGAATGGACAATTCAGAATAGTAAGGAATGTTTATGCTCCCTTCAAACCCAAATTATTTCTGGGTGGGAAGGGTATATTTGGTAGCCAGCCAGAGTTTTGTCAATATGAATATCTGAACCAGCTGCTTTTCTTGCTGTTCTCCCATGGTTGGGTTAATCTGTTCTTCTTTATGTCTTGGTCTTTTTTCTTCTAACCTGTAACTCATGATGCTCTTAAGAATTTTACTGCCAGAGGCACCTATCATGTATTTTTCTCTTGATAGGTGATTATCATTTTACTTCATTGAGTAAGAAAACCCAGCTCCTCTTCAGCTCCATTTTTTTTTGTTCCTGGATCAGCCTTTTCCTAATTTAGTTTAACAAATCATACAACCAGCCTCAGCTGAAAGTTGCCAAAACACAAAGGGGACATAGTAAGTTAAATTTGCCAAGGTGACATATCTCTGCATTGATTCCTGTTGATATTTCTGTCTCCATGGATGTCTGAGTGTTTAAGAAACCTCATCTGGCACATCCACATAAAGTGGGGTCTAAAGATCAAAGCAGTAATTTTGTCCCAGATGAGGTGGGGCTTGATATTTCAGATGGAGAATTTGATCTGTGGCAGACCCTCACTGGATGCCAAGGGAAGAGCTCTGGGACAGGCTTGGCTCAGGGCAGGGGTGCCACTCCTGCAACGATGTGACTCACAGTTATTCCCACATGGGTTTGTCCTATTGACTTGAATGCATATTTCACTGAATTACTGGTTGAACCTGCTGGTAAATGTGCCGTATCAAAGAGTTGTGGAGCAATATCTTCCTCAGGCGGGTGCTTGGCTCTGAGCACTGCTTTGGAAGTAGCTGAGATCCGCAGATAACGCTCATGGAGGCTGCGTTATTTCCGAGGCAGTCCTGCCTTGGTTTAGACGCAGTCCAATGCATCTTGCCCTGGAGCAGCAGAATCTAACAGTCACTGTCTGGGCTGTTTCACCCTTAGTCAGCAGGACTCACACTTCATCACTGTTCAAACTGAAAACGTATTCATCATCATCATCGTTTGTACACCTGTCACGATACCGCCTTCAGCTCTACCAGTATTTCCAGCCCAGTCCACCCATTTACCAGCTTCTTCCACAATTATTTCCATACTTCCTTCTGTGTCATAGCCTATGTTCCTGGTATGAACTCCCTGACTTTTTCCACCAGTCGTTGCATATTTAGCCTCTCTTAAATACACATTTCAGCATGTTTTTCTACAGAACTGAATTTACTTCTACACATATTAGGTTTTGTTCCCATTCTCCTACCCGCTTTCTACTTCCCTGTCTGTCCTGAGACTGTGGATTGAGGAACAATCCCTTGTTTAACATGCATGCAAAGCATGCAAACACATGCTAAATAATTATGCAAATATTTTTCAATTGCTTTCATTGTGATTTTTATTATCGTTGTTTTGGTCTTATGATGGAAAGCGGAAGCCGAGTGAACCAAAGTACCTGGCTGCGAGTGGAGCTGGGACTGGACCCTGAATTTCCCCATTCCTGTTCGGGCTAGGGCACATGACTGTCTCCTCTGCACGTTCTCCCCTGGAAAATTTTTATTTACAGAAATAGAAGTTCTGGAATTTGCATAACTTTGTAGCAGCAGTTTCTGTACTATGCTCAAAAGACCTTTTTTTTTTATATTCAGGCCATGCCAGCTACATTTCTGCTAAATTATAGTAAAGGAGATTACTGTGAACACTGAATACTTCTCTACTGTTACATTTCCTACTGTGAGTTTGCTGTAGTTGCTACCAGGCTGTTCTGTTATTGGGAACAGGAGGGAGTGGCATAAGAGAAAGCATTTCTTTTGAAATGTGGTGCACATTGGAAAGGGTCTCCAGAGCCATGTGTCTGGGAATTGCACTCAGGCTTGTGTTTTGGGGGCTGTTAATGAAGTGTAGTCCTAATTGCAGAGGAGGGAAGGGACTGTGAAGCAGCAGATCTCTCTGTAGATGAGGCACAGGAGGAAACAGGAGGCCAAAGCCAAGGAGGGAGCTGCTGTAAGCAGTGCTGGTGCTCTGGGACCGGTCTCCTATCAACACCAAAGCAGCAGACTCATCCCTAAGGTGCTGTCAGCTTTGCCCCCACAGCCTTCAGGCTGGCTTCTGCTGCTTGGAGGGCCAGCACAGCAGAGAGTAGCAGGGCTGGGTGCTCCAGAGGTATGGAGAGAGAGTTCACCGAGTGATGCACCATCTCCTCCTGTCACATGCTAACAGAGGACTGGCAGCCCACTTTATTTGTCGTCCCTTTCTTTCCCTCTTCAGGTAAATCCACCTCCCATCCAGTGGCCACTTCCAAACCAGGGCTGAACATGCAATGCCGAAAGGAGAGGACAGAGTGCTCTGGGAGACAGACACACAGGATTTCCTCCCCGCTGCCAACTCAGCCCCTAACAATCAGCTTGTTTTCCTGGATATAATTTTAGAAAGAACTGGAAGGAAGGAAACCTTTCCTGCAACTTTCATTTCTGGAATGAAATAATTTCTGGATCTCACTTCTGGAACACCTGTTCCGCTTGCTAAGAGGTGAACACAAGGGATTTAAGGGAAGGAACTGAGCTCTGACCCTCTGTCCAGACACTCCTGCAACTGCTTCTGCTGTCCATCATCTCCCTCACCTTGCACAGGAGACATTGGGAGGGGCTGAAGACATGGTAGGAAGAGCCTGAACATGTTGTGCAAAGTAACACATCCTTCAGTTGCTCAAAGGGACGCTTCAGTTGCTCAAAGGGACGCTGAGGAATGCCACAGTGCTGGAATGCCATGGATCTGTGGAAAGACCTTCTGGAAAGAAGTTGAGGGGAAGCAGAGATATCAGGCAGCTTGGAAGATGGGATACCAAGGAATTTTGCAAGAGGAGGGCTTGGGCTGAGTGAGATGCCTGGCAAGGGAATGAATTTGCTGGAAACTGAGGAGAAGACATATGCACAATATTCAGTTCCTTTGTGATTTAATCCAAAATCATTCCGTGTTTTCCATTTTTCAGAAAGCCCTAGTTCTCCTATCACCTGATTATGTGAGGCTTTCTGCCTTCAATTAAAAATAATTCTACTGGTTCTTCAGGTCATAGAGAAAAGCTTTGCACAGTTAATCCAGTTTGAAAGGCTGAAAGCCTAGAGTGCAAACTGCATCCCTTTGGGGTAATGTGTGGGTTTCCTAGTGGCATTCACTGTATTACTTTTTTAGAAGTCACCAAGAGCCAGTCAGAGCTGCAACACGTATTTGGGTTTTTAGGCCATGCATTCTACCTAAAATGTGGTAGATCTGTGGGAGGAAGATGGAACAGCCCAGAAATGGCATAATTTTGACACATGGAAGACAGTGATTCAGTTATTTCACAGGTACATGGACTACTGCAAATATGCAGCTCGTAAAAGTCTTGACAGTTTTTAAAGAAGCAGTTTGATAGTGTCACTCCCCATATCATCATGCCAACTGGTCATTTTGTTTTCCATATAAGCAGAGGGCTCAGGGAACAGGTGAGCACTTGGTTGGCCTGAGGAAATGTAAGTGTCTTCTAAGGAAGAAGCATTGTTCATGGAGCTTTAATTGACATTTCTTGATCTGGACTTGTTCTGTGAATGAGGAGAAGACCTCAGTCTTTGAGGATGCTAACCCAGCACTTCTTGCTGACCTTAAATTCACCTACGTAATTTAAACCAAATCGATGTACAAGTGACACAATTTCTGCTGAGAAAGTGCAATATGTGCCAACACTTTTAATATTACTTTTTTTTTTTTTTGTCTGTTTAATCTAGTATCTGATGTGAATGGAGGGAAAAAATGATGTACAACATATTCCTTGCACCAAAGTCTTAGAAAAGAAAATGTAAATGCATGAGTATGACACAAACTCCCCTTCTGTTAACACGCACTCACACAGACTCGTTAAAGTTGCCAAAAGCATAGTTAGCCAACCTACAGCATATACATATGTAATTTACTGAAGGGAGGGGACAGGTCTAATTTATGCACTTGGCCCTCAGACCATGGTTTACCTCAATACTTTTCAATGCGCAAATTCTGTAAATCTTACTGAGAGAAAGAATGTCAGCTCGCGCCAGGCTCTGGACATGCTGAAAATGTCGCTCGCGCAGATGATGACTTGTGTTTAATTTGCTATTGTGGATGGGCCTGAACCAAACTCTCTTGTTCCAAACATCTCTAAATTTAGGAGTTTTTGGCATCCCAGTCCAGATATGACTCAATAGTTCTCTGTGTTCCAAAGAATAAGTATTAGGTTGCAAAGGTGGGAGTCGTTATGCAAATGGCACAATATAAAGGAATATCTATATTAATACTTTCGTTATGCCTTGGAGCTAGAGGTTTGCCAAGGCTTAAGTGGACTTAGGATGAGCTGGACACATCCAGTTAATATAAGTAATGTGACTTTTCTTAAACAAATGTGACTCCTTGGTGTACATTACAGCTGTTGAGTGTTCCAGCTCTGCTGCATCTGGTCCTTAGAGGTTTAGGAATCTGTATTCCAGTGTTGAAGCCTGCTCTTATTTCTGATTTTGTTTGGTACTAAATAAATGGGTTCTGATTTTCAGTGCTTCTGTCAGGGAAGTAAAAAGTATTGGTGTGTGTTATTGTTGGATATACAAGCCCTAGAAAATGAAACAGAATATGAAATTAAGAATTATGTGTCCATATGCAAAGTAAGTGCATTGGACCTCCCATCTCTTTCCTGATGTCACTGCTGTATTCATAGTTTCTATATCATGTAAGAGTCTTCTAAGGCTTCTCTCAGTGTAGCATCTGAATTTCTGCCATTGATGCCATAATTAACATCTAAGATGCTCTGCTGCTTCTCTCCCTTGTCCAGAGGGAAACCGTATGTGCAGTTTATCATGGGGCTCGGGTGCTGGCTCAGAGAGGGCGAGTGGAAGACGAATGCCTTGAGGTATGCAGTTGGACTTTGCACTTTGAAGAGGTACTGTGGGTTTTGGTCAAGTGTACAATTCTGCTCGATTTTAAGGAAAGGAAATGGGACTTCCTTCCACAGTCTCCTACAGAACCCTTAATATTATTCAAATGTTTTGTGATTCACCTATCATTATATACCAGTATCACTCCAGGATGTCTCCCGAGTGACTGGGAGTCAGCACTGGCAGATAAAAGGGGAGAAAAACAGTGGCACTGAGGAAGATTATTCCAATCCCACTTATGGCTTCCCAGACTGGAAAAGACAGGCAGTTCCCCCTGCTCCTCCACAGCTCTCTCCGTGGCTCACCATGCTCTCCACCTCCACTCACTGCACGGGGCCCCTAACTGGAATTGTTCTTTCCAGTCCAGTGGTCCCTTGCTGCTGTGAACCATGCTGGTTATACTGCAGTGGAAGAAGCCAGATTTGTCCCTTTTCTCTGCTGTCTGAAATCCTGTGCAGTTTGAATTGCCCACACATAGAAGCAGTAGGGAGTATAATGCAAGCATGGAGCAAGCACAATGTACTGCATGAGGATCAGCTTAGCACGTTGGATCAGTGACACTTTGCAGCATAACAGAAACCGCTTATTCTTTTTCACAGCTGTTCTCCCAAGCATTTTAAGCATACATTCGCCCTCAGCATGCAGCAGATTTACGTATTTCACTTCCATTGACATGGTAGAAGAGACCCTCCTCACTTGCAGATTTGTTCTTTTAATAGGCATCCAGCACAAATGGGAATTAAGTACATGTGTGTGTCCAACAGAGAGTAGACCAGAACCAGCTGTAGGCACAAATAACTGCTTAGGAGGCCCATTTTTCTGTGCTGATTTGGTAACTCACAGGACAGCCAAATCTTCCTTTTTAGGAATGGGAAGAACAGGAAAAATAGAGGACCTCATCTTCAGATTGTATCACCCGTGGAAGAGGAGAGTCAGCAGGGAGAGAACTCTCCGCATGAGGTTCTCCTCTCCCTGCTGGAGCAGCTGGAGCAAATAAGGTTCATCACGGGCAAATGTGAGCTCATTTTGCCTCTACTCCAAGCTGGCAGAGAAGTCAGGGTGTTTTGGGCTCGGAGTCAGTGCTGTGATAACTTGCTCGCGTGACTTACTAATTGAAGTTAGAGATCCTTCAAGATACTGAACGTCTGTGGCATAGACACGCTTTTCTCAGTCTTAGTTGTCTTATACTCCAAACCTTCTCAAATCATAAATCTAAGTCAAAGGTATGCAAATGGTAGAAGGACCATGTGGATTTTGGGAGAGACAGGTAAGGCTCTGGACGCATTCTCACTATTGGGAGATGCAGAGGTGAGTCATCCGCACTGGGTGATGACAACGCAAGCACAAGGAACACAGTCCTCAGCAAAGTCCTTTTAGAATTAGCCACACAAAAAGTTGCATCTTAAAAACAAAAGAAAATGGTATTAGGAGGAAAGAAGTGGCAATGACTGGCGTCCTTAATTTGATGCCAATGATATCTCAGAGTAAGCAATTTCCCAGAGGATTGTCAGAGATGTGAAATGAATTGTAAGAGCTGCTTTGCAGGCATTTGTGGGCACACACACCTGCTTACAGCAAGGGAAAAGACAGTGCGTAAATGTCTGGAATATTACATAAAAGCTGTCTGGTAGACTAGGCAGAGCAATTAAAATCCATCTCGCTTAAATGAACCCTGAGTGCAGGTCAAACAAATCTAATTTTTATTGTTCCTTAAGGAAATGTCTGTATAGGAGACAAAAGGGGGATGCAGCCGTCAGGTTAAAAAATCAAGATGCCTTTAAAAAATTAAATGTTCACAATAGTGCTACGGCACACTAGATAAATGATATATTACAGCGATGGTTTAAAACTAATTGATGACTAATGTTGTAATGCATTTGTAGCTACACTGATCTATTATATATCTTGGCCAAGCTGAAGGGACACTTCAAGGAGAAAAATTGCTAACTGTTTTAACCTGATGGAACTTAGGGAAAAAATAGTTACTTTAAGAGATAAATGGAAAGGTTGTGACCTCCTAATGTACATCTGGGTCTTGCAATGCAAAATCAAATTATCATTAAACTGAATGTGATCTGTGATGGAATTAAAACAACTACAAACTGGCACAGAAATTTCCGTAGAGAAATACAATAGGGCAGTTTGAGCTGGGACCATTAGCTAAAAAGCTGCCTGGCTAAAGAACTGGTGTAACAAGTTGGTAGGGAATTGTTTTGCTCTAAAATGAAAGTTTGTTTAATTGGAGACTGCAGGAAAAATGTAAGCATATTTACAGCAATTTACATATGTAAGACATTCTATAAGCATTACTTAATTAGTGCATAAATAATTAACAATTTACCCTAAGTTCTGAGTAACGTGTGTGTCTGGCTCTTGGAGGGGAGGCAGGAAGCCTCATTTTCCCCTCCTCATTTTTGTCATGCCTGAGGCTCATGCCCGCTGGGTTTTACCCTTACAGTTGGAATTCAGAGAAGATGTCAGTCAGGCTCTGCTTATTTTCACATCTAATTCATGCAAAAACCAGGTTTCCTCCTGAGGCGGTAAACTGGCCCAGATTTGCCTCAAAGTTTGGCCTAGGTTCAGTGAATGACTCACTTTAGCTAAGGTACATCCATCTTCCTGGCTGAAACACAATATGGGAAGTGTTGTCAAAGGGCAGACACCCCACAGAACTACAGCTTACAGATTCAGGACCTTAGAAACCCAAAGTAATAGCTTGTTTCATCCCCTGGTTTCCTCTTACCCAATATTAAGGACATCGAGTGGGTGTAATAAGAACATCGTTACTCAACCCAGAGAATCAGTGTGGGTTTTTGCATGCTAAACAAGCTGCAAATGGCTGGGATGTATTGCTGGAAGCTGTGCTGAGAGGAGTTGCAGTCAGTAAGCCTCCGTGGTCATGAGCTCTGTGCAAAGTTCTATGGAATAAATATGACAACAGGTTACAAATGAAGATAACATTATGGGCCACTGGTAAAATATGGATTACCTTGAAAAGGCTTGTGATTAAAAGGCAAAAAATACCACTGCGATCCTTGGCCTTACCCTCAACCTCTCAATTGATTCCCTTAAATAGGAGTATGATACGAGACCAGTCTCACAAAGACAACCCTCACCACAAGCGACACTAATTTTCTTCTGGTTAAGAATAAGTTAATGTAGCAAGAACATGACCAGCCTGTGATATTGTCTGAAAGCAATGTGTTGCTCTATGATAAATTAACCTTCCAGTGGGAAGGGAAATGCTTGCAATACCAAATTGCAAATATTTTATACTCTGAAGGGTTTGATGTTCCAAAAACCCAAAAGCCTCCATATATTTCAACTGCTGTACATTAGGTTTCCTCCTTTGCATTCATTCAGTTTTGGTTTGAAGCCCAATACAGGCAGCAGCTTGGAAAAATAATTCTCTAGCTCAAGATGGAGCAGCTGAAGTCTTAATTCTGGAGGTCTTTCTTTTAAAGGGGGACATTACTCTTGGGTCAAAATTTTAAGTTATTCAGATCATGGTATTGCTGTCAGTTTTCAACAACATTAGACACACAGTGACACAAGTACCACTGAGCTGACTTAGAACATGTGTTTTCTCAAAGGATGATAAACAGTCACGTTCACAGCTCTATCTGGGATTTCTTGCCCTTCACTAACATACTAAAACAAAGCAAATCTAACAAATATTTTTCTTCCCATATCAAGATGACTTCCTAAAGCTGGGTGCTGAGTAAATAGTTCTTGGATGGGCAGTTTTTAAGGCAGAAAAAGCATACAAAATAGCTTTAGATGAAACTTTGAGCTGCCAGTTAATTTAAAAGCAATAAAATAAGGGAAAAAACCTGGGTAAACTTGAAGCACAGCACTAGCCTATCAGATTGACTGTAATAGGTGGTCAAAAAGGATGAGGTTGTATTCTGGAAAACTTGCTTCGTTCAGTAAAAGATTCTTCTCCCTCCTCCCAATTCCTCAGAGCTTACCTTAAGAGTTTTTGGGAGAAAGCTGAGATACAGCGGTAGAATATACAAATGAAGGAGTGGACAGAGTTAAAGCATCATTCCCTTTGAAGGCAGCAAAAGAGAGTATGTATAGAGGAGGCAGAACCCCCTGGCCTCCCTCCCCAAACCCCATCACCAGCTTAGGGGGGTCTGTACAGGCCCCTGTGCTCTCAGCAGCCACCCGTAGCTCTAGTAGGTAATGTGCCCATCACGGTGGAGTTGTGCCCTGCGCCTGGGCTCGTTTCTTAGCTGCTGACCCTCGGTGGCCGGGATTCCATTGAGGGAAATGTTTGCAGCCCATGGGATAATTATCTGCCATCCTAATTTTCCAGTCCTGTATCTCCCAAGATGATGACTTTTCCGTGTATGTCGTGATGATGGGGACGAGGTGTCAATTAAAACATCCCATGATATTTCCAGGATTACAACATACTGTAGGTAAAGAAATTGTTCTCGTGTTTGGATCACACTCAAACGACGATCCCAGCAGTTCTTGGAGAGGGTGGAGTTATGCACCCAGTCTCATACTCCTCCTACTTTTGAAACAATATCAGACATAAAATAGCCTAAAATAAGAGTGCAGTTACCATTTATTTCCTTCCTCAATTTTTTATCTTGCTTTATAACATTTCCTAGCTGTGGCTGACAGAAATGGCAAAAGTGTACAGTATTTCTGATTTTTGTTGTGTCTTGCTTTTTATTTCACTTTCAGTTTTTCAGACTGGTCAATGATTCAAAAAGTTGATTAAAGCTGTGATGGTTTTATCATTGCTCCAGAAAGACAAACTGTAAAATTCAAAAGTTAGCAACCAGAATGGGATTTTAAAGAATGCTTAAAGCAGTTTTCTTCTGCTGCTTGTGCTTAACACTGGAAGGAACTCCGAATCGCAGCTGTCTTCTGTGCCAAAAGGTTTTTTTAACTTTTGTACACAGATTACTATATATGTTTTAATTTACTGATAGCATTTGCTCCATTTGATTTATAGTAAGGCTTTACGATTATCAGATTAGTGTAAGAATGCAAGTAGTAAATTTAAAATGTACCTTGGATAGTTCTGTTATGATTGCCATCTTTTTCCATGTTCTTTCTAATATTATGCCAATAGTCTAAAGAAGTTTTTGATGTGATGCACTGAATATTCTGACTTGTAAGAAAGCTCAACATTGGGTACGTCATTTACCCGTTCACTGCTGTCATAAGCTATTGCATCCTTCTTCCCTCTTGACCCAAGCTTGATTGATCTTTCCACAGTTTTGGTTCTGATATGGTTTTGAAACAGTGTTGATTTGCCCAGGAAGCCTTAAGCCAGAACCTAGGCATCTGCTTCATGCCGTTTGGGCAGCTCAAACA
Organism: Platalea leucorodia; assembly: GCF_965183815.1. Lineage (NCBI taxonomy): Eukaryota > Metazoa > Chordata > Aves > Pelecaniformes > Threskiornithidae > Platalea > Platalea leucorodia. The sequence goes on along the minus strand of NC_138827.1, from coordinate 24,990,310 downwards.
GCCGCAGAGGGAATGGAATCATCTCCCCCAGACCTCTGACAGCATCACATTTCCACTGTTTGCCACCCGCCCCCCGTCACGGTGCCCGGTACATGCAGCGCTGGCAGGAAGAGCTGGGGAGACTCCTGTTTTCTGGCCCATGATCTGTGAAGCTGCATGATTTTAGGAAAGACCAGGGTAGCTCCAGGAGAAGGGAAGTGTTACAGCCCTTTTTCTCTGATTCTGCACAGAAGTTAGAAGTTTTCAACATCAGTGAGAGCATCAGTGTGTATATTCTGATTTCCATCTGTCATGCAAAGCATAAATCCAAAGCGCTATGTGAGATCGATCATGCCCAAAATATTTAAAGTTACCCAAAATGCTGGAGAATTAACATCTTGCGTTTTTCTCCAGAGTCCTGAGTGGTGCAGACATTCTGTTAATCATATATTACAAGCTCAGGCAAAACATTAAGTTTGGAAAATAGATTTCTATAACAAAGATGTAGCAGAATTAACTGGATCCACAAATGTCTTCCTACTCATAGCTGTCTAATAATTGTTTCATTACATTTCTTTGGTTTTATCCTGTTTTGCTGTGACTACCTACTGGCAATGTATCTGTAAGGAAAGAAAAAAAAGCAAGAAATTCTAACATGTAAGGAAGACGTAAAAAATAAATCCTGTGATGTTTTCTAATACGTGAATATTCCTAAATGCCAGACTAAAACATCCCTCCAACGGTTTCTTTTACAGACTTTCCTTGTTCCAGAAACTTGGCCTGAGTTAGGAGGAAACCCCATAACTGTCCCTTAAAAGTTGAATTGCAGCAGTGTGGGTACGATGTTGGGCAAAATTCTTCAATGGTGTAATTCCATGAAAATCAGAAATACTACACCAGGGCTGAATCTGCCCCGTGGTATAAAATTACCTCCCTAGAGGCACGACTTTTGGAAACAGTATCGTATTTTAATTATAAGCAGACAATTTGTTTTGGGTTGTATACAGAGCATGAAAATCTAACTGCTATAGCAACTAGCTACATATATGGTGATTTTACTCCTCTTTCTAGTGCTGTTTGGTTTATTTGTGTATGATTTGCAGGTGGCTAAATGATCCCACAAACTTCTTTTTATGTACTTGAATGAGCCCCTGTTGAATTTAAGATTTTAAAAGATTGCAGTGCTGGCTTTAGACATCATTTGTGCACTTTGCAATGAGTTTAGGAGAAAGGCTGCATGTTGTTTATAATCTGGGAAGTCCAGATTCCAGTTAACGATCTTACCCTTGGAGAACAGACAATTATATTTTTTATGAATTAACAGATGTTGATGGTACTTTGCCTCCCATGACTCTGTTCACTAGTTTCCGAATTCAAAGGGCAAAATGGGATCTGCCTTTTGTAGAAAATCCCAGTCATCGCAAGAGGACACGCTGCTTGAAGCGTGGCTGAGCCTTCTTCGACCCTTTTCCATGCTGACTGGATTTTGGCATCACTGTATGATGTATCGCCACTGTAACAAACTGTTTCACGTAAGCTGGTCATATTCTATGGAAAAAGTCTTGAAAAGATGTTGCAGAAAAATATTTAACCTCTGTTGGTTATTTTTCATGAGATGTAAGGTATTGTGAAATTTAAGGAGCTCGACAGATTTTCACAGCTTGGCTTGTGAAATTCATTTCCAGCTAAACAGATTGTGATTTCACGATTTTGCACATCTGGATTTTGGCACAGAGTTATGATGAAAGATGTCTCTGGCAACTCTGCCTCCCAGACAGAGCAGGGCAGTGTGTCTGTCCCTGGTCAGGGAGGAGCCCCGTCCTGTCCGTGAGTTGTCACCTGCCTGCCCTCACCTACGTAGTTTCTGTTCCACAAGGCAAAGGCGGCACAGCTGTAGTTGGCCCTGACATCAGTGATCTCAGGAATTACCTGAATATAAACGTTAATGAGAAAGTCGTATTTCTAATATTTAAGGAGTATAAAGGACTATGCAAAAGTTGCAGGGGTATCTGTATTGTGTGTTCACAGACTGAATCTGTTTTGGGGAGCAAAGAGAACATTTTCACATGCTGGCAACACGGATGGGTACAGCAACAATGGGTGCAAAGACTGTTGAGCACCCCCTCTGCTACACTGCAGCAGTGGGCTTCTTTCCTGGCCAGGCATCTGGGGGGGGTGTCTTCTCCTTAACCTAATCCGTGGAGATCTGGCAGTCTTCCCAGAGGGGAACCAGTTGATGAAAACATGACTTCAAGCCAGAATTTTTTCATCATTCACAGCACAGAAGGAGAGTTTATAAAGGTGGCAAGAGTCATGCGCATTTTTCCCTTTGTGTATTGCTGTATGGCAACAAAGTCATCCTATTTTCCCACCAGGATCACACGGTGTCACAGAACTTCACTTATTCTTATGGCATTGGCAGTACGGTTTCGAAAGAAAAATCCCCGTGCTGTCTGGAATGCTCAACTGTTGGGTACCAGAGTCAGAAAACATCCTGCCTGCCGTGAACGTTAGGAAAACAGAGCAGCCCTGACTCAAGTGCCAAGTGTATTTTTTGGAAGGCTGACTCCCCTGAGAACAGAGGATGTTGGTATCCAGCCAAGAGGGCAGGCAGGAACAGGCCCTGGGCAAGACACTGGAATTTTGGTGGAGCCTGAAATATTGTATGCTTGTTTGTATCGGCTTCTGACTTTTGTATTAAAAGATGAGCTACCCAAAATCTAAAGAAATGGGTCAAAAATTGATAAAATGTGAATTATTTTTCTAGCTATATTTAGAGATGTGTAAAACAGGAGTTTCCCTTTTTGGCTGCTCTAGTATCTGACAGTAACTTAATATCTCTGTTAAAAAAAGAAGAACTCCCCCAAAGGAAATTTCCTTTTTTTCCTGCTGTACACGCAAAAATCCCTTCTTGTTGTTGCATAGTATTCAGTTGGTTTTTACTTCCCTATTTTCCTGTTTGAATGAATAGTCCTAGTCTAATGACTCAGTAAGCATTTCATCCAGAGTACTCCCCAGCTTCTATTTCCTACACCAGTGTTATACAGCTTCTTAAAAATGAGATGATTGAAAACCACCCTCAGGTGCTTGTATGAACTGCCTAAGCAAGCACAAGTTACATGGCTCTTTAAAAATCTTTTCTTCCCTTCAGTTGTTATGCTAATCAATACCTAAGTAAGCGGAATTTTTGAATGCTCAAAGATCCATTTCTGCTTCTGTAAGTAAAACAATTTGCTTATCTGCTTGTTTTGTTGTGGTACATGGACTGGTTTTAGATGAGGTTTTCTCCATAGAAATTCTGGAAAATGCCACACATAAGTGGGAAAATTGCAAAAGAAGAGGAGATTGCATATATAGATAGATTTTATATTATTTATTTCCTCTTTATCTTAAATTTAGAAAGATTTGAGGGATAATAGATTACATCCCTTTGTGGCTTTATCTCCAGAGTTGCAAAGCAGCTCAGTAGCCAGCATGGCTCAGCTCTAAGCTTCCACCACCTCTGAAAAAACTTAGGTAATGTGAAGTTGTCTTAGCAATGCTACTTACGCCGCCCTTGGCCTCACTGAAGGGTACTGGATGAGAATATACCGCGATAATCTCTCTTTTATCTGTGCTTAAGTTGGCTACTGGACCTGTGTAAGAACTCTTTTTTTTCTCCCTGTGGTGGTAGTTTCAGTTATCAATATGTACCCCCGCTTTCTGATTTGGGCCCCAAAAGCAAGTCCCAAAGCCGTTTCTGTTCAGCCTTGGGGGCTGAAGTGCACCCCGCTGGACTGAAAGATCTTGTCGGGTATATTTGAGAATCCTGAATCACTGGATTCAGAAATGCCAACAATTTTTCCACTTACTTATTTTTGCAAAATGGCCTGTTGACTGCAAAGCTAGGCCCAGTATTTGCATTTCCAGCACAGCTATGGTGGGCAATTCAGCAAGACATTCTGCATACAGTTTTTTACTGGGGCATCGCACTTGTGTACCTGTGCACTCCTGAAATGACGGTTCACACTCACATTCAACAGCAGGCTGGGATGTTGGGCCGGAGCTTGCATCCACGGACGCTGAGAAACGTTTTTGTGTTCATCTCAATGGAGCGGGACTGGATCTTTATTTCCTTGACAAGGCTGGAAAATGTTCATTCTGTCTCTTTCCCCTACACACACGTATTTTCTTTTCTTTATAGAATAAGTCATTTGTCTTTATCTCACCATTCACCTCTCTCGTTGATTGCAGTTAATGGAATTGTCACCTTTATGTACTCATGTTCCATTTCTCAACCTGTCTGGACTTTGGCCTCCAAAGGTTACCACTGCTAGTGAAGTAATATGATTAAGTGAGTCTTTTTAGACAGATTTATGCAAGATTTCTTCTCCAGCAAGTGTCACATCTAGTCTAGTTCTGCAAAAGAGAATATTTCAAAGATGCCAACTGTCATCTAAAACCACTAAATTGTTCTGCAGTGCTGGTGGAGAGGACTGCAGGCCATCTCAGAGCAATGCTGATTTACGCTACCTGAAGCTGTATCCCTACAGCTTGAAATACGGGCTTTTGTTAATAATTAAAAAAAGAGCGTTCTTGTCTCACAGAAAGCACATTTAAAATGGAATTTTCATTAGTTACTCTCTAGTGAAAAGGCAAAAGGGTATATTTTAAGTGAATCTGTCTAGAATCTTGGAAAAAGAGGGAGGTTATTTGCAGTGGTAATATCTGAAGCAAAACTATAACAGCCACACTCTAAACAGAAAAGAAGTGGTCTTGTGTTCCATTTAAGGTACCTATGTCTACAAGATATTTTCAAGTTTATAGAAAGATTTTGAAATTATAGAGGATTCACTGCACACATATCTACTCTTCCTGCATTTGATAGGAAACACAGATTAATCATCATTATTCTGCACTAAAATAACACCTCTTAACCCTCAGCTTTCAGAATATTTCAAAGGAGTAATGAATTAAGCCGCATGTGGTCTTGGGAATATGTGATAATCTAAACTTTATTCTTTCATTTAAAAAAAAAAGCATCTTCAGGACTTTGATTTTGGAGGCTGGAGATCTTGTAATTGTTCTTGAAAATATCTTCATTTGTCACACCCTTGGAAAGAAACCATGTGAGTGGTGCTAGAGAGAAGTGCAATGAAATGGAAAAATGTATTAAGGAAAAGTTAATACATTTGTCTGTACTTACAGACAGATAACTTTTTTTTTTTTTGCTATTTATTGGAGCAAAAAGACCTGGATAAATCGAGGTACTAATGTGATATAGGTGTAAAAAAGGCAAAATTGATCCCTGTCTGTAACTAAAAGGGTGCATAGGGAATTATTATTGCCACCGTACAGGTCACATCGTTTTGGACATTATGCACTATGTTGGGCTATCATCACTCATGTTCAGCAAAGATGAATTCTGACTGAAACAAGTGCAGAGAAAGCTTATTAGATAATTCAAAACTTGCTGTTATGAAAATGTAAGTGGTTAATGTTCAACTTAGCAAAACAAAAGTTAAGACGGGATTTAAATGGTGTCTACAAATACACTGTGGGAGGAGAACAAGCAGTATTTATATAAAAGAAAGTGTCAGCACTCCATGAATATACGGAGGACAGAAATCATTAAATTTGTTTTTAATGAACAGAGGAATAGGATTCTGGAACAAAACAGCGAAGAAGGGAGATGATAGTTGGGAGGGTGAAGAGCAAGAACTATAAACTGGAGCTCAGCATGTGTAGGGAAAGGTTTATAGGATTTGGTCGTCAGAGATAGTAGAAGCACATTCGGGTCCATTTCTCTGGGCTTCACTTTACTGCTTTTCAGTTGAACAAAACCTCTTGGTATATCCACAGTCACAGTGCTTTGTTTTGGGTCACTGAACTAACGTGAAACAGCTTGTTTCTGTCTCCGAACTTTATACTTTCTCTCCGTGGTGCACTTCCTTGGTCAGAGTGGTAGCCTGATGCTACGATTTGTTCCCATGGGCCAGGTGCCTGCGTGCCTGGACCGGTCTGGCTCAGATCAAGATGTAAACGTCTCAGAAGAAATTTGCATCCCACTACGGGAGGCGCGGACCTCCCGGGGGGCAAAGCAGAGCATGAGAGCACACACTCCCGCCGTGCAATGAGCTGACTTGGAATTACAGTCAGGAGGGTGGTATTTTTTTTTTTTTTAATCTATCTATTCAAAGAAAAACATTTGTACTAAGGCGAGAAAACTCAAAATACTTCAGTTTGGGTCTAATGTCCTTTCCTACCCTGCCTAGACACAAGGTATTCCCAACATAAAGTCAATTTTCACCCAGAAGATTTCAGTTTTGTAGAAGTAGTGTTTTCCATCAGAAAATCATTCCAACGGAAAATTACTAACTGGTTCTAATACAAAGTGACCAGCGAAGCTCTCAAAATGATTCAGTGGCAAAGCTGGAATGAGAACCCACAGCCCCTGACCACGAACCCTGTGCTCTAACCATGAGACAACACTCATCTTTCCCTGAGCAAGGTTGTTCGTGCAGTATTTCTGCCTGGGCCCAAGTGGGAAAACTCTGAAAATGTTGCAAGAGAGCTTTTTGCTACAAGATTTCCTGCTGTAGAATATTTGGGGGATAATGGGAAAAATCCCTGGTGGCTCCCTGGGGCCTCTTCAGAAGTGTTCGGACATCATGGGAACTTGAGGGTTTCCACCCGCTCCTCCCTACGTGGGTCACGGAGGGACGTGGTGGGGCCTGCTCCTACCCACTGTTGGTGTGCAGCCACTGCTGGCCTATCTTTCTGTTTTCAAGGGATCCATTTTAAGCAAACCTTAAATAAACTCAGGGTTTATTCCTCATATCAGGAATTTTCCAACTTTTCAGGTAAAACTCTCAAACGGAGTAACCCCATGCAGAAACTCTAACTCATGGCTTGCAGTCCTGTTTTATTTATTTAAGAAGTGATTATATATTTATGGCTCAAGGTGGTGGATGTCCTCAGTCCAGACATTTTCTGCTTGTTTCCCTTATTTATTCTTCCCCTGGCTCCCGATGTGGCTTGTCGCACCGCTTAAATGCTAAATGCTTCTGCAACCCCCAATATTTCTGCAGCCTTGTAGGGCAGCAGGGCTGCGGCTGAGAAATACGATTTAGCAACAACCTCTTTAACAAAAAGAGCCAAACCCCCTCCTCGTTTCTGTTTTATTCGCTTTTAAAGAGGAGAGAAATACGATTCCCTTTCCGAGGCAAAAATACTCGTATCAGTTGAATTCCTGACAGGGCACAGTGCACGCTCGGCTTTCCAGGGCAGTGCAGCTTGACAGCTATGCCTAACACACAGCAGATCCCTTTAGCAGCGCTCGGGGCGAGCTCCACACGCGGGCCCCAAATGCAAACCAGATGCCGGCACCGGCCGGCGCAGCCTTCAAAGGCGAGCGGGGGAGGCTCAGCCGCTCCCGCCTCCCCTTCCCCGCCCCAACGGGGGACGGCAGCGCAAGCGCGGCCGGGCGCGGGGGGAGCGCGGCGGGCTTCCCGGCAGCGGCCGGCGGTCAGGAAATTGCCCTGTCAGGAAAAGCGCGGTTTCTGTAGCCCGCTCCCTGCGCAGCTAATATAGTGTTTCAGTTTGGACAAGTAAGTGACTGACGCTCGCCAAGCCCTGGTGGCGACTAGCCGCGGCCGGGCGGGCTCCCCCTCAGCCAGGGGAGGCGGGCGCCGCCCCTGAGGGGAGCGCGCTCCCTCAGTCCCGCGCGCGCCGCCGCCGGCCGTTGCGGCCGTTAGCGGTGGCGGCGCGGCCTGGCCCGGCCCGGCCCGGCCTGGCCTGGCCTGCCCTGCCCGCGCGGGCGGCCGGCCCTGCTAGGCCCCGGCGGGCGCCCAGCCCAGCCCAGCCCCTACCGCACCTCCGGGCTGAAAGCGGAACGCGGTGACATTCAGAAAACTCCTTCCCTGTTCGTGAGGTGCTGCTGGTTGAGAAACCCTATCGCGTTTGCGGTGGTGATTTTTAATTAAAAAAATCTGTGATGCCCGTGTGTAACCCCCTTCTCCGGCTTTTTCCCCAGGGAACCCCTCTCGCTGCACCCCCAGGCGGCATGCAGCTTGTCCAGGGTGTGCGTTGGCTGTGCGATTAAATTGCTCTGAATCAGTTTTCAGAGCCTGGTTTTCACGTAGCTGGTGGAGCATTATAGGATTTACATTCTCATCTCCCTGCCTGGCTTCCCGAAGTTTGCTTTTACTGATGTTTCTCAACAGCACAGCCTATATATAACGCCTGAGTTTAATGAGAATGGGTCTGCCCTTTTTCACAGGCCCTTTGCGCTGACAGGCTCCAGGCAGCATGGGGGGTGCGCAGCGCCTGGGGAGGCACTTGAGGTTTTGCAGGGCTGGGGCAGGCACGTCTCTTCCTCCCAATGCCTCCTCCTGCGGACAGTGGTGTAGGAGTCACCATTTTCCCTGCCGCCTTTCCCTGAGCTTCAAATGGCAGTGCTGAGGTGACCTGACATAGGCAGATGGGACACGTACATCATTTACATAGTTGCTTAATCCTCCAGGTCCCTGGGAGATTTCCTTAAACCTATTTCTTGCCCTTACTCAAGTTGGTAGTTTCTAGTCTTGTGTCTCTGGCACAGGTATTGCTGGCACTGGTGTCCTCTCGCTGCTTGCTTCCACCGCTGCCTCCTTCCTCTTCTTGCAGCTCTGCTTTCTCGTGCCTTTGCAGCACTGTCTCCTTCACGTGGCAGTTGCTCCTGCGTTCTCATAAAGCTTGTGGGCTGGCATGGAGCCCACCCCAATAACCTGGTGGAGTTTACTTGTGCTCCACTCCAGGCCTCCCCGTAATGGCTGTATTCCTCACTAGTGACGTGGTCTGCACTGGTTAGGAACTGGTGACCTTGCACATTTTTTCTATACTGAGGTGCCTGGGACTTGTTAGCTAGTTTAATAAATTTAGCATCAGTGCCTCTTCTGTGGAGAACCTGTAAGAAATAAATGTCAGGGAAGGAGAGGAGCGGGAGCTCTCATCTCTGAGGTTCTTAAAAAGTATTAGACACATTACTGTGAAGGTGGTCTCCTCATTTTTCATCCTTGTGTATTCCCTCATCATTGAAGACCATTTGCTTAATTTATTGAAATTAACTTTTTTCTAAATGTACTTAAATATAGTACAAAACCATATTGGAATGTTAGAGTGTCTTTAAATGTTAATGGCCCCCTTCACGAATATGTACTGGTGTATGGTAAAAAAAAAAAAATAGCAGCTTTTTTTCTTTTTTTTTTTTTCCTGGGAAGGGTGCCTGGGATAGGAGGATGAAAAAAGAAAACAGGGGGAATTGGGTTCTTGTAGGTACAGCTGTTCCCAGCTATAAGAATCAGGGTAGAAAGAAATGTATAGTGTCAGGAGAGACTAAATAAACTAGTACTACACTGGGAAGTTTTTATGTGTATTCTTAGCCACTTTTGTTACTCTGTCCGGTGTTTCTAACAGTCCTACAGCTAAGTTATCATTTGAAACTGTTGGTTCTTTTGAAAAAAAATCATCCTCTTCCCAAATAGGGCTCTTATTAATTTTGTTTCTTCCTCAGTAAGTCTGCCTTCTCTCTTTCCATAAGCCATTCTTCCTTTAAGCGTTCTCTTAGACTGTTAGAGGTTGATCTGCTTCCTGAGAACTAGTAGATTTACAGGAGGGGATCAGAATAGCTCTGCTGTGTGTTCCTGTTTTGTATCTTGGGCTTTTCTAATGACTCATGTTGAAGTTTTTCCCTGGTACCTGCCACTGGAATATCAAATAGCCTGATGTGCAAAATCAACAGTAGTGGCATGGCCTTGGTAGAAATGTGTTTCTGAGCTTCATTTTCAAAGGGAAATCTCTGATCAGCATTGTCTGGTTTTTTGGCTCTTGTTAGTACCTTCTGGTTGGTGTCTTGAGCTGCCTTCAGTTTCTCCTCTGCATTTCCACATGTGAAAGGGAAAGTACTCAGACCGTTCATAGAATAAAGCTGGAAAATTTGTGACCTTCAGCTGTTTGAAGCAAGCAAGTTTACAAGCTCTTGGCTTCCGAGATGTTTTGAGAAAATCATTGAAGGGAACTTACAGAGAGGTGTTGGCCTGATACCCTTTCAGGCTTGTCTTTGTGGGAGTTTGAAATTATGAGACTGATAGGATCATTACGAAGGCAGATTGTGCATTGATAAAAACAAACCAAACCAAACAAACAAAACCCCCGTCTGTGTATGTAGGGAGAAGGAAGAGAATTCACTGGGTTCAGATGAACAAATGTCATTCTTTTTTCACCGTAAAAAAGAAAGGGATATAGACATGTTACACATGTATGGTCTATCTATCTAGATATCTGATTTTTGTGCAGAATTTGTGTTTCTTTTAACCTAAGCTAATGTGCAGCCTCACTTCCTCTTAAGTAGTTGTGACAGAAACTTCAGGGCTAGTGTTTTTGGAATTGCAGCCCAAATAAATGTTTAATTTTAAAACGACAGATTACTTAGGGCTGTCATTCTTCTCCTGCTCTTACTATGCAAGAGTGAACAAATATTGTATAGTAAACTCTGGATTTGACTTACAGACACATATTTGCTTCTGGGCTGAGCATCTTGAAAAAAGCGGTTTACAGCATGTCTTTAAAAATTGATTTCACTGTTGCATCTACTACTGGCCTGAGTGTTCCAGTATCTGCCAGGAGTAATTATAGATGGTTGGTTCAGATGTTGCTTAAAAGTGTAAGCCTTGATGGGAAATGCAGTGGATTTCAGCCAGAATGCTAATTTTGATGTTTTGTCATTTCATAAAACTGTGAACTCAGAACAAATTATTTTTATACTGATCTACTGATACGTAATCACACAGCTAGTGCGAAATTCAACCTTGAATATAGCACTGGAATCTGCAGATGTGATTAAAGTTAGAGTATCAGCACTAACCTAAAGTTGGCTAATTTGGCATCCATAGTAGCATAATGGCTTTATTTACCCAGGATTCCAGGTAAGCATATGTACCCTGCACTGAAGCTCATGGTGCTGAGGCTGGTTTGCTCCAGGAATGCAGTTTAAAGCTAGTATGCGTATGGTTACATGAACTGTAATTGTGGCTTTTGAATTGCTTTCTGCTCCAAGTCATATTTTATAATTTAAACAGATATTTTGTAAATTAACATTATTGTGCTAGGGATGTGTTTACTGTATGCTTCTTTCTTTGTATACTTATTTTATTTTATTTTATTTTATTTTATGTTATTTGTTTCTCCATTTCTATTATAGCATAGAAGAGAATGAAAAAAAAGTCACAGTACAGGAGTCTGCCTCTCTTTTTGCAGGCAATGAACGGAGATTACTCTTTCTGTTCAGCATGGGGTAGGTTAAAGTGACAGAGATATAGGAATAAGAAAGGTCTTCCTTAGCATTAGATTAATAAGCTGATGGATCCAGCCACTTGGATCCATCAGTCATTTTGGAGCGTGTTACCTCCTTTCAACTAGTCATGAAGCTGCTACAGCTAGAATTTATGTAATAATCAGATGGCATTTTTTTTCCCCTCACAGTCAATGTAAACAAGATAGTGTCTTCTTTCAGAGCTTCAAGCATTCTGCGGTGTCATTTGGGACATGTCTGTCTGCCAGATCATTAGCACAGCCTTTAGGGATGCATGCAGCTGCAGTGTCAGAGGAGGGAATGGATCTAAATAGGTTGGTGTGCATGAATTGTATCGATTGCCAGTTTCGGGGTGTGGAGAAGAAAGGGTGCTGCCCTTTTAATTCCTTAGGTTTTCCTGCGTGAGAATTGTGTCTTGGCATAAACTGGTCAACATTTCCTCTGTTTGACAAATGGTAGGTTATGGCAAACATTCAAAATCCTGCAGACGTGTGAGTGTACCTGTGATGTTCACAAGTGTCAGGAGTTTAATCCTGAATTACTAATATGGCTGGGAGTTTTGCCACTGACTTTAATGGATGCAGGATCAGACTCTGCTTTTGAAGTGATGGCCCAGTCCAAGCAGGGCCAAGAGAGCCCCAGAGGGAATTGGAGCTGTTGGGTTTCCCCAGTAGCATGTGTCTTCTCATCTCATTTTGTGTGTTCTTGTGGCTCTTTGCTCAGCCTTCCTTTTTCCTGAGAGCTCCTCTCTGCAGCTGTTTCCTGCTGTTCCTGGTGTTAGACGAGCAGTGAAGCAGAGAGCGAGCTGAACTTGTTTCTTTTGCGCGGCATAGTTACAGGCTGGGGAACAAACAAATGGAGCAGCTCAGTTTACCACTGTCACGTTGATAATCTTACAGTGATATTGCTGGTCTGTCTTTGGTCTCTCAGCCTCTGACCGGACAGCCTGGCTGCTTTGCGAGGCATGCTGTGGCATTGGTCTCGTGCCTGTTGCAATGCAGAGCCTACCAGGGCATGTAACAACCACGTGGGTGCCTTGATCTTCCTTCCAAAGAAAACCAGGGTGAGCAGTAGCCTTAAGTCTTCTCCAAGCATATAGTTGGGAGGAGCTCCCAGATTCCTCTGTTTAGACACACTTTGAGGGCCAGTATTTTGGGAACTGCCTGAAGCTTGAAATCCCTGGCCTTCCATAGCAGGACCACTCTGTTCCTGTCAGTTGACACCAACATGTTGTTTTTCTACTGTGAGCATCTCTGAGCAATATCTCTACTTGCGCAAAGTGGTCTTGGCATCGTTACTTGCTGCTTATTAGTACTTAATACTGCACTATACTATGGTACTTACTACTGCCACATCTGTGAACAGAGAGCAGAAAAATGCCTTTTGACTTACCTGACCATGTTAAGATTGTGAGTTCAGCTCATCACCTGTGGTCTGTAGATAGCTGCAGTGAGCCTTCTGGGGATGATTCAGAATGCGATGTAATCATGACTGCATGGAGAAGGTAAATACGGAGCAATGGCTTAATATCTTCTCTAGCTCAGGAACTCGGGCACATCAAACAAAACTAGCAGGTAGCACTCTCAGAATAACGAAAGGACTTTTTCTTGCATTGCTTAGACAGAACTTTATAACTCATAACCACTGTAGTTTGCAGTTGCAAAAGTTTCCCTGGATTCAAAAAGACGGCAAACAAAATTTGGAGAGGAAAAAGCCTTCAATGTCTGCTAGTCCTAAAGATAAAACTTCTGGCTCAGGAAGTGCCTCTACTATAGATAGCAGGAGGAGGAAGGTGTCCTGGGGAAGTATCACTGGATGAAAAGGGCAGGCATATGCTTTTCTTATGGCTTCTGCTGTTTGTGGCAGGACACTGTACTAATTGGACCTTTCATCTGACCCAGTGCAGCCGTCCTCTTCTCTTTAATCAGGGTCCAAAATGCCATTGCTCTTATTTGATCAATGGTACTATGGGCTGTATCTGCCAGTGTGAGTTCAAGAGAGGAGCTGAAAGGCGAGCATAATTTTTCTGTTTTAGTACAAATCTCTTCTAGAGCAGATTATAAAGAAAAACAACTTTGTTGTACATTTAAGAGCTTGATATTTGTTGACACTGGTCATGCTGACATCTTTCTCCTGTTCATGAGTGAGATATCTATGTAGGCAAAATAAGCTGAAAATAAATAAATTTTTGATCTTACTTCTTAGAATAATTTACTTAGTCATTTTCATTTCTCTGCTAATTAGGTACACCAGTATAAACTGGGATATGTCTTGCTTTATATCAGGGCACGTGGAAATAGTTTGGCCTGAAAGTATTTAAAATATAAAAGATAGAATTAAAGGGCAGAAGGCAGTGATGAAGTAATGGCTTTGTCTTGGACACTGAGAAAGGAAAAAAAAAAAAAGATATGGAAACATTACAGAAGATTAGTACATAGTGAATTATTTATATATAGAGAAGGAGATACTAGAAAGTAGTAGAATATTTTCAGTCCTGTGGTGGGATTTATTGAGACTATGTTACCATGTTGGGGAGCATAATTATGAAGGTTTTGGTGGAACAATCTAGGTATTACGGGACTGGGAGCTGGGGTCTGATCCTACGACTAAAATGAGCTCTCTTCCACTATTTGGAGCTGCTTTTCCTTGTTCTGAGATGTGAGAAGGCTCCACAGAATTTACCAGAGAATGGATGAAATTATCTAGAAGTGTTTGTTGTTTAGTGAAGAAGCATACTTTCTTTGGCTTTGTTTTTATTTATTCCCGTTTTGTTATTGTTGACACAGTCCTCACATTCCAAAGACTGAGAGATCTCCTGCATGTACGTGTTTCTGTTTTGGGAAGGGAAAAGGAGAGATGAGGTGTGCTTTTGTTCCTTGTTTTTGTTTTGTTTGCTGTTGGGTAGCTGAAAAAGAAATGCTTGTTGATAGTTATAGCATAGTCCCTTGGGCATTTAAGGGTATTATTCTATATTAGCACTGCCCTTCAACACAGTGTTAGAATTCCCTGTCTGCTCCCACTCTCCCACACAGACATGTGCCGCCTTTGTCTCTTCACATCCAAACAGGAATTAAAGATCCTGGAAGAAGAAAGGGAGTTTACTGTCTTCAAGAAAGGATTGCCACTCTACTGCCACCAGTTTTGTTAGTTTACTGTAACCTTAGAAAGCCAACAAAGTGCTGAATTTCCAATATAAAGTCAAAAATGCTTCTTTCGCTTTATCTCCTTTCTACAATTGAAAAGCAGCTTTTATTTAACATATTTAGATCTTTTCACACTAAGGTTATGAAGCCTAATTTGAGCCTGTTAATCTTTTTCTTGGTAATCCATAGAAAAGCACAGCTGCAGTACTGAAAACATACTGTTTATCCATGATCTCTGGGTCTGGGCAGCCTGCAGCGTTCCAAAGATCAAAGTTTAAAACAGACATGCCAGTCCTTCGTAATTCCTTGTATTTAAGCACACAATACCACAAAATCTATACTTGCCGCTGATAAATACTTCTGCTGAGCTTCGGACTGCGTGCATGTGAGTGTGCAGCCTTCCAGTACTGTAGCTTTAACAGAAAGGTACGTCCTGGCGATTTGATAACTGTGAAGTAAGGTAGGACAAACTGAGTTTAGTAGTTAGTTGTAATGAAACAGTCATCTGGTTACTTAGTCATTCCTTTTAAATTAAAGTAAACAATGTTAAGGATTTTCTTTTTTTAAAGAAATATTTTTGCAAATGACAGTTTCACCCCTCCTTTTTTTTTTTTTTCATTGCCTATGTGGGAAAACTAGCACATTTGTTTAAGGATAAACTGGGAAGTCTGTGGTTTCCAGCACGCACATTTTGAATAATATTTATACAGACTATTATTTAATGGGCCATATAAATATTTATCGTATGCTGCAGCCCTTTGATCATAAATGCTTGTTTGAAAAGCCATTCTGTCCCTGCTGTGATTTGCAAAGAAAGAGGCCATTGCTGTTTTAGTGCTTGGAGGAAATTTTGGCTTCTTGTCCTATCTTAGCAGTTGTAGTCATGGACTAACACAGTCAAGCTGGACATGTCTTTTAAAAATTATTTTTTCTCTCTCTCCCTCTCTTTCTGTTTGCAAATTCAAATAATAAGTTGTAAATACGAAGCCCTAATTCTGCCATGGACAGACAAAGCCGTATTGAAGTTTTGGGCGCCTTTTTTCTTAGTTGCAAGAAGCCAGCCTTCCTGAGTTAGATACTTCAGGGGTATAAAAGGTACTGGTAATATCACCACTGCTTTCCATGACTTCGGAAGTCCATAAACATGCATTATCCATGCATCAAATATTTTGGTCTCTTGTTAGGAATATTGCACTCAAGGAATTGACATGTCTGACTGGACCTTTAGGACTTTTTATTTCAACCATTTTTCTGGTTTGCTGTTTTTCTCGTGATTGTGTTGACTGCAGAAGCTGTATGCTAAGAATCCAGTAGCTACAAAATCTAAAACAAAGTTTTAATTGCACAACAAAATTCTGTTTGCATATGGCAATGAATGGTGGTGTCCAGATTCCAAAGGAGGAAGTTTGTGCTGGGGCCTTCCTCTACCTCTGAACTCTGTTGAAGAGTTTCTTAATTTCTGATTTGGAGCCTCCTCTTGCACCAAAGGAATCTTTTGTAAACAAAACTGAATGACAGAATTCCTCTTTAAATTCTTAATTAAGTTCTTTGGCTAAATATTTTCCACCAGCCTCACTGCTGAGTTCTTAGGTTCTCAAGAAATACCATTAGGCAGAGTCCCTAATTGGTGACACTTATGACCTAGAGATGACAGTGCTTTTTGTAGATCCGGCTGACAAGTAGGTGGCATAGCAAGTGATTGGTATTCCAGAAAAACCCTTGGCATCAAATGATGTTTTTGCAAGCAAATCAGATTCTATTGCAGAGACGCTATATTTTGAACTGCCTTGGTAACTCCGTGCTTGCTGTGCTTGAAAAAAGGATTAATATTTACCTTTTTAGCCTTTTTTCATAAGATATTGAAGCATTGCTTTGTAAATCTGGGTGAGCTTTACTCAGAGAAAGACAAGTTTAAATAGGTTTGTGGTTCTTGTTTTCGGACTCTGTCACTTAACTCTTTCTTGCTAGTTGTCCACCGATATACAGAAATAAAATAGTGGATATGCATAGACTGGTATGTACTGCTTGAGCGTACAAACAAACTCTGCTTCTGGCGCAGTCACTCACACATGCGCATCCTGGTTGCTTAGTGAGGAAAAAAGGAAAGTAAACATTACATGGGCTGATTGGGTTCCAGGTTTCAAATGTTTGTGGGAAGAATCCAATGCAAAGCCATAATTTTGAGTGCTGAGTAGGAGGTACTATGAGCTTAGTTCTCTAACATCTGTTAAGCTTGTTCTCAAAGTAGCAAGAACACATTAATGAGCTAAAATCAAGGCTGCCATACAGGGAAGAGAAATAAAAGTTTAGAGTAATATTGTGTGTGTGTGAGAAGGAGGCAGGATGTAAAATACTCCTTTTGCTATTTGTATTTTGTGAAAAGCAAGTAAGAAAGATTTGCCTATGTTTAAAAAAAAATAAATCTACTTTGCAGCTTGTGGTTTATTCTCTTCTTTTTATGAGTCAGCAGCTAAAGGCAGTGCCGAAATAGGGAAAAACAGGGAAATTCGTGACATATAGTATCAGGAACAGTCCTATGCAATTTCTTTATAGTAGAATTTCTTGTAAGTAGCTAGCAGCATCTGCAGCCAGCCTTTTAAGCTTTGAGGAGATGGAGTGCAAAATTAAAAAGTGAACATCATCTGTTGAAAAGAATGTCTTAAAACTGCTTTTACAGCCAAGGGCTAAGAGGAAGATGCAGAGTGCTGTAAGTATCCCCAGCTGACAGATGCAGTATTAATCACTGATATCAGGAGAATTGCCCTCTCTGTGACAGAGGCATTAGCTTTTGTTAGTCTGACCAGGTCATAGAGCCAGGGCCAAGAAAATAAAGCGAGCTTTCTTGCCAATATTCCTAGGTGTTAGACTCATGGCACACCATTATTTTTAGCTGATTGCTCATTGCTTGAACAGATGACCTTGCTTAACAAGATTAGTGGTTATTGCACCTAATCTACTGGGCAGAATCAGAATGCTGAGATAGAGTAGCTACTGTTTCCATCAGTACCACAATATGCTCTATAGCTTTGATTTTTTTCTGGTTTCTGATATTGTTAGAAGCTAATGTTCTGTACAGCTTCCTCTAGTGACTCTGCCGTGGTGCGTACAGAATGTGGTGTGATAACTGCTTCGGTTTGTACCGGGCTGCTTAGGTGCTTTAGTGATGGACACAACTCCGTCATGCTAATGCCCTCCAAACGAAGAACAAAAAAAATGGTCCCTGGCCCCCAGCAGTGGTAGTCTAAGCACGAAATGACAGACTCAGGCAGTACAAAATGATTGTATGGGTCAGGTTGTGATAACAGATCTCCACAGACTAACCACGTTTCTGTGAAACATTTAAGGGGCAGGATGAGGGGAAGTTTTCTCTGGGTAGTTTTCTCTAGCCAGGGCGTTGGCTTATGCTGTTTTAAGTGCAAATGAAACTTTGTCCTAATTCAGCTATTACACTGCTTAATTATTATCCAGAATGATGCTTGAAGTTTTCTGAGTTAGGGGACTGACTTTTTTTCCCCCCTTTTTTTCTTCTTTATTTCACCTGCTACCTCTAACCCTCAGTGATAATGGATTTCTAATAGCCATCAACAACAGCGGGTACAAACCAACCATAGATGTGAATAGCCACTTACATTGGGCCAACAATCGAACTGCCACCCAAGGATGGATCTTGACCTGTACTCAAGATATTTCATGGAAAAAAAAAGGCTTGGTTTTCTGTCTTGTAGAAATAAAAGAAGTAAAAAACATAATTGCTTCCAAAATTGAGTACAATTTACATGGCTATATGATCAGTTGTTATTGTCTGAAGGTAGAAAGAGAACTTCTACTGTTTTCTGTTCCACTGCTTTTTCTACCAGGCTTCTAGTATACTTTGCCACTAAACTCTAGTTATTTCAGAAAAATATATGTAGGATTGATTTCAAATGTGAACTGTTTTACTAAGCAGTACTTTCCAAATCTTTCCCCCTTTGCCCATGTCTCTCCCTGTAAACAACCTATCTTCCATACACAGAAGTAATCCAGGTCACTTCTTTGGGACAGATGGACTGTTTTTAAGTAGAGCCATTTTGGTGCTCAGTAAATACTGTGTATTCATCAAATTATAATTGATCCATTCATTTTCTGGAAATCAGAAACTATGCATCAGCTGAGTTTTGTGTGTTTTAGAGGCTTATTAGGAGATTCATACAAGCAAAAAAGGCGGTACTGGTCTGGCATTTTAAATACTTTGTATCAGCTCTTACTTAGCATTCTCCCAGCTTGGTTAAAATGTGAATGTTAACTATTAATTACGGCCAAACTGTGAGAAATTAAGTACAGTGCATGTGTCACTGTATTAAATGTCAAACAGTTAAACGTAATGTAGTGAAGTAAGCAACTCATTGTGAATAATTAAATCAATTAACTTAATCTCACTTTGTTCTTGTAGATTGTCAGAGAGTAGGCAGAGATTTCCTGGGATGTTCTGAAACTCAACAGATTTTCAGCAAATTATTTTCTGAATCTTTAAAATTGTGTGGATTGATGGTGGATAGCTCTTAAAAACCTAACTAGTTTGTTTTTCAGGTGTTTTTTTCTTTGCAGGGCTCAAAATTGGGTAATATGTACCAGATTGTCACTTAGTTATTTTAATTATCAGCATCACAGCACTTTTTTTGGGAGGGGAAACTGTTTTCAGATTCTGCAGAAATTCGGCCTGACTCACTGTCTCATTCAGCAGTAATATGCCACTTGTTAGCTGGTTGGCGCTGTGGGAAGCAGCAGCTCTTGGCTTCTCGTTCCTCTTCGGTTCAGGGTTCAGTGGAGCAAGGCACACCACCCCTTTCACTGCTTCAGGAGTATAATTTGTTTGCATTGAGGCAGTGACATATCTGTGGTGGTACTTGCTGTCTTGTCCAGAGGTGAATCCAACTTAACAGTCAGCAGCAGCTTCCCCATCTGCCAGAATTCAGGAAAACCCTGGAGCCTCTGGATTGAAATTTCCCTTCTGTGTAAAGCACCAGCTCCTGACTGCCACTGAGTTTGGAACCGTACCTTTTCCTTCCCTTCCTGTCTCCTTCCCTCTTTCTCCCTTCATGTAGACATGATACCGTATGACCACAGCTCAATTCCTTGACTGTATGAGTCCATGAACTTTTATCATAGCATGCATATTCTTGCATGGAAAATGACAAATTGCTTTTCAGAGACTTCTGTACCATGCACCTTATATACAAACATTTGAAGAAAAAACGTACAAGTAGTGCAAGACTTGAAAACTCAAATTAATTAAATAATGCCAAGTGAAGACTTGCTGCAAAAAAGAGTTACCAAGCAAAGCGCCTGCACAGCATCTGTCCTGTCCTGTTCAACACGGCTTTCCGTCATCAGTCATTTTATCTGTGTTTAACCTTTTTTTTTTTTGTTTTCCCCCAACAGGTTTTATTAAAAATGCACAGTAAGAAGCAGGCTCCAGTAAAATACTATGTTGGAATTGATGTTGGGTCAGCAAGTGTTCGCGCGGCTTTAGTAGATGAGTTTGGGACAGTAGTGGCACACGCAGATCAGCCAATCCAAATTTGGGAGCCCCAGCCAGACCACTACGAGCAATCCTCTGCTGATATATGGGCTGCTTGTTGCTTGGTCACAAAGGTATGTGAAGAAAAACAAAATGAAGGGGATATGTGTTGCAGGTAGCTCTTCAAGTTTTGAAAGTTGAAGGCCTTCCAGTCACTGCCCTTTAATATTCAGTTCTGCGCATGTTGTACTAGTGTATAACGTGTAACCATCCTTGTGCATTAAAGGCACCTTTAGGATATGGCTGATGTAGCCTCACAATGTCTGTTACATAGGTGAGGAGCTGAAGGCCAGACTGAAAAAAGCTTGTGCTACAACTGAAAATAAAATGAAAGGCCTTCCTTTGCACTGTTACCTCAGGAGGAGGACTTACCCACCGCCTTTAGGATTCACATCTGCGGGTTTTGTTTCACTGGTGTATGTTCTAGCCATGAGACAGTTCTTTGAGGAGTCGAGGTTGCTCAGAACCTGGTAATGCATATATTTAAAGATGTGCATTGTGCTGTGCTGGAGTCACAGAGGAGCATTTATTGTAGAGAAGTTGTAATCTGGTTTGTGGATGGTGCTTAACATAATAATGTCTGCCACCTGATATCCTCATTAAGATATCTGTCCAGTATTATAAGACCAAAAAAATTATATATATTTGTGGACAGTATCAAGCATAAAATCAGATTGAAATAAGCCTTCCTATAAGGGAAAATTTGTACCCTCTGATCCAGTGATCTGCCTGTACATGCTGGTGGTAAAAGTAAATTGGTGGCCTTGCTTGGCAGTGCATATATAGGCCATTTCATCCTTCTTAATAAAGCCCCAGCCTGCTCCATGTTCTAAGGTTGGCTTTTTAAATATTCATTATATGCTTGGTAATTTGCAGATGGACAGTTCACCCATTCTCTTGTTATTGATCAGCCTTTTCAAACATTAATGAGCTTGGCTCTGCAGAAATGCCCTGAGATGAAGGAGATGAGGTGAGCGGGAAGGAAGGAAAAGAAGAGAGTGAACAGGAGTGATAGGGAAGAACAGTTTGATGTTAAAGTAGAGCAAGTCCTTTATTCTGCTTATTGGATTTTTCCCTTTGTGAATTGCTATGCTCTTGCTCTGGACCTCTTTAAATACAATCTCTTATATGTAAGCAATAAAATACAGTCTCTGAAACTATAGCTTTACAGAGCCAGTAAGAGACTGGCACTGTAGCAAGTCTAGTGAAAGTCTTTCGTTATAGTACTAATTAAAATAATGATATTTTTATTGTTGCTGAGAAGTGGCAATTTATTACTGTGTTACATTTTAGGTGTCTTGCAACCTCACTTGGCACTTAATCCATGTGGGTGTTGTGGTTTTTTTCCAGTGCTGCTGGAAGCCATGAAGTTCAGACCTTTTGGGGTGGTGATATTTTTTGGAAAATCTTCCAAAAAGTGTGCTATCCAAACTCTTGGTAGCAGTGCTTTTGAAAAGGTGTGCATTGCAGAGGTATTATCCCTGCTACAGGTTTTGACCAACTTTATTTTTGGGACCCTTCACTATTGCAAGACTAGTGACAATACTACCAAAGCAATTCTAGAAGATCGTTGCTTCCACAGGTGGAAACTGAGTGAAGTAACTGATGGAAACACTTGGCCCTAATCCTATGTCCTATGTCCATGTTTCACATGCAGCTCAACTCCAAGCTTTTAGAAAAGAGAGAAAATTAACATTGCTAGTTTTCTTTTAGCTTTATTTTCTGTTATTTTTGTGCTTCCTGCTTTCATCCAGGGCTGTGCATAGTAAGATTAAAAAGCTATTAAAGAAATTTTCATGGACCTTTGGATTCACTTTTGAAAACCAAAGAATTTTTGGTAATATTTGGTGTATTTTTTTATTAGAGATGTTAAAGAATACTGAATCTCAAAAATTTCAGAGTTTGAGCTTGCATTTCTAATTTGTAACTCTTTTTCTGTAGTCATTAGTTCACAAGGTACATGCATATATATGGATATGTTTGTATCCGTGTGTGTTTTGTATATTTGCAGAAAGTTGTCTGTGGAGTAGATGCTAGCCGGATTCGAGGGGTTGGTTTTGATGCTACATGTTCCCTTGTTGTTGTGGATAAACAGTTCCAACCTTTGGCAGTCAACTGTGAAGGTAGGACTCCAGCACAAAAATTGGTGTTACTGTATATGTTTTGCCACTGATGTGAATGAGCTTACAATTTCATCCAAATACCAACTTATAGGATTGACTCTTGGAGATATAGATGCTAGAAAATCTTTTTTACAAGAGGATTTTTTTCTGGTTTTACTATTTTAATTCTACTGCAAAATTAAATTTGAGATGAGAATTGCTTACTGTTTGGCTAAATGTTTGGCAGCCTAAGATCAAATTCATTCACCTTGGCTCAGTGAGACCGCTTCTTAGAGAAATCTGTGCTCATTTTTCTTTTGTGCATGTTTTCTCCTTCAGACTTTAGAAATCATGACTTTCATAGTGTGTATAAATGCCCATCCACAGTGGCTAAAGGAATACTAAAAATGTAGTGTTAGTATAGTCTAACTTCTTACTCTGTCATGGAGCTGCAGGCAAGAGGTTCAGCTTGTGTATTTTATTATACTCGTGTTCTGTCTTTGTCTAGGACAGTGCTAAACTTCAGAAACAGTCTGTGACCTTTTTCTGAAAATGTTAATTTTTTATTAGTTTTTGAGTAGATGATTCAGAAGACTGAAGAAGTCTGTGATGCACTGTTTTTCAGTGAATCCCATTTAAGATTAGGTGTGTGCTAAATCAGTAGTTACAGAGCCGTAATCACAATTCTGTTTATGTTCCCTTTCTATTCTCAGAGGTATTTGTCATCTCCTATCCTTCTCAGAAAACCAGCTTTGCCCCCAAGATGTCCTTCACTAAATTTAGATTACATTATTTATTTTTCAGTTTGAGAGTCTCTTACAATCTGTTCAATGCCTAATGATGTCTGGGGCTATTTTGGTCTGTTGAGTCAAATTCAGTTCTCATTTTGTATTCTCTGATATCCCCAAGAACTTTGAGTTTACGCAGTGTTGTTGTCAAATAAAAAAAGACAAGAATGCACTGAATACTGTCACACTGGTATGGGCATGCAATGGTCTGGTTTCAGGCAGTCTCACAGTTGTAAGTTGTATTTGAATCCATGTTAGAAATATTCGTGTGCCTCATGCCTTGTCTTGGAGTATGTTTTCAAGATTATGCATGAGTGGCTGTATCATGAAGTTGAGTGTGCAGTGTCCTTAGCAAGAGAGGAATCTGAAGTGTCATCTGGATTACTGTTCCACCTGTCTAGCAAGTCCTCTGTAGGTTAATTTTGATAAAATGTTCTTTGCTTGTTCTCATGTGTTATGCAGACTTGTCAAATGCTTTTTCCTTCCACATCCAAAATAAAAGCAATTCAGCAAATTGCCACCCCCCCAAAAACTGTATTTCTGAAAGGAATTAGGGTAGTTCTTATAACAATAGAAGAGGAAAGAGAATCTCTGTAACTATCTAGCTAGCTGACTCGCTGAGTTAATTTCAGTTTATAACGTAATTGCTTGGATTTTGTCACATTTTTAGTTCTTAGTCCCCAAAATGCTTCTTTATATTTTTAACTAAATATGTGTACTTTGTCAAGAAGTTTGGGTTCTTTGAATGAAATATGGTCTACAAGAGCATGGTGTTTCAAAGTTCTTGGATGCTCACAAGCCTGATTGATTTCAGTCAGCATTCTTAGTGCTCAGCATGTCTTAAAGTTGGCTCAGAGGGCTAGAATTTTGTCTTTAGATATCTACTATGGATTATTAGCACAAATAGAATTTGAGTTTTCTGTGTAGAAGCGAAAGTGTGAAGCAGCTTAGAGTCTAGTAACTTACAGTACTGAGGTGGGGTTAAACCAGACCTAAAATAATCTCTCTTATTTTTTTTGCCAAGGACAAAACTATAGGAATGTTATTATGTGGATGGACCATCGTGCAGTCAGTCAAGTTGAGCGCATCAATGCAACGCAACACAGGGTTTTGAGCTACGTCGGGGGAGTGATGTCTGTGGAAATGCAGCCACCTAAATTGCTGTGGATAAAGGAAGTGAGTACATCTGAGACTGTGGTGCATTTTTACTAATGATTAATGCCCTTTGTTAATTTCTGAGAATGAAATTTCTAAAACAAAAGTCTTCAGCCTTAGTATTGAACCCAAAGATGTGCAAAGTAAGGCCAGCCTTAAGTTGTGATTAAAATTTTTTGGGTTCTCTTTTTCTTCTCTATTATTTAAAAATAGCTTTGATTTTATTGAAATAGAGTGTTTCCTAATTGAAACATTTCATATGCCTTTCTTATCTAATTTTAAGGTTAGATATACAAACAAATTTAGTTGCAGGTAATGGATGAATCCTTGAAGTATCCTAGGATTTAATTATGGAGGCGTATTTCCTGCTCCAACTACTGTAGCTGGGCATGCTTACAGGGGTGTAGGTGCCACTTCTGGGATGGATTTATAGCAATTTGAAAACAGCACCATCTCAACACTGGGTTCCCTGGCCAGAGGTACTGCCTTTGAGGCACTGCATCCAGCAGTGAGGGGATGTGTGATGTCTTTGGCTGCAGGTAGAGAAACTGTTCAGTTAGAGCTTCAGTTTAGTTCTGTCCCATCTGTAGGGAGTAGACCATCTGTGGAGGGAAGGTGCTCTGTTCATCATGTGGAACTTTACCTCTGTCTCTTGTGTTTAAATTTTGTGTGTTACAGAATGACATATGGCCTTTTAATAATAACTGTCAGATAAAAGGAGAAATGCTTGCCACTTTAATTTTTTATAACCTCCTCCAATCTGGCTTTTACATTTGGTCTCAATGATGTTTGCTGTCATTTTAACAAAGCCCAAATGTAAATTACTTGCTGCCAGTTTCAAGCAGCAAAAGTCTCCTGTCTTTACAAACATGAAACACATCTTATAGTAACAAGGTGCAGACTGGGGAAAGTCAAATGAATTAACTGGTAGAATCAGGTACTGACAGATTAATGATAATAGAGGGTAATTAATGTTGTTTGTAGATGCTATACTGAAATACCAATATCATTCTACTGGTTCTTTCCTTCTTGAGATCTGAGTATCATATGTCAGTCATTTTATAAATAATGAAAAGTGAAGCTGTAAAAACCTTAAGTGAATCCATTGTGTTTAAAACATTTTTATATTGCAAGGTCTGGAATATCAGTACCTGACTGGTCAGAAAAGCACAGATTGTGGGGTCTCCAAATGTGGTCACCCAGAGATCTAAGTCTATGCTATGGCCTCAAAGCCCTCTGACATAATTGCTGTAGTATAAAGGGGAGAGCAAGTATTGCAGCACGTGTTCCCTCCATGAGCAAATGGGTAGGAAATAGAATTCACGTTACCCAGCATGCTAGCCAGTAGCGGAGACTGCCTGGCAGAAGGGCATTACAGAACAGGGCTTGTTCATATGTCCCCTTTCAGCTCCTGACGTACCAGCTAAAGAGATTATTATCCTTAAGAGAGGGTTTTTTTCTTGCTGAGCTGCTCACGCGACAGTTCCTGCATCCTGAATGGACAAGCAAAGACATCCTGCTAAACTGCTTAAGCTTACCCTGCTTAAACTCAGGCACTTCAAGCAACATCTACAGTAGCACCTCAGCTAGCTCATGAGCAGGACCAGTGACACTTATTATGGAGTTGGTTGTAATCAGTTGAGATGTGGGCATGTACCGTTAAACTTTTTAGCTTTGGAGAGGTATGCGATCGAGCCTTTGCTTACTGCTTCTATACTCGTTGCAAAGTAGAAGGGTGAAAGGAATTGTATGAAGACTGACGGTTTATTTTCAGTGCCAAGCACAGTAATGTGCCTATGTATTACATGACTTTTAGGGCTAGCAGCACAGGTTCATGTTAGCCTCTGACAGCTGAAATTCAGCCTCGTGTAATGCAAGTGTTCTCACTTTTTGCCAAGGAAGGCAAATTTTACAATAACTTTGAATGTCAGGTTCTCCAAATGAGAGCTAAAACACCAGTTTGCACATATGTTGTTATTTGGTGGAGTGTCTTCAAGTGGTCTACAAGTAATAAATTACTTAAGTCTCTTCAGATTCTTTGTTATTAATATTTTATAGGTGAATAAACTATGACACAGGTATTAAAGGTATGGTCAGGAAAACTACTTATGAAATGGTACTTAATGTTTCCTTCATGTTTTTTGAGTTGTATCATCTTCATTTTCTGTGTTTAGTGTATTTCCCTCCTGCTAATACTGCACAGTTCCCAGAGGTGCGGTAGAGTTAGATTTGGATCTAGCTCATACACCACAAGGAAAAAAATATCCTATTTTGATTGCAGGATTATTTCTTAAGCTAGTAATAATGCACATGCTGGTAAAAAGGAAGCTTGGTTTTCACATCCCTTGGGAGAGTCACAAGATCAGCAGGTAGAAAGAAACATTTTATTTTTATTTTAGCCTTTTTAACTGAGAATATCTGAAGGCTTTGCAAAAGTTGAAACTGGAATTCCTGTTGTGCTTCTATTTAATTGTGACAACTGGTATTCAGAAAATAACTGCACTGTACCTGGTTTGCACAGGCCACACGTTGAGTCAGTTGGTTAGATGGGAACTTCATGAGCAGAAAATTAAACTCTTTAAAAACATGGCCCTCGGTGTTGCTGAGAAGAAGGCCAAAATGGGATCATTATGAGCACTGAATGTTAGGGCTGAGATGTGTTGGCAGAACTGCCTGCGGAAGTTTACATAGTGTCTGCCTGCGCTGTGTGCCTGGCTGTGATCATGGCCTTTGGTCTCTCCAGCTTTCCTGGCTACTAATGACACCAAATATGCTACCAGCAGGATTTCTTTCAAGTATTGTAGACCTGAGTAGTTTATTTGTCTTATTTATCCTCACCTCTGCTTATGTTTTCTATGTCATATGGGAAATAACCTTTCCTACCAAGCTACTGCTTGCTCTAGTGAGCAGTGCAGTCTCAGGAGCTGCTTTAAAATAAGATCCCTCTCAAAGCATCCCAAAAGTCTATTGCTATATTGTATAATGCTCTCCCGGAATTTTCTGCCAACCTCTGCAAATACGTACATTTAGTTCAGTTTTTTTCTGAAAACACTCCCAGTATTTCCAGAACTATTTCCAGCCATCTGACTGCAAGTGGTGCAGCCTGCTGCTTGATGCAAGAACCATATTGGGTCAGACTAGAAATCTGTTTGACTCAGTAGTTGTCTGATTAATAGTGAGTGTTTTGCTCTATGAATTTAGCTAATCTTTTCTGAACCCACATGCACTTTTTGCACCTACTGTGTCCTGTGGTAGTAAGTTCAATTGTTTAACTGTACTTTATGTGAACAGGTATCTTTTTTTTCTGAAACAAACTCCTAAAATTTCATTTGCCTTTTAGTTCTCGAAATGTATGAGACCATGAACTATATCATTCCCCAGTCAACATCTCCATGCTGGACCATAGTGATGTTTTTTTTTCCCTTTCCTTCTATTTCTTTCCTTTCCTTCTATTCCTTTCTTAATATTCCTCCCTGATGTTGTCATATACCTGACAGTATCCCAGAAACTTAAGGCAAACAATGGGTTGGGCACATTCTTCTATGTGAAGAAGCCCTAATCAGAACTGGCTAAACCGAGGTGTACCCAGAAGCTACTTTGGGCCTTTGTCCCTTTGGTAGGCATCATGTTTCTGGAAGGTTTTTGATTAGAAAAGTTGATGTGGCTGCAACACATACAACACATAGATGTTTTAAAAGCAAAACAAAATAAACCAAAAGAGACAGCCGTACACTTTGTACAGTCGTGCTCCAGGTCAGTGGGTACATCCTGATATATGAAGATTCAGTGTTGACTTTTGCCTTGAATTCCCTGGAACTTTTTTAGAACTCCCTGGGAGTTTCATGTTTCTGCTATTAAATGCTTTTGCTATTTTCCCCTTGTACATCTTTGCCTGGGATTGGTGCTGTGCACATTCCATGTCTGCTTGCATTGATCTCGGTTTTGTAGAGAGGGTGCAGTGGGGAAAATAACTGTTTTATGTCTGAAGTTATGATAAAATAACCTGGAACTAATAATTAAGAACAACTTATAGACCCGTTGACATAACCAGCAGAATTAACTTTTGTATCAGTGGGAAAATGTTTGATACTTTTCTTTTAATCAAACCTCATGTATTTGTAACAGTAAACAGCATGTAATTAGAAGAACCTTAAAATGAGTCCTAATGAAATCCTCAGTTCTTTGGAACTCTTAACATTGTTTTTTTGAGCTTCAAAGTTTATTTAGGCTGGCATAAATATAAATGTCTCTTTTTGAGTTTATTGCCTAACTGATAAATATTCAAGATGTTCCCTTGACGTTTCCATGTTCCATATTCGTGGAGTCAGTCATATGAAAATGCAGTCTTGCTAATACAAGATAAATTGCACAAATGTGACTGTAGACTAAATTAGTTCGTTAAAAGTCATTTAGGAGACTAGTGATTTAGGAAACTAGCTAGATGCACTTTTGGAAGTAAGTTATTCAAGGTATTGATACTAAGTGACCTTTTGGACTGTTATTATACCTGTAGGTTAATTGTGTCCACATTGTCATCAAAGCCTTCCTCTCCCTTTCCCCGATGCTAACGTGACTGTGGAAGGCCACATTAGGAGATCCTGCCTTGTCACTGTTTGCCCTGCACTCTCTTAACTGTAGTATCTGAAAACTTGACGTCTGTGAGGAAGGGTCTAACATAGGTCAATTCAGCAGTATTGCTAAGTGTTGAGTGATGAGGCTGTCCCTCAAAGGAACTGAATTTCTATTACTTGAAGAATTTTCATCTGAGCAATTGAAAGTATTACTAACGAATATGACTTTGCAAATTTACTCTGAATTGGTTGGAAGTAATGAAGAGGGAGGAGAAGTGGGAGAAGGCTAAGGTGACCTAACTGTGCTTTTCCATTCCCATCATCATCTTATTGGAATTGAAGTTGAAGATGACCTCACTGACTGTGAGGAATGAGCTGATGTCATTATATGAGCAGTAGATCCTTGTCCTTATCTCTTTTGGCTTTCCTGTTACACTTGTATTTATTTGCAGAGGGATGTTGCAGTTTTTCTTCCAAGTCACAAGTTATTCTGCTTCTTTTTGACTTTCTGCTTCTTTTTGACTTTCTCTTCCATATAATGCTTTCTCGTGAAGATTTCTCTTCATCTCCTTACATTCCCATTATACACAGAATAGAGATTTACCTGGAGACTAGAGGCTTCAGGGCATATTCTGTTTTTCCAACTCTTCATCTCTATTCCATTTTGGTTTTGAATTAAGAAACTAAACTATGAAGGCCATAATAGGTCTTTTGAAATCTTTTGTTTGAATTGTATTGGCTTACGTTCAGTTTAGTTTGATTGCTGCCAAATCATTTTACCCTCTAGCACCTAGTAGTTAGTCTACATGAAATTAATTGGGTGGTCTTGGTGTTTGTGATTGCAAATAGGTGTTCATATGACAAAGCCATCATTGCGAGTGGAATTTGCATGGCGGGGACAGCTGTTTGCAGTAAATGATCAACTGAATGCAGCTACTGTATAGCTTATGGGGCAGTCTTGTTAAAGTGTGCACATCTGTAGTCCAGTTATGAGGAGAATTGTATATCTCTGCCTGTGTGGACCATGTGTGGTGATAAAGAGAGTCCAGTGTTAAATCTGTAATGTAAACCAAAATGAATATATGATTTTTTTAAAAAGCTAATTTCTGTGGGTACACTCACATTTGACTTCTGAATGTGGTCGGCTGAATTAAGAACGTCAACTGTAGGTGAAGTTGAAATAAAGAATCATTATCCGTTCACAAATATTTGGAAACCACCTGAAAGATAATTCTGACAAAGTCTTCCTGAAGTCAATAAGATAAGTTTGAATGTCAGCTTCACTGAAAAGGAAAATAGTCCCTGGTTACTGGGTCTTTCAAAATAACCAATTAAATTCACTCCTCTTGCTGCTATTTCCTCAGATTTCTTAGTTGTTTAGAATTATCTTGCAAAACATTGCAATAGTTCTTTACTTCTGTAACTGCAGGTATGTTTTTTGCAGCTTTGCTAAGCAGGTTGTGCTGTTTTGTTGACTTTGGCTGAAGAAAGTGCATGTTCACTGACTGAATAAATGTGTAGATAGTACTGGCGGGTAGATGCGTGCATGTGAACTGAAAATGTAGGTACATACTCCTTCACTTGGAAATTATTTTGCTGCAAATGTTTGTTAGTACAACATGACTATACAGATGTCTATGCTGTGGCAAACCAACACCACAGCAGTGAGAGCGTAGCTTAAACAGAGCAATGCAAAACTGCAGTGAAGATCTGTCCAGCTCTAGAATTAGCCTGTTAGCATGTTTTTCCCAGAGGTAGCAGAAGAAAAAATCTTGTTTACTAATTCCTGGCTGAAAATTTTATTGTGGCTTGTGCCAAAACAAAAGGATGCTTGTTGTATTTTCCTCATACTAATGACATTACAAATCAGCTATTTCTAAAAAATACTAGTCCCATTAGATCAGAGGTGCTGTAGCATATTCTAAATGGGTGGGGGATGCTGGACTGGGAGCAGGTAACTGTCTCCAAATGAAATACAGTCTTCCTACAGTGTGCTTTCACAACTCTTTTTAATATGGTGCATAAAAGAAGAGCGTCCCTTTAGCAAAAAAATCACTTCACAGAGTGAATGGCTAGCATATAATTCCTTTGCAGTGAATAAGTAAAATCAATAGTTTTTGAGTAGTTTCCTTTATTTTTTTTTTTTTTTCTGGCACAGTGGTCAGTGATCTTTCTGTATGTTACTGTTCACATCTTCAGTTACAGCTGCCTTTTTATGCATCATTGTTCTTCTTTCTGTACACCCGTGACTTGCAGCGACCAATGGGATAATTTGCAGAAACAATTAAAACATCTCTTCCCCTGGCTATGGAGGGAAGAAGAATAGCGGATGTACTGGCATTAGCTTGGCAGCAACTTCTTTGTTGATGCATGTCTTCTCCCTTGCTTGCTGCCTTTGCAGCTGGCTTTTTGTTTAGTTGAATGTGACTGGTAAGATTTTGCAATTGAAATAAATAATCAGCTCCACGTTAAATGAGAATGAGTCCAAGCTACTGGGTTCGGAACTGAACTCTTGATTAGAATTGTTTATAAATGCTTTAACAGCTCTGTTATCAAAATCCATACATAGTGCAGGCATGCGTGCATAAATTGTACTTTGGACAGTTTGGCTTTTAGTTGCAGCTGCTAATCAAGCAGAAGTACCATTTAATAAAAGGATTAATAGCTGGGAGGTTTGAAGCACCTACACCTCTAAGTGTGTCCTCCTTAGTCTGTCTCCCAGCCATATCTCCACTACATTGCAGTGTGATGAGGCTTACAACATGCACACAGATTGTCCTTCTTGCCTTGCTACAGCTTCTGCCAACTCAGCCTTTAATGTGCCTGGTCTGTCCCCCTGTAGCCCTTTCTGACCTGGACTCTGATGCTTGCCTGACTTGTGGTGCTGTGCTCAGGGTGCCTCAGGGATTTGAAAATACCTGCACATGTCTAAGACAGTGTCTTGGTGGTAGAGATGGTGTGTTGCAGCAAGGCAGTTTTTTCTGCTTTCAGCCGTAGCCTTACCCTAAGAGGTTACTTTCCAAGCCCCCCTCTCTCCCTCTGCCTCTAGTTCCAGCCTCAAGATGAATCTGATAATACAGTTAATTAATGTTTTACCAGTTAATTTGAGTGCAACTGGTAGTTGCAAAATTGATCAGTTTGCAGCCTTGGCTCTGGCAAGGGTAGGATTTCTGCTCAGAGCCTATCTTGGGTATCTTAGAATAGCTCTGTCGCATGGCTTGGCATCAGGTCTAAAGTGTGGGAGATCCAAGTTCTAAGTTCTTCCTTTGTCTGAATTGCAGTAGGGCATGGGACATCAGTTTCTTATATCCCTGTGAGTGTCTGCGTTAAGTCTTCAGGTGTTCTCTTTCTTCCTTTCTTCCTTCACAAAATGCGTATTTGTTTTCTGTAATTTAGAAAAAGAGAGACCGATACACTACATAGCCTACTATTACAGATTGCCTGGGAGACTGAGATTCAAATTTGGGGTTGAATTGGGAAAAGCAGACACTTCTTCAGTGAATGAGTCTCTTTTCTGATTTTCATATGACTTAGATTTTGACCTGATGTGGAACTTGAATGCTCATGCCAGCTTTCTTTTTCACACTAAATGGTAAAACATTTTTCTGCTTCCATCTGTCCCTCCTGGTTTCAATCTAGATTTCTAACACACCATTTTGAGATCATTTTTGAATTTGTGGGTTTTGGCTGATAAGCAGCCATGAAATTCAGACTGATAACCTGTGCTAAATCAGACATTTTGCTTCTAGTCCACTCTTAGTTAATCCCATGGCCAACAGGGATCTGATACAAAGGCTGTCTGTAATGGCATTTAAGATAATTTGATTAATACTTAATCTGTATTAGTAATAACAAAAGTCAGGACATCTTTGGTGTTTATATACACATTTCACGTTTTACTTCTGGTGGGAAAAAATGTGTTTTCACAAACATTAGATATCTGAAGATCACTTCATTTTACAAGAAAATTATATATCCAGTAAAAGCAGAAATCAAAGGTTTCCTGTACAGAAACAGACTACCTCAGCAAACCAGCAAAATATGAATGTGAATGCTCTTTCAGCTTTCCCAAGGAGAATGTGCCTCAAGGTGTCTCCAAAAAATTGTATTGGATGCTGGAGCTCGTGTGAAATTCTGCATGTGTGCGTATTTTCAGTCCAATTAAGAAGTGAACAAATACACATAACAATACAAAATTGTGCACTATGGCTTCGTGATAATCTTTTGACTTGTCAAGGAATAAATGGGCAACGGAGGCCTTTCATGTGCTCTCTATCAGCTCTCCCATCCCTCACTCTCCTAAGCCCTTCTTGTCTAGGAAGATTAAAAGACATTGCACTTCATAATTCTTAAACTCTTTGCCCCCAGGTATTTGGGATTATCTGTGAGGATCTCAAAAAATTATAGTTTGGCGGTATAGTTGTTAAAAAAAGACAAAACAATCAGAGAAAGAGATGAAGAAAGGGGACTCCATAAGTGCCCCTGGAAAGTAGAAAGATTGAATTCGTTTCTTTACAAGTGAGTTTGGAGAGTGAGTCGCAGGATATGAATACAGCATTGGGAACGTCCCCAGATCTTTTCCACAGTCCTTTTAATGTAGTCACAAATTCCTGACTGTGAGTGAAAATAAATTAGAATTAACTTCAGTGAGTGTCGAAAACATGGAGACTTTTAAATTTGTTTGGAAAAAGCATCAGGGCATGCTATGATTTTTTTTGTCTGTACTAATTAGTGATGACAAAGCATCAACATGGCAAAGAATGAATCATTTAGATGTTTATGAAACACCATATTTTAGTGTCGCTAACATGTGGCTTTGGGGAATTCTTGAATTAATAGAATAAGGATCCAAGGATTATCTTTGATGAAACAGATTCATTTGAAGAGGACAGTTATCCAATTTCTTTTCTGATTAAAACCAATAGCCAAACTACTCTGTTGCTTCTTGAAGACTGTCGGGTATGTAAACAATACATACTGGCTTATATTATCAAAATAATCAGGCTGAATGACCTTTGCACTAAACTATGGAGCACCTTTGCATTCACATAAAAAGTTAAATTTGGTGTGAGTAGCAGCCACGTATGTCTCGAAGGTAAGCTAAACCCAAGTGATTAGGAACAGGCATCCAAAGATTGTGCATTTTATGTTAAAAATTTGTAATCGGAGCATTTCTCATCATCCCTCAGATTTCTTGCGTAGAGATGAAGACCCACATAGTTTCCCATCTCATGCACTTCTGAAGTATCTCTCCAGCTCTTCCTTAGCCTGGTAGATGCAGACTTGTGTTCTTGCTGAAGCTGTGTCATCTGCAGGGCTCCGTGCCCCAAACACCTCAGCTAGGATTTGTGTTTCTTATACAACAGCTGCTCTTAAGTGAGATAACTTCACACTGTTTCAACTATTTAAAAAGCTGGTGGAGGTCTTTAAAGCAGTCTTATCTTTCTGTGGAAGTCTGATTTGTGAACCTTGTGACTTTTGTTTGGTTTTGATATTCTTTAGTTATTTTACCATACTGAGGCCAGAGGTGGCCATTGGATGGTATAGTTGTATTACAGGACAGTGATGCTCACTCTTTATGTTACACTGGAATAAAACGTTACACTTGGGGAAACTTTCTTCCCATTCATCATCATCTGATATCTGTGGCAAGCGTGGAGATTGGTTACATGGAAAAGTAATTTTAAGAATATGCATTGCTATCATAAGCTGAAACCAGATTGAGCTTTGGAGATAGAAACAAAGAACAGAGCCCGGCCCAGGTGATAAGACCAACCTCTTGCTTTCTGGACCACTAGCTCTCTGCAGAGTATAGTGTTGGAAACTCTCTGTAAGTGATCTATCTTGGTAGAAGAGGGGTTTTTTAGCAGTTTGGAAATGTCATGTGCCTATCTGGAGCTTGCAGTTATCATTGGAGGGTTATCCCAAAACTGTCTTCAGTTATTCCCTCAGCTGAAGAAATAAGGTTGAACCTCTTTTCAAATGGGAACTTAGGCATTCATACTGCTTTGTGTCTTGTTATGCATTTCAAGGAAATTTTGCAGAGGGGCAGAGTTTGCAAAGATAAACTTCTGTTAGTTGTTTGTGTGAGTTCATGTGCATGCTGTGATGCCAGCTGTAGGGTTGTAGTGTGGATTTAAAGCTGATTGTTACTGGTTAATCCAGGCCGTTGAGAGCCCCTGAATGTCCCAGCTGTGGAAAAAAGCTTCACTGAAAGCTTACAGGTTCTTATGTGCTTCGATCATATTTCAGTCATTTTGAAATGGGTTTGAAAGCTTTGTTCTTGTGCTCAGAGAGCTGTTTGTTTTCTTCCTGTACTTATAATTCAAAAATACTAAATTTAAAATGATTTATTTTAGGAAGTAGGGCATTCTTCAAGCAAATATTTTTTGAGAAAGTTGTCTGTTGACTTTGAGACTGCTCTGACATTGAGCAGCTGACAGGGAACTGAGAGAGCACACATTATTGATCTGAAACATGTGCCTCCATGAACTCTTCATGGGAAACTCTTCTCTTATGATCAGTCTGTGGTGTGGGAAAGGCTCAGTTCTTCAGGCTGTAAATCACTGTAAACTGAGTAGAGCAGACTGGATGATCAGAATATTGGGTTTGGAAAAATTGCTATTTTTACATAAACGGCAGGTTTCTTAATTGCATTAAAATAAGGACATGATCATGCCTAGTCTCTAATATCTACATTTCTAAAAATTTTTTTGTTAGAACTTGCAAGAATCGTGCTGGGAGAAGGCAGGCTACTTCTTTGATCTTCCGGATTTCTTATCTTGGAAAGCCACAGGTGTCACTGCAAGGTATGTTAATTATAATGATATGATTTGGCCTTCTTAGTCTATTTTCTTATGTATGTTTCTCCTTTAATTAATTTTGACTGGACATGCTGTTATGTACATCTGTCTGTAATTCAGCCTGCTCCAAAACATCTTGAACCTATCTCTTGCTTCCATTGTGCATTCCTGAACACAGTTGTTCCTGTGAGCAGTGTAATTCACGGATACAGTATGTTGCTACAACTGTCGGTTAATTGGTCTTGTACTCCATTTTGGAACATAAATATGATTGCTCTAGTTACTGTGAAATATGCTTCTAATAATTCTTTGAAATCTGTTTTTGTTTACAAATTTATTGACTTTTTTGAGAATTGGAAGAAAACACTTCTTTGCCATGTGGGAGGGATCTGGTAAAATCTTGTTTAAAATGGTCACTTCACTGTAAAACACAGCAGCTGTATTGTTCCCCAAAAGTGTCCTAGAATACTTGCTGAGCAGTTTAACAAAACCCCTTTAAAATCTTGATAAAAGTGACCAGTACAAGCGAAGTACATTTGCAGCTAAACTAGTCCTTGTGAAAAGTGAGGTACAGTATTATTTATTTAAAGTAAAGTCTTATGGACCAATTCCATACCCAGCCCAGTGCAGTTCACAATTATTTCCATTGCAGTTTGTGGAGCTGAATCTGTGCAAAAATTAGTCTAAAATGAAAACTGGTCACAGGATAGTTTCAGTCTCTGGAAGCTGAAGATACCTTCACATCAGACATGTTTTTTTTATTTGAGTGCTCTCTTTCTCATTAGTTAGTCTCCATGATTGACAGCTATTGTTAAATATCTTGTATTATAGAGCAGGAAAGTGCTAGATGATAATTGAAAGATAGTATCTCAAATCTTCCTTCCTTTGGACTGTTAATCAGATTCTGCTGTATAACTATGAACAGCGTAACAGAAGAACAACTCTCACCCCAAAGATCTTGCAATCTAAGTAGTCCTGTCACCTGACCCAACTGTAACTTCAAGAGGATAAATCCCAGGCTCCCAGAGGATGTGCCATGCAGGGTCTCCATCTTGTGAAAGTACTGAAGACTTCGATTTAGAACTAGCACCCTTTGGTCAGGGGACTAGATGGAGGAAGGTGACTGCTTTGTTCCCATAACCTGTATAAGGGTGCAACAGATCAAGCACTGCTCAAAGTTAGGCACAGTCATGTGTGAGAAAAGTAGCCACCTGCCCTGAAGAGAACCTTTTTGAGGTAGTTGGGGGATATGATGACCCAGAAAATAAATGTCACTTTATTGGGTTACAGATTCTTGCAATTTGTCTACTAACAGTTCTGTTTAATAAGACAGGTGAACATTTTCATCTGCTCTTACATGTGGTAGGGGTGTCTTCATTCTACCCTTCTTATTTGGTTAGTTCCAAACACAGTTTTAATTTGGCTTTGTGGTCAGATGATGATTAATAGGTGGGTTAAAATGTGTGAGCAAATCATGAAATGTTCACCTTGTGCTAATGGTCACCCTGTGCTAATGGCTGAAAAAACTAAAATAGAATACAGTCCAGGTGAGCTTGGAGTCAATTATTGTTTGGAATTTATTTTTAAAGGAAGGGAAACA
The DNA here is from genome assembly GCF_965183815.1 of Platalea leucorodia. Taxonomy (NCBI): domain Eukaryota; kingdom Metazoa; phylum Chordata; class Aves; order Pelecaniformes; family Threskiornithidae; genus Platalea; species Platalea leucorodia. The sequence goes on along the minus strand of NC_138827.1, from coordinate 24,953,283 downwards.
GTTTCAGAGAGAATGATGATATATTTGAAAGAGAATTCTTGCTTGAGCAGAGATGAATGCTCCAGCATTGATGAACAGAGTTCCTGCTCTTCCCAGATCTTCCTTGATCCATGGCATGTTCTGTCTGTCTTGTTTTTAATAGTGGCAGCCATACTGTATAAAAGAAATCCCTCTCTCTGTCCTTCTCTCTCTCTCCATTTCTCTTAACCTTCAACGTAGTGTAGCTCGTGAGAGCAGATGGAAAAGAACAACAACGCCTTCCTGCAGACTTCAAAATGTAACTGTTATTATGACTAATTCTTTAGCTGTTGGGAAATGAATGATTGTATTGAAGTATAGGAGTTACACTAGCTATGCAGCTATCCAAGTTGCAGAATTAATGGATCACTGCTAACAACTGATGCTGTGGTAGTGGGGAATCTGGATGGAAACAAAGGTAACAGTGTGCTTAGCACAGTAAAGCTTTCCATCATCTTCCTTTTACTTGTTCCTGAAAATTCCCATTTTGTTTTTTCACGAGACTCTTGCTAGAGTTACGCCATGCCTGGTACTTGCTATTCCAGCATCGTATTTGTCCATCTGCTTGCTGCATGTACCTGTCAGTGGTTATAATTTCTGTGAGGTCTTTGGGGAAGGGCTGATGTTTTCTTGGGTGTGGTGTTAGTACCCAGCACTGTAGGACCTAATTCCTCCTGGGAACTTCTGTTGCAATAAATGTTACTAATAACAGTGAAAGAGCAAACAGATCTTACAAACTAATGATTATATTCTCTAGTGCTCCTGTAACCTGTACAGGAGTACAATCTGAATTCCTGAGATTAAAATTTTCTGCCTCTTCTGCAGCCTTTGTATGCAACTAAAATGTATGGCAGGAGGTTTAAAAGGAAGTTAGGAGGGGTTATACCGGAGCTTAGAGTATGATGATAGAGTTCCTGTCTACTATCCCTCATGGATGCCTGGGAAGCAGTGTTGTTTGTGGGTGTGAGGAAGGGAAGAGAAGGATGGGGTAAGAGTAATGCTGTGGACTGTCTAAACCCAGTGAAGCTCAGGTTTTGCTTTGGAAGTAGGTCTGAAAAGGGAAAGTACAGTGCTAATGACAGCATCTTGGTCCTGCCTGGCTTTGGCTTTGTGTTCTTAGCTGTAACTTTCTGGAGGTGAGACAGAGAATCTCTCTTAAAAAAAAAAAAAAAAAAAAGCTGCAGAAGATGATTATACTCAAAAGTAGAGCTGACCGAATTTTTACTGGCAAGTTCATTTCCTTAGAAATGACATTTTGATTATTCAAAAACTTTTTGATTGTATTGATGAAAGTTGTAAGGGAGAAAGGAATGTTGGGAAAAGACTTTCTGGACAAAGTCTTCCCTCCCCATTTGGTTGAGAGTCTTCTATTTTGGATAAAATAGTTCCTTGGACATCCTCCTTTGCTGCCTTTTTGTCCTCCCCAAAATTAAGCCTATTGTTTTGTCTCTAGTGGAATGTCTTATAGGGTAACAAAGGAGGAAGAAAAAGACAGGAAAATAAGGACAAGAAATGTTTTGTTGGAATCAAACCTAATTTTTTTTCCTTCCTCTGCTCTCCCCCATGCACACCTGTTTCTTGGGAATTTCCTTGTAGTTTGGTGAAGTAAAGTAATTTGTCCTGCATATGCTCAAAATACTAGGGAAGTAGGAATTTATCAAGTATAAGACTCTTACCGCCTTTTCTCCCTTTGAGCACAAAGGAGCCTATTCACAGGGCAAGAGACAGTGTTAGTCATTGTGAATCATACATAACTTGGCCCTGATAAAGAAAGATTTTTTTTTTTTAATTTGTTTTGGTGATGGGGATTTTACCAAAATAAATGAAATTCCAAGGGCACTTTTGTAGGAAAGACTCACTCATTGAAACTATTACTCTTGCTTCTTTAAATTTTTAAGGAGCTCTTTAAAACATTTTGTATTTAACATTTAAAAACTATGTATAGTCTTTTTGGCTTCAGTGAGTTTACTCAGTGCACAAAGTAGTGTGTGAGATCAGGATTTGAAGTATTTGAAAAGCAGTTCTTGATGTGTGTTTCTGAGTATGAAATCATTTGTCTTTCACTTTTGATTCCGCTGGCTTGAACTGCCTTGTAGCCAAGTTTTTTCCAGTGGATGTATAATAAACAGTATATGCTTCTTACCTGACAGGTGAAGACTCAAACATATTCTGAGATTTTTACGTACTGTCTTTGAAGTTGCTATATATCTCACCGAACAGCATCCACCAATCAGTTGCAAAGGATAAGTTCCAAATTGTTGATTACCATTGTTCTTCGACGATTGTTGCCTGTAATATTCCGTATTAAAAATAGTTATTTTTTATTATTTCTCCTTTGGGCTGATGAAAGACCATTGAACTGTTCTGAATGATCCAGATGGCTGACCATTCTTCATTAAAAAATGTTACTGACAGCTCTTTAGTTAAAAAATTTAAAACTTTGGAACTTCCCTGCTCCTGCCCCCCAAAGTTGCACCAATGAGTATTTGTTTTGCCACTTCAATACTCAGTTGTCCTATTTCAGAAATGCTGTCGTGGAGAGGAAGAGAGAGCTGTTTTTTCACAGACACGTTAGCAATGCTTTTCAGAGGCTCAGCACTTTTACTCATGGTGAGTGTGACTCACTGCTCTCTTCCACCCACCATCTATAACCTCTGATAAGTTTTCCTTTATACGGTATTTTGGATAAAGCTATCTTAATAAAATCTAAATGCCTATGTGGTTTAGTTACAGGTCACTGTATTAGGGATGGAGAATTCTTATGAGAGATGCACTTCTGCAACTTTATTGTATTTCTGAAGTCTCGTGAAGGATTACATTGCAGATAAGAATATGGCTGAGCTGTTAAATTGGGTAGAATTCACACAAATTTCTCAAAGGTCATGTGTATTTAGATCCAGCGTTCTGTTTCAGGGCCACTTTCAATCATAAGCAACTAACTGGAAAATTAGCTGGTCTCTACTGTGTTCAGCTGTGTGGCTGAACACAGTGACTTAAGGGATAGGGGGCAATGGCGACAAGTTGCTGCCCGGTGCAGGAGGCACGTCTCCTCTGTGACTACCCCACCTTCCCAGGTGCCCTTGCATAATAAGTATGAAGCTCTGCAAATGGAACCAAACAATAACAAGGACAATGGTTCATCTGGCTTGGAGGGGTCACCGAGGTTAAGTTGGCCTCTGCCCTGTGTCAAAACTGCCTCCATAAAGAAAAAAAGACGGATCATTGTCATAGGAGACTCTCTTCTGAGGGGAACAGAAGGCCCAATATGCAGACTGCACCCACTTCTTAGGGAAGTTTGTTACCTCCCTGGGGCCCAGGTTAAAGATATGAAGAGAAAGCTTCCTACCCTGGTACAGCCCTCAGATTACTATCCATTATTAATTTTTCAGGTAGACAGCAATTAAGTTGCAACAAGTAGTCCGAGAGCAATCGAGAGAGACTTCAGGGCCTTGGGATGACCGGCTAAGGAAGCATAAGTAGTATTCTCCTCTATCCTTCCAGTTGCAGGGAATGAAGAGGGAAGACACAGGAGGAGCCAGCAGATCAATACCTGGCTCCGAAACTGGTGTCACCGTCAGAATTTGGTGGGTTTTGATCATGGGTCGGTTTACACGACACCAGGCCTCTTGGTGACAGATGGGGTACACCTGTCTCAAAGAGAGGAAAGGATCTTTGCACAGGAGTTAGCAGGGCTCATTGAAAGAGCTTTAAACTAGATTTGAAGGGGGAAAGGGATAAAACCAGGCTCACTAGAGATAAGCCTGGGTGTGGCACGCCAGTGTTTGAGGGACAGTGTGCTAGCAAGGTCCTTTGGTCTGCTGTCTCAGTGGAGATAGGGGATGGAGATCCATGCAGCAGTAAAGATGCAAGGGTTATGGATGTGTTAGAAATCACGGAAGTGCCTGAGAATGGTCATGCAGGAATTAGGGCTTCTCCCCCCAAAAGAATGGTGAGATCAGTAGTCCAACTGAAGTGCATTTACACCAATGCATGCAGCACGTGCAACAAACAGGAGGATCTGGAAGCTGTTGTACAGCAGGAAAACTATGACATAGTTTCCATCACGGATACATGGTGGGATAACTCACACAACTGGAGTGCTGCAGTGGGTGGCTATAAACTCTTCAGAAGGGATAAGCAAGGAAGGAGAGGCGGTGAGGTAGCCCTGTATGTTAGGCAACGTTTTGATTGTCTAGAGCTTAATGATGGTGATGAAAGGTTCAAGTGCTTATGGGTAAGAATCAAGGGTAAGGCCAACAAGGCAGATGTCATGGTGGGAGTCTGTTATACACCACCCAACCAGGATGAAGAGGCAAATGAAATATTCTACAAGCAGCTGGGAGAAGTCTCACAATCACTAGGCCCTTGTTCTCGTGGGGGACTTCAACTTACCAGATGTCTGCTGGAAATACAATACAGCGGAGAGGAAACAGTCTAGGAGGTTCCTGGAATGTGTGGAAGACACAGGTTCCTGACACAGCTGGTGAGGGAGCCAGCTAGGGAAGGCGCCCCGCTGGACCTCTTGTTTGCAAACAGAGAAGGACTGGTGGGTGATGTGACGGCTGGAGGCCATCTTGGGCATAGCGATCATGAAATGATAAGAGTTTCCGATTCTTGGAGAAGTAAGGAGGGGGGTCAGCAGAACTGCTACCGTGGACTTTTGGAGGGCAGACTTTGGCCTGTTTAGGTGACTGGCTGACAGAGTCCCTTGGGAGGCAGTCCTGAAGGGCAAAGGAGCCCAGGAAGGATGGACATTCTTCAAGAAGGAAATCTTAAAGGCATAGGAGCAGGCTGTCCCCATGTGCCAGAAGACGAGCCGGTGGGGGAGAAGACAGACCTGGCTGAACAGAAAGCTTTGACTGGAAATCAGGAAAAAAAGGAGAGTTTAGGACCTTTGGAAGAAGAAGGGGCAGGCAACTCAGGAGGACTACAAGGATGTCGTGAGGTTATGCAGGGAGAAAATTAGAAGGGCCAAAGCCCAACTGGAACGTAATCTGGCTACTGCTGTAAAAGACAATAAAAAAATGTTTCTACAAATACATTAGCAACAAAAGGAGAGCTAAGGAGAATCTCCATCCTTTATTGAATGCAGGGGGAAACATAGTGACTAAGGATGAGGAAAAGGCCTTCCTCTGCCTCAGTCTTTAATAGTCAGAACAGTTGCTCTCTGGGTACTCAGTCTCCTGAGCTGGAAGACAGGGATGGGGAGCAGAATGAAGCCCCCATAATCCAAGGGGAAATGGTTAGCGACCTGCTACACCGTGTAGATGAACACAGGTCTATGGGGCTGGATGGGATCTACCCACGAGTACTGAGAGAGCTGGCAGAAATGCTCACTAAGCCACTTTCCATCATCTATCAGCAGTCCTGGCTAACCAGGGAGGTCCCAGTTGACTGGAGGTTAGCAAATGTGATGCCCATCTACAAGAAGGGCCGGAAAGAGGATCCAGGGAACTACGGGCCTGTCAGTCTGACCCTCAGTGCCAGGGAAGGTTACGGAGCAGATCATCCTGAGTGCCATCATGCGGCACGTACAGGATAACCAGGTGATCAGGCCCAGTCAGCATGTGTTTATGAAAGGCAGGTCCTGCTTGACTAACCTGATCTCCTTCTATGACAAGGTGACCTGCTTAGTGGATGAGGGAAAGGCTGTGGATGTTGTCTACCTGGACTTCAGTAAAGCCTTTGACACCGTTTCCCACAGCATTCTCCTGGAGAAACTAGCTGCTCATGGCTTGGACAAGTGTACTCTTCGCTGGGTAAAAAAAACAGCTGGATGGCCAGGCCCAAAGAGTTGTGGTGAATGGAGTTAAATCCAGTTGGCGGCCGGTCACAAGTGGTGTTCCCCAAGGTCTCAGTACTGGGGCCAGTTCTGTTTGATATCTTTAACAATGATCTGGATGAGGGGATTGAGTGCACCATCTAAGTTTTGCAGACAACACCAAGTTGGGCAGGAGTATTGATCTGCTGGAGGGTAGAACAGCTCTACAGAGGGACCTGGGCAGGCTGGATCGATGGGCCGAGGGCAACTGTATGAGGTTCAACAAGGCTCAGTGCCGGGTCCTGCACTTGGGTCACAACAACCCCGTGCAATGTAGCATTCTACAGGCTTGGGGAAGAATGGCTGGAGAGCTGCCTGGCAGAAAATGACCTAGAGGTGTTGGTCAACAGCCAGCTGAACATGAGTCAGCAGTGTGCCCAGGTGGCCAAGAAGGCCTATAGCATCCTGGCTTGTATCAGGAATAGTGTGGCCAGCAGGACCAGGGAAGTGACTGTCCCCCTGCACTCAGCACTGGTGAGGCCGCACCTCGGATACTGCGTTCAGTTTTGGGCCCCTCACTACAAGAAGGACATTGAGGTGCTGGAGCGTGTCCAGAGAAGGGCAACAAAGCTGGTGAAGGGTCTAGAGCACAAGTCTTATGAGGAACGGCTGAGGGAACTGGGGTTGTTTAGTCTGGAGAAGTGGAGGCTGAGGGGAGACCTTATCGCTCCCTACAGCTACCCGAAAAGAGGCTGTAGTGAGGTGGGGGTCGGTCTCTTCTCCCAAGTAACAAGTGATAGGATGAGAGGAAATGGCCTCAAGCTGTGCCAAAGGAGGTTTAGATTGGGTATTAGGAAAAATTTCTTCATTGAAAGGGTGGTCAGGCATTGGAACAGGCTGCTCAGGGAAGGGGTTGAGTCCCCATCCCTGGAGGTATTTAAGTGTTTTGTAGATGTGGTGCTTAGGGACATGGTTTAGTGGTGGACTTGGCAGTGTTAGGTTACCATTTGGACATGATGATCTTAAATGTCTTTTCCAACCTAAATGATTCTATGAGTCTATGATTCTACTAGATTTACATGGTTTAAGATGAGCTATAACCAAAGAGAGATTAAAGCTGTGGAGGACGATTTGGAAACAGAGGGAAAAATGTCAGGCTGACATTATTTAGGTAGAGAGCGTTCAAAATCATGCTATAAGTCACCTCCCAAAACTACCAAAAAAAGTTGGAACAAACTGAATATTTGTGCAGAATAATTTTTTTATATTATTGCACTCTAGATATGTTAATGGTTGGGGAAAGTAATGTGTTATCTAGTAGAGACTTCATCTCATATATGAACGTTGACCCAAATAATTTACCTGTGGAAAAAGTTGTCCAATCAGTCATCAACTGCTAGCCATCACGACAGGGAAAACAGTGTAACAGAGATGCTTCGTATGCTTTTGGGCGATCTTTGTAAATGATCTCCTTCCAACAGATATCGGGATCATGAGTTTCTTCAGATAAAATCAGTTTTATAAGAAAGAAATTCATACTGTTATGGTAATTACAGACGGTAAAGTGAAAGACATGTTTGTAGTTCATAAAAAACATTTCTGGGAACCGTATAACTGATATTAGGCTATATCTGTGTGAGAGTGAGCGATATCTTTTTAATATATAGTATATTTTCAACAGGAAAATACCTTGACAAATTTTTTTCTTTCATTTATGAGAAAGAGGCTAGTTCCTTGGCTTGTGCATGTTTAAATAGCTGACTCTTTATGTTAAGCAATGATTAAGTCCTTTATTTGTAACCTGTTCCCAGTTGCTTATCATTAGGGCTAGAGCTGGCTCTGTTGTACTGATTTAAATCCAGAGAACTCTGATGTTAGCGGGGTTGATGCAGAGTGTGCTGGGGTAGACAGAAGTAGAGTCTGGTCCGTTGCTGAATTGCAGTGATGGAAGTTTGTAATAGAACATTAAAGCTGGGTAGGTGCTTTTGAATCCAAGAGTCTGGGTTCAAGTCTTTGCTCTGTTATGTCCCCTGTGTGATTTGGAGAAGTGAATTAAATCTACAGCTTCGGAGGTGTTTAGGCAGCTGAATACCTTTGAGGATTTGATTCTTGTTCATTCCTGTGTTTGTTCTTCATCTGTTGAACTGATGCATATATACAGTCCTATGAGGTTGCTTACTTTTACTGCTGTGAGGTATTTCATCGGTGTGGTTAGTGGAATCCTCACCAAATATTTTATCTAGATAGGCTGGAAACTTTGAAAAGAGAGAGAATTTGGAAGAGGAGCTTGTATGTAGAGGCACTGTTGAAAAAACAAACTGGTGTGAGTTAAATGATTATTTGAAGGATGCCTGTGTCTTTTTAAAGGATTGAGCAATCCTGGTTAGTGAGATGTGGTAACTGGAGCAGCACAGACACCAGTTTTTTGGGGCCAGCTGCCCTTCCCTTCCTTCCTAGCCTTGCCATGACTAATGTATACCCTTTGGCTGGGATTCTGGCGTTTGGCTTCTTCTTGTTTATATTTTGTGCCTACTTCAAAAGATGCCTGGTCTAAAAATTAGGCCTCTCTGGAAAGAAAGGAGCTAGGGAATATTTCAGAAAGCTTTCATGATTAGCACTGCAGTCCATGTGGCGGTGACAGTATCCTGAATTGCACTTGGGTTTTGTGTCCTGTTTATGAAGTGAAACCCAAGACTTCAGACTTGCAGACTTGTTTGGAGAAGTCTCTGGAGAAGGGAGAATTATCTTGAAGGGCTGGTTGGGAGGGGAGGGATGGTGTTTTTGTGGACTGGAAAAACAAAGTACCATGAATTTCTTGACATGGAGCCAAAAGCAAGTGTCCCTGTGACAGTATCTTTGCCAAACGAGAGAATTCCACTTCTATCAGGCTTTTAACAAATTCAAAACATGTTCGTTGGTGACACACAGACTGATCCAGTGTAAGAAAATAGGAAATGTATAGCTGGAAAAGTTATCAGGACTGTGAAGGGCAGGTGCAATGTGGGCCGTTACTGTTAGTTTGTTTTTTTTTTTTTAATTTAAAAACGACATGTCCTTGAGTCTACAGAGTAATCTGAAAGAGTTCTGTGTGCTAAATAAGAAAATTGTTAGCAGGTCTCGTTAATGTTAGCCAGGAAGCACACAGGCAAACAGGAAGCTGTAGCTATTGTTATTGTACAAATGCCCTTTACAAAATATTAGCAAAAGAAGCTTAATGTGTTTTCCACAAGAACAGGAGCCCTTCATAGTGTCTAACTGTATCTGCACAGTGAAGAAAAACTGCATTGTCCCTTTCTAACAGCTTTGACATACATTGAGACATTGCATTTCAGAGATTTGCATTCAGATCTTCAAATATTTACTACTTTATTTTTTTTAAGATGTTAGGATTGTTAATTAGCTGTGACAGTATCTAGCCCTTAGTTTTCTATTGTGTTCATTTGCTGCTAAAAAAAAAAAAGTCAGCTAGGTCAGTATAGAAAAGGATTGGGGGCAGGCGCGGTAGTAGATGTGTTACTGGCAACTTGCCATGGAGACAGTGAACTCTGAGCCAACCATGAAGTCATTTTGAACTCAGGGAGTCTCACTAATCCAAGGCGATGTGTCTTAATTTGACAAAGCAAAGGCTGCTTGATAAGCAACCCCTGCTAGAAATGCTGTTAAACAGGAGTGTTTGTAAGTTTAGATTGTGGACGAGAAATGTGGTGATATGAAAGGAATCATCTTGGTTTTGGGTTCTTACTTCCCCAAGCCCAAAGGCAGGCTTGGCTCTGTTCTCCCCTGCAGTTCGGGCTGTGCAGTGGCTTGATGTGAAATTTGAGAAACATATGTAGTTTTCTATTTCAGGAAAATGATCTCAGGGATTGAATGTGTGTTTTGCTGGCTGTTAAGCTCTGATCTTGCCTAGTGTGGTAGTTTGAGAGTGTGTGTATATGTGAGTGTGTGTGTGTGTGTCTGTGTGATGGTTAAGACATTCTCCAGTGCTTTAAAAAAAGAAAAAATCAGGGTTCATATATTCATTGCTGTTAAAGGTCTTATTTCTTCAGTCTCAAAATGCAACATCCTACATCATAAGAAGCCTCTTAAATAAATACACTATGATCTACATCAGAAAATGTTTCTGTCTTTTATTTTTCCATAATAGTCATTAATATTTACTTGAGCTGGTGAGTGGTACACACACAAAGTTTTCCATCGAAGCAAAGGAGCTGTGTTTAAACAACGCTTTCATTGTTGATCCTGTGCAGAAGCGATATATATGTGAACACTGTAATTATTAGCTTCTTTGAGGGTCAGATAATAATCTCCCCTTAATAAAGTTTGTAAAGAGATGGCTGGGAGTCTTTGAGATCTGGCTTGGTGACGTGCTAACTAATGGTGGCACTGGATAACTGCGCTTCACTGAAGCTGGGGCAGGGGGGAGGAGTGTCAAAGGAGGTTGTGGTGTTATGGCCTTAAATTCTGAGGAAAGACAAGGCAGAAACCACAGAGGAGCTTGTTTTTCAGTTCTCTTCATCTCATTTTTTTACACTAATCTTGGTTCTCTTCAGATACAGGCTGGGTGTTCAGGGGATGTGTGTTTCTTTTGCATTAGCTTCTGTGAACGCCATCAGGGATCAGACCCTCATGGTACAAGGCACGTTATAAACAATCTGTCGTCTTCTTTGAACTCGATTCCTTATGTGAAACACCGTGGAAAGCCCCATGCAAAGTCCTTGTCCCTTGTGAGACTGGGGCTCTGTTCAGCAAGAGCTGTGTAACAATTGCTTTCTTGCATACGTTTGAACCAGATAAGAAAATAGACGTATTTATAAACTCCTGGGACATTTACAGCCCCAGCAGTGTTTCAGTGTGCACATATATAATGTATGTATTCACAGTAAATTCTTAAAAACCACCCCCTGAAAACAATAACATTCCAGGAGTGTTCTTGTCCAGTGAAGGAAAAGAAAGCTATGTAGCGTGAAGTCTGTGCATTGTATGTGTACATATAGTGCTTAAAAGTATTAAAACTCACTTAAATTTATTATTCCATAAGGGATCTCTTGCTTCTTTTTTTAAAATTTTTTTTTTTTAAACTTTACTCTTCTGAAATATCTTGCATATGAAAGTCTTAATAAATTCAGCCTTAAAATGCTCTTCTTAAGTAAGAAGGTGGCATTATTATTTTATAGATGGAAAAATAGACGTATAATTTGAAGGGTAACATTTTTCTAAGTGTTTAGCTGAACGTCCAGATTTCTGTCTAACTTGCAGTGAGAATTAAGTGTCCTATTCCATAGGCATTTTTACAGATCACACTATAAATTATTTATTCTGGACCAATTCTTCCTCCAGACTTCCCAAACAAATGCTTTTCACCACTAGAGTGTTCCTCCCATCACTTTCACTGTAATACATGCTTGTAACAACAGTCTTGGCCTGGAAGGCAGTTTACTTACACGTTTGCTTTATTTTTGTTGGCTGGCTATCTAAATCTGTTTAATGTTAGTAACTTTCACTGGAAATTCTCATCATGCTTTAGGATGACACTGATGGTGTCAGGGTTGATTTACATTATCTCTTTAAAGTAGCATTAGCTTACATAGGACTTTTTCTCTTATTTGTTTTAGCGTTCATATTATCCAGAGAGGAGCCTTTTAACTGTGAAATGTAAATAACCTGACAACGAAGACTTCAAAAGAAAATTATTCTTTGTCCATGGCAGTGATACCAATTTTGCCAACTCCGTAACCTTTAAAATAGTGTACTTTTGTGCTTGACCTGTCATCTGCCTATAAAAATAATCTTAGATTAATGATACAGTGCTTTCAAGAATGTGTCTGAAGAAAGCAGACACTTCTACATATGTGTTCTGTCATTTCTTCATTGTGGTAGACCATCTGCTGCTTTAACTATAAGAAAGATCTGGTTATTGATTTGGTGTAAGTGCCTGGCTATGCCTTCTACATACATTAAGATAGTGAACACTTTTTACTGTAGCTTGCAAATTGATGTTGCCAGATAGTGAGCCTGATATTATATAAATATATAATGCGTTGCATAAAATCACCAAGGATTTGTTTTTTCCTTCCCTTGTTCTTTATGCCATTGCCATTCCATTAAGCTGCTCATTAGATGAAAGGTTGTAATTCAGTCTTCAGTGCGTGAAATGTATATGTACTTATGGAATCAAAGACATTCCAAGAAAGGTCGTTTATTTTCTTACTACCTTCTTTAATTAAATTTCAATGGTAGGATTCTGACTGTCTGACGAGAGAAACAGATGAAGCAATAATGATTGCAGTGTGATACAGTAAAGATGACTGAAGTTATGTTTATTGGTTGTCAGACCCTGCATGCATAGGAAATTTAATTCTCTGGTGGATAGGATAGTTGAAATTTCAGATTCCACTATGGCTGTTAGTTTTATTTTAAAGTGAAGGGGGGAAGTTTTCTATTTTACCTTTTAGTATCAACTGGCTTCGGCTGATATTTGGATTTTATATGTATTTGGCTCAGATTGCTCACATTCAGCTTTAAATTGCCTCTAGAGCTGCTAATCTAAGTTAAAACCTGTGTTTGTCCACTTTATTTTCATTCAAGTGCTCTATCTCAGATTTGTCAGCCTGAGTTATGAGCTTGCTGGTGTTCTGTGTTTTGAGTGTATCCTTTTACTCTCCTGCGTGGGGATTTGGAAACAAGCAGCACTCCTCAGGGAGCCTCTCCCTGTGTTACCCATGGTGCTGTAGTCAGCTCAGAGCCCCAGAGCTGTGGCTCTTCTGCCACCCCTCCCAGGCTCCATGTGCCAGTGGCTGTTAGAGTAGAAGGGAGTCCATGGAAGGTGGCCTAGCAATTGCCTCTAGTACGCACGCACAAGGAATTTTTGTCAAAATGGGAAAGAAAGTAGGAAAGCCCTTCATACTGCAGAAGTTGATTGGGAAGAACTTATCTGAGGATGTGCAAAGAGGGATAGGCCTGTTATATTCAAAACCCTCCTTGACCCCAAAACTCACTTGCATTTATGCATATGTAGTACATGTTGCTAGGATGAAGGAAATAAATAAATAACTCCAACTTTCATTCACTGTAGGTTGAAACTTACGGTTTTGAAACTTACAGCTTTGAATTATACTGTCCTCTCCTTCCAACCTAATTTTCCAAGGTGAGTTCTTTCTTCTGAGGGATGAGGCTGGATCTGCACAATAAGGTGGTTTTATATTTAATTAAAAGTGACAAGAAAGGGAGAACATGCCACAAAATACACAGAGAACTATTTTCATGTAGTTTTAGTCTTCTAAGATTCCCTCCATGAACCTGTACTTGGAAGTTTTTGATGCTGGTTTGTGGTTGTATGTAACGTATTTAATAAAGGCTCTTTTGAGAAAAAGCAATATTATGATATAATTTTACTTTCAAGAAACAAAGTCGGTGTGCTTCGTCTCTTAATGGAAAAAGTAGGCATGATGTCCTTAATTCCCTGAACATAGTATCTGTATGTGAGGTTACTGCTGCATAATGCTTTCATCTCCCTATAAAGAAGGGAAAATCGGGAATGTGTAAGAGCATGATACACTGTTGACATCTCTTCTTCATGTTTGTCCTTCATGAACAGTATCATTCATATGTCATACTGAGTAATGCTTGTCCATGACATACATAATTTGAATGTGTATCTCAAAGACAGATTTGAGTTCTTTAGTGTTCACCATTCCTCATGCTGATGCCCCAGTACCACCAGGTATGAATACAATTCCAGCTGGTTTCAGACTTCCTGGTTTTGTATACTTTGTCCTGTAGCAACTCTTCCTTTTGTGTATAAGGACAGTTCATAAACAGATGTTGAGTCTCAGTATGGTGCCTGAAATTTCCTGCTATCTCTGACCTGCCTGTAACAACACAGACAATCCTAATTTACACGGGTTAGCTCCACTGGTGATCTGTCTAAGTAAATTTCCTCTTAACTCTTTCTTTTTCAGGTTATGTCTCTTTAAATGTAGATCAAAGGAAAGTTATACCTACTAAAAATGTTAAGAGTAAAGAGATTTCTAATTGCCTAACTTATCGAGAGACGTATTAATCAATTAATTAAAGTAGATGCTCATTTGCTGTGGCACAAACAGAATAATAGGGAGAGAAAGGAGGAGGGAGAGTAAAAAGAATGATGTCCAAAGTGACATATCACAAATTGCCTTGTAACTATGATATCTGCCGTGCTGATGGAAATCATTTCAGGCTGATCTCTAGGGCTTCATCTGCTATCTTGTTTACTTGTTGGCTTATCTGAAAGGGCCTCTATTTGTGTGTGTGTGCGTGTGTGTATGCCCACATGTGTGCATAAAATAGGGAATACAGTTTTACTTTATTAAATTTGAAACTCTGCTTGGAGGAATATTGCTCAAGAAAACCACATCAGGCCAAGCTTTTGAAAATGCAGACTGGTTTAGAGAAAGCATTTTAATATATTGAAGCCTCAAGCCATCTACCTCTCTGCTCCTGAGAGCTCTACCTGAAAACTTCCAGGGCTGAATAATTTAAGGTTTGGGGTTTTTTAATCTTTCTGCAAGAAATACTAGTCTGATGTTTTATTTTCTTAAAGTCTGAACTCCACATAACTTTTTTTCAGAACTGTTTATCCTCACTCCAGACATGAACCTTGGAAAGGTGGCAGAAAAAACAAACAGCTGCTGTGTTTTTGGGCAGTCTGCATTCCTTTTACTCTCTGAGATCAGACTTGTGCTGAGATTTTCAAATTATTTGTCCTAGGGCTTAACCACTTTCACTCCTGCTTAAAAGTCAGTGAGTTTGCCATACCGGTGCTTGTGAGAGCTGTCATGGAGAGCCTTAATGATTCAAGACCTATGAATATATGATGTGTTCTTAGGGCTTTTTATTATTGTTTCGTTCCAACTTCACCTACCTCCCTAATCATCTTTCCATTTTTGGACTCCAACCTTTTTTTAACTTAAGCATTTTGCTTAAGATATTCTAGGGAATTTTGTTTTCATTTTGGTTTTGGGGTAAATTTGATGCATATAAAAATGTTGTTAATGAATCAGGGTGGAGGCAATAAAAAAGACTGTCACATTCCCAGGGCCCAGAGTCGGAAATTATTTTCTCCTATCTTGGGATTCTTTCCTTCACAGGTGGGAGAGGGGAAGGAGAGCCATGGCTCCTGTGGCAGTGTTTTGTGCCCTCTTGGTGAGGCCTCCAAAATACGTTCTGTGGAGCTTGATGAAAGAGGTGGAAGAGTCAGGATAATGTGGGCTTTGTGTGGTGAACTACTAAAGGCATGTTTGATGGTCGGGGCCTTCATGTGGGTTTGCCTGTCAGAGAGACGTGAAGGTGCTGCTTCTACTCGTGCCTCATAAGTAGCCTAAAGCTCAAGCATGTCTTGCAGTTCCCTCGCTTTCCAATTCATGGAGCTTCTCTGAGTAAAGAGATTGGTTGTACCAGATGGCTATTTTTGTGATATGGGTTAAATATATTGGGCAGGATGCTGAGACCAAACGTGTGTTTACTAGCAACTAGAGTTAATGGAAAAACAAAGCAGTCAGTCCAATTCTGAAGGGCTTTTTAGTTAACCGTGTTCATTCTTTTCTTTGGGCGGTTTTCCAGCAAAGCACTTAGGCACGTGCTTAAAGTTAAAGCATGTGCTTAAGTGCTTTGCTGGTCTGGGTCCTTTACTTGCTATCCAAGCATGTTGGTATGAACAGGCTGTTGGTTATATGAATGTTTGGGGAACTGTTCTTCTTTCACTGTTCATTTTTCTCCTCTGAACTTTTTGTTCACTTACGGCCCAGAAAAGATAATTTGTGATTTTAGTATGACACAGATAACGATTTGGAAACAGTCTGTAGGTTATTGGTTGAGATTATTTGGCAATGATTATGAAGAAATTGTGTATTTGGAAAAATCAAGGTCAGTTCACCCACAGAAGTTTTCATCTGATGTCTTGCTCCAGCTGAGTAATCTGACTGACAGCACTTGTCATATGACAAGAGCATCCTCAGACAGTTAAGGTACTGTGAATTTAGCCCGTGGTATGACACGTTATTCCTTCTTCCAGAAAATTCTCTTTAAGTAACTGCTGCCTTTTATGTGGCACTTGCTCTTATTTTTTGATGTGGATGTATATTTGTTTGTTTATTTATTTATTTCTCTTTTTCATTACTGCAGTCCAGAATTGCGTATCTCTGATTACTGCAGGACAGCAAGTCTTGTGCTGTTCCTCCTCCTCATTCTCATACCATCCATGGCAAGTCAGGACAGGAGAACTCAGTTAAATTCAGACCTTAGGATTTCTGTCTGCATCTTGCAGCAGTGAAAGTTGGCCTTTCACCTCTAGAGCCATCTTAGAACATTAGTGAGTTAATTTTCTTTGTGCTTTTCTTTGTGAAGGTGCAAACCACTTTAGACTAAGGAAAATGGCTTCATTATGCAGAATGGACAGCCTGATATTGCTGACTTAATTGCTGGAGTTAGTAAGGACTATCTATATAGAATAAGTCAAGCACAATCCTGCAGTTGCTTATGCAAACAAATGACTTACATAAATGCTCCAGCTGACGTCAAAGGCACTATTCGTTCAGGTCAGGTTACTCACACCTAAGTCTTTGTAGGACCAAGCTCATAGATAAATCGTAGCTTGCAAAATTGCATTTTAAAAAATTTGTTCTTAATTTCTCTTACATAAAAATGTACAGGGTTTCTAAGAAGAGTGATGTTTTTAATTCCATCACTTAATTTGGTAAAATACACAAATGTGGAAATTCTTGCTTTTTTTTTTTCCATTAAAAAATACAAAGCATTAAAGAGAGAATAAAGTATCCTTTATTTTTTCAGGCAGCTAACATAGGGATTTTAAATTGACTTTTAGTTCATTCTTCTCTGTGCTTGCAGCATTTGCAAGTGTATTTTCTGGAATTATTGCAGTATAATTCAAGTATCAAGAAAGGGAAAGACAAATATTTTAGTGTTGTTAGAAGTGCATGAAAGGGTTCATTAGAGTTTAGAATAGTGGTAAACTCCACCCTTCTGGTTCAACCATCAGCCTTTCACAGTGTTTAGTGTAAGGCAAGCTCGGGCATTACCCGGCTTACCTGGGAGGGTTAGCTCTGTCTCTGAGAGTGCTGTGGATGTTCATTCCCAGATGAAGTTGTTTTTAAGATTTAAATGAATGTAAAAGACATTGATGTCCACCTTCCTTGTCTAACAAGCTAAAGCATCTGAAATTAGAAGAGTAACATCTTTCTTTTAGCCACTCTTCCAAGAACCCATGGGTTGATTTGTTCATTGTTATAACAAGTCAAAGAGGAGGTTCATTTTGTCCAGTCCCTTCTCTTTGACAATGGCAGCAGTAACTGTTTCAGTGGAATAAAAGGAGGGAGGAATCCTATAACTGACAAGATGTTAACTTCCTTCTGGGGACAGTTCTTTCAAATCATGCTTAGTTAATGAGGGTTTATGTTCTCTTATATTATTTCTCTCTATCATTATGAGTGGAAGCAGTCTAGATATCCATGTAATGTAGTCTTGTTTTCTTTTTTTTTTTTTTTTTTTCTGTTAAGGTTTTGGTCCCAGCAATACCCATACCCTTTTTCAATTGCATAATGATTACTTGTTTTATTTGAATGAATGTATTGCTGTATTCTGAGGAATAATGACACCCGATTTGTCTGCTCTGTAGCCTTCCTTATTTGCTGTATTGATCTCCCATTCCTCTTCCTACTGATGTAGATAAGCTGTTTTTTTCATTCTTACTTTATGGAAAGTTACATATGCTTTTACTCACTTCTGTTATCTGTTTCAGAACTCCTTGTGGCTCTGCTTGGGGGGTTTTCTTTCTTTGGTTTGCAAAATCACACAGCTATCCAAAGAATACTGTTGATCTCCTTGCTTTTTTGAGATTTGCTCAAAAATTTACGCTCTTTTTTACATGAATACAGTTCCAAAGGACTGTAAACTGGAACCATTAATTATTATTATTATTGTTATTGTTATTATTATTATTAAATATACTCTAGAAATAGGTGAACTGATACTGTCATTTAAAAGATTAAAATACAAGCATACAATACAGCATATGATGTATGTAAAATGAGCCATCCTGCATTTCCTTTGATTTAAATGCCTTACCTTAAAATCTAACAGTCAAAAATGTTTTTAAAGTTTTATAATAATGACTGTAAATTTTGACCAAATATATCTAGTATTTAGAAATGCCTTATGATTTTAAGAGTATACATTGACTGAACTGATTCTTGTGACAGGAGGTAACAACATACCTCATTGCCTGTGTAGGAATCTCTAATGTGCATCTTTGATTCAGGTGCACATGGCAGCTGAATCCTTTCATTCTAACTAGGGTAAGACTTGAAGGAGGTTTGCCTGAGTAAAGGAGGAGGACTCAATATTGGAGTTTAGCATGTGAAATCGGATCAGTCTGCATCAAAACGTAGTTATTAAAACTTTCTTTTATTGCAGTACTCTTGGCAATTTCTCTGCTTCTGTTCTGGTTTCACTTAGGCTTTGTCTGGCCACAAGTGCATGACAGCCTAGGTTCCAGTTCAGCATAGTCTGACTAAGCTGGTAAAAACTCCCATTAACTCTACTGACATTTCTTCAGGACTTTATACTCGCGCATATGTTCAAGTACCTTGCTAAATTAGCCTCTCAACAGTTTTGATGTTAGGAATAGATATATTATTTACTCATGAATTAGTAAAATCTGTCTTTATAGTGAACTTGTGAAGAGATTTCTGGACTAATAG
This sequence comes from Platalea leucorodia, assembly GCF_965183815.1. Taxonomy (NCBI): domain Eukaryota; kingdom Metazoa; phylum Chordata; class Aves; order Pelecaniformes; family Threskiornithidae; genus Platalea; species Platalea leucorodia. Next base: position 24,934,752 of record NC_138827.1, on the reverse strand, counting down.
TTCTCTCTCTCAAAATATCAGTGTTAGGGTTGGAAGGGTGTTTTTTTCCCCTCACTACTCTAATTCTAACCAATTATATGAAAACAGCACAAACCACATCATGAAGTGTAGCATTGCTCATGTGGAGATTTGCTTTACTAGTCAGCGTATAGAATGTCGGTGTCCACATGGCTGCTGGCCAGACATTGTCCTAGCATCATGCCACACTTTCTAAACCACTGGAAAAGTCCACAGTACTTCCTAAGTCTTTGTGCTCCCTAAGCATGGATGTTGGTGGTGCATGTCCCATATTTACTTTTCACACAGTGAAAAGGATAAAGTGACATGGAGCTAATAACTGCAATCTTCCTATAGCCTGCTGATGCTAATCCTGCGGAATAATAAAGTTTATTATAATACAGCTAAGAGATGTGAGGATACGTGTGGCCATGTGAGGACCAGCGGCTGAAGCACCGACTGGTACTGACAGATGTGTTAGGTGATGCAGGTGTGGATGTGAGCAGTGGTGTGCTGCCTTTATGGTAAGGTTGCTGGAAGGGAGTAATCTCGCTCTATCAAAAGCCATATGGTGGTAAGGGAGCTTGCCTGAAACCTGACTTCCTTTTTCTCAGTTACTTGTAGTCTTTGCTTAATCTTTTGACTAACTTCATTGAGTGTTTGGTGAAGCATTGAACTATGGTAAATTTTCTGAAACTTAGACCTCCAGAGGAAAGCTGTGTACTGGCTCTGTATACCAATGCTTTCGGTTTTAATTGTGTAATAGTTTTAGCTGCCTGAAGAAGGTAACAGGAGAAGATATGTTTTTTTAAATACAAACTCTTAATTGAAATAGATATTTGACTTCCTATTGCAGAGTGGTTTGCTTGAAAATACTGAGCTTGAAAGGGTATATTTTTCTGAATAAATTGAACGGAATCACTGCTGATGTTGCATAATGGCAGGAGGTATGTCCAGAGAGCAGGCTGCCGGACTGGAGCAGCTGGATACGTGGGCTTTATTTCCAGTTTTGCTTTTCATTTGCCTTGCCATTTTTTGGATGATTTTTGCAACCTCTCCTCTGCTTACTAAGCTTTACAGTGGCAAAGAGATTCAATTTTATATATATGTATGCTTCTTGTTACTCTCATATTTAAAGATTTAGACTGTAGCTGTGCATAGGAAGATCTTTAAAATATTCAGGATCATAGTATCTGAATGGTGTCTTTCTGCCTGGGTCTCTAGACTGAGTCTCTGGAGTTCAAGATTCAATTCAGGGGTCTGAATGAGGTTTACTCTTTGACCCTTGGCCAAGTCACTCAATTTCTTTTGCCTCTGTTTGCCATCTTTTAAGAGAATGGATTAATATTTCCAATCCCACATGCTATGTCTGATTTGTCTAGACAATACATTTTTGTGTCTAGGACTGTGTCTCATTATGTGTTTTTCAACAATGCCGAAGACAATGGGCTTGAATCTTGGTTGGGTGTCTGTAATATAATACAGAATGAAATTAATAAAAAAGCAAGCAGTCTGCTGACTGTTTGCTTCGCCTTGCCTCATGACATGGTGAGGCGTATGTGGGTGGATAAAATATTCTTATTTTGTACTTTCTGGTCCAACTCAACATGTTTAGCTAAATGCATCCCTGGTATGAATCCACTGAAATGATTGGCTGTACACAAGGGATTAATCTGACTCGATATGTTGCACTTAGATGGGTGTTTCCCTTCAGGTCTGATGACATAACTTCTTCTAGGAATACTGGATTTGAGAGTCTAAGTCTTTAAATCGTTTGCTGGTGTGTTCCTAAACCGAAACACACCTTTTTTTTTTATTTTTTTTTTTTAATTGGATTCTTACAAATAGTAAAAGAAACATAATCTCATTTTTTTTCAATTGGACTCTGTTACAAATAGTAAAAGAAACATAATCTCATTTTAGTTAGTGTGATTCACCTTTTGTTGTATGACTTTTTTGTCATTTGCAGTGTTTGATGCATTTATTTATATTTTTTAAATTACAAGTTTAAATAGATTACAGCAAACAATTAGAGACAGGTACATTCTCCCAATGTAAAGTAAATATCTGCATGTGTATAAATATGTGTGTGTGTGTGTATTTATGAAAAAGTAAAACATGCCAGTTTTCATACAATACTTGTATATCAAATGCATGCTTTCGCATCTCTGGCAAGATGTTCAAAGGTTACTTTTTTAAGATGCCTTATCCAACACAGCATTTTATTTATGTGGGTTGATCCTTAGAGTCTGAGTGTCACAGAAGTGGTTTTCCCAACAGTCTGTCATTAAGTTTGAGGTATATCTGTATAATATAACATCAATGTCATACCTCTTGTGGAGTACAGGAAACACCTACACTTTATGCCTCTCAAGAGACTTCTGTGCTTATTGTGGTGGTAATTGGAGGTCACTCTTAACTCTGGCTGGGGTGGTCAGTAGGTTGATACCAAAGTTGAAAGCACTTTGCTGCTTTGAAACCTTGTGCTGCTATGTAGTCTTTGAAAATGATCCTATTGTTGTTCTTTTTTTTTTCTTTCAAAGTGGCACCCAGGGTTTAAATATAACATGGAATCTTGTCAGGGAGTGGCTGTAATCAGAGGAGATTAATTATAGATGTGGGAGTAGAAAGTTGCAATGTGAATTGTATTTTTCATACAATAAAATCTATCCCTTTAAGCAAGCAACATATTTGCTTAGAAAATTCTGTAATTTAAAAAGCCAGCCAAAAACCTCCCAAGTATTACAGCATGAACAGCAAATACTAGAGTGAGATTTGAGTTGATTACTCCTTTTTCCCCTTTACAGAAATAATTGTAACTTTTTGATTTACTGATTGAAAGACTTTCTTGCCTGCTTACTGATTGTTGCTGAGGTCTGTGAGTGGGACTTCAACATGCACGTGTGGTGGTATGTGTTCGGAAGAGTCAAGAGTCCTGCTTCTACATACTGTATCCTGACAAAAGACCTAAAAGCCCATGGTAATATGTCTGCCTTGAAATGGCTCCTCTCGTTGAGGTCCTGGAAATAATCTGCAAGGAAACTATCTTAGGGTTGTACAAGAAGTTGTTGAGAACTTATATAATACTGAAATGGTGCTGGCCAGCAAGTGGGCATGGAGACAACATTTGTGAAACATGCTTAGCCAGTGCTTTTCTTCACGTGGTGCAACCTTTGCCGGAGTTGGAGCTTCTGCTTACTGCATGAGAAAACCAGTCATGGCCATATCTGGCTGTTTTGCCTGCCTTGGGACAGCTGCCCTTTGAGGCATAGGGACCATTTTTGTGCTTGGATCTGTAGCGTAGGTTTCCCTGAGCAGTGATGAAGTCTGATCTAATATCTCACAAGTTCGACACAGAAACTCTTCGTTTCACCTTAGTGGAAACTGGACAAGCCCCATTACCCCTTACAGCCCCATGCATTTCTTTGTCTGATAAATAACTTCTGAAGTACTGGTGTAATGTCTACGTCTGTTGGTCAGAGATTTGATGGATACCAGTCCCTCAAGGCCTGTGATGTAGCTGCAGTTCCCCAAGAGCCTTCCTCTTACGTAAAAGAGTACATTGCTCTTTCATGGACTGTGCTTTGGCAGGGACACCTGTTTTACATTTTTAAATAAAAGCTGTGCCACCAGTCCAGTGAGACTTCTGGCTTTCCAGATGTGAGGCCAACAGAGCTGCTGAATACAAGTTCACAAATTTTTAAACCAAAATTTAGTCTTGTTGATTGTGAAGGAGTCTTTTAGGACCATACAAGTTCACTGAGTCAGCAGTGTTCAGAAAAAAAATGGAGGGAATAGTGTATCTTGAAATTCAAACAAATACTTTAAACACAGATTTTAAAGAAAACCTGTGAAATCTTTAGGCCAAATGTAGTACTTCAATATAATTTTTTTGCAACAAAAAAAAAATTGACTTGACAGGGTTTGGAAAGGTATTATATAGTCAAATATCAGTGTCATCATTAGCTTCAATGTATCCAGCTGATAGGTCGATCAAGAGCTGTTTGCTGTCCTTTGGGTTGGTGACTTTGTGGATTGGTGTCTTCTACCAAACTTCCATACTTGTAGTAAAAAGAAATCTTTTCTACTAAAACTTTATATTTTGAAACTGAAGAGCTATTTTCTGAGATTCAGTTTTCCTCATGGTGAATTCAATATTGAAGGTGTTTAAAATGAGATAATAAAGACTTCTAAACAAAAAAAAAAAAAAAAAAGGAAGATCCAAATAATTTTTGGAACATTAACTCCTGAAGGCTGAGATCTGGAGTTTAATCCTGTTTCACCTGTGAAATATGACAAAATTGCCATTGACCTTAATGTTAACAAATACTGGCTTTTCATTGCATAGTGCAGAAGGAAGGAAATTCAGCCTAGAGTTTTATATCTATACTTACATATATTATAGATCTTTTTTCTTTGGTGCAGTTTTAGTGAAGATTTCAAAGTGGAGAGAAAGCTTTGATTTTGCTGTGATATTTAACTTTAAAAAATCTAAATGGCAGTCAGATTACTTTTTATTATTTATGACAAATCTAAGCATTATCCAGAGCCCAGAAAGGATGAAGCTAGTAGAATTGCTAATGCTGATTACTGTAATTTCCTTGCTACCTTTATTGGCTAGGTTTAAGTCCTCAGACATGCAAAGACTGAAAGTCGAGGCCTCTGAGTGCAACTGGTATGTGTCTGTTAGTTGTCCCAAACAGGCTTCCCCACCTGTCTTTTTTGTTTGGCATGTTTAATGTTTTGTTAGAAGAAGAAAACCCTTTTCAGGCAAGAGTCATATTGCACTGCTAAGACAATGGGTTTGGGCAGGCAGGAATTTCATAGGCTTTGGGTCAAAGGCAATAATAATAAAAAGCGGTGTGTTGTAAATATTAGGAACTTGGGATTTGCACGGTTGGGTGGATGGAACAGACCCTGACATGTTTCGGTTTGTGTACATGCAATTAAAGAGCTGTTGAATAGGTGAAATGAGTAAAATGCAGACAGCGTATGTGAAATAGAGCACACCCAGACTAACTTGGCCCTGTGGTTTAAAACTAATCTGCCTGAGAGATCTACTGTAGTAACTGAGTGACAACAGGTGCAGCTCTTCTTACACTGCTGTGAACTCAACCCACCGCTCTTTGATTCTTTTTAGCAAATGCTTAACATGGGCAGCATCTCATGCATTTTATACATTTCAAAACTAAATGACTAGGTGTCACATTTTTTCTGTTACCTGAGAAGTATTCCCTTAGGACAAATTGCCCTCTTCTTTTCCTATTTCCCCCAAAGCAGCCAAATACACCCCACAGGCAGAGACATTGGCGTGACAGGTATAAATACCACTGGTGTATATGGATCTAATAATCTGGTTCTGTTTCAAAGGTCATGTATTAATGTATATGGCATTAGCCATAATGGAGCAGAGAATAATTACATGTTTCCTATTACTCTGTGATAACCTCTGCTGTATTTCAGGCTCTTGCAGTACCAGTGCCCAGTTCTGTTTAATATAAAGCTTGGATGCTGGGACTATGTGTGCTGTGTCTTCATTTTTTGTCTGGAACATTTTTGCAAAAACCACAGTCAGATCTGTGACTGTGTTAGAGCGGTGAATTGCTCGTTTTTGTAAAAAGCCTTGAGACTGTGTGGTGCATAATTTGGGACGACATTGGCAGCTTGGTCCAGATGTCAGTATGTGGAGAAGTTCACTTGAGCAGAACCTAAGCCCTGGTTTTCAATTTGAATTCAAAATCTGTTTTGAATTTCAAGTTTGCAGAACAAAAGGAAAAACATGTTTGATGTTGTGACAGTCACACTCCATTGTTTCAGGTCTCCTACTTGCCTTCAGAACGTCATACAGCTTTCTTAGTTCATGATTCTTTGTAGCTTTAAATAAATCTGGCCAACAGACGACAGAAAGTTACTTTATCCTACTGCACGCTACTCCTTTTGGGACCTGCCTATACCCTATCCTAGCTTCTGTAGGACTTAGCTTTGGTACAATCCTCAGCAGGTGCATTTGTTTTTAGTTCATCACCACCAAGTCACTCTCAGTATGACAGCCAGGTTGCAAGGACATTTTTCATGGAATCAAGAGCAAAGCTTCCATTCACTTCAGGATGGTCAAGACAGGGTACTCTGCCTTTAAAGCTGGTAGCTGACTCATTTTCCTGGCTAACTAGTATTGTACCAACCCTCTTGAATGGAAGACCATGTATAAATACCTTATGGGGTCACTTTTCAGGGAAAAACTGTTTCTTTTAGTAACTATACGTGTTAACAGGACTTTTATATTAACTTATACTCAAAATTAGGATGACTTCCAGAAGGCTACTGCAGTTATAGAATATGCCCCAAACCAGGTCTTGTTGTCAAAGATAGCAAGTATTCTCCCAGACAAGGCAGAATCTCTGCAGAGCTGGAAGTCATGTCCTTGCTTTCTTTACCCCTTCTGGAGTGTGGGAGATGGTGTCAGCAAAGAACAGACCAAAGCGTAAAGCTGTGGCATCTCTTAAGTAGGTGTGGAGAAGTTTTTTGTGACCTTTATTTTTTAGATAAATCTTTATGCAGATAACTAAGACCATGCAGTATTTCCCATTTTTAATGTGTATCTGATTTCCTTCTCTCCAAGAAGAATGACACACAGAGAGATAATACTCAGAATGGGTAGACAATGTGGGAAGAGCCACATATCAACTAACTTTGAGCACCTGAGTTGCTTTGGCCATGAGTCTAGTTGCCCTGGATCCTTTTGAAGGTTAGTGGGGGCAAACAGTTGCTTCCTGACAGCATTTTGGGATTTATCAGTGTGTGTTCAATCACTACAGACTCCCTGAACCTCATAGTTTTCTTATGAGGACATACTGCTGGTGGGTTTTTCAGAATGCTGAGACTCTGGTCATACAGGACTTCAGCACATCCACAGTCAGTCCTCAGCAAGAGATGTGCAAAAACTCAGAACTAGACAGTAATAGAAAGGATTGTGTAATATGCTGTGCCCAGCCAAATCTACTTTGTAATGAATGTGGCAGGGATTTTTTTTTCTTGAGGCTGTTGGATGCAAGTAGATCCTATAGTTCTTTGTAGACTAGAATTTGTAAGAAAGAAACTCTAAACATAATTATGCTTCTGTTGAAAATCTGGTTTAAATAAAATAAAAGTTTTCCATGCAAAAGGGTTGTTTTTTTTCAGTAGGAGTATTCTAAGTAAAACTTTTTGTTCTGAACAGAGAAAGGAAATCTTTCATTTCATTGTATTGGGAATATGCTTGAGGAAAACAGTCTTCAAATTCACGGTATTTCAGCCTAGCAACATACGGCCTGTGCTACTGGCGGGTTCCGCACCATGTCTTCTCAAGTCCTGCAAGAGATCAGGCAGTCGGGAGAGGACTGTTGCCTAGATGATTGCCTGTTAACTCAGCACCTTTGAACCCAGTTGATCCTGGTAGTGAAGTAAAGGGAACATTTGCTTTAATCCATCTGGTTCATCCAACTTCAGCTAGTGCAAGTCTGGTGTTTATGGCCAAATAATTGAGGCAATTCTACCAAATAGTTAGGAAAAAAGGAATATACCACAGTGAATATCAGTACTGTTTCTGTTTAATGTCTGCCCTTCATCTCATAAAATTTAGGAGTTACTGTGAATTACACAATTTTCTGATAGTTGAGGCTTGCTTTGTAGGTGTAATAGGTTGGTTCCTTGGCTTCCTCTTCACCATAATGTCTTTCTGGATACAGTTTTTCCAAGTTACGAGTGATGCTATCACTTTCTCAGGGTGATACTCCGGAGGAGAGTTTCTGAGCGATTACCCATAAAGCTAATACATATCTATGCCATTGGTATTCAAAGGTGAAAAACCATGAACAAACTGCTCTCTCTACCTGTGCCGACAGCTCTCTAGGATATACAAATTGAGCAGCTCTTTGTAATTATTACAGCACCTCATCGGGTATGTGGCAGGGATTTGAGTTCAACACATTGGGGTTTTTTTGAACCATGTAGTGAAGTTAATCTGTCATTACGGGCATCTCAAAGAAATCCTTTTTTCTTGAACTGTTATCTAAGAGACCAGAATGCCTTTCTGCAGTGTAATACTTTCTCTTAGATATTAAGGATTTGTATAAAGCTGTATTGTTCAATTAAACATGTGCTTTTTATGTGGCAATTGAATAGTGGCAAGGGTGGAATAAGGAGCTTAAATCCCAGAGAAGTCTAAATGCTCGGACTGTGTTTACAACAAGCATTTTGAGGTTCTTGTGGCCATGAAAATAAAACCTACCAACGTAATGGGTTAGTGTTATAGCTCAAATCTGAGGTTGGTCTTCATATCAGAACCTCCCACTTATAGATCTGCCAGTTCATAGAATCATAGAATCAATCATAGAATCGTCAAGGTTGGAAAAGACCCTTAAGATCATCGAGTCCAACCGTTAACCTATCACTGCCAAGTCCATCTATACCATGTCCTCAAGCACCACATCTATCCGTTCTTTAAATACCTCCAGGGATGGAGACTCAGCCACTTCTCTGGGCAGCCTGTTCCAATGCTTGACCAGACTCCCAAAAATGAGGAGCCATGACATTTAGCTCTCATCCTTTGAGCATTTTTCAGGGTGTGGCAACAGCTCATAGCATTCAACTAATTAGAAAAATACATGTTCAGTTCTGATGAGAATTTGTTATGATTTGGTATTTACCATATTTGGGAAAACTTGATGCATTATCGTTTCACTCTTTATGTCTAAGTTTTTCCTAAAGTGATTAAATGATCTTTATTTCAAATACCCTGTCTTTATTTTTCCTTTTAATGGGAGGTTTGAGCTGATTCAAGGAAAATTTTTATTTTTTCCCAGTATTTTCTTCAGCCTAGAATTTATTTATTCGGCCAGTTTTTGTCAGAGGTCCTAATTAGATTTCTGTGTCTGGCTTTTAAATCCTTGGAAACTGGAATTTCTTATATCAAATTCTTATATTGTCATTGCTGTAGTTGCAAGTCATGTGCTTTTCTGTTTTCAAATCAGACACTGAATTGTAATTGTCTGATCTATTCTTAAACTGTTTAAAAAAAAAAGGGGGGGGGGGGGGCTGGGGTGGTGTCAAAACTGTTTGAAGAGTAGCCCTGAAATAATCTCCACAGTATTTATAAGAACATAAATAGTTGTCTCTGTTTCTTTTTTTTCCCCAAAATGTGTAATGTTAATAAATTCTCTCATTGCAAAGAGCAAACAATGCACCTTTCTAAACAGTGGGATTGTGAAAACATCACCAGTCCTCTGGTTGTAAAAACATGGTCACTCCAAAAGAACAGAATGAAATGAAGCGTGATGCATTTAAAATACACATTTCTGTCCTGGATGAGAAAATGGGAGTACGGGGAGTCCGTATAATCATCTGATCTTCTGCTCAGTGTCACATCAGAGGTTGTACACTGGAACAGTGCCTTTAGCTGTCCCACCTCGTGAGAATCTTGCCCTCACTTGTGCATCCTTGGTTCTCATTGTAAACCCCCAAAACATGGTGAATCTGAGTTCCAGACAGTTTGCCAGCTGTGTGGAACGGCTCTTCCTGTTCTTATTTGGCTTTATTATGTGTACAATATCAGTGTCTAGAAGCCTTAACTTTTTTGTAGATAATAAATAAAAATAGCTTCTTTTTTTCTGTTGTGTTTGCTGATTTCTTTGTTAGTTTCTGTTACTATGTTTTAATGGAGGAGAGGCAGTCACTGTTGCTTTGTTTGTGGGGTATTTCTATATAAATGAATGGGCAACTATGACAAGGATGTTTGTCAAGCTTGAAAGCTTTATTATTTATTTTTTACTGCATTATTTTTTTACTGCTTTATTATTTATTATTTACTGCATGCCTTTTGCTACAACTGTAAAATAAGAAGCCCTACTTTGTCTAGATAGGAGAAGTGCAATGGGATCTGTACTAGCAGCAAGGATGTTATGTGAAGTTTTGTCTCTCCCTTTGACTGAATACTTAGTATTTTGACTATCTAGATGGGTTTGATTGTGTTTTATAGGTACGGGTTGTAGGTGCTGATATGCATGACATCTATCAGCTATGTTGCTGTCTTATTTTTAAGTTTCCTGAAGGCAGCAGTCTTCCTTCTTTGTTCAGTAATTGTACCTTGCTGTAGAAGGTGGGGTCATTGTCCAGAGCTGGTTTTCCTAGGCATTATGGTAATGTAAGTAACAATATGTCATACAATAATAAGACTTTTAGTTTAATTCTCCTTAATTAGGTCCCTAGGTAGTTCACTTGGATGAAAGGGCGGGTTTACTTTAACTCAAAAAATATTTTCGTAGAGAGGAATTTTGTTTGGATTTTACTTATGCAAAACGGCAAGAATAAGTCAAGTGCTTCAGTAAAATTCAGTTTGCTTTGAAGATACATGTTCAAATTGTAACATCCTAATAAAAAGAATATGTCTGTGAAAGCACACCTTGGCTAAAAATGAGTCACAAATAAGCTGTCTTGTAAGACATCAAAGAAAATCCATCTCTGAAAGGGATTTCTCTTTGAGAACAGTTATGATGATGTGTTTCCCTGAATGCGTCTGAGATGTCTTGCACTTGATGATACAGTAGTATTCCTAAGACTACAGGCAGCTGAAATTTTCAGTATTACTTAGCATTTTTAATACCTTTTAGTTTATTGACTTTTCAAGCACTATTAAATACTGATATTCTGAGATGGTTCTTAGTGTTCAGACAGAAAGCAGTCTGTGTAATACTAAATCTTCAGGACAGTTATTCATATTTTGGGGTGAATGAGAGGTTGGGGATGTGGATCGTTTTAGGAGAAAAACATTCTTTTTGCTGTGATAGACGCTTCTGCAAGTTCTCTTGTCTTTTGTTTGTATTCTGCTCCTGTAGTCTGCCCTTGTGATGCTGTACTGTCACAGTGAAGTTCAGCATCAGCGTATCAGGAATGAGACTTGAAACAAGAACTTAATACTGCACTCAGCTGCATCATGGCTAATGCTATTTCAGCATGTCACTGAATTGTCATCGGCTTCTGCTGAAATACAGACCTAATGATAGTGGTACTTGAACACACGCTATGCAGAAGCTGTGGTAGTTGGATTTGATTTTGCTTGTACACATTCACCTGATAAATGCATTTTGTACCTGCAGGTATTGAAGCAGTGCTATTTAACGTAATTATCAGTGAATACATAATCTCCTGTAAATTGTAGTTCAGCTTGAACATAAGTAACAGAAAGTTTTTCTATGGACATATTGTGTAAAAGACATTGCTATGTAGGTACAGCGTGGAAAAGCATGACTCTTTCTCTGAGCTGCTTGCTAAAGAGCTGTTATGTTCATGCTATGCTGTCCTCTAGGCATATGCATGGCCTGTTATTTGACTGATTTATGCAGTGAAGTGGCCAGACCAGGAGTTGTTTCAGCAGAGAAGAATCTTAATCGTAAGGTCCTTTTAAGGTATCTCAAGATGTGCACTCCAAAAAGTAACCGATTTTTTGAATGTTAGCATTATGCTTGGAATTTTTGACCGGTGAATGAAGAGATCGTTTTGCACAACCTTCTTCCTAGTCACAAATTTAAAACCAAATGTGTTCATTTTCCTGATTCCGTGCCTATATTGTCTCTTTTCTAGGTCCCTCTGTACAGTAGTGTGCAAGTGGACGTACACTTCAGATGGAGGTTGGGATGACACTTTCTGGAAAATAATTGGTTTGGAAGATTTGGTGAAGGATAAGTATGAAAAAATAGGTATAGCAGGGGGTTGTTTTGTTTTATACAATACATTAAAAAGTTATATACTTATATATATAAAGAGATATACATATAAAAAGATCTTTTGCTGTATTATTGTGAATGTCGACAGAAATGTAGCAGGACTTGAAGCTTCAGATCTTTGATATCAAGGCTGGATGCCCATAGGTAACAGCTTTCCTAAGTATGCTTTTTACTCGGCATTGTCATCAAGAACTGTGTTTAAATTTTATACTTCTACCCTTTTGAAATGCCTAGCCTTTCAGTACTGCTCAGCCTCAGCAACAGAGAAGTAAATGGGAGCCTCAGCAATTGATTACATGAAGGAAGCACCTGATGTGGGTGTGTTGGATGGCAGGCTACGAAAAAAAGCCACAATGTAATAATTTATAGCTGTTATTGATAGCATGTTTTGTGACCTGTACCAATCTCCCTTATAGTAATTTCCAAAAAAAAGTGCTGCTTCTGCTTGTTATTATCTTCATACTGTTTCCTTCACACTCTTAGAGCCTAAGTTTAATTAGAATAGTAGCCTTGCTAATAGCAATTCCTACAGCAGATATTCATTAAAAGTCCATAATGTTAATATACCAGAAAATTTCCAGGATAACTTTATTAGACTTTCCCTGTTAAGTTAATGGACTTTTAATGGATGTCCTAAGCAGACATGTCATTAACAAGAATATTACCAGACATGAATTAAAATATGCTCGTTCATCAAAGTTAATTATCTGAAATTTCCTTTGATTTTTTTTTTTTTAATGTCTAGCACTTTGAACAAGTTTGTGCAGCAGTTTAAATGCAGCAACATGAAATGGAAATAGTGTAGGGAGGACTGTAGTGAAATGAAACGTAATGAAATATATAAACTTTTCTGATCATTACAAAATATGCTATAAGTAATTTTCAGGTTATCAGAAAATTGTACTTGAAAGATTCCTTAAATAGATTTCAGCTTTTCGCCTTGCAACTGAAACTGCTTATGCAAAGGTATAAAACGTATTAGGAGTATAAGGCTTTTAGCTTCCTGAGGTTTTAGTTTGAATACAATTCTTAGAACATCTATCACATGTGGCTTTTAGCAAGTCTTCAACAAGGTAAAATAAGACTTGCAATAAATATATGTTTTTACCAGAAAATTGAACATCTTGGCAGCTGGTGGTCTCATGAAGGAGTATTTTTAAAGTAAATTATTTATGAAGTGTAAGCTAAGGCTTTAATGCAATATTTATGCAATGCACTTCAAGGACAGTGCAAAGCAATTTGCCATTTTAAGTAACTAAACATACATGTTTTAAATGATAAAGTAGCCATTAATAAAAAGGGCCTTTTGTTGTGATGGAAGCCTCATAAAACTAATCTATATATGGCTCAACATTTAGCAAGACAAAAATCATTAGTTTCCAATATCGGGCTTACATTTTTGTTAAAACACAATGTTTACAAAATAAATCAGTAAATTAACTTCCATTGATAGGTGTTTCTTGCAAGACAAAAACGTTTTCCTGAGTTAATGGGGAAAGTGTCTAGTTCCCTGGGCAATTGCATTGATTTTCAAGAAACGAGCCGTAGAATACCTGGATGTGTCTCGGCTGGAATTGTAGAAGCAGAATGTGACGTCCAGAATTGTACCAAACTGTAGGCTAGAACTTGAAGCTTCTTAAGAGCACTTACTTTTACTCACCTTAAGAAATCCTTTGATTTTCAGATTCTTGGGCTGATTACCTTAGGTGTATCCAAAGTATAACACACTTTTTATTTTGCATAATAATGCTGAAACCTGGCCTTAGGTAGAATATATGCTTATTTCCATGACCATTTGTCTAACCTTGCCTTTTTTAAAAGGAACGTGTTACATTCATTGTATTTAGCCGTGTGATAAAATCACAAAAAAGCAGGACAGTGACTTTCATTCATGTGTCTATGAAGAGGGAGTAAGGAGTTCTCGGTATGATTGTGGAAACTAGATAGCAACTACTCCTTCATTCCTTTGAGTTTTTCTTCTAACCTGCGCCTGTTGGAGTCTCTTGGAAGGGTTTAGCTTCAGGAGACAAAAAGACACCAAAGCAAAGCAACTCACTTCCCGCCCAGAAGCTACTCAACAACGCTGAGGGCTGTGTTGCGTGCTGTGGAAGCACTTTGCTTTTTGCCACCCCTAATCTTATCAGTGTCCCTGTACATGGGAAAATGGGAATGGTAACATTGTTCCAATGGAACTTTAGGGGCTTTGGTTGTTCTAATGAATGTTCAGTGTTGTTGGGCTTGGGAAGAGTACTCTGAATAAGCTCAGCTTTCCTTTACTTAATTTAAATTAATCAGGACAGTGTAGATCCACCTGCCAGGAAAGTGCTATTCAGTCACTTGAGCAGCACTGGTCAAACTGCAGGTGTGATGGTTTTGTATAGTGGAAGACTCCTTTCTGCCGACGCCCAAGGTGTCGGCATTGGTGGCAAGGCACCGTCACTGCACAGACCTCCTCCCAGGAGCCCACAAATGCTACACTGAGCACAACGAACACAGGATCACACCTTGCACAAACTCATTTTTATAATAGTGCTTCAGGGTGCTGTCCCATAAGTGAACAGTCTCAGCTGCCGTTAACTTCAGCATGTTATACAAAAGGAAGGCAATTTGTTTAAGTAACTCATATGGACAAACAGTCAGAGTGTGTGCTTCCAGGAGGCACATGATAGTGTGCTACGGCTGACAGGAAGGACTTCAAAGCAGTAGACTTAGCTGGCTTGCAGATTAAGGAACTCAAAATTGCCAGATAACCTAGGTAGGAGTAGGTTGAAGGGAGATGGTCAAAAGCTCCTCCTAAAATGAAAACAAAACCAAAAAACTGACAAGTCTGAAGTAATTCTAGTGGAATTTCCTTTTCTGTTCTCAAGCTTGTCCAAGTCCGTGTATGTCTGCTCAAGGTTTGTTTAGCTCAAATACAAGGATGTATTTTAATGCCTGCATGTTCCCCTTGTAAAGAGAGATAATAGTATTTTTCTCACATATCTCTCCTACAAGATTAGCAGGCTCTGAATCATCATTTCTTTCTAAACAAAGCAAAATGTCACAAGATAAAATTAGCAAAATTTTCTTACTGTAACAAAAGTAAATACAGAGTTTACCAGTTTGAAATAGGCAGAAAATCTATGTGGTTTTTTTTAATCTCTAGTGAAATCGTTATTGTTTCCAATCAGAGGGAACTATAGATGAATGGTTATGACTAGATGTTTTTTTCGAAGTAGCTTTAACTTTCATGACACTGGAAATATTTATGGAAATTACCTGAGAACAACTTTTTAATGTATATATTTTTATTCTGATAAATGCACTTTTAAACACCACTTTTAAAATGTCTTGCCCTTTAAAAATATATTTACTGTAATCAGAGTGGTGCTTGTGGTTCCAGGTAGTACGCTTCTCTTAGTTTCAGTTTAACTTAACGTATGACCTTGTTGATAAGGGAGACCCTCACATTTGACCTTTAAGATCTTCCACAAACCTTTCCCACATCGAAGCGTGGGTTCACATATGAAAATTCCCAGGCCTTTGACAGTTTACATTTCTCAGAGCAGACTAACTTTTCAGGCAATCCACATAATAAGTTGTTTGTGGTCCCTTCTGTATGTCGTGAATTTACTGATCACGTTTGTGAAGGTAAAGAGTGTTATCTGGAGATAATACAAAATTTATTGATCCCATTAATTTGCCCACCAAGAGATTAGAAGATGGCTTGTATTCAAAACCACTATGAAAGTGTTGTGTACTACAGGCATTAGCATTTATCTGCTGTGGTGAAAGCACATGATAAGTATCTCTTTGTGGTATTATAAAACCTAGAAAGACATTAACAATTCCGTTAAAATTTCATGTACTATAGACCTCTTAGTGTACTGAAGCGTATATTCCATTTGGAGGAAAATGTCTGATGAATTTTCACCATAGCCCTCTACTTCAGGGGCTACTTAAGGGACCAAATAATGATTTTTTATTGAATAGTAATATTTTATGCCAGGTCTTTTTCTGGTTGAAGATGGTGCCTTTGTCTGAGAGAGCATTGCAGGTACTGCGGAACAGGTTTTACTGTTCTTGTAGATCATGTGTTGAAGGCTAAAATGCTATCTTTTGTAAAGTGGCGTTTAAACTTAAACTTTCATGTGACTGGATAATATAGAGATCAGAGTTTCATGCTTGTCTTCAAGCAGCACTTCTCTCTCTGTTTCATAACTCTAAAACTGTAGCTTTGCTTAATTTGCTTTAGCATGAGACTGGTAGAATTCTTTCATGTTTGATTTTGACTTTGCAGGTGATGGTAGTATAAGGAAGAACACCCTCTTGTCCTTACACATCTCTTTATTTAAATCCCGCTCTGGGTCTTTTACCCACTCATCCTTCTTTGCCACCTTCAAGAAGAATGCTTCCTATTTGGCACAGATTGCCTCAAGCCATCTCCAGTAGGATTTCTTCTGATTTTTTTATTTTTTTTTTATTTTTTAATTTTTTTTTAATTTTGGCACTGTGTTTTCCATTATGAAGGGTTCGACTTGACTCTAAAGTGCATTTACGGTTAGCGGTCTTTACTCCCATGCATCAGTACAATAGTGTCACCCTCCTAGTTCCAGCACTCTGACTGTGCTTTAGTGTACAGCCCTAGCACTTTGTAATCTCTTGTCTGTAACTCTTCCCTTAATTCCAGGACTTTGGGGACTAGCAGCTTGATGTTTTCATGTACCTGGACACTTGCATATGCCATTTTTGAGTGACCTGAGAAGAAGGCTCTGTAGAATTGTAAGACTGCGTGGATGTTCTTTTCTAATGCTCTTTAATTTGTAGTACTTATTCATAAATTTGTAATGAAGAAAAATGTATATGATTTGGGACTTTGGCAAGATAGCCGTGACTCTCTTTGACTGGTGCCTGCTGTCATTCTTACTGTGCACAAGCTTTGCAATATGCTGGGTTTTCAAATGTAGATGCAGCTCTGTGTTCCTTTAGGCATTCAAACAAGTGACAAAACAGCAGGCTGTTTATTCATGAACGTGTTATTATATGAATGATTATATTCTTGCATCTGCCAGTATCTACTTCCACATACAAAACTAATGAAGATAATGGTATTGTATACCTCACTTTTTACACTTAAATATTTGAGTCTGCTTAGGTTTTGTATTTTGTCTGTAGTCAGTTTTAATACTTGGAAGTTCTACTCATTTGTTTACATTTAGGCTGAAAATGGAAGATTCAGTCCAGGGGGGGAGAATACAGTCAATATTAACTTATGCTACAGCAGCTGCGAAGGGAATGGTCAGTCCATTAGTTCTGCCAGTTTTCTGTCTCTTCCAAGGCCTTTGATGCCAGATGCTCCGGAGTATATGAGAGATTTCCTTGAAGGCTGAGAGAAAGGGATGATGATTTTTTTTTCAGGTCAGCTTGTAGCTGCCAATTCTTCATAAAACTGGAGTGTAGCAACAAGCTTTAAACACCATGCTTTGCAAATGGTAGAGAATAATAAGTAAAAAGATTCTCGTAAGTATGAGGTCCCTTTATCTGTCTGTCTTTGGTATTTTCCTATCCCTGATAAATTACAACACGTTACAATTTCAAACAAAATTAAAAGGATGAATCAGAGGATATTTACACTTACATGCTGTCAAAATCCATGGAATTTACAAGGGAAGAGTGTTCCAAATATACTAACGTTTTTCTTGCTTCCTGGCATTTCAGTCCATCCAAGAGCTGTAGCAACTGTAAAGGAGCTGAAACTGGCACAGCGCAAAGTGGTTTTAGGGTGTCTCCTTCCTCAGAACTTGAGGTATTATTTCATAATATATGATTCAGCAGTAAGAAGTTAGAAGGATTTTTTTCTCAGAAAAGCTACACATTCCTGTGATTTCTGTTTTATTTTATGTTTTTTCCATCTTGAGATCACTAAATCACATGAATGGTTGAGGTTAGAAGGGACCTCTAGAGATCATCTAGTTCAGCTCCCCCTGCTCAAAGCAGGGTCACGTACAGCAGGTTGCTCAGGGTTGTGTCCAGTTGGGTTTTGAGTATTTCCAAGGATGCAGACCCTAAAAATCTCCCTGGGCAATCCATTCCAGTATCTTGACCACCTTTCCCTAATAAAAACATTTTTTCTTTTGTTTAAAAGTAGTTTCCTGTATTTCAGTTTGTGCGCATTGCTACTTGTACTGTCACTGGGTGCCTCTGAGAAGAGTCTTGCTCTATCATCTTTACTCCCTCCCATCAGATATTTATATACACGTTGATAAGATCTGACCCCCCTCTCCCCCCACCTCCAAGCCTTCTCTTTGCTGGGCTTAAAGTCTCAGCTCTCTGAGTCTCTCCTTGTACGATATGCCTCTGTCATCTTTGGGGTCCTTCTCTGGACTTGCTCCAATATGTCTATGTTTCCCCTGTACTGGGAAGTCCAGTATAAACCACAACACTCCAGATCAGGGAGCAAGAATCACCTCCCTTGGCCTGCTGGTGGCACTCTTCCTAACGCAGCCCAAGAGGCTGTTGGCCACTTGTGCTGCAAGGGCACATCACTGGCTCACGTTCAATATGGTGTTCACCGGACCTCCCAGTCTTTTTCTGCCAAGCTGCCTTCCAGATAGTCGGCCCCCAGCCTGTCCTGGTGTGTGGGGTCCTTCCACCTCACGTGCAGAACTTGCTTTTCCCTTTCTTGAATTTCACGAGTGTCCTGTCGGCCAGTTTCTCCCGCCTGACATATTCTTCCTCTTTCCAGTAACTGTTCTTTAATAAGCTGGGCTAAACTCGGGTAGCTCAGGTTTCTTCACAGTGTTTCCTGGGTGACATTTTCCATTCCCCTTCCACTGTAAGGAAGGGAACCATCATTCACCCTGCTTATCATCAGGTTGAGTCCTGCTGGCAGATGGTACCTTTCCACTTCTCACTCCTCTCTGCTGCAAGAAGTGAGGGGTGCTGTGTGGTGTTCTTTCATCCTCGGGCTCTGTCTAACAGTCGATCTAACAGTTGATCTGTTAGATCAACTAATAGTAAAAGCTTAGAGCTTTCAGAAAATAATATTTTTTAAAAAATTCCCACTGTCCACTTGTAGAGTTCTGGTCTGAGACTCCGTCTGTCTGGGGAATCGTATTTTCTTCTGCTCTAGCAATGTTGTGAACTTGTGAACTTTCTCTCGAATATAAAAACTAGGAACCTTTTGTTTGAATTTCTGTGTTTAATAGTCATAGGAGAAGCTTTGAGCAGACTTTGAGCCTGTTGTATCCCCCTTTCTTATTTTTCATACAGTTCTAAAAAAAAAAGAAAAGAAAAAAAAGCATTTCTCAGAATAGTTCTGGGTCATTTCTTCTTTTTACCTGACTCTTCCTCTTCCTGGTCCTGATTTGTTCTTCATCTTCTTTTTTTGCTTAATCCTCATGCTGAGATCACTTTTAAAACAGAGATGTCTGCTTTATGAGTCAGGATTCACAATACCAGGACTATGGCAAACAATTTGCCAACTTCCTCCAAGTTGGAGGCTGTTTGACTGCCTAAAATTAATGTTTAAGTAGTTTAAAGTGTATCTTAGAACTAGTCTTGATTTCATAATTTCCTGTGACGGAGAGCTCACTTCAGACTTAAAGGTTGTTGATTGTTAGTTGCTGTCATTTCTCAAAATTAATGAATTAATTAAAGAATACACTATTTGTGATCTGAATTTTAACTTCCTACTCCTGTCTGGCTGACTGTAGTGACATGCCTGACCTGCACAGACTGAAATTTTCTACGTTAAAGGAAAACACTGAGCTGCTTGAGGTTTTTTACCAAAACTCTTATGTGAACTGTCATACTTCTCAGTCCTTGCAATTACTTTCCTGACTCATTTCTGAACCTTTATAATGCATTGGTATCATCTCAGTACGTGTATTAGAACTGGATACTGTGTGAATGTGGTGGGGAATAAGATTGTACAGGTATGAGAAGCTTAGCTGAAAGATTCAAAAGCATCCTTTCAGTAACTGATTAGGTTATTTTTAGTCTGTCATTTCTTTCGGTTTTAAAGAAGGGGTAATTATTTCTTCAAAGAGGAGTTTCTATCATGTGAATTATTAAAAAAAAGTCCAGTAATAAAAAACATTCTGTTAAGTAATGATCCATAATTAATACAAGCCAAATAGCCTGTGCAATCTTAGTGATGTACTGTACCAAACTAGAGTCTGATTACTTGCAACTCTGAAAGTACAGCAGTAGTCACGTCATCTACATTGATGATCCTTGTATTTAGAGAGACTTTTAGGAATACTGTACTGTAAAGTGCCAGAAATCTAAATTATCAGCCTATTGAAATCATTGTTTGCAAGCAAAAATGTGAGGTCAGGTAGCTGAGCTTGGCTGAAAATACATTGCATCTAGTTACTCAGTAAGGCATCCAAATACATGTCTTGTGTACCCACACGCATGTCAGCATAGTGCGTAGTGAACCATGCATTACAAGAGATGTTCATTCTGCACTGGTTCACTGAAATCTAGTAATGAAAACTCAGTCACGTCCGTCAATGTATGTGCCTAATGACCCAATGATGCAGAATGCTTTTTTTTCTTTTTCTTTTGACCTTTAACCAGGAAAGCTTATCATTTATACATGAAGTAGCGCTCTCTCCTTTCGACAAGAAGGCAGTAGGCTTTGTTGAAGTAGACACCTATGGTCTGCAGACCAATTTACTTTTCAGCTTAATGAATCAGGATCTGCCTGCACATAGGTTGCTTGCTTTTGCCAGTATTTAGCAAGCTAATATGTCTGCCTTAAGTAATTACATGCTAGGTAGTTGAGATGTAGTTCAGCCAAAGGCATAAGCTGTACGGGAGAGTGGGATGGAAAGGACCCAAATTAGATTTGCCTCAAGCTACTGTGGCAGCTCACATAGACAGAGATGAATTTTGAACTGAAGAAAGCCAAAGTGATTTTGTTTAACCAACTGTTTTTCTCACTTTTAAATAAGCTGGCCTATAATATCACAATTTGTTTTGGTTTTCCTGAATGAAAATTATGAAGTTTTTAACTACCAACTAGGAAATTTTACAGAGGGTATTTCCGTGTTAAAAAAGCCCCAAATCTGACTGTTTCTAACACCCTTTAATCACCATGCATTCAGTCCTAAGAAAAAATTAGTATTATAATTTTATAGTCCACATCATTATCCTGTTTCCTTTTGATCTTAGTGCTATTTTTGCTAATCAGCTGGGTTAAAAACTGTAGAACAATCAGCCATACGTATCTCACTTAAATGTGAGTATTGTATGTAATTGAGAGGGATATTTGCTAATGTATGGTATGTGAGATAGGGTTGGGACAATGTATCAGAAGAGTTATAATATTATTTTTTCAGATGCTTTGCATATCCTAGACTTTTGGCATTCTGTGGATTATTATAAAACACAAAAATTGCAGATTGTCTACAAGCTTTGTAATGAACAATGCATCAAGGGGGAAAATCCCTTACATTGCTTATTACAAGATCCATTTGGATGGATGATGCTTCTTTTTACTAAGGTCCTGTTTCCTTTGATGCTTATTTAGCACCATTTTGTTTAACTAGATAACGTCTTCAATGCATGTTATATATTGCTTATTTAACAGGATATCTGTTTTGTATATTGTCTTTTAAATTAAAAATCATTTAGGTTAGATTGTCCAGTTTGGGGAGGCTATAAAATGGAGACAGGATGTACCCTTCGGTTGGGTTTCTCTCTGAGGTTGCTGGGATTTCAACAAGGGATTGATAGATCCAAGTTCAAGTTTGCTTGTGTCAATTTAGTGAAGAAAAGGGACATGTCCTTTTGATTTTCTTCCTTCTGTATTTAAAGCCAGATATAAGTGCTTGTGAAATGCAGCCATGTTCTGCATGATAGATGAAAAGCTGTTCTTGGTGAGTATGTCATAGCTGAGTCAGCTGGGCCCCCTCTGCGCTCTGCTTTTGTTGTTTTCAAAAAGGTCTATGTCCTAAAGTACCTAGTTCTGTTAAATATTAGTAAGCCTGTACAGTGAATTTTGATTACTAAAGAAGTTGACTGAAGATGTATTGTCTGCCTTCTGTGTTGCGTCTGGTAAATAGCTGGTTGCTGTGGTAACCGCCTAAAAAGGTAGAGGGTCGTTGGTACCACATAAATTCTTCAAACAAAACCTGATCATAGCAAGTTCTAACATTAGTCTTCGAAGAAGGATAAAAGAGGAGGAAGAGATTCAGACAGCTTTTTCCTTTTGTAAACTCACTGCTTTATAGGGGAAAAAATAGCTAGAAATAGTCTGTCTCGTACGAAATGAAAAGGTTGTGGATTAAGGCATTGCATTAGTGAAACAGCTGTATGAATGTGAAACAGAAAGTTCTCCAGCTTCAGCCATTATGGGTTTGTTTGGTTAGGTCTAATTTTGGAAGTCATTATAGCAAAGGTAAATGACTTGCACAGGAGACTACTGTAAACAAAAGACTCGATACATTTACTTTGGCGGGAGCCTTGAGAAGACTCGGTCCTTTCACTGCCTCTTTTATGCTGCCTTCTGTAATACTCTCACTGCCCGCCTCTGTGTGCAGGCTGTTCTCATTTCCCTTCCTCCCCCCCGACAGCTCCGTTCCCTGACAGGTAGGATTTAAGTGGGGCAGCACCTGCCGTTGAAATGCTGGCGTGTAGCTGTAGAATACCTTTATTTTTATAGTAGCTGTCCCTTGACTTCTAAAGCCACTGTGTTTTGCTCAAGTAAGAATCTATTCTCTCCTGCTCTAGTACTGTTCTACAATCTGTTTCAAATGCTTAACTTTTTAATTGTGGCTCCTCTTCGGTTGCTTTTTGTGTTTTTTTATTTTATCATTTAATAGCTTTATACCTACAGATTTTAGGCATACTGATGCTTAGCTGAGTTTTCTGGTTTTTCAGTGAAGAGTAAAACATGAGAATTACAATTCCCTTTCCAGGTCCCTGCCCATGTGGCTACGGCCCATGCCCATTCCACACCTACTTACTCACACTTGTGTGGGTGGGGAGGCAGCTTCCATGATGACAGAAAGAGTGCCCGTGCAGAGCCTGCTTCTTCCCTTTTACAAAGCTCCTCGTGAACATATCGTATGGGTGTAGCAGAGCTTTCACTGATTTCTAAAGCTGGGAGGATGAAGTAGAGGGGCAGAGTCAGTATCTTCTCCATACTGCACTCGCTTGCTGGCACCTCTTTGCTGCTCTCCCTGACTGCTGGGTGACCTAGGAGACTCCCCTTCGCAATCCCTGTCACGGGTTACTTCTGACTACTGTCGCTTCCCAGATTGTCAGGAAGTGCTTTCAGTTGAGGAGTAACTGTTTAACTTGACTCCTGAAACAGTTGGGTCATACTTTACTGTTAATTATTTTTTTTTTAAATACAATATTTTTATGCTGCATCTTCAGATCACAAAAACCCCATCCCTGCATATTCTCACACACTTTATGTCCATGGGGGATAGCAACGCTGCTGGTCGTTCTGGTATATAACTAGTACCAAAGGAATCTACAGGGTCATTTTCTACTGCTGCTGTAGAAGAGAGGATTATCTTTATCTCTGAAATTGCTCCCTTAGTGCTCATTAACTAGAAATACAGTAATTGAGAAGCTGGTAGGAAAAGATTTTGCCTAATAGTAGCCTTGATCTCTAAAATGGAGTTTAACCACATAATAATTACACACTAAAATGTTTGACCAGTATGACTGATATAAACAAGCCAACCATGGAATTGAGTGCCTGGAGAGAGGTTTTATTTCAGATTAATTTCATCTCAAGCTGAAAGATAGTTGTGTACTTTCAGGTCAGGTGACTGATTCTGAAGAAAAAGATGTGGTTTTAGCTGCATGAACTCTTTTGAACTTCCTTCCACCTGCAGGGTCTTTGAGTATCAGGAGAAGCAGACAACTTTGTTTTACTGGTATTCTCTAATGTCTTATAAAACCAGAAAGGTAATATAAAAGTTCTCTTAAAGATAAACATCCTGCTCTCCAACTTACTGGGGAAAAAAATGCAAAAGATACACCTTTTGAAAAAGCTACCACAATGTTTTGACTTTACACTAAGAATTAATAAAATAAGGACATTTTTTTCCTGTGAGGAGATAGTTTAATGTCATTGCTTCCTTCTGTATAAGCTAAATGGTGAGGTTTGGTTACTGCCCCCAATATTTGAAATAAACCCAAAGTACAAAAGTTTTGGCTATACATACTTGTTTTAAATTTCCGGTATGAGGTTCAGCCTAGCATTTCAGAGGTGGCGGTGTGGCTGTCAGTATAGTAGAAACTCTTGGAGAAACGAACACTGAGAAGTTGTGTGTGCTGTCTAATCACAAAGTGTTCCATACACTGCATCTGTCAGGAAGTGGGGGCCTTCCTTACGGGAAGAACCAACATCATTTACAGCAAAGACAAAGATCTAAGTGATATGTAAAATGGAAGACCTGTTTTCCACCTGTGAATTTAATATCATAACCTTCTTTTCATCTAATACTAAGGTAGTGTAACTGTATTTCTAGAAGATTATGCTCATGGGCATTAGTGTATTCCTGGTATTTTATGATTGCTATTCCTCTTAATTAATCTCTATTGTGGAGGATGTTTTACTTCCTTTCTATACATCAGAACGTGCTTTAGGTGTAACATTCTCAATAGAATTGACTGTGAAAATAGGCTTGTTTTATTTTAAAAAGGAGTTTTGTCAATTCTGCCCAGAAGATTTGTTGAATTTAATAAACGCTACAGATAGATAGGTACTAACAGCCATGGTACTGGCAGGGAGGTATACAGGAGCTCCCACTGTGCCTTTCACTGCCTCTCACCCACCAAATCTTTAGATAAACAGGGAAGTGTGTGCGGTTCCAGGAGCTGTCAGTCTCATTGCTTCGGCTGTGGTTCTACTCAGCAGCCAGAGAGGAGGCTGTCATGGGGGGTGTCCTTAAATTCTGAAAGTTTAATGAGTCTAGATTTGTTCTGAGCGATCTCTTATCACCATGATTTAATTATTGAAGCAATCTCTTTTTGCGAGACAAAACTTAATGTGCATTATGGTAGCAGAGACAAATGCAGACAGGACCTGCCACCAGACTCCTTGGTGACAGGCCTGAGAGGGAAGGGTCGCATTGCTTGTGTTCGGGGTGACCATAATGTTCTTCATACTTCCTAAAGCCAGTGAAGACTCAAAAAGGGATTATTTAAGTCTCTGAGGAAATACAGCTGCAATAGGAGGAATTTGCTGCTTAAGCCAGTTTCTTTTTCAGAGTTTCTGTTGCTATAGCCACCTTATTCCTAGTAGAAACTGCTGGAAAGGATGGAAATGGAAAAAAAAATTGGCCCCGCCTTGTGCAACAGGTGCAATTTTCAGTTGTGAGCATGGGCTGAGCTGAATCGCATTCACATGCACAGAGAACGGCTGCGGGCAGCCTAGTCAGTAACTACCACAAGAACTTGGGATTTCTGCATAAGTATTTAATATCTCTTGGAAAGATGCCAAACAGAATTTAATTGCTTGTGGTGAAATCTTTCTTCGTGGCTAGATAGGACATTGAATACTTTTGAACTTTCAAATTGCTATGGGACAGCCTGATCTAGCATGGTTGTATTTAATATACAGACAGATAATGAAAGATACTTTTTAATCAGATAGAGTTCTTTGATGCACCTTTTTGCTTTAAATATACCACGCTAACTTGAGGGAGAGGAAGGGAGTTCTTGTAATAACATACACATTTGTTTTTCTGTTTAGTAAATTGACAGGTGTTTGGTTTTTCTTGTGTCTGCCCAGGAAACCACGTCTTGTCTCCTGGAGAGCCTGTTGGAAAAGGTCTAACACCAGAAGCTGCAAAAGATCTCGGTCTCCCTGAAGGGATTGCAGTAGCAGCATCTCTCATTGATGCACATGCTGGAGGACTAGGTACTCAGTCATATATTTACTATTCTTGGAAACAGGAATGTATTGAATTAATTTTAGAAAGCTGTTTTTCTCACAGCCTGTTTTGTATCCAGCAATTCTCTCTGATGCTATTCTTATGAAATAGCATAACTAAAATAAAAAAACCCTCACAATAACTGCTAATATTGTTTATAGAAAGGGGTTATCATTGTTTATTTCTTTTCAGCTGAATTTCCAATTTGTTTGTTAGCTTCTGCTAGTTCCACTTTGAATTCCTGAGCTGAAACACCATTGTTTTGGCATGCCAATGTGCTGTGAGTTTGCATCCTCTGTTGCTCAAAACTTTGGGGATAGGCAAGAAAAATAAAAAATTAACATTCTAAGAAAGAAGTCTCATGTCTGAGGCTTGTTCGTAGTTAGTCTTCCTTCTTAGTTTTAGAAGTGATTCGTGCTTTGTTTAAATAATGCAGTAGAGACTTTTTCACATACATTTATGCTAGCACAATGTGGGATATATACCAAAAATGCTGCTTTTGGTCTAGGGGGTTAAACTAGCAAACGAAACTAGAGGGGGAACTGGGTGCTGCACAGCATTCCCCTTCTGTGACTTTGAACTTTTTATCCGTAACTGGAGCGGGACGCCTGATGCTTAGATATTTTTCTTCTCCAGCACAATATTCTGATATGCCCAGTTTCAACTGTGCTGAAATATATTTGGTGAAGCTCAGTGGCTTCATTTTCCTACTATGCTGTCTGGCCTTATCTAAATACAGTCAATAACAAAGTGATTCAATGTAACTTTTTCAGCAGGAAATTGAGGTTCTTTTAGTTTGATAGTTTAGAAAAAAGTCTTACCTCAGAAAGTTTCAATGTTACTGAAACAGTACTGTTCAATGGAAATCTATTGCTCATCAGAATATTTTTCTCTAGATCTAAATGAAATATGATTAGCTGCTGAAGTACCAGTTTTGTTTCAGATATTTTGTGGTGTTTTAAATCTCATTTGTTCTTCTAGAAGTTGTGGCCTGGAACTTTTAAAATGTTTAAATCCAATTTCTATGCTTCTGATAACTGTTTCTGATGAGGTTAAGTAATCATGTAGATTGCTTTTCTTATTACCTCAGAAGGATTAGATAGAGATCCAGCTGCAAAAAGGAAGACAGAGTTTTAGTGTCATAGTTGTAGATGTGTTGTGTTCCTACTGTTGTGACTTACTTAAAAATCTGTTTGTGTCAATTAGTATCCTGATTGCATAAAAATGTGTTTAAAACTATGTGCCCTAGCAGTTTTGTGTTCTTAAAAAGGATGTAATAATAAGCTGGCCTGAATAATGAACTTGCTGAAAAACTGTATTGTCACAGAGCACATCAAAATGACAGTGGAGAGTCCTCGTTTAATTGGCATCATTATGTGAGTACCGGATTCAGAGCACAAAAAGTTTGCCCAGTAAATTTCACATGCTGCAATCAATGAATTGAATTTAAAGAATAACAGAGAGCTGTTCATTTGCTATAGTTTTCTGTAAAGAAACTCACATTAGAAATATATAGCTACTGGCATCCAACAGAGTAAGATTTCAGTGGATAGAGACAGTCTGCTTATGCTAGTCCTGTTTATCAGAATATGTTTTCCCAGATGGCACCACAAACACTAGCAGACTACTGAAATCATTGCCAGGAGAAAAGGAATGTATAGGTTGTTGTTAGAGAGGGAGAGATGCATTACAGAGGGAAGAGTCAGCAACGCAGTGGGAGAACCTGCATGCTAATCACACGATAACTGAGTAGAGTCTGGGAAAAGAGGAAGATTTAAGATGGAACGCATCCTTCTGGAATCTGGGAATGGTAGTAAATAGGTAGGGAAACTAGTAGAAAAGACAGTAAAAAGGAAAAGATTTGGATAGCAAAAGAGACAGCAGGAGCAAAAGGAGAGCTGTAGAGTGCAAATATATGTAAAGAGAATGAATAGTGTGGTTACATCTCAAATACTGAATGGCTCTCCTTCATCCATAGCTGTTAATAACAAGAACCTTAATCTTTTTGAAGTCTGGTTTAACCTACAGTGTGTAGAATACAGAGCTGAAAATCCTGAAAGAAACACAGAAAAGCAAAAGGAGAACACAGATAATTAATAGAACTAGGAAGTGAAACTGTGTTCTGATTAAAAGATATTAAGGATGGCAATGCACTAAAGCATACTAATCTTTTAATAATGATAAAAGGGGCACAGAAGAAAAGAAAATAGAGAAGAGATACTTGAAACTGAATTAAAATGTGAAAATATCGGAAATAACTCTTGTAGTTGATGTAAAACTTTTGTTTTGAAAAGGTACTGATGTGTGTTTTAGTTCTTACTCTGCTGTGATCTGTATTGAAATATTGAGGTTTACGGTTTGTTTGAAGGATATGACTTGTATATTAGTAAGCATTAGATTAGTTTGTGGGACAACAACATCCAGTGGGTGTCATTATTCTTATTCTTATACACATTCTGCTGGTTGTTTTAAAAATAGTTTGTAACAGCAGAGTAACGAAAAGGACTCTTTCATATCCTGCAGGCTAAACCAAAATAACATGATGGACATCTTGTTTTCAGTGTTAATAACTTTTGACGCACTGTTCAGATCTGCTTTTGGCTGGACATAAAGTGTGTTTTTTCTGGACAGGTTCCTGAAGTTTATGAAGGCTTCAAAGTTTTGAGTAAAATAAGGTAAAGATAAAGAATTATGTAATGCGTATGTCTGTGGAGGTCATCTATGACTCCTGTATCAGTCCATCTGATACCTATTATGGAGAAGTAAAAATCTAAAAGCCAAGTAGTTAGGTCTTACTTTTTGACCTACTGTACCAATTTAAAAGAGCCTACAGATAAAAATGTGAGTATGCATAAAAACAATGTTTACATTGCACCTTCTAAAAAGACATCAGCATTGTTTCAGCGAAAGTAGATAATTTATTTTACAGTATCTAAAATACTTTGTCACTGTGGAAGAGATCCAAAAGTACGCATGCCTGCTTTTCTAAAATCTCTCCTGAAGTTTGTGTGATATACAGACTTCTTGTTCTCAGTCTTTCTTGAGAATCTTCAAAAGATTTTGAGTCTGCCTCAGAGTATGAAAAATTGCAACTAAGTTAAAGGTGAAAGTGACTTATAACAGCAATTAAATCATTTTTAGTAAATAAAATATCTAAGCTTTCATTGTTAGGAGAATGTTCCAGACTTATTTGCTGTCTGACTTCAGTTAATCACAAATAGAAAGACTCTAGCAACTCTAAAAACTAGTAAAGCCACTGACAAAATCCCACTGATTTCAAAAAGGCCCAGAATGCATATTTTGCAGAATGCATGTTTTCTTAGTGATTAAAAATATCTAAATGTGAGGCTCTTCAATTTTGTTTTGTTTATGAAAATACATTTGCAACATATGCTGACAATTCAGTTTAATAGACTTGTTCCCTCTGAAGTGTGAACAATATTTTTAACTTCTGTAAGAAATTCTAATACAGTGTTGGCTAGTACAGGAGATTGCCTTTTAGACAACCCTATCCAAAATTCTTAATATGAACTCATGCATGTCTGTGTTTGAGCAGTGACAAATAAGAGGTAGAAGCCATACTTCTAGCTTTCTTTTGTTCCTTACAAATAAACTCTGTGTATGACAGCTGTGCTACTACATAGTTACAAGCCAGCTCGGATAAAGGGACATAAGGACAGATTTTTAAAGGCTGTACAGTTTTAGATCTTAATTTTCTGATTATTTAGGTAACTTCCAACAATGATAATACCATGATAACCATGGCAACCACGATAAGACAAACCCCAACAGACCGATTTAATAACAGAATCTTGCAGTGGTGACCTAAACAAGAAGGTGTTAATGAAATATAGCATACTAACCAGCAGTAACACTTGGCATCTTTCACAATGTCCAGCAAATGCTTTTGTGTTCCTTCTACAGTGAGGAGAAATAAATTTTTTTTAGCAGGATTGGCAACTGTTCACCAGGCTGCACATCACAGATGCAGATGCAGTGCACAGTCTGGTGACCAGTGTGCCAGTTGAAAAGTAATGCTCAAGAAAAAAAAAAAAGGGCAAACAAAAGAATATTACTTGTTGGGCTGCTGCATTTTGCTGGGTGCAGCACAATGTGGTGCAAGAATGCAGCCTAGGAGAGGAGGAGGAGGAGAGGGCAGGATTTCCACTTCAGCCTCTCCTTAAGTGAATTAAGCATGATGTGATGCATGCTGAAGCTTGGCTGTAGGTCTGCCCCATTCTGTAAGCAAGCTCCTGGCTCCTCTCTGGCGTCTCCTGGTGTATGTTTCTGCTGCAGGGTGAGTTCTTGCTGAGTTTGTCCTCCTTCCTGTCCTGTCCTGCACGCAGAACCTCCTCAGAGCCAAGCACAGTTCCTCTTAGGGAAGGAGTAATCTTCCTTTAGATGGTTCTGTCTGACATGGACAGAACAGCAGCAGCAGTCAAGACAACAAAACTGGCAGCCTTCCAGTCTCCTGCCAAGTTACTCCTTTCTCCAACTCATCCCCTGACAAAACACATCATACAGTATGTGCATGATAAACTGTGAACAAATAAGCATATCTGCCATCTACCGTACTGCCTTTCACAACAGGGCAGTCTTTTGTTCTGCATGTTAGTGTACTACCTAAGAGAATAAAGGTCAGGTTATAGTCAAAATAACATTTAAAAATTATGATGATAAACATGAACATAGAAGAAATCATCTCGCGTGCTCACTTATCTGGAATAAAAATACATGTTAATCTGATTTGATAAAATAACTTTGTTTATTGACTAAGTAGACTCTTTTTGATTTGTGTCAGTGGTGTGAGATACTTGGCAATCATTTGTGTGCGGAAAAGCTCTGTTTTGTGAGGGTTGGCTTGCTCTTCTTTAAAATAGAATTTTAATTTTATTTTAATAGGAGTAATTGGAGCAGATGTGAAAGGACATAACCTGCCATGTGAGAACCAGCCAATTACATCCCGCGTTGCTATGATCTGTGGAACATCTTCATGCCACATGGGGGTAGGTTATATGCATAGTCCTAATTTGTACAGAATGTACTAACTAATGTTTTTGAAGGGAAAAATGGCCTTTGTCCTTCTCACTCTTTTCCTTTTCCTTGAATTTTTTCTGGTAGCTCTATCTTTACCTTTGGATATTAATTATATATTACCATGCATTTGCTCTTAAGCAAGAACTTGAATAGAAGTAGAAATCAATACTGAAAAATGACATGGAAAGTAAAAACCACGATGCTAGAGTGGCTTAAAGAGCAGCCTGAAATCTGAGCCAAAGACCCTGGGCTTGAGTTATCTGTGACAAGCCTGTCACTAATGTGTTATAGAATAGTGTCTTTGCAGAAGGAGTGCATGTCTTCAGTCACAACCCTTCTCCCCCACCTATTCACTTAATCAATATAAATCCTTCTACCTCTGAAAGTTGCCATGATGTATAGAATTATGATATGTATCATGACTAAAAAGAAAAACCCCAATAAGCAATTTTCACTTTGCTAATTTTTCCTCAGTGAATTAATACAAAAGCTTTTCCTGAGATTGCAATTAAAATTTAGTGTCTGCTTTTGAAATTATACCTTTTTAAAATGCATGAGTCTGAAAGCATTCCATTTAGATAAGTACCCTTTTCTGCCACATTTTTTATTTAAAACTCATTTCGATCTTAAATTTAGACTGATTATAACTTGGATTTTTCCAAAACGACCAAATGGCAATGAGAGTGCTAGAGGTGTTACAGAGAACTAACATACTTCATGGAGAGAGCTCCAGTAGAGAAAAAGAAAGGAAGGTGATAATAAAATGTCAGGCTTAACAGTAAGTTAAGTTGCCTTCGTAGTAACAGCATGAATACATGGTGATCTTGAGCATGAATAAATGGTGATCTTGTCACATGGACTGTAGTTCAGCAAGGCATTTAAGCACATGATTGAATTTAAAGATGGGAATAATCCCGGTATTGTGAAGCAGGCATTTAACAAAAGCTTACATCCTGTAGACCAATTGGAATATATTTGGATTCCTTCCTGAACAAGAGTTTCAAACCTCAAACTCCACTACTCTTAGCTTACTCTCTCTCTGAAAAATTACATTGGTATCACTTTATCTATCACAGGGCAGGTAGGGCACCATGCAGATACCTGCTCTGGGGGAAGAAGTCACCCTTCGAGCCTGCCACTACTTTTATTATTTCCAGTTTTTTTGATGGGGGTTTCTGCCCTTTCAGAAGAAGCTGTTTGTGTGAACTCTTCCTAACCTGTTTCATTTAGCTGATTTAGTTTAAATCATTAAAATGAGTTGGGTTAATAGAGACATAATACTGGTCCGAAATGAGCTGAGGAGCTCTCAGACAGTTTTCCCAAAAGGTCTAAGGGCAATGTTGAGCAGCTGGAAATGGGCCAGCTGGCTCTAACCTGTTCCTTTAGTATAACTAGCCCTGCAGGAGGACATGTGTGTAGTTATTTATTAATTTTTAATATATATATATTGGTAAGTTCTAATGTAGACCCAGTTCACAACTATAGTTTGTTTTGCTTCCCAAACTAGAGCATGGCATATCAGTATAAACAGTTTCACAGCACTTTCTGTGTGCATACTCCATGACCATGAGAGATGTGGCTCCATTAAATATGCTAATATAACAAAAGTGACATGATAAAGTCCATGTTGATGTTAATCAATGGTCTGTTCTGTCTTTAAAGCAACCCCAAAGTCGTACACAGACTGTACACCACAGACAAGGTAGAACCTTTTAAGGCTCTTAATCACTTGGATGCAAACTCAGGAATAGATGCTTGTGCAGGTTTTGGCTGGATTTAAGTAGATTTTTATTTAAATGTAACTACTCAGCATTTTATAATCGTTTCCTTAACTGCCTCATCTGCTCAGAGGTATAACAATCTCTAGCCTGCAGAAAATAAGCAAATTCTGAACTTCTCTGGATTTAATCTGAGAAAGGACTTTGGTTTACTATTCTTTTATCTATTACCTGCATAGTCTGCATGAGGTGAATGTAGAGCACACAGAGCAGTTGTATTTGTGTTTTAATGAGACCTGTATGCAGCTGCATTTGGCTGAAATTAGCTGTTCCTTTTTTTAATTAGGGCTATAAAATGAAAGTATATTATACTTGTGTTTTGATAGAAATATATATTTTCTCTCTCTGTGTGCACCAAGGGACCCTCAGGGCTACAGAGATTAATCATCAAGTTTAATTTAATGCAGTGGGAGAGAGACCTGTGTGGTCAGGCGGGCATTAAAAAGTGCCTTTGATCTGCCTCAGGTGCACTGAGCCCCAGTGAGCCAGCAACAATAATACCTTTGTGAGATGATCAGAGACGAGAGAGGGAGAAAATGGCCGGTGTGGAAACTCAAGGCCGCCCTTTGTTGTGGTTCTGGCAAACAAAAGAGCCAACTGTCAGGAGAAATTCAGAAAACAGAAAGCAGGGTGAAAGTATGGTTGGATTTCTTTCAAGGGATTGTAACAGGAAACTGTTCAAAATCATCTGCTATGCCTTTCTCCCCCCCCCTCCCCCCTTTTTTGGTGAGGGCAGGGGTACTACTGTTGGTGTGTGTCTGTTGGTACAGTATTTCCATTCTCTATTCCATTCCCAATACCCCATGAGTCACCGAAGCAGGTATTGCTTGAACACTGCATTTACTTTTAGAGAAACTACTCCGTGACCCAGTTTTCATTACCTCAAGGACTCTAGAGATCTTGAACAAAAGACTTTGCTAATCATGCCTTTGATATTTTAGAAAGTACAAATGTGAAACCTAATTTTACTCATGTCTATAATAGTTTAATTTGTGGTAGAACTACAATTTTTAAGTGAGGATATGCTTTTGGAATTAACCACTGACAGTTTGGGGTAATCAGACACAAACAAAGCATTTTGAGATACTTCAATAGCTCATGAAAGAAGCAAAAAGCTTGTTGTAATTAGGTTACTGATCCAAGTCCAGGTCTGAGTTGGTAGTTGCTGAAAGTCACTGCCACCTCGGGGCTCATCCATTATCCATGAGGAAAAAGAAAAGACAAGACGGTTTTCTGAGTATTTTTGGACAGTTATTCATTTTACATGGTTCTCTGCTGCTTCCTTTGCCCTAGCAAAAGTCATTGGCAGAATTTGCATTCGGAATGGCAAATAAGCTGTCCTTTTACTTGTGAAGGATTGTGCCTTAGTTTAGGGACGAGATTAATTTGCTGCAGCTTTGATCTGTCTGTGCAGCAAGGTATTCCTTTCAAGTGACGGATACTCAGTGGCTGACTTTTCTGAGTAGGCTGCTGCATGTCATCATGCTTTGTAGCCAGGGTCTGTAGGCTCTAGCACCCATATTTAGTTTTAGAACTTTTAGGAGACTTTCCTTGTGTAGCCATGGCGACTACACAAAACGTGTGAGTAGTTTTTCACAGTAGAATAGGAACAGGTTTGTTGCTTTGAAATAGGAGCTTGCATGTTATTCCTAACTAGTAGTTTGCATGGGTCTAACTGACATGCCCTAACTTCTGGGAATAAGGTAATTGGTTTCCCTAAAAGCCTGTCTTCCTGCCAGTGTCTTATGGGTTTTATGGGATATTTTAAAGGTTTCAAAAATCCTTTGTTTTGTTCTGAAACCTTTACGTGATTGGGGGGATTTCAGGTACAGATATCTGTATTATCTTGCTCCGTTCCTGAACAGAAGCATGCTTGCCCTTTTACAGATGTGTAAAACCACCAAGAATTGAGTTAAGTCTCGGGTGCCGGTTAGCAAACAGCAAAACAGTAATATGAACAAGCAGTGTGACAGCGTACTTGTATACAGAAATTTCCTAGTATTCCTTGGAGCAAGTGGTCTAGCAGTACTGCTGCTCCGTTCTGGTAGATAAATCTTGCTGTTTCCCATACCTGATACCAGCATAGCACTCTTACTGTGGGTGCTAAATTCACATAATAAATTTTTTTTTTTTTCCTCAAAGTAAAATGTTTCATTAGACTGTAAAGTTGTTGTCAGAGCACAGGTCTGAGTAAACTTATCTGACACGTAACAGACTGGGACCAGACTGGGACTGGTTTTTGGTAGCCGGAGGTTGTGAAAGGAATTTGAAGTAATTTAAAATGGTAAGCAGAAATAAATGATAGTTCTGGAGTGGGAATATTGAGACTGCTGAGGGTTTTGGAGCCACTAGGGCATAGTGCCTCTTCCTCCAGACCGGGACTTTTGTGGAGGACAAGGAGGACATGCATGCAGAGCTGCAAGATCCAGAAATATTGAAGCCCATTGTGAGAGAGAGCAGGGATCACCTTTGCAACACCCCATCTTCTCTTTTGTTGTCTGCAGTATAGGGTCCTTGCTAATCTTGTATGTGTACAGGATATGTGCTATTCATGCATATTGAATAAAGTAGGAGAGATCCACATAAAATAGCCCTGTTCATAAAATGTGTACAAACTCTCATTTCTGCCTATTTTGTGGTGAATTAGGCTCACTTAGAGATCAGTGTTCTGCTTTGCACTTGTCCCACAACAGTTTTTCCATTATGAAAATATTTGTCATTCTTGCTCTAACACCTTTTTGGATTCACAGCTGAAGGAAGTAGCGAGGGCAGCTTCTAATGGGAACATTGTCTGGCTTGATTTCAGCTTACTGAGGCAGGGTGGGGGACAAATTTGCTGGCATTCTGAGTCCCCAATATACAAGGTTTGTGTTCCTTCCTATCCAGAGCCTCTGATATTTTTTTGGTCTTCATTTGGTAATGTGGTCTGTGTGCTTCTTCAGTCATTCCTTCTTCTTTATTAGCTCTCTGTACTCAAAACTTCTTTTGGGGAATTGTCAGGGAATCTTTTCAGGTTTAGATGGACTCTCTTCCTTTGCATCTGTTTTTGTTACTACTCTGATTCTTCTCATTGGGAACTGACTCACCTGGCTTGGTGTGCAATTCTTTTTTCCCTGGGTGATAATGTGTATTTGGTTTGAAGCTTATAATTTAGTCCTTTTTTAAATTGGAGAGGCACCAGTAATTTATCTTCTATCTTTTCAGATATCTATATGATCTAAAAGACAGAGCTTGAGCAACTACACAAACAGCAAAATGGACAGATCATTTTGCTGTCCCAGTGTTTACTATGGATTATTTCAGGAAGAATATCCCATACTCTCTTTTACCAAGCCTGACTAGTCTTTGCCTGTTTTCTGCTAAAGGAACTTCAGCTCAATTTGCTTATTCTAAATTTGTTCATTTGATTCTCATGATGATTGGCAAACACAATAGAGCTTCTTTGCTCCACAATATCCGGCCAAGCTGCCAGCTTTGTTCACACAAATAGAGTGTAAAGCACGTTTCCACCCCCAAAGCATGCACAGTACGTGTCCTTTGCAGTACATCCTGGAGTGGAGACTGCAGAGACATGCTGGCTCAAAGTGTTCTCATAGCCTGATCTCTGTAATCTCGGTGGGAGCCAGACCAGCAAGTGGATTCAGTATATTTTGGCTCTGATACGAGAGTCTCCTCTTCAGAACATGCCACGTTGTTAAAGCAGCAGACTTTTGAGTAATTACTACACAGGGACTCCTCAGCTGCTTGAAATCATCTGTGAGGAGGGGAAAACTTGCAGGGACTAAATAGGCTGGTACTTGCTTTGCCAGCTATATTTAATCTAGTGGGATGGCACTAAGCAATGTGTTTCTGGAGAGTGAGTCGGAGGACTGCGTGCAGCACTTCAGCCTCGCACTCTTCAGTCACTCCTGCACATGCATCCCTGACGTGAAACGTGCGGTCTCCGAGGGGACAGGGCCAGAAGCCCAGGGCAACGTGTCTGAGTGCCAACTGGCCGTGACCCAGGGTTTAGCAAAGGCAGCAATTTGTCCTTCTCCTGACCAGGGGAAAGGGGCTGGGTTTCAGAGGGTCAGGCTAGCAGGGAGAAGGGGGAGGAATGCAGTAGGAAAAAAAATAAAAACAAAAGCAAAACTATTGAAGCTAGGACAGCCTAAACAAGTTTTTGAAATTATCTGTGCTAGCTTTATGAAATTGATAAGGGCCTGCCCTCTTGGTCTTTTAATATCCTTCTCTTCTGTAAGGCCTGTTCTGCACATGAGTCACAGAGCGAGTGTCTTTCAAATGGGAGAAATAAATTAGTATCGCAGGAACCTCTCCCTTGCTCTGTCCTCATTCAGTTCAGTTCTGCTGGCTTATATATTGCATTTGGCAGCAGTCACAGTGCTGACTTCCCAGCTAATGAAGACGTTTTACATTCAGGGAGGGCTGCATGAAATGAAAACCACATTTACTTCATGGCTGTTGTTACAGGTTGCCTGTCCTTAGTGCACACAGATTTAGCCTTCTGAGGAAAGAAAAGGTCACAGAGTCTATTTAGGTGCCTTTTCAGCCTATGGCCTTAGTAGGGTTATATATCCATAAAATTGCCGCCGCCTTCTACTTGTCCCTCAAAGAAGTCCTCCACACCCTTTTTTAATGAGACTGTCTCGTTCCATGTTTTAGCATCCTTGGTTTGAAAAAGAAACAAACAAAACTGTAATATCCCCTTTGCTGGCATTAATTTGACATTGTGTGCTTTGTTTGCTTTGTTTTGTTTTTAGAAGGCGAGAAGTAAAATATTTCTGCTAGCAGGGCATATAAAAGATTGTTGCATTTCTGGCCTCCTTATTATATTAATAAAAGCTAGGAAGACTTCAGTAGTGGTGGGAGATCATGTGCAGGCAGCCTCCAAAACCCAAAGCACTTACTTGCAGAACTAGTAAACCACAAAGCTTAAGATCTTGAAATGTAAATAGGAAGTTGGAGAGTTTACTTTAGAGCCAGCAGTGGTGAGTCTGTATAATGTTTATTTCTGCTTGCCTCCCAGCCTTTCCTAAAGCTTGGAAGAGATGAAAGGGAGGCTTTTTCAGTAAATAGGTTATTAGAAGTTTTTCTTATGAGCAAGATTCCTTTGTTCCTGGCCTGACATAATTCAAAGCTCAGGTATGCCTTGGTGACTGGGGGAACGGGACGTTCCTATTTAGTGTATGCCTGTCAGAGAGATCCAAGTTTTGCACCCTATCACTTTGCTGGTAATCAACCTGTTCAGGGGAATGTAGCTGAAAACAGTCCGATCTCTATTGTACATAAACTAGATAATGCTTGGTAACATGTCCAGAAAACTGTGCAGTCAACTCTCCTTCCCTTTTGTGAACAGATCATTTGACTTCAAAGACTCAAAGAATAGATGTGGACAGAGCGAATGCTTTGAAAAAAATTCTGCTTGGAGTCTAGATGAAGGCTGATATTTTAGAGACATCTCACTGACATCAGTGAAAACGCTTGCTTTGAAAATTCCAACAGACGCAGTGGTTTCCATACTGCAGTTAACTGCAAACTACCCTGTGTGACACAGAGCCATGTATTAGGGTGTTGGATTTATAATACTAAGCCTTTCTGCAGTGTCTTCTCTTTGGTGGTCTTGGGGTTCTTTGCAACAGTGCATGAATGGGGTAAGAGAGTATGAAGTGTTATTCCCGTTTTATTAGGTGGGAGACTGAGCCACTTCATAGTTTAGTAGGTTTTTAATTGTTATTTCTTCACTTTTATGAACTTCACCTATGCAGTGCTTTGGGAGTATATGACATCTGAGATGGAAATTTTGCCTTGTGTGTTTCAAGGTTCTTCCGTGTTCTAAAACGACAGCATTTACACACTACAGACAATAGTGTATTGCACTGTATGATAAACAATGTGTAAACCAGAGATCTGTTTTCTTCCTTCCTTGGATTTTCTATTCTATTTGATGTGAGCACAATGGATACAAAGGCTTAAGTTGGGCTTCCTCCAGGTCTGACTGCTAAGAGGGCTCTTCTCCTGTTCCTCACTCCTTTTCCCATGTTTTGCCTTAGAAAGAGTGAGCAAGAGAGACTGATTTTCTTACGTACCTATGTTGACACTACTAAGATTTATCTGGTCTGGCTGCCAGAAATATTGGCCTGCGTAATTTGAGCCTCTCTACTTAAAGCAGTGTTGGATTGAAGGTTACCTGTTAGTAGATCTAGCAGTAGAAGCTAGCAACTTGAACCTTTATTTCTTAACTATAACAGTTGTATATTTTAATAGGGTTTGGAGTTTTTGTTTCTTCTGTTTAGGAAGGAGATTGTATTCTGGATTCTGTAGCTAGGAAAGTTATAAAATTGTCTTCCTTCCTTGATGTTAAGATAGCATAGCATCACTCAGTTGTAAGGGACAGGATAAAGCAACTTAATTTTGATTCGTTCTTAATGTATCATTATTCTCGTTTTTGTTCATGAAAGTCCAGCAGCAGCAGCGGCCCTTCACTGTAACAGAAGATTTTTATCTTTCCTTTTCTATATCCTTCAAAGTGATGATACCAGATTTGACAGGTACAACACTCTCATCAATGCTGCAAACTAACCAATTCTGATTGATTGCTCCTCTCTAGACCCAGAAGAATGTATTAGCCTGAAGCCTAGAGTCTTCAGCAAACCCAAGTGTCTTCGTGGACTGTTCTGTTCTGAGGAGAGCTGGGTAGGGGGTTTCCCTCAGATCACAAGGATGTTTATGTGTAATGAATGGCCAGATCCCTTGTTTATCTTGTTTTTGTGAGTAGGCATGAATTTATTAAACAGCCTGCTTACTCTGTGTGTCTAGATCTCATGATGAACAAAAAGGACTCCTTTTTGTGCTCCTTTTCTTATAGGAAACTCTTACTGAACTGTAAAAGAATAACTAAAATACAAATGAAATGAGACATGATAAGGGATGTCCTTGGTCATCAGTTAGGTTGTCCCTGGGCCCTGAAACAATTAAATAGAATTTTCAAGGGAATACAATAATTGTATGAAAAACAATTTACTAGTTTTAAAATTTTGGAATTAGCCATATTTGCAATGAGTAGTGTGGAATTTGGGGTCAAAATTCCAGATTTTGTTTAGTGTTGCTGGTTTGCTGAATGATTCTGTCAGATCGTTGCCTTTTCTTAGTTTACCCACTTGCAGTATGAGCATGAAACTGAAGCTGTGCAGACAGAGATCTTTCTAATGAAAGGTGTGATATGTGAATGCTGGGTATTAAGGACTCCATGGTCCAAGGTGATATAGATGCAATGGTATTTCTAAGTATCTTTTTACTTTTCTTAACAGCAACAGTCAGGCAAACTTCATCAGTATTTGGGTAGTAGGCTTCTTACTAAGGTTTTTTGCCTCCAATTCCAGTTTTATTCAGCCTCTCATGAATCAGTTGTTCTTCATCTAAGTTTCCTGTTGCTGCTCCAGCTGTAGGTGGGGGAAGATCTTAGATGGGGCAAGTTTTATTAGGGAGAAAGTACATCTCTTCTCATATAATCATTCTGGAAGCAAAATGAGGAGAAGCTCACGAGGAGAGGCAGCAGAAGCTGCTGCTTTTCTCCCAGTGTCAGCTGGGAATCACAGTTTATGCTGAGTTCATTGTTTATAACTGTGGGTGAAGGTCTGAGGTCCTCTCTCAGTGTTTACTCTGTCCTTGGGAGTTTGTCTCACTAAGTAAGGGCTGAATAAACACCAAATAAGGTTCTCAGGATTTAGCCATTCAGTTATTCAAATGTTTAAAAATATGTTTAAAATAGTGTGTGGTAGCATATCCCATATAATGTAAATCTGCTTCCAGTAACTCAGGGGTATTGCAGAAGATTTATTTTACCTGTAAGTATGATACTATTGTTGGTCATGGCCTTCACTAACATAGAAGGAATACTTACCTAATGGTGAAAAAGGAAAATAAATCTCTAAAAAGAACTGTAGTATGCAATAAATAAATAAGAAAGGCCTAAAGGTACATGGGAAGGGCATCCAGAGTACATAAATACACCAGAACTCATTTGAAAAGATTTTGGTTTTACTTGATATTTCCCATTTATTGCAGTAAGAACTGCAGGTTTTGGAGAATAATTCTCCCCCATGAATATTAAGGTTACAAATAATACCTACATGCAAAAGCTCTTGAGTTTCATGTTTAAATGCCACATCTGAGATTTCTTTCCCACCCTTGCCTTGAATTTCTGTCACATCAGCTACTAAGCTCCAAGTTCTTCAGGATTGTCAACATCTGATACAATGAGTTGACTGGATTGGGGTTATCGAGACTTGGACTACTTAGCATGCATATTAGAGATAACTATGAAAATACTTGTCAAGAGAAGACCAGAATCTTAGGATACAATCTCCAGGAAAGGGTATGAGACAGGATAGGTCATATCTTCCTATGATTCACAATTCAGCTCTTCGGGAAAAGGTCAGTGCTAGAAACCTCTTATGGAGACCCTCTGTTCCTGTGCTGGCCCAGCATGTCACACTGCTGTCTTCTGGCCACAGTGACAAGGACTGGGCCTGCCTTGGACTACGCAGAGTTTGACTGGGAGGCTTGGTGGGGTTTTCTTAATTATCATTTGGAGGTGGAGTTGATTTTGTATCTGGTGAGTGAGGTGCAGCATCCACCAGTATTTGTGACACAGCTGTTCCATGTGCACAGTTCCTAGCCTTTCAGATTGGGATGAAGTCTCACTAGTCTCCTAAAATAAGGTATTGCTGCAAGTGGTATCCGAGGTGTGTTTGTTTAGGAACCAGAACTGAAGTTGAAGGGCTGTTAGCTAAAGATATAATTCTGAGACACTTAAAAAACTCCAGTGTTCTTGTAGAAGACTTATACTGATCTAAAAGTCAGCATTATAGTAAATTTCTTTTCTAATGTACAAATGGAGCTTTCTACTGAGAGATTGCTAACATTCATGAAAAATGTGTTTTGTTTGCAATCTCCGACAGTCACTTTTGAAGACTTGGTCTCTTGTGCTGGTTGGAAGTAAGAACAGAAATTTGCTTGAACCTCAACTCACTGGAGGCTTGGGAGGACATTCTGGGGAAGAATTATTGTATGCTTACCCTGTCCCTATGCTCTTCCCTAAGCCATCTGTTACTGGCCACTGTTAATACAGGTTAGCGGGCTGTATGGATCTTTGGTTTGACTTTTTGGTTTTACTTTTTTTAAACATTGAGAAGAGTTAGTTCATATTGTGATGAGCTTTCAAGAATTTAATTTACCATAGCAGCAAATTGTAGTGTTATAAAGTGCATACTTAAAATGGTCTGCAGTTAGTTGTCTGCACTGGAAGATTTATAATCTTCACATAAACTGGCATTTTGTGACAGTGAGTATCCGTCATTGGAAGGGAAGTAAAAATAAATGGGTGGTATAAATTGTTCTAGCTTATTTGAGGCCCTGTATCCCCAGTGAGCTATTGTTATGAGATGCACAGAAGTAACTGCTGTGAGTCATGGCACAGCATTGCTTTAGAAGGGTACATAATAGCATTTCAGCAGAGGACACAAGTAGAAGCTATGGTGTAACCAGACAACCTTTCAGTCCATTTATCAAAACACTTGTAGTTCTCATTTCAAGGAAGGCGACACAGTAAATATGAGCAGAAAAAAAAGGTTAGTCTGTATATCTGTATCCAGACATTTCACTAAATAAAACAATAAAATAAATCAATGCAGAACTGCTAGAGCTTAAGTGCTTAGCAGAAAGCTTCTGAATCCATCATGAATGTGGGCCTTTTTTTTACTGTTTTGGATCTTGAAAACAATTTAACAGAATCAAGATTTTTTTTTTGCCGATTTATGTAAGAAACCTTGACCTTTGGGAATACAAAGAAAAGGATGATATGCTACTGCGTGCCTGTTGTATACTTTCCCAAGCCAAAACATAAAATATGCTTAGTGTTAATGGATACTCATAAAAGGCAGAAGTAAATGTTTGTGAACATTCAAGCTTGGAACAGTCAAAATTCATCTAGTTTAAAGGTTTTGTTTCAAAGCTGAGCATTCAGTCAGGGTCCCTGATAAGACTTATGAAGTTCCTGCATCTCTGATTTAGGCAGATGGAAATGGTGAACATTGAATGAGTCTGGAATGATTACTCATGAATTCATTCTTCCAGAGCTGAAACTCTCAAGTTGTCCCAGGCTTAGTTCCAAGTTTGCTTCCTGGAATAAATACAGGAGGTTAACCTTATACCCAAGGAATAAAAACTTACAGGGGTACAAATTTTCTGGTGAGGACACCAGTATTGTTTTTCTGTGTTTGGGGAGAGCAAACCCAGGGACAGTTCTACGGGTGGATGCTGTGCTTAGACTTCTCTCTACTCCCATTGTGATCTCCTGGAGACCTATCTCATACATGACTCTGAATGACCTAACTGTTACTCTGAAACTACTCTCTAGACCCTCCTGGCCTTTCCTTGTGCTGATACAGAAGCTGTTTGATCCGCTTGCTCCAGCCCCTCTCTGGGGATGGTTCTCAGTTTTTGGGTCCAGTGTCTCAAACATCTGACAGATAAAACTCTTCTTTCTACAACGAAAACAGCATCATTCTTTTACAAAGAAAACAAGTACATCTACCCCTGTAACACCTTTTAGTTTATGATATCTTTTTAGAAGATCATCTGTTGGATAACAAGCAGCCTTCCCAGCCCATTGGTCTCAGGAGTACTTTCCTACCATCTTGGTCTGTTTGCTTGTTGCTCAATTCAAACAATTGATTTTATTGCTCAGATTTTCTGTTAATTGGTTTCAGTTTTAC
This sequence comes from Platalea leucorodia, assembly GCF_965183815.1. Lineage (NCBI taxonomy): Eukaryota > Metazoa > Chordata > Aves > Pelecaniformes > Threskiornithidae > Platalea > Platalea leucorodia. The sequence continues at coordinate 24,891,520 of NC_138827.1, read as the reverse complement.
CTGAACAGTGTTCAGGACTTGCCTCTTTATAACAGGAGTCTCGGGATCCAACTTCCAAGATGGTCGAGCTACCTAACCCCAAGCTGCCATTCTCTTCCATCACATGTAAAGCTAGTGACCCTGATTCATACATATGACTCAGAGTTTTTTAGTGCTTCATGGGTAGATTACTCACATGAATGCAAATACGAGAGTCTGCTGCTCACAGTGGGTCAGTAAAGTTACCACTCAACTGTCAGGAGATGGCTGGCAGAAATCTGCCAGCTCTCTGTGGATCTCGTAGAAGGCTGAGAAGTTTGTGTCTATTCCAGAACATCCATTTTATTTTTCTCCTCTCTAATTGCTTGTCTCACAAAGTGGCTACAGGTAACATGGTAGTATGATTACTTAATGCTCCTGATACAGATACCATTGAGCCATGCTCCTCTTCTAGCTTGTGCTGTTAAGTGGCCAACTTCCAAACACTCATGTCCTATTATAGCTCCCATCCTTTGCAAACAGCAGGCAAACTTCAGGAAACAGTTGAAACAGGACTTGAAGAACACGTTGTTCAGATGCGGCCCTCTCAGCTTTTGTGGCCGGAGCGCCCCTGGGTAAAGATAGCATGAGGTGGCTGAGAGATGCATCGCATCTCCTAACACTTCCTTGCACTTTTTTCCATGGTGCATCATCTGCTTTTAAACAGGGGGTCATGGATCATGTGTTTGTGATATCTGTAATCCTCCTCACAACTCCTTTATTATGGCATAGAGATAATGAGAATATAGGTTGTAGGCTGTCTCATGCTTTTATCAAAAAGTACATGGAGGGACAGGCTCCATATGTACATCTAGGAGATTTGTTTGAATGGGAGGGAGCTACAAGGACATTGCTGGTAGCCTTGTGAGAGTTCAGTAGCTAAGTATCGTATGTTGTTGGGATTTCAGTGTCATTTCTGAACTGGAGCACCCACTCTGTTTTCGTTCTGTCATGAGGAGAAAATTAATTGGGAAGGTTTAATGCAGCCCTAAATGCAGCGAGCCAAACTTGACTTTCTTACAGTTGAGTTTCCTTGCTCTGATGAGGTAGGCAATATATTGTGAAAATAAAATATATACTCACCCTATCTGATTGAATCATGCTTGAAATTTTCTTCTCTCTCTCTGTCTATCTCTGTCTCTCATTTTACTAACATCTTTTCCTAGCTGAAAAGGAGATTTATAAAAATACATTTTTTGGCAGAGAAGTGATATTTTATTAACATTTCACCATTTAAAAATCAATAATAGTAAGACGAAGAAAACGAAGAGCATTTTGCTTCCAATATAATTTTCATTTTTTCCTGTTTTTATATTCTGCTTTTGAATTTGGAGTTTTGAGTGCAAAGAGAGGAAGTCAAAAGTTTACAGTATGAGAGGTTGGTACTGTATTTTCCCCTCAGGAAAATGGCAGAATTTCATAATGTGAAAAATATTATTCTTTTTAAAACAAATCTCAGTTGTTCAACTTTGCTGGTTAATATTTGGAGGCTGATATCATTGCAAGCTTCTTTCATAAGAAGTATTAAAAAAAAAAAAAAAAAAAGAATTTTAAAAGCCAGTTGTATGATCAAGTAATAAGAGTACAGGCAGATGAAGAAATTAACTGAGTAATCTATAGTGTGTATTTGCCCGATGTCAGCAACTCTGCAGTAGCACTCCTGGCCCTGGTTTCCTGTGGAATGTGCAAGGTCCCTGGGATCTGTCACATGATACACCACAGAAAGATGATGTGTAGAGGTGGTTTTGCTGGGCAATTGACCTCCTAGTTTTGCCCATAAAGATTTATTCATGCGGCTGTACCCTAAAACATACTAATACCATACATACCATTGGCTGAAAACTGATGCAGAGTATTGGAAAGTAAAGCATAAAATACTCATAGTCAGCTCAGATGAAGAGCCTGGACCTGGCTGCTGTCTAAAATTGGGCCGCTGTGTAGAGGGGTCTGTTGCAGTGCCAAGGAGTACACTGAGTTAACTACAGTTAAGCCCCGTAGCATCTATTGTCAGAAGGTTTTCTCAGAAATGCAACTTCAAACTGGCTTCTGGTGGCAGACCTCCAGAAAAGCTGCTTATACAAGTGCAGCCTGTGACCTCTTGCATTCCCTGCTCTTGGCAAGGGCCTGATCTATTGCATTTTAAAAGGTAAAATAAAATCCAGCTGAGTAAAACAGGGTTTTTTTTTGCTAAATTTGATTTTTTTGTTGTTGTCAGTTTTAAGCAACATTTTAATTTATGTGTTTAGCTGTTTTAAGAACCAGGATCTTCTGGGTAAGGGGGGAAACCCCCAAACACTGCTTTATAGTTTCTGCTGGTGGATTAGTTTTAAAGCAGTAAATGAGTATGTGGTCACCCCCTTGAGTGAGGAGCATGCCTAGTAAAGTCATGTCCAGTTCTCAGTTTTTGAAGCATGCCTAAGGAGCCACTGTGATGTTCTTAGAGACAAAGTGCTGACTGCAGAAGCTGTCTTCAAGAACTCTCTTGTTCCCTACTTTTAGGAAATGAAGAACACGAACATGCAGAAGTAAGCAGATTTCCTTCTTCTGCTTCCGTATCTAAGTATCTACTGTCACTTGTTTGAAGAGATGTGTTTCACCTGTATGGACATTTGCTAGCATTCTTAATTATAGACACTAAAAAGCTAGGGCCAACATACCTCCTAAGAGTAGGTGCCCAAGTCCACATTTGGATACCTAAACAGCTGGCTTCATGTTCTAAGTTCCTGAGCCAGAAATCAATGGGAAATGGGGGTCTGTCTTTGTTTTTTTTGAAAATCAAGGTACTTACTTAAGTGTCTAAATACAAGTGTTAGCCCAGATCTTCAGACAGTATAAATCAACATATCTCCGTGAAAGTTGATGGTTAATATGCTTGTTTGTACAAGTTGAGGCTTTGGCTCCCAAGGCTGGAAGCACAGATGAATTTCTCTTTATACCCTTAAATATCAATTACGTACAAGTTGAATAACTAAAATTATTGTGATTCATCATAATTCTTTAATTAAAAATCATAAGATTTAAAAAATTTTTAAATACCTTTCCTTATTTAGCCTTGAATAAGAAAATCTCACAGTGGAAATGTTTAATAATCTCAGTCCGGTTTTCCTCTAATTAATTCTTGTTAGGTATAAAGCCAGGTTGTGCAGTATATAGTCCCGTTGCATAACTCACCTGAAATATTTTCAGAGATGAGGCAATCAGGTTGCCCTGGGAGTGTGGTTTCTTTACTGGGCATTAATCACATACCTTGTTTGGTCTGTAGTTTGTAGACCAGTTAATGTTTTATGGAAAATTTAGAAAATTGGAAATAGTTCTGCATGCGTGTCATTTACATTTTGCTGCCCTTCTCATAAGGGTTACTATTTGGATTAATAGCTAACAGTAGTCCCTAAGAATTCATCTGTGTCTCCTACTTTTAGGTTGTACTGAAAGTTTTGTCTGGAAAATAACTAACGCAGGGATTGAACTAGAATACTAACTCCAAATCATCATAGGAAATTTCAGATCCCAGTCTGCTTTCTGATGCATACTCTCTGTATGTTTCTAATTCTGGTAATTTTTACTTAAGGGTGTTACTGTGGTTGCAATTGTTTTAAGTTTTGTCATACATATTTGTGATATTACCAAGTGCAGAATAAGCAGCAAAATCAAAAAGGTGTTTGTTTTAATATTGTGATACATGTCTTTTGTGGGTCTACTGCACTTGCAACCTTGCTGAGCTCCTGGACTGAAATGTGCTGGACCTGTGTTCTTAGTGTGTAAATAAGCAGGATCACTGTCTTCTCCCTCAGCCTCTCAGTTATATTATCTGGGTGTAAACTCTCCTCTGAGACCCCTCAGGCCAACTGCCTCAGGCCCTGCGAGCTAAATAGGCACGTATGCCTCTGCCAGAGCTCCAGTCCTGCAGGCAGTCACCCTTTACACTTACCTTGCATGGTACTAAAGGCTCTGAGGGGACCCGGGTGACAGAAGAACATGTCTTTACTACAGCCAACACAAAAGAAACCAACTTGGGCAAAAGAATAATACTGAATACATGTTTCTGTTTCAACTTTACCACTACAGGCCACTCTCTGGCCATAAGTTTATGCTCTGGGCAGTACCCAGAACCCTTTGATTCTCTTGCGTGATTTTTTCTGGTTTGGATGATATCTGCCTTTCTGTCTGTCTCTGTCAACCTTGCCTGGCTCCACAGAAATCTTATCTTGCAGTATCTAATACTGCAAAAATATTGCCTGATGTCTTTGAATATTTTTTTGTTGTTGTTGCACAACCTCAATAGACATAGTTGGACAATTTTGGTTTGCTTTGATTCATTCTGTTGCCATTCCATAACTAAATGGGAGTCTCTAAGGTTTAGTAACTTTCCAGGTCTCTGGGTTTGGCAAACCTGTGATGTAGCTATGGCGATAAATGATGGAGCGTATGTTCAGCAAGGCCTTTATGAAAGTGATTTCATCACATAAGCCAGAATTCTTCAACTGTATGTAAACAGATTACCAAAATCATCTGTGGATGGATGTGTTTGGGCAGCATCCTGAAGGCCATGTTCTGTATCTATGTTGTTGTTGCTCAAGTAACTTGCATGCTTCCAGTTGGATAAAGTTAGCTCTGTGCAAAAATTTTGTGGCGTAGTCTTAATATCATTGCCGAGCAACTCTGTCACTGAGGATGGCCCATGGGATGCCAGCCTGTCACATGGAAGAGAGCTATGTGACTTGCCACCACAAGCTATGCAGCTACATAGCAAACCAATGATGGCCAGGTGACATAGGCTTAAAATATAATCAAATAAATTACTGGTGGTATATGACCTATAGGAATTGGAATATTAATAAATTTTAATTTCCTTTATGTTCTGAAGTACATTTCTTGTGTCACAAGAACTTATTTTCTTAAATATATTTTACATCAGGTTAAAGCTTGAATGCTGTTACATGTTTAATATATAATTACTGCTAATAATAAATATATTTTAACAAGTTGACTGTACTCACCATAGTCTTAACCTAGAGAATTGCCTCCAGAGTTACGGGGAAGCTTAGTTTTCAGTCTATTTAGTGCTTGAGAAATAATGCCAGGATGGCAGTTTTAGAGTAGGCATCAGTTCACTGAAAATACAATTGCATGCTCCAACTCTGCCCAGGTAATATATGCCACCAGAAAGTGCTGTTATTAAATCACACATTCAGTAGCTATTACTATGACCTAAGTTTGAACCAGAAACCTAGAAATGAAACATTCTTCGGTTTCCCTTTGAATTCTCTCCTTTTTTTATGAATCTGTTTCATTCTTTGTCAGAGAGTTGTGGTCAAATAGCTATATGAGACCCATCTGTCATCAGAAGCAAAATTATACAGTTTTCTTAATACAGGATTTTATGCATCAATGTAAAACCCCTGAACTGAATGAATGTCAGTATTCTCAACCCACAGTCAGTCAGAAAGTTTGAAAGTTAAAAGTCAGCAGAGAAGTTAATGAAAGTATTTGACTTGTCAATGATCAAAGCCCAGAACTGTAAAGAGCATTTATTAGTTGGTGACTGATACAGTGCTTTTCCTTGTTTCTTTCCCTACTCTGCATTAATATCTTAGATCTTTTTTCATACCTGCCTTAGCCTAACAAAAGCAGCTGTTATTCTGAATTTCTGGCTATAGAAGCTGATAAGTGAGGTGATTTTCAAACAAATTTTCTGACCTAGCTTCTCATTTGCAAATGGTTACTCTAAAAAAGTTGTGGCAGTAGAATGAAGGTTTAATTTGGCTTTCATGTAAGTAACAATAAGTCAAGAATAGTTCTACTGAAATGTTATTTTTCTCTCTCTGTTGCATACTGCAAGTAAATAGAGAATCTGATAGTGGTACTAGAATGCTGCCAGATAGCAGAGGAACAATATTAGGAAGCAGAAATAAAAATGGAAGAAGATGGATATATAGCAGTATACCCTGTTAATATAAAGATTTACTTTTCAGGTAATAGCCAAATTCTCCAATATTGTTATCGTAAGGAATTTTTGTAAGCCTCTACCAGCAACAGATGGTGTGAACTAAGGAAGAAAATTCTGCTGAAACTAATGCTTCCATAAAACTGCTCTCACCAGTGTGGCCTGTTTTATTTTATCTTGTCTCTGATTACTGTAACATTTACATAAAACTGAGGAGGAAACACAAGCATGTGCCTGATCATTATGGCTAGTCTAGCAAAACAAAGCTAAGTAAAATAAATCTCACATTGCGACTTGCTCATTTTATGGGATGGCTGTATGCCTAGGTGATTCTCGTCCGTGAAGGCCTGTGTTCTGTTCTGCTCTTTGTACTAAAAGACAGTCCTGGAAGCTGAACTTAGTTTGGATTAAAGGCCCTGACTCCTTTGATTCACTTACATGAGCTGTAAGTTAGCCTATAAGCGGTAAGTAGTGCTTTTTTCCACATAGACTTCTACAATAGAGGTGGATTTTTTGCCTGTTTTTGTTTCAGAGGGAGAGGCAAGTGGGAAGGGCTAAAGTAAATTAAATACATTACAGAGCTCATATTAGTGCCATTTAAGCAGGTCCTTTCATACTTTAGCTTAGTTCTATATAGCATTATATATTTTAAAGACATTTTTCATTTCTGTGGGCTGCCAGATGTGCTGCTGATACCTTCTGATCTTAGATAGTTTGACGTTGATTTTCCTAGCACATGCCAGGGTTGAAATCTGGTCTGTAACTCATCCAAATGATCTATTCATAACAAAAAGTGCCTTCTGGCAGTTGCACCACAGCTGAATATTGTTAAACTGAATTAATCATTTAATTTGTTTCTGATTGCTCTGTAATGTTTACATATCTTACATATTAGTATGATCTTTTATAAAGCACACAGTGAGGTTAAATCCTCCCAGATAGAACTTTTTTCTCCTTTTTCTCCTTTTCAGAAGGTGTTGAACTCTTCTTCCCTTCAAATGAGCAGGAATCTTGGAACTGTTTAATGCTCATCTCATCTGAAATGATGGGCTGAGCAAGTAGGAGTGTTTGTGTTGGGGAGACATGGAAAGGTGACATTTTCCCACACAAAAGAATTCTTCCCCATCCACAGACAGAATAACTGTGAGGTGGAATTGCTTGTCCGAGTATAATACTTCTGTAAGTAAGCATTGTCATGGATGAGGGCAATAGTCGCCGCGTGAATATGTTCAACTGACATATTTATAGATGCGGCTTATGACTCAAAGTGTGAATAGGTTCAGATTCTTCTCATCTCCTGTCTTCAAATTCCTGCTGCAATAATTGTTGTGCAGAGATCATTCTAACATCTAGCAGAGGATATCCTCTCTGTGTTTCAGTTTCACTATATGTAAAAAATAATAAACGTTAATATGCCTCACAATAGGAGTGTGTCACAGGATTAATTTAAGTTCAATAGAAGGCAGAAAATCTGAGGCTCCCTTTGAATACGTATTTTCACTTTCAAAGAAGGATGACACCTCTTATTTGCTTTAAAAATAAAAATCAGTTGCCCATAAATCTAAAACAGATGTTGTTTTTCTACTAAAAAGATTAAGGATTTTCTTAAGCTCATTAAAGGAAAAAAAAAAAATAACGACACCACATTGATCCTCCTATATCATCATAAGAATATCTGAAGGCAATAGAAAGCTATGAAAAGGACATGGTATTAATGTAACAAAAATAGCTCTGAGTCTGGCAAATTGTGCTTATCTTCTGGGTTCTGCGGCTAACTTTGCACTATTTCTCCAGCCTTACGCTTATGTCTAGTCATGTGTTTTAGTGGGATTGGGTGGTATGTGTGCTCAAACAGAATCTGGACTTTTTATTACGAAAATACAAATGCCAGCTGCTGCATGGCTTGAAAAACTTAAGCATCGTCCAAATTGTTTCAAGGAGGGGAAAAGGAAACCATTCGCTATTTCTTATGCATATATCTACAGAAGAATGTTCACCCTGCTGCTTCTCAAAGATTGTGTGTCTGTTTGGGGGAGTTTGTTATTTCCCAATTTTCTCACTTTCCACATGCATCAAAACCCAGAGTCTGCAAAATGTGAATTAAACTCCTTAAGTGGAAGGAGGAAATAGGAAATCTGATGATGCCATATGCGGTACCAATGAAGCCCGGCATGATAGTCAACGTTCTTTATTCCAGTTAAAAGTTCCCACAGCAGAAAAAAACTGATAGCCTAGTACCCCGCTGGCTATATTCATTAGTGTGGTGATACGCAACTGCCTCGTTTGCTCTGTTTATGTGTTGAGAGTTTGCTGGAATGCATACAAACGGTACTTCAGTAGTAAAATGATCAGAAAGTCTCAGTGTAATTTGAGAAGAGCCAGCACGGAAATATCCTGTCCTGGCAAATTCCTGTGGTTGTCCAAAATACTAGGCCAGAAGTACTGGCTCCAGGGAGAGTTTGGTCTTTTAATCAATCCAAACCTCTGAATGCTATCAGACATATAGGACAATTTAGTAAATTGTGGACTAATGACAGAAGAAAGATTTTTTTTTTTTTTAAACTATTGTCCTTCTTGATGTTTAAAACTTCCTGTGTGTTCACAAAGCATCTTTGTGCCTTTAATATCCTTAGACTAATTGGTTTCTTCAGACTACACAGCAGATGGATTTTGATACATCTAGTGTAGCTAGATTCTTCCTTCAGAAATCACGGTACAGAATACTGCAGAGTTTGCTGCATCAAAAATATTTTGAGATGAGACTTAAAAAACCCAGGCCCCTTCTGCCCTAAATGTTCCTTCCCACCTGTAGAGGCACGCCTTGTGTCCACAGCTGTATGATGGGAATGAGATGGGACATTTGTGTTCTCGGCACGCTTCCATCACTAGTTCAGAGCAGATACTAACTGGGAATTTTGACCTTATGCTGTGTTCTCAGTAAGGTTAGTGACGTGGAATTCGTCTAAAAGTCAGGTTATTTTAGGATTTGCTTTCTGTTGCATTTCATTTTGTTATTGAAATTGTAAAAGAAGGCTTGCCCCATAGAGGTGTTGAAAACTCAAAGCTGTATTAATTTGTAGTTTTAAGAGAAAACAAAACAAAACCAAATGTCTTTGCAATGTTTTTGACGTAGCTTCATACACTTGGAGTCATAAATGCCTTTTTAAATTCAGTGCAGCTCTTCTTGCTCTTTAATGGGTTTAGCCAGCCAAAATCTTACGCAGACACACAGACACATGTGCATGCATACATCTTTAGCAAAAGTAAGTCAGCGCATTAGAGCTGAGAGTGGAGAACTGAGCAAAATTCTCATATTTGTTAGATGCATACCTAAGAGAAATCAGGATTGCTTGACACCGTAGTGATGTATTTTGAGAAACTAGTTTTCGTTGTTTTGTTTTCCTACTTAACTTCATGAGAAGAATCAGCTGTAATGTAAGTTTATAGCTTGAGCAGACTATTGTTTGTGCAGCAACCTCCCTGCTGGTATATTTACTAAACATGTGTGATGCACAAATGCCAGTAAACTGCATCTTGGAGCATATTCCCTAGTTGCTAGCAAAAATTGTCTTTAAAGTTTGGCCTGTTTAAATACAGGGAGAATATGCATCAAGTTTAACAGGAACAGGCCTGAATTTTTAATTACTCCTCCTCAAAACTATCCTGACGTGAGGTCTGGGCCTTATTGAAATCAATAGCAAACCTAAAGCATCCTTTAATGGGTCTAGAATTTTACTACTGAAGACCAAGGTCTAAATACAAAAAAACATTGTCTCATTGACTAAGACCTTTCTTTTTTGCTCTTCCAGCATTGCAAACATACGGACTTACTTTGTTAGGGAATTCTCATGTTTCCACCTCTTGGAGTACTTCCCACCTTCTAGAGGACAACAGTTGCAGAGTTAGCCTTCCCATTAACATGGACTAGTGGGCAGTGCATTCATGCATCATGTGGTGGTGTAGGACTGAGCTGCCGTCCTCTTTTCCTGGTGAAATCATAGCTGCATGTACCTTGAATACCTCTGTTGGTCCTGAAAGTGAAAACATGAATCATGCTTCAAAGAGAAAACTAGTAGCCTGCCAGGGGAGTGGATGACCTGTCTTCTCCAGCCCCCGCTGCAAGAATTAGTAATGTGTTCAGCCAGTGCAGAATATATAACTAGTCTTTGTAGCCAGTGCTAGGACCCAAGTTCCATTGCCCCATTCCGTGTCATGTGCTGTGCCTTACTTGCTAGACTAGATAGCATATCTCCTTATGCTTTCTTTCTGGACCAGAAAGGAAGTCTAGAAAGTCTATCTAGTCTATTGAAAGTGCAACAGCTTTATAAGAGGAAGGAAAATGCCCTCCACCCTTAAAAACTGGTAATTCGCATCTTCTGAAGCAGAGAAAGGAAATGAACCAGTGTCTCCCACATCCTGAGTGGTCTAACCACTGAAATAGTGCATAGGAGCAGGATATCACTGTATATGTGGGTGTTATATTTGTATGCAAGCAGCAGAATACAGTCCTGTTCAAGTTTTTGGATGGTAGTGCTTAGATATCTGCCTTGATGAAAGGGTTCACAGGTGTAAAGGAAAGAGTGGTTTGTGTAAAGCTCAGCCTAAGTAAGGGGCAGAATCTAATGTTTACCCAGGCAAATGTTTCCTATTGATTAACATATGCCCAGGTTTGCAGCATCTACCCAAGGCACCTAACTCTCCTGACAGCGCTGTGAGAGCACTCAAGCTTGGGGTTCCACTGCAAGCCTTAGGAGCTGATGGCAGATCTCAGGTGACCTTGCTGTTGTCTGTCAGCAGGATTCCCCCTTGATTCTTAACTCTGAAGACATGCAGGATGAGTGCTCTGTAAACACCACTTGCTGATTACATTGGCTGTGTTTTCTGATGAAAGTCAAGCAGAGTATTGTATCCAACTGTTCATTCTAAGTGTTTTTCTGGAGAAACAGGGCAGTTTCTCTCTTCCTGTAAAATACATCTCCTGTTCCTGCAATTTCTTGCTTTCTGCGTGGCCAGCCCCAGCTGTTCTGTAAATGGGAATGAGTGGGGGCAATTGTGCAATCAGTAGCTGCAGCTGTTTCATCTCATCTAAAAATGATGCAAATGCGGGATATATTTCTCCACATTCTCCTTAGAGTAAATCTCTACCTATACATCTCTACTCATGTTGGTAACTCCGGTGGAGGAGCAGGAATCATTGCAGTATTGGACTCTGATAGCTGCCAAACATTAGTCGTGAAGTACCTCCTTTGACAGGTAGTTTGAGCTTTTTCTTGCTTTTCCAGGTGAGTGAAACACCCATTTTTGTGCCTGGTGTTTGGGGACCTTATTTCTCTGCAATGGTACCTGGATTGTGGTTGAATGAAGGAGGTCAAAGTGCTACAGGAAAACTGGTAAGTGTTTGGAGACACAGACTCCAAGATGGGAGGTCTGCCGTACCGGCTGTCATTTGGGATAGCTTCACTGTGAATTCAGCCAGAGCTCTGCCTGAAACACCTCCATAAGATCATAGGAGATACCATGCTGCTGAAAGCAACAAACAATTAGTTGATTGTTACGTCTCTTACAAACTGTTCATTTGCATACTGATAGGGGATTATGTATGGGGCAGAGTACTAAGGACATGTCTTCCTTTTATGATCATGGTGATGATTATTATTATTTTACAGGCAAATAGGCATTCATTCTTTACTTTAGCAGGAGGCTGAGATAGACTTTGAGATAAAGGATACTTATTGTGTTATATAGAACAATTGTGCTCATTGATGGGCATAACTGAAAGATGTATTGTACGGGCAGAACAGTAATATATTAAAATGTTATCCTGTCTAGATAGATACTGCATATATTGTCACCTCAATTCTTTCCTTGAGTGCAAAGAGTCTAACTCTATTAGGTTAACTTAATTTATCAATAAAAATTGAAACCAGACTGGATTCTCTAAAAATGAATTTTCTTATTTACAGGGAGGCAGTCAGAACTAAACCACTGATGTCAAATTTAAAGAAAGGCTAGATGTATAAAACAGTATTTAGGCTTGAGTCCAAAAGTGTCAGCAAGACCTTAGCGGTGGCTTAACCTGGAAGCTTCTAAAGCTTCCTGTGTGTCTCCTTGCTCAGTCTGTAGAAATACTGACTGCCCTTAGGGGTGAGGTGCCAAGCTCCTCTTGAGAAACTACAGGAGGTGAGCACAGTCCTGTGGGTATCCTCTGTAAGCTCAGAAAACGTACAGGTGGGTTTGCCCTTTCACAAATTGCAGGCGTAATTGCTCTCTTACTCAGACCTAGCACCACCCACATTTCAAAAGCCTAGTGATCAGAGCACATGTCCAGGAAGCAGTAGATTGGGACATGTCTGCATTTATACATTCTGTATGGAACAGTCACTGAATGAGAAACAGAAATAATCCTGGATCAGGAAGCCCAGACACACCCTAAGTGCTGAGCTGTGAATTGGTGTTCCCTCCTGGGCCACGTGAATCTGACATTCTGCTCTGTACAGTGTCACAGCTTCAGTGGGAGAGTCATCCCTCTTCCTCTCCTGCAGCCTCTGCTTCCCATCCAGTCTCCAACTCATCGTTAGCCTCATGGCTAAAGCGCTCTTGCAGCAGGTGGGATGCGTGTGCTTTAAATTTTTCATGTCAAGATGGGGCTAGAATCAAAAAGTGTCCCATTTTGTAGGTAACTGCTACAACCAGAAGTAAAATTAAATTACTGCTCAACACCACCACTTTGAAAGGAAAATGGCAAATCTTGTCCATTTCTTTGGAAGAACACTTTTGAGAGGAGAAGTCTATACGTGCTTAATCCAAAGCGGGTAAAGACACTTAACTAAGCTCTGGAGAAGGATACAGCAAGTCAGTGTTTTCCGTTGGCTGGCTCAAGGTGACACCACACTTAAAATCTACCATGAGAGTTAGGGCATTTCAGAAAGATTATTTTAAAAATCCTTCTCATTCTCATACCAGAGAGCAAGATGTTCCTGAGTCATTAAAGAAATTGCTGGAAAAAATGTATGATCTTGTTAGGGCCCATAGCAAAACTCAGCTGTAAATACTGTTAGATATGTTAGGGAAGCTGTCTTATTAAAATGTTCTGAGTATATCTCATGTGGTTTTCTTGAGGTTGTATGTACTGAAAACACATAGGGAGCCGTAGGAGGAAACCGTGTTGTACACACTAGTGTGGAGGATAGGTTGCATTCATTATCTTTGTAATTTTAAAGCTGTGGTTGTTTTTAAGACCCTGCTTTCTCATACTTCAAACTGTCTGAAAACAAAAAAAGGACATGTTTTGGGATTCTTTTCATTGCTCGATCTATGCCCAAAGGTGAATTCTTTTCATGAAATTTGAACAGTCTGTTGAACTTCTTAAAAGTAAAACTGATACACTTCCCTTTAAAAAATCTCTAATTATTTTTTTATTGATACAGCTGCAAAAAAGTCTGTTGGATTTTGAAAATTGGTTCAGATAGAGTCCAAATGAAGAATTAAGAACTTGGCCTGTTTTGAAAAAGCTTGTTTGTTTGTCTGTCAGATGGGCTTTTGCACTGGATTTTCAGAATTTATAGGAAGAAAGATATTGCACAACAGAGACAAAGGATGGCATGACATCATTACAAACTGTAAAATAAAGAATAGCAGAAAAGGGTTTCTAGATGCAACCCTCATGTGGCCGTGTCTTGAATTAAGGGCATTTAAATATCTAAATTCATAACTTCTGTAACATTTCTGTGTAAACTGCTTTCATATCACACACGTATATGTGATATTTAGTTATAGATTTAATTCTTAATTTATGAGCTGCTCCTATGTTCTAAAGAGATTATGCAAGATTCCAAAATTCAGACCTGGGCTTTGTTTTTAATGCATGCACATGTTTGAGTTTTGTGTTTGATGCAAATCTCAGAAAGAACAGGCATGCATTATTTTTATTGCTATGTTCAGACGTGTGTGCTTCATTATATGTTTTCCTACACTGGTTAAGGACTAGACTCATGCTGTTAAAAATTAAATACCTAATGTGGTTTGCTGCCAATAGGTATTGCCAAATATACTCAGTGCTCTTGAGTAGCTCTAGTTTTGCCTCCTTAGCTTTTACTGTAACCTCTGATGGGATATTATCAAGAGGCCAGAAAACCTGCTGAATTATTGTCTTAAAAGTACCTGATACTTTGTTTTGTGAATAATGGTAGCCACTCTGGAGTGAAAGGACAAACTGGTTTATAAATTTAGTATAAGACAGAGCCTATATTGATTTTTTTATAGCAATAATTGCTTGTCAGGGTATACATTTTGTTTCTTGCGATGAACATATGGAGCATCTATCAGGATGACAACACACCTTGTGTTTTATTATAACAGTGTGATACAGAAAGATGGCAGGGATTTGGGCCAAGAAGATGCTCCTGGTAGAATTCCAATGAGGGTATGCATGCAAGAGAATGGGTGAGACCAGAGGACGTGCTCTCAGGTAGTGCTGGACAGGAAAAAAGTCATCCTTTCAGCTTCCTCTTCTGACTGAGGAGCTGCATGCTTAGCATTTTGCCTATTTTCGGTGCAGTATTGGTTGTTTTTTCTTACTGTTTTTAAGCCAAATCCTGAATCCAGTAATGTCAGTGGGAGTTTTGCCACTGGCTTCACTAGGACTAGGACTTAACACCTCATGAGTAATTTAGAAGCTCTCTTGTGTTTTTGAAGTTATGACACTGCATTACCCTTTTCCAGGACCAAACTTTTCAGATGTAATCATCCCAAAAATGTTGCTTTCTTCTTTTTCAGATAGATCATGTGGTCCAAGGCCATGTCGCCTTCCCGGAATTACAGTCAAAAGCTGCAACCAGGTCACTGTTCTTATTCCTTTATCGCATACCTGCCTTACAAATTGATGATACACTGCATTCCCGGCAGTGCAGAATTGCACTGCTATATCCTTATTCTGAAACAGGGGAATTAACAGTCTGATAGTAGGTTGGAAGTATTTACAAAGGCTTGCCAGGTGATTGCTCAAAGATGAAAGCTTTAAACTCCCCTCAGATACCTTCAGCATATCTAAGTGGTGATATTAACTTTTTGCATTTCAACTTTGTTTATATCCAGTCCAGGGTATTTCTTGATACCATAGCATCAGCCCTGTTCAGCAGACCTTTATACCTTGGGCTAATGATGTGTCTTAATTCATAGGTGACACTATTAAGCTCCAAGGATAAGATATAGCTTCATTGGGGAATGTATTATTCAGTATTTTTGGAACAGTTATCTAAAGGAAAGTATACAAATAGACACAAATAGAAGAGAGAAACCCAGGATGAATTTCCAGACAAAACTAAAGATGTAGGAGTGAATTGGAGGTAACTCCAGGATTGCTTGAGCAGGAGGCTGTGTGCGATGTGGAATTTTAGTTTGGTCTGCTTTAGAAGTGAATGAAGACAGTCCAGACACTTCTGTCAGATCTGGACTTTCTCAAGCTATTTTGGCTTGGATTCCTTTTAACATGGTTCACGTCACTCCCAGAGAGATCTTAGCTGAACAGTTAGGCACATTGGATGAAAATTTGATTCTCTTTTAATTTCTTTTTCCTCCTTAGATTAAAGAAAAAAGCCAGCAAACTCGGTATTTTGTCTTCAGTTTATCACTCTGGTCTAAAACGCAAGGGTCAGTCCTGATAGATGTATTAAGTGCATGCAGTTACACAGTTATTTTTAGTCCTCTCTGAGAGGTTAAAGCTACCTGATTTCTCTGGATGACCCTTCCATACTTTGTAGTGCCCAATGCCTTGTTTGTTAAGAACTTGACCAGGATTCCCAGAAATGTATTGGACTTCATTCAATATGAAATACATTCATGCTTCCTAGAATTCTCTTTGTTGTTCTTTAAAAAAAGAAATCAGGAAATAAATGCATCTGTGTATGTTTGGAATAAGGACTGATCTGGGTTTTTTTTCCAAAATTTTGGCTTCCAGGCCATTTTTCTGGTGCCCCCATATGAAGCACAAGCATAAGACAAACAATTAGTTTAGTCTGTAATGCCAGGATAAACCATTTTTTTTGTCTTGGAAAAATGAGTATAGAGTAGCCTGCTTGTCTATACTAGGTCTGATACTGAATCGACCGACCCCAACTAATTTCATAGTGCAAAAAGCTTGGATTGTGATGTGAACAGGACACTAAATACAGAATATCAGTAATAGAACTCCATGTTATATGAGTCTATGGTGTCATAACTTTGGATTTGAGTCTCCTGCAGTTAGTAAAACTGTGGAGGATAGCATTGATAAAAAGGGTTATAATATTTTATAAAAAGGATGATAATATTTTATAAAGTTAATTTGCTCAATGGTATTTTTATAATGCTTTCCAGATATTACTCTCCTAATGAAATGTTTGGATAGCTATAAATTTAGTAAACAAGTCTCTTACTAATTGCCCCTATCCCCTTTCTCCCTGTCCTTCTCAAACATTTGTTAAATATAAGGAATTTAATTTGAACAAACAAAAATCAGGAACTTTCCAATTTGAACTGAATTTTTCTCCTTACTACTTCATTTCTTTCTACACATGGAGCACAAGCTTCAGCCTTATCATGGGGACTAGTAGCAGTAGCTATACAGGTGTGAGGCATTTTTGTAGTGAATAGTGTTGGCCCAAACTTTGGATTATGTGTTTGCTTACATTAAGTCAATCACTTAATAAGAACATAGTGTCTTGTTTTGGGGGATTGTTGGTGATGATGGTAAATTATTTGCCTGGAAATCTCAGCAGAATATTTCAGAGAATCTGGTTTGTTATGTTTAGTATATTCTCTGTGTGTGTGTAGGAATTTGTATCTGTTCAGCTATTGCAAATGGTCATCAAAAGAAAACAAAATGAGAATTCCATACTTAGGTGTGCAATTGCATGTTACCTTTACGTCCCATGCTAGGCACAACACTGTGGAGAGTTAGGCTGGTTTTGTAGTGACAAAAAGCACATGCATACCTGGATCATTAAAAAACAACATCTGAGGTCACAAATCCATGCCTCTTACTTGCTGCTGCCTATCACCTACTTCTACCTTCCCAAGCCTCTCTTTCCTTTCTCCCAGGCTCCCAATGCTGCTGATAAGTAGGTTCGGCAATGGCAAACTGCCTGCCGAGCAGCTGATCTTAGAAGCTCCACTGTTCAGACTTCAGTTCCTTTGCCTATACCAGGAGCAAGAGTTTCTAAGCTGTGTTTATCGCTCTTTCAGTAATTTGTGGTAACTTGTTAGGGTGCAAGCGGCTTAGACAGACTTGCCAGAAACCAGCTCCTACTGACCACTTGTGCTGAAGACCAGGCTTGTGCAACCCTCCCAGTACTATTCCTATGTTCTCTTTTCCCTTCTTTTACTGGAAGTGGAAAGAGTTGAATTACATTGAGGATTGTCTGGACAGCTGTAAATTTAGCATTTGGTCTAACTAATTGTCATACTCCGTGAGCAACAACAAAACTTGGTTTCTTTTATGCAGAAATTGCTTTGTAGATAGAACATTTGGTCTTCAGTCTATATATTGTGTAGGTCTGACACCTAACCATTACTGATACAGTAAAATCCAGTATAGGTAGGCTATAGTAGGAAATAAAAAGAAGAAATAATATGATCATTTATGCTTTAATGCATAAATACTTCTCTCTCTTAGAATCACAGCTTCTAACTGTTTGACAGCAAAGATTATATGCCCTTTGGCGCTTTGTGAAGCGCTATGTTTTAGGACAGAATTTCCTTTCCTTCACTTCTCAAGGCCATTTCCCCATCTAAAGAGAGAGCTCCTAAAAAAAAAAGTGGTGAAGTGACACACACATTATCTATCAGCAATTCTGGGATCTTTCAAGCAGAACATAATAATCATATTTGGCAGTTCTCTGTACCTCTAGATGTTTTGGACCCCTTTTCTTTAGATTTAGAAATCTAAGATTTTTAGATTTTTTCCTGAAAGGTACCTGCTGGCATCTTCCAGGATACCTGAATAGATTAAATACGAACCTCTTGTTACTTTCTGAGGTTATGTCCCTAATATGAACATAACCCTGGGCAAACTTGCATTGATTTCTTGTCCTCCACTTTCAACATAGTTCCTTTTTAACAGCAATAGCTCGTGCTCAACTCTGCAAGTCAGAATCAGCTGCTACTGATAGCTTTTCATAGAATTGAATAGAAAAAGCTCCAGAGAGCTGATGGTGTAATATTACATATAACACAAACTTGGTAGAAACTGGAACTGGCAAGTGTTTGAAGGATTTTGCCAGTCACTCAGTCCAAATGTAGTGCCTCGAACCCGTATCTATATGTAGGAAAAAAAAAAAAAAGTAAAAGGTGTGGAAAAAAAAAGTGTAATTCCAAGGTTATGTGGGTCTTAAGCATATCTGGCTGAACTTCAGCCTCTTTTGTACAGTCCTTGTGTTCTGTCAGAGCTGCATGAATGGCTAATCCTTGTGAGAGTAATCAAGCAACATGGAGCACAGATAGAAGCTGGGATGTCTGGTAGGTCTGTGGTTGAGTGAAGCTTTCCTTTCTTTTCCTTCCTAACAGTCAAGCCATGACTTGGACTGGAAATAAAATGACTTTGTCCTTAGCATGTACTGCTTATAGTGCAGTCTTTAGGGATGTAGAAAATAGGCCACTTTTACAACAAGGGGGATAAAATGATTGTGACCTCAAAATTATCATAATTCAGGTCCAGGAAGACACATAAAGTACATTTTAAAGTATGTGAATAATGATGTGAATTAGTTATTTTAATGTCTTCCAAGTGTACTTCATTTTGAATGATATCCTCTGATAGCATACACATGGTAAGGTATAATTGAAAAAACATGCAGCTGAATGGTTGAATGCAAAGTATAAATATACAGCTGCTAGCAGGTCAGAAGTCAAACTAGTAAAGCATATGCCAAATTCCCTTAGGGATCTCATTAGTGCATGATTGAATATACATGTAGAGGCTAAATGAATATCACTGTTTGGGTCTACAGTGGATGAGACAATGACTAATCAATTGTAATTAGGGTTAGATGCTGTTATTGACCCACATGTCTAGAATTAAATGCCCCACTTGGAGATTTCCAAGGAGTTCAAAAATATATATGAATCTGTTTATGATAGTACGAGTGTTTGAAAAAATATTCTGAGCATAATTGCAACATTTTTTAAATGAAATGTCACTAGAGTCATTGTAAGCCAAAGCACTGAAGAATTCACCGTTAGTCCTAAGATTACTCTTGTTCCAGGAAAAAGTCTGTTGGATATTGTGGAGTTGGGTGTAGTATCTGAACTTAGATACAATCATATTTAGGCCCATGTTCGGCTCCTCCCTAAAATAGCAACTGCTTGCTTTCTCTCCTCCACCCTTAGTGGTGCATTTTAATCATAACACACACTGAAATAATTATGGTTTAAAAAGGAAAGCTGTAAGTCCAGTGCTATTGATTAATCTGAGAAATTTTTAAACATTTGTAAAGGAATTTGATTTTCATTTCTGTCTGGAATCCTCCTTATTCCTCTCTCTCAGCTTTCTTTTCTCTAGCTTTCTCTTTCTCAGTGTCAGCACCTTTCTGTTATAGACAAGAATCATCAGCCCCCAAAATGCCAAACTGCTCCGGCTCGTCTAGGGACCCGTAGGAGTCAATATACAAACTCAAGATCACAAACTGCCATTATCTCCCCTCATCCTGTGGGATGGAGGAATTCAGATGGCCTGTTGAATGGACGTGCAGATAGACAGACACCCCCACTGCCCGCACCCTGCAATGCCATGGGCTCGGCAAGCAGTTGTTTTTGCCTTTCTCCCGCTTTGTTTTAAATTTTGGGATTTGGCCTTCTGTGATGGGTTTTCTGCATTTGATGGTAGTACAAATGTTTTATGTTTGATGAATAACCTCCCCCACTCTTTTTCCAACTTGTTTTTCTTCTAGTGCTCACAGTATATATACATACTTGAACAGTCACCTGGATCTGATTAAGAAATCTTTGCCTGTGGGTTTCCTCACTGTTGATTTACATGTTTGGCCAGATTTCCATGGTAACAGATCTCCCTTAACAGATCTGACACTAAAGGGCATGGTAAGAAACAGCCTGTCTTTGCAAAAAGGTCAATACAGGGTAAAAAAAAAAAGCAGCTTGGAAGGAGCTTTTTTCCAATTTTGAGCATACTCCTCCTTAGCTATTTAAACTATCCCATAGGATTTGGGTTTCTTGCTGCATTTCGAAGTGTGCTAATGTTTCAGTAGAAAACCAGAGATCACTGTAGTTAAGATATCACTATAGCCACATTTATTTTCTAAAAATACGAGGAGTGTTGTGTGTGTCCCAGTATCTTTCCTAGGAATCACATTTCAGAGCACTGACGAGCAGCACTTGCTGTTGTTAACTCATCTGTCTACCAAATTTTGCGTTTCTGTTGCAATGAATTTCAACAGAAATTTGAGAATGCCTATCTGGGAAAGGAATGAAGTATTCTGAGGAGAGATTGCTTGATTCAAACAGATAAATGTTTAGTAAATGTGCTATATTGGAGTTCTTGGGTAGTAAATTTCAACAGAAACTGAAAAGCTCCTCTGCCTATTGATAAAAATGGGCATAGGTGCTCTCATGATTGGAAATATGCCACCATGGTTCTTCATACATCTTTGTTCAAAGGTAAACCTGATCTGATTCTGGCTTGTGGTTTTAAAATTGCTACTTTTGGAACTTAAAGGGATTGAAATATTGTGTTCTATACAAAGACATTTTCAGAGCATTGCAGTCTGAGACCAGAAAGAGAACCTCTGCTGGGGAGGTTTTCAGCCCATCTTTAAGTGTTTGGATGTTTCTCTTCGCTGAACTTCGTGGTGGTGGATCAGCTAGGTCACAAGCCAGGATGTTACTGTGCAGAACTGTAACAGAAGAAAATCATAGGGGTATAATTTGATGATATCAAAATACCTAGTGATTAATGCAAAAATGTACTTCCAAATGGCATATTGAGCTTGAAGCGAGCATCTCAAGCTACTCACCGGCACCAAAATCTGCTGTATTTGAGGTTGGGATAGGAAAGGGTAGGCATAAGCACCACAACACGTTTTAAACGACAAACAAGGGAAACACTTAAAAAAAAAAAAAAAAAAAAAGGCTTATGTATTTCTGGGTCCTAATAACACCAGTGTTACTTTATGAAAGAATTATATGCTGCAGCAGATTCAGAATTTCCTTGGTATGATGGCTATATGCAAATACTGGTAATAGCAACACAGTTTTTTCTGCAACAATTACGGCTGCATTCAGGTCTTGCCTATGCTGATATTAATCCAGAGTAACTACAGTGCAGTATTGATTTATGTCAGCGTAACAGAGGTTAAGATATAGTCTTTAATTATTAATTGTGTTTCAGTGTTAGGGAGCTTGGAAGGGAGAGGGAGAAATGCTTTTAAAAAGTTATTTTTATGTAATATCATTTTCATATTATTACATTAAATACATTCACAAGCAATATCTGAGTCATAACATAAAACTGTCAGAGTTAATCTATCTCTGATCCCATACAATACGATGTTTGTTCTTTATTTCTTTGCAAGGACAAGAACAATTTATGTGGTTCTTCCCAAGGTCAGGAATAACATGTTTAACATAACATTATGTGTACAGCTCACAAAAGTAGGGCTTAGAATTAGCACTTAAAACTTGTTACAACAAGAAACTATAATAGAAAATAATAGAGTTTTACTTTAGCTGGATTTGTACTTTCTCTTTTTGATCTTTGCACAGGTTGTTGGACTAACATTGTCTCGAGGTCTGGATGAACTTGCCCTTATCTACTTGGCCACGATTCAAGCCATTGCTGTAAGCCATTTTAAGTGCATAAAAGAATAAATGAATTGTCCCATGTTTTGTGGCAGACTGATCATTCCCTTCTACTAAACAGATTTCTAATAATAGATGAATTCACTTAATGGACTTCTTAAAGGAGCAAGATATTGTTTACTCACATTGGTGACTACTCCCTACTGTAGGATAATCGACAGACTGTGGAGAAAATGCTCCCCTGAAAAGTTTTCTCCTTATGGCAATTCCGTAAGTGGAGCTTTTGCCTCTAGTGCAGTTGTGAGGAAAGAGGCTGATACTATATGGCTGATACTATATGGGACAGTGTTAACATCATGGGCTGTCTAGAAAAAGCTTTGGCAATTGTATGAAGGAACTTGCGCTCCCCTAAAATGCCTCAGCTTCAGATTGTTCCTAAATCCATGGATTTCCCCTGCTTGCTTGTTAGATGGGTCAGAACGGTGTACCACAGCGAGTCGGAGTGGGTCCGTGATTCAGTTCATAATGCTGCAGGCTGAACAGACCAGATCTCATTCCTCCCTCAGTTTCTCTGCTGCAAGGCGAGCAGTTGCCTCGTGCGTAGCATTTCCAACTTGTGGCTGTGTTTCTGTAAAAGCAGACAGAGGGACCGTCTTTATGAAAATGTCCTGGATGTGTGCTAACATGCAGAGATGGGTAATTTTATTGGAATACTTTTGTTTCTGCCATAATTTTCTCTGGAAGCCAGGATTTCCAGTTCACCAGAAGTTCTATTTTGAAGTGAAAACCTGGGTCATAGAAGCTGTTTTGAAACCCTGGTGCAGGGTATTTTCAATGGGGCATGCTATCCCCAGGCATTTGGTGACTGAAATTGGTGTTCTTTTGACGTCCTTTTTGTGATTTTTTTTTTTTTTTTTTTTAAGGTTGTTGAACTTGAGGTGTTTTTGCAAAACATTAACAGTTTGATGAATTGGGGAGTTTTCCTGACAAAACTCTGCTCAGTTGGAAAATTTCCAAACTCCTCTGCTGGTTAAACAACAACTTTGCTAGGCAGGGTCAGCCATCTGGGATATAGAGGGTGGGTGGCTGCTGTAAATTTACTGTGAATTGTACATCTTATGTGTTCACCCTCCCTCTTCAGTAAATAACGAGAACTTAACCCCAGCCTGGAATTCATTGTTGTGAGTTTTGATCCTTTTTAAGATTAATGTAGCTTGGTTATACCTGATGCTTCAGTATAATCCCACCATTTAAATAAGAATGTCTAGGAGAGTTTAAACAGTGCCAGCGACTGATACTGCCCCCTGAAAGAAACTTTGCAGTATCGAACAGGTGCTCCGTTATTATATCGTGCTAACGAAGTGGAAACGTGCTCTGCTGGAAATCCTGGGAAAGTCACCTATTATCTCATTATATGATACAACTCAAATTTTATTGTAAGACACAAATACTGTGTTGAACACTAAATTCAGCATTTGCATATCTTTTTGATAGCTAATTGCACTGATCGTGAGTTTTAATATAAAAAGGCCATACTGTAGTTTTCATTGTAAGTTAATGTAAATTCATTTTTCTTAAAACACTATTGAAACAGTAACTAAAAAGTAAACAGAGTAGACTTGGGTTTGACTTGATATATTTACTAACTGCTAATGTGATACCTAGGAAATTTAATTTTCCTCCCATACTCCGTCACTCCCAATTTTAGCTTCAGTTTTGTTGAAGGAAACAGTTCTCGTTCAGGACAGCCCCAATCCTGTACCATTAGCCGTCTTCAATGGGTACAAGATAGACTTTAAACCTAAGTAAAAATCTTGTAAAAAGTGTAGGCCTGCCCACAGAATGTTAATCTCTAGTTTTCTTTTCAGCAGGAGACGCTTTTTTCTTTTTATATAAAATTTGCATTTGAAGCCCCTCAATTTGCATTTTCTC
Source organism: Platalea leucorodia (assembly GCF_965183815.1). Lineage (NCBI taxonomy): Eukaryota > Metazoa > Chordata > Aves > Pelecaniformes > Threskiornithidae > Platalea > Platalea leucorodia. The sequence goes on along the minus strand of NC_138827.1, from coordinate 24,867,840 downwards.
CAATCCAGGATTAAATTAGTTCCCCCCCACCCACAGTGAAATAAGTCTGGCTTTAATTTAAATTGCTATGTGAATACAGTTTTCCAGGCAGGTAAACACAAAATAATTTTCACAGCATGTTCTTTCTCAGTGTCTTTGACGTGTGTATGTTGTGAGAGAAGTTGTTAATAAATTTGAATTTCAGAAGTAGTGCGAGAGAATATCCTTTTAACTATTCATTGCAAAATGCGATGCAACAGTTAGACTGATGAGAACATGATCGGAGATATAATTGTGGTGGTCAAGCCCGTTCTGAGGAGACAGATTCTTTTTACAGCAGTTTATTTTTCCATAATTAAAATTGTGGCTGTGTGATTTGGAAATTAGCCCTCTGTGTCAATAGGGAAGCGATGGATTTAGTCAGCTGGTGTTGCGGCTGCTAAAGTTCCTCATAACTGCTTGCCTGAAAAACCAAAATACATTTGAAGGCCTATCCAAAGTGGTGCCAGTCATTCATAGTAAACGTCTCCAGTCTGATGAAACTCTGCTAGCTTCAATTTTCAGTAGCTTTTATTTGAAGAGGGGTTTATTGCAGGCTGCAGACCTCTTAATGAACTTGCAGCATAGCATAAAGAAAACTTAAAACAACAGTTTGTGAAAACTTTGACCAGATTGTGTCTTGTGGGGAATCTACCTACAAAGAGTCAGCTTGGGCAAAATTTTCGCTTGAATTTGGCGTTTTGTCAAGTCTGAGCTTCAAAATTAACTTCCAAGGTATTATAAAGAGCTGCAAATTATTTTTGGACAAATAGTTTGTCAAAGAAATAGAAAATGTTCTTGCAAGAGGGAAGAGGGAGAAGGTTGACTCCAGTGAGTAGCTGGAGGCAAGCAAAGCAAACAAAAAGAGAAAAGATTTTTTTAAAATGACAAAGCGTTTGCTTTCATCATTTGCGAAGTGGAACATTGAGCTGTTCTAATTTGAGTTTCTCAGAATGGAGACTAAATGAAAAGTTTAAAAATATGCCTACATTTTAGATGTTTCAATTAATCCAGGCATGAAATGGAACATTTTATTTTGCATAGGGCAAAGGCCAAGAGAAATAGTTAAGCCAATACAAAATTCTTCAGGTTTTCCTTTTTGCTGAAAAGACAGAAAATACAGTTTTTTATTTGCTCCTTTTTTTGTCCTGTTTTGCTATTTGGCTTCAGAATTGAAATCCCTTTACTAAGAGTGGTTTTCAGATGCTGTTATACAAAGTAAATAGAAGTTTTTGGTGGGGATGTCTTTGCCATGTAAGTTTTAGTTCTGGATCTGGAAGTGCTTTCCGTACTCTGCCACGCTTGGTCACAAACAGCTGCTTATCACTGCCTTCAATTTTTCCTGGTGCCCATTTCTGTGTCTTCTCATAATCTCTGTCTTCACCGTTGTTGGTACTTCCCTGTAATCCCCATTTCCCTGTGTTATTGTGTACCGGTGCATCTTCGCTTCTTCAGCCAGCCCCAGGATGTTTACTGCAATATGCTGTGCCCATGTATTTCCCAATTCTTTGTGCCATCTGTTTGATTTTTCTAGTTCTTAATTACAATGCCTGTTACTGGCTGGAAGCTAAGCAGAGGCCGTACCCCTGCAGGTCTCTTCCCAGCCCTGAGGTTACTGGTAGGGGCAGTTAGTAGCATCATTCTTTTCAGCAAATTGTGCTTTAAGATCTGTTCCTGTGGCTGCTCTCCTGTGCTCATCTGTTTTGTTTTATTTTTTTTTTCCCTTTTTGAAGTTAGGAACAAGACATATTTTGGAAACTATGCAGGCTGCAGGGCATCATATCAACACGCTGTTTCTGTGTGGTGGGCTGAGCAAGAACCCTCTCTTTGTGCAGATGCACGCTGACATTACTGGTAAGTTAGAGGAAGTGCGGGGAGAGGAGTGTAAACTACTGTATTTTAGGTGGCTAAATACTCTGTCTTTGGAAAAATAAATACTTTCTTTATATAGAACTGTATTTTGCTGGTTGGCCAAAAAGTGTGTAATGAAATGTTACTTCCTGCGAGACTGGATTTCCTGAAATTTAAAGACATTTGAATAACACAGAGATGCGGTGCAAGCAAAGCTCCATACTTCGTATTGTTAGGAAACAGACTGCTGGAGAAACCTCCAGCATGATTGCCAGTCTGTGGATCTTAGACTTGCAGGTTTTTTAAGAAAATGCGATTGAATAAATATATAAACTTTGTATGGAATTTTGAAAACTAATATGTATAAATTACATGTCAGAGATGTTTCTCACTATCAGATTTTTATTTTTAAAAATTATTCTAGATCTTCTACAGAAATTACTCCATTCAGTCAGATTAGAAGAACTTAGTTAGACAGGGATAATACCCAGTACATTTTGTAAGCGTGTTTTGCATAAGACGTGTGTTACAAAAATCTCTACTAGCTTCATCCTGTTTGAATTCTGTTCGACTCCTGACACTTCCTGCTCATGCTGGACATTGTATCCATTATATAGAACAGTTCTTTTCTGAATTACTTCCATGTCTGTATCATTAATATGGTTTAGGGGACAATTCCTGGATCCTTGCTCCTACATGGTGTTGCATTTGCTTTTGTACAATTCCTGATGGCTGGAAGGTCCCGGGTATGTGGTTCATTACAAGAGGAGGTCTCAGGCTTGCATGGTATTTTTGGTCTCCCTTTAGCCTGTGTGTGTTGGACATCTTAGCACACCTGTGAGTCAGTTGAATATACTTTAAAAAATGTGGAAAAAATAACAAAATTTAGTTTAAAGGACTACAGAGAAACTTTGAATGATGTGTGTTTTGGGTATATTTCAAATTAAGACCAGTTGAGCTGTCACGAATAAAGTTTAAGGCTCAGATTTGGGGCATTTGGTCTGGAGATCTGACTTGCCCTAACATAAACCACACTTCATAACCTTGATGTAGGAGGGAAGATGAAAATATGCTCTATGGACTTACCTGAGATGAAAACAGAAATGGAGAAGCAAAAAGCATAATTCCTATTGAGCTTAAAATTCACTCAATACATTGTAGTCAAAATGGTGCTTTCTGTTTGTGAAAAATTATGTTGTCAAGTGCGTGCCTTTCCTTGTATAACTCAAGTGTTTTAGGTGAATTTCAGCTATGTGTAGAGTTGGGGTGCTGGTTCATGATGTGTAAAATAAAAGATCCGTGGAAAGGTATTCTGATTAAAATGTAATCAGAAGTTCTTTGACTGTAACTAATGGCCAAGTACAATTCAGCACAAAAAGGCCTTTTTGCAGTCTGGAGTTCTCCCCCATTTGTAAAATCAGTGACTGACAAGGGATGTCAGAGTTCATCTAACTGAAATGCTCTCGGTTGTGTTGAACTCATTAGAGCCTATCAGATAAAATAACTAACATTCCAGGATCAATCCCCCATTCTTTCCTGAAAAGAAAAAAATCTGAATATATTATTGTTAGCTGCAAATGCCCATGACTCAGCCATGCAGACATCCAATAGATAATTTCGCAGGCCACTTAAAAAGTATCTTGATCTTTTTGTTTGCCTGCTAAGAATTCTGTATTCATTCTGATGATGCAGGAAATGTGCAGTAAATTTTAGAGCATGCTGAAAATTGCTTACTGCTTCAATGCCTAGCAAACAGCCATGTAGCTGTAAGCTTAAGGTTTTAGATTTTCTGTTCCAAGTTGACTGAAGTCCTGAGCTGTGGTCCATCTGAACCGGAGGAACGCTCAGGTGACTGATCCTACTCTAATATTTTTCAGGTGGATTTGTTTGGTCAGAGAAATTTAAGGGATGCTGTCATTACACTAGTTTGCTGTTAGTAGTCATTCCAGCAATCAAACAAGGTCTCACTGTATGCACTTTATTTCCCTATCACTCTGCCTGTGCTAACTGTAGGAAGAAATGGCATAAAGACCACTGTGGTCCCTTTATGTCATTGAAAGTTGATTGTAAGGAGCTTTACACTGGTGGAACAGTGCAAAGTTAGCATAATGTAAGTGGATGCTTGGGGTGCAGGGTAAATTTGCTTTGTATCAATAATTATTTCTGATACTAATTTTATTTCTCATTTTGAAAAGTGTGTATTTGCCTTTTTCTCTGTAAGAGTTGTTCATGGCTCGCTTTAGATCTTCCTCCAAATTTCAGCTCCTTCTAATCTTACAGCTGGCTCTCAGGAGCAGCATTTTTTGGGGCATAATATCATTGAGGCTATTTACAGAAGGAAGCCCTCCTCCCACCACTGTGTTTGCATCATCATTCATTGAATGAAATTATCTCAGTAATGGAAATTTAGACACATGCAAAATACTGTAGGAATATTAAATTCACTGGCTTAGTGTGGATGAATATCTAAAGTGTAGCTAGAAAAGTATTTAGACTCATGCTATTGTTTTAGGTTTTTTTTTAAGGAGAATTAAGAAAGCAGGCTGATTTTTATTTGTTTATTACCCTTTTTCCTGCTATTACATTAGTAATACAGGTCTTAGAAAACTTTGTGTGAACCAAGGGAAAGTATGTTCATGACAGTACCCATGGGTGATGAAACAATAATTTTTAATTCTACTTCAGAATATATATTGAGTTTGTTTGTTTTTCCAGTGTTTTAATCTTGTTTTTGAATATCTTGCACAATTTGGAAGACAATATTTCTCTTATGATTTCATACATAGCTTGTGAAAGTTTACTACTCATATTTTCATGTCTTCCAGCAAAACCAAACTGGCTTTGTTGGCTATATATTTAAAAACAAACACAAACAATCTTTTTTTTGTTTGCAAAAGAAACAAAAAGGATACCACCCTGTTTTCCCCTCGAGGTCAACTTTTAATAGGCACGTGGGTTTGGAGGGTGTGGGTAATAGGTTTATACCAAGCCCTTTAAGGTAAATAGCCAGTGTCAAAGATCTGGGGGTTTGTTCTTTGTATGCTTTATGTTCTGCATTAATATTTTGCTGAAATTGTTTTATTTAAATTCTGCATTTTTCTTGGAGCCTGGAACCACAGAGCAGAGAGATTTGCATGAATCTACAGGAGACTGTAGCTCTGAATGGGGTTGTGAACATGGTTTTCAAGTCCTTTTTGATTCATTTTTTCTTTGTATTTTTTGCTTTAATTATTTATTGTGCCGCTAGTGCAGTACTGCTATATTCTTCCTAACAGAGGCATCGCTTTTTCTTGTATAGGCAAGCCTGTTGTCCTGTCCAAAGAAGTGGAGTCTGTTTTGGTGGGTGCTGCTATTCTTGGAGCTTGTGCTTCTGGGGATTTTGCATCTATACAGGTATGCAGTACCTGATTTTTTATTTTTTTTTTTCCCATTTTTAATGCATTTTACACTTTGCCATTTGGCACTGTGCGCAGACTTTAATTCAAGTGGAAAAGTTTGTACCTTCTGTGCAGCCAGACATGAGCCAGCATTGCTTTCTCTCCACCCTCTTTTTAACTCCATATGTTATTTAGGTGTATCGAAGGCTCATTTGTCTTTTGACTGTAGGGACAGGCAGGTAGAAGCTGCTGTCTATGAAGTTAGGCCATGTAATTTTACAGACAAAAAAAGGAATTTGGCAAGGCTGTGATCCTGCAAGAAGGTCACACTTTCATCTCAGTTATGTTTGTCCTACTTTCCTTCCTTCATATTGAGGAATGTTAAACTTAAGAAACAACATAGCGCTATTTATGCAGTAAAAAATGGCACACCTATACCTCTTATCTTGCCCGCAGTGAATGCAGAGTTAATAATGAGGATGGAATTTCATGTTTATTCATGTTATTTCAATCCATTAACAGTTGTAAAAGTAGCAGTAAGGCTTTTATGTTCAGTGGATCAGCCAAAGAATGACTTAGCTTCATTTATATAAACAACAGTAGTATACAGAAACCTGAAGAAGGGTCTGAATGCCCAAAATCATATCTGTTTTTGCCACCTGGCAATTCCACTGGTAGAAGACATATCCTCTCCCCATGCTACACAAGGACACTAAACAGTATATTGCATCCACTTGGACAAAATTATTTATCATGATGGTCCCTATGGTGCCTATCAGGCACAGATATTTGTAGATGAAATTTTGCACAAAAACTCATCAGAATGTATTTTCTGAATAGGGCGTCAGCTTCTCAACCTAGTTAAATTGACACAGTTCCACTGGAATCAATGAACAGCTCAACATAAGCTGAGGAACTAAGCCGTGTTTGGCATTTTTCCAAATGTGAAATTTCCAAATGTGAATATACTACAGTGCGGTATAGGTTAGCAGGAAGAGCAGTTTCCTTTCATAAGTATTTTTCCATTAAAGTTAATCCCATTGCAACAGATATACAGTACAATATATATCTGTATTTAATAATTCTAGTGCTTGCAAGGAGAACTTGTTTTGATAAATGTAATTTCAGTAGCAACTTTTGGTGACAGGACTTCATATTTCTTTCTTACTCTTCGTTAATCTTCTGCCTTCAGATACGCAGATATTTCCTTCCAAGTTTAGGATGTTTTGGACTATTATGCAATAACTGAACATCTCAAAACTGATTTTATTAAGTCTGTCTTCATAACCATTAGAAAAATCTAATGCTGTGAAATTTTCTGTGATGTGTTTTTATATAATTTTGGTACATTCATTCACCTTTAGTTTTTAATGCTGCCCTTTATATATAAAAATATTTCAGAAGCATATCCAGTAATGCCAGAACAGGTATGTATCTAGACATATGTACATGTATGTCAGTCTGCATAGCACACTCCTTCAGAAATCTTTTTCAGTGAAACTAGATCCTTTGAACCAGTCATGTCACATACTTTTTAATTTAAAAAGTGTTTACTCTTTTACTGTGATGGTGTGTCAGGAGGTTCCAGCCTCTTTGGCTATGGGAATGTGTTTTGGCTTGTCATAAGTACAGTGCAGGTTCTGTGGGTCTTCCTGGAGTAAACTTCTCCGAAGTGCTTACCTGTGACTGTTGGGAGCCGGATTTGATGACTCCTTATGCTCCCTTCCTTTGCTTGAATCAAATAAGTTAATACCAGTACATAAAGAATAAGTACAAATTTCAATGCAGTGGATAAGGAGTCTGCATAAGGAGTCTGATTTCCCAAATGCAGCCTCTGACTTTTTCAGTGCTTCAGCAGCTATTTGTGTAAGGCCTGGTTCCAAGGGTTTTGCTAGTCAGCAGGAGAGTTTCCTTTTGTTTCACTGAGTTACAGGTCAAGCCCATCGGCTTTCCTGGGATAACTCTGAGACAGAAAAGGGGAAAGTAGTTTGGAAACTACTGCTATTATACATCCCACTGGGCATTTGTAGCATGTTTCTTTCCATCATACTGCCTGTGGTGATCACTGGGAGCCAGGTGAGACCCTGAATCCTATCCAGGATGCCACAACATCGGTGCAGTGTGAAGAAACCACCTGCTAAGTGTTCTGGCTTAGTGTGGGTTCAGAAGATTGTTGTTAAAGAGGTGCCACCTATGGCAGTATCAGTTGTATCATGCAGGAAATAGTCTAGATTATGTAAAAATATGTTTTAAAGAATTCAGCTACATGAAATCAAGAAACAAGAAACTAAATAAATGTCTTTTGAGGGAGAGGGGAGCATAAATACATATCTAGCATTGCAGTTCCATAGCCTTCTCTTAAATTTATTTTTCTACCACATCTTCCAAAACAAACCTTACTTAGAGGTGTTGCTGCAAGTATTCAGCGTTGTTGCAAATAATAGAAGTTATTATCTGTCCTCTAAATAGATGGTTTATGCTTAATTATTGTGCTTTCCAAAGCTCATTGTTTGCTCAGCCTAATATTAATGGAGAAAATTGTGTGGGTTTTTTACCCTCTTTCCTTATGTTTATGTTTATTTGAAGGGGAATTTTTACTGTATTTGTGCGAGTGATTTTGGTCACGTTTCTCAGAATAATTTTTGGACATTTCCACTCAAAATCAAAATGTTTAAAAGCTATCTGGTTTTCATGGGTTGGCTCAAAATCACTTCTGATAATCTTAGTCTGGCTTTAACATGCTCTGCTGACAAAAGGACCGGCTGCTGAACAGACATGTGAAACCCACTAGTGATAAGCAATAGCATTCTGCCAGGGGACCTCGTACGGAAGTGTGTGCATGTGTGCGATGTAGTATGTGCACAGTGAGTGATGCTTCAGGGAGCCAGTGAGCCTACGGAGCAGGGCTGTTCTTGTGTCTGAATGCTAATTCTGATGCTTTGGGGATGTAATGTGCATTAGATGTTAGATTTGACCTGCTTGTGCATTCTGTCAACATGGGGATTTTGGGGCGTGGGGCAGCCAAGTCAGACCCACTGCTCCAGCAGTCTGCTCTTCACTCAGAAAATCTGGACACACAGAGAAGATCCTCAAAATCTACCAGGGCATCACTTTTAAATAGAGGAAAGAAAAGATGGGTCATCTAGGGGAGACCCAATTCTATGGTAACCTTATATAGTAATTAGAGTTAGGCTTTATTTAGCTTATGGTTAAGAAAAGCATTGGAATTGGATGGCATTTCCTTAGGAGTAAAGTATGTGGATGTGGTGGTTGCTGTTACTCTCATACGCCTGTGCTATCCTGATGCTTAGTCCTGTGGCATTCCGTCATCAGGATTTGGAAATGGGGAAGTGTCTGCTTTAGAGACGTTTTGGAGGATTGTTTTTCCAAGGACTGGCCCCTGACTTACCTACATATTGCTGTGTAGTGAACCCAGTCAGAAGCGTATGTGAGAAAACAGGATTCTCACCCTTCACTTTCTGGGGCAGTTGCCCACAGTGGCTGGAACACTACAGAGCTTTTCCTCTGTCCTTTGGTATCCCTCAATAAATTTCTTCTCACAAAGAAAGAAGCACCAACGTACCTCCTGTCTCCTTTCCCTTTCCATAATACAGCAGTGACTGATGCAGCATTTTGTTCTAATTCTTAATTCTCATATCTTTTTATTCTTATTTTGAGTGATTTGTGGAGTAAAGGTTTTCATGCTTTCTATTGAGCACATCTGTATTAGTACCAAAATTCTCAGTATGCTGAGCTTTTGCAAAGAAGCATTGGAAATGAAGGTTACTGCAAAATTTGTAACCATACAGGTTAATTTGCTAGATTCTAGTGTGGTTTTAAATGCTCAAGCCCCTTGAAGCTGCAGTTTCATCTTTAGGTAATTCTATCAAGGAAAGATTTATAACCTCCATCTCTCATGCCTGGTCACCATATGTTGTTGCTTCAAAGAATGTTGACTTCCCTATTTTCCTCTTCATTTACTCTCTCTGCATTTTTCTCCTCTGGGGTAAAACTGAATTTAAACAATTGGTCTACCAAAAAGGAAAAAGAACATGCAGTGTGGCAAGTTATTACCCATTTCATCTTTTGCTTATTTAGTGTCTAGAATCTCAAGAAAGGCAAGAAAATCTTGTGAAGGTCTTCGTGCAATTTGGGTTATCTTTTCATTTGCCCTTACAAATGGTACACCTTTTTTCTCTTAGTGGTTTTGTTATGTTTTGAGTGTTGTGCCTATGAACCATAACACAGCTTGGTTGAGTCAAAGACAACAGTGCTGTGTAACATAGTATGACGTAAGGATTTTTGAAATATACACTGCGTTTTTGGTTTTTGGATTTTTGAAATATGTGCTGCATTGAATGAAATAACCTTAACATTGCTGGCTTAGATGGGTCAGTTTCTTGGTTCTAGCCATTCCTTTCATGCTGAGCAGCAGGATCCTGGTTTTTCTGTGTGATTGTTTCTGTAGTAAAAATATAGTTTCCGGTTTAGCCAGCCAGCAATTCCTTCTCAGTAAAAATGTTCAATAAATAAATGTCAAAGTTTCCAGTATATCCTCATTACTCTGCCTCACTTGTATGTAATTGAAAATGGGAAGAAGGTGCTGTTTGATTTGGCAGTCATCCAGCTCTTTTTTTTTGGATAACTTACTCTTTGGGACAAAGCTGTACACCAGGGAACAGGATTATTGCGTTATAAAATCCTGCAGCCCACTGACTATTCCTTAATTGCATATTAAAGCAATTAATAAAATTACCTGTATGAAACCAGATTACCAGATTTATTTTGGATTTGCTGTCTTAATGTGGGTCATTGTTACTGGCCGCTATGGAAGAGAAGAAACTTTGTATGATTTACTATAATACATTTTACTGGTAACTTTCTGTAATCAGCTTCCAGTAATAATTTTTGGTGTAAAACATTGAGCTAGAAATTAGAGTCTATATGACTACAAGATTTTTCAGGTATAAAATTGACTTTTAAGGGAGGTGTAGTCTTTGTTAGTTTTGGTTGTTACGCAAGTTGGTGGTATATCCTGCAAAAAGATCAGGAAAAGCCTTTTCGTTGTTTTTATAAAGCAGATTGCAGGTACAGAAAAATTAGCTGGATTCTATAGAAAGAGGTGTTAGGTAGTTACCTAATCAGTGGATTAGCTGAATTATTTAGCAGCAGTAGCAGTTGAGCAAGTGAAGTACCCCTTAGGTACAATTTGCAGCCCTGGAAGCAGCTCTGGAAGCTGTGTGGATCAAGGTCACCTGGCTCGCCTTCAAGATAATGGACATAGAGGCCATAACTATGAAGGAGATATATTGCAGACAGCGGTTTGAAGTTATGATGGTGCAGGTGAAATGATTCACTCATAACTCTGTACTAAGGAACCTGAAAGAGTTTTGTTTGTGCACTGCTTGATGATGCTTAATTTAATGAACGTCTCCTCTCAGTTGTCTAAGGAAGTTGTTGAGTGGTGTAGCATAGAGGATGAAATCAAATAACAAAACCCACAGATAAGACAAGGTTTATAAAGATCAGCCAGGAAGAACATGTGATATTCAGTGTATTCACCTCCTAACAATGAAAATGTCACACACTGCCATGAATGTAAAGAAGTTCTTGAGTGCAACAGTTAGTCCACAACCTTGGGAATGGACCAACTGGCAATTGTGAATAGACAACATTTCATAAGAACACCCATAAATAGTACTGGGACATACTCAACATTTCTGCTGACAGAACTGGAGGGGATTAGGCTATTTCCATTTCTGGATGGCAGTCTCTTGTGTAATTTTATTCCACTTATTTCAATGGACGTGCTTCAGTTGATGATCTGATCCTCTATTCCTCTTCCAAAGCATTACCTGTCAGGTCATGGATTGAAATTAATACAAGCGTCTTGCTGATTTCCATATTTTCAAAAGCAAGAACCGAGTGAAAGACCAGGGAGGGGATAGTTTTTTCCTTAGACTGGTAATAACTTGGGAAATCAAAAGAGGAAATAAAGTGACTTCTCCGTGTTGAGTTAGGGAATGTTGCCTTCCCTCATCTCATTAAAAATTTAAAGCACTCTTGTTTTTGATCAGGGTGAATTAGTAATTAAGTGCTATAATCAACTTGTGTAAACATAATATTGAAGGAGAGCAGTAAATTAATCATTTCGTTGGCTTGCCTTACCCAATTAATGCACCTTTTAGTAAAGGCTTCCCTGCCGTGTTGGGATGGTTTTTTTTCCTCCTGTTCCCTTAATCAGAGGATTTTGGAAAGGCAGAGGAAGGAGATGGTTGTTCTTAGGCACCATGCTGTACACAAGGAGTGTGTTAAGGTGCTGTGATCTTGCCTTCCTTTTCTTCAAAAGCTCCAAATTTGTACACGTACAGTTTGAGCCCAGGGTTTAGCAGAGACCATACTTGGGCAAGGCTGGGTGACAGCTTTTGGTTTTCCAAGTAGTGTTTTGGCTGGGTATGGCCTCTTCATCTAAATGATTTTTAAAAAATTCCTTCCTGGATGTGTATATCATCAGTCTCAGTTGACAGGACGTGTGCTCCATAAAAAAAAAGACTTTAAATTTCAGTGCATAGCTTATATACCTACTGTTAGAGACAGTATTCTACTGGTAAAAAGAGCTGAATCTTCACAGTCCTTTCATGTGTTGTTCTCTCACTTGTGATTGGCAGCGAAGTTATCAAGGGATGTCATGGACAGTTCATGATGCGGACTCTTCTGCTTGCTAAGAACCAAACTGTTTTCCATGTAAGCAGCTAAGATCTTCGATGATTGTGGAGTATATTTGCAACTAACCAGGCCTGGACTCAAAGCAGTAACTTGGCAGTAGAAGAACTCTATCTCTTTACCTCTTTCCTTGGTGTTTTGACACTGAAATACATCTTTGCCTAACTGAAAGGTGGTTTTTTTCTTGCATAATAAAGTTAGATTCAATATGGTATGCATGAAACCACCAAGATACTGGCAATGCCTCTGGCTTTTGTATAGAGTCAGCTGCCTTCTTACCAGAAATCTTTAGAGAAATATAGATGAGAGAGAGAAATTAAAAGGCAGTGATTTGATGGCTACTGTCCAGTTCCTTGTGGCCTAGTGTTTATGGTACAAAGAGTGCCTTTTTAGTTAGCATATTTTGGCCTTACTGTCAGAAGTCTTTGCAGTAAGGGTAAAAAGCAGATGAATCACAACTACTCTTTTGCCCTAAGGATGATACTTCTGTATTAATGCTGAGAAATATAAATGCTTGTCTGTCTCTGCCAAGCCCAGAATGAGCTCTCAATCAGTTTGAAAGTGTGATTCCCCCCCCCCCCCATTTTTCAAGCTGCAATAATTATATAGAAGCATTTCTACTTTCTTTCAGCTGACTTCAGTGGATGGTATTTCCATATGGTTGGAAATCCTCTCTTGGTGGGAGTTAAATCACACATAGAAGCACCACTGCTTAGAGAGTCAAACAGCTGAGATGTGGCTGTAGCTGGTAGCACGATGCTTTCACAAAAGTGCTAAGAAAAGTACCCTCTGTCTTGTTGCTGTTTACTGACATGTGATATGGGTTGACATCTGTTGCCCTTCTCATTTGAGGACTGTTTGCTTTACTAACTTTAACATTTCCACATTGCTATGCTGTTGAAGTGCAGATACACAAATCTCCTTGGAGTCCCCAAGGTCCTTTTATGAGAAGCAGAGCTGCCATCATTTGATATCATCGTGCTGGCTGCCTTTTATATTGGAGTTGAGAGAAATAATTCTGTTGCTGTTAAATGTTCTTGGTGGAGTGCAATGTCTAATGCTATATGTTGTCATACGTCTGATATATTATCAGATCGGTACATGCTGTACGGTAGTGTTTGGTTCATTGTCACATTAGATGATTTGTAGTCGTTTTATATCACTTGAAATTATTACAGGTAAAAACTTGTCTAAGAAAACGTCAAAGTTTGTTGTAGCAGTTCATATGGCTACTGAAATGACGGATGATCTTAGTCCATAATCATAATGCAAATTTATGAGTTAATGTAAATCAGTATTGCTCCAGGATTTCAGAGGAGTGACACCAGTTTACTCCAGTGCCCTGATCCAATCAAGCACTTAGGTACATCATCCAACTTTCAAGTAGGCAAGAAGCTCAGTTGAAGATAAGCAGGGCTGCCCGTGTGCTGAAGTACTTTACTGGATCAGAGCCCAAACAGGAATCTGACACACAGTTCACTGGTAGATGACACATCTTGAAATGATAAAGGCTATTACAGCTCTTGCAATTGGTTGATATTATTACCCATTCAGAAACAAGTTGTGGATGCTATAGGTAATAGGATACAAAGGCAGTGTCTTTTGTTAAGTGCTGTCCTTTTGTGGAAACTTAACATGCTCCATTTTAAATGTCATCCAGTACACAAATGTTCAGATTTGGAATTTCTCAGTAACTCTTTAATGACAAGGAAAGGCAGCTGCAGTAAGTCAGTAATATATTGGCTATAACAGAACTACCCATTTACCTTAGCTGAGTATTTGGCACAGAAGTACTAAAGTTGGAGGCAACAATCTCAGAAACCCAGTACTTAAAGATGTGGCCATATTATTTTTCTAAAAGTAGGTGGTTTAATGAAATGGCACACTAATGAAATGAAATGAAACATGGCCTTTTATTTGGGCATTGGTGGAAGGAGATGGGGCACTGTGTGTTGGGTTATCAATGTGACTTGCCTGTTTATTAATTCTGTCTGAGAGTGGTGATAAAGATTTTATTACTTACTTTTTACACTTATAAGGATGGACTGAAAAGGTAATAAAGACCTTTCAGATGCTCAAATGACCAAAGAAATCTATTTAATCCTCTGGCTTTAGGCTGAAGTTGCAGCTGGCTTTGCGCATTGGCATAGCTCCATTGAGTTCACCTGAGTTCTGTATCTTGCGTGCACATACCTGATTATCTTATTAGAAGCAACTATATACATGCAAACACAATCTCTTCTGTCTGTAGGCTCAACACATATATTGTCATGCCTTTTAGCTTTTAATAAACTTGCATCAGCTGATGTTGGCAAAGAATAAGATTTAGTGTTTTGTTAATCTGCAGAAGGTGACTGTTACTAAACCAATGGTATTCTTCTCATCTGTCAGTAAGCTCAAGACCTGGCAAGCAGGAGAAAATACGCTGCCTAGAATAGTTCAGGTTCTGCTGCTGCATATTTTTGTAACAAACCATGAAATGGCCATGGTGGAGTTTGTCTAAGGAGATGTACAATTAGTGGAATTTTTTCAAGCAGATTAAGAGTAAGATCAGCTTGTAGAAGTAGTTTAATAATATCACAACCTTACAGTTTTTCTAGCTTGCTGGCCCTGCCTTTTCTTGAGGAAACCCATAAATATGAGGAAACCATAAATGTGTCTTTATAGTAGCTAGATACTTTCTTTAAAATGTACTGTGATCCATCTCCTTTCTATTTTAAGGACAGATCTTACCCACATACTCAGAGACATAGCTGAAGTCATTTGGACCTTGGACTCCCCTTCTGTCCAGGCCATTTAAGCAGGGAAAAGTGTGATAGCAATATTTTATAGGAAGGATGAGTACAAAGGAGGATGCCGTGGATCCCTTGTAATTGTCAGTAGCCAGTAAGGTCCTTTTCAGAGCATGTCTTGCTTAAATGATGTTCAGGATGTCAAACAAGTTAAAGTCTCTCTGCCCTCACCTCTTCAATAGCTGAGCAGAACAACCTTGAAGTTATGCACTAGAGAATTGGAAACTCAATCTGGCTACATTGTGAGATTAATTTTCCATCTGGGATTTGCACTCTTGCTATGTCAGCGCAGGGGATCAGACTGTTCTGTGGCAAAGCACAAGCATGTAGAGTCACAATGCTAGCTGTCTGAAATGCTTGAGGTTTTTTCACAATAAATTTTTTGAAGGACATTATGATCACTTAGTTGTGGGATTTGATGCCAGTAGTTCGTACCACCAGGACATACTTTTGCCACCCTATATTTGAAGAAGTTTTATAACTTACATGTACTATGTTGTCCTTTCTCTTAAAGATGTCTAGAGGGGTTATTTCTCAAAATTTGCCCTATCCGTATAGGTTAACAAGACTCTGTTTACTATCTAGGCATTTCCAATACATTTCATTTTATTGTGATTAACAGTAAAGACACTTTTCTTTATTCCCTTTCATATAACCATGGATCTGAAATGGTAGAGGAGAGATCCCATAACCTTTATTAGTTTTATTAGCAATAGAAGGCAGTTGCTTTATTAGCATACTGGCTTTCCTCATCCTCAGAATTGGAATCCAGTTCTCATTCTCCTTTTTTTGTTCAGCTAAGTCATAGGTTCTTGTTTCCTTGGTTTCTTAGATAGAGACATATGACAACCATTTCCAACCCTTGCTTTCTTTCTTGTTTTGAAGCAACTTTTCACACTCACTGTGCTTAAACATTTCTGAGGCACAGTTTGATACTAGAAATTGAACAGTGACATGTAGAGAGAATCCATATGAAATTGCTTCATGGCTCTGTTTTGTTTTTATTGGGACAAGTGCTCACGTAATTATTAGCAAGACCATAATTGTCACTCTTGAGTGAAATCTAAGCAGAAGGGCTAACCACCAAGTGGGCATGGAAAAGCATAAGTTGCAGATTTTTGCACAAGATGCTCCTCCAGATAAGGGTTGAAAAACATTAGAAGAACATGAATAAAGAGAACCGCTGTGCCCGTATCTTGCTGTGCCTTGTAAGTGTGTATAAGTAGCAAAAGTGAGTTGGACTGTCGTCCTTCACAAGTGCGCTTTTCAGCTAAGAATAATTTAGAGGGGATGTACTCAATGTGTAGTACTCCTAGGGGTTGCATTCACCAGAGCATTACTAACCTTCAGCACATAAATATATTTCGATGCAGGTAGAGCCTGTTTGTGTGAGCACCTGCTGTAAGTTGCTGTTTCCTGCACAGCTTCCAGATAGTCCTTTCCCCGGCAGAAATTTCGGGGAGGAATGTGAGTGTGGAAGCTCTGATGGGAGCACGTTATTCTGTCAAGGAACCGAGTAAAGTGATGTGGCAACGCAGTCCTCACTAAGCAGAGTGAGGAGTGGTTAGATCTCACCATGTCACTTCTTTCAGAGCTCTGGAAGCATAGGGGACCCTCCAAGGGAAAACACTCTGGAAAACAAACCGATTTCTAATCAATATTTTCTTCTCTGAAGAATCTCTCCAGAGCAAGAGTATGTGTGGAGGGCTGTGCCATCACCAAGCCCAACCTCTCCCTCCCAAAATTGTGAGGTGGAGGATGATAATGTGTCACATTTGGAAGGTCCTTTCATTGCCCAGCCCTGTAGCTCAGAATTGAGTTAAAACACCTTGGATATATTAGGAAAATATTGCTGAGTCTAGCACTTGTGTCAGACTCCTTTTGCTTTCAATATTGAGTTTTGGCTAATTTTCCCAGACTAGCGTCTTCCTCTCTGTTGTCATGAAATCACTAATTTCTGTCAACTCTAGAGTAGTTTAGATATTGAATCCTGTATCTTTAGACTAGACTGGGGGAAGCAGTGCTCGAGTGTCTTACAGCAGATAACTTGGATATGTGTTAGCCTCTAGGTTGGAAGCTGGCACTTAGCTTAGGTGAAAGAGATGAGTAATGGCTCTAAAGATGCTAAGCTGTTTGAAGCCCTTCTGATAAATGGGGTCTTTTTGTGATGAGCTATCCTCACTTTCTTTGACAGGCTGGTATAAAAGCTTTGTATATACAAGCACATTACTCATTATTTACTGGTGGTGGTTGTAAGGTTGTTTAATTTTGCAATAGTCCCATCTAAGGGATGATTCTTGCACTGCATGAAAGGGAGACTAAGCTTTGCTTTCCATTTGCTTTGTGTAACTTTGCCCCTGTGGAAACATTGGATAGCCAGCACATTTGCCATAAAACAGAAAATGCCAGACTTGTGGCTTTCTGGACATGGAAGTTCCACTCATCCCAGAGAAGAACCAGAGGACTGGCATGGAAAGAGAATAAAAGAAACATGAGAAAGAAGATAGGTGTGTTGGAGAATGGGGCTTTTATTTTTTGGCACTAAATCCCCGATACCCCCACCATTGCCCTCTCCCTACTCCCACTCTGATGTTTATTCTTTCCTCTTGTATTTTTGCTGCCTTCTTGTTTGTGCCTCTCTTTTGTTTATTTTTTTCCACTTCTTGTCTGTTGATTCTTCTTCTCCTATTTCATGTTATTCCTCTTCTTTTGTTCTCTCTCCTTCTTTCCCTGCTCTTCCCATATCTCAGTCCCTTACCTGCATCCTCACATAATAAAAAAGCAAAGAGGAAGAGATGGCTTGTGGCTTACTCACTGCTGATCCCTCAGGTCTACTCTCAAGGCTTGTAGGACTTCAGTAAAGCGTTGTGGTGTACCCTCTGTTTTATGGGTACAGCATAGCCACACAGCACTTCTTGGGCTGTGCCAGTGTTCTTGGACTGGAAGAGGAAAGATTTATGATGACATTGATCACAGTGCTAAAATAAACTGCCCTCCCTTAGCCAGAGGAGTACGAGTTTGTAAATGCCAGCGTTTTGTACACAAAATGAAGGACACCAGATAAGGAAGCCAGCTGCCTAGGTTAGCTGTTCAAGATCTGAAAATGGCAAGTCTTTAAAAGCAGAGAGACAGAAAAAGTCATTTATATTAAAACAAACTCTGTCATGAGTCATTTGACTTCTTTTTCTCTTACACACATAGTTTATGTCTCAGGCCTTCTAAGGCCCGAGTAACATCTGATACTCTTTAGACTGAGCCTGCTCTAATAGGAGTAGGTTCCTGCTTCCAGTTACAGTGTACCACTTAGAACTCTATTTAATTTGAGTCTTGTGTTTACAGGCTGCAACTATTACTTATTTGTCATTTTAATGGTAATAGAAAAGATTGTTTGTCTGTGATTCTGTCCCAGCCGTGCTGTTGAAAAGTTCTGTGTTTTCAGCAGCAGGAGAGAAAAAGTGACTCGAGATGGGCTTTGGCTTTTTATCTCATTCATTTTTCTCATGTGGCTTCAGTCATGCAGGTCAGCAGGCACGAGTGGGGAGGCAGGTCCCTCGCCATCCCTCCCAACCACTGCCTCAGTCTAACAACATCAGCAGAGCATTGCTCCACATTTCTCACACAGTTTGCATATGAGCTGCATGTGATTTTTCTTCCCTTCTACTTTAAAAGAGATAACAAGAAGTGTACACTGTCTGAAAAATACAGCTTTGCCTTTTTTGCCCTTTTTTCTTACTTTGGTCCTCTTCCTTTCCTTCATCTCCTCCCTTTTGCTCCCAGGTTTTTGTTTAAATATTTTTACCAAGTGCTTCAGGTGTGAAAATAGTTAATTGCAGCTAGAAAATATGAAAGGTGTATGAATTCTTTAAGTCTCACTAACTGCTTGTGCCAAGGCCTATATAGACCTGAAAGGGGAAAGTGAAGCACAGCCGAAGGTCGGAAAAAATTAGGGGGGGAAAGGGTTCGGACACCCCAGCCAGCTTCCCCGGGCAAGGATAACCCTCAGGACCTGCTGCTAGAAGTGACTGCGCCTTAATTAAGCAGCATGACTCTTGTTCCCCCTAGTGGCTAATTACACAGGATGCGTTTCACACGAGCATTGCATTTAGCTGCCTTTCCACTTCCCTGCCTAATTTTCCCCCCATCCACATTTTTTGCTATGTTTTGTAACTTTCTCGGTTTCTCCGAATGATGGCATTTTGACATTCGATTGTGACTTCAGGAAGCAGGAAAATGTGCTATGGATAGGTAATACCTTATATCTGCAACACAGCAATAGGATTTAGGGTTTGAGAGGGTTTTGCACATATTCCACCCACGCACGCTGGATTTTTTCTGCAGCATTAGGGGTAAGGGTTAAGGAAGAAGGGCTTTTATTTGTGTATCAGCATCCCTGTTCGTATTGTAACTCCTCGAGTATGAACAGATAGGCATGTCCAGAAATGTTAGACACGTCAAATCAGCAGGCTTGTTTAATGTCCTTGAGATAAGAACTGAATTGCCTGGCTTTACAGATCAAACAAATACTATGTAAAATGTAGTGTAGTATTTCTTAGTGACAGAGGAAAAAAAACCTTGTATTTTCCCATGCAGTTCTTATTAGCAGCCTGGCAATGGGAGATAATGCATGTATTGGGTGAAACTCATTGGCTGTCCTAGTTCAAATCTAACATAAACCATTGTAGTATCAAGTTCTTCTGAGGTTAACTTGGTATAAATAAAAGCAGAATTTTGCCATGAGAACAAAATGTGTGTTACCTAACTCAAGAGTCAGAGTACATGGGCTTTATTCCCAGCTTTGCCACTGTGTCGGTGACTTTGGGCAAGTTGTTTAACTTTGTTCTTCATCCAACTGATTTGTGAAGCAGATCTAGTGATGTTTAAGTACTTCATAGGCTGGTTTTATAGGTATATTGAAGGTGATAGAATGAAAAATGCAAAGAAAATGAATGATGATACTAATGATGTTGCTCTGGTGGATTAAAATAAGTAAGAATGGAAAGGGCGGTAGACTGACAACCCAGCTGCATATAATTGGAAAATCTTTTGACCTCTGCACAGGAAAACAAAAGCTTACTTTAGAACTGCAACCAGTTTATTATGTGTGGGAATTTTCATTGCTATATGTATAATATGAAAGATGGTGGATATAGTGTGACATGAATACAACTCAGAAGTTGATATCAATTTTTAACATTTAGAGCATTCATGACTTTTAAATGTTATATTATACATTTACAATGAAATGCATTTCACATGCAGAATTCTTGTTTTTAGAAAATACTTGGGCAGCAAAGGGAGACCACATCCTTTAAAGCACAAATTCACTCATGGCTTGTATTGGCAATTCCTTAGGAACAACAAAGGCTAATTGAAGATCAGCATTTTCATTTACAGGCTTGTAGCAGTAGACATCTAATGCTGTATCTAACATGTAACTGAGAGACTGGGTGTTCTTTTTGCTCAAGTATGGAACCTTCTAAACTGCAGTTGCAGACGTTTGCTGGAGACTTCTGAAAATCAGATGTTATCCTTTTTTGACTGCAGTGTGATCAGGATTAGCAGAAACAACAGATGCATCTTGCATTGCTGAGCGTTTTTTGATTTGCATCTGAAACTGGTTTGTGACAGGTCAGTAACCCAATGAATGTAATGTAAAACATTCAACAGGATAAGACCTCCTTGTTAGAACTGTATCCTTTTTCTTGCATGTCTGGGTTGTATTTTTTTTAATTAAGTTACTGAGTTGTAGAATGGCCTGCATTCCTTCTATTCCTGTAAAAATGAAATGACTGACAGCTTTTCAGTTGCACATGATCCTACCATTTATTAGAAGAGGAAGAGGCAGGATAGGATCCTACCAAATTTTTCACGTATTATATATAGAGAAGAGACTGTTGAGCATGAGATAACCGCATCCTATCAAGCAGTCTGTTACTGATCTAGTCTGATTTTATATAGATCTGCACAAATTAATCTAAGACCAAAAACCAAGCCAGAGCAGAACAATGGGTAAGTGCATTTAGAAAAGTTGTATAGTAAAATTAAGACTTTCATCAGATAAAAGTAATTTAATTTCCCTCCTCTCGTTCTATACTTGTCACAGCCAAAGAAATACCTTTGAAGAAAAACTAGCTTTTTTTAAGATTTGCTATATTAAGCAATTTCCAAAGTACAAAATTGTTGCTAATGGAAAAGCGAAACAAATCTGGGATTTTGAGCTAGTGCAGTATTCGTGCAAGTAATTAGCCTGTACAAAAGGAGCATTCATCTTGAAATGACAGATAAGCGCTAAGGACAGGATTGAAAACTGTAAATATGTTAGCACTTTAAGCGAGAGCACAGCTTCAGCACTTGTTAGACTCATCAGCTGCTGTAAACAATATGGATCTTTGAAATGATCTCTGCTGAGATCTCAGCACATTAGATAATTATATAGTTGTTCATTTTTGCTGCTTCTATTTTGTTTTTTCTTTCAGAAAGTACTTTCTGCAAAGAATAGGTCTGTGGTGCTGCCAGCACACACACTTATCTTTCTCCATGAGTAGACCCAGTGAGGGCTGCAGAGTCACTGTGGGGAGTAAAGAACAAGTCTGCAGAGCTGGGCTCTGCCTTTCCCGATTTATGCACAAGTGAGGAACAGTATGTGCAGCTGCAGTACAACTTTCCTCTCGTGGCTGTGCCTCTACCCAAGACTAGGAAGGGCTCTTTGAGGTCATCCAGGCTCAGTTCACAGTTAGGATGCTTCTTCAAGTACAATTTTAAAAGGCAGGCTGTTCAGGTGGTGGTGGTGGTAGCAGTTTCTCTTCTGTAGCATTGTGAAGGGTTAACAGGGACTGAGCTGCAACAATGGAGGGTTTCATGTTGTGAAAACTGTATACAATAGAAATTAATTTGAAACCAATAAATCCGCTTTGCAAAGGACACTCTAAAAAGCTTGCATACCACGATAACTCGCAAACACTTACTGACCTCGCTGAGGGTCTGATTGGTGACCTACAAGTGAAAAGCTCCATGAGCCATTTGAGTCTCTGCTATTCATCTTTTCTCTCAGCTTGCTGTCTTTAAATGAAAGGCCAGATCCTCAGCAGCAGGAATTGGCTCAATTCTTAGGATCAGCTGAATTGTGAAGCACAAAGTGTTTTTTCTTCAGTTGTGTCCCACATTGGCTAGATTTCCCTCCTAAGTGTTTGACATTAATCTAGTGGTGTTATTGATTCCCATGGAATATATGAGAAACTGAGGTGCAGAATGCTTGCATGACTTGTCCAAGATTAAAATTCAGGTGCTGGCATGTCCGATTGCCCTCCTTACAGGCACAGAAGTTGTGCTGGGAAGAGCTTTCCCCCATAAGCACTTCAGGAGCAGTGGGTTAGAAACTTCTCATTAAAGTGAGGGAAGGGGCAAGGTTTGCTTGCAAATAGCAGCCACAAGGTGCAGCTCACTGGGGGCTTCTTAAAAAATGGGAAATGGGGTAGGACAGCAAAGTAAAAGTAGGAATGGTGACCGGCTGGGTGTTGTAAGGTGAGAATGTCCCTCTGGAGGGATTCAGTGCTCTTCGCCTTTCCCAGAGGTAAAAAGGACAGCTTACAAACAAGCTCACCAGCCTTCCCACCTGGCCAAAATTTGGGGGTGGGAAGGTAGAGTCTGTCTAGTGTGGTCCCCTCTGCAAGATCTCTACTTTCAAGATAACCCCTGGGGCAGGACGGTGCTATATTAGATCTCAGGCTGTGAGCCAGCCGAACTCTGCTACCACTTGATGACTCACTCACATGCTAACTGCACTTTTAATTCTAACTGGTGTGTTTTCAGACAGAACCGGCTATTGTTTTGGGCACAGTCAATTATAAAATGTGCTCTTTTTCTATTTGCCAAATGAATACAAATGCTTTCTTAGAAGGTCTCCTAAGGAAAAAGATGCCTCAGATACCTCTAAAAATTCCTGCTGGCAATGCTGGGTGGCAGGTTTAGATTTGCTCATTAAAAGAGATTATGTAACATTACTGTAATCAAAGGCTCTTTTATGGCTCTGGGGCAGGTGGGGATTAATAGCCCTTGTTTTTGGTTTTGTATAGAAAAATGTCAGGCCTGACAGCTAGAGTAGTGATGAGGGTAACTTTTGACATTTACCAACAAGAATAGTTTCTTCCTGATGAATTTGTGTAAGTTGGCACATACAGGTTTTTCTATGCAATAAATGTAATTGCAATACACAGAGAGGTTGTGCATATAAAAAGGTTCCTACTTACAGAGAAGTTTTAATGCTAAAGGAGAACTGTATTTACCATTTCCCAATGGCTTCCAGGAGGTACAAGCCAAACTTTTTAGGAGCAAGGGGAGCAGAACACCTATTTTGATGTGACTATTACAGTTTCTGTGTCCACAGGAATCCCACAGTTCAGGCTGGGATTCTCCCTTGCTGCTGTTAGAGCACATTTGGCAACGGACTGGCCATCCCATCCATCAGACCAGGCTTCTCAGGTTTTTAAGGAATCAAGAGCTTTCTAAAATTTTGTAGCAATATGTATCCAGCATTTAAAGTGCTTTTTAGGAACAGCAGTCATCTTAAAGGACAGTTTTAATGGCTGAAGAGCAAATGAGAGCAGCTTCTCATCCCTGGCTGTCTCTGATTTTCAGGCCTAGAGAAGAGAGGGTGCCCCTGTTTTTAACAAAACCAGATAATGTCATCAGCTGATCAGTGTGCCTTGCTTCAGCTCTCACTCAGTTTAGTCACTTGTAGCCTCTAATTTGGGAAAGGAAAATACTTTCTGGAACAGTGTGCTAGAAAAGGTTGCTAACTCCTTTTCTGTAGTAATCACGGCAAGGAAACCAAATGCCCTCTGCCATAGACAGCTATCTTCTCTGTACTGTGCTTCACAAGGAGAAACGGCTATGCAGTCCAGTTCTAAACTCTAAACAGATTTCTCATTTCTTCTAGGTTTTACTCTCTGCCCACCGCATATTGGATATCTATAAAATATCAGTTTTCTCTTAAGTGATATGTTAATTTTTTGTTGGAGATAGGATGTCTGCAAGGTTACCAGCAAGGTTCTCTTCATATTTGAATGTGGTTTTACTCTCTGTTTTAACATCTCAACCTTCTACTGGTGTACAGTAGTGAAATACTTTTTTTTTTTTTTTTTAAAGGTCTCATTTTTTATGAGCCCCTGTCCAGGGTAATTTCCCAAATGCAGTCCAGATTGGGTAAAATGTAAGCATATTTCTGAGGTATAGTTTTTTTTATAGTAAATCACACATCAGATTAACTAGATAAAAAATAATCCCAAATCAAAACTCACAGCACAGATTTCCCTCATTAACCTCAGGTAGACACTGGAGCATGGCAAAGAATATATTTGAAAGAGGAGGGGAAAAGGAAAGTCGTCTCAGCCGGTGTTGGAAAGAATAATTAGATGGAGAAAAGTGAATTGTTGCTAATAGTTTCATTTTCTTGATGGAATAACCCTAAAGCAAAGTGTAGGCAGAAGTTGTTTTTATGACAAAATCCCAGCTAGATACCCCAAAAATGTTAAAACCCACCAAGTGGGGAAATGAACAGAGAGACGTGTGCAGATTAATTAGATCGAAAAAATGTTTTGACAGCATAAGTGAACATATGGAAAGAATTGAGAGAACCCGATCCAGCTCCCCATGTGTAAATGATGCCTTAGCCATAGCTCATAAAGCAAATACAGATGCAAAAAAAAAAAAAAAAAAAAAAAAAGGCAAAAAAGCCCCTTTCCTATCCTCTCCCCCCAGTAAACCCCAGTCCATTGCCAGATGGCAAATAAAAGTTTGAACTCAATGACTAAACGCAAGGAAAGCTGTATGTTCAGCATGAATGTGAAAAGAAATCAGCTGAATAAATCTGAATTTTGCACCTTAAAGGAAGTGGTGCAGTTTAACTAAATATTGTGTCAAGTACACAGCCGAGTGTCAGGATATCCTGTGCGGATGCAACTTCTCTGTTTTGCCCTCCCTTGTCCAAATGACTCCTCCTGCGTTCTATCCAGCTCATTTCTTTTGTTGTGCAAGTTAGTGTGGAAGCACACACCTGCCCTGCCTGCCCTGAAGGTTTTACCACCTAAAATTGAGGGTAAAAGCATTAGGACAGATACTGCAAGCAGAGGGTGAGAAGGGAGCCAGAGAAGCAAAATAACTTGTTCCAGGTTGGGCAGAAGAGTGGCACTCCCAGGCTTGGTTTACTCCATCGCCAGCAGTGATGAGTATGGAGAGGGCTGATTTAGCTTTTAGCTATAGTGCAGTCCCCTGCATTGGGATCTGATGTAGGAATCTGCTCTCTTGGCTCCCAGGTGAGCTTCCTTTCTGTTAAACAGAGCTGCCTGTCAGCATAACGTTTCCAAGCCTAAAAAGTGGGTTAAATCAATATATTTTCATGTGGTTTATATGGACAAACCTTCTTAGTCTATTGTAACAGCGATGCTGTGTGTGATTAACAGATTTATTCCACCTCAGAAGGGGGTGAGGGAAATGTACTGTCTGTCCCAGTTGGTGATGTAGTCAGGGAGCCTCCCCTTTGGTAATGAAGCTGCCAGCTGTGGCATCGCCACCCACAGCACGGGACCCGCGAGGAAGCAGAGTGGGCCCCAGGTTGCGGCAATCAGCCTGATGGGCAGGCTGGGCAGACCTCCGTGCTGCTGTGATTGCATCTAATCGGTATCTGTGCTAGCCGTATTAAAGCTATCTTGGATCTTCATACACAGACATTGTAAAGTAGACATACGCTTCATGAATAATCTATACAAGCTCATGTTGGGGTAAGTGCAGCTAAACCGTGCCCCCCAGCTCTGGTGCAGACTGCTTAGATGTTGCCCACAGACTGTTGATTCATGGCACCCAGTGCCAGCAATCTGTGAAACTGAAACAGGAGCTAAACACTTGGGGTCTTTCCATTGCCTGGGTAAGCTGAAACCCCTGCTAAGCTGTCAAGTTTGCATCCAAGCAGCTTTGGGCACTAAGAGGTGCCAGCAATGGAGCCCTCACAAAGCAAACTGCTTAATTATTTGATAGTCAAAGGCAACTCGGGGGAGCGCAGAGTCAAATCAACAACAAACCAACCTATATTTAGTAGCAGTGTGGCTGGACCTTAGACCCAAACATAGTTTCCAGCTGATAGATGATGTGGCAATCATAGCTGACCCTCATCCCATTCTAAATTTGGTCTGCAGAATAAGTAATTAATATCATCGCTAGCATGACAAGCCACCCTTGACAGCAGCTGCATTGCCACTGCTGCTCCTCTTATGGCTTTGTCTGTCGGCTGGCCAGCCTGGCTGAAGCACAAGCTCTCTGTGACACCAAGCTACGGTGGCCACAGTCTGTCTGACACAGTGTAGTCACTGAAGCAGAGTAAAAGTAGGTGCTCTGGAGGTAGAAGTGGTACCGTGGCCTTATCTGCACTTGTCTCTACTGTTATGTGATCTCTTTTCCACTTGTTCTTGTCTCTGATACTAAGGAGTGAAAACCATGCACCTGCAGTACAGGACAGGTCGAGTGATAACGTCCTTTAATGAGGCACGGAGGGCTGCAGTAGGACTGAGACCTCTGTGTACCACCTACAATGCAAAATTAGGGACAAACCTAGAGTTTACAAACTGTGTGTACAAGCCAGATCAAACCTGGGGGAAAACAATGGGTGCAGCCTATTTCAGAGAGAGGTAAATGACACTTAAAAGAGTAAATTACAGTCCCAAATAACTTGGGGAATCTGTTGCAAACTTTCTGAATCCTGATTCATTGCTTGAACCAGAAAACTACCTTGTCTCAGTACTGAGGATCCGTCGCGCTGGCCTCTGTCAACTGAAGCTGGATGGTTTATGAATAGAATAATGCTGGGCTTCTTCTAAGTTACCTGTCTGATTTCCCTCCACCACAGTAACAGTCTTTAATAAACAAATGCATAAAATATTCCTCTAAGATGGGCCAGTGCTGGTATCAAACAGACGGATAGTGAGATTCAAAAGGCCAGTGACTTCCTGGAAGACAGACTTGAACTCAAGTCCTGAGTGTCCTGCTTGCTGGACCTCCATCCTTCCATCCTCTTCTCCCTCCCTCTCTGTAGTCTCACTTACAGACACAGACAGACAGAAACACTCTCGCTCTCTGAGGTTTGATATGAACACAGAAACCTATGTTGGAACAGAGCAAAAGGAAAATACAAGCTTGTGTGAAATTTTCCACCTTTTCACTAAATGTATGAAAGCCAAATTTTCACACTTTGGTCTTAGGTGTGAAATTTTTGCTCAGCTCTAATATTTATCCATAATGTGTTTTAAAACTTGGCTCACTCCATTCAGAATACCACAGAGAATTGAGTTACAGATTCTGGGCTTTGTGCATGCTGCCAAGATCTGCCCCTATAACTCAAACAAATTTAAGGGGGGAAAAAAACCCACTAGAAAAATATTGTATATGGTCCATCACATGCTTTCTTCATGCAGTCATATACCACTAAAAAGTAATGTTCTGCTAGGGCCCTGTTACATAAATACATTCATGTAACTCCTGTAAGCATAGATAAGATGAATTTTGCATCTCCAGGCTATTGAATAAGCAATCCCTAAACAAAAGCCTATAAGAATATAGCAGCCTTGCTTACAATTCTTAGAAAAGTTTAAAAGTATTTCTTGAACATCAGCATTTCAAGAAATCTATTTATTCCCCTCAAATCCAAATATATCTGTGACTGGACTTCTTAAAATTATGTTAGTTAGCATCTCTTAGTCTCAGCTTATGTGTGTGGAATAGCGATGAGTGAGAGAGAGGTTCTTCACTGTTGAACAGTAAAAATTATTATATATAACGTTATTTACTGTATTTTTTATGAGGACTTAGAATTGTAAAGGAAGTCAGTCTGTTAGTTTGAAGGTACTTACACCTGCTGAATTCTGCAAATCAGAACAAATCTGGTGGAGAAGAATATTCCTACATTTCAGTCGATTGTGAATGGGGCAACTTATACATTATTTTCCGCTGGTGCTGGATCTGCGACAGTAGAGCTGTTCAAACACACCAGAGAGTCAAGACTGACGTGAGTGGGAGTCTGGGTAATATTTTCAGGGTAATGAAGGCGAAATTTGCGTTTCCAGGCTCTGTGTGGTTCAGAAGTTGAGACTGACCTTCCACGCATACACTCGTGTCATTCTCAGGAATATATGAAGAAGCATGTCTGCTGGTACAGATTTCTCACTGTGTTTGGCTGTACGAATGGCAGCATTTGATCACTTGGCTCCGCAATAAAAATGAATACAATTTCCTACTTCTGCGTAAGTACTGAGATGAGGTGAATTAACAGCTTCAGATTGGGAAGAAGAAGAGTAAGCTATGCATCTCATTCCAGCTTGTTCTGAGATTCCTGAATTAGTTCTGTTAAAATTTATGATCCAAAACTGGTTTACAGCAGAGTTATTTTTCATCCTTCCCATCATTCGTAGGCCACTCATTTTTGGTGCAACAGAACCATGGCTGTCAGTGGACAAGCCATAAACCAGCAGCATTCACAGAGAAAACTTGCTTAATTTGCATTTGAGTACACCTCTTGGTTTTCACATTGTCTAAGGATCCTTCTTCCAAGTAGCTGGCACACTGTTGCTGTAACTGGAGCATGGTATACCCCCGCAATTTGGTGAGCTTTGCTGTATGCTTTTGTACATGCAGGCCAAATGCTTTCAGCCACTGAAATTGTACAGTAAAACCTTAGATGGTATGTGGTTGTTTTCACTGTTAATAACTACGCTAGGTAAAAGTCCAAAGATTTCTTGGGATTATCAAAACAAGTAAGTGGGGAGAACACAGCTGGGAAACTGCATTTGTGCTCAAATGCCTCATCCATTTAACTGTGGATACAATTTTTAAAGTACCTAAATAAAGCAGAAGCCCAAATTTTTAAGGGGACTGGTGTTCCCAGCTGATTAATTTCAATGGGATTTAGTTACTTGACTTCCTTACCTAAGGCTGACATCCCTACATCTGATTTCTCATTTGATTTGTGCTTTTAAGAGGCTACATCCCATTAATTTTCAGTAATATTCAGTCACATAAGTCTTTGAGTCACTACTGAAAATCAGACTTAGGGACTATTCCCAAGTGGGATGATCTTCGTTGGCTCCCTTTGTAGTCCCAAGGGAGATGGGCCCCTCTTGTGGGATGAGCAGGATCATGCTGGGTGCTCTGAGACAGCCCTTGCAGGAGCCCATTGTCTAGGGAATCAGAGAAGCTCCGTCTCCTGATCTAAAGATAGCCCCCATAAGCACCTCCTGTGGGCTCCTGATGCCAGGCTGACATGCTTTCCCTGGTGCCTCCTGGCGTGACAGAGTTGCTTGCTGCACTGCGGCTGCCACACAGCGTTAAAAGCCTTTTCCTTTCCATTATTAAAGGGGCAGCGGTTGAAATTCTTAGCTTTTATGTGCTGTGTCCAAATAGGGTTTCCCTAGGAGATAGGTTTTCCCCTGGGTTCCAAATAGGGTTTTTGTGGGAGACCTACTGCCTTTTGAGGCTACCCTGGTGTCTTAAACTTATCCCCTGCCCCAGATCATGCTGAAGAGCAGAATTCAGCCACCAGTACTGAATGAGTTTGAATGACTACTGACCTTCCCAGCTGGATTGCCCTTCCAGCAGCAAAATGGCACCTTGTTCTGAAGTCTTGGTGGGCTTTGGAGAATTTGGTCCCCTGGGCCTGTGCTCCTTCTGTCCCGGGCACGGTAACCCTGTTTGACTAACTCTCTCCATGGTAAGCAGAATGTTTACTGGCTTGTATCTGTCTCAGCTTTGACACTCTAACAAAAGGTTAGAAATCATGAATGCATCCCTTTATTTCTGCTCCACAGTGCCTCTCTTTTTTTCTGTGTAAACCCTTCACTTGCCTCTTGCCCAGCCTTTAGAAATGATGATCAAATGCGAACTTTCAGGGTTTATTTATAGCATAGCCTTTATGGAAAGAGAGAAAAGAAATGATTAAAAAGCAATTTTACAAAATATTTTGTTTTAAGAGAGAATTCATTGTGTTTAAATCACTGTATTCATTGTACTGTCTAGACTGGCAAACAAAGAAGATAGAGCGTCATTCAAATTAAGACTGTGAAATTCTTAGTGACTGGAATTATGGATTTGGATGTCAACCCTCAAACAAACTATTTCTGAACAGCAGTATTATCACTTTGCTATATTTAAGGCTTTGTTGGAGACAGAGCAGTGCACAAGGTTGATCTGATTCAGTAATGCGATTCTAATGTTCCTTTGTTTCCAATTTCATTATAAATTCATATTTTCAATGTTCTGTTCCTCTTTGTCCCCAGAAAATTGTTGAAAAGACTCTCCTTTGGGAGTAAAGTTTTTGTTCAAACTAACAATGGCCGAACTGACTTTAAAAAACAAAAAAACACACAACCGAAATGCAAATTAGGAGAGGGAGTTCATTTAGGATATTTTGAGCAACGTAGATTGAGTGAGTTGTTGAAAATTGCTGGCTGTCTATTTTTTTTAAATGTTATTCCACATTCCCGTGGTAGTTGCTGTGAGACCTTAATGCTGTGGATTCTCAAAGATCTATGTATTTTCAGTAGATTTAAAAACACAAAAGTATTTTACCTGATAAACTGGAAAGACATGGCATCTTCCTCCTTAGCTAAACGCGGATAGATGGGTAAACCAGCAGAAGATAAGCAGCAGTGTTCCCTAGTTTACATCAGGGCTTGAAGGACTGGTTTTCCTTTAGGGACCTCTCCAGCCTGTCCTGCTGCCAGCCCCATCCTAGAATCAGAATCATTTAGGTTGGAAAAGACCCTTAAGATCATCAAGTCCAACCATAAACTCGGAGCAGTGGCTCCCTCCCCGGCTGCCTGTGAGAGGATGGGGCCTCTGTGCCAGCAGTTTCAGGTTTGGGGAGACGTCACAGGGAGTGTTAGGAGGCTTTCACCAGCCCTGTGGAGACTTGGTTTCACCCTTTGAAGTCCGCTGCTGCGAAGTGCTTGGTCTGAAAGCTGGAGTGTCGCAGGTGCCCCGTGTGGTGTTGGGCCTCAGCAGGGTGGCAGAGGCACAGGTGGGGAGCAAGGGGACGTGCAGGAGGGAGCCCGAGGCAGGGCCGGGGCTGCGGGGGCCGGCGGGACAGCCGTGCTGGGCAAGGCTGCCCTCACACCTTCCACGCCTGCTGGAGTCAGCGCTGGTGTCTGTTCTCTCTTGAACCAGCCTGGGGAGACCTGTAGTTAGATGAGTAACAGCGTAAAAATAAAACCTGTCTGAAGATATGTTTATCTCAAAAGGCTGGCATATTTCCCAAAGAAGCAGCAATGCATTTTTCAGCACTGGAAGTTGTAAGAGGCCCCAGAGTAAAGCAGAACAGGAGCGTGTAGAATACTTACGGCAGAAGCAGAACGCGTCC
Organism: Platalea leucorodia; assembly: GCF_965183815.1. Classification (NCBI taxonomy): domain Eukaryota; kingdom Metazoa; phylum Chordata; class Aves; order Pelecaniformes; family Threskiornithidae; genus Platalea; species Platalea leucorodia. The sequence goes on along the minus strand of NC_138827.1, from coordinate 24,836,686 downwards.
TGGGAACGGCACTGTCTGTGTCCTCTTCTCTTAACCCTGCCCAGAACGGGGCAGCGGCAGGCAGAGCCTGCGTGTGCGGAGAGCAGGTGGATGGCAAAGGTTAGCCCTCCCTTTCATTTTTTTTACACCTGAGGAAAAAAATGGATTTGTCTGAGATGTTTAGACTCTTTAGATGTCTTGGGTTTATTTTTGTGCAGTATCTCCAAGGCAATTCAAAAAGAGATGTAAAGCGAGGAGCAGAAAGCAAGGCGACTCTTGCCATTAGTGAGAGTGCTTCAAGGGGCTTTGCCTTTGCCTTACATTTTCTGTAAGACATGAAACTATCTGGAAAAGCAGTACTGGTTGTAACAGAGGGAATTGTCTTTTACTTTGAGAGTTTTTTTTCTGTGTGTTCATTCATTGTTTTGGGTAGCCTCTACATCCAGCTGGCCACGTAAGGGAGTTGTAAAAGATAGACTGTTGTAAACAGGAACAATGCTTGAGCAAGTATCTCCTGTTAAAGAACAGGGAATAAATGCCCATTTCTCTTACTGGGAAAGATGTCAACCTCTCCATGCCAGTATTTTAATCTGGCTGGTGTGCAGAGTCTTTGTGCCAGCAGGCTCACATGTCCCAGAGAAAAGAACACACTATCTCACTGTAAGTGTTATTTCAAGGGTGTTTCTTGGGGAATCAAAGTCCAATCAACTTCTGCACATAGGAAAGAGTATAGGCGTATGAGTGCCCAGAAATACTCCCTGCTGTTTTATCAGAAGCACGGACAGAGTAAATCCTGAGTGCACCATCACTGGCAGTGGTTTTTATTTTGGTGGAGCCACGATCTCATGCAGTATTAACTGCCTGAAATCGACAAATGTAGAAAGCAGGTGTTCCACATTCTAGCAGCACGCTTGGACTGGCAGTATGAAAGGACATGTTGATGCTGAAGGGTGAAGCAAACACGCCCAGAACATGGCAGGTAATGCTGCAGGTTCAGCCAGCCAGGCAGGGCTAGGGACCGCCTGCTGCTCTGGCACACGGGTGGCATCCCAGGCACTTTGTGCCTAGCTGTGCATGGGAGAAAGAGTACCTGCTGGCTTAACAGGCAGCCCGCTTACAGGCTGGCATTTAGGTCATGATCAGATTTCTTTAACACAGGGGAAATGGGAAACCAGAAGATGTAAGGCCTTCTGATCATCTTGCTTATCCTCAGAGCCTCCCTGCCTGTCCTGGGCCAGTGAAACTGTGCTTAAGTTCCTCATCTACGTTGTAAAGTTCTAGGAGATCCTCAGCTGTAAAATGCTGGATTAGTTGGAAGCAAAGATTTTACTACAGCAGATATTACAGCCTATAAAATCATCCAACCCTTTTAAAAATCTAGCCATAGTATTTGACTAGATGGCTTCCAGCAGCAGCACAGTCTGACTGTTCTCCGGAGGTCATTCTGATACTCTCTCAGTGCTGTGCTTTAGGCACTAACATTAAAACAGAGTTAGGGTCCTGCTTAGAAACTCTGAACACTGATAGAGATTTAGTCAGACACTGATTCCTGAATCCCGATCTTTTATGTTTAACACTGTTCCATCTGAAAGCTATTGCTCTAATGCTCCTTGTGAAATAACTTCCACTGTAAACAGCCTGTGCCAGCTGCCTCCACCTTTGCCTGAGAGCTTGATCCTGTATTAACATCAGTGATCAGTGTCTCATTCCAGTAGGATTGCTCAGGAGAATCCGCAGAAAATCAGAATCTCACAGAGATCAGGAAAGGAACCAAATTATTTGGTCCTCTCTTCCACATGGGACTCTGTCCCAGAGACTCCTTCTGCAGGGGATTCTGCGAGATCTCTTCGTCTGACTTTGTTTTGGCCAAAAGCAGAGTAGGATCAAAGTCTTGTCTCTTACACCGTTATACTGGAAGGTGAGGGCAGCTGTGGGCTCCCGAACAGAACTTTGCAGGTTACCTTTAGCTTCTGCAGTGCACTCGAGTCCTCCCTTGCTGCAGGGAATTGATACTTTAAGAATATGATTAAGGGATCTCATGTACAGTATCATTTTATTTGAGAAATCTCCCCTCCGGGGATGCAATGTTTAACATTTCCTTTGGTTAGTGTAAATAATAAAAGATAAGTCTGTTCTGCCTCAGACTCCCAGTAAGAAAGAGGAACAGATTTTGGTTTACTGAGGGGTCTGCAGTACTTTGTTCTCATGACTACTATATAATGGGATTGAACATATTTTATGCCATCTGGCCTGTTTAGCCGAAACAAAATACATCAGTAATGTTCCGATTGGTTTTGAAACATCTTGTTCTTGTCAAAAAGTATTTTAAATCAAAACAGGCTTTTCCAGTTTGTGTTTGTCTTTTACTAGGAGGCCATGGCGAAAATGGGGAAAATTGGGAGAGTCGTGCAGCCTAACCACGAGCATAAAAGGTAATCCTGACTTTTGTGTGTTCGTCCGTGAGAATGTACTGAAGATGAAGTGAAGGTCTGTCTCTTTATAGCTCTGCTTGAATGCAGTAGTATGTATCACCCGGGTTGTTTAAGGATTATGCGCGCATCCCGCTCTAACCTGGCTGAAGGCAGTCGTCGCTGGCGGTGGGGTGTGAGCACCGCAGCCTGCGAGCCTGCCCGTGCCCGCGGCTTGCCTTGGCAAGCAGGCGCCACCGGCAGCGCCAGGGGTGCGGTGAGCGGTGCCGAAGCTGCCAGGAGGTCAAAGCAACCCAAGCTGCATTTCCAAAGTGACTGCAGTTCCCGCCTCGCTGGGGCCTGTGCGTAATTTCACGTCTGCTTCGCCAGCGAGCCGCGTAATCCCTCACGGAACCGGCGCGTGGGGGCGAGGCGAGGGCCCGGGGCGCGCGGGCGCAGCGGGGCCGCTCCCGCCCGCGGCCGCTCCCCGGCGCGGCCCCGCCCGGCGGCGCACGGGCACCCCCTGGCGGCGGCGGCGCGGCGCTGCCCGGGGGCGCGGGGTCCGCCCGCAAACGGCGCTCGGCGGCCCGGGGAGGGGGGCGTTGCACGGGTGGGGGGCCGTGAGAGCTCCTTTACGGAGCCCTGGGGCTCTGGCAGCGGGTGTAAACGGGTAGAAGAGCAGCGAAGCCCCAGTGCCTCCCCACTCCCACCGCGGAGGAAAAACTGTCTGAAAATCAAAGCTGGCCATAGGGTAGACAAAAGGTGTAATTATAACTTGAAATCACTTGTTTGGGTGGAAACTGTGCTCTGGCAGCATGCAGAACTCTGATCCTAGTAAAAGTAGTAATTAGGAAAGAGTCAAAGCTTCTTTGATGCTAAGTGAAGGAAGTAAACATGTCTATTACAGGGGATTTCAATCTTAAAATCTCAGGCTTTGTTGAAATTAACTTTCTTGTACAGATTCTATGACAAGAAATATGAAGTATTTTTGAAACTTGTGGAACATCAGAGAGAGTATCGCTCCATCATGAACAGCTTCTAATCCAGAGTTGTGTAATCTGGGAACAGCAGGGATAACGAATTTCCAGATACTTGTGATGAGGGTAATTTCTTCTTACTGTACTGTCCATGTTAAAACTATACTTTTATTATTTAAAGTGTACATTTTAATTTTTAATGAGAAATAAAATGCACTCACTTCACTGCGAAGCACTGGGTATTTTCTGTCAATAATCCGTACAACGCAGGGACAAGGAATAATCATTTGCTCCAGTCAGAGAAGACAAGAGAACCAGCTGCAGGTACCCCGGTGCCGGTGTTTAGACTGGCCACAAGCAGGAACAGCACAAGGAACAACATCACTGACTTGATGGACTTGAATTGCTGCCCTTTGCCATGTTTTTCACAGGTAACTATACCTGGCATCACACATGGTCCTTTTAATTTTACTATCATCTGCTACAGCTAAGACCCAAACATGATTTCCATTGGAAAGTTCTGTTTGGGTTTTTTTTTTTTCACTCTGATTATAGTACTTCTTTGGTGGCTGATATTTGAGAATCACTTTTGCAGCTGTGCAGTCTTTTTGTCTCTGTTTTCTTCTGTTTCCTGCTTTCTTTTTTCTGTCTCCATTCTTGCAGCGCAGTCATTTTGCTATCAATAATTTGTGCCATTTTGTCTTTTGCAAGTAACCCGCCCTCAGTGCGCATTAATCACTGTGCAGATGTGAAACGGCCCACTGTTGACATTGAAAGATTAGGTTGAGCAGACACAGTTGCTGAAAATAAGTTCATAATGCAGGTGCATTCCTTCCATCCTGCCAGCTGCCTCGCGGGGAGTCAGCCCTGAAACAGCCCAGCTCTCCCTGCCCATTCTCATCGTGTTGCTTCAGCCAGACCCAGCTCAGAGCATGTGCATCTACACAGCCCACCAGCTGCAGAGCTGAACTCAGTGACGGCAGGTACGGGCAACACAGAGGGAGAGAGAAAGGGTTTTCCTTCCTTAGGCTTGCATTTATCGAGGCTCAGAAAACTTCTTGGCTGCCTGCTGGCCAAATCCAGTCAACAAAAGGCTTTTCTTTGTTCCCAGGTGATTTTGAAGGTTGCCCTGGATAGTTGGTCTTACAAGGTACTGCCAGGCTCACAGCGACAGGTCATGGCATAACCGGGTGTGGAAGGAGAGAGTTGGGACACTCTGGTTGCACACAGCAAAAATGTTTCGCCCCTGACAGTGCAAATCATTTTGATCTTGCAAGATCCAAACACTGCCAGTGCCTTGAGTGAAATTCTCTCAGAAATTCTTTCTTTCTGTGCCATTTGTCTGTTACTTCTTAAAAGATGCTAGTCTGTTTAAAAAGCAAAACCAGGGTCCCTAGCTGAAGGAGAGGATTAAGAAGCAGGGGGTGACAGAACTGAAGACCATATTCAGATCAAATACAACTCTGTTATAGGTCACTCATGAGAACCCCTCTTTTCTTCAAACTGCGAACTGCGGCCCTCTTGGTGAGCCTGTATTATGCAAGAGAAACAACCTACAGTCTCTTTCCATGGAGTCAGTGCTCATATGGATGGACTCCATCTTTATACACTTAGGTTGATAGAAATTCCATTCTTTAGTATTGGCATAGGCTGTAATTCCCAGTTAAATGCAAACAGAAGTTACACAATAACAAAATTACACTTAGAGAACTTGTAAAATAATAGTTTCTGGGTTTTTTTATGTTAGTAGTCAGCACTCAAAAACATCTGGTAATTTTTTTAAAGAAACAATGCACTTCCTGCCTTGTAGTGCATGGAAAAGCAATTGTTGCCATTTCCAAAGTACCCATTGTTAAAAGAAACAGCTTTACAAGTTCAGGGACATAATTAAAGACAATGAAAGTTGATGGGAATAAAATGAAGAAACAGCGTAACAAAAAGAGTATAGCAAGCAAGAAAACAACTGCAACATAGTGGTATATCATAGCTTACAATTCAGGGGCACAATAAAATATGTCAGCTGAAAATACGTCGAAGGAAAAAACAGTTGGAGACCAGCGTACTGTGAACAATAAATATTCATAAATTTTAATATATCTATTTTAATATACAATTCATATGTAAAAATGAAGTCCACTGACTGCAACCACATAGCAAATGTACAGATTATACAGGGACAGATGCGTAGGGTTGTCTGGCAGTGTACCAGCATTTTTAACCATTTGCAGCTCAACACAAACAGACATGCACACACACACCCCAACTTTGGCAAACTTTCCGTAAACTTCCTGCTATTTATATCATCATCATAAGATTGGCCTTGATCTCTCTGGCTGAACTGGTACCAAGACTTACAAGGAAATCACAAGGAGTGTATGAAGTCTAGAAAGGAAACGAACAGTCATGCTGACTTTGTTAAAGCTTAGATGCACAGAGTTCAAAGAAGCTATTACCTTGCATAAGCTTACATGAAAGAGTTACACAGAGATTTGTTCACATTTTTTGCATGATTTTTAATGCTTTTATCCCCTTGTAATACTTCTACTTTATAGTTGCATTTTTCTTCCAATCCAGTGTTACTACCAGTTTCATATTATCCATTTTAAAATCAGGACTGTACTCGTTGCAGAGCTGTAAAAAAATCTGTATTCCAGTGGATGTGCAATCAGCTGCGATAACACAAAGCACTGTTACAAGATTTTGTAGGGATACTATCTAACATCCCTTGTGTTATACAAGACTTAGCAAATTGTACAGTTTGCTAAGTTCTCAAATTAAAATTTTATCCAAATTGAGCCAAGATGTAAAATGTTAAAGCTCAGGAGTTCTAAAACTCTTCAACCGCAAGTTGATTGGCATTGCAATTTTAAGTTCTGTTCATAGCTTTTGGCATTTTCAACTGAGGCACTTTGTATGAAGATAAGTTACAGAAAAATGCAGCATGAAAGAGTCTAGCAAGTATACAGTGTAAAACTAGCCTTCTAAGCGCTTGCACATCGAATCACTTGGCCGTGCCAAGTATTGCTGAGTCCTGCTTCAGCCTTTGTCAGCAGTAGAGTGACAAATCCATCATACGCTGCCCCAAATCAAAGAGAAACCTGTCATCACTTGATGAAGTTTGACCAAGGAATCCAAGTCTGAGTCAGTCAGGACTCTGACAGCATGCTCTGAGCTGCAGACCTTGCCATATTTACCCCATTAGATGCAATTTGCTGACAAATGTTTATCATGCAAATTAAAAGAAGGGAAACAACCACCATGTCATCAGCTGTTCCAAGAGTCCTACAGAGAGGCCCAGGCTTCATGTCAAATGGAGAAGACAAGCATATGATAGTTCCAAAGGAGCAAACAGCAACTCTTAGGAAAAAAATCCATACGAGACCACCCCAGGTGAAGATGCCTCGCAAGGCAAGAGTCAGGAAAAACAGCATGTCAGAAAGGTAATCTGCAAACTAAATGTTCAGATGAGTTACGTTATTTTGCATTCTGATGCATGCAGTTCTTTCAGTTCAACGTGTCTCTTAAGCACTTTTAGATTCAAATCTCTTGAACGCAGAAACTTTACGTGCTGTCCAAATCCACCTACGCTGTTCAATTATTTTGCAGTATCTAGAGGCACGCTTCTAAAAGGAATCCCCACTGCCCCAGCACTTTGAAAAGAAAGTATTATGCTTGACATTGAATCCTTTTGGAAACTGGGCCTTAAAGGCTGCACTGAGTATATGCCTGTCTTTCTTTAAGATCTGGCATCAAGTGTAGGCTATGAATGCTTCAAAATGAGGCCTCAAGTCTCGCCTTGGTGTGGACAGGAACCATAGGACCAAGTGATTATTCCTCTTCATTAACGCTAGTTTGTTGGGTTGAAAAGTAATATTCTCCTCTACAGTGCTTAGTTTAGTCTGTAGATTGAAACAGACTCCACAGTCCTTTCAGGCCCCCTACCAGGATGTGACGGGAGAGGGAGATTTGCTCTGGTGATATTCTACACCCTGTCAAGAATGGGCCTCACTTGTGCCTTCAGCCCTCATCTTTCACATCATTTCCACTGCCTGTCATGTCGCTGTACCAGCTGGGATTCCAGCTTTAAGAAAGTGCAGAGCCAGCATTGTCTCTTCAAATTTGGCAATACCTGGGGAATAAACCAGCTCTTTTCTAAGCTGGAATCTGATTTGAAATTTTAGAGTCAAGTTAAAATCCTGGAGTTCAAATCTGAGTTCATATTTGAAAGTTCCAGCCTGACCATCTCTAGTTCTGCTTTGCTTCCTGTGTCTCACCTCACACTGCTTTCTCCTCCCTGCCAGGGTGAGTGCAGACGGACTCCTCTGAGCCAGGAACTCCGAGAAGCACCTTTACTAGAAGGTGCTAGACCCAGCAGTGGATGGTAATGCTTCCACTATGGTACTGCCAATAAGTGCATAAAAAGGTAATTCACATGATGATACAAACTAGTTCTCATTGCTGGGTCTCTTTCAGTCCTCTATGTGTTATGCAGTACTAGGTAAATGTAGATTTATAAATACTTACGGGTCGAGGTTGCCCTGAGAAACGCTTGTTGTAATCTCTAATGTCATGTACAATTTGTTTGCTTGGCTTATCTTGTTGCTTTTCACAAGAGATGTTATCCAGAAGAACCACCTTCATAAGAAAAGAAGATCAGCATTAGCACAGTGTATTTTAATCTCCCGTATAAAGGATGGTGTTCTGTAGTATGTGTCTCTCCATAGCCTCTCTATTGCAACTGGACCTTTGTCCAGCTCCCGCAGTTCCACAGTAGGAAGAACATTTTCCTTTTATAACATGCATCCAACCTTCCAGTACAACAGGCAGCCTCTGACCAGGGTCAGATGAGATTAGGAACTTTCATATTGCTTCTTATGGAATGTTATCCCAGAGATTCAGTAAACTCGACAAAAGTAAAATGCTGGAGGCCTGTTTTGTATTTCACAGAGTTGCCTGATATGACATGCGTCAAATGATAAATGCGAATGGCTGCAGGGTCATTCAAGTCAAAGTGCGTTTTGAAATGCTGTGGAAAATTAGAGGATAAATAAAGTTGATCCTAAGAGCTCCAGCTTGTTATTTTGTACGTATCATAATGCAGATGTGTACGAGGGAGGTAAGTCTTACCTTTTGTCTGCAGAGAGGGCAGGTTATTGCTGCTAACCAGGGACTATGTTTCCAGTATGTGATCAGACAGGAACCTACCAAAAAAAAAAAAAAAAAAAAAAAAGGAGAAATTGTATTAAGATACATGAAATATATTTGAGGATATTTAATGTTTACAGGGAAGTTGTTATCAGAAGTAATAAACCCTCTTTATACAACTGACTGCAAAAATGAATGTAATTCTTTGCTTTCATTTTAATACATGGTTTTACTCTGCAAAGTGACTGTGTAAAAATGGAGCCTTAGCTCTTCTACACTGGTATACAGAGATACGTGGCCCTCCTAAGGGAAGCTTTGATTCAGTTTCTTTTCCTGTGGATAGCATCTTATTCTTGAAGGTCCCCTGGCTGTGGCTGAAGCACTCAGGAATACAGGCACCCTTCAGAGCGCAGCGTTGGCTGCTGTGGACAAAAGCAGTGCAGCTGCATAAAGGTGGAGTTCCTCCAGAGCTAGCATGACTTCTAAGGATTATGAGGGCCAATTATCCCAAATAAACCAACATGCAGAGCCAAGGGACAGGCTGGTGATGCAGATTCCTGGTGGCACAACATATATCTTGGTGATGAAGTATCATACATTGGGCTGTTTTGTCTTCCCCCCCCCGCCCCTTTCAACTCTGTTACTGTTCTGGAACTGCGTAGCTCTGGAAGAGTGAGTTGCTGCATTCTTTTTGATTCTTCTTACCCAGACAACTGCTAACTAATTTTCAGATACAACATACTAAGGCCTGAGGTGTGAAAGAGGGCAGAGTCTGAGGACAGTAAGACTAGACTGCACATATAACTGACAGCAGTGGTTGACATACATGAATGTCAGGGCTGGCACTAACAGCAAAAACAGCAAAGCATAAATAGCATCTAATCAGAAGCAGCACAGCTTGACTTTCAGCTCCTGGGCGCAGTGTGCAGTGTGACAGGTCAGGAAAAAAAATCTCTCAACATTTAAACTGATCAAATTTGACAAGGACCCCAGTGAAAACAAGCAGAAGGCTACGCTGCCATTTTGATAGAACTGTTTTATTGAATTGAACAATGCTCTTTGTTCTTAAAAATAACCAGCAAGTAGTATTATAACAAGAAGTCTTCAGAAGCCCTGCAGGGTTTTTCTGCACCCAGACTTACTTTGTCTATTGTCACTGAAAAGGGGAATATTGGAGAAAGTGTGTTTGAAATCGAGTACAAAAATCATCAGTTACATCTTATACACTAGGAGTAAGGATGTTAAATTTGGCCCAAAGACGTTTTTTATGAACCTCGCTCCAACTTGTGCTCTTTTGTTTTCATTTAGCGCAGGGTTTTTCTTTATGACTCTTGATTTTGTTTGCATTTACAGACCAGTTGGCTGGGCACATGGCTGTGTTTATATCTAAATCCCCATGCGGTATGTATAAACTCGGTCTGGCAGCCAGCTTCCAGCTTTCGCTTGAACTTTTGCATTTGACAAGTATCACGCCTGACTTCAGGAACTGCTTTGACCCTCTGGATCCAGATCCTGTATCGTGATCCACATGGCTGTATTGCTGTGCCTGTGCTCAGTCCCAGTGATGACAGTGGGGCACTGATGGATCCCATAGTTCTTCAAGGGCTTTCAAAAAAGAAGCCTGTGGAAATTAAAATTTGCTGCATGCAGAATCCTTTGTTGAGTAGAACAGGAAGGGAAGGACTCCTCTGAAGTTGACCTATTTGTGCTTTGGTGCATTTTTCATAAAATAGACAAAATCCTGTTTTAATCTAGCCTGCTACACAACCTTCTGAGGGAGTCTGTAGGTTTCTCTAAAATACCTCTGTGGTTATTGTTAATTAGAAAAAAATAATATTGCTCAAGGATCGCTTTTCAGTTGAACTTCCTGAACATATGGTTCAAACTGAAGCTGAAAAGGAAAACTTCAGGACAAACTGTATGAATTACTACTAATAATAAAATCAGACATTTTTTATAAGTCCACATTAATCTTCTTTAAAAGCTCTGGGTTGACCACATTTTTTAAATAAAACTTTTACCAGAGCGGAATTTATTAAGAGAGCTCAGCATTGCCTTAGCTCTGTTCCACAGGGCATCAAGAGAAATTTTATTACTGATTTCAGTCACAACAGACTTAGAGCTACGCAGAATGGTTTTGATAAGCCCAATGTAAATTTTTATTGGTTTAAGATATGAAAAACAGACATGTTACAGAGACTGCTTCTACTGTATAAACATAGTCATGACATATATAATGCATTGCATTGGAATCAATGCTTCAGAGTGTAAACGATGATGTACTTGAGGAAATTAAAGCTAAATATATACAGCTAAAAATAACAATATATTTAACAAGCTTGTATATGGTGCTTCTCCTCTGCAGATCCCAAAATAAAATAAAGTCCATATCATTGTGTCATATTCACAGAGGGAAAAGGGAAAACTAAACAGGCCAGAGAAAGAGGAAAGTTGATGATCTTTGTTGTTATGTCTGTCTTTGTACTTGAAACTATAACTACTGTGACATTATTTGAAACACGTTTTGAGGCCATGTGCTTGCTGTTTGTCCTGGAGTGGGTTATATTCAAGGCATCCTTTTCCTGTATGTTATAAAACAGTGTTATAAAACCATGAAACAACCTGAAGTATTAAATGGTGTCACTCATGAGGTAGATGAGCCCTACAAAGTGTCCCTAGCTGTTGGTGATCCACTGATTTGTTGTGGTTTCAGAGGATGGAGATAGTGGCAGTGGTGATGGGGAGTTGCGCTGTGTGAGCATCATTTCAATCTAGAGAAAAACGACACTTCCTAAAGATAAAGATGTGCTTTTATTGCACCAGCATTAACAATACAGGCCCTTGTTCTCATTGATGCTTAGGTCCTTTTGTAACACGGTGAAAAAAGTGTAAATGGCTTGTAAATATAACTTGCGCTTGCTTTAAGGTCTCTCTAAAATGCCAGAGCAGTAGAAAGGAGCTTTATGGTTCTGATCAGTGTCTTCTGATGTGTCTTGCTGTCGCAGTACCAGATAGTACTGCCTCCAGCTGCCTGCCTCCCCTCTGCCAGAGATCACTGATCTCATGCTGCACAGTAGCCCTGCAGTACCCTTCATGGGCAGTTTCAGCCTCACCAGATCATGAACTCCAGTTCTCCTCTGCCAGCCCCGCTGTGGGGATGACAGCATTCAGCAAGGACCCTGATAAGCAGCTGGGGCAGTGAGGTTGTAAACTTCACCTGTAAATTCACTGGACGATGTATCTCAGAGGTCTGAGAGAAACAATGTTCAGTCCAAGTACGCTGGTGGCCTTATCCTGCTGCCTTTCAAAGCAGGTGCAAAGCTCCCACTGGCTCTCATGGTGCAGAATGTGGGCCTTAAAAATCCTGAAATCCCCTTTATAAATGCAATTTTGAACATAATTCCCTCCACTATTCTATGCTTCATCCTTGTATTCCCTTTGAAAAATTATTTAGATTTTGTAATCCTAACCATATGGCTTAGCTGCCTCAAAGAAGGCATTTAGCAGACCCATTTATCTAGAGAATTATGGTTTTACTTAGATTATCTGGTGAGTGTAGATGCACTGTGGGAGGACAGGAGACCACACCATGGGCAGCCTCAACAGAAGGACCCTCTAAATCTGGATCTGTCCCTTTTCTGTTAAGACAGATCCTGGGTTGGAAGAAACAGTTACTGAGCATGCATCATGATGAGATGTCTTTGAACATTTTTCCCCTGTATGACCACACAGATTTACTTAAAAAACAATAAACAGATGAAAAGAAGGTTTATACATGTAGAAACTCACTTTTTGAATTGCTTAATATGTAACTTCCACTATTTTTCTTTTTTAGAAAGCTTTTACAGGACTACAAACCAATGTAATTATGCCTTCTTGCTCCAGATCACTTCTGCTTTATTTTGGGCAAATGTTTCACGTGGGAAGCAAGCCTATGGAACAGAATCAGACCTACGCCCAATGTGTCTTACTCCTGATTTTCACCAATATAAATACAATCAGAATTAATTTTATGGGAGAGCTGGATTTCTGTGCTGTTGATTAAAAAGACAAGCTGTCTTCCCAGAAGTGAGTTAATGCTTGAAGATAAGACTTCATGTTTGTCACATCTTGAGCTTTCACAGTTACGAACTGTGTGATTATTAGACTGATGATTTTTATAATAGGGTTTTTTGCATAGTTGAATATAAATCGTGTGATTTTCTGGTGCATTTTACCCATTCCATGAGTTTGTGTTGTAATTTAACAGTGTCTTGTGAGACGATCTGTTAGTTCTTGTCGTCTTAAGACTTCTTGGGCATTTCAAAAGCGGCACCTTGTAGATGTGAAAGTAATGAGCAAATAAAATCACTGTTACAGATTTTTTGGGGAGATACAAAGATGGGACTTCTCCTGCTTCTAGTGAGAGCACTTACGTTAATTCCAGGGAGAAGGGCTTGGTCCTGGTTCTTGCATAGAACTTGATATTTCTGTAAGAAGAGTGCTTTATTTAGTAGCCTGTACAAGCACTGCACTTTCAATCCAGAAAACTTACCACAGAATAAATGTCCACAGTTGGTTTCTACTGGGAGAGTAGCTGTCTGGAGACAGATGGGGCAGCTGAAGTCACTGTGATTACTAGGTTGCCAAATTTGGAGTGATTCCTGGAAGAGAAGTAGTACAGAGTCTTCGATAAATTAGTATTTTGACTGACATATTCAGTTCATTAATAATAATTTACTGTGAGTAGCAGAGAGTCACAGAAACTAAGTATAGATGTCACACATAACTAATCGTTACCTCAGCAGATAATGAAAATTAGGCACAAAGAAATGAAGTGCTTTGTGTAATTCTACAGAAAGGACCAGTGTCAGAGGTAAGATCATGATGCCGCCTTTCTGCTTCCAGTGATACATCCACACACCACTGGATAATATTTCTGTTTTGAAAGCCAGCCGAGTTTGCACCACTGGCTTGTCTAGCTGTCATTATTCGTCAGACAGCACCCGAAGTCTGCCTCAGTAGCTTTTGGATCTTTTTCCTCCTCCTTTGTAGTTATGGTTATCACTTAAATGTACTGAAATAAAGACAGGTGTGTTCTCTGCTTTCCTTGGGTGGCAGAATGGTATCTTTAGTGTGAACCATAGGCTATGTAACAGAAAGACTCCTTTAGTTAAGTAAGAAGATGGCTTCCAAACCATCCTTCCCTTTGCTTAGCAAAGTCTATAATTAAGAATAATATTGAGCTTTGTTTTTAGAGCAGGAAGATAAGAATTTTGTAAGCCTCTGAAATGCTAAAGCAGCATTTTGAAGCATGTTTGTATTATAATATTTCTGTAGGGGAAAGGCTGAAGGATGTACCTTGGTCTTCCAGTCTTTGCTCCTAAATCATTGCCTGAAAGCAGTAAAAATCTATTTGGCAGTATATTCATCTATGCCAGGATTGTCTGATACAGTGGGAGATTCTTAATTGATATTGAGTCCTTACCACATTGAAAGTTTTTGCTACCTTTATTATGATGCATTAGATAATCTGTAATGGATAACGGACCTGCGTACTTCGTCTTAGCACACCACGGAGAAACTTGCATTTGACCATATGTTCGATTGCCGTAACCACAATGAGATCAGTCTTTGAAGAAAATGTAATAATAATGTGGTTAGTGTCCTTTCTTTCTCAAGATAAAGTTATTTCAATGTTTCTGTCAGTCCCAGAAACAGAGGAGTGCTTCTGAAATTGGGAGGGAGCTTCCAAGGAAGTTCCTCCACTTTAAGGCAAAGTCTTGAAGGCTATTGACTGTCCGCTGCCTGCACACGTTTTGCAAGGTTCAACAGGAGATGGCGTCGATTACAGTTTTATTTTGTATTTTGATCAAAAAATGATGAACTTCACATGTTTCTTAATGACCACAGAGGTCCAGCATTATATGGACTGGGTATTATTTCTCCATTACTGAAGTAAGGCATTCAGGTGAGACAGTGGCATACTTCAGGGTTACACTATCACGGTATGCTTGCTGTCCCTTGTTGCCCAAGGGATTGCTTATTTGTTTTTCAAATACCTGATTAGCACTTGTCTACATGATGGATCAATGAATACACTTCCAAGTATTTAATCTATTTATAGAAGTTTTGATAAAGAGAAAATCGAATAGATTCTATATTTTGCATGTCAAATACTGGAGGATCCAGAGTGACTGTGAAGATCCAAGCTCATTTGACAACAGACAGAGATTTTATTTAAGTAATTAATTTTTCTAATGTAATAATTCCAAGAAAGAAGAGAGGGGTCATCATGCAGGTCTGCCAAATGAGTGAGCAGGAAACCGGATCTCTTGCCACAGCCATGTCTAAAATGACAAGTTCACCAAATCAGTAATTTTAAATCGGCATCTTTAATACCAGTCTTTCCTTCCTATAATGAGGATCTGTAAATATGAAGAACCAGAGGTTTTAAAACAACGTGCCATAACTACTGGAAAAAGTCTTTCTCCTTTACGGTTTGTGAAGTTATAGATGTATTTGTTTCTGATTCTCAACAGAAAAATTCCAGGTGCTGAAGGGGTTTACATTGTTTTCAGCTTTTCCTCTCTACGCAGTGAGAAGATTATCATCACCTGCTGAGGTAGCAACCCCACGACAGCCCAGCAAAGCTGGGATGACTGGATATGAGTAACTAAAACATAACAATGATCAGATGCAAGGCCAGTACGCCGACAGGTGAACTGCAGGCAAGCAGGCTTTAATACAATGCTACTTAACATTCATATGGCAAATCCCATTCCTGCATTTTGACTTCCCATGCAATAGTGATGGGGCGTTTGCAGATTCGGAAGAGCATTATTTCAACTGATACAAGCTGTAATAGTTTTCATCAGCTGAGGAACTGCCCCAGAGCAGTTGTGTTTATAAACACTGCATACATGACATAAGCCAGTTAGGTATCTACTCTTTATTTTTGCAAAGTAATAACACACACATTTCTTTAGCTTTGTCTCATACAACAAAGGGAACCAAATGTGTTTCTGATTATGCAATAGATGATACCGAGTCAAGGGAAATCCAGCATTCCCAGACCATAACCGACGGAAATTTTGAAAAGCTCTCTTGCCCTCTGCAACCTCAACAAGTTGAAACCGCTCGTGTATTTTGTATTAGAACGTGTTGTACAATAATTAACTTACTATATGGCTCCTAGGGGACAAACGATTATAGTTTTTTTCCAGGTGACTCATCTGATGACTTAATGAGCAAGTCTGCAGAAACAGAGTTTGTGCTGCTCAGAAAACAGGAAAATTGAATGTTGCTGCGATGCTGTATGATACCAGTTCTGGCTGCTGAGGTAAGCTACGACGCGAAGGGGCTGGAAACCCGTCAGCTGAGGGCAAGTTGCTGTTGAGACCCTGAAAATGCTCTCAGAGCATTTGAGTTAGAGTTAGGACTCTAGGAATTAAAGCAAAGAACCAGGCAGTGATCCTATACTAATGACACTGGGTGAAGAATACGTGCCTGTATACGATGAAGAGAAGTCATTCAAACTCAGTACCATGAAGCAGCATTTTTTAATCTTCTTGTAATCTCTCTCTTTCTTACTGAATGAAGCAAGGTGGGAAACTCGACCAGCTCTGGCAGTATGACACAGGTGGCAAATTCCAAGGAAAAAAAAAAATAGGCAGTTCTTTACATTTACAGTTAAGCAGGGGACGTTCTTGTTATGGATGCTAGAAATCTCCGAGTTCAACAGGTACTGGGCATCAAGTGCTATTAAATGCAAAGGCAGTACCTCTGACCGAGGAAGTTCCTGAACCATAGATCGCTAGAGAATGAAAGAGTGTTCTGGGGAAGCATCATTTATGGTTCTTTATTCTTCTGTAGGCATCCATTGCTGCAGAGAGGGCAAGATGGCCCTGGTTTGACCTGGTATAGCCATTCTTACATCAACAGAGCATTTTGGGGGAAAAAGAGACTCGGAGTCACCTTCAGCAAAGATATCAGTGGTTTAGTCTTGTCCTGAGAGGATAGGCTAGAAAAAACATGCCAAATCTTTCATTTATTTTTAGTAGATTATGTGCACATAATCAAATTTCTGATTTATTTAGTCCAAGCACTCAAAATGGAGTGCGAATTGGCTTTATCCTAGTTATAAGGGGACCGCCCAGCTGGATCCGATAGAGAAGACAGATGATATCTGACATATCTATAAGTCTGCCAGAATTAATTTACCCCTTCCAAAATCTTGAGCCAGCCTTTGAACATTTGAACTAGCAGATTGAATTAGAGATTGAAGTAGCGATTATGGCAGTTAGTATTTTGTGTCACGAGGCTGTGAGTTTTTGATGGCATTAAATAGTCTTAACAAAATAAAATATTTAGTGTGACTTTGCCTAAAATGACAAGATTTTTAGGGAGCTTCCTCTCATACAGCAGTTCTACATGTAATTACAAACAGTAATTAAAATTGTCATTCCTGTTAACATGTTAGGCTGGAAACTTTGTGAATGCCCACAAAAGTTACTATTTCATAGCCTTGTATTTGGATCTTGGTGCGTATTTCACCTTTGAAAATCCCAGAAATTATGCTCCTGTGCCAGGAACATCTCTGCTTTGGGAGAAGTGGGGCAAATTTGCGCCATTTGTCACCAGAAACGTCATGTCCCGGTAACTGTTGATTAGCTGCAATCAAATTAGGCAGTGCTACAAATTATCGTAAAGAAAACCAAGTGTGGAAGTTCCTTCAGGATTCATACTGCTCACACTGGTGAGGTTTGAAATGAGTTCGTTCCCAAGTCTAAAAGGCAGAGGGAAGCTCAAGAATTCCTCATACTTGAAACCACAGTATTCCCGGTGTGTTATATGAAGGAAGATACCCAAGTCAAGATTTTCCACACAATTTTCTTAATACTGCTTTGAACACCTAATATTAGCTTTTGTCCAAGATTAATCTTTAGAAGTCCTAAAATATTGGTGTTTCTAACCCATATGTTCTTGGGAATCATGCTACAGCCAGAACGGGACGGTACAATGCATAGTCCAGTAGAAGTCAATTTACTTCATTTGGACGAAATGGGGGAAAAAAACCTACCCAAAGTTCAGAAGCAGATTATTCTGAAAAACAGACTTAGAATCCAAAGATCCAGAGAAAGCCTTAAACTCTGCCACCTCAGATTTTAACTCTGCCACCTCGAATTTTAAGTAAGTGCCGCAATACCTTTTTTGCGTGTCCCTCCCACCATGAATTCCCTAGTCCAGAGTTATCACTCCCCAGCACCTTATATAGCACAGAGACTGAGGCATACACAGATGCTACCCAGATCCCCCAGGCCCAGTACTGGAGATGCCTACCACTAGCCAACAGTAACACTAAACACATAGGTTATGTCTAAACTCTCAGCGTTTGCAAGGAAAACCCCATCGTGTTGTGAAGCTGGGGGACCCAGCATCCTCTCCAGGGCACAGGAGTATTCTTTGAAAGAACCAGGCAGGGCTCAGCATTTTCAGGGAGCGGCACTGGTCACCTTTTAAATAATTCTCCGTAGTGAAAGCTTTCACCCACGTAGGGAGCGCTGGCGTAGGGCTTTCACTGACCAAAGAGATTGAGCCCCCATGTCCAATGAGAAAACCCTCATCAGCACACCAGCGGAGACCATCAGCAGTTTTCACCAGACCACGTGCCTGAACTAGCTAATGGACACAAAGTGACTCCTCGTGTAAAAACACTGAGAGAAAATGAACCCACTCACCTCAACAAACTAGCAAGGCAGTAAATTGAATGTAGTGTGACGTGCATCCTCCTATATGACACAACTGGCTTTTGAAGAGTGAGATTACGATTACAGGAATTGCAATGGATGATGGTGTTCAGTGCTTCACGTCAAATTTTAAATTTGCTGGTTGGTGAAGACGGTGGGAAGTTTACATGTTTATTTTTAAATACAGTTTTAATTTTTTCTAAAATCAGCTCCTTGTGTTTATATTCCTTTCTCAGTGAGCACCACAGGTGTTACTTGCTTTTGGGGTCAGATTTGCAAACGAATTCTCCATGTAGGTACCTCATCAGGGGCCTGGCTTTGAAGCTGTTCAAGCCCATAAGTTCCCTATGTGACAGTCAGATTTTTGAGAAAAAGGAGATCTTTTCAAATCTAGACAGATCTTTTGGCCTAAAATGAAAGCTGAGCATTTTAGAAAATAATTCTAGTAGAACTCTGCAAAATTAAGCTATTGTTCTAATGTGCTGCCACTAGATTTGATGCATTTTTAATATTTATGTGCAAAAGAAAGGCATGAAGTAGTGATCAGGTCCTTGATTATGAAGCCAGAAGCCTTCATCACTGTGACATAGCTCAGCTCACGACATCTTTCAGTTTTACCACAAGGAAATTTAGTTTTAAAGCATCAGTGATCAGTCCATCCTCATCAGCATGTTCGAAGAGAAGGACTTCTTATATTTTAAAAGCACTTAGCAGATTCGGGTGCTAACAAACATTTATTCATTTTTCCATGAACACGTGCCATTATTTAGAAGTAAAATAGACCTTGCTTTGAGGTTTAAACTTGTTAGGAAGGCATGGTACTCTGTGACCTCTTGGTCAGATTCCTGCGAGAGGCGAGCAGCTGCTCCATGTCTCCATTACAAGGCCAATTAAGATGCTCGGGGAGGATACACAGGACAGCTCATTATTTGACAATACATATTTAACCTAATCATAAGCAAATTAAAAATATGACATATTTTAAAGGGAATAATTGATTAATGCAAATTTTCCAAAAGTAATAGAATGATTAAAAGTATAGATAAATACATCCATTATTTATTCATAATCATTCTAATGAACACTTCCTACCGTGGTTCAGAAGACCTACATAAAGTTTGGCTTACCATTCCTCTTTCCAGAAATGTCTGAGAGGAGCTGAATAGGTTACACCATCTGACAGCGTTGGTGTGGAGTCATTCACTGAGGCCAGCTCTGCATCTTTGTCAATTATCAACTGTCGTTGCCCAATGGCAAAGGGTGCCGTGGTTTAACCCCAGCCAGCAACCAAGCACCACGCAGCCGCTCGCTCACTCCCCCCTCCCCACTGGGGTGGGGGAGAGAATTGGAAGGGTGAGAGTCAGAAAACTCGTGGGTTGAGATAAGAACAGTTTAATAATTGAAGTAAAATGAAATAGAATAGTAGTAATAGTAGGAGTAATAATAATACAATAATAATATACAAAGCAAGTGATACACTATGCAATTGCTCGCCACCTGCCAACCGATGCCCAGCCCGTCCCCAAGCAGCGCTGCCCCCCAGCCAACTCCCCCCAGTTTCTATACTGGGCATGGTGTCATATGGCATGGAATAGCCCTGGGGCCACTTTGGGTCAGCTGTCCTGGCTGTGCCCCCTCCCAGCTTCTTGCGCCCCAGGCAGAGCATGGGGAGCTGAAAAGTCCTTGGCCAATGTGAGCACTGCCCAGCAACGACTGAAACATCAGGGTGTTATCAACATTATTCTCCTCCTAAATCCAAAACACAGCACTATACCAGCTACTAGGAAGAAAATTAACTCTGTCCCAGCTGAAACCAGGCAAAGGGTCTGTCAGGTTTTCTAAATTACAATTATGAAAGAAACATGGTGTTTTTTTTTTTTTTCCCCTCAAATAAAGCAAATCTGCTACAAAAGCAGAGGAATCCTGGGAAAAAACCAACAGCCCCCCCCTTTCTAAAACGTCTAAATAAATCGTCTCCCTGCAAAATATGTTTAACATAATTGAAAAGATACCTGAACCTAATAATAAAAAAATTGCATTACTATTTTTAAATATTAACTTGATCAAGGGCACACTACAGCTCAGGGATTTTGATCATCTGATAGAATAGCAGTTTATCAGTACTGTGGTGAAACAGGCTTAAACCTTGCCAGACACTTGTGAATTGCGTAACTGCAGAATTCGACTGTGTAACACAATAGTGTCCGATTAATCAAGTAAAGTGCAGAATTTAAGCAGGAGGTCCAACATGCTAAAATAATTTTAATAGATGGGCATATATACTTCATAAGGTATTTATTTATTTTTTGTCATGCTCTATGGTCCTTAAGAAAGGCTTGATTTCTGTAAAGATATTCTCCAATCTAATGCCGCAAAATTAATAAGGAAACGCGTTAAGGGCTTGGTTTTGTGCAGCGTTAACCGTCCTGATCCTAATTCAACGACGCATTGAAGCGCATGCCTAATTTTCAGCCCTCAGGTAACACATAACCTCGTATGGAGGGGTGGAGTGGGCGTCAGTAATATTGGAAGAGAAATACACTCAGAACAAAAATAATGCCCCTGGCATTCCTGCTGAAGCACTGATAAGCTAAACAAAGCACTTTTCAAAGACTAATAACCGGATGGGATTTGTAGCATAAACAATGCTCCTTGTTAGTCACCAGTCCCCAGGGCATCTTCCTCACTTTGTTACAGATAAATTGGCAACAAATGAAATACTGTAGGCGATTTCCTGCCCTGGGTAAGCAGGCGCGCTCGCACGCCAGTGCGATAGCTGTCACTTATTATTTATCCAAGTATGTATACAAATCTACAGTGTGATTTAATTACTTATTAGAGGTGCCAGACTGACAGATGCAGAAGCTGGAGCCGTTTCTTTATCCAGAGAACTGACGCCGTGTAAGCAGTAGCATCCTCTCCCGGCTGTTCCAGTAAAATGCTTCACCTCGACGGACTCCCCAGATATCTGAGCAGAGCTCCTTCTCTCCAACCTTTTCCCAACTACTCCGCTCAACATCTTAAATTCATGAAGACTGCTAAGAAAGATGTCAGTTGTTCCTGTGATTTTTAGACAGGAATGTTGACACACTGGAAAACTGGTTTGAACACATTAAATCTATTTTAGGTAGGCCACTCGAGTATTTGATTAGTACTAACTCAAAAAGGGATTTGAATGGTTTTAATACAGAGGTGAACCCCCCTCTAACTAAATAATAGCAAAAAGATTATAGACGGTTTGTAAAGGTGAAACGAGCCCAGAAGATTTCCTTTTCCTTGCCAGGGGCTGTATGCATAGTGCTATGGCTCTTTTGCAGCCACTTAGGCCCTTAGCTAACAGAGGCGCTGGTCTTGGAAACCGGATGCTAAATTCTGCATTGTTTCAATGAGCAGGATTTTGGTTCCATTTTTTATGGAACCTCTTATTGCTCGGTTACCATTCCAGTTCAAAGCACTTCTCCCCACCCCCGGGCACAGCTAGGTGCAGGACAGCAGGGAATCTGCAGTCTTCTCACACTTTCACTTAGCACCCAGTCTTTAACTGGGAAACTGAGATTTTATTAGGCTTAACTCATTGAATTTGACCATACCTGTTTGCCAGAGAAAGACTGCTAAATAATAGCAAAGTTCCCTTCACATCATAACTCCAGAGTATTTTGAGAAAAACAACAGACACAAGAAAATCTCTTAAACTTCTATGAATCTACATTCGATACAGATCTATAATCAGTAAAGCCATGATTGCCCATGGCCAGCCATTCCTACTGCCTTGCTAGCTTTTTTGGTCTCAGTACATGCCTGAAAGTTGCAATCCTGGATCCATTTTGTCTAATTGTAGGTTGGGCTGTTTTGGTGCTAGATTTTTGGTTGAGGCCTTAAAGCACAACTACAGTGCAAGTAATACTGTTTACTGATAATAAGCTTGTGGTTTTGGCTTTGGAGTTTGAGCTGGCAAACACTTACGTGCCTGAGTTATTTTGCATAGTCAAACAGTCCCATCAAAGCCAACAGGTCTGTTCATGCCAACCACTCGTATTATTGGATTATTAATTCCCAATTTTACAAATAAAGTTTCTTATTCTACTCCACAGAAGCTTACCTAACCAAAAACTGGGCCTGAGAAGTATGAAGATGGGATTGAGAAGCACGAAGATGTGAAATAGCGCTTCCTGGCAGTGTTTTGGAGCAGGGCCTATGTAACGGCATTTGACGCAAACCAGGGGGGTTTCGGCTGAGATGGAGTTTTGCATTGTGCACTCCCAGTATGTCCCAGCTGTGACCTAATTCCATCCTGGGATGTAATAGCGGCTGCTGGCTGCTGGCTACGTAGGCAGGCTTCACAGTGTTCTGCTCAAATGAGGAGCTAAGCTCTCAGAACCACTGTGAACCTGGTTCCTATGCGAGAGCAAAAGATGTCAGACCAGCTGTCAGTGAAGAGCATCGGGAAAGCAAGAGAGAAATCTCTTTAAATGGAAACATAAGTGAATGGCTAGTAAAATCAGACAATCGTAACTTTTATCTCAAAAAATGTTCCAAGTGCAAAATGCAATTTTGTGAGAAATGCCAATAAAAATAATTGTAACCTCCCTGGCGCTGCTTGGAGAGAGCAATCTGTTACAAAGAGGCGACCCCCCTGCTTTAGGAATTGGCTTTCACTTTTTGGAATATGCTATATCAAGAGCACCTTAAAACAGGAAAGAAAATGTGTTCAAAATTTTTAGGCAAATTGAAGCGTATTTTCAAAGAAAAAAAAAGAAAAATTACATTGATATAAAAATGATGGGAAATCAACTCAGTTTTGACAGGTGCACGCTAACTTGCTTATTTAATATATAAATGTTGCGGTGACTATCAGAACAATTCATCGTATGCTTTCCATACCTACAGCCATCCTGCCCTGTTTAGCTATGGTTGGGGTTTAGACATTTCTGTGTTCAAAAATAGCAAGTGATAGCTACGACATTTTCATGTAGTGTTTCTATTTTTGAACACAGACTTTTCTTCTTCAACTAGAGAATACTTTTTAAATACGCCATTTAAAAACATGTCATGTAGTAATTTTTCACACCAACTTATAGATGTTGAGAAAGGAATACTCTTTAATAACTTAGCTGTTAATTTGCCACTTACTTACTTACAAATAATGAACAAATTATTACCATTTTATTCAGCTAATCTTCTATACTGATGACAATGTTTCTGAATAATAAGATAATGGTATACAATAGGTAAAATGGAACACAGAGTTTTGAAAATTATTTTGTGTTTACAGAGATTAGAGATATTACCAGAATTAGTTTCTCTGTGCAAGACTACCTACCAGTACCCTGGCACAGAATCAATCTAAAGGCATTACTTCTTTTTGGAAATTAAGTTTGTGATTTTCCTGATCCTGAAAAAACATGCTCATGAGCTTACTCGTGGAGTAATCCCAGACTGTGGTGAAAACTGGAGGTATTCGGTGCACAAGATTAAATCAGTGCAAGGATATTCTCAGGATCAGAATCTACAAACCAAATGGTCTTGTTGGGACACAAAACCACCTGCCAAACTGGTGCCTTAGTCCAATGGAGTCACAACATTGCATTGGCTTTTCAACACTGTTGAAAAGCTGGCTGTTTATGACAAATACGTCTCTGTCACAGTTCACATCCCAGTACTGACTCTTTTGTTACTGGCACCAACTGAAATTGTATCTGAGAAATTTAATACATGTAAACTTGTAAAGCCAGGAGCTGCTACCATGACAGTGCACAGAGTTCCATGATGCCAATTAATGTCAGTTAGCTAATACTGGAATTGCCAAAGCCCACTTTCACTTGTGACCTTGTTCACTGGCAAAAAGATAAAGAGTTCTAAAATAGAAGTGCAGATATCTGTGAGAAAGTAAACAAAAAGCCAGAAATAGAAAAGCATTGATATGAGATCGACAAATGTTAGAGAAACAACCAAGGCAGCGAGAGAGCATGCTAGGAGGGAAGGTTACAGTGACAAAGTGAGGTCTTGTTGAGAAAAATGATGTCGTAGAGGTGTAAATATTTTATCTTGCTCAAGTCACTGTTCATAAAAGTGCCCAATTCTGAGATGTTTCCCCCAGATAACTGAGGTAGATCATTCCTTAAAGATGTTAACCATTTATTCTCCTGCTTCATACAAGCTTCATACATTCATTGGCTTCATACAAGCCAAAAGGTATAATTACAAAGATCTGGTCACAATCTTTTTTATAAGTGTCGGTAGTTAGTTTTCCACCTCTGACCTGCTTTGTTTCCAATATAGCTTTTTATGGAATTTAATGAGATATCACGACTTTTGGCTCTGAGGCATTATTTCCATCTTTTCTCTAACCTCCCCCCACCGGGAATTAATTACACTAAAGCAGAGATAATCCGTCATTCTCCGCACTCATCTTTTCTAGATCCTTAAGGAGTGACCAGGTAAGGTAGTCCTCATATAGTCCATCTTGTCTTCTCCTTTTTGACCCTGCAAGGTGAATTTCCTTTCCCCAGCAGAATTTAGAGACAGGGGACTGGTCAGACATGCTCACACATATAATTTAAACAGAAGCCACATTTCTGCAGAGCCTGAGGCTCTGAAGAGGACTGAGGCAAGTAACTTACTTAACAATTGCTTCAAATCAAGCCCAAGCAGCCTCTCTGTCCATTCAGCTCCTTTCCCCTTCTCTTCTTTCTCCAGTAAAGGATAAAAAACTGTCTAGGTTTTGTTTATTTGTCTTACACATGAGATGATTAACAATAGATTCCTACTTTGCAATTTAATATTTTCTGTAATAAAATGTGATCTCCATAGCTCATGTTAACAATATTGTTAAAGTAACATCTGTTTCAGTTTATCAGTGCCTACTTCACTGGCATATGATAAACCTTAATTAACATTTTTGTAAGTACTTGCTATTTTTTTCTGAAAGTACTATAATAAAGATACTAAAATAATAACACAATAATTGTGTTGTTATTATTCTGTGTAACAGGTGTAGATGCGTTTGTACTCTATAGGCACACTCGCTGAATCACATGGGCTAAGGTAACTATACCTGACATTTTGTAACCAAGGACCCCAGAATTATTACTCCAGTCAAAACAAAATTCATTTTAAGACAGACTAGAAGCGCCAGTCCAAGCCTTCATGGTTTTAATGAGATGATTACTATTTCTTACCACCATTAAGTCTGTGGGGATCAAAGAAAATGTTCACTGAGTTAAGATGTGCTAAGAAAAGTGTAAAGAAGAGCATAAATGGCTCAGGAATTCCAGGAATCCCACTGGCTTAAACAGTCTTTTATTAAAAGCAAGTGTTCTCATAGTTGAATGACTTCCAAGAAGGGCCTCAAGTGATGAAAGTATTTCCATCAAATGTGAAAATACTTGAAAGATGCTTATTCCATGTGAAAATATTTCCACCTTTCAAAAAAGCCTGAATACAAGACTCCTTTGATGAATATACTCTCATACCGGGTATTACTTTTCAGAATTAATATACAAAATATCCAGAATTCCTACTATTTTTGATAACAAATAGATTATAATGACTTTCATCTCCTCTAACAGCCAGACAAAATATTTCAGAGTATTTTACAAAATAGATTCTTCAGTTATATAGTGAAAAATTGTACATTCATCATCATGACATTGCTCCCATTTCCCTCGGGGCATAGCTGACCTGGAAAGTATCGTACAGCATCTTCAGAGAAAAAGCAATGGGATCTCTTTCAAACACATCACAGCACAGCAGTCAGTCAGGCTGGCTAACTGTGCAATATAGACATACCCTATATACCCTACATCGTCCTACCCCCCCTTACCTAAAACACCATTAACAGTACCTCCTGCCCTCACCAAAAATCATACAAGTGCATAGACCAGAAACACTGTGAAATGGTCAGCTATCCCAGTCACACTTCAGCCACCAGGAGTGTCTCTTTTTACTGTTTCTGGTTTTATCCTTTCTTTCCATCTCCTCAAGCTGTTTTTCTCAGATAGATAGAAATAAGGAGGCAAGCCAGTACCATGTGCCCAAACAGCTCCTTTTCAGATCACTGTAAGATTTTCTCTGTACCTCAACGACTCCCTGCCCTGGGAGTTACTACTCCTGTAAAATGCAATTCATGGCGAGATTGGAAAGCAATAATAAAATAAGCCGTCCATCCCGTCCCCGACGTTCTTACACCCAAACGGAGCAAGCAATGAACTGGTACAGCTGTTAGAGCTGACACAGGTCTCTTGGGTAACTTTCTACCTGGGGGTACAGCAGTAATCACAAGACTGCGAGTGCTGACTGCCAGGGACCTGCAGGTTTTGGAAGCCTGTTCTGTCTCTTGTGCAACCAGGAAACACAAACCTGCAGGGGACCAGCAAGGTACAAATAATCTTCAGCCAGTCAAACAACGTGAGTTCACATTAGAATCATGATGTGATTTTTTCCTTCATATTTTATGATTTTTATGTGTTTGGTTCTGCTGAATAATCTTTATGTGATGATTGTAAGAACTTCTAAATTGGTCACATTTGTGGAACAGACAGATAGCCAATGCCTTTTTCATGAAAATAAAACAACTTCCAATACACACAGAGCTTGATTCAAAAGGAAGTGGGAGCGTATACACCAGGAAGATGTAAGAGATCACAACAGGACGTGAAGGGACGTGTGGCCCAGGGAATACAGCAGGCATCAAGTCAGTTTGTATTGTGTAGTAATTAACTGCGCACATCTTGGCGATCACTTAGTTTCTAGTTTCTGCATCTGAAAAATTCAAATATGCCTCAGCCCCACAGAACATCATGAGGCTTATCTGATGCTTTTGAAGATTTTGAAAGATGCTCGGGAAGTGCAGATTTCCATAAACTGTATCAGACAAGCTACTAAATATGACTGAAAAGCTGAGAATCATTTTTCAGCTCATGTATTCTAATAGCGAGAAATGTGCAAGTTACATAACTAACCACCAAGTGTCACTGTTCGGTATTTTTACATTCTGACGTCTTTGTTCCCAAGTGCTTAGAAAATCCCTTTTAGATGCAGTCCTGTAAATGAGGATTTTCCAATAAAAATATTTTTAAACTACAAGAGACATGCATATCTGCCACACAAGGTACAGGAAAACTCAAGTGTCTGGATATGCGGCTCTCTTGAGCAAGCCACCAAGGAATGTCTGAAATAAATATTGTTCATATTACTGGATATAATAATGTAAGTCCCATTGAAAATAAAAAAAAACCCCAAACTTAGGAATTCGATTTTATTTTTAAGCCCAGCAGTTTAAATTATCGTAGCATATGTCATTCTTCTTTTTTGTTAAGAAAGGTAGACAACCCTTACTGAGAGATTGTCAGATGCTTTGTCAAGAAGGCAAAGGATGCACTATCAAAAAGAGTGAACACATTTTAAAGAAGTTCCCATTGTGAGAAGTAATTTAACCTGACTTTAAAATGTAGTAACAGTGGACATTGGACATCAGGAGATTGAAACGCAGTCCTGGTGTGAGGTGCCAAGCTAGTCTTCCCTGTTTCTAGAATGTTAATATAGGTCACAATCTTTGATGGGCACAAAACCAGAATTTGCTGACAGACATTCATGTCAGCTGCAGCTCATGAAGAAATTTCCAACCAGGTATAAAAAATAAAAAACAAAATCAAACTACCTTACTCTGCATAACTTAAATAGCTTCCCTTTGTTACTATTTCTGCCCGCCAGCTGAACTCTAAGCACAGCTTGCCCGTGCTTTGGTGTTCCTGATGTGTCCCTGTGTAGCTGCAATTGGAAAGATGTTAAAAAGCTGCACAGATTTCCACATATATTTGTATTGTAGTTCTCTGTAGAATTTGGTATGCCGTGAGTGTAACGTTCCTTAGAAAGATCCTCGCTGTGTGCTAACGCTGGTTTATCTGGGTGGGCACTCAATCATTCAGAGTCAGCTGTTTGACGTGGGTGCAACTGCCAGAAGTGCAATCTCTTCTGACATAATCTCAGATTACCAAACCTGTATAGCCTGCCTTGTATGTCAAATGAGCGCCTCTCCCACAGATCTCAAACAAGCTCCCTGCACTGTTGACAGTCCGTAACACTTTTCCAGCATAGGCATCCCTTGTGAATAATGATTTCTAGGTGCTTCTGAATGAGGAGGAGCCCTGGAACAGGGGTATTAGGCTTTGGCTGGATCTGGTTACACTCCACCCTTCCCTCCTCTCTGCACTGTATAGCCCTCTAGGGGAAAACTGTCCTCTGCAGTAGTTTTTCCATGTATGGAAGATGACCCCACTGAAAGAGAGTATGTTGTCAGGGCCCTGAGTGCATGAATGCTATTTAAGCTCAGCCCTAGGCCTTCAGCAGAGTCACAGTCGTACCTGTGCCTGGCCATGGACTCCACTGCTCTGGACTGTGACCGGTGGGCTGAATTCCCAGCTTGACCTCAGAACTGCCCAGTGATCATGGGACTGTGCCTGACTCTGGTTAACCTCGCTGGGCCTGACCCTGACCGGTGGTTTGCTTTCTGGGCTTTACCTTGTACTTGCCTTATCAGCATGAACTTACCTGACCATCTGAACTCACGGTTGAACATCCATGAACCTCCCCGGCTCGCCTCGCTCAGATACTGTGGGATGGGGCCCCGGGCTGGTGAAGCCCCTGCCCTGCTGGCTGCCTTCTCGCTCTTGGCCCCACGTTCCCTGGAAAGCAGCTGGCTTTTGCTGCTCCCTGGCTTATGTAGCATAAACCCAGGAAAAACGAGTTGCCTGTAGAAACTGTATAAAGAAAGCCAGTGGGTGAGAGGTTGAATCTGCAGAGAAAAAGCATATGAAATCAAGAAGTTGAAATGCAGAATTATATGCTTCTGTGAAATCAGTTGTAGGAAACTGGGTAAAGGTTGGTAGGAAGTGACAGACGCTAGGATGTGATACTTCCCGAGAAGGGAAAGGACATAAAATAATAAAGGAGAAACAGTAAGCAAATGAAGACGGGTAAAAGAAAAATTAACAAAAGCTAGTAGAAATTATAAAAAAGGAAAAATACTAAAAAATGAAAATGAGCATGCTCAACGGTACAAATCCTAGCACAGAACTCTGTGGGATTTTACTGTAAAGGCCTTTTATTCCTTATTCTATTTTTAATAAAGATTTCCGATAATCTTCCATGGCAACCAAATCTCTTTAAGAACCTTTGGTGAAGGAAAGAGTCAAAGGGTTTCCAGAAATCCAAGTCCACTCTCGAGGCTTTATCAATTCTGGACAGCCATGGGGGGAAATAGTCATGTAAATACTGTCCATGTCATCCACCACAATTTTAATCTCTGTGAGTCAAAGTAGAATCAGTAAGAGAAAATTAAAGCATGTATCTTAAAGTAGAATAGCCAAATAAGAAGAGCATACAGTACCTATAACAGCTATTATTCAAGTTATTTAGCCCACTCTTAGGCTGACCTAAACATTGATGTGTTTAATGCCATCCTGCACATTCCAGTAACAGGCAATGTAAGAATCTTCACAAACAGAATCAACTAACAAAATATAACGGTTCAAATCAATTACTAGAAGAGGCTGTTGGAGAGAAAAGCTACAGAAGTTCTTGTGTCGACACAGCAGAGGGATAGAGTACGCATCTTCTTAGCGTAAGGTACTTAGACTTTTCTCTGGAGTGTCTGAGGCAGGGTATTATAGAAGACAAGATCCTGAACCAGGCATACCCAAGGGCTGGTCAAATAAGGTTAGTTTTTTTCTGTGAAACAAATATAGTAGAGGAAAGCAAGTGAAAGAATTTTGGTGGTGGTTTTTTTTTTTTTTTTTTCTGAAACAAAAAGTATCAAACAAAAAAAGACAACCCACATTTTAGTTGTCCTGTAGTGAAACACGCAGGATGAAAAGAAGGTGCACGGTGCCGGCCCGGTGGTGCCTGAGGCGCCGTGCAGGCAGCCCTCGCAGGGCGGCCCGGGGGCGGCCTTGCCGGGGCGGGGCTGCCCGCCAGCCCCGCCAGGTGCCAGGCCTCCTCCGCCCGCCCCGCCGGCGGGGGCAGACCGCCACCCGTCAGCCGCTGGGGCCTGGTGGGTTTTGGGTACTAGGAACAACAGCCTCTGAGGCTCAGGAGGGAGGAAAAAAAATGACAGTATAAATCAAAGGGGTAAAACTGCCGTAGCCCCTCTCAACCCCACCTGCGCTGTAGGACGGGGCACGTTGCCCCACCTCCTGGAGAAGGGCTGAAACAGCTGCTCATCAGCCTCGTGCTTAACCGCTTACCATCCTCTGCCTCCCCAAAATGAACTCGTATGTTTGCCTCACTGAACAACGGTTATTTCTTAAGCAATTCTGTACCCTGCCCTGAAAGCAACATTTGCGGCTGGTACAGGTACACTGAGCTACCTGCACCTTAGGCACAGGTAAGTCTGAGCCACGCCAGCAGCTCTTCACCCCGTGACCTCCACGGCCCGTCCGTCCCCGGCCTACGGCAGCGCCTGTGACGGGCGAAAGGCAGCCGCGGCCCGGGCCGCCAGGGCGGGAGGAGGCAGCGGCCGCCATGTTGGGACGGAGCGGCGCCTCCCGTGCGGGCTCGCGGCCGCGGAGGGAAGGCAGGGGCTGCACCCGCTGCCTCCGCGGCCCAGGCTTCACCCCCGGGGTAGGTGAGACGCTCCCGCCTCGCCCCCACACCCCGTCCCGGGGGCCGCACGACACAGCGGCGGCGGCGTGGGCTGCTGAGAAGAGCCGCCGTCGGGAGGCGCGTCCCCGCCCCTAACGAGTGCCCACCGTGATTGGCGCGAACAGCTACACCTCCCCTTCGTGATTGGTCACACCCGCTGCCACTCCCGGCGTTTGAAGGCCTGGGCGGGCGCTGACGTGTACGTCCTGACAGCACCCCCGCCCCCCCGCGCGGAGGTGGGCGCCGCTCGGAAGGGCGCGGGCGGGGTGGGCTGCTCTGTCACGTCAGCTGCGCGTTGTTCTGGGCGTCAGCGCGCCCGGTGCATCGCGTGCTCACGCAGCCGCCCTGAGCGGGGGCGGCCGGCGGGGGGAAGAGGCCGCCGCCATGGAGGCGAAGCCGGCGGACCTCCTGCTCTGTGACAGCCTCATCCTCTGGGTGAGTGGCGCGGGGGTCCCTCCTGCCCGCCCACCGCGCGGCTCCGCCGCCCTCCTCCCTGCCCGCCGGTGGCGCGTCCTCGCTTGCCCCCGAGGGGGCCTCCGGGGGCGGCGGCGGCGGAGGGGTTTCCGCAGGAGCGGCCTCCCCCGGCGGAGAGCGGCTTCCCCTGTCAGCCCCCCCGCGGCGCAGCGGCGGGCGGCTTCGCGGCGGCGGGGGCACCTGTTGCGCCCGCGCCGTTGCCGCGGTGACGGGGGCGACGGCCACAGGGCGGGGGAGGCGGCCGCCGCCCGCGGCGCTCTGCGCCCGTCAGCGCGGCGGCGGCGGGCGGGGGGCGGTGGGGGCAGGCGGGGGGCGGCCGCCCCGCCCGGGGCGGGGTGAGCAGCCCGCTGGCTCGGGCCCCTGTCAGGCGCTCAGAGGGGCGGGAGCGCTGCCCAGGCGGTGAGCGAGCAGAAGCTGGAGGCGATTGGGATACAGGCATGGCTGCGGTAATGGGGCCTGCATGAGAACCAAGTGTTTTGACAACCAGTAGAATGCTCTTGCAAGCACCCTTGAAGCGCAGATGTGGTCTTTTGAATATCCTGTAGGTCCAAGTAGTGGTTCTCCAGCAGTGGCTTCAATGTGGAAACTGCTCAGTAATTAACAATAATAACAAATATATGCAATTAATTTGAATTGAGTTGACAGGAGCAGAAACCTCAGAACATTCCATACCAGCTTTCAGTTGGTTGAAGCGTTAATTACAGTCAGTCGCAGCACACCTAAATGTGTGGTGTTGCCTGTGCAAGAAGCACGTATTTCTTCAGTTCAATCAAGCTTGCTTTCTTTTTATCCCTTGTTCTTTACAAGTTTCTTCTGCTTCCTTGTCTGTAATTCTCGTCTTGCAGATGCAATATTTTTGCTGAGCGTGAGCTCTGCTAAATAGAACTTTTGCATGAAATCTTGGCAGGGAAGGCCGCAATTACCTGGTGTGAAGGGTTGCTCTAGAAATAGCAGGTGTTTTGTCTATGTGAAGTGTAAATCAGGGAAAGAAGGGAGTGCTTCAGAAGCATCGTGGAGATCCAGGAACAAAACTGGCAAAAGTGATAGCAACAGCTACAAGAGTAGGTGTTCCTTTTACTTGCTACGTGACAGTACAGAGGTTTTGATGAGTTAAAGTCTGTAATAAATCACTGAAAACCAATTTCCTCCTTTCTTTTCCTGCCTCCATTTTCCTTTTAGTGACCTTGTATGCTTTCAGTGTTTTGTTGGCCATTAGAATTTCAGTCATCTTATGCTTACCTCTCTGGAGTTGGATATCTTTTGTCATTTAATCTATGCATCCTTTTCTTTCTCTTTTTTGGGCTCTTTAACTTTGTATTTTCCTCTCAGTAGTCAGGTAAGAATAACTCCATCATGATTCAATTGCAAAATAAATCAATGCATTCTTCAACTGTGTCTCAAAATCCTGTCAGCAGTGCTGAACTCTTTTCTAATTTTTACAATTCCTACTTAAAATATTTTAAACCTAATTCTCATTTTTCGTATTGCCACAGTGCATGGGTGTAATTACATCATGAATCTTAAAGGGACTCCTAATGGAACTTTAACCAGCCTTAAACTGAAAGAGCTTTGTGTAGTGTCGTTGATGTAAATGAGCATCCAACTCTGTGTGTTTAGGTTTTGTATTCAACACTCAGCAGATGCATTGCCAGATGCATGTTTTTAGATTTAACACCCTATTTCTGGGACCTTGTCTACAACTTAGTAGAAAACGATTGTTAACACTAAGGTATGTTTCAAACATCCTTTTAACTTGAACTTCAGACTGAATAATAGAAAAAAAAAATCATCTTCTGAAGCTGAGCATATTTGGGGGCGGGGCTGAAGTGCTATATATTTGAAGAGAAAAGGGTTCTGTAACTCTCTGTGGTTCTAAAGGTTTCTCAGTTTATTTACTCAATATAGCAAAGAGATACTTATGATTTTTTGTGTTCTGCTGATCTTGTATTTTTTTTTATTTTAGCAAATTCTATATTAGAAAACATGCATTATCCAGAGAAGAAAGAGAAGGCACAAATAAAAATGTTATCTGTTGGTTCTTTAACCCAAGTGTCATGGAATTTAAAGTTTTGAGGATGTTAGAGGAAAAACATTATGGAGTTAGATTAAATTATAGGGGAAAGGTGTGTATGAGTTTCCAAGGAAAATTGACATAAGTAATATCTGTTAAGGTTGAACTCACAAGTCTGTTGCAGAAACGATTTTCTAAGTCAGAAAGACAAACTTTGGTTCACATATATGTGAAGCGAACCTTAATATTTTCTGCCTGTGAGTAGGAGTGGAGCAATAAGAGTAGCAGCAGTAGGCCTAGCCATGCAGTAGTATCTTCTATGTTTAGGTACCATTACAATAAGTGTTTTCTTTACTGTAGTCGAGCAAAAGTTTCTTGAATGTCTTTCGGTACTGTACCTCTCTGAGGCTGCTTCTGTCTTTGTCTCCAAACTAGAGATTAGATATATGGTAACATCTTAAACAGAAAGCTTTTTCTACAATAGATGTACCCCTGTTTGGTACTGGCAGCATTGGTAATGTTGACTTTGCCAATGGCTGAGTTATTCTATTAATATTCTGGGCTTAAGAATGGGAATGTTTATTGTTACTTTCAAATCTCGTTGACTTAACTCTATAAAACTTCTATCCCTAGTATGTGTAGTCTGGCTATAAAACAGAGAACCTCAATTCTACTTTGTCCGGCTGAAATTGAGGGCATACCTTCCCAAGAGTTGGATAGGTTGATTTCTACTGAGTAATGTGAACAGTCTTGTTTAATCTACAGCTGTTTGGTGGTAGAGCCTTCAGCAGATCCAAAGAAAAGGCATGAGTGTTACGTGATATAGAATTAAATTTTCAAATGTATATTGCGAGCATAGTAGCTGTATGTCTGAGGGAAAAATACTTGCTCCTCTCGTAGCAGCAAGTGGCAGGGTGCGTTTAAGCTAGATTTGTGGAATGGTCTTCATCATGAGTAGCAGCATGTACTTGAAGCTATATTTAGTAAAACTAATCAAATCTGAAAAAAGATTAGGAGTACTACATAGTCCTGAAGCCTATGGCTGCTCCTAACAACCTCCTCGCCATGCCCATTACCTTTATTGTTTCTGTAAGTACAGTAAAAATCTGTTTTGAGGAAATGATTGGGCTGGCATGGGGCTTGGAGAACCCATAATTAATACTACTCTCATATTATTTCTAGGTGCTTATGTAACTTTTAAATACATGGAGAAACTAAGACTGTCAGTCCTGCTTTTTGCTTAATTTTAATTAGCTGTTTCTATTCTGGGAGATACAGGCATACATATAGCAGTGTTGCATGTCACAAGGTTTTCTAAGGCTTTGTTCACCTGCTCTAACTGGCTTGGGTGAAATGGTAGTACCTGTACTCAGCAATTGCTTTGGTTTACAAGGGGGTATATTCAAATGGCAGCATCACGATATTGCGCCATAAAACTCTGCATTCTGGCATGCTGAGTCTTGACTTGTAATCTTACGTGCCTGTTCTTGCATTGGCATTAAGGCTGTGATACTATTAGAAACCTGCGCTGTCAATCACAGCTGCTTCAGTTTGTGTTCTTGTAGTTAATCTTTTATGTAACCTACCAGGGATTACTGACTTCTCACTTGCTGTAATACAGGATTTTAAAAATACTTCTTTTAATTTAAAAAAAACCAAAACAAACAAACAAACAAACAAACAAAAACCAAAAAAACCTTGCTCCTCATACTGTTCTTTTCTTGGCTTATTAGACTCTTTTTGAAGCAAGCAAACAAATATTCAGCATATGTGGACACTCTTTATAAACATAGAATGGATGACAACTGCCTCAAATTCTCACAGCTGGAAACTGTACTTTTCCACCACTCTTGTCCAAGTAGCTCCATTTCCCAAACACACTTGACGAGGTCATTCACCAGTGACCTCTGAAGAAGCTTACGTTTCACAGGATGTTTGGGAAAGCCCTCTCACAGCTGGACACATAATTTAGGACATTGTAAATGTAGTGAGTTTAAGAAGTCAATTTTTGCAGTGGACAGAAATTATAAGGGTCTGTTCTTGCTTCCATTCTATTCCACATATACATCTTTTAATAGTATTAATAGCAAACTTTCGCCTTTCTATTTTATTCATTTTTATAAAGGAGGCCGAATGTAAAAGAATTACTGGTGAGCTCTTATTTTCCTGAGTAACCATGCGATGAACTGACACGTGTGTGGGAAATGGCTTTCTCACCTAGAATAGTTAGCTCCGAGCTGATTGGTTTTTTGGGGAATAAAATATTGCAACTATAATAGATAATTGTCAAAATGTTAGATATGAGCTTGGGGGTAGTTTAAAAAGAAAATACACAATATCCAAAAAGGAGAAACATTTTTAACATTGAGGTAATATCATCCTACAGATCTTAAATGCAGGAAAAACAGAAAATTAAAGAGAAAAAATTACCCTCCTCATGGGAAGTATGGAAGAGCTTCCATATGAGAATTGGCTGAATAGATGAGGACTGTTGGTCCTGGGAAAAACACAGTGGGAGGAGATGGGTATGGTAAAGGTCAATACAGACTTGAGCTCCTGGAGAAGGCAACTGGGGAAGAGTCTGCACAAGTTCATGGAAGAAAACTTCATTGAGGACTGTTAAATAGCAATGTACTGTCTGTGCTCCAGGGGTTCTCCAAGACACAAATTCCTGGAGCCTGATGGAGTATTTTGCAGAGTTTGCAGTCACTTTTTACAGTCTGTGGAGTGATCCAAGGACGTGGGTACCTCCATGTTTCAAGGCTTTATATATGAAGCAGTCAGAATTAATTGCAGGCAGCTGAAGAGCTGCCTATGGATGTGTAATAAGCTAGTGTTATACATCAGGTTGATGATGGGGTTCTTATGTATAGAGCTGTCTGCTTGGGTGTTTATTGCAGTGCTCTTTTAAGGATGTAGACATGTTGAAGGTATTCATGTCATTTGAGTTGCTTTTGGAGAAGCTAGCTGCAAAACACTTGAGCTATGAAATTTTATTCTTTAGGATGGGAGTTGCATCTTGTTTGTATAGCCCTATTACAAAGGGACTTTAATAGGCCTACTACAAAGGAACTGGAAGCATCAGTTAGAATACAAAGATTTCATGTAACCATTCATATAGAATAGATCAGGCAACTTATTATAAAATACTTCCTTCTATAATCTGGTTTTGTAATAGAGGAGAAAAGTGAAAACTGAGGCTTCGTTGCTTAATCTTTAGACAAAAATATGTAGACAGGGTAAAATTGCATCCAGCCCTGTGCTTAAACACTAGGTAGTATGATGCTTAGAAAATAACAGGAAAATATGTGTATATATATTAAATATAAATACCAGGAATAATATATGAATAAAATATGATTACTAGGAAAAGATGTATAACTTTAGGTTATAGTAAAGTTTCTTGGGTTGATAGCAGTATTTTGAAGTTGCATATTTAAATAGGAACACCTTTAGAGTAATTTTGGAATTCCTGAATTGCAAGGAAATATGTTGCCAGCTCACAGGACTTGAAATGGTTCAGTGTTTTTCAGCTATCTTCATATCCTTAAAGTGTGCAGTAGCTCTCAGACAACTGTTTTTTCCACTGTTCTTGTGTAATTTTCTCCCTTCTGTTCTTAACCCCCAAATAATTTCAGGGGTCTCTATTGGTGTCATGACTTCTGTTACTAAATGCTTGTAGTAAAAGACTGGATTTTTCTTTTTTTCCTTCAACTTTCGCCTGTTCTTCTGATTACGTTTTTGTTTAGGTAGTTATGTGTCCAGAACTAAGCACCCTAACATAATTCGAGGGATGGATAAATATGACTTTAGTTTCCCAAGTTAGTATTCCATAATCTGATTTACAATAGAAGGACTAGCATGAAAAAGCAAAGCATGGTAATACTAACTTACTAAACTACTAGTCATAATCAACAGTCACAAGTATTGAGATAATTGGGTTGGCTTAAAAACTACATAGTTCAAAAAGGATTTCAGCTGCCTCCAGTAGAAAGACATCTTGCTAAATGTTTGTGCCTTAAAGAGGAAAAGGAAAATGGTAACTGATTCCTGTACCTGTCTACTGAGCAAGAAACACAGTGTTTTTCCCTCTTTTAGCTGCAGACCTTCCATACTGCTGCACCTTGCAGAGATGTTCAGGACTTGACCAGTGGCGTTGCCATGGCGCAGGTACTTCACCAAATGTAAGTTGATACTTAAGTTTGAAGAAGAGGTATTTAATTTCTTGAGGTTTTTTGTGTTTGATGTGCATAGTTGCTTTCTCCCAACTGAAGTTTTTTGTATAGTTAAAGTGGACAGAAACTGAGAGTAGACAGTTTATAGCAGAAGGTAAAATATGCCTTTATGTTATTGTTTTGGGGATGATAAAATAGTTGAATAATAATGTGATAGACTAGAGAAGGTGATGAGGAGATATTCTAATACTGCAGTATTAAATTCATACTTAAGGGTGTCTGGGCAAGAATGATATGATCTTTTTCAATTTTCCATCAACACGATTTCCATGGATATTCATGCTTCAGGCAATATGTTCCTCTTTGGAATGAGGACCTAAGAGTTCAAAAGGCATGTCTTTGTGCTTCTTTCCTCTTGGGATTGCTCAATTGATTTAGATTTAAGTTCTAGGATTTAAATGATAACTTACTATTTCTGTGGAAAAAAGAATCATGAAACTTCAATGGCAATTTTATTATTAAAAAATAATAGAGTGCTCATCAAAAGCAAAATCATTCCTATTTTATTGGTGTGATGACAAATGGTACTGTGTTGAGTGACACGCTACTTTTGAAATTTAAAGTTACTTCAGAGGGTTGTAACATGGGTCTTATTGAAAGCTTATCATGCTACAAGTCATCACTGGAATTTTATTGTTGTTGTTGGCTCAGATAATAAAGAAGTCTGAATTACCATCTCCTGCTTGAACTATATTTTTGATTATTAAGGAATTACTTAAAATGAACACACCACCATCACGCACCAAAAAAAACCAAAACAAAACAAAAAAAGCCCCCCAAAAAAGCCAACCACAGAAATGCTTGAAAAGGTTTTAAATGTGTTGTGTAAAGACAGAGCTCACCCTTTTCCTGGGGCATGGCAAAAATGGATTTAGGATTGCTTAGTGAAGATTCACTGAGGGTCACTTCCCATGTGTTTATGGTACTAGGCTGCCACAGGCTTTGGGCAAACTTCTTTACGACCAAGTTGGTTGATATGCACGTGGGGATAATAATTGTCTTTTAGTAGGTGCTTTGAGAACGGTGAATAAACAGCATGGTGTAAAAGTTAAGATATTGTTAGATATTCTGTGACTGTACCACTTGGCAGCTCAGTGTGTGTAAACAACTCCCTCAGCAACTCATCCTTATTTGTGCTGGCAGAGTGGGAATTATGCTGCCCAGGGGAACCAAAGACATGAAAAAAATATGAAATGCCAGTAGTTTAATATTTTTTTTTTCTTGATAAGTGCCTTTGACAAATTTTAGCGAATGTTGGAATATCCAAATGTACAAGAGTAGGTACCAAACTTAACATCAGCACTAGTCAAAGGGGGATGTTTCTTTACATCATTATGATCACTTTGTCAGGTGTAAAAATTCAGCGTGACAGAGGTCTTCACATCCTTATGTTCCTAGCTGTAGCTAGCTCAAGCATATACAGAAATTCTTCCTGCCTTGGAAGGTGGTGTCTTAATTCAGCCATCAGGATGGAAATTTCCTGTGACATAGGTATAACTTGCAATCTCCAGGAATTCATGCCTCATTAGACACTGTAGTCAAACATCTGATGATTTAATGCTGGGAATCTGGTATCTTATTTATTTAAGAGTGTGCTTATTGATGTTTAATCGTCTAATTTTGTT
Source organism: Platalea leucorodia (assembly GCF_965183815.1). NCBI lineage: Eukaryota > Metazoa > Chordata > Aves > Pelecaniformes > Threskiornithidae > Platalea > Platalea leucorodia. The sequence goes on along the minus strand of NC_138827.1, from coordinate 24,797,465 downwards.
TCAGAGATGTTGCTTGGTTTGATGCATCTTGGCTAAATCGCATTAAAGATGATGTTGGTGACAACTGGAGAATAAAGGTATTCAAAGCTGAAGTTAGTGAAAGTTTGTGGGGTTGGATATTGTGTCTGTCCTGAGAGTATCTAGCAGTCCAAAACCTACAGAATTAAGCTCAGACTTTTTTAGGTTATTTTAAATTAATTTCAACTGTCTGTTGATAGTTTAAGTGCCTTCCAGCATTATTGCATCGGGATTTTCTGTTGCAATATTTCTCTTCCCCTGTCATTATAGGGTCCTCTTGTAGATCTGCTATGTAAACATTTTATTATAAAGTATTATTTAATTTCAGCAAAACTAAGAATTTTAATAAAAGCCTGTAACCTTATCTTTCATGTACAACAATTAGTCCAGTAATCTGAAGAAGATACTGCAAGGAATTATGGACTACTATCATGAGGTATGAAAAAAGCAACAATTTTTTTGCTGTTCTAATCATTAAACATGATGATTATTGTCTTCCTTCACCTAGCTTTTTTTTTTTTTTTTCCTTTGGCAAAGTAATTTATTTTAAGGAATTTTTTGGCAGAAAGTATGATAATTATCTGGTTAAGTGGGAGGACTGAGTGAATATAAAATTAACTTGAGCAGGTGTATTTTAGATAAGATTCTTAGAGTCTAATCTGGAAACCATGTCTCTGTCATTGCCCAAGTGAATGTCATAAGGACTGAGCTGCAGAATCCTGTTGACGCTTGTGTGTGCATTTGTATTTGCTCTTGTCTAGTGAAGTTTTAATCCTTCTCTACACAACAGAACAGATTCAGCAACCCTAGTCTGGGTTTTATGATACTCACTTGGGAGCCAGGAGGTAAGTTACAAATCCTCCTGGACTTAGTAAAGATTATAGTTCATTCTCTCTCATGCAGGATGGCTATAGTAGCCATAAGAGGGTGCTGTATTTTGAGTTTAAAAAAAAAAATGCTGAATTTTATATGGAGCTTGATTACAGTTCTGTAATGGGTATGGTATAGAAAAACTTGCCAGATCATCTTATGGCTTCTTGGTCTCGCTTGGGCTTAGTTGTGATACCGAGTGCCAAGCCCTTCCATATTGCCAGGACTGAGGCTCTCTGGCAAGGCCAGAAGTAGATCTTTAGGCTTATGAGGAGCTTTTTGAAAGATTAGGGAGCAACTGAATTTAGAAGCATTTTTAATTCCTTTTTTTATTGGAATATAGAAATAGAATAAATCTCTCATATTTGAGGCCTAGCCCAAGAACTTTTAACTTATTACTGTCGCTTTTTCTTGTGTAAGTGGTCAGTTAACTAAACCCACAGTTAATAGACCTTCAAAACTTGTGGTTTTGCCAGAACATTTTTATAGAGCTCTTATTAAAGTGCATAACTTCATTGCACTAAATAATTGCTAGGTGTTTTGCGTATCTTTTTTTTTTTTTAATGCTATCTACTTTAGATTAAATTTAGGCCTATTCAGAGAAAAATCTGAGGTGCCAAGTATGGTATAGGTCATTTGCTAGCAGTGGATTGAGTGCCCCTTCCCCCAAACGTACTTCCACGCTGAGGGATGGAGACAGACATTTGAAATGATCTTTGGTGGCCCAAGAGAGGCACGGTGTGAGATGTCTGGGTTTCATATATGGAGCACTCTAACAAATGAACATCTACTTTATCTAGACCTCTTCAGATTTCCTAATCTGATACTGCTATCTATGTACTCTCTCATAAGCCAATATTTTTAGTGTGTATCTCCACATTTAATGTTTAAAATCTTTCCCTTCCATAAGTTTTACAGTAACAAACTTATTAATAGACCATTTTCTCTGGATGTCTTACTGAGTCCAGATTTCTTACATGATACCAGATTTTCATGTTGTACAAAAGTAGGCGTCCACTTTCTCTCTTAATTTTTTTTCAGTTCTTGGGTCAGCAGATTTCAGAAGAGCTTATTCCGGACTTAAACCAGATATCTGAGAACTCGGATCCCACCGAACTGGGCAGGCTTCTGCAGCTTATTTTAGGTTGTGCAGTCAACTGTGAAAGGAAACAAGGTACACACTACCTTAATCTGTTCAACAAACAGCAGACTGCCTCAGGTGATTGTAAAGGTGGAAGAGATGTAGAAACTTTTCTTTCTTATGTATCAAAAAGTCTCTGTAACTGTTAACCTAACACTGTCAAGTCCACCACTAAACCATGTCCGTAAGCACCACATCTCTACACATCTTTTAAATACCTCCAGGGATGGGGACTCAACCACTTCCCTCGGCGGCCTGTTCCAATGCTTTTGGAGAATAGATTTTTCCTAATACCCAATCTAAACCTTCCTGGTGCAACTTGAGGCTGTTTCCTCTTGTCCTATCACTTGCTAGTTGGCAGAAGAGGCTGACACCCACCTCACTACAGCCTCCTTTCAGGTAGTTGTAGAGAGCGATAAGGTCTCCCCTGAGCCTCCTTTTCTGCAGACTAAACAGCCCCAGTTCTCTCAGCCGCTCCTCATAAGACTTGTGCTCCAGACCCTTCACCAGCCTTGTTGCCCTTCTTTGGACACGCTCCAGCGCCTCAATGTCCGTCTTGTAGTGAGGGGCCCGAAACTGAACTATTTGAGGTGTGGCCTCATCAGTGCTGAGTACAGGGGGACGATCACTTCTCTAGTCCTGCTGGCCACAGTATTCCTGGTACAAGCCAAGAAGGCCACCTGGGCACACTGCTGGCTCATATTTAGCCAGCTGTCAACCAGCACCTCCAGGTCCTTTTCCACCAGGCAGCTTTCCAGCCGCTCTTCCGCTAGCCTGTAGCATTGCATTGAGTTGTTGTGACCCAAGTGCAGGACTCGGCACTTGGCCTTGTTGAACTTCATACAATTGGCTTTGGCCCATCGATCCAGCCTGTCCAGGTCCCTCTGTAGAGTCTTTCTGCCCTCCAGCAGATCAACACTCCCACCCAACTTGGTGTCATCCGCAAACTTACTGAGGGTGCACTCAATCCCCTCATCCAGATCATTCATCCAGAACTGGCCCCAGTACTGAGCCCTGGGGAACACCACTTATGAGCAGCTGCCAACTGAGTTTAATTCCACTCACTACAACTCTTTGGCCCTGACCATCCAGCCAGGTTTTTACACGGCGAAGAGGATGCCCATCCAAGCCATGAGCAGCCAACACATTCATAAAGGGTGTTTGGGAAGTAAGCCGTCAGGCTGCATTGGGAATGAAGATGCTAGCAATTACTTTTTTTATTACATTTTTTTTATTAACTCAGTTGCAAGCTTGTTGACTCTTTGCAAAAGCTTATGTATATACGTACATAGATGTATGTATGAAAAAAGAACCATGGAAATACAGATGTCTTAAAATCTCCTTCCTTTATTATGCATAGTGTAAATTTGTTCACTTAAGAGATTATAATCTCTTAGGCTTATCTGCCATATTACTGGATAATAATGTTGTTGGTTAATGGTAGTGCTCGGTATAAAAAGAGCGCTGCCTGTTTTGAAGAAGCTTTATAGAGAATAGTTTCTTCTGGATCTTTCTGCAAACAGTATGTCACATTACTCAAGCCATTAAGATGAACGTTGTCATGAGTCACTACAAATTCTTTTTCACAGAACACATACAGAATATCATGACCCTTGAAGAGTCTGTTCAGCATGTTGTCATGACTGCCATTCAAGAGGTAAGTAGTAGTTCATAGCCTAATGCTGTCAGTTGAGAAGTCTGAATATCCATTTGTTGATGTCCGTGAATTCTCTCATCCAAGCAAAGGTCAGGGAAGAGTGTAAGTACATATGCCCAAACATACAACTTGAGGAGACAATAAATGCTTAAGATTTCCTGTTTCACACAAGAAATGTATCTCATTGCCAGCCACCACTTACACTGGAGTCAGGTTCTGAAATTCCTGTCCCAGTGCTGTAGTCTCGGACTCAAAGTTAAGCTGATCGTAACTGTTCATGAGGTTACACTGTTCTGACAGACCATTCCAGCATCTGATTTACAAACTCCCAGCTGCATCTCTTCTATTCTTGTCATGGTGTGCTCCCCCTGCTACCTTAATTTGTTCTTAGTTGGATCATTTTAGTGATCCAGCTCACAGCATAGCTCTGCAGTCGCTTGCTGTCGTGATTTAACCCTAGTCGGCAACCAAGCGCCACACAGCTGGTGTGGGGGAGGGAATCTGAAGAGCAAAAGTAAGAAAACTCATGGGTTGAGATAAGAACAGTTTAATGATTGAAATAAAATGAAATTAATAATAACAATAATAAATTGTAATGAAAAGGAAAACGAGAGAGAGAGAGGAACAAAACACAGGAAAAACAAGTGATGCATCCGCTCACCATCTGCATACTGATGCCCAAGCCAGTCCCTGAGCAGCGATCACTGCTCCCCAGCCAATTCACCCAGTTTATATACCAAGCATGACGTCATGTGGTATGGAATAGCCCTTTGGCCAGTTTGGATCAGCTGTCCTGGCTATGCTCCCTCCCAGCTGCTTCTGCACCTCCTTGCTGGCAGAGTAGGGAAAGCTGAAAAGTCCTTGACTTAGTATAAACACTGCTTAGCAGCAACTAAAACATCAGTGTGTTATCAAATTATTCTCATCCTAAATCCAAAACACAGCACTATACCAGCTACTAGGAAGAAAATTAACTCTATCCCAGCCAAAACCAGGACACTCACATCTGTGACCTTCAGGACTGTGAAGCAGAGTGTGGAGGGAAGCAAAAACTAAATGCTAACTTTGAAGAAAACGTAATGTGTAATTGCACCCTCATCAAGGTAACAGTAAAGTAGGTAGTAGGCTTTAAAACTTAGATTTAAATTGACTGTATAGTCTTTAAAGTTATAAGTGTCCTATTGGGAGAAATAAATCCATAAACCTATTGTTTGTATTCTGACTAATCAAACTTTCTTTCTGAAGAAGGTCTAGAAATAATACTGTAATTCCTGAGTAAGAAGTAAAGCCCTTTAATTGTTGACAAACATACTGTGTACATCTTTGTACCGGAGATCTGTGAGAGCTATGTTAATGTTCCCATTGTTTGCTTAATGGCAATTAATGTGATTGAAGGAAGTGTGATAACTATTAAATTAATTGAGTGAAATCCCATCCTCTGGTTCATTCAAGTTAATTTGACTAAGGGGTAGCAATAACTTCAACAGATCACAGGTTCATCCACTAAGATGTTATTGCTAACTTGGTTAATTGGGGGGGGTGGTGGTAAAAAAAAGTCATCTTATGCTAGATTTGTTTAAATCCTTTACCAACCATGATGTATATTTTTATTATTATTAATCTGGTTTGATATATTGAAGGGATGCAAGGACATGGTTGGTAAATACAATTGGTACTCAGTAGACAGTGAACTTACAGATATTTAACCTTCTTTTCCTGTGTCCTCTTTCTGTAGCTCATGAGTAAGGAGATAACAGGTCCTTCCACAAGTGATGCATCAAGTGAAATGGAACAGCAGGTAACTGCCTAATATTTGTTGCTCTTGTAGTTCAAGCCTGAACAATAAGTTGGTATCTTGCTGTCACTTAAATGAAGAGGACAGCTGCTCTGCCTCTCCAATTCTAAAAGTTAAAAAAAAAAACAAAACTCAACAATAAATTGCACTCCTTTGTCTTCTGTGTGCACAAACTGCTTGGTCTGTTTTCCACTCAGAGCTGATCTGATTAAACCATACTGGTTCACAAAGGGCAGAGCAACATACTGATGTAGGCAAAGAATATACAATAAAGTAATGCTGTTTTTCAGCACTAATTAATTGAAAAGTTATGTGCTACTTTTATAGCTTCTTTAAGAAAAAAATGCTGTGACTGCTATGCTATCTTCCTGGATGGAGTAAAACTGGCCAGTGCAAACCTACATTGCAAGAAGAGCTAGGGATACATCAAGGCTCAGCGATGTTGGGCTAAACACTCCAGGTTATTTTTAAGGGGTCATGAAAATTAGTGATAACCTGAACAGTACAAGGTGTTGCACATAAAATGAAGTTGTCTTTAAAAGTACTTGCCCATAAAGGAACATTTCTATTTCTATTCTGAGATGAAGGGCATTTGATTTAACAGGCAGGGATTTTGAAATTGTGACAATATGGATGTTCCTGTCTTTGGTTTTGTCATGCTTTTAGCCTAAGTTGTTGTGATGAATCTGGATGTTATTCTGAGTTTCAATAATTTCAATAATACTACTGCATGTGGTAGTCATTTAAAATGCAGGTGAAAGGAAGAGAGATCTTGATCTAACAGTGTATATATAGGTTTCTGTGTCAATGTGTACCTAACATCCTTCTTAAACAATTGGTATAAGCAATTGAGACATTTTGGAAGCTAGAACTGTGAGTGCTTTGGATATGGGCCAGAATGATTGACTGTCTTATCTTTTAAAAGCTTAAAAAAGCTTTGGAAGATCTTCAGGAAGCACTAGCAGAGAAAGAAGAGTTGGCGCAAAGATGTCAAGAGCTAGATTTACAGGTAAAAAACAGCATATCGCTTATTTCTTTAATATGTAGTGGTGCTGCTATTAAGATGCAGAAATTCTGAAGGGCAAAGTGAATTTTGCATTTTTTTAAGTTTCTATGAGAATTCTTAGCTGTTTGTGGGGGAAAAGCAATCATTCTGTACTCCAAAATGCAATTACTGGAAGGAGTTTCTGATGGAAGTGTAAGCTGAGGTCCTGTGCCAACTGTTAACTCCAAGGTTGGTTGGTCTGCTAGCTTTATGTTTAACCTTAGCAGCAGGTAGCCATCAGAAAAATGTTATCATGCCCATTTCATTTTTAGTCACTCCTTCCTCTAGTCTCTTTGAACTGTGTCCAAAAAATACAGTTCATGTAATAATCAGTCATTAGATTTAATCATAGGAAAATGATGCTGTTTTCAATAGGAGTTGATTAAAAAAAATTTGAAATTTATCTAAAATTTACTAACTTTTTCTTGTACACAGTTGCAACATGGGGGATATTTTGGGAAATAAAAATCATAGAAACTAATAGATCCTTTCAAACCATGCTGATAATAGGCCTACTTTTTGTTTTTAATGGATATAGAAGTTAATCAAGTCACCCTTTAGAAAAGGAGAGAGGACTTCGTAACAATAAACAGGAACTTGCATTTCAATCAACTTCTTAAAGAAAAAAGGAAAAAAAAAAAATCCATTTGTTAGCCCTAAGTCTGATTCCTGTTTTATGGCACTATAATCTGAGAATAAAAGGAGGTTTATCTGGTAAGGCAGTTCATCTCAGATTTGATTCTGTACAAAGAGAACCTGTGGGTGGCATCTTCTTGTAGGAGCCAGAGTGCTATACTGGCTGTATTAGCCTCTGGGGGAAAAAAAACAAACCAAAACAAACAAACAAAAAAAAAACCCAAACAAAAGAAAACCAAAAAAACCCCCAGAGGCCAGTTTTACATTTCTTACAGGTAATGACAACAGAAAAAGTAAAATACTTTATATATAAAGTAGCTCATAGCTAATTGCCATGCCCAGGAAGCTGTTGTTAGAATTGAATTGATATTTCATTTCCTTTTTTTCTTGAGGCAGTAGTAAGGCTTCCTAATGAAAGCAGAGATCTAAAAACACTTGTGAGCAGAATCTGCAGGAGAAAATTATTTCTTTTAAATGGGCGAGAGGACTGATTTGACAGCTGAACTCACAGACTACAGCTGTTAAACTTTGAAAAGTGTGTTCTCTGTTGAAAAGGTCCCAGAGGTGCTGGGATAACAATTTACTTGCACTTTCTGCTTCCATTAGGAGACTTAGTATGTCTCACTAGAGAAGTCCCAGGCTTTGTCCTGTCTCCCACAAACTTCTCTTTTGAGATTTCTCTGTTAATTAATGATAGGTTACACAAAGCCAGTTGCTCATAACATAGTGTGGACCAGGTGAAGGCGTGAAGGTGTTAGAGGGAAAGGTACTGCTGAGTATAAACAGATGGGTTAATGAGACCGTAGCTCTTCAATACTGGGGCGTGTCTTTAAAATATCTCTTCATAATTTGTGTTGACTTTGACACCACTTCTGTTATGTTGATATAATAGAAAAGAAAAAGAGAAAGCTATCAGAAAGGAACTGAGAAAAGATGAAAAACTTGCTCTGAGTGGTGTGAAAGTTTGTTCTGGTTTTTTTAAGTCTGAGACATTATTCTAGAAGTGTGAATGTTGTGCATGTTAAGGAGTGGCTGAACCTTGAACAGGAAGTATTATGCTGAGCAAGTCTCAGATGCGCTCTCTACTCACAGGTGTTTGTGTGTTCACGTATATAGTAAAGTGACATCTGGTATGTCAAAAGGAGTGAACCTAGAAAGCCAGCTCCTAATGAAGTGGTAGATTAACTACTGTTTTGTTTCTTACATCTGTTTGATAGATTTTTAAATTACGTTCACAAACAAACCGTTTCTTAATATCACATGCTCTAGGTTATATCTGATGTTTAATCTAATAATGTCACCATGATATGCTTTTTTTAAATTTTATTTATTTGAAGCCATAATATTGACTGACGCTTCTCATTTAAACTAATTCTTAATAAATTCACTTGTAAGGTCTCAGTCTTCCTTGATATTTTCCAAGAGTATAAGAAAGGTAGGTTTTCTTTATGATTCAGGAAAACATAACCCAAGAAGCATATTGTCCCTGTTTAAATGCCAGTTAACTAACACATGCTACATGCTCTTATGTTTGACAGGATGTTAAAATTAACACAACAGCTTTCACTAGAAAAACTTTAAAGGTTCTATCCTCTTAATCCTTCCCCATTTTATGGCTGTTAATATACTTACTGTTTCAATAAAGTGTTGTATTCTCATTTGCTTAGCTGTGAACACTTTCAATATCAAACTTGTTTGATTGTTGCAAAAAATGCATGCTCTATATGAAGCTGTCTAGGTTTTTTCTTTTGCGTGTGTGCTTACTAGCTTATGGCACCTGAAACGGCTTCTTGCGCAACCATTCACTGCTGAGTGCACGGCAGTACTGTGTTAGTGTGCTAGCCAGTGCCATCCTGCTTTTTATTGTTAAGTACAAGCAAGATGGAGAGTACCTTTACACCAATACTTAGTGTTTTGTATGGCGTCCATGGTATCCTTTTTAATGAAAGTATCAGTTTCTCTCCATATTACATTGTCTGCCTTTACCATGGTTTCAGTTACAAAAATGTATCTTTTTTTAGAGGGACTTTTCCTTTAGTGCTTCATAACTGTCATACACTAAAGCATCTGTATGCTCAAGTATGCTGTGTAAATTACATTCTAAAATTTCCAAATGCTCAGCCTTTTTAATAAACTAATTTGGTGACGTACTGCTGTCTTGCTTTAATTCTTTCCAGTTGGACAGGTCCTAAAATGTTGATGCTGTTTTATCTGCACTAGGTGGCTGCCCTCCAGGATGAAAAAAACAGCTTGGTGTCAGAAAATGAGATTATGAATGACAGGCTAGAGCAATTAGATGACTCTCTTGATGATCCAAATACTGTGGTTGCAAAAAAGTATTTTCATGCACAGTTGCAGCTGGAACAACTGCAAGAAGAAAACTTCAGGTAGGAAATGATTTCTCTCAAAAATCTCTCACTTGTCGTGTCAAATATGTCCTGAGAATTTCTGGTACTCTTTCAGGATTTTCCATCTCAATTTCTTTTGCTATAAAAGCTTTCTAGTACTGTATAAACGTATTTTAAGGACAGTCCTTACCTTTAAAAAGAAAAAGAAACTGCTTGTAGAAAATATTACTTTGTAATTGCCATATTGTAGCCATTTGACACTTCAGAAAAGGTGATGGAAGGCAGAAAATGAGTGACGGAGTGATTTGCATGTAAACAAAACAAAACAAAACAACTTTAAACCCCGCCAAACCCCACCATGTCTCTTTACTGTACTGATTTCTTTTACGTATTAATCTTTCTCCCTGTGATCCCTATGAGGGGAAAAAAAAAATCACTTCTCATGTGATCCTTTAATATAATAAATTTGCAGTATGCAATCCATTATGATTTAACAGGTAGACAATAAAATGTTCCATGCTTACAGTACCATTTTTCTGGCTGCTTAAATCAGTAGGTTTGCTTTGTCTTATTTTTAGTCGCTCTAGCACTAAATGAAAGATGTGTAATAACGATGAGTTCTTAACAGACTTCCTGTTTTTGATCTGGTAGGCTTGAAGCTGCAAAAGATGATTATCGTGTCCATTGTGAAGACCTAGAAAAACAATTGATTGAACTGCAACATAGAAACAATGAACTAACCTCTTTGGCAGAAGAATCTAGAGCCTTGAAAGATGAAAATGATATTCTTAGGTATGTAATAGAGAGGGCACCCCACACACATATTAGGAGGATTTAATGACTAAATCCAAGGCTTTCTATTTAACAAGGTTTTTTTCTGAGGCGTTACTTCTGCAGATAGATCTTATCTGAATGAGTTCTAAAATAAATGTTGGAAAAGGGCCCTTTGACAAAGCAGAGAGAGAATACAAGCTTTCAGGCATAGCCACTATTGTTTGCATAAGGATAGCAACATGGAATTCTTCTGTGAAGCAGGATTAACAAATACAGAAATTATTCTTCATGTGGGATGGAAGGTTGAAGGTCTGCAAGAATTAAGAAATTTTGGGGGGGGGTGCATTCTTATTAAGGGGATGTTTTTGTTGGCAAGAGGCTGCTTTTTCTGATGTAGAAAAGCATATATGCAGCTAGAACTTTGACCTAACTTTTGGTGTCAGCATTCTAGGCTAGATTTAGGTTAGCAACAAGATGAACAAAATGAAGATGAAATACACAATAACTTTGAGAATTTAGCGTAACATTCCAGCTTGTGTAAACTAAATGAAATACCAGACCACCCAAGAAATATCCAAAGCAAATCATATTGCAAAAGCAGGTCTGCTATTCATAAAATAGTATGAATAAAACATGGAAAGAAAAGTGCTTTCAGGTGTTTAACTTATAGTGGTTCTTAAATAACATCTGAAACAAATCTTAACTATAATTTTCTTCCATAATTTTCTTGTACTAGCTTCTAGTGACATGAGATGGCAGATATTAAACATAGATATTAAAATTTGTGTATTTATGATCCAAATATTTTCGTACCACATAGATTTTTGTTAATGATCAGTTGGTCATATCTGCAAATGATAATTTTCACAGTGCAATTATGTTCTAATTATGTATAACCCTGCAATTCAACTTTCATAAGCAATCCTTGCATAATGCAAGTTTGCATTGATTATGCATTTAAAAATAAAGCAGTAAGCTTTAGCTCTGCTGTTAAGCACATTGCATGTCTCCTTGAAAATAGCTTGAATGTGCATAAAAGCAGAATTTGGCTTTTTTAATCTTTTGAAGAAACATACTCTTTCTTCTAATTCCTGTTTATGCTTTAAGGACTACTGCAGACAAGGCAAGTAAGCTGGAATCAACTGTTGAAGTGTATCGTAAAAAGCTACAGGATCTGAATGACTTCCGCAGACAAGTCAAATCTCTGCAGGAAACCAACATGATGTATATGCACAATACAGTCAGTCTGGAGGATGAACTGAAGAAAGCCAATGCAGCACGTGCCCAACTAGAAACCTACAAAAGACAGGTAAGGCTGCATCTATACTTAAGATGTTACTTTTCCCTCAGATAGTCATCTTACCTAAATAAAATTATTTTAATTATGTTTCAATGAAAAAAAAATTGAGCAGCTTAATTTAACAGCCCATGGTCTTAACCTGCATTGTCCCCTTAGAATTTCTTATTCGTGAAAACTCCCTTTATATTCTGCCATTCACTTTCTGGTTTTCCCTGTTTATTAAACGAGCAAGCTTAACTGTACTTGCCCTCTCAACTGTTTTGTTGTCCATGGTTTGCAGGCTTTTCTTCTTTATTTTAACTGAGGTAATTTATGTGCCTGGGAGAGGTTGTTTGGCTATTACTGAGATCACTTGTATGTAATATTCCTAACTTTCTTCATGGAAATTTATTTTAAACTGTAGAAGTTTTATTTCAGTTTCACTTATTTCAGTAGTAATTAAGAGATGCAGGAGTTAAATATTTAAAAAAACCCCAAAAGACAAAACCAAACAAAAAACAACGAAGAAACCAAGCACACAGGCCCCCATCCCATCTCCCCTCCCCCAAGCTTGGAGGACCAGATGTTTATTTTGGCTGAACTGGGCAGGAGTGAAGGTTTTAACTTACCTTTAAAAGCTAACATCTTGCAACATTCATGTGCTGAATATATTTTGCTGATTTTTATAAAAAGGTCCAGGAGCTTCATAACAAACTGTCTGAAGAATCAAAAAGAGCTGATAAGCTAGCATTTGAAATGAAGCGACTTGAAGAAAAGCACGAAGCTTTAATCAAAGAAAAAGAGGTAAGTCTCTTGAACGAGAGTTTATTTGAACACCTAATAAATCTCTCTCAAATGCTCTGCTTGAGGAAAACCTTCCCAGAAGTAGTGCTGCCATAAAAATGAAGTTTAGTGCCTTGTGTGTGTGTGTGTGTACACACATATAAAATGTGTCTTAAAATGTGTGTGTGTCAGTGCTATTCCTGATTAATGTTATTTGGTCTTAAAGTGGTGCGGTAAGACTTAATTCCACCTCAAATATATCTTTGTAGAGACTGATAGTACAGTGTGATGCATTAAAAGAGACAAATGAAGAGCTCCGGTATTCACAGATGCAGCAGCATCACCTGAGTCAAACAGGTATTGCTTTATCTTCAGAGGCTTCTTTTTATGCGTGTTAGTGATTGAGTTTGTTAAACTAAACTTCCCATGCAATTTCAGGTGCATCTCATGTTAAAAGCCATGAGAATCTTGCTGCTGAAATTCTGCCAGTGGAATATAGGTAAGACAAAAAGGTTGAGTTTGTTTTGGGATTTTCATGGGTGGGGCATAATATTGTCTCTGTGAAAGTTCAATATTTTCGGTAACATGACTCTGTATCCCACTTCTTGCTTTCCGTCCATAATGCTTGTCTGGACCCCCATGTGGCTTTTAATAATTATTTCCCCATAGTGTAATTACTTTGCATTCTTTCTTAAAAGCATATCAGATTGCTGTATATAAAGTTTGGCTTGAAACATCCTCTTTAAGGAGTGAAACAATTCTTATCTTGCCACTGGCAAACAGAATAAATAAGTAAATAATAGACAGACAGAACAGCTAAAGGCTAGCTAATATTACTTTGAAAGTCTGGCAGAGTGAAACATAAAGGCACAATAAAATCTGGGTTTGGAGTGACTTAATTTAAAACTTTGTTCATATCTCTTAAAAAAACTTTTGTGATGTTTGAAAATGTAAGTTACCTTTTAATAAAAAATTGCATTGTTAGCCCAGCTATATCCTTAAGCAGAACTTGTTTCACTCACTTTAAGGTTGGGAGAGCAAACAGGAATATTACCTCCTACTCTTAGTCACCTTTTTCTTAATTAACAGCGACTTTTTTGTTGTTTTTGATTCAGAGAAATGTTTATTCGGCTGCAGCATGAAAATAAGATGCTTCTATTGCAACAGGAAGGATCAGAAAATGAACGTATTACAGAGCTCCAGGAACAGCTGGAGCAAAAGCATCGGACAGTGAACGAGCTAGAAACTGAGAAAAGGTGATGGGTGAAACAGCATCTTAAAATAAAGCAAAAAGTGATTTCTGGACCTTCAGAGTGGCCTTGTTGCTTGCATCTGTAAGCGTAGCACTGTACAGGAAGGCAACTATCCTTTTCTTGCACCGGTGTAATAATTAGTGAAGGGTTATGAAGCAAGCAAGAAGGAAAGTAGCTTAAATGTGGTGTTGTAAAATGTGGTAGGTCTGTGTGTAGCATCCTCTGAAGAAAGTGTTGCTTATAGGATGCTTTTCTTAGCTCTGATTGATTCTTGGTAGACCAAGAATGGATGTAAACTCTATTTCTAGAACTTCAAACTAATCATAGTGTAACACTGGGATATGGTCTGAATTTCTTTATCAGTTAATGAATGCTGAAAGCATTTTACCAGAATATGAGAATTTTGGGTAGTTAAGTTTTCTCCAAACAAAATGATTCTAGGTCTTTCATTATAAAATGTTTAATAAAGCTGCCATGTGTTTGTTTCAGTAGAAGTTCAAGTCAAACTAAAAGCATTTGAAATCAATTTCTTTGTGGCTTAAGTCCTGCTGGGTAGACCCTCTAAAAAATTACCATCCAGACATGAAACAGAAAAATCCATCTGTTGTGATCTGTTTAGATGGGTAATTACTATCTTTTCTTCCTGAAAGGCTAAATGAAGAGCGTATTGTGGAGTTACAGCAGCAGATTGAAGATCTGCAAAAGACTTTACAGGAGCAGGGATCCAAGACTGAAGGAGTAAGTGAAAGTTCAGGTTTTTGACCTTGAAGACATCTTGCCAGTTTTGTTTAAAATCCTTCAGTGTAACATCAAGTCCTTTGTTTAGATGTGCCTCTTCTTTCTCAGTGTGTCTAGTGCTATGAAGTCTCAGTGTGTGTCTAGTACTAAGAAGGCAGGAGTATGGTGCCTTTTTTTTTTTTTAAAGTTAGTTTGAAATGCGCTAGTTGATGCAGTAGTAAGAGTAAGCAAGCTCTGAAGCCTCTTTGAGTCACTCAACCCTCCCCCTCCCCAACCCGAACAAACACACACCTTTTAAAAGACCTTACAAGCAAAGATCTTAAGCAATTGAGGCTGTTCAATATATTCTAAAAATTTTCTCCTGCCTGAGAACCACTCCCTCGGTTTAGGTAACACAGACTTGGCTCCACTGTATTCAGAGCAGATGAGTTTAGTCTCTATAGTATGAGAATCCACGAGACCCCCACACCAACTGCATTTCAATTGAAAAGCTCATGTTTTATGTGATTCCTTCCCCCTGCCTTCTTTAAGGAACTGTAACTCTTCTACCTCCTACTTTACTTTTAAAAATCTCTTAGTTTTATCATTAAATGGTGGTATAGTGAGAAGGATAGCTTTAAAGAAAAGAGATGTTGGAATTGATATCTGTGCGATGCAAAAAACGTGAATGCAGTTACAAAAATGCATGAAACAATGCAGTTTTCTTAGGATTTATTCACTTTGACTTAAAGTGTGCTAAGTATTCTTGGCTGATTTGTAAAAGCACTTTAATATTGCATGGTATGAAATACTGAAATATAACTGAATTTTAACTCTTTCCTTTCATAGTCTAGCAACCTGAAGCAGTTGGCAGCACATATGTAAGTAAGGCACATGTATCCACGATAGCTTATTTATGCTAAATAATTTGACTGTTGTAGCACAGAAACTGCCTAGGTCTTTGTAGGGATGTCTTGTTTTTCTAAGCCACTGATTTCAGAATGATGCATGTAGTGAGTTAAGTATTAGCGTTCTAGTTTTGTCTACTCTCATCATGATAATCTTGTAATACTAGTATCCACTTAACTGTCTCTTCATCACTAATAGTATTTTAACTGTTCTGATTCTACACCAGACTGCTAAAACCTTAATTGCTCTTACTGGACTCAAAATGTGTTTCATTCTTCTGAAATACTTCCATCCTTTCAGCATATGTAGTTCCTGCTAAGGAGGTGCTGGAAGGTTTTTTTTGTTCATTTTCTTTTTTGCTTCTAGTTTTAGGTAAATGAGACTCAATTCAGAAGTCACAACTTTTATGGTTCTTCAAAAATACATACTAATATTTCTATTTAAACTCAAAAGAATTGCCAGTTTAAAATAGTTGTTTAAACACTTCCACCATCAAGTTTTGGCTCTCATCTCTTAAAACTGTGCATGGAACTATTTGTGAGCTTAATCCTTAGCCCAGCCTTTCATTCGTAGGGAAAAGTTGAATGAAGTTCATGATGAGTTACAGAAGAAAGAGGCTGATCTTGCAGAACTCCAGCCTGATGTTAGTCAGAACCGTAAGTAGTTTTGTGTGGGTTTTTTGGGTTTTTTTATGAGACTATGTTAAGTTTCTTCTGAAATGATTCCAATAGCCACTGGGCTATGGGATTCTTGTCTGGATAAGGCTTTCTGCTACAGCTTAGCTTTAAACCTGAAATGGAGGTGGAGGGAGTGAGTTTTTGCACACAATGGTGGGGAAGGAGAGGTTCATGGGGGCTTAGTTTTGTTGAACAATACTCTGTAAAATGGGAATTCAGGGTCAGGTGGGACCTTATGGTACAACTGAAACAAAAATAAGAACTTAAGAAATTGTGTAGTAGCTAGAAAGTTTATTTGGGGGGTGGTTAAATCAAGAGAACACAGAAGCTTTGAAAGTACCATGTCTGTTTTTATTTCGTATGTGTCTGATATTTTCTGTAAATAGCCCAGAAGATTGGAGAGCTGGAAGCAGCTTTGCGAAAAAAAGATGAGGATATGAAAGCAATGGAAGAAAGATATAAAATGTACCTCGAGAAAGCAAGAAACGTGAGTGCAATATTTCTGAACATACATATTCCTTCCTCATGAATTGTTAAACAGATTGATTTGAGTTCCCCCACTCCACCTCCCAATTAAAATTAGCAGCTACATGTTGCATTTTTAGTCAAATTGCAGTCAAGTAAGTGTATGAGAGGATGGGGTTTGCATTAATGATTCCTTTGTACCCTTTGATGTCTTCCGTTTTACAGTGTAACAGCCTAGTTTTCATCATAATTGCCTGACTAGTGCTCAGTCTGTTTTCATATTTCTGCTGTGAGCAAATGAGATGCAGAGCTGTGGAGAACCAAAACTGACTTGTAATGCTTTTGTTTTGCTTTGTACAGGTGATAAAAACCTTAGACCCCAAGCTAAATCCAGCATCAGCAGAAATTATGTTGCTCAGAAAACAGATAACAGAGAAAGACAAAAAAATTGAAGCACTAGAGGTAAAATTTTACATATATTTAATAACTTCTAATATCTTCTGCCATCTCTGATATTAGACACTCAAGTTACTGTTTACTTATGATCCAGTACCCTTTGATGCTGCAATCAGTAGAAACTGCACAGACCGTCAAACCTGGAGACTTTTAATTTGGCTTAATTAACCTTGTATCCTAGTATAAGTCTGTCAGAGCAGTTTACTTTTCAACAGTGTTTTTCAATGTACAACTGAAACTCTTAATTTTGGATTCTTTCTAAACCTTCTGGAAAGCTATAAGTGAAATACTTCATAAGACTAATAGTTTTGCCATGTTACAGTAACTTGTACAGAGCTGCAGAGTCTGACCTTTTTCAGTAGTAATGTAACTTAGTTTGTGTGAGGGACTAGGTATTTGAGCAGTGACTTGTTTAATTTACTAGACCCTTGATATCAGTGGTTTCATGTACTTGAGTCCTTGAAACTAGCTAGAGGAGTAAAACTTGTTAATTCAGTGAAGTCTGCTTGGCTGAAATCCCGAAAGGATTGTTGACAGTAGTCCAAGGACCCCAAAAAATGTGGGAGATGCTCTATTCCGTTTTATAGCAATATTGATGGACTGGTTAAAACAGTTACCTGAGCAAATACAAAATTCCTCAACACGAGTTAGTAGGCTGAAAGGTCTGACTTTATAAATGCTGTGGCCTCAGATTTCTTCTATGTGTATGTACTAGGTAAGCATACTATATAATAGCAATTCAGTAACACGGTAAGAATACTCAACCACTAGAGGTACATCCCTGTCTTTGACTTTTGAGTAAAAAAAATACTAAATTATTTGTAGACTTTCTGGTACACCCTACACTTTCATGCATTTCCCCCCTCCACACACCTGAAAGTATGTTTGTAAGTTGAACTGCAACTTGTGTAAAGTTTAGCCTCTTCTTGAAGTAGTCTATAACTTCTCTCATAGTCATTTATGGAAGTATCTTTATTTACAATTCTAAGCCTTCTAGTTATTTTGCATATTTAAGCATTTCTGCTGCATGTGTTTTTTTCACTTAATGGACTGCAATATGTTTATGCAGATTATTTTTGTGTTTTAATTGAGATTGTCTTCTCTCTTGTCTGCTTGCAGGCTGAATGCAAACTTGCTAAGTTACGTGATTATGAGGAAAAGCTAATTGTAACTGCATGGTATAACAAGGTGGGTCAGAAGTTCATTTGTTGATATTTCAGAAATCAGAAAACACATTTTGCTAAATGTGACAGTTATATCTTACATCACTGTTTTTCTTTTTTTAGATTCACTATAAACTGGTGCTAGTAGTTTAGCTACTTGTGGCAGAAAAAATTGGACTTGCAGATTAGCATGGCCTCACGTCTGAAAACAGGGAGCTAAGGAAAGGAACAAAGCCTGAGCGTACCAGTTTAAAATGAGATCTCTCTTCCACTTGCTAATTCTGACTTCAAGCCAGAATGGAAACTGGAGTGCGTTCTAGCTGGAATTTCCGATCCTATTGAGATAACTTGGGAAATACTAGCATCAACAGTTTTGATAGCAGCGTAAAGGGAAAATATTTTAACAGTCAACTATTTTGTAAAATTGTTTTGTTATATGTTTTCTGCTTGTCTTCTGTGCTTTGGAACAGAAGACTTAAAATTTGGCATAGGCCACGACTTCCATGTTAGTAATGTACTATTTGCTGCCACAAGCTTCCATCTGGATTTAGCAGGCTAAATTCCTGAATGTTAAATAGCATTTGTTGTTGAAGTTTTTGGGCTTGAGACAAAGGGAGGCCGTAGTTCAAAAGATTTCCAGACTCCTGCTTTAGATGTTCAGTGTCTTTAGCATAGTATTTGTGAAATAAAGCTAGAGCCATCTTCTCATCCTGCAGCAGTGTTGCAAAGGTTGTTGGAATGTTTGATGTCAGATTGCTGTGAAAAGAACTGGAGAAAGTTGTTAATCTTCATATGAAGCAATGTTTAAATACGGTTTCGTTAAGAAAGACTGGAATGGAAAATCAAAAAAGGAAAGTAAAATTAAATAGCTTACTTAATAAAGGAACAACTTTGCAATAAGCTAAAATTAAGATATTCTATATGAATCTTACTTTCTTCAGGCTTGGTTTATACCTCTTATGGCAGCAAGAGGGTATATAAGAAAGACAGTAAAAGAAATTCTGTGTGCATACTAAGTAAGCATGAGCTTTGTGTAAGAAAGATGGCCAATTTTTTTTCTTCTGTTTTTGCTATAGTGTAAATGTTGTTTAACTTATTTGCAGAGCCTAACTCTTCAGAAGCTAGGTATGGAAGCAAGACTGGTTGGCAGTAGTGGTGCCTGCAGAGATGGTCCTGGACGCTCATTCCTAGCTCAACAACGTCATGTCACCAATACCAGAAGGAATCTTACTGTTAAAGTACCGGGTGCAACATCTGATTAAACCACAAGGACCATGAGGAAAACTTATATGCTAAAGTGTCCTTAAATGTTTTATAGCTTCCACTTTAACTACTTGATGAAAGAGGAGGTTAGAATGGTGGGCAACTGCGAATTCAACATCAGAACCTATCAAGGAGTAATTAAGTTGATCAGTGGTGTGTCTAGAAGTTAGCACATAGTTTTCCAAGTAGAAGTAGATTTAATAACTGCAGTATGTATTTACAAGCACAACTTAAAAGATTTATATTTGCCTTCAGAATATATTGTAAATATAAAAATCGGCACTATATATTTAAAACTTTATTTAATGGGTTTGGGCTAGAAAGTTGACTTTTGTAATGGGAAGATATTATGCAAAAATGTACTTCAGGAAACTGGCAATATTGGGCATTTTTGATGGGCTCTTCTAAAAATAAATTTAAAAGATTGGTACCATGTTTTTAAAAATACTTTTTTTAGAATACAAAGTACAATTTTAAAAGCAAGAAAATACTTGCATTTATAGAAAAAGAAAAAAAGGTGTAGTACCAGTTGACTTGTTATATAACAGAAGACAGAATTTGTTTTGTCATCTCAAGTGAGAAGCAGAATTACTCAGTTTATTTGAAAAAGAAAAGATTAAGTTTGTGCATATATACATTAAGGAAAACCTGTCTTTAAGATGTTGAATTCACTAAAGCCAAATAAGCTGTCTTTTCCTGTGTAAGAAAAAAAAGCTATTATAATAATTCAAAAGTCTGGGCTGTGTTTTAAAAGTCTAGCGTATTGGTACCCTGCATTTATTTGCAGAAAGTGGGTGAGGTGGGAAGGAACCCCATTTATTTCCAGCTATTTATACAACCCTGTGCATAGAAATTAATTTTCCTCTTTTTTAAATGTAGTTTCACTTCAGTTATTCTGAACCAACTGTGCTAGGCAGGTGAATGAAAGATGGCTTTGCTAGTTGTTGGCAGCAAAGATTGTTGGCAGGGAGAAAAGTGCATAAACTATAATAGTTTTGCAGTATCTAGATCGAAGAAGATGAAATGGGGATTGATATCTGGAATTTGTGTGCAGGAAGTTGCTATCTTTCACAAAATCTGCGTCACTTAATTTACCAAATGTCTTATTATTGTGGTGAGCTGTATTTTTAGGAAACTTGTTAATGTCCATTCTTCTGTGCAAACTGTCTACAACAAATTCATTATACCCATAGTTAAATAAAATAAAATTACAGAAGCCCTTAAAATAAAATGAATATGCTTAAACTTAAGTATTTGAGGGTGCTGTACCAGTCCATAATCTCATATAAAACTTAGCCGTATGCGTGAATGAAAGCATATATCTGTCTTCACCATTAAGGCCACCTTTGATTTGAGAGTGGGGTTCAGCTTTGCAGAATTTAAGTTTTGAATTGTGAAATTTAAGTAGTCTTCCATTTTGCATGCCCCTCAGTATGGCTTGTTCTTTGATTTCTTCCTTCCCCAGCATCTTAAATTCTTTACTGGGCATTGCATGCAATGCTGGAGAAAAGGGAAGTATTCATTTTTACTACTTAGTTAGCGTTGCTTCTTAGTTGTGGTGATAGTTTTACAATGCTACATTTAGGCATTCAACAGAGATTTCCTCTTTCTAAACTTCTGTCTACACAAGGAATTGTTTAAAAGCCAGTCTCACACTAAATGTGGTATGAGCAGAGAATATGCCAGCCAAACTGCTGTTGGACAGTTCTGTCTGTCAGGTTGTGTTCTTCAGGACTCTGTGCTTCTTTTGACTACCTCTTGGGTTTTGAGGTCTTTTATTGCTGCAGTGATATTATTGGGGTTTGTATTTTTAAGATACAATTGCTTGTTTAATCCGCTAGTGGTGTGGGAGATGGTGGTGAGCAGTGGAACGGGAGACTAAGTCTTAGCAAGATGCTTACATTTCTAAAGCCTGGTACTTCAGTGTGTTTAGTGAAATGTGAAACTGTCGCCGATGGTGTTGAATGGATCTCTTAACCCTTGTTCTTTACAGCATGGAAACTTTCATGGACGTCTTTCAAATACTCATCTAGTTAGTAGGCTTGATGCATTTGTCGTACTTCTCACAGTAGTAGACCTGTGTCGGTAGTCATATCAGGTGCTGAATAGTGAAAAACTTGGAACAAATGTCTTTGATGTACACTTCTCAAAACTGCAGACCCTGGGGCCAAAAATGACCAAGAACCTTCCTATCATTTAATTGGAAGCTTGTCTTCTGACTAGCGATGGAAGCATTTAAATACAGAACTACAGACA
Organism: Platalea leucorodia; assembly: GCF_965183815.1. Lineage (NCBI taxonomy): Eukaryota > Metazoa > Chordata > Aves > Pelecaniformes > Threskiornithidae > Platalea > Platalea leucorodia. Next base: position 24,775,960 of record NC_138827.1, on the reverse strand, counting down.
GGGATCAGCCTTTTTCAGGGCAACGTTGCCCCCAATAGTCTTTTTGGGGTTGCCAAAAATGAATCGGGTTTTCAGGTATTAGAAAAAATTTTACTTATTTGGGACTTTTCCCAGCTGTTAAAAGTGAAGCCTGTGAGTATAACTTAAGTGTTTCTTTGGGGCTGAGAACCTATTTAAGAATGGCTAGTTTATAACTGGTTAAGCTTGAATTACGTACTATGAATGAGGAACTGGTCTGTAGAAATAAATATTTGATTATAAGCCATGGTGGTGTATTCACTTCAGCTCATCTGGGTGTGCAGAAAGGGTTATTAGAATAAGCATGATTTTACTGTTAACTTCATTCATGTCAAACAAAAAAAGCTGCTAGTAGCATTGCTGTGTTACAGCTGAGTTGTATGCAACACTTCGCAACAGAACAATGTCAATACAATGTTCTTTGACGTTATGTGCACCACTGCTGAGGCAGGACGAAGAAAGAGGCTACTTGTCTCTGCTGCAAGATGAATTTGTATCATGCTCCGACAGCACAGTTAGGAACAGATTCAAATTATGAGGTGAAATCATTGAATATTGCTGAATTTAATCAGCATTATTAGTAACTTTAGCCAGTTTCCAGTAAACCGGATAATATAGATCCAAAGAAACAAAAATATGTTCTGATTGACATATCATTTGTTAATATTTTTTTTATATAAGATTAAGAATAACCACTATGGAAGAGAAGTGTTTTGTAGCAATAATACAAATTTTGGACTAGTAGGTTCTTTTACTCAAGGTGGATCAGGCAGCAGTTTTGAGAAGATTCTTTTGCAACAACTGTATTATAGTGGATTAAAAAATGTTCACTGAAAATAAATTTTCACCTAACTGATTTTTTTGTTCATTAAAAATATATATATGGGTACTCTATTTTCTACAATATACACTTACTTGGAAATAAGTAATATAAGCAATACTGATGTTTTATTTGGGTAGCCATAAATAGTTTAGGAATCAGAAAATGAAAGCAATTGTTTAAGAGTTGGTAATGTCTAGTAAAGTAACTTTCTTAACTTTTTTGCTTTTTTCCCTTCCCCCCACTAGTCAAGCTAGAGTTTAAAGTTTTCAGTGTATCAGTGTCTACATCTTCTGTTTAAAACAAATGTAAACACTCTGTTGCATAGAACTTGAAAAATTGCACTAATTTTTAAACTTTTGGTTTTATTTTTCTTTGGAAAGAATTCTTTTATATTCACATAAAGATTTTTAAAATTAATTCTTTGGTGTCTTTATTCCAAGCAATGCATTTAATGGTCCCTAACTGATGTAAGCATCCATACTTCTGGGCAACATGTGAACTGAGTCTGCATGTTGATATAATTCCACCATCTAAAATGTCACGTTACAGAATATGTAACGTGTAAGTACAATGCGTGTATGTATGTTTTGCTGTAACAACAACAAATCAGAGTTGCGCTACCTTTCCCTCCTCTTTTCAGTTCGTTCCCACTTGGAGTTCTGCTCCCACCCAAAGCTGGTTACCTCTGCTCAGTACGCTGACAGTCATCCGAGAGCTGGGCAGGGGACCTTGTGAAGGGGAAAGACTAAAACCCACCACAAACTAGCTGTCAAGTGACTTCAGGAATTGCTTATTGCTACTGAAATAAGTTAGAACCTCTGCCTACTCTCCTCAGCCCCACCTAAGAGGATGCAGAGGACAGGTACGCACTCCTAAATCACCATGCTTATTATTTGGCAAAGAAAACTGACCACCCTCTTCAGTCTGCTTTTCAGGTTATTTATGGGTCTGGTTCTTAGTCTTGTTGACAGCTTGCTTGTTCCCTTAGCGCTAACCTCAACCCAGAAGTGAGGTTGGGAATGAGAGCAGACAGCTGTTCAGCCCTCCAAAGTGAAGATCAGCAAGAAGGTGTCACAAGTTTCCTTCAGGGGCCCTGTTTCAGACCTGTTTTTACCACGGACCTTGGTTTTCCCTTCTTTGAACCACAATCCTCGGCCTGAGTAGCCTGACATTGGTAAGTAACCGTTATTTAATGCCTTGGGCTGTTACCCCTATGAGGACAGGGAACTGTGCGATACCTCGACATGGAAGGGCCTTTGCACTGGCAGAAGTGTCCTGGTGAGCGTGAAGTGAGTGGGCAGATAGATACAAAAGAACCATTTTTCCTTCTTTCTCAGGCTGGACTTAAAAACATTTTCAGACACTGAAGACCAAAAACTGCAGGTGTGTGTTTGAGGGAGAAGGGAAGAGGCTCTCAGCTGTGCAGGAAGCCTGCAGGATGTTTTCAGCCCGTATGTGATCCGTCACAGGACGCACACCGGTAGCCACCGCTGCCTTCCTGAGCAGAGGAGTGAGCGAGGGGGTGGTGTGTCCAGAGGGAGCTCTGCTTCCAAGGGCTTGGTCACGAGAAGCTATGGTCGAGTGCAGGCTGCCTGTGCAGAGCCTGGGTCTGTGACCCTGTTTGCTTATGGCTTTTCTGGTAGCTCCTTAGAAGCCAAGCACTGCAGCAGAAGGTTTGTATGTTTAGGCGAGGGGCGTCCCTGGAAGAGAGGAGCAGGAGTACAGCCCCGAGCACAAAGAAAGGGAGGAGGTGAGGTCAGCCGTGCATGGAAGATAGTTTCAGTGGAGGGGGCAAAATATCCAAGGAGCCCCTGTGCAAAACGGTCCTGTGAAATGTGCTCTTTGCTCAGAGTACAACTAACCCAGCGGAGACCCAGGGAGGAGGGGGAGGAAGCTTTTGGATATAGCAGCAGCCTGGGAAAGGAAACGGGATTCTGAGCCAAGGAGTGGGGGGGGGGGGGGGGGAAGTCAGATGACACCTGCAAACTGGAAGTGCTTTGGGAGTAATGCTGCACACAACAGAAACTCGTCACTGCTCCCTTCTCCTGTTCCTATTTGATTCCAGTCATGCAGCCTGCTTCCAGCCTTCCCCATCTGCTTCTCCCAAGGAAGGAAAAGAAAGAACATGAGGTCTAGAAAGTCAAATGAACTTCCTTGTTTCTGCTGTGAAGGGAAGATGTGGGAGCCCCTTGTCAGGAGCAGGTCGGGAGGGCAGCTGGCATGGGGAGAGGAGGGGTGGAGAGCTGGGGTTGGTGATGTCTCATCCCACTGCTAGTAAGAACCCAATCAAGTCTCCTGCATTTTATAAATAGGTTGGTTTGGTTCCCACCACGTGTTCTCACCTCTCCACCTTATGGATCTGCGACACAGGAGCCTCAAGTGCCAGAAACAGCATCTTAGTCCAACCTCTTGTCTGCACCCGGCTGTGCCTAGCACAGAAAATCAGAGGAGAGGGCAGAGCCCCCCTCCCTCCCCAATTCCAATGCTTGAAGGAGCCTTGCCAGAAGCCGTGTTCACCTGCTATAAATTTTGCTTTATGTTGTATGGCTGTGCTTGGCCCCAGTGTGCAGCTGTGGGGCCACGGGGTGGTTCTGCCCTTTGCTGGGCAGGTCTGCAGGGCCAGCCTAGCCTTCCATGCTGCCTCCCCTCTGTGCTCAGAGGAGGCGAAAATGCAGGTTAAAATAAAAGGATTTAAACCCCACCTGGGCATTAATGTTTGCATGAAAAAAGATGCTTTTAATTCTTTCAGGAGATAACTTAATTCTCAGAAGAGATGCTGGGAAAAATTTGCTTCCTCTACGAGCATGCAAAAAGTACTCCAGGAAAAACTGAAAATGAACAGGAAAAGATTGCTTTCTCCTCGCCTGCTCAGCAGGTGAGCAGGAGCCGGGGGGGTGTGAGCAGGAGCCGGGGGGGTGTGAGCAGGAGCCGGGGGGGTGTGAGCAGGAGCTGGGGGGTGCGTTACCAGCGCTGTGTTGTGCCGTGGCTCCCTGCCAGGCAGCCCTGCTGCCCTGCTGGGAGCTGCAGCTTCTGATGCCTGGGGGCCTTGCTGGGGTCCCACAGTGCAACTGTTATTGGAACTGTTTTACCTTGCATGCGATGACTTAAAATAATAGTTATCTGTTGCTGGGATTTTCCAGGGGATCCTTTTATTCATTCAACTATCATGCTCAGCAGTCTTAGCCATGCATCCTGCATGGCTGGAGCGCACCACTCTGCCCCCCAGGCTGCTGAGAGATGCTGGGCAGGTAAATGGGGAGGATTTAGCATAGTCTGGGAGGCAGGACCCATGACTTCTAGAGCTACAAGTATAGATGTTTTGTAGAGAGATCAGTCAGCATGGAGAGCACTCCCTGTTCTCCACGTGTGTCACGCTGTTAAATGCTGTGGCATGCCAGGACCTGGCCACAGGCTTTGGTGGCTTCATTGCTGCTTTACTCATACTGTCAGGGTCATCTATTTTCATCAGTTCTGTAGGAATTGCCTTCGCTGTTACAGGGCCAACCTCTCTGCTAATGGAGAGCAATGCTGTAGCGACATGGGCCAGGTGCCGTGTGGCTGCCTCTGCCTGGGTGGGCTCGCAGCCCCCTGCACCCCCCCAGCCCCACAACATAGGGCAGGGCTGAAGGCTACAGCCAGCACTGGAAATTGCCTCCCTTGGTCTTCACTTTGCAAAATGCTTCAGGACAAAAATGTTTCAGTAAGCATTTATTGTTGCATGAGAAAGAGATGTTATAGAGTAACTCTTTTTTAACGGATTATTTGTCAAGGATAACAAAATCAAAAAATGTTGGCAATTGCTGCCTGTATTAAAGTTATAAAACAAGGACTGGTACTGCTCTTCCACAGTACACAGCCTGAACACGGCAGTCTCTAACGTGTTGCTCATTCTCTTGCCATTGTGAAGCGTGGCCATCCATGATAAAATTAGCAAAGCCCCAAGCCCCTCGGTCATTTACAGTACCATTTTGCAAGCCTAAAAGTGCCCTGGCAGATCCCAGGCTGATCACCTTTCTCATGTGATAGAGAGTGCGAGGTCTGCTTGTAAAGGAAATTATTTTGCAATTGCTTTAAAAGAAACAAACAAACTGTCCAGCCTCTCCCTGGAGCCAGGCAGTCATTGCCACCGCCCAGGGGAGCCACCAAGAGTTCATCTTCAGCATCCCTACCAAAGGATTTTCCCTGTGAGGACAGTGGCCAAGGCTTCCCTACCGAGGCACGGCACAGATCTTGTAGGGCTGTGGGGCCATCGTCATGCCCAGCTTGAACTGGAGGCTGAGCGTGGTGTCCGGGGGCGCCTGGAAGGTGAATTTCTGGAGCAGAGACGTGAAGAAGAGGAAGAGCTCGGAGCGGGCCAGCACCTCGCCCAGGCAGGCACGCTTCCCTGTGGAGACAGCCACTCATGGCATCCTCAGCCTGCGCTGGCTGCCCAGCTGCATTTACTGCCAAAAAAGCCTCTGCCTTCCCTTAGGACCATGGTCCAGCTGTGTTACCCCCTTCCCAGGATGAGTTTTGCAGCCCAAACAGCTCCCTAATGACAGCATTGTCGTTACTGCATGGGCTGCCCCCTGAATTGCGTGTCTTTGTGAGGGCACGTGTGTGTGACCACAGGCGTTGTATCCTCCCCTGCTTGGATAAGCTGTGCTGACCTGCGTGGTCTGGACATGCCCTTGCTGGGAGAGGTGGTTTGTTTGCGCTACACCAAAAAGAGCTACCAGAGAAGGTGTGTGATGCTGGTACAGGAAACAGGGGTTCTAAAAGCAATCTTCCCGAGGAAGCTGTTGGCTGGGGTACCCTGTGGTGGCAACAGTGAAGCCCCTAGTGACCTCAGCCATATGGGAGCAGGAGCACAGAGTGATGCTCTTGCCTTGGTGAAGGTGTTTCTAGGGTCTCTGGCATTTTTATGGTCTTTTATTCATCCTCATCTCTCTTCTGTGCATGTGAAGAGAGGAAAAAAAGGGCTCAGAGTGGGGTTGTGGTACTTTGGGGTGGCTGTGTGAGCACTGCTTGAGCGGCACCTCCCAGGGTGCAGCCAACATCTGCCCTTTGCAGCTGGAAGCCCCATCCCAGTGCCTCAGCACAGAAACACCAAACTCCAGCAAATCTTACCTATGGAAAATGGCACAAAATACTCCCTTTTCCAGAACTGACCGTCCTTCAGGAAATGCCCCGGGTTAAAAGTGTCAGGGGTTTCCCACTCATTCTTGTCAAACATCACGGAGGTTAAATTTGTGACCAAAACAGTGCCCTAAGAGGACAAAAAGAAAAGTAAATTGCACTTTCTCTGTCATTGACAGCAGGAGGGGCATTTTTATTTTTCCGTCTCCTCTCCATGAAGAACATCCAGAGTCAAAATCTGCTGCAATTATTTGTCCACAGCCCCTGCACACCCATTTTTCCTACTTCTTGTCTGTTCAGAGGTGCAATGATTATATAACCATGTTTTCTCCTCATCAGCATCATTTTTATCTGCTGTCATCTTGGGCCAAAGTTCCTATAAAAGCTGTATGAGATGGGACCTGTGCCTCGATGGTGTGTGCAGGAGGTGTCTCGCACCATACAATGTGCTGGACGTTGGACGATAAAAATACATGTTCAAGAGGAGTGAACTCTGGACAGGGCAGAGACACTATGGCTCTGCCCCTCCTGTCTGCACAGGAGGGACCTGGCCTGGTGAAACGTGCCTGGGGAACTGGGATTCTCTTACTAAAGTCTTAGCACTCAGAGGTGGGGTTACCTTTGGTATGTGGAAGCCATCCAAGATCGTGTCCTTCACCGTCAGTCTTGGCACGTTGAAAGGGATGATGTTGCTTTTCCTCTGCACTTCGTGGATGACGGCATTGGTATAGGGCATGTTGCTCCTGTCCTCCACGGTTGGCTGCCGCCCCTGCCCGATGACTGTGTCGATCTCGGCTTGCACGCGGGCTGATGGGAAAGAGCAGGGATCAGCCAAGGTCCAAGAAAAAAACTCCATGGAACAATGCAAGGTGGTTGCTGTGAGGGTCCCCCAAGGACTGGTCTGGGACACCTGGCACTGTTTGCACCTCTTTTGTGTGAGTGCAGGGGGATTCCCAATTTTTTTCTCAAAAAAAAAAAAAAAAAAAAAAAGTCTCTCACAAAGCTATGAGGGCTAAAAGCAAGAAAAACCACTGACTTTATGCTAATTGTACCTTGAATTTCCGGATACATGGCCATATACAGCAGACCCCAGCGGATGGTTGTGGAAGTGGTCTCAGTCCCGGCGAACAGCAGGTCAAGTGCACATGCCACGAGGTTTTCCTCCTGGAAGCTGCCACTGCCGTTATCCTTTACAAAAAGATGCATTAGTGCTGCATGAACAGCGAGGGCTGCCCTGATACCAGGCTTAGTCCAAGTCAACCCCGAGGATTTTGGCAGAAGCTGCTGGCCCCCTGTACCTCCATCCCACCGGCAAGTGCCCTGAACCTCATGTCCATCCTAAGCTCATAAATGGCCACACAGATAGCTCAGGTGGAGAATTTGGACTAATTTCTCATCCCTCCTGATTTCTAAGCCCTGCTGCAGAAGGGTTTGCTCCGTGTTGCTGACCTTGGCTATCTCCTGCAGGTAGCTGTCGATGAAGTCCCGGCTCTCTGAGGGGTTCCAGTCCTCCTTGTGTTTGTTGATCTTCTCTTTCACAAACCTTTTCAATGATCTCCAGTTTTTAAAAATGGTTTGGTGGGATCCGGGTAAGAATTTCATTATAGATGAGAAAGAGTTGTACAGCTTTGGACACAAAAGGAGAAAGGCAAATTGAATAAAGGACTGAAAAAACCCTTCTGATATCAAAACTTGAGGAGCCTGCAATGCCACGCTTACTAAATTGCTGGAGTTGGTGGAAATAGCTCAGCTCCAGAAGAACATTACAAGGGACCGGTATTCTTATTACGGAGTGACTTGTGCATTACCCGGTGTTACAGCAGGCAGGTTGGCAGTCAGTGGGCAGGAAAGGTTATATAGAGTGAGAGGGAGCAACAAGAGCATTGCACAGCTTGAAAATAAGGCAGAAAGAAATTCCAGGCAAATCTACCCTGTGCAAAGCAATAGGGAATGACAATGAAGTTTGGTAATGAAAATGCTATGAGTTTCAATGTTGACTCCAGAGAAGAAACGATGGCCCTGCAAAACTGCAGACCATCCATGTTGGTGTCAGGAGGGCTGTACCTGGCTTGCGATGGTCCCGTGGAGGCTAACCGTCTCATCTATCAGCTGCAGCAATTTTTGGAAGTCCTCATCGTGGTAGTCAAACCGATTGCCAAAGGTGATGGAGCAGATGATGTTTGAAACGGCATTATTGATTTTAAAGTGAGGGTTGAAAGGCTTCCCTGGAGAAGGAAAAGTGAATGATCAATTCTCTTCCAGTTTTCACAGAAAAGGAGAAGAAAACACAGTGGTCAGAGGTAAAATATTCAATAAATATGAGTGAAATGAGTGGCCCCTGGTGGGCACCCTCCTATGTCACTCCTCTCCTGGGATGCCTCACCGCCCCCATGAGCTGGCCAAGCTTGGCTGGGCAACCCCAGTTCAATCAGATTATGGACATGTTTGTTTACTTTGGAAAGCAAGGTCTGCAGAAGAGTGGATGTCATTTTAATTCATTGGAAATGTCGGTGTTTACACAGACATGGGATTTTCCAGAGATCTCTGAGAGAGCAGTAGGTTGAAGGTGGGCTATGAATAATGCTTTGGGTGTTACCTAGTTGCATTCACCAGTCAGTTTGAAGGCAAAACACCTGTAAAAGGGAGCTGGGATGCTGGCAGAGTGCTAGCATCGCTTGCAAGGCGAGGCATTTTTCAGCATGCAGTGAAATTATAATGGGCCATACCAGTTCCTGCCTTCAGCACAGCTTATGAGGGCCGTGGCACTCACCCTGCTCATCCCCAAACACATCCACGAGGAATCGGCACTCCTCCTGGATGCGCTCCTCCAGGCTCCTCTTCCCCAAGCCGAAGTTTCGGAGGGTGGTCAAGGTGAACCTCCTCTGCTGCTTCCACAAGTGCCCGTTGGAGGAGACCAGTCCTGGCAGAAACACCCCACCGTGAGCCAAGGCAGATCCCTCCACCGAGGGGAAAATGCTCCAGGGCTCTGCCTTATTCCAGCTATCTCAGACCTCTGCAGGGTCAACGCTTTGACCTTACAGCTGAGATATGTGTCCTGAGGGATAACTTACCCATTTTGCTGAAGACCTCACTGTCGAGAGGAATTTCAGGGCGATCCATGAAGTTTTCCCCTTGGTTTACAAGAGCTTCCTTAATAATCCGCAGCCCATTTATGAACACAAACGATGTGCCTCCCATCTGCAAGCTGAAGATGTCCCCGTATTTATTAATAAGCTGGGAGGAAATAAATAAAAGATGTTTAATTTGCAATGAATGTGTCTGTTGGGACAGGGACAGCCCTGTCAGGGGACACAGGTGAAAATAAGGGAAGCTGAGAGCGGGAGGGGGGACAGGGTGTTTGCACAAGTGTCTGCTTGTCTGCATACAGTCTTTTCTCTTTCCTCTTTCCCCGAATCACTGATCAGGAGATGGTGTTAATTGGCCGTAAGTCAAGTTAAACTCTCTAGGTTTGATTTTTCAGTCCTGTGTTTTTCCAGCTTTTATTTCACTCCCTTCCCAAACGCCCTTCCAGTCCCTGGTCAGACCTATGGGGATCCTACAGCCGTGACTGCACCCGTGGTGTCATGTCGTGTCCTTTGCCCAAAGGTTTGCTCCACACTTGTCCCCCTCCTTGTACCTGGGCAAACTTCATCCACGTTGCTGCCGACCGAGGGCAAACCTCCTGCCCACCCCAGGATGAGCTCCTCTGAGTCCTCATGAGCCATGGGGTTTGCGTTAATCCCCTCCCTGCACTGCAAAGGTTGCATAGCCGCAATCCCCTCTGTCCCCTTCCCCACGGTGCCCACCACCCCCATACCTTCTGCATTGTAGTGTAGGGATTGTTGAAGTCCAACAGGTAGATGTGCCCTATGAAGGGGAGGGAGAAGGGGGTGGGAGGGAAGTTCTTTGGCTTTCTGTGCTTCATGTAGTCAGCGACGAGCAGGAAGACAATGAGGAAGACGAGGAGCATCTGGAAGGAGATGCTCTCCCAGAGGAAGCGCAGCATGGGTGGATGGTGGGGCTCCGCAGGCATGTGTCCCACGGCAGGTCAGGGCAGATTGAGCTCACGGGGCACCACGGAACCTCCCAGGGACACGGGGAGATGGACAACGTGCTGGTGCAGCTGTGGGTGCAAACAGAAGACAGCATGGAGTGGCTTTTGCTGACCTGGCCTGGAGGCTGTGTTCGGACTCCTGCTTTCCCAGGTTTCAGCAAGGGCCATCTGATTAAACCCCTTCTTGATTAAATTCATGCATTTCCTCTGATCTCGATAAAAAAAAAATGAAAAAACAAACCAAAACACACCCAGCTCTACCTTTCCCCTCCCGCCTCCCACCACTGCTTTACAAAACCCCAGTGATCCACGTCCTTGTGTAAAGGACAGAAACGACCTTTGCAGAGCCAGGATTAAAACCTTCTGGCAGCCTCGCTGTGCTGTTCCCACAAACACATGGCTTGGTGCAAGCCCCGCTCTCTCCTCCCTGTGGTGCCCTCACCGTGCCGTGTCTCGGTGTCAGCTTCACAGAGCCAGGAAGGCTCCAGATGCTCCAAGTGCCTTGCGCTTTCCTTGTTTGCAGAAGCTCGTTTGCTGGTACAGAGTCCTGGACTGAGCCCGACGTCAGTGGGAACGTCTGAGATAAGGTTGCGCAAACCTTTCACAAACCATCTGACTCATGGGTTGAGGTTTTGGTGCATCAGGGTGATATGGGCTGTAAGCAAACAGCTGTCCAGGATCTGTAGCGGTTTCTAAGTATCGTAATTTTCTCATCTCCACTGGACAAGTGCAAGCATGGCAACCTGCTCCAGCCATGAGGTTGGCCCTGTCCTGAGCCCTCCAGCCATCCCTTCCCACTTGCTTTGGCCTTTGAGTCCATAGCCCATGCTGAAGCCTTGCCCAAAGCCCCCCAAAAAACTAAGGCAGGTGCTGAAAAGCCAAAGCAGATGCCCAGCTCTGCAGGCTGTGGTAGCTGGTAACAGGCTGTGCCAAATTTTCCCATCTAAGAGTGGCTCTGAGACAGGTAGATGATCAAGCATGTACACCACATATTGAATTTTGACCTATATGTGTTGTGTTTTATTGTGAAAGAAGCAGGGGCATTTGCAACAGCAGTTTGCCATTGCACCATGTGGGTCTGCTGCGGTCATTTGCAGTCATCAGCTGCCATCTTGTGCTCTGGGGGAATATTTGGGTTCATTTTCTCTCTTTTGGGGACATCAGTTGTGGCCGTTGGGGTTGTCCAGTGCCGAAGACACTGGAAGAGATGCAACAGCACCGCTGCAGCAAGGCCATTTGTATGAGAGCAAAGCCACTGCATAACCTCTACACTTGAGAAACTTGAAAAGTTAAACCAGTGTTTTATTCTGGAACTTAAATGAGAAAAAACTGTTTTCAAGGAGAATCTCTCTTTCTACCTCTGGCTTTTAAGCACACTTAGGCATGAGCCTGTGGAGATGCACGTGTTCCCCTTCACTCACATGCGATGTTCCACTCAAAAAATAAACAAATTCATGCCTCCTGCATTTATGGTATGGGACCATTACATTTAGAAATGGGGGGGTGGGGTGGGTTTTTTTTCCCAACTGATCTTAAAAAAAAAGAAGAAAAAGAAGACGACTTCAATCATTTAGTCTCTCCATGAGTAGAGAAGGAAACCCTTAAAGTAACAGAGAAAAGCAAGTTTGAAATGGAAAAGGGAAGAGATCAACATTTGTTTGCTAAGCCAGTGCAAATAATACAATCTGTAGCCACATGCCAGAGGTCAGATCTACACCAGAGCGAATAAAAACATGGAGAGAAAGCAGTGCCTAGTCCTGCATGGCTTTGAAAACTTCATAGGTGAAGAAAAGTCCACAGATCTTTTATGTTTTCTCTTTCAGAAAGAAAAAAAAAAACCACGGGAGGCTGTAACTGCAAAACATTAATTAAAAATGCAATAGGATTAAAGCGATCAGTTAGAAGGACAGCTCATTGACAAAATCCCTGTGTGCCCAGCATGGCAGGGATGTGATGTGCAAAGGACTCTCCCATGTGGCATAAATCTGCCACTGCACAGTGATTGCTTTGTAATGCAGCAAAGGTGGTTATTGCCAGAGATGGAGGCTAAAGCCAGTGGAAATGAAACTTGATTTAATCCTCTTTTCCTGTTAACTGTTCACTATCCTATGTGGGTGCCCATAGAAAAGTCATTATGAAAGGTGAGAAGAAAAAAAGAGGAAAAATACCAGTCTTTGCTGTGACAAACAAAATTTATTGCAAACAAAAGCACACAGAAGACAGCATTTCTAAGCATTAATTCTTGGTCACATAAATTGAAAAATTCTCTACAAGTTGCATATGTAATTAACTCTTTTCCAAAGAGACCCTGGTATGGGCAGAAGCAGCGTCTCCATCGCAGGCGGCGCCATCCCCCCAACCCAGCTCCTCGGCCCCATGCTATGGACATGCTCGTCGTGCATGGCCACGAAGTTTTGCCAGAAGCGGAAGGGAAGTGGGCAAGCTCGTGACTTCCCCCAGCAAAGCCTCTGCACCACCGTTTCCTTCCTGACGGCCAGTGGCGAGCCGTCACGGGCACGACCCTTCTGACACTCTCTGCTGCTTCTCCTTCTGTTGGGCTTCGGCTAAACTGCTCCTGAGCAACCCCATGCAATGATTTTTTTGCAACTTTTCTTTCCTGTTGTGTGTTTTACTACCACAAACCTTTTTGGATAAACCTTTCCTGCTCATTCAATTGCAATATTGCATTTTTATAGCCATTCGTGACCTGGAGGTATGGCTCCTCATGCCATCCCACTTGGGCTGGCCTATGGTAGAAGCTGCTTCTACCACCCTGTAGCCTCCTAATTAAAACTTCCGTATCTGTATGAGATTAAAAAACTGCATGCTCCTGCTGCAAGGATCTCTATTTCTATTGCAAAGCGGCAACACGGTGGTGTGGGGAACGCACACCAAACCGAGGCCCTGGCCACTGAGCCTCAGGATTGGCTATGGCTGCCTGGAAGTCCAAATTGGTGTTGAGGCATGAACCCAGAGCTTGTACGTCCAAGGCCAGCTGCCCCCACTGATCAGGGAGACCTCAGAAAACACAGCCCATGGTCATTCAGGGTGCTGCAGCATTGGGATTTAGGGGTTGCTAAATGGTCTCTGGGTGGTGGACATATCCTCTACGGAAGCATCACCGTAGACCCAACTGTGCCCATGGTTTTGCAGCTGGCAGACACCTTCCTGGGAGATGCTAATGGCAGAAATTAAGTAGCAAGGCTTTTAAATTCATGCATTTTGTCAAACTGATAGAGGGGAGGAGGCAGGAGGCGAAGGGAAAAGCCCCAAGGATTGTCCTCATTGCAGTGTGCAGGATGTGGCCCTCCTGCCCCTCCCACTGCCACCCGCATGTTGGTGGGTGCTAGACATCAGTGGCCCATCACTTTGGCGCCAAATCTATGGAGCAGATAGGAGAAGGGGCACTTTCCAGGCTTGTGGAGGGCTGAAGCAGGGGGGCGTGGGGCAGCCCCACACTGGCCTCAGTTGCGAGGCAGTGCGCAGATCTGGAAGGGCTTGGGGCAGCGTGTGAGGCTGAGCGTGAAGGCAAAGGTCAGCGTGGTGGCCACCGGCGCCCGGAAGGTGAACTTCTGCAGGAGGGCTGTGAGGAAGATGAAGAGCTCGGTCCTGGCGAGCTGCTCCCCCAGACAAGCCCGCTTGCCTAAAAAAGAGAAAAATAACCCCACTGAGTCCCGAGCGAGCTTCAACAACCTCTCGGGCTCCTCTCTCATGCACCGCCTTGCATAGGCTGCGGGAGCTTTTCTTCCTCGAAAGGTTAGGTGGCAATGTTCACCCACACATTTTGCAGAAATCTTTCCCAGAAGTTTACTGCTGAGCAAACTGCCACGGCTGTTTGGATAGACGAAGAGGGGAAACTCGTAGGAAAAAAAACCAAACCAAACATTTATGCAGCTTGTGCAAGAGGAAAAAGCCTTATTTTTTCATCCTTTGATAACAAATTGATTGCCCTCCTGCTCCGAGCAGTCAGCATTAACTGTTACAGGGATTTTGACTGTGGGAAATGCTGGGCATAGGCTGAAAGCCGGAAAAGGAGCAGTACCCCCTACTCTGGAGGGGGTGTCTTAGGGAAAAAAAAAAAAGCATTGCATGAAGGAAAACCATCTCCCCATCCATCATCCTACCTGCAGAGAAGGGCAGGAAAGCCTCCCGCTTCCTGTACTGGCCGTTTTCCAGGAAATGTTCAGGATTAAAGGTGTCTGGAGTCTCCCACACATTTTTGTCAAACATTATCGAAGTCAGGCTGGTCATCAGGGTGGTGCCCTGCAAGAGGTGGAGAAAACGGGTGATTATGTGACAGAGAAGAGCCAATGTGTTGTCAGACTAGTTTATTATTAGCTCTGTTCTATACACAATGATGTAAACTACATTTTTTTTAAGGGCAAAATGTTTTTTCCTCAGTAAGTTATATGTAATTAAATGAGGGTGAAAGCCTACCGGATTGTTCACTTCTGTGATCCTCTATATATCACCATAGTGTTGATCCATACCTTGTGCTGCTGTCACTGGCGATGTTAATATAAACCATCTTTAAATTGATAACATTGTGTTCCCATAGGAATTTGAAGCAATTCAACCAAATATTTTTCAATAGATCCCCTTTATTGTACCTTTTTAAAAAAACCTGATCTGGTTTATCTCCACATTCTCCATCAGAAAAGGAAAAATAGTTTAATCAATGTGGAGCAAAATGCCCAGATTTTTCTATTTTTAATTTTCCTTGATGCAACCAATCATGTACATGGAAGAGACTAGATATATCTAAATCTCATATTTGCTTTCATAATGCCAGAACGGTGTGTACGCATCAATACTTATTACCTGGCTTTTATCAAGTGTTACTTTGAATAGATAATTTTTAATACTCTGTGGAATTAACAAACCCGAACTGTTTGCTTTCCTGTGTTTCTTGGCCCTCTATTCCCATAATGCCTTGAGGGTGTCTTGTATAAAATTTAAGGGATAAACCTTGTAAAGCTGAAAATTATGACCAACACTGTAGGATCCCACAATTCTCCTCCACAAGGAGGTGAGACCCATAAGAGCCCTACAGTGTCCATCAGGAGGGCGTGTATTTTCTATATAACTGTGATATCTCCATAAGATCCTGCTGATTGGTTCCCCTCCAGATGAGATCTGGGACTTGGGCCATGAAGACCTAGCTCTGGTGGGGAATGGGAGGGCTGGTGGTCTCCATGTACTTTGGGCAGGTGGAAGCCGGCCAGGGTGGTGTCGCTGGTGGACATCCTGGGCACCCCCAGCGGCACGACGTTGCCCATCCGCAGGACCTCGCTCAGCACCGCGCTGGTGTATGGCATGTTCTCCTTGTCGGCCATGGTGGGCTGGCGGTACTGGCCGATCACTGTGTCAATTTCGAGCTGCACTTTCTCTATGGAAAGAGAGAAAAAAACCCACCTTTGCTCAAAAGGTTCCCAATAAGAAAACAGGGGCATAGACATGTCCAACATGTGGTAAAACTGGAAATAACTCTGTTTTCTGAGTTTTACTTATCTGGTGTTGGGCTAAATGAAGGACTCATCAGTGGCCTACCCTGAATGTGGGGGTATGCAGCCATGTAGAGTAAAGCCCAGTGGATGACAGTTGCTGTCGTCTCAGTCCCGGTTAAGAAGAGGTCCAGGGTGGAGCACAGCAGGTTTTCCTCGTGGAAATATGAGTTGGTGTCACCCTTAAACTTGGGGAAAAGCATGGCAATGAAAACTCTTATTAGGGCGGAGGTGCTTTCAAGAACCCAATCCAAAACCATCCATACATAAGTCAAGTCCTGTTGCTATTTTATTATCCATCACCCCTGGACTTGGAAATTTCTACCCCTTACTTTCATTGAATTACAAGCCCTGCAGAATGCTTTGAAAGACACCCTGTTTGCTGTAGAGTGACTTTTGAAAGCAGGTAACGTTTTAAAAATGTGAAGTTTCACAATAGCAAACACAGGCCTGTGAGCTCTCATAGAAACGTGAACACGTTCTCTGAGAGTCCTCCTATACCGCATGACAGAATGTAAAATGGAAGAAGACAAAGTGTAAATGCTTTCAAATGGAAAAAAAATCTGTGTGTTTTCAAAGTGATCAGGCTCTTGTTGTTGCTAAAAGTTTGACATGGAAGAGGTAGGGAGGAGAAGGCAGTGCGGGAGGCATGGGCTCCTGTGACAGAACAGCCTTGAGTCTCATCTGCTTATTTCTTGGGTCAAGCTTTAGGTGACTTCAGGTATTTCCCTCTTACCTTTTCTATTTCCTTCAGGTAACAGTCAATATAATCTCCTGCCTCAGACTGGTCCAAATCCTCTTTGTGCTTTGCAATCACTCCCTTCACAAAATATTTAAGTTTCTCCCAGTGCCTGAAGATTCTCCTAAAGGGTCCTGGTAGCCATTTCATGACCAAAGGAAAAGCATTATATAGCTGGTGAGAAATCAAACAGAGCAAAAGAGCATTTCTTGAGTTAAAAAACAGGTATCACAGTTGAGATGATAGTACAATTTATTAGCTCTGCTTGCTACCACGAAAAAAATCAGTTTTGTTGCAAAGGTCAATTTAGTTACACAGATGTAAACAAGTACAAACAAGATAAGAATTGGCCAGATATTTTCTGCTGATAAAGTTGTCTAATATTGGGTGGCCAAAGCTGTCACCTAATGTGAGGTGGCCACAGTGTGGATCCAGAGGAGTCCCTTAGTGCTGGGGTCTGTGGAGGGGGCAGAGATTAGACCTGGCCCATGGTGTGTGGCCATGCAGAAGCTATGTGCAGTCTGTCCCCAAATCCACCTGCTTTGGTTATAAACCTGGATTCTCAGACAGTTATTTGAGAAACCGGTTGGGAAAGGGGTGGGGGAGAAGAAGGGAATTTTCACTGAGAGCGCTACTAATTAACTCTTCTTTTTGTAGAAACATAGACATTTTTAAGGTTTTTCCATTGTTCTTCAGTTATGTCAGGCACTGGTTTTACAATCCTGCAGTGTTTTTTCTCCATGTGCCTCAATAATTTTATCTTGCTTCTTTGCTTTCCTGATGGATTTTGTGTATAAACCCAGTCTAATGTAAAACAATACTCATAGTCATTTCCCTTATAGCATGACTCTTTTTCTACAGGGAAAAGCAGATTACATGAGTGCCTTTGAAACTCCAGTTTCTGAGCTCTTACATGCCACTGAAACTAGAAAAGCATCTGACTGGCTTTACCTGGCCCCAGAAACTTCCCATGAGCAGCAGCATTTCAGCCAGTGAGTGTAGTAATTCCTGGAAATGGTTGTCATGGTAGTTGAAGCGGTTCCCAAAAGTTATGGAACAGATGATGTTCGAAACAGCGCCATTAATTTTGTAATGAGGGTCAAAAGGTTGTCCTGGAGGAAACAAAATGAAAGACAAATTTCTTTTTTTTTCTTTAAAGTCTCAGTCAAAACCACATTCTCTACGAGATCACTAGTTGTGAAGTGAGACCTCACCTACTTTTCACCCATGGTGATGCTAAGGCTTCACTCCGTGTCCTGGGGTCCCCACCACCCCCATCAGCAAGATGCTGGAGGTTGGACTTTGTGTGCCACGACATCCTTTCTCCAAGGACATCTCTTTCCGTCTCCAGCCCAGGCAACTGGCACACACCAATGTTTGCACAGAGCTGCCGAAGCAGGGTTTGAACTGTTCTCCAGGGAAAAAAACCTGTAGGGTGCCATGCTATGGCTGTTGGGTTTGCATGCTCCAACATGGTTTTGGTGCCAATTTTAAATGCCAAGAGAGGGTCCCTCAAAGCTTAGCCTGGGGCAGGGAGCTCAGCACTAACCACACTGCAAAAATGCCATCGCACTGGCCTTCAACAGTCCACCACAAAGAAATCAAGTGGGATGGGAGAGAGGGGAGAGGGTGAGGATTGAAAGTCTTTGCAGCCACCTATAAAATCCAGCAATAGCTCATATGGCCCATAGACTTGATGAACATAGCTCCTAAAAGAGCAAAGTAAGTGTGGTGTGACATTCGTCACATCTGCATTCCTTGGGAGAGCTATCAAGCAGAGACCACCATCTCCTAGGTCACATTTAGGCAGCCTGGAGAGCTACTTGCCATGGTATGAAAGACTAATATCAGTAACGAATCCAGTCCAGCCCTGAGCTGCTGTCAGTACGCTGGGGAGCATCACTTTGAAATGCAAGGCACTCTGCACAGGACTGCTGATCTCTCCACTCTTCAAGAAAGTAATTAAACTGGGCTGGTGCTCAGATATTAGAGTGATGGACATGATCACTATTTGTCATTACTAATGGGAAGAAAGGCCCAAACCAGCAGCTTAATTAGTTTATTGATTAGGACTATAAAGGACTATAATCAATTGGCAACATGAAGTATTTGGCCTGTTCAGTGCAACAGCAATTAAAATGGAGCAAGTTCAGTATATAATTTCACAATTCCTATTTAGATCTTTCTTGTTTACTATATATAGCTCTATAGAATTAGCTAAACCCCATCTGCTTCTATTTAAAGCTGAAGTGCAACATCATCCATGTACCAACATACAAATTATTCTTACTAATATCCCTCTGGCAGTTCTTAAAAGCTGGACCATAAAAGAGCAAGGCACATGCCTCATCTGTGCATGATACAAAAGGAAAGCCTGACTAAACAAATTTTAAAATACTTTGCAAAACCAAGGACAAGCAGAGGTTAACTAAGCCTCTGAGCATACGTGCCTGATCGCAGGAGAGCTGCATTTATTCCTTTGCAGAATACAGGAGAGACTTTCTTAGCCATATAAACATGCAAGCTTTAATAAACACCTAGTATATATTTGCTTAATATTAATAAGGAAGAACTAAAATAGTAGGCCTGAGGTCTCAAATAAGTGCTAAAAGGCGCAGTCTGGAAGTATAAGATAGAGATTTGAGGGACTGAAGAAAAGTTTTGCATGTTAGGAGCTGTGTCGGAGTAACAGTTTTACTTCTTGTTGTTCATTTAGCTGGAAGCTTTGGGCACAGTGCTGTACCTTAACCGCCCACCTTTCTCCTCCTTGATCGTCTCCACAAGGTACCGGCTCTCCTCTTGCACTTTTGACTCGAAACTTACAGCAATGCTTTTCAGTGTTGCTAAAGCAAACTTTCTCTGTTGCCTCCATATATGCCCATTTGATGATATGAGCCCTGTAGGTGGAAAAACCAAGTGAACAAACCTCGCTCTGGGTCACATATGAGTGACAGGATTCATAAATGGCCATTCATCTTGAACAAAAATTCCAAACCAAAGCAAACAGAACCCGTAGACATTAAAAAACTATAGCTTTGCCTGGGAATTAAAATTCAGGAGTAATTGGCTTATGCTAAAGATCTAGCTTTATGGATTTGCTTTAATCTGCTACTTTGTCACTTTGCGTGGGAAAAAAAGGTGTAAGCCAAAATACTATAAGTACTATCACGCTGTTGGCAGAGCTGCAGGCAGGAGCACCATACCCTGTCTCTGGAGCTATATGCAGCTGGGGGAGAAAAAGTAAAGGAGAAATTAAAACCTAGGGGAAAACTCTTCAAGTGTATTGATCGCTGGGCAGCTTGCATTTATTTCTCCTCTTTCATCAAGACCTGACTTTGATCCCATCATCATCCCTAAATCTCAGAGAGATAAAAATGTACACCTGTGCGATTATTAGACTGAATTCAGCTCTTGCCTTCCTCTGTGCAAGCTTTTATGGATGCAGTTACCAAGGGTTGAATTCAGCCTGTTTCTTTCACTCAATTGTTATCATTGCAAATAGATGAAAAAATTGTACCAAAATCCTGGTAGCTGTGCTTACCAAAGCCTCTAAATATTTCTTGGAGAAGTGGAATATTTGGCCGATCTGTAAATATTTCAGCCTGGTGGACAAGAGCTTCTCTCACCATTTGGTACCCGTTGACTACCACAAAAGTCAGACTTCCAAACTGAACGCTGAAGATGTTCCCATACCGACCAGTAAGCTGAAAGAGAGTTCATTGCCCTCTGAGAACAAGAAGGTGGAGATGATTTTCAAAACTCACCTGGACAAGACCTCAAGAAATGGCATACAACTTTGAATTTAGTCCTGCTTGGAGCAAGGGGACTTAAGAAAAACCCAAACCCAAGTCTGCAGGTCCCATCCAACTTTTAAACTATTTCATGAAGTCTGGAGATATAGCATAAAAAATGCTAGAGAGCTGTGGTGTGGGACAGATGGTTTGCTTATATTTGTTAGCAGGTATGACCTGGCTTTCACCAGGTGGTTGCACCAATTTAACTTATAACAAGGAACATCACTTGCTTTTTAACGGGTGGGGACCTACTCTGTCCCTTTTCTTTACAGGAAGAGTACAAGAGATGAAGGCACCACCTGGGTCACCACGACCAGGCTCTTGCTGCTGAGGGCAAAGCACAACAAATAATCCCTTTCATCAACTTTGTGTTTAAAGTAGTGTGGTTTCTTGCTCCATCTATCCCATTTAGAAAGTGGCTCCAACTGCTGATGGCTAGAAACCTACTTCTAATTTTAAGCCTGAATGCATTTATGGCTAAATTATAGACATTTTGCTTGCATGGACTTTGCTAGCACTAGTGTCTCCTCTGCAGCATTTAACTCCCTGATGTATAAGAGCAAAGGGTGATCATATCGTCTCTTGGGCCCTGCTCTGCCAGGGAGCTCAGGCCATCCTCTTTTTAGTATGAGTCTACATGAAAGGACACACATGGTCACCCTGAACTGCCGTGGTGACTCATGAAACCAGTCTGGGGCCAAATGGGTGTCTCAGTCATCATGTGCACGTAAATGAATGTGACTAATTTTATTAATAATGGTTGTGTGTATTGACAAAATATCCTGAGCATGCTGCCTCAGCCTTCCCCAGGGGTTCCACTAGGGGACACCTGTGCTAGTGGCCTGTGAAAACCCAAGGTAGATAGGCTGGCATCAGCCTGCTAAGTAAAAGCAAGAGATAAATAGTCACCAGAAAGGATATTTGCAACCAGCAAGTCAGAACTTTTCCTTCCACTTTTTCAGAGAAGCATACTCAGCATGTATAAAATATCTCTCTTTTGTTGGCTTTGGTGGGAGTCAAAGCTCTGGAAACCTTTCCAGAGCAATCACTGCCTCTTTCTGCAACACAGAAGAAGACACAGGGATGGTTAACTCGGGGTCCTAAATGTTTCTTTCAGATATAATGGGGCAAATTGTTGGCCTCTGAGCAAAGACGATGACAATACAATTTCTAGAGGTGATGTTCACAGTCCAAACAGTTCATTTCTCACACAGCACTTGCCATCCCTCCCCCAGCCTGGCCCAGCACCTCCAAACTCTTCCTGGGCTCTATAAGAAAATGGTCATGGTCAGATGGGAAGAAAGAGGAGGAACATGTAGGTCTTCCTCCATTACAGGTTTCTTTCCCATTGGACCTTCCTACTTCCATGGAAGAGGAGGTGATAGTAAGAGATAAAACCAAGAAGGGTCATGTCTCATACATGGTTTTTATCTAGCTAGTTCTGCAGAGGCTGCCCTTGCTTCACAGGTTTGGTGACAAAAGTCACTGAAGAGGTAAAATATTGTTAGTAGGAGAAATGTCCATGGAGCTCTTACCTTCTGCAGCACAAGATGGAGGGGCTGCTTAAAGTCCACGATGGTTCCCACGAGAGGAAAGAGCTGTGGCCCTGGAGGAAAATTCCTGGGACGTCTCTTTTTCACAAGGTCAATAATCAAAAGAAACATGACCAGAACCACCAGGAGCATCCGACCATTTAGCTTTTCCAAGAGAGAAACCAAATCAGGCCAAAACTGAAGCTCCATCTTGGCTGACGAACTCACATATTTTCACCCCAGGAAGGGACTTGATGCTGTTGTTACATTTGCTAAAACAGGAGTAAGAAAAGACTGGAAAGAAAACAAAACAAGCTAAGATGCTGATAGCTTACTGGGGACAAGACTTGCCGTCAGTGAGCTGCTTTCTCATATACAGCTAACGCCAGACTACCTGCTGAATAACTAAGTGTAAACACTCGGATCTCCAAAAACAACCCGAAAACCTCAAACAACGTTTGGCCAAACAAAAGCAATCTTGCAATCCTTTAGCTTTACATCTCTGTCAGCTCCTAATTTTTTTATGGAAGAGTATTCCTCCTTTTTGCCCTTAACAAGGAGCCCCTTTATACAGACACCTAGCTGGGATTATAAGCATTACAAACATTTGAGGTTAGGTGAAAGCAGCTTACTTGGCTAATTACATACGGTGGGCATTGTATAATTTAAAAAACAGTAAGGCATCTGAGGTGAGGGACACCATGCAAGTCGCTAAGGGCTTGATCCTGTTAAGTGCTAAGCACCATCTGCAAAGGGCTGGATGCCTTCAGTGCCCGCCAAAGCCTGCCTGGCTTTGCCAGAGTCATCAGGTGAAGTTCAGACAAGGGAAGCACTGCGAGATCCCACAGCTCTGCCCAGCCACTTAAACAAGGGTTAAAGGAGCTTAATTTCAAGAGTGAGAACATCATAGGCTCATACACTTGCCAGCTAAAGGAGAGATTGGAACTTATGCATTTAAATCTCCTGGATTTTCTGAAAATCTCCTTTGAATAAAGCTTCACGCTGTCCCTGGGGAAGGCTGCAGTGGACCTACAGTGACCTCTGTGACTGTGAAACAACCTCGTGTCACCTGCCAATATTTTAGCTCCAACCTTGTTGTCCCTAAATCAAGGTTCTTCACCTGGTGTGCAAAACACCAATTAACACAGTGAGTCGAGACATTTGTCTTTATTGCCAGTCTGCAGAGTAGGGTGCCAGGCATTTAACATCAGCCAGCACGCTTCTTGGAAACACATCGGGTCTTTTCATACTAAACGATAACAAAGAAAAATTACATTAGAGTAACCGATTGGTCACTTATACAAACATTCATCTACGCATGTCCCAAGTTTAATTTAGCTTATTAAAATAGGGTCAGCCTACATTTACACATAAAATCTCCTCCTGGGGGTGTGTTTTTTAGTATTATAATTACCTGAGGTAACTAAAGGTTATACCTTCATCCTATCAGCTACCACCAAGTTACAGTTTAACTTGACACCCTGTTACGGTTTCTGCTTAGACGATGGTTAACCTTGAGACAGGTAATGGCAGATCTTTGTGTTAGGCACTTTCTGTCTATCAAAACAGACCTGTCATGGTTGCCTTAACTCTCCGACAGCAACTTGTTTCCAGGTTTCTTTTTTTTTTTTTCTTTTAAGAGATTTACTTTGCAGACAATCTAAATTTATACCAAAGCAAAACTGTCAATAATGATTTTTCAAATTGTTTGCCTAGAAGTTATGGTGAGAAGTTCAGAAGAATGGGAAATTTTTATTGTCTTCAACATTTTTTAGAAAGCCTTAATTTTTCAGGAAAAAAAAAATTTCATAGGAAATAATAACTGGGAAAATTTTAGGTATTCTCTAGTCTTTCAGCACTTTTAAAAGCTTTGCTGTCCATGTCTTTCATTATGTTGGCGACTGCAGTGCCAGCAGAAGCACACAGAGGCTGTACGACAGACCTGCACCGTAGTTATTGCAGGAGTCCTTTTTAAGGGTAATACCTACCTGCAACCCAACACTTCTTGGTTTGAAACATTATTTGCAGGTTTCTGGATGGTATTAGACACCAAATGGGGAGCAGTAATGGGAGAAACATCTCACATAACTTGTCTATAAAGTATATCTTATATGTCACTGTAGCACAGCTGTGAGCAGCAGTGGTTGGACATGCTTTGCTTGTCCCCATTTTGGTGCACCCCTGATGCTCCTGTAACCATTTGCACCAGTGCACATATTCCACCTTTCCCAGCATGGCACGCGAAGCCTTGCTTACCAGAGGCTAAGTCAGGATAGTGGGCTCATGCTCTTCATCCTGGCATCGGGGAGATGACTCGGTTGGTGGAGGTGTCAGCCTACAGCATGCTCAAAGGGACTGTGATGATAAGGCGTCAACTTCTGCTAGCCCAGTTTCACTCCTCTGTTCTTCGCTATGCCATATGATTTGTCAGCATGCACACAGAGTGCAGATCCCTCTACCACTTGTGGCTGCTGTGAATTGGGCTACGTGCAAAGCCAAGGTGTTAATGTGTTCTTCTGGGTGGTGTTGTGGGGGTGGATGCATCGTGGTTGACAGGAGAAATGTTATTTTTAGCAGGAGGAGCACATTTTGCATGTACTCACATGTGTCTTGTCAGTCAGAAACCTCAAGCCTATTACTTTGCCTTGAAGCTTCACATGTCCAAATGCATCTCTTCACAAAGTCCTTAACGTGCCAGATTTACTAAAAATTAGGGAAGAGCATTCCAGTATTACCAGGGCTCTCCTAACCTCAGTAGACAATAACACCAGCATGTTACCAAACTGCATTGCGACGATGCTATTTTGGGTCCCAGGCTTTAATCAAATCAGTTCCAAGCACGTGGTGATGTGCAAATCCCCAAAGCACTGAGGAAGTCATATTGCTGCGGCACACGGGCAGTACAAGAGTGTTGGACAATTCCTATTTTGCAGTCTCAACAAGACCCTTAGCTGTAAGATCCTGGTCACCTGGAAGATGAACCTCTGCCTCTGGCCAGCACCACAAACACAGGAACATTGGTCTTCTGTGGTCCAAATAGCCAAAATGTGAATGAATATGAGATAAGGATGTACACCCATACATCTAATAGGGAGCGGGATGTAAACCCACCTTCCCCAGTTCCTCCCTGAATACCTCTTCTGACCACAGTACACAACTTTTTTATCACCTCACCTGAGCTCATGGATACGGGGTGGATAAATTGTGCCATATTGCATGGACACACACACATCACTGCTTGAATATTAAGGCATCTTGAACAGCCAACAGACAGAAATTGGCCCATATGCTTTGTACCTTCTTCCCTGGCTAGATGTCTAACTGTGTGCAGAAGGTTTTGAAACACAAAGAGAAACATTCTGTTAAAAATGCAATTACCATTTGTTTTTCAAGATATAGTATCCCATTATTTTTTCCAGCGAAGTGAAATTCAATAAGGTTACAACAGAATGTAGTCCAACAGTTACCGTACTTTCAGAGCATTATTTAAGCTACAGAATTTCTTAATGATTAGAAACATATGTAGGAAAAATCACATGCAAAATGAGAATGACTGGAGACAATTTTCCCCCTGAACACTTTTTTTCAGGCAAGTAACAGCTCATCCACCACTGTGGTTCCATCCACCACATTGGAGGTGTGAGACCCCCATGCACCCGGGGAGCCACATGCTCAGGTCATGTCAACTGACAGGCTCCGGCGAAGTCCAAAGGACCCATTCTGATTTACATCAAGGAATATTTTGCTGCTTCTTTCCTCCTTATGTCAGACCCAAAGGAATGATGCCATTTTCACCACGGGCAAACTGGAGAATAGCAGCGACCACCCTGATGTGTGTGTTAAGGCCACGTCCCAGAGGGCTTTCACGCAGGTGTAGCTGCCATTTCATGATCCAGCCCAGGTGAGTCCTAATGAACCCAGAGGCAATGGCAGCTCTAGACACTGATTTCCTTTTAGGATTTTCTTTACTGGATCAAACGAAATCTACAGGATATTTGTAATTGCAGGAGGTGAGGAATGGAGAGTGCTGGGACACCTGTACCTCCTGGAGCAAGCTCAGGAAAAACATGCTTGAACCCAGTCCTTAAGCTTAAGTTCCCTGCTTGGGGTGATTTCACTGGGACATAAGTGCTCCCATGGGAGCTCAGGGATCACATATCTCTGGTAGTCTGACTCCAAGCCCCGAAATCACAGAGCCAAGTCCATATTTACTGCTGTGCATGCATGGCGAATACTAAAGTGCCTCTGATTTTGCATCTTCCCTCTCTCCTACCTAAGACTAGATGCAAATATTCTCCAGGTTTTCCTGGGACTCCCACAGATCTCTCAACTATAGCCTCCTGCCCAGAACAATGTTTTTTCCAACACTAATTAAAGCTATTAGACAGGCAACTGTCACCATGAATGGGTAAACTGAGGCATTATGAGCCTAAGCCAAGTGGTGTGAGTAGACCTACAAAGTATCCCATTGTGCAATCCAGGAGGGAACCCAGAAGACAGGATGCTTTGTCGTCTTCTGCAACAGACCAAAATGTCCCTTTTCTGCTGTAGAAGACAGTTGTGCTGAAGGGATTGCATTCAGATTTGTCAGCCAGATAATTAAATGTAGGTAGCAGAAAGGGCCGCAGGGAGCACTCCCTGTGCCTCCAGACCCTGGATCACCCCCTGACTTTTTGGTCTTTGGGCCAAGATTTTTTTCCCTTCACAGCCAAGAGCTGCATTGCCTTTGCCAGCCCCACGCCGCCCCACATGGCAGACCCCATACGGACGTATTGAACCAGATTTCGGGGGTGCCGGGTGCTTCCCCCCGAGGGGGCCATGCTCGCGGCGCTGCCGGCGGCAGCCGCCCACAATCCCCCCGGCAAGACTCTGCCACCGTCTGCCGCAACCTGGCAGAGCCAGGGCTGCAACCCCGGCTGTTTGCGTGGGGCGGCTTCCCGCATCCGAGCTCTTCCTCTGACTCTCCATAAACCTCTAAAATACTCTCCTTTCTAAGATGCATCTTTTCAGTATTCACAGAGAAGAGTACAGTCACATATTCCTCTCAAAGCCACAAGGACTTGACTAGAGATAAAATGTCATTTATGTACATATCACAAGCGTTTTTCTAGGCACAGATGTCTTTCTGGTGCCAATATGCTGTTTATGTACTTATCTGTCACAAGCACATGTCTACATACATATGCCCTGCTGGCAGAGGCACAGAGCATTTTGAAACTCTTATTAGACTGCTAATGAATAATACGCATACAAAGGAGAAAACAGAAGGTGGATCTATCAGGAACAGCCTCTTTCTTAACTACCTTTTAATTGTAGGAGAAGAAGAAAAGAGATGAATTTTGATATGTTGGCATCTGTGAAGGCCTGCTTAGCAGCATCGAACGCCATCATTTTAAAAGCGGATTTTTCACAGGTTTGGGTATTTTGGGGGGGGATTTTTTTTTTTTTTTTTTTTTAAAAACACACACAAAATTTTGACACTGAGAGTATTGCAAATCCTGGTGCCAATGATGTACGATAGTGTGATTGTCACCATGGAATGCTGAAAAGCCCGAGCAGCTGTTTGGCATATTGACAGTGCGAATTCGGAGCGTTTTAAATGCAAATGACAGTATTCAATTGATCGCACGAAAACAATGGGTCATAGCCTTACCTTTCCTTGGCTATGCTCTGAATAATCAGTCTGCAAATCCATGCACAATACGGATATTGTACACTTTCTGGGGATTTTGTTCCCCGTGTACACCGGGGTCAATATGATGCTGCTTTTGAGCAGAGCTGAAAAAGAGGCACTGCTGCACTGTCCCGGGCACCGGGTTGGGGTGAGGTGGAGAAAGGGGCATAATTTGCTCCAAATCCACCAGGTCCTAAGTGTCAGCCTGTTTTTCTTCACTTCTATCCTTTTCTGCTTGCTCTTTAATCATTCCCAAGGGTGGCTGGCTTTCTGCCTGACTTGTCTCCATTATACCCTGCTGCAATCAATATGGCAAGCAGAAATCAGCAGGAGAAGGCATGTTCTGCTCTCAGTGAGAGCCGGTGGGAGGGAAGGAGATCAGGCCAGCCAGCTGCAACCCCAGCCTGGCAGGCAAACCAAAATCTAGCCGAAAAAGCCTCTGCTAGACGCCTGGGTCCTGTTTCCTTCGTGGTGTCCCCTGCCCGGCAGCGAGCAGCAGGTAAAAGTCTTCCTCCCTCTCCGAGCCCAGGGAGGGCAGGCAGCAAAACCTGGCCATGGCAAAATTCAGCATTTTGTTGTCAACCACTGTTTTTTGCATCTCCTTGATCTGTGGGTTGTGTGCTCTGAGACAGTTCTCAGTGCTTCTGCAGTACAACCGATGTACTAACAAACAGCATCACAGTTGCCAGAGCAGTTGCTGAGATGTCTGCAAGTTGCCCATGCTCAGATTTGTACCTAGGATCATAAGGTTGAGTTGAACATCACAAATGGCTGATGTTCTTGAGCTGTCTGAATGGGGGTGTCTATGTGGTGGGCTCCTTGCACCAGAAATCGGCTTCTCCAGGGAGTTTGCCAATTAGAAATTGTTCCATTTTAAATGCAGAGGTTTGTGAGGAGTTGGAGGCTGGAGATCACATGGCTAATGTCATCCATTTATGGAGTCCTGTTAGGAGGCTCCACAATTTTTTCAGGCTTTCCTAATCTTTTCCAGCAATCCTGCCTGGGTATGAAAATCAAGTGACTTATCTGTACAGCTAAATTACACCTATTCCAGCATTCAGCTTCTCAGTCTCCGAAGGAAGGCAATGAATAAAACCCAGCATCATTATTACCTTTGCCTTCCTAAGATAAATCTGTTTACCTGTAGAATGAACGCATTAAAAAACAATCAGCCAATAGAAATAATTAGTTACAACATAGGCATGTGATTTGCTCAGCCTCTGGAACAGGGTAGTGTCTTGCTTAGCTTGAACTCATTGGTGATGGATGCTTGGTGAAAGGTCTTGGAGACTATGTACTCAGATAAATGCTGGGGAGACAGAAAATGATTACTTCAGAGAGACATTGCTCAAGTCAGCTCTGCAAGAAATTCATCACCAACAGCATTGGCACCACACATGAGCAGCGGCGTATGGAAACTGAACTGTAAAAAGTAACAAAATAAGTGAACTAAGGGAATATCTTATACCATGAGCATGGGGGAATGCATCATTACCCAAAGGGAGAAACGTTCTTATTTAGTGGGCTTTTGTTTAGTTAAAAGAAAGGCTTGTATGGGGGGATTTAGCTGTGAACACAGAGCCTTTGTTTTCTGGGAACAAAGGGAACCAAATCAACACAGGTTGGTAATGGATAAACTTTCTATCAAACTATGCTGAGCTGGAAGGCAAAGCCTTGAGCTTGCTATCAAACACACAGGACTGGCCCCTTGTGCCTAAAATCCCATGGCCCAAACCGTTGCCCTTGGAAGTGAATTTATAGCTCATTTCTGCTTAGCTCCAAGTGGCCAGAAAGCCATGCTGAAGTAAAGCCACTGCCAAGACCAAGATGAAAGGCTGCTGCAAAAGGCTGCTCCCCCCGCATTGTGCATGTGTCTTAGGAAGATGCTCTTGTTAAGTATAAACCTTTAAAAGAAGTAGATGTTGCATTTAGACTGCAAGGTCTGTGCGTGGTCTTTCTGGGGAAGTCCTCCTGCATGAAATCCGGGATTTGGCATCTCCTTTGCCCCAAATACTTTCTGTGATCCCTTTTACCTGAAAGGTGGAGCACAGCAGTCACCAAAGGCTCATGAACATGCAATGAAGTGTTAGACTTCATGTTGAATATGAAAAAAGCTTACATTGTTTACAAACAGCTTAATACATCTGGAACGAAAAAGAAGATACCTTGTCTTTAGCTAAATGGAGGGTCTGATCTCATTGTACCAGAAGGAGAATGATAACAATAAAACCACTCCACTCTTTTGCAATGGCAGGACCAGTAGAATTTTTCCAATCTTTCTCCTGCTGGCAAATGGTAGAAGGCAAAAGTCTTGTGGAGACAGAAGGAATAAAAACAAAATGTCTTGCAGAAGACTAGAAAACTTTCCCAAAGCATTTATCTTTAAACTTAACCACATGATTTACAAGCTTATTATTAGTTCCCCCCCTCCTTACATAAAAAGAGAAATTTAAAAAGTGTAGATTAACACATTTTTGGATACCTTCCAAGCTCTCGATTCCTCTGCATAAAGGATTATTTTGACGAATCAAAGATCGCTTTTTGGGTGGCCTGGAGAGATGCAAATTTGTGCTCTCTTTGTAGCAGAAATGCTAGATTCTCGAAGGGTGCTTACTTGTGTCTCTTAGATAATTACAGAGACGAATCCAGTCCAGGTTCTGATATAACTGTAATAAAATACTGGATGGTGATTCCTGAGAATTTTTTCTGGATTGGTCAAACACGGGCTGGGGACTGCCTTGGGCACCTTAATCTCTATCTAGTAACTACTCAGAAGCTACTAGAGGTTCTTCAGTGAAGGGAACCCTTGGGAGGTGCTGCAAGACCATCTTCAGTGGAGGCCTCTATTGAGAACAGGCAGTTTATTTGGTGGTAATTTATTCTTCATTTTAAATTTATCTGCTTTTTATCACAAGCTGCTTGTGTTTCTGGATTTCCTGACAACTCTTTTTTAAAAGATGCCTGGCCATTGAACAACACCTGGGTCACACTGGATGAGTTCATAAAATGCTCCTGAGCAGGTGGCTGAACAGCATTGTGGTGGAGGGCATGTATTGTGGCAGGGAGCAATAGTTGGGCTGTCTACTACCCTGCTGCTTCTGGTAGCCACGAGTCCTATTTTGGTGTAACAAAAAAGCAACATGCCTAAACTGACTCACCCTGTTGACCAAGAGCAGCACTACTCTAAGTGCCCTCGTGTCACCCACCTTTGTGGTACCGAGGTGGACACCATAATGCCATCCACGGGGCATGCTGAGTTTCTCACTGGTATCTAGCCAGAGGTCACAGTCTAGCCCTGCCACAGTGATCACTATGCGTTGAACAAGAATGTCTTGTGGCCTTAAAGCATACAGTCACATCAATGGATTAAAGTGTGTATTGGAAAGGTAAATGGGTCAGCAGAAAAAGTGCCCAGAGTAGTTCAGAGAGGCATTTTAAGAACAAATCAAACCACTGTGAAAGAAACAATTGTCCTGGAATGGAAAAAATATATATATATTCACTTAAAGGCAGTCTTTGTAAACAGGTTGAACAAGACTATGAGGCTGGAGGAACAGATGGGAAAATGGAACAAACAGATGGAAAAACTCTATTTCTGAAAAAAAAAAATCTATTTGTAAAGCTATAGCTACTTTGAATGAATGCTTCAATGTTAGGGAGCTGAGGCATCAGAAAATTCATAACAAGGCCATAAATTCATACATCTGAGATCAATAGGATGGCAGGTCTTTTAAGCAGGTGAATAAGGTACTTCTCAAACAGCCATGTACGTTATTTATCCATACTTAATGCCTCCATCCATATAGATACCTTGCTGCCCATATAGGCTGTATCTTACTCACTTCACAGTTAAAAAATATCTTTCAGCTTTTCATTAGCCATCACTGGCTAATATATTAAAAGAAAAGGAGCATGGTCACCTTGCTTTTTGTCATCTAATCATAGGAAAGAAATGGGCCTGATTTCACCAACACCAGTAGAAAAGTCCTACAGACAAGAAGGGGAGAAGGAGTGAGACCCATGGCTCGGTCCACCAACTTGATGGGGAAGTAAAGGCATCTCCATTAAATGCCTCAATCCATCCAGCTGTTCTTGGTCAGCTCTCTGTGTAGTTACAGTGGGGAAGATCAAGAGAAAAAGAGGGAGGAAAGGTCTGGTGCTACATTGACTTCAGGAGGAAACCTCACTTGCAGCAACCAAGCTGCAATGCATGAGATGAGACCCAACCTTGCAGGAAAATGTGGGTATTGTGTTTTAGTCAAAGAACCACCACCCTGCAGAAATAAATCCAGCCCACACTTCGCACAGTGTTTCTCAGTGAAGATGGGTGAGATATTTACAGCAAAAATTTCTAACCATGGACCAGGTGTCCAGAAACTCTCCCTGGAGTAAATGAGTTCAGCGACCTCCAAGCAGTGACTTGCATTAGCAATAACAAAAATGCACTACACAAAATGCTAACTTACTCCAAAGACTCGGGAGATTGGTGGTTTGAGCTGGGCAGGCAGTGTTAATAGGTACTGGTTTATGATCTTGGCTTTAGTCCCTCTGAATCACAGCTTCACAGCTGTGAGAAGGGACAGTAGAAGTGCTCCAGCTCACTGGGGAGACGTGAAGATTGAATTTTTAACTGAGTGCTTTCAGCAGCATGGGGGTAAAAAAGGACATTTGCTTTCAGCACAGAGACCAAGATGGGGATACAGCGGCGGGGACCCACCTACCAACTGTGCTTTGTTCTCTTCCTTATTTCAGGTCATTTCTTTTAAGTCGGCACAGGGCTTTTAAGGACTGTGTCCCATATCTGGGTCTTAGCAGATTTGCCCACATGTTTTCCTGTGTGTGTTTCTGGGACTCATAAAAGCGTCTTTAGCGCTCAAGTAAGTCCCCCTTTGAGGAAGGACTGTCAAAGACGGGCGTTAATGTCATTAGGAGGTTACAAGGGGGAAACAAGAAAGAATTTGCTACAGATCCTCATTTCCATAATCTTGCCTCGACATCCTCGTTTGTCAGTTCTTAACCTCAATTCTTTAACCTCCAAATCTGTGGAGTTGTTGACCTTGGGGATTTGTCTTCAAACTGATTTCAAGTTTTAGGCAATCATCTAAATTAGGCTCCCCGTGACAGAAGACAAAACTTGGTCTTTGCACCCAAATGTGAAAGGCAGGCCCAGAGTGCAAGTGAAATCTTGCAATCATTTTTTCAAACCATCTGCCCATCTGCAGTCCCAGAACAATATCAGTTCGGTGCTGCCTTCCCTCTCTCTCTCACAGGAATAAAGAAATCACCATAAACAAAGCAGATCAAGGGTCTATTTAAGCCAAATGCAGCCAAGACACATTGCTTCAGAAGGGAGCAGGAGAAAAAAGAGCTACAGGGAAATTTCTTCCTACCTCCCATTAACTCCAGTTTGGCCAGTGATGCCAGACACAACAGTGTAATTTGGAGTGGATGGTGCTGCGTCCCTCTCCATGGGCACTCCGTTTCCAGGGTATTTCTGTGGCAAACAGAGGTGATCACCACAAAGCGCTCTGGCAAAAAAAAAAAAAAAAAAGAAAAAAGACTGCGGAACTGCTCCCTAACTGTGCAGAGGAGGGAGAATACAAGAAAATAGGAAAATTAGGCTGGACACAAGAGCCTTTTGGTCTCTCAGACCATTTCAGCATTTCACATGGCAGTCAAACCAATGCCTGAATCATGCTATTTATTTCAGGGTGTAAAGCCACTGTGAAAAGATGCATTATTTCCAAGAGTGTGCTCTGAGTTAGAGAGTCTGCGGCAAACTGGCAGGGCAGCTTGGCACAAGGATTTTCTGGAGCAGCAGGTAGAGATGAACAACGGGAGCTGGACCAGTCCCCGCATGACAGGGAAACAGGGGAGGCAGAGAGATTAAATAATTCAGTGTCTAGGTTGATGAGATGCACGGAAAAATACTGCCAGAAGTCATGAAGCTAAATGCTCGGGTACCTCTTCAATGGATCAGACAGCAGGTTTGGGGGGCAAAGAGAGGGAAAAGGGCACATCCAGGGAGCAGCTTGTGCGGCTGTGGTGCGAGTGGCGGTGTGCGGGGCTGTGCGTGCTGCAGAGAGGCTGCCCCCGAGGTGCTGAGAGGGGGAAGGAGATCTGCGGGAGCCTCAGCCTCATTATTTTTATGTTCAGCTGCCTAATTACTACGTGTCAGCTGTCTGTTGGAAGGAACGATGTACTGCAGCCTCTCGTTTGGGAATTTATAGTGATTAATGGGCCTGGAGGGAACGACTAACGAGGAAATGTTAGAATTAGTAAATATGCATCACCGTGCAATGAGTAAACTAGGGGATGTGACAAATGAGCCCAAACATGTGAAAGATGTAAATGTTGCAGAGGGACAACCTTGGGGAGGCCTCGGGGACTCACAGAGACTGAGAGGAACAGGAGGATGGGAGTAACAGAGGTGTGATCCCATGAGTTGACAACAAACCAAGTGAGAAGGATCCTCCAAAGCCGTTCAGACAGTCCTAGATGAACAAACTCACCCTGACACATGACTGCAATAGGACCGCAACCCTGTTTCCCATTCACACGGTTGTCTCGTATGGAGCACAGCAACAAGTACTGGTGTAATGGCCCCATGTTGGATGATCATGGCGATCAGTCCTACATCAGGATGTGGGTCTTTGAAGATACTTAGGTACTGCAAGATCTAAACCACTTTGTTTGTCCATTTCATGTGCTGAAATTGCTTTCAGTTTGACTGTTTCAGAAATATTTTTCTGCTAAATAACAGCTTTGCTGCACGCCAGAAACCTGTAGCTGGTCCAACACCCATGCTAAGTAACACCTGCAGGTTCAGTCTTATACACAAGGACAACAGGAGGGTCCTGAATTTTGGGGCTACTTTCCTGTATATTCCTGTATAAGACAGATGTATAATCCTTCAGAATTACAGCCTGCAGGTGTCCTTGAATGGCTGGCACTTTAAAACTTTAACTCTTGGAAAAATTCTACCAATTTCAGTAAATTCTGTTAGAACCTGTAAAATCATTCAAATGAACAGACTTAAGGAAGAAAAGCAGCTCTCTTAATTTCTTGGTCTAAAATCTCATTGAGATCATCTGGCAGTCACTGATCTGCTGCATCTGTCCATCACCAGCATCTTCTGGTGAGACTACTCCCTGAGCAATCTACTGTAAACCTTTGTGTCGATGTTGCTGTCTTTATAAGAAGAAACTAGAACCCCAGATTCAAATGCTCTTGAGTTTGGAGTCATGGAAAATCTAGAATTATATCTTCCACAGAATTCTGAAATTTGGTCTTATTTGCAGCTACCAGATCAAACCCCTCACTCCACGCGGCTTTCCCATTTTATTTCAAGCACAGCAACATTATTCAAATTTCACCCAATTGAAAGATGCAGCTGTTTCTATTTTTGGTGCATCCCTGTTAGAGAATAGGAAACAAGCAACAATTCTGCACTGTGTTTGGTGATCAGCAATATTCTGTCTGTAAGTTTTTTTTTTTTCACTCATTGGAAACAGAAGTGAGGGGAACAATAACTTAGGTTCTTCTGCCCTTTAAATACTGCAGACCAGCTGTAATGGTATGTTTCCTCTATAATAGACATTTCTGAATACTGAGGCAATTTTCAGAGGACATAACTAGATCATAGCCAAAGCTATAGTTATGGAATAGATAATTTTCCTTTTCCAGCATGCCTAGATGCTAAAAGAAAATTATTTATAGGAAAAAACCCAACAAAACAAACACCCCCTCCCCCAAAGCAATCAACTAATCTCCTTTGTGAAAATTAAATGATCTAAATAACTCTTGCCTTGGTTAGTGTACAGTGTCTAAATCCCATAAAATGGAGGGTGAAAAAGGAGTGAAATAATCTCTGATAGTATAATGTCATTCAGTCTGTGTATTAGCACATACTTAGCATGCACTCTGATTTGCCAAAAAACCAAGATGTAGCAAACAAGGAGAGTCACACAATCCCAGAAGAGAGCTCGGATTCCATGGTTTTAGGAGCTGTGGGTACACCCAGCTACATAAAACTGGTCTAACCAGATCCAAACAAATCCATTACGCAGGGCATGAGCTTCAACGTCCACACCTTGGCTGGCACAGGTTAGCTGCTCACTAGCTGGTCTGGAGGACTATGAAGCTGAATGAAACATTAAGATGTGTTAAAGGAGGACTGAATGCACAAACACAGTAAGTGGAGATGAAGTTACTTGTCCATGGTCATGCAGTAAAATCACCATGGAGCTGGGAGGAGAACCCATATTTATTTCTTGACTTCCAGGATTATGCTTTACCCACAGTGCTATGACTTAACCTTTGAAGAACTCCTCCAGTGAATTTCATAGGGTGTCTCGTCTTGGAAAATGCAACTGTGGTAAAAAATCGTTTTAAAACTTTTTACTTTCATAGGATAGATCTAATTCCTAAACCCTATGTCACGTAAGCAGACCCCTGAGTAGAGCCTGTCTGTTAGTTTTATGTTACTTTTTTTTTTTTTAATAATGTTGCAGAAATAGAGTGTTCTCTCCAGCTTTCTTCATTGGTGTCTCCTGGTGTCCCACTCATCAGTCTGACTAAAGTACAGCCAGAGTTACTTCACTTTCTCTCCCTCTTGGCCACATCATTTTGCACTTGGAGCCTTGTGACCAGGAATCTTCCACCCTCCTGGGCTGCTGCAAAGGAAATGACTGAGAAGTACAACAGAAAGGACAAACCACTAAGCATTTTTAGGGAGATGAGGAGAGGAGAACTGATCAGAGGATGACTGTGAACTCCTACAGGCAGTAACAAGATCATGCTTTTTTAAAAGCACTTTAGGGCTTTGAAAGCAAAGCAAAACCACCAGTGCTGTCCACCTCTAGTTGGTGGCTGAATAGCAATGATTTCTATAATTATTTTTTTAAAATAACAAGTACATGTCTCTCTTGTTTGTAGAGATCAATATGAATTGAGACCAGCCACATGCCGATGAACTTCTTCATCAGCTGCTTGACCTCATCCCTTCCACTGACCGTGCCTGATCATCACCAAAGTCACTGCAGAGTCCTTCTTTGGTCTTTCCTAAGGCAGAAATGGCAATAGGAAGGCCCTTGCAACCACTCCCCTCCATAAAAACACTCACAAAGGCAGGTTTGGTAAACTGAAGACCTTCTCCAGTGCTCCCTGCAGGCGATGGGAAGTATCTCATGGACCCAAACATACCTTCAGGAGAAGCCCAGCACTGCCCCTTTCTCTGGGAGCAGCGATGTAAAACATTAAATCCAAGTCTCAAAATCAGGACTTTCCCCTTTTCCATAGGTCTATGGCCTCAGCCAAATACCCTCTCCTGTCACTCAAAACAGTGTGACGATCGCCATGCATCATGTGAAGGGAGAGGTCACCTCCCATGAGAAGGTACAGGACTGAACCATGGCTCTTAGGTTTCCTGTCTTCACCAGTTAGCAAAAGCAGTTCAACACTTGGTTGAAACAATGAAAAAGAAAACATTTCTTTGAAACATACTCTAATTACAATCAATCCATCTCCAAATTAAATACTTCATTTCAGTTTTCCCAATGATGGCTTTATTTGGGGGCTGTACATACAGGGGGAAAGGACTTCTATTTTTCAACAGCAAAATTTGATGTTTTTGAATGTACTTTTTCTGTTGGAAAATGACAGGATGGAAAATCCACAGCTATCTCTACTTATAACACATCATGGTTAGGTGTGTGTGCATAGCACTTAACACAGCATAAAACATAACATAGCACATAACACATCCAGGTGGGTGTGCATATGGCATGGGCGCAAAAAGTAAGTTTTAGAGACAAAGTTTGAGGACACAGAAACTATTGGAAAAGGAGGGTTAAATAGCATTCAGATCAGATGGTACAAAGCAAGCTGTATTTCCTTGATCTCAGGGAAGGTTAAAATACAAAAGCCAGTTTGCAGGTGACACTGAAAACACTTGGAGGTCCCTTCATTTATTATTGAGTATAGGGAGATCTGGTGCAAGAAAAAAAAAAAATACAAAGTCATTTGTTCTAGGGAAACAATACCTAGCCCTCAGCAGAGATAAAGTCAAAACCCAGCTGATGTTTCTGAGTTGGAAGGAACTTCAACTGGTCAAACATGCCACACGCTTTCTCCCCTCTCCATCTGAAAATAACAGTTCTTCAAAATTTTCTGGGAGCACGAAGATTTCAACAACAACAACAATAGCACCAACAGAGTTCCCCATATGCTGCCTTGTTTACTTTTTGAGGGAAATTGTTGACTGATTTTCATTTTGCCACATGTGCGATAAAACTCTCTACTATCCTTTTATTCAATAACATCTTTTAATATTCCAAGTTTCTCACGTGATTCAGAAAGGAACTGTTTCTAAATGCCAACCTTTCCTGCTGCGAGGTGGAAAATGCCTCTTTCTGGCTTGGTTTAGCAGCAGGCTGGCAGCAGATTGGCCTTTCCAAAGAAAGGTGCCTTGGGCAGAGACAGAAAGAGGTGCCCAGCCCTCGGCCAAAATAGACTTAAATATCGCCCAAACCAGGGGAAGAAATTTTTTAATAGATCACCTAAAAAGGCAAAATTATTTGCCAAATGTTCCAGCAATATCACAGTTAATGCAGACATTTCTTGTGGCAAACATGGGGAATTGCCTGAAGTGGGTCAGTTATTGTCCTGGGAACCGCTGGCCAAGTCTGACCTCTCCATCTAACACCTGGGTGTAATTTCCAGCAGCCCAGCCACTGTTTCCAGTGAAATCAAAGCAGATACAGCCGTTGACTTCTAAGATCTCTGATAGGGAGATCTCAGCTGTGGTTACCAGCTGGGCTCCGCAAGTGTCATTTTCCAAAAAACCCATCTGCCACACTGAGGCTCCAGTAGCCAAGAATCTGCTACTTACTACCACAAAACTGCTCCAGATTTTCACAGGGGTAACTACTATCATTTACATTTTGGGAGGGACAGAGAAAGTGGATTTTAGAAACTGTTACTTTCAGTGTTGAAAGGAAATATTCATCTTCCTGCACTAGTCCAACCCTGCCTTTTTCTCTGCTGCTTTTTGTTTTTAGATAGGTGCTCTTAGCTTCCCAGGACTGTGGGCCATCTCATAGCTTTTCTCTTTCTCGACATTTTGCATCTGTTTTATGTCTCTAACTGCTGCCATTGCCTTCAGCCTGGCTTCCCTTTTCTCATATTCAAGCTTAGAAGCAGAGACAACGCAGCTGAGATTCACATCTCCATGGATGTTAGGTGTCTCGAGGGTTGATGTCTACATTGGAGCTAGTGGTCTAGATTCCCTTTAGCATCAATGGAGAGAAATGAATGACTAAAGCACAATTTATCTGACCTACTTGAGGCATCTGAACTCAGCGGGAGTCAACTCGTGCATCACAAGCATCTCTTTCGCTCAATTAGCAACTGGTGAAGTCACTAAAATCAGTTTTAAAAATGCTCTGAATGTGTCTTTCCTTTGGGAGGAACCTGTCCCGTCACAGGTGCCTTTCTATACCCCTTAGCTCAAATGATTTACAGGCACCTGCCTGCCCAGGTGACACCACCAAGGTGGGTTTAGCTGGTGGTGGATTTCTGCAAGGTCTGGCAAATCTAACCACCATTATTGCCAGGGTGGTGTGAGTTTTCTCCAAGAGGCCACGTGAAGCCTAAACAACCATCAACGACCCTATTTGAAGAGTATGGTCATTTACGTGCAAGGAGGTAAGCTGCAGAATGAAGGTTTGTTGGTAGAAAAGGGTATTTATCATGATGGATGAAGGGCATTTTTAGCTCGGGAGGCAGCTGGTTTTCCTGCAGCCAGATGGCCACAGGGTCCAGGCCAAACTTCACATCTTGACCATGCTCCAGTGTGATGATTACGACTGACTGAACTCGGAGTTTGGCCACTGTGCGAATATTAAACACCCCAGAACGATTTCTAAAGATTATTAGATTAGTGTAGCACCCGGCTCAACATCTCACCACTGAGCCTGGAAACATGGGAAGCAGAAATCAATAGCTTTAAAAGAAAGGCAGTGGTAAGAAACCCTCTCTAAGAACAAAACACTAAGCTGTTCAAACTGGACCAGGATGGAGATGCTGGACCCAACCTAACATACAAGGAACTTTTAAAATGTACCAAATCTGAGCTCAGATCTGGATCCTGATTTTACAAATGTGCATTTTGTCAATAAAAGTATTTTATCAAAACCATCTCCAGACCTTCTGGTTCTCCAAATTTGGCCTGGTACTGAAATTCTGATGTTTGAGCCACCTCTATTAATTACTCATAGAGGTGGCATATGATTATCCAGAATTACATCCAAAACCATTGCCATAAAATTCAACTTGAGTTCCTCTTATGCTAAACATCTCCAAAACAGATGCGTGAAAACTTGTTAGCAGTAGTAATCTTCAGGTTACTTTGGTAAAACAGCTGAGCATGGTGGCATCTTGGGATCTCGCTGTCAAGTAAATTCTTGCTTTGGGGAGGGGCAGGAGGAAGGGGGAAACCAGGTCGATCCAGAGGGGCAGGATGAAGGTCTGGTACCTATCTGCTCTGGTCATCTGGTATTAAACTGCAGCCAGGTGTCTGTCAAAGCTCTGAAGATCGATCCTGTGCACGTGATACAGCCTGAACACCCAAAACCCACGGCAACAGAAACCTCTCGCTTTCCTGCAAAAAGACAGACCTTATGCCCATGTATAATATTTCTTTTAAGAGCTAAACACAGGGACCTGATGAACCATGTTAGCACAGAAAAGAAGGAGAAAATAGGAAGATAAATAAAAGTAAAACCCAGCTGAATTGATTGTGCTGACATGGTAAGCTACGAGGGTGACCAAGGTATATAAAACCTCTTAGGAATGAGTAGTCCCACCAACAGCCAGCGCAACTACTCTGACCCATGACACCTGCAACCAGCTGTCACAAATTGCATGACACAGCTCCTCGATGCATCCCAGTCCGGGGTTCATCCATGGAGGGAGGATCTTCCTCAATGCATCTGCACTTCGTTAGTAGTTTGTAGACTGCTAAATGAGCAACAGACCCCAGCATGAATGCGCATTGTCTGAGCTCGGCTGATCACACTGTGTGATAAAAGGGAGTGTTAAAAAAAAACGCTGTTCTTCAGTAAACATTGGAAAAGAAGACTGAAGATTAATTCAAACAGCTTGGATAACTGAAACAAGAGAAACGAGCTGAATATTTCCAAATATGGGCTACCTTGCTCCAGTATCAAGCCAGGAGAACCTTGGGGCATGCGAGCCAACCGAGCTGCAACTCCCTGGATAACAAGGCCTTAATTAAAACCTAAATTGCACATACATAAAAAAACCCACAGGGCTCACTTCAGCCACAAAGGTCATGAAATCACAGGCAATCATATGACAAACATTAATCCAAAAGGGTCCAGAGAACAACTGCTCTGCACACACTCACTCAACACAAGCCACAAAAACACTTTGCAAAAATGCCATAATGAGCTTAAGGCTTTTAGTACAAATAAATAAAGCCACAAATAGTAACACCAAAAGGAACCACCAAGGGCTCTGGTCTTCTGTAGTGGGGATTTGTTCAGTGAAAATGCCAAATGAATTCTAAGAGAGAGTTTATATCCAGTGCCCCCCCCCCAATGCCTCGCTTCCCCGCTTCGCTCCCCCAACAGCTCCTGCTAATCTGATCTGGAGGAAAAAGCCTTCCTCATTCCAAATCTGGCACTCATTTTACCCTCACATATAATCAAAACATGCCAACCAGCACTTAAGATGTTTTTCTTTAATACCATTAGGAGCAATAACACACCATGTTCAACATCCCATCTCCAGCTGCTTTGGAGAAAAGCAAAAAACCCCAACCCAGACACCAAAGTATGCACAGGGGGCACAGGGAGAGGAATAATTAGCTGATTTATGTAATTCCCACATTCAGCTCTGAGTTTTATTTCCAGAGGTGCAGAGTGCCGACCAGCACCCTGTATTGGATGGTCTTGACTCCAACCACCTCGAGAGGCAGATCTCCCCACATGTGCCATGGCACCAAGGATGAGTCCAGATGGTCCCACGTTGCTATTGGATCCAGAAGGTCAGTGCAGGGTGATTTATCTCTTGGAGCACAGCAGATCCTGGGGCTCAGCTGGTGTAATTTGGGGGCAACCCAGCTACTGCCATGGACATCTGCTGAGGATCTGCTCCTCTGTTTCTGCATTATTTTTGCTGTTAAAGACCAGCAGCTTGCAAGAACAGCAGTAAGACAACCTATAAAAGAGAGAACATTTATATAGGATGCACCAGGTGTGCTGTCCCCATTGGTGTGCACTGCCTTTCAATGAGAAGTAACATTCCCACGTTGGCAGTGCTGACCCACCAATGGCACGCTATGATGCACAACCTGCCCTTGCTGACTCTGGACTGCTAATTTTGACTCAAGAACACTATTTAATGAACTCTCTTTGTCTTTTCTTTTCAGCTGGAGGCTTGCAAGACCTTTTCATTTGGAAGAAACGCCGACACAAAGCTCAGTGTGGTGATTGGAGACAGTGGGGATGCCCATAGCAGGGCTCCTCTTAGAAGGCTCGCTGTGCCTCTGGATCCTTTGCCCAAGTTAAATACAGCCTTCCCTGATGGCTCATTGCATCTTCCAAGTGTGACATGGAGTGACAAGCTCTTATGTCAGGGGACAGGCAAACAAGGAGTCTCATGGGAAAAAGCAGTCCCGAGCAACTCCACATACAACTTCTGTCTGCAGGAGGGAACATGTCAGGATTACACACACAAGGAAAAAAAAAAAAAAAAACAAAACAGATTTTGCCAAAAGTTCCTTCACTGGGTGGAAGGCCAGAGCCTTGCCAAGAGAAGGAAACAAGTATGAGGATGTACTCTTGAAATAAACAACGTCCTCTCGAATAGGCCACAAAACAATACAATTAAACATAGTCTGCCAGTGGAAATACACTTGGGACAATGCTTCCTAAATCTCCCCTCTTCACCCACCACCATGTGCACATTGTGGATGTGGGGTTTTTGTTCTGGTTACTGAGATGATAGGAAGAAAGCAGGCCCAGCAGCATCACTGTTAGGGCCGGATCCGGAGGTAGCTCCGAGCAATACAGCTGGATTTTCTTCCAAGGGTCCAACCATCGGGAATATGGTTGCACAGCTGTAAATGAAGAAGCTGTAGCTATAAATGAGTGTTGTTCTTCCACCTCCTGACGTCAAGGGAAGCTTTTCTGGCAAGCTCTGCCAAGCACCAAGCTCCAGAGAAGCTCTCCTACCCCACACAGCCCCCACGCGCCCAACGTGAGATCGCAGCCGTCTCCCTCCCCTGCGCCGGCGTGCGCCCAGCCGGGTGCTGGCACACCTCCACCCCCTGGCCCCGAGCTGCTGGGGGGGGGGTGATGCTGCCAAAAGCTGCTTGCCCAAGAAGCAACTTTGCATCAGCATCACCTCGTGCTGGACCCCAAATAGATGGAGGGGGTGGTGGTGTGTGTCCAGGGGACCCCAAGGCAGCAGTGTTGCAAGTTGCCCTGACACATGGCAGCGTGATGGAGAGAAACCATCTCACCACCAGCTTTACACTCTAATGCTTTTCAATCAACACCTGTTTTTGAGTTGCTGCTGCTCTTTATTTCTATTACTGATAGGGCATATGACACTGCATCTCTCCCTTTCACAGGGAGGGAGATCTTTGTGCCTCTTCCAGAAAAAAAAAAATCTTACAGGTATGTGCCATTCCTGCTGCAAATAGTCAGGACTGAGCTGGAGAAAAGGTGACACCAGGAGAAGCAGGTAACCCTCCCACAGCTGAGACGCAGGATTAAAAATCGCCATTCCCAGCATATCCTTAAACAAACCCATGAGAGAAGCCAAAGCTGCCACAAACTTTCCCCTTCAGCCTGTAATTTTCAGACAACAAACCGATCCTTTCACTTTTCCAAAGGAGTGAAGAGAAAGACAGAAAACTGGAAAAACCCTTTATAGAAATATCAGCTGTTCCTCCTCATTCCCACCCCCAGTTCTTTTTTTTGACAAGTTAAAGTGAGGCCATAACTTATTCTGCTTTGTTCGACAGGGCTAATCACACGTGACTCTAATCACTCATGATGTTTTATTGATTTTAAGCACATTTAATCAGAAATTGGCTCTGAGTTAGATTCCTGCTAATTACTGAGAAGCAGCATTTTGAATGACTTCACAATTGGACTGCAGATTAGAATGGACAATATGTACTAAAATAATGATTCATGCATTCAGCTCCCTGGATTTATTTTGTTTATATTGGATTTTTTAATCTTTAAAGACATAATTCTGCATATGGGCAAGCAGCATTTAAAACCCTGAACAAAACGGGTTTAATTTAACAGGCTAGGCTTTAAGCAGAGATGGGATATGTGGGGAACAGTTTATCCCCTGCAAATGTAATTCTTTCTCTGAAGGTCACTGGAGGTGCCTTGCCCATGGTGACACCACGCATGGGTGGTCGTGGCACCGCCGGGAGGTGGGAAGCCACTGCATGGGGCCCCTTTAGCATCCCCACTCTGCACATGGCTCATGTTTCTGGGTGAGAGTACAGATGGGCAGACGAATGTGCTGCACTTTGCAGCATCAGGCCCCTATACCAAATCCATCAGTTCTTCTGCCGTGAAACCAGGGCAAGCTTTCCTGATGCAGTCTCTGCACTGTCCCTATTCCCAGCCCCAAACCCTCCTGGAAATGCAAATGGCTTGTTAAGGCAAGGGGACCCCAGCTCTGAGAGGTGCCCATGGTGAGCAGAACTGCCCCAGCTGAATTCAACTGCCAACAGCCACATCACCACTCCTGAACAACTATTTAAACAACAGAGGGCTAAAGAGTTAGTATTTCCATATTTCCCAACTTAAAAAACACCTTCTCATTGAAAATCAGATTATTACTGATCACAGCCTGGTAACTGATATATATTTTTCAGTAGCCACAGGTGTCTCATCTCCATCAGTGCCTAGGCTGGAGATCTGTGGCAAAGTGACTTCAAACACTCCAGTGACTTTGTCTGTGCTCAGAAGCAGCTGTGGCCAAGCACAGACCATTTCTCAGCTCTGCAAAGCTCCCACTGCCTCATGGGAAATACTGATCCACGAGCAACAGGGAAGCCAGAGGCCAGCAGACAGGCCAGGCTAGAGAATGTGAGCTATCCCAATTGGTAGGAGACTTTCCTTCTAAACGAAAACAGAAACTTTCCATTTCCATCTATGCTATTTTCTTTTTGTTGGAAAACAAGAAGCCACATCGTGGAAGGCTCCCGTAGTTTTCAGCTAAAATTTTCAAGTTTTGAGTTATAGAGTCAAAATTTTCCATGAAAAAAAGGAATCTTTTTCTTTCTTTCCAACACAGCTCTACTAGGAATACTTACTGCAATCTTGCCAGCCAATTGCTTTCATACAAAAACAAGCCCA
This sequence comes from Platalea leucorodia, assembly GCF_965183815.1. Lineage (NCBI taxonomy): Eukaryota > Metazoa > Chordata > Aves > Pelecaniformes > Threskiornithidae > Platalea > Platalea leucorodia. Next base: position 24,731,287 of record NC_138827.1, on the reverse strand, counting down.
AATTCAGAATGATGCACAGAATACTCTGCAATAACTGGAGTCTGAAAAGCAACAGCTCTGAAGTCTCCCGTTCTGCTCCCACTCCTTTCCGCAGGTCCGTGACACTACGATTCAGTGGGTGGAACTCGCTCACGAATGATGTGAAACCTCAGTTTCACAGAAAGCTGGGAAATTCACCCCAGAATCACCACTGGCCTCCCAATGAACCAGCCTGCAACTCCGTGCTAATTCATCTATCATTGAGAAGTGGTGGAGGTTTTTAGTCTCTAAGTGCTGTTGCACTCCTTGGATATAATATAGCAAGACTCTACCCTTCATGTAGGACTCAAATAATAGTAAATCCAGTATGCAATTCTGACTCCTTCATGCTTCCCCACATCCCCACAACCCTCTCCACTCCCCACTGTGCCATTTTATCATCACTGCAGAACAGGATTTAGAGGCAAAGGGAACTCTCACCTTGGTATAAATTCACAAGTTATAAAAAGAAAGCACCTCTGAGTTGGGCCTCTCTAATCTTTTCTTCTTTCCTTCTTTTTTTCATTTGTCCGTTCATTCTTTTGTTCCTTCTTTTGTTCTTTCAGTTGTCTCTCATTCTTTCTTTCCTTTGCGTAAAAATATAGATTTCAAACATGTTCTGCAAAAGCAAGGGTGTCTGCCTTATCCACATTACTTGATATGTCATTGTCTGCAATGACACCGAGGGCTGCAAAAGTGGTATGTGTGGTGATGTGGTCAGCCCGTGCCCTGGCCATGCGACTTCGTACCTCTCAAAACTGAGTGAAGCCCTGAGGAACACACGATTTCTTTTTGAGAAGTGAAGGTCAGCTTTTCTATTTTCAGTTCCTCCCTATATCCCTTCAAAATTGGCTTCAAGGTCTTTACCAGCTCTTCAGAAGACAAAGACCTAGAAAAGTGCAATGTAGGTAACGCCAGTTCACCTTACATTGAGAAGAGCTGCAGAGAGGAAACCACTGAGTCCCAGGATGCACAATCTCAACGTACCAGTTTCAGAGGCCCTATGGAGGTCCCTGGCCTTAACCCTGGCTTGCCTGTACTGACATTGCTCCCGCGCATAATGCAGTGCTGCTTGGGCAGCAGGACATGGATAACAGGAGGAAAGACCCTCCTGGTCTGATGTTCAGTAGGTCATGACTCACCTAGAAGGACAACGGTGTTGTGGTGCACTGTGATGTCAAAACATCCATCAGGACAGGGAAGGTTAAGATCCAAGCACCCACTGAGGGCACCCACCTCCTTCCACTACCTATAGGGACGGTGCTTGGAAAACAGCCTCTCTGAGCTGCAGTCAGTCATCAGTACTATCCCTAGGAGAACTCCAACAGAGATGTAACCTCTCTACACCTCCCTAGTGTATCATCCATATACCCCTGGGGAAGGCATAGCGGAAAGCCCTGGTGTTACTGCGTGGAAGTACACGTCTGTCCTCAACATGCCACGACAAACCTTCTCCCGATGTGAGCTGAGGCTTGCAGAGGAAGGTCACCTACCAGTACAGCTAGAAGATAAATGAGGAACAGAGGACTGATCCTCTGAAACATTTTTCCTTATGAAAGCTACACAAAGGGGATTCTGCATCAACTATAAAACTCACCGCATCCAGCATTACCATGTGCAGGTGTTCATAGCCCTGAGACGTGTTGCTTTAGTAGTTTTCTGAATGGACATGGATGACACAAAAGCAAATCTGTGTTCTTCCACTCACTGGTTGACTCCAGCTTCAGTGTCTTCAGTGAAAAGTACAGGCTTGAAATTATTCTGAAGTTACGGCACCTACAAGACTCTTACCAGATGGAAACCTGAAAAAAGATTACTTCTCAGATGCATTGCTCATTTGTTCAGAGTAATTAGTAGATGTAAAACCAAAAATAGACCCTTTTCCTTTGATCCTCTCCAGTTGGATTCTGTGCGTGACGACCCAAAGCACATGTCTTGATATTCTGCACTAAAACTGCTGCAGTTTTCATTCAAAACCCAAGCAGCGTTTTACATCTCACCTACAAAAATGCAAATGAAGATAAGCCCCATCAAAGGACATGAGTGAGCATCAACCTGTCCCAACCCCTCACATTTTGCATCCTCCTGGGGGAAAGAAATCACATGCAGGCTCACTTACAAAATTTGAAGTGTACCAATGATGACCCTGTGCTGTTTTCCTCTGGTTATTTAATCATCTAGTAAAAATCCACCCTGAAGTGAGCAGCTAAGGTCCTTGCAGTCTCCTGAAGTCAATGGCAGCCCTTTCTTTGACACCACTAACTTTGGGATTAGCCCTTTATATATAGCCTAGGGCAAAGGGTGAGGAAGAAGAGTGGTTTCCAGGAGATGCAGAAGAAAAGCAGATGGGGCCAGGGCAGAGCTTGGCAGCAGGCGCCCATGTGTGTGTGAGAGCTGAGGGGAGAGCTGGCAGCAGGAGTTTGGGGGGGTGCTGGGGATGGGCTATGTCAGGAATACTCAATGCTACCAAAATGACCCAAGAGACACGGGCTCCTGCATCTCAGTTGATTGCTCTAAAAAAAGAGACGATCCTCTTACAGTGCAAAGCTGGCTGAGCACACACGTGCTGGCCATCCTGCTCAAATATTCCTGAGCGAGAGCTGCTTCATTCCCCTCTGAGCAGCTCCAGCAGCTTGACATGGGCACCTGCCTCCCAAGGAGGTGCTGGGAGGTGGGAGCCAGTGCCTGAAGTCTTCTCTGCAGCTTTTCTGGCAAGGCTAAATTAAGGGAAGACCACATGAACCCATTTCCTATCAACGCCTGGAAAGCCTCATCCTCCTCAAATGGCTTTGCTCCCCTTCAGTGGGTAATGTGGTACCAAGAGCTGGACTGGCTACACAGCCAGGACCAAAACGGAGAACAGGAAAGCTGGGACTCACACTGCTGTACAACTCTCTTGGCTTGTAGCAAAGTTTCAGCACAAAAATACAGTCCCAAATGCAACCAGCAGCAAATATTTCATCTACCCAAGCAGCGAGCCTGCTGAGCCTGGTCAGCAAACTGCAGAGCTGCTTGCACCGGACAGGTCAGGGCATGGTTGTGTTTCCAGCTGTACGTTTAACAAGCCTTGTTCTTTATGCTGAGCATTAGCAATGATATCTTGCATTAGAGATTAGGGTAATACTGTACATTATTTTCAGCAAGGGATTAATTAAATCTCAACATTTCTGAGAGGCAACTGGTATAAAGGAAGCCATTCATTTCAGTGAGATCCAAATTAACAAGTTTCTCATTTGTTTCTAAACTTGCTCCATGGTGAAGTGAAATGTAATGCCTCTTGCAAATGCTTTAAAATGCCTAATAATACTAATAATATAGATTACCTACCTCCAAAGGTGCTATGTGCCAAACACTACTCCTTCCTCTCCAGGTCCTGCTGTAGGTTGTCATTCCCACACCCACAGATCCCTGCTGTTACCAAAATAGCCTTTGCTGTGCCCTAAGAGTAGTTCCCAAACATGACAGCAATGTCCCACTCAGCAGCTTGCCCAAATGACCTCTGCAGTGCTTTGCTCCTGACGTTCCTTGGGCTGGAGGGAAGCAGCACAAAGCCTATGGCACCACGCTGGGAGTGAAGGAAAGTCCTGTTTGAGGCTTAGCAGCGTGAGGGGAGACAAGAGGGGACAGGACTGTGTCTTTTTCTCCAACTGGCTGTAAACAGGGGGTGTGGAGGAGACCCAGCAGGGATGGGGTTGGGGCAGCAGAGCCAATGTGCCCTGGAGATGTGAAGTGGGAAGCCACCAGCCAACGTCTTCAGGGCAATTTTTGCCAGGAAAATGGAACGGCTGTCATCAGAAAGCCCCAAAGCCAATCAAAACACCGGCCTCACTAGGACTCTTCACTGGCAAAATTGCTCACTGATTTACATGTTGCCCTCCCTTGTCCTTAGTGTTCACGGTCATATGTGTATGGCTACGGAGGGACCTGGGCATCTCTGCGCCATTCACCACGACATGGCATTTTCCATGGTTTCTTGGCTTTTGCTGGAGCAGCTCAAACAGCTGTGGCTGCCCGTAGCCACTCACTTCGCTTTCTCAAAATCTGCTGTTTCTTGTTTGGGCTTGTTTAAACTCGTTTTCTTCCTGTTCGCCTTTATTCTGGTTTTCGTCATCAAAGTCCTGATTGGGCCGATGAGGGCTTTTGAGACCTGGAGGGTTTCCATGGGTCTGGCTTGTATTAGAGAGGGGCAATTTCCCAACCGCCGGCTGAGTTTCAACATTCCCACTCTCCTTGCCTTGCTGAGGAAAACCAGGGGCACACATGCAGCCTCCTACAAAGACTTATTCCATTTCCAGCAGGATGAAACCATGGCGGGGAAATTTTGACCGGAGCAACAGAGTGGGCTGGACTGGAGAGCTGTGGCTGGCATGCTTGGAGTTGAGAGTTTCAGTCCGATGATCATGTGTGCAGCTCATCCTCTGTAGTGGGATGGAGTGCTTCACCCCCTGCATGCTGCTTCCCCAGCCAGAAAAGGCGCTGTGACTGCAAGAGTGGGGCTGTCGTGGGTCCCCCTCGTCTGGGGTGGCTCACGCAGCCCCCAGGGAGCCCAGCTCTGGGGTGGGAGGGCCAGTCAGTGGGAGGCAGAGAGCACCCAGTGTAGATGGGGAGCTCTGTGCTCGCAGTCTTGCAACCATCCCTCCTTGCAATCACAACCCTGTGTTTGCAATTTTGTGACCATCCCCCCTTGCAATCACAACCACATGCTCACAAAGATTTCCCCTTGCAATCACAGCCCTGCGCTTGCAACCTTGCAACAATTCCTCCTTGCGGTCACAGCCCTGTGCTTGCAACCTCACAACCATCCCTCCTTGCAACCACAGCCCCCTGCCTGCCTCCTTGCACAGCGGGGCTCTTGCACAGCCCTGCCTCACCAAGCTGATATAAGGCCTGGAGGTTTTTTTACTTTGGGATGAATATTGCTGGGACATGTTAAAATGAATTAGAGAGCACAGGTTTTGACAGACATTTATACACTGTAGGTGCAAGGCATGTCCATAGGACTAAACTTTATTGTAGTCATCACGAAAAACACACCTTTGTGTAAACAGAAACAGTAGTGTAGGCCGAAGCAAGTGACCATTCCCAAATCTGTACCAGTGCCACGATAACAATGTAATAAACATTACAAATCTGGTTTTTGCCCTTCACAGTTTCAGTGCAGCTCAAACTAATCAAAGAAGTAAAACAATGTGAAAACCAATCAAATTTACAAAAAAAAAAGAATTGCATAGACATAAGCATGCCATATATCCTACTCTAAATAACAGCCCTGGTGTCCTTCATCATTTGGAGGAGAGTTTGCTCATCGTCCTTCCCATTGCTCAGGATCCAGCCCACTCCCACCTTTGCATTTGCAAAAGCAAAACTCATAGGGCAATGATCTCCAGCGCTCCCAAGTCTGTATAATGCAGGAGAGCGAGCGACGTGGCCGTGGACAAGGGCCTACACATGGACAGCAATGCGAAAGGCAGCACCGAGCCCCGCGAGTGCACAAATCATAACTGAACTCTCCCCATTGCCCCGCCCCAACTCCACTGTTATGGGCCCAGCTATGCAATATTAATCGCAATTGCCTGTGAATCTCACGTCCAGTGGATACTACCTTTAAATAGGTGCCATTGTGCAATTAAGCACTGGCCGCATGAGGCAGGCCTTCTGCAACGCCAGCAATTTTTGCAGAAAACCACGAGATGGCGATGCAATAGAAATTTCCATCGAGAGAAAAAGCACTTCGGGGTTACACAGGGAGGCCCGAACACCCCCGGCTGCTGAGCCCGCCACCAGAAAGCACAAAGCATGTACAGTGGAAGTTTTACATTATTTTCCTTCTTTTTTTGGGGGCATGCATATACTTGTTTTGCATTTATCGTGCATTTTTAAAGAACTGAAGCATAGCACAGTTTGCATTTTTTTTTAATATTACTAGCTGCCTTGAAATCTCCTGTTCGAGCAGCAGCTTGATCCTGCCATGACCAAGCAAGTCTGCACAAAGGGGCAATAAACTGAAGCCCTTTAGAGTTTGCCACATAATGGTCATTTAAAAATAGAGCATCTTTCCTTTCTCTAGCAAACTGCCCCATTTCCCAAGAGATACGTCCATCATTGACAGTCGTGCTGAAAGAAATTTTGACACAAAGTGAAAAATCAATTAAGATTTTTAATTAAAATACAAGGAGGCATGGAAAAAGGAGAGCTGGCTGATGCAGCACATGTAGTTGCAATCCCTTTACCCTCTGAGCTCACCCCTTCCCCCGGGATGGTGTGACTGTGATGGGTAAGGCGGGGTGAATAAGTGTGACTTGAACGTACAAGTTGGATGTCAAGACAGATCTGAATATTGCTACTTTAAAAAACCCTACTTTATCACCTTATTTTTGCTTATAGTCTTTCCCCTTTACTGGAAACTTATATCCATAGGCAGAGTTGCAGTCCTCTTTTATTTAATAAATGAATATTGAATGTTGCTATGAACAGACTTCAGGGTTTGGGGTTTTACATGGCGCTACCGTGCCCCAAAGGACTCGATAGGCTCATACCTGCTCCCCTGCAACCTCAAATTGAGCAGCTTATGGTCTGCCTAGCTCTGCTGTGAGAGATGGGGTCTCAAATAGCAGCACAGGGGCTTGGAAACCTCCTTCTCACCTGTCCCGCAGTGCAATGAGGCCCCATAGTCGTACTTGTGATTATTCTCAGCACGGAGGAGTAAAGTCAACAGTTTTATACATGGGGAATTAAAACAACAAATATTGAGCTGTTTTCACGTGTTTATGAGACAGAAGGCACACGTTCAACATCTCCATCCTCCCTCTAAAAGCCCTCAGCAAATGAATACACAAACCCTAAAGCCGTTAACCGACAGTGGGTTTTCTGTGATTTTTTAGCACAATCCCATAAAAAAAAATTGCCTGACTCTTCTCTGGGACTCTGCTCCCTCCAGCTCCCACAGTGTGGGGCACAGCTCTGGCCAATGCTACTACGAAGGTGGTGGGGACACACTACCAGCCAGCCCTTCCAATTTACTCTGGCCTCAAAAACAACCCTTACCTGCTCATGGAGCAACACCCGCTTCCCACCGAGCTCTTCAGCACTACACAGGGACAGGGTGGCAGCTTTTACTTTCCCTCTCCAGGGGAGCAATATTTCTACTGCCAGTGCCAAATTTGGGGACCAGTGGCTATACAGAGCTGTTTCTCTCTATTTTATGACACCCGTGGAGCTGAATGAGGATAAAGCACCAAATTTTGAGCCCACAAGTCAATTAAGATTTTTCACAAATGCAGCTTCAAAGTGTTCCCATGAAAATTTTGCCCTGCAAATTAAAACTCCCCTTTGCAAATCTGCCCTTTTGATTCCTTCTTGAAAAGGGGATGGGAGACAATTTGTGGAGATTCATTTTTCCTCTAGTTTATATGTAACTTGCTAAGCTTTTTATTTTTTTAAATGAGCTTACTATGTCCAATTTAAGTCAAAATTTAATGATCCCTGCAGTAATTCATTTAAGGATACAGCTTTAATAAACGTCATGGCATAAGTCAGGGAATAACTGTCCTTGTCCACAGCACAATGATTAATCAACTTTATTAAAATTAGGATTGGCTGAGGAGATTTGCATAATATAAGAAGACTCAGAGCCTTCTCCAGGACTAAAATGGACTTGAGACCAAACTTCGGGGCTTTCCTCCCCACTTTTCCAGGCCCCCTGGCTCCACGTAGCTTGGGAGCATCCAAGCCCAGAGCAGTTGGTTCGGCTCATGTGTGGAGGCGGATGGTACAATAGTGCTCCTAAAAAGGGTTAAAAAAACCCAATAGTCCTTAGCACAGACAAGCACGTTGCAGCGTACTTTGGGCAGGAAGGAGATGTAGGAAACATCCTATATTTCTGGCAATTTAAGAGGTGTTTCTCAATGCTTTGGTGCAGGGATGCTTTCTGGATGAGGCATTAATAGGAGCAACCACATGGAGTTATTTTATATTGGTTTATGTTATTTTATATCATTTTATGTCATTTTATGTCCTCATCTCCCCCTCAAGTTGAGCAGGGCCCTGGATGCCCGCTCTGCTTAGCGAGTGACCCGTGCCACGCCACAGCCAATGCTCAGAGCAGCTCAGCCCCCTTGGCAGGTCAGGAAAAGCACAAGCAGTCCAAGCTGCTCGGGGCAGCTCTGCACCCCCAGCTCCAGAGAGCAGCACCCCAGCACAGCCCGGGGCCATGGTGCCAGCACGGCCCCCTGCCACCAGGCTGCCAAGTCGAGCGGACCAAGCCCCCGTGGACCCCACATTACCGCTGCAATGACCCTATATGTAACACCGGCCAACCACGAGGGACCAATTAGATTTCTGGATCCAATTAGCAGCAGCTGTGATTTGTGTGCATCCCTCCGTACATATGGCTACGCTGAACTTTCCCTCCGTTTCAAATGTCCCCGTATAGTGCAGGCGAAACGAGAGGAAGGACCATTTGTCTCAGTTTTTTTGAGAGCCTTTATTATGATGGACGAGGAACCTTTTACATCATTCACCAACTTGCAAACAAATTAGCTACCTTCATCACCTTCCCTTGATAGCAGAGCTGGCAAGCAACGGCCCGATGAGCTGTCGCGGAGCGGGTAATGGGTGCGGGGGGGTATACAAGTGTTTCATTGGACATGATCAACTAAGTTTGCTGGAAATAAAATATAAGTGAAGTCAGATGCTGAGGGCTTAAGTGTCCATGCATTAACCAAGATGGTTTCCATCTCATGGAGCAATTTGGGCTCCGGCCATTTAGGGCGGGACAGGAATTGTTACTCATTTTAATGGATGCTGGGCATCCAAATCCCTTCAGTAGGACTGAAAAATATCATCCCTAATTTCTATGTGCCTCAGTCCCTCACATGCAGCCAACTCTCACAGGGTGCTCCGGGAAGCCTGATAAAAGTGTTACTGGTATTACCCGTAACGATCTTCAATTTCCTTGAAGAGATCAGAGTAGGAAGAAGAGAAAGAAAGGTCCAAGGCCTGTTGACAAAATGACAGGCAGATGAATAGAGCTGGCTCCTTCTTCCCCATCAGTGGTTTCAGCCCAAAAATAGAAGATCCCATCAACTGCAGCCCACCAGAAGTCCTGTGCTCAGCACCGTGCATGCAATGAGACGGCAGCAGTGATGGCTGCCGAAGGGGATGACGCAGATTAGTGCAGGTCCTGCTGCTAACAATCCTGGTAAGGGCAGTGATGCTGTGAGCGCTGGGGAGCAAGACTGTGATAAATGACTGGGAGTTAATGGCAAGGCATTCTGCAGCATTGCCCAAGGGGTCAGCCCCTTTCTCCTCCATCCGCAGGGCTTTTAATGGCAGGCCACCATTCTTGGCAGGAGGTGTAGATAATGGAGTGGATCACCAGCTCCAGCGCAAAGGAAGAAGATAAAACCATTTTACAGGGTGCTTTAAAAAAGTTGTTTTAGCTGGAAAATGTCTGTTAAAAAATAAGGCAGTCTTGGAGGAGAGACCCCTGTACACACGCATAGCCTTGACAAAATTGCACTAGAAATGAAGCACTGGATCATTTTATTGCACAGTAAACAATTCGGTGTCTCTGTTGCCTGCAACGGTTGGAAATGAGCCCTTTTACACAACAGCCTTTCAGCAGCCAGCCAGCTCTGGCTCTTGGGGAGGGGTTGTGCGTAAATTAGGGGAGGAGGAAAGGGGCTGAAGGCTACATGACATCACTCCAGATCGTGTCTCTGAAAACACCCAAGAGTTTCTTCCTATTTGACTGAAAAGCGAAGGGTACAGGCCTCATGGTGACAGTTCCCCATCCCTCCTTTTACAGCTGGTTGAACCTGTGTTTCCTTGGTGGGGAGCAGGTAAAGTCAGGCAACATTATCCGTAGAGGGGAAGGATACATGGGGTGATGTTTTCCATGGAATTAGAAAATTCAGTGTTATTAAACTTGATCCTTGGAAGAAGAAAAACATGTTTGAAAACCCAGCCCAAATGCTGAAGTTACAGTAGCTGATCCACAGAGAGGAACAGTGGTTTTGTGGTTAAGGCGCTTCACTGCGATCTGAAAAATCTGGGTTTAATTCCATCAGCCACAAACTCCCTCCTTGCTCTTGGACAGATCACTTCATATCTTTCTGCCCAGCTCACTGTATAAAATGAGGGCAATAGCTCTTCCTGTTCAAACAGATAGTCCTTACCATGAAGAGCTTGCAGTCGCGGCTAAGGCTACACATTGCGGATTGAAGCAACAAGTTTCAGGAGCACGTCACCTTGATGATGGTGGCAACGTTTTATTCTCCTTCATGGAAGGAGCTGAATTCCCCCCGTGAAAGCAGAATATTATATCCACAATCCACTCCTCTTTGTGGGTCAGAATTTGAAACCAATTTCTGTATTTAAAAAAAATTAATTGCAGCACAAAAACGGCTTAATTAGCTTAATAGACAGCCAGTGTGAGTACAGAACACCCCGAGTGAGGGTCCTCTCCAGCCAAACATCGTCCTTTAGGGAACTTGGCATTCCTTCCAGGCTGTGTGTCAAGGAGACTGAGCAACTTTACATCAACACAACATGGATTTTCCTTCTACCAAACTACTCTGCAATCTGTAATTTTTAACCTCACAAGTTTGAGATTGTACCTTAACATTTGCAGGAAGCAGATGGCTTCTGCATACTGCCAACCTGTTGTTACAAAAGCATCTTCCAAGAATTGTTTTCTACCCACAGTCGCTAACCATAATTAACCTTTCATATGATTTAATAAACAGGAAAAAATATTTGCCATCTCATATTAATAAAGAGAGCTCTTCAGGACATTTTTTTTTCCCCTTCTAGAACATAGAAGCTGCATTAATTTTTTTGTGTGCTTATTTTACTGCCTTTCAGACTATTTAGGGATGCAGCTCACCTATGCAGATTAAAGCTGTGAAGGACAGCATAATAGTGGATGCACAGAGCACCTTCTGGCACGGCACAAAATGACCTCTTATTTGAGGAAAAAAAGGCAAGATCGAGTGAGAAGAGCGACTGCTAAGCCCGGGGCAGAGACGGAGAGCAGAGCTCACCGACAGCCCCAGCGATACCAAGGGAGCCAGCTATGTTTTACACCTTTCCCACACTCATAATTTTAATGCCTCAAAGAGTTTTAAGTGATAATAATAGAGTCCTGTAGTACTTCGACCTTTTTAATATTCAGAAACTTTACTGACTGGTCATTTTTGGATGGAGGGCTCTATATATATACACACACCACGGTGACAGACACCTCCAAAGTGACTAGGAGAAAGCTAAGTGCAAAGTGGTCTTATTACCATGATTTCACTAATGAACGAAAATGAAGATGTTGGCTAAGACTCTCCCTCGTATTAGGGGGTAAATTAAATGACAGATGTAAGTAAAGAGCTGGCATGGGGGACCAAAGTATGTCTCTCCGTTCCTGATGGGTAGTTGCTTTGGCTTAGGACATCAAAGGCTTTCTGAAGAGCTGAAACTATAAAGGAAATATTCTCTTGGCTTAAACAATTTCCATAATGGGGATTAGGGAACACTCTCCCTGCTAGGACAGGAGAACTTTTTAAATTAATGCTTCTTGTAACTGTCGAGTGGTCATCATCCATTAGTATGATAATACAACTTTGAAATTACAAATACAATTGTGTTGATAACTGCTTGGCTATAAAAAATAAAATAAAATCATATACATACAAGGACTGAGCTGCAGCCCAGGAACCGATTCCAGGAGACGACCCCAGGTTTTCTGTTTTGTCCCTGGTTCTGCTGGTACAGCAGAGTTTGCCGAGTGACATTTTGCTCCTGTTTGCTATCGATACGCTGCCAAGATTGAAATGGATCAACTTGAATTAAGATGGATGCACATCGAATTAATGCAAGCCTAAGGAGACTGACTTGGTAGCTGAAAACCAAAAACGGACAAATCATTTAAAAAAAAAAATGTTTTGTTTTCTGAGGCTAGGAATTAAACAAGCAAAATCAAAGATCTCAAAGAGGCAAGTCTTGTTTTTTACTAAGGATAAAAACTCTGTCTTTATATATATAGTATGCACCTGGAAAGCACCAAGCAATTGCAGTGTTTTCTCTGTATCCAATTACCATCTCAGATATTGACTGATTGATATATTTGCTTGCCTGAAATACAGCAGAAAACCACCATTCTGTTAAAGCTGCCGTTTCTTTCATTAGTTTCAGTAATGCTTCAGTTGTGTCAGACTGTGGGTACATTCCTTACTCTGCTTCCTTTTGTGATAATTTTGTCCTAGTCTTGCTTTAGAGAAATTTTTTTTTAGTGGTCTCAGATTTTCTCTAGATTAGAACAGCTTCTTTAGAAATTATTCCCAGTAAAAAATCATTATTGTCCTCCAGATGTTATGATCACAAAACATGCCTTATGATATCAATAAAAGTTTAAAAAATGCAAGTATGGCTTTTACTTTTGTAGATAGTGAGATACAGGGTAGAAGAAATACAGAATCAGTTATCTTTTATACAACACCTTATCTTTTTGCATGATACCTTACAGTGCCCTCGCCAACTCTGAAGATTCAGAAGTTTGGTGCTGCTGTTCTCCTTGGAGGGCACTTCCATTTTTAAGCCCCAAACCCAATTTACAAGGTCTGACCAATTGAATTTAATTTTCTTTCCTTTTCTTTCCAATTCAGTTTAAGATTCAGGCTGTGGTTTAGCCTTTGACCTACTGAATTTCCTTTTTCTTAGCCAGTGTCTCAATATTATTATTATTTTAATATAAAGGGTTTTTCTTGCTGTTGTTTCTTGTTTTGCCTTTTTGGTTTGTTTAGCTCTTTTTTTTTTTTTTTTTTTTTTTTCCCTCCAGGACGGGTTAAACAGTTGCTCCAAGCATTTTTTGGATTCATTGGATCCAGCCCAAATCCACGGCACAAACACTTTACTGCCCCAAGAGCCCCAAGGATCGGTAATCTGTGGCTCCTTTCACTACCCTGGCAGCCATTTCAAGTCAGGACATGTTTGATGGGTTTTTTTGGGAGAACACGTTTTCATTCAAGAGATGTTACAGCAAAATTTGAGCAAGGTCTGCATAGTCTGTGTCTGAAGGCAACAAAGCCAGCTTTCTCCTCCAGTTTGGGTTTCTTTTCAACACTTACCAACTTTGTCTCACAACACCCTTGAGGAGGCAAATGTGCTTTTTGTTCCTTTATTAACAGGCAAGGGAAATGGGACATTAAAATTCCAGTTTTGCAGCGGGAGGCAGCCCTGGGGGGACGCCCCACGGGGTGAAGGGGGGTTTGGGAGGGGATGCCCTGGGTACCCCTCAGTCCCTGCTCACCTTACCCACCCTAACCTCCTCTCACAAATTTATTCCCCCCAAAATTGAGAGTTATTAAGCTTTGGGAGCGCTGCTTCAGTGGGAATGCAGAGGATTCATCTGTCTTTAACACCTTTGGGGAATTATTTTTTTGTTCCTCTTCAGCCTGCGCATGGCCCTGCCATCGCCGACGCCCCTCACTGGGTTTAAGGCATTTATTTATACACGTGCCCACGAGGAAATGGACTCTTCTTATCCCATATTGCAGACAGCAGCTATGAGCCCAAGTTTGCCCTGGAAGTCTTTGGCAGAGATTTGCACCCTGGTCTCCAACCTCACGCTACACTTAGTGACCATTGCTCATGTCTCTCCCTGGCTCCACTTCAGACTCTCTTCTCTCAAAGCAGGGATAAGGACCATTGCCATCTTTCAGCATTTTACCATGAATCTCATGATATTTTATTAATTTTTTTTTTTAAACTCCCTCTCTTCAAAGTGGTTTGAGGGTGTGGGAAACTCCACTTTCATTAAAAGGAAAATTAAGTAAGTTATGGACAAAAGGTGGAAGCAGAAAGACTAGAAACTGTAATGCTAACACAAACAATTCAACATTTAAAAAAAAAAACTGCTCCGAGGGTCACCCCGTAATTTACATGGAGTGACTCATGATTTTCCAGCACAGTTGCTGGGCAGACCTTAAAGATCGCCGCCTATGTGGGAATACTAATTTCAAAAAGCATTCGGCTCCTCATCAGATGTTGAGGAGCACAGCGCATTTTCATTTTTTGTGCACATTAGCCAAATTAAATCAAAATAAATATCAATAAAAATATTGCACAGGACATAAAACCCCATCCATTTGCGCTCTATCCATATGCTGCTTTATGAGACGCTGGGTTTCACTCCTGCCCCGGCTCTCCACTGCCAGCGTTGAGAGCGCAGCAAGGCGCGGAGTCCCCGATGTGCTTTAGGCATTCATCCCTCAAATACCGCACCCCGGGGCCTGCCTGCATTTTTGTTCTCACCACACATCTTCGCCAGGCTTATTTCTGCCTGCAGGCAGCAGCCGTGGCCGGGCTAATGCGTGCCAGCCTAGCTCCGAACCCTGCCACCGGCTCGGGCTGCACCGCCACTGCGGGATCAACCGTAACGTGCATTTCTGCCAGCAAAAAGTACAGTTACTAAAAGGTGCTTCATTCATTAATTATCTTAGGGTGGTTTGGACAAAGCAAACATTTACATGCCCGGGAAGTTGTTTCTTAGGGATGCTAGCATGTTAATACCAGGGTCCCTCACTGTACATCTGCATCAGAGATGCCGCTGCTCCCGGCGTGCGTGCAACCTGCCTGCAAAGCAAAGCACGAAACACCCGCTAAAGAAATCATAAAACAGAACTCAGGATTTAAAAATGCAACCAATTTGTGTGATCTCAGGAGTAAGAATAGCAATTTCTGCTTTTAAAACCGGTGCAGTTTAGGATAATGTGATTAGAGATACAACATTTTCCCCTCTCATTATTATTTAGCTCCCTCATTTGAATGCTCAGGTTTGAGGGAAGGGGGATTGCTTGGAAATTACACACGCAGCCAAATGTCTTCCTTCCCCTTTGACAGGGCAGCGCTGATGGTTATTGTTCTTTTCTAGCTGCATTACGCTGTCCTTGATTTTTGTTTCAAGCAGTCTAATGGCATGATGTCAAATCCTGCTAATTGGTTTAGGATTAAAATGCAGGGCCACATCACTCTCTTGATTAACCAGCAGCAAAACTGCTTTTGTCTAACGATCGTTTCAGAGGAGAAAGAAAATAAAGCATATAAAGGAAGCTTCAGGTTTTGTCAGTAAAAATACATAGGAAACTGCTTTTTTTTAAGGGAAAAAAAAATTGCACTGCTAGGCCCGCTAAGTTTTGACTTTTAGCAGTTAAAAAGCAGCCCTGCAGGGAAAGATTGCTTCCTAAGGAGCAGAGACTGTGCTTTTATCCAGCATCCAGCCACTCGTTGCACTGCACCAGAGCATCCATGGCTGGACCTTTTTGTTTTTAATAAACCAGCAGCAAAAAATCAATGGGAATGTCTCAGCCCTGTTTCTGGCCTCCCTGACACCCAAACGGCTCCGGCCCCAGATGAGTTTGCAGTGGGATAAATAACCTGGGACCAAGCAAAGCTGCGGCGGCTGGTGCATGCCTGGGAGATGCTGGGAGCTGCAGGCGCTAGCCGGGACCTGAGCAGGATGCGGGATGCCCGGGGCCATGAGGAGGGGGTTTGCACCCCCAGCATTCCCCTTCGTTCACCCAATGGCCGCAGAAATTAATTCTACAGCCCAAGATGGGGCTGTGCTTGCTGGAACCGAGCTCACCTGGTGGGTGATTAGCACAGAGCCAGGACAAGTAGTTTTTTCCCCCATGGCAGCAAGGATCGGGGATAATTGGGAGGGGAAAGGGGGATGCATGGTTCAAATTAAAATGGGGACAGAAGCAATACTAAACCACTACTTTGTTACTCCTCTGCTAAAAAAAAAACAAACCAACAAACCCACAAGAAACCCGCCCCATCAATCCCCAAAGATTCTCCCTGCTGCACTGTTTAATCTCTTTGGCTCCTGTTTTCCCTGACCAGCTGAGGGATTTAATTTCCAGGGAATTAGACGTCTGATTCAGGGTATTGTTCTGGGAGCTGTGCACACGATTTGCCACACACAGTCCTGAAAGTCACCGGCGGACCCAGCACTCCCAGCACGCTCCTGGCCCGGCCCCGCTCCGCCGGGAGGTGAAAGGGACTTTATTGGGAAGGTTTTGATGCATTTGGCATGTCTTTGAACCTGGCTCCCCCAAAGGGAGAGAATGAACTCAGGCGGAGAAAGAAAAAGGAAATAAAAGGGCCCTTCCCATCTGCCCGGTTGCATTCAATGGGGAGCTTTTTAAAAGGTATAATAGAGGTTTGTGTGTTCCTGCTGAGATTTGTTCTGGTCAGCTTCTCCGGGGCACTCAGACGGGGCGGTGTGGTGTGCCTGCCCTCCCCCAGTGCCCTCGGAAAGAAATTATGGTGGGGTTTTTTTTAATTATTTTTTTCTGCTGCAAAAAGTGCGTGCCATGCACACACATTGCTCTCGCACAAAAGCAACTTGAACCAGCCCCGCCGAAAACAAAAGTAGGTTTTTCTCTGGGTTTTCACCAGCAGCGCAGTTAAGCCCGGTGTTCCCAAGTGTGGCATCGAGGCAGCCAAACCCCAAACATCCCTGCAGGATCCAGACCAGGTTTTCCTAGAGAGCATCTCTGGGATGGTGGGGATGGGGAGCATCTTAGGGCTCAGCCCAGTTTTACAGCATTTCATTGTGGAGGTAAATCACCAGCAACAGTGGCTGTACTCCAGAAGTCGTCCTGCTTTTTACTGTGCTCTGTAACTTGTTGGTGCAATTATTAAAAGCCAGGTCAGATGCAAAGCTGATTTTTTTTTATGTGATCCTGGCCCCAGTGCAGACAAGATGACATTTAACAACACCAAATGCTCAAGCAGGGGCCCCGTGTCAGCACCCAACAGGTACAAAAAAGCCTGAGAAGTTCTTGGCTGTCGTGAACAGCTTTCTGCTTTGCAAACTATGATAGAAAGAGTGGAAATATGTTTTGTCTGCTTTTCCCTGACTCTGGGACTCCAAAGCAGGAAGATGAGAACATCCTGCACACATGTTAATTAGTCATTCCTTAAAACCAAATGTCACAGCGCTCATATTTAATTCCAAGAACAGACTGATGAATATGTACGTATAGTTATATTTCATTTACATACTCTGGGATTTGTTAAGAGACGCCTAATAAAACCATCTAAAATGAATTAGGTCTTCTCCTACCAACATTTATTTTTAATACACATATATCAGGGGAACACACACAATACTGTAACCGGAGATTTTCGCAGAAACAAAATTCGTATATTACATTTCATAAATGCAGATAGTGAGTTAAAGCAGCCACCCTCTAAATGGGATTTGATTCTTGATGTAGCAAACACACAAAAAAGGAGCTTGAGAGGCAGGGGGGAGGCAGTGATTGAGTTTATAGGAGTCCAAAAAGGCCAAAGCTCGGCACCCAGAAGGCTCTAAGAAAGTGTCCACATAAGAAAGATGTTAAAGGAACTGAATTATCTCCTCAAACCCAGCAGGAAAAGAAAATCCCTTTGAGACTTTTGCATCCTCTTATTTTCAATTTCCCAGTTCTTCATCTAATGCCATTTTTCTAAAAATATATTTTTTCCTTTGCTTGGGGCCCCCACCCCTGGAGCAGGGTGGCATCCAGGTAGCTGCACTCAAAAAAAACCCTTCCAGCCCGAGAGGCCTTTCAGGGATTTTTTTTTTTTTCAAAAAAGTCCAGATTATAGGAAAAACACTGTGGGTTTGGTTTTCTATTTCCACCCCCACCCCCCCACCCCCCCCCCAACTTCCCTGCAACCCACGAGCTCTCGGGGGGCATGAAAGCGTGGCTGCTCATCCTGGCGGGCACATCATCCGTTCGGCAGGTCCTGCCGCGGGAGTTCAGCTCACACTCCCGCTGCTGTGTGAGTCTGGAACAAATCTGGCTCACTCGCCCCGCGTTGGCTGGCCTCTGTAGGCCTAAGAGGAGTGGAAAGCAGTAAAATCTCCTTTCAGTCTATAAAAATCTGCAGAGATATTTGGAATGTGCAGAGGGAGCAGATCTCCCGAGTAAACCAGAACGATGATTAAAATAGTCACTTTTCTGACCATAACCGCAATTTAAATACTGCGGCTTTTGTTTGCAGAATAGCTATGGTTTATATTCTAGTGACAGTCACACAACTCCAGGGGTTGTTTTCAGAGTTAGTGGCAAAAACATGTGGTTTGAATTTAAAGTCTTAAAGTTAGAGGATCAACATTACCCCAGCAAAGATATTGCCAGTGTCTCTGCGAGTCATAATTTTAAATCATCAGGAACCTGAACACTCCTCATTAAATGATTAAAGGGAACAGTAATGAAAAAGCTAAAAGAAAGGATAAATATACAGCCATATAAGCAGGAACATCTATTTTTCAAAGCAGAAAAAAATATTGCCATCCTGACAAAGGGCAATAAACATATCAAACTAACTCACTTTTTTTTCGGCCGAGAATGTAATCTTAATAAAGCAACAAATTTTAGATGGCAGGGTAAGATTACAGCTCTTCTAGACTAGGACTAGAGTTTTCCCATGAACAGGTTATTGCTATGGGTTCCGGTCACAATTAACTCTGTATTTATGTCCCACTTTCTGAGAATGAAATGATCCCTGAGAAGAAGTGCTTTGATGGTGAAGTTTTCCATTGGGGTATCAACGTCGTTTCCTTACTGTGAGCTCCGCATTCACATTTTCCCTAATAACAACAGCCTCAACTCAGCCTTCCCAGACCTGAGCCCATTCCCTTCTCCCTTCCCAAAACAGGCAGTAGGACATGCACTTCAGAGCTGGGCTGGGTTTTGCAGAGCATTGTAAGTATACAAGGGAGAGGAGCAAAGATACCTTCCTTCCCAGCCCTGGTTGCATTGCTTTTGTCACCCGTTTGCTCTCTCTCTGTGTAAGAACATACCTCAGCTGAGCTGCTTTTCCTTCCTCAAAGGCAGACAGGTCATGGGCTGCCCAGTACTCCAGGGCCATTCTGACCAGTTTCAGTAAGTCCTGAAATGGGAAGGATCATGGTTACCAAAGACGTCGCTAGTCAAACCCTTGGTACATTGTGTTTACAGGAATTGCATTGGGTGGGTTGCAGTTTTGGTCTTTCAGTGCCCGTTTGGGAGAAAAAATGTGAAAAAATCAAAATAAACAAATGATAAAAAAATGGGTAAATGTATTGACTGAGGCATTACGTAGTATATATAAATATAAATACATGAGGCTTGCTGCAGGAGGGAGAGACTGACTGTATCGATATATTGGCAAGAATGCAATGGTTATATTTGAAATGTAGAAAATAATCCAGTGAGTCATCTTCCACACGCTTTGGCTTGCGATCCTCTCCCATTTTCGCTTTGACCCAGGAGGGCACAGCACACAGCCTGAAAATAGGCAGCAAGATGATGTGGCGTAGCTGCACCACTCTGCTCCTTGCAGGGAAATGCACCAATCCCTTCCACAGGCATTCATGAGGGATGCTCAGAAAAAGTCTGAAAAATGCTGCTATCAGTCATAGGCATTGTCATGCTTTTCTTTAAAGCATATTCCACCACCTAACAGAAATGAGCAGATTAGAAGAATACCCCCCAAAAGAAGCGATGATAATAATAATAATAATAAAAACACCAATGGCACATAAAACCACAATACCCAAAGCCACTGTGTTTCTAGTCCATGGGTAAAGCAGCTGTGTGTTACCTTGGATTACAAACTGAATCAAGAACAAAATCAGAACAAGAAACTGGAAGCACATGTATTAAATATGGAAATGAAATTTCAGATTGTAACATTTGCAAATGTAAAATAAGATAGTCAGTCTTAGGCTTGGTTACAGATGACCTGTCCATGGCATCTTGTGCAAACTGAATCAGTTACCTCCCCAAAATGGCTTTTTTCTAGCAGACTTCCAGGGCCAGGTCATTGCTTCCAAAACAAGGTTGCTGTGGTCTGCCCTGGAAGTATCTTAATGCAAACAGCCAAGGTGGGCACCTGAAGGCTGGGTCACCAACCTCTCTTCCAGAAGACTTTCTAGGGCTCTGCTCTCCCAGCTGCATTAACAAGCTGTTTTTAGAGGAGACCAGGACTGCCCACAGCATCCTATGGTCACCAAGGGGTGTGGTGGTGATGCACTGCTCCCCAAATCAGGTTCTGGGCACTTAACACCTCTGCAGTGACCCTGTGCAATTTGGCTGGAGACACCCTCCACTCCCCGATGTCCCTACATAGGAAATGCAATCCCCAGGAGAGAGCCTGCACTCGTGTTTTTGTATTAATCTGCTGCCTTCCTGGAGATGGAGTCTGACAGTCTTGATTCACCCTGTTCTGCTCCTCCACTATTGAGCACCAAATCCCTGACTCTCACCAGCACAGGCAACTGGTGGTCAGGTTAAAGGAAATTTGAACTTATATATATATGTACACACATATGCATACACACACACACACACACATGCATGTACATGTAGATACACAAGATTGTAAGCAGAAGTTAGCTAAACCTCTGTGATACTACAAAGCAATTCCTCATCTGGATTTCATATCTAAGCGCCCAAGGCATGACCTAGATAGAGGATTTTAATGAGCACAACACCTGGGCTATATAAGGGTAATTTTCTCTTCATCCCACCAGTCTCCTGTCCTTACCCAAGCTTGACTACCTCATGTAAGCCATAGGGCCCTTCATGAATTACCAACATACTATGTTCCTATTTAGGATATCAATTACACTCACTTTTTATGCAGCTTGTGATCCCCTGTGTGTTACCAGTCCTATAGCATCCATACATGGGGCCTTAAAAACACAGGTGGTTGGCCAGTGTATGTTTGCAAGAGCAAGCTTTCTCCCCCAGCCTGCCATCTCTCATCTTGCCAGCTTTCATTTTGCTTCATGGGTTTTTCCATCAAAAGGAACAAGTGGTTTTTTTAAAAAAGAATTGATTGAAGTCTTAAGACCTATATATTAAGATACTTTTTTTTCTCTTTTGCACATTGGAATGAGTTATCTCAGAGACGTGTCAAATCTGGCTGTTTCTTAATTTATCTTCTCAATCCAACAGCCACTCAGTCACGCATGGGCCACCACAACCAGAGGGCTTGGGCTCAGCCTCAGCTTTACGTAGAAGAACATTCCCTTTTTACTCTGCATCCATACGCACATGAATTATACGCATCGTATAGATGCCTGTTAAACAGTAGCAAGGGCTTCAGCACGTTCACTAAAGAGGTTGTTTATTAATAATTCCTCCCCTTTGGTGTGCTACCACATGCTTCTCTTGGACAATTTGTATTACAGAGAAGCTACGAAGAGGCAATATATTTGGAACTGTTGATTAGAGGAATATTGCTCATATAGGCAAAACACAACATTTTTAATCCCATCTTCATTTCATTTTTAAGAAAAATAAATGATCTCTGTATCTTGGCATGTGCATCATGTTGAAATGGAGCCATTACTCTGGACAGCTTTTTCACAATGGCTCGCATAATATGGTATGAAAATCATGTACAGCTCCTGCATTTGTATCTCAGAAGGAAAATAAAAGGCAGTTAAATTATAATGCAAGACCTAAGCTATGAATGGATGTTGCGTTCAAGGAGTCCAATGCTTAAGAGGGGGAAATGACAAGATTATTTTTTTTTGCCATTCTAGATATTTTATCCTCGCAACTAGCTCAACTGTCAAATGTTTTGAGAGAGGTCAAAACTAGTCTATCTGTCTTTTTTATGCAAGTTTGTGAAAGGAATCTCTCCTCGTGGAGTTGTACAGGAATTGACACGATAAACCTAAATGGCTCCTTTACAACTGTTAGGGTTTTCTGTAAACACATGCTGTCCTGCCAGCCAACCAGCTTCAAAGCCGGGTGCTGAGCACAGCAGATGGTCTATCCTGCCAATACACACGCTACTAATTCATATTTCAATACACAGCTTTGCTGCCTAAATGAAGACACTGCATCTTATAAAGTTTTAAAACTTCCAATAACTGGTGATTTTGTGGGGTTAAATATGATAGCATGGGAAGGCTGCAAAGAGAAGGCGGCCAGCTCTAATAGGAATGGACATTTTGGAGGTGGTTGTTGCACTGTGATGTGTTGTAAACGTGAGTCCTGCCACGCAGTGCCTCCTGCCAAAGGGAAACCATGGCACGGCTGTGCCGTATTAACAGAGGAATAAATTAAAACAGAGAAATCAGCCCTGCACCACCCACAAGCCACTGTCCTGCAAGGTGGGTAGAACAGAAAAGGTAAGTGGTGATGAAAAATAAGGCTACTTGCAGCAATCGCGGTCATAACATTTTGCCATCAGCGTGGCCATGTCAGACAATAAGGATTTTCATGGGGAAAGCAGGTTTTCAGGAGGGATACAGGATAATGCAGTATCTCAAACAGCTGCCTTGACCCTTCCCTGCACCAGCTCTGCTACTGCTGCTGTGTGCAAGAATACATTTTGGCATCAACACTTCATTAGAAAAACCCTTCTCCCTTAGCTAAATCAGATCCCATCCTCATCTCCTGCAGCATCCAGTTATTGCCTAACAGGTTTGGGTAAGATAGCACAGTGCAAGATTATAATTTTTCCACTGGGCTGCCAGAGCAAGATGTGAGGGAGAAATTTTTACTACACCTTGAAAAAGAAAGGAGCACGGGAAAATGAGGCTCTTGGGTTTTTTCTGACTTTATGAAACAGGGAACGCAGGGTAGCAGGCTTATGATGTTGAAGGTACAGTGAATGTCACAGTGCACAGACCCCCAGGCATGTCAGCCCAGGGCTCATGGCTGCGCTTTGCCAAACCTGCCTGGAGCCAGCCGTGCTGTCACCGTGTCCTGTGGCCAGGGCATTTCGGTGTCACCAACGGGTGGCTCCAAGGGTGAAGCCGGGAGCAGCCACTGGTCAGCCCTGGAGTCCTGCTGCGGCTCCTGCTGGAGGAGGACACAGAGACACGCGACTGGCACCCTAAACACCTCCACAAGACCGAGATATATCGTGCATTTCCCCCGAAGTTCCCACACTGCTGTATTAACTTCTCTCCTCCTCCATCACTGACAACTGCTTACACGAGAAACACAAAAAAAAAGAGCTAAAGAACGGAAAGAGTAGCAATCCTCTGCACAAATAACCCCCCTCCTTGCGAGGGGATTGCTTCTTGAATTTCTCTTGTTATGGTTTTATCAAATGTCACGCCTCCTCCACTGAGCCGTGATAAGTTGGGCAACTTCATCAAATTCAACACTAAGTAGGAGCAGAACCTCCTTCTTAAATTCATTAAATCTTTCTCCCAAAGGAGAAATGTGAATTAATATTCACTTTTTCTTTTTATTTCAATTTACTTACTTTCTCTTCCAGAGACTAAGCTACAGAGATATTTCCAAATCCACAGTTTATTTCTCTGGCCATAATAGAGCGTGAACAGTTCTGATAAATTTGTTAAAGGGAAAACAGAACCAAAGTGGCCCTAACAAAGGGAAAGCAGCCCTTGTTTTCATACACCATTTTGGCTTTCCTTGGTTAAAGAGTCTCAGATGTGTAGTTGGGTTTATTCTTTAAAAAAAAAAAAAAAAAAATTGGAGGTCTCGTGTATTATTAAAGGACAGAAAACTAAAATCAGGAATTGCTGCAGAAGTCACTCACAGTGCAGCTAAAGGGAACATAAATCAGCAGAGAGACTTGTAACAGAGTCTTACAACTTAAACACTAATTAAAAAATACTAGTATGCAATTAAGGAGTGTCTTTTGATAAGCATGCTGTAGTACATGAATTAGCTCTACGCAGACACATACACAGCATTGCAATAGTATAGCATTTTTATACCCTAGGCATAAATGCATGGGGTGTGTGTGTGCATATTATATTGATGCAAGGTAATGCACAGGACTCTATGTGTTGCCATTTCAAATGAAAAATCTACTTACTGTAAATCAGATAAATCCATTTCATTTAGATTTAAAACTTCTCCCTAGCACACCTGCTGCCAAGCAGGGGGAGAAAGGCACGGGGAGCATTTCCAGAGGGAAAAGTGGAAGCTAATGAGAAACAGCCACGTATCTGTGCCTTTTCCCTGGCCCCGCTGTCGCAGTGCAGGGCTCTGCAGGATGCCCGGTCCGTGGGATAAGGAAATATTGCAATGGGCAGGGGCATAATTTCTGATGTATCAGGGCATCTTGTCTTTCAGACTTCCTTTTGGTCACCTAATCCACTTTCAAAGTGTTTTAAACAAAACTTATTGTCATGTCACACATCCAATTGCAAACCAAATTCTGCCACTTGCAGCTCAAAAAGCATTTCCCCACATCCAACTGCTTCTCTTCGTGCCTACAACTGAAAGCAGTCATTGGCAAACAAAGCATTATTCACATTTTGGGTTACTGTGGCCACAGTACTCAACACCATGGGTGCCAGGAACCACGTGGCTGAAGAAGACCTAGAGCAGAGCAGGTGAATGATAGTAAGATGGATTGACCAGACAAAAGCTGAACGGCAAAGCAACACAAGCTCACCACACAATTCCTCACAGCTTGTCTCGTTTCTCCTGTAGCCAGGGTGTTTAACACAGGAATATATTTTCTAATTCTAAAATTCTCCTCCTTTCTTACTTTCTGGAAAATCCTTCCAGAAAGTCTTGGCTCCCTGCAAGCCCCGGGTGGGTCTTAGGGTGCTGCTCAGGTGGACACGTGGCTGCGCTCCCGCCTGGAGGCAGAAACCACAGCAGCAAAAAAACAGATTTCAGGGGAAGAGCAGGGGAGGGAGGGAATGAACAAAAAACTGGAAATGTGTTAGTTAACTTCGTGTGGTTGTTCGAGCCACTTCCTGACACCCGAGCGAGTCATCTGAATTTAACACATTTCTCTTTTGCATTTTGCAGCTCACCTTTAAGAGAGCACAAGGCGGAGGAGGTGGGAATATATGGACTTCAGCCCTTCCCATCAGTTTCCCCCTGTTACTTTCAAAGATTTTCTATTTAGAAAGGAAGGCTTTTTTTTTTTTTTCCTGCTGTTCATACATTACACATACTTCCCAGCCAAAATATCTTGCTTGTATATTTTTTTAATTTAGCCTACATTACTCAAAATTGCTCTACGAATAATTAAAGAGAATCACTTTCCTTGTCTCTTTGATTTACCTGACTTTTTATTTCTGAAGAGTGTTTTAAGAAATAACCATTAAAAAAACCCAGAGAGATCAACAATTAAAGAAAAAAATAGCCCCATATCCTCCTCCTTGTCTGAATCTAATGAAAATGTTTAAACTGCATGGATATTTATCCTTATGAAAAACATATGAACAAAACAAAACCCCCAGTATTCTGGTGAGATTCTGTAAACAGGACAAAACGTTAACTGCGGAAATATATCATTTAAGACCTTTATTTCCTTCTAGCTCTTTCCAGGCACCAAACGAGCTTTGCATGCAGATTTCGTTTCAGCTGGGTGGAATCGTTCTCATAACTATTCTCCAAAGCCCGAGGTCAGCCCTGATCCTTCTGCAACGGGATAAATATTAACAAGTGTGACTAACCCATTCCTTGCGCCCTTCTTAAATGTTCCAGAGTGTGTCAGCAAGCATGAAAGCCAGAGATCAAAAAACGCAAGGGTTTTATTGTTGGAACCGGATGGGAAGAAGGATGCAATATAAGCAAAGTCCCAGCACCTCAGAGAAGCTGGTCTATAACACCACCAATAAAAAATGAGGGAATTACTGGACTGCAAGAAAATTACCTTGCCCTCCTGCTCAAAAATGAGTACATTTTCACTTGCCCCCTACAATAACATTTTACAAGTGCTGGACCAGTGCCCCAAGAGCAAACTTGGACTTTCACTGTGGGTCCCAAAGGACCCAGGAGAGGACAGAGGTGGTGAGGAAGGTGTGTAATACAGCTCGGTGCCTCCTGGGCAGAGGCTACGGGGCTGCGATGGCCTCGAGGGCCCATGCTCGGTCCTGTTTTTCTCTTCACAGCTGCTGCTTATGAAGTTTCATGGTGTCATGGATAATCTTCCCATGCAACGCATCCTTCTGTGAACTAAACTGCCCTCCATGCTGGAGTTTGTAAGAAGACCAACACAGGTCTGGTTATATCACCCAGATATTTCTAGGGGGGAAGTCTCAGTCTAACAAATCTGGTATTAAATAAAGCACCTAGAGATGCTTATCACTATTGCAGTTTTATATCTCTCTGTGCAGCAGCAGTGATGCAGAGCCCAGTTTGGAGCGGCATTAGGACACACAAGCCAAGCAGCTTTGTCCATACTCCATCGAGGGATGAGAAAGCTGTAGATTGCATTTCTGGTGAGCAGGGCATTGAGAAGGGAGTGAAAGAAAATAAGGAGAGTTGTGAATATAATAAGCGGCTATCACACAGCTTTCTCAAATTGGACCAGTCCTGTGGACATGGGGAGAGCAAGGGGCCTCCGTACACCCTGCTTGTACCAAAAGTTTGTCAAAACCAGATTATAGCCTTGAGAATATTTCTGTCCAAGGTCAGGTCTAGTCCCAACAAAGCCAAGGAAAATTCAAAGCCAACTGAAAAAAAACCCAGAAATGATGAACAGAAGTATTTAAGCCTGAAAGAGGTTTTACTCATGTGATCAGCCAAAACCTGGGCTCATATGATTCAAAGCTGTTCACTTGTAATGCACAGGCCTCCTTCTTTCCACAATGTGTTTAATTCTCCTACACATTCTCTCAAATGAAAGGTATGCCCCGGATTTCAGCACCTCCATTATGTCTACTCCACTGACCCCACAAGAAATCATCTCACTCAGTTTGTTTCCACACCTGGCTTTCTTCTCCTGCAGGATGTCAAACTGCAGAGCAGAATATACTCAAGAACGTATATTTTTCTCCTTCCATCTTTTGAAGCACTTTAGCTCTAAACCCAGCAAATGGGTGTGCATTTTTTGGGTCACTGGGTTTACAGATTATAAGAGTTGAAAAAGAAGATGCATGAATTGTGGTCCTGACCTGCACAGTTCCTGTTCCGCAGCCTTGTTCTACCCTGGCACAGTGATCATCAGAGCTTCTGAAAGCATGAAGGGAACTTGGGATGAAGAGAAAGGAGGAGGAAGAGGTAGCATTTATTGACCCCTTTGTGGCTTATAGTCTGTGACATCTGCCATGACTTTCCAGACTATGTGAAAAACTCCCTGCCACCTGCACCACAGAGATGGACCTGTTCAGAGATGACACATATGAAAACAAGGCTTGTCCAAAACCCATATCGAAAGCCCTTATGTTTTTCCAGCCTGGGAAACATTTGTATTTGGATTTGGGTTTCTTTACTCTATATCTCCTGATCTCCTAAAAATTCCTATGTGTAAATTCCAGATACCGAGCTGAGTCCACATAGAGTCAAGAAGGAGACACCTGCAAACCAGTGTTAAATGCTCTGCAGAGCTCACCATCTCCATTGCACAGCAGCGAGATTCTCAGCAGCAATGCAAAAGGAGCTGTGTGGGAGAGGCCATAAGGAAAAGTCCCAGGAAACCTCTTGTAACTTGCATAATTTTTAAACTTTGCCCAGTTAAACTGTGGTTCCATTAAACTTTCCTTTGGCTGGCAAAGGACTGGCTGAGTTATTGTGGAGAACAGCCCTGAGCAATTAAAAGCAAGAGCAACATCAGAAGTCTAAGATTTGGTAGACAAAAATCTTTTGCAGAAGACACAGCCCTACAGAGTTATAGCCTACCCCAAATGGGGAGAACCAAATTAAATGAAAAAACATATTGTGTATTATCTTAATTTATATATGAGATTTTAGACAGTTCCAGATTTCTGGATTAAATACAATACCATGTGGCTCCATTAAGCCTCACTGGCCTTTTACAATATTATTGAAAGAAATAATATATAACAGTTTGAAAGGTTTTTGGATGCTTGGTGGCATCATTATGCAATTTATTAATATGTGGGCAGAGTGACTAATGCCTCTGAGGATATATTTTTAGTTTCAAAAAAATAAATATAAAAAAGAAAAGCGTGCTGGGGAGGCCAAGAAGGAAAACCAGCTACTAATGGGTTTGTGCTAGCGGCATGTGATGGCATGCATCATTCTGTCTGTCCCTCCATAAGCCCAGCGCCCAGAATAGAGCACTTCTCCTTTCACTTACAGCATTTCCAAAGGGGCCCAGAGGCCCTAGCAATTACAATTTTGTAGAATTTGGGTATCTAGCTCCTTTTCTGGCATCTTTCCTCCATTTTTAAGGTTGAAAGGGACAATTCAGATCATCTAGTTTAACGCTCAATATAAATCCCCAAGAAAATAATTTCACACATTCACCAGCTAATTGAGCCTACTACTGTATGTTTCACCAAAGTCATCTGGGCTAGCCTCCAGTTCTGATTTCAAGATGCAAAAGGATGACAAATCCCCAGCCCCCTTCAACAGTCTGTCCCAGCAGTCAGCCCCCTCTCCCTTCCCAATGTCTCGATTTTGCCTGTCTTAAATTTCCAGCCATTGCATCTCGTTATGTTTTCCCCCATTAGACTATAAAGCCCTTTTGTACACGGCATTTTTTCCTCCAAAGGCATTTACTGCACAGAGTCAGGTCGCTGCGTGATCTGCTTTTTTGCTAAGTTCACCAAATTGAGCTCCTTAAGCCTCTCTCCACAAGATTTCCTTTTCCAACCCTCAAATCGTCCTTGTAAAACCGAACCATAGGCTGAGAGTTTACAGCCTCTATCATGAATTCAAGTCCCTGAATCTCAGGTTAATAAAGTCTCTATTTTTTAATAAGGCTTCTGTGAAATGACTAGAAATAGTCCCGCAGGATGTGTTATTTGGAGGTAACTATTTCCACATGGGCTGGAGGTACGGCTCTGCGAGCAGAGTGTGGGGAGAGTGGTGGGAGGGCTCTTCCCTCCTCTCCTTACCCTTTTCTGTAGCCTTTTTTAGTGCTCTCCCAAGTTGTATTTCTAAAAACCAGCATTTTTCTTGGAGGGTCCATCCCAGTGGACATTTCCTAGACCTCTAGGAAGAAGCAGCATGATTTCACCTCCCCATGCACATGCAGAAACCAGCTCCCAAGGAAGCTGCCTCCCCCCAGCACAAAACCTGCCCTACGCCCGCCAGGGCCAGGAGCCCCATCTCTGGTGGGAGCAGAGGCACTGACAGGGTCTTGGCATATCTTGCTCAGCAAACCACTCCTTCCCCGGGACCAAAAAGACATCTATAAAATCTTTCAAAGCTCAGCAGAGCGCCTACTTCCTACCAGATTAATAGGATTAAAGACAAACCCCAGGGTTTTTCTTCCCTGTCCTTTTCCAGTGGCAGTGTCCACACTTCAGAGTTGTTTCTTGCCATTATTAATTGGTTTATTTGCTGTTTGTTAAATGACAGTGGAGGTTCACAGGAGGCTTCGCTCTAGATCTTTAAAGAAAACAGCCCGATATTGCCAAAAATTCAGGAAAATGACGTGACATGGTGAGTTCTAGACAGTCTCCTCAGGCGCTGGAGCTACAGTTCACTGCTCCACAGCTTCTGGATGGGTTACTATCCTGCCTTTTCATCGGTCGCATTTGATTTGTTTGTGAGGCTATGTACCAGATGAGGAGTTTAAAAGATATGCCAGCTCTGTTTCCATTCAGCCTGGCCTTTACATACACCCTAGGGACAAACTTGCTGTCCCAAACTGAAACGAAAAATTTCAGAGACAATCGCGACTGATAAAATATTTGAGTGAGTGAGGTCATCGCCAGCCCAACCACTTTTAAACTTTTTTTCCTTGTTTGATTTGTTTGATTTTCTGTTAGTTATCTTTGCTCCCAACATTTGTGATCCAAATCCTTTGAGATACATCATTCACTTCAGGCCACTTTCCATCACCCAAAGATGCCTACACATGTCATGAAACCTTCCTGTAACTTATGAGATCCCCTAACCTATCTTCACTATTTGGCTTCAAAAAAACCTTTTATTTCCCTCTCTGATGAAAGACCACCAGTTCAAAAGCAAGCATGAATAGGTGATAATTACAGTAAAGGACTTAATGAAGTGACCCTCCTTTCTAGCTGTGAGTTGTCCACAAAGAACACATAGAACGTATGGATTAGAAGAACTTGCCATTGGTTAGTGACTCAGCATCCCAGTACTGGCGTTACACCCAAAAGGTAATGTAGACTTGTGTAAGCAGCCTGCAAAGTCTATTTGATGAATAGGAAATTTTGCAGTCAGGTATAAAATGTAAAATTTCCACGTGGCAAGCACAATTGTTCTAGTATTCTTAATAGATATAGATATAGATATTTATCTGTGCTAGGTGAAGCTAAGAGCTTGGTTGTTTGGTGGAAGCAGGCAGGAAAGGGTAAAAAATGCACATACATTTGCATGGAAAGCAGATAAAAATAATCTTTGAAGGGAAAGAATATTAGTGAATGTTTCCTAATGGTCACCATTCACACTGTTCATTCTTTGCACTCCACTTGCCAAAGGCATAAGGTTTTAATTCTGTTCATGGTCAATGTAATGTTAAGAGTTTCATCTACTTGAACGATTCTTCGGGGACTGGCTGCAATAGCTACATTTTGGGTTTAAATTGCATTTTTTTTAAAACTACAACTGAATCTTACCAAGGAGTGAAACTGGAAAGGATAAAATTAGATTCCTGAACCTTCATCCCTTTTTAGAACCAGACATGAAAAAACTGTATCCAGTTTTGTTAAATATTTTTTCCACATCTGGTGTTCAGTCAAAACCATAAGAAAAGTGCTGGAAATCTCACAAGAAGTCTCGTACTCTTGTGATTTCCAGTCCAATTTTTGCAGCCACAGGAGATCTGTATAGTTCAGATAAGAATCTGAAGCAGAAGCCAAACCCAAACTGTGAACCTCCTGAGGCTCACCCCACCCACAACAGCTTATGTCTTTACCCATCATTTGCAGCAGATGTTCTCCCAATCCTCCAGTGAGATAAATTCCATTAAAAGTTTCAGGAGAAAGATTATAAGATACATACAATATACAAAATAAAAGTGTCCAAAGCAGCTCATCATGGCCCATTAAGCTATTGTTAAAGACCTTCACACAGCAGTGTCTATTGATTAGAGCAGTTTGCTTCTCCTTACTACTCATTTTTCCACGCTGGGCTTTGGGGGCTTTTTGATCTAAAGGCCACTGACGTCAATGAGAGTATTTCCATTGTCTTCAGTGGGCTTCGGATCAAGCCCTTGACAAACTGGTTCTCCCATAGGTCAGTCTGCAGAGTGTGGGCTTCTGCCAGTAGATTGTCCCTAGAACATTTCACTGTAGATTTACAGTCTTTATAAAATTTTTAAATGAAGTTCTATAGTTAGATTCATATGGTATATCATAAATTACAGCAGAGTCTGCAAGCTTGGGTTTGAGGGTTGGTTGTTTTTTTTTTCATTTGGCTCTCGGGGAACATATAGTTTTTTTCCATAGGAACTTTTCTCCAAATGCTAATTTTACCCGCTTTCTGCTATTTTGCAACAGAATGTGTGTATTTCTCACGGCCAAAGCTCTCCGAGGAAGGTTGTGCCTGTGGCAGTGGTGGCGATGTGAGCAAGCAGGCACCCACCATCCGCCACCTCGATGTTAGTTGGTAGGGCAGGCTGTGGTTTTGGGCTCTCCTTGGTACTAGTCAGACTAGTGAAAAAGAAAAGCAAGCCAAAAGTTTCAGATTCCTTTTCTTCCTTAAGGTGTAGTTAAAGCTGAAAGTTGATTTTTGCCTATCGGAGGAGCATCTTGTGTCCAACTGCCATCAGACCCTTGAGGGACAAACTCCTGGGGCAAGGGATGATCTTCGTGCAGAGCCTTGCACACACAAACACCAGTCTTCACTGGAACCTCTACAGTCTTGACACTTCCTGTGGTGGCCAGGCAGTGTGACAGCAGGAGACAAGGGACAGCCCTCAGACACCCGAGTCCTAATTCAGATTCCCCATCACCAGAGCCTAAATTTAAGAATTCAAGCAGCATTACCATGCCCATCTGCAAAGTGGGAGCAATAATCCCACAATACCTTCTCAGAAATGCTGTGAGGCCATGAACTCTGTCTACACAGAGTAGTACTGTTCAGTAGTAAATTAGATCTGTTTTCACTTCCAAGGCTATGGCATAAATTACTACAGGCAGAAATCCAGCCTAGCAGGCAATGAACTGGATGGGGCCCACTCAGTTCCTTCCATCTTTAGCTTTGATTTTCATTGTTCTGTTTCATTAACAGAATTTCCATGTCTTTTTTCTCCCCCCACCGCGTTGTAATTTTTCTAAGCTGTTAATTTGCCAGCAGAGAGAATGGCCTCATAATTGTATACCAGCTCCTCCAAAGCACCCACAAGAATCTGAACAGTTTTTAGCAGACTCAGCATTTCCCTCTTTACTTCTCAGCCCTCATATATCTAGAAAAAGAGGCTGAAGAAAGTCTGTTGCTGTCTTCCCACTGGGGGACCATAATCTGGCCACTTGTTTTCTGCTCAAAATGAGCAGATACTGTCCTTAAAATCAGTACGAGTCGCCCCAAGTCAATGGGGCTATGGCAATTGGCACCACTGGTTTTGAAGGACATAAAAATCACCCCAAACCAGGCATTGGCTGAGAACGTCGTGATTCACTCAGTTCTCTCTTTTGTTCTCTTTTTGTTTTTAAGGAAGGATATTGATTCTGCTCGGGACACCTCTGCATGAAGGAGAACGAAGAGATGCTCAGGAAAACCATAAGGGATAGCAATATGGTTCAAGTGATTTTTCCAGCTCTCCCCTTTGCCCTCCCATGTTCCCACTCCCTAAACCCTGCCAGGGACCAGATCCACTCTTGGCCTCTTCCCTGATCACCTGTGTCAGAGGCTGCTTTTATGCTGTGCATGAGCAGACGTTTCACCACTGCTAGCTGCCCCCTCTGAGTCATGATTCATTTGAAAGAAATTAACAGCAATAAATTTGATTCAAATCCTATTTTTTCCCCAGTAGCAGAGTTTGTGAGTGCGTACGAGCGCTCCCACTGGATAGTGAACTGGAAAGATAAAAATAGATGAGATGAATGAGAGATTACAGGATAAAGTGATGGCCACTTACCAGCCAAACAGGATTCACTGCTGAAGGCTGACAAAGTCTCTGCTGACTTTGGGGTTTAGCAGCGCAGAATCTGCTCCATAATTTGTGTTCACCCAAGCTCTCTTGGAAGTAACACCTGGCCATCTAGTATTTCCTTGGGGCCCTGGAAGAGAGGACATTCAATGCCAGCCTCTGCAGGAATGGCACTGTACAAGCTCAACCTGGGCGCTGGGGTCTGTGGGGCTGGATGACCCAGGTTTTAGGGAGTAAGGTGAGAACGGTCACATGGAAACCAGCACCTAATGCATCCCCTGCCTTACCTGCCTCCTCCCAGGCATCACAAAATCCTCCCCCAGGAGGTTCCTGTGGGGAATCAGGAAAGGGTACATAGCAGGACATTATTTGCCCATAGCTGAACATGGGATTCCCACCTCAGTTTGGCTTTGCCTGTCATGAAGACCCTGTTTAATCTCCACTTTTGAGATACAAATACTCAGGCACAGAAAGGTTAAGAAATTATCGCGAATCTCAGAGCCAGAAATAAAGCTCATTAGTCCTTCATCCACAGGGAACCCTTTGCTTCCGTCCCATCTGAACTGCCATATGACAATCGTCGTCAAAGGCATCTCAAAAGAGGAGATCAGTTTTATAGCGGTTTTACTCTTTGAAAGCACAAACAGGCTCTCCATTAGGAACTATAATTTATCTGACTGTGATCACTGATTACAGGTCTATGAAATATATCTAAATGGATTGCACGGAGCCAGAAAAACTCAACCCAAGTATATATGGCACACACATAACAAAGCTCTGCAAATCTGAAAATGCAGAGTATCAGCAAGTGCTCTGGTTTTCCGGACTGATTTGGGAGGTAGGTAGGCTTAGCTGAAGGCTGAGGTTTCTAAATTGGACATGGTTACCTAAAACTATTGGAAATTTGAATTGCATGTCAGATGTCTGGAATAAAAGGACTCGGGAGATGTAAGAAAAAACATGTGGCCCAGTATTTTTCTCTTTTTTAATGTCTTTTGGAAACTGTTTAGATGTCATCTGGGGCTTGTATAGTTTCTTTGTTTAGTAATTCTGAATTGAAATTCTTTATAAAGCTTTGTTAATTAAAAGGTAAAAACTTGATCGTTGCACACGGAGCCCTTCATCCTGAAAGATGCCTGTACACTTTCCAAAAGTATACTCTACTTTCCAAAAAAGTAAATGATCCTTTGAAAACTAGGCAGTGCAGTTATTTTATTTACCTCAAATCAACCAAATTTAAATTCCAAAATGGACCGTTATGGCCTGACCCTGTTTCTGAGTCTGCCAATAGCTGTTGTAGCTGAGCTGTTGCACAGCAAGCGGCGAAGCTTCCTCCTGCGCCCCTGGTGCCAGGCTGACTTGAGGCTACACATCTTTAGCAAGACCATCCAATACAATGATGAAGATTACAAGCAATAAATTTCCTGTGATTTGCAGCCATCTCTGGGGTGAACTATATCACCTTCTCCATGGCACACAGCCGTATTGTCCCACTGTGCAGTAAGACCAAAAAGGATACCCAAAGGCACCTTTCTGTCAGCAGAGTGGCCTAATCTGAACTGAGGCGGCAGGACTTGGGATGAAATAATTTCCACCAAGACATGGTCTTGGCTCTTAAAAGAGAAGAGGGAATTTTCCAGCTTTGCCACATCTTGGAGATGGTACACAGCTTTCTGTGCTCATGTTGGGGTCCCTAACCCCCATCGTCCACAGGCAAGTAGCATTGCCACAACCTTCATCATTTTCTTGGTGAAGTCAACCCAACCAACCAATCAACCAACCTGCTCTTCAGCCACCAGCGGGTTCTTGCCCCACACTCCTTAACTGGTGGATCTTCCCACTTCTGCTGTTCTTTAGGAAGTTCCCAGGACAATGCAGATTTTTTAAAGGTTTTCTACATTTTTTTCCCCGGTGCCTTCTGAGCACTTCTGATGCTTGCTCAGGTGCAGCCTCCTAATTTTAAAGCATAGAGTACAACACATGGTAGGTCATGAGTATGGTTGGAAAAATACCACCCCCTCCTCAATTTTTTTGACCTAATACTCTTCTACAGAGTCCCAGAGACTGGACTAAGAAACCTGATCTCTTTCTTTTCATCTCACAAGGATGCATGCTCAGGCCTAGATTGCTGGAAATGGCATAAGGGCATAGACACCTCTTCCAGATTTTGCATACAGTGGAAAAGGCACAGCATCTTGGTGGGTTGTCCAGGCAAACCCTGCAACTCATCTCAGCAAAAATATATGGTAGTTGGTGCAGCTGAAGTTATATTTTCTAAACCCCCTAAACTATACCAGCTAAAGCAGAGTTAATGGCAGCATATAAATGTCACTGGGAAAAATTATTGCCTTTATATTTGCTTCTTTTGCGGGTATTAAGGAATCTCCATCCTGTCTTTGCTTTTGGAGATATAGGTATATATATAGGTCTGTGCAGACTTGGCAGGGTTAAACTGCGAGGGGTAAGAAAGGACATAAACTCTTGGAAAGATTTCGACACCCCCCTCTTTCCCACTCCTAGCACTCAGGCATGCCAAAACGTTATGGTTTCTTTTAGACCCGCATAATTAAATGAGTGATGAGGAATTTCTCACCAATATAAAACTGAATTATTTGTTGCTTAAAATAGAGCTGTACCCTCTCCAGGTCATCAGCTGGTGTCAATCAGCCTGTTCTGGGACACCAGATTTTGCTCCTTGGGAATAACACCAAGAACATCAGGACTGGATGGTGCAACCCCAAAGGGTCCAGGATTGGGAAGGGGCCATCACGGTAACCAGAAGAGAAGCAGTCCTTATAATAGTCTTTTTTTTTTTTTTTTTGAGGAGTTTTCATGTTCGTGCAGGAATCCTCACCCCGGGGGGTGGCTGGGGGAGCTGCGGAGGACAAGGAGGGCGTGGGGGTGGCGGCGGGGAAACCCACGCAGTTTCTCTCCCGGTTTAACAGACAGCCTGGGTTCATACTTGCCAAATTTTGCGAGCAGCCGGTAGATTTACGAGCCCCGGGAGCGCACCCGGCTCCAGCTGCTGAGCTGCGCGGCGGAGGAGCCGGGGTGAGTCGCGACGGGGAGCGACAGCGGGGGCGCTGCCGGGGCCGGGAGCGGCGGGCCGTCGCTGGGCTGCACGGATGAAACCAAGTATAAAAAGGGGAAAAAGCAAAAAAGAACAAAAGGGGGGACGGGATTTGGGGGCCCTCTCCTCAGCCCCTCACTTTTAAGGGGTTGAGAAACCCTGGTCCCTGCGCACCGCGGGCTTGAAGCGGCAACCCCTGCGCAAGCTGGGTGCTTGAGGAGGGTTGTGCAAGCAAAGTGGGGGCAGGGGGATAAAGCCAGAGGGAGGGAAAAAACAAAACAAAACAAAAAACCAGCAGGGGAGAAATCCTGGAGGAGATACGACAAAGAGTAACTTGTCCACAGGGTGTCACTCTTGACCCACATTTGGGCCAGCACCCAGCCTTGTCTGTGGCCGCAGGAAATTGGAGATTTTTTAGCTCCCCACTCTCCAAAAAGGCAGTAGCCTCCAAAAAAGGCAGGCTGGCTCCTCTGGGTGTGCTGGCCTGGGCACCCACCCGCCCAGCTACTCCCAGCCCTGATTACCCACCCAGCCACCCTCCTCGCCCAGCATTGCACCTTGCCTTGCCCTGTCTGGAGGATGGGGTTTGCACCGGGGTCCTCCTTGGGCCAAGCTTACAGCACACCATGGAAAAAGGGATGGAGAGTGGAAGAAAACACTCTTCCTCAGCAGCCGAACTCTTTCTCACCATTCCGCCCCAAACTTCTGCCACCCCCCCTCAATGTTTCAGAAGTACTTTAGTTTACTGTGAAATTCCCCTATCATCCCATACTGTAAGCCTGCCCCTTCACTCTGGGAAACCTCCTGTTTCCCTGGCAGTGGCTCATGGAAGGTGCTACATGACAGCTTTACAGTGAGTCCTGAACCAGGTTAAATTAGGTGCTGATAATCCTTTGCTTTTGGTAGCTGTTACTCAGCAGAGATTGGAGGGGTTCTTCAGCTAAGGAGAAGCCCTATGAATTACCACCTTGTTTTCTGTGTCAGGCTGTAGGCTTCTGCAGTCAGGAGGGCAAAGCTGGGGTCAAACCAGCTCTGGGTGTATCCTGAAAGCAGAGAGAGTCCTGACCTTTTGTCTGATGCTGTGCTGAGCCCAGGCAAGGCAGGACTGCCTGCCTGCACTGCCTGTGCCAGCCGGAGGGCTAGCTGACACATTAGGCTTCCCAGGATAGGCAGAGGGGGGATGCGGTCAGCCGCCAGGCTCAGAGGGGCCGGTGGGTGACATGGATGCTGGGGTCAGCAGCACAGCAGCCAAGGTACAGGCTGCAACTTTTATAAAGCATCAGCAGAGCATGAATTATGGTGTGTCCTCCTGGCAAGGTTCCTGGAGCAGAGGACACACCGGCAAGAATGCTATCTCCTTTCCCAGGGCTGGTTGGGACAGGATTTGTGTGTAGTGTGTATAGCACATAATTCATCAGGCTATCATTTACATAGCATGAGCTCAGCACTGCAGCACTCTCTGACATTTTGAAATATTCTGCTAGGGGCTCAGGAGCTTACTGGGAGCATCGCACGAGATACATCCCAAAAGGGATGCTGTCTCTTTGCACAACTCAACCCTCCACTTGGAGGAGGTGCTCCCAAAAAGCCTACAACCATCAATCTTACCTGTCTGTGACTCCCTTGTTTCTGCAATGACTTCACTCTTTTGCCCCAGGACAGTGTTTTGAGGTGTGCTCGGTACAATTTTAAACACTTCTTGGTTTTCTTTCAGGCCATCCTCTTAATGTGGCTATCCCAAGCTTTTATGGAAACACCTGCAATATGTAAACGCAAATGTATAAATCTCTGTAATGTGAAAAACTAGCTTCATGAAGCTGTACAAGAATGCAGCCATGTGACTGCAAAACTTCATTTACAAGTATCTAAATATAGATCATAGCAAGCAGCAAACCCAGACTTCAATTTTAAAAGCGAGGGCATAGGGGAGAGTGCAGAGTCAGCACATCTTAAATAAGAAGTTCTTCTTGTACTAATTCATTTTCAGCAGCATCTTCTTTTGACACAGCAAATTTGCATCACCGAATCCTGATCACAGAGACATAAAGATTTTTATGGGAGTCGGAAATAGCCTCCATGCAGGCACTGCTGTGGAAGCACTGCACCACCTCCCACCTCTGCACCCAGACAAGGGCACGCTGCAGCTTGCACTAAGGGAGCTGCGCAGGCTTTACTTCTCTGTGTGCTTTTATCACATCCCGTTACAATTCCCTGGTTCCAGTTTGCCCAAGTTGCTTCCCAGCACCAGCAGCCGTGAGTGCTGCCCATGGTCCTAGGGAGCACAACAGACTGCTAAGCACCATACAAGGGGTGCACAGGCCATGCAGGCTGAGCGGTGAATACTGGATACATCTTCCATTCCACCTGCCTACACCTGCATCTCAGCTTTTTAGGATGCTGGAGATATCCCACGCACCATTGTATGTCTGTCTATTGCCATTTTTCTGGCTGCCATTAGGTATTATATTAAACTTTCTCAAATCATTCTTCTAGCCTCACAGTTTCCATAGAAATACATTTTAAATTTAGGAAAAGTCAACTGTCCTTTGAAAATCACTGAAAACACTGCATAGAGATAGTAGCAAGTGTCCTACCCAACATACTCTGGTCAAATGGTGGAGCAGTTCTTCAGGAATCAGTGATACTCCAGATTTGCACAAGGAGTAAACTCACACTAGGCAGCCACAAACTCACCTGCCAGGGTTTGAGCAGAGAGCAGAAGGGGGGAACCAAGGCTTTGAAAGCCAAAACTCTAACAGCCTGAAATTAGCCTTGTTCTGGGTTTACAGGAACCACCTCCTAAACCATGAGGGCTGTGCCCAACTCACAGCCAAGACTGGATCCAGCTGCAGGGAACAGGAGATGCCTGGGGAAACGACTCCCTCCCCCTGGACATCCATCCCACTGCAGGACAAGTGGTGAGAAAGGCTTGAAACAGACCTAACAGGGAGGCACTTTGCCAACCTGAATCCTCACCTGGGAAAGCACTGCTATTTAGGAACAGGATTTAGGTTTTACAACATCAGCGGGACCTAAGAAGATGCTTGAGTGAATCCCTAAATCTCAACCCACCACAGAGACTGCTCTATGAATTCCTAAACATTTTCCACTGGAATAATCAGAAGATCACACGTTTTCTAAATATTGCATAAGTTGGCTAGTTGCTTGAATTTCAAATTTTGGGGCAAAGATCTATGTTATTATCAACAAAACCCCAAATTATTAAAGAGTATTTTTCACACTCTCATTCTTATTCACTGATTTCCTATTTAATAGACATAAAGAACATTAACGGGCATTTATTTTCAGCCAAATGCTGAAATACTGCTTTTTTTTTTTTTTTTTTTTTTAAACAGAAGAAAAATCAAGTCAAAACTGTTTATGTTTGATAGGACATACAATAGGGCACCATGATGTTCTCAGCTCAGGGCATCCAGCTGAGGCTGCTGGACTTTGGCACATCAGTGTGATCCCAAACCAACCCAGAACACAGCACTGCGTTTTGATTGCCCCCATCAGATTTTCCGGTAGCAAACCTGAGATTTTCATGTGGAAAATATAAGTTTGCACAACAATTTCATTTTCCTTCAATAAAAAAACCAAAATAACAAAAAACAAAAAACCCAAACAATCTGCTCTACTCATCATGCACAAAGCAGAAGAGTCAGCACATGACCAAAGAAGACCCACTGCATCCATTCTGCATTTAGTCTTTAAAAAATACTGCTGTGTTAGCAGCAGTTTTCTGTGCTCATACCTGTCTTCCCTAATGCTGCCTAATGTGTTAAGAGCACTTTCTGCCATGGTGTTTGGCTAAAATCCCTGCAGGACAACCAGAAATGCTTCAGCCACACAGACATGGGGCAGGCAAGAAGCAAAGATGACATCAGATGGGAGGAGGCAACAGACGTGTGCCAAGAACTGCCCAGAGCACCATGGCCAAAAGGCAGGGGACAAAGCAATGCTTTCTCCCAACCAAGAAGGATGAGCAGATGCTCTTACCCCTCCTAAAACACCAGCAATGGAGGAAACTGCAGCTACTTCATGCTCCAAAGCCCAGCTTCTCCCAGCCACCCAGCACACAGCAGCAACATGTTAATCATATATATATATATATCTCTCTCTCCAAGAATGACCTGGTAACTGTAAAAAAAGTCACTACATAATTATACTTTACTACTGCTTTTGTTGGACTCACTCTGTAATTACAAAGTAGTTGCTAAGGAAAACCAACTTATTGGTTTGGCCATGAGCAATTAATGCAGATTACCAACATGCTGGTTATGCAGGGACAATGATAACATTGGCACCCAACCATGTTATTCACCTATCGGCTGTGGCTCCCCAATAATGAGTGCTCTGCCTCACATTACACATCCACAAGCATGAGAAACAAACTGCATCAAAAACTCAGCTGTGCTACTGAAAGGAAAACCCAAGGAACATATACCCATCGTGTGTTACGGTTCCTTTCCCTTGATTTCTGTTTTTGGCAAAGGGGCAGAGGTGGCTCTCCTCTTGCTCCACAGGGCAGGTTTGTGGATGAGTACCTCTGCCACCCATGGGTCTCATGTACACCTCACTTTCCCCATCCCTTGGAATGTTGTTTTCTTATCGCTGCTCCTCTCCAGCCACTACCTGACTGCAGAGCTGCAATGATCCTGCGTGCCACAAGAGCTGGAGCAAGAGTCCACTGGCAATAATAATACCTTTGGTATACATTTTAAGCAGCAGGATTTCATCCATGGCACGTTTACCTTTACACCATAGACCCCAGCTTTAATAACTCTCCATGTCGTTTTTTCATCATTGTGTCTCAAGCCACTGCCCAGCTGGCTACTGGCAGGTTTGGTGCCCCATCCAAATCCCTCTTCATCTAACTCACTTTTGTGGTAGATAGATAGATAAACAGCTGTCTCCATGGGGGCATCTCTTTCTTTGTCATGGGACTGTCTGCCTCAGTGATCTCTTCCATCTGACCCACCCATTTCTGATCTACAGAAAACACAAGCTGTGGTTGTTTACAAGACTAGAAATGATGGGGTAGCTCATGGGTCACTTGGTCCTCATTTGTGGCACAGAAAACACAGTCAAAAGCTCCTTAGTGTTCACATTGGCTCTGCTATTCATGTTAAAAACACCATCAGAAAATCATATTTAACACTGTGTTATTTTCTCAGGCTAGGAGAAGGGCAAAAAATAGTGACAATGGATTTGTGAAATCTAAAACACATTCAAAACAGGGCTAGAAAC
This sequence comes from Platalea leucorodia, assembly GCF_965183815.1. Lineage (NCBI taxonomy): Eukaryota > Metazoa > Chordata > Aves > Pelecaniformes > Threskiornithidae > Platalea > Platalea leucorodia. The sequence goes on along the minus strand of NC_138827.1, from coordinate 24,689,979 downwards.
TACAGCAGGAGGATCAGCCCTTTCCACTCTTTCCCAGCACGTTTGGTGTGGGGATTCACACCTCCTCCCACTGGGGCAATCACCATGGCAAGAAGCACGGTCATGAGGCCAGGACGAAGAGGCAGGTGAATATAGGAGCACCAGGGCCAGCAGTGGTCCCCAGGGAACTGGTTTGGCAGTGGTGAGAAACAGAAATCAGTCTGTAGCCCCAGTCAGCCCAGAGGATAACAAACATTTTTTTTCCAGGAGGTTTCTCTTCCACCCTGCTCAAGGACATAGGAATAGGAGCAATATTTGCATTATATCTCCTATCCTGGGTTATAAAAGCACAGCTAAGGACTCCAAAATTGCAGGCCACTTCTTAAAATTACAGCCTTCATGGTGCCAGTGTTAGGGGTGGTTGTCCATTGTCCTTGCCCGGAAAAGTGGCCGTGCTCCCCTGCCTCTTCTGCTTTCTCCATGCTGGGAGACGCTAACACCTGTCCAGATAGGGATACTTATCCAAAACACTCAGCAAGGCTGGATCCTAATGGGAAACAATGGGTAAAGGCTGGTGCTAGGTCACCTGCACTGTTTTATGGTGGAAGGAACAGGCAACGTGGTCTCATTCCAACATGGGAGCAGCATGGACATATTTCTGCCTTTTCATTCCTCCATGGCTGTGATTGGCATTCGTAATGAGAAGCATCATGGAGGAAGCTCCCCAGGGATCTACAGCCTCAGGAATGTCTGTGGAGAAGAGCCTTCCCCTGGCCCTGTTCGTGCGCAGGGGCAGAGGACGTACAGAACTCTCCTCCAAAATGTATTCAGTATGTGCCTTTTTAAAATGACGGCTGAAAGAGCCATAATGAAACAGAATAAAATCATTGTAGCACCAGGATCCACCTGCACTAAACTGTAGTCCTGCAGGTGAACCTTAGCCAGCTCTAGCTGAAACTTCTTGGCCCTTAAAAACAAAGCAAGACTCATTAGTCTGAATTAGATGCATCAACCAGACATTTAGGCTTCATATCATTAAGAGGTGCTAATGGCAGCCTGCAGGCATCCTCCACCCAAACCTCTTTCATATCCTACCTTGATGCTGGTGTGAATGATGGCTCCACACTCTTACCTGTCTTTGCCACCTATGCCAGCATTTTCACGAGCATGATAAAAAGTTTTGTGAAATTCAGTTCTGGACCATTTTAGTTCAAGTCGCAAAAAAAAATCAAAACAAAAGGGATCTTCAGCTACTAAAATAACATTTTTTGCTACAGCTGAGGCAGCTTCTGCCCATCGCTGCCTCCTGCCGTGCCACAGACATGTCCCATCCTCTGAGCCACCAAGCAGAGGACACCTACCCCAAAGACACCGCACAACCATGAGAGTGCACCAAAGCCATGTTCCTCTAGTTCAGGTTAGAATTACAGATTTAACTGTATCCCGTAATTTACCATACTTGATTCTTCAACATCCAATCTTTTCCTTATTTTCAGCATCCCCACATTTTTCATTTTCTTTCCCCATCACATATTCATCGGATGCTGTACAAACAAGTGTAGATTTAAAGTGTCCCCATAACATTTTACTTATTCTGTCACTTAATAATAAAAAGAGCACTGAATAGAAAGGCTAGAGTTCAATTTCTGGGCTCTATTGACATTTGCAAGCTGCACTCTCCCACAGCTCCTCGCTTGAAATACAGCCACCCATTCAGCTTTATGCTAGCTCTGGAGCAATAAAACTGCACTTTGCCAGAGGAATTTTAAATCGTTCTACACCAATGCAGAGATCTTTAAAAAACAAATTTAAAAACGTAAAAAATGAGGGTCAAAGTGAAACTTTTGGATTTTACCAAGTGGGTCTGCAAATTCTCCATATTTATAAAGAAAATTTTCATTTGCTTTCAGAAGTGAAAAGGGACATTTTTTTGGATGAAAATTTTTATTTAATTTGCCTAAAGGCCCCAGAAATATAAAACTTGGTGAACAAGAATTTAAAAACAAAATCTACCATACGTGGAAATCTCCATCATATTGATGCATTTAACAAGTTAGACTACAGGAGCCTATAACCCAAACTCTGTTCCTGGGGCTGGGTCAATGTGGGATGGCTGGGCAGCTCTTGAGAACACTCACCATGGCCAACGGGCAGCAGGATGCAACCCTCTGCTCCGCACTGAGGGGAAAAACATCAGTTCTGTGCATCTCGCTGGGTGGAGGAGGTTTATTATTTGAAAGGTGTCACAGTGCACTGCGCAGGGCACGGAGGGGGCATCTCCCATGTCCTGTTGCGTGTGGCTTGGCACTTCTCTGCCAGGTGCCTGTTTTTCTCCATGTTTTCTTTGTCTGCCTTGGATTGAGACTCCCTGGAGGAGAGCCCACTTCTGTGCAGTGCAAAGCGCCACAGAGGCCTGGCTGCACCTGGGTTTCTAGGAGTGAAATTAAGCAATTACAAATTGTTACTCTCATTTTTTGGCAATTTCATGCTGAAGTTCTGTTTTTCTTCAAAGCTAAAGGTCAATGATTAATTCAAAACTTATATTTTCCCCAGAATTATGGGCTGTGGAAATAATGTAGAGGCAGTGAGCCTAATTCTGCCCTCCATTATACTTTTGTAAACCTGAAATAGCTCACTCAGTTTGCACCAAGTCTCTGCCTTCTGATTTCTTCTGGCTTTTTCCAGGGCTGTCACAGGGGCCGCAGCTGCAGCACTGGTTTTCTATAGACCCAGGTCCTCCCAAGGACCCGTGCATGCATTGCCCTCCCACTTGGACTGGCTGAACTGCACATCAGCACTCACAGCCCTGGAAGCGTCTTCTCTGGGATTCAAAGTTACCTGCAGTCCTTTGAACGGGATTGATGGTGTATCAGATGATGTGCTGATTTAAATATCCCTAGGTGAAGGCGTTGCGGACACAGCTACCTGTGAGAGACCGCATACGTTTTAGCAGAGTACAGATTTTACAATCTGTTATGGTCATTGCTGTGTTTTTATTATTAATGTGTCTTGAAAAATAAGATGTTTAGCTAAGCTTACTAATTCCTTGAAACTCAAATCATTTAAGCTGTCTAACCTTGTTCAGGATAATTATTTCTATCCATTATCCATCATGCTAAAAAATGACAGCTCTGGGACAAGGAGGCTTTTCAAGCAAATGTTTTAAGACAGTGTTTTAGGTTGCAGGCATTGGCAAATGTTAATTAAATTAGATAAACAATGACTCAGAGTAGCTGTGCTATACTGGAAAGAAAGACGGGAGGTAATGGGGGAAGGAATTTGGCAGCTCAAAGGTCGAAGCAGCTTTTTTGGAACTGAGAATCTGTCCCTTGAGCAAGTACCTTGCCTGAATTCAACAGGATCAAAAGAACCGTTGTCCTTTTACTTTTACGCCTCCAGACAGCATTTGCGTGGGTTTGCTGAGTGCGTTTCTGCCAGGGCACGTGGTGCACACTACCTGTCCAAGGCATCCTTCAAGACTATCCATCAGCCTTGGCCACACAATCGTGGGAGGACCATCGTCTTCCATCAGCATCCCTTTCCTCAGGTAGCGCCAGTCCTGAAACTGCTGATCCAGGCTGAATGTTGAATTGTCCCATTTGGTGGAAGTTGTCCACTGCACTGAATTAAGAAGTTACAAAAGTAAGGCTCCAAAAGTGACCTCCAGGTCTCAAAATGCATCTTCTGATAGTTCCTGTGCCATAGCTATCCTTGATCTGTACAACAGTACAGATTAAAATTACTTATTCATACTTAATACAACAGTTCTTATCATCTTGTGCAACTGCTCCTACAGTGTGCAGTAACATTCTGAAAATCAAAGCACTAAAAAGATTTCCTACTGAGGACTCATTGCACTAAAGATCCCAAGTCAAATACCTGGTTTTGAGTTTTCCATCTACCCAAAGAGAGGAGGCTCAGGATGAGATCCTAATCTTTGCTGTGAAAGTGAGTGACTTGCTGATGTGAAGGGGTTTCTGGCATCCCAGGCTGACCCTCTCTCAGGTCCTGCAGGGTGGTGGGGCTCTCCCTTAGGAGGAGTTTTGGAGAGGATTTGGTATGCTTTCACACCTATGGAGTTTGTATACGGAGGCAAAACTCCACAGCAGGGGTGCACCTGTATAGGAGTGGGATGAAGGGAAGAGACAAGAAAGTCACAGAGCACTCTTAAAACAACTTAAATTGTGTTAAAGGAGTATATGGGCCACCTAAAGAAGTTTATAAACTTTATTCTTTTACATCTTTTACCTCACAACAGAGGCTCTTATGTTTGTTCCAGAGGTCTGAGGGTCCCTTACTGCTGCCTTTTGTCCCCAGGTGTGTAGCAGGAGCTGACAGACCCTCTGCTCTGCTGGCTCAATGACCATCACCTACCTGTGATGGCAGGCATGTCTGGTGCCTACAGGGAATAACCAACACCAACCCTTACAGTGGCTGGGGAGCAAAGGCTTCAGGAGTGAGTAACAAGCCATCCATGAGCAAGCCAGCCAGCTACAGGTCTCCCGAATGAAACCCAGAAGCTGCTCAACTATTCTAATTCCTGCACACCTCAGGTTGTGTTCCTTCAAGCGTTCAGCTGACTTGCATTTCTTTCTAGAAACACTGGTCCCTCGCCATGCACAGTCCCTGATGGAGGACCCGTGGTGCCCTCACCCTCGGCATCCCTGTGATTCAGCCAAGCGTTGGGTTTTATACTATGGAGATACTGATCTGCCCAAACTTTCTTCACCTGCTCTGATCATTTCCGCTCCTTGGGGACACACACCTCCATGCCACTGTCCAACTAATTAGTTGCTTCACTGGCTGCATTCTGCAATTCTTCAGTGATGGGTCCCCATCTGACATCTTATGACAACTGATTAGTAAAGTAGGCCACGAGTTTAAGAAATATGTAACTTGGGCACCACTTACTATTAACTGTTTGCATGCCCTTTTTTGTTTTGTTGTTTGTTTTAAAGAAATTTCTACTCTTCAATGTAAATACCAAAGGATGAGAAAAAGTTTATGAACTGGCAATTTTACAAAGCCAGATGCAGTAAATCTTAAGATCCCTTCAATAACAAGCCCTGAAGAGGCAAGAAGGGAATATATGTCCTTACTGCAACGCTATATATTACAGAAGTCTAGATACCAAGGCAACATCCAAAATTGCTAGTCTGTCCCGTAGTCTTGGGCCAGAACCATACGCAAGCTAATTAATTAATTAGAATTAAGTCAAAACAACCTGTCTTCACCCCAGGTTCCCCCTGCCAACAGAGCAGAAAAGAAACAATAAATAAAACTTGAAGGTTTAAACACAATGAACACTCTTCTCCAGGTTAAAAGGATGTCAGCAAGCTACAGCACCACAGCAGTTAAATGTCGTTGAAGATTTGACTGCCTTTGGTTTGGGATTTGCTCTTGCTTGAGAGCTGGTCAAACCAATCTTTCCAAAACACTGACTTCTGAACTTTTGCCAGAGGTGCCTCTCTCTGGTGACCAGGCAGGCGACATGTTAAACCTGTCAGTTCAGAATAAGCAGAAAAGTGTGCACATGCTGTGGGGAGGGCGTTTAAAGGCACAGGGTTTCTTACGGTGGGTGAGATAGAGAGCTTGCCTGTGTACCAGGAGGATAACAAACGTTTGGGGAGAGTGTGGGACCCCATTGCTAGCAGGCTGGTATGTATCCCACTGGGGTGGAGCGAGCTACTCCAGCTTAAAATCTGTCCTTTCTAAAAGACAGAGCTCTTCTGTCTGGAAGAAGACACCTGGAATACTGTGTACAGTTCTGGTCCCCGCTATACAAAAAAGATGTGGACAGGCTGGAGGGGGTCCAGAGAAGGGCCACCAAGATGATCAAAGGTCTGGGAAGCCTGCCATATGAGGACAGGCTGAGAGAACTGGGTTTGTTCAGCCTTGAGAAAAGGAGGCTTAGAGGTGATCTCATCACCATGTACCAGTACTTAAAGGGTAGTTACAAAGAAGATGGAGACTCCCTTTTTACAAGAAGTCACATGGTGAGGACAAGGGTTAACGGGTACAAGTTACTCTTAGGGAGATTCCAATTGGACATGAGAGGAAAATTTTTCACAATGAGAACAGTCAACCATTGGAATAATCTCCCCAGGGAAGTGGTTGACTCCGCTACACTGGACACTTTTAAGACTCAGCTGGACAGGGTGCCAGGCCATCTCGTCTAGCCTGTGCTCTTGCCTAGAAAGGTTGGACCAGATGATCCTTGAGGTCCCTTCCAACCTGGTATTCTATGATTCTATGATTCTTCTCTTGCAGGATGGTGTACAATCTGGTTTTAGGGAAGTCTGAAAGATAAAGGGGGAGAAAGAATAAAAACTAAGTTGCTACTAGAGGGAAATGAGAGACAAAACCTTACAGATTTTGTGTTCATACACAGGCCACCCCTGGCTAAGGCTCTCAGGTAATTTCTGATCTAAGCCACTCCTGACTGTATGTTCAACCCTCCTGCTAATTTTGCGGACACTGCAACCACCGGTAATACAGGCTGTGATCACATTACTGCAGTGGCTACTCCAAAGTTTTATAAGGGATGAGCAGTCAACAGGAGCCACCAACAATCCTGATTTTAACATCACAGTTTGGAGGAAGAGTCACAAACAACTGGTGCTCCTCTTGAACCAAACAGTCACAGTGTAGTACAGGAAAGGAGTGTTTATTTGCTTCTTCAGAGAACAGTACAACCACCTCTGAAGAAGTCCCCTCTACATACCTTAGTAAACTAATATCCATCATCAACCTCTGATGTCTGATCAGGATAATTAGATTGCCCTAACTGGGAAGCTAAATGTTTGTTTTGCTGTGACCTATGGTCCAGCCTAGCACAAACTGGACTCACACCAGACCCAGAGCTGAACTGGCTCTGCTGCCACCAACCCAAGGTCCCCTCCCATCAATGGAGAGGAAGATGATCCACTCTCATGCTTCCAGGTCTCTCAGCATTTACACACCACCACTTACAACACCACTGCCATCTCACCTGCAAGAAGCAACATGAGTCCAGAGCAAAGTCTGAGCCTGTATCTTTACCCTGGGGTATCAAATCAGCCAAGACATATCTCCAGCTCTTTCAATATTTATATACAACCAAGGGTAAGTGCTCTCAGTGCTGGCAAAGCACAGAAAACAAATATCTCTATTTTTCACCGTACGCAATCATGCTAATACCAGGGTGAGGCCCCAATGCTGAGTCAAGATAAGATGAGAGATACACAACAGGTAGGTGAAGTTGAACCCAAGTGAGACAGGAGATGTCAGGATGCAGAGGAGAGAATTTAGAAGAGTCTGTGGTTAAAGCACACATTCACGATTGAGCTCCTATTTAAAAAAATAGGAGAAGAATCCACAAGTAAATTCAGCTCTCTCATAGCAGCAATTATCACTTCCAGCCATCCCCAGTTGGCTGGGAGACTGCATCCCATCCTGGCAGATACTGACCTGGCCTTAGTTTTTCACACCTTGGTCACTTGGCTGTATTACAGCAAACTGATACACCTGGGCATGAAGCCTGCAACACTTAGGAAACTCCAAATAGTTCAAAACGTTACAGAAAACCTCTTCAGTGACACTCACTGCCACAAATACATCACATCTATCCTCAACTGTCTACAGTTGCTTCACAATTTTAATTTGGAGACATGTTCAAGTTTCTGACCCTTTTCTTTCTGATGCTCCTTGGCCTGAAGCTAGGATATCTGAAATACTGCATGAAACTATTGGATAAAAACCATGGCCAAGAAACATGCTTCTCTGGCGCAGTAGAAGTCTTCATAGCAGGAGTAAAGCTTGTCTATGTGAGAGACTGAAGTTTTGCATGAGCATGATATGAACTTGCTTAATCATAGATGATTGTGTGTGCTGTAAACAGGAGTCATCCCCCTCTCTCAGCCAAGAGCACTTGTAATTGCTTGATGAATATGTAGCATAAAAATAAATAAATCAGAAAAACTTTGGAGGAAGCCACTGAGCTCTCCTCCAGTGTGAATTTGGTTGCAGGTACTCCTCTTGTTGGCATTCATTGCTCATACAGACCCTCCCCTCATTCAAAAGAGATGCAAGTAAGCAAAAAAAAGAGCTGCAAGCTGACAAGACAGTCAGCAAGATGCACTAAAAGGGTGTTCCCAAATGATCTGTTTTCTGAATCTCCTATTTGTAACCAGAGTTTACAGCAAGTCAATTTTTAGTTATTTCAGATGAATAACAGCTAGACCACTACATTTGTTTAAACCTGCTAGGGGTGGTTACATCTCACCAAATTCAGATCTCTCTCCTTCCAGATCTGAGGATTTTGAGCAAAGACCAGACAATCCTGTGTGTAATGTCAGGAAAACTATAGATACTAGCGAGCTGTAGGTGAATCATAAAAACCCCTTTGTATTTACACTTGAATTCTTGTTTTGTCTGAATAATGCCAGTAAAAAAGAGAAGCCTTCATCTTAGATTTCCAATACCTGGCTGACAAAAAGAGCAGGTGAGTACTTTTTTCTAATAAGCTTGGCAGACTCATAAAGAGGACTCCCTCAGAGATACCATAAAGTGCAAATTTTCAAAGAAATTTGTTTTTGTGAGCTATAAATGTGTGTTTGGTCAGAGTTTTGGCAAACAACTCCAGCTAGTTTTTGCACTATGTAAGCCTTTTACGTCATGCCCTAGAAACAACAACAGCTGTTAATTATTTATCAGCTGATGAACATTGGCCTGTTAATTGCAAAACATTATAAAATAGATTAGGCAGCAAAGCTCGATATGTATGCAAGCAGGGTTTTTTTGCTCTGTTTTGTATGTGACTTGATTAACTAAGCAATTTTAGGTCTTTGCTTAGTTTACAGGAACTACCTTCACCAGAGATTTGATCTCAGAAACTGTAATGGGCCCACAATCTTTAGATAAGTTTACTAAAACTTGGAAGTTTTTCAGACTTCAAGTTTTGAGTCCCTATCACGACTCTAATCTGTCATGAAGATGAGCTCTCTAGTATCTCGAGTATATCATATTTTGAACCAAAACAATTAGAGCTCCTTCAGAAGGGGAAGCACTAATGAGCAATTAGAAGACCACAGGATTCAAGACACTGCTCTCTCCGACCTTCTCACTGCTAAGTCTTAGCCTTTACATGATATTCTTGTCCTTCAGTACTATTTGGTGGAGCATCAGAAGACCACTGCAGACAGTTAGTGACTCACCTGCATTACAGGTCCTACTGGCTCCTTTCTTGGTCTGTTGTCAAGAAAACCATGATTGACTCCATATAAATGAAATAAAAGTTTCCAATTTTGCCAGCACGCTCCTTGTGCCAGTGGAGTATTTGCATCCTATTAAATCGGACCCAATGTATGACAGTCTCTTTCACATACAAATGGCTATACCAGGGTGAGGAGAAAATATACATTGGTTTTGTGAGAGACTGTGCAGGGCTACCTGGTGAAGGAGCTCTGGGCAAGATTCCCATGCCATTGTCCACATGCAGGCATTCTGATATGGGTGAGCATGAGTCGTCTGTTATCAGCATTGAAATAACGTGCTCCAGTTGCCCATGTTTATCTGCTTGCCCATTACCCAACACGTTGGCCCCGTTCTCTTGTTGGCCTTCTAACATCATTGATTTGGGGGGCTGACCAGGAGAATCTTGTTCTTACACACTGATCTCTGATGCATGTTCTCTTTCTTTCACTTTTTAAGAAAGAAGGTGATTTTTCAGGGCAAACTCAGACATCCGAAGGGGCCAGCACTTATCAACTGACACACAGTAAGGTGGATTTTAAACCAGTGCACATTTGAGTAGGTTGATTGAATTAAATGGAGCCTTGCTGATTCACACCAGCTGAGAAGACCACTAGAGGAATGGATTTGAGAGGATTTAGGAGCTGTTCCAACTGCAAAACCTTTTAAAGTTTGGTTCACAGACCTGCATAGTAGGGAACAGACCGGCACTATGTGCACACAGATCAAAAACAGTCCCAAAGGTGGTGAGATGCTTCCATCAGAACTTCATCTTATTTGCTGGACTCATTGTGCCAGTTACAAATCACTGCATATTCCAGCAGTCAAACAGCTGGAAAGGGCATGAGACCGTGGGGTCTGACCAGCTTCCTGCAGTTTCTACCTGCACTGCTTGCTGGACCACCTTCCCTCACTTCCATTGCATTTTTGGTACTGCAACACTTTGGGTCAGCAACCTCCAAAGAAAAACTTACAAGCTTTTCAGAAAGTCATACCAAGTCATGCCTGTCCCCAAAGGAAACAAGAAAAACCCAAATGAGATGCATGCAGGCTTGGTTTTAAGAAACAGGGAAGGGTGGGAACAGTGTGCTTGTTGCTTTTTACTCTAAATAGCATCAGGAAGTCCTACCGTCCCTGAATTAAAAAGGAAATAAACTTTCAGTGCAGGTTGTGGGACCAATAGTTTATACACTAAAGCAATATGCACATTTAATAATTTGAAAATGAGACAGCTCTGCACTGCACAGCCAGCCACTCAGAAAATAAACAAAACCCTTGGAGCAATCCTCCTAGAAGGTTTCAGCTCCAATTCAGACCAACATTTGAGTGTACGATGAAGGTGTGACTGCAGGGAGGCTGATGGTCCTCCAGCTGGGACCCAAGGGCTGGGTAAGAGGGGCCAAGCCCAGCCCTCTCGCCACCAAGCCGAGGTCAGCCTCGCCTGAACAAAGGTTGCTGGAAGGGGGCCATAATTCACAAAGTCATTTAAATAGTTAAATGGGCTACACATGTGGCGTAGTGCTCCTGGAGTGACGAATTTAGAGTGCTGTATTCTGTTTAAATAATAAATGTTGTTGTTTGGTTTTGTTTTGTTTTGTTTTTTTTTTACAGGGCTTGTACAGCCTGTAAAGTGTCTTCAAGTATAGAAAATCCCCAATTGCTCTAAATCTACAATCATCCTGACCACTGGGCTTTGGCCACCTAAACCAGAGCAGAACTGGGGCAAAAATGAAAGCATAATTATAAAAATATCCACCATGTGAGATACCCCTAAACTGTTTCCTAACAGCATCTGATCCAAGAGGGGCTTGAACTCTGATTTTCGTAGGTACTGCTTAGATCTCTGAATGCTCCTCATGTTCTTAATCACGTCTGCTCCAGAGATGAGGCTATGAATAATTAACTGTGCCTCCAACATTACAGTCATAGATTATGGTGGTGGTGACTTGTGGACTGCCATGCGCAGCATAAACCATTTAGGAAACTCTGTTATCCACTTTCCCTTTATATTTGTCTTGCAATCACTTACCGCTTAAAAGGGTAAATCTTTCATAGCTTTAATTAAAGCATTTAAAATAATTTACACTGAAATTGTATGTGCTTGGGTCTGTCAAAATTGATGCTTTAATAACATGTCATCCCTTTTTTCGATTGCCCTGAAATCTGTTAAAATTACCACTAATCTAATTGGGAACAAAGTTGTCAAATGCATGCAGCTCTGACAGTTTGTCTTTCTGCAAACTGCCGACAGATTGCAAGTTACGCATGTGTTGAGCAGATGGGTAAGTTAAAAGGAACACAAAAAAAAGCAATTTATTAAATCACCTGGAACCAGCAGCTCCATTCCAAAAATAGTGAGAATGAAATATAGCAAGAGCTAGGAGAGTTGGCACTGGAATATGCCAGAAGGTACCAGTTACAAAACAAGATAAACATTTTGAGAAGCCTCAGCTGTGTTGCAGAATAATGAGGCGTTATTTAACCCGATATAGATTACCAGCAGAAATTAATTTAGGGTGCAGGGTTTTGTGAGAGTGTGTGAGTGTGTGTGTGTGTGTACGAGTGTGGGGGTTTTTTTAGGATTTTTTTAATCCCTATGTTTTAACTCCTTCATGTCTGAAAGACAAGTCCTCCGTCTCACTCCCTCAACTCCAGCCCTTCCCTGCAGAGCTGCTGGACCCACTTTACATCCGCGTAGCGTGGTTGCCCTCTCCTTCGGCTTCCTCCCACACCCTCCCTTTCATGGGCATCTCCCTCACATTTGAGAGAGGCCAAGGTTGCAGGTTCCTCAGAGACAACTTGGCCACTGACCTCCTTGGGCTAGGCAGTCTCATATCTGCCCATAAATACTTCTTTTGGAAGGAAATGTGAAGAGGAGGGAGGCAGAGGTGGCACCCTGCAGGGACAACTGGCCCATCCGCTCCAGTTCTGCCATTTGCAATCCCTTCCTTGGACCTCCAGCTCACTCCCCATTGGCCCTGCTGCTGCTCCTCTGCTCCCTGCCCATCCTCCATGTCCCCCATCTCTCTGTTCCCCACAAGCTGCAGGAAACAGAGTTGAGCTCTGTGGCCATCACATGGGTCCATTCCTCCCTGCACAAGTCCATCTGCCTCAGGGACACGTACTCGGCTGTGTTTATACAGCACTTAGGGAAAAACAGCTTTCATTCTTGGTTGCTCTATAAGCACTACTCTGTTCAGCACCATTTATTATTAAAGAGCAAGACCAAGATTAAAAACCAGTGCAATAGCACTAGCTAAGCATGATTCACCCATGGAGGCCACCACGGAGGACACCCCGGGGTGAAGATGCTCGTGTGCTTCCCCTGGTTCAGTGCCAGCTCGGAGGGAGGGATGAAGGCATGAGGCTTCACTGGTTCATGTTCATTTTTGGAGAAAGCCCTGAAGTGTCTGCTCTTGCCAATGGTCAGGCGTGTTGTGGGCAGGGAGAGACTGCTGTGCCTTGTGGCCCTCTGATCTTATGCATAGCTTTGCCAAAAGACCCGCACCAAATCCTGTCCACAGCAGCCAGGTGGGCAAAAGAGAGGGAAGACAAACAGGTCCTGAGACACAACATCACCTTGAATCGATGGGATACTCCCCAGTCCCACAAAAAAAGAGATGAGCTCCCATGACCACAAAGTGCATTAAGAAAGAGACTCTCTCAGCAACTTTATGAACTAACTTTATAAGCCACAGTTTAACTGGCTATGGCATCATTTCAGCAAATGGAGATATACTGATTTAAACCAGCTGACAATCTTTGGCCTATAACACAAGGTAATAGGTACCCCTTCCCAGCGAGCAGGGAGCTGGTGCCATTTCATACATGTGTTCAGGGAGGAGAAAAGATCATAAAAAGAATTGCAAATGGGAGGTTACAAGCAGAATTGCTTCTCCCCTCCTTTTTTTTTTTTTTCTTTTGACTAAGGAATAACCATGTTGACCCATTCTTTCCCATAGAAAACTTGAGGAGGAAAGTCTGCCTAATTTTCCACAGTTTAAAGATGTCTTTACATACTGGCATAAAGATGGATGAGCCATTCTCCTGCAAAAGTGATGCCATTCCTTGTGTAAAATTTAGATTTATAAGTCTCAACAAACAAGAAAGATGAAAATCTAGCCCTAGGTAACATTACGGCACTCAGTGTGCCATCAGGCAAAGTATGATCCTTAATGCAAGACTGAAAGGATATAACGGAAACCAGCTAAGGAGCATGGTGAGCCTGATTCTGAAATCGTCTCCAAGTAGTTTAAACTGTGACTAACCCTATGAAAGCCAACAGGAAAAAATAAACATCAAAGCAGAGTGAAAATATTTCAGGTATTTCAAGTGAGGTTGGGTCAGCCCCTGCATTCCTGAGCTCCTGTGCAGAGCAGGGATGGAGGCAGAAGGTGTTATTAAACAACATTTATGCCTCCACGTCCAAAAGCCAGAGCTTTTCTGATCCCTGCTTGGCTGCCTCCCCGCAGCTGGGCTGTAGCAACCAATGCAGGGAAACCACATCTCTCCTCTCTGCCTTGTCCCGGGATCCTTCCCCGAAGCTCCTTCCCTCTCCCGTGCCCCCCTCCTTGCGCAGCGTGGCGGGGGGGCCACAGATGCTGGCCCACACTTTTTCCTTTCACTGCAATTTAAATGGACATTCCCGTCCCCTCCCCCCCACCTCCAAGCAGGTCATCATTTAGAGTCCGTGATTTATTTAATGGTGGTTTTAACCCCACTTAGAAATAGGCTGCTTTCATGATTTATTGATTCCTTCTTCCCCTTGTTAATTTGACTCATTTCTTAGGAAATTATTCATAGTTAATCATGGTAAGAATAAAATTAGTTATAATGCCCACTTTGCTGCAAAGGGAGCGTAAATAACTTTTAAAGCAAATCGGAAAGAAAAACATGTTAAAGCAAAAAAAAGAAAAAAAGAAAAAAGAAAAAGCCGGAAGAATAGATATAAAATGATGATAATCCAAAGGGGGCAGTAAATTAAGCCTCTCCACTGTTACTGGTTAGAGGAAGGCACAAATTTACATTCCACGGGAGCATGGCTTTTACAGCAGGCTCTCCTCAATTGAATTTGCCATATCTTCTGGGAAACGCACCATTTGGAAGATAAAATCTCCCACCACTCCACCACCACTGCCACCATTCAGAAGATTAAAAAACCCCGCCAACTCTGTTGTGTGCCTTTTGTGCCCACTAGAGGAATGTAAAACCATTATATTTAAGTATCATAATGGCCAACATATGCTTTTTCTTAGAAATGACACCACCATCTGGATTAAGTTCTCCTGATCATTTCAGACAATGTTACAATTATTTTTTTTTTCCCCTTCAGGAGAACGAACTGCCCAGAAAGCAACAACAGTCGGAGATGGGAATTTCTGCTTTTCCTTTTCCGCTGCTGGCAACCTTGAGAAACGTGGTAAACCCTTTATATGTACCTAAATCATTCGATTTCACTTGCTAATTGATCACGAAAGCCTACCTGGGTATACCCCAATATTAAGCCTGTGAGACTCCTATTGCCTTTGGCCGTACAGCTTCACTATTATAGTTAATAAAGTATGTAATTGCCATAATGATAAAATTACATCGTGTGACTGTTTGCAGCAGTCTCTTTCCCACAACCATATCAGTCGTTAAATATTGCACTGACTGGTACTGGGAGAAAGAGAGGCAAGCTTAACTCTTCGCTCGCTGAGGGCTTTTCAGCACATTGGTGTACAAAGGGGAGGTCTTCTCACCTGAGTGACTTCTTACCAGCCCCATGGCTATTGTCGTGGACGTCGGAGACCTTCTGGGCCACCACATCCAACTGGCTGTAACTGGAAATGGGCACGCCGCGATAATTGATGTGCTCAATCTGACCATGCACAGGTGGCAGGGAGACAGCATACAGCAGCTTCTCGGGTTTGCTAGTGCCATCTGTTGCCACAGGAACATCTGTCGTCAAGGTCACCCTGTCACCCTCTGTTAAAGTTACAGGTTTGGTGAGTAGAACAATGTCACCTAAAAAAATGAAATGAGTAAAAGGGGAAACCAACAAGAGAGAAATTAAAAAGGGGAATATTCCTTATTACATCCCAGACCAGAGGGAGAGAATAGGATAAAAGTCAGCCCTTCAGTTCAGGGAAAGGAGAAGAATTTCATCAAAATAGCTTGGGAAAATATTCTTGCTTTAGGTTTTAGAGGCAGGCAGGACATTTACAACAGAAAAAGCTGCAGAGCTATCTCATTTATTTTCAAATACACCCCACAGTGAGTCTCACTTCAAGGCTGATGCTAAGTGGAATCACAACATTTTTATCTAATCTCAGCCTGGGTGAGTTTATGGAGGAGCACGTGTATTTATCTGGCTGGGCGATTTGTCCAAAATATTGAAGCCAGCTTTGATTTTCTGTTTGGGGAGAGAGAATGACCCAGTTGTTTAGAAAGAACAATTATGTTAATAGATCCAAATGGGCCAATGGACAGAACGTGTTAATGAACTAAGCATTAAGCACAAACGCTGTGTTTTAAGCCAATAGTGATGCTGTAACCTCAGCAACAGAGGTTCTGGCTCCATTAGATTTATTTATGAAGAGCTCCACTGTATCGCCCAAGGGCCAGGGCAATTTTCACATTTACAAAGGAGTAGCCCCAGAAAATTAAGGCTGCTGGAAAATTGAACAAATCATCTTCTCAGAAGAGGAGTAGCAATGATTTACCTAGTCATAACCACTTCATCCTTTTCTATCATAACTCTCCTTGTTTTTAAAAACATATCTGAATCAGAGTGGCAGCACAACAGTTGACCTGCCAAAGGCAGAAGCAGAGACAAGTTTTTATCTGAGGATGTTGCAAAAACAAGAGAATAACGTCAATCAGCTTCCATTGCTGTCAGTCAACCTGCTGATGACAATATACAATAGCGGCATTTCTAGCCTGGACTCTGCAGGAGCTTTTTTTCTGTTTCCTGCCTTCTTATTATGTTGCCAACCGACTTTCAGAAACAACAGGTTCCTATTAAATGGAGAAGGCTGCCAGCAACATCTGAGAATAGTGGCTGTCAGGGCTTGGGGGTTTTAAAAATTTATTTCCACAACAAAATCTGCACCAATTTCCATGCTTTCCACCCCATTTGATGGCCCACCTTTGCTATTAACCCTTTTAACACCACTCCTCCACTGCAGCTAGCATGGCAAGTGAAAACCGTGAATGAGACTTGATGCATTCAAGAAGTGACTATTATCTGAGGAAATTAGTCTAAGGACATCGTAGTCATTCAAAATATAAATACAATTAGTTTGCCTTCATATAGCAAAAATTTTAATTGTGTTTGAGAAAAAACATCAAAAAGGAAAATAAGCAGCCCCTTCCCCAGTGCAATGAACATTATCAAAACTCACCAGTCTTGGAGCATTTGGCATGAGACAAATCATTTGTGCTGTGTTAGAGAAGAAGTTGGGTGCTTCTTAATTTTTGGTTGCATCTTTGAAGGAGACTAAATTTGTATGAGATCTCACTAAACAGGGTTTCCTTTTCAGACTGTTTCCAAAAGTGATCTGAGATCAAGGAGGAGCGCAGAGGAGAGAGGACCTAGAAAGGCAAAGGATGGGACAACACTGAAGGAAGCAGCCATGGACACAGGACATCAACCTGCTGTACACTTTGCTCCAGGGTTAGAGAAATCCACAGTCAAGCCCAAGCTGATTAAGTAGATGCACTGCTCATGTTCACTCATTTTCTTTACAAGAAATCCAAACAAATAAGATAAAATAAGGAGGCAACAGCAAAACAGGCAAGTGCAGTTAACCCAACTTCATTTTTGCCCATGTGGAAAAAAAGGCCACTTGGAAGTCTTTTGATACTCCCATTTTTTAGATGCTCAGCAGGGGACAGTGATGGTCACCTGGGTTGTCCCTTTTCGAAAAGCTTTCTGTTACTGTCTGCCACCCTGCTGCGTTGCCTCATTAATGACATCTGTGAACAGCAGTCTGCAAAACTTAAAAACACCAAGAGCCTTTCAAGAATCAGAGCCCAACCTTTGCTAACCCCATCAGATCTGCTCCAGAGAGATGCAATGATGGGAAATTGCCCCAAACCCCATTGATTACTCCTTTGAGCAGCAGGTTACCCATTCCCATTGCTTAATGCTGGAGGAAAAAATCGGGCTCCTTGTGTCCCTAATTATGAGCCCAAGGATCAAGGTTTCAAGCCCATATTTAAGCCACACTGATCTGAGTCCGCTGCTGAACTGGGATGTCAGCCATCAACCAGTACAGTTTGGTTACCATGAAGCAGGTATTACTTAAAATAACTTACCTAAAAAGTCTCCAGGTTTATACCGATAATCAAAAGAATAAATAAATAGACATCTGGTCTTCTAGGCAGCCTGATTCACTACTTACTTTCTTTTTTTCAGCCTGATACCCATAGTGGTCAGGGTACACACCACTAAGCGTATGCAACGTACAACAAGAAGACACGTACATCTGAAGTTGTTCATCTAGCAGCAACATTTGGCCTTAATATGTTCATTTTATTTTTTTTAGATTCTAGAAAAAGAAAAGCACTTTCAGATTTAAAGGAAAAAACAGACTCCAACTGCTAGGATGGGTGAAACGCTTCGACCGGCTGCACCTCGGCAGCTCGAGGGGTCGCCAGCATCCCCCGCGTGCTCCCTGGGGCCGTGCCGTCTCCCTGCCTGGCGAGGCTGGCAAAGCCACTTGGATTTTTTTGATTCACTTGCTTAAATGTCGTGGGCTTGAAAGTTTGACTTGAAATATAACATTAGTGGGTTTGTGGTAAAAGCAGCAGAGAGGATAGGATGACAGGCGGGGCAGAGGGGACTGATTGAAAGCAGGTGTGGAGGAGGAAGATGGGAGGAGGAGAAAGAGGAAAACATGACTGAGTAAGTAAATTCAACATTATTATACATATTGAAAAAGAGCACCCATATATAGAGCACCCACCTGTGCTCACTTCTTTTCAACATTTTTTTTTTTAATATATAACAAGAGATAGGCTTTAAAATTGAGCTACCGAAACAAGGCACAGCGTGGCATGCGCTGCTCCCCCAGAAGTGGCTGTGGGAGGAGGAATACAGGACAGATGTTCTCCACAGTGTTTAACTCACCACTGGGAGGTACTGGGGTTCTATGGGAAAGATTGTACAGGAGAGGACTGAGGTGTGAGAGCCCATATAGACTTCAAGGTGGGCTTGGTTTCTGGCTACAGGGGGGATTTTGTATTTATATCTGTATACACACAGGCAGAGAGATCAAAATATAGCGGAGACCAATGTTTCAGCTAGTCTGGCCTCCTGAGGGTCCTCATCATGTTCATTTGACTCCTGCACAGAATACAGCCTTCTTCACTTAACTGGTAAAATACCTCCTCAAGCAAAGAAGCACTCCCTGTTGTAAGGGGAAGGAAATGCCCAGGAAGGTAAATCAAAAATTACGGGACATTATTGACCGTATGAGGCTGCTTTAGGGAGGCTGATGAACTGCTCCCTCCCTCCACACATCCGCACACCTTCACACCATCCGAATTCCATACGGCTTTGCCTAGTTTTTTACTACATTTTTACTTGATTGTACATATTATTGTCTCATTAACTGCAAAGCCTTCCAGGGCACTGAAAAGGAGAGAGCATTAAAATACGCTGAAAAGTCCTGGAGCTCAATTAACACACACCAGGGGGTTCAAGGGGTGGGAAAGGGGGGGGGGGGGGGTTCAGCTCCAATTATAAAAGGCAAACTTATCTTCGGGGTTTTTTTTCTTTTTTTTTGGTAATATCAGCTAATTAGACTTTGACAACCAATTAGCAGATTTTTAGCTTTGCTGAGAATCAAGTTAGCGCTGAGAAAGGAGGAGGCAAGTAAACCAAACATGCAAAATGCTCCTCTTGTACCACAAACAGGCTGTCCTTAAAAAAAATATCCACAGGGCCAGATCCTGCTCTGGGATTTATAGCCCTTTCAGCTGGCTGCCACATCAGTTACTCGCAGGTGTAAATTGAGCGTAGGACTTGGCCTGCAAACTTAAGCTCGCCATAACTCATGCAAACTCACAGTGGCGAAGCGCTCTCCAGCCTCCTTGCAAGGTTACATTTTAACTTTTAATAACCTTTCTTGCTTTTTTTTTTTCCTACCAACCATGAAGTACCCAGATGATTATTTAGGATTAATGGATTATCAAAAGTGCCAGTTGGCACACTCCTAGTAAAGAGAAAAAAAAAAAAAAAGGGAAAAAAAGTGTAACAAATGCAGCTGTTTACTAATAAATAAAGCCTCAGCTGTAACAGAAATAAATTAGATGCATTTAATTGGTCGACTGCAAACCTCCTCTCTTTATTACAATGCTGCTTCTTGTTATTTTATGATGTCAGGGTAGATGGCAGACTGACAGAGTGTTTATGAATCACAGTTTGCAGATGGCACTCCTGGTTTTTCGGCAGTTATGAGCACAAGTAGCATGAGGACTCAATAGAGGGTTTTTGCCAGGGAGGACCCCCTGAGAATTAGCCGCCTTCATTTCTCTGGTGCCAATCTCCCCCTGACAGGAGCACTATTTCACAAAACCTACATTCAATAAATTATACCCGCCTGGCAAGAACTTGGAAATATTTAACACTCGGAGGACACCAGCGTCTCAATTTGATTTCTATTCATTTCCAGAGGACGCCAGGCACTACTTGGAACAGCCCTCATTTGTGTGCATGTGCATGAGTTTCCCCCTCCCAGATAAAAAAAAAAAAAAAAAATTATAATGGTCTTTGCAGCCAGGAATATCTCTCCCTGCCTTCAAAATGACTTCAAGTCTCCCGAGGACAGTTTACGGTCTCGTGCCCTGGTCCTCCTGAGTTGCCCTGCCTAATGACAGCTTTGTAATCCAGTTGGGAAATAATCTCACATGGCTGCACTCGGAGCTTGTGAGCTGTAAAACTTCTGGATTGAACTCCTTCGCCTGGTCACTTCAGTGAGCTACAAGCAAATGCAATGAGGGATGTGGTCATAATTGTCAACAGATTTGTAAATTTGTATCATTAGTTATGCGCATAATGGATTTTATTCTAATGAGCTTGTTCATAAGAATGCCAGGAGGACTTGGCCCCTTTGGAGGAAATAAACTACGAACTTTGCCCATGCATTTTAAAACACATCAGTGCCACATAAAGGGAAAAAAAAGAAATGTTTCCTCTCCTTTCAGTGCACTGCAGTTTTCACTTAGATGAACCTGATGCAATAAGCTATGGCTCCTTTTACTGCTGTAAACTCATTCCCTACCTTTGCTGGGATTTCTCACGGATACATAGACATTTTCAGATGGGGACATGTTTTTTTCCATCCATTGAGTAAAACTGGAAACCATCATGACTCTTTGAGCTCAAGTTACTGCTGTGGAAATACCAAAGGCAGCCCTTGTCCATACCCTCCCGACTGAAATTTATTCCAGGACACAATGCTGTCAAAGCTGCCACAGTCTGAGAACCAGAGCACTCCCCCCTCCAAATCCAGCTAGAAACCCTGTGGTGCTCAGGGGGTCAGTCAGCAGGACCTGGTTCACATGGAAGAACAATAAAACTAGTTATTATTAAATCAGGTTTTTATTATATCTATTACTATTAAATGTATTCTTATTAAATCTAGTTATAGCATTAGATTTGTTCTCCAGAGACAAAGAATGAGGCTTCTAAGCTTGCTCTTTGGGGAAATCTACTCCTTCTTTTCTTAGAAACAACCTGGATATTTTTATTGAATGCATGAGCTGAGCGAAGAAGCAGACAAGCCCATGGAAACCTACTGGCACCTTTGCCAAAATGATGTTCTCCGCGTGCCCAGCGGAGCCCTCTTCCCCTGCTCTCCCTCCTCTCTCTCTCTGATCCTGCTTTTCAGCCAACCACATATAAAAATCTTCGGCATGTGCCAAGTACTACAGATGGGTCCATTGTAGCACACCCTAATGTTCATAGCTGACACCCAGGTGTTACAGTTTGTACTTGCTCGCTAGCCAGACGGTGGCTGTATGCCAAGGGGAAGGCACAAAGCACTCAGATACCATGCTGAAAAGCTATATAAGAGAGACTTTAAGAGACAGAAGAGCAGGTAAGACACTATGCAAAAGCAAGAGAAGACTGGTCCACCAGCAACCGCCTCCCTCTGCCGTCCATCCAGCCTCCCGTCCCATCCCCATAAAGCTCTGATTTATTATCGGATTACATCCGAGCATCTCCATTCCCCTGACCTTATCCACAATCAGACCGGCTTGTTTCAAACCTACTGCTGATCTGCAAGTTATTTCAGGTCTGGCTAGCAATAAAGCGACTTATTTAAAAGACATGGGCAGAGGGAGAATGAGCTGCCCGTTTCTGATGTGCTCATCACACCTGGGCAACGGACACTGCCTGCATGGGGTCTGAGCACGTAAGGAGCAGAACTCCTGAAATAACACCAACTCACTATCTACATGTATTCGAGTGGCCTTGAGAGCATTTAAGAGCCCTTCCTATTTCAGTAGCTGGAAAGGGTTAACACCAGTATCCTATTTTCTCTTCCATTTTCCCCTCCCAGGAGCCTACTCCCCTTGCAGCCTAATTTCCTTCAGTTTAATTAATTTTCAGTAATCACAAGTCTAGACACCACAAGCAGCAGCTTCACACCCCAGGTGACATAGTAATGTTCGCAGTGGACGGGCAAAGGGACGTGGTGCGGTTTCACGCACCAACCCCTCCCCCCCCCCCCCCCCCAAGCTAGAGCTGCCCACGTCTCGGCTAAACCCTTTTTGGAGAACAAACAATTTTTTGGAGAACAAATGCTTTTAAGGATTCAGGTGCAGGGAGCTTTTCAACCATCTGGCTGGCAGGGGCTTCCCAGCTGTCTGCAGCGGGTGCGTTCAGAGCAGCACGTACGAGCAGGGTCCAACGCTTCAGAGACATGCCAAACCTGCGGCACATGTGGAGAGCAACTGTGCAGCACTGGCTCACTCCAGAAAGCCTTGGATCAGTGGTGCATGGGCTATAAAGCCGTGCACCATACATATGCTGTGGCCCACATAGGATTTCTGGAGGGTTAGCAGCCCTTGCTGACATTATCAGAGGTGCTGGTCCCACACACACCTGCAATGTGGCCCCATACCTTGCTGCTCTGGACAAATCCAGAAGTTCTCACTTCTTAGATAAAATTTCAGGAAGGAAAAAGAGAAAAGGGCAAGAGCAGCTCTGATGGCCCTAAGCAAGTCGCCCTTTATTGACCATTTTTATTTGCCACCCACAGCAAGATAAGAAAAATTAGGAGGCATCAGGAGGTCAAGTTAGAAAATAGTAGTGATCTCTTGGAAGTACATAGTGAGGGATCACTTGAGACATACGCAAGGAGAGTAGGACTGCAGTACCCCAAGGAGAACAGGAGTTTGGTGTTATCACTAGAGCATGGAGGAGCTGAAGTGGGCAGGACATCACTTACCGCATTAAAAACTGCATCTTTTCCAACCAGAGCCACTTATAACCCACCAGGCTGAAGCACCTTCTAGGGCTGCCACCGTATCTGTTGGTTTTTTGGATACGTACTTCCATGCATTAATATTGATTATTTTGCATCCCAACGCTAGCTGTCACTGATGGCTCTCATGCTATTCCCCGCTTGTCAGCACTGATGAGCTCCAGAAAAGCTCGGTGGTGTTCGAGGGACTTGCACATATTTGGTATGAATATCCCACAGCACACGAAAATCAACTGGGGATCCAAAGTGAGAGCTAACAGCCACCAGCCCTAGTAGCTGCTGCTTACACAGAGGCTCCGGACCAATTTTTAGCCCTATAAAAAGCACTCATTTTAAAACACATAAAATTGGACCAACTGATAGCCAGCCAACTTTCGATATAATCTCTCTTTCAGTCTAACTCCAGTACAGAGAGAAAAAGAATACTAATGAAGGCGCTTGACAGAAAGGACAGTTAGTTCATGCATGCATTAGTGAACAGTTATGGTGTGTGAAAAAAAAGCCTTCCTCTCCTTTGGTTGCAGAATATCACTGCTAAAATGTTTCCCCCCTGCCTTTGCCCCAGTCTGAGATTTAGTACTGGTATTTACTGAGCGCAGTCTGCAGGGTTCTCTTCCCACCCCATTCTGCTATGCTTCCACCTTCACTAGGACCAAGCAGGACGAAAAGGCAACTGTCCATCGCCTCCCATGCCCAGCTCTGCGTGTAAAGCCTGGTCCTTATTACAGATTATTGCTCATGAATGTGAGCTTGCTTACAGCGGGGAAGCGGTTTGCTGTGTCCCCAGCCCTCACAGCTCGTATTTAACTCCCACACAACCTGCGTATTCAGGTCGGTAGCACAAAGCCTCCCTTAGAGGATCGCTTCCTTCCTCTTCCGAAATGAATGACTCCACAGATCTGTTGGTTGGGTACTTACATTCCTACGGTGAGAAAGTAAATATTTAGCACCGGAAATAGGTCACCCTGTTTGTGAAGATTGAGAATAATACCATGGGCTTCGCCGAGCTGAGATCAGCAGTGTCCGAGACACTCACAGCACTGTATCATGACCCAGGATGAATAACGCCATCCCCACCCACCCCATAATATTTTCCAGCTTCTGATTATTGCGTTTTATTTACCGAAACAAGACCACTTGACTCCTGAAAGTTTTTGTGTGTGTGTTCCCAGCAAGCAAAGCAAAACAAAATAAATTAAATCCACGGGACAAAGCACATTAAAGTCTATTTGGGTGTTATGAGCTAGATTTCCTAATGCACTCAGGATGCCCAAAAAAATGGAAGTTCACTTTTAGAGTTGCCTTCCTCTCCTCTCGTGCTCTCCCCCCTCCCCTCCACTTCAGTAAATTAAGTGAGACTCATTACTTTTTATAGCTCTGAACAAAAAACATAATCTTACCGTTTCTTACTAATATTAGGCAATGACATAATGCCATTTGCAGAGGTGTTGCGCAAAGAGGCTGACTTTTACTGGCTTCTGATGGCAGGGCTCTCCACTTTATATTCTGTTTTATGTAAGTCTCCTCAGAATTTATTGACCTCAAAGGATTTCTTGAGTTGCTTAATTATAAAAGGAAGAAGACAGCACAGTGGCTTAGCAAACCAATATAAAAGTCAGCTAAAATGTGTCATTATGGAGAGGGATGGTGGAGGGAGATGTGTAGCAAAAAGTAGTTTCTAGGGTCTGAGCTCAAGAGGCAAAGCTTTTCCTCTGAGTTATTCCCCGACAGGGCTGGGATGCTGCAGGGCGATGCCGGAGGATGGCTTCTAGCTTGCCTTGGTGTTACATAGGTGTGTTGTGTTGGCTCCGGATGGGATAGGGGCAGAGGCTATGAGCATCTCTGAAGCAGAGACAAGGAGGAACTAAGAAAGAAATCCTGCAGGGGACCTACCAGAGCCACCTAAACACAGGAGAAAATTTCAAATAAAACCCTATGTTTGGTCTTGCTGCTTACCCTATCAACCAAGTCAATTAATGAACTAAACCATTTCCAGAACAAGTCTGCTGCTGCAGGAGCTTGCTGGGGATTTCACTCGCTCCCAGGAAAAGGGAGAAATATAAGCCCTGAAGCCACTGCTGCCTTCGTCTGCAGACCTGGGCACACGGGGACAGTTCAGCCAAGCTCATCCCCTAGAGCATCTTTGGTGTCTGCTTCTGACCCAGCACTGGAAATAGCTTTTCTCAGCTGCTTCAACTTCCAAACCCATACTTCTGGGGAGAAAAAATTTAAAAAAAGAAACAGGAAGGGAGACACTGGTGAAAAAACAAACCAGTGGCAGTCGCTGCCCATTTAGTGAGGGGGGTTAACGATTCAAGCCAGACTTCCTCGATCTCAGCGTGTCTCCACGTTGCACAGAGGTTACTCACTTCACACACTCTCTTGTCCAAACTTAAAGCATAATTTATGTCCCAGTGCCTCCAGCATCACCCTTGCTCCTCAAGATGGAAGTTGAAGTGCCTGAGAACTGAGGGACTTCTTCAGGCTGGTCTTGGAAAAGCAGCTGTACTAAGGAGAGAGGCTGGGCAAAAATT
This sequence comes from Platalea leucorodia, assembly GCF_965183815.1. NCBI lineage: Eukaryota > Metazoa > Chordata > Aves > Pelecaniformes > Threskiornithidae > Platalea > Platalea leucorodia. The sequence goes on along the minus strand of NC_138827.1, from coordinate 24,664,754 downwards.
AGCTAAGATAACAAAGCTGGGTAAGGATATGCATGTGCTGCAAGAAAGGCCATGGGCTTTTCTGCATGACCTGCAGCAGGAACAGCATTGATGTGTTGGTAGAGCACCTAGCACAGGGTGACGGGCAGCTGCTCCTCCTGAGGCTCCTTATTTCTTAGTTACTTCTAATTTCAAAGTGGTGGAAGAGGGAGCTCAGACGATTGCTTAAAGATGTTATTTTGGTCTCTCTTACACCGCTTGGTACGCGGCCCATGATTGTGTCCAAAAGAGGCAGATCTGGCTGGAAAGACTGAATGCTGCTTAGTATTTTCCCTGTTATATTTTCACATCTCAGGGAAAACTGTGGTAGCGAGGGATCTGTACCTAAGCTTTTCTAATTCATGTGACCATCACTTACTCGGCATGACACCATAGGTCTCACTTCTCTTGGCAGCAGTACAGGGCTCGCGCTTTCATATGGATGAAGTATTTTTGAGCAATTTCTCCAATTTATTAAGCATGAACAGGCTCCTCAGCATTGAGCAGATAGAATTTTTTAAAAACATTTCAACAAATCTGCTCCTGTGGGACTGGGACAGAAAGCTTTGCCACATATGCACACACGATTTTTTTCTTATGTTGTCCTTCAGCCTCATGGGTTTTGGTGAAACTACGAGTCAGATTCATGGCTCTGAGCAGAAGAACACACTCCCAGCTCCATGGCTTGGTGGAAAATGGTGATACTGGCACATTTCTTTCCCTTTGCTCAATTTGCTCCATGGAGTGGGAACACATAAATGAGATTTGAGATATGAAGCTCGCCTCTGATGGACTAGAAAATAACATGGAAATTATAAGATTAAATAAGGGGTGTCTCCATGGGGTTGCTCACACTAGGAAGGAGTGAACATACGGATCCAGCAAAGCCATTTTACATGCATGAAAACAGAAATAGCAGCAAGGATAGATAGACAACGAGAGGGAAATTGCAAGAAATGGAGGAAAGCAAGGAAAGACATGCAGCGGAAGAAAACCAGACCAAGGGAACAGGCAGAGAAGAGTAGGATGATGGAGAAGACACAGTAGCAGACCCAAGCCTTGCATGGAGAGGACCTGGCTGGAGAGGGAAAGGGGAGACTGGCAGCGTTCCCCCCGAGCAAAGGGCATCAATGGCTCTGCGCCTGCCAGCCCCTAAGGAAATGCTAGTAGGAAGTAGGGACACGTGTCCATTTTGTAACTTCTCGATGTTTACTACTTCTGTGAAAATTTTCAAAATACACACGTGACACTCTGGGAATGGAGCCAAAGCCGTTTCGAGCATCGATGCCCCCCTGCACACACCACAGGCTGCTGCTCTGCTCCAGAGAGGGGCAACTGCACTGGATTTTTCTGCTTTCCCCTGCAAAAAGGACCTCAGCAAAGGGGCCCCAGGCACCCAGGCAGAACAACATGGGATTTCATATTTGTGCTGATTTATGCCTCAAAAAGAAAGCTTGCGCTTATCTTTGCAACTAAGAGTTCACCAGGTATTTTGTGATCAAACAGGTTTATCATGCCCTGAAAATGGGGATTCAAACCCTGCTAGTGGGAAGAGCCGGACCTGGATACAAGTTTGTGCTTGAATTTCTTCTCTCTTTGAAACAAAAGTTTTATTTTTCAAGTCACTAAAGTTCTTGTGAGATGAGAATAGAAATTATTTGTAGCTCTACAAAGTAGTTTTGTGAGTCAAGAAAATGTCGTCACCATCACCATGCAGAGAAGGCACTGAAGTATTAGCCTCGCTGATGCTTTTTCCCCTCTGGCCCATGGAGATCTTTTAAAGGGTCTACATAAGGCAAAAAGCAAAATCAATATTATAATCTTATTTTTTAGACTGGATCTGGCATTTCTGGAGGGATTCAGCGGGTCCACAGGATTTTTTTTTTCAACTTGTGAATTCTTAAGAGTAGAAACTCTAATTAGGCCAAAACACGTGTGACGGTCATGAAGTGAGTGAAAACACATCTCCCACATCCCAGTCTCACAACATGCCACCAGGCCAGGTTTCTTCCTGTGTTCCTCAAACCCGTAAACAAGAGCACATACCTGCATGTTCATGACAGGGTTTAGACTTGCCATGCCATTCAAAAACCTTATGATAGACTATTTTATGTCAAAAAGATGTCAGAAGGACTTTACTGCTTGTGAACAGAGACAATTAATTAATTTACTCTCCGTGTAGATCCCTTCTCTTTGATTGAAGCCTTATTCCCAGAGGTGGCCCTCTGGCTCTCTTGAAAGGAACATGAGCATTAACACTGCCTTCAACTGGCTTTGGACCTTAAATATTAACAAAACCCCACACCATGTTCTTCCCAATAAGATTCACTGTTAAAAATAGATTAAAGGGAATGGAGAGAACATACATACAGAAGGGAATAAAGGAAGCAGGAGAGAGTTGTAGAGTGTGAAAAAGAAGCAACTCTGGCCTAATTGAAGACAACCAGAATTTTGCCACTAACTTAAATACAAACAAGCCTCCGCCTGGAGACCACAAACTAGCTATTTCTGCATGAATGGTTTTTGCCGGATAGTATTGTGTGGCTTGTCATGGTCCTGCGCCAGGCAGCAGCATGCACAGCCTTGCCATGAACCAGCTTTCAGGGATAACGTACAATGAAAGCAAGATCTTCTCTGTACTGTGGGTGGGCTTGGAGACACTGGTGGGGAGATGGGTTTCTTCCATTTCTTTCTTTTTTTTTTCTTTCTAAGTCTTTATGCACTGAATGTCACTTAGATAGCTAACCTGGAAAGATGAGGGATTTCATCGTTGACTGGCATGATGTAGATGTAAAGTGTCCCTTGGAGTGTGCGCTTGCCATCTGTCAGCTGCATGGTAAAACTATCCTCTAGGCTTTCTGTGTCATCATGCATGTACAGCACCATCAGTCCTACAGGAAAGAGGGGGAAATTAAAATGAAAACCCCCAATTTTCTAAAAACTTAAAACATAGCAATCATTTCCATAAAAGCACCCCAACTCCCTGGAATTTAAGACATCAGTTGTGATCTTTAAATACTACAGATTCAGTTTCCCAGAAAGTGCGTCCTGCTTCCATTCAAAAAAAGTCCTTGTTGCTGCTGCGATGCCGATGCCCAGTCCTGCAGTGGGACCTGCCTGGTGAGGCCATGTGCAAATCCGTACAACTCACAGCCCAATGCCAGCACCCAAACTGGGTGCTGCCCCCTCTCACAGTGTCTCCTCACTGCTGCTCTCTCCCACAGCCGCCTTTTCCTAGGGAGAGGGCTTTGATATTTCTCTTCTGTGGTCTCCCACCTTGCAGTGACTTCTAGCTCGGACCCCTCCCAAGGGGTTAACTCCGTGTTTAGCAGCCCTCGGTGGATCCTTTATTCTTGCTGTGATTCCTGCAAATGCAAGAGCAGAAGCAGCACAGCGGGGCTCTGGAAGTCATTCCCTGGCTAACTTACTGAGCAGAGAGCGAGCCAAGCTCGGCATGCTTTGGAGCAGTTCCCATGGGAGGCCTCAATTGCTAGTGAGATACTGGCAATTTCTTCAGTAAATTTTGGGGGCACTTAAAAGAGACTCATACACGATGTGTTCTTCAACACATCTGCTTTGCAGGGCTAGAGCTCTCCCTAGATGTCATGCTCCGTGGGCACAAACATAGCCCTTGTCACTATGGCATCCAAGTGCTTCACACTTGATCAGTGGCCCCAGCTTGCCAAACCCTTGATGTGGTAGGAAAACACAGGCGGGCACAAGCCAAATTTAACAAGTAACCTAGAAAGTCAGTGACCGCAGGAAGATTTGAAACAATGCTCCTGGAGAGCTGGTGCAGCTTCCTACTCACACACAGCTCTTTTGGAGCAAGGTAATGGGGAAATACGGGATCAAGCTGTTCATGGAAAGGGCTTAACTGGCACTGGTGTAGTCATCAGCTTGAGTGCATGCAGGTAAATACATCCAGAATTTGCTAAACTTTAGGTACTTGAATGCACTGGGAAAAAAAAGATTTGAATGGTTTTTGAATTGCAAAGATTGCATTAAAGAAAAACCATTCCTCAAAATAATTAGTTTAATCCACTAAAAGTCACCCTGAGCAACTAACGAGATACAGACACAAAATCTTTACCACTTTCTTGTTCTCCAAAGATTTTTAAGATGCCATGTAAAAGCAGCCCACCCCACAGTTTCCCTTAGATTTCCCTCCCCAAAAGCACATTGCCAGTGGCAGGCAGTGTCATCTACTGAAGCCATCAGACACCCACCAGTTTAAGAGTGAAGCTTAAGCCCAGTCCTCCCAGCCTCACCCACTGCATTGCTATTCACCAGCACACAGTCTTTGCAGTGAAGAGAAAAAAACTCACATCCAGCCATGCCTGCAAAGGTGTTTCAGCTCACAGTCCAGAAGCTGAATAAACCTCTGGCTCTTGAAAGAAGAAAGAAACAAGGAGTGATGGATTAGTCTTCATGGCCTTGGTGCAAAAAAATTCCTCTCAAATTTGAGGGCACGGAAGGTTTTCTCCTAATAAAACAGTAGCAGAGAGACAATTCCTATTTGGTTAAGATTTTGAAAATTGAAAAACACATCCTGTCCCAGTCCTGCTGCCCACTGGGCAGCAGAGTGGGCACGGGGAGTGCAGAAAGGCCCTGCAAACAGCCCCAGGAGCACTCACACCCACAGCAAGATGGCAGCCTCAGACACCCATGCTCAGAGCTGACCCAGGCCGCCGCCAGCCCAAATACCTCCATAACCTCACCGACGTGAGAGGGATTAGATCAGTCCCTAACTAGACACACCAGCCCCCACAGGCATTTTTGGGGGGTTTCTGCTGAAAAAAAAGTATTTATGGAAAAGTGCATTTACATAACTGAAAAGATCCATTCAGCTTTTAAGTCTTTGTTGGGAAGAGCAAATCACAGTAATTGACAGCAAACTTTCCAGAGGTTTCTAACACCTGCTTTATATCTTGCTTCAAGCAGCTTGTATAGGCTTGAACATTAAACAAGCAAGGGGGTTGTTAGCTGTATGAGCCGACCATCGGTGCTGAACAGTCCCAGGACACCTTCAACACCTCCTGAAATAGATAAGGGGGGGGGGGGGGGGGGCTCCTCCTTGCAACCACACCCCACGTAGCCTGTACGCAGACCCCCCCACCCCAAAAGGTCCCCTTTCTTAGAAGGATTTCGACTCTGCTGAACTCAGCCTGAAAAATCGACCGGTTGGCTTTTTTTTTTTTAATTTCAACAGCGGCTTTTCAAATTTCAAAAAACACACACTTTACATTAACGCGTGTCCCTTGTTTCTCAGCTCAAACCCAAACCGTTTGTGGGCTGCGGGGGTGCCAAATAGCCCCCAGCCCGCAGCCGCTTCCTCTCCCCCTGCTCCCGCGCCGCTTGGCACGTGTGCCGCACAGATGCCAAGCCACGGAAGGGATTATTTTTTTTCTTTTTTCTTTTTTTTTTCCTCCTCCATCCTCCCCCCCCCCCCCCCCCCCGCTGCATCTGGTTCCTCAGCAGAGTCTGCAGGCAGTTGTGCTGGCAGCCTGGCAGATGCCTTTGGGTGGCTGCCTGCCTTCCTTCGGCTGGGCCGGGGCGTGAGGGCAACGAAAGCGGGCGGCTTCACGGAGCAGCGGCTCGGCGTGAGGGAAGTAAAAGCCAAGGGAGGTTTTGCACAGAGGTTTGTGCACAAACCACCGTGCAAGGCGCTGCCCCGGCCTCACCTCTCCCTCCCGGAGGTAAATCCCGGCTCGTTGGGCACAGCCGGCCCCCGGGCTCGGGGGGAGGCGCGGCGGGGGCTGCAGTGAGCGGCGGCTCCCAGCAGAGGCCATCCGCATCCCGCGCATCCCGCCCGCCCCGCCGCGCGCCGCTGCCTGCCGCCCCGCTCGGCGCGCGCTGCGCCTCCTGCGCGCGGCCCCGCCGGGCTGCAGCGATCCCAAACCTCGTGACGGGGTGCGAGCACCCCGCACCGGCGAGCCCGCTTCCCTCCCGCGCCGCCGTCTATCATCCCCAGAGCCCTGATGCAGCGAAAAGCAGCTAAACAATAAAAGGCAGCGGAGGAAAGCCAAAGTGCCATTACTCAGACCTTGCTTGAGTTCAGCCGGGGAAAAAGCTGTGAATCTGCGCGTCCTGACGAAGCACTGCTGAGCTCAGCAGCTCGTGCCACCAGCACCTCCAGCACACAGTCCATTTAATATCAGCCCACGAGCTGGCTGGCGGGAGGGTAATGATGGAGATGCTCAGCGCGCCCGTGAGGCCGGCAAGGTCTTCAGCATTCAGCGTGGTTAGTCCTGTAACACACGGGGCACCTTCCCGTACCTGCTGCAAGGAAAAAGTCAAGGGAGAGGAAACACAGCCAGGCCAATTGTCAAGATTTCTCAAAAGGTTAAACAAGAACTTTTAAAACCAGAATGATGGGACGTGGGAGACATTTGGCCAAAAATATTTCCCGGCAGACCCTCTGCCTTTCTGACTGATAGAAATATTAAAACTTCTGGTGGAAGCAAGTGCTTGCCTATTGTTTGCAAAAACTGGTTTCTGGAGGCCAGATGCACAGAGAAGGACTCAGTCTGCATCCAAACTGCCGGAGCCTGGCAAACATGCATTTACAGGGAGGCCCGAGGGGAGGCTAAGAGGGAAGAGCAGATCCTATTGGTGCCTTCGGTACATCCCTGCACATGCCTTCTCCACATGGGTACAAGCCTGTGAAGTCTACAAGTGCTCCCAGATTTGCTTTCTCTTCCTTTACCCTGGGACCGCCACATATCATCGCTAATGAAACCTCCGTTTACATTATACGGTCCTTTCCCACTCGCAGCATATGCTCACTGGAAAAAAAAAATTACTGCTTGTAGCCCCATTGCAGGATCTTTTTTTTTTTTTTGCACTTCAAACTAGTCTATAATATACGATAGAGCGCCAACGCTTTCATTGACATATAGCTTGTTCACTTGGATGTCATGAGATAGCAAACAAGTGAATCTAAACAACGCAGCTAGCTAGTTATATGGCTAATCTGGTGGGTTGCTTTGATTTCATAAATAAATTAGTCTCCTGAACAGGGAGAGAAACACAAACCAGTGATCTCAACAGCTCTGCTGCCCTTCATTACGAGGACGGCCTTGCTCGATTAGAAATGCCATTTGTTTTGATTACAAGGTTTTATGTGAGTAGAACCAAATTTTACCCAAATACATAGATGGAGTAAGGACTTGTATGAAGAACCACAGCCAGAGAGGTTTTCCAATTGAAACACTGGACACAGGCTGTATGTTAAGGGGTGTAGGTAAGGTACTGAGGGCTGGGAGCACAGATGGGAGTGCAGACCAGCACCCCCCAAGGGTGTCCTGTGTGCAGGCTGTGTTAGCACTAATTGCTGTTACCTTACAGCCGCCAGCTCGCTGCTGACGGTGTACCAGACACCAGCATGAGTTTTGCTTGGGAAGGAACTGCAGGATTCCCGCCCCCCCCCCCCCCCCCCTTCTGGATAGAAATAGCTCATTAAATATTTAATTTTTCAATTAAAGAGTCACTTTGAAAAAACAAAAGTTATTATTCATCCTTTTAACATGTGGTGGGTTCAGAGCAGCCATGCTCTTTGCACACATCAGAACCAGAGCTCAGACATGAGCAGAAACTGCTTAAAATGCATCTGAACTGCATGATGTGTGAAAAAGAAAAAAAAGCAGTGCTTCAATCAAAATAAATACAAATCCCCCAAAACCTGAAAAAAGTAGTGTATGAAATAGTAGTATTAAAAAAAATGTTTAAATTAAAGTATTTTTGATGTTATATGAAATCATACTTAAACTAAAAGCTTCATAAAATCATTAGGCAAGATGGCAAATGAAATCTTTAGATTCCACAGAAACATTTTTGCCTTTAATTTCAGTTAGCCAGAGAGTGGCAAAAGATTTTCAGTCTGATTTTACAAAAACTCCTTCAAATTTTCACTGTCGCCATGCAGCCCATTTGGTCTATGGCAGAAGGATGAGCTAATGATGAGCCCGGTGCTTTGAAATTTTGACTTCAATGTACCATCCCTGAGACAGTTCACACAATTAACCTCTTTGCATCCCACTTCTTTCTCTGTAAATGGAGGTGGTGGCACTTCTCTTCCTACCACCTGTTGGGAGGACAAATGAAGACTCTAATGCAGAGGTAACAGGATCACACAGGCTTTTTAAATATACCAAAGCAGCCCCATGAGCTGGTTTTGTGGTCCCACTCTCTGTGGAACTGGAATTACAAAATTAAACTGCCCTGTATATGTGCAGGTTTAAATTCCAGAGGAGTTTTGCTGCACGGCTTTTGTGGAGCCAGGTTGATAGATGCACTAGAGGCAGACCCTTCCACCTGGGTAAGTCGTTTCCTTGGGTCATAACATTCCTATTTATGGAACCTATTTTAGTACTTCCTTAAAAATTGCCTACAATTAATGCTGCTAAAATTGCGTGTTCAGCAGAAGGGAAAGCCATGCCTTGACATAGCTTGGTAGAACTAGAGCCAGCTGAAAGAAATATCATCTCACCTTGAACTTTAGGCAAAATGAAGAAACTTCTAGTGACAGAAAAGTTCATTGGAAAAAGCTGATATGAGTGGCAGAGAGGTGGGTGGACTTGTTAGCAGGGACAAGTGTACTTTGAAGCACCATAGGTTTTTGAGATCTCTCAGCTAAGATAGTCAGACCCCTGCATGGACATAACGTACAGAATTTCCCCCGATCATTGCTCTGTTGAGTGTGTTAACCTATATTTCACTAAGGCAAGTAAAACATCCAATCCCAAAATGAAAGCTTAAAAAAAATAAATCCAATGCACACTGCTTCTATTGCATCCCATGCTTATCAATTTTCGCAGATAGAAGTGTGCCTTATTTGGCCCAATTCATGTATGATGTGTTTCAAGGAACATGATGCCCCTGCTCACATTTTTCATGATCCTTCAAGCACAACTGAAGTGCAATTTAGTCTAAACCAGCTAGATTCTGCACTCAGCATTCAGGATATTGAGAGCATGATCCCACAGCACCAAAGTCAACTTATTTTATGGCACTGGCATCAGTGTAAGCAGAAGCAGGCATTAATCTGTGTCACTCATGTACTAATCAGGAAAAAGCTGTTCCAGCCTCTAAAAAAAACAAAGTTTCATGGGCATTTGGAGTACAGTGCAATGGAAAAGGAGGTACCTAGTCTATATACACTCATAGATGAAAGGTGATTGAGGATCTGGACACAGCAAGTTGGGCAAATACCACTCACTAAGATTCATAGAGTATTTGGCTGAATTTTAAAAAGTGGCTCAGCAGAGTTTTATTATATGGACAGTTGCATGGAGGAACCGATTTCAAGTATCCTTTTTCTAGTGTCATCCCTGTTGAAATCAGGGTGCCCTGCCAACATGCTTACTCCAGTTGTGTTATGGCTCCTGTTTGACATGCCAATGGGAATGTGCTCCCAAAGTTTTGGCAAAGATGACTCAAAGAATTGGACAATGCACAGATCATGCTCTTCATAATCATGGACCATTTGTCCTCAAAATCATCCTATAAACAAAACCAGCATGGGTACAGAAGAGAAAAAACAGTCAAATTTCTATTTGTTCTTATGTATATGGCAGTAGTACCTAGGTGACTGGGACAGAGGGGCATGCCAGAGAGGGAAGCTCTCTATAGAAACAGATACTCTGACTTACAGCTTTCACGTTTTACTTCTCTCCTGCTCCAGCCTGAGCTGTTGTTGTCCAAGCCCCAGTGGCTCCCTCCAGCCACGTTGTGGAGTATGAGACATAAGATATCCATCGAGGGAAGGGAAACACAACCTTTTGTGCAAAAAATCAACAAGGAAAACAGTTTAAATTTTGACCATAAGGCAATGAACCTTTACAATTGCCCATAACTAAACTACAGATTTTATATATTAAAAAAACTGTGCCAAATCAATTCAAAGAAAAGAGTGAGTTGAGAGTTCCTGGCTCCTGGCCCCATTCTTGGTCCACTACTCCAGTTCCAGTTGTCCTTGTGATAAATGCAAATAAGTAAACTGTTGCAAAAATAACATCAGGCTTAAAAATTCTCAGTCAAGTTCCCTCAGTATGCTGCGGCAAGGTCGAATCCATGCGGTAACGTATTTTCATTACCTCTTTTGGTGGTGCCCTCTGTTGCAGCAAAGCACTCCAGCATTCTTCCCAATGCCGAGCACTGGCATTTCAAAGGACACAGCTTGTTCGGGATCAAAATACATGGCAGTTGTTGCCCTTTCTATTTAGGCCCTAAGCCTTGAATCAACAGTAAGAATCCTGGACATGGGAAAATACAGTGCTGACAAATACGTAATTCAATTAAATAGTCTGACATTGTTTAAGAAATAGCCCTTTCCTCTGATCCATCTCTTTCAGAACTCTTTGTTTTAATATTATGGCCTACTTGAAACACTTGAGCTCATGAATGGATTAAAGAGGGTTTCATTTGTTTTATTTATTATTTTTACTGCTTTGCTTGGCTTTTTGCAAACAGGGGAGGCACAGCTCTCATTTAGAATTCACTGTAACATGCACATTCTTCCCTCCTCCTCTGCCGAGAGGAGAAGGGGGAAAAAAACAACAACAAAAAGATCACAACTGTTCCAAAAGTACCAAAACTCTTGGGTAATTCATCATCAACGTTGACTGATTAACAAAAGTGGCTTTAGAGCACAATCATTTCAAAACCTGGATAGGATACACATTTACTGCAACAGTAAGTTGCCAGATTTTAAAAAAAGGGGAAGTATTTTACCCAATTACTTTTTGTTCAAAATTATGTTAGAGAGTCAATATTGCATATTTGCCTTTTTAGCTTGCATTCTGCTTAAATTCAGTCTTTGATTTTAAAGGGCGAGTCCTCACACTCTCCCAAATGTGATCTCAGTATTGTACTATCTCACTGTGATAGTTGTGTATCCCTTGAAATGCATCAATGATGCATTGTATCAACAAGGACTCAAGATTCCATTTATCTTCAAATACTTTCACAATCCACTGCAGTATATTCTCAGTTGCAATTTTTTCTTTCAAGTTTGGCCACCATGTGTGTAGCATTAATTTCTCTGTTCACATGTAATTCATTCAGGGACTTACACCAGCTGAGAACCACATATGGAGGCCCAGATTTACAGAGCTTTTATTTTGTGCCATGGAAGCCTACAAGAAACAATTTTCTATTTGAATATTGAGTGTTTACAGAGGTCTTGTTGTTCACTAGAGACAGCGGATTATGAAATCATATTCTGCAAGAATCCTATCCAAAAAACCTGACTGTAACATTTATTAACTCCTCTTTGTTCAAGTGCTCTCTGGGTTCTTACAGGGCAATTCAACATTGCTTCTCCTCTCTCAGGGTTTGTTGTTCATTGTTTTCATTTACTGCTTTTTAAAAATTGTTGGTCCAGCTTCAGCCAGTTTCTCTTGTGTCTGCCATTACCACAACTCTGGAGTGACCAAGTCCTGGAAGCAGACATAGATGAGGAGTGGGACGTGGGATGTGGGTCTCAATCAGACCAGCACATGTGCTCTAAAGCTTAGCACAGCTTTGCTACTACTTTTTTCTGGAGCTGAAAATATGCATGGGGATCTTTTTTGATGATAAGAAGTCAAGAAATTGTATGAAGGGTATTCACACCGTACAACTCACTAAGGTCCCCAGCGCAGGTACCTGTACCAGGCAACTAATATTTGGAGTTGAGAATACGCTTCTGTTTTATCACATTTGAGTCAGCTCCAAATGCAGATCTCCAAGACCCTTCTGTGGTGCTCATTTAGGCTTGTTTTGAGAAAATAATGACACATATTGAGTGACTAATGTCCCACATAATCAATCCTGTAGCTCCTTATTTATCAAGATTTCAAGGGAAATGGAGCATTTTGATGGAGAGCAAGAAATCTGAAGCAAAACCTAACACTGACAATAATCCTTGGAGGGATGCTTCAGGGTTAAGCCTACCTGTGTCAGAGACCTGGAGGAGACACTGCGTACTCCTGATCATTTGGGAGGAGAGCTGGGGTGGAGGTTAAGCATCCCCAGCCTCCCACAGGCTTCTCCCCCCGTCCCCTGGGGTCACCCCCTGCCAATCACTACCAGAGGTAGCAGAGCTGGGTGGACATGGGGTCTGGTCCTGGGGAGCCCTGATAGCCTCCCTGGTGAAGGACAGAAAGTGTAAATTGGCTTTAATTAGGGATCACCCATGTGGCCTCCAGTGTATCAGTTTAAATCAAACATTAGCAACTGTCAATTTCTTCTTTCACCCAGGACCTAAATCCTGTAAACACAAGGACTGTAACAAATCCCTGAAGCAGGCTTTAGCGCACATATATGGAAAACATACTAAACTATAAATACTGTATACCATATGGCATCAAGATTATCTAATTTCACTTCATAACTGGTGATAAAATGACCAATCAACTGACGTGCAGAATGAAATGCCAAGCCAACGATTCAGCTAGCCTTAAGATGGCTCTGAGGTTTCATTGTATTCCATCACATCCCTAAAAATAAGCACATAACCCATTTCACTGACACAAGAATGTGGACACGGTGGGAATCTGTGCAAGACTAGACCAGCCTTCAGAGCCAGAATTTGTCCTCATTACTTTGCAGCTATATTAAAGGTGAGGAAGCCAGTTTAGGTGGACACCAGTAGTGCCAGAGGAGAAATTTTGAACTCTCATTTTTTTTTTATTTATATGAAAAAGGTATTTGGGGCAGGTACCACTCATTCCTCAGCTTTTGCTGAGACCAGTGGTTCTTCACTAAGGCTCCTAAGCTCTACTGCAATACAAACAACAGAAGAATTTAACTGTGTACTTGCTACTACAACACCATCCATTTTTTCCCCTCGCTACTAAAATCGTTTAATCATTGCACAGACCACAGCTCTACTGTTCTGCTCCCCAGAATTGTAAAGGGCTCCTACTCCAGCAGTGAGCCATCAGCCCTCAGAAATGGCAGATCAGAAAAATCAAAGTTACTGATATATTCCTGAGTTGAAGAAAAGGGATTTAATCATTTGCTGAATTCATGGTAACAAAGAGAGGAACCACCAGAGAACTGTTGAAGGTTGTCTCTAATAGAAATCACAAAGCAATCTGCAAAGATGCCTGAACGTTCACATGCTTGGAGAGAATATAGTGGATATAACCTTCTTGGAGGCACTGGAAGTTGAATGAATCTTGGAGCAATGCAAGAGATTAAAACCACAGAAAGCTTTAAAAATTAGTCTAAATCCAAAATCAGCTTGTTTCAAAGTTAGACATCAATGGCATCAGCCCTGATTTTTTGGGGGGCTTAGCCCCAGAAGCAGAGAATTCGATCAGTCCACAGATCCATTTCCCAGGAGAGTGCTGGAAAATGGCTTTGTTGGCTCATTTAAAATTAGCTTGGGTACAGCAGTTATGAATATACTGTGCAGAAAATTGTGCACTGAATGATAAACAAATAGGTTGCTATGATTTGATGCTATTTTAATAGCTGGTGATTAACCAAATGAATGCCATTTGGTCTGGCCTGATTTGCCAAATGGTTCCTCTCTCCTACCATCCAGGCAGTTGTAAAGTAGCGCCCCATACAACCATGCACTATTACCACATTAAACTCTGATAAAATATTTTTTAGAGGAATAGCAACATATTGTAGGGTATATACTCACTTGTATCAATCCTAGCATTGATCTTCTCATAGCCAGCTGAGGGAAGAGCATTTTCTAGCAAGCCATACTGAGGGTTTGTCTTTAATGTGAAGTTAAGGTCCTTGGGGGTCTTCTTCAACAGAAACATTGAGATATTTCAAACGAATACATGCTTAAGATCTCCCATTCACCCCAAAAGCATCTACTGAGACAAACCCAGATTAACATGACTCTAACTAGTCTGGACAAACTGCCTCCTTGCCTCAGTTATCAAGAACGGGTCTTCTGATGAAGTCATTCTCCCATAACAGCTTGAATTTCTATGCAGTGGTTTTCAGCTTGAGGACTGTAGCGAAGTGGGGGTCAGTCTCTTCTCCCTAGTAACAAGCGATAGGACAAGAGGAAACGGCCTCAAGCTGCACCAGGGGAAGTTTAGGTTGGATATTAGAAAAAACTTCTTCACTGAAAGGGTAGTCAGGCATTGGAACAGGCTGCCCAGGGAAGCGGTTGAGTCTCCATCCCTGGAGGTATTTAAAAGAAGGGTAGATGTGGTGCTCGAGGACATAGTTTAGTGGTGGACTTGGCAGCGATAGGTTAACGGTTGGACTCGATGATCTTAAGGGTCTTTTCCAACCTTAATGATTCTATGATTTTATGATTATATGGCTGCTGAGTGTTTGGTGATTTTTATTACTGAATTCATTGAGACTGAAAGCTTGCAAAGGACAATGTACTACTAATATTAATCCAGGAGCAGAACAGGAATCAAATCCTTTCCTGGTTTCTTGTCCAGTCTGAAACAGGTTTATTTTCTGTCCACCATCAGCGTAGGCAGAGATCCTTTCCCAGATACCCCCATGCTAGCTGCAGAGGTGGTGGCCCTGAGACATTCATCCTTGCCCTCCACTGGAGTTTTCCCCGAGATGATGGGTGGGAGTTCTGTCAGCTCTCAGCCCAGGCAGGGTGAGCGAGGTTACCAAAGATGCTGCTGCCCAGCCCAGGAACGAAGCTTCTGCATTTCAGTAGCAGCAACTACAGCAGAGCTCGTCCTGCCCTGTATTAATGAACTAGAGAGATGCATTACCGAGTCCACTTTATTATTTTATGTCTAAATCTTGTTTTATCTATATTACTTGGAATTTTGCCTTTTTTACTGTTTTAACATGGGTTATTTTTATAAGAGAATGCTCTAATTGGCACCTCGGCACCAACAGAAGTATGTCTCAGGTGTACAGCGCCAATGCCTTGTTGCGTCCCCTCAGGGAGCATTAATTAGCACTACTGCACTGGCTCATATCGCTGCCCAGTTCTAGCTAATGCCAGAGGTTAAACTGTCCCCTGACTGTGTCACCAATTTAAACTCAGAACAGCTCTTCATATGCACAATGCATGCTAGTATTTCTCTTATCAGGGTGCTGATACTGAACAAACAAATTTCTGAGTGATATCTCAAAGGTTTGCCTTTGCTCCAGCATTAGTTTGCTTTTACTTTACTATTTTTTAACTAGTCATTTACTCTGTACCACACCTGAACAAAAAAGATAAAGAAAAATATTAGCACTTAATGTAAAAATTTCCAATTCCTTGGAAAATGGATTTAAAAAAAAGAAAAAAAAAGAATAGCTAAAAGAGTTTCTTACTCAGTAATTTTAATGATCCTCACTTAAACTTCTCCAGGTCCTTTACAAATTACTCAGACCCAATGTTACAAAATGCTTTAGCATGTACATTGCTCTGTGCAGACAGTTGGGTATTTGCTTGTGTACTTTAAAAAAAAGTGCAGGTTGAAGTGATTTTCTGAATTGCACAAAATGGAAGAGTAATTTTTGCCCCTATTCTATGAAAGATTAAATGGGGACACGGGAGAGTTTAATGTCAATGTTATCAGAAGACTCCACAAATTGTGGTTTCTTCCACCTTTTGGGACTGACTGTCAGAGGCACCGGGAAACACCACCTTCTTCTGCTCCTGTGACCAGACAATGCTTCCTTCTTCCCCAGACAAGCACCATTCCTGCCTTATCGGAGAAATTTGCATTTCATTTCTTCATTACATGAGATAGCTGCGTTGTGTGGCTGCACAAGAGGGGCTTTGTCTCCTAACCAAAGGCAGGCAAATAACTAGCTATTGAAATTTAAAAGGAAAGGAATAATGTGACAAAATGCCATGTTGCTGGAATGCTTCTGCTCACAAGTGTGCCTGCACAGATGGAGCAAAGCCTTGTCACCAGTGACCTTGTTCGCTCTTCCGCACCAGCTGCATTTTCCAAGTTCCTTACTCCTACTGGAGCTCCGGACCTTCCCTTCTCTGCGGTATTGCAACTTGCCAGCACACATCTCTGAAAGGGAAGTCTTGAGCAAATCATTTAAAAGGAAAAAAAAATATCACAGAGGAAAGTTATATCACGTTGATGTGCCAAATCAAGCTATCTCTGTGTTGTTGTAGCCTGATTGTATCACCTGTCCTTCAATGACTGGCAATTTCAGGCTATCTCATCATCACAGACAGATGCTCCAGTGCTACCAGACCACAATATTACTGGTCCTATCCAGCAGTTCAAAATCAGCCATTCATTTTTTTTAATGCAATTTTTGTAAGAAATCGAGATAACTATTTTGTAATTTTTGAATCATTAACTACAGTAAACATGAATCCAAACAGCAAACCGAATCATACAACACCCAGCATGTTGGGAGTTTCTTGACATCTCCCAAAACTTCAGGGGCAGCAGCTAAACGAGCTGTTGTGACTTGCACTGGCAGAAGAGACACAGCAGCATGAGCTACCAAAGGTATAGGACTACTGAGGATCTCTTGATATATTTTCTGCTTATTAGCTTGTACTGATGCTTATGCTACCTCAGTGTTATCTATGATGACATTTGCAACTACACTTGCCTCATACTAGTATAACACGTTAGTGCTTGCACTGATAAATCCATTTGGTTCATTTCTATTCTCATATATGCTTTCTCCCTTCTCTTCCACCCTGCTCAGTGCCTGGGATCTGTGTTTGGCAATTACAGTAAGCCTAGATTACATTTCTTCCTGTTGGGTTGCAGCAGGGGAAGGGTGTGATGCTATCACAGAGGGGTTTGTGACAAGTCCTCAACTATGAGCGTATTGTGCAGAGGATGGGAATGTAGCCCACAACCCCATCAGCACAGGCACGCTCCAGTGCTACTGAACTACCGTGCATAGTCACCTGTGCTCATCAGGGCACTTCAAGGGCTGCTCTACATCCCTCCGCTGTGCCTCACCTCTGGCAGGTAGCAATGAATACAAACAGCTACGAATGCATGGACTCGAACAGACTTACAGCAGGAGAGCATCTGCACGGGGAGCTCAGCGCTCAGTCCACCTTGTGCCCTGCCCAATGCAAGACACCACATCAGGTCCCCAGTTGTCGTGGTTTAACCCCAGCCAGCAACTAAGCACTACACAGCCTCTCACTCACTCCCCCGCACTGGGATGGGGGAGAGAATCTGAAGAGTAAAAGTGAGAAAACTTATGGGTTGAGATAAAAACAGTTTAACAGGTAAAGCTGCACACGCAAGCAAAGCAAAGCAAGGAATTCATTCACTACTTCCCATCAGCAGGCAGGTGTTCAGCCATCTCCAGGAAAGCAGGGCTCCATAATGCATAACGGTTACTTGGGAAGACAAAACGCCATAACTCCAAATGTCCCCCCTTCCTTCTTCTTCCCCCAGCTTTATATGCTGAGCATGATGTCATATGGTCTGGAATAGCCCTTTGGTCAGCTGGGGTCAGCTGTCCCAGCTGTGTCCCCTCCTAACTTCTTGTGCACCCCCAGACTACTCGCTGGTGGGGTGGTGTGAGAATCAGAAAAGGCCTTCACTCTGTGTAAGCGCTGCTCAGCTGTAACTAAAACATCCCTGTATTATCAACACTGTTGCCAGCATAAATCCAGTACATAACCCCATACTAGCTACTATGAAGAAAATTAACTCTACCCTACCCAAAACCAGCACACCAGTATTCTCCATTTTTGCTCTAAGAGCTTCTTTAAAAGTCAGATTAAAAAGCATCAAACCAGGAAAATTATTCTCAAACACTGAGCCCAGTTTTAACCAGGTAAACTCCTTCAGCTTGCAGCATAAGCAAAGACTGCGGGATCACACAAATTGTAATTAACTTGCTAAAGTAGGTCAGAACTGTGTGTATTGCAGTGCAGGGGTACTCTGGCTTTAATGATTTCAAATATTTTGAGAAGTAAACTGAAAACACTTAGTCAAATTAAATGTTTTCTTTAAGCTGTCAGCATTGCAAGCATTGCCAAGATGAACAGGATAAATTGGATTAGATGCAGTCTATATGCTTCAAATCCTAATGGCAAAGCATCCAAAATGTGAAGTAGTGCACAAAGGCAAAGCAAATATTATATATTGTCTGTAAAGCGGCAGATCTCAGTTTACTGATTAGCCAAATAGTTGGAAATAGCATGACTCATCTCCAGAGAAGCAGAGTGTTGCTGCTCGCTCCCATGCAA
Organism: Platalea leucorodia; assembly: GCF_965183815.1. Classification (NCBI taxonomy): domain Eukaryota; kingdom Metazoa; phylum Chordata; class Aves; order Pelecaniformes; family Threskiornithidae; genus Platalea; species Platalea leucorodia. The sequence continues at coordinate 24,646,606 of NC_138827.1, read as the reverse complement.
CCTGGTTTGTGAGAGTGCGACGGTCTCCACCTGCTAAATGATGGGGTTTACAGCTGGGGAAAACAGCCTGATTTTGATTCAATGCAGGATAAGTCCTGGCACCGCAGTCTGGCTCAAAACAATTCAGGCTTAAATACAGACTTAAAAAAATATATGCAGGTGGTAATTTAGGTTAAACATGAAAGTGAAATCATGTTACACAAGGTGCCCACATGAATCTTGGGCCACTGGTTATCAGTGGGCAGGGATGCAGCATGTATAAACTGGGAGAACAGTATGAGGTGGTAGAGGTTGATGAAAAGCTTCATCAAAACAGCAACATGTCACTGCACTTGTCCCCCCATCAGAGACAGAGCGAAGGTGTCTGCACGAGGATGGTGCCCTAGGGAGGAGCAGAGAGCACCAGTCCAGAAATCACACTCAAAAGGAACACATAAACCAATTCAAGAGCTGGAAACAGAGCAGGAAACTTGTGGGGAGTTCACTGGTGGTGGGAGGGATAATCACAGCTAAAGCTTTGAAGGAAGCACCCAGAGAGCTGACCGTCACCTTCTGTCCCCTCCAATCATCAATAGTCAGGACATAAAGCCCCTTTCACAGACAGACTATGTCTGTGAATTTTGAAGTTTCTTGCCTCCATTTGAGAGCTGCTAAGAATCTTTTTCCTTTAGTGGATAGAAACCATGCTTTAATTGCCTGAATTTTCTCATGGCGGTTTAAGTCTGTTTGGTTTTGTTCCAATATTGCCTGTTAGCCTAAACAGTTTAGGTTTTATTTACCCCCTCTGTTTATTCCCTCAAGATACTTGGAGGCAACTCTACCTCCCTCTCAGGCTTTGTTTTGCTGAGTTCAGTAAGTCAAACTCTTAATCCTGTCTAATGATAGACCCTCCATTCTTCTGATCATGCCGTTAGTTTTTCTCTATGCCTGTTTTGGTTTGACTTTGTGTTTCTGGTTCTTGCATGGCCAGGTGATGCCTGCCCAGTGCTCTGCAACAGCTAATATTTAATTCATGCTGAAAATTTATGACTGATTGGAGATATGAGCACTAAGCATCTCAGAGTTAAGGCTAAAGGGTCTCCGAGTTGCCTTGCTCACCCCACCCCTTTACCCTCATCCACCAGCTCCTAAAACAAAGCACAAAAAATTGGCCAATGTCTTGGAAAATTAAAGCCAATGGCAAAATCAGGAATAAACCCCAAATAAGCCAGTTACTTCAGCAACATGAATACAAATATCAAACAAGAGTATCTAAAACATCAACAAATTATGATAAGTAGCTAAAACACAGAAGTTGTCATCACCATGTCTGGACAGAATTTTGACAAGTCCTCAGATAAATCTCCTCCGTCTCCTTTTTCCACAGATAGTTGATATTTTGAACAGAAATTCTCAAGTCAAAAGATATACATCAATTTTTAGTTCTGGCAAAAAAAAAAAAGTAGACATACAAAGCAGATGCTTTTCACTAAAGCTTTTTTACATAAAAACCTATTCTTTCTTCATGAAGTTAGTTCAAAAATTTTCCAAACAGTTCTAAACAGTAGCGATAAATATGGTTCCCAGTGGAGACAGACTACAGGTGCATGTTAGCATCTGTTCATCTGACAGTGTACAAATCCTTTAAAAATAATAAAAAGCTTCTGTTTAGTTAGGGAGTGCCACCAAGCATTATAGAGGGATCAGCTTCAAAGTTCAGCTTTAAAAATGTACTGTATTAAAATAAGAAATATCAGTTATGTAAGGGAAGATGTTTGCATGTACCATTCAATCCTATAAATTGAGCAGGTCTCAATGCTGTACCAAAGTGATGCATTGTCATGCCCAAAATCAACTGTATCTATCTTTGAGAAAATGAAAAAAAAAAATAGCCCTAAGAAAACTAAAGGGATCTCATGGAATATGTTTTAGACGATCCAAGAGGCAGACTCAACTTCCACAAATGCTCGATGCAGCCAATCTCGAGGCAGATATATATATTATTTAACAGCAACTAGGAGGCATCTACTAACAGAAGAAACACCCACCAGGAGCGGTATTCAGATAGGCAGTACACCACTAGCAGTGATTAGAAAGTCCACTCTGCCTATGGGATGAGTAACTGTACTACTGGGAGAAAGAGCGGAGCAGCAAGGAAAGCTCTTTCCTAGCTCAGAAGATGCTGCCATCACACGTGGGGAAAAAAAATGTAAAAGCAGGTGGAGAAGGAGAGAAGCAGGTTTTGGACTTGAAAGGAAGATTAATGTGTTGAAGTAGAGCTCTTCTTCATGCCAGTGGCTTAAACAATAATCTAAGTTTGATAATAAGTTCGATATCTGTACTACAGTATAGTAGTTGCTGTTGTAGAGAACTGAATGATAACAGGTCATAGAATCATAGAATCATTGAATCATAGAATTGTTAAGGTTGGAAAAGACCCTTAAGATCATCGAGTCCAACCATTAACCTATCTCTGCCAAGTCCACCACTAAACTATGTCCTTGAGCACTACGTCTACCCTTCTTTTAAATACCTCCAGGGATGGAGACTCAACCGCTTCCCTGGGCAGCCTGTTCCAGTGCCTGACTACCCTTTCGGTGAAGAAGTTTTTTCTAATATCCAACCTAAACCTCCCCTGGTGCAGCTTGAGGCCATTTCCTCTTGTCCTATCACTTGTTACTTGGGAGAAGAGACCGACCCCCACCTCGCTACAACCTCCTTTCAGGACAATACATCTCCAAAATAACAACAAACAAGTTGTTTCTTTTTTCTCCCTTGTATAATGAATGCATTGTACAAGATGACTGTCTTTTAATGCTCTTTCATTTCTCCAAGTATACATGAGAGGAGGAGCAGGGAGAAACTGTGTCATGTTCTTTTGCGTATTTAAGTGCAGTTTCAAAGCAAAGTCAGGAAAGGTGCATGGCAAATAAATTGCCCAGAAAAATATAACATTTAAATAACGACTCCACATAAGACAACAATGATAATAGAGCAACCTGAGTTGAAGGAATTTATTCCAGGTAATTTAGTGCAGCAGCCAGAAGGGCGTAGGGTGCAGTCCTGGAAATCTAAATAGTCTGAAATCACTCCCGAAAACAGACTATTTAGTATTTGTTTAGGATGCCTGTGCAGTAAGTTATACTGTTATGTCATTGCACAGTTGTGCATGCAAGTCCAGCAAAACCAAGGTGAGTAAATGCAACCATCTGACCGCCAGACAGGAGCACTTCTGCAGCACAAACTACTGAGTTACAAGTCTCAAAATAATAAAATACTCATTTTATTTGTAAATTACTCTGTAAGACTACTAAATTCTGTGTTTGTGATAATGAGCAAGGAAGAAATAGGAGCAATATTTTAAAAGAGTAGCTTGTATCTTGATTTTTCTTTCTGAATGTGTGCCAAAAGTCACATCTGAAATTAAGACAACCTTTCACTAAACCTACTTTAATAAATTTTAAAAAATAGTATTAAAGCAGTACCTTTAGGCCAAGCTTTTATAGAAAGTCCAGCTATTGAATAGGATGATGTGGCCCAAAATACTGGTCTTTGAAGGATAAAAATCAGGTTTTGACAACTACATCTGCTTCTGCAGCTGCAGGGAGAACATTTTCTTCATGTCAATTTATATTTCATTTCCTTCAGCTCAATAGCTGATTCATTCAAGTTCAGATGCTGACGAGGAGCTGAGAAGCAGGAATGTTTGTTTTCACTGTCCCAAATGATGAGAGCAGACCAGCATTAAAGCATGATCCACTACTTCTAAATCCTTGAGGGTGAATGGTGACAAAACCATCAGATTGATTAACTCGGGGCATTTTTCCTTCGTCAATAATATATCAATTTTTAAAATACATGATATTTACCTTTATTTTGTGATACATCTAGCAACACAGCTTGAGTTAGCAAATAAAAATGCCTTCATAAAGCTAGTGGTCTCTGATTTTGCTTGAATTACAATTTTCATCCAAAAGCATTTTGTCACAAATTACAAATGAAAAAAATCATCACAGTAATTGGAAAGATCAAGCAATATATCCTAAGATGATGCAGGGCAAACAGGGACAGGTAGAAGTCCCAATGTCAATGGGGAGACAACAGAGGTTCTGCAGCTTTCACGGGTCCAAGTGATTTACATTACACCCACTTGCTTGCTTGCTCAGTCCTCTTTGGTTGAGCTGGAGTTTAAGCCTTTTACAGCAAAGTATGAGATGATTTATTAAAATGGATCTATTGCCTCCTAGTATCTTCTCTACAGACCTAGATAGTTTCTTAATGTGTATTAAGTTACGTTATTTACATGTATAGGCAATGTATTACCTGCCTGTTCCTCATGAACAAGTACCAAGTGTCCTGTCCTGCTGGTGAACAGTGAGACTGAACCTCTCCTAGGGAACATAACTCCCTGCTACAAATGCAGAACAAGTTCTAAAACATTATTTAAATCAAAACTAAGAAGCCTGACAATTTAAATCACTTTTTATTTAATTAATTCTCATAAATAAGGAGAAAAAAAAGAGAGAAGGAAGGTTCAAACATTGCCAGAAAGATGAAAAGTTTGTCCTACCAGTGTGCATATAGGAGATGGATCTCCAGATTGCATTCAACTGGGAAACTGGATCCACCATGACTCTCATCCATTGTATCACCCCACATGCTTGAGCCTGGGCAGCCGCGTACATCAGCTCTGTGCCAACACCTTCAGTATCCATTGCACAGAGATGCCCAGAGGTGATCCTGGCTGATCCTCCCTCCAGACACCCATCCCTGCCTGCAGTCCCTGCTGCAGCTCTGCAGCTCGCTGCTCACCCATATGATCTGGACAGAATAGGAAGGGAAGATAAGGGAGAGATTATTTCCAAGTGTAAGTGAAAATTAAGCAAAAATACTATTTGTCTTCATATTCCAGCAACAAGCTGCCACCCCACCCTCATCCCTGACAGCAATGTGAGAACCTGTGTTACAGAGAAGTCATCTTGACTGATACCCTTAAAAAGACACCATATTTAGGCTCATTTATACTCACAGAACCTTATTTGATTATCATAGTCAATTGATCAGTACCTGTTTGTATCTCTCTGGGATACAAATGCCTGTCAGAAAGTAGACAGCACACTAATTTTGCATTATTAAGCATGTTCACCTGTGGTTTCCAGTCATGCTCAATTTTATTTCCAGTCATGTTGAATTTTATTACCTGATCTTTTTTTCCCATCAGCCAAGATAAAGATATTGTACCATCAAGTGAGAGCAAACTTTCCAGAGAGAATTCCAGTTTTTCATTACATTTTCAGGGTCCATAGATAGCTAGAAAGCTAAATAGTTCAGCAAAAGACCAAAGCATTCAGCCAAAGTACTTAAAATTTACGTATTGAAGGCTTATGTTGTTGTTTACAAGCCTGATCAGTCCATCGTCATCACGGCACACCATGGCTATGGACTCCCACCAGAGAAGGGAAAGCTTGTAAGGAAATCAATAGAGATGCAGCATCACCAGATGCCCGAACCCACAGAGAAGAATGTGAATGCAAACCATCCACAGAAACATATTCAAAAGAATAATGTTTCTGTTTTCACCAAAAATCACATTTTAGATTCCTGCTGTAAAATAGATGAAGATTTTCCCTGTTTGAGCTGGAATTGGGCCCGACAGCACTCCCCACTCCCTGCATCCCCAGGTGGCACACCGGAGCACAGGCCACTTTCTGATCCTACAAATGAAATCCTAGTTATAAATAGCATTAATTAAAAGATCAGAGTCATGGTATGCAACCAGGAATCACTGATTGCCCTGGTTCTGCATGGCCTGCTCAGAGCAAAAACTCTCCTGAATTACCCAGGCTTCAAATACAACCTCTAGGAAGAGGCACATGTAAAGAACAATAAGATGACAGGGTTTATGGAAATAGCAGCAGTCGTTTCTCTGTATGCAGATAATTTCAAAAGGTCTGTAGTTAGAGAAAATAATAAGGAATGGCAAAAACCCCAGCCTTTCCCAGTTTTGTCTACATGCTAACTCCCAGTCCTGCAAAGGCTTAGACTCATTGTTCATGCCTATAAACAGGGCTTTTCAAATTGCCTGGGTTCTGCCCCAAATCCTGCAGCCAGTCATTCCTGTTGGAGGGTTTCCAGCAGCCCCCAAGTTCAGAGGGGGTCTCGGTTTTACTACTGACTAGTCACCAGCTGAAACTTAGGCCATATGAATGGGACCCCATCTGACAGCGTTATTAACACAAATTATTTTTATTCTGCATGTCTGGGTAAGCCATGGGCACATGCCTGCAAGATCAAGGCCTTAGTCATTAATAACTTCGGCAATCGTTTCACCTAGAAGCCATACTCTGTCTACACAGAAATCTTTCCGGGAATCTGGTAAAAAGATTGATGAAAATTAAACATCTACTTAGTGAAGCTGAAGTAACCAATATATGATTAATACTTTCCAATTATATTTCAGTACAGTACATTGCTGAGTTTGTTATTACCTGCACTCTTAACACTCCATCTGCAGTGTTAAATCCATCTGTTGCTGAAAATATGACTATATCTTCAAGGGTTTCTGAATCATCATGCTGGTACCTTTTAACATAATTATAATGAAGAGCGATATTCATTATCCAGCGGAAATTAGAAACCTATAAATATGAGGGGAGGGGAGGGGAGCAAGGGAAGAACTGAGGTCCAGCATTGCCCACTTTCTCAATTGATCATGTTGGCTGCTCCTACTTAAAATATTGCTCTGGACTCTGGATTTCACACCATCAGTCCCACTGGTTTCACTGGTGTTTTGCTAACGCCTGCCACGGGGACCTGGTTCCTCAGCTTTATTCTGACAGATGGAGGTGGACAAGAAAAATGGCTTCGTGACCAGCATTGACATCAGGGTATGGAGAGAGCAAAAACCTAAAGAGTATACACCAAAGCTTCTGGTGGGGCAGGATATCAAACCTTGGGAAATCCTCATCTGTATGAGGAGGAATGGCTGTGCTGAACCAGGTCTTCTTACCACTCTTCTTGTCACTCAGCTGAGATGGCAAGAGAAAAGCTCCAGCCATTTCTACCTTTGAGAAGTATTTAAAGTAGAGGGTGCTGTTTCTAAACACTTGGTTAAATTGACAGAATAAATGTATCATATTTTTATGCATATATCTTAGATGTTAAAAAAACCCCACCTTTTTTAATACAGCAACTGCTGGTTTAAATGTGCCTGCAGGTAATAGAACGGAAAGCTTGTGCCACAGTCTTCCCTGATCTCTGCTCCCCTCCACCTCCTTCCCTCTGCCCTGTTAGGATTCCTCCTCACAAAATCAGAGGGCTCCTTTTTAAAGCAGTTCTTAAAAAAATACACATTATCAGACACAATTACACAGTTATGCACAAGATCTAGGCTTCACTTTCCCCCCCAAATCCCACAGCAGAGTGTCTGTTTTTGAAATTCTGGGTAGCAATCAGTGATGGAAAAGGCAGAACCTAAATTCAGCAGCTGGTTTTAAAAGCCTGCAAACAAAGCTCTTTCCACCATGGCAAGTCCATGCAGATCAACGAACCCAGACAGAGGAGGTTTCTTAATTAGAAAAAACTTTCAGATCCTCATGGGAGCACACAGCAGGGTTTTACTTTACTGCAGCCAGAGGGACCCTACCAGGATCCGAGCACTCCACCAGCAAACCTGCCTGCTGGCTGGGGCTAGAAGAGGTCCTCTGATGCTAAGCAAGTGTGCCTGTGCTTTTGGAATAGGACTCTTCCTCCCACAGGTTCTGCCCTGCAGATTTAAAAGCTTGAAATGCATGTCAGCAGATCCAAAGGCTCTGCTAGTCCCTGTTTTAGAGCTTAACAGGACTGCCTGGAGTGTAACTGGCACAAGTAGCCATTTTCAGTCCTCTGATGAAAAGCTTGTACTTAAAAGCATGAGGAATCCAACTTGCAAGACTAAAATTTGATGAAAGATCATTCAAACTACCAGGTGAGCCATAACATTTTTGACCTGCCACCATGAATCAAAGTGGGAAGTAGAAAAACTTGCTTAATGATATATTTCTTCCCATCATACTACTGATAAAATACAGCCCACTCCATTGAGTAAATTGTAAGCAGATATCGTGCCCTGTAGTTCATCTCTCGTGGCCTCTAACTTCAGTGGGAATTAAAAGCTTTCTTAATCTGCCTGCCCGAGAAAGGTTTTATGCCTCTACATCCCTGTACTGCCATCCTCTATCAGATAAGCGTGGGGCCCTTAGGAAACCACAGACTATCCACAGGGCATAAGCTTATAAAGAAAGTTATCTCTTTCTTAGGCAAAATTCCTGCCTTCTGGTTTGAAAGATGGACAAAAAAAATCAACAAGGAAAAGGCTACCTGCTTCTGTCCAAGGCTGTTGAGTCAGAAGTGAAGCTGCTGTGACTCCTCAGCAATACAAGAGCACAAAGATGCTTTTCTCTTTGACGTTACAAATGGGGGGTGAGTGGGGTCTTACCCACTGCGGTGGTTTTTGAGGCTTATGGATTACTGGAAACAAGCTTTCTCATATCTAAAAGAAATCCACAGGGTTAATAGCCAGAGGCGCACAGCTAAAATGTGAGTTTGAGAAAGAGAAGAACAAGACCAAGCAAAAAAGCATTGTGGATGAATTGCAATACTTGTACAGAAGAGAAAATGGGCTCAGAGTCTTAAACAAATCCTCCAAAAAAAGCATAGCAATTAAAGCTACTGAGCTCACTAAAGAAGCTTCAGTATTGCTTTCCCCTTACCAAGCTTTTATTGTTATTCTTTGGAATATAATTGGTGATCATTTTCTACTTGGAGTCTGACACAAATCTTACAAGTTACTAGAGCTACTTGAAAAAAAAACGAATAGGTTTAGCTTTATTTCTCCCCATAAACAATTTGCTATTGGAAGCAATGAAGTCTCTTGAATGCCTCCAAGACTTCAACTGCCTATTATAATTTCCCAAATAATCCTCTCATATGGTTGTGTGTTCTTCACTACAAGTATACTCTCACTTCTTTTCTACTTTCCTACTGCTCTGGACAAATTGGTCTTAGGGCAGAGTTTAACCATTTAGCTGAAGAATATAGCCTTAAGCATTATAGGCTTTACACAGTGTACTTAAAATTCACTCTCCACAAATACTCATTTAATACTGGCATGAATTTTGCTGATCCCCTTAACATACCTGGGATTTTAGTATTTGCTAAAACACTTAGCAAAGAATACATGCACACATGCAAACCCCAGATGGAATAAATTCGATGAATAATTTGCATTTGTGTAGAAAATGCTTGCCTGGCTACTTTCAAGGAATGCAAGCATCTTAAACAAGCTTTATGCTCTGACTTTGGCAGGGACTTGCTTACCAAACAGTAAACCATAAGAACATTTCAAAACTAGAAGAAGTAGTCAGGCAATAAGTGTGTGGAACAAGCTGCATAGTTTATTATACAGCAAAGGAATTGGCAAACCTGGATTCTTCAAGCAACATCATGAAAAGATCTCACTAAGGTAGAAAACACTTCATACAGTGAACTTTCCTGCCAGATGTGTCAAAGTGCTGGCAGGGAACAGAAACAACAGCATCATGTACAGCTCACCATTTTCATTTTCTAGTGAATGATGTGAGATGTGGGGTTTGACTGGTTTGGCACAGAAACTGCAAATCTCTTACTCTACAGAGAGTCGGGAGTGAGCACAACTGTTGCTGCCTACCATGGTGAACATGCACCCAGGAGCTTATGCAGGTCTTTGAAATATATAGCTTGTCCATTATCAAAAAGAAAAATGCTTACATTGCTGGAAAGCACTGGTGTCCACACAGGACAAATTTCAGTGAAACACCAAGAAAATCAGTGATTTTGGCCCCCTTTTGCAAGGATCATAGAGAAGATCTCAACTATATTCACTGTTGGGGAATGTTGTTCTCTGCAGTGAAGCTGCACGATGTTCAACTCGCCCTTAAAACTGTCTGAAGAGGAATTGAGAAGGTGATGCCAGACTTTTGTCCAGGCCTAAGTTTCTACTTTTGTGCTTTTGTTTGGTGTACTGTAATGTAAAAATTTAGATCCCAATGAGCATTTGTTCTTAAGCCTCTCCCAACATCTGTTCATGGAAGCAGAGATTTTTTAAAAAATGTAATAATAATTGCAAATTATGTTAGATGCTCTTGTTGTTTACCTGAAAGGTGTCAGTTCAGAAGTAGTAAGACTTGTCTAGTTTGGTTGGATTTTAGGCTGTAAAAATTAGCTTCCCCACACTGTAAAAATCTGTAAAAGGGAAAAATAGATGTTAGATCTTTTCCCTGTCACCTTATAAGGTGTAATTCAGCTTGACAGTTTCATATGTACGCGGGAGAAGTGTGAGAGAAACAACGTAGTTGCAGTGTATGGAAGTTAATTGTCTGGAGACTGAGTGTCTGGAAAGTGGAGGTGAGGCCTTGTGATAGTGCTACTTTCTTTCACAACAGGTTGTGTAGTTCCAGGCTTCCTCTGGCTCGTGTAACATGAGGTATCATCAGTCTCGAAGATGGCTGAAAAATGTGGAGATCCAGCATATGGGGTGTCTGACCACTGACTAATCCCACTCTGCTGCTACCAGCTCAGCTCCCAGCTCATCAATTAATAAAAATTATCTTTCAATCTTGACATTTCTATTCATTTTCTATATTTGTTTAAGTGTTCCAAAGAAACAAATTGAATCAGCATACTTAAAGAAAAGAAAAAAAAAATCAATTGGTCTTTCACCTCCACAGACTGCAACACCCTGCCTGGCCCATCTGCAATGGATTCCTGGATAACCTCTCTGGCACTTGTTCGCTCAATTATTTTAGAGAGAGTATAATCATCACTTGAATAAAAATCAGAAAACATCAACAAAGGTGTTTCAGTAGGAACCATCTCTCTCCTTCTGCAAGCTTGAAGATGACCCTGCTCACCAGGAATGGTAAGCTGTCATCTTTGGGTAGGATGGTAATGGGAAACTTGTGCCTAATGCTTTGCCTTCCATCAAATATTCTTAAAACAGCCTAATCGTTGGTTGTGTCACTGTCATCATGCTGGTAGTAGACAAATGCATTCTTGATGGTTTTGAACTGCGCACTTGAAGCTTTTGCCTCTTGTTATATAAATGCAGGAAGAAAGTTACCATGTGCTCCTTCTATCAACATAAATTACCAATAACATTTTCACATTTAAGCAGATGAGACACACGTCTTCTGTTCACCGTGTAAAGGCTGGATCCACTTAAAACCAACAGGAGCCTTTTCATTCACTTCAGTGAACTTTAGATCATGTTCCAAAGAAATGACACGATTATTTTTGCACCCTCAGATATACACTGGGCTGTTCTTAGTAACCAGCCTGAAGTCTGCATACTCTCGCTGCAGAAATTGCAAAACATATAAAAATCTTTTGTTTTTCTAAGGAACTTCTGTTATTTTTTCTAGAATACATGCAAAAGAATCAAACGTTGCTTAGGAAAATTATAAGGATAAGTTTTACAAGAGAAATCATGCTTGTATTTTGTAGGCATTGCATTGCATCGCATAGTTTAACTCACATCTGATACAACATACCCCACACTGTGATCCATCCATGTTGGGGACCTTCCATCACCGAGAGCTGGACAGAATTCAGGCTGTCGTTGTTAGCAGTCTGTAGAGTATCCTACATAATAGGACACGACCGTCCTTCTACAAAGCCCAACCCTATGATACACATACATATTACAACTGAAGACTGATCATAAGGATTTGTATTATTTTTCACAAAGAGGTACACAGCAAAATACAAAATGCTAAACCCTCTCTCACATCCAATTTAAGCAGCTGATTTGGGGAAGGGAGGTTTTATAACGTTTATTTGAGCCTGGAGGAACTATCCTGTTACCACACCAATAAATGTTGAGCCTAATACCACAACACCTCCCTGTATCAAGGGAATCATCATGGCACTCGTGTCTGCAGCAGGCAAGGGAGAGCGACAGCTTTCCCCACTTAGCCAGCCTGCTGCTGCATGCCAGGTCTGCAGGAGCCTTGGGTCCTTCCAGACCGATATGTTAACCAGGTGATTTGACCTTTAGAGTAGAAACATAATTCAAAGACAGAAAGAAACAAAAAAATGTGTGCAACCAGACCCCAAACTGGTGGATTTCAAAACATATATATTTTTTTCATTTCTGCCTTTTTAATCATCTTCACTGTGACGAAGAAAAGGTGCAAGATTAGGGTAACAGTAAAAGAGAGGAAAAATTCTAAAAAATTACAAGCCAGAAAATAGAAAAGCACTGAACTATTCCCCTTCCCTCCCCACCCCAAACCTTCTCCAAGTAAACTTCCGCCTTAAATTTAAGCAGAGGCTATATATTTTCATCAAAAATACAATTTAAAAAAAATATACTGCTGTGTGTATTACTACCTTTGGAGTACTCTTAGCAGAACAGATTTTAAGTAAAAGATTTCTTCTCATCAAAAGTTTCCAGGGGAAGTATGTACACATGAAACATCTACTGGATTTGTGTTATCCTGACATAATAAAAAATCATAGTAGACTGACTGCCCAGTCACATTCTTTTAGACTACGTAAGCAGACCCTAAGATCACAGTGCATCCTTCTGTTCTCACCCCAGATACTAAAATTCTCTTGACTTGTGGAAATGCTGCTAGATTTTATTTTGCAAGTCAACAAATAGCACTGAGTGTCTTCAAAACAGCAAAAGTCAAGAAAAATGCCTCCTATTTAGAGGTCCTACACACCTGGGAGTCTCCAGAATCACACCTGAATTTTCCACATCCTAAAAGGTACTTGAGTATCTAAATTCCTTTTTGCTTGGAGGAACTAAATGCAAAAGTACTTTGAAGGATGTGGCTTTAAGTGCCTGTGAGAACTATAACTCCAGTGATACAGCTGGATGGAGCAGTGACACTGCAGGTACAAGTAGGAACAAGCCAGACACATTGTCATTTATCTCTGAAAATTCCAGGCATTTCAATAATAAAAAAACTGTGGGCAATAAAGTGTTTATCTTATCTAATCCTCAGAAGCTTTCAGAGTTTATCCTTCAGCATTTTGAAAGATATGACTATTACTATTAAACAAATGTACATCTCATTTGCAGTAACTCCACTAGCAGAATTAGAGCCAACAGAGAAGGACCATGTCCAAGGTATATTTTTAAAAACACTCATCAGACTTCAAAGAGCCATAACTCCGCTGTCCCAAACGTACCTGCACAGACATATTAACATGCACTTGAAGGCACTGTAAGCTCACACATTGAAGCAAGATCATATATAACCCTTCACACCCATGTTCCACCCAGCCTTAGGAGCATCGGTCTTCACACTTCTTTTTGAAAAATGGACTGCAACAGAAGAACTGCTCATGAACACAGTATCAGTTGCTTGAAACTCAGCCTAGCAAAACAAGCAAAACAAACGCTCCCCGAAAGATTAATGCAGCATTTGCTGACTGGCAAGCTTGCTTTGGATATAGTACAGCAGTCCTGACTGCAGACAGCCAGGCTCCATTACTTCATAGACCTGTCTCCCCGCATGAGACACGTCGGGTGGCAGGTAGCAATTCTCATATCATACAAATCCTGCCGAGTGAAGGATGTAATGGTCTGTGTATGGTTCTCCAAATGGGTGAGGTATCCCTGCAGTGGAGGGTTAGCAACATGCAACGTTACGTTGTCCTTCGGTGTTTCTACATCTCCAGTGTCTTGAAGTAAAGTGCACAAGGATGAACTGATCAGCTTCTAAGATGAATGTAGTCATAAATGCAGCTTGATGTTGTGTTTATAATAGCTCCCTTTATCAGGACATAAGTCCAAACATTTTCTGTTTACAAATAAGAAAACCCTAGTACATACTAGCAGGAGCATGTGAATTCCCAAAGGCAAGTGTGTGCACATGTGTGGGTGTGTATAGATAGACATCAAGCAACTCTTAGATGCATCAACAAGTTACTGGAATAATGCTATAGAATTAACAGTTAAACACAACAATTATCTTCTAAGCTTTGCCTCAGACAGTCAATAATCATGTCCCAGTTGATGTTGCTGGCAAAATTCCCATTCAAAAGGACAGGATTCTCCCTTAACCTCTTGAACAACTGCACAAAGAAGGTTGATACATAGGTTAGCATAGACACACAATCTAACCACTAATTTGCCAGATTTTGACACTTGTTTTTTATTAGTTATGTATGTCAGTTAAGTGTAGGAAGACATGGCATTAATGATAAGCCCTTGAAAACTTCAAAAGCCCATAAAAACTTCAAAAGCCCAGTTTAGACTCACTCATCCAGACAACTTGAATTCTGAATGGGAAAGATGCATACACCCTCCACAGGGGCGATGACCCACAGGGCTTTCAAAATTCACAAAAGTGATCTTGTTTGTGTGCAAAGTGGCCATAGCTACTTCCGATCAAGATCTAGCTAGCAGGCAAAAAAAATATTGGCAAGCTACCCCCCCTCTACTTTTTATAAATAACATCCATTCAGGCAAGCAATCTCAGGTACTTTGCATAGCTAACAATGAACAGTGATTGTGATAGACCACTATTTCCTTTTTATGTCATTTAGTTATGGGAAAGCACTTCAGACTGCTGATCATAAAAAGACGTGATGAGTCCACATACCAGGAAGACACAACATCCCAACTCATGCCCAGCAGTCCAACATTGGCCAATAAATCAGTACAGCTTAGGTGCAGCTGGCAAGACCTTGCTAGTTTTCTAGAGAATCATTAAATAGACGTCAAACAGCCAATATCTGCTCTCACCTGTGATTTCTAATGGGGCTGTCATCCATCTTAGGTGATGGGGGGCTTTGGTATCGGTGTCACAGACCCATACCCAGGAAATCTTCACTTTCTATTACATGTTTCTTTAGACCCTGGATGGCAGGCCCTGTTACTAGGGCAATGTAGTTTGGTTTGACTAACTAAAGAAAACAATTCACAGAGGGCTTTATTTCACATTTTAAGAAGCTACATCTCAACTACTGCTAAAGCATCTTGTGATGGACCACTGTGATATGAACCTCTTGTTTAGATGATTAGCAGTTCTGGATAACCCTCCCTAATAGAAGGAGGAGGAGAGGCAATATATGTCTAAATACAAACTGAAGTATGAAAATAAGTTTATGCATCAGCATCCTACAGAGAGTCTTTGGAAGTGTGTGGATGTGTACCTTCAGGCACATGCTTAGCGTTTCTGGCAAGCTGTACCATTAGCAGTGCAAGGTGAGCAATTCTACAGAAAAAAAAATGGAAGAAGTTAATCTTTGAAGTTAAAATATTTTATCCTGAAATAAAAGTATTCCTCTTAGGAAATATTACCTCACAAGACTGTATTTTTCACCTGTCACTGTTTCTCTGCCCTTTGCAAGGAAGATATGCAGCACGGGAGTCCTTGGTGAAGATGGTTTTGATTTGAAAAATTTCAGCCAGTATACCATAGGGGACATCCACAGTGATGTACATGAGATAAGCAGATCCCCCTGCTACAATACTTTAAAGTGTTCATTTTGACTGAGATTAGATTTGAGCACTGCCAATCCCATGAATCAGTGCTATACATTATTGAAGAAAGAATTAAGATCCCCTCAAGAAACCTAGAGAGAGTGAAAAATTCTGGTCTTTACTTTCAGTGTAGTCTTCCTTGTACAGATTTCTCCAATATCTTTGGGTTATAAGCAACCTTAGAAAATGTTGCTTTTAAACAATTCTTATGTGAGTATTACTACTTGGATGGCTGGCAAAAGACTCTTCTGTCTAAGAAGAATTCTGTACTTCTTTCATGACCCAAAAATCCCTTTCACATCAGTTTTGCTCTAAGGGTTTACCACTGTTCTGTAGAGAAACCTGCCAGATGCAAAACAAGACTAGATGAATTGCAAACTAAGATGAACCCTTGTTAAAAATCTAGGCAATGTTTCTATAACAAATGGTTTGAAATCCAGAAATAAGCTTATTCCAACACGTACTGGTTGTTTTCAAATCAGTCACCTTTCCTTCTGCTTGCTTTTTTCAGATATTCAGGTAAATGCCCCTTCTCCTCTGCCACTATTTGACCTAAAGCAGTGAGCAATGTCTCCAAAGACATGATCCACACAGGAAGACCGTATTTAGCTCAACTCCACTGTAAACGAAGGCTGAGATGCTTCTGTCTGCTCTGCCAGATGTGCCAAGCAAGTCATGGACTTCCAGAGGCATTTGTCCAATGCGAGTAATGCTTGACTCCAGCTTCCTGAGCTGTATGTGAGGAACAAGTATTTCTATGATAGTCTCCAGCTCAATAAACCTAAAAGCAGAGGATTTATTACATACAAGATCAAGAAGCCTCTCCTTTGATCACTTATACAGTGGTCTATGAATGAATGCATTCAGAGCCCAGCTTCAGCACATTTTGAAATATTCATGGATGCAGCCAAGAACAATACATCGAACGGTCGTTAGAGACCAGATCCTCTGCTGGAGTACATCACAAGGCAACTTTGTTGACTTCAGTGGGAAAACAACAGTTTACACAAGCTAAGAATTTAACCTTTTTGCACGTTGAGCTCTTCTTTGTAAACAGTACTTTAATGCACATCTATGAGCCAGATAATAAACAATTTAGATAAATCACTGGAAGGTTTAGAGAGCTCTATGCACTCACACAGGCTTTCAGTTGTAGAGCAGAGGCCAGAAGTCAGCACTGATTACATCTCAGTAGCAACTAGCTGTTATAAATATCAAAGTCACACATATTTGAACAATTTCTTTAAGCTCTCTCTTGTATTTCTGAAGAGCTCTCTTAAGACCTCTGCATATTTTTTTCTGTGGTACTGGGATGGATACTTACGCCCCATGCTTGAGTAGGGCTGGATATACCCACTGAGGCTTGAAACATCAAATAGGACTGCCAGAACACTTCTTTCTCCTGTAAATCAAATGAACAGCTACACGATGCTGCTTCCCCACAGCAAGGTTTCCCCATGATCCTTCCCTTCATTCAGCCATGGCTTGTCCGAGAACTAGGACAGCACCTGCAAGTTATTGGCACTTTGAAAGGAATCATTCATACAGCCTAAGCACTTGTGGTTTTAAGTTGTATGAAAATACCAGTCAACTGGAGCTACCCAAGCACATCAATGTTTATTGGGGAGTTTTCTTTGACTGTTGGCTAAGGTGTAGTTCTGGAGTGCTCTTCTCATAATAGCTACCACAATTAAGAGCTGAGATTTTTCAGAAGGACATAAAAATTGAGGTAGTGGACAACTTCCAACAGGCAAGCTTTTGAAAAACCTAGGTAACAACAAAGGCAAGGGCAATAATCACCTCCAACTCAGTATTAAAACACAAAAGGAGGGACTCCCTTAAAAATGATTTTTTTATTGATCCAACATAATTTACTGGGCTTAAAATGTAAGTCACATTATCACAACTGAGATCCCACCTGTAAGTACTCAGCCTCACACTGCCTTCTTCCAAAAATGGTCAGCCATTGTCAATATACTTAACTTTGCCAGACAAGAAGTGGCAATCAAACTTTTGTTAAGATAATGGTACTAACAAGCTGGTAAAGAAAAAAACACCATTATTTTACCAGCCAAATCCTACAGTGTTGACTCAGGATGCACCTGAAATTTTGCTTACGTAAGTGCTTTAGGCTTGAGCTCATGCTAAAACAATCTCAACAACATTTTAAGTTTTAATATAATAACTTTCATGTTATAACTTTATTCAATCATTTACACAGTAATAATTTAAGATAGAAATAAAGAGGAAAAATTGCCTTGTACAAGTTATTCTACTAAGGACTGGAATATTAATGTTATTGGGTACATGAAACCTTGTGCAACCATGGAAACCATTGCACAGGATCCATTCAGCCTCCAAATCTGAGATGTGCCCTATGGTTGCTATGAGAGGATATAGCTCACACCCCTCAGCAGTTCCTATTAGAAACTGATATTTAGGTTCTATTGTGTATTTGTCTACACTTCATCTCAGCATAAAGCTATTTGTGGAAGGGAGGTTAAGGAGAGGGTTTTGAAATCTGAAAGCATACCTTTCAGATTAATCTAGGAAATCAGATGTTGTTTCACAACAGTTTAGGGTTCATTTGTGACAATTGAAATGATGTCTTCCCTTGTTCTGAAAAGATAAAAAAAGGGTATCATGAATGCGACTTGGAGAAGTTAGGGATTCATTTATATTCCAGGAGCATATAAGTATCCTTTTCAAGCTCATCCTCAGCCCAGACTAGCTGCAGACAGCCTACAGGAATCAGTGATAAAGAAACACTCCCCCTAGATTCTGGGTTTTTAAAAAATTCTTTTAAATTGCAAAATTTAAAGGAAAAATATAAATTAAAATCTTCTGCAACTTGGTAAACTCAAAGCTGTAACTATCATTTAATCTATGTTCTTTTCCAATTACAAAAACAATTACACTAGGAACAATTACATGGCAAATGAAAACATCTTGACGTACCATAGTAGGGCCTGAAAATCAAACAGAATATTTCTGAAAGGTTTATGAATGCATAATTCAGGGAATGTCATCCGCTAGCAGAGCAGGTTGGGAAAAAACCTTCCCCATGAAAAACATGGAACTTACCCAAACCAACCAACACCTGCACTTGTGTTTAAAATGGCTTATTAAGTCTTCAAAGCCGGATATGGTCTCTCCTCCAGCTCCTCTCAAGTCCACTGGAGCTGAGCCCTCCAGAGAACAGCTCTCCCCACACCGATTTCCCACGCCCAAGGCGCTGTCCTTGGCAGCTTAGCAGGGCAGAGAACCACGTTGTCCCTCACGGCATCTGTACCGAAGGCATTAATTTTCCATCTTTCTGTGTCACCGGCTCATTTAAAACTGCTCCTACCCTGCGGGAACTGCTCTCTTTGGGAACATCAAACCATAGCTTGGTCTCAGGAACGTACACCATCTGTCCCCTCTCCATGCTGATGCCTCTATTCCCTGAGTCAAGTTTTGCTGCTTCTACATATTCAAGATGCACCAGAAATACCAGAATATCCAACTTGAGAAAACCTAGCAGAGCTTCGATCTTTTGAGTCCAGGTGCCTCCTTTAATGTGGTTGAAGTGTTCAGCGGATGACAGGCTAACGTTTCAATGTTCATTTCTGGGAATTAACAGTCAAGAGCAGCCTTTTTTCTGCTTAAGAAAGGCTTGAAATTGCTTCCAGCTTTACTGCTATCAGAAGGAATTTTGATTCATATTTTATTTTAAAGTCTATAAAAAAGTGACCCAGTTTCTTCCAAGCTATTGCGGGTCCTTCTTGTTCCATGTCGCTCAGTGGCCCGGTGGCCACGGTTGAGCAGCTCACAGGTGTTACAGGGAGTTAGATCAGTGTAGGTCAGTAGTTCATCTGACAAGTGTTTAACAGATGGAGATCGCTCCCCTGGCATGCAGACAGGCTAAGGTCACTCTGTATGGAGAGGAACATGCTACAGAGGAACAATGCAACAGTCCTCAACTGTTTACCTGAATATGTTCAAAACCATACATACAGCACTGAAAATTATTAATTAGTAAATTATTAACTTACATAGTAGATGGCAGAGCATCCTTCTTCCCTCAGTTTCATTTAGTAGCACTGTTATTTTGGAAGAACCAAGCTCCATCCTCCAAGGACAGTTTACTGCTCTGAGCAATATTTGTACATCCAGCACGAGAGGCCAAAGTGATCCAAATCTCCTTTGCACCAGAAAGGACTTTACACCAAGCCTGATTTGCTGAGAGTGGTGCCACAGCCATGAAGGATGTTGTGCCTCCTTAGGAAAATGTTCTGTAAAATTCAGCAGTGCCTCCTTTTCCACATATGATTTTTCCAAATGTGATTGTGGTGCCTGCATCCTACTCCTGCATCATGCTTTGCTCTTATCAAGTGAAGCTAATAGTGCTTATAAGCTTTCATAAAAGTACATTTGGAAAAGTCTACATAAGAAGTATTAGGTAAATGCTCAGCTCCTGATTTACAAATGGTAGCAAACCCCTCAGCCTGGGCACTTGCCTTTAATTTACAAAATAAAAGTTCTTAGAAAAAGCAGAAGTTGTGAATGTGCAGAATAAGGCAGAGAGATGGTCAACGTTGGTACCTTGGTTCAAACATCAGTACAGTCATGAACCACTGCAGAAACCATGGGCCCTGTTTTGGTCGGACCTCTGTTGTCATCTCAAAGGATCCAGATTAAAGGGCTGCCAGAAATGATGAGTCCAGCTGACCACCATTGGTTTACCAGATCTTTTAGCTTTGGGATAACCCACACCATAAACATCACTTTAAGGCTAACAAAGAAACAGACAGGTATCTTGTGGATGGTAAGGGCCACCAAGGATCACTCTGCTCATTCAGGACCGGTGCAATTTATGAGACAGCTCAGCTGAAGCTTCTGTTTGCAGCACGTTACCAGATATAGCCTTAAGGTTTCAGAGTGTGAATTACTGTGGTGACATGCTGAAGCAGAGAAAAATGGCAGTGACCTGCAAGCTACTGCTTATAATTATGTTAACCCGTTCATACCCACAGCGATGAGCATTTCTCATGACTAAAATCATACCATACAGGTCAGCAGGTGCCCTGCTTTAAGTCTTTGAAATATTGGTCCGTTGAGACATACAAAGAAAAATACTTTCAAGCCATAAAAATCAGGAACATTGACTTTAAACCAAGGGCTATTTTCAATATTCATATATTTTTACTAATAGAGCCTTTCTCCTACTTTCTACCCAAATCACATATCACAAAAAACTGAGTAGCTTTCAAAAGCTGCATTTACGTACATTGCAGCTACACATATTTTCACCAAGACGAGACCAGCAAAACAAAAAAATTGACAGAGGAACTCCCATGCTTAGAGGCAGAACAAGCCTTAGCACTTCCATGTTAGTGCTTAAGCAATATGGGGACCTTTCTTGGCTTTCTGATTTACCCACTAAAAATCATCAGACTTCCTCATAGCAGTAAGTAAATCTCCATTCTGGATGGCAAGATCTCCACTTTACTGAAGTAAAACTTTTCCCTATTAGATACAGATTAAATGAGGATTTCATCTGCTTCCAGCATTAGGCTTTTGGGTCTAGTTGGGATTTGGTCATTGTCGTGGTTTAACACCAGGCATCAACCAAGCACCACATAGCCACTCGCTCACCCCCCCCCCCCCTCCCTGGGGGATGGGGGAGAGAATCAGAAGGGCAAAAGTAAGAAAACTCATGGATTGAGATAAGAACAGATAAATAATTGAAATAAAATAATAATGATAATTATAACAATAATAAATTGTAGTGAAAAGGAAAACAATAAAAAAGAGTGAGAGGAACAAAACCCAAGCAGCAATCGCTGCCCCCCAGCCAACTCCCCTCAGTTTATATACTGGGCACGGCATCATATGGCGTGGAATAGCCCTTGGGCCACTTTGGGTCAGCTGTCCTGGCTGTGCCCCCTCCCAGCTTCTTGCGCCCCTGGCAGAGCATGGGGAGCTGAAAAGTCCTTGACTGGTGTAAGCACTACTTAACAACAACTAAAAGATCAGTGTGTTATCAACATTATTCTCATCCTAAATCCAAAACACAGCACTTTACCAGCTACTAGGAAGAAAATTAACTGTATCCCAGACAAAACCAGGACAGTCATGCGTTTATATTTTAATGTCTAAGTTCCAACACTCTTGGAAATCACATGTGTTCCAAACTGCAAATCAATATGTAGGTATTGCAATTGCTGTATCTGACCTAGGTTCAGGTACGCCAAACTCTTATGCCTACTATGTCTTATGCATATCTTTAGGCCCTCACAGCTACGTAGGTAATGAGGAATATTAGTCACAGTAACTTAGAATTTAGGCCAACAAAATGTTGGCCTATAGAGAATCTTATAAATGTGATATATTTACATGTGATAGATTGATGTAATATATAAAACGCATTAGCTCTTACTGTATTTAATAAATGCTGAAAGCTAGCAATATCAAGATAGATTTATGATTTCCCCCATCCTTTGTTTTACTGGTGATAAGCAAAAAGGACTGCTTGATTTAGATAATTTAACTGACTTTTTTGTTCGTTTTGCAGTTAATGTATATTTTAGTATATTTTTTCTTACTTTTAGCAAAATTGTATAGGTGCAGACACACACACAAATCATAAAGTTGCCTGACTGCTTATTGCATCTTTTTAGGAACATGTTGGTATATCTCTATTCTGGAGAACATTTCACAGTTCAGTGATGGAAAATAGTTTGCACTTCATTTGTGCATGTACTAATTTTAGATTAAACAGGACCACATAAATCCTGCTGAAAAATGATGCAATTAAGCCAGCCCTATTTGTAAAAAGGACAACATGTGGCTGTAATTATAATGGCTAAGCATTCGTGACTTATTAGTGTGCTAAGAGGAGTTTGTGCAACATGCTGAGTAAGTCTTTACAGGAATAAATCTTAATATTCCCCCAAAAGCCATTAAAAAGAATCCTCTGTTGCATTTCTGATCAACTTCCACAGTGATCTGCTTTTTCAAAATGGGCACTTTTGTTGTAAGCGTAGCACTAAGCATGCTCTGTGCCTACTGCTATGGTGTGTAGTAGCTGTAGTTAGTCAATTGGCTTTATTTCAGAGCAAAACTATTGTCCAAGAATGACTGAATGACTGGCATATGCACCAAAGCTCTCAAGTATATATGTTTGAAGTGACCAATAATCTGTAAAGATTTACAGTGCTCGTACTTCACAATGCTGCGGCAGTTTATATGAGGTTTTAGATACCTCAGCATATTTCTAAAGCCTTGGCAGCCACATAGAGCTATCACAGTCTTCATCAAAACAACTTATGATAAAAACTGGCTACCAGCGCACATGCATTCCTGTGTACCTATCCATGACCACAAAGACTATGTCCACAGTAACCCTATGATGCCAAGTAAGGGAACAAGCTAAGTTTAAAATAATTTTTTGCTCTTTATAGCCAAACTCAATTCGCCATCTATACCTCAGCTGTAGAAATCCATCCCTGCTTTATGCTGCCCATAGGTCATCCTTTCCCTTGTGGTGACTGATATATGGGAAGGATTTTGCACTCTTGAGACATACCTGTCAGGACAGGCAGGACAGAGTGAAGCATCCTAGGAAGGTGAAATGGGCCAGCCCATCTAGGATGTTCGCATGGGGTATGGACCTGCAGTGATGCAAGCTCTAGTTTTCACGTATAGCAAAAGCCACTGCAAACTCAGTTCCACAGTGTGGACTGAAGGTGAGTTTGGGCTCAAATATAGGCTCAGGTCCATATTCAAAGTGCAATACATACGTACTAAATTCTCTATACAGTGCTATTCAGACAGCAGGCCTTCTACCACCTCCCTCACATTCAAATATTCATGTGCAGTGGGTACAAAAGGAGATGTGAGGACCTCAGGACCTGATGCCATCAGGTAGACCAGTGATGGTAAAGCTCTTTACAGCCCAGCCATGGAAGCCTGGCTGCCACATACAACAAGGATTTCATTTATTTTTAGTCTTTCACTCTCAATTTTTTCTTAAGGATGCTGTGGATGATAACCTGGGAGAATGATACAGCATTGCCAATTATCTGTGGACCATTTAAAGGTAAAAACAAAACTAAATATGATTTTTTTTTTTTGCCTTTCAATCCCCAGTCCTTCTGATTCACTGCTTTATTCTCCAACATAACAGGAAAAGCTTATTTTCATAGTTGCATGCCTTTCACTGAACTAGATCAGCAAATCCCTCTCATCTCCAAAGGGCTCATTTCCTTCAGAATTAAGACACTGAGTCAGTTGTTTCTTCAGTTCCAGTGACCTTTCTTCCCCTACTAGCTGGGGGGCTTGTTTTTTTCACAGGAGAACATGTAATATAAACATAATCAGCCTTTTCACATCATGTGGCTCTTCGCTTCAGCAGGAGCTTCCTTACTTTGAGATTTTTTTTTCTGATTTGCTCCCACTAAAGTAAGATCAATCCATAGGAAGGAAAAAAAAAAATATGAATGGACCATAAACGCTAACACACATTCAAATGCCACTAAAAGTGCATCTGTGTCTTGTCATTTCAAAATTAATATAAGGCAAGGTATGTGATCCCTTTTGCTAATTAACACAGCCCTCTTGGATTCCCCTTTCCCCTCACACTAATTAGCACAGAAAAAATCTCACGCAGACAAACAGACAAAATAGCCACAGGATTCCCTTGTTGAGCAAAGCGCTTTCAGGAGGAGAAGGGGCAAAGCTCTGCGTCAGTAATTTTAAACACCTGATTGCCTAAAGCATGCAGGTGTGGGAGAAATGTTGCCGAAGTGATGCAAGCCTTTAAAAATGCCATCACAGTTTGCCTGAAAATTCAAAATCCTCATTAGTCATATGAATAATTTATCAGCTGCCCCACAAGGCAGGGAAGGGACACTTTTGTTGTCTACTTGACTAGCAATGAGGTCGGTTACCACCAAAAAGGGGAGGGAGGAGCAAAAAGTTTCTGAAAAATGGAAATTTGCTCTCAAAGTATGGTCATTTCTTGCCAGAACTTTTACAGAGATATCATAAAGAGACCAGTCATGGAGGCACAGGGTATTCCTTCCAAAGGAGGGAAAGGACTGCTCAAAGCAGTTAATGCACTTTAAAGAATTGCACTGACTTTAATCCACCTCTTATTTGGTTTGAATAACAGGTACGGTGTGTGCAGAATTAAAAAAAAAATTGAAAATCCAGTATTAGTAGTTAAACATTCTCTAAAATGGATTTTAAATTAACTTGAGGAAGTTTGAAAGTACTGTAAGGAATAAATGTTGCTTTTAATCTTTCAAAGCACAAACTGTAGCATTACTGTTATCTTCTCCTGCCAAGTGTAAGAAGCGTCCCAGTCTTTAGGCACCCAGCAGTGTTTCTTGGAAGGGCAATGAAAGAGTGAATGGTGAAAGCCTGCCAAAAGGAAAATCAAAGCCATACCTGCAAGCTGCAATACAGTTCTAGGAATCCCTTCAGACTTTTCCTTTTCATGTGTTTGAAACTGAAACTTTTCAAAATGCTGGCATGGTTCCTTAAAATAATTTTTACTTCTTAAACCTGAACAACTTAGAGGGAAGGGGGAAAGGAAGAAAGGGAGAGAAAAGATGGGGTTAAACAACAAAAAAATAAAAGAAAAATGAAAGAAGCAGCATTAAATGCAATTGAATTGTCCCAAAGCAGTCTCTTCAGAGGAAAAGAGCCTTAAAATGCAGGAAATCTGTCTAACCCTCTAACTATTCCCACTCAAGCTGCCCCGCAGTCACAGATGTTACTGATTCAGTTAGATAGCAATTCCAAGCTCCCAAAACAGATTCCAAGTGAGAAAATAGGAAAAGTCCTTGGTTGCTATTAGATACGCATTCTGAAGTAAAAAGAAGTATGGGCAGGGAGGAATTTGTGGCCTGGATTAGAGGTTCCACGGTAATTAAAGAGCAATGACAAATGGCGTCTTGACTGACCTATTGAACGCAAAGCCACAAGGTTAGGAGCTCAGGCTGCAGTGAAAATTTCTAGGGAAATGTGTCAGGTTTTTTTCCTGCTGTGATTTACCGATACGTTTAACAGGAATGAAACCCATACAGGTCTCTGAAAATGTAACAACGGCCTACAGAGATTAGATGAAAAACTGGAGAATTTAGCAGGGCATGCTAAAAGCCTTGTAAATGATGTATTTAACAGTGCAATTAAATTCTATGACGGGGTGATAATTTATTGCATCATTGCTAAAAAGCTGGAGGAAAGTTATCACTTCCTAAGAGAGAGAGAGTAGGACATATCCCTCAGACATGCCCAGAAGCTTTCATACATTTAACAATTGCACTAGCAATATGGGAAGAAAAAAAGGCACCACCTATAACCTGTAAGAATAACAGTAAAAATAAATAGAAGTATAAGTCCTGCCACAGTGTGCTTCTAATGAGTGAACGAGTAGGTCCCCAGGTTGATGATGCACCAGGTGATGCAAAGCCTTCTTGTCCTGGGCATCAGAAGTAGTCCCCACCCCACACGGCTCGTCCCCAGGAGAGCAGGCAGACAAGGAAGAGATGCTGAACAAGGCCAGACAGACCGGGTGTTGGAAGAGCTGATGGCAAAATCTGGGACGCCGGCATCCCAGCCCTAGGACCTACCTGCTGGGCTGCACAGAGCTTGTGCTAATGCTGGATGGACAGCAGGACCTGGGGAGTGGCCCCATCCCTCCAGCTGCTCCCGTCTCTGCTTCTCTCCCCTCCCTGCCAGGTAAATTACTGAACTGCTCTGCCATCCTCCTCCTTTGGGAAGCAGATGAAGAGGAGGGGGATCTCTGGTCTCGGGCTGCTGTCTACTCATGCAGAGACAAGAATACCAAAGATGAGCATCCTCTCTGGATACAGCCCTGAGACAAGTCTTACTTGTGCATCGAGGGCAAAAGCTCCGCTTCAGCACATGCTGCTGCGTCCACAATCCCAGCCAGTGCTAAATTCTTGTTCCACTTTGTGCTTTCCAATCAAGAGCTAAAGAGGGTTGTTTTGCAAGATGCTTCATGTTGTTTTGTACATTTAGATTAAGTTTGTGTTTTGTTTTCATAAAAGGTTATTCACAAGCTCTAGGTGCCCTAGCAATTAGCTAGATTCACAATCCAATTGGAATAAACACCTGGCAAGATAATGATCCTCCTGCACAACAAAGCAAATTAATCGGACCAGCCAATAAATCAAGTGGCAGAATATAGCCCCTTCCACCCAGCTCCAAATCCCATGCCATCAGGCCTCCTCCAAAGCTGTTGCATACAGATGGTTTTTTACATCATGCCCGGAAGGGTCAGTAATATTTGGGCTGTTTCACACCGATGGGGCTGGGGACAGGCTCCAGAGCCAGCAGGCGTCTGCGAAATGTGCTGTTGGCAGCTCTTGCCCTTCTCCAGTCAGGGTCTTTTAACTGGAGTAAGCCCAGTCCTGCAGCATCGCACTGCGATGCAGGCACTCGCAGCTCATTCAAAGTGATGGAAAGTGGCTTCATAAAAGTTGGAGAGGCATGAGTATGCACTCACAAACCCACGCAGTCTTCCAACTTCAGTACCTCTTTAGCCATCTTTAAGCTGGTTTAACTTTACCTAATTATTTCTCAGGTATATCTGAAATGGAAAATCAAAATTTTGCATATAAATAGTTCCCTGAGTGCCGAAACCAGTTACACTTCACTCCTTGTGAATATTCTCACCAGATAAAGTTTGGTCTGCAAAAAATGTTAGCACAAGACAACTGCATTTCTATGAATAACGCCAGCATTTGCAATATTGCCGTATCAGTAACAGAACACTAATAGCTTAACCACTGCAAAAAACAATACATACATGTACAGTAACAGCTTAGAATAATGATGACATTAATCAAAATTATGTATAGTGAACAAAAAGGCTCCAAACATTTTTAGATAGTTGTGGTCGGAAGGCTTAGCTGAACTCCTTTCAGGAGAAACTAGGGCTGAATTGACTGTGTGCCGCACTACCGAGGCAGCAGGCTGGTATCTGCACACTGGGACTCAAAGGAAGAAATTTCCGTGTGACCGATACTGCTGCAGATAAGAGGTAATTCCCTTAACAAATAAAGGGTTAACTTTGCTTAGGAAAAATAGGTTGGATTACAGATAGGTAGCAGCTGAGTTTCAGGCTACATCATCAGGAGAAGAACAACAGCATCAGAGCTAAATAACCTGGTGTATGCTTCCTAAGGGCAAAGCAGCCTCTCTACAATATACTGTTTCCTTGAAAGCAGCAAAGCTGAGGCAACGAAAGGAAGAAAAATGGATGGAAAATGAAGTAAATATCCCCGACTAATGAAAGACACGAGGGTTGGCTGACTTCAAATGATTCAAAGTTGGGGATGTGAAAGCCCACCCAATATTCACATGTATTTTTAAAAAATTGTTGCCAAAGTATCCCCTGTGCTTGAATCAAGTCTTGTGCTACCAGTATCTCTCATCAAATTCACAGTTTTCTAGTGAGGGGCTGCAAAGACAGGCCTTCCAGCAGGAGCCTGCCATCCCACGTGCACACGACTTGATGGTTATGGGAAGCAATTTTATCCTAACGCCAGGTGAGTTTCTTCCCTTGTCATTAGGCATACCAGAGCAGATCCCTGACAACTCCTGAAGTATCAATAACACTTTTTTAAAAATTGATGTGCAGTAAGAGTTGGATTTCTGGAGGGGAAAACACTGCCAGAATAATCAGTTTGAATCCTGCTAATTGAAAGCTCAATGCAAAATTCAAGCAGATGCAAGCAGAGTACACAGCGCATGGCCCCCCATTAACGTAATGAGGAGGAAACACGAAGGCCTCAGAGGATAGCAAGAGAACATATTCTGGACCTGAGATACATTGAGAGCATACATCTATGGAGCCGTCCTCCACTGGTGAAGGGGAAATTCACTTTAATAATTACATGTGGCTTTAGCAAGCACCCATAAATTTAGTGTGCTTTCCAAATTTGCAGTTGTGCCTCCCAAAGCTCAGTGTACCCAGAGTCAGATTGAAGCAGTTGGTCAAATCCTGAAGCGGGGAAATGTAAGATGTCACCAGGATGTCCCAGAGCAAACTGGGATCTGCGATGCCTTCTACAGGCGCAGTGGGATGGCACGAAGTGGCTCATCCCTTTGGGTGAAGAAACAAACTGTGCAGTGAAGCAACACGACACCAAGTCTTTCCCAACAATTAAGGAGCGAATCAACATCTACCCACATGCAGGGAAAATGCAATTTTCTGAGGATGGAGCTTGAAACTGGACATGATTTTTGTCCCCTTTTGCCAAAAATAAACAGGCTGACTCAAGTCATGAGTCAGGCATTGTTAATTCAAGAAATATTACTGGATTAATTTTATATAAATTTAATAGCTTATTAATAACTATTGGGTGACTTGTCATAAATCAGTTAGCACTGCCCCAGAAGATGGTTTGGGATGTACAGGGTGATTTACATAACAGATCATGTCATGTCTCTGTCTTCTCTGCTTCTTTTCATTTATTCATGTGTAGAGCCAGGCAGATAATGGAAAAAGTAATTAGTAGATTTGGCTTGAAAAATGTTTTTATATTAGTGTATATTTTATTAATACAAACTATCTGTCCAACTCCAGGAGCTGGATGAATAATGGGCAGAAAATACTTCACTTACTGGAGATATTGCATGAAATTTATTGCATCAATCTTCTGACAGATGCCTTTTAGCCAGTTTTAGCAAGGTGGGTAAACCAAATGAAATACAGGAGAAAGAATGAGAAAGAAGGCAATTGTGCCTGACTACTCGCTCTTTTAAAAAGACCAGACTGATACTGGAAAGCCCAGTTCTCAGCTGGAGAATGATCCCTGGCTGGGAACCAGGTCAGCCACACAGATATGCATGAGATGAGACACAGTAATGCTGGCTGGAAGTTCCCTTACAGCAGTGGTGATTTACCTGCAGTCTCGCAGGTATTGGGGACAGCCCGAGGCATCAGTTCCACGCAGACCTGTACAGGCATCAGCAGGAAGAGCTGGCTGTGGCTTGTGCCTTTCCAACCAGGTAATTTTTCCTGTGGCACAAATAGACTCAGAATATAGCATGAGAGAATAAATAGGAGGAAGCTGACACTGTTAGTGGTTATTTATTACCTATTTACTAGCAGGTAATGGCTGACCTGCAGGCTATACTAACGAAACATACTCAGCTAACTCCTAAATTACCAAGTGTTTTGACTCCTGCTACTGAGCTTCAGAAATCTCAGCCTTGAGAGATTTTGGTCAGTCTGGCAACCAGATTAGCTTCTTTGCTGCTGCTGAGGAAGTCACCGCATCGGATGAGAATGAGTTATGAAATCAGAAAGCGCATCAATAGTATATGAACATCAAAGCTGCCTGAGCATCTCAACTGCCTACCCCACGTAGCTGGGGCTCAGGTACCCAGTGAAAAAAAGACACACATCAGCTATTCCAGAATAATACTTGAAAACAAAGTAATGATCATCTGAACGCTTCAAATTTATAGGAATACCAAAAATACAGTAGTCTTTGAAGAGCCCCAGGTGGGCTTGCAGCTGATGGTAAATGTTCCTGCTCAGAAACATTTGGATTTTTCCTTGCAACCCGACGAAAGGGCTGGTGAGGTGCCTCCAGTCCCGGTTACATCCCCTTCACTCTAGCCCCCTTGTGACTGCCAAATCTCTTCTCCCCCTGCCTTTCCAAAACTGGCTTTCTCCAAGTGAATTTGTGTTTTTTGAGGCTCCAGGCTTTTTTTCCTGGGCTCTTCCTATATCCTAAGCTATATGAACAGAAAGCATAGAAGAACTCATTTGATCAAAACCAGAGCACAAGAGAGCGTGACACACAAAAAGCAGGACAAGAGGCAGACTGTGAAACCAAAGCAAATAAAATAAGATCACATAGCTGCATAATTGAGCTGGTCCCTGTTTCCAAATCTTATCAAGGGCCTACTTTCAAATGTAATTACATGGAATTATAGCTAGTGATGCCAACCTACACACCACTGCTTATAGGCATAGCAGCAGCTTGGTCATGGACAGACCCCTGGAAGAGAAGAGGGAGGTGGCTAGAGGATTTCTGGGAACTTGTAGGACCCAGGCTTTAAAGTGCCCTATGAATCTTGTATCTGGTCTAATAACTAAAATAGAGTTGGATAAGGTCTGCAGGGTCGTGTCGACAGGGCACCATCCTGCAAACTCTTCAGATCCCAGCTTTTCAGTGGTTCTGCACATACTAATGCAGATGCTGTTCAGGGGAAAAAAAAAAGGAAGAGGTGGTCTGCAGGTATTTTCTCCACCCAAAAGCACAGTAGATGAACCCTGGGAGGAGTATCTACACAGACAGCATGAGACAGGTCAAATTCTGCTGATAAATGATCACAACAAATAATAGGATTGTTTTTCATTATAACACAGGCTGTTTTGCGAGGGGAAAGGCCTTTTGAGATCTGTTGCAGAACTTCACAGAGCAACTTATCTGTTCTTATTGGAGTGATTCAATTTGTTGCAGTGTGCCGCTGATTCAAGGCCAGAACTTTGCTACCCTAAGTGTTGTATGATTAATAACCTCTTACTCCAACAAATTGCTGGTTTGCACTCTTCAACAAGCCCCTCCTCTTTGCGAAACTTGGTGTAATGTTTACTGCAAAGCTTCGTATTTTGCATAGGATTCTGCTTCAGGGAAATTGGGTTTCCAGTTTCTATACCGTTTCAACGCAACCAAAAGAGAAAATCTGATTTTCTTTTAATTCAAGGTAGATCACATTTCAAGTATCACCGAGAAAGAAATGTCCTGCAACTCATTTTGTGATTTATGACTACCCCTTTCAGAACAATTACTATTTATACATTCATTTATCGTGTCTCTTGGTGTCATATTTTTGGCAAAGTCACCGGACAATGTAGTGTGTCCCAATTCTCCCTCCATCAGAAAACATTTAGCAGAACTGCCTTTTAATAACGATACTGCCTTTTAATTTTCCAAAATGAGAATGTGGATTGTACCACTTTACTCAGCTTTTCCTTTGATTAATGGGAATGCACTTCTGCATACAGAGGACGGAGCTGCAAGCATTCTGGCCTGAAACAATTCCAATATAAGGTTTCAAGTATAAAAAAGCCAGGGAACTTGGAATGCATTGTTTTAAGGTAGATTTAGGGTGAATTGAAAGATAAGACAGTGGAAAGGTGGAGGAAGAGATTCTGTTGGAAACAAGGCTGTTTATGAGAACCAAGTCAGCGCCTGGACATATGTACTGCTTGGATAAGAAGAGAAGAAGAAAAGAAACACTCTGCTGATAATGATAATAGATGATTCAGCTTCACTGCTGTCTTCCATCATCAACAAATGGCATAGGCCAACAGTTAAACATCATCTGTTTTAATTAGTATGTAAAGCATTTAGTTATCTATGTACTGAGTAACTGCAACAAAACTTTGTCAGGCTGGAATGCAAAGGGGGGAGTTTTGCAAGGAAAAAGCAATCTGATCTGTGCTCAGTGTTGTGGCCTCCCTTTAGATACCTAAACACTTACGTGCTAAATTCCAGCTGACATTTTAAAAGAAAAAAAAAAATGAATGGAGAACAAAATAACTGATATGAAGAAACGAACTCTTTGGTCCTCAACTT
The DNA here is from genome assembly GCF_965183815.1 of Platalea leucorodia. Taxonomy (NCBI): domain Eukaryota; kingdom Metazoa; phylum Chordata; class Aves; order Pelecaniformes; family Threskiornithidae; genus Platalea; species Platalea leucorodia. The sequence continues at coordinate 24,614,491 of NC_138827.1, read as the reverse complement.
TTCAATGATACATATGTGAGCCAGACAGACCTGCACACTGGCACAAAGGCTATCACTGCACAACTGCTCTGGTCAAGCAATGCATGAACTGATTGCTAAATGCTTAGAAACTTCTCCAGCGTATTCATTATTTGAAGTGTGAGCTATCAGGCACTTATTTTTTAAACCATTGCCTACTGGTGAAGTATTTGTTAAAGTCATCAGTATGTAGTATTCTAATTAGGGGGTTTTTGAGGGTAGTATAGGATTATGTTGACCTCTTCCTGCATGAGCTTAACTTTGTCATAAATGTTTGCAATACCAAATCTGATGTTGATGAAAAGCACTAGTATGAAATAAGCCCTGCTTGAAAACAATACAACCGTCAATTCACTATAGTTTGCGCTTAATGGGGAGGGGGCTTTTGGCCCAAAATATTCCCTAATAGTCATGGTTTGGAAAATGAGCCCAATGCACTGCATGGTGGTGGGGGCTGATTAACACAGGGCAATTCTTAAGACCACAAGTTTACTATTTCCTGGAAACTGCACCCATAATCTCAAGGAACTGAGACTTTTGATTAACAACTGAACTAGAAGGTCAGCTGGACTTCGTGAAGCAAACATGAAATCTTAGTACAACCAAGAGGGAGCTCACCAGTTGTGACCACTGGTACAGGGTTCATCTCCACAGTCTGCCTAAGGAAAGATATCCAATGGCATTTATAGTCTCCTCATCCTCAGTCTCCCTGGGATCCAGGCAAACAACTGTGTGCATGGCTCAGATGAGTAAATAGGAACAGGATCCTGTGGCATTTCCTATGGAAATCAAAGAAAATCAAAAAGATCAGACGGATTTTTGCTCTCCAAAAGCAAAAATGTGACAATTAATGGTATGTTATAATTAATGCTATTTCCTCAATTTTAGAAGACTAGGACATGAAAATGCACCTGGGGGTTAAGGATGCCCATTTTGCTGTCTGTTCTGGGGGAGCACATATGGCCCTCTTTCTAGGGGCAGGGTACATGCTAAGGAGAAAGTGGTCTAGGGACACTCAGCTGTGGCATTGCCCTTTTCCACTGAAGCACTGCTTCCACTGTATCTTCTGGGCGATGGATGGGAACAACAGCCAAGCACAGACTCCATCTTCCCCCTCCTCCAGGCTCCCCCAGACCAGGCACACTCCTTTCCTTGAAGAGAAAGCTCCCAGAATGCTTGCAACACCAACAACACGCAGGGAGGCATCCAGTGTGCTCCCAGGAATCAGCATCCTCTTCCTCGCACTGACTGCTCTGAGTCTGGACACATAGCCCTGCATACCTCACACTTGGGACTCCAGTGGGAGGTAACAGTGGTCCCAGCGCTGCCCCGCAGCTCTGGCAGCCCCGGCAGGACCACTGCGGAGGACTGCCTTTACGGATTGATGATTCAATTTTGACCAGATTGCTTAACTCTGCCTTTCATGGTGAGCTTCCCTAACTAATGGCCACGTTTTCAACAAGCCTGGAAAAACGTTGAACTACACTTCTGAGTGCAAACCTGCTCTGAACAGCTTGCCCGGTTGTAGAGTTATTGAAAATGTTTACACATGTAATTTTATTGCAAGAATACACACAACTGTGTCTTTATTGATTGCTTTCCCAGTTATGGAAGTGTTTCACTGCTTTAAACCCCGCAGCTCACCCTGTAACCTCCCCAGCTCTATCATGCACCATTTAATGCTGTTCTAATATTAGCAAACCTTTGTTTCCACAACCTGGATTTTCCGTATTTTCATCCATGCGACCAGCAGAAAGCTCATCGCCAAATAACAATGAGCTCATCTCAAATGCTTATGCAGCCAGTGCCAGGTGAACAAATTGTCTATTATTAGACTTTTTCATGCACTAAGAGCTTTTGTTCCCTACTTGCCTGTCTTAACACCTGCTGTTGCAATGTATATCAACTTTCAGAACATCATTTCCACTAACAACAGAATATAAAATGTATTAAGGGATTGCTCATACAGAAAGTGATTAAGTTTTGTAAAGGGAGCTTTGTTGAGCAAAAAGGAAAAAATAAGGCGAGTGGTGATGGGACTGCAGTAATTATGAATATAAATCAAAAATCTTCACTGAATCAACACAACAAAAAGTTAGACATTCAACTGCAGTAAATTCATTCAGTGCCATCCAGGAAAATACTAATAGTTGTGAGAAATGAATTTGTATTAGTAGTAGTAGTAATAGGAATTTTTTTCCTTCAGTGAGTTTCACACAAATATAGAGTGTTTGACTGGTGTGTGAAAGTGTTGATGGGATTGTGTGGGTTGGGCATATGGAAAAGGTGTAACCCAAACCCAGCAGCTTAAAAAACACATATATAGATATTTAAAAATATTTAGTAGTGTGATCCAAGTGTTAGAGAAGGAAATTATAATTAACAGGTTATAAGGTATGTTATGAGGAGGTCTGGCTTTTACTGGGACAAGAACAGTCATCGCTCGCGTTACAGAAATGGACTGCTGTTCTTGTGTGAGGTGGCTTTTTTTTTTGCTTTTTACATTTTTCTTCTGTTCAGAAAATCATACTTCAATACTCATTGCTTTTGCAGCCATGACATAGAGGGCTGGAGAGCAGAGCATGATGTGTCAGTGGAGGCTCACCAGCCACCCAGAGTGGGCAAATTCCTGCCTACAGCTGAATCACTTCCCCCTCTCACTAATTCAGATGTCCATTTATGATAAAAGAAAATTTTCCACTATGCACTTCTCACCTGCCACATCTATTTGGATTGTAAATGTTTCAGGCCAGGAACTGTCTCTCACCATGTGTTCATACAATGCATAGCACGTGGGGACTCCAGGCTCGATCGGGCTGTCGCGGCAGTGTGCTGCACACAGTAAACAGCAGAGACATCCCTGAGCAGCGAAACCCAAAAGCATTTGTTACCTCTTTTTACCATGCAATAAATTCTGCTCTTGGTTTAGTATCACTATCAGAAACTGCTAAAGCCCGGTTCCTGGAAAACCACAGTCCAGGGTTAGATTACTTATTAAATATTCAAATAGCAAGTAAGCTTTTCTAACCAAAAACCCAAAAAATAGTCCCTATACATAAGTCAGTTTTCCTAACAAACCTTTCTTTACTCTTCCTCTTTCTTCCCAAATCACATACTACAAGGTACCACGCATTGCATCTACTTCTGCACAGGACACAGTCACATACCATTGTACGTCTACAGAAAGTCTTGTGTGATTCTGGCTGCATTTGGATTTTATCATTCTCAAATCAGAATTGAAGGGAGGGAAGATTCATTACTGACTTTTCTTGTTGCTTATTTTAAAAATATGACCTGGCTCCACCAGTCAAAAATTATGAAAAAATATTACTTACAAGAAACATGAGGATACAGAGCACTCTTTGCTAAAGAAGGAGTTACCTGCAGAAGTAGTTAGTCCAAATGCATCTGCTAAAACAGGGAAAAAACCCCACAAAGTTACTTAGATATGTACACCACATTTAAATTCAGGGAAAAAAAGTAATTCTTGGACTGTAACTAAGCTTCTTTTAGGCTGCTAATAAAGAATAAGAAATCTGAAGGCAGAAAGTCAAATGTTCCTCAGAGTTGTTTAAACTTACTCTCTGTTACCTACAGCTATTGCTGGGCACGTGCCTTGGCTGCCCCTCCTGTCTCTGGCCAGACCTCTGGTGCCACAGCAGGAGAGGCACATCCACCGCAGCAACCAGCCGTACGGGACTCTCACGTAGTATTCTCTGCTTTAAGTTATTTAAGGTGCCTTTGCACCAACTTTGTCCTGTCAAGAAATAAAAAACAGTTGTGGGGGTAAAAGGGGGGTGTCCACAAATAAATCACCAACTAGGACCTCCAGCAGAAAACTGCTTTGCTCTCACAAAAGTCTACACAAAATGTTTGTTGTATGTTACCTTCGATAAAGATGCGTATTTGTAACCCCTCCTTCCACCAGGAGCAGCTGCAGATCTTAACAAAGGCAAACATTAAAACACAAAAAAAATCCCAATTAATGAAAAAGCAAAAAACTAAAGAGCTAAGTAAGAAAGTAGAGCTCTAACAGGGGAAAAGCAAAAGGAAGAAGTTTCACTTAGGTGGCCCAGGGTCTTCCTGAGCTATGATGTTTGATAGCTCACACAATATGAAAAAAAGTTTGGAAAAAACAATCACCCATACAAAAATCTGGTGAGTGCACGACATGAAGTCTTGCTGTTAGACATAATAATCCCTATTTCATGTGCGAGATTTATTCCAAGCATTTGTTATTACACCTCCGAACATAAACATAAAACACATATGAAAGCTAACAGGCAGGACAATTCACTCATATAGATCATCCAAAACAGATTTGACATGGTCCCTTGTATCAGATGGCCAAGCACATCTTTCTTGTAAGATCTTTTAACACGCCGTATATCCATCAGCATAAAAGAGACGTTTCTGCCTCTGGTGTTGCACACTGGTATCACATGGCCGCTGTAAAATAGGTTCAAGGGGCTCATGAATCTGCCTTAGCCACCAAAGATAAACAAATCTGGAACTCATTAGTCTTCACACGGCAGTGTTTTGGCACACAGAGGAAAAGGAGTTATCAAGACTAAATTCAGAAAGGTTGATATATGTATCTACATCTCAAAATGTCTGTTAAACTGCCAACATGCTTCACATAGTCCCTGTGAGGTTTGTATTTTTTCCTGCATTGTTTAAGCTGTCAAATGTTAATGTGTTTCTGGCTTAATTTATTACACTGATATGACAAGTTATGAGCAAATGTATTCTTGTTTACTACTGTTAATATTTTGGTTATACTCATTAAGAGCAGTTTTAAGATTAGTCTTTTTTGTTATTTTGCATAGCGGAAAAGAAGCAAAAGTCTTTAGTGAGGACTGCATCCCACTTCAGCTTGCAGCACAGGCTTTCAAAATGGAGTTGTCCAATTAACTATTAAAGCATCACCATGGATCAGGACAAATCCTAATGAAGGGGTGTCCCACAGCCTGCCTGATGAATGAACTGATCCACTGCTTGTGGGATCTCACTAGGATATGAGAGATGGACACTTCCACTAAGTTAAATTCCAGAATGTGGTCTAAACAGGCAGAGTGGCTTTCTTTGCTAGCAGAAACCTGAGATGCATATAATTTGTTTTAATGCTAGCAGGATCATCCTCTCCAACCTCAGGAATGGCACAAAGTATTTCCCAGTAATCCCTCTGCAGCGTCCAGTAGCTTTCTGTCATATTTAGGCCTCTTGAGCCTCCTAAGAGAGAGCCCGTTTCATCAAAAAGGTGACGGAGCAGTCATGATGCAAATGGCATGCTCTGGTCAAAGTGTGAAAATCTCATGAAACAGTATGCAGCATCGCCTGGGGTACACAATGCATGGTCAATATATTCCCCAGAAACACCTGGAGATGTTCATGCAGCTCACCACAGAGTCTTGCAAAGCCTGCCTTAATTTCAAATGACGCTGCCCGTTTGTCATTTGCTACAAACTCATGGTCAAAGGTAATCAGAAGCTCTTTAGCAGCCCATTTCATCATCAGATCAGAGATGCCCAGTGTGGAGCTGATTGCACCTGCCAGCTCAGATGTCTCCAGGAAGATGTTTGTGTGGATCATGCATACCAGCCATCTAAGTAAAAATACACCACGATCACCATCAGATTTTAGCTCTTACAAGCACCACAACAATAGTAGGCTGTTGGAAAATTAATTCACTGCCTTGCCCCTGCTACTGCTTCTGTGGTTTAGCAAATATACATTTTCCTAAACGACCATGTCTGTCTGTTGGCAGAACTTAGAACATCTTTATACATATACAGCACTGTGATGAGCACTTATAATGTCAGGCTGTCATTCACACAGCATGATGCAACATGACATAACTCAGTCACAAACCCTATTGTGACACAAATTTAGAAGTAGAGTTGGATGAAGATATGTAATTCTGGCACAGGAATTATTTTAATATTCTGAAGTTTGTTTTCATTCTGATTTGGAAGGAAGAGAAGGAAGTCTAGAAGGTTTGAAAAATTATCAAAAAATTTGGATAAGTTTCTAATTAAAATTCCACTTGGCTGCATAATATGGAGACAGGAACTTGGAAGTCCTGGACGAATGGGAGTCTCGGGGCTCAGGAGCCAATGCCCCTGGGCGCCTGGCTTCCCATATGTACATAAAGCCCAGAGCTGCAGCAACCTGCCCAACATGCTGTCAAGTTGCCCATCAGCTTAGACTCCTATGACTCTTCCACTTTACATTCAACCAGCTACCAAGCCTGCTCAGATCCTCACAAAACAAAGTGTCCAGGTAACTTTCTGGGAAATCAGCATCTGTCTGGGCAGGAGCAAGACTCTTGACATATATTACCTCCTTAACCTGAGAGCATCCCTGTTTATGTCCAGAAGGAGAACTACACAATTTTGTGATAACTGTGTGTGTGATCCAAAGTGCATCCAAGACAATGGGGGAATTCCTGTTACCTTCAGTTGCCTTTGGGCCAGCAGGCTACATCTACAACACCTTGCAGTAATTACTACATATTGCAGAATTGATTGCAATAGTGATAAATTGTCTACGAAGCCTTAGCTCAGAAGTATTTACTTATCATCTGGCAGGGTTTCTTAGTAGTCAAGTTGAGATTTTTCTCCTCCAGTAGCTGAATGAGGCAGATGGTTTGATTCAGTGTGGCTACAGAAAGAGCCAAGGCAATTCTGGGGCCATGTGTGCAAAGACTTCACGCCAGGGCTCAAGAACAGAGTTGCTCTCCCCTTGCTGTAACGTTCAACAGCTGTCTCTGCTTGAAGAGCACTGATAAAATGATGGAGAATGTAGCAAAGAACAAACATCAAGCAATTATTGGGATGACTTCTACAGAGGCAGGTCACCTGGACTTAATGGCCTGGTAGGCTCTTTCCATCTGTAGCTCACGCGGTTCATGGGGGCGCAGGGGAGGGTTTTTGTTAACCTGGCCACTTATTCCTTTGCATTATCAGGAATGTGTTTTATGCATGTGTACTTTAATAAACATGAAATGCCTTATGGTCATTTCCCTCCAAAGTATCTCTGAACATACTTGTCCCAAGGACACCAAGAAAGGCAGGTAATGGTTAAGGCATAGCAGGCCTTTTTTATAGTACTTCCTCAGGTAAAGAATAGCAGATGAACTCCAGGTCTTGCTTCTGTCCACATATGATACATGAATAATGCGGATATAGTTTTGATTGAAGGGACTTATTTTTCCACAGGCATCCCCTTTCGGAATCACACAAACAAGAACTCCATTCGTATCTATCACTACGATACTACATCATCCATTGAGTATTATAGCACTGCCTATGTTTCATTATATTTCACATAGATCAGCAATCCTAGGTGTACCCTTCCTATCACTTACCAGACCCATTTTTTTTTTTTTTTTTTCAGTTCTCTAGCATGCAGTCTGAAACAGGACCAAACTCCTTGTTTCTACAGGCCAGTCCAGCCACCTTGAGAAAACATGCCAGTTCACAGAGGTCATTTTTATATAGTTTGTCATGGATATGCAAATTTGATCTATATTTCGGTTATTTTTACCTGTAAGCAGAGGTATCTCGACATCCAGGTAACCCAGATTTCCAGATTAGGATGATGAGGCAATCAGGCTACAGACCTTTGCTTTCTTAACTGCGAGAGGCACCACTCTCTTCTCAGTGGTTTACAGTACATCGTTGGTACAGCTTTCATTCACCTTCACCGCCATTGTGTGAATTGGCCTACAATGCTGACATTCCTTCTGCGTAAACCTGCTTTCCCCCTTTATTTTCTTTGTTATGCTTCCTGACATTTTTATTTGCTGGGTCACACCCCACTCTACTGCATATTTTGAGCAAAGCAATTAAAGTACTTACATAAAACCCCTGCAAGAAATGGACCCATTGCTTTCATCAGTGAGCTCTTCTGATGTTCGTTTGTTCAGTTCTGAATAGCTGGAATACGTTTTAAGGCGTAAAAGCGCATTGTTTCATATGCTTAGGGAAGTCAGTGATGATGGGTAGATCTCAGCCTGCGTTGGAAATACAGTACCTCTCTAACAAGTTGTCAATCTCAATTAAGACATCAACATGTCAAATTAAGAAGGTACTGCTGCACAGCCTATTGTTGAACTGCATGTCAGGTGAAATAAGCACTAATTATACACTTAGCCAAATACGTCTATTCAATATTACTTCAAAACTAAGGTCACTGAGTTATTGTGAAGTGGTAGTTTACACTATTTTGGATCCCACCAAATGGCAGGTGGCCATACAAATATGCAACTCAGCATGTTCTGCTTGGTCCCCACAGCTGTGCTGCCAATCAGTTAAGGATGGCTGCAAGTAAATGCTAATTAGCTTCTGTTGATCTGCATATTCCAGCAGCCTCCCAGGATTCCCATTTTGATATGCAAGATTGCCAGTTGGGTATGTGATTGAATTAAGAACCAGAAAAGATTTTATCTTCCATGCAGGAAAATGTGGGTCTGAATCCCCAGCAGAGGCTGTTATCACTCTGATTTATGTTTGGCAGTGCCTGTCATTGGAGTGGTAGCAAACGCTCAGTGCTAGAGGGTGCTACCTCCCTTCTTTTGAAGGAGAAAGAGCCTCCTTGTTAAGAGCAAACACTCACCATCTGGGGTCTGACCCACTCCTGGCTTTTACATTTGCAAGGCTTCCGCATGTCTGCTTCTCCACTCAGGGTCCAGCAGATGCTCCTCTGTAAGCTGACTGGTCCTCAAAAAATAAAATATGAGGAAAAAAGAAAAGAGAGAAGGAAAATTAAAGAGCAGAAAGATTTGGAGTTGATGGGGGCGGGGAGGGAGGGAGGAGGGTTTGCATTGGTAGAGTTGCAAGAGAAGGGTTTGCATTGGTAGATTTGCAAGAGGCACAAAAAAAAAAAAAAAAAAAGATTTACCAAAGTTGTCAATAGCTCATTAATAGTTGGCTGATTAAGCTTGCAAGGACTGCTTAAGAAAGAAATGGCTGGAAAGTTGCACTTCTGGGAGTAGAGTGTTTAGATTTTGCACCTGTACTTCATAAGGGAAAAAATATGATCTCATTATGTAAACATTACAATAACAATTTTCAGAAATTTTGCTTGGCTCTGCTATTAGTGAGCGCTGGTTCCCTGTAGTGAGGAAACAATATTTCTCAGAAACTGCTCACTGCATATGATAGCAAAATAAAATTTGTCTCATTTTTGTGATTTTTCTCTTTACAGCTTGATCAGACATTGGAAGGAAAATGATTATTTAATTATCCTGCCAAGTTTCTGTAGGTTGTTATCATATTGTTTCTTGATTTGAAAATAAGTCAAATAAAGGTTGGCTTCAGACTGATGGAACATTGTATGCTGCCTTAAAATGCTGGGAAACTGTTGTTCCTTAGGGATTTCAAGTCATTTTCTTTTTTTAAATGATGCCATTCTCCCATTCATAAAGCTTGTCAGCACTCTGCTGTAAATGAGACACCTAAGTACATGAGCAATAGTCCAGTTCAGTGAAGTTTATAGGAGAAATTAATAGGTAAGATTTCACTGCAAATTTCAGTAGCATATTTAACGTACAAAAGCCTGAAAACAGGATTACAATCACTGTTTTAAAAGATACTTGTGTAGTCTAGTACAGCTGAAGTTGAAAACACCATCCTCTTCTAAAGGACATCAAAAATAAATGGATGGATTAAGATGCAACACTTAAATGTGTCCCAAATATTTTAAAAATTGCTCTATTTACGTAGTTGTAATGAATAAAATGAAAAAATGGGAGAAATGTATTTAAAAGTAAGAAATGATTGCCAAGAATTCTAAGTCAAACAAGATTTGCTATCCCCTGTATTCCATGTACAATTATAAATTCAAAAGGAGTCTTGGGCCTAATTGTGGGAATAACCTACAAATATATATATACATTATATAAATATACATATATATATTTATATATATATGTCTGTGGAATGAAAACCAAGATTCAGTACAGGGAGAAACAATCTTATGTATGATTCCATCAGCTGAGAATTTATCCTAGGGCCAAAAAAAAAAATTATGCTTCTGTGTGTTAAAGGGATACTTTTAAGAAAGTGGAATTGTTTATAAATGAAACTGAGCACTGTTAAAGCCTAGTAAGCCCATGCTTTTAGCCAGGTCAGTTTTTAATAGGGTATGCATCATCGCTATATCTATGGCCCCAATTCAACAAGGCAACGAAGCACATGGTTAACTTTAAGCATCCTTGAAGTCAATGAGACATATGCTTTGTTGAATTAGGGCCTTAGGCTTCTCGAGGTATTAAAAGAATATATCCTATTTCTCTTTATTATGCAAACTGCAGGGACCAGACAGTCTGGGAGGTGTTTCATTTTAACTTTTTGCAATGACATTGTAAGTGTCAGAGTCAAGAGCAGGATTAAATTTTGCCCTGCAGATGCTGAAGGTCAGAGCTGCTCCATGCTATCCTGGGAATGTCAGACTTTCTGCAAAATGGGTTACTTTAGCATGAGTATTTTCATGTGGTAGTACACTGGAGCAGCATGTTTGAAACAGAAAACACGAAAACACATGCTCTGCTCATGAAGTACTTAAAATATGTATCTTTGTCCTCAAATACATATGGGCAAGAGTACCTTCATGCCCTGACATATTGCACAAGCCCCAAGAAACTCAGAAACTAACACTGAGAAAGTATAAGTCAGAAAATGTCACTAAAAGTGCAGTTTAATCTATTTTTATACTTTTATTATCATTTTACCGTTGACACATTTCATGAGAAGGTTTTGACGTGCTCTGTGGCCCCTGTTTGTCAGATCACATAGAGTTACGTCACTTGTCCAAGCTTGGCCAAAACAGACAAGGACTTTGCAGTCTGCGAAGGAGGCTGGGAGAGAGGAATAAATATTGAACTGCATAAAATCTAAACCAATGCAAAAAAAGAAGAAATAGCCAAACACACTTTTCATTTCTCACAAGACTGCAGTTAAAGGCACCTAAAGAAGTTATCAGGCAGCTAGTTTAAAAGAAAGAAAATAAAATGCCCTTTTTTTTTTTTTTTAATATATATATGTGATAGATGAGGTAGAGATGATAAAAGCTAATAAAAAGTACTTGGGGTGGACATGTTATAAAACTCATGAAAATTCTTTGTTGTTAAACAACACTAAATCTATGCAAAGAGACAAGCTTAGGCAATTATATTTTGGAATAAATGATCTATTCATCCATTCTTTTATAGCAAGTGAACTGCTGAAACAGTGGTGAATACTGCTTTGCAGAAGGACTTAACAGAGAAAAAGATGTATTTGAACAATATACCAATGTATCATTCCTTACATCAAAATAATAAAAGTTGTTTGTCCACATATCTCTAACATTCACACTGTCTGTAAATGAGTGGATTCCCCTAACAAGGTAGAGTCTGATTTTCACTCTTGTTAGCTAACTCCACAAAAATAAATCCCAGAAAGTGACAGTTAGGGTAAATATCAAGAAAAAAATTCCCTATGATAAGAATTATTAACTCTGGGACCTGTCTTCCATAGGAAATAACAGCTTCTTCTTTTGAGTTCTTACAGTACTGTTAGTTTAACTGTAAGACAAAATCTTGCTTCAGCGGCAAGGAGAGAATGGAGGACAAAGACTTCTGTGTATGAGCAGTCTTTGTGGTGGAAACATTGACAACTGAGAACAGAAGAACCACTAGAAGGGAAAAGCCTTAAAATGGCAGCATAAATCTGAATAATCTCAACCAAACCATATTAAAGCTAAAACCTATTCAAATTAATTTCTCAGGAGGTTGGACTAGACAACCTTCAAGCAGGAACCTGCTTCATTTTATGGATATGAAGTAATATGATTCCTTTTCCTGGTTCCAAGGTGACTGAACTAAAAGATGGAGCTGCAAAGCCATTGGGATACTCTTCCTGAGGTGGCTTCAGTATCTCAAGAGCTCTACACAGGCAATACATGACATTTGACCAGAAATTGGTCATTTGATAGCAAGCCAAATAAATAAATACTCTGATTTGCACCCAAATATATGTTCCAATCTTTCTTACTTTTTTTAATTTTACCTTTTTCATGGGCATCGGCCTTTAAACTGACCAGCTGAGACCTGGTCAACTAACCAGCTGAGACCTCAACTTCTCTGAGCTTTGAAAGCTTGTAGGAAGCTTAGTCCACAGCCACACATCTCTCAATGAGAACAATGAGGGAGGACACTCAGCTTGACAGCTAGGGCGTAAAACTCCCATTCTTTCCTTAAACACAAAAATGATGAAAACATTTATTATGAAACATATTTTCCATTACTGTATTGTAGAATGTAAACAAGTTCTCATGACATATGGGGCCATGTGTTTCCTTAAAGAGGTGTTATGTATGTCAGAAGCAGCATATGTACCGTGTGATACAGCTACCACCATGGTAAGCATTTGTTATTGCCTAGTGAACAGGTGCATAAAATCCCCATGTAAACAGATGTCATAGCTGCACTGACATCTCTTACTCATGTCTACTCCTGCAGGAAAATTAGGGGGTTTGTTTCCCCCTCTTGGGTGTTTAATGTGGATGGCCTAGACTTGCATATTTGCATCTTCCCGCTTTCACGTATGTATCTATCGCCTTCTTGATTGCACAGCGGCTTTTAGAAGGAAAAATCACCCAAAGCAGAACTGTTTTCTCTAAGAGACTCCACGATAATGCTCTTTCCAGAAGTCTCCATTCAGACACTGTTGACATACACATCCAATTTCATAAAGAAACTAACTCCATACAGCGAGTCCTGAAAGGCACAACCAGATTTTCTCTTTATTTGTCTCTTAGCCTCTGGAAGACAACCTTTCCCCAAGAAAAGAGAAAAGAAAAAAAAAAAAAAAAAAAAGGGGCAATTCAAGTGTAGCCCATTAGAAAAACTCAAAACATATGGAAACACTGGGAGGATGTCTGACCACCACTTTTTAAGGTCTCAGTTTGCAAGGTGATGCTCACAGGTGGACTAGCGTGACCAGGCGGGACACAACAGATCTTAGTGGGAGTCTTTGCATGGCCAAGTGTCCCTGTAGATGGAGCCAATCCAAACTCCCTCTGCTCATGTGAGAAAATTATCTTTCCCCACTAAAGTTCTTGGGGTTACCTGCTAGTCACATGAGCTCCCAGTGCCATTACATTACTTACAAAGTGCGACCCATAATTACCAGGTTGCCTTGGCGAGAATGACACAGAAGCATGCAGAACCATTTGTACTAATTCCCTGAACTCTTTAAAAGACCCCTGAGTAACATAAGGAGTAAATATAAATATAAATATGGTATTTCCTATTATCAAACATATGCATTCAAATCAGGCAAAAAGTCTTAAAAGCAAAGTGTGGTTTAGCTTCACGCAAACATGTAGGAGCTTATGTGGCAGATCTGGCTCTTTCCTTCTCTCACTCCGTCTTTAAACAGAGATATTTGCCAGAACTTTTCAATCTTAGCCAAGGCTGTGGCTCTCTGCTGTTCTCAGACGTGGTCAGATTTGTGCTTGTCCTTGCCTGGTACATATTAAAATAATAATTATTCCTCCCTTTCACCCTTCCAGAGCAAAGTAGTCTGTTTTTGCTCACATACTAAATTTTTAATGCATTTTTCATTTTAAATTCCTTTAGCACAGTTTCTGTGGTTCTCTCTGCCTTCCTTTCTTCCCCACTCCCCTTAGCTATGGTTTGTTTCACAAAAGAAAAAGCCATTCTCACAAAATTATGAAAAAAGACAGTATATTATCATCAGGAATCTGGGCCTGATCCAAAGCCCACTGACGACAAGGCTATTCTTTGCATTTATTTCAACAGGCTTTGGATCAGTCACTCCCTCAACAAAAGTCTCTCAGCATATATCATTTAAGTTATTAACCACAGCAGGCTTCTTTCCAGTGAAACCCAGTATGGGTGGCACCAGCTATCCCATTGCAGAGACACTGCAAAAAATGTCTATGGTAAATCTGAGCATGCTCAGCACCTTATTTATGGCAATTTCTGAGAGAGCAGCCACACTAACCGATGTCCATAAATTCTGGCCAAAGCGTGTGGACTGGTTACAAAAGCACCAGCCTGCAGGAGCTGGTGCATGCACCAGAAACAGCACGGGTGCAACACATGGCCCCCTTCAGATGACCTGGCTGAAGATTTACCATTTTTTAGCTTCCTCAGGGTTTCTATGGATTAATAATGACAAACCACAGTGGAGGAGGAGCCCGTCCTTTATAGAAAACGTCCTGCCAGCCCCATCCTGCTGGCAGAGATGAGCTGATGCAGTGAAAAGAGCAGAGCACAAGTCAAGGAGATGGAAGGTAAATCTGCTGGGGACCACCTGGGAGAAATGAGCTGAGAGGGGTAACTTGTCCTTCCATGAAGAGACACACGTATAGGAAGGAAGGAAAAAAAGGTGGAGTCTGAACATAACCAGAGGGAGGGATTGAAAGAACTCCCTTTATCCAGAAACAAGGATGCCTCTTGCCCCACTGCGTCTTTGAGCAAAACGACCTAACACCTTCACAAATCCTAGCTAAAATGCTCATGTCTGAAACAGGGAACACCTGAGGCTCAAGGCACGTCAGAGCAGCAGAGAGCACACTTTCCTGATGCTTTCAACGGCCCACACAGAAGGCATCAAAACTTAATCAACTCAGTCATCAGACATGCCAGGAATTAACAAGTTGCTCCGTGCCAGTGCAGAGGCATTAACTGACAGCACATGTATTAGCACCCCACACCCCATCATCTGCAGAAACCTCAGTGGGATCCTGTAATGCACCCATACGGGCAAGAGGCATTGCTCTGCCAGCTGCTGTCAGCTTGGGGCTTAAACTGTACTAAGCAGGTGAAGGGGATGGTGGTAGCCTCGGTCAGGCACAGACTTCAGGCTTTGCAACAATCCTCCCAACTCTAGCAAGTCCTGCATCTCCTACATTAACACGGCCCAGGCGGCCGTGTCAGCCAGCCCAGAGCACTCTCAGCTCTCCAGGCAAGCGTGATAAAATCCTCTCTTTTTCATTTTATACTCATACACAGTCATAGTGCTGAAAAAAAATAAAATTAAAATCTTGCCTTCTTGCAAAAAGATGTGCAGGATTTATGAAAACTGAATTGAAGGGACTCAAAACACATAGATCAAAAGACTGCCCTTTTCAGAGCAGTAGCTCAGGATATAGAAGACAGAGTTTCATGTTTTTGCACTGCTAGAAATGTTCTTACCTGGTCCTGATGAAGATATTTCATCATATCACTCCCAATCTGTAAAGTAGAGCAACTTCTAAGGGGTAGTGCATGGTGCTGCATGGTTAGCATCATCAGCTCCACAGCCTGCAAGGAAGCATTGCTGGTTTGGTTGCAGGTGTGGTGCTAGAGGTGGCAGAAAGGTCTCTTCCCTGGCTGGGGAGTCTGATCCAGCCCCAGCTGACTACCTTCAGTCACCTCTCATTTCTGGAAACATCTCCAATTTATTTTTTTTTTCCAGGAACATCTCTCAGCCAATGACTGACCTGATCTGACACGGCTGAACTGGAGATCAGATGAGATCACAACCTAGAGCCAAGTGGTACAGCTGAAGGCTGTAGCAGGATCCGTAGTACACCCTGGGATTGGGGAAATCTCCTCCTTTCTCCCCCGTTTCCTTGCGTTGCCTTTCCAACATACTAAGCACTGCTGCGGCAGAGAGAAAACACAGTCTGCTGGGTTACAATGATATTTACATTTCAATTATTTAAATACCATTAAGAGATGCTCTACAGCCATTTCCCAAGGAAGTATTTCACGGTCCTTATTTCTGAGCAAAGGAGCAAGTTACTTTTCAAGTCTGAGCCCAAATGAGAAAAATAACCATCATATCCATACAGACCCATCTTTCTCCTCACTCCCTGATCACTTCATTAAGTGTGAACAAAATCATCTTTAACTGATACCAGGAAATTCATACCAGAGTCTTTTAAGTCAGTACTTTTTAGATTCAGATCAAACCTGAATGCTATATCTAAAATTAATATTAAAAATTCCCCTCTGTGCTGCCTCATTGAATTTGCATATCCTTCCTGAGCTGTCCTGGTCTCTCTGGGAACATTTTCATTGTGAAAAACAGATTCCTCCATTTTTCGTTGTGGCAGGAAAAATCTTTGGAAAATCAGTGGCTGAAAAAAACGAAGGGTTTCATCCCAAGATCAGTTCTGCTTTCCATCCCTTCTCTCAACCAGTAATGAGGAGCAGGGTTGCAACAGGCGGATGCAGAGCATAAGGGTCTTTTAACTCAATATTCAGTTAGGTACTAAGGCAGCACAAAGGAGAGAAGACATTCTTTCAGAAAGGAGTGAAATAACTTCGGGTCACAGCACTGACTCAGGTTTTCCACTTTAAGACAGTGATAATGTAATTGCAAACTTCTATTAGAGTTATTAAAGAAAAATGGCTAAATGAATGCTAGGCACCTTGAAATTTGGATCCTAGAAATTGGATCCTAGAATGGGAACGTTTAGGACAGAGGTTTTGTTTGCATTGGTTACATGTACTTCTGATCTCCTCTTAGGGTCTTTGGGCAAGGCACAGTAAAAATCATAGCAAAAATACAGATGAACCAGAAAGCAGATTATCCGCAAACTGTTTTGCTATCATAAAGCAAAAAATAAACGGGGTAAATAGCAGAATGCTTAGATACTGTAAAATTAATAAACTACAAATTATTGGGGAAGACGGAAGGATGGAAAATCAAGTAGTCCCCCTATTATCTAAAAGATGGCTTTATAGGGGAATGAAAGTATTACGATATATGCTGAACTGTGTTGTATCACCCAAGGTCTATTAAAATGTAGTTCTAGGGACCAGATTTT
Source organism: Platalea leucorodia (assembly GCF_965183815.1). Lineage (NCBI taxonomy): Eukaryota > Metazoa > Chordata > Aves > Pelecaniformes > Threskiornithidae > Platalea > Platalea leucorodia. The sequence goes on along the minus strand of NC_138827.1, from coordinate 24,597,640 downwards.
ATCTTCCCCAATTGTTGCTAGTGTTTGTTTTCGTAGAGCCTTGGCTTGCTACATAATGCCACTACTGATCAGGGTCCCTTAAGAAAGTTGAGTCCTCTATTTTATTTTTATAGTTTTCTCTGGTGATTAATTTCTGAAAACATATTTCAGCCTTTCAGTTTGTAGCACATACCGCGTTTCACATGGCATGGGAAGCAAAAATGTATTAGTTTTTTTGGGGGGGGGGGGGGGGGGGGGGGGAGGGAGGGCTCTTATTTCCCCTCCTCCCCCACCTCCCGTATTTGACTAAATCATTTCTTTTTCAGCCAAGCAACATTGCAGCGAGGTTTTGCTGTGTTGCCACAGTTTCTAGCCTGGTAAGGCTGAGACCACAGGCCAGACTGCCAACAGCTTCACTGACCATGGCAGGACTTCACTGTGCTTCTCCCAAACAATGAATGATCCCATATCCCAATATTTCACCAATGTTACCCAATTAGCCTCGACTGGGGTACGTTGACAGAAAACTGAGAAAGTGTGTTCTTACTTGAATTTTTTGATGGTTGATTTGCACCCCATGCTGTGCTGAAGTGCTGGATGCTGATATGCATCAAATCAAACGGCGCAGAGGTAAAGCTGCATGACAGCTTAAAAAAAAAAAGTAGGAGAAATAAAAGAGAAGTAAGTGATCCTTCATTTCCAAGGACTTCCGTGTCTTATCTTTCCAGAAGATTGCTACAGCTAGCTCAATTATTACTTTCCTGGGATGTCTTGTTTGCTTCCACCAGACGGAAGTAATATAAAATTATGTAAATCAGCTTTCTTGAAGTAAAGAATCATGGACCAGTCAATAATGTTTATGCATTAAGAAAGGGCAGCTCCTCCTGGAAGAAATAACACAGGGAGCCGATCGTAAGTAAACATTTCTAAACAGACAAAGGGCTGGTCCCTGCAGCACAATATATTATCATATTTCCACATAATTAGTTTGTTTTCCACTTGAAATCAGGAAACGATTCGACATTGCATTCTGCGCCTCAGGATGGTGCATACAGTACAATTCTCATGTGCAGGTTCATATGTTGAATAATTAGTAAGAATTAATCTGTTGAAATTAAAGTTTGGAATATTATAGAACTCATGAATAGTGCATGGAACAATCAAGTAAATTAAACCAGAAACAGAATTTAAGAAGCCAGACAATAGCAGATGACTGCTGGCAATCTGTTTTTTAATCAGTGAGTTACAAGCCAGAGGGATGAATATTGTTACTGGCTTTGGAAAATAGTGTAAAACGTTAGCAGGCACAATAAAGAAGATTTACTAAGTAAGCACATTTTTATTATATTTGTTAAAGAAGGGCACTTCAAAAGGACCTGCTAACTTAGATGTATATCTGGGTTTCAGGATACTCAGTTCGGAAAAGACTGGACTTACAAAGGGTCCTGTACTTCAGATCTGCACAGCAAGTGCACTAAGGACTTCGGAGAGCTCCATCTCTGTCCAGTTTAAAGTTGTATTTGCCTATCTGGAGCCAAAAATGTGTAAGTTTCTTTTTAGTTTCTTTAAAAGTAACAATTGAGTTGCTATACATCTCAGGCAGCATGAGTCCAGCGTAGTGACTTCTCATTTTAAGAATTCAGAACAGTTATCCCTTAGTTCAATTTTATTTTAAATCCATCTAACTGTTATAAAGGTGGTTTTTTTTTTTTGCTTGCTTTACTGTGAAGAAAACACTGGTCATGAATTAAAAAAAATTAGAGCAGTCAGAAATCCTGTGAAGACTAAGCCGATTCAGGCTGAAACGTATGTATTCCTTCCCTTGAAGAGAAGAGCTTTAAATCTACATGCACACTTGACTTTTTCTGTTCTATATGATCCTGTTAAATTGGAAGAGGTTTCCAGATCTATTTGAAAAATGGCCACTACAGTTAGCTGAAACTTCAATCTTGAAAATGAATGAATGGAGCTGGTCCAGTACATTGGCTCTGGACCAGTCTTTAAAATACAGCAGAACAATGAATAACTGAATTCACAGCCAGCTGGTATCATAGTTGGGCAGTGAAAGTGTCAAAATATTAGTGACTTTTTTACATTTGTCAAAATCATTGCCAATATGGGAAGCATGGGCAGCTTGCAAATGTGAATCTTACACCAAAATAGTTTTAAAATCTTGCCTTAAGAATGTGAGTGCAGTTCCTGGTTTTAGATCACCCACCACGGGAAAGGCGGAAGAGAATAAAATATCTTTTACTTAGAAGATAAAAGCTATTATTGATTTATCATCAAACATCAACTGCTAATGTGGTTGAGTGGTGCTATATGCCCTGCAGTAATAATGGATCAACCAGCATTTCTGTGCCTTATTTTCTGGAGTCTAATAAGTCCATTCAGTCATTTCTAGAATGTAGCATGTAAGGTCTTCAGGTAGAGTAAGAATAAAATTTATATCTGTATACACATACGCACACATACTCACACAAAGTAAAGGAGAAGGAAACAGAGTTTGGCCATGTTTCAGTTATAGGAGAGAAAAAGAAAAATAAACATATGTTAGTGGTGTCTGACACATCTTTCTGCTCCAATAATTCAAAAAATGTTTGTTTTATTTTTAAAACAATATTTTGCTGGCATTCACTGGATGCTGCAGTTGAGATACTTTCACTCTTTTTGAAAGAAAAAAAAAAAACCCTACATGACCGATTTACTCCACTGCAGCACAACAAAAGTCACTGTACTTGTGCACTGAGTTTATTCTCCAGCAAGATGCTCTTCGGGATTTTTAGTGCCTACTCTCTGCTTGCTGTGTACTTCCTTACCCTCACTGACACAGATCTGTTCTGGTATCAGGACTTCAAAGGGGCTACGTAAATTATCCTTCCTGTGGTGGTGTACATGGCAGCCTAGGACCACTCAATCCAAGACCTGTCTGTCATTGAGCATAATGGATTTTCACAGAGAGTTTTGGAGACCTGAATCCACTGACAATTTATTGATGATCTCTAAAGGCCTGATGTGCAAAATGTGTGAACAATTAACTCTTCTGACCAGTTATATTAGCATCTATGGGAGCAACCATTGAGCTAATGAACTTATGAACTGCAGCACTCCATCACGGTCAGACAGATTTGTGGAAAGACAGTGCAAAACTCCCACTGACACATTTGAGCCACAAATCAAAATGCAACTTTTAAAAGAACAGGACATACCTCCTATTTTTTTCATTAAAAAAAGACACATTTCAAAAGCAAACATATCTACATGTGGAGGTATACGTTGTACAGGCAAACTCATTGCACACATTAAGAAAAGCTTTTTGCTCTCTCTGCACCCTAATCTATTCTTTTTTTTTTTTTTCCTTTCGAATTCATTAGTTAAGTGAATGATCTCTTTGTGTTCCTTTATTAGTTTTATACTGAAAAACAGGAACCTCTGCTATTTTCCCCTGCTCCTCTGCAATGTTCTGTTTTCAGCAAAGTAAGGTTTGAGCTGGAAAGTTTCCCTAAGAAGATTTTCATTTCTCATCTTGTCTAATGCAAAGTAAAGAGTATGCCAAGTGCCACTGACCTTAACTCTCCTGAATCAAAAATATCTGATGTGATATATAGAAAACTTTGATGTGTAGATATGCTAATCAGCAGAGAAATGTCAAATTTGCATACATTTCAAGTGACCCAACAATATTTACCTTAGAGCTAAGTTTCATATTTTTCTGACAATTGCAGCATTGAACAAGTGACTCATTTAGCATATCTAAGCAGCATTATGTCACAGGGATTTACCTCAGAGTTGTTTGAAAGCATCAAAAAGATGAACATCACTGTCTGAAATTAACAACAAGCCTAATTTGATTTGACAAATGATGTTGATTTAGATAGGGTCACTAGCTATTGAAGATGCGGAGGACAAATACTGCCTTGAAGCCTTGATAAAACTGAATATTTAAACAGTTCATTATGCAAATTTGCCCTCTACCTGTCAGTAGTGACTAAAGTATAGGGTTAGAGTGCTGGAGAGGCTCTGTGCTAAGGAGACAACTAGTATACATGTACCTGGCTCTTCCTAAAAAAACAACTCCTTAGACATTTACTAAGTGAATGTGTATCAGCATTGTCCTCCCTAGGTTTGACAGTGACGAAATAGACAAGGGCTTGATTCCTAAAACTCTCAGCATCAGTGCAGCAAACTTAACTTTACTAAGAGAGCAGGTAGTCATAGATGTTTGCCTGTTGTATATTCAAGGCCTCATTCTCCAACCCTTTCTCACAAGTTACACATCCTGGGAGCCCAGTGGACTTCAGTGGAGTTACCTGCGTAAACGTTGCTGCTGCTTAGGAGAGGAGCCCTGTGGTGTAACCAGACTTAAAGACAGGCTCCCATCCATAACAGCCTGGGAACCACAAAGGTCCTGATCGCTTTACAACTGTGTACAACACCTACACATATGCCTTTACCATCGCTCTCAACGTCACTTGGACAACTGGTATCCATTAGGAGGAATATCAGCAGAAGGAGAAAATCTTGTCCAAGATAAGCCCTTGGCTTTTGAAAAAATACCTGGAGATATTTTTGCCCATTCAGACTAGAGGGCTTTAACTCTTGAGGATTCGTTCTCAAAAATTAAACATACTTAACTGCATCAACCTTGTGTAGTTTTAGAGAGCTGAGAACACAAGTTGCACCGAAGGAATGAAATACGTAGCAATGCAGAATTTGAACTCGAAGTGGATATTTAAGTGTTCAGGAATAGTTAACAATATTTACATGCTCTAAATCTGATGTGCTAATAAATACTAATTCCGAAAGCAAGTGTTACAGAGTACTTATCTATACAACAGTGACTCTTTAAAGGGTATTCTCATCTTTTTTTTTGTTATATACACACACGCTATGGTTTTAGACATTTAATATACTAGTATACTTCAATTTACTAGTGCACTGCATGACCATGGGTCAGCAGTTTTTAAGATACCACATAGTACAGTATGTCTGGTTATGTTATGTTTTACAAGATAACTTTTTGTAAGACACTTTCCACTGTGTTTTTCTCAGAGCTCAGAAAAGCCCATTGGTGTAAGTCAGGCTGAATTTTGATGCAGTGTGTTTAGAGAAGTGTATGAGAATGTCAGTTTAAGTATTGGCAAGTAGATAATATTGGAACAGCAGACAAACTATTTAATTAAAGAAGTATGGGAGAAGAACAGTAATACAGAGAGCAGATAGAAGAATATCTACTCATAAACTACATGTCAGGAAAGCCTTGCACATAGTAAGCTCTGCCACTCATGGGGCAGAGTGCCTGTGCAGCAGATCACCTATGCTATAACTGCAGAGAGGGTTGCACTCGCACTGACCCTATAACCAGAAGCCCTGGCAATATCAGTGCAGAGGCCAGCAAAGCCAGACCTGACTCAGGAGCGACATTGCTCTTGCTCACAGCCCTGTACAGGAACACAGAGTCCCCACTGAGAAATGGGATTTCTTAGGGCCATGGAACGAGAGAAATGTTTATACCATACGTGGTAGACTTGGGCTAAGGTATACAGCAGTGCACTGTGTAGACTTCCTATCTCAGGAGCTCATTAGCACCCATGAATCTAAGCCAAAAGCATCATAAACATTTCCCTTTTATGCCTTTATCATACAATCTTATTGACTCATTTACATGTGTTTTGTAGTATCTGTGTTTTCTTTATCCAGGTTATCCCATCTGCCCCTTGCTGGTCAGACTAATTGAGAGATGACTGTATTTAACATTTCACCGGATCTGAGAAAACATGCCTTGTGAGCAACCTTGATTTGTTTATAAACTACTCCCCTAACTCTGCTGAGCTTGTAAGTTCTTGGCTAATTGCTCTCATGTCCATGAAATGGGAGAAACCCAAGTCTGAGATACATGGAAACAATTAGGGCAGCAAAACAAAAAAAGGCTTTCCCTGTAAACAGATGTCCATGCCAAGATACCCTACCTAGAGCAACTGGCACGTGGTATGTTTGCAGATGGATCCACAGTAGGATGTAGCCACTTATATTTAGCACGCAGTGTTATTTGTTTTAGCTAGCCAGCTAGCAATAGGCAGCAGTTGGAAGGGGGAACCCATCATTTTTGCACAGAAGTGCACCAGTATCAACACCCCTCTCATACCAATCACATACCTTAACCCTTAATTATTACAAATGCACCAGCCGTTACAAGAATATCCACTTTTTCCCCTCACAATTAGAAACACAGGGAAAGTTGTCTTAGAAGAGCATAGGTAATATCATCTGTAATGTGTTATCTTGTTACATAGTTCTTTTGACATTTTGTTCACATGTGGAAAAATAAGAAGAAATACAGCAAAGTGTTACAGACTGTTTAAGTATGTTGGTAATTTCCACTGCACACATTTACTGTAAACTATGGTTAACATGCATGAAGTAATTCAGCAGTCTGAAGGCCAGGAGGGATCATTTGTGCATTAGTCAGATCCTCCTCCATAACCCATGCCACAGAATTTCCCTATGTTAGTCCACTATCTGCACTCATGCCTTCTTACTGAGCTAAAAATGATCTCAAATCTTGACTTGAATCCTACAGGTGATGAGAAAATCTATCCCTTTCCTAGATAAGCTCTTCAGAGATCAAAATTAGTCACTGTAGTTCCTATTTTTTCCCCATTCGAATGCATTGATTACAAAATCAGAACTGTCTCTGGACTGGACATAATTGTAAAACGATGCAGTACTCCTGAAGCAAAAAGCTATTATTTTCTATGAGAAGAAAAATCACTTGCAGAGAGTAAGAGCACTGAAACATCAGACAGACTTGGTCATTGGGCTTACATCCAAAAGGAATGGCTGAATTTCTATGACCCACAAAGCAGGGCTAGATGGTCATATTGATCCTTTCTGCCCTAAAATAACCCACAGGTTTACAAGCTGTCACCTTGGAATTGTTCCTTTAACAAAGTGCTATTCAGTGTCAGAATGGGTACAAGTATTTGATCCCTACCAGTTTGCATATGATAGCCTTAATATTAAGGTTTCTTTCTGATGATCTCCAAGGTATTTTTGCCTTTATAAAACCAAAAGTCAAAATACCTTCTCCCGTAGAAGGGTGGCGATTGAAGCAACTGTTATGATGGAAAAACTAAAACCCTAGTCAGTTATTTATATATTTGGATGCAGAGTTCATCTTCACATCCTGCTGAACAAGCACCTCTGCAATCTCTGTATGAAAATGAAAAGACTGCTTTAAAACATTTCAAGATCCCTGAGTTATTGCAAATGCCATAATCCAGCAATCAATAATTGAAACAACTTCAAGGAGTGCAAATTTTGTGAAGACCGAACTCCCTTTTTCCAAGCATTATTCAAATGTCAATTTTGTGACTGAAAGTAACTGCATGGGTTTATTTTTGTAAATCCTAATATCTTCAAAGTAGATGAATTCTTTTCGACTCCTCTTTTGCCATAGGCCAGATTCTCCAAGTCATGAATACTGGGTATGTCTAGCATGAGTGCACATACTACCTTTCCAGTTATTTCTGAAACATTTCAGGGTACTTTATGCTGCAGTTGCTCTAATAGTTTGGTGTTACATCTCCAAGCATAGGCAGGGTAGGCAAATGTCCAGTTACTTAGACTCCAGTAGCATCAGAAAAATGTGATCCTTTCTTTGCCATTTCTGGAGCTCACCACATGATAAAGTTTTTCTCTATAGAAATGCAAGTAGTAGTAGCTCATCTGAGTATTTCCTAAGCCATGAAGATTGAAATACATAATCATACTCTGACGTTACAGCCTACTTCAAACTTGCTTTCTGAAGTTTAAAGAACTGTGATGGCTTGTGAATAAATACAGATAAATAGCTTTTGTCATTAGAATTTAGGTATTCTTACTAGAGCAAGCTGAAACAACATATAATTTTTAAATAAAAAAAAAAAAAAAAGAGGTCCCAATTGTAAAGAGAAGAACAAGCAACTGAAGAATACCAGGAGGATGAACAGCAAGCAGTGGCCTTAAAAATATTCCTGGAATGAATATCATTCTAGTGACTGGATTTCTGCCAAGACTTTTTATTCTGTGTTTTTAAAAATGCATAGACTAGAAGAATCATAAAAGAATGTTTTGTCTCTGGAATATGCTGGAACAAAAGCCAGATATGATTAGACTTTGACATGGACATTCATCATGTCCCAGGCTGAATCAGTTATTAATTCTGAAAGTCTTAAATATGAAATGGGTTGAGTGTCTAACAAGTCTGCAATATTATTCAATTATAACTAAAATGTTAGACTGATTGAATTTTCAGAAACATCCTCCTGTATATTAAGTTGTGTGAACTCAACCAAGCAACACCCCCAGTCCTACTCTTAGAGGAACAAACTCCATGGGGACCTCCACCAATTTGCCTAAACAAGATGAAGCTGAAGAGCCAGGATTATTTTAATTGGCATGGAAAGGGCTTCCACACAGAGAGCACAAGATCCACATAGAATTCATAGAAACTTCTCTTTTTGGAAGCATGCTATGCACTGGCTCCTGCCTCCTGAGCAAACTGACATCTTCCTTTGAAGACTGATGTAGTCAGATGGCTGGAATGTCGTCACATCTTTTTTTGCTGTGATCTGGTAGTAGGAGGATAAAGTTTCTCCTCTCTAGTCCTTCAGACAACCTTTGGGGGCTCACACATGCAATTATTTCTGCTATTTAGTTATATTTTTCAGCATCTCCCTTCAGGAAGTTACTAGCTCCCACGTACTAACTCATGTAGATGCTAGCATTATTATATTTTACAGCTCTTCAAAACTTGCCAATATTTTAATGGTAGTGTGAGCAGCAGTGCTATGAAATTTTGAAGTTGTAGCATCAAGCCACTTCCACAAAGTCTGTATGTAAGTGCCATTTCAGTTTTCATTGCAACATTTCTGGTGTATTAAAGAGAAAAGTGGGAAAACACTCCTCCAGCTGTTGATTAACACCATTGCTTATCACACCAAGAGGAGCTTCTTGGGAGGAGAAAGACTACAGCTATAGCTCATGGAGGTACAAGAATTCTTAAGGATATTCACTGTCCTAACATAAGACTTCAATATTTTTTGCTCTAAAACTAAGCAAAATCCTTATATTCAGGAGGACAACACACCTTTATAGGCTAAAAAACTGTTAAATGTGGGTTCAGGCACGCCAGTTTTCAACATAAATGCATATTCCACAAAAACGGTTGCTATACCTACAGCTGTCCATTCTCTGTTTTCTTAAATTCCTAACTTAGATCATCTTCAGAAACAGAAGCTAAAAAACCCACAAATCAGGTTGGGTCTTGATTAAGAGTTGATCAGGAGTCTCTGGTAGGCTCTCTCAGAACATTCCTCTCCATTTTATAATCAACTTAAGTGATGGCAGTAGCTGTAGTAATAAATATTCATATTATTGGTGAGCAAAGTCACCAGTGGAAACAATTGCACTGTGCGCTACAGGAGCGGAGAAGACAGTTCTTGTGCAGCAGGGCTTCCACTCTAAAGCCACAACTAAGCAAAGGGATTGCAAAGCATATAAAGTAAAAATAAAACTGGGAAAGTGCCCAGTCCACCATCCTGTGGGCATCCCAGGCTCTGACTTGATTTTTAAGGAGTACAAGGCCTCCTGTATTGCTTCATATTCCTTACTTGGAGGGAAATCTGCACACTAGAGAAGTGTCCTCCTCCTTCCCACCTTCCTCCTGCCAGAAGTATTTTCTCAGAATGGGAAAAGCCATACATATTAACACTGCCTTGGACTCCATTACCAGAGGAAAGTGCCTTTTGAACCATGAATTCCTGATACTGAAGATCATCCATGGGAAAAAGCCTTCAGCTTTACCTCTGACATTCAAAGCTTTTGTGTAAGCATGCATGTAATTTTTAACTCACAAAAATAGAAGACAAATGTTTTCTTATGCCTACACAATGTAATGAAGTAGATGGGAGAGGATAAAAGGATATTTGTGCTGTTCTGTGTTAAACTGAGCCAAGAGGTTCTGCACTTGGACTTGTGCAAAGTATTTGATGCTGTCCCGCACAGCATCCTTACCTCTAAATTGGAGAGACATGGATTTGGCAGACAGACCACTCAGTGGATAGGAAATTGGCTGGATGGTCACACTCAAAGAGTTGTGATCAACAGCTCGATGTCCAAGTGGAGACCAGCAACAAGTGGCATTCCTCAGGGGTCAGTATTGGGACTGCCATTGTTCAACTTCTTTGTCAGTGACATGGACAGTGGGATTGAGTGCACCCTCAGCAAGTTTGCTGATGACACCAAGCTGTGTGGTGCAGTCGACACACTGGAGGGAAGGAATGCCATCCAGAGGGACCTTGACAGGCTTGAGAGGTGGGCCCGTGCAAATCTCATGAAGTTTAACGAGGCCAAGTGCAAGGTCCTGCACATGGGTCGGGGCAATCCTGAGCACAAATACAGGCCTGGCAGATAATGGATTGAGAGCAGCCCTGAGGAGAAGGATGTGGTGTTGGTTGATGAGAAGCTCAACATGACCCGGCAAGGTGCGCTTGCAGCCCAGAAAGCCAACTATATCCTGGGCTGCATAAAAAGAAGCGTGACCAGCAGGTCGAGGGAGGTGATTCTGCCTCTCTACTCTGCTCTCATGAGGCGCCACCTCGACTATTGCTTCAGCTTTGGGGCCCCCAACGTAAGAAGGACATGGACCTATTGGAGCAAGTCCAGAGGAGGGCCGCAAGATGATCAGAGGGCTGGAGCGTCTCTCCTATGAAGACAGGCTGAGTAAGCTGTTCAGCCTGGAGAAGGCTCTGAGGAGACCTTATAGCAGCCTTCTAGTACCTGAAGGGGGCCTACAAGAAAGCTGGAGTGGGACTTTTTACAAGGGCATGTAGTGATAGGACAAGGATTTAGATTAGATAAAAGGAAGAAATTCTTCACTACAAGGGTGGTGAGGCACTGGAACAAGTTGCCCAGAGAAGTTGTGGATGCCCCATCCCTGGAAGTGTTCAAAGCCAGGTTGGATGGGGCTTTGAGCAACCTGATCTAGAAGAATGTATCCCTGCCCATGGCAGGGGGGTTGGACTAGATAGTCTTTAAGATCCCTTCCAACCCAAACCATTCTATGATTCTATGATATTTTCTCTCAGTTTTAACACTGTGATAGTAATAACATGGCTGAAGTCTCAGTATTTCTCCTGTCTTCAGTTTTAGGCAGTGGCTGCACACAATCTATAGCATTTTAGCTACAGTGATGTTCAAAACCAGTTTGATTAAATACTTGCTGGTTCTGTGTACTGCCCCTCATTTGTATGATGAAAAGCTTGGTTTAGTTAACCCAGTAGATACCAGATCTGTTCAGCCCAGGTAGTGCTATGCATGAAGAGGGAATCCTTACACAATTTCTGCACAGCCTCTAGTTTGTTAAAGTCAGAATAGGCTGAAATAAGTCACCCTGAAGCCAGATATGAGCAAGTACATACAAATAAGCAATACTCTAACCAAACTAGGTTAAAATCACTCTTTATCAAACCAGTGCAAGTTTGCTTCTAGACAAGGCCTACTAAAATTTGCTACGCTGTTTTAAACTATTTTTTAATACTTTTGGGCAAGCAGCTTATACACCCACTGTGTGGCTAATATTAATGGCAGAGCTGTAAATCCCTCACAAGGGACTTTGTGGAAATGCTGATATATCCATTCCCACCACAGGAAAGTGCTGCTGGGCTCTTCTGTAATTACAGCTTCTTCAAAGGAAAAGTACATCATTTGGTCTGCAGAGAGAAGCAGCAAAAGCCAACATGAGTGCAGAGTGGCCGATTTGTCAGAAGTCTTGGTGCCAAGGGCATGAGCAAGTTGGCACCCAGACATCCTCATCCGGGTCCCACAGCAGCAGAGAAGAGCAACCACCCCTTCTTACCTTCTCCACCACTTTCCTGGTCCTCTTCCTTATTTGTTACACCCACTTGTTCTTTTGTAACCCATGTTTCCCGAACACCCATCAACACAACAGTCATGCCTTCCCTCTATATAGAATTTCCATCTGTAACTCTCAAAGCATTTTACAAAAGGCAATAAACAAGCTGCTTCCTCTGCCCAAGGTCATCCATAAGATCAGTGCTGAGTCCAGGAATTGAACCCAACCTCTCAAGACCTGCACCAAGGATGGGACATGCTATACCACTCACAGCCACCTGTTAGGGAACACCACAGCCCAAGTAATATCTGAGCTCTTACAGGGTGCTTGACACTACTCCAAATCAAGTAAAAATAATGAAAACTATTTTCTGTCCATTTGAGGCACTTGCAAATTACCATTCACTGTCATATCTAAGTGCCAAACACTATCAGACATACTGACAGGCTTTGAAGGCTTCCAAGATGAGGCAGTAATAATACAAGCCTGCCTCACTACAGTATTACAAGAATTACACAATGGATACTTAAACCTTTGACCCTGTAAGTACAATCTGATTCCTTGCAATCAGTAATAACAAAGCCTTGATATGCAGCAAGACAGCTGTGAAAGGGTCATTCAGCTCAGCACCATCACATCCTTATATGATCATCCAACAAGAGCGCAACATAAGGACGCTGTGCTCATGTCCCGCAACACAAGGGCTGTGGGTGGTACCACACAACATCCCCAGGAATAGATGGCTACTCCTGAATAAGTCTGTCAGGCTTTCTGTTGACAAGAAGTTCAGCTGGATCTTGGTTATGGTGAAGGCTATATTACAGACCTGCTAAAAACATTGTTATTGGCCTGTCTACCTCTGGTCTTGTCTCTGCATTGCAAATCACCAAGGAAGAAAAACTGCCTGATTCACATGCATGGACAAATGGCCTCCTGCAGCCCTGTTCACTGTCCCAGAGTACCAGGATTAATCAAAACACAAAGTCTCTAACTCTGCAGGCAGACATCAAGGGATAATCAATACAGAGGATGGGAACTGGGACCTGCAATGACGATGTGTATCACTGCTGCATAATGGCATCTGAAAGAAACTTGCACTTGTGTGTGGCCAAGGAGAGTCCTTTATTCAGAGAGGCATTGGTATGAAAGAAAAAAATCCACCTTTTGCCATCTTTTTTACTCATACTCAGGTCCTGAATCCGTGTTCATATAGTACTGAGGCTTAAGAAGATTCAAGGAGCTTGGACTCATTTTGAGCACCTAACACTTGCTTTCATGCAAGACTTTGAACATTTTCAACTATCTCAGACATAACCAGCTACTGTTGGAGGACAACTACTTTGGACCAAAACATAGGAGTAAGAAACGCTATTTTAGTTTCTCATCAGAATAAGGTTAGCAAAACTCAGGTTATAAGTAGGTCAAGGTCTTTGCATTTTTTACTGACTTGTTCGCTGAATAAATTAAATGATTTCCTGCTCAAAGGGTACGTGATTCTTTTTGTAGTTTGTGAGAAAATTCTATCAGCAAGAAAGCAGGGGCAAAAATCTTCTAGACGTTGTCAGTTATTACATATTTAGCCCTGTGACTGCTGTAGAGATAAGTCACTACACATCAGAAAGGCTTCTTTATGAAAGTTGAACATGTGTGTAATATAAGTTAAATGCAAGTACATTTTCTTTATTGTTTGAGAAGTATTTAATCTTTTTCACCAGGCTTAAATCATCACAAGACCTGTTCTATCTCAAAGAGAAACTCCGAACTACACTTTATTTTCAGAAGAGTCACAATGGGAGATATTATGCTTCATGAAAGATTTCATTATTTGCTTCATTTATTCAGAGTAAAAGCTAAGCCCCAAAATTTGTGTTGTCCAAGAAAAATACTTTCCAAACTAGATCAAAATATTCCAAGAGATTATTCCATTTGTATTTTGACTTAAGGTTCATTGTATAAGTAATGAATTAAGAAGCCCTTTGAAAATTAAAATGCTTAAAATTAAGTCTCCAAATGGAACAGTGACATTGCTAGAATATTCCTTCTTCCTTCATGAAAAGGAATATACAAATGAGTGAAATTTGACTAAAATCAACTTCAGAAATTTTTCCCTTCTGACAGAATTGCATTTTCTAGGGAAAAATAATTCAAAAATTGAGCTACTCGGTGCTTACCCACCCCCTCCCCCAACAGTATCTGGTCAGACATCCTACTTAACTACATCATCTGTAGCATTTCTAATTTTCTTTCCATTTCAAAGACACAGATCAGAAGTGCTTTTTCCAGTAGTATTTGGAGCAACATATAGGTCTAAAAAGCATAAACCTGTGGCCCTACTACAACACGCAGATCCCTAAAAAGATGCAGAGTAGGTGAAAAACATCACCAGCACAGTGTAGTTATATTTCTACAGTATTTCAGAGAAGTTACTTAGCAGAGGATGAAAGGCAGAGCATCAGCACACTCTCTCCCACCTGATTCAGATCCTAATTAAAAATCGGCAAAGGAATTTTTATTTTTTTTGTTTTCTTTTTACCTTTCATTTAAGCCAGAAAGCCATCTTTCAATTCAGACATGGTCAAACTAATACTTTAAGACACAGAAGATCTAATGAAGTTAAACAGGACAGTGAATTTCTACTTAGTCCTTAGTGGACACCTCTGTCCAAGATCAGCATCACTATTTGCACTACTTAACATTTCAGGCAGATTAAGCAAGGATTGAACAGAATGTCATGCAATTCCACACTACCAAAAATGCTCTTGGGACAGTGCTTAAGTCTCAGTTGCTCCAGTACTGCTTTTGGCCCCTTTTATTTTCTACCTATGAACTTGGGTCAGAGGATGGTAGCCGTCTGGGTTTCAGAGACTAAAAGCAAAGCATATCCACATTGGGCAGTTGCAGCTAATTCTGCTTGTGACTCTCCCTGAAGATTACTCACAAGCTTCAGTTTGTCAACGTTTTGACAGAGCAGAGCAGCATGAGCAAGTTACTCCTCATGATCTGCGAGCTGATCTGCTGTTTGCTGCTGGGTGTCATCTACCAATAAAGCCTTGCACAGGCTGGAGCAGAGCTTTGTTATGGATCACTTCTCTCCCTGTGCACCATTGCAATGCTCAGGCTCAGAATTAAATGCCTCTGATGGCAATCCACTGACTGCACACTTATGGAATGAAGGCTGGTGCTTTAAGCAAGGGGTCACCAGATGGCTATTCCTTGCTGGCAGACTAGCTTAGCTCGACCTTCAGAGAGCACTGTTGTGTCCTACGCAGCACAGCATTGCTGAGCTCCAAGGCAGAGCGTAAGATGCATTACTAGGTCAAACACTTACTTGGCTGAAGACCACTGTGGAACTATTTATTATGGCCAATTGGGGCAGATTGCACTGGGCAGGGACATACTATTACAAGCACATTAACGCTAAGTGTCACATGCCAAGACCTGACAAAAAGGGTTGAAGAACATCAGTTAATACTTCACTCATTTTTTTTTTTCCTGGGTAACTGCACAAGAGGCTTAGAGAGCTTCTGCCCATACTACATCCAACCTGCTGAAAATCAGAAACCTCAATTTCCCAGCCTGAAACACTAGCCAAATCCACCCAACCTGATTCAGTTGCAGTCAGAAAAAAATCCTGACTGAACTACACAGGGTTAAGCACTGGCCAAAATATCAGCAGAAGCAGGAGGCTTGGGTGCTTTGAAACTCTGTTCAACATATGTCTGAAGGATTTTTGGGACTGCACAAAACTGTAGTAAAAGAAAAGATTGGCAAGGCAGATGTTCATTGTTTACTGACCCCTGATGAAACCTGCCCTTTCCTTTACCCATTTGAGATGTTCAATAGATACGTTGGTGCTGATTTTTAAACCATGTGCTGCCAAAAATCTGGTGTATTTCTACGTCCCTGAGAGTTTGAAAACAAGAAGTACACTAGACTAGTGTGAAAACACACTTCCTTATGGCAGGTTTATAAGCCGATCACTGGAAATGAATTTCTTGCAAAGTAACATGTTGAAAACCATGACAGGCTCATTGACAACAAGCAAAGCCCTCACATTTCTATCTCAGGAAGAGGGTCAGTTTGCAGAGCAGGCACCAAGCGATTGTTTATTGGAGCTTTTGCAGAAAAAAAAAAGAAATTTTGCCTTCCGGGTATTTATGTGGAAAAAGCTGATACTGTCGCAAACACAAACAACACAACAACAGGACTGTGAGAACTCCCAACTACACTCAAGCTTTCCTTTCCACGCCATTTTTCTATATGGCTAACATGGCAACATTAGAGCCCCAGCCAACATGGTAACACTTCCGTCTTTGGAAGAGGCCAGCGTTTTGCTTTGCTTGATTTTTTTCCCCACCTGTCAAGCATGTCTTGTCCAAGAATATTTCCCAAGCAGCTGAAGAGATGGAGGTGCAGACATGACAAACACAGACTAATGAAGCTGCTTTCCAGAGCAGCTTCTTAGAATTGCTGGGGCAGCAGCTAGCAATAACCCTCAGGACTCTCATTCATAGGAAGCCAACATTGTGGTGGTCCCACATGGAGTAACTCAGCATTCATTAAGTCACAGGCACCATTTCTATCACATATTCACCCCCTGCTTCCAAAGTCACACTTATCTTAGCTTCCACCTAAAAAATTTCCAGGCCTTGTCACTGCAAGAATGAAGAAACACCCCACACAAGTAGCGTTGTAAAGCTATTGCAAATGAGGGACAACTTAAGATCTAAAACCTTACAGAGCCAAATGGCATTAAGTAGCATCCTGACATCCCAATAGAGAAGCCACCAACATCACACATACACTGGGACCAATCTACTTATCTGAGTACACATATCAACAACTCTGGGCTTGTGCTATGGGATGTGCAAGGTTCCCAGTTTCAGTATACAAATAAGTGTCTGAGTAGCATATCAAGCTCTACAAAGGACCATTGTTAAACATGACACACAGGGTTCAATTTTAAGCTGTGCATGCTGCAGACAGATTAGCTTTCTTCAATAATACTAACCAGATTAAATTAACTATCATTCCATATACTATGGAACAGCAGAAACTGATGAAGAGTGGCTTTTGAAATCCAAGCTAACTTATTTTACCTCCAACAAACTCTTCATGAGGGGAAGCTGCCTCTTCTCCAGATAGCTGAATGGCCAGCACAGGGCCAGGCTGAACGCAAGGACCGCACCCATGGGGCACGCAGCAGAGATCCTGCATCCCACGGCCACTCCCGCTCTTAAATCCCTGCTCGTTATTGCATGGCCCGTTCTCCTCTCTTAGCAGGAAGGTGAAACAAGGGAGGCTGCAGGGAGATCAAAACAAGTTGTTAAGCAGAGTTTTGAACAAATAAGGGGAAAGGATGCATGGAATACTGAAAAGAGTAGAGGAAATGTGATAGTTGGAGTCCCTGACCTGGCAAAACGGTGGGGTGAGAATGGAAGCAGGAGTTCAGAAAAGCAGTTTGTCAGCTGCCATCACTGTTAATACATCATGCAGTCTTCACAAAATGCTAAGCTTTGCCATATTCTTAACAGAGTACATGTGTCATTAATACTCCATGTTCAATAATGTGAAATATTGCAGATCTGTGAAAGGGTACTAAAGTGTGCTGAGCTGACTGGGAAGAGAGGAGCCAAGGAAAGCCTTCACATGTAACAGAGCCCAGGGGAATTCAATACAGCAGAGACAATTTTGCATACCAGAAGTAAATATTCCTACAACAGGGGTTGCTACTGCATCTTCATTAGCAAACTCTCAACCTGTCTCTTCATGAACACCAGAGAGAAACACGGCTTTAGTAAGAATCAAGAATCCTGATTTCAAATCATAGGATGGAGTCACTCCTCTTCAAGAATAAATCCTTGATTTGCCTAAGATGGCCTGTTTCCTCCAGGATCACAACCTCCAGCAAGTTTCTCTTCCCATCGAGACACACTAACAAAGGCAAGTTGCAGGCACCCCAAGATGCTGAGCACAGACCTTGGAGACCACCAAGTGCCTCAGGCAAGCCTGGCACAGGGATGGTTGTCGCAGACAAGGACCCCACACAAGGCAGCAGACTTAGCTCACAATACCAAAGAGACACCAAAATAATGCAGGACAGATGAAATTAAAGAATCTATACCAACAATAACATTTCTAGTAGTCCCATCTCAACTATACCAAGCACAACTCCCAGTAGAAAAAGGCTTTGGACAACAGCAAGAAGCACTAGGGAGCTCTTTCCCCATTCCAATCTCAACAGGTTCATCCTTCATACAAGCAGGGGAGCTACCTGGTTTTTACTGGGTTAGCAGACAGCTACAATATCCAGCCCACTGCTGTCACATACAGGAGACTTAATAGTAATTACACAAGTGAAGTTTACTGATGAACGTACCTCGGGATCTGCCATTTGGCTCATGCTTTTTCTTGCACTTTCTATTTTACAGGTAAAACTAATGAGTACAAGACTAAGCACTTGAGCAACAGATCACTGACAAAGTTCATACCAGATTTGTTGGAGAATGATATGAGGAAGTTTGGGGAATATTCCCTATTCTCTCATATCATCTTTCCATCTCTTCAACAGATATGAAGGAAACAAGTTACCAAACACCTTAAGCTGTTGTTTTCAAGTTTTATTAATGTATTCCTACTGCCATTTCCAGCTCCTAGTCAATGTCTTTGATAGCTGACACATCGTTTCTATCACATTTTATTTTGCTGAAGGCATTTTCTAACTCCCTTAAGCTTTTCCATTCCCAGCTCCAGTGCACACTTTTGTGCTAATATTAATTTAAATGACCTCTTTTCCCCTAGACCTGCTTTTTAAATTTAATGAGATCCCAGGATTATACCTGTAATTACCAACATCCACAGGGGTACAGTAGCCCCTAGACAGATTGTAAAGGCTGAAGTAACTAAGGAATGTCATAGAGGAAAGAAGTCTTACAGGAAGCATAAAACTGTACATATGCCACACTCCTTTCCCCTCTCCAGTAGCATCCAACAAGTTCTGGCTCCCTGTTTATATTTTGTCTCTCTGGCACATCTGGGAGTGGACAGAAAGGGAAAGTTACTGAGCTTGAAACCTAACCCAGCAAACAGCTCTTTTTTCTAAGTAATTTGCAGCACATTCATAGCAAGCAACAGCACAAATATACACAAAATATAGTAGTAAAAATGGGATTATTGAGAAGCAAATAAAAGTTCAGTGATAAGAGCATAGAGTGATACAAGTATCACATTAGAGTTTGTGGGTTTTTTTGGTTTTTTTTTTAATGAAACTTATCTTTTGGTGTTGGGGGGTGGTATTCAGCAGCTTTTATTCTGTTTTCCTTTTACTGAGGGCAGGAAAATATTTGGGAAAGCTCTTTCAAGCCCATTCAACTTTTCCCACCACCGTGATAGCAGTTAGCATCAGAATCACTCCCCAGTGCCTGGAAGATTACACAGCCAGCATCAGGGCCAAATATATGGTGCTCACAAATCAGAAAGTTCAGTCCCCTTCCCACTGGAGACCAGGGATGCTACACCCACCTTTTCCTCCAGCTTCCAAGCCAGCATTGGACAAGCAAAGGACCAAGCCTTCCTACCCCTCCCAGCTCCATCAGCCCTCCTTGGCAGGCTAGCCTCCTACAGCTTGCTTCTCCAACACCTCTCCACCTACTACTCCTATTCCTGCTGGGCTGCAGCCTTTTATAGCAGCTGTTTTTTGATTGGCACTTTTTCACAGATGGGGGAGGCAAATAGGTCCTTCATTAACCCTTTTCAGGTTGCTGCCAAGTGTGTGTGGGGGTTATATGTCATTTTTGTTAATGAAGTGCCTTCTGGAATTGAACCCTGAGCAACTTTTCCATAGCTTTGTAGTTTCGCACATCTAACTGGAAAGTAGAAACAATATAGATTCTTAATCTTATTTATTGTCAGTAAATGAGGCAGTGAAGTGGTTGGGTGAAAAGGCGGTATTCTGAACAAATATTTTCCTTTATCCAAGGTAAAATTTAAAGATTAGCAGACTTTTGAAAACAACATAAGTATTTTGTCTCCATAGTTCTTTTTGTTTGATTTTTATTTTGCTAAATGAGGTTTAGGATAAACAGGAAGGAAGGAAAGAAGCAGCTCCCTTCCCCACTTTTTCTTTGTATCTTTCCCTCAAAAGGAAGTCCATGGAGCTCCAGCCTGTTTGGATCTATACGGTAGCACTCAACATGTGTTTGCAGGCAAAGCCTCCCGTGTGCTGGTAGTGTGGGAGAGAGCTAAGCAGTATGTATGTGCTGCTTGTCTGGCTGACCGATGGCTTGCTTTGCTGTCTTTTTCTGTCCTTGCTTTGCACACATTCCTGGCCTAGTGCCCCACAGGAGAAAACAATTCAAGAAGGTTTATTAAAATAAAAAGTGCTCTGCCCCATGTGAGGCTTTATGGAATTTTGCTGTTTGTGAAAGATGAAAAAAGTTCTAGAGAGAAGACTTCAAATGTGACATTTAAGTGATTTAAAGCAGAAGCATCTAAAAGCATTTTTTAAATTAGTATTTACTCAGTTTTCCTATTTGTACTGTGCCTGCAACTAACCAGAGATACATAACCTATCTTCTCACCACTTCCAAGAACTCAGATCCTTTCTTCTCCATTCCTCTTCCTAATGTGGGGCTAGGGACAAAGCCAGGTGGGAAGAGGGATGGGAACAGTACAAGGTACTCTTACTACTGCTTTTGACAGTGAAAGGTGGAGCAGAAATTATCGATAGAGGCTAGAAAAAACCTTCTACCTCTTCTCAGGAGCAACCAGCTCAGGCATTCTGCAACCTTGTAAAGGGCTGATCACTTAATCTACAACTTGAACCAGATCTGTGGCTACTTCTAAGGGGATACTTGCTTAGCACTCCATGTTCAAAACTTTGCCTACCATTATAATATTCTCTGCCTTAGGTGCCACTACTTAATAGAAGTGTAAGCCATAAACAGAAGTACCATGTTGTTGAAGGTATTCATGTGAGTCATTAACATAAGTAGTCCATCCCACTCAATTTTGGAGGGAAGACACAGTTAATAGTTTAACAATTCAGCAAAAGCATCTGATAAAATGTATTTGATGTCTTCTGCATGATGATATAATACATCAAAAATCTGATTTTAA
This sequence comes from Platalea leucorodia, assembly GCF_965183815.1. Lineage (NCBI taxonomy): Eukaryota > Metazoa > Chordata > Aves > Pelecaniformes > Threskiornithidae > Platalea > Platalea leucorodia. Next base: position 24,576,648 of record NC_138827.1, on the reverse strand, counting down.
ACTTTTTGACAAGTTGCCCCAGGCTTTATATCAAAATTAGCCTTGTGCTGATGCTGCTGAAAGGAAGGAGGAGGGGAGACAGCTGAATACCATGCATTAAGAAAATAAGCAAGTAAGTATACGAAAAAGGTGTTCAAAGTGGAAGTGGCCTCAGTACTCCAGTGGTTCCAGGGACTTATATGACATACTGTGAACAGACATGAGCTCAATCTGTCCACTTTCCAAGGTGGTCAAAGCCTTGTGGTTAACATCATGCCAAGCCTGAATGGGAAAGCCCTGCCAGTGACTAAAAATATTAACTTGGGCTTGATGCTGTGTTGACACAGCCACATGGAATTTGGACAAACTGGAACACAAACAGAGTGAGGCTGTTTGCTGATGATGAACTGGCAGATGAACTCTATGTTCATCCACAAGAGCAAACACAAGGTCTTCCTGCACCATGTCATTAAGGAAAACATGCAAGACACCCTTTCCAAATTTCACCATAAAACTGAATGGAACGGCTAGAACTCCCTACAAGAAAGGATATATGGGATGCACATTTGGACAGGCTTCTAAATGGCCAAAGTTGTGCTTTTTCCAGTCTGCATTTAGTGCAAACTCTGTGTACTCTGTCATAAGCACATACAAAAATGTCTCTTTCCTAGGGACATCCAGAGCTTTGCACCTTAAAGGTGAAATTACATCAGCAGCCTCCAGTGCTGACATTCCTGATGATCGCTGAAAATGTAGCAGCTGCACAGAAGGCCAGTGCTTTGAAACCAGCACTGGTTCCCTGTTAATTTTGTTTACATTTATGTTCCAAGTCCTGCTTGTTTTGATGCCTTATGCAGAATAACGAAAGAACCACTAACACACTGCCACTATACACAGTCATGCTGACTTTATAACTCTATAACCACACTTCATTTTGGAAATGAATGTTCTTTCAGTTATGTCACCCTTGCTTACACTGCTGAACCTGTGAATTGGTAGTGCTGCATTTTTTCTTAAGCCCTGCATATTGGGAATGGGAGAACGACTTGCTTTTCCAAGAACCCAAACCAGGATGCTTGTGAAGTATCAAGAAGTTGCTTGATTTCCCTCCCTTGATTTCATTTACCTCCCCAGTTTAATGCCACATTTCCTGGTTTTAATCAGGAATAGAAACACAAAAGTTGAAACAGTATTTAGAAATATTTATTTTTTGTAAAATAAACAAAACAGGAATTATCAAACATCTTGTGAGAGAGCTCATTCTCCTGAGGCTGCTCTACCTCAGCTTAGTTTATTCAAATGGGTTTGAATAAACATCTGGAACAGCTGAATGCTTTATGCCATCTTAATGTTTGACACCCATCGCTAATAGTAGAGTGGACCATAGTGGAATTAGATCCAAAAGGAATTTATCTGCATTCATGTGTGCTGCGTTCAGTGAAACTTCACATCCATAGACAAAATCCACAAATTGTCACAGTGCCCAGACAAGTTACTTGTCATTACAATGATCTGCAAGGCATCCATAGAAAGAAATCATTTTGACTGAGCTTCGTTCCTCAAGGACAACGCCAAGGTTAATTTATTTGTTTTTCACTTTCAGTTGGGGGTGGACAGTCCCTGGAAGAGTAGTAGTGTTTGCCAAACACGTTTCTGGGAGTATTTGCTCACCGACTACTCTTCTATTCCACACCTTCCCAAATGTCTCCATGAACGTAGGCTGCGTTCATAAGCTCATCTTGTTCTCAAGGCTTCGCTCCACTCAAGTGGCTCCTGGCTGCATTTTCTAGGATTTGTAATAGTGAAAACTGGGATAGCTAAATGTCAGTAATGTGTGACACTAGAAAGATACCAATAAATGGTAGATACCATATTAGAGAGACATGATAACTGTAGAGATGGGAAACAAAAAATAAATTTAAACACTAAAAACAATAGAGCCCCATTTTGTTTGGAAAGAGGAATCACACATTGACTGAAGAGGAAAGTCCTCTCTCCCTTCAAGAACTGCTCTCTGGGATAAAGGCAAAATATTTAGCCTTTCTCCGTGGCTTCTTTTGTAATGCGAGATGATAGCTCACTGTTTGAGAGTCTGCACAAGGTATTGGTGAAATTTCCTGAGGTCCCCTCATCTTTCAGGGTCTTTCTGAGCTTTCTATTTGATACAATCTTGAGGCTCCATATTGTAATTTATAGTCTGTTGTACAATCAAATTCTGTCTTATCTGAGAAGATGTTTCAAGAACTCTTCACCATATTTCTGTAAGTAACTCTTCACTATATTTTTGCTTTAGCTTCCAAAGTTCAAAGGTGTGTTCATGGGCATATAATAGCGAGCTGCAACTGTACCATTGGAAACAAGCCTTTCTTAAAGAACCATTTACACAGAAGTTTTTGGCACTCAGTAATGCCATGATAAATAACCTCAGCTCTAACAAACTATTACCAAAACAGAGAATAAAAGTGCATAGTATAAAGCCACACTTATTTAAGGGAAGTTAGGTTGTAGAAACAATGACTGCATTTTGAACACACTGTGCATTTCATGGCAAAAAGTAAAAAGCAAAGGTCCTTGTTAGTAAAATTCTATTTTCTGGGGCTGCCATTTGGCAATTAGAGACCAATCAGTGTTTGGGGGATTTTTTGGCCTTCCAGTCCTCACTCACATTCATAGGACTTAATGAAGATTGACCAATAACTTCTGGAGGATAACATAGTTCAGATATTATGTCATAGATATATCTACAGTGGCAGAAGAGGAAAACCTCAAAAAATAAAGGTAGGCAACACAATAAGTTAGGTACAAATATAAATGATCTTGTTCAAAAAACCAAGATATTTGATACAAATTTGATCAAACAAAATTTGATATTTTTACTGGGAAATGGAGCTTGTAATCCAAAATAACAATGTCAAAATTCAGCCCCACATGAGATATCCATGCCCCATGCATTTGAACAAATGTGGACTTGGACCCAAAACTGTCCTTCGGCAACTAAGCACCACACAGCCGCTTGCTCACCCTCCCCCCCTCAGTGGGATCGGGGAGAGACTTGGGAAAAAAAAGTAAAAGCTGTGTATTGAGATAAAGACAGTTTAAAAGGACAGCAGAGGAAGAGGAAATAATAATAATAACAACAACAACAACAACAACAACAACAAAAGAATGTACAAAACAAGTGATGCAAAATGCAATTGCTCACCACCCGATGCCCAGCCCGTCCCCAAGCAGCAATCGCTGCCCCCCAGCCAACTCCCCTCAGTTTATATACCGGGCATGGTGTCATATGGCATGGAATAGCCCTGGGGCCACTTTGGGTCAGCTGTCCTGGCTGTGCCCCCTCCCAGCTTCTTGTGCACCAGGCAGAGCATGGGGAGCTGAAAAGTCCTTGACTGGTGTAAGCACTACTTAACAACAACTAAAACATCAGTGTGTTATCAACATTATTCTCATCCTAAATCCAAAACACAGCACTATACCAGCTACTAGAAAGAAAATTAACTCTGTCTCAGCCGAAATCAGGACAAGTGGTAAAATGACTTGTTATTGACAATGTGTGTCCTGTCCATTTACATTCTGGCCATCCCTCCACTATTGAAAACCATATGGCTGTTGTTTTAAGCCGGCTGAACTCTTTTCAAAATCCATTATAGAAAGTGTGCTAAACACCAGCCTTCTGAAACGGAGAGTATTTTTAGCCCCATCTACATCAGGAGTTACATGTGTAGAGTGAACCCATGGCTGCTGAGGAAAGCCAAACTTGCTACCTTCATCAATAACAGCATAATTTGTCAGGCCACAAAAGGCATATTTAATACACTAAGAATGTGAAGAGTTCAGACTGAAATTTAAATTTTTCACTGTGTGCCTGTCTATTAAAAATGCTTGATTAGGAAGAAGCAAAGGGAAACATAGTGTTAGGATGGTGTTGTGATCCCAAGCTACAGAACAGGACTTGAAAGGAATACACATCCCACTGCTTGGTAAAATACATCCAGAGATGACAGCTTCATTATGGCTTGTGTCTGCATTGTCCCATTGAACAGCAATAATAATTACTATAGTTATTTATTATAATAAAACACAAATAGCTAACAGCGATACCTGATATCCGATCAAAGTCTCTCTTCCAAAGAAGAAGCTTTTCTCAGATGATAGTCTCCCTGCCCCATACATCCTTTATGTGCTGAGAGTCACACAACTTCCCAGGATATCTGAGTGGGAATACAGCACCTCGCAGCCCTCTCTGACCGTTTATTAGTATCTTTCTCGTGTCACACACCCCTGTCCCATATCTGCAAAGTGACTCTCCAAGCCACTGCTCCCAGTGTATTCTGATTGGCTGGAATAATCTTAAAAATGATCACTAAATGCTGCATCTGTCATAGGAATGTGGTATTCTGGATGCTCTCCTTAATCCTGAGGAGATAAAAGATTGGACTGACTTACAAAAGTCCTATTGATTTCAATGCCATTGCTTTGCCTAGGATGAGTGCAGAATTTAGCCAATATTAATTATTATACCATGTAAATGGCAAGATGATTCTTTTCAAGCTCTCACTCAGCATGTGGCCAGGTGACTCAGCTATTTTATTTAGTTACATCTTTCTGCGGTTAATTACAAATTGTTGGCCCCAAATCACAACCACAGAAAGAAACAAGCAGTGCAGCCGTGAAGATAGAAAAACATGTTTTACAAGGCTCCCAAAGAGCTAGAAACTCAAGTTGGTTGTCTTCAAACACTCACAGGGATAAAGAAGAAAATAAACTTGTGCAAACGAGGGAACAATGCATCTTGGGGAAGCCCTGACTTCTTGCACCCTATTACTTTGTGCAATACATTAATGTTAACCTGACACAGCACATAACTGGAGAACTCAAGTTAAATAAATGAAATCAGCTGTCTGACTTCTTTAAGATAAATGATGTTATTACAGCATAATTGTATAACCCCATATAGCTTACAGCAGCAAAAGGATGTGTATTTCACATGCCCTACTATAATTACATTCCCATTATAATTTTGCAGTTAGTTGCTATGAGCTCTGGTCATGAAAACATGCCAATTTTGTATGGGATTGAAGTCTGCCTAATTTTAGCAAATTGAGAGCTGCACAAAAGAAAAGAGATAAATACTATGTTGTTATTTTTCATTAGAGAATTGCTATATTAAGAGGCTGTGATCCAGCTGTGTTTGTTTAAATAAAAGTGTGATTTGAATACCTCCTACAGCTATGTTCCTGCCAATGAATAAAAGATAAAATGCGGCTCTCGTTGGATGTTAGTCTCTGAGTTCTAGCTGACTCAGAGATTTATTGTTTAACATAAGGAAGTGAAAAGCATGTAGAGCAGACCACACACAGGGCTCTTTTGTGTATTGTTTCAAGCCATACCACTAATAGATTTGTTCCACCAAGGCTTGCAGCAATTCAGCTGTGCTAAAATGCTCCACTTAACTGTGAAAAAAACAATAATAAAATAGTAATTATGTCTAGATGGCAAATGCAGCTTAGACCAACACCATGAGTAATGTAAACAGGAACTAGTACCATTCAAAGCTGTATGTTATCATCGTTATGTTAATGAAATTAAGCTTTTATTTCCAAAAACAAGTCCTTTAACATACTACTGAGTGCCTGTATAAACACACTGACTTCCTCTCATAGCCTGATATGACTCTGAAGTCGCTGAGCTAATATCCTTCTAACAGTATATACATATATATCTACATATAAATACATATACAAATTGTACAATGCACTCCAGTAGCCAGCCTGAAACTTATCGCAGGCAACTTGGATCTCATTGTGTGTTGGAAAAGCCTTTTACGATGCAAATAAAATGATGCATGTAAATAGTCCTCACTTTGTAGCTGCCTGTTTTGTAGGTTCCTTCATGGTAATCTTTGATTGAAGCACATCATTCTCAGGGAGCTGATATGTTTGAATGGATTTCATTACAGGCAAGAGCAGAAGTGAGTGGCTGTGTGCCAGTCAGAACCGACTACCGAAGGGCTTAGGTTGTCAAGGGACTGACTTGGGCTGTCTGAGTTCATTTGAATAACACAAGCATCTCCAGTTTGGGGAAAATCAAAAAGGAAAAAAAGAAAAGGAAAGAAAGGAAAGAAAACAAAAGCCAGCTTGTTTCCCCCATAATCTTTACCTTGGATTTACAACTATAATGGATTGATGATGTATATTACATTTGTACAGTTTAGTTCAGCAATGGACAACTATATTCCAGACTTGGAATAATCTGAATTACAGGCTAACAAGGAGGTAGCAACTTCCTTGAATAAAACAGTCTAGAGTGCAGAGTATCCATCACCAAAAGGACCAGGCATGGTCAGTTTGAGACTTGAACTATGTGTTTCGAGAAAAATCTTGCAGGTCTAACCAGGCAAGCTGCATCTTGCACTTTATATGAGAAAATGGAGATTTGTGCCCAATCGCTACCTACTCTGGGGCAGGAGGAAAGCATGGAGAAAGACCAGAAACCTGAGCCCATCCACTGCTCTTTGGGCAAACAGCAAAGTCAGCTTGTGCATAGGAGAACCAGCAACTCTTGGTGCAGTGCAGGCAAATGATACGTTATCATCTTCCCTCCTCACAGCACTGTAGATGCAGATGATGAACTACAATTCATCCCCGAGCTGGAGTCGACAAGTACCCGGGGCACAGCAACTGACACACTTACTCAAGCCTGTGCCAAAAGAACAGCCCGGAGCCTATGAGTATGTTGAAGATGTAATATGTGTGTTTTGAAGATACAATCTCAGCTCATTCTACAGGACTTCATGCTTCAAACTCTCAAGAGTCTTAATAACAATATCCTGTCTGTTTTTTATGTAGCACCTGTCAACCCGGAGGGACCAAAACCACTTGAAAAACTCTGTGTGGTTGTTGCTGTTAAAAAACTCAGGAATCACTGCTTGAGTTGCCTGCAGGAGGCTGAAATGTAGGATATTTAGCATTAAAGAAGAGCAAATAATTAGCTATGAATAATTTATCCCCTCAAATCATCTTCTTTTTGACTTTATTTAACATCTGCAAATAGGGTTCAGACTCACTCTTAGCTTTACTTGACTGTTTCATTTCACTTTTTCTTTTTTACATTACTGCATACTTTCATGAACCATCATCTACCTAAAAACACTGAAGAGAGTAGAGCAAAGATGAGCAAAATTTAAATTACCTGACTATAAATATGACAGTATAAACAAGCCACTAATCCGTAATGAGGAGAGACAGAAGTTTTTAAATAAAATGATGGCCAAAAGAATTGCTGAGTAAAGGGTTGGAAAGAGATGAGCAAGACATGGAAGAGGGTGAATTGTCTAGGAGACAGCTGGACAGAGACATTTTATGGAGACATTTTAAAGCAATAGCATTTTGGAGCTCTAGGCTGAAGGGGAGAGAGAGGATCTGTGAGAAACTGCAATCAGCGTCGGTGTTTGGATATGCATGTCTTGGAGCAGACATCCCAAGGGAAGCTCTAATCATCAGGATGAAAGGAAGGGAAGGTATGAGTAAAATTTGGGGAGGGAGACATCAAACCTGTGACATGACAGAAGCCATTTCTGAAGCTGTGATTAATTCACAGCTTAAAATGGATGAATTTAGACTTTCTTCCTCCTGCTCAGAACTTTTCTATCAACACACTTTGTTTATTTGAAATAGTTGAAAAGTTTTCTGAAAATTCATTTCAGTTAGAGGCTGATGACCAGATATTTGGGTTCACATGTTTTCAATTAGACAGTGTCCATGGTATGTGGTAGGATGCCCTGACCATGTGATACTGATGCTTTCCTTAGCAGGAGGAGGGAAACCATAGCTTGCTATGTAAGCACTTTTTACTACACGTGAGCAGTGCTGGAATGAAATTCTACCTATGTATTTGCAAGGTAAGTGCAGTAAAGGATCTGTTGGATGCCTTTTTTAAATTAGTACACATAAGGTTTTATCTTGGGATAAAAATCAGGAGAATTCCTCAAGACAAGGAGAGGCAGATTTAGAATTATAGCCTTAATAGATGCTCTAAGGAGAGAAATGGAAGAAAGAATTGCTCTTGACTTCTCTGAATTTCTAACAAAAGCCTTCCTGCACCTTCCTGGGAATTGCTTGCAGTGGAGTACTGTCCCAGGGTCCAAATAGCTTTCTTTCAGATTTGCTATTCCTGGCTGTTTAACACGATTGTTTTTGCTCTTTGCTGGTTTACTAGGGATCTGCTACCAGCACAGTAATGCTGACATTTCATTATTTTCTAGGCTTTACTGTTTCAACCCTTCACCTTTTCCCCTCTTTTTTACTGCTGGCAAGGTTTACTTGCGGTTGCAAAAATACTGAGGAACTGATTTTCTAGCTGTGACTGAACTTAAATAAACTGAAAGAAGCAGAACTATTGTAGGATTAAAGCAGTTCAACAGTTTACAATGTGAAATGATTTAAGTTTTGACACTTATTTCCTCAGCTATCTTTCCTTATCGAAATATACCACAAATAACAGCTCAGCGTGCTAGCGCTGACAGCAGCGCTACTGCCTGCCGAAGGTTATAGCACCCTTTGCAGGGATCCCATTAGCTGAGCAGCATCTGCCAAGTGCAGCCCAACTGCCTTCGTATGCGGGCAGGAGACGGCTGGCGAACGGCAACGGGAGCTGCTGGGAAAGGATGCATGCAGCAATGCTTCTGAGCCCCTGCAGCTGTGGATAACCCCAGCACAGACGCTGAAGCCAGAACGAACTGCAGGTCACTCATTTCATGTGACACAAAATGCCTCCCAAAGACTACGAGCAAGCTTTGTGTCTTTGCTGCAAAAGAGTGGAAAGCTATCTGCCATTGAATGGGAACAGGAGGGAGCAGGACTGACTCCAGATCCTGTGAGCTGAGCATAGGTAGCTAAACCCCCCAGTCAACCTGAGCAATTAAGATGCACCATTACAAACAGGAAAACATCTTTAGATACTAGACTTCTAGATACTACACCTAGTCTACTACATACTATGTCTCGTATCTAGACAGTTTCTGGTGCTATAGAGAAAAGTAGAAGCCCTAAGCATGGAATTAGTTAAATACCACACAAATACAATACAACTCATGTTCACTGATCAAATCTCTTTTCACCACCCTTTTGTGGATAATGAATCAACAAATGAAATACCCCTAGCTTCATGATCAGAAACAGTGGTTTCAAGATTGCCATTATCCTGTTTTACGATCTCTTTCATTAATTCGTTAAGTTGTTCTTGAAACACAATCCTTTTGGTGAGGCCATTCCAGAACTTTTGGCAGCTACAAACTGTCTTCTAATTCCTAGTCTAAAAATATTGAGGACCATATATATTCATTTGATATTGTACCAGCTTCATGTTACCTCTCTTTAGGCAGCTAAATAAAATATTCTAATGCTTCAACATAGTGTTAGGGAGTACTCATCTGCTACAGCTGCTTCTCAGCGGCATTTATGATAATATAGCAGAATGGGGCTCCATTGTGCTGGGTGCTGCAGAAACACATAGAAGGAAACAAGTCCTGCCGTGTAGTTTCCATTCAGAATAGAAATGGCACACAGAACTTGTTGGGGAGGGGGGGTGGGATTAATATAATGGTGTATGCGTTTTTAATGTACTTTTTAAATATGGATATTATTAATCTTTCCTGCCTCTCCAGGTCTCTTTCACGGACTGATTTTATTTTGTTATTATCATAGAGGTGAAACTTGAGAACCAAAAGGAGATAGTGGCACTCAGTACACTATGCACAATGAGAAATAATATAAAAAACAGAGCTGCTTGTTGAGCAACTCATCCAGGTGCCATAGTGGAGCAGCAGTAGATGGGTACTGCAGTGAAAGACACAAGAACATAGTGGGGACAAAGGTAAGTAAGGATCTAAAAGATTAAGGAAATAGTAGGGATGATGAGGTAAAATAGGATGAGTAATTAGAAAAATTTGTCAGAGGCAAGGAAAATAATCTTTACTGGTGTCATTCCTTTGGACCAAATGGATGAGAAGTCCATGAGATGGAAAGGAATTAATTCCTTGTTTTCTGGGCCAAAGACTGGAATGAATCAAACCTGATCATCCCAGGCTGCAGACCTGAGCAGCAAGGGAAGAGTGGTGCAGCCAAGTATCATAAAGAACGAACAGGATGAGAGAAATATTAAAGATATGTCAGGAGTTAACTTCTGTCTATAAAGCATTTCAGCTGTAGCAAAACACCCAGGAAGACATGTCCATGCTCTGAGATGGATGATTGGAAACAGTTCAGAAGCAGAAAGTCAGAGGACAGCGGGTGTAAAGACAGCAGGTAAATATGCCGAATGGCTGGATTAAAAATTGGGCAAAGGATATGAAGAGAAGAGAGGAGAGCACAATTAAAAGAGCCCTGGGATACCCTCACTTGGAGGGAAAAAGAAAGGCAAGGGCACAACGAGAAGCTGAAAAAATAAACAAAAGCAAGATTTAAAGAATAAAAGAAAGAAATCCAGAATGTTTCCTGTTAGAGAAGAAATGCTAGCCCATATGTCCTGCCCAAATTTCCACTCCCCATTGTTCTCACTTAGTTTTTCACACGGATAAAGATGTTGCCTGTATATTGTTTTTTTCTGTTTGGTTTTATAATGTTACCTGCTATACTCCACATAAGTGATAAATGTTTTTCAAAAATGCCTACTGTACTATATACATCAGTTGATTAAATGCACGACCATTAGGGATGAGAGATACTGCTCAAGAAAGATCTATTATTAGTGTTCCTGGACCATCAATGCAGAACACAACAGTTATTTTCATTGTAAGGTTTTATCTCTCTTCTCCTTCCGCAGAAATGGTAAGGTTTCTAACAGGCAAGAGCCACAAAGCAGGTTCAAGACAGAGCCTGGCTAGAAGTACGTATGGATTTTGGATACAGTTTTGTTATGCCTTACTTCAGCAGAATATCCAAGGCAACAAAGAGAAAGGAAATGTGAAACCGTCCAAAGCACTGGCTGAGCTGTAGCGCCAGGGGGGGAAGAAAGCGCAGAGAGACAGAGAATGCCTGAAATGTCTGCAAAATGTAACTCAATTATCAGAGATCAGCCATAACAAGGAAAAAATCACATAAGGCTGTAAGAGCTATAAGTATCAAATAGTTACGTTTACTGCATTTATAAACAGATATCTTTTGGCAGGAGACTCAAAGAGGCCTCCACAAGGCACGAGAATCTGGGCTTGAATCCATTCACTCTGTGAATTAATTGACTTGGTTTGAACTCTACTGTTTTCAGTTGGAGAATTCACTGTGAACATGTTGTACATATCTCAGATATCAAATAGCAAATGTACTGAAGCCAGATACTGAACTGGAGCCAGAAATTTTTCATTAATCAGTATTGTATGCTTTCTGTGAATAGGAAATAGAACAACAACAAAAAGCAGACAAGAATGGGGAAAATATTTTTCTCTCTCTCCCTGTTTCTACACCCCCACATATGCTATTATTATTACTCAGTATTTACATTACAGTCACACCCAGTGGTTCCAACTGAGGCAAGAGCCCCACGGTGCTAGGTACTGTACAAAATAAATACACTTTAAGAGACAATGGCTGCTCTCAAGAGCTTGAAGTCCGAACAGATGGGACAGATGAGAGAGAGGCGTAGAAAGGTGACCAAGCTGGCCAGAGGTCAGACAGTGGGTCCATGGAAAAGACGAGAATCATTTTCTGGGGGGAAATCTTGAAATCATTGTCAAAATCCATATGTTTTAGCAGAGAAAATGAGTCCAGCCACACCACCAGTGACCCAGGCTTGTGCCTTATCCACCAAGCTCCAGCAGCTCCCCAGTGCTGCAGATCAAAATTCACTTCCAGGCAGAATGGCTAGCTGAAAATAACAATAACGGATTATAATATCACACTCTCTACTTTTGTGAAAGGGCAGATTTAGCAGGGAATTGAGAGTACGGTAGCCCTCACCACCATCTAACAGAGAAGAGGCTGTTCCCCTCCTTATGCTCCTTTGTAATCCATTAATTTGATCCTGACTTACACCATCTAAGAGGTCAGACCCAGTATCTTCACAACCCAGGAAAGAATGGTAGGTTAGATTTTAGTTTCTTTGCAATTCTCATTGGCAAATCATAAATAGAGGAGAAGCACCCCACAACTGGCATTGATCACAAACAAATACAACCACTCTTCTTCAGCAGCAAGGCAGAAGCCATACGTTTTGCAAAGCACCTTCTTTTGCTCAGCAAACCCAATCGTTCCCCATCCCTGCTGCGCACAAGTGAGGTGGTAACTGAGCCTGCAGTTACTGTGCATTGTGTTCTCTGCTTCAGCCTCATCTCCCACATAACCTGTCCTGAATAAAGCTTCATTACTGTGTGTTTAGATTGTGATATGCCATGGCCAAAAACATTTCTCTGGAAAAGATGAGAAAATCTGCAGGAATATAGTCTAAATATGTGAAGAATCTGCTGGAATTTGATGATGGCTTCTCTGTCTTGTCTCAGCTTTTTAAGCTACTTATTTGCAAGCCAAATACATACATAAAAGAGAAAGCATATTACACAGTTGCCGGAGGGAGGGATATTTCTACTTATACAAATGAGCAGGGGAGAATGGAGACAGAGAGAAGAAGACCATAACCAGGAAAATAAATGAGCAGATGGAGAAAACAACAAATGAGGAAATAACACCAGTCATGGCTGTGATTCCAGACGGCCCACCTGCAAATGTTTTATGGTGAGCATGCATAAGAAGAAGAATATTTCCATTGGCCATCTCAGTGTTTGCCTCCCATTACTGGCACACCCTCCTTGCCCTAAATCCTCCAGAATGCTGGAAAGAACACAGAAGCAAGCAAAAATAAAAACACAAAGGATTTATTAATGTCTCTGTGACTTACGAGGCTGCTGCCAGCAAACTGGGGAAGCCTCTTGGGGAGCCCACTGACCTGAAGACCTCCCCACCTCATTCTCCCCATATTCTCACCCCAAGTATCCCATTATCCTCATCTCCAGCTCTTTCAGAAATCACAGAAAACTCGGAAAATAATTCGACTCCCTAAACCACCTACCTTTGAAATTACATTCATACTTTACAGGCCCAGTCCAGAATAGCCTGATCAGAACAGCAAGACACGCACTGTGTCTTCAGCCCAAGAACCAATACCATAATGCAGTACATATAGATTCAATTCACATTATCTAGCTAAGAAACTCCTAAGAATAAGCTCATTGTTAACCTTGACTAGATAATGCATGTTAAAATACAACTTCTTTGTCTTCAGCTGGATTTTAACATGGTTTAGCTCAGACTGACTTAAAAAACACGTCTTTTTCCTCATGAAGATATATGCAGCATTTGTGTAATTTTTTTGAGAAATCTCTCTATCCTGTTCTGCAGAGCTCATTGCCTGAGATTTGTTAAAGGCTGGTGATTCTACCTCACCTGGTCAGGAAGCAAGGTTTGCTTTTGACTTCTGAATTTTTCTGATTTATATAGAGTGCTCAGAACAGTTAGAGCCACATGCACTCCAACTTCCCGAGCAAGAAAATGTACGTCAGCTCCCAGTCCTCCTGCCCAGTAGCATATTTTACAGACGTAGGAAGGTAGACGAACACCAAGGAAGCACAGAAAGAAAACATGAGCACTTTTCCTCCTACCCTGGCCCCATACTTGCACGATTGATTGGAACAGGTAGGAAGGAAACCACCATTTCTCCAAATGTTCAAAGCAGAATCCCTAAATCTCTTCCACAGTTAAAATTCACTCCTACTCCGTGCTTATGAAGCTCCTGTTTCTCATTAATGATGAAAATTATGGACAAATGAAAATTCAGCTTAAGAGTTTAATAATACAAGGAAAAGGTCTTGGTTACTTTAGAGAGGAGACTTCTATTTCATTATTCTTTTTTTACTGCGGGTTTGTTTTTTTTTTTTCAAATGGCCCCCAAAATTACCAAGCTTCCTCAGGCAAGAGGAATACAACTCACTACGAATTGAACTCCAAAAATGGTAAGAGACTCTGACATAGCTATCTATGCTCATAAAGTATGCAAACTGTATTCTTCCTTTCAGCACCCATTTAGTCTGTTCCAGAAATAAATACATTTGCTTGTAGCAAAGTCTGAAGAAAGTACAGTCAATAGACAGATGTGTTGCATGTTTGGGTAAGAGAGCCCACTTCCTTTCCTCCTCACGTCCCATTTCTGGTAGTTATATACTTTAAATAAAGTATGACTAAAATCCTTTATTTGGCATGGGAGATTGCCAGCTGTTGAATCCAAAGCAGTTTAATTTAATCTAGACGACCACTGTCTGGTTCAAATTAAATATGAATATTTATCGTTACTAAATACATGAATTATTTACATTATTTATATTAGCCAGAAAAAGAGTTGCAAGCATCTTTAAAAGAAGAGATAGCCATGCTGCTGACTGTAAAAAGACAGAAATATAAAAATATTCTCAAAATGTTTTATTTATGGATTGAACATACACAGTTTGCATAACGATCTAGTCTTGGGAGTGTATATATATATGTATATGTATGTATATATAAATAGGCCCAGAAGAACTGAGAGAAGGGCAATGTTCTTAATCCCGAGGGGATCACAATGCTGTAGGATGAAAGCCAGGCAAAGTATGAAACAGGTAGATGATAATAAGGAAGAAACTGGGACTGAGGAAGAGTCTATGGTGTAAGTATCCATAAGATAGTGAAGGGAGTGGGAGAAAAGGAAGAATTTAACAGGACTTTAAGGGAGAAGTCATAGACCCTGGAAAGGAGCATAGGGTAATTCACTGAAGTACAGTCAAGTAAGAAACAGGGAAGAAATTCGAAGCTGAGAAACTTGTTAGAGGTGGTGATCCTGAGAAAGGGGAGCCTTTCCATTTGGTCTATATAGCAGGCAGACAACTGCTGATAACAGCCTGTCTAGAATTTGAAGGGAGGAGCAGGGGTTGCGCGAGTGAAGGCACCCAAGGATTCAGCCTGAATGAGAATGGCTGGAGCGCCGGCTGCAGTCACAGCTTAGCACTAACCAGTGCTCCTAATAAAGAATACATTTAGTTTCAGAAATATGGAGCTTTCTTGTGTTATTATGCAGCATACTGTATGTACAGAAGTGTCTGGGGTCAGCCTTGTGGCACTCGCAGCACAGAGGGGAGTGATGCCATGGGGAAACAAAGCAGAGTAAATATGCAGTGCTCAGATGACTGGGAAAGCTGGACATGATTTGAACAAGCAGAGGATAAGGGTTTGTCTGCATCTTCACCCCTTTACTTCAATATTTGGAGAGTATTTTGCTGCGGAGATATGTAGCGACAGAACCGCTTCAGCTAATAGCTAGAAATGTCCAATGTGGATGAAACATTTTTCCACACATCCTTGTGAGCTTGCTCTCAGAGGGCACCTTTCATGAAGGTGAGCAAGACAAACGCCCTCTAAGAGTTCTAAGAGCTTTAAAAAGTGTGAACACGGAGACAGTGCTGGGCATGCTAGCTTGGCTGTAAAGATCTGCATTTGACCCAAACCAGAGAATGGGATTTTGCTTTGGTTTCTTTTGTTTTTCCTGAAAAACAAATATTCTGATTTCTGCTGGGGATCAAAATGCTAACATTAAACAAATGACCCAGGGGAAACTGAGGCACAAGTTGTATTGTTATGCCAATAGGAAGGACAGCTGCTGCTAAATAATGCAGCAAACATCCAGGATTTTTTTTAAATTTTAGAAAGGGCCAATCACTGGCTGGATAGTTAGAAAAAATGCTTATGAATAGAACATTCCTTAAAAGCCTATTACAGAGTTCCCTGCATTTGTTTAGGACTTGTCTGTGCTTAAAGTTAATTTGACCTAGGGCTGATGTGAATTTTGAAAGCAAAAGCCATTTTTGAATAATTCCATGCTAGGCAAGCCATAATCACATACTTACATAGGCCCCACTATCTTATCACATAAAATAACATTGCTGTATTATTATGTTAGGTGCTGGGCAAACCAAGTGTACTAATGGTCCCTTCTCAGGGGGAGCGACTAGCACAGGACTGGGACTGTCTTGCTGAAACCATCAAATATCCTATTTTAATTGTTTCTGCACTTTCTCATGCTTGTCAGCAAACTGGTGTTCCTCCTTTCAAACATATTGCCCACAGAAGAGGCCTTATGCACGTTGCTGACCTACCAAGGTGTATGAGAGGGCTGGCAAGGAAGACGGGGTTGTTCCTCCTCCCTGTCCTGAGTCTGAGAGATGCTGAGAACAGCCCCAGCTAATCCACGTTTTCTTTCTCTTAGCCAGTGTGTGACCTGTTCAGTGAAAACATACAACACGTTATGTAGCTGCTGTTAGTAACAGAACTCTAGCCCAGAAACTAAAAAGGTTGGATTAATATTAATTATCTCATAGGTATCAAGTTATATGCCATGTATATTTCTACTAAAGGTCAATATGGCATTCCTTCATTTTATATCCATCTGCTTCATTAGGTAAGGAAAAGTAAGCCAGATATAATGGATTTTTTGGTAGTTTTAATCAACAATTTCATCAAAAGCACATTTTTCACCTGTGATAACAACATAATGGAAAACTAGATCAATACATTAATTATATCCACTGCTTTCTAAACTCTTTTTTTAAATGAATTACGGTAAGTGTTGTTGTGGAAATTGGAAAGAAAAAACCTATACAACTAAAATATATTACCTTTCAGTGTCAGGCAAATGGCCTCAAAAATATATCTGCCTATTTTTATTTTTCGGAGACTTTCATTCTTATTCCATATAAAAGATCAGAAATTAGGAGACCTCTAATTGTAATGTCCATACAATAGCTAATAAGCAGTGTAACTGATTTTACTAGCACATTACGGAGAACAGGATGAGGTAACAGCAGACTGCTACATGATAGAAATGGCAACCATAATATTAATCTGGGGAAAATCCAAAATCTTTACTTCATGGGAACTCCTCCTCAGCACATTATGGTGAAGATAAATATCCTCATCGTCTCCATCCATCCGAGGTTCTGTGACCACCACACAGACAGAGGCAAGGCAGCTGTCAGAGCTGTAGGGAAGCATCTCTACAGCCAGGATATTTTCTTGTTTGGAAGACCATTTCCATACTGAAAGGCTTATTTGTCTCCCAGGATGTTGAGTTCTTATAAGCCTAGAAAGTGGAAAAGAGCTACAAATCAGCTGAGATTTCTCTGCAGACCTTAGCAGGGATTGAAAAACATTTGGTCTCCAGGGAAAGTGGAAGCTGCAGTTCTCCCCAGTTTGCTAGCCTTGCTATCTCCCCTGGTAACACACCATCTACAGTCACAGCTCCTCATATGTCTTGTATGTGTTTCATTGTACAATAGAGCACAGTGCAAAGAGCCCCAAGCAAGCACCAGCTTGGCCCAGTAAGTCTCTACACAGTACTTAACACAAAACAGATCCAGAAGCAGCTCTGCCTTGGGGACAGAGCTTATTAATTTGGATGCAAAATTGCAGAAGTATAGCTGTACAGATTCAGATCCAGCTCAGAGAGAGAAATAGGAGTGTCTTTTTCTTCTGCCTCAGTGACTCCAGTTCTAGAGTTGCCCTGCACCAAGTCAACTGGAACATCTCTAATCTGCAATCTAAGTAAACTTTACATATGTACTTATTAACTACTCTATGTTCTGTTCCAGTTTCCTTACCCCAAAATACCCCTCTTTCAGCTGGTTGTTCTCCAGCTCTGGACAATATTGGGAAGACTGAAGACATAGCAAGAGATGGATTCAGCAGAAAGGGAACAAGGTAGTCTAAGCTGGCAACCTTCCACACCAAGGTCTATTCAGCATCATGCCTTGCTCCTGCTTCCATTTCTCCTCTTGATTCTCCCAATAACCAAAGCCAACACATCTTTAACATTTATTTCTTAATATGCTCACATATTTTAATTGTCATCTTAAAAAGGAGAGCTGAGTCCTACATTATTTTCTTCTCCTTGCAGGGCTCACTGGTTAATTCCCAAAGACATCTTGCTTCCACGCATTCCCTGAAGCTTTCTGATGCGGAAGTCTACACCATTTGGGGAGCTTTAATTTCCTAGACTAGTATCACATGATCCTGATCCTCTTGACCCAAATGACAGGTCAAATTTGAAAACATCTGCAACTAGATTCTTTGCTGGTTATGGGGAAAGGGGAGAATTGACTCTAATCTTTTGACTGAGGAGTGAAGGGGGCCCTCTGCAAGTATTAAACAAATAGTTGTGTGAGCAGTGGAATGAATTAAATCTGGTTTGTTATGAATTCGAGGTGCATAAAAGTGTGACCTTGGACTGAAGCTTTTCTGTATAGTGGTGTTATTTACTGCAGCTCTCACCTCCACGGATTCTCTGGAGCCTCATAATATGTAAGTTCATGCTACAGCTTCCCTCAGCTGGGCAACATCAATTTTTTTTTGTTCATCTATCTGGCCACTTATTTTCATGAAACTTGTTAGAACCCAGTTACCTTGAAACTTCTGTCATTTTGTCACACTTGTTTAGAAAAGGCCACTAGATTCAAGAATTATTAGGGGGTACACAAGGACAGATATATGCACAGAGACAGCCTGATCACAGATGCCTTGTTTCCATAGGAAACCAAACTAAAAATAGACAGTTTCCTAAGTGTTAAAGATGGAATTTTTATTTGTTTTTGCAGTTGGGAACCAAACAGACCCACTATTCACATGGCTCTAGCACATGAGAAATTGGAAAGAAAAGTAATCTTCATTTTTCTGATAGATGCCTCAATACATGTAATACAGTGACCAGTGACACAACAGTCAAGTATCCAAAGGCTGCAATCTGCTGGGCTGAATGACAGGTTGTCTATGTGACAGTATATATGAGACTTTTTTTTCTTTTAGCAATATCTCTAAAATAGTTTGGTAAGCTGTTTGCTAGAAATGCAATGCATGATTATATCAGTCTGTGTAAATTTCATTGTTGTGAATGATCCAGGTACAAATAAGGTCTCTATTTGGGTTTTCATTCATCAAAAAATGATAAAACAGATGTTAGCAATTCATTTTCCCCCATCAGTTGCTAAGTATCAACCTCAATGTGGCATGCGGCAGCAAGTGATAGCTAGGCATACCACGACTGAGAAAGCACAGCTTTCTTTTGTAATCAAAATAATATGGTCATTATAGCGTGCGTATGAGCTGCACAGTGCAACCTTTGGCTGTATCCTCATAGAAGCTGGCATTTTACATACGGAACTCTTTAGTGTATTTGAGGTGTTTGAGCTGAATCACTTGGGGATATTACATAAGGAAGTATATAGAAGTGAGGTGAGCCTCTCAAGCGATGGATAGGAGAGATGGAGAGAGTGACTGACAACTCAGGCTATCTGTGTATCATCCAGCTAAACACATAGGGATCTTAGGACCAGAAGAACTGTATAAATACAGATAATCTGAGAACACTGAAGGGTTTCAAAAGAGAAGACTATTTTTAAGGTGTAGTAACAATGCGGAAAGAATAACTTCCGTGGCATCTTATATGGCAGTATGTTAGACTATTGCATGAAAACAACCTTCTAAACCCACTTTTCTTGGGACTGAAGCTGCAGGTGGTAAAGGCTGGTTGTGCTTATTGCTACCACCACACCTCAGGTGAGATCTAATGGTCAATAATTTGCTAAGAGGCAGATCAAGCCCTTACAGCTGTACGGAGATAAGGGTGCCTTGGCCATTACCAGCAAACAGTGAATGCAGCTGGAAATTTCACAGAAAGTAGTGTCATGGCATTCATTTATATACCTTCATGCAACAACATACAGAAATGTAACATGGTGTGGAGGTATGTGTCTCAAGCTGTCATGCAACTCAGAGATGGCTCCTACTGGGCCTAAGCTTAAGCTTTACAGTGACTTGTTTCCACTTCTATGTCAGACACATTCAAGATCCTTTATGTTGTCAGAAGCTATAAGGGACATCAGTCCTGAGAATCACATTTGTGGCTTTTAAGGACAGGAGAGGCTTTCGGGCTCACCCAGTGTGACAACGCCATCCCTCCCCCAGCAGCCATAGCAAACAAACTCCTATGGCTGCTTCCTCCTCCTGCATGGGGCAGGCACCGGCAGCCACAGGTTTCAAGTGCTGACCTTTGTGTGAACAACTAATGCAGCTGTATAATAATCCGACAGCAGTAAGTAATAACCTTGTGTGGAAAGGGTGCTCAGGGCCCCCCTCACGCAGCACACAGCCTACAGTGGCTTTGATTACAGTAAGGGAAGCCATGTTGTCAAGGCACTCATCTTCCAGCCAATGCCTTGCTTTAGGGAACAGAAACATGTCCTGAAGAAAGAAAGTGGGAACTTGAGGTAGGTGCAAGGTCCCGTGTGAGGGAGTGGGGAGCTGGAGAGGGGAGGCCTCTGCCAATCAGTGAGGTGGGAAGGAGGGAGCCAGGCCCCTGAGGGAGCGCAGCTGGAGGCCGCCACCATATTGGGGGGCAGGGGGGGCGGGCACTGGCCCTGCTGCTAAGCCAGTTAAAAGTCATGCCTGGAAACTTTTTTTGCACTGCAGTTTGGAAGCTGGGTATAGAAAAGGTTAGGAAGTGCTAGCTTAAATCCAGGATGGAGTTTTTCAAGGATAGGTTGTTACACACAGATTGATGCCACACTGTTGTCAACATGCCAGGGGTAGTTTTAGCTGTCAGCTCTGTCAGAGTCTGCCAACCAACTTTAACTTGTTTTCTGACTTTTCCAAATGTTTTCCAAGTTCTTGCTTGCTGTGCTGAGGATAAATTGTCCCTCAGTTTCTGTAAAACCACATTTGTTTACTTGTTTCTTTCTCATCTCAGTTTCTTTCTGTGGTTTTCCCTTTTTTTGGGAAAAAAAAAAAAAAAAAAGCATAAGCCCTGCACCTTCACCCAGCCATAATATAAACACAGTTCATCGAAACTGTCTCGTAAACCATAAGGTTTTCCTCATCCACCAGTGGTCACTCTTGTGCAATGCACGCTTGCCTCCCTCTTGACCTGGGTGTGCCTTCACTATGGCCCTACCCAAGGTTACGGACTGGACAGCACATGCAGCTACTCAGGAATAAACTGTTACAGCAGCTCTTTCCTGTGATTTTCTCCAGGTGAAGACCTCCTTCTTCTGGAATGAACATTTTTGAGGAAAAATCTTCCAGTTTGGTCAGAATTATCTGCTGTGTGTGCAAGAGATTTGAATGGGTAAGCTACAATCCTGCAGCTTTTCTCTCTTTCCCAGAGCCTCTCTCTTCCCACTCTGGTCTGATAGTGAATAACTCCATTTGGGAAAACAAATCGCTCATTGCAAACACAGTAATTACAGTGAAATAACATTTAAAGAATGTTAAAAGGACAGGGGACTTCAAAGATTGAAACATCAGAAAGCTGAAATTAAGGTTGAACAACTTCTGTCTATGCATTATGCTACATTTACTTGACTGCATGGTTTTTTATTCACATATAAGACAGACATACTTCTGTTTTTCCTCACAGTTCAATGTGTGGTCCCAGGCCTTGTTTACTCCCTAGAGTTATTAATTTCCTCTTCAGCTCTTTTACAGCACTTTTTACAGTAACATTTATATATGTGACAAACAAGATTTAATTTATTTTTGTTATACCACCAGAAGGTGAAGGGAAATGAGGTACAGAAAGAAAAAAAGATAAACATCCTAATGTAAGATTATAATTATTTTAGAATACTTACCATTACATGTTCATATTAATACACTAATTTGGGGTTAACTACAGAAAACAGGTTCTTATGATCATTATTTTCTTAAAATGCAGCAAGGTAAAAATCTGGAGCAATTGGATCACCTGAGTGACATAAGTCAGTTACTGAAGTCAGTCATTTTGCTCCTTGGAATCCACTGAATCCACAATAATAATATGTACAAAAGAGAATTTTAAATTCCGGCTACTTCTTATTTTCAGTGTATCTGAAAAAATACCTTTTCAATGTACTCATAGTTGATACTACTTTTTTACTGATACTTGAGTGTATTATAAATGTTTTCTGGAAACACCCAAGTTTAACTTTACATGTTCCTAGCATGGCCCTCTTTTGTCCTCAGCTTCAGCTAGTTCAACACTTTAATGTATCCAACCCCTGAGTATCAATTTGGGCCCCCTGAAAATGAGGTACATATAAGTGACCATATATAATTGATTGTGATTTCCCTATCACCACATGATGACTCTAGTAATGGCACTTAGACAATCCAGATCTCAGTCTTAAGTGGATTTAACTTTCCTGTCACTTCCAGGAATCTCTAGCTCATTTACTACCTCCAGTTTCTCAATATGTGGAGATCCAGAAGAGTCTACTTCACTCTGCAAACCTGGTTCATGCCAAAGTAGGTCAGAACTGTGCAAGGAATAAGGCAAGAGACTTGTAGAAAAAACTAGATCGCAATTATGTTATTAAAGACATAATGCCTATGAACAGGGAGAGTTCAATTTCAACTGAAGGAGTAACATTGATTCTGTAATCTCTTTTCCCGTGAGTCCTTGGCATTGAAATAGATATAATTTTAGTATAGTTCCTGCCTGTCATCTTTCTAAAAGGCTCATAAATAAAATAAAAAACAGATCTTGCATCACACACATGACAAACCTGTGGGTCAGTCCTGAGTCTGGGACCTTTTGTACAATAGCATGGATCTCTCTATCATCTGAGCTAATGCAGCAATTAACAGCAGCAGCAGCTTTTACACATGCTTTCCCCATTGGTTTCCAATTGCCATTTGCTCTGCTTATATCCTTTCCATAGCCAGGCTTTTCCTTCTACCTAGTGGTGCTCCCTCATGTATTTGGTCCCAGATCCAACTTCAGTCTGCCTCCTCTGTCTACCAGAACTCAGTCTTTTTTGGTCTTTGGCTCCAGTTTTCATCTCTCTATTCAGTCTCCCCGCACCTCGCACCTCAAATCTCAGTTTCATTCTTTCACCCACCAGTCTGCAGCTCTAGCCTATGACTCCTTCAGGCTCTTTGCCCCAGTTATTTTACATGAGATGGGCTCTTCTACATTTGCATAAGGCAGCTTTGCCTTTCACACTGCCAGTGGAGCAAGGAGACAAGCATGACGCTGACCCAAAATGGCTTGCAACAGACCAGAGCTGCAGCTACCAAGATCACGCTGTTTGATGCAGTCCTTTTCAAAGGCTAATGACTTGCCTAAATCAGCCTAAGACAGCTTTCTGCAACATGAAGAACTTCAGCCCAAAGTGTTGAGCAGGCAAGATTATAAGCAATCATAAGTAGCAGTTTTGGAGCCATATCAATAATAAGCTGTTTTACCTGCTTCACCTTTACTTAGATCACAGATATTTTTCTGTACTCAGCTCAGGCACGACATAAGGCCTTTGTCAAAAGGGAAAGTTGTTAGGCAACAGGGATGAATGAATGAGCATTCCTAACTTTGTATTTCACTTTCATTTAATCCTTTTTATTAAAAGGCACAGAAAGATTTATGCTTGAAATACCTTCTTCTGAGTGTCTGCATCACTCTCAGTGCAAACAGCTCCAGTCGTTTTTTTCCTTGCTAACTTGTCAGACCTGTTTTTTTCTAACCTGTGAGTGTCTCTGAGTTAGGATTTTTTCAGTGAGAGACTAGAAGCAAGATCTATAAAAGGCTGCTGAACTCTTCTCTCTACCACAATACTGAAAGTTAGGCTTGTCCTCTCAGGTATTTCTTGGAAAATTAATCGGGACGGATTTTGAAAATCGATTAATGTAAATATAGTGATGGAGGTTAGAGACACATAGAAAAAACATTCCAGCATAGATTTGAGCATGAATTTGGTGGATATGAGCTGTTCTGCACTAGTTGCCTGTGTGCTTGTTGTTATTCCATTGTAAATGAAATATAACATAGCCCTATGTGAAATAAACTATTTCACATTTACCTCTACAGACTCGCTTGCCTACCAGCGGTAATTATAGTTGATATGCTGTAAATTCACATTCAGGCTTAGGTCTCTGTCATTTATTTCCAGGCTTGTATGAGAATGAGTGGCCTTACTTTGTATGTGTTGCACTTTGCAAGCAAGGTCATTGTCATTCTGCGTCCACCAAGTGTTTTATGAAGGGTAACAGATCCACTGTAAACTCACATTTCTAGTTAACTCAGATTTCTTTTCATAAACATTGCCAAGTAAACAAACACTTTTCCACCTCTTTTAGAGTGATCATCCTTGGAGGAAGTTGTCATGTTGTGATCCAGATCTATGAGTGGACCTGTCTTTGATGGCAGTGGTAAGTCTAAGACAGAACTATCAGGGTTTTCTCACTCCAAATGATATAAAGCATAACAGTAAAACATGCAAGAGGAGGTTGTACATGATATATCACAAAATGTGGTTTGGCACCAAGCACAGTAACAGTTTAGGGAACAGGCTGTTCTTTAAATAATATGCTTTTGTTTTCATGTTTTAATTCTTCATGCTACTGATTTACAGCAAAGGCTTTATTCTTCAAAAAAAGCAGACCCACATCTAACGCACCAAAACGACACTGTATGTGGTTTCTTTGTCAAACGTTTCAATAAATCATTCAGCTTTCTCACGGTTATTTGTAGAATTCACATTGGAATAGGATTGTGGGGTTTTTTTTCATTTGAACCATGGGCTGGATTTTCAAATGTTGATGTGTGCAGATGTACATGCACAAATTCATATGCCTGGCTTTGAAAATCTGATCTTAAACACACAGCAGGTGAGTGAATGATGTGGGTGACTGAAGGAAATCTTCAGTGTTCAGCTAAAAATATCAAAAGAGCCATGACCTGAGAGGTTCCCATCACCAAGCTTTAGCAGACGTCAAGGGGGTGACTGGTAATTGGCACCTTTTTGATTTGATGTGGTTATGTAGCTAAACACATACCCAGCAGCTAATCCTAAAAAAATATTAGAGGTTCAAAGCTGCACTTAATATTTTTGTCTGTTTTTCTGTCTCTCTTCCCTTTCATATGGAAGTTTGTTTTCTGTCTCTCTTCCCTTTCATATGGAAGTTTGTTTTCTGTCTCACTAGGTGTTTCCGCCGAAGGCACTGTAATAACTATAGAGCAATGTCAACACGTCTGACTTAGATTTAAAGTCAGGAGCAGTATTATCAGTAACTGTTTAGCCTAGTGTATGGTGAGAATACCTTGAGTGGGGGGTGTTGTTTGATCTTGCCACTATACTTGACTCTCTGGTTTTCTCTGTTTACCATACATTGCAAAATACAGCTGAGAGATCAATGGATTTTTCAATTCCACCAAAAAATAAAAAATTAAAAAATTTGCTCTAAGTCACCCCTGAATTTATGATTCAAATTTAAATGAAATCTTTTGTTTTCTTTTTATATCACTTAAAATTTCTAGAGACTCTTGTCTTCTTAGAGGTTTAGGTCAAATTTTACATGAAAAATACTTGTTTCTGAGGGAAAATTCTGAAGTATTCTTAACCAAAAAGTACCAGCATTCCCAAAATCAGACATTTTTATTTTTAAAAGGACCAGAAAAAAATGTTTTGCCATTTACAATATTTTCTGCATTTTTTTACCAAATTATTGACTGAATCTCTTCTACTAACAAATAATTTTGGTTTCTTCAAAACTGTAAAAAAAAAAAAAAAAAGCTGGTTCTATTTTGCACATTTCATTTGTGAGGAAAAAAATAGAACAAATTTTGGGTTAAAAACAGGGAAGTAAGAGAGAGAAGGCAAAAAGTAAAATGTATTTCCACAAGATGGACCATTTGAAACCAACTTCTCATCTGTCTTTGAAGGAATAACTTATTTTTCACCAAAATGTGGTGAAAATGTGGCAGGGCCAAGCTATCTGGTCTTCAGCAGTGCACGGGATATTACTAGGCAAGCCTGCAAAAATGAGGCTTACAGGAAAGTGTAAAGGGAAGCAGGTGAGGAAATGACTTATTTGGTAGACTAAAAGCAGTGAACAACCATCCAGATTGTTAAGCAAAGTAGAGACTGAGTGGAATGAATGGAAGGGAAACCCTAATGACGATAAAAGCTACTTGGGATAAACTGTGTTGGATTTAATGTGACTCAAGGCATTAACCCTCATATGAGTTCTCTTTTTCTGAAGCCCCTCATGTTGAACACTGCTTATAAAACTCCATCATGGTAATGCTGACCATTGTAAGCGTTGAGGACAAGGGTGAAATCCTGGCTCTGTTGACATCATTAACAGTTCTGCTATTGATCTGAACCAGGTCAGGATCAGCCCAAATTAAAGCAGTAGCCTTGCTGACAAAAGACCACTAGTCAAAGAGAGGCCCAGTCACTGAATTCATCAATCCCATGTGTTATATTCAACAAAGGTCAGTAAGATGGAAGGTCTCAGATTTAGATCGCTAGGAAGATAAGCATGCCAGGCTGAAACAAGACTCCAGAGAAATCAAGGGACAGCATTATTTGGATATTTCCTGTATGGCTTGTTTGAGAATTTATTAAATGTGCTTTATCCATATTCAAATCCAGTATAAACTGAAGCAGAAGAATATGATCTCCATGGGAAGAGGTCATGGAAACAATATCTGTGCACCTGCCTACAAATCTATGCAAGCATTTCCAAAACGGACATTTTGGAAACAGACAGCTACTGCTAATCTATTATTGTTTCCATGCAGATATTTATATAAACCCTCTTCTTGTAAAATGCCACATACCCTGCTTAGCTTCGAATATAGGCAGAAACAGCATAACTTCAGTCTATGTAAATAAAATTTAAAACTTAAATGGTTTAGGGATCTGGACTTAATAGGGGCAACTGTGTTAGAATTATCTATTAATTATAAAACCATTAATTCAAAAGGATATATGTTCCTAATAGTGTTTGTAACTTTTTTACCGACTCTTAAACATTGTCTACTTGATTGTATTTCCTTTAAGATAATCTAAAAATGCAGTCTTAATAGTAACCACAAACCTATCCTATCAATCAACTATACCTGTTAATTTGAGATACAATCACTTGAACACAGTTTCATAACACATGCTGTAAAGCTCTATGTGTGTGAGTGCACACACATGTGTTTATCCGTACATGCATTCTTCAATTTTCTTCCTGAGACCAGCACACTTTGGAATGATATTTTAATTTATTATTATGAAAGGAATGGCAACTGGTTTTTAATGGTTACAGAATGGTGACTCACAACACTGTCCCAGATGCTGTCACCGTCGCTATGAGAGCAGATTTGCAACATCTTGTCATAGGCACACATCAGTGCTCATGCCTGCTGCCTCCATCCCAGAGGACAGCCTAACACCTGCTGCTGGCAGCGTGCCGGCCCTTCGGGGAACAAATGTTCCATTGCTGCTGGGTGATAGGACAGGACAGACTCGAGATTTCAAGTGAACTGGCTAAAGACACCCTAGGGCTCGGTGCACCCACCCCAGCACCCAGATGGTTGCCATTTCTATAGGAATATTAGAGAGTGAGTGGTATGCCTATAGCTGTCTCCTATAAATAAAGAATAAGAGAAAAATCAACAGCACCCTGGATGACAAGATTTCTAGCACGAGCTGTATTTCCTTAGGAAAAAAAAACACCAAACCATTTTTCCAGTTAATATTATACTGCTGGAATAATATGTGTCTACTCTGTATTTATTCACATAAGGAGCTTACTTAGAAGAGTGTGTTAAATTTTTTTTTTACAGAATATAAGTGCAAATCCACTTCTGGAAGAATAATGTGCTTCTTTCCTGCAGAATATCCT
Organism: Platalea leucorodia; assembly: GCF_965183815.1. NCBI lineage: Eukaryota > Metazoa > Chordata > Aves > Pelecaniformes > Threskiornithidae > Platalea > Platalea leucorodia. The sequence continues at coordinate 24,548,956 of NC_138827.1, read as the reverse complement.
TAACCTTATACAATTTACAAATCCTAGACAAAATAGACATAGTTTTTATTTTTCACATAGTATTCAGCTGCCATACCTTTATGTTGCCAGATGTATTATGTTAAGATGAGATGTAAGAACAACAACAAAAAAAAGTGAGTAAATACATTTTGCAAGTGTTTCTTTTAAATGTATTTTTCAATACACCTATCCCAGAGTTGTAAAAATAAAGAGTACTGTGCATCAGCTCTGGAGAGCCCAAATTTCTCACTGAGGTCAAGGAGAGCTAAAAGGACTCCTGGCTTGGAATAAGAAACTCGGTGCATTTCAGGATCAGGTCTCTTGGATAGTATGATGTAATGCGTTTCTTTCCATTTATTATCACTCCACATCCAGTGCAGTGATAATAGCAGTGTTATGATGTCTTCACTTCATGTGGATTGAATAGCAGGCTAATAAAGATGAGGGTGGTGCTTTTTTCAGCTGTTACACTCAAATTTCAAATAAGACCATTTTTATTCTCTGCTTTTGAAAAGGCTTTTTGTCCATATTATTCCCCAAAGCTCAGATCAAAAACATGTCATGTTTCTGAGAGAGGTACAATCCAGGATGCACTGCATTAGTATTTCAGCTACTGTAACATAGCTTTGATACTCTTTTGCATTTCAGTCTTTGCACAGGAATTTGCTCCTATGAAAACAGGATCCCTTAAAAATAAAAAGATTGATCATATATTTATAGGAGGGTGGCTTGATCCAAGGCCTCTAGATTGTTGCAGTTTAATTCAATGTGGTTTAAATCAATGTGCAGTGGAGCAAAACCCAGGTGACATTTCACTTTCACTGCAGTATGCTGCACTTTTCTGCAACAAATCAATCATCTAACCTACATCACAATACACTGAGCGACACCCTGAACTACCAACAGGAGAATCTTTCACCAGTTAAAAATTCCCCCTTTTTCTCTTGTTAGAGAGGTAAATGGTAGGGATATATCCCTGTAAATTCTTAGGAAAGAACAGCATCACACAAATAGCATCAGCTGTCTTTGTGGTTCCTTGAACACATGTTCCTATGTTATTCTTTCTGATGGTCTCTAAATGAAGTTTCCAGGTAATGCCAATTCGTAATAATCTCTCTGCTAGTTATCCCACAATTGGCCCTGGGCAAATTGCATTGTTTTTCTTTGTCCCCTAACTGTTTCTGTAAAATGATGCTAATAATATCCACAACAGAGAGATGTTGGGTGAATCCATGTGCCTGCAGAGGACTTTGAAGATGAAAAGGCTTATTTAAATGTTGCATATTGACACTATTATTATTAAAGATTAAGAATGCCTTCTGCCCTCAGATGGACATGCGCAGCTGCTGCTATTCCTACTGTCTGTGTTTACACAAATAACCGTGCAATAGTGCAGAGATGTACAAATCTAGACACTCTAAGTTCAGAAAGTCAACTTCACTGAAGCGAAGGCAAGGTTTTTATGTGCAGATGGCAGGCATGCAAATTTGGTATGATCACAATTTAGAGGTGCTTGTAAAGCATTTGCGTTGAATGCACTCTTTTCAGCTTCTATTTCTACAATGATATTAACTACAATGAGAAAGAATAGAATAAAAGAGCAGGAAAAATGTTTATCATAAACCTTTGGATAAATCTCCTAATCGGAAGTGGCCAGAGCTAGGGCAGTCCTGGTGACAGAGACCGGGATACAATTCAGAGGTCAAGGTGAGCTATCATGTCACATTTGGGTCATGCTGCATGAATCTTCTCTTTTGCAAGGCTTCCTTGTAAACTGTGGAGTATCTTGGGTCCTAATGCAGGAAATGAGCCCCAAAGGTTTGATGAATCTTGAAGGGCACTTCTAATCCAGAATTTCTATTCAAACTGAAAAAATTATGGAGGCCCTGTTATCGCTCAAACATTGCATTCTATTTTGACATTGTTAAAAGTATTTTTTCACTGTCCTGCGTATAGTCTTTACAGAGGATTTACAAGCTAATCTTTCTGACTGTGCTATGTCACTCATGAAATTCAATTGCAGTTCTATAGTCACACTACCTTTGATTAGCTTGCCAGTTGTAAAGACAGTAAAATTTGCTCTAATGAGTAGAAACTTAGCCTTGTACTCAAATAAAAATCAAAAGGAGGCTCTCCCTAAATAGATTGTCATCTTCCACTTTTCAATATGGACTGCTTTGTTTTAATTCCCTTTTTTTGATTGAGTCAGTACACTTGCAAAATAGGGATCATCTGAATTCAGAAACAGAGTAAAGAAAACTGCCACTTGGTTGTTGATTTAAAGACAGTGTTGGCAAATAGCAAAGATGCTTCTTTTACCAAAGACAGCTGCATTTATTGCTTTACGTTTGGAATATTCTGTGAAGTGAGCAGAAATGAGGCTGATCCATGCACAAACCAGGGTTTCAGAAGTGAAAGAAATAAGCAAGTTACTGCAGTTAACGATACCTTTCAGTACATTTTTTAAGGCCAAGAATAAATAAATCAGTAGCAGGATATATACGCATCTTCAAAATCAAACCACCCAGACCTGCTAGTTTTTTAATAAGAAACATCAAAAGTGGCTTATGGTTTGAGAACTCAACGTTACTGCTGAAGAGCTCAGCATTAAGACAAGGGAAGCCAGAGAGTGCGGGCCAAGCTGACTGACAGAGCAAGCTACTGTTTGAGCAGCTGCATAAGTGCTTAAAGGGGTCTCCTTGCCTTTTAAAGTTTAAGACAAAAACAAGGAAAAAAGAAAATCTTTCATTAAGGATCTGTTGCCCTGGATAACCAAGGACAGATTGTGGGTGGTCCCCATAAAGTTTCTTTTTAACTTGATAGCCAGACTCATGGGTACATTTCCAACAGTTGTAGGGGATGAAATGACACTGAACTAATTTCCTTTTTTTTAAATAAAAGGAATGAAAGGAACAGCTAGATCTCTATACAACTGCCTTTGAAATCATCACTATTGGGCTTGTCTGTATGTTCTATGCAATAATTATTTATTCACATGGTCTGGCCCTCCTTCAGGCTAAACAGCTGATCTTGGTAACCTGGGATGCCTCCCTTGAGCAGAGCAGATCATTTGGGCTTGCTAGCATTCAGGAAGGTCACTGCTAAATGCAAAGATATTTAACAGTGGTAAAATATGCAACCTGCTCACCTGGCTTCTTAGAAAGTGTAATTGTCTGCCATCTCCAAGTCATGTTCTCCTGCACTGTAGGAACCACGTACACATGATATAAAAATATTAGGTGACAATTGCTAAAACTATTGGTTGAATTGGCTACCTTATATACAAGGTCCCCAAAATATCCCTAAATATCTGACAAAGCTGTAAACAAGGAACCTTCAGAGTTAAGAGGGGATTTTTCCTGCTTTTCCTTCAAAATATTAATAATGTATTTTACAGCCATTCCTTTCTTAGAAAAGCTATTCCGAACCTAGGAAAACTTTGGTTTCATGACTGCTCAAGTTCTGAGCTTGTTCTTGTCTCTTCTTCATGATACAGCTGTGCCGCCTAGTAAGATCAGCCGCCCTGCGCTGCCCCCTATTACTCATTATCACTCCTTCACTAGATCTTCCCTTTCCAAAGACCTGTTTTGGAATTCCTTTATGGAATGACCTTCCTTATCTACTGGAGACAAAATGAGCTGGATGGTTGGCCTCTTTCAGATGAACCCACCACCTTAGGGCTGATGTGGGTAAGTGAGGTGTCCCAGGAGCAGCCACATCACCAGACAATAGCAACAGCAAGACAGCAGGGATGGGCTGAAGGAGCCGGGCTGTGACCTCCTTTTGCCTAGCTTCTGCTGAAAGAGGTTGTGTGAAGAGGGACCACTGTGGTAGTGTATTCATACCCTCAGTTGGCACCCATGACACAAAGCAGGCGATACAGCAGCAGGGAAATAAAATCAACATCCTACTGCAGAGATTATATGAAAGTAAATAAATAGAAAATACAGTTATTAGCTCTTTATTTTTTTCGGTGGATAGTTAAACACCAGAAACATGCACTTCACAGTCTGAAATTACTTTAATGGCTTTCATTCATGCATCACTGTGATTAGGTCTAGACAAACGAATTGTCCTTGAGCACTGCTAAGCATGTCTGCATTGTGCACAGCCTGCATGGTATATATTCCTTAGCTGCTTGAAAAATTATGTCAATTCTATGAGTTTCTTCTATTGAATGAAAACAGGTTTAGTAACACTCAAGGCTGATATAATCCCCTGCCTCTTCAAAGCGTCCTACTGCACTTAATTATCTATTACTTCGCAGTGTCCTTTCCATTGTGCAAAACAGGGCACACAAAAAAACCTCCATGAGGCTCTAGAGCAAATGGCTACAAAGACAACAGTGAGCTGCTGAAAGACAATTGAAGATATGTCCCAGTCACCCTTACATAATTAGAGTCAACACACTTGTAAACAGGGAGAGCCAAATTCTGACATCAGAGTCTTGATATTACCATTAGACAAATACATATGAAAACATGGTCTTACTGGGAAACTCAATCTCAGATATGTGGAAAGGTGAACACTCTGTTTATTATTAACAGGGCAAATAAACATAGGCAAGAAAAAATGTAAATGTGTTTGTTGGAATGTGTTCATTTGAAATTTGAGTTAAGAAATAGTTGCTTTTTTAAGTATTAGAAAAAAGTACCCTCTATAAAGGGTATTCTCAGAAAATAGTCTTAATTTGGAAACTGTATTTAAGGAAACAATTTATATACTCTTGCAATCAAATTCCCAGCTGCCCAGATTCTGGGTTGTATTTCCCAGATGTTCTTTCTTTAGCTGTCAAAGAAATGAAGTAAATTTCTGTAGTTTGCAGGTGTTTATTTTGAGATACGATAGGTTGCAGGTAGTAAACTTTAATTTTCAAAAGGAAAAATTCAATAAGGAGAAATAAGATTCTTCGAAATTAAATGTAGTCATGTCTATTTTTTGCATTCCTAGCGCTGCTTTGTTACTTATATGAATAGCATTAATAATCAAGGAAGAGCTCTGGGGTAGCTTTGGATCAAAAGACTTTCAGTCCTCACTCGCTCAGTCAAACCCTGCAAGTTTTAACCTTCTCAAAGCTCTTAAGTGATCTCTATGGTATACATGAATGTTCTTGATTTAGTTCTGTAGGGACAGGTGCTTCACTGCTGCTCTGTGTGTCTGGGAGGGTATCCCATCTGAAGACAGAAGTGAAACTTTCATATGTTTCTATGACTATTCAGCTGTTTAGCTGATTTTTGTTTTCCTCAAGTTGCGTCCCTTCTTTTGTCTGCAATAACCTGGCAGTGGAGTTTCCTTAGATTGATGATTTCCCAAAACATAATTTCTAACAAGAATTGGAGATGTATCCAAGAAAACAAATGCTACTCAGACAGAAACTTAATTCTGCATTCACCTGCACAGGCATTAAAAACCTCCATGCAGCAAATAACAATTGTTCCATGGCTTGAGATAGTTCAAGGACACTTTCCAGTCCAGTTACTATTCAGCCATGAGACAAAGTCTGAGAGAAATCATGATCTCATCATGGAAAAGTTACAAACAGTAAAGTAAAATCAAAACAAGCAAGTTATCATTAAATATTTGCTTAGTTCTAAGTGACAGTCAAAGCAAGAAAGACCAAGTATTTGAATAGGCATGAAGTCAGTTCATCATTATTTGTCCTATAAGAAATGCTGGAGGCACACTGGTGGCTTGCTGACCCTCCCACTGTGCCTGTTCTTGCAAGAATAGCTAAAGGACTTCGGCTTTTGAGTCAGAGCCGTTTCACTCACTAAAAATTATTCCTTTTTTTTTTTTTTTAATTTACAAGAGTGATGATTTTTTAAAAAAACATAACATTTAGAACAAGGGGCATTTAGGAGAAAAATTACCACAGAAGTACTTTTCCTTAGCAGATGATTGCTTACTTAAAGATGTAATTCAGATCTCCAGCTTTTCCTTTGTCTTGATGGTCACATGTGTTTATGGCTCCTACCTTCAGTTTTGTACCATGATCATCATTCCAGATCCTGGGCATCTTCCAACAGTGACTATTCTGGATGCAAGCACCTGTCTCATATTGTTTGTTCCCTCGTTCCCAGGAGAGGCAACGTGTATGATGAGTAAATTATTTTGGTAAAGGAAACATTTTGGGAGGATTGGGTAGGGCTTGTTTGTCCTGAGTAAACACCTAGAAAAAATACTGCCATTGCAAAGGCTTATGGAATATTTCTTGTAATTTCTTTGTTGTTCTAGCAGAAAACAGTCCTTGGGAAATTCTGGTTGTCAACGTCATAAGAACATAAGATATGCCTTTCCGCATGTTTGATCCATCTAACCTAGCATCCTCCCTACTAAAGGAGTCAGAAGTTAATTTTAAGGGTAGAGTATAAAAGCAGCACTAGAGCGACCTTCCCTTTGTATAATCATTCTGGTTTTCAGCAATCAGTAGTCTTAGGACTCGAAGCTGCAGCTGGGTCATCCTGTCTAATGGCTATCAGTAGTTATACTCTCCATGAATTTGTTTAACTGCTTTTTTGTATCATCAGATTTATTATTCTTCAAACACTGATGGGGCTTAGGATTAGATCATTGCAAAAGTACACCATACATTATTTATATTCAAAATATTTAATGTCTACCTCGATAATATAGCTTTACTTGTTCTAAGATTATATATGAGGTTGATATTCCTGCTTGAATAAACATACAGTTACTAGTTAACAAAAATAACAGCAGCTTGAGTGCAATTTTTCAGTGACCCATAAGATCAATTGTTCTAGGCTCTCTGCAGTCTTAAGCTCAGCGTGAGTTTAACCTCCATCCATGGGTCCACAGATAGAGCAGCCATAGAACACCAGATGAACTTGCCTAAAAGAAGAGAGCACAAAATGCAAGCATAAATTTGAATGACTGCATGGTAAAAGCAAAAATTTGCTGGACACTTAGAACACAGGAGGCTGAAATGAGAGCTGAGAATGACAGAGAGGGCAGGTACTGACCCCCATACTAAAAGATGTACAACAAAGGCATTTGCTATAAGTTCTCATGGAAAGCCTTTTAGACAAATTAATTAAGCAATAAGACATGACAGGGTGTGAATCACTTGGTAATGATTTACGCCTATTGTGTTGTTAGGCAGAAGGCCAAAGGCCGAGTGCTGTCAAATCACCTAGGTGTAAATTATCATTTGATAATTTGAGCCCTGGAGTGCGTTATTGTAATTAGAAGGTGTTCTATCATATTAGTTTGCTACTTCATTCCATTTTTTTCCATTCTCAGCTACATTTTGATACTTAGAGTTCTATCATTAAAAATTGAACTTTTTTTTACAAGATTATTTCAGACAACTAATATCCTGAGAGGCTTTAGATAACAAACCCTGTCATATACCACAATGCATAGCAAAGAAGTCAATGCAGGCATGTCATCGCTGTAATTTAATTACTGCGCCTTCATTCATAAAGCCAGGTAGAGACAACGGGAGGTATTAGGGTTATAGGGGAATGTGCAATTTAAAATTAGTTGGAAGTTAGATGCAGAGTTGATGAAGAGGAATGAGGCAGCTGCAGATGACTTTCACTTTTCACATTAAATAGTGCAAAAAAGATGAGGAGATAATAACATGAATTCTTCCAAGTTGCAGCGTCTAGACAGCTGTGGAGACCACAATGAAATGGCAACTCAAAAACTGGTTATTCGAATTGAGAGAAGCAAAGTACGGCAACAGCTCTTCAACACAAAGATGTGAACACCAGCTCTGGCTTTGGAAATTGATACAATGCAGGTTGTCAGAACCTGGGAGAAGGTATCACTGTCTACCTGTCTACTTGTTCTGTTCTTATATGCTTCTTTCAGCTGCTCACTACTATTGGAGATAGGATATTAAAGTAACAGTGTCTCCAGTTTGATGCAGTTTGCCTTTCTTAGGTACTTACAGTCATTAGTCACATTACGTGTACCGAGCAGAAGAAAGGTCTTTTTCAAGTTTGGCATAGAAATGGATGTCGCGACAGCCTCTTTTTCCCTCTTATCTCGTCTATGGCCCCAACATAGTTAGGGAAAATTATTTTATCAAATCCAGCTATTGCTTCCTAAAGATCAACCAAGGTCACAGTCATATGCAATAGAACATTTTTAATGTTCTTGCATGACTAGATGACAACAGCCTTCACTGCAGAATTCCTAACACTGAAATAATTGCCCACTGATAAAAAGCAGTCCCAGGACGTGAGTATCCAGGATGAAATGTCAAGGTCAATCAAGAGAACATCTTTCCAAGCATTAGACACACTCAGAAAAAAAAAGAGAATTATACCAAGCTGATACCTCATTGGCCAGCCATGATTTCAAAACCAGCAAGAAACCATCTTGTAAGTGATGTAACTGTAAAAGCAGAATGTCTCAAATCTATTCTGATAAACTATTGGTCTTAAAATTATTTTTCTGGAGTTTACTTTTAATGTTTGCTTATTGATGGCATATGCTCCTTTTTTGTTGTGATTCTTTTTACACCTATTTTTTTCCCTCATTTCTTGTTGTCACAAAAGCTACCACACATCCTATTGCATTTATTTCATCAGAAGGATCCAGATAGCGTGATAGTTGGTTTTACCATCCATCTAGCATACTATTAGTAGGTTAGGGTTTGGAAAATTGACAGAGAAACAGATGTTGGGATTATTTTATGTAGCTTGAATACCATAATGATATACAGTTGTCAGAAGCCTCTATTTTCTTATTTTAGGAAGATGATTATTTTGTGGAGGAAATGGATCAACTTTTTACAAGCCAGAGGGGAGAGAAAAATAAAATTAAAGACCTGAGGAAAAAAATCTAAGGAAGGAGAGATGAATGTTTAGTTTGTCCCTAAAAGTCTGTGCAGAACACATGCAATTTATGAAATTGTTCTATGGGAATAATCCTGTCTGTGCCTGTTTCCCTCACAAATACATATTTAATGAAATAAGAGAAAATAAATCTATAGTCTCATGATTTGCATATCCTCAGTCTGCTGTAAAGTGTGATAGGAAAGAGGCACCATTTTTGTTAGTTGCGGCTTAATAATGTAATACACAGAGGTTTCTCCCTTTCTAGGAAGGAAACAGTAAGCTTGCAAATAAAGAACGTGGACATGCTTGATGTGTCTTCATTCCCTTTTAGCTATGCTTATCAGTCACAGTGGGGAAAAGAGATCTAGCTGATGTCCAAAGGACAAAGGTCAAAAAAACTTTATTTCCATTTTTTTCCACATTTAGTGTCTCACTATTGGACTTCTAGATATGAAATAACAAGATCAAAGGTTTTTTTTAATTGCTCATGAGTTTGCTTGCTTTGTTTTCTGGCCACCTGCTCAAATTATATTTTAGGAAGAAACTGAGGGACAGTGGAAAATACTGTGAAAAGGACATAGTACTCAGTGCTTTGATGCATACCTCTAAGAATGAATATCCATTCCTACATTTCTTTACCTCTAATTCCTCTTTTTCCTGCCTATTTCATCACTGCATGTTAGTGCCAGATGTGGATAAGAATTCAATGTCTGGTAAGACAATTATATTTGGTCCCCATCACTATAATGTAAGTCTAAATAGTTCAGGCACTCAGCTCCTTCTGGAGGTGAAATAGATCTCAAAAATTAGTTCCCTCAGCAGTGGGGAAGCCAATACCTCTACCTCTTTTCATCCAACATTCATGAGCAGGGCTTGATACTTCTACCACTGACATCCGTGGGAACATTCTCTGACTGGTAAAAAATTGAGAAAACAGAGTTGTATGTGGATTGCTGTGGCACTTCACTGAGTGCAAGGTATAGAGAAACTTTCCTACACATACATGCACATGCACATGGATGTAAGAGCACACATCCACAGAGGGATATGTTATATGATTTCCAAAATCTCTCTTATTTCACACAATAGAAAAGATGATGTTCGGTCTTTAAAAAGCACACAAAACTGGTTACGAATAGAGTAACTTGCACGAGATGATATAGTCAAGTAACTCCCTAGGAAATTTGCAAGGATCTTTATTATTAATATCAAATAGTCTCTTTTTTTGTTAAAGGCATAAATCTCCATAATGAAATAGATCACCTCCAGATTTATACTCTTAGCAGGGGTTAGGTCTTTATGGATGCCTCCCAAAAATCTAATAGGTAATAAAGAAGTACTGATCTAATAAAGTTAACAGGTAGTTGATGCAATATTTGAATTTAGACTACACTTTTAAATTATAGGGTTACAACATGTAATATATAGAACTGCCTCTGGACATTCATCAGAAATATCTCCCTTTGATTTACTTACCTAGCCATTGGTTTCTAGCTAGTATAACTTAATTCAAAGGCAACTGGGGAATGATGTATCTGATAGTAAAACTATTTTCATTAAGATATTTAAGAACCAGAGCGTGCATTTTTTCCATGCAGCTTTAATAAAAACAGCGCTGTTCATCGTGCTTTAAAACAACAATGGTTATTGCCAGTATTACCATAATATTATTAGATTAATCCACCGATTAAATTATTTATTCTTTCTTCTCTGTCTTTTTATTTATTTTAAAATATGAATTTCATGGGTGTTATTGACAATGAAGAACAAAGAAAAGAAAGTCAGCTGACTATCAACTGCTCAATGTGCTCCAGTTCTGTTGTCACAAGAATGTGCTCTTAGTATTCAGCTATGCCCAGCCATTCTTTGAAGTAAAAAAAATTCAGATATTAGCAAAAGGTTCAAATGAATATTCTAGATCCAAGCCTTCTTTAGCCCTGGGGAAGACCCCATTTCAAACTTCTGTATCTTTTTGTCATAGCCTAGTTCCAGGCTCCAAATTCAGATTAATCCAGGATATTGAAGTAACTATGATCTGAGTCTTAACTTTGTAATTATGGTTCATCTTAGTAACATCCAGTGACTTCATAACATCCAATTGCTACTGAAAATGACAACCACAGAAATGCTAGTAGAGTATTTCAAGGTTTGTCAGGAAAGCTTCTAGGATTTACAAATCATTATTATAAGAGACAAAGGAGAAATACTGGGCATTTAAAATATATGAGAAGTGTTAGTGTAGTTTTATTTGATTAAACTACACTCCAAAAGAATGGGAAAGAATTAGCTGTCAAAGATAGACAGGGACTAAGGCTACAGAGAAATTAATTGGGATCACTTCAAACAGATGATTTTATCTTTGGAGTAGATGTGCAGGAGAACTGGATTCCGAGATTATTCTTTTCCTTGGAGAACTAACCACAATAATGTAATAGTCTTTATATTCAGTTTCATATAACTAGGAACAGTAATTCAGCGTTCTTATATATTGAACAGATCTGCAATGGAAAACACTAAAGACAGCAATCAGGATGATACAGATTGTTCTGTATCTTTGACCTACAAGCACATTTTATAGCTGAACTGGTGTCAGGATTCTGTCTGGCTGCTGCACTGGCCTCAACATACAGCCCAGCTCCCTTGCACTACTTGCAAGCAATTCAGACATAGAATATTTTGGGGATCGTAAATGAGCAACATCTATTCCCAGGGTAAGGCAAGTCTATTTCACAAGTTACTTTATGGACCATATGGTTATACTTGGTTATGTTCAGTCACATAACATCACATAAAGCAACTTAATCCAGCATATTCAGATACCATGCAATGCAAATGGAGCATCATTTCCAAGCTTTAAAGGAGCCTTGTCTTTTCCCCTGGGGAGTATGGTGTAGACTATAGTTTTAAGTCAAACTTCCCATAAAATTTTAACACTCTTTCAAAAAAGCATGTCAGCCTCCAACTTAGTGTGATGCAACTTATTATCTGTATGTCTGAGTATAAAAAAGGCACTCTGGTATTCTTCTAAAAGTGTGCTGAAAATAAAAAATGAAATTGCAACCAGTAAAGAGGAGAAGTCAGAACTGGTTTAGGTTTTTACTATGGTCCTTGCCAAAACCAGCAAAGCATCCCTGAGGCCTCCTTATCCAGTGTGCTGAGCCGAAGCCTTCTGGAAACAGCAGGCTCAAAGGTTGCTAAGCCAGACTCTCTCTTAGATAATTTTAAGGATTATAACTAAGACATTTTAGTACTATAAAGGGAAATAGTTCTCAGTCTCAAATATGGCAGATATTGGATGTAATTATGGGGTGAGCAAGACAGAAAACATTGCTCAAGAGGCAAGGAAAGAGTTAAGCATTATGCACTCAAAGGTAGGATTCAGTCGAGGCTAACAGCCTTCCAGCACAACTTTCCATTGTTCACAGGTCTGGTAAGCTCATGGGGTAAAGTACCTTTTTGGCTGTTGATGTCAGGAATGCTATCGCTTTTGTGATATAATTTGGTTTTCTGTGTAATTACATCCTGGCAAAAGCATATTTCTAATAGCACAGCTAGAATTTTCTGTTTAAAATGCATTGTTGACTTTATGCTGGAATACCGTATTTGGTTACATTCCACCCTCATTATAGAGCTCTCCGTACATCCCAGAGCACAATAGCGTTATTGTGCACTACCTTGGCCTCCAGGTCATGAACTACAATTATCTCTTTTCATGGCAACAATCTTTATAACCTAGAAACTACTCCCAGGGACAACATTATAAAGAAGGATTGGCATATGCATAAATAAAGATGAATAGATATTGGCACTCCTCAGAGTTTTTGCCATTGATTATGGAATGTTGATTAATGCCATAATCACTACCTCCCTTCATAAGCGATAGCGGCATTTTGTGCTGGCTTCACTTTTCTGTCTTCACATCTGCTGCTTTCTCTCCAGTCCCTGGCTCTTGTCACCCATCTGATTCATCCTCGTAGCACGATGACAAAAGTCACAATGTTTGGTTGCCAGCGAGAAAATTTCAGAGGAACAATTTTGAATCTGATTGTTCTCGACTAACATGCTGCTCCAACGGATTATAGCACTTTTATATGCGGTTGCTTTTTGCTAGGTCCATCTGTCTGCTCTCCAAGCTGTGCTCCTAAGATTTGACATTTCAGGCAGTTCTGATTCTGTTTTCTCTCATTCATTTTCAGTTTTTAAGAACAAAAATCCAGCCAGGAAGGTTATTTGGGGAGCAGTAAGCAAAAAGTATGATTATTATTAGCGCTCTGTCAAGCTATTAACCACAATGCTTTGTATTTCCTTGCCTTAAAAAAAATTATCTACAACTCATCTACAAGGCAGATGAGTAAATAGCACCTGCACTGCATGTAACTTGAATCTAGGAATCAGACATTCAAAAATCCACAGAAAGAGCTTATGAACCCTAGCAGCTACTCCCAAAGCACTAATTACTACAATATTCCCCATCCTCATTAGACCAACTATTCAAAAGTTTATCTTTCCTTCATATAGGTTGCTTACCTACATTTACAGGTAATGAACGACTTGTGAAATGCAATTGCATTTTAACAGATGTGGCCACACAGACTTCACAGAACATGATCAGAATTGCTAGTGATGATAGAGATTGCTCTGCAGAAAGAGGGCCATGCTAGAAATGTATGTCAGAGTAAAATAATTAATTTACATGCATTGTCATTTTATGCAACATATGTTCATTTTTTAAATACGTGCCTTGCCAGAAGCTAAGGAATCAGCCATAAAGATAAACTAAACCAGACAATGTCTGCTAAAGTTTAGAGTAAAAATTGCTCCAAGTCGTACTGCACTGTTCTAGTTGTCCTCCTGTACCGTTTAAAATATATAGTCATATCAAGTTGATTAGGTTAGTCCAAACATGCTAGATAAAAATTACTTGGTATTGGTATCAGGGAAGTCTTCTCATTGCTTGAGAAGAAAATGCTTGAGGGGAGTTTGTTGGCCAACACCAGCACAGTTTTTGTCTATATAAATGTTCAGTGAGGCTTATGCATGTCTACATATTTTGTGTATCCATCTATCATCTGGTGTATCTGGGACAAGAAGAACAAATGGACCTTGTCCCTTTGGTCCCTCTGCTGTGGGCAAGGTTTCCAAAAAATTGCATTATCCCTAAATGCCACAGGTTCTCTCTTGCAATAGAGTAGCTAGGAGCAGGAGGGGAGTAAAATACAGAGACAAGAGGTGTAAAAATATGTCAAAGCCAGCAAAATTTAACCTGAAAGTTTTTTTCAGTTGTACAGGACAGAGGAGAGAAAGCTGGACCCTCAAACTATAATTGCTCAAATCATAAGAACATTTAAAGAATAGTATTTCATTTTCTACATCAAAAGAGTGAACTTATAAAGGCATGCATTGGATACATAATAGCAGGTTAATGAAGAACCTATGAAACCTTTTGGAGACAGGGAATTTCCTAAAAGAAGTAGTGGCTGTACAGATATTATTGTTTCCCTTTATTCAGGAGTTGGCAGAAGGAAGCAAAAATATGGCAACCCAGCAATTCTACTTCTCTGAAGATACCTTGGTGCATGGTTGTTACTCTTCCAGTTTTTATGTCCTAGCACGATAATGTGGCATGTGGATAATGAACCCAACTCTTAAATCTGTTTTTTCCAAAAAGCTTGTAGACCCATGTCAACATGCTGGCTGTATGAAGTGGCCCATTACTGTGAGCCCCCAGAACATTCAAGCCAGTTTCTTTCTGAAGTGGGAATTCATCCTCCTTGAGACTTGCCCAAAGCTTTGGCTGCATGTGGATTCAGGAAAAAAAACAAGCAAAAATCTTCAGGGTGTGTTTAACTACATGTTAGCACAGGGCATTAGTAGTCACACTGAGAAAGACTCCCATAGGGTAGAAATAGAGCATATCCCTTTAACATTTGCTGCCTGCAATCCAGAGGGGTCAGCAAACAAGTGTGTCCTCTCCATGGCAAATGAGAGCAGCAGAATGGCACGATAAGTAATATCCTACTTTCTGTACAAAATTTGCATCGGAGCAGAGCAACTGCCTTGAAGGATTCCTCAAAATTAATAAAATAATGAACAGTTTAATTGGACACATGAAAGGGCTGAAATGCAGAAAAGGACTAGCACAGCAGGAAAAACAAGTTTGTCTAGTACAGTAGGGAGCATGATATGCTCCCAACATTTGACAAATGAGCCAGGAGCTGCTGTGTCCTCCTGCCTTTCCATTTTTATAACTGCATATCCACAGTGAATACAGTTTTATGTAGAAGGAACTGCCTCCGACAGATACAAAATTACGTTAACATCAGCATAGTTTATTACCTGCTCCTACACTGATTTACACACAAGAGAAACTAAAGTTCCCAGTAAGGTCTGCTGTCCCTTTAAAGAATTCAGGTTTAATGCCTAAAGTTCAGGGAATCTTTATCTGATGAATGATCTTCACTGAAAAAATAACATCTGAGCTGAGTTGACTTGAACACAGTTATGTCTGAAGAGAATCAGGAATTCCTCCCCTATTCCCTCTCTTCCTGGATAAAAGCAGAAAATAATTATATCCCTGTTTTTACAGGATGCCTATTATGGACAAGTACCATCTAAAAGGGAGTCCAGAATAACACCATTCAGCCTAGTGACAGACTTCGTAGGTAAGCTAGAACTGAACTTAACTCTGTATGTCTGTGTGGCAGCAGAGGTGACAAGAGAATACCATTTGCAGAAAGGCAGCCAAAGAGCAACAACAGCAGGGATGATGGTAGCTGCAAAGTGCCAGCAGACTCAGCTTTGGAACAGATTTGCCAAGACTGCTGCACCATGTGATGACACAGATTCCATGCTGAATGCACAGTGACATGGAAAATGTGTCCTAGTGGTGTCCAGGCTTCACCAGTTAACTCCTCTAATAGCTACTCTCCCCTGACTTTGTACTGTTTCACCAGCTGTTGTGCATCTCCTGCTCAGAGGAGACACTTGGCAAAGTGGAAGCATCATTAGGGAAAAGCAACAACATATGAATGGGAGAAGGGGGGTGTTTTAAGTAATGAGCATGCGTGTGTCTGTTCAGTACACACACAGGGAGTACTGTCTTATTTAGTTACTTGAGCTCGATTTGCCTTTTGTACCATTCTGTACCAAGGAGCTCTTGGAATAGAATCATAGAATCACAGAATCGTTAAGGTTGGAAAAGACCCTTAAGATCATCGAGTCCAACCGTTAACCTATCACTGCCAAGTCCACCACTAAACCATGTCCTCAAGCACCACGTCTGCCTGTCTTTTAAATACCTCCAGGGATGGAGATGTGCAGAGCATTCTGGAGGATACAAGAGCAAATGCACCAAGCACAAAGTCAGTTCCACTTGTCAATGCAAAGAAACTCTAGGATGGAGAAAATTCCTATTTGGTGAAGAGTCAGTTCAGCAATCCAGCCTTACACTTCACTCCTGGTTGTCTTCCAGGGCTGAAGACATTCACCTGATGCCATCATGATCTATGACTGCTGAACAGCCCCTGGAAGTTTATGGCATCCAGCTAGAACTGCCTTTGGGTAGCCTCAAGACCAGAGAGTTGAAACAATCCATTCTATGGAATTAGAGCTAATGAAGACTGGACTTCTCCATGAATTTATGTCTTAGGGTAACTGTCTACGGTGACACAAGCTCAAATTGAGGCTTTTGGGATGCTAGGAGAGAGCAATCCTCTGAAGATTCTCTGGCATCTAATACTGTCAGCTTGTGCAATAAATCCTTCCTTAGAGTATATATAGGTTCACTCAGTGGGTCTCTCTCTTCTGAACAAATACTGATTTTTACCCAACCTAGAGAAGCTTAGCTGTCCTTAAGACATGTTTGAAATTCAAAAAGTATTAAAGGACATGATGCAGACAGATAGTATGCCCCACCTGAAACCTATCCCCTCAGGAGCCTGGTTCTGTAGGTCTTGCTTCTGTGTGAAGGGTAATTAAAAGTAAGGTAAGTGCTTTTTTGTACTTTGCTGCCTGGTTTTGCTCAGTTGGTAGGTGGCCTGGCTGTAGCATGTGAGTCTTGCCACTCTTTGTTCTGTTGGTCATTAAATTCTCAGGAAGACACTGGGATGATGAAGACTGCCAAAGCAATTGCACTGTCTTTTACCTTTCTTAGGCTGTCATGGGCCCAAAGTCATAAGAGTTTTTGAAGTTTTATGATCTCTAAGTTTACACCCAAACAGCACACAATTTATTTGGGCCACACTGAATTAAAGGCTTTTAACAGTTTATTAGCATTTCTCCCAAGCTTTCAGTCTATAACTGAGATAAGGATGTATTCTTATATTTTGCCTCACACCTGCCTATTATGTGTTTCATTGGTAAAAGCTTTCATTTGTAAAAACTCCCATGAGATGCATATCTTAGAGAGTAACTGAAATCAGGCAGTCATAACCTATCCAATTTAATGTTTAATAAGAAGGAAGCTTTAGAATTCCAGCTGGTATAGTAAAAAATCACCAGATACACCACCATAACAATGGATTGAAAAAAAAAACATTAAAACAATGTTAAAAACGCTGGTATCTTTTACACTAATTTTCTCAGAGGATTCTACGCTATCCTTAGCAACATGACAGGATCAGGGAGCAATCACTGTAATTTAGCAGAATGGTGGGTTTTCTCCTCTTAATCTAAGGGCTTTCATCTAATATCCTCATCAAGTTTAGAAGCACACACACAAGCACACTCATTCGTCGTGTGTCAGTAGGTCTGTGTTAGTACAAGTTCCAAGTCCAGCAGGTAGTGAGGACATGCCATTTCTGTATGATGGGTGCCACTCACTGGGGTGCATCTCACTACTGAGAAGTACCAGCTTTTAGAGATGAGACACAGTGTAGCATGGAGCCCAAATAATAAGAGTTATCATCATGATGGTTCTCCATTGACATGGCCAGAAATGGTGGAAGCGAGGACAAGAAGAGATGGAGGAAAGCTAATTGGGTCATTCTGAGAAAGGAGATTATGATATGGTGATTGTAATACAGATTCCTCAGCCTGCACATTTGTCGACAATTCATTTGTTTTAGGCTTATCTGTATTCAGATCATGGCATGAATTCAAAGGGCAGCAGATCTAATTTTCTGTTGCCTGGCACTTTGTTTAACATTGGCCTCTTCTGCAAAGGAAAGGGAAAATTAATGTAAAATACTGCTCGGAATCTGGGCTTGGTTTTGATCTCACACTAGTTCAGCAGAAATGCCTCTATACTGTTATTTTTCCTGAATTGCACTTACATGATAGCAGCGAAACGATGTGACCCTCTTTCGTCCTTGCTCTACTTTTGTGTAGCTTATGTTCTTATCAAACTGACCCCAAGCCTCTTCTCTGCCTATAACTGCAGGTCAAAACATCAATTTTGGCAATTCGGCTGCCCACTCTGCCATTTGAAAGGAGCAAGGTGGAGACAGCTGGCAGTTAGAGGAGCACTAGGAAGCATATGGTAGCTCTGTGCAATGTTGTCCAAGAGCTTGTAGGACAATCATTTGTTTGCTTCACTGATTTCTAAAATGCACATCTTTTTTTTTTTTTTTTGGCTTTTCTCATAAGCCCCCAGGATAGCCATTGCTTCAGCAAGGGTCCTTTTAGAAGAAACTCCATATTTTGAAACTTTTTGGTTCTTTCCATGAAAGAAAATCTACTTTAAAATTATTCTGCTCCCATAAATGACTGCAGAGAAAATAGGCTGACAGATACATATAGGTAACTGGCCAGAAACAATTTTTCAGAGACTAAATGGGACAATAAAATGCTAGAAGAGAGCATCTTAAATTTTAAGAATTATGTAGCTGGGCATTTGCAACTTCTCTTTTTAACATGGCAGCTGGTCGGAGGGTTAAGAAAATATGTGGCCATGCAACTTTGGCTGAGATCCTGCCTGATCTTGAGAGTTAAACACAGCCAAGCCCTGTAGTGTTGGATGGGAAACCGCCAAGGAAAATCCAGTGATTCAATAAGTGGCATTCTTCCTGCATGATTACAGCAACCCAAGTGCCAGCATGGTGCTAGGGGATAGTTTTGTTGGTGGCAGTGATATTTTAATATGAGATGTAAACTTGTCTAAAGATCTAGTGACGATTTGCACAAAAATAAGAAAGTTTTGGTAATTACTGTCTTGTAATTCCACCCTCTGCTTTCTGTTGTAGGGGGCTTTCTTCCTGTTTTATTCTGTTGGCTGATCATGGTCATCACTACAATAAAACTAATGGATTCTTCCAAGGAGGTGGCTGTGTTTCTGTAGTAAATTCTGTTTACATACACTGCCCACAAAACATTTACAGCATTTGATGAAGTGTATAATCAGAAGTTTGAGCCTGTATAAAGACATTTCAAATACTCTCTAGCAAGAGACAGTAATTTGGGAAGCTCTTTACACAGTTCTGTGATACAATTTCTCTCCCTTCTCTACCACAGTCATTCATTCCAGCCCCCAAGCTGCAATGCATTGCTGTAATATTTGTCTTGATGCAACCGTGTGGGCTGCTTTCTAAACCAGATCAATAAGCTGACTTGGACTAAAAAAATTCTGCAAATGAGGTTATTTTTTAACTGAGGTAAGTTCTGATCAAGTCTGAAGTACAGCCATACAATCGGTTTCATTAGCACAACTGTGGATGCAGTAAATCCCAATGTAGGCCTAGATGTGGTGCAGCAAGGAGGCAGGACAGCAGAAGAAACAATCATCTGCCACACATTTTTATGATTTTAAATAAGAGTAATGCCTATGTTAAATTTTGAAGTTGAACTACTAAACGTGAATCTCCATTCTTTGTATACCTAAGTTTCTATTATATAATTTATAAAGGATATACCAACTGCTTTTGGATCCTTGGATTATAATTGTCTCCTGTAATAGCTCTATATAATGCAAAAAAGGGAGTGCATAAATGAACATTTTTGCAGAGGTCAAATTGTAATTTTTGTTATTTCACTTTACAGTTTCCTTTTGAAGTAAGATTCCATGACACATCTAAATCATTATACACAAGAGTCTATTCTAATAGTAGTAGGCTCATAAAAAATAACAAGACCAAATGATAACTGTGTCCTGACCCATACATGTATTTACAGTAGAAGTACTTTAATAAAGGTAGCTACATCCTCTAGATCCCCAGACCTTTATTTGAACTCTGCTGTAGCATAATTGACGGACAGAAGTAGAGTGTATATTAAGACCTGGATCTGAACTTTTTCAGTCAGCTCAGCTTCACTCACATCACTCATAATATTAGAAAGAATCTGTAGCAATCATATTAAAATATTGCTACCCTGACATAGATTAACAGAGTATGCAATTATATTTAAATGCTGTAATTGGAACTTGCTGTTAAGTGCCTACTGTCACTTCTCAATTCCCCTCAAGGCAAGTAAACCACTTCTTCCTTTGCTCTATAAATTTAATGCCATATTCTGCACACAGAAAGAGCTGGTATTTCATCAAGAGCGTTTTGTTTGCCTCAAATGCTGTGAAAACACAGGCCTTGTGAACACTGAAGGATATAAATCCATCCTGGAAAATGACTCTGTTAAAAAAAAAAGGCATTTTGCCATTTCATGCTTATGGGGACAACCTGAGTCTCTGCATTTGATTAGTTTCTTAACCTGAAAGCTGTTTTGAGCTCTATCTGTTGTACACAGCATCATTAGGAATAAAGATCCTGCAGGTGAAGGCAGGGCCTGGTGAACCTAATGATACCCAGGTGCACCTTTTTAAGGCCCATGGATGCACCCAGGTGTTTCTGAGGGCCTCACCTCAGTGGCAGAATAGCTTTTGCTTCTGTTGGTGTGTGACAAAGGAGAGCCCTGTGCAACCTTATTGGTAGAGGCAGGACTGCAGATGGGGTAGGTAGGAAACAAGTATTGTTCTTTATGCTTTTAAAGTAAAGTTTGATGGGAAATTTGAAAAAAATGGTGATGAAAGTTTCTTGTGTGCCTCTCAGGAAAGACCCTCATCTGAGTGTCTCTGCAGCTTTCTGTGGATGTGATACTGTTGGCCGTTAGTTATCAGTCAGTTACTTACATGTTTTATTAGATTTAGTCAGAATCATATGTATCTCAAGTTGTGATATGGTTGCTTGTTTTGCTGGATTGTGTTAGCATGGGTTAGCATCTAACATGCCTAACAGTGTTAACAGCAAAGTGTTAATTAAAAGTTTGGATGGGAGTCTTGCCCTTCTCAGGGATCCAGACTGACAGAAGCCGGACTTCCATTTTTCCAGCACAGCCATGAACAGCAGTGCTTTCCCTTCATGTCTGTTGCCAAAATGACCTAGACTTGAACTCTCCCAAGTACTTCTGTATAGTCTCCATACTGGAGCAGTCCCAGAGACCTCAATTAATAGGTGTGATAGCCAGCGTGTGTTAAGTTGGTCATGCATAAATCTGCAATGTTGACTTTTGCTCACTGGAAACTTAATCTAAGATAACTAAGTCTTTTCATGCTCAAAACCAGCAGTTAAATAGTATTAATTTAGAGGTGCTTTGAAAAAGGCTGACTAGAAAAGGGTAGGAAGGAAAAGGTAGGATTTTTTTAATTATTAGGCCTGACTATAACTTTACTGTGAAAATTGGTATTATACAGGCTGGGGTGCAATTAGATACGCATTCTCAGTGGTGTTTCTTTTCTACGTACTGTACTTGTGTTAATTCTACATGATGTCTACAGGCCTATGGCTGTTTTAAAAACAGTGACTATAAAGCTGTACATTGATGGCTTTGATAAATACGTAGAAGACTAAAATCTGAGACTGGGTATTGCTCTGCATTGCACAAAAATCTGTCCATTAATCCCCTTCCATTTTCTGTCTTGAAACCATGTATTTTTCTCTGAGCAATGAACTAGAAACCAGCACACCCAGATGCTACAGAGGGCCCTTGGCTCCTCCACAAAACCTGGTCTTAAATAATGTTTTTGCAGTGTGGCAAGTGCTAGAACCCCACATGGTGACCTACATGGCGTTGGCTAGAGCTTTTCTTGTGAATCTAATCCAACAACAGCAGCTGTCTCTAAACTAGTAGAACTGCAAAAACACTAACATTTTAGCACTGTGGCTATTCTTCAGGGTACCTGATAGTAAATGTGAATGTTTCTAATGGGATACAATACTCTCATCAAAACTCTAGCATGCATGTTTTCCTGTAAAATTCTCTTTTCTCGCCCTTTTTGTCCTGATACTATATGTACTATATATACTCCGCTGGCTCCCTGAAATGATGGAAGGTAAAAACAACGCAACTGAAAACATTCTTAAACAGAATCTGCAAACGTTACCAACAGAGGCTAGCTCATGCTGCATATGATCGCCGTCATTGTGTGTTAATGGTCTCATTAAAGAATACTAAGTAATGCAATGCAAACAGTAATATGAAAACATCCAGCTCTCGTTGAGTCCAAATCCTGTGTGCTCTCCCAATGCCTTTGTGTCAAGGCAAGAGTTCTACTTACAGGGAGTCCTAAGAATGTCACCCTTCAGTCATCCTTTGTAAAAACTTCCCTTTACTTTATTGGAGTCCAACAGCATTGTTAACTGGTGGGTTTTTTCCAAGTGCTTTGAGCATTCTCCTCCAACAAGGATTCACTATTAGTTTGTCAGAGTTTGCAGCATTGGCTGCTGCTTTCTCAGCCGATATGGCAAGAACGTGTAGAGTAGGTCCTGCCCTAAGTTATCCTAGTCACAATCTCCATTATTGAGACAATTGAGGATGTTTTAAGGCTATTTTTGTTCCACTGCACTTGATAATCTACTTTGTTAATTAAATTCTTTCTCTCAGGATTCCCTGTAGAATATGTAGAGTGAAATTCTGGCCTCAGTGAAGTCAGTGGCAAAACTCCCATTGTTTTCAATGGTTCAAGACTTCACCCGTAAAATCAAAAAGGAAGAGATGCAGGCCAACGGGATACAAAAATACTAATAGAGTCATTTTCAATCTACTGCCATGACTGAGGCTTGTATTTTGGAAATGAGAAGCTTAATCCCAATAGTAGGTGACAATACATCTCTCCAAGGAACTAGTGGAAGTGCTGGTGAGGCTTAGAGGTTGTGACAGGCCTGCTGTCCTAATTAATAACTTGTCAGTCTCAGGGTGGACTTAGGCTATTTCATCAGCGCAGGACTCCAAACCTGGGGATGCACAAAGGCAGGGTTAATTGAAGCTATGCACTAGCTTAAAATATCACGAAGTTTGGCGGAGATTGAAGCATCTGGCATAAACTTCTGATATGCTGTGATACTTCATTAACTTCAGGATATATTTCTAGCAAACATCATTGTAGTATAAAAGAAACTGGAGTTTCAGAATTCTCTCACACACTACCTAAGATGTGCCTAAAGGAACAATTCTATCTTAAAGCATTTTGTATCTAGTAAAAGAAAAAATCTTTTAGGGTTTTAGTGGTTGGGAGGATAAAGGAGTAGATTCCTGTTCCTTTAGGAGTTGGGAAAGGTATCAGTGATAGTAAATGGAAGAGGAAAGACAGCATAAAGGAAGTACATGACTTTTGGGGAAAATGTGTATAAAACCAGAGTCTGAATGCAGTGACCTGAAAAAAGATACAATAGCAACTGGCCAAACTTTGCTTCACAGTTTTGTTCAAACATTTCAATTGTGAGACCCTGACTACCTCACAGAGAGTTAATTTTTTTATGCCTTTACAAGGAGGCATTGCTATCCCCATTTATACGCAATGGGAAATGGAAGCACAAAAAGATGTGCCAAAGACTGTAGCACCCACTATGAATTTAGAGCCTGCAATCCCTATATCCTATGCCAGCCTTCTAAAAAGTAAATACAACTGTGTAAATGCTTGGAGAAAGAAGTATTTTGTTTTTAACTGGCAAAAGGTCTTTTACAACTCGCTGCTTTGCACCATGCACACTGTTTCAGAGTGCTGAAACTCGTGTTTCAGTATTATGCAATTCTTTTTTCACCAAAATGCATTGAAGATGCATACCAGCCTTGTCCTTCCATCCAGAGTTTGAAAACTTCAGGAGCTGAAATCTGTGGTTTAAATATCTGTTGTTGACGTACGTTGGGATAAGTAACTACCTGCTCCCAAAAGCATACTTGCAGCCCTAGGAAAGTTCAGATCTCAATCAGCACCTTTTAACTCAGGCTCATCTCTAGAGTATGCTTCAAGTAGTCATTTAGATAAGTGAGATTATTACACACTTTTCATCTTTCCTTGAAGAAGACAGTCCTCATCTGGACAGAATCCGTCAGCCATTTGGAAAAATAAGGAGAATGAGAGTAGAGTGTATGGGGTATCACCTGTCAAATGGTCCAGAAACCATGTACCTATCTTAGCTATCCTAAATCCACCATGCCTGGTAGTAGCTGGATTCCTTTGGGGCAGCAAACTTAGATTTATTGCATCATTCTAGCAGCCCGCCAGAAGGGGGAGATGACAGCCAGGTTGTTTAAAACATAGAGGGCCAAATGACTCTTAACTCCACTAATCACATCTAGCAAGAATAGCTAGCTTTTGCTATGCATTCTATTGCTTGTGAAAAAGTAGACTTATAAGTATCAGAAGTGAATTATGAGTGGAAATAAGGAAAGAAGACACTTGAAAACATAGGGAGGCCACAAGGAAATTGATTTTGGGAGAATCTAAGTTCTGCCTGCCCTCAAGGGAAGCTAGGAAAGGTGGCTAGATGGAAGAGTTTGCATTACAGGACTGTGTGCTTTATAAACAGACCATATTAGGTCCGCTTAGTTATGGATAACTCGGGTCTGATGGTTATGATATCATCTGTACTCCTATGAAAATAAATTTTTTTCCGTCAAGGCTACTACATGTCATTTCTGTAACCAACAGCAAGGTGTAAGGGGAGTAAAATGTCAGGTGCATTTAATCCACTAAAGCTCAGTGTGAGAACCTATGCAATTCAATGAAAATATTATATATATATTAAGTGTCTTGTGCCTGGCAAGTGCTGTTTCCTCTTCCTGCTGACATTTTGGATTATTTGTTGACTATTTTAGAACTCATTCTTTTTCAGCTGAGATTTTCTGTGTTACTCTGATAAAATCATACTCTTTGATAATGAAGTTGGGAAGGAACAGTAACCTAACATGGGACTTATCTAGTGTTGAAAGTGGTTATTTGTAAACAGATGCCACTGCTAAGTGCTTAAATTAGATAATAAATGGTACCTATCTCGTGAATGCCTTTCACTCCATTTAGTGTGGTGTGTAGTCTGGGATTTTTTTTTTTTCTCCTTTTAGGATGTTTTAGGGATGCAATTTGCTTGTGAATCTTGCACAACTGTCACTGGTTCAATACAGGCTTAAAGGGATTAGTTCTTTTCTAGAAGGTCCCAGGTGGATTTTTTTATTAACCTTTTGGGTAATAAACATTTATCTCATTTTCACAGCAGCATTTAACGCTATCTATTTATGGCCAAATATCTGTAAATCCATTACATGAGCTGAAAATGCACCTGCTTCAGAAAAAAAGCTCTCTAGAGAACCCACAGCAGGCACTGATAATTGTAAACAAAACAAAACAAGAGCCCACAAAATAAAAATAAAAGTATTACCTTGAGTATCATGTCTTACAGAATGACTGCCTTGAACAAAAACCCAATTATTATCATAGCATGTCTATTTAAAAAGAAGGAAAAAAAAAAAAAGAAAAAAAGAAAGCGTATGATTGAGTTAGTGTGAAACTGAGGTAGATGGTCATGTGCCCAACCCATAATGACTGCATCTGGGACATTGTATGTGTATCAATTGAGAGCATGGCATTGTGCTATTAATATATTACACTGTGATCTATCAGACCATCATCTGTCTTGTTGCTTATAAATTTATAGCCCCCAAAACTGTTTTGAATGCTCTGTATGAAGAAATAATAATACAGGCCAATGGTGGAAGCAACCCCAGTAAGTCCCATACTTGTTGTAGTCTTTGCTCCCAAAGATCCTAGAGAATCAATGTAGATTTTAAAAGGGTAAGAATGATAAATGAATGGAGGAAAATGGGCCAGAATACTACCTGCCATCTGAAGAATATCTCCTCATGCTATGTGTTGCCAGTACAGCTAATCCAGAACAGAGAGGGTGCACGCCAGAAATCAGCAATAGTGTTTTCAGGGGGAACAGATTTTGAGCATATATTGATTTCATTGTCATCTTACTTTCTTAAAGGTAAACATATACTTTAAGAGCTTTGAATCAGAATCGTTGTAACAGAAATAGCTATTGCCATTAAAAATTTCAAATAATATTTTTAAAAAGTGTGATTGAATCTCAGGGTATAATAGCATTCTTCTTGCAGGTCTATTGGACCTTTCATGATCTTGAAACTTTTAAGATTAAGCTGGCTTTGAGTTTGGACAAAAGTTTGGATTTAATCAGAGCTGTGTTTCTCCTTAATACTAAACGGCTAATACAGTACAACACCTTTTCTTAAAAGGTGATATTTTTTTATTATGTAGCGCTACAGTTTGTCATAGTTCCTATGTTTTCCGAAAGTTATATAAATTTGGTTGCCTGAAAAGATATTTAACTGGAGCAATATGACAGGAGGTGTATGTGACATTGAGGCAACCTGAAATTTTGCCACTTTAGAAATAAACACATGTTTTTTCACCTTAATTATTAGAAGTAATTATTCTGGCAATACACCTGCTAACAATGCAACAGTCACCATTTCTAACTGTGTGAACCTCTTATGTCTAAAAGGTAGAAATAGGCGTCAAAGGAACTACCTCATAGCAGCATGAGAGAAAGAAGCACTCTTTTTCACTGGGCTGATCAAATTAATTATGCTAAACAGCTGAAAAGAGAGGGAAATGAAACAGAATTAGCCCTTCAAATGATGCTTAAGGCAAAGCCAGAAAGGAGCCCACTTCAGAGTAGTCCAGTGATATTTACAAATCAGGACTTCATGCTGTTCCCTCTGGCTCTGGCTGACAGCAGTTTCAGTTATTGGTACAGGTTTCTGTTACAGAACTGCACCATACTGGAGAAGAGGGTGAGAGCTGTGAAGTTCTGGGATGCCACTACCACTGAACATGCAGGTTTTTAGAGAATTTTCAGCAATTACTAATGCTGAATTTTGATTTTCCATTTACATAATGTGATTTTCTTTTTCTGTAAGTGGAAGCTAAGAGCTTCCCAAGAAGTCCTGTGTTTGTATGGAATAGGTAAATGTGCATCAAGCCAAATTTCTGTAGCATGTACACCTGTACAGCCCAGAGGGAGCAATTGAATCAAACAAATGTACTGGAGGAACGGGGGGCGGGGGGAAATGGGGACACACACAACTGTTGTGAGTTTTCACTTAGATCAAAATAAATGATAACCATGTTTATTTCCAACACTGAATCCATTCACAACATGATTTTGATTTAACTTAATGAGTAGTCTTCCTGCTGCTGCAGTGCTCTGAAAATTAATGATAGTGTTCAATTCCCAATATAAAAGACATTTGATAATAGTATCAATTTAATCATGCATATATTTTGGTTAAAATGCTTGTCCTATTCACATCAACAGTTATCTCTTTCCTTGCCAGAGTTAATATAATCAAGGAACCAGATGTACCCATGTTTTGCAGAAAGTATTTTCTTAGTATTCACAACTTTGTACATAATCTCAAGCAAAAACAGAAGACAAGATACTGCATAGCCAAGGAACAGATCAAGAGCATTTGCTTTGGTTTTGGGGTAGTGTTTTGCTTTGTTTTTTGATTAATACAAGACACAACTTTCTTTTGTAGAAGTCAGTAGTCTATCCTCCCCACATCAGCAGTGGACTTAAGTCTTCCACTCCTGTCTTTATCAGTCAGGAAATGCATGAATAAGAAGTAGAGGCTGAAGCATAAAGTGTTCCCAATAGCTCTCATAATTCAGTGAAGGTCAGTGGTTTTGTACTCAAGCAGAAAAGACTTAACCTGAGAAATTAAACAATGACTGTACTGAAGGTTGAAACTTTTGCACTAAAAATTATTCCAGTGTATATGGAATAATAAATGTATATAAGGTTTGTAAGACCATTTTAATCTAAAATCCTGTATATTTCTTTACATTTACTTTTCGGTTATTATTTCCACTTTCTAAATAGAGAACCTTAGGCTTAGAAATACTATTTCATTTGGCTAGGTCATGTAGTGTATCTACAGAACAATGAATGTTCTTCTGCTTCCTGAATCTGACTGTACATTAACCACTACACAAGACTGGGTAAATAAAAGGCTGATGAAAGAGTTTGCAGAGGCCTTAAAAACCCTTTCTATGGTGGGAAATTAACCCTTTGATAAAGAAGAATATAAAACAACTCTTGAAGGGATGCTGAAAATGGAACTGTTACTTGTTGAAGTAGACAGCAAGAAAGCCACTGTAGTACCATTATTAGGAAGTTGTTGAGACAAGGTGAAATGCTTCTCTGGGTGGAACTACTTGGTCAACCAGGTTGTTAGGATTATATTATGGTAGGCGTTCCTCCATAAATAATACACAGGTAAATCTCTGGAGTTGTGTATTGCTTAATAGAGTATTCTGCATACTGAAAATGAGAACTACAGAAAAGACTAAAACTGAGGAGGACTGTCAGTATTATAGTATCATTTAGGTTGGGAAAGACCTTTAAGATCATCAAGTCCAACTGTAAATCCATGAGACTTAAATTATGCTTCTACCCACCAAAAAAGCCTTTATGAGATGTTACTTGCTGATGGTCTGAAGCACATAATTTAAATTTGAATGGTTTGCAATAGTCCAGAAATTTGAGTGACTTATCCAATTCAACATAAAGAAACATTAAGTAATGAGACTGAGGGGAAGGTAATCAAGAAAAAGGTTTTAGTGTTCTTTCTTATATGTTATGGGGACATGAACAAAAGAAAGATGTGGTATTGACTGGAAATGAGCCGTCTGAAGTAACAAAATAATTTTAAATAGCAATAACAAAACCTTAGGAACAAGTAAAGTTTTCATGTTAGCTACCTCATTAATTAAACCAAGAAATGCTATAGTAAACTAATGATGGGGCAAAAGGTTATTCCTCTGAGGGCGTTCTGTGATACCTTAACACTACAAATGCAAGCCCCAGACAATAAAAGAAGTTCCTGAGCTCTGTTACAGAGTACACAGTACAAGTGACCTCATCAGTAAATTGTGTACATATTAGGAAAAAGAAAACATGGAAATAAAGCTTGTAACCAGACTTCAGCAGCCCAGGAATTATGAACATGTTGGTTTTGTGCTTTCACTATCCCAGCTTCCTAATGATTTAGGTATATCAGAAACAGAGTTGTGGCTTTGGCTTCTTTATTATAGTCACCAATGCTATGAGATAATACAGGTGTCTAAAATTGCACGTGTGCTTCCTGATTCAGACTTGCAGTACCTGCTTTCCTTAGGTGCTTTGATAGGAAATGCAGAGTAATGTCAGTGGGACTTCTTATTCACCAAGTTAAGAATTTCCTGAACTTGAGCCCCAAACTGAACTCATTTCTGCTTTGAATAGCTGATTGTATAGCTACAATAGTTAATTACAGTCAGATTGAAGAAAAGTGGTTGAAAGACTCTTGGCTTCTTCAGTTATCTGCGAAGTCTTCTTTCCCTCAAAAAGATGTTGAGAGCTCTTGAGGGATATGCCCCTAGTTTGTTATCTATATTAGTGCCTCACTAAACAGGAGGGACTCTATAAACATGTTAAGTCAAATCACCTTGAAACTAGAAGCAACAAACAGGTTTGTTTTGATCACACATAACCAGAAGACCTGACTTATATTACTTTCCATTTAAGGTCAATATTTTTTAGTGTGTCTTAATAAATATGATGTTTTCTCAGCATTTACTTTATGTTCTCCTCACACCTGTGTAACCTTTTCTCTTCCCTCAGGCTCTTTCCTCTAACAATTTCAAAAATTTTATTATCTTTTCTATTCTGAAGACAGAAACCAGCTGTCTTAGCCATCATCAAGACTATTAGCATGAGCCTTAAAGATGGGGACTCCTCACAAGTGAATAGTTTGTCTTGTCTATAAATATTTTTTGCTGTTAAGAAATCCTTCAGATAAATTATGTTTTGAGATTGCTAGTTGTATTCTCTGGTATTCTAGCAAAATGAATTAGAAAAGGACTCATCACAGACAATGTGCATGAACAGGATCATTCAGGGACTGCTGGGACATCAGGTGAGGAACCACAGAATAAAATTAACATGCAATGCAATTACTTAAAGTTTAGCAGATGAAGAATTGGAAAAATTAAATAGGTGAAAACATTAAAAAGACTTTGTGGGTCACAGGTGTCCTTCAAGACTGCACCTTAAGAATTTCTTCAACATGGTTATTCAGTCAATACAGTATAACTGGTAACGAAACTTAACTCTCCAAAAGCTAAATGGAAGGTCTTATCTTGGGTTCATAACTATTAAAGAAAGAGCAAACAAACAAAAAAAGTAAGTTTAAAAAGATAATCTGTTCTTTGATCTGGAGTCTTTAACATTGTCAAAACTTGCAAAGTATTGGACAAAGACATCACAAAACTGAGTGAAAAGGTGACAAAATGGCACCTGGAAATCCAGGTTAACAAGTGCAAAGTAGTGAATGTGAAGGGAAACTGAGCTGCTACATGGAACAATTGGATCTAACTTAACTATTATCACCCTGAAATGAGATTTTTGGAACTGTTGTGGATACTTCTGTGTAACTGTCCACTTTTGTGGTGCAAATGTGAAAAGAAAACATTGCTAGGAACTGAGGGCAAAGCAAGGAACATGTTTATGTTGTTGTGCCCAGTGCATGACCTAATCTGAATGCAGTGAACTGTTCTCTGATCCAAACACTTGAGCATTTTTGAGGACTGACCTGTTGTAAACTCCAATGCAATTCATAAGTAGTTGTTTAGCATGGCGCCAGCGTACAGCAGGCAGAGTTGAGAACTTACAGCATCTGCTGCCATTGCAATCACAGCGAAATCCTTGCAAAAATACAAATTACTAAGTACCTGTAAAATTGCTTGAATCAAATAAGAACAGAACCAGAAGCTTTACCTGAGACTGAACAGAAATAAACTTCACTTCTTCTGAGGGTTACAGATGGTTTACTTCTGCTGCAAATTATTAGTTCTAATTTGCCTTGGCATTTCCAGAACCGGTAGTAAAGGAGCAGTGG
The DNA here is from genome assembly GCF_965183815.1 of Platalea leucorodia. NCBI lineage: Eukaryota > Metazoa > Chordata > Aves > Pelecaniformes > Threskiornithidae > Platalea > Platalea leucorodia. The sequence goes on along the minus strand of NC_138827.1, from coordinate 24,517,982 downwards.
CAAAAAGAAGTAAATAAAATAGCTCTGAGAGAGGTTTTTCCCATTGCAGTTTTGGTCTACCTAGAAACCACTCAAGGAAAGACATTTCTTATTGTGTTTCTGCCTTATTTTATATATTTCTTCTTGGGTGTTTGGTCAAACCCAACCTTCTGAACTGATTCAGCCTTTGCCCACATTTAGAGCTGTCAAATCACAACTAAAAGATGGAGAAGCACTCATTTTTCTCTTTCCCATTCACAGCTGCCAAGCTACTGTATTTTAGCACCTGCACAAATTAGCATACTCTGCTCTAGCCGAGTACTGACTCCCAGACATCTCTAAAGCTCTTATTATGGGCTAAACCAGAAATTACTATTGGCTTCAGAAATGCCAGCTCTTCTTGTGGTATCTGGATTTCCTTTGTGTCTCATCCAACCAGAGCAAGGATGTATTCTTAGCTGGTGAAAATTGATTTGAATGGACAAAAGCCAGGGATGCTTTGCTGTTTTACATCTAATAAGGATCTGACCTATCTTTGAACCCCTCACAGGCCTATGTTGTTGGCTTTCTTCCAAATCATATCTTTTTTTATAGTATGGTCAGGTGAGCCTTTTCCAACCTTTAACTTATGTAGCAAACGTGTGTTGAATGCATAGAAAGCATGGTGCATTTCCATACAGAATATCATTTGCTTCTGTGAGTGGGCATGACTTATATCAAGTTTACCTTTGCGTAGCCAGCTTAAGTCTCTTCAGGCAGACCAAATCTTATGCAAAACATCCTTCATGGCCCAGTCCCTCTACAGCAAGCAGCATGCATTTCTGGACAGTGCTGTCACCGTAGTTTTAAGTTTTGATAAATACCAACCTGTGTGGCTGCTGGCTGCTGCTACGTAGTAAGTTAGTGCACAGGGATAAATCCTGACTCTGACTGTGTGAATTCTTCTAGCAAGCCTCTCACTTCTATTCATAGCCTTACATGCAGATGTAGTTGAAAGCCCAGTTAAACTAATGAGAGCAGACATAGATCCAGCCTCTTACAATTTGGCTGTAAAAAAAGAAAGACTAGGAAATTATTTGTTTAATTTGAAGAGAGTTTACATGAATACCCTTTGCAAAGAAACCTTCCTGACAGTTTTGTATGGTGCTTGGAGTAATTTTGTAATATACTTTGGGTAGCAAAGTTAAAGCACTTAGGTGCCTGTATTTCTATTGTGAGTACTGTGTTGTATGTGGGCTCTTGTCTGATTTCAGTGCCAACAAACTGAGCCTCTGCCGTTACTAATACACCAATGCATCAGCAAGACCATTAACCTCTCCTTTTACATGCTCAGCCCTGAAGTGGTTATTATTTATCAAGCAAAGCATGCTGCAAATATTCTCAGCAGGTTTTCTATTTCTGTTTTCCTTCTTTTGCTGACGAGCTACGGTGTACTATCTTCCCTCTTGTAAAGAGGAGTAAATAATACCAAATACTTTACAAAAAACCCAAAAAAACTATTTAAAGATAGGAAAACTGATTTTAAGTTGTAATCGCTCTTTTTTTCTGAAAGTAGCTAGCAAAAATTGTGCACTTGACAGTAGAAAACTATTTCTTTCACTAGTTTTTGAGAAAATGCAATTGTATTAAGTTGTTGTTTTATTAGGTTTTTCATCATTTTAATTTTTGAGAAAAATCCTTTTCACCGGGAACCCACAAAAATATTGATTGAAAATATTTTTACTTTGTAAAAATGGTACTTTTGTATCATTTCTAACTGCTGCAAATGCCTAAGTACATTATTTAGTATTTTAGGAAATTTTGTAGTATTTTTCTGTTTTCTTACAGTTTACTATGAAGGGCATGCCATATTTTTTGCGTGCTGCTATATTCAGTCATATCATAGAATAGCTTGAAAAATATATGCACAGAGGATGTCCCAGGCATTATTTGAAGAATCTCTAACTAGAGAGGGAAAAGGAAGCAGCAGAAGCGTAACGTGAAGAGGGGTGGTGACAAGGCTGCCTTTTTGCTCGATGAGACAAGGTGGTAAATTCAACAGAGGAAAAAAGTGCTGGGAGTCAAAGCCAACTTCTCCCAGCCGTGGGCCACGAGGCTGCCGTTGGAAGCGGTGCTGCTTTTTTCAAGGCTACCAGAGCCTGGGGGAATGGTTCTTGGGCTTTTGGTAGCCCACATCTCCCCTTTTCCTGCCAGCAGCCCTGGCCTCATTCCCATTTCAGTTACAGCACTGTGAATGGGTCTGTAACCTTGGTGGAGAAGGAGGAAAGTGGTGGTGTTAATAAGAGAGCTAATTGTCACTATACACCCCATCTGCCTTGGAAATGACAGAGTTCAAAGAAACCGTTCTTATATAAAGCAAATAGTTCTTCTCCAGAAAGCATGCAGCAGTACGTCCTTTCAATGGCAGGGTGTAGGAAAGAGTGCTTATGCAAAGGAATATCTGTAGAGTATATCAGCTCACATGTTAAGCAATGCTCATACAGTTGTGGGTCTAAATGAACTGATTCAGTAGGTATCTAACAAGAGCATCTTCTTCCCATTTTTTTTTTTCTTGGAGGCATTTCGTACGACAGTCATAGGAGTTGACAGAGCTGGAGGGTTTCACAACGGAGAGGGAGAAATTGCTTCAAACATCATTGTCCAAGTGGCAGGACCTGATGAGGCACGGGGGTCCCTTTGCGTAGAATTCCTTTCTGTGTAATAAGGTTTATATTATGAAGACACCTTCCATCTGCACCATGTCCTTCTGTAATGTTCATGACCTCAGGACCATGAGAGTGGAATCTGTTGGTGTTATTCCCCTGTGCCCTCACACACACACCCCCCATTTTTAATCTTCCAACTTCAGACACAAAGCATGTGATTCTGATCTCATTTATAGTACTACAAAATGGAGATTAATTCCATCTAAATCACACAGCCAAATCAAGTTTTGGAAGTATACCTTTAAGAAGCATATGGCAGAACAAAAATGTATTAAAGTCATCAATATTTATGGAGCAGGTAAAATGCATGTTAGACAGGCTAGATGCCATCTGTCAAAATAATTTTGATTCCAACTTGCTATCCAAAATGATGACGACTAATTCTAGGGCCAGCTCCTTAAGTCAGGTTAAAAGATAACATAATCCTGTGCCAACAAAAGTGAGGTTATCACACAAATGAATACGAAAGGATATCCTTATGTACTGAGTCACTGTCAATTCCAGACATGTACCAAAAATATCGGACTCCGAACACATCATGGAGAAGCCCCTAGGCATGACTTTGTCAAAGTAATTTTGTCCTTCAGACCAGAGTGCTAATTGTTCAGAAGTATTCTCAACAAATTACGCCAAAAATAAATTAACTAGTGACTCAGTATCCCATTTTCTAAATCACCTATTAGAAGAGTGGACCATACAGACACATCGGTGGAATAGATTATTTTAGGTAAGGAACAGTCTGAAATTTTCCCCTTTCTAGATTAATTCCAGGAAGTGTTTGGATTTAAATATTTACAGTCTAATCCTGCATCAGCTTATGTTAATAAACTGTCATTAAACCCACAGGAAGAAATTTCAGCTGCTGAAAGGTACATTTATTTTAATCCTGTTACACAGGGCTGTTTAATGTTCTCCACAGAAATCCCTAAAATGAGGCAAAAGTGACTTGTTTTTCAGATTTTGGGGGGATTTTTGTTTCACACACACACACCAACCTGAAGCTCAGATCATGTTTGCCAATTCGACTAGAATTCTGACTAAGCTTAGGAAAAAAAAAAAAAAAACACACCTAAGTTATATCAGGGGTTTCATGTGGTTTACAGTTTCAACCCAAATAACTTTCACTTTAAGATTCGTTGGTTTCATTCAGAGCAAAACAAAGCAAACAGTAACTTGAAGGAAAGGGGACGTGAATGGTGATGCAGCCCAAGCAGGTTGGTAGCGTAGGAGTAAAGGGAGGCCCTTCCCCTAGTCATTATCAGGCGTAGCTGCCAAAATCCATTAATGCCTTCCCCCTTTTCAATGTTAAAAAAATATTTATCTCAGCTTGCATTACAAGTAGAAAAGTATTTGAAATTCTATTGGCTAAGATAGTGTCAGCTGCTGCTTTTTTTCTCATTCTTAAGAAAATCCAAGTGTAGACATTTTCCATATACTTAGAAAAGTTTTAAAATGCCAGGAAATGAGTGTCACGTTCAGTAACCAATGGACACTTAATTAGCAAAGATGTTATTAAGCAATACACAGACAAAGCCCCCTGAAATCAGAGGGAAACTTTCCATTTGCACCTCAAACCAGGCCTTTAAATAGGTAGTAGTAGAGAATCAGGACAGATTATTACATTTATTTCTTATAAAATGCTTATGTCCTCTGATATTTTATTAAATGCAGACTGCCTGATCAAGGGTATTTTTCGCCTCAAATGGACTTCCTGAGTCTATCATATATCATGGCAAATATCCACAAAATGTTTCTTTTGCTGAGTAATGCTTTCATTAAATACTATTTAAATTTTAAACATGAAAGCAACTATTTAGCATTCATTTTTCCTGCTATTGGCTCCATGCTTCATCAGTGATGTGAATGGGTAGTTTGTTGTTGGCTACACAAAAGAACTTGCAATCTTTTCATTTTTATTCAAAGCCTATATCCTTTTAATGGGGTATTACACTGGGGTATTAGGTGTAGTGGGGTTTGTTTGTTTGTTTTCCCACCTTCAAAAGGTGTTTATGGAATAGTAGAAAATGGCACAACTTAATATTCCAGGTCATCAGTGGCAGGGGAAAAAAGAGTAAGGTCACTGAAAGTGGAGCATATTTATTCTGTACAAGTAGAGGTTTGTGTTCTGATTTTGATTCTTCAAATTGAGCTCTTCCTGCAAAGTGCTAAGTGCCCTCAAGTAGGCTTCTTCAATGAGAATTGATGTTGCTGAGCTCCATCTATAACCCAGACCTAGTATAAAAATGTTCAAGGAAGACTAAGTCTAATTTAATCTATGACACGATTGTGCAAAATTGCTTAACCGCATCAAAGAAGCAGGGGCATCTACTCTGGGAAAGACATCGTAAAAGAGCTTTCAAATGCAAAATGCAATCTTACAGGTGATTTAGTCATGGGAATGCATTGCTGAATGTATGCTTCACTTATGCCTCTAAAATCAAAACAATGAACCATTATCAGAGAAAGAAATATTAGAACCATTTTCCTTATTAACTTTTCTTATTAGAGGACGTTTAGTTGTCTATTCATCTTTCCTTTTTCTTCATTTAATCAAAGCATTTTTGAAAAGGATCATTATTAGAAATAAAACATCTTCCAAGGGTCAGGAGACATTTTAAATTTTTTTCTTAAGCAATAAATTAAATGTTAGTTGGAAAAGGGGGGGGGGGGGGGGGGGGCCTAGAATTCTGAATGAAGTGAATGAAGTTGAATTCTGAATGAAATTTCTTCCCACAAAACCCAATACTTTGCCCAAACGTAATATTTCTTCCACACCCAGCTCTTGCTGTTGTAGTCGCTGTTTGAATGTTATTTAGTGGTTGAACAAATGTCAGTGTTCTGTTATTTGGTTTCCAGACAAAGTAGTTTGAATGCCTGTGTACATCTCATTCTTTGGTTAAGCTGGTAAAGTGCATTGCAAAACCACTCAGCAGGATTTAGGGTTTTTTTGGTGATTTGGTAATTCCTACTTCAGGCAAACACCACCATGAAAATGATCTTACTTCAGTGAAATTCTGCCCCATTTTTCATGATTTGTTTAGTCTGACCTTGATTCTTCAGTGCAGGAGAGGAATAGTTGACACAAACCCAAGGAATATGGCTCTGAGATACTTGACCATTGTTGTCCTTTGCAGGCCTTTGATTTTGGGGGCCATTTACGGTGATTGTCAGAGCACAAAGGGGATGTTATGGTTAATAACAGAAGACCTGGAAGAAGCCTGGCCACCATCCTTCCCCAGGCACAGCCTTGAGAGTGATTGCACAGAGCTATTCTTCTCACCTGCCTCAGATCATCCCCTGGAACAGATTGATGCAGTCACATAACCAGGCTCATTTCGGATACCAGAAATCTTTATGAACCATTAATTAACTGAGGGCCCAGCTCACTGACATGCATCCCACACCATCCAAATTGCCTGGATCCTCCTCCAAAGCTTCATTCAGAGGTGAGCTGAAGCATAGCCAACCCCCCCCAAGCGGGCAGTGATTGAAGGGGGCAAAGTGCCCAGGAGCAGGGAATTATCCTTTGCAGCAGAGTGGGAGTGCCTCTGCACTAGCAGTTCCCACCCTGTGCCTCCAACCTTGCTCACAACCACAGAGCATTAAAAAGATAAACTGGGACTGACAGGGAGAGCAAAGATTGACATTACCTGCAGAGCATCTTGCCCACAGTCCTGTTCCCGTACGCTACAGTAGCAGGAAGGAGGAAGGCAGAGCAGCCCAGCCATATTTTTCTGCAGCATTTAATTTTTGCTCAGAGCACAGAAAAGTCTAGATGTAACTCCCACCACCCTCCCCAGTAAAGGTGAAGCTGGATAAAACAACAGTGTATAAAACAGGATTTTTGTAGGATTCCACGACTCTTGGTATGTAAGGAATGTTTGGAGGCAGAGACGTGCTGGTTTCAAGGTCCTGTAAATGCTGATATAGACAGCCAAGATGCTATTTGATTGCAAATGGACTTGCAAGTACTAAGCAGCGGCACTGCAAGGCCTTAAAGCTTTTTTAATTGTCAGACATTTGGGGATTCTGTTAACAGCCTTCTCATTCCTTGATTAGATTCGGAACCTGTAAAACCACTTAATTTAGTTATCTTAAAATAACAATGTCAATAAAAGGCTAGAGTGACCTCTTAATTGTGATTAGCAAGTGACACGTAGTTTGTAACTTCTGAGAATCGCATGTAGTAGTGCAATAGTTATATGCTCAAATATATAGTTATATGCTCAGATGTGAAGGTGTTTCTGTTCATATGCAGGCAAACTGCATGACTCCAAATGCCAGCACTCACTGAAGAGCGAATTTCTTCACCCAAGTCATTGTGGTGCCCTGAAAATAAGAGCTTAGACTGAAGTGCTGACGCAATGTTAGGTATGGCAGCAGAACACTTGCACTGCTGCAACACAGATTCAATTGTGCTTCTGCCAAGAACACCTTGACAATCTCGTTTGGGCATTGTGATCAGTTCTTAGCTCCAGTGTGCTGTAGCTCGGTTGAACTAATACTGTGGATTTAGCAAAGGTGTCACAATTACACTGCGTTGAGCAATGCTTCTGCAGCAGAATCAGCCTGGGTACAAACAAGTTGTCCGCATTTCTCAGCGGAAGAAGCTGGTATAATGTTGTCCATATTGATTTGTATTTAAATGTACAGAAATCCTTTCTCACTCTTTGTTAATTGGAGGAAGCTGACTATGGCTGCCAAAACCACAGAAGTCAAATGCCAATAATTTAAGCACAAAGTAACTGAAGGACCAGACATTTACACTAACCTACATATTAGAAAAATCGGGTAGAAGGTTGTTAGTGTTTTCCAATTCTATTTTAAGCCATATAAAATTATCACTTCATTAAAACCCCTGAAACAACAACCTCAGGGGCTAAATTCAATTTACATCAGCATAAATCCAAAGCACCTCTTGTAAGACAATCATTTTATATAGGTATAACCAAAGTCTAATTTTGTCTGCTTTTGAAAGTGCAACCTTGTATCCATAGAGATGGAAGCAGAATTGTGACTTCAGCCTTTTAATAGCAAAGCTATTTCATTTGTGGCTAAGTATGCAAGCTACCCATCTACCTTAATGTAGAGAGGCAATGCACAGGAAAAGAGGAAGAATTAGACTGAGGGGAGCCTGATTCTGAAAAGAAAGTATTAGCTAATATTAGCAAATACTATCCTCAGTAACCTTCTGAACTAATCAAACTTGTAGCATCTGGACTAGCCTGCAGCACGGAGTCCCACCACTTGCTTCCTCAAGCAGTTTCATTTGCTGCCCGAGTTGTCCTCTTTCTTCAAACTTCATGAGCTAAGTGCCAGTGAAACACCCTAGTACAGCATATTCAAAGCCAAGATGTTTCCTCTTTCCAGAAATTAGTCTGGACCTTTGGTCTTTGGCACGTAGGAATTCCTGCTGGAAAATAAGTACAAAACCAGATTGCGAACAGTCTCTCTACTCTTGTGAGAGCAGACTGTGGTTCTCCCTATCACCCACAAAAGCACATAGAAGCATTGTATCTTCCTTATGTTCTTTCTGGTGATCCTCCAAGGATTTTGACGTTTTACATAGACCCTTGTTCAGAGTTGGGATTTAAAAGCCTTGGTTTAGCTGGTGTGTTTAATGGCAAGTAATAATCTTTTTATGTATTTTGAACTGTCCTGTGGGACCTTAAGTGTTAACTTGCTGCTAGGTAATAGTTTGGAAAACCTATGCGAGAATGTCAGTCTCCTTCAATTCTTTTATTTCTGCAGATATTTCTGATGTAGTTCTGTTTTCATCCTTCTTATATAGGTTTTTTCCATAAAGAATTAAAGTTCCAGCAAAACAATTGTGCTGGAAATATTCTCTGGCTGATTGGTAGTGCCAAAAAGCTACTACTGGAAATCTTGAAGAGAACTTGCTTAAATGATTTATACACAATCTCCTGCATTTTTTTAATAGATCACACATTATCACTGAATTAAAAAATCTCATGGGTACAAGGTATACACAATAGCGTACTTCTTGCTTATGTGTAAAAGCTTTGGATACTCAGTGCACTGGGTAGTCTGTGGAATAGGAGGAATATGCGAGACAATGCAGAAGCCCCAGCACTTGCTTCCAAGAGCATATGGTGTTTCTGGTCTCCAGGACACATATCTCTGTCCATAAGAATTGAGCTACAAAATGTAGCCAGTCATTCTGCATATGCTGGTGCTTATGAGTCCTTCCAGTGGTTAGAGATAGCATAATTAGCTACAGGAAAGCATAACTCTGCCTCATAAAGAAAGAAAAAGGCCCTTTATGCTTAACAGGCTTTAAATCTTTTATTTCAAGTTGTAGCTGCTACATTACCTGAGTGCATGCAGCCACTGAAACCATAGAGAGAACACTGAATATTCAAAATATTCAGAGTTGGGAAATCATGGGAAGATGTGGATGTGGTCTTCAAGCTCCAAACTCACATAATTGTGTTGCCCATAGCCTGTCAATTACAGTGCAATAACTGACAAATGAGAAAGCTTTTATCAGTATTTGCATAGTGTGGGAACCAAACAAACCAATTTTGCAATTTGTGACTGCTTAATTATGTGCTTGGAGACCATGCCTGTTGCAGATAGCAAAACAAGTTTAATTATGTCCCACAGTGAAAGGTTTAAAAGTCTTTTAAAAGGTTTTACAGCATTAAAAATGCACTTAATATTTTGTTTATTGCTGGACACAATAAATTACACACATTCTGCTTTGCATATCTTCTCAACCAGCAAACTTTTGGACAGTTTGGGGAATACCTGGGGAGAGGAAAGGATCTGTCCCCAGTTGCTCCCAGTGCATTTCATAGCAGCAACCTGTCCCACAGCGCATGTCCTCTCACAACAACTGTATCTCCTGTAGCTAGTGGGAGTCATTTCTTTTGCCTCCTGCCTTCAGGCTGCTGCTGCTGGACTATTTGCACATCCGTAGCAGTACAGCTGCCAGGGGATTTCAGAGGGGGAGAGCGGAAAGCAGGAAGCGGTAGCTTTGCTTAGGACACTGCACTGATCAGAGAAAGGATAAAAAAGTACTGCCTCAGAGAGGATTTTCCTTCCTATTCCTCTCTCTGCCTAATTTCCCTCCAGAGTCAGTTGACAGCCAGTTGCTATTCCCCTCCCCTCCTCCTTTGTGTTCCGAGGAGGAAAGAAAGATGGAAAAGGAGCAGGAGGCCACGAGCACAGTAATTAAAGAAGGATGTCCCTACAGAGGACACATCTTGTCATTGTGCTTGGCTTCTGCCTTCAGCAGCATCAGCTGGTACCGTGGCACACACTACACCCATGTATCAACTGATGTTGTGGCAGATGTGCAGACACCCAGCCCCATTAAAATCCAGTCTCTCCCTGCTCTAACTTCCCACAGACTGGTCCCATCCTGGATAGTCTCTGTCAGGAAATACCACAGGAAAACCTCACTGAAGTGGTTGCGATACTAAATATTTGGTGATGAGCCTTTCTCCACTGAGCATGTCCTATCTGGAAATCCAGTCAACTTGATTCACATCTTCTGTTCTAGTCTCTTTCAATCTTCAAATTCTTTTTGGACTCTTACCCTTTTTAAGTGAGGAAGCACTTGACCTTTCTTCCAAGACCATCTTGTCCAGTGCTGGCATCTCAACTTGCTGCAACCAACTGAAAAAAAGACCAACCTTTGGAATTTTAATTATGACTGTTGCCCTATGTTGGTTGTTTCTATGTATATAAGCGGATGCCTAAGTTTCAGATTTGTGCAGTAGATTCATTACAGATAGAAGCAGGCAGCAAAAAAAATAGCAACTAAAGAACATACTGTGAGCCATGACCCAGAGGTTGAAACACGCTGCTTTATGAAACCGTTTTCTCTAGGTGATGGGCTAATTTTATGTGAATAGAAGTTGTCTATTCCTTTGGCAGAAGAGTAAGTTCAGTTGTGTTGTCATTTAACCCCAGTCAACAACTAAGCACCATGCAGCCACTCACTCACCTCCCCCCGCCCCAGGGGGATGGGAGAGAGAATCAGGCAGGGGGTGGAAATAAAAGCAATGGGTTGAGATAAAGACAGTTTAATAAGACAGTAGAGGAAGGCAAAATAATAATAATGATAAAAGAATATACAAGTGATGCACAATGCAATTACTCACCACCTGCTGACCGATGCCCAGCCCATCCCCAAGCAGCGATCGCTGCCCCCCAGCCAGCTCCCCTCAGTTTATATACTGGGCACGGCATCATATGGCGTGGAATAGCCCTGGGGCCACTTTGGGTCAGCTGTCCTGGCTGTGCCCCCTCCCAGCTTCTTGCGCCCCTGGCAGAGCATGGGGAGCTGAAAAGTCCTTGACTGGTGTAAGCACTACTTAGCAACAACTAAAACGTCAGTGTGTTACCAACATTATTCTCATCCTAAATCCAAAACACAGCGCTATACCAGCTACTAGGAAGAAAATTAACTCTGTCCCAGCTGAAACCAGGACAAGTTGCTGGTTGAGGTTTGTCTGTTGTAATGGAGTTGTTAGCTATGCTGTGAATTAGTCTCTGATTCTTTCATGATTCATTTTAGATATATCAGAGGTTGGGCTGAAGAAATCAGCCTAAGGGTTGATGTTGTTCAGTGTATTGGAGAGCTGAGCTGCTTCCCTGTGGATCCCTACAGAAAAGGATAAAAGTTTGGTGAAGTTTACAGGGAAGGCTAGAAAAGATGCAGACAAAGCTTTTTCTCACTGCCACTATGGCAGTGAGACTCAAATGCCTACTGTAACAAAAGGGTGTAACCATGTATTATCAGAGAGTAATCACTAGATGTGATGCCATCCAATTAACTCTTGAATCGCTTGTACTGACTGGAAGGTTGGGAAGGGAACTAGGGAAACGAGATCTTTGTTCCTCAAGTTACTGTTTCTTTTACAGAGTTGCAATACATGAGGGGAGAAAGTGATTAAATTGAATTTAGTCCCACAGCTAATGCAAATTATAGGTTATATACAGAAATGTACAACGTTGTGAATGGAATGTTTAAACAATATGCTGACTAAAGCATAAGGAGTACTCCTGTATGTGATATACAGCACATATCAAGGGTAAAATGTTTAAATATTGGTCTGCAGAAATATGATTTTAAGTTACAAAAAAAAAGATAATCTTATCAGTCCTGAAACTGAAGGAAAATTTTTATCAATAACCACCAAGAGACAGCTTCTCCACTGCAGTTAGGAAAAAAAATCAGAGGCTGCCAATCTATAAATTCAGGGGCTCTGGATAGTTTCTCCTTCACCAAGACAGCTTCCAGCTCTGGACTGCCAAGCCAGAGTAAACATACAGCCTTCAGCCTACCTTCCCAGGTGATCACATCTGCCCCGCATGGCTCCCAGTCCGAGTCCCGAGCCAGTACAAACAGTATTTGCCTTCCAGCCACAGTCCGACTCCGGATCAGGCAGCCACCAAGGGGAATTCTTAAAATAAGCATCATCAAGCTGCTGTAGCGATATCACTCGGATCCAGGGACCTCCCCCAGGCCACTGTTACCTTGTTCTCATCATGTTTCACAACTTCTGCTCCCAAAATGCTGAAAAGATATTTTGAGAAAAGACCCTACTGTCCTCCTTAAAGAGCAAATATCTCTAAGGCTGCACTTACTGTAAGCTATAGTTTGCTGTAAAATGCTCCCCTATTTTTACAGAGCTGGGCATAGTGGAAATGAGCAATAACTAGGAGTAAGACAGATGACCTTCCTTTGAACTTATTTGTTCCTTTTAAATTTTGATAATAACTTCTTATCTTTAACCTTTAATTCTTATTTTGGAGAGGGGCTGGAGTTTTGAGGCTTTTTTTTTTTTTTTTTTCATCCCCAGTCATTCTTTGCTGAGAGAGAAAGTACAAAATTGACAGAGAAAGGAATTTTATTCTGCAGCTTTTAAAGAGGGCAAGGGCGTTGCAAGCAATGGAGATTAAAAAAAAGAAAATTAAACTATAAAGAAGTACTTGACAGCATCTCTTCTGCACTTATTGGAATATGCTGCTCAAGCTAAAAGAGAGGGCAAGAGGTAATCTTTGCTCTATTTGCTTTTAGTATGATCATGTTTTTGGCTCTCACTACATCTAATGCTGCTTGTATCATTCAAAAACACACCTCATTATCTCATGTTGAGCTGCTGGAAAACCAATTGTAGTGGGTAGTATGCCTCTGAGGTTATGATATACAGGAAAGATGTAAGCTCAAAATATGTTTGCAATCAGTGACAATACTGCCTGCTAATGTATTATTATACCATTTGTCTTGTCCTTAGTCATAAATATTTTGTTTCTTAAGCTTTAAGGCAGCTCTGCATTGGAGGCTAAGTTTCACATAACTGGTTTAGTTATTGTTGCTCTGACATTTATCTCAGATGCACTAACTTGGGTGTAGTCTGCAAAATCAATAAATAAAACATGTAAACTTAGTTGGAGATTAGTGGGTGTCTTTTAAGCTTTCTTTGTATGGTAAGTATAGGGCTAATTTCAAAATCATGCATCTAATTTGAACAACAGTGAGGGAGAAATTAGGTTTCACTCTCTAAGCCTTGTTTTCAGGGACTGAAAAGCTAGGTCCAGGTCCAATGCATCATTCTTGAAGTACTGAACAAAATCAGTCTTTGTTCTTCAGTGAAACTTATCTGCAGAGGAGCTGCATTACTTCCTGTGAAATACAGCCCTGCAGATGTGCTTTGCTAGTCGTCCCTCTGCTTTTGCTTCCTTTGGTCAAGTAGTCAAGAATAGACACTTTGTGCTGGAATGAAAATGATGCTGCCTCGTTTGCCCTCTGCTGAGACGGAGCCTTGCTCACCAAAGGGGCATGACTTCCTGCCAGTTACTCTGCTGTTTGTTTATTTGTAAAGCGTAATGGGATATCACTCAGTGAAACCAAAGTCTCCCTCCTTCAAGCCTCAGAAAAAGAGGCAGCAGGTTCTCAAGCAAGTGCAAACAACCTGAACTGATGCTGTAAATGCATAAACGTAGGTAATAAGCAAAGGGAGACAGTGGATGTGGTAGACAATAATTAAATACTTTAGCTCTAAGAAGCGTATTATCAGAATTCAGGAGGTAGCTGGTCCCACTTTTAATGAGTCAGAATATAAGAAAGTGAATTGTAGCAAATTAAGGCTTTAAGTGGTTGGGTTATAAACCAGAATAGAAATTGATTTTATAATAGTGTCTTGCATACTCCAAATATCCTTAAGTGCTTTATGTCTTAAATGGAGTAAATGCATAGCAAAATGAATTGCTATTATAAAATTATGCACCAAATAGTACATTTGTTATTAAGTCTTAGAATAGGACAGATCTGACCATTATCTTTTCTGTAGGTATTTATTTAACATAAAATTTATATTGTAATATGAAATTGTCCAGAAACCAAATCCACATTCATGGCCCCTTTGTGTCAGGTGCAGTATAAACAGAGTAAATAAGATCCCTACCCCAAATAATCTGTGTTGTTAGAAGGCAAAAAGCACAGAGATTGGTGAAAACAACCGGATTTCTATATTTGTCTCTATATACCTTTGTATTATATTGTCCCAATTAAGTGGGATGAATCAAGCATTTTCTGACTTGCAGATTGCCACAGAGGTGGGTTTGAAAGCAGAGGGTGTAAGTGCCTTTTCTGATATGCATGGGGCAGGATGGAACTGCAGTCTAAAGCCTGACATGAATTACTGTGTTCTCAAAGGCTCTCTTTTTGTATAAACTCCGAGTTTCTCTTTCACTGAGTTGCATCCCTGCCTTCGGCGGCAGCAGCAGCTCTTACCAAGTATTTCCGTTCTGCCCCTTTGGGAGTGGGCCTGGAAGCAACACAAGGAGAAAGCTAACTGGTTTGGATTGGGGGTCACAGGAGCTAGACAGGGGGTGACCAGAGGACTAGAGTGGGGCAGGGCAAAGAAGTAACAGAATGAAGTGGGAGGAAAAAGAAAACAGAAATACATTGAGAACACAAAGAGGCCAGAGTCACAGAGCAAGGGAGGTTTGAGCAGAAGCTTGGATATGTGGAGAGATGGGAATACCTATGGGGTGTTTGTGTTGCTACTGAGTGCAGCTAAGACTGCTGAGTAAGGTGATCCAGACTTGGCAAACTGATGACTGCAGGTCTGAGAAATAATGAAGTGCAGAAAAGGTTAGGACAAGGGGATGTACGGAGGTGATAGGATGGGGCTTGCAAAACGTCCCATCCCTTCATATTCATCCCCAGGGAGGATGGCAACCTGCTACTGCTGTCAGGGAGATATTGGCAGAGGTATGAGCGGAGAATATGAGAGTCCAGACCCACTGAGGTCCTGTGGAGCTGTCAATATAATGCAATCTGATGAGACACTGGAGGGGGACAGGGTTTAGTTTTCTTAATTTTTTTACTTGGTTTAATTTAATATAAAGGCAGTTATAGCAACGTATGTTCACAGGCTATGCAAGTGTTTTGCATTGTTTGATACATAATACTTTCCCATTTTCTCTAATTTTACATTGGTCCAGGCAGCTTTCCCAGTAACATATTCTTGGCTCATATTTGTGGTGTGACATTTTTGATAAGTATTGTCTGGGTTAATCCACTGTGGAATAATCTTTTGGATTATCCACTGGAGTCCTGGTCTTCCAGCACAAACACAAACAAGCTCTAGTTAATGCTGTTTCCCTTTAGGAAGGTGATCACTATATTCTCAGGTGAAGCAATTACAAGAAGGAACCTGATTCTGTGTTTGTTTATTTTAAAGACAAAATGAGATGCTCTAGGCAAAATAATATCTGTTCCTGACTGAGAGTGTGTATGTGCATAAAGGTGCTGCTCTACATGTCTACAAAGACAGAATGAGGGGCAAAATAACTCATTCTGCCTCGTTTGGAACATATCCAGGTACAGCAGGTTTGGAAGCCTGACTCAGTATGAGGTTTAGGTAAACTTCTGAATAAAGACCAGGGATGTGTGCCCGCATGTTTGCGTGTGAAAGCAAATATACATAATGTGTGCCATATATCAGCACCTTGTTTGTGACAGGGTGGCCTTAGAAGGAATGGTCTTATTGCAGTACTTGCAACAAGCTTCTCTTTAGTTATAAAATCATAATTCTTATTTTAGTTACACCAGAGAAACCTGTGAACTTGCACTAGTTTGGTGAACCTTAAAAATAGTTCATGAAGATTAAAAATCTTAGTTGCTTTTTCCCATCCTTTGATAAACAATTCTCCCTCTGCTTCCTGTGGTGACTGTTTCACTTTCAAGAGTCAGGATTTGCCCTGCTACTGAAAAGTATCTGTAATTTGTAGGCATCTCATTGCTTTATGTTTCATCTTAACATAATGTTGTGCCAATTATTTTCATTGTATCCTCATATTATGATGGTAAAAGCTCTGGTCCTGGTAAATGCCCAGAAGCAAGACTGTCTAGCCATTGTGTAGGCAAATAATTTGCAAAACTGAGTTCAAAAACAGGTTTTAGTCAACAGTCTAGGTGAGGTTTTGTGGGAAGAAAGGAGGGGGGAAAGGAAGCATAATCCAAATTGACTTGTCCACAGCTAAGTGACAATCAGGTTCGTATCTTTTTCTACTGAGATTTATTTTCTGAAATTATTATTGGAACAACATTTTGTGTAAACATTTACATGTGAGTATACTTGTAGCTCTTTGTGTTCTGTGCAGGGCTTCTTTAGTATCTGCTTATCTACAGGGAGTGTAAAAATAATTTTTATCCAGTGGAAAATAAACCCGTGTTGTGACAGGTTTTGGATTGCTTTGAGATGGTTGAGGACACAGTGATGACCTAGCTCAACTTGGGAGAAAGGGAAGGTTGTGTGGGCAGGAGAGTGCATCCCATACAAGCCAGTGCTGATGGGCAGGGCTACCAAAGCTCCCGTACCATCCTGCTCTGGTCCCTGCTCAGCTGAGTGTCAAATTCATAGTTTTAGATTGCAAGAAGTCTGGGATCTCTGAAATGGGAATACTACTCTACAGATTTTGAGCCAGAGGCTCAACAGAAAGCTAATGAGGAAGGACTTGGATTCTTCATTTTACGTTCTGGTGTAAGCCATATTCTTACTTCCTATCAAACACATTTCTAGTCTTGCTCAAATATGATGAGCTATTCTTGATAAGCTTAGCCTGTATGCTAAGCATAGACCTTGAAATACGCTCCTACCTACTACATGTAGCTATTTGTCTGCATTACCTCATGCAAACAAGACAACTTTTTTCTTCTGCTTCTTATTGATCCCAGTAGGTGACTTACATTGAAGGAAGAAACACCTGATTTATTAGTCATTGGTCCCCCTTCCTGAGGACTCAGCATCTGAAATAAATTGAATGGGGTTAAGAACGTACTTAGACCCAGACACAATTGTTCGTGTGTCTTGTCTTGTTGTTACAATAAGAAAAAAACTCCGAAGCAAATTTGAAGTGTCATTAGTGTCATGCTATAAATAAACAAAATGCTACACAGATAAGAGAGTACCACATTTTCAATTCTGGAAATAGCTTGCAAACCATTAGGTGCAGGATAAGATATAGCACCACAGATTTAGAAAGGAAAAGTAAAGAAAGATTAGTGCTGAGGAGCAGAAGGAAAAAGCAATCTCCAACTGTGATGTCCGGATTTTCCATCCTGAGGTGAAACTATTCCTTCTAGAAACATGAGGAGGCATCAGTATTATTTGGCAAGATGTTGTGCCTTGGTCTCTCTGCCCTTGAAAATCAGTCTCAAGGAATCAGAAGCTGACCACAGCCAAGCTGCTGGAGTTCCTCCCATGAAAGGAGAGCCCCAGTGGCAAATCTGGGTCCTCTCTTTCTCTCCATGAAGCCTCTAGCAGTATTGAGGTGTCAAGAGGCAGGATGGGGAAGGACTAGAGTGCCCTGCATTCAGCGTTATCATGTGGACTGATGCATATTATCTGTGGAGCCAGCTATTACAAGGAAAGTTTTGCTCCTTCTTCATCTCAGGAATTAGGGTGGTGTAAAATGCAATTTCTGTGCTTTTCCTCTTTTTTTTTTTTTTTTTTTTTTTCTTCTGCACATGGCAGTCAAACCAACTTGCTCTTTCTGGGATGTCTGCAGCCCAGTGGGTAAGAGAGCAAACACCTCCCATAGTGAAGGGGACTAATTCCAGCCATTTGGTTTGAGTTGAATGGTAGATCTCAGAAAACATGTTTTCCATTCATTAAAAAGAAAAAAAAAAAGCTACTCTCAATACTTTCCAATGTCATCTTCTGGAGCCTTGAGGGACATGTGTCACACACCCTTACTTTGTAGGTCTTGCTTTTATAGACTCTGTTTTTCACTCACAGAGATTTATTGTCCCACTGAAGAAACAGTCTGGATATGCCTCTGAAGTGGAAATGCAGCCATGTATTTGCTAAGAACAAGCTTGTGGTTTACCAGAATATCTCTATTTCCTTCTGAGGTTTCCAGCTAATGAAGGGGAATTTATCCAGTACATTTATTGACATTAAAATAAGAGTTGCAGTCCATAAATAATCCCATTGTTGTTTTAGTTTGCAGTTTAAAACATTTTGTCAGCAGCATTGTCATCTACTGTGACTCAGCTCATGTTTTTGCTCACAGTATCTGAGCAGCTTGCTGGTAACGCAGGCATATATTCCAGCTGTTCCTACCAAGTAGGCTTCAAAGTACACTTTGAAAGCATTCCTGAGCTTTTCAGCACTGACCATATCTGATCCCGAGCATGAAGACAAGTTCACAGTTATTCCTTACTTGACACCTGTGAAGGTAAAAGCACAGCACGCGGACTGATTTCTGGATTCATACAAAATCCTGCCAGCGCAGAGCTGTGAGAAAGCCTATAAGGGATGGGTGATGTGTCAGCATGAGGGCCACCACCTGCGTTTTACCCACAGGCATTCAAAATGGCAAGTCAACTTTGAAAAGTTGTCAGTGCTGGCCAGAAGGGAGTCATTATTAGGCAGAACATAGGGTGCAAGTTATTTGTTAGCAACTTCCAGGAATGTTCCTGGCCCTGGCCCTCTTCCAAAGGAGCCTTCATAGACAGAAAGTGTCATCATCTTAATCGTGGATACCTGTGTCAGGAAAAGACTGCAATGCATTGAGGCACACTCTGTAATCTCCCTGCATCCGTATTTTTTAATCTGCATCCCAGAATGCCGACCGGTGCTTTCATATCTATCAGTCAGAGTTATCCTTTGCAAAAGGAAGTCCCTTAGCACAAGGAAGAATTCAGGTCTTCAGAATTAAGGCAATACAGAATTAAGTTCATAATGGGTATATTGTCTTATTTTAATGGAAATGTCCAGTGAATACAAGAAAAAATATAAAAGTTATAATTTCTATATAACCTCCTCGTTGCTAGCAGTACACCACGTTTTGAATCAGATTTGATTTTCAAAAGTGTGAAGTAATAGATTTTCATTAGCTCTAAACTCATGAAAATTTTTCAACCTGATTAGTTGAAACTTTTTCCGTTCTTGGTGGGTTTGGTTTTTTTGATCAGCTAAGACTCCTGCAGATTTTTAAAATCTGTTTTGTAAAATAAAAGAAACCTCACACGAAGAGACAAATGCTACAGGCTTCATTGCCAAAGTTCCTTTTTCTGTATGACCAGTTAACTGAAAAAAAGATGTTTATAGCAATGTGTTTTGAATAAACTACGTTCAGAGATTTCTCTTCCATGATGTGATATCCAGTGGCATGGATTACACAAGAGTGTACATATATCTTAGGGTCACCAAAGTCTTATCTTGCTGTAAAATGTTCAATAATCCAGAGCCACTTCAATGGATTATACAAGACTTGCTTGTAAAATTTTCTTACATGCAGCTCAGCCCTTCCCAAAGCACTTCTCTAGGTATCTACCTATGGTGTTCAGCTTGCTGGCTGCCATTCAGCTGGTATTATCTATCAAGAGGACAAGTTTGACACTCAAGAGGTGAAGCAAAGAAATAGGCAGGTATTTAAATAGACAGCAAACAGGAGTGGTTTAATATTAGTAGCATTTTGATCTTGTTCTCTAAACAAAAGAGGATTTACTTATTCATGGATCAAGAATTACAAATTAATATGTGGAACTGCAGTTAGTACTGAGAGCACTGGAAATTCGTATGATTCAGTTTATTTATTGTTTCAATTGTTCATATTTCCTTTGCTTTGAGGGATTTGGTCTTTGAGATTAATATGATGGTCACTTCCACATCTGTCTTGGATTCCTTATTCCTCAAGAATAGCCCTAAGCAGAGAGCATTACAGAAGTCTCTCATTAGGAAGGAGTAGTCGCAGTCTTTTATTTAGCTATAGATGATAAAAGTCAGCGATTTAGCAGTGCTGCCTGAAAGTCCACCAGCACTGTTGGACTCTGTAGATCCTACACAAGAAAGCCATTTCCAGGGAGACTTTGGGAACTTGTCTGTCCCTCCTGATTAATAGTAAAATCTTTTTTTTCCACTATGAGATGCTTGTAGTGAATCCTTATCAGAAACTGGAAGAATAAGTAAAAATCAAAAGCATAGATTCAGAGATTAGTTTCCTTTGGCATGTGACACTGCAATCTTTGAATGCAAAAGTAGTCCTCAGTTCCGTGGCGTTACCTACAAACTGAAAAGAAGGAGGGGTATGAGACTTGCCTATGCCTATACAAATAAATAGTCTACCCTACTCATGTATACAGTAAGCACCAGTACTCAGCCTCCAACGTCTGATCAAGCTAATGACAGAAGTGTGCAGCGCTTCATGATTTTTTTACCTACTAGCCACTGTCTCTTCCCATACCCTGTAGATTTCAAGTACAGAAACTGTGTGGAGCAATCCCACAGTTCCCACTTGTGGTCTTTGGGTCCTTCTGCATCCCTCTTCCTACTTTACCTACATGGAAGCAAGCTTGCATGGAGAGACCCAGAAGGGTTGTTTCTCACAGCATCAGAGAACCTGAAATATATTTTACTTATGGCAAAACAGGACATCTGAAAGACAGGCAATGTATGCAGTTATAGAAGATGTTTCTGAATACACAGACAGAAAATTTAGAATGAGGTTATGATTCATGTTAATATTAGCTATAGCTCAAATAATGTCCTGCAGCAACAACAGTCAGTGTCCAGTTGTACCTCTGAAGACACTGAGAAAAGATAAAACCCAAAGAAGGGGCTCATCTAGTAATTAGGTTTCAGGTGACTTAACAGTTATTCTTAATGTGTAGTGTCAGCCACTCGCAACAATAGTTTCAGACCTGTAAGAACAGATTGAAAGGCACTAAGAAAATTAATGGAACAAGCTATTCTGTATTTTATTTTATGATAGCATTACTTTTGAAAGAATAAATCATTTGGGGATAGAATGGTGAATGATTATGGCTACGTTCAGCAACTGTGCCCTCCTTGAGCAAAGGCTTAAATATTGACTCGCCTCTGGTATGTCAGGAATCTGTTTCATGATGATAATTTAGTTCCTTAATTATCTGCAATTGATTTGCATAAGAGTCATATTGAGATTATTATATGACATGAAAACTGTCAAACATTGTTAATTTAAACAAGTTTTTAAACCAGCCAATCTTAAACCAACTGTATATTATATAGAATTCAATAGCAGAACAAAAATTCTGTCCTCCTGAATAAGATTTTTTCCAATTGGCTGGCACACGGAACAAGTTTGTCTTATATATGCCAATTTACAAATATGTCCAATAATAGTAGAGGGAGCAACTGTTCCACAGCTCTGCCAGTGTTCATCAGACACAGTGACAGTAGCCACATCATTAATCTCATGGTATATTAGAAATAAAGTCACTGGAATGGAATGGTGTCAAAGGATAAATGTTTCCCCCTTTGAAAATAAACTTCTCAGTTTCACCTCATTGTGTTGGTTTGGTGTCGTCCCCCCCCTTTCCACCCACCCTTCTATAAATCCTTTGGTTTCACCTGACATTTAGGTAACAGTAGGAGACCAATATCCTATGTCAGAGCTCATTCTACAGTTATCAGTTTAGCATACCCTTAAATCCCCAGAATTGCTGTGCCAAGACCAATCCTTTCTCTGAGAGGTTAAACATATGCATTACATATTGAAACAATGTAAGTAGCATGTAATTAGCGCTGTTTATGCATTCTCACTTTAAGTTATACTTTAAAACCTATGATGTTTTTCAAGGCACTTAATGTTAGAGAGACTTAAATGAGCATTCATCTTGTCATTTTTAACTTTATTCATAAATAACACTCTAAATATATTTGAATGGTTTATTCGATTAGATTCCATGAACCGGCGTACACATTCTTCCCTTAGAGGATACAGTTCTTAATAAAACATCCTTTAAAATTATAAAACCTGTGAACATGGCAGTTAAATTTACAAACAGTTTCATATACAACTTTAACAAAAGATGTTTGGAATGGGGGGGGGGGGGGGGCGGTTGGGGGACATTTTTTCTGTCCTTTTTTTTCCTCCTCTTTTTCCCTTTTTTAAAGTCTTGTTCCATAAGGATTATAGCTCCCCCGCTGTTTGGAAAAGATAATTTCACTTGTAACACTAATAACTTGAGCAGGGAGAAGGCTGGCTGGGTGAATGGAATGCACTTCACTGCACATCTTGGCTTCGCTAGAAATCGGAAACAGATGGTCCTTGCGGCTGGCTTCCCACTCGGGCCCGCTCAGTGCCAGCCTGTGGTCGTTGGCTGGTTGCTGCTGGCACTGTGTGACTTGAACATAGTAGGACAGTGGCAAAAGAAATCAAATCTTTTTCATTGAGCAGAAAACTGTAATGAAATTTGACAGATCTGACATTCTATACCCAACATCTAGTTAGAATATATTAACCTTTTAGTTTTCTTGAGCTCCTCTCCTACTAGTTATGAATCTCCTTATTAGAGTTTTGCAGTGGCTCTGGAGATGGCAGGAAAGCAATATCTTCTGGAGGCCCTCTAATGTTACAGCTAAAATAAATATTTCAAATAGTAAAGGAAATGTGGGGCTCCTAACTCCTCCCAAATTTTTATACAAAAAAGCTAGTAATAGAAATAATGGTTAGACACTTCTGTTAATATTTTATTCTAGGAAGGAAAAAGAAAATAATAGTAAGGTGATATTCTACCCCTGTTTACTCAATAAGAATCTTTTCTGGGTACATCTTGTATCCCCACCTCAGTGGGGTAATGCTACCTTTGATCCAGCTGCACCAATAGTGAGT
Organism: Platalea leucorodia; assembly: GCF_965183815.1. Classification (NCBI taxonomy): domain Eukaryota; kingdom Metazoa; phylum Chordata; class Aves; order Pelecaniformes; family Threskiornithidae; genus Platalea; species Platalea leucorodia. The sequence goes on along the minus strand of NC_138827.1, from coordinate 24,495,150 downwards.
TTGTGGTTTTGATGAATACTTTTAATTCTATGAATTTGCATTTACTTAGAAGTTTTAGATTGGTCTAGGGCAGAAGTCCCTCTTTCCCTCTGAAGGCTTCTCCCAGATATGAGCTTGATATTAGTTTTTTTCCAGATTATTCCCTGTTTAGTCCTTCTCACGAGGTCGTGTTAGCTGTCACATGGGCCTTGAGCCAGGAAAGTGCGTGCTCCTAGGCAATGGGTACCTCTCCCAGATGAACAGCATGTTGAAATGTGCTGAGTTATGGTCACAGATTAGGAAATAGTTGGTTATATTTAGACTTAAAAATAAATCTGGTTTATGTTCCTTTATGTTCCTTTACATTTTTGGGTTGATAGAGAATTTTTACTTATTTTTTAAAAATGTTTGTATGTGTCATTCCTTCCCCTTCACTCCTTTCATCTGTTCCTCCTGTTTCTTTCAGACATGAAGTCACAGCACTGTCTGTGATGTCAGTGTGTTTCCATATTGACAGACCATTCTGTCAGAAACAAGATCTTGATGCTTGTTTCAGATGAGGCAAAAGGGGAATACAGATGGCAAGAAGAAAATCAGAGGAGTAAGAGGGGACTAGGGAGAAATACACACAACAGAACTACAGGGGGAAATGTGGAGTCCAAAGACAGCTTTCCTGTGAAGGGGAAAGGACTTTTTTGCCTGGGTTCAGCAAGATCATCCAAAATGGTGTGTATCATCTTGAATATCCAGTAGAAGCTTTACTGTTGCACTCATTTGGGCTCAGAATTCCTTGAAGATGCAGGAGTAGTGGTCACATGCTGCTTCTCTCCTTGTTTATGCCTTCAGCAACAGCAGATCCTCTTGATTGAAGGGAGGATTACAGGATTTCCAAAAGCTAGAACACACACTCGTTGTCAGCAACTTTGGCTAAGTTCAGAGGCTGTCCAAAAATCAACTGCCTGCTCTCACGTGGTACTTGAACTAATTGTCCCTGTTTGAGATAAGGAAATCCTCTTTGTAAGTCATCTAAGTTCAGAATTCCCAAGGAAAACGCCTCCCAAACCGGGAACAGATCTAAAATCACACTGTTGCAATCAGCTGAAAAGCTTCTGAGCAACTCCAACTGAAGAAATAGGGGGAGGCAAAAGGAATAAAGAAAGGGTTAATGAGCAATAGATACTCTGTAATTATTAGATAATCTAGCAAAGAGTACTAAGACCCTAAAGATGTGTCTAGCACTGGGAGCTACGTGCAGTTCTGCCGCGTTTCTTTTACCAATGTGAATAGTAGAAGCCAATATTTGGAGAAACCACCCGCTATGCCAACATTTCTAATGCTCTCATGCCTTCAGTTTCCAGTAGGCTGTAAAATGCCAGCTTGATATAGTCATCTGAATTAATACACTTTATTAGCCTTTTTTAGCATTCATTCCTGGTTTCATACACTTGATAGCAACAGTGACCTCATCCGAATGTGCTGCCGAGGGGAGATAGAGAGGGGCACGCTTGCGCTGTTTGTGCTGTGGCAGGTAACTCTGCTCAACAATTAAGCAAATTATTTGTGGGTAGTTGGCCACTTCTCCAGTAGGAAGTCAGAAAGCAACTGGCAAGTACTTCAATTCATTGCTTGAGGCCTAAAGCTGTCGGAAAACAAATCTCTTCTCCCTTAGCCCACAAACACATACACCTAACTTATTTCCAACTTGAAATATCAGTCATATATTGCAAGCATTTTTATTTTGCAGCTGTGTCTGCACAAATGTCTATGCCGCATGAAGGCTTTTTCTTTCTTCAGAACAGATCTGATTTAGAAGCAAACATCTTTGTGGCTTATTAGTCTTTGGAAGGCATCGTTTTGTCCCAGTACTATTCACAGGGAGTGTTGTGCAGAATGCTGATTGACAAGAGTTAAATTCAAAACATGTAGCCATTTTCTGGTGTGTGGTTTTTTTCCTGATTGAAGGAAAACTACTTAGATGTTTGTTTCCAAAACGGCATCTGTCAGCAATCAAAGGGGAAAAATTGCATAAAACAAATGCAATTGTTTGGAGTAGCATTTCCTGGATCATGTTAAATGCTTGATTTGCTCCCCATTATGCTCACCAAATAATTTTATTTTCCACAATAATTGCAATATTTAACATGTTGTATTTAATCTTGTTTTAATGCTATTAACAACAGCCGCTTATGAAAGGAATAATTGCGCTACGGGTAAGAACCCACCATCCCCAGCATCAGAAAGAACAATGGCAAAGTTAACTGCACCTAATTGTTCTGAATTTAAAACGCTGTTAACCAAGAGCACTCCTCATTTCTTTGCCTATAACTACTATACTGTCAGGAAGGAAATAGTTTCATGCGTCTGTCATTCATAAGCTGAAAAGCGAATGCTCTTCTAAAAAAATATTTATTCAGTGTGTTTATAATTAATATTGGGAAGTAAAGTCATATATTGGTATAGGAAGACCTAAGTACTCTCAAAGCAGTGGTTAATACAGCAATCAAGAGAAAGTTTGTCAGTAGATCTATAACGACATCAGGTGATGAAAAGCCATGTAGACCAAATGGAGATTTATCAGAACTTGACTGGAATGACGTGCAGCACAACTGGGTATGAAGTACTAAATAAATAATAAGCAGGGTGGGTAAGTTGTTTGATTTGAGAAGTAGGAGCAGAAAGAGCAGCGTAAAATTGAATCTGACACCGATTCAAAGGCTGATGGTTACTTAAGAATTTTACTTCATATTTCGTGTGATTATTTGGGGGGAATTTTTTTTTCAATAAGCAGCAAGCCACAGAAAGGACAGGTAGCATTAACGAACCTGCAGTAACAGAAGAGGATAAATGCTTTGGCCAGCCAGTGCAAGGACAGTTCCTGACACAGTGTCCATTTTTTTTCTCGGGACTCGGAATAAAACTTAACACTTCCTATGCTAGTCAGACCCTTTCCTGTAAATGGCAGTGGGATTGTACCTGCTATCTGGAGCAAAAAAGCAACCTAGGATGCTAAGTAGTTGCATAGATCATGCACTAAATTATTTTTTGTGCAGTACAAACAGATTGTAAAGGCAAAAACAAAGACTAACCCCTGCATGCTACATTAGCAGTTTGTGTTTGCCCTGAATCGTTTGCTTATCATCTTGCACATCACAGAAATCTGAAGGTAACATTGAAGCTCAGTGAAAGTTAGTTCTGTCCTGTGTTGAATGACAGTTTTGTAATCTGTGCAGCCCGGAATTACCATTTTGCTGTAGCCAAATAGTTAAACAATAGTTAGTACACAAAACAATCAAACGAAGAATTGTGCACCCACGGGCTCCCCTTTTTCATAGAAGCAGAAATGTATATTGTTTAAAATAGAGTGGATATTTTTAATACATTTTCTTCTTGCATGCAAATCGCGAAAAGATTTGCGGAGTGTAGCTGTTTCTGAGTGAGCAAGTTATATCAGCCATAGCTCAACAGACCTAAGAAATATTCTTGGCGAGGGTCCGTTTGCCAGTTCAGAAGTTCATTTTTTCGAGCACTTGAGGGAAGGCACTACTGTATAGATTGAAGTGCCCTGTTATTAAGTGCTGGTGTTCATAGCCGAGCAACCGTCGCTCCGTGTGATACAACAGGGTGATTTAAATGGAAAACATTCACTGCCTGTTTAATAGTCAGCTGTCATAAAAGTAATACTTTTGTTGGTTTTACAGTGCACCAGAAGAAGTGGGAAACAGAGATGGGAAAATGTGTGACTATGTTTTACTTTGTTTTCCAGGAAAGGATTTTAATATTGGACAATAGCAGGATTTCATAACTTTTCAAAACTGTTTGCTTTGGAGTTGTCTTTTTCCAAGTTATCTGTCAATTCCTCATGTAAATTTTGAATGTCGCAGAGAAGTTTTGCAGGAGGGAAAAACAAACCACTGTGAGGCTTTGGTGGTTATCACCTGATGTAACATTACACAGGAAGTGTAACATTAAAAACCATTTTTTAAAAATACGGTAGCAAAACTATATTAAAGAAAAAAAAAAAAAGAGGGGAATTGTTCAGTTTTTAGGGAATACTTTAGACATTTGAACCTTCATATGAAAAGTCATTCATTTAAACAATAAGATCTGGTATCTAAAATCAAGAAGGAACAAAGAGCCAAAACTTTAACATCTCAAAAAAAAAAAATGAAAGAGCATTTGATTCTTTCAAAAAGCTTCTGTCACTGAGATGAGAAATAAACTTGAGCGGTTTATACTTTTGTTTTGCCTTTCATTGCTAAAATGATTATATGCACAATTATGAAAGAAAGAGAGAAAAAGAAGAAAGAAAAACGCAATCTTTTTCTTTTTTTTGTTCAGTGTTTCCCCCCCCTCCGGTCACGTACATGAGAAAAGTAGCTGCGATAAACAGATACTGAATCAGACTGAAAGTCTTTAAAAAAAAAAAAAAAAACACCCAAAACATTGCATGATAGTCTCTAAGCAGTTCCATCTGTCAAGCAGAAATTTTAGGCTAATAGCCTGTGGCGATCTCCCTCCGCAGTCCACTACCTGCCTTTGTCCTATTAAATCTCCTTATTCTTCTTAAAAAAGAAAAAAGGAAAGGAAAGAAAAACCTTGCAGACCAAAATCATCTGAGTGATGAAGCCCTAATTTTGACCGCCTCTCTTTGATGTTTAGCAGTGGGTTCTTATTTAAAAAAAAAAAAAAAAAAGGAGTGAGAGAGGGAGAGGGGGAGAGAGAGAGGGAGAGAGAGAGGAGAAGACAGTGCTAGGAGCAGATGACTTTTCATCTCCACTTCACCTTGCCACTGGGTCTGTGAGAGATTGGTTCATTGTCAAGGAGATTTTTTTTTTTACCCATGATTCCATATGGTATGGACCGGGCTACATGTTGCCCAACATGCCAGTGCAAATGTTTTCTCAATTAGGTGTCTTATCTCCCGTGAGTTAGCATCAGATGAAGCTTGCTGACAGCATAATGGCAGGGAAAACCTCCGACGGCTCCATCAAATGGCAGCTCTGCTACGACATCTCGGCCAGAACTTGGTGGATGGTGAGTTGGCAGCAGGGCTGCTTTTTTTTTTCTCCCTTTTCTACTTTCCCTCCCTCTTTGACAAAATGTCCCAGACCTCACATTTATCAAATTAACATTTGATTTTTTTCACACTCTTCAGTAGAGCAGCCTCACACTTGTCCCACTTGTGTGCTTTCCCCTGTGTAATAGGAGACCGTTAATGTGCACTACAGTTTCCAGAGGGAAGCTTTTTCAATTCTCCTTAAGGGGGGGGTGGGAAAAAAAGTATGCAAAGAAGTAGTTTGAAAAAGCCTTGTGCAGAGTAACTTGTCTCAGTCGGCTGCCTAGCGCTCAGTTTGTTTTACTTTATCTGCTGCTTTCAGGCGTTCGTGTGCGTGTGCCTTTTTTACCATGCAATATTTTGTAAAGAGACGTGGTGGAAAGTTCAGTCCGTTACAAAGCGAGTTGATTACTGTAAAAGCCTGGAACGGTGCGGTAGTGTCGTGGTGTAAAATCATCACGTGTGAGAGGAGCGTGTTTTGCGAGGTGCTGCCTTTCATCGGAGACCCCGATCTAACTTTTCCCTCCGCTTGTTTACGTTAGAACAGGTTACCGGGCTGTGCTGACCTGGAGCCATGTGTTACAGATCCCACATAGTCTGGCTCTAGCTGCTTTCGGGCGCAATTAAAGTTTCAATAAAGTCCCAACGTGCTCCGTAGAACGAGTTAACTAGCATGTCATGGTCAGCCGGGCCAGACAACCTTTGACATCTTGAATCTATAAGAGGTATAGTGAGTTAGGAGGATGCACAATAGCCCATTGTAGCAGAAGATGCAAGTCCTGTTGTGAGGAAGAGAGTCCTCAAATCATTACTGCCCTCGTTAGCGTGTTGTCCGTTAGGGATTAATTCGTTAGCAGTGCATTTTTAGTTTTCTGTAATTATTATTCTTGTGGCAAGCGTGAATTCTTCCAGTGAGAGGAAAAGTTTGCTGCCAGGACAATGAATGTATTATCCGCTCCTAACTGGACCGTGAACCTCAGCTCATTTCACATAGATATCAGTTAAAAAAGGACTGGCAAGTGGAATTACAAAACAAGGCATGATCACTTTCATTGTATGATACGCTGAAACAAGTCGGGGGCTTTCCCTCCCCCTCGCCGCCCTGGACCAATTTTGGTATCATTTGGAAAGTTTAAGACCTCTGAGGACTTGAAAGACTTTTAAAAGTGAGATCCGGAAGGTTTTTATTCTGCAGCTTGGTGGTGGCCATTGTGTATATCATGTGGCTTGTATTTAAAGGTGTTTGGGCTCGGGTTTTTCCGTTTTGTTTTGTCTAAACTCTTAATTTTTTAACCATCTATTAGAGGTTTGCCAGTGGTTGCCAGTGAAATGTAACATGCAGCTTTTGGTTAATGGGAATAGGGAAGGCTAACCACTTTACTTATAGTACTGATTTTCCAATTAGACTTTCTGCCAGGGGAAGTTGGAGGGGGAAGGGGTGTTTGCATGCACATAAACTGTTGACTATTCATGTGACTTTTTTTTTAGCTTGTTAAACCCCTGTAAATAAGTCTATTGATTCTTAGTTATCATTTTCAAAGCAAAGTTTTAAAGTGCCTGTTTTAACCACAGGATTTATATCGTGCTGTGATTTTGCCTTATTCTAAGCCATTTGTATTTTTTATTACCAATCCTCTTTTATTGTCTGTCGGCTGCTTTTATGATGAGGTACGTCCATGTTTATTGTTTAATAAGTATCCTCAAATGTTATTAGGCAGTTGTTATCACCCTATAGAAAGTGTCCGAGGAAGTTTCATTTCAGTCACATTTATTTCACAGATGTTTTAGTACTGTGAACATAATATGTAAAAATACTGGAAACATTTAGTAATGCACTTGCCTAAAAATAAACAGTTTTATAACCACACATGCTGTTGTTTAGATTAAACATTGCAGAAAGTTCTCCTTAAACTTGAACGTCACACCATTTATTTTCTAAGAGAACAAAAAAAAAAAAAAATATCACTAAAATAGGCTTTTTTTGTAGAAGTTGTGCTAGATGAAAGAGATGTTATTTTTAACTGAAATGAATAATTCAAGATCTTTATAATAGATGTGTTAATTGCAAATAATTTTCGTACAAAGTTTCAATTATTGATGGAGTAATAAGCAGTTTTTCATACAGTCTGTGAATCTAAAACATACAACAAAATGTAGATATCTATTATTTTTTTACCCCCAAACCTCATCGCATTTGCCACATTCTTTTAATCAAAAGTAAGCTAGAGAGCAGATTTTAATGTTTTAAAGACAAATAAAGCTTTTAAAATTACCTCATGCATCGTCTGGCTGCACACAATCTCAGCTGCACAGTGCTAAACTTCGGTTTGGTACTGCCAGCATACAAAGAGATGAGTGAATACCCCTTGCACCCATATGGACTCAGCTGCCAGCACTGTGATATGCAATTTTGCTTTTTAATGAATCGTAAACAATTTGTGTGTCAAACGAGGGAGTTTGTTTTCTTTCTGGAGCAGGTTCTAAATCCGTTTTAAGCTATAGCTGTGTACTGTACTGGAGTATTATGCCCAAATTTAAAGGTTCTGTGTCATTTTGATGAAAAGACCTGTTATAATGAAAGAAACGGCTTTATAAAAGGCTGGGTGTAGTAATCTCTCTCTCTCTCTCTCTCTCTCTCTCTCTCTCTCTCTCTCTCTCTCTCTCTCTCTCTCTCTCTCTCTCTCTCTCTCTTTCTTTCTCTCTCTCTGTCTCTCAGCCTCACACTCTCCCTCTTTCACTCCAGTCTATAGCATGTTTATAGCTAGCTAGCTGGAGATAATGGAGATTGGTTGATTGCATGATTAGTAAAATGAATGGATTTTAGCATTGGGCAAAGCAGCTTGCATTTTTGAAAGGTGGCTTTAAAATGCAGAGTTCTAATTTTGACCTTATTTTCTTTCATAGATAATCTTTATTAATGCTCCTTTAATTTATTTTTCCTCATCGCAGCTAGTTTTTTCTCTCCAGCCATCTGATGGGATGGCTAATATATTTTATCTTACTTGCCAAAATAGCAAGAGGTCAAAGTAAAAGAAAAATGTTATCTTTCTTTCTTGTAGACAGTTATAAATGTTTCAAAGTATTTCAATAGAACTCAGAGGGTTTATACATTTTAACAATAATTGCATTTGTCACCACAGGTTTAAGGCAATCTTTTGACACCTAATCTATTTTTTCTTATGCTTTAATCAAGTAAATGCAGAAACAGTTATTATTTTGGCTATATTGTAACGTGACATTTTAGCAGAAAATTTCCCCCAAAATGCTGTAAATTTGTGTAAGAAGGAATTACATAATTTTTTTTTTAATATATATGTAATAGCAAATACTTTAACTGGTATAGCAGCCTGAAGATATGAGATGAATTAGTTTGTTGGAAAAATGATCATTATTTTGTAATCATTGGCACTTTTTATTTAAATTTGATGCTGTCATAGAGACACCAAAGGGTTAGTCATAAAAAAGTTTCAGTACTCTGTCTTGCATTTGTAACAAATACGTGCAACTGTGCTACTTTTATAAACATTTATTTCAAGCTGATTATTTTTTTAAATTATTTGCTCTAGCAAGCCAATATGATGTGAATGTTATATATATTTAATAAGGGATTGTCTGCAAAATTCCTTTGCACAGGGTTATTGAAATACATGTGCAGCAAAGGTATATACCGGAGGAAAATTCTCAATGACAATACAAAACTAAAGACCCTGGGCCAAATTCTGCTCAAGGTTTACACTGCCATCAGCCTGCAGTTGCTGCATTAAGAGGAGTGGAGCGACTCCAGGTTTACTTACCTGAGTGACTGAGAGCCAACTTTGACCCGCAATTTGAGTTATCTCAGTCGAAACAGTTTAAAACCCCAAACTGTTCTCGTCTGTGAAATATCTGAAGAGAAAAGCCTCATTAATAAATAAGAAGCCATTTCAAATGACTCCACATATGAGTTAGCATACAAACTGTGTTATTGAATACAACAGTTAAAGCAGATCTTCCAGTCATTTTCCAAAATAATTGTTTTCTAGTTTTGTTATCCAGCTATCGATCCATATTTCAGTGTATATACCTTTATTTTCTTTAGATGCCGTAAGTCAAAAGAGAATTTATTAAAGATAGTAGGACTGGACTTGAAATGGTCATTTTGTTACTTTAAAGGTTTTTAACTCAACATTATTTCCTCACTGAAGCTCTTGGTAACTACTTTTCTTTCACACCTTTGTGGTCCATTTTTTCAGAGGAATAGCTGAAATTGCTCAGGTAATTTATGCAGTAAAAAAAAAAAAAATTCAAAATGTTACAAGCATTTCTATCAATTAAGAATTAATAGAATCCTCACTATAAATCTCATTGCAAATGAGATTAAAAATAATGGCACATCTAGTAAATATTTAATTTCATCATATGGAAAGCTAATTTTTACTACCAAAGCTAAAAAAGTCCAGAAGCATGAAACACTCAAAAGCAATATTTCTTGTTTAAATCACTGAGCATATCTATACATATGTGCATGTATGTACTCTCATCTAAGTTTATCATGGTAATCTCCACATGCTGTTGTACCATACGTGGCTTTGCTGATTTGTGCTTCCTACTTGTAATTTACTGTATATCAAAAAGCATACACGTATTAATAATTATCCTGCTCCTGCCTCTATAAAAATAACAAAGTGTGAACAAAATGTAACATTGCAGCATGTATTTTCTTTGTTTTATACAGTAACTGTTGTACATTCATACATCGCTCAGCTGCTGCATAAATGTTTTTAATAAAATTATTCCTTCTCTGTCAGAGTTGCTAAATTCCATATATAACGTAAACATGTGCATTCAGTACCTCGTTTTACATACTTTATAGTATCTTCTTTTTCTGTACGTAGCTTCCTTTTGCCTACAAGTATTTCCCCTAGTTGTTTTCTACTCTTTTTCCTTCACCTGTCCTGAGTATTGCCATGAATGTTTCTAATTTAAAGCCAGAGGACTCAGTGGCTGATTAGAAGACAGGAAATTGGAGGATTAAACTGTCTGGTTGAACTTCCTTTACTTATCAGTCCTGTGTAACTTACACTGGGTTACAAACTCATTGGGACAATTTCTACAACATATCAGTACTTCTGTTTTCTTAGTCTTTATTTTTCTGGAGAAAACACAGAAAACAAGGAAAACGGGTAGTTTGTGGCTAAAAACCAATACTTTTTAATAACACTGAAGCACTGTAGGTTTAAATTAAATTTGTATAAATGTCTTCAGATGTGAGAATTCATTCAGTTTTAAACCATGCAGGTCTATAATATATATTTTAAATTAACTTTAGTATGTAAACAACCAAGCAACAGATACTTTCGGAGAGGGGGAGGGAAATGACATCATTTTAGTAAGAGGAGAAAGCGCCATGTTAACCCTTGTTCACCCTCTTGCCCTCAGAAACTTTCGCATTTGTTGTAACACGATGGTGTAGCCGTAGGACACTCTGAGGAAGCGCTAGAGAGAAAAGCCAGTTTATCCAAAAAACTTTGTCTGCACTCCCAGTGCTACCTTCTGAGCCAGCAGCCAGCGATCTGATGTCCTTGCCCGGCGTTTACCGGGGGAGAAGGACATTGTGTAGATAGTGGTCTAACCAGGAGGAGAATGAAGAAGAGCACAGCTTTGCACCGTTAAGGGCCAACTCATTCTCGCTGTTGATGACCATGTATTATTTCCAGAGCTCATCATGAGCCCTGGTTATGAAATCATTGTGATAGCTGGGAAAAGCAAGTAATAGTACGATCTGGAGGATCTATCTTGTGAAGGATAAATAGGAGGACCTCTAACCTCAGTCCGTGCTATACCTAAGTTGTCTCTGTGCTACCACTCACCGTTCAACATCATTTAATTTTACACACTGAATTTAGATCTGAAAGTGTCAACTGTATTGAATACCAGACCATGCAAGAAAACCGAAAAAGATAGACACTGCCTGTAAGGTGTAACACCTTGATCTGAATCCAAAGGCTGCAACGCTAATCATATACTCCAGTTTAAACACCGGGACTGGATCTTTAAATTGATCGGGATGCTTGTGATGGTTTCTGGCAGTCTGATCCTGCTGCATTAGGGAAGCCCTCCATTAATACTGGGAGTAATCGAATATGGACATGAAAATAAAAGAATATTCTGAAACTTTCTGAAATTCTGAAATTTTGCTGGCAAAGTTCCAGTAGTTTTCTTACAAATAAAAAAAAAAAAAAAAAAAAAACCTGAAACTTTTTATAAGTAAGGAAGTAAATATTTGCTTTCCCTCCCTTCATATGAAAGGAAAAAGGTAATATTTTTGGTTTATCGAAAGGTTCCCCATGTTTAATCTCAGTGTGAAAAGAATCTCGCTGTGCTGCTAGAAGCATGCTTCACTCCTCTCCCTTAGATGTGGTCACTGACACTGATTAATATTTAAAGATTATTTTAGGGTGAATCGAGTTGTTTCTTTGTTGATATTTGAAGACAAATATGCTAGTTCATAACAGCATGTTTTGGATTGATAATATCTTTCTTATTTCCATTAATGTCACTAAGAACTTCTCTTTCACAAGTACTGCAGGTAATAATTACAGAACTCATTGCAAATGCTGGAGCTCTTTGTACATATACATACACACACTTTACGTATGCAATACATTTATACCTTATCGACCCACAAAAAGCAGAGGCCCTGCCACACTCCCAAGAAATCTGAGTGATCTCAGAGCAGCAGGAGCTGGTCTAATTGAGCTGCCTTCGGAGCAGGCGCTGTACAACCTGTGATAGCTCTTTTGCACGAAGGTTTTAGAACTTATATTCACTGGGATGAAGATCTCTGGATCTATTTTCCATAGAGTAGATTATTGAAGAGTAGTTCTCAATAAGATAAAAATCATTAGAACAGATGAAATAGATGTGTTGGCTAATGGAGTGAGATTCAAAATATTTTGCCTGTATAAGCATGTCTGTTGTTCTTTGGTGTTTTTTGTTTTTTTTTTCAGAGGCTGTGAAACGCAAAGTTAGCAATACAACTAGATATGGGGGGAAGTGTTGGATAGTACAGATGGCACTAGAAGCTTGTAGACTTTTACTACCAATAATTGCAATGCCCTTGCTTTCAAAGGAGTGCAGGTTGCCCTTGATGTACGCAAACAGCCATATTAATTTCACAACCCAATTGGAATTGCACACATGGATTGAGGTTGTCAATACGAGCAGCGGGGAAATTAAGAGCACAAATAGTGCTCTCAAATACGCCTTTCTGCTTTAAACGTGACTAACTCAAAAGACACAGGGTGTATGTGGTCACTAACAGAGTACATCCAAAACTGAGAGAGTTTGTGAGTAAATTAGAGGGGAGTCCTTCCTTTTTTTTTTTTTTTTTAAATCTAGAATTCAGGCTGGAGAAAATGGACCTGATTCTGCAGGGAAATATGCTGATATTCAGAAGTGGTCATCTTTATCCTAGTAAAGAAAATGGAAAAGGAAAGTAGAGCATGGCTTATTGGATTACATCAAGGAAATATAAAGAATATTCCAAAGTGACCCAAATTAACCTTTTATGTTCAAGAAGAAAGGAGAAAAATTGTCCCATTTGATTGCTCATTCAGTCAGCATTTATGTTTGCTCTCAGGAACAAATAGAAGCAACAGGCATGTGCACTTCTGTTTGCCAGTATTTTTTCTACTAGAAATTTTCTTTTGTAATGCTATTTGAAAGAACAGGTTAAGAAGAATAGGTTAAACATGGGTTATTTAGGGCAGTGACTGAAAGGTGAATCACCAAGGTTTTTACAAGAGCGCAAACAGAACAAGTTTTCAAAGACTATAAGCAAACACAAGGAAAACTCAAATTTACTCGTGATCTGCTGCTAATGAGGGCTTACAGTTTAGACAAATTGCAATGCATAGAAGCATTGCATTAGGACTTGTTGCGTCCTCTCCTTTTATCTTGGTTTTCTAAGGAAATGAGGCTTAAAAGATCAGCTGTCTATCTGCCATGCGCAATGAAGGAAACTGTAGTGTAAGGCATTATTTAACACACCCAAGGAATTCCCTCATGTTCAAAAACTGATGAATAATTCTTAAACAATTTAAAACAAAATAGTAATTTTCTTACGAATTATAACTGTCTCACCTGATTTCATAGGATACAACTTTTTGCTATGTGGAGTTGTTAAAAATTTCTAGAAAAAAGGTCTGTCTCTCTACATTCCCTTTTTTTACATCCTTATTACATTTGTATGGACACCCGTTCTGTTCATTCATAATGAAGTTTCTGAAGAATCTCCCACAGAGAAATGGGGGAAATACCTTCCACAGAAGTATATGGTCATGTAGGAAGAGGACATAGGCCTAAAACGGTGGGAAGTTCTGATGAAGGCCTGGTTCCCAGCAAGCAATGACATTTGCTAATTTCTAACTAAGTTTGTGTCGAGAAGACAAAGTCTAAAGAATAGAAACAAAAGGACTGACCCAAGCATGCTGTTCAGCACAGCCACTGTAAAGAAGAGAGGAAGGAGGGCGGGCTTTGATATGAGAGTATGTTTTCTGGCATTATGAAGAGCAGTGGCCAAGAGATCATACCTGAGCCGGGGCAGTGAATCACAAGGGGTTTTTTCTCCCTCTCCTTCAAATCTCTCTTTGAAGTTGTTTCTTTTTTGTTACTTAACATCCCATTCAGTAACATATGGGCTACCAACTGCTCTGGTCCTCCAGTAACTGGACCACTGCACAGACAAATAACTTTGTGGGTTTATTTTCCTCTCTTCAGATGCAGAGGCATGGTTTGAATTGCAGATTAGTAGCTCATTTGCCCAAACTCTTCTGCACTGAGGCAACTCCATAGCAGGAAGCCAGAGAGCCACAGGACAACAGCAGTGGCCAAACAAAACAAGGCTCTGTGCCAGCTCGATGAGATATCCCCCATGATCAGCAGTGCAGCCACTTTTGATTGCATCTGCTCAATTCCAAAATTTCAGGGAATATTTTAGGGGATTTTGCTGTAAACTCTGGTGAAAACCAAGAAAAGGAAAACAAGAAAAAAGAGAGAAGACCAGGCTGACAAAGTGCCCCTGTGGCACTGGATTTAGAAAAGTCTAGTGCTCCGTTGTGCATCATGACCCACAGTCTTGCATCCTGGTGTCTCCCACTTGTAGCTTGACAAAGTCTGTGGTTTCACAGCACGCCAACCTCAGGAGCCACATGTCCTTATGGAACCAGTTGTTCCCATCTTTGAATGGTGCGGTCCACTCTTCTGTTGCTTGTCCTAACACATCTCTTTTCAGATCTGCTCTATGATCATGGAACTGATCCTGCGTAAAAAATGATATCTTCGTAATAGCGATATGCAGAGATACAAAACCTTAACTAAAAAATGTTTATCTAGTCAAAAAATGAATGATTGGTGGCCTAAGAACAGAAAGATCAATGGGCTGGGAATTTTTATTTTCCTTTCTGACAGGATAAGGGGCTGGAGACAAAATGAATGGAAGTTGTACCCTGAAAAACAGTGTGAGACGAGGCCTTCTGGTATATGAGAAATAAACAGACCGATAAGGGTGGAATGACAGAGCTGCAGAGTTTTGAGGATGGTGACAATTTCAATTTGATGCAAACATCTGTTCATGTGCTTTGGATTGAAATAATCAAACACCTGCACGTCCATGTATGTGTTCATGCTTGCAAATTTCTTTGTTCTAACGAGTTTTCTGGGTGCACACTCCAGGATGGATGTGCACGAGCATGGCGTAGAATTATTATTTGTATGCTGTAGGTGTTTGCACCTGCAAATGCAGGTGCCTGCTTAAATGTGTGTTCTTACAAGCAGATATGCAATGTCTTTCCCTTGGTTTCTGTAGAGGTCTGCCAAATCTATCACTTTAATTTCTTTATGTCTCACCCTCCCCATCTATGGAGTAGAATAACAAAACTCACTTACCTCAAAAACGGTGTTAGATGTTAATTAATAGGTTTCCAACATTATCTGAAGACAGATGTTATAGTTGCAGCACGTTATTTTATTAAAAAGTTACTTATGAATATAAACTTGTGCAGAATTAGGGAAGCTAAAAACAGGAAAGACCTAATAGGCTGTGGAGTCTTTCCATCTACCAGCAGTCTGTTTTTTACTGTTTATTTATTGCTGACTTTTATTTTGCCTTTAAGCCAAACACTATGGGTTACTCATATAGCATATGCTTCTTCACTCTGCACACAAGTAAAAGCAGTGATCGCAAAATCAAGATAATATTATAATAAAACTCGACTGAGGATGCCTGAAGTGGTACGTATGCTCACACTGTGTAAGACGCAGAGATCTCTGTGCGCACCACTGTTCCATATTAAGTAGGAGTTTGGTAAATTGAGTGGATTACTGGGATTTCATTAAAAATTAAATGTACAATTATTTAGATGAATTTTTCACATATGCTTGTGGGCAAACAATTTTTGATTAGTTGTTGACATATAGTACACACTGTGTGTGTGTGTGTGCGTGTGCACATGTATATTTACATGCACGATATATAAATAAAATACAGACAGTAATGCAGTGTTAGTAAAGTCCACTGGTAGTCATTAATTTGACAAGTCTTATATAGGATGGAAAGAATGATCTTCCTCAGACTGAAAAATTGTTTTCACTACATCACATTAAGACTTATTTATCCGATAAGCAGTATAAGAGTTCAAGACCAAGAAGAGCTCGTCCCAGCTCTCTGCTCGTTTTATCTAACTCTTTGAAGAAGTTTCTCTTCCAAACAATGCCGTGGAAGGGAAGCCAGGCGATGTCTTTTTCAGCAGCGCCTGTCACTGGCCTGGGATTGCAGGATTTACACCAGTGGAAGGAGCCTTCTCAGTTTGATTTTAATTAGAAATCAGGTAGTAAAGCTGGGGAAAAGATTTGTAAAGATCTGAAGTGTCTGAAGAGGAGCGGCTTGAATAACACTGTATTAGTTATGAGGCAAGGAAGGAAGAATGTTGTCATGATTTGAAAGTAACATTGTTCAGTAAACGAAGATGTGTGAAGCACTTGCTAAACTAAATTAGTTCTGAGGTTTGGTGCACATTTGTGTAATTTTGTTCATTGAAGCTTTGAACAATTGTGAAGGAAAAAACAGAAACACATCTTTTAAGAAAAAAATGCTTGAATTGCTTTCTGGTGGTGTTCATCTGCAGCGATTCAGCTGCCATTTTTCGTATTTGAGACAGAACAATTAATTGGCACAAATAATTAAATACAAATAATACAGTGTAATTCTACTCTGAATTTTATTTTGCTGTGCCAATGTAATGAAGACTTTGCTTTCCCTCACACAAACAGAAGTTGTAGAGAAGTTTTAGGACCCTGTGTCTCCTAAATTTTCTACAGAGGCTGTTTCTCAATAGATGACCTTTTTCTAATGCACGGATTCAGTGTGCAGAAAGGGTAAATCTTGTGGTTTGAGTGTCCCTTGTAGAATATCATTGAGTAAGTGTAGCCATATACTTTTTATTGTATTATCTTGTGATTAATTTTTCTAAGAGTTGGTGCTCCCACCTCTTTGTGGGGAGCGGGAACACTGTCTGCACTCTCAGGTCATGTTCTCAACTCCTTTAATGCACCTCTGACATTTACCCATCTATCCAGGATCTTTACCTTTGTGCTATTATACTTGTTGCTGTCTTACTCAGTTAAGAAATACAAATAGCCCCAGCATTGCCAGCTGCAGTCCCAGGCTGGATCATTACTCCAGATTTGAGGTTAATCAACTGCAAATTCCATTAGCTTCATACAGAGTGAAAATAAAGAACAGACGGTCTTGCATGTGAGCCAGAAGTCAGGTGCAGCACAACAGGGCCAGCCTTCAGGTAGAGGGATTTTTTCCCTTCAGCTAACATCTCTGAGATAAGACCAAAGGATCAGATCAAAAAAGATTTTAATTAAAGTTTTATAGACTCACATCCTTTCCCCCCTTTTCTCTCCACTTCCAATTGCAAATGTTAGTTCTTCATTTGATTCTGGTAGGGGTTTTACCCCTTTTTCTCTTGAACACTATGGAAAGTCATTGCTAAGAGTTATATTCTCAGACATCTTATGTTCTTTACCTACTTGTTGATTGTGCCAGCAACTTGCTTTATTGCTCAAGGAAGTGCCGTGTGAAGTTCAGGGGGGATATGGGGGCAGTTTGTTATTGAAGACCCATTTACTAAGATCCCAAATTTGCACATGCTGACATACACATGAACCTTGTGAGCTCTGCCATTGATTTCAACAGGACTCACAATATCAATGCTAAACATACAGGAAGGCAGTAGCAGGAACCAGGCCTTGAAGCTTCCCTGCTGCTTTTATTCTGTGCACTGTCTTCCCCCCACAGCCCTCAGACAGTGTTTTTGCTTGTCATTGGTGGTTTTCTTATGAGTCCATTTAAAATCTGTTTAATGTTCCTCTTCTTTTTGCATGTGCTACAAGCAGTCAATATTTGTAGAAATTAAACAAAAAAGTAATCTGGAACCTGGAGTTAAAATCCTGCAATTACAACTGCAGTTGTCTGAAAATAATGCCTCTGATACACCTCAATTCGCTAAAGCAAAAGCTTTCTTATCAAACAGAAAGAACTGTAGGGAAGTCAGAAGTCTGCGGCCAGAAGTTGAGATACTGCTGCACACAGAGCGCACCGCACTTTCCAGACTGAATTCTGAAAATGTACATTAGCACGGTGTTTGCCAAAGAACGTGGATTTTGTGTTCCGCGGCTTTTCCCTTTTCTTTGCATCTTTATCTCTTCACCCAGTTTTGGTGGCGAAGGGAGGTGCCTGCGTGTATGTGTGTGTATATCTCCCTATATACATATGTTAGATTATCACTGGCGTGCCATTACAAAAGGTTAGGGAAAATATTGCTGCCAACAGAACTAAAGATTAAATAATCCAATCTCTGGGAACTGTAAACTAACAATCACTATCACAAATGGGCCCTTTCTAATCATAGTTTGTGGTGGAATGAAAGATGCAATTGTCTGGAATTGATGAATATGGGATCCACGCTGGCTTCAGGGTCAAAGGTGACTTCATGCAAAGGTCCCTTTCTCTCTGGCACTGCTTCCTTTGTATAGCATAGCTTGGCAGCTATCTCTTTGCACTTCGGCTACCTGCCAATGCAGCTGGTACTGTGCAACTGTCTGGTACAGACTACAAAGCATCACTCAGCAACCAGCAGCTCCGCATGGGGCCCCTTTTCTAGGATGACAAAGAAAGATGGGCTATACATTCTGCCATCTATGCCCATTAAAAAGACTCTTAAATTGCATTACTACAAGTTATTGTTAATTATGTAGTAGTCACTGGATCTGTATGATCCTTTTAGGGGTTGGTAATCTTTGCTGTATGCTGGCAGGATAAGTAATCAAGAGGGAAAACCCTGTATTTTGTTGTGTAAAAAGTAAGTACTAATGTGGTAAGTTGCTCATGCATAGCCATATGAATGAAACCTTCATTTGGATTATGTACGCCACAGGTTTGCGGCATATGCAGGAAGAAAACTGATTGAACTAGACAAATTACTTGTGAAGTTGTGTCCTTATAGTTTCAATATTCATGTTACAGTTAAGCTTGGGAAGTGTTTTTGTTGGTAAGCATTTATCCTGAAAGCTTGCTGGTTGTTAAAATGTGCCTTGAGCTGCAACTGAGATGGAAGAAAACAAAGTTCTGGCTACATTAAAATAAACAATTTCAGTTTAGAAATCACGAAACTAACCAGTGTTTAAACGATGGGATTCTGACAATGAAAGTAGCATCACTGGCAGACTGATGGGACACTGATTATCCTGAATACTTTTTCCCTCGGTAGTGCATTTTCTTCCTGTTCTTAAGAAATTGTTTGTAGCGTGTCCAACAAAAGGAAAATCTTTGTCCCTCCTAAAGCTGAGGTCCTGGTTGTCTCCTGAGGAATGGCCAAGCTACTTCTGTTCTTCAGTTCAGGCATGATGAATTGTATTGCAACTAAATCGGCAGGCCTGATTCCAGTGGATATTTTCCAACTCTGGTGTGTCCATCACTGTTAACATAAAACTGGAACAGCTAATCTGGGGCAAGCAAGATTAGATTCATCTTCGGTAAGACATATAGATGACTTATGACGTAGATCCAAGTTACTTCAATTTAAATATCCTGGGCCAAATGCTTAGCTCCTGTCAACTGGCATAGCTTGACTGAAGTTTATGGAGATGCGTTTTCTGAATTTTCTCAGCCTTGTTTTTCCCAAGATTTCAAGGAATAGCCTGTAAAGAAAATGGTGGGACTTGTTTACCCATGACTGGTTTTTTTCCCCTTTTCCTTTTCCCTGCTTTCTCTGCACTATTTATGATCTTGCACTTGCCTCCTGTAGAGCTGGCAGGCATCCTAAGATGTACACCAAATTCTGGGAAGGAAACAGCACCATTTCTGTATAGTACCACTGCGAGAGCTAGTCTGTTGAACCACTTTTATTTCCTCTTTTGTTCAAATTACACAAAAATCTGAGAGACACAAGATACAACAGGAGGAGACGAGAACCTTCAGTCTTCAGTTTCTCTCTTTCCTCCTTGCGTCTAATATTCCTTTTCTTGCCTTGTTCCGATATCGGCTATTTGAAATAGTTATATATAATTTAACATTATACAAAAGTATTGTCATATCAAACATAGTGAAATGGATTCCAAAAACACCATCTGGTATTTGGGAATGCACTGTGAGTTGGGAACGTGAGAAGAGATATTCTTTGCCACTTTGCTTGGGACCCAGCCATTAGCAGTGTAATTGCCAAGAAAAGGTGACAGGCTTCAGGCTTAATGCAAGTGGGTTTTTTTTTTCCTCTCTCTCTTCCCCAGCCTGTTAACTCTATGAGTCCTAAACTAAATGCAAAAGGCACTTTAAGGGCAATGCAATGGGAAAAAACAATAGGCTCCCTTAAATTAAAAGGCAGGGCAGAAAATGAAAACCTATAAGAAGACTAGAATAAGTGAAAGCAAAATAAGCTTGTTGAGAGGAGGAAAGAAAACAAGACATGTATGCTTTAAAGCTGCAGTGTGCTATACAGAATTGTTCTCTTAAGTAGTGGATTTGTAATGATTAGAGTTTCCCAAGCTTTATCCAAAAGCTCATTTCAAAGCCATCATTAGTTTCCTCTAATCCACCCAAAATTGCAAAACGTATATTGTGAAGGTCATCCGTGACCATTCTAAACCTGGTTTATTTGATGTTATCTCACTTCTTCCTCCATAGCTCCATCTATCCCTTTAAGGATGGGGGAGAAAAAGAGAGGGGGTTTAATAAATTAAAATCTCAGATTGATTTCTGTGGGAATATTATTCTGATGTGTAAGAACCCAAACAGCACGCACAGTACAGTTTATATAATTTCATGTTGCTAGCCTGCTACCATTGGCAGGTGTAATTCTAACAAGTTTTGCCAATATTTCTCACCTGAGAACCAGATCAAACATGACGGAAGTAAAAAATCAGAGATATTTGAACAAGGATCAAAGTCTCTGTATAACATGCGGGAAGGCAAATAAACTTTGCAGCAGAGGATGAAAACAAGTGAATAACACAGAAAGGTTTTAATCTTTATCGATTTCCATCTAACATTTGAAATACAGCCTTATATTAATTCTGAACTTAAAAAAAGGCCACATTGATTTGTTTCGGTATGTCAGAAACTGCGATGCTACAATAGATCTGCTATTAAATTACACAAAATAAAATGATTTCTGGTGGGTGTATCTAATGCTTGCCAAATTAGATGAAATGAAAGCTAACCCTCTTAGTCTAGCTGTTGTTTTTAAATATTTATGTCTTTAACAGACATTTGTGTGTGCCGTGAGGGGGACTAGAAACTCCTTTGCTATCAGTCAGTTTATGTAGACATGCAAAATTCTTACAATCTCAGTACCAGACTCACATGAAACGTTTGTCACCGCAAGTTCTTTCAATTTATTTGAAATAAGCTTGCCGATTCACCACACTGCCGTTTTGGCTCCCGTTACTTATTTATTTACTGCGATTGCATTTCGCTGCAAATGAGTTCTGTATGCAAAATTTAGTCTACAAGGTGTAGCGCAGATTTTCAGCAAGGAGTTCAACCCTTCAGTGCAGAAAAGGTGGTGGCAGTCCCATAGGTGCCAGATTGCTTGAGGGACTGAGAGAGAAGCTGCGAGCCCAGAGCTCGCCCTCTCTGCCGGCAACCAGCCGTCGTGAAACTTTGCTCTGAAACAAACACCATAGAGCCGGGCCTCACCATGCATCCGAGTGGAAAAATAAGTCAAACATCAGAAAAGGATCTTTCTGTTCTTTACAAGAGCTTGGGCTTGGGTCGCAATTTTGCCCCAGCCCTGCTCGACCTGACCTTCAGTGCTGTTTGCTTTCTAAAAGGCAGTGATGGCCTTTGATACGTCTCTCATTTAGTACCAGGTTTCTTGCTTTGAAGTGTGTCGATCGAGGCAGTCCCCGATGCACTTAGTGTCCCAAACCCTCCTGACTAATAACCCAACCTGGGCAGCTCAGAAGAAAGATAAAGTTCTGTTTTCTGTCTTACAAAAACAAACGCTCTTTTCAGGCAAAATCACTCTCCAACAGTGTTGTATTCTGAGTCTTGTTTGGTACCTGCTGCTCCAGCAGCGCTGGCTTTGGGAGCGCGGCTCTGCTTGGGCTGTAGCAGCAAGGGATGCATCCCACACGTAGAAGCACGGAGGTTTTGTGTGTGAAGAGACCAAGGCCGCTCGATCAGTTCAGTGACAGAGGGACAGACCACACGTGGGATTCCTGATTCCCACTCAAAGAATCAAAAAACACAAACATAAATTTTTTGCAATTTAATTTCCGAAGGGCTGTATTCACCTATGAAAACTTTCATACGAGAGATAAAGACCTTCATTAAAAACGAAATGTGATAATACAATTTCTTCTATAACAGAAATTGTGCAGATTCTCTCCTTTTTGACTGTGCTTTTGTTTGACGTTTTCCCACTAAACAAGCGAATGTTTCCAGAATGTATGTTTTATTTAATGGTTTTAATCAACAACTACAGTAACAAAGAATCTGCATCTTCATTCAGTAAGTTAATATTACAAGAGTGTGTTTTAAGCCTCTGTTGAGCAGCCGCAGCCTCTGTGAAGCAAAACCTGCTGCTATGATTAATAGCAGCAATACTTTCATTCTGTACAGTTCATTCCCCATTCATGCCCACTGCACAGCGGGGGGCACCTCGGGGACACCCTGGGTGTGTGCAAGCTGGAGCATCCCATGCCCGGCTCCGTCCCTGGGACCCTGCCGCCACCAGCCAGGGATCTGGGTCTGGGCACACGGGCACTTTCTTGGGTGGTAAACTGCCAACTCCAGCAGTTTATAGCTTTTTATCACCTTAACAGGAATGTGCCACCCACAGCAAGGCGGAATTATTAGATCTTTCTCATCATTTTTTTCTTTCTGCATAGAGGGCTTTGCCTGTTTTTCCCTTCCCAGCCTATGCCAGGCTGGGGTTTTGTTTTGCTCTCCGGTGACATGATGACAAACTGCAAATGAATAATCAGAAGTACTTAGAATTAAAATGGCAAAAATATTATTAGTTGCTGCCCCCCCCCCCCCCCCGCACCCTCTCCCATTTTCCCCTCCCTCCTCTTTTGACGACAGGCAGAAAATGCAGATGCCAAGGCAGCGGAAGATATTTTTAAGCAGGAGCATCTGGCTCCTTGGCAGACTCCACAGGCAGTTGGTTTGGTTGTTTTGGAGTTGCCTCTGGGTCTGTCACATGTTTTGGCATCTGACTGATTGTCTGGGCTGCCTCCTCTTATTGGACATATTTTTTCTTTGACTCACCTTTGATTCTGAATTGTCTCTTTATTTTCATTTGCCAGTGAACAGCAACTTTAGCTGATCCTGGGCTTGTTTATATAGAAATAGTCTCCGTCAGTCCCCGTCTGTGGCTCACCGGAGCCTCCTCCCTGCCCGGTCCATGCTACCAAAGGTGCTTGCTGCGAACGCTGCTTCCTTGGGATCCGGGTCAGGCTCCGAGCACTCCCCAGGAAGGAAACTGTTCCAAGGAGGAGAATTTTCCCGCATTCAAACATACAGCCAAAAGCACAGAGACACTGTTCCTGACATATGCCATATCTGTATATGGGGTTTTTTAATATATATATATAAAAGATTATTATATTGGGGGGAGGATTAGTCTTAAAACAGTGCAGGTTTTTCAATAGATTTTGTGCAGGGTATGAAAAACTACGTGAAATGACAGCTCTGTTCCCTGGAAGCCGGCTGTTTGAAAAGAAGTTAGATGCTTAGCAGTATTTGTTTCTCTGTTTTCTTGGCACGGTAAATCTTGGGCAATGCTAGTTTTTCACTCAAAAAACTTTTTCGCCCAAACATCGCAGCGAGGCAGTCTGGAAGCCTGTCCCTGCGACCTGCCCCAGCCCACGGAGCCAACCCAGGGATTTTACGACTGCCGGGGCAGCGAGGCTGGCAGAAACAGGTGGGCTCACAGCGGGGAGCGGCAGCGAAAGCCCCACCACAACTTCTGCTGGGATTTTTTTAGGTGGCTAAACTAAATCTAATTAAACCAGAGCACGTTTAAATGAGCTTCGTTTAACGTGCACTTTGTATAGCCCCCCTATTAATAACAGCAGCTCTTGTTTTATTATTAGTGCTATCATTCTTCTGTCTTTCCTGATATTCCCAGGGGTTGAATGGATTATTTATCAGAAGGGTTGGGATTGGGTTTATATTTCTAAAACGCTCTTTTGGAACTGTCCTGTGACAGTTCCACTAGTCCTTGCTGTGCTCAGGAGGCACCACGGAGCCTCAAAGATGAGATGTAAATCTGTGCTTTCAAGCTAAAATGAGACCATATCCCATAGAGAAAGTGTTTTTCTTTTAAGGAGAAGGCAAATAGAAGGGAGAAAAATGTTAGTTTTTAAATACATCTGTAGTTTTTTGAAGGTAACCTTGTAAAAAAAATTTTTTTTTCACTAATCTGGCATAATGAAGGCATCATGTAGCTTGTATGTTGTTTGGATTTTTTTCTTAATTACACCAAATCAAATTAAACTCATCCAGGAAAAGGGTAGGGAAAAGCATAATATGACATTTTAAAACAAAAGCTCCCAGTATGTGTTTTTCATTGGAGTTAAAGTATTGCCTAAAACGGAAAGCTTTTCTCTCACTGACCTATCATTTTTGCCTCGGTCAGGTACATGTTTGGAAGTCCTATGTATATGATTGCTGTAAATAATAAGGATGTCAGAGGCTAGGGAATTGGCACACATGAAATGAAGCTATTTATTCCCCGGGCAGGACATTTTGGGCAGCGAGGCTGCATCCTTGTCTGTTCCTCCTACCTGTATTCAGCAGGGAACTGCAGAGTAGCTCCAGTTAGTCTCCAGGTACTTGGAGTTCACAAACACAGAGAAAGATGACTAGAAAGACTTTAAAACATAAGAGAGAAACTATATTTGCAGTTACTTTTTGTGTATGTGGAAAGGAAAAATATTTTCAAACTAATTTTCATTCCTAAACCAGTGACTGAAGGAGCAGGCAGAAGAAAAACACGCATGTGAACACACACACTTGCATGCACACACACCTTACATAAAGTTACTTCTACTATCTGATCCTGAGTCTTGGCATGACTGACTCCAGGAAAAGCCCCGGACCCCAAATCTGTACAAGAATATTAGTAAACATTTGCACTGAACACAACATCGCATACAAATTAAAGTGATTTTCTAGCTCTCTCGTTTGCCAAAGGAAGCCTGTGAGTACAGTAAATGCCTGTGTTCTGAAATCTGAAAAAGAAAATGACAGTAAAACTAGCAAAAACCCCAATCTACGCTGTGTTTTTAAAGTCATCTTGGTATTCTAGGGAATGTGCATCATAAATTTTGAATAGATGGGATTAGCAACATCATGAAGGGGAATCCCAAAGGACCTATGTCCAGCGAGGAAGGAATCTTGTAAAAGACATTCACAATAAATCCTTTCACAGGCCTTGGCACTTGGATGTAACTCCATAGATTCCCTGTTAGGTTTTCCTGTGAGGGGGGAAAAAAACAGGTCCTTTTGGGCTTTGATTCTGTGAGTTGGTTTTGTGATCCGAAAGCACCATATGGGTGCTTTCACCTTTGTTTTTCAGCACCTGCAGCATTTGGCAGATACACGGCAAAGCAGAAGCAGCAGCACAAAACACAATATTACGGGGAGAGGGAGACGCGATTCTGAACTATCTGTCCTCTTGGGGCAAGCAAATAGCAGAAAGCAGCTACAGTGCCGTGCCAAACTAGTCCTGTGGGACGATGTGGTTACAATAACTAATTTTTAGAATAGCGTTGTTCATGCTGCTCTAAGTCTTTGCAGCCTCGTCCAGCAAGTGACTCGATTTTCAAGGGCACAGCTCTAAGAGTCCAAGATTGCAATCTTGGTACAAGAGTTACAGTCTTCAGACATATTGCAGTTAAAGTGAGGGGGCTTTTCTGTCCTGCCCGTGAACGGTTAATAGAATAATAGGTAAGTCTTTAGGAGCACAGCGATACTCTTTAAAACACCTTGGATTTTTTCATACTGTGGACGGCATGCAGTCACTGCAGCTGCAGAGACATGCTTCCCAAGGAAACAGAGACACCTTTCACACTTCTGACTTGGACTCTTGGCTTCTGGCAAGCCAAGTTAACACATATTTCACACCAAGGTAACTGACTATTTCTCTTCTTATTGTTAAAAAATTCCTCGGTCAAAATCAAGGTGTTCCAACAAATCCTTACCTATCAAGTTGTCAGTGTTGCATTTTTTAGACTTCAGGAACCCTTCAGAACACGTTCATGTCTTGCTGTGTCCTTTTTTGTGGTCTCTTTTATGGCAGCAATGGGCTCTGGGTCTCTACAAGACTGAATGAAGGAAGACTTCAAAATATATTGGGAAAAATAATGAAGTGAGCCACTTCTGCTTGGCAGGGAATGGCAGTCTTCAGTTTACCAATAGAGAAAAAGGGGTTAATTGATTTATTCAGTATTGAACAGTAGCCTGTACAAGGCCGAGACTCACTCCATCACCACATCAACCCTTCTGCAGACCCTTAAGCATCTGCAAACATGTTGTAAAAGATGAATTATGATCTTAACTTCTCTTCCTACTTTGCCAAGATCTTTCAGGTCATGAACTTCAGTGATTTGAGAAAGGTGGTTCTTCTGTCTTTGTACCTGAAGTAGGAAAGTGATTCATTTGGTTTGTCTCAACTCAAACGAGTAGCGAGGGAAAATATAAACCTGTTTAGAAATAATTTCTCATCAGGACACGAAGAGCTGGCTAAGGTCAGAACTAGGACTGAACTTTATCTTGTAAAACCCCTGGAAGCTGTGGCCAGTTACCTTGGTGTCACCAACAGGCTCTGAGCATCTTGAAACTGCTTGGGAGTGAGGTGAAAATGAGCGACTAAGGAGTCTGAGTTTCGTAAACCTTTTTTCTACTTCAAATTGAAAGGTGCTGCTGTTCCTGATCAGACTTTCCAAAACAAGGACATGGCTTGGCCACAGTTGAGATGGATTTAGTCTCCCAGAAAAGTTGTTTTCTTTGCTGCCATCTGACACAGGTGGAGCTAGTGCCAATGTAGTGAGCACAGATTACAGCCAACGTGATGCAGAATATCTTGTGCACGGACCTGTGTAGCTGTGTAATTGCTTGGCATGTCTTTGGCCCTTTACTTGTCCCAAGTGATAGGTGTGTGAATGGGTTTATAGGAATAATAATTCTCAACCTTACAGCCAACTCTTTTCCTCCCTCCATTACCCTGCTGGAAAAGATTTCACAGCCGTTTGCGCTCCTTGCAGAAGCCCGCAAAAGAGGTGAAGTTAATCAGAACTTTGGCTGTCGCTCCACTCCTAGCAGAGGTTTTTTGGAGCTGCGTTTCCGCGTTCAGAGCAATAGAGCTCACCTCACTTTGAAAATGAAGTAAGTTAAGAGTTGACCTGTGACAAGGAGAAAATAATGGCTTAAGATCTGGATCATCTGGAACCTAAACTGATCCACAGAAACAAATCCATGGACCAAAAAAAAAGAAGAAAATCGAAATCACGTATGAACCGGGAATAATTCTCCTCCCACCTCTCAAAGTTCACACAGAAACGTGTGAAATTGAAAGGGCAAACCGTGGTATAAATTTCGCTCACCTGTTGTGGTGCTGAGATCAGTGATACACTGACGTTACGGAAATGAATCCTGGGGATTCATGGCAGAGGATAGCAAGGAATATCAGGTGCTTTGTGCGTTAAGGTTAAATGAG
Source organism: Platalea leucorodia (assembly GCF_965183815.1). Classification (NCBI taxonomy): domain Eukaryota; kingdom Metazoa; phylum Chordata; class Aves; order Pelecaniformes; family Threskiornithidae; genus Platalea; species Platalea leucorodia. The sequence goes on along the minus strand of NC_138827.1, from coordinate 24,467,841 downwards.
TGTTTAAATATAACTCTGGAACACAAAAGGAAGTTTAACTGTAAAATGTGAGAATGAGTATGCTCTCCTGATGCACTCGCTTCCAGAGCATCGATTGCTTTTTCTCTGCCTTCTTCATGAAATAGATCATATTTTCCTTTCCCATTCAGTCTTTTGATAAGGGATTTGTGCTTTGGCATCCTCCCCCAAGTACCAGGAGCCCCCCTGTAACAAGGCGAGAGCACTGTGCTCCCTTTGCGTTTGCCCTGGGACAAGCCTCTCTCGTTCCGTAATGACTCAAATGAGATGGAGTCGGAGGGTCAGCGAACTCTGCAAGCCTAAACGCTGCTCTGTGGCTTTGGTTTTGTGGGTTTCTGTCTAATCTATGAACTTTACATCACTTAAGTGTAGATTCTCCTTGTGGTTTAGTACAAGCAGCCAAAGGTTGAATTCATACCGTGTTCTCACAGGTGAAACTTCGCTGACTTGTGCCAAGCAATATATTCTGCATGTTCCCAGTTTACATATTAAATCTATTGGGTAGAAGTGGGCAAAAAGTAGGAAATCTCCTATTACTTAGGTACAGTGAGAAATAACATTCAGTGGGTGGATACAGTTTCTTACGGAAAGGAGTTGTCTCTCCTTTGAAGGAACATTTAAATAGAAGGGAATAGTTTGAAACATAAACTGAAATAGAAAAATTTGCTTTCTGCTTTATTCCAGAAAATATCAGTGATATTCCCCAGACAGGACATAAATATGTTATCATTGAGTTAAAATCATTTGCGCACATAGATTTTGACCTTGCTGGAGTGCAGAATCTACAGCGAACCATTTGTTCACAGAGATTGAAGAAAATAATTGAGGTTTTTTTCAGGGTGGGGAAAATGCTTTGTAAGCAACTAAGACGTGTTTTGAAAGATGAAGGTGAGAATGAACGGGGAGTTGTCAGTATTGAGATACCATAGCGTAACTTAAAAATATAATGTTTCTGTTGCAGCTCATTACCAGTTAAAATGTGAAAATATACTCATTCTTGAATTTTGCAATGTTTCAGTGCTTGCTGCACACCCTCTTTTCTCCCTACCCAGCATTACTAAAGTCAGGGACTATCCTTTATACTGTATTTGTACAGCACCTATCACAGCAGGCTTCTGGTCCATTCCTCAGGCTCCTAAATGCTGCTGCAGTAAGTATAACTAACATCACTGAACTTCAGCACCAGTTGTAGAAGTATTTCATCTTCTGGAGGAAAGAACTGGACTTGTCCAGATTTAAAGAACCAAGTTTTTATTTCCAGAAAGCAAACCAAGTGGAAATGACAGTCTGCTTTTGGAGAACCCCATTGACCTGTAAGACCTCAGTTAGTTAATTTTTGGCATAAAGTGAAATAACTTTCACTGTTAGTGTGCTAATGTTCCATACAGCAAGCCAAAAATGAATGCTTGGGGACTAGCTAGGAAGTTAGAAGTGTAAAACCTTCTCCTCAATGAACACCTTCCTTGGGAATTTTTGGTGAAAATGAAAGGAGGGCAACCTGAGGAGACAGTGATTTTTTTACCACTGCTCTGGTTCATGTCAGTCCAGTTCTTGCCTTTCACAGGGACTCTAGGGAACTCATTTAGTCTGTTTGTTCCTCGCTTTACCCACATTCAAAACATCAGAGAGAACACATCATTGCTCTGTAAGGATGCTGTGAAGGTAGAACCAGCAGGAAGAGCAGCAGATAAATACGGCGGTGCGAGCAGGTCCACCTCTGGCTGGTGTGCACCGATACGTGTTACAGCGGTATGCAAATGCGGCATGCTGTAAGCTTCTTTGGGTAACAACCCTTTCAGTCTATTTGCATAATTCAGTTAAACTGAGAATGTCAATAAATTATATAGATGCTGTGCAATGTATTAGTGAAATCAGCTGAAATGCAGCTCAACAGCTGTAATAGAAAGTTAAGATTTTCCCACTTTCTTTGCATGAGGGGAGTTATGAAGGACAGAGACTTCGCTCAGACAAGGCTGAAAAGATTGGCCTTTGAAATGGACTGTCCTAAAATCACGTTATCCCATAACAGGATTATCCATGGAAAGATAGAGAATTGATAATCCGATAAAATGATGGCCTTAAAATATCTCCTCTTGTTAAACTGCTAGCCATCTTTTGGGCAGAGAAACGTCACAAATTTCTGTGGTTTTTTAGGAAGAAGCACATGCAAGACCTGGTGTGATGAGTTATAACACACCCTTGTCATGCTAGAACGTTTCCAAGCTCCTCCTGTAATAATTTGTTTTCATTTCAAGGCATGAGAGCCCAGGCAGCCCAGCTCAGCCAGCGCTATGGAAGTGACTGTGCCACTCCAGCTATGCCGTGCCTGCAGTCTGTGCTCAGTGATTGATGGATCCTTGGGATCCATCGTGACCTTGCTATTCGTATCAATGGGCATCCTGTAGGAAACCCCAGGGCTTCTGTCACACTGACACCCTCACAAGCCCATCACAAGTTTCATGTTGCAAATACTTTTCATTGAAGCTGCAATTCCTCTTTATTTAGCCTTCCCCGAGTACAGTTGTTTTGTCCACCCTTGGTGTTGCACCAGCAAACATATCGCTCTGCAATCTTAGTTGTTAGCACACCACGAGGCAGTGGAACAACATGGCTTTGCAAGTCAGTAACTGTATTTCTGGTCTCTTTTATCTGTTGTTGTTCTATTTCTGACCTTGATTATTACAAATTTATCTTCAGTATACTCCCAGCCTCTCTCCAGAATCATGGTGGTAATAATATCAGGTTTAGGGAAGCAGGAGATTCACTTATAGCGTTTCTAGTCTGAACTCTGGATACTGGACAACGTGTCTTGATGCAGTAAATGCGGAGCACTTCACTTAAAAGAGAGTTCAGGACAGAGCAGAACAAAGGGGAGTTGGTGTCCTAAGCACAGGCTGAGAATTAGCACTGTAAAGTAGGTTATGCCACCGAAAACTATGAAAAGAAAGCAAAGCTCAGGTAGAGCAAGTAGTGTCACAGAAAGAAGAAATTATTTCTGCTCGGGCCAGCTGGGGCTTCTGATCTCCTACACAGACACACTGCGGTCACTGACCAGGCTTCCAAGGACACCTTGCCAGCGACTCCGGAGTGCTTCCTTTGCACTCCCTAGTCTCTGTCCCAGCTTCATTTCTCTCCTCCGTTGGCAGCAATCCAGGCGAAATTGTGCATTCTTCCCTCTCACAACTGATAAATGCAGAGAAGCATTTTATTTCATTTTTGAACGGTTTCAGCACAGGGAATGGTACCAATAAAACAATGAAGCTCCTACCAAATATGACATAATGATTCTTCGAGGTCACATCATTCCCTTCCTAGATAGCAGGGCTGTTCTGGGGCTGTCAGCCCATTAGTCTGATAGGATTGTCATGATAACCAGAAAAATACAGTCAGTCCTAGCTCAGAGAGAAATTCTTTCCTCTTGAAAAAGCAAAGCTTTCTATCTCTACGTGCCCTGAGCCGCAAGAGGAGGTGACTGAAGCCAGAGCAGTTCCTACAAACAGAAATCTTTACCATTGTAAATCAGCTTGGTGAGTAGCAATCGACTTCTTTGTCTCTAGAGACATTTAATAAAGTACCCCACAACCTCTTTGTCATCCATTAGTCACCAGATATTGGACATCCCATTTTAAAAGCACCATTTCTTTTTTTAAATATATAGCTTATGAAAGATTTATATTTTACCTCTTTTTTGGATGGACACATTAAAAGGATATTCTTACTTCCCACTCTGGATTGAAAATGCTAAGAAAATTACATGTTGTACATGAAGAAAATGTAAGCGCACATTTAGCAGGGGCTTTGCTTTCCTTTTTTATCGCTAATAAGGCATACACCTCCAGCCTACTCTGGAGGCCAGAGCATCCTCCAGAATAGTTGCTGAAATCCAGCCTGCCCAAGGATTTAGGGAGAAATGGCATTATGGAAAACAGGGGAACTAATTGTTTCCCTTCATATAATATTTAACAAAACCTATAAGCTAAAAAATAGATTCAAATTTATCACTTGCTGAAGTTCATTAATCTGCACATCTTGAGGAGCAAGAGCATTTTCTTGCTTTTAGCTGATTTGCCACAAACCTCTGGTTTTGCCTGTGCTGCAAGCAAGTACTCATTAGAACAGACTTTACTCCTCAAAGGCAAGAGCTGCCTAAGGTTGAACATGTCACTAATCTGAGCTTTGGCACAAAATAAAACGCAATCCAAGTTTTCATGGAGACAGAGCAAAGCTTGAAAATCCAAACCCTGGAAAGTCCAAGAAAGTCATATAACAAATACGAAGGACATATATTTAATTGCTTCTGTTCAGTCTCCTGATTCTCTAGTCAATGTCATGATTTTTCTGGTGTCTGACTCATGGTTTTTGACATCGATAACACTGATGTTCTCACAACAGGGTACAGTTTAAATGGGCACTTTATTGTAGGACGCCTTGTATCACTGTGTAACTGGACCCTAGCTCCCTGTGCAACTTTCCATTTTTAGCTGTTCTGTCTGTAGGCTGATGACACCAGCATTTTCCTTCTGGACCAACTTTTTTCCGATTCCTTACTCTGCACCCCAGAGTAAGACTTTAAAGATGTGTTTCCACGGCAGGGCAGGTGAAGACCTTGCTGACACTTTGCAATCAGTGAAACATGGTTTTAGCCGCAGTTAGTAATTTTGTAAAGCAGTGAGTGCAGACAGGACTCAACTGAATGTCTGAGTGGTGAGGAATGCCTTAGTTGATATTTGCACTTTTCGGTAAATAGCTTGATATTCACTGCGACAGTGTTTCATTTCTCTGGAGTGCTTTATTACATGTCTTTTATTGGCTTTTTGAGTTCAGATTCTGTGACTGGTATATTAATTTTATTTTTTTTATTATATTTCCTACTTTTATGTTCTGCAATTACATTAACTCAGCCTTTCCCGATCAATAATAGCTGCAAACAATTTGCCTTTCACTGCACATACAAAATCTGTAATAATGGTATTCAAGTCTTTATAGTTTCTTTAGTGGTGTTAAATTTATTATATCTTATTAGCATAGAAAAAAGGATCGGTAAATGACCTGCTACAGTAGAAGGCAAGTAGCAGACCTAGCATCCACTTCTTGCAAAAAAAAAAAAAAAAGTACTCTAGAACAGAAAAAAAATAAAAAACCAACATTTTTTTCTCCAGAAATTTGTAGCAGGGCTATAGTTATCAGCATAAATTCTCTACAGTAGCTTTTAAAATCTGTGCAAGCTCTGTTTAATTTCTTGAGCATGTTATTGGTTACTCAATCCCTTTCAGTAGTGGATTAGGTCAAACTGGATTATCATAATGGTCCTTTCTGGCCTTAAAAATCAAAGCCAATGCTGGAAGGGCTTGACTGTTCCTGGTCCTTACTTGAACGTGCAGAGAAAGGTGAAGTGTGGTAAGTCTCTGTCCTGCTGATCCCCTCACCTCTGCTCCATGGTCCTCTTCACTCAAGCCCTGGAGCAGGAATAGGCAGAGGATCCCAGTGCTGCCTTCCCAGCAAAGCAACTGGGAAGGGGCAGAGAAGGGGCAGAGCCCTGGGCGCAGTGTGCCGGCGCCCAGAGCCGGGCAGCTGGGAATGGCCACAAAACCCTGCAGTACCAGCGTGATGCAGGGGAACCAGGAGCCGTGCGGAGAGTCGGGATGAGGGCAGCCAACACTCAGGGCAGCGAGCACGGTGGATCCTGTCCCACGGGCTGTGCAGGGACAGGTCAAGCCAAGGAATGCTTGGCTTCTCCTCCTGCAGGGGAAGAAAGATTGTTCATATTATTTTCTGTGGACTTCAGGCTAAGTCTTGCTCCTTTTATTTACAAAAAACATTTCAAGTCATTGACTCGAGCAAGACTACTCATATGGGTAAAGGAAACAAGGCTTTGGCCTCATGACAACTTTAAAGTCCTAGGATTTATGTTGCTTGCATCCCTCAGATATGTTTGCAAATGTTGACGCATACTCCTAGATTTTCACTCATAAAAATGCTGCTTGTGTTTTGGGGGTTCTTAGAAAAATATTTTTAAATCACTTTCCACCCTTAAGGGCCATTTGAAATTCACACTCCCAAGGCAGTAAAACAACACTACAGGTTTGGTTTTAACTGGGAAAAGGCAGGAAGCTGAGTTTTAGTACACTGCTCTCTGAACAGTAGGTGATTTTGAAGACAGCTTTCGTGTCAGCTCTGAATATCCCATCTTGTACCGGTCCAAGCAAGACTCTGACATATTTTATTTTTTCACTTTGGCTTTCCAACATTTAATTTTATTAGCTGGAAAAAAAAAAGTGGACATAAACTTTTAATGGAAGTGTACGAGAACTGACACGTCAGGAGCAATTACAAATACATGCCATATAACGTAAATCTGCAGGCACTCTTTACGAACTGGAGGCTTTGGCTCGGTGCAGTTAATGGCCTCAAACACTCTTTTCTGCTAGTAAAAAAATATTTTGTCTTCAGCATGATGTATACCTAGAAAATACGCATATTTTTTAGTGTGACTCTCTTTGAATAGGGATTGAACCCAGCACCTTGCTCCCTGAAAAGCGTAGCCTTCTGTTTGAACTTCATAGCTGCTGGCTCGTCGCATGGAGGTCCCCGCTTCAGGGCACTCATGAAGCACTCCATCACACCGGGCTCCGGTGGGAGCAAAGCTCTGCTGCTCCAGCATGGGTCACCCAGGGAGGGAGGAGATCGGTCCCTGCTCCCAGCAAGCTGCGTGCGTGCTCATGAGTGAAGGGTCAAGCTGGAGCATATGACTTGGAGGCAACACTGCTTTGAGTCACAAGTCAAAAACCCCCACCCTTTCTAAGGGGCATACTAATGCCCAGATGGATTTGTTTGCTTCCACTTACTTTTCCCGGTACCTACGCTGACTTCTGTTGTTATAAGTAGTACTAATTAAGATCACTATGATTGCAATGAAACACGATTCTGCATGTATGCAATACCATATGTTACCAGGGGATTAGGTACAGGTGCTGTCACAGCTTCTGTAATCGCAGCGCTGTGTCCTGCTCTCTACAGAGCCACAGTGAGATCTCAGCCCTCTGTGCCTCTGCCCCTTTTCCCCCTTGTACCCCCATGGCTTTGCCACACCGGCACCAGGGAGGTAGATGAGCTGGATTTGGGGCAGACTTCTCTTTCTCGTCTGATAACTGGTGGTATTGCAAGAAAAGTGCTAAACATGTTTTGAATATGAGCAAATGCAGGTGTGTTGGTCCTAAACCTCCTGGGTAGAAGACAAGGGAAGGGGTTGGGCTGGGCTGGATGGAGTAGGAAATCCAGAGCTTCAAGGGAGGAAGGAAGAAGAGTGTCCCAGTGCCATAACCAGCAGCCTGCACTGCATCTTTCAGCATGGGATGAGGGCTTGGCTTCCCACCGAGAGGAGGTCAGTTGGGAAACCAGGAATTAATGAACCTCTGTCCCACCCTTGGATCCTCTGTGGTGTCGTGACACCTTCAACGTGTTGGTATCATGAAGGATTCAACTGATTGTTCCTGGTACCCATTATAACACACATTGTTGTCATTTTTCAAGGTGAAGCTTCTCTACGCTTTGCATACGCATCTCAAGTGGTAATCAGTCTTTTCAGCCAAGGAGAGTCTCTCGATTCAATGTACTTTGTCCTGTAAAGCTGCTATTAAGCAAGACAAGATGGTGAACATCGTATTGTGCAGCTTCTGTTTTAGCCACAGCTGACAACAGGACTGGGAGAAGGGAATTGGATCCTGATTTCCTATAGGATGGAGCAGCATTGCCGTAGCCCTTCTGAGCTCAGGGATGTAATTAAAAAATGGGTCTATAAACAAAAATTCACCATTATGGAGCAAATAAAACCAAAGGGTAGTTAATCCAGGGATATATCACACATCAAATTAAATCTCACTTTGCCTGCAGTAATAACAGAAATAATTCATTAAGATAAACCTCTAGATTATGCACAGCATCTGGAGATAGAATTAAGACCTTAGCTGTGAGTGCATGTGCATGCACACTCCCTTCCTCCCCCCTCCAAAAAATGATGCCAGCATAAAAGGCAGTTTAGAGTTGACTGTTGAGCTTTTCACATCTATTTCTTTCTAGCATTTACAGAGAAAACAAATGTGATTTCCAAAGAGAGCTGTCTCTGGAAGGGTAAAAAATTCCCACATCCTTTTTTCTGCAAAGGAATGTAACATGATGTAGGGGCCCCTGTGCAGAGCCAGGACCACTCAGTAAAATGTTGACGTGCAGCCTTGGAACTCGATCTAACTTCTTATGAAGTCAGCATGAGTTTTTCCATGTATTTCAACAGAAGTTGAAAGAGGTCCTTCCATCCACTCTGTCTCACCTGTACAGTGGAAATAATACTGGTAGCGAAGATGGTAGTGAGCTGCTTTGAAAGGTATATTATCTTAATGCTAGCCATGGGATGACAAGTTTCATCTATAGAAGCTGGGCATGACAATAGAGTTAGAACTGAATCTGCATCTACAGTCAGTCTGCAGGTATCAGTGTTAGCCCAGAATCATACGAAACTGGCAGATATGATCCTACCATGGTCCAATGAAGATCAGGGCATTACTCTGTGGCCCACATTTAGCAATTTTCAATAAAATCTGCCATTGCAAAGAATTTCCTTCCTATAATCCTGAACAATATTAAGGATGGACAAACTGATTCGGGTTAAATAAAATCAAATCACAAAGCCTAAAAAAAAATCTTAAGCTGAAATGGATAAAAAACTTGCTTATCACTTCTGTAAGCTCTTTGGGACAGAAATTCTCTCTTCCACGTCTGTTTTCATAACTCTGGTGAAGACCTACTCTTACTACTCTACACTATCTCGTACAACTATCAGGAACGTGCCACTGGAAGCTCTCAAATACTTTGACTCTCAATAGGATGTTAGTGCTGCTCCTGTTCTTGTTCCAGACCTTGCAGTCTTGTCTTTCATTCAGAAAAAAAGCTCCTTAGGACATGCCCAGGACGCTGTAACAGAGCATGCTAAAGAGTACGCCAGACAAACCTCTGCCAGGAACAAACCTGCTTTTGGACAGAGGATCTCACAGGGGATTTCTCAGGGTTCAGACCAGCCCTGTTTTCATGAACCCATCAGCAAACCGTATGTTAAAAATTCTTACTGACAAGAATTATAATGGTATAATTGGTAGAGCGGAGATAAATCAGCCCTCATCCATTTCTGAAGGCACTCTATTACATTCAGACAGTTCAGTCACACTCATTTTCTTCTGGACCTTTCTAGAAATAGCCTGCCACCTTGTTTTCCATCCATGCCCTGCAACAGCTGCTACAGCAAATGGATTTTTCTATGACTCGTACTGAGTAATGGTGGGCTATAAATTAGTGCATGCTTGGGAGCTCCCAAGGAATAGCGGCCATCATCTAATTACATTTCTAATTAAGGTTACAGGGAGACTAAAAACAGTAAAGAATAAATGTGTGTACTTCCAGCAAAATATGTATTTGGAGAATATCATCAAGACTTCCCAAAATATGCTAGAGCACACGAGACAAATTGAGACGGTATAAAGTCCTCAATAAAAGATGACTGTGTACACAAAGGATCAGACAGTAAACCCATGGGAAAGGATAGTGATGAGTTTGAGATGCAGGCATGAATCCAAAAAAGAGAAAAAGCCTAGCAATGGGTGCCTAAAAGGACAGATCAAGAAGACAGGATCAGAGGGAGTGGGAAAGCCACAACAAAAGCCAAGGCTGAGAACTGCCAGATCATAGTATCTGCTGCAACAGGGCTTTAAAATCTCCAGGGAGTGGGAACAGGGACTAGCTAATAACTCATATGCAAAACAGCATTCAATAGGCTTAAATCAATTTTTTTTTCTTCCAGAAAAGGTCCTCCAGAAAGGGTCCTCTACTCAGCCTGGTGGCAAATGTCACAGGACTCTAGGTTCAGGGGGAAAAAATTCCTCTGGATTTGCCATTAATTTTGCTGGAAAAAAGCCCAAGAGGTCACCTAGTACATTCAGCTATCCAAAAGCATGGTCAGCTTTCTGATGTTGTCAAGACCTCCAGTGATGAATAATCTGTGACCTCTTGAGACAACCTACTTCAGTGCTTCATAAAGGATGTTCAAACCCCACAGTCTCTCCTTGCAGTTCCCGTTGCATCTCATCCACATTGGACACTAGGATCTTGAAAAGAGGGGTTCTATGGGAAACAGGGGAAAGGCCTGCAAATACGAAAAAAGGAAGCTACAGAGAGGAAAGAAATAAATCCTTCCCCCGTTTGTAACCAGGTCGTGTTATCTACCACTCCAATCATTCTTCTTGTTTTCCCCTGACATATCTTGAATTAATCTATATCAGCCCTTGAATTATGGTGCCCCAAACTCATTCCTCAGAAGGCAATGTTGCAAAACTTTAGATTTTCAACACTTTAGCTGTCTTGGAAAAGGAAGCTGAAAGGGACACTTGGATATAAGAAATTCAGGTGCAACTTGTTTGCATAAAACAGAATTAAAAGGAGATGAAAGAAATGGTGTATGAGTGCTCTGGACAGAGATCTAAAATTGAGCTGTTTGGCTGAAACAAACTGAAAAACAGACTCAACTTGCATGGAGCCAAATTCTTGCAAGCCTTTCTATAGCTGACAACAACAGAAGCCTGGTAAGAGCCACTGCTCTGAAAGGTTTCTGCCAGTCTAAACCACTGCCAGGCTGGATGTTAACAATGTGTCTCTAAGTTAACTCAAAAGTAAAATCAAATCTTTACAAATAAGGCTGAATCTTGTAGTTTAAACAGAGAAACACTTACAGAAGGAGAGTTCAGACTTTGCTTCTGGCTGTGACCCTGTTGGCTTCCAGGTGTGGAATACGAAACAAGCTGCCAGCCAGGACTAGGTAGACTTCCAGAGCTGCAGGATCTGATTCAAGCTGACACACATCAAGTCACTTGAGCCTGGAAATCAAATAAGAAACTGCTCAACAGGCTTTTCACTCAGACCCCTGTTAGGTTTTTACTGCATCTAGGACAGAAAAAAACCTACATAACCACCTTTTTCCTGTGTTATTTTTTGTTTCGGCTTTAGTTTGTGAGCAAAATCATCAAGTGGGAAAAGCAAGGAAAAAAGCGAACAGAAATGGGTTGGGTCTAGCTTGACACATGGGCTCGACTTGTTCAGAGTGTCAGCATGTGGCAGGAAATACAAGTGAACAGGGACAGACAAAATGTCCATCTAGGGCTGGGGATGGATAAATCTTTGGAAAAGGAGGGAGTTGCGGCAGTAGTGTCACTTGGAAGGTAAAATGGGGAGAGATCACATGGACTTTTTGCTTTTCTGTTTCCCAGTTGCAGAAGGCCAGGCTTTGAGGTACTGCTTTGCCCTCCATGTTCTCCAGCAGGTTCATTCAGTGAAGCCTTTTGTACCCTGCCCATGGAGCGTGTCCCCTGGACCGTGACTGCTCAGCAGGCCCACAGGAGTGAAAAGAGTGACCTGTACACATAGGTTTCTCTTCCAAGCCCGTAATCAGAAACATGAGTGATTTGCCTCTTCCCTCAAAGAGGCCTTATAGTATTTGAGATATCCCTGCATCCCAGCCCTGGACTGAATTTAAGACAAGGTACTTGTTCATGGCCTTCTGCATATTAATACTCCGTCCTCTTTTTTTTTTTTTTTTTTCTTTTTTTTTTTCCGGTTTCCTGTGTGTGCTGAAGCATCCAAATACCAGATTATTCCTCAAACATTCCTCATTTGTTTATTTGTCCATTCCTATAACTGACTTGCATCTCTCAGACGGTTCTGACAGTACCTTTCCGTGTGATCATTCCCTCTGCGATGATGCCAGCTCTGGGGTACTGGTACTTAAGCCTCTTGTCCTCTGCAAGGTAACTAAGCTTCCACATTGAGCACTGACACTTGGAGTTTTGAAACTATCACTTGCTTAATAACTCTACATCCGTCATTCTTGGATGAAATCCATGGCAAACAGAATGTGAGAAAGTGAAAACTAATGAGCGTCTTCAAGAAAGGATAGGGAGCTTCTGTTATTTCATTTAGTCCTAAGAGTTTAACTTCTGGCACCTCCATCACATTTCCAAATGGTAACTAAAGGTTGTTACTTTTTCAAGTTGTGCTGTGTAGCACATTTCATCAATTAAAATGCACCCTCAATGTAAAATCACAACAGGGCCAGCCTGGCATGAAGGATGCTATCATGTCATTTTTATTCTTTTTTTAAAGGATACTTTTGTTTCAAATTGCTGAGATCTTTATAGAGCAGATTTAAATTAAAGAAAACACAGATTTAAATATAACCATGAAAAGAATACAACATGCGTTCATCTTGGAGTACTATGCAATTTACACTCCAAGTGGAGCTAACTCTGTTTTGTGCGCTCTCATTTCATGGTGTTTCTAATGGTGATTATTAACTTTCTTTGTACTGAAAGGACATAAATATCTCCTTTATTATGTGGGGTTTTATGCAATGACCCCATGCGGGTCTGAAGTTTCCATAGCAGTGTTATCAGGTTGCACTTTCAAGACATTGAGGGGGGTTTAAGATGAAAGACTCAGCATTGCACAGCAGTTAGACAAGGAGGGTGAGAATTAGAGTAGCCAAGGTCTGGCCCCAGCTTTGTGCTGACTTCCTACAGCGCCTCTGGTAAGTGGTACAGTCCTGTGCTTTACTGCCCACAGCTACTGTGAGCAAGTCGCTTGCTGCTTCCGACCCTCTTCCAATTACCTGGGATTAATAATGTTTGTGGGTAAATGTTTCGTAGAACTGTAGTGCACCAGTGTTTTCACTCATTGTCTTTTTTGTATGGCTGAATCTACACAGCAGGCCTGCTCTTCCAGTTCTGCATTGGTACATCTGCGGCTGCCCAGCAAATCTGAACGACCATCTCTCTTCTGTCTTCCTTGGTTATGCTTTTACCCCCTGTGTTTCTGTTCATGATAGCTGAAGAAGGACAGAACAGGTGAAGGATGAAAGCAGTGAAACACAGTCCAATGTGTGAGTTACTAAACTTACCAAAACTTCAGTCAGGTTAGAAAAATTCAAACTGCAAGGGTTCCAGTTTAGGCATTTTTACCAGTGGACGGAAATGAAAAACAAAGTCCTTTCTCTGTTACAAGACAGCAACTGATCTCTTTGCAGGTCCTCATTCATTAGGCATTGCCTACCAAATCCTAACTTGAACAGAAATGAACTCAAGCACCTTGCTCCATGCACAACCAGCATTCCCTGCTTTCCCTCTCATTTGCTCAAGCTGAGCTTTGCACATTTTTCCTGCAGTTGGTATTAGGTAACAAACTCTCATAAATGTCTATACCTAATGAAAATGATGATATAGCAAACATCCACCTGGCAGAGAAGGCAAGCGTATTACTGGGTACCTAAATTAGACTAGTTTGAGTCAGACATCAAAAGAAGTAGAAGTTTAGGCAACTCCTACCTCTTCACAAGGGTACCATCTTCAATCAGTCCTGCTTTGGCACTGGCTCAGCTCTCTCATCCCCCAGTGACATTAGGACCAAGGGCACCGATAGCAAAGGCTTCCCCACACTATCCAAAGGAAGTCTTCCCTGTGCTAGAGCAGAAATGCAAAGCTGAAACAATGTTCAAATCCCACAACATTCACAGCTCAGAGATTTCTTAGAAGGCCTCTGAAACCAAACTGAATAATGATCTGTGTTTTTGTTGTATTTAAAGTTGTTGACATTTCATTTGTTTTCTATTTACATCAAATAAAACTATATGGTGATGACTTCAGCTGCAAAAATGATCAATAGGAGAGGTGGGTCAGCCAGCTAAATAAATGCAAGCCTTGCTGATCTACATCGTAATTGTCATATAGCTGATCTGCACCAGCTTACACTAGCTAAGAATATGGCCTTTCATTTCTATTTTAGTAAAGTTTGGGAAAGTTTCAGGTAATAATTTTTGTGCCGAGTTTTACCATCTCTTTGAGCGAAGAGTAATCCTCCACAGAAATCTGAAGCTGATTTACACAAATAGTGCCTTGATTTTGCTAGAGGAACAATTTTGCATGACCTCAAAGTCCCTGAATTTCCCAAGTGCGCTGGGTTCAAGCAAATGCGTAACTTGATCTCCTTCCGAGTCTATTAGCAATGCCTGGAATCATTTGTATTCACAACAGTTTTCCAGACCGAATGCAGGACCAGGATTTAGGTTTGATGGAACAAGGTAAGGACAAAAGTAGGTCGGGCTTGGAGTCCTGCTTTACCAGCCTGCACGCTTCAGGACGAGTGCAGATCCCGAACGTCTGCAGGGCTAGTGATGATTTCTGTCTGAATCACTACTTAAGATTTCACCAGCAAAATGATGCACTGGTTCTATTTTCACAAGTCTGCTCAAGTGCTTGTGAAATAGATTTTTGGTTTTATATACATGTCCTCCTTACTGCAAATACTGTGTGCTCAGAAAGAGAAAGAGCAATTTTTTTCTATTGATCAAGCGAGTGAACAGCCATTCATTTAGCAGAGTATCTGTATGTTCTGTACAATTCAAATGCTGCCTATTCAGCTAGTCAAACATCTTTGTTCTATGTCCAAGTAGGCATTTATTCATCACTACATAGCACTGCAATTCAAAGGCTCAGATGTTTAAAGATATATATAGGCGATATTTGGCTTCCACTGGCATGCCTAAATGACTTGGACAGCTAAGTCCCATTGGACGTCTAAGTCCTCTTGTTAAAGGGAAACAGAAACCTGGGTTCTGATAGCTAACTTTCAGGCATCTACATCACTTCAACTATATCACCTAGATGTTTAAAGGATCTCTTTTCTGTGACCATAATAAGTATACGTAGCACAGATAGATGTATGCATATCAAGTTAAGGGTGGGCACGTGCAGTGACCTTTTCTGCAGTCTCAGATTTGCTGGTATAGAACCAGAGTACTTATTCAATCCATATACACAAGAATTTCACTGAGAAGCTACAGCTGGCGTACTGTAGTTGATGCTTATTAAACACATAATAATTTCAGTCTTACCTTGTGCTTCCCCATCTGTTTGTATCTACTCTGTATCTCATCTTCCACTCAGACATGAGCTCTTTGGGATAGGGACTGTCCTTTCACTGAATTTATACAGTCCCAAGTACAACAGAGCTCCAAACCTTCACCCAAACAGAGAGATGGTGGCACTCACTATGGAAGCATTCCATGTTGTAGAGGAGGATTATTTTCAATACTTCCATGTGATGAATTTACTTGGAGAGTTACTTGGAAGATGTTTCTAGTAGGTATTTAAGACCAGAGCTTCCAATCATCTAGTCTGACCTCCTGTATACCACAGACTGTAGACATTCATCCTTTTATTCCCAAGTGGAGGAGAGTGATGTACATTTGACTGGAGGCTAACTTCTGGAAAGGCATCCAGTCTTGTTAAGATGAGATCAAAGAAAAAAAAAAAATGTTCTTCTCGTCTCTGCAATAGTTTGTCCCAGTGACCCACTGCCTTCACAGCTGAATGTCTTGTGCCTTGTTCCTAATTCTAGTGAACTCTTATGGACATGCTTGTCTCTGTCAGACAGTTATATCTTACAGAAGTTGAATAATAAGAGTAATAGTAATGAATAAGCACCTTGTAACTATTTACATGATATCTGCATCCAGTGAGGCAGTGTTCCAAGTGACACAGGTGTTGATATCAAATTGAGAGTGGCTCAGTCTCTCAGCAATAATAAAAAAGCTGCCAGTCTTCCTGCTTCACCAACATCTACTGTCACCCCCAGAAAACCATAAGTTTCCTCTGCTTTTACTTTGGTTTCCAAACAAGCAAACAGAAAAGACACCAACCTTTCCTAGTCCTGCCTTGTGTGATACCTATAAAAGCAGGACTATGTATCCGTACGCCGTAACGCAACTTCCAGTTTTAACTGGGGATTAAGTTCTCCCTTATTATTTCCTGACTCTGTCCAGAGCAGGGTTTAAAGCATCTCCAGAGGAGCTCCCTTCTCACAGAGCACCTTGTAGACAACAGTGTGTGCTCCGCTCAACGGCGTCTGCCAGCACAGCAGATCAGCACTGAGGACACTTCACCTTCTAACCTTTCTTCCCTCCTACAAGGTAGCTGCTTTGCCCGAACAAGGTGCAGGGAGCACAGACACGCGCCATGGTACTATCTTCTATTTGCTATTGTGCATGTGTCGTTTTTTGGAACCAACTCAACATATGTGAAGGAGAGTTTAACCAGAAAAGGAAATATAAGCAAAGTGGTTGCATCCTTTTGCAATCAACTGTTTTCAAGGCTGGCCGTCATGTGCTTAATGAGAAGACCTTTTCCAGTTACCAATGAATAGTTTTATTTTACGTAATTGCAACCATTTCAGTATGGCAATTAAGATAGAATGTTACCTTTGGGATGGGATCAATTAAAGGTTTGAAAATTGAATTTGGGATCATGATTAGTCTCTTTTACATCGCTTTAGTATTCTAAAATATATAATTGTGTGATTCAATCCTTTTCTATACATATAGTAAATATAACCTTTCAGGGTTTCTTTTTAAGCAGAACCAGATTTTTAGAGGCCTACCGGTAACTAAAACCATAGCATAATGGGGAAAAAGGGTTTCCCTATTTGATTAGAGGAGATTTTAAACTTATAGTACATGAAAATGTTGAATTTAGTGTAATTGGTTGTCGGATTTCTTCAGAATTGAAATCATTATGCCCTGGCCACACTCCAACACATCCTGTCTTTATTTTATTCTCTTTTTTTTTTTTTTAAGTTACAATTCAAAACAGTGTGGAACACGCTATAATGTTGTAGTTGGTCATGTAATGTCACCGAAGCTGACTTCTGAATATAGACAAAGGACTTCAAGTACCGGAGTGCTCCACCGGTGGAAAATTGATAGCAGCATGAGATATGCTATTACAGGCTTTTTGTTCTACCTCCAAATTTGTGCTGACTAAAGTGCTTTTGTGCCTGCACAGGGAAAAAAAAAAGGTCTGTCTAGAGGAGGCTGGAAGCTTAAAACAAATGCGGCATGGAGGGCATAGATTCTTAAGCAGGACTGTGTGAATTTAGCTGGAGCTCACTAAATAACAACCAAAGTGCTTTATTTTTGTCAATTACTGTTTCCTGAAAGGACATGAATCACAGGGAAAATGATCAAGCAGCAAAGAATAAAATTCTCTCCAAGACCAAAAAAGTAAAATGAAATAGAAGAATTAAGCAGTGTTTCCTAACTCTTGTCAGTCCAGCTTGGAGTTATTGCCAGGTTTGTACACACCACAATCTATTCAAGCATTACTGAGAGATAGGAACCAGAGATGCAGTTTGAATGCAAATTAAGCATGCACTTTCTTCCAAAGCAGCTTGAAAAAGTCAGCGTGACCATGGATATACGCCCCCTTCCTCCACCCTCCTTCCTAACATAAATAAATCAGCCAAATAGCACCATCGCCACTGCCCCCACACCCAAACTGGAGAGAAAAGGCCAAAATAAACATTGTTAATCATGAACGATGCATCTAACCTTACCTTAGCGATACTGGTGGAGCGTCTCAGGGACAAGACAGTGTATAGCAAATGGCTTTCGCTAGTGCATGTGTTTCGGGTGACTTTGCAGATCCCTGGACAGTGGAACTGCCCTTGGAAAACCATTATGGCCATGATCCTTCATTTACTCAAAATAGTGCCTTTTTGGAATTTGGGGAATGAAATTGGGGCCCTTTTCTGCTCCCACCTCAAGCCAGCACAGGCAGGCTGCCCCGAGGAACTGGCCCTTCCTTGCAAGACCACAGGCAGGATTGCGACATCTCTGCCTTTGGTGCTTTGCTCTGCAATGGCATTTTCTCCTCTTCCTGGCCCTCTCCGATGTCACACACTCATTTTCCTTCCCACTTCAAATTAAATAAATGTCTTCCCTCTCCGTTTATTTTCCCATTAGCCCAGGGCATCGTGCACTCTGTGTCCCTGTACAGTACACAGCCCTAGCACTGCCTTAACAAGCAAATGTCTTTCTTCTTAAACACAAGGCTGGGTTCTCACTCTGACCTGGCAGGGTTTTGCTTTGAATTTTCATGTGAATCGCAAGGTGCAAGGTTAGATAGTTACAGACAAGGTCACTTCCATTCACAGCACCAACAGTGGGAATGAGTAACCTCCTAACCATCCGCAGCGCTTGGTCATATTTATCTATAGTTTTATTGGAGAATTCGTTCACCTCCACCCAGATAAATTGAGCTGACATCCTGAGGGGTAACTAAATGGCAGTTCCAAAACAAATGGACCAATAGTCTATTTAGCCTAGTCAGTGTGATCAGAATATATCCTTCAAAATAAAATACTACTGGATGGGGTACGGGAGTCCTCCAGATGGCCAAGTGGATAGCTTTCTAAGGTCAGCATGAATATTTAAACAGCGTTTTTTACAGTGCAAGCATTAAAGGCACAAAGTTGGAGTTGCTTATGGTATCCATGGAACCTAGATCACGAGCAAGGATACCCCTTTGCTACAGAAAGTAAAACCAACCAGGCTTATGTGATTATTGAAGTATATTTGAAACACATTTAATTTATTCATGTATTTTAATGATGAATGTTTTTCGGCTATGGGGTTTCTTCATGCTGGTTTCATGCTAGCTAACAACAGCACCAGAGACTTGCCACATTTGGAATAGGTGCTAGAAAGACATCAGTGGTAGCAAACTGTTAAAATTAGTGGTTACTGATGGCTACAGTGGTTTCAAGAAAAGGCAGTACCTACCAGAGTGGCTGCAGTAGGCTGTGCAGTATCTTTTGCAGACTCCTCAGTCACCACTGCATTTAGCTGACCCTGCTTAGCTGAGGCAGCAGCACCAGGGGCATCATCCCCGGTGGGGATGCTGTGTGAAACAAGGCATTTCCCAGGGTGATTCCTACCACGCAAAGGTTTATGCTCACTCCTTCCCCAGAAAGAAGCATGTGCAGAGGTAGTACTGAAGTTAGGAGCCACGTAATAGCATATTTATTCCCTGAACTTTATACCCAGGTCATTATACTCTTCTTTCCCAAACAAGCAGCATCTTTCACTTAGATGAGCTCCATTTCTTTCCTGCCAGGATGTTACTCCTGCATCCCCTGGGATCCTGACCCTGTGTCCCTACTCTCGACAACCCTCTCACCAGCAAGCACATACTTGCTATCACCCAAAGAACCCCCTTCTGAAAATAATGCTGCTTCCATTAATTCCTCCCTTGGAAAAAAAAAAAAGAAAAAAAAAAAACAACACACAATAAGAAATGAGTTCATGCTATCATGAATCCAATAACCACACATCCATTCTAAAATTATACAGCCATGGTTTACAGTCTGTGGGATGAAAGCTTCCAAAAGCTATTCCTAACAAGTCCATGAAAGGCCACTAGTAAAGCAAACCTGTTCTCCGTGGGCTTAAATTCCCCATGCATGGATCTGCACCTCCAATGGAGGTCATCAAAGAAAAGACTGAAATCCATGCAAGATGTGAATTCAGCCTGAATTATTATATAAATACACAGCCTCATTCTAAAGACCTATAAGTGCAGGTCTGGTTTTTGTTGTTGTATACCTGGATTTTGTAATGAGATTTTGCCCACATCTCAGCCCTGGCATCCAAAGGCTTTGAGATGTTCTGAGCCCAGGTCAAAATTTTGCAGCATAAACTACAATCAACAGGGCCCTGGTTGCTACGTATCACCTTGTTGATAAAATGTTACTATTGGAGCCAAGTGATTTGAACAACGTGACTTCAACTTTCTTAAAAAGTAGGTGATTCAAATGAGATAACGGGGAGCTGCGAGCCCAGGTTTTCTCAGCATGTTAGCATTATTTACCAAAAAAGAAAAGTTTATTATCTAACAATGATTATTACAATCTACACGTTGTTTCTTTGATCTTTCAAATATTGCTTTACTAAACAGAGGTCTGGTGATTTCTTCTTTCTTTTGTTTTCCTTCCATCTTGCTGAGACTAAAACCCACAAAGTGTGCATTTTTTTCAGTAAAAATAGCGTTTTCTGTACTGTGAGATTTATTCCAGATCTTAGAGTTACTGCAAGATAACCAGGAAAGCAATCTCTTTCTTGCTTCCTTGCTTGCTTTCCTACCTTCTCTTTCCTTATAACTGTAGCAAAGACATGACAAATACGGTGAATTTAAAGGGATTTTTTTAAACCAATCTCAGAAAGCTACTTTTAAAAAAAGGCAAGCCTGTAGAAAGTCCTACGTAGCATCTTTTCTGTTTTCTCTCACCTGCTGGCTTGTGCCATCATTTGTCAACTTTCCCATCAATGATCAGGAAAACTAAGCTTCATTCACAGTTTAATTTTTGTAGCCTTGTTGCATAGCTTACAGCACTGGCCAGAGCGCTGCACGAGGAGTGCTGTACGTATGTACCTGGATGTATAGCTGCATGCATACCTGTCACCTCAGAAACAGCCTCTGGCATTTGGTGATACCCCTCTGACACACAACGGCCTCCTTGTTTCAGGATGACGGAGACGACGAGGGAAGGGATTACACCAGTTTTATTCTGGGCTGTGTCAGCAGCATGACGCTGTGCCAGCTCAGCCCAGGGCACCGTGTCCATCCACCCGCCTGTCCCAGGGAGGGAGGGTGCACTGTCCCGGCTCACTCCTGGGCACAGAGACCTCCGTTCAGATACTATGCCATAAGTAAAAGACTCTTCTTCCTCCTCAGACCCTGCTATTACTTGTATCAACTCTACTCCTCTGTCAACAAGAAAAGAGGCCAGCAGGATTTGCTTTCAAAGCTCCATCCTTTCCCTGATCCCACACTGCCCAGCTGCAGTCCCAGGACATTTACTCTGGCTGGGGGCTAGGCAAACGGTTTTCTCCTCAACCTCTTGCTTCCTGAGCCAGCCTTGGGTGCTACTCTATGATTGGGACCATCTCTCCTGTTCCAGACATGAGCGAGCTACATCTGGGTTAGGTTTAAATCTTCCTCTTGGCCAAAATCTTTCCTGCCTCAGTTATGTGAAATAACTATTTCCATCCCAGACTCCTGCCCATCTTCCCCTCCTGTCTGTGACAGAAAATAAAAACAGAAACAGCATTAAAACACATTCTCTGAAAGTTGTCAGAGGGGGAAATACACATTTTAGTTAGTAAATGTGACTACTTGTGGGAACTGCTCCTTTGAAACCAAACTGGTAAGAGGAAGGGCCTGAATTCTTCTACCGGGTGCTCAGCTGACGAGTACCTAAGTCAGGTCAGTCAGTGACCCCCTTTATAGTCCATAGTAAAAAACAGGCCCATAAAGCAAGCTAAATTACGTTCAAAATGGGCATATTTCTCTCCACTGGCTAGCAAGGGATATTACTATGACCACAATCCTCATGTGGGTGTCTTGCTTAAGTATCTACTCTTAGGTATGATAACTGAATCCAAGCCAAAAGCCTTGCAGCTAATGCCCAGCGTGTGGTACCAGGTTTGAGTTAGCTATGCTAAACCTACTGAAACATGATTTCTAAACCAGTTGCTACTGCGGGCTTTGTTTTTTCACATAGGGTGGTATCACCAGTCAAAGATCAATACTGACGTTAAACCAAGTCGTGTTAAGTTTCTAAAGCAGTAGCGTGTCTGGCTTAGCTTCGTTGCAGCTATCAACGTTGGAGCCAGAAGCGTGGTGGCAAGTCTTCTGTTCCAAGCAGGAAAAATGGGGAGGTGGTGAAATGAGTATTTGCCTGAGGCTCTGGTAAACTGGAGATAGATGGTGGTGCATCGTATTAGGCAGGCACTTGCTGATGAGAAAGAGCAAGCATTGATGGATACTAGCAGCAGGGACACTTGCTTCCTTTCATATTGCAGGACTAGCCAGTTGGAATCATTATACACCAGAGTCCCTATAAAAATAACATGCGGAAAATGTTTTGGAGTGGCTACTTTTAACAAGCGGGAGGGAGCAGTTGCCTTCCTGCAAATCAGGCACCTCCTGACCTACTTCTTAAAAGGAGCTGAAATCAAAGACCCTTTATGCTGCTTAAAGTCTTAAACTGGGAAGCTGTTCCAGCAAGCAAGAAGTCCTGAGGCACTTCTCCTTGTCCCTTATATGTTCTTTCTAGCCTTTGGCTACTCATGGAAAGAAATGCCTTTCTACTTAAACATAGTTTGACTAATTAATCTATTCCATCTGTTCCTTCCTCCCAAAATGTAACCATGACACAGAAGTTTCCGAAACAGATTTGGTTCTCATATTGATAAACAGCTCACAGAAAAACAGAGTGCAGGGAAAGGGATGAAGGGAAATGTTGGGATTTTAGCTTTTATTTCATCCCTACCAGCTTCTGACTCTTTCATGCGGACGGCTGATTTATACAGTATGCCACATACATGAGGCCAGTCAACAAACACAACTGAGATCATTCATGCAACTAGATTAGAAAAGCTAATCACTGCTTGCAGAAAGGCCCCAGAAAGTGCAATGTGTTAAAATTGGGTTTTGTACAAATTTCAGTGGAATGAAGTCATTCTTTTGGATATTTCAGGTAACCTGTGATTTTCCTCTTGAAACAACCAGCCAGAATCTGCTTGTCACCAACAGAGACTAGCAAATAGGGGTATAGTTTGATCATTTTCTTAAAACATTAAAAAAGAGCCAAATGGGTTGATTTTTAAAAGTTCAAAGTGCACCTGAGCTGCCTTGCTAACGCTCACCAGTTCACAGCTGCTGCAGAGCTGAATGCAGCACTGCTGCCATGTGCAAGTTTGCTTCTAACAAGTTAGCCCTGCTATTGTAGATCAAATGCCCTTTATCTGAACTGACAGCAGGTAACTGATCAAATATTACTGAGTTTGCCTTTAAATTTTAACCTGCAAGAGTTACACTGCATCCTGTCGGATTTTATGTTTCGTGACATAGTATGCCAGAACCAGGCAATACACCACAGCATAATGCAACGTGACAGCTAAATTCAAAGGAAAAGCCAGTACTCCTGCAACAATTAACCACTCTCCATACTCCAAGCGGTTACACAAATCCAGCGCTTTGTGCTTACTGCAGCCACCAAGGAGTCCCCATAGCAGGCATGTCAACTGCAGAAATGCCCATCTTTTTTGAACGCACAAAGCCAGACTACTGGTGCAGGTTTCCTGAACTTCACTGGGTTTCCACAGTGGGATAAGAAAACTTTGGTTTGTTTTTTTTTTTTAATGTTCTCTTTAGTTTGTCTTTTTGTGCAACAGAGTTTTGTCCACATTACTGCTCCATTGCAAAAGTATAATATTATTGATTATTTCCAAACTTGAACGGAACATAGGAAAAAAATATATTCTCTAGCGAGATAACTGTGCTCAGTCCAGACTGTATGTAATTTGGATAACCTTGACAACTAACACAATAAACAGTGCCATGATTTTAAGTGAGGATGAGCTAGCATGTTAAAATCTCTCTGCCAAATCTAATACAAGCGCCAAGCCTTCCAGGTGTTTCATTGTGTTATCACACAGAACTAACATAATTTTTTCTTTCAGTTCTGAAGAGGTGGTCCAAAATGTTTAAACTACAGTAGTTGCAACATGTCAAAGAGGGAATTTATTATCTCAGCCCCAATAGGTCTTAATAAGCCTTACACAACTGTTTAGGCATTTATTCTATTAACGGCTGTTCATTCCAGTGGCTTCACCTGAATATTCATGATCTTACTATTCCCAGTGCTTCAGTGTAGCAGCTGTTTGAAATCCACAGCAAATGTTCAAGAGAGTTCCACAAATATAAACACCCTCACAGCTGAATGTTTGGGGCCTGTGCATCGCAGAGGAGAGACATGAAACATTTATGTGGAGTGATTTTTGGAGGACGGCATTTACAAAGCTTAAATAGTCCTCGCACATTTGGGAGCACTTCAGTGTGATTGGGACATTACCATGGAGGACAAAGAGTCTGGAAGAGCCTACATCCCACAAAGATGTTACGCTCGCCTCTGTGCGATAATTGAGCGTAACGGAGGATTCCTGCTAAATTCCAGATTCAGAATCAAACCTAGGCAACTGTAAACGATGGTGGTTTTTTTTTTTTCTTGCCTCATTGGCATGGGTTTGAATAAGGATGGAAATGGCACGCATAGAAAGGAGGTACCAAGAAAGTAAAAAGAAGCAATGTGCTCAATTAAATTAGTTAAACTAAACACAGAAGGAAACAGGTCATTATACAATACATCCTAAAAATGTTGAAATGACCCTCACTCATGTAGGAACCGAGTGTATAACTCAGGACTCTACTTAGGTAAACCATTTGTCTCACATTAAGTAGAAAACGGGTTCTGATGGAGTCTAAACAGATAAGACACTTTAATTAGCAGGCACATGGAGGACATAAAGAATTCAAGCTCTCTCAGAGGAGTGGGGATGGGAAGCGAGTGCTCTACCTGTCGTTCCATCTGTTCTGCTGCTGTCCGTGTTGCTGGCATCTAGACATTGTCACTGGCTCAGGATTATTGGTGGTCCTTGCTAAAATTAATGGATGGATTTAGCCCACTTCTCAGAGGACAGGTGCTCTCATG
Source organism: Platalea leucorodia (assembly GCF_965183815.1). Taxonomy (NCBI): domain Eukaryota; kingdom Metazoa; phylum Chordata; class Aves; order Pelecaniformes; family Threskiornithidae; genus Platalea; species Platalea leucorodia. The sequence continues at coordinate 24,443,349 of NC_138827.1, read as the reverse complement.
CAGGAAAATGCTTTGAGGGCACAGGAGGATGATTTGCTCTGAGAAGATGGAGCAGAGGTGCAGGCAGTGGGATCAGTGTTTACAATTGCTGCTGTCTGCATTAAGGACTTGGAGGGAGAAGGAGGAATAGTTGTGTGGTAGAGGGCACTGTCCTGGGACCTGCAAGATGGAGATTTCTGCCCCTTTTCATAGATTTCTGCAATCGTGAGATCTCTGATGCTGGGGGTGGTTTTCACCATAGAAACCAGCAAATGGGGCAGAAAACAGGAGAGCAGGACTGTTTCCTAGCACTGACTTGAAAACATTCCCTTTTCAGTTCATGATGTGGGTCTGCATTTTCTTTCCAGAGACTTCCCTGCTTCTCAAATTGAGATCCGCATGTGGACAGACACACTTCCAATGGAAGTGAAGGAATAGAAAAAATAGAAACTGGGAACACAACAGCCAAAATTGTTTCCCATCATCTGAACCGTTCAAATAGGAAATTTTAGAGTGACTAAGGGTGGCCATTTTTCACTGGACTTCTTCTAATACATTGACAGATGTGACATAACAGCAACATTAAATTACAGTTAATTAAATAGTTAAAATATAGTCAAATTACAGTAAATGTTAGCCTAGACATTGGAAATATATATATATACACATACATATATATGTTGTATACACAAACATACTAGTAATAGGATTAACACCAGTTAAGATCTTCCATAAACTATTGAAAATGACCATATCCAGCTTTTGTGCAATTCAGAGAAAAGGAATGTCCTTTCAGAGACTATGCGACCATGCTGATCTCACAAAAAATAAGAGTTCTAGTGTTTAAAGGAAACCTTACAACGGCCACGGGATTTTCAGTAATATACTGGGGAAGGCATTGTTCATATACAGACCTGATCTCTGTGAACAGTAACGGTTCCAGGCTAATAATGAAATAATCCATTTTTACTAGATGAAAGAAGGGGGATCAGAAAAGTAACTCGATCTGTGGGTAATAATGGTGCCAAAAGCTTATAATGGAAAATATCTGAAGAATCCGAGACTCTCTCTGAGAGATATGAATGATTTCTTTTTTCTTGTGAAAAGTGTATGAAGAACTTGAGAAGAAGTGCCTGAGTGAATTTTATGAGAAAAAGCTCTGTTTGGGGTAGAAAGGGGCAGTGTCGGGTTGCAGCCCAAACACAGCCCAGCCTTACGTAACAGGAGGCACAGTTGAAAGATGCTCCGACGCCTGCACTTGATGCATTTGCACTTTGACATTTTTTCTTTCTCCTTCTCCCCTCATTTTTTGTTCTCCCCAAAACAAAGTTTATAAATTAGCAGGAAAAAGTCCCTGTGCCAAATTTCCCATCTACTAACATGCTCCATAATTCATACTATAACGATCTTTCAGCAGTAAGAAAACAGAGGGTGAAATCACTAAAATCAACTGAAGACTTGCTGTTTATTTCAACACGGTCAGGGTTTTGCCATTCCTGCCCAAATACTTTGATTGGACAGTCAAACTAAATTTCGTACAGAAACATCACCAGAGTGCAATGCTCGGCTTAGCTCACTTGTGCAAACAATCCTTACTCAGACAACCAGCCCTAATAACATCTCAGGAGCTTCTCAGCTGAGAAAGGCTCGCAAGAGCGACCCCTCCATTTGTGGCAGTTTTTAAACTACAGTTATTGTTGCTGTCTTGAAGCTCTTTTCCTTGACTTCTCCGTACAAAACAGGTTCAGGATGTATCAAAGCAAAACCAAGAGAGATTAAAATATTTTTATGTTTAGGCCCTCAAAATACAGGCACGTAAAGGAGAGTGCAAACAGGATTCACGGCTCTGAATATGCAATCATCCAGATGTGCCTCTCGTAGTGCAGGTTAGGCTCATAGGACAGAATGTGTGGCTCAGGAAGAGTCCAGGGGAGAGCAGCATTTATTTCTGAAACACAGTCATCCAATCCAGAACCAATGCTCTTGTGCAATAATTTTCTCTGAGTTTTTTTATGGAGGTAATCAGCCTAACTATCCCCATTTTACAGTTGGGGAAGATGAAGAAGTGAGGGGCAAAAATTGCCCACGGTTATGCAGCAGAGCAGTACTCACCCAGCTCATCGCACAGTGTGCTCTTGGCAGTGCTGTGCTGTCTGCCTGGATGAAGCAGAAATGGGAATGAGAAGGAAAAATCAGGAAGGTGGGTTTAGGGCAGGTATAATGAACCTGTTGGCCATTCCCTCCATTAAAATCCCTTTATTTTCTGCAGTTTCATCCTTTGCATTACAGGCACTGGCATATCATCTAACTCCCACTCAGTCATCTCGGGCATGCTTGTACTGGTTACTAGGAAGTAAATAATAAAATTGCAGGTATTTCTCTGGCACAATAATTTGAAGCGTATCGCAAAATTCAGCCTTTCTCTCTCTCTCTCTTTCGTACACACATAAAACCTCCCTACTCTGTAAGTGTGTGTGTGAGTGCATGTGTAATGCAGATAAATCATTGGATTTCAATGACTACTGGGCTGAGATTGAAATAAGAAATAGCTTGTTGATTACTAAGGCGATTAAAAGGATCATCTTATTGATTCCCACCCAGCCAGGCACAGACCTCAGTAATGAACATTGACTGGTTTAATAAGGGAAAAGGCAAGATTTACTGGACGCATGTGCTTTTCATTAGAGTGAGCTGAAAGGAAATAAAAAATGCTGACCTACCCAGTCATGGGCCACCGTGCCTCTTACTCTTACGAGTGCAGCTATACAGGAACATCGGTAATAGAAAGCAGTATGTGACTGCACAGGGGCAATGCCTAATAAAATTACTGAAACTAAAGTAACAGAAATGAAATCATTTTCTTCCATCTTTCCCTTTTTTTGTACCGATATCCATTCCCCTGGCTTAGAGTACAAGAATTTGGAAATCCATTAAAAATGAAAGCTGACAATGTTTTTAAAAATCAGAGGCAAGTTCTCCTTCCCTCTTAGATCTGTTGGGAGATATGAGATGCCTACAAGTAGCTCATCTATCTAGGTTGATACTAGGAGCAAATCATTCTCTAAAAGATAAGCTTGAGGTTAAAAAGGCATCAACGTGGACATGTGTGTTACGCAGGAGTTCAGACATTGGTCCTATTCGTTCTTGTAACAATCAATGGCTCAGTGAACGTCTCCTTCAGAAAGACTTTCATTTCTCAGGCTGAATCTGCAGATACTTGGTACAGGTGATGGGTAAGTTTTTCTTCTTAACCATCAGCAGCAGTAGCTGATTTTACCACACAAATAACCGTATTTTCATATGTGTAAGTCATACCTCATAATTTACACCCCTGTCAGCAGACTCGTACTTGAACCTAACTCCTTAGGTAACATACATTTCACCTACACCCGTGGGTAACCTCCTGAAAATCCAAGGCAAGGAGGTCGGCGGAGTACAAGAACCAGGCTGTGCAGGAAAGACCTCATTTCTGGGAGAGAGGAAGCAGGTTGCTGAGGATTAGAGACGATGTGGGCTGCTAAGGGAGACAAGACTTTCAAATAAACATCCCTTCACATCACCCTCTGATTCACATAGCCCACAGTGCTGCTGAATCACAGGGATTTTTACGAATAATCAAATACCTTGCATATCATATATATGAAACATGATGTTCTTACTTGGTAGCCCCAAAGAGAGTATTCATTTCTAAAACAGCACAATGTGTGTTTTCTTTGCCTGCTTACACAGTGAATGATGAGGAAATGATGAAATTTAGCATTGTGTCCACTTTTTTTCTGCATGAGGAGTGTAGGTTTCCTGAAGCATTTAAAACTGGAGGGCCCAAAGTCTGCTTAGATGTGCAATCTGCAAATCCAAAGTACCTCCACTAACCAAAACGGGGTTACACAAGATCTGTCGCCATGTCACATTTTAAGAAAAGGAAAGACAGACCTTCTTAGTAAATAAATTCTGCTTTAACTTGAGGAATTGGTACAATATTCATAGATACATCCATCTGTGCCCTCTGTGAGGGGCTCCCTGTCACTGCATCCTTTTGATATCATGGGAACATGGTTGATCTTCTTTCAGTGATGATGGTCCTGATAATGACTGTGGCATGGTACTGAGGTCACTTCATCAGCATGAAGTCCCTTCCTGCCCATGCTTCCTACTAGAGTAGTTTTCTCTGCTCCGTCTTCATGTGAGCTCTGCTATTGCCTCCAGGGAGCACAGGTAGAGTCATAGGCTGTTCTAGGTTACTTGACTTGGTGGTCCAGGGATCGGCAGTCCTTTAGGAGTGTAGTGGAAAGCATTTCTTTCTTTCCCAGATGAAAGCCTTTGGGTAACAGCCCAGCAGGAGTTTGGAGAATCAGCCTCCTAGAGAACCAAGATGCTGATAAGCAATATCCTGCCTCCAGGCAGATGCTCCCAGCTCCCAGGAACTGCTGAGCTCCAAATTCAGCAAGAACCGGTGACACTGACATGACATTCAGGTGAGGGAGGCCACTGTTGAGGGCATGAAATGTGCCTCATAAGTGATATCTCATCAGGAGCTGAGAGCCCTTGCCTTAGCAGGGATATGTGTCTCAGGGCATTCCAGTGCCTGGCCTGGAGCCAGCCCTGCTGCATGCCATTCAAACCCGAGAGCATCCAGTCCCACTGCCATAACCCCCAGCTCTGAAGGCGGCACCTCCAAGCTCCATTTCCTTCCCAGTTCCACTGTCTCCTCTCTTCTGCCCAAGACAGATTGATGGCTGGTTTGGATAAATGGCTATAGCACAGGATCAACCAGTGACATGAAAAGTTGTTTCGAGAGCTATGAAACACTGCCTGCACAAATAGCCTCTGAGGCGCTAATATAAAGCAACTCAAAGTGCTGTGAAGCCCTTTGTGAGCACCTTTCTTTCTGCTTATGAGTGCCCTATTTAAATCAAGCTCAAAATGGTTGAGTCAGAAATTAAATGCAGCTGAAGGGCTCCAGAAGCACCAAGAAAGGATTTTGACCCAGAAGAAATGGCTGAGCTTCCAATCACACCAACCATCTGTCTGGTACCACTGGCCAAAACCTACCAGAGTCCTGCCAAAAGGGACAGGGGTCTCTCACCTTGAGTCCTACTGCCTTCATCCTTTTCCCGGAAACCAAAGATGGCATTTCCAGTCCTGGATAAAAACTAGTGATTTACAAAATGTTGGATATTTATGCTGTAGACTGTGAAAAACCCACATTGTCCAGGCAGACATTTTCCCAGAGCTGATTTCCCTCCTCTGCCTGCTTCCACCCAAGAGGTACCGGCAGTCGGAGCTTCCCCTTCCAAAGCTGGCATTGCCAACTTCCAGCTGAGGCCAGAGTTAAGGTTTGTTCCTCTTGCCGGAGAAATTTGGGCATGTGTTACATTTCTTGCATGCTGGAAATGCAAAGGAGTTTCTTGTGGAGGCTGTTTCTCAGTGTGATCGCTTGCTATAATGTGTGGGCACAAAGGGGTGTCCAAAAGCTCTCCTTAGCCAAATATTTCCCTGCATTTTAAGATTTGCATGGGTGGGTTTTGTACTTAAGCAGCCTTTAATGTATTCAAAAAAAGGTTTGGTTGGTGGCTTACATAATAGTGTTGAATCTGACCCAGACGTGTTGTCACAGCACTGCTGTCAGATAGATAGTGAGCTGTCAGATTTAAATATTCGCTAGTAATCTAGGTTATTGGGCCCCTTCCTTCAAAAGTGCACCCAGCAGAAAAGCAGTAGTGTTAGGAGCTGGAATTACAAGGTTCCGCAATGGGGTTAAATCTTCTCAAATCACTGCCTGATAAAGAGAAAATTTTCAGGTGAACTATGTTCTGTTCCAGGACCAGCTTCCAGCTGATTTGTTTTTTCACTGTTCTCCTTGGGCTGGATCATGGTTAGAGGTGATAACTTCACCTATAGGTCAAAAATTTCTAGGTATTTACTAGAAATAAGCCCAAGTAGGAAGTAAAAGGATTCAAGGACTTCGGTTGTCTGCAGTCAGCCTTAACAACACATAGAGCACCACACCATCAGGCACCATCATTACATAGTTGATGTCTAATTAAAACCTTAAATATCAGAGACCATATAAAGTGCTGACCTTTTCCACTGAGAAAAGACTAATTGTTCTTTGTTGCTAAAGATACATGAGGTATCTTTAAAGATGTAATCTTGCTCATTCCAGAACACATTTTTAGAAAGGTTCTGCTGTAGTCATTGATAGGAGAAGCAATTAGCTATGAAAAACATTTTATACCATGCAATGGCACTTGTGTACAGTTGAAAAAATTTTACTGCAGATTTCTTAGCTATTGAAACTTGAATTTTTATTATGCACAATCTCCCTTTTTAAATCAATTTGGGTATCAGAGACCAAAAACGCAAAGATTGTCTTGGAGAGCATTATTTCTCAATCAAAGAATGTAATGACTTTTCATGGATTAATCTTGCCACTTGCCATGTGTAGTCTTTATTCCATAACATAGTGATCCTGGAGTGTTGTGACTGCTTGACACAATATATCACATAATATATCTGCTATAGGTATTCTCATTACAGAGAGAGAGACAAGTGAGATTGGAAAGTGAGAGCAGAACTGGTCAGATCAAAGTAAAAGGGAAAGTGGTGAGAAGTAAAAAAAGAGTATGTGGAAAACCCATATTATCAGGACCTTGAATTCTCCCCAGGTTCAAGTGACGCAGGTAGAAAAACGGCTTAATTTCTGCCCTATCAAAAGACAACAGTCTTTTGATCAGAGAAGACAGGTTAGAGAAGGAAGTTAGTTTCTTAGGAAGACAAGGCATCTGTAGATGATCTCAATCTGAGCCAAAAAAATGTGTTCTTATTCTTGGCCGGAGCAATCTCTCTAGTGTCAGTCCCTCGGGGCACGGGCTGCGGTCAGCACTCTGGAGTTGTTCCAGATGCATTTAATGTTCTTTGCACCAACTTCAAGGCAGCTCCTATCTTGTGTGGGGACGCACAAGGTTCTCTCTCCTTACGCACATCACATACCCTGGTTGTTTTGAACAATTTAGCTAAGTCAAAACTCTTCATCTGAAGTTTCATCTGCAGGGGTGGCTTAGACAATTCCACCAAAGGCAGAGAAAGGGTCCCAAGTTTCTCACCAGGAGTGTGTTGTAAGGACTCCAGGAGGTCCCTGATAGCCATCACTTCTGTTTCACGTTTGTACATATACATCTGCCTGTACGACTTCTATTTATGATATATGGGGAACCTAACTCCACCTATAACAATGTGCTTGATTGCCCTGTATGTTGGTTTTGCTCGCACGCAACTGAGTTCATAGGAATTAAACATGCTCCCTAGTATCTCCTTCTTCTGCACAAAAGGAATAACAGAAACTTTGTCTCAGCCATTCAACTCCTCCTTCTCTCTTTGCTGTATTTTCCTGATTGTCTTCAGCCTTGGTACCACCAAAGTTCATTTTGCTGACGCAGTTGTACAATTTGACTTACAGGATGGAGAAAGATGAGGCACCAGCTTCAGACCAGTTCTCTTCTCTGAAGTTGCCCCAGCTCACACCACTCAGTTCATTTTCACTCAGCACCTCACTCTCAAGAAATCTTTGAATTAGTCCAGGCAGTATGAGCTGATACTGGTCCTCACTTAGTAAATTCAAATTCATTCTTTAAATTAAATACTGCAGGGCAGAACTGATTATAATGGTTGAGGCCACTTGAATCAGATAATTGACTGGGAACAGAACAGTCTCTCCTAGGACTCATCTCCCCCAGGCTGTGGCGTGTTCTGTCATGAAAAGAAACATTTGCTAAAGCCCAATCTCAGTGCCATTTGCACGACCAGGATGTGGAATAGGCCATACCCCAGTGTGGACCAGGTCTCCTGCCCTGGGACGGGATATAGGCAGTGTCTGAGCACAGAAGCTCCTCACTGAAGATGGAGCAGGCTGGAGTACCTGCCACCAGCTGCAACGCTATTAATGGTACAGGGACCACAGCTGTGCAGCAGCAGACTAGCGTGCATTCGCTATTTTCACGACATTACCAAAGAGAACAAAAAAAAAAAAAAGAAAGAAAGAAAGAGAGAGGCTATAAATCCCCTAAACTGGGGAAGATAAATTTGTGTGAAAAGTCATGAGCAACCTGACAGGAAAGAGTTACTTTATGCCATTTTGCGGCGAGGAAAAACAGCCTTAGGTTTTCTATTGTCTGCAGGTTTTTCTCTGTGAGAACAGAAGGTTGGGCACAAGGTGAACTGTCAGGAGGAAAAATCGAGGGAATCATAGAGAAGATGGGCCTTGTACATAATTGATCTGACAGAGTGCTGCCCACTCCATCATTGTGGCTGAAATATGCTTGGCCTCCTGCGCAATAATGCATGCGAGTTTAGCAGCGCAAGACTTGGTCTATTAGGGAGTTTGTTTAATCAGGAATGCTCCTGTCCCTGCCAGCGCCGAATGTCGCTTGCAAAACACGAAATCTGCTCTCTGACTGGAAGAGAAAATTCTGCCGTGCTAAACACTTTCAAAGCAGACATAAAAGCAGAAAGTGACTTTGAGTAAAATCGGGGGCTATTGGAAGTAAGAGGAACATCTCTATTGCCTTCAACAAGGCCAGTGCTATGCTTTGTTCCCTGAAGAATTCCCTCACTGTTTCTCCCCATCAGATCTCTTTTTCCTTTTTTGATCCTTTTAGTGGAAGACGTTATCGTCTCATTGACTTGTCTCACAACTGGCCCAGCATAATAAGAATAAGAAGCTCTGTGGTCTGTTATAACTAGTTGTAGGTGCCTTCCATAGGAGGGGCAAAAGATTTCTGAGGACTGGGGATTTCAAACCTGGAGTGTTATTACAGTCACTAAATATCACGGCTTTGCTACTGCAAGATAAAGAGGCAAAGCTTAAAAGTTGAAGATACACCACACTTAAGTTCTGATAAAAGCTGGAGATTGTGTTTTGAAGACCCCAAGTGGTCTAAGCCTGCAGACCTTTTTCAGAAGCCTCTGTCCTGCCTTGCTTTGAGCAAAACTTCGACAAGTGGACAAATCCCGCAAAGTGCCAGCAGTTCGTTGTGAGGTGCTGAGACCTCCCGGACCCCGAGGGGGTCAGTGGAACTAAGCTGCCCACCAGCTCAGGCTGCACAGGAGACACAGATCCTGCTCACTGTTCTCAAAAATAAAGAGCTATGGAGGGACCACGCTATTTTCCCCTGCACCATGACCTATGCCACCTTCTGCTAAGGTGACAGAGCGAGTGCTAGATGTTATCACTTACAGTCCATTTCACAGTGGATAAATCAAGCCAGCAATATAACAATATTGCAGCAGGGCCACCACAAGCAATTTTCTAAAAACCATGCTGACATCACCAGAAATTTTATTTAAATCCTTACTATTTCCAGCTAAAAAATCCATCATCATTATGTAAATTACTTGTATCAGACCCCAGAATAATCTTTTCAGAAATGATCACTCCTGATGTTTAAACCGATTGCGATTTATTTTACCTCTCAGATTTTCCCTCTGGCTAATGTTGGCGAGAGCTGCGATCACCAGCTGCAAACTCAATAATTTTGCCTAAAAACATTTGACAAAAAAGGGGTTAACGATTTCCATGCAGGGTAAAGCTATAAGGAATTAGTGCTTGGGAGTGTAGAACATTCACTTTTACAGTAGGTGGTGTTCTTGTTACACTTTCATACATGCCAGGCTAATTAACTGTCTTAAAGACCACATCATTAAATTATTTCCCCTGCTTAAGACACTGCAATGTTTAATGTACCCCAGCAATTCAATTATGTTTAAAACAATATCCTAAGGATGAACTACTACAGGTGGCATTTAGAGGAATTTTCATGCTTTACCTCAAACACAGGTAAAACAGAAGAGCAAAAATAGAATTTGAATTCCAAAATAGCTGTTTGAACAAAAAAATCTTCCACAAAAACTTGTAAATGAAGCTAATTATTGTAGTCTGGATGACTGATTTTGCCTTCACTCTCTTTTGTAAAAGTTCATTCAAAGACTGTAAAGAGTTTTATGTTTCCCTCAATACTTGTTAAAATCTGCCCATTGCATCTTATGATATATTTCTATATTTTTTGTTGCTTTACCTTCTTTTCCTGTTGCAGTTTTTCTTGTTTTAAGGAAAAAAGCATGAGGTTTAATTTAGTATAGCATTTTGGAAGGGGGGGAGGGCAAGGTCATCCTGATAGTGTATTTCAGACATTGTGTTAGGGAGTAAATAGGCAGAGGTCTCTGTTACACACCTAATCAAAACATCTCACGTTAATTTATCAGAGGAAAAGCAGGCTGCATTCTGGGTCCATCACTTTCCACACCAGCATCATTTCCAGGTACCAGCGCTGCATCTCAGTGTGGCAGAATGAGTGCAAGGCTAGCAGCGAGCTCCGCACAAAGGACACCACAGTTGCTCGAGTCTCGCTCCTTGTCAGCAGGAGCTACAGAGGATGTCCTCTGTGTGCCGCGGACATGGAAGCACGCTGCTTTGCTGCCAAGGATAGGAGCAGCTTCAACAACAGAAGCTTGTGTCATTGGCATACTGTGCATCATCTACTGGACCTACAGAAAAAACAGGGGTAAAAGGGACCAGAAGAGTATTTTGGACTACACCTGAGTCCAAAAACGTACTGCCAGCCTCTCCTCTACCATCTTTGTGTGGTGTTTAAGAAATACTGATCCCTGATGTCAGGCAACCAAGATTCTCACACATAAAAGCCTCATTGATCTTTGGTGTAGAGAGCTATGTTCTACAACAGGTTCTTTTACACAAACTAATCAAATTATTGTTTGAAAACTTGCTAGGCACCCTCGAGGTCACGATACAGAGTTTACTGGTAGACATGGGATAGGACCCAGCTAAAATGCAAATCATCAACCCAATAATTTGGACGGAGTTCATCTTCATCTCCTTTCATTTCAACAGAAATGCTAGTCATCTGAATAGCTTTGGTACTACTCCGTATGTGGGAGGTGCTGCTTCCTGCCCAAAACCTATCTCATTTTCTAAAGCATTGTGCCAAGCCATCTGAGAGTGAACGTGATCTCACAGACAAAACTCGCTGAAGCCTAACTCAGGTAGCAAACCACAACAAGGATGTGTGGGTACCATACCCACATAGAGAAGCCACAACTCAGAGTAAAAGCAGGATTCTGTGTAATATCGCAAAGGCATCACCTACTGCTAAATATGTTAGCGCATAGAAGAGGATCATTATTATTCAACCGTCTTTTAGAGAAGAACAACACAGGATAGTGCTTCTTTTGGCTGGGGCAGGCAGAATGGCTGCTCATGATGGCATTCAAGGGCCATAGGGCTTCTGCCTCTTACAGTTGACCAAAGCTGTAGCTATCATTTGACTAAAATGCTCATATCCAGTGTAACATGACAGTTGTCCTTTTGAATGAGTGAGAAAAGTTAGGTCAAATGACCATAGGTAGCTTCTACTTGCTGCCATGTAATCGATCATGTAACAGAAAATGCAATCAGCATCAACCCGACTTTCCTGAGTGACGCCATCACGTGGCGACATGATGTGTCAATGTCATGTAATGGGGAGGGGCTCTACCGTGGTCTTGTGGTGGACACTTCAGGTGACAGAAGGTGGGAAGACCACTTGTGCTCATGAAAAATGGCATCTGTAAGCAAGCTGGTGCCACCAAACAATTCATCCACTTCTCAGACCTGATGATCTTTCCTGGTGGGCTGAATCCAGCCTTTAGGGGATAAACTGACTATTCCTAACTTAAGGGAAACAAAAAGGAACTGCAGTGTCTGTAGGAGCCTATGAGTTTAGGATTTTAGCGTGGAAGTATCATGTTGTTCCTAATGCAACTGACAATATACTATTGCAGTCTATAACCTCACCAGTGAGAAAACCTTTTCAGATTTTAAATGTCTAAAATTAGAAAGTATTTAGCATCAGGATTTTGGTTGATTTCTATTATAAAGAATTCCCTTACCATGAGGGAAGCACGTATGCACAGGCAATTTCTACCAAGCAGCAGCTGCAAATCCCACAGGGACTTGCTCTTATGGCCAATATTCTCAAAGGGAGCTGCTTCTTCAGCAGCTCGGTGGTGGGTGAAGTGTTCTCCTTATGCAGGTCTGTAAGGAGGTCAGTGATCCAACTCAATACTGGTACCTGGATACTGCTTAAATATTTTCAGACTACACTTCCCGGTACTTCCAGAGAAGCTGACCAGAGGAGGAGCCTCATCCTCATTTTCCCAATCCCTACTGCCCACTCTGCTCCCACTTTGCCATCACTCCCCGTCACAGACATTCAGTGAATCCAGCCAAGGAAATAGCCTGTCTGAAAACTAGGCATTTCTTTTTAAAACTAGGTGAATATTCACCGAGATCAGTTTTCTGATCTCTCACTGCATGGTCAGAGAAACACCTGTGCCGACACAGGGGGAGGGAGTGCGAACAACCATCTGGAGAGCACGGGGGGACAGGAAATCCATTTTTGTTGCAGAACAGGCTTCTGCCAGCTTAACTAGGCATGGAGCGGTGGCGTTAATCAAGACCTTGAAACAAGCCTTAAGGCAAACATAGCATGGCATCCAAGGGATTAACCACAGGATGAAATACATTGCTGACTATATGATGACCCAGAAGTCCTTAAAACATATACATCTACATTGAGATACCTACGATGCTAGGCTAAGGATGTCATCCAGAAAATAGGGAGATGAAGGTGAAATTCTAGCTATGCAATGGTTTGAAATAAGTAGGTCTTATATGTGTTAATTCACAATAACCATGTCAGCACATAAATACACACCCGAAACATCACTAGAAATCACTGTGTGGTTTCTAAAATGCATAGAGCATAATCCTTTTGTACCCTGCTCAAGCCTATGCAAAGGGTATGTGATTAGGTCCTTGTCCTGATTAATTCTGCAGCAAAGTAGAGATATACATAACCATCATGACTACACTTAAAGCCCGGGCACACACATGCTATATATTGTGTTGCCTAGTCTTGCTTCTGCTTTCTCCTTTTGAATTATTCGTCATAATTTTAAATTGATTTTAATATATTTATTTTCCATATATGTCCCTATTATTTATTTAGCATTTTATTCCAATTTTATGCCATCATATACCTAGACATTTTTTTTCCTTCAGTTTCCAGATCTGTTTTACAAATAAATTGCAAATGTCAAGATCATTTCCTTTCTCAAGAGTTTCCTAAACCCTAACCAGCTCAACAAGTCTCATGTAACATAAAACATACAGCATGAACTTAGAACATAGGAATGCATATAACAATCTCTCTTTTTTTCTAATGCAGTTATGCATATTTAATGCATTGATTCCCTTGAAGCAGTCAATAAAATACTTCAGGTAGTAAAATATACCCTGACAGTAATATTTTTCATTCAATACTTCTCCCTTTCCTTGCTGAAGACTCCAACCATAAGAAAAGTGGAGATCATGACTGTTACATATGTTTAAATGGTATCTCAAGATCTCAGTTAGGCTCTGGTCTGCTCTTGACCCAGGCATTATAGATTTGGGCCCTGAGTGTGTCCCCATAATATTTATATTACTCATAATGACTCATATACTGGTTTAGGAAAGAGTTTGTTGCACTGATTTTAAACCCTCTTTTTTATAACTTAGCTGAACATCCAAAAGGAGATTTCAGAGCTTTGACAACCAGTCTCTTTAAAAGGCTGCTATGAAATACCTTTAAATAAGAGCAAAGCCCACTGAATTCTGGAAAATAATTTCTCCAAAAAGAAATTACAGCCTGTATGGGGAGGCTAGCTCAGTAGATTAGGCTCTGTCTGTCCTCGGATATCCACCTGACTGAGAACCTGCTGTAACTAGAGGTATTCACAGAGCAGCAAAATTAACGATAAAATAGAAACCCTGCAGCTAGCAAACATAACCGTGACTCACCCAATTCAATGAACATTGGCTTGCATGCTTCTGCTGTTGCCCCCTTACAATCTGCGCACCAGTCGAAACTTATCCATAGAGGGCAATGGAAAAACATCCATCGATTTGTGTGGGTATCACCCCTGAACGTCCTCCTCTCTCAGGACTGGCGTTGCCATCAGGAGGAGCTGAGGACATGGTACTCCACAGGACCAAAAGCTGTGTAACAAAAGCCTGGTATGAATAAGATCAGCTGTGCTTTATTTGAGTTGTACATTTATTTAAAGTTGCTACAAATACACTGGACTGTTTAGTGCAGAAAATAGGCTTGCTGGGATTAGAAAATGGGCAGTAAAGCCAACATATACAGTGTTTGCGCCTAACTAAATGAATGTCTCAGTTTCATTTCTGACTTGAACCTATAACAGAAGGTTACAATAGTTTCGCAACGCTAATTTTATTTTAGATGCATATGAGAGAGATGTAAGGAGGTGCTAGAACACCCCCATTCCTAATTTGCAGTTATAATTATTTTGTAATAAACATAGCTCTGCAAAGAAGTCTTTGAGTGACAGAGCCAGAGACCAGAATTTCTCTTCTTTATATGCATTAAAGGTGTCGGTAGAGACAGAGCAGGGATCCCACACTGACCTCATCAATCACCTTCACCTCATACCTGCCAGAAAGATGCCCGTGCTGCAAGGGAATCATCCTCTGCAGGATCCATTTACTTTTTGGCTTCTCCTCTGTCACTTCCAGATAGGACCAGAATTACAGCTTAGAAACGAGCAGGGGCAAGAATCTCCTTAGACCCCCGAGTCATTTCTTGATCTTCTCTAAACAACCATCAGCTGGGAAAAATTCATCACTAGTAACCTGTGCCAACTTTCCTCTGGAATCAGCAAGGTAAAAGGCCACATATCCCGTCAAAAGTGTACTGGCTTTTGCAACAATACTTTGAATTTCCAGCAGTAGATATACATAGCTAAATTCAAATGAAGAACTGTCAATGCTCTAGATGGGTATTTTACCAATTTTGCTGATTGGTAAACTCCTATATGGAGTAAATAGCAGACTTAATGAGAAAGCAAGCCCTGAAATTTTATTTTATGCCTCCTCTGTTTCTGTGAAGCCTCACTTCCCTGCTGTGTGCTGCCACCTCTTTTCCAAAGGGAAGATCATAGTCTCAGTCTTTATAAGAGCAGGAAAGATTTTCTTTGCTATCAAAGTGATGCCCGCTGGGTGAACGTGCTGCACGAGTTACACAGCCCTGTCACTTATAGAGCTCAGCAAACTCATGTTCTCCTAACGATCCTGTCTCAGCCAATTCATGCAGCATCGTCCAGAGGGTTCGGCTGCCATTTTTCATTGCCTCCATGAGAGGAAGGAACAGAGACAACTGCTATTGAGGATCTGAGTCCAATTTGCCACTGTGTTACTCCAGTTTTAAACGAGTGTCTCTTCGTTGACTTCTTTGGAAGAAAAAGATTCTTCTTCAGAGAGTTAAAATATCTCAGTAACCTTATGTTAGTGAAAATCTGAAGTAACATGGTCCTGTTGTACCTCTGGGCACAGTGTTGCACTGGATTCTAGGCTCTTTGTCCGATGAGACTTCATATGGGTGAACTTCTCAGCAAATCCACATCCGAACATGTGGAGCACGCTGAAAATCTTCATACTGTGCAATGGACTGAACATGCAGGAGCACTTGGGTTCCTCTTCATATAGTTCCCATCACTTTTACCACTTTCTGGAAACCCTATCTGAGACGGAGGCTCTGTTTGAGTAATAACACTTGCCATGTGCAAGTGTATATTAAAAGACTTTCTGTTGCAGGGAGCAGACAGAGCCACTGTTTAGGCAAGGCAGCATGTGAGAAAAGACCTTGCAGTGCAGGAGAGCAGGGTGGTCTGGCAGTCAGGTGAGAGCATGGAGGGGAAAGACCAGCCTGTTCTGTGCAGCTCGTTATACAGAATATTGACAGCAAATGCACTAGTCATTATAAAGAATAAAATAAGCAGGTATATGCATCCAGACACGTTTTGCTCAAAAAACATAAATTTCTACAATTTTGTTTCAAATCACAACTACTGCAAAAAATGGTCAGAATATTGTGTGTTAAACTAACCTGATAATTTACTTAAAAACTGCTCATTTGTCACTGAGGGTACTGAGCGTATCCAAGGGAGCCAAGGCACTGCTTGAAAATGTTTGAGAGAAACTCCTACCACCTCTTGTACCCTTTGCAACTCCTTTGCAGGCCAATTTAATGTACTCTCTGTCACAGAAACGTGAAGCTGTGCTTTAACAGTGCCAGCAGATTGCTTTACCCTGCCTGACTGTACTGAAATCACACATTTCTCTCTGCCTGCAGTCCCAGAGGTCACAGCTTCGGTCAGGAGAGAACAAAAATGACGTTTTGTGATCCAGCGTTTAGACAGTTATCAACTCATAAATCTTGGTCGGAGTGTAATGACAAAGCATGGGACAGTAGAGTCCCATACACGCAGAGATGTCTTCAGGAAAAAAAAGGCAAAGCTATGCATAAGACAAAGGCGACTGTATTTAGCATGTGGCAAACCAGACATGCTTTTTTCAACTATTTTTATTTTTCTATTTTCCACTCCTCATTTTCTGCATTTCTAGGTAGGAATAGAAGACCGTGTCACCACTTCAAAATATTTATAGCAGTTAGCTAAGGAGTAATGATCATAAGCAGAATCACTTAAAGAACAACATTGAAATGTTTTTTCATACTGAAAATAAATGACTCACTCCTTTGTATTTGGCAGCTTGAAATGGGACCTCTTTCCTTAATGACATTCCTCCTTTGCAGTGCACTTATATTCATTTGCCGTTGTGCATTTGTTCATAGTATCAGTAATACTTGGCACTTACAGTCTGTACTGTCTTTTAATTCAAAGACTTTATGAACACTGATTAATTAAACTGAGCAGTATCCTTCAGAGGTTAGTGTTTACACCAGTTGTTCAGATCAGAAAACTGAGAGGGGTTAAATTTCTTGCAAAAAAAAAAAAAAAGCCTGCTGCATGTCACAGGTGAATTCCAAAATTCAGAAGGGTTTTCTTTCCCCTTCTCTGTCACCAGGATTGAGGTCAGCATGGCATGTGCTACGCAAGATTTCTGCCACACGAGACTGACCTGGTTAACAAAGAAAAATTGGGAATTTTGGCCCTGATCTGGGTTTGCACCCTCATCCTAAAATTAATCTGGCTCCAGGTCCTTGTCTGCTTTTTCAGCTCATGTGAGTGTGAAACTTAAGCATTTGAAGTTGTAGCTGCTCTGCAGGACAATCCTTCCTCATCTGTAAACATCTGGATCCAGATATGCTTCTCTCCAGCTCTTCCCCAAATAGATACTGTAGCCACTGGAAACATTCTGGCCTTGCTTGCATTCATTCAACTTCCTTGGCAGGCAATTTGATTTCTTCTTCTCATGTTGGTGAAAGGTATTAGCAAGGTAAGGACACTGCTGAATCAAACCCACTGTACTGAAAAAGTCCTTGGGAAATCTCCTGTTAAACTTGCAAAGCAGCTTCTGTCTCTCTGGAAGAATCTCGAGCAGAAATGTTTCCCTCAGAGTTTTTTCTCGCCTCCTTTTGCAGAGAGCCGTTCACACGTGTTCTTAGAGAGTTTGGGGGTAATTCATTCAACAACTGTCAAATCTTTCCAACTGCTTTATAGCTTGTCCTCCCCAAGCATTCTTTCACTAATCCCTATACCAAAGCTGAACCAAATGTGTGTTTATGTAAAACAGCCCATGCTATACGCAGCCTGTGCTTTTTGCATGACCTTTAGTGTAAAATGCAATATGTCTGGTCTCAGTTATGTTATTCTGTCAACATGTTCCAGTTTGGGCTAAGCTGGAAGCAGCGCTCTGTACATCTGGCTCAGGAAGAGAGGACATCTGTGCAACTAGTCTAATAAACCAGAGCAATTCAATGAAATATTGTTCTAGTGTTAGGGAATGAAAAGAATTTTTGCATTGCAAAACACAACAAATGCTGACTTCTACCAATAAGAGTGACCTCCAGAAATCTGGGAGATAAATCAGCATGAGAGAAAGGCGAAGAGATGTTAAATGATGCTCTTATTTCAAATATAAACATCTTTCAAACACATAAATAATCTCATTTGATTTAAAGTTCTTTAGTTCACACAGAGTTAGGTAATGTCCTCCTTTTAAAAATATCACTTTGGAAATTTATGGATGAAAAGTGCTAATTATGTATTTTTAAATGCATTTTATAATTTCATTCTATGAATCCCTTTAGGACATAATGCTATCTATAAATCCTTCCCCTCTTCTACCCAGGATTTTGTGAAGAACACAATTGCTAATGCAGTCTAAATTAGACAAAGGCATTTGGTGAGGTCAGAATACTATTGCTCGGAGGTTCCCATTTTATTTTCTTTGGCCATTTTTAAAAGGTTAGCACCTTACACTTACTCTAATAACAGTGTGCAACTCTGAAGTAATTCATTCTGCAATTGCTTTTAGCTGCTTTAGTGTCTTTATCAGCCACATTTATTCTTCTTTTCCAAGTACTCTCAAATAGTGAAAAAGCCCAAAGTTTTTGCCTTCCTTTTTTAAATAATAACTCCACTTGTAAAAGATACCGGGGCTCACTGACAACTGAGAAAAATCCCATTTTGCTCTTACATACTGTATTTCATGTTTTGCCTGACATAGGGTGGAAAGAGCAGAGTAGTGTCAGATTTCTCATGCTGTACTTCACATTCATCTCCATTTAATACAATTATTGATCTTCCTCCTGGAGTTTCTCTACAAATTTCACCATCCATTCTGCCCATGCATACCTGTTGTTGTCCACCTAGTGACGAAATCTCAAGAGGATAATACTGCTCATTTAGTTCAGAATTTGATCCAAGAGCCCATCAGGCTGTTTTCCAGCTCTCCTACAGTTTGCTGTCAGTAAACTTTCCTGCTCCACAGCCACCTTGGTTGGTCTCCACCTCATTTATCACTGCAAAAGCCCACATACAGCTGAGTTCATCCTGTTCACTACCTCTTGTAAAACTTCCATCTGTCCCACTCCCATTGACAACCTTTTTCCAAGGTGGGTGGAGAAGAAAGCCCAGCTTGGTGAGCATGATCTTCAACAAGCAGGGGATACAAAACATCTCCAGTTATTAAACAGCCTCATCTGTTGTTGCATGCAACGTGCACTGAATAGACAATATCTCGAGAGAATTCAAGGAAACCAAATACAGTCAGTGGCAAGAAGACTACAAACACAGTTAGTAATATTTGCAGAATCTCTTTTAAGAAAAGACACTAAAAGGCTCTTAAAAGATTCCTTCAAGCAATTTGATTCTAGTCCAAGGGTTTTGAAGAAAACAAACCCCTCCATATATCTTGATGCATTCTTGACTGTCCCAGGATATACTTCTGACCCAAGGAAGAGTATCAGTCAGGGACAAGGAAGGCAACATCAGCGCTGGATCTCTGACATGTATTATGTTTGCATACAGGAATTTAGTAAGGGGGGTAGTAGTGGTGGTGTTATATCACACAGCCCTAGTGTATAATTGATGACTGCATTAACGCAGAAGCAATAATGGTCCAGCAGACCAGGCACTTGATGAGGAATCAAGTACTCCTCCTCTGAACCCCTCCACTTAACAGAGATGGGATCCAGAGAAATCGTTTTGTCTTTCTGTACATCCTTTTCCCAAAATATGCTTTGTTCTAAATCGTCTGTGAGGACAGGGACCTTGCACATGTTTCCTAACACACAACAGTCCAGGACTGATGGCTTGGATGCTGAGAACCAAAGGGTGTCTTTACAGCAGACCCCAGAAGTCTCATAAAGAGACTAATAACTTGTCTTTTTTCTTAAAAGGGGGAAAAAAAAAAAAAAAAAGACTTTTCAGCTATAGAAGTACAAAAAGTATCCAACTAAAAAAATGCAGGCAATTTTTCCTCACTAAAAAGTACTGGGTTTAAGTTTATATTTTTATTGTTTTTATTAATAACTTCCAGATGAATCTTTGAACTTTAAAACTTCATTTCAGAGTGAATTATATTGGCTGCCCTAGAAGTCTTCAGAAAAGCTCTAATGGAAGTAAAGACAAGGCCAAACTCCCTCCAATTTTCCTAAATTCCAGGGAAATGTATATCTGAGCCTACACTTCCCACTCCAGAACCACTTCCTCTCCTGGCTCCAGAGAGTGGCCAGAGCTTAAACATATCTGAACTTTGGCAGCATCTACAGGCAAAACACTGCTTTGTTTCTAGTAATAAATGTCACTGCACATTTCAAAAGCAACCAGAAAGCTACAACTCCTGCTGAATATTTCATTCCAAATGATTTACCCTGAATGGGTCTGACTGCACTGAACAGAGGCTAGTAACATGGTATGGAAACGAAAGTGAGGAGCTCTCTGATGGCAATAGAAACAAGAAATGGCATGGTAGGACAGTATGATGATGGCATTGTGATTTAGCTGTAAGAACTGCAGAAACACACATGTAAATATAGGCATGTCATGGTCTGCTTAAAAATCCTGAAAACCTGCATGAGCTCTAATCCTGTTACTTTTCAAACTGTTAATAAATACAAGACAGTAGCAAACTGGTCTCCAGGTTTTTCAGGATATTTGCTGTATGTTCCTCCTGCAGCACTGAGCCCCAGAAGCCTTCCTACCACCTCAGATTTCCCCCAATAAAATCTTCCACTTCCTTAAAATTGCTCAAAACAATCGCGCTTTAGCATCATCTACTGGGAGAGACAGGCAACTGACTGGGAGGCTCGAGCAGCCAAAAATGCTCCTGCTTGTATCTGCGTGCCTGCTCCTGTTGCAGTGCTCTGAGCCTGACTCCAGCAACCCAGGGAAAACAAGATACTTTTATCTTCAGAAGCTGCATTTTAAGGAATATAGCAAATGTTTCAGTGCTAGTGCAACAGACACCAGAATAAGTACTCTCTGCCTTGATGCTGCTTCCTTATTAAGGTCTCTGAGTTGCAGCACCAGAAGTCAATACAAAGCCAGGAGGAAGGGAGCAGCTGATCTCGCAGATCAGTTTGCGCTATGAATTTTGTCACAAAAATCTGAGGTCGGTTGTGGCGGTGCTCAGTGCTGTGGGGCCCGAGGGCTATGCTGTCTGCAGTACATGATGTGCAAGACAATCTGAAATTCATGATGAGTTTGCACTTTTCACCGGCAGCATCAGCCACCCAAAGATCTCAAAGCGCTGCAGACACTAATCCTGCCTGGCAGGTAGGCATTATCCCTGTGTTGCAAACAAGAAAACAGAGACAGAGATTTAAGGGCAAGAATCCCAGCAGCGTTTAGATGCCTCTCACTGACTACAAGCTAGGCAAATCACTTGAAACCAACAGAATTTCGTACCTAAACATCTTGAAAAATCCTGCCCAGGGTGATTTTTCCAAGGTTCACAGGACAAGGGTGTGAGAGAGGCAGCATCCGGATCCTAGGAGTTGCAATCCCTTTAATTATTGCTCTGTGCTTCAACTTCATTTCTAAATCTCCATAAAGGCCTTGACGCGAAACATACCGTAGCTACTGAAAACAGCATGTCTCATATCTGGGAATGAAGGGTGGATTCTCCTCAGTTACATTTTACTGCCTGAAAACTAGATGTCTACTCCGAAAAAACTATTAGGCTGCCTTGGTAGTCAAGGAAGAGAGGGGCACTTCCAGGATGCAATTCATCTTGCCCGTTGCAAGATCGCTCCCTTGGCATTATCTCACCTTCTTCCAAGGACTGAAGCAATCAGTTTAGAACAGGTGCATTATTAGTAGTAGTATTATTAGGACACCTACATTTTGTCTGCAGACATCCATTACTGTCTTTCACACCCAGTTGCACCATCTCTGGTGGCTCAGTCCCCATGCTGGTGGGCCCTCAGGAAGATCTTCCTCCCAAACATCAGAGCCTGGACTTGGCTCTGCTACAGGCCTGCGGCTCCAAGTAGCTCAAACCAGGCAGCCAGCTGCAAAACCTCAAACCCCGCAGATTGTTACAGCATTACAATTGATGCTATTCAGAAGAGCAGAGTAACAGTTATGGTAATACTCCATGTGTATCTAGGAAAAAAAAAAAAAAGTATGTGTGTTTTGGAATTCAGTTGAGTGACCTTTTGATGAGAGATTAAATATATTGACTCATCAGATATCCATAATGAAGGCCAGGTCTTATAGATGTGGGGTCTAAAAGCTGCTGCAGGTACTAAAATACATGGCTTGATTTTTCAAGTTCCTCATGATCATTTTTAAAAATTCTAATTAAAATACCTTTAAAAATTACTTTGCTTCAGTTTTAAAAGGACCTTCTTTGCAGAGTTCCTAGGTAGCTCATATTCCTTTTTCCTGTCATCTGCCCTCGAGGTGTCTGTATACACATCTTCCCCTAGCAGCATTGGAGGCCAGGTAGCAAAATCATCATAAACGATTTACTAGTGTTTCAAAAAGTTGATTAAAAATAAATGCTTATTATTTGAGAAAACACAAGTCATGTACTTTGGAAAACCTGTAATCCTGCTTCCTAAAATCAATTGTAGCGACTAGATATTTGGTACACATCTCACTTTGGATACAAAAAAGCCTGCTGTTTCCCTCAGCCAAAAATTTCCCCCAAACTGTGTTACTAACATTGCATAAAATCATAGGGCCTGCAGCTGCAAAACTCTGAGTCTGGACTTTCTTCACTACTAACACTCCCAACCCACATCTGCCTTCAGCTCTTGACTCTCTAGGAAATGGGTTCATAGTCATCATGCCTGGACATGCCATGCCTTGAAAAATAAAGAAGTCAGCAGACACTCTGGTTGAGGTCAGCCATAGATTGGCTTTTCCGAGGCAAAAGGAAAGTTTCTTTGTCCAGCCTCACATTTTGCCAGGAGTAGAGATAGTCCCATTACCACCAACCCTGTAAGTCACAGAGCAGCCCCAGCCCTGCTGGGACGGGTGGCTGTACGTGGAGAGGTGGCTCTGGGCGAGATGGCTGCTCCCATAGCAGGCAGGCAGATACAGCAGACCCCTGCCTCTCTGCCTGTGTAGCTATGCACACAGATTCCTCTCCCAAGATGCTTTGGATTTTTCTGAGAAAGACGTAAGGAATACTGCCCAGCTGTACGCTGGCTTGCATTGAAAGACACAGCCAACATTTTGCAGCTGTCAGTGGCTGCTGTGAAATGTGGTGGTGGGACTCCCACCTCACAAAACCCCACCACAGCTCTCCAAGAGGCCCAAAACTGAAGAGGCACTGTGACTGACCCATCCTCCTCCATACAGATTGCACCTCTACAGACCTGTTCCCTGTGTGGATCAAATGGTTTTGTCCTCCCACTGACTGTGCTGTCTATATATTTACCAATATGATTATTTTTGAAAAATTATGGCAGCGCTCACTGGGCACCCTTCATTAGTTGGTGGGTGTTTTACCTGCCCCTCTGCAAAAGGAACTCCAGCATCTCCAATATGTCAGAAACACTAAGAAGGTAGACATGAACTTCATTCAGATTGCCCGTTTAGTACCTAAAATGAAGAGTATAATTTAGCATAGAAGTTGAGAATGGCAGTGAGCAGCTCACCCCACTTGCTGTCTCTGCTCTCTCTCGGGACCTTGGCTCCTGAGGCAGTGCATGGAAAGGGGGGCTGCCTCAGGGGAAGACAAGATAAGGAATAGGCCCACTCATGCAAATCTAAAATCTCTTCGTTAACAAACATCGTGTGTCAGTTTGGCTCCGTAACTCTTCTTCGTTCTGCATTAATCTGCCTCTGGGCTTAGGGGTTTGCGAGGACAAGGGTGGTCGTCTGTTCTGTGCCTGTTCTTAGATGGCAGAAAACTGAAACCTCCTCAGCGACGAGCTGCTATCTTGATCCCATTAAAGGCCTCAGCTGCATTTTGGTTATATCCAGTATTTAAGCACCTCAGCCAGCCTTATCCCTGGAATGCCTGAAACCCTTTGAGGTTTATCTTCTAATCTCCACCAGTTTCTGTTTCTGCAGTGTCTAATCAATACTCTGGCAACTTTGGGGCATCCAAAGACCAACACCGGCAGAAACAAACAAGGAAACAAGACTGAGTGCATGAACAGACACTCGAACTACTTGTTTCCCTCTTGTGTTTTTTTAAAGGACTAACTTTAACTTCGTGTCTAAGTTTTTCCATCTGTAGAAAAGTCTCCTTTTGCAAAGCTCTGTAGAGATCTCTATTCTTAGTGCTGTTATGCCAATATGTAATTGATTTGCCTAATTCTGCTGTACCATTCTGGAATATTTGGAGATTAAAACGTATACTTTCTGTGACTTGGTTAAAAAGAAAAATCAAGATAAAAATAATGGAGTTTTGGATGCTAATTTATTCCCCAAGTTATTAATACATTAGATTTCATATGCACTACTGAAGATAAAATATATATCCATCTGAGTACAAAGATGCCAAAATGCGGCTTACTGAGCAGCTAAAAAAGGAAAGGGTGACATGGCCAATGACAATTTAAATAGTTCTGACAATGACGTGAGACCTGATTTGTTGCTTCCTGAATACAGATGGTATTTTTTGCTGTGTGCATTGGCTGGGTTTGTATGTGCTCATTTACTTGACATCCCATGCTAACACAGCAAGGATGCTATTCATTTGCAAGTCAGTTTAGGTGTTGCTACCATGACGGGGCCAAACTATGCTTACTGGGCTTACAGCATCTTCCTCAGCATGCAAGAGTTGCAATGCTCATTGGGAGAGCCCAGTGTGCTGCTCTCCATGTGCTTAGCCAGCTCCTCAAAACCCCAGCCAGCCTCCACTAAAGTCAACAGAGACACTCCCATTGACTTGGAGCTGGATTAGGCCATCAGCTGCCATGGGAGAGGAACATGGCCAGGTCCGCTGGCTCAGACATGCAGGCCGCAATGACTTCAGCATGTGAGGTGGATTGAAATAGCAGACTACAACTTCTTACAAAACATTGAAAATAACAAACCCATGGTTAAGCGATATCGTGTCCATTTAGGGATGTTAGGCTACAGGTTAGGAGATGTCAACCATGGGTTCCAAACGGCTTTGGCCTCTTTCCCAGCACTGAGGAACCACAAATCTTCATCTTGTTGTAGATCAGCTCCTGCTCAGCCCCACCCGCTGGGGTCCCTCAGCAGACCTCTTTAAAGCTCAACTCATAGAAAGTCATGCCAGGTTTTTTTATTATACTGTGAAAAAAAAGCCAGTTTGGCCCTGACCAGTCTGGTCTTCAAATGAAGTCCCTCCCCAGGTCTTGCTACCATGCTAGTTGCCATGTGCTGCTGTGACTCACTTGTGAGGGCTGGGCCAGTGGTTGCTCTTGACTCTTATGGCTCCAGGACCTAAATGAGCTGGCGCACAGGTTAACCAGAGTTTTTGAGCCCTCCAGCCTGCAACTCTACCCATCATTACTTCATATTGGTCTTTAGGAAAAAGGAGTGGCAGCACCTCATCTGGGGCACCTGCCCTGCAAGTCTTACCTGGAGGAACCAAATTCCTCTCCCTCAGTCACCATGGTGAGGTACCTCTCTTCTAGCCTCTCCCACCAGCCTGTGCTACCAAGTTCAAAGTGTTACCAGTTTTACGCTTCCTCTGAGAGGCCGAGCAGAGGACACCTCTTCCCCTACAACCCACAAGACCTGGAAGTAACACCTGTACCTGAAACAGTGGTGGAGTTTTAATCAACAGATCTGTTTTACTGAACTTTCTCTGCAGGTCAGAAAAATACTGCATGGTTTTAAAAAGTGGGTTCAGTGCCCAGTATTAGCACAGAGTGCTGAGGAGGGGTAGGTGCTGCCCGATGCCCGAGTGTGGCATGGCAAGACAACAGGTTTACATGTCCTCCAAGGTTACTCAGTCACAGGAAACTCTCTACTGCCTAAGCTGGTGTTTCAGGCATGGTGTGTACTTCAACTGTTTGCCAACAGAAAAACAAATATATAGGAAGCTCAGCCTTGGCTTCAGTAGTTTGGTCACATTTCCAAATACAAACCTAACTGAATATACTAATTCATCTCCAGCCAGTCATGAAAACAGTTCTCAGAAGTATACCTACTTTCTGTCACTCCAGCCTGGGAGAAAAGCCATACCCCTCTACCAGCTCCAGAAGCCTACTCCTTATCATCCAAGGAAATGTATATCTGTATTTTCTGGTATATAAACCAAATAACCTCCACTACAAAACGAAGCGAACCAGATTCAGCAGCTATAATCTACTTTGTGCCTACGGAGAACTAGGAAAAATTACATGAATACATACACATACAAAAACTTTCTCAAACACATGTGAGGTTTCGTGGGAAGTCTGGCCTTTGGAAGTTGGAGTTTACTTTATATAATTGCCACATACACAAACTACATTTCAGAAGATGCTAGCATTCTTGATACCTTGTTCTACATCTTGTTTATCCAAAATCTGCCCAGCATTTTTATGTATGTTATACATAGAAGCAATTCTACCGAAACAGATAAAATGAAAAAAGTGTCCAACTCAAAATGGCTGTAGCACAGTTAAACTTCAGAAGGAACTGGGACATATTTCTCCCCATTTACTTTCAAAGTTTGTCCTTCTTAACCCCAAGAAGGTCTAGAGATGTGGAAAGCATTTTAAGAGAAGCTTTTTTATTTATTCTTGATTTAGACTTGATGAAGTACTCTTTAAGAACAGGTCTTATTTCTTGTCATTACTATTTTTGTTGTATCTCCAGCGTGACAAGAAAATACTTGCCCAAAATACTAAAAAAGAAAAACCCTCATGAGAGAGCCTGTTCTTGCAAGATTTCCATCCCAATATTTACAGGCCCAGGAGGTCCAGATAAGCTTTGGATATGCATCAAAGCTCCTGGATGGTTATCCAAACCAAGCATGAGCCCTGAACCTTTTGAAGTTTGTCCATCACTAGCTATCACATCCAATTCCTCCCCTTCCATAACAAGAATTATAGTCTCTGTCTTCAGGAAGTTCTTATGCTCAGTGACTCTTGATTTTCCACAGAGGGATATGTAGAATTTCACTAATGTCTATACCAGACTTTCAAAAGAAATCATACTCCTATTATTTTCCAGCATTTAAGTGTATTTTTCTTATTTAAAACTTGAACCACAAACTAAGCTCATACTTCTGACTATTACCTTGACAAAGCATCTGCAGCTCTCCCCGACATGGAGTCAAGAGTCTGTAGGTTCAGAGAGATACTGACTTGGCCTTTCACCATTGGGACCAAGGCTCAAGTTCATCCTGCACTCTCAAGTGAAATACAGTCAGCAGTTTCTACTCAGTCCCTGGTGAACAGTAGCTCACACAATAAAACTATCATACCTAATTCAGCACAACTGGCAAGCTTTTGAGAGAAAGGCTTTGCATGCAGGCTGATTTATGGGTTAACCCAACAGAAGATACTCCCTATAGGTCAGGTGTGATGAGGTCATTGACAGGGCAATAGTGATGGAAGTTTTTGACTGTAAATTCCCTCTATTTCAAAAGCTATAATAGACAACTATAAACAACTTGGATAAGGTTTCTCCATAACTCAAGAAAAATATTCTTGCTTTATGTACTGCATAAAGGATTGCCATTATCTTTTCCTTCCTTTTCCTTACTTTCTGTATAAAGTAAGACTACCAGGACAAATTCATTCTTCACGTCGACAGAAGTTAGAGACTATCTTCTTAGTACTTTCAAGTTCATTTACAAAATTCAGTGGAGATTGCTTCAATTAGGGTCATCTGGTCATGTATCCCTTGATCCTTTGATCACCAAAGCAGAAATACCATGTTGGTAATCTCTGGGCTACCATTTGGGTTAATGAATCGGCTTGACTTTAATTCGAGTCCAGATGTAATCTTTTATAGCTTAATGATTTGTTCTAACATGAACTCCAATTGAATGTAAACAGTTTCTTTATTTAGAGCGAAAATTCTTTTTTATAACTTGTTTCTCTTCCTAATTAATTCTAGAGCAATTAAATCAAACCTTGATCTGTGGCAATCAAGATTAAATCATAGTATAGGTTAGGCTGCTAATATCGTCTTTGAGTTCATTATTATCAAGGCTAACAGTAATCAGCAAAGGAGGGAGAAACTGATGTAGCGAGGGTTACAGATCTGAGGAGTTGTTCTCGTTTTTAATAGCTGATCTGATTTAATGTATGATAATACTTGCACTTATTTAGTAACTGTTTTCCAAGGAGCTCAACATACTCTCCCAAAGTTAATTTATTCTCACAACACTGATGTGCAGGAGGTAAATATTATCTCCCAGGGACACAGAGAAGTTTTGGAGCATGGAAGAGCTGTGGGCTGTGTGCAAAGTCACAGATTGGGGCCCAGATCTTAATTCCATTAACAAAGCATTAGCTGAGGAGCCTCACCATGAAGTCTAGTTATGATAAGGAAGGAACAGCACCTCATCCATAAGCACTCATGAAACATCCTGCTTAAAATGGATTTGTTGGCCATTGCATCCAGGCAGTCCTCAGAGCTAAAAGCCATCTGTGCTGTTAGCTGGCTGCCTCAATAGATCTCCCTCCATCACGCCTCCTCAAGAGGACTTGCCATGTAGCTCTGCCCTGCAGTTGCCAAGGGGGATTTGCATTCCTAGAGGTAAAGAAAATTCACTTGTAAGTTGTTAACAAGATGGAGGCTGATGAATTTGACAGATATTGTAGTTCTTAGCTCTGCCTAAATAGTCTGGCCTGTCCACATTACCCCATACCTTCTTTTCAAATCAAATCTAGATTTAAAGGAGAATGAAAGGGACACTTCACAGCCCTGACTGTCCTCAAATCAAGGCACTGATGTCCCAGACGAGCCCCAGCTGAACTAGTTCTCTGCCTGGCTCTCTGTACGTAATTATATTATCCCATGCTGTGGCAGATTAATTCTGACTGTGCAGGAAACTCCTGCCCATTTGGGTCATCTCTGTGTGGTACAGCAATTGTGTGGAAAGGACCGAATCACCCCAGTTCAACTCCAAACAAGGAAAACACAAGAAAGCATCACAATGTTGTTTGTACTCCAGTTCTATATTAGCTTGAAAAAAATTACAGCAGTGCCATTTTCAATTCAGTGTTATGCTGGAAAGGTTGCAAATTAATTAGAATTATGCCTTCTTTGTGCCAAGTGATAATTTACTGCAATTAATTATCAAAAGATCTACTGCTGTCAATTACGGTACTTGCTCTTTGGGGGGGAGAAGCTATTTACGTATAGCTAAATTCTGTAACAAAGTTCCATTTTACTTTTATTGTTTTCAATTAAACTATCATCATTTGCTTTCCCTCTGCCAAACACAATAAAGACTCGTTAAGAACTAATCATGCTACTGTGACCTTTTTTTTAATCCAAACACTAGCTAGACCTGCACTGAGTCAACACTCCTATTGTTACACCTGCAAATTGTAGGTAGAGAAGAGCATACTTCAGAATTAATGAGCACAGCTGTGGTCTCTCTTACATTCAACACTTGTAAAATAGACCTCTTTAAAGTGCCATTATCACAATATTGATAGAGTTATTTATAGTACTGCAAACGTTCCCAGTCATAACAGAGTCCTTGTTATCCCCCACAGCAGTTCATGTTGTTGCCATCTCCTGGACTCATTCCACAGTTTGTGATAAGGCACCAGGTGGACAATCCTTCACAAATGAACTATAAAAAACA
The DNA here is from genome assembly GCF_965183815.1 of Platalea leucorodia. Taxonomy (NCBI): domain Eukaryota; kingdom Metazoa; phylum Chordata; class Aves; order Pelecaniformes; family Threskiornithidae; genus Platalea; species Platalea leucorodia. The sequence goes on along the minus strand of NC_138827.1, from coordinate 24,413,810 downwards.
TTAGGAAAACTTCTACATAAGCAAGTTTTATAGCTGGGAATAGGTCAAGCTGTCAAGACCCAGCCTGCGTAAGACTTGTCATGTTCTTCTGCTATGCAGTTTCCCGTATTTTCTGGGTGGGATGAGAAATGAAATTACAGGCAGTACAAGCTGCATATGATCTGGATGGTATTGTCCAAATTAGAGCTGCTTTTTGCAGTTACTAATACTGTTTTACCATAATTCAGTAAAACAGATGTAAGTTCAAACTCTTGGTGTCAGTCGCTGAAAACAAATATCACAGGTGCCAACTTTGGTTGCTAAGGGAATACAAGCTTCTTGGGCTTCACAGTATGTGTGCAAACAGCTAAAGATTGTCCAAGGCAGAGGTTCTGCTGTCAGCTTGAAGGTATTTGCCTTTTTCAGGTGTCTTTCAACTCAGCTTGATCTCCTGACACATTATTGAAGTATCAGCCAATGTGGTCAAAATGAAGTCAGTCAGAGACATAACCAGTGCAAGTTTTCCCAATCTCATAACTACTGCACCGAGCATTTATTTGTGATACATTCATATTGTAATATTTCATATTATTCTATGGTTAAGTTTTGTCACACTTGGCTCTGTATCCCACCAAAGATCTGGATACAGCTTTTGTGGGCATACATTCATGGGAAGGTCCCCTGCAGACCCAGCAAACAAGCAACTGTGAAATTCAGTGCAACTGCTACAGCCATATGAAGATTTCCATGTTCTGCAGCCAGCCACGCTTTGAGTTTAATAATGGAGGGGTTTGAAACAAGCATGAGGGAGTCTCTTCCGTAGATGAGTCACAAAGTTACACCCTTGTGAGAGCTCTAGAGGTCACAGATCAGGGGTGAGCAAAGCCACTTACATGGATGGCTATTCTCCACCCAGCTCATGCAGGCGGCTGAGGAAGAAAACTGGGGCAAGTCTTGGACCTTGCAGCCATTGCCATGAATGCTTTTACTCCCTCTTTCTGGTTGCAACGCGTTACTTTTCTTGTTATAGGGCAGGAAATAACTTTGCTTCTGATCCACTGTCCCTTATCTGAGGCAAATCACTTTGTCATAATTCAGCCTTGATTTTGGAAAGAATTGCAGAAAAACCACAAGTCCCTAAAGAGTAAAAATTCAACAGACACTTTGCTACTTATGAATTATTTCCCCAGATCCATCTCTTTCATATCCTAAGTGCTTCATGGCTGAAAGGTCAGATCTAAACCAACCTAATATTCTATTTTCCCTCTGAATTTAAGAGAATACTTTCATTGTACAGGACAGCTTGGAGAACCAGCCAAGCAATGTTTATCTCACAGGTGTTGCTGGTTCAGATCTCCTGCAGGCAAGTAGACTTGTGTAGTGATTCCCAGCTGATGGCTGTTTGGCTTATGTGAAGTTATTTGTCAGCTGTTCCTGTGTCCCTAGGGAAGGGAAGAGAAGAGGTGAACTCCTGCTCTCTCTGAGGTAATGGGGAGCTGGGGTAGGTTCTTCAGCATAGGGTTTTAAACCCCTGAATTTGCCCTGGTTGGCATTTATCAAGTTGGACTTCTCAGGGAGGATCTGAATATATGCATACTCTGTTTTTTGTAAGGGGTCTTGCGATATCTGATTGTTGCAAAAAGCTTATCTCTACAAGCCTCTAACTTCTTAATTGCCCCCCCCTTTTTTTTTTTGTATTTCCAAAGGATTTGTATTTCCATGTTTGCTTATGGTTGTGGCTTGTACCTATGTGTATTCTTACCATAATTTGGAGCACCTCTGATTTTGTTAGTGTATTTATCCTCAGCTATATCAGTACAGTAGAAAAAAGCCCAAGAAGGGGGGCGGGGGTGGGAATTGAAACCTTCCAGTTACTTTGAGATTTGAAGGAGTTTTCACATGCTGAGTAGCTTCTTGGGATTTTAGAAATATTTCTATTCCTCACCAAGAGGCAAGAAAGAGCCTGTGTAGTTATGGGGATGAGGAGTTTTGTGGAAGTGAAGGAGAAAGAGAGAAGGCTAGTAACTAGGGCTGTCGCCTAGGACCCTGCTCTGCTATTTGCCTCTGAATGAGTGACCTTGTTAATAAGAAAATGACTCTTCTAGAACAGTGCTCTTCTCTAAGGAAAAGCCACAGCTAAGCTGAAGCAAGAGACGGGGAGTAGTACGTTGCTTTTTGTTTCCATAAACTTACCCAGGAATGGCATGCAACTTCGGTGCACATGTGATTAAACCAATCTAGTTAAAATCAGAAAAGGATTTCTCATAATTCAATTGGAGTTGTTTTTAATGTTTGGACTTTGGTCAAGGACAGCTTTATTGATTGAATTTAATTGCATATATTTTCCTGTCCATTTATTGAAACCCATTTTTCAAGTCACTTGAGAGGCTGCTAACATTTCAGAAAGGGGATATGCCAAAGCATTGCTTTAATTCATTATCTTTTGGACATACAGTAGTTGCTACTTGGCCCGAATTAAATCCGTTAGAGAATGTGATAGCATAATTACTTACAGGTATCCAAAACTGCTTTTAACTGAATTCTCTAGGAGGTTATGCATAAGATTTTTCTTGCCCTTACGTTGGATGCAAATGTCTGGGATTTCAATGATAAATAAATATTTCATCAACTGAGGACAGATTTTTTTTTTTTTCTTGTTTCCATATGTTGTTGATGGACTAAAATTCTTGTGAGGTCTCTATCTTTCCTTAATATATAAAATAAAATTCTTTTACAAATTAGCTCAGTAACTTTTTCAAAATGTGTAAACATGGTGACCCTTGAGGCAAAGAGGAAACTGTCTGTGACTCTGACTTGCTTTTTTTATTTCGAACTGTGCTCAGCCCTCAAAGACTTTCTAGACAAAACTGCACATTAGCTAAATTGCTTCACACTGCGTTCCAATGATGTGAAGTCTATGATCCTCCAAAAGTTACATCAGCCTGCTTCCAAATGTAACGAAGGGCTAGATGTTCCTAGCCTGGAAAGACCTATGGGCTGGAAAACACTGTAGGAAGGGCAGCAGCTATGTTACTCTACTACCCCCCCATGCCACAGCCCTACCACGTTGCCGAACCAGAGCTGTAGAGGGAGCACTGCTCCTGTAAGCTCTGTCCCTGCTTTCCTTGCCTGTTTTTATGGTCTTTTGCTCCCAATGGCAGCTTCCTGCCTTCAAGAAGTTTTCAGTCGAGCAAAGAAATTGTGTACATGCATGTCTTTAAGGATGCAGGAGCTTGTGCCAGCAGTCGTGGACCCGTCAGCATGTTAGGCTCAGCTCTCTGGCTCTGCACTGAAACTAAATGGCATCATCTTGTTTGTGAAAACTAAAAGTATCAAGAGTTGCAGCTGTTAAGGTTGTATTTATCAATAATAGGCCTAAGCAGAAAACGTGAATCTACCTATAAAAACTCCGGCATACAGTGCTTTTCAGGTACCTATTTTGTAGGGAGATGCATAAGGCCAGACTAGTTTCAAAAACTGCAAATCCGATACAACCCAGGCTTCGAGTCTTTCTTATGTAAGAAAGCATAACCTTTCCTTGGAGTGAGAGAATGTTCCCACAAAGAGCCCACGTTTTATCCTCTTCTTATACTAGCTCTGTGGTTAACAAATGCAAGCTGAAATATCTGATGTCTGCTACACCTCCCCTCAAAACACCTGACATTTAAATGTTACCTGATTCACAAAAGTTTTGCTCAGGAATCCAGTGATAGTATCTGATAAAAGGCACAAGGAATTCCTTTCACAAGGAACTGAACCACAGATGGTTATGTGATTTGAGGGCCACTGAACATCGACAGTTTTACCAACTGAATCAGAATTACTGAAACACCTGCATGACTGCATCTGCAGACTCAGCTAAATTATGCTTCCATCCAGCCACATGATATCTAATGTGTAATTCTTCTGCATTTTAATCAAATGCATTGTAATGTCAGTACAAAATTTCAATATGAATGCACCTTAATGTAGGAGTAACTAATAGCTGCCATCCATTAGTACCAGTTAAGACACATACTTCCTACTAGGCAACAGGGGCACGGTTATTTTAACTCATTACCTGCTTTGTAAATGACACTTAATTGCACATGAAGAGGGGATGTTCACAGGACACCGCTGGGAATGGAAGACTGAGCACCCAAAAGTTAGCAAATGTTTGAAAGAAGGCTGTAGAGTGGTGTTCATGAACCCCCTGCATGGTGAGACAGGCATTGTGTGCTCTGCCCAAATGGTGACTGTTCCCTATAAAACCTGCCCTGAGTTTAGCAGCTTAATGCTAGAAAACTTTTGCTGAGCGTGTGCAAACTCGGAGTTTGTAAAGCTTTTCAGATTTGATTGGGTTTTGAGGCTACTGCAAAGCATTTCTTAAGAAAGAGATGATGTAGGCCAATCTCCTAGTTGTTGCTTTCAAATCACGATGTTATCGGGGTTTTTCAAGGACAAACTACCAGAATGGTAACGCTGAAATATTTTCTAGCACCTTTCTTAGAGATAGATGAATTAGCTTGGATAAAAATCTTCCAGAAAGAAATCAGCCTGACAAAAACATGAAGTTTGGAAAATGTCCTCTAATGGCTAATACCTGGTAAAGTTACAGTCACTGAAAATCAACTTTTAAAACACAAAGTGCTGGTCAACCTTGGGCGATGGATAACAGTGCGAGTTATCGCCTGCTGAAATTATTGAATTTGGCTCTGTCCTGAGATGTGCCTCTGGTTTAGCCTTCAGAAGCGAGTCCCAGTGCCCACAGGACTGAATTCAAGACTTCTGCCCTGATATGAGGTTCTGTCCACAATGTAGGTAGTGGGATTGGCGCCAGATCTTCTGGAAAACAGACGTTGTATCATGGTACTCAGTTATTGGCTTGTTCATGCTTCTAGTACCATTAGAGAAAGCCTGAAAGCATGGAGTGAGGTAGAAGGTGAAGATTTAAACTAAGTAAACTCATTCCTGAAAGGCTGGGTATTGAAACACAGTGCTTCCTGCCCATGTTTGACTTTAGTTCATTGGTCCCTAGCACACCCAGAATTATAGCTCAGCAAACATCTCCAAGGATCATACATTTAAAAAAAAACAACCTCTAAAATCTCAAAGTGCAGCTTAAAGGCAGAAAATCTCCTAGCAGAAGAGAGATTGAGAGCACGTATCTTGACTTGGTCATTTCCCCTTTCAGATGTGGACACGTGTTCATTACAAATCACACTGAAATCAGTAATTATTTTCATATGGTTAGCAAACAATAATGTTTCAACATTTGCATGTCCCTGAATTGCAGTGGAGTAGGATTACAGATGGTACAAGATGCATCAGTTTTACAAAACATATTGAAGACTTCAACTTCATGACGGAAAGTGTTCTGTCATCACTTAACTTATATGCACATGAATACCAGCATAGTGGGGAGTCCGCGGTTATGAGAACCACTAAAGATGCTAAAAACAGGTACACAGAAATAAAATGTAAGTGCTTAAGTTGCTTCAGCTTTCCATTTGTTTTCATAAGTACTGAAAGTTAAAGCTCCAACCACCCTGCCTAGATGGAGCCACAGACAGAACCCAAACATCCAAGTCCCAATTCACACCTTAAAAAAACCTGCCCTTTCTTCAGTGGAGAGGCTTAACGGTATATTGTTGCATGGCAAACGGAAGGGAATACACAAAATAATGCTACTTTATGCAATAACCCTGGTTTCCAGTTCGTGTCTATGAAGTATTTACCCTGAGCCTGCAAAACCCACCAAGCAGCTCCCATATGAAAGAAAAAGAAGGGAGGTTGCATTCAGTGGGCCTGTTAAGTGCAGTGATTTCTAATAACAGCAGTTTGCTGTGAGTGATCTGGATCAACTTTAAAAAAAAAAAAAAAAAAAAAATCTAGTCAAGTGCCCAGCAAGGGGTCTATTCTCATGTCCATACTCATATGTTAAGTCCCATTGACAAGCATTAGTAGGAGCTGCATGCACATATGGATATGTGAATAGCCCCAATGGGAGCTGCACAAAATAGTGTTCGACTATACAGAGATCGCTTCAATCGCCAAGACAAAATAATCTAGGGGGAGAAGCCTTAAAGAATGCTGTGAATAAACCAAATAATTTAAAGAAATTGACAAATAATGGAGGTTTAAAATGAAACAACAAAATAAAAACTAAATAGTAAAAACTAGTAAAACAAATAAACTCTTTCAAGTAAATAGTAAATGAGAATTAGCTTTTAAAAATTAACCCTGGCCAAAATCTACAAAAATGGCTTATAACTCTGAGTTCAGTGCCTCTTTGTCTTACTATTACTCTGTATTCTAAATAGAAACAAAGGACACAGCAAAAAGATCTTACTGACAAGACATGAGTTAAGAAAAGCACTGATAAGTATTGCTCTGCTGCAGAACATGGTACATGAAATAGTGGCAGCTCTGCAATAGGTCAATGATAATGATGCTCCTGAGGTTATGCAACACTGACAGCCACCGTATAAATGTCAAAGCCTTGCAGAAACTCCCTGGGAATGGTTTCCTGCTACCTGAAAAGGCTCCGGCAGCCAGTCTGCTGGACAACAAAAATCTCTAAAGAGTTTGTTCTTTTCCTGCAGGCAATCTTCAGGTTTTTCCCTGAAGCCACTGTCTGGTTCAAAATCCCATCATGATTTGGAGAACTGTTCTTACTGACATTTGCATAGCTGAAACAACAAAACCTCACCTGACAGTTACACATAAATAGGTGTGGTGAACAATTAAATCATTAATTAAAGAGCAGACAGCAATCACTGCTGGAAGGGTTTAAAACAGTGATAAGCACCCATAATAAGAACCTAAATTGGTGGGACATGGAGTGGATGATAAGTAAATAACATCTATAAATCAGGTCTAATTTTGATCGAGATCACTGGTTTCCTTTCCTTGTTCTGGTGTCCATAGTGAAATTCAACCACCTGAACTGCAAGTTATTGCAGAGTCCTGTATGTCTACATGTGTCTCACTGACTTCAGACCCAGGTCCAAATGGTTCTAGCAACACTGCTCTGGAACATCCTGAGGTGAAGCAATACATATGACCGACATGAAAGCTCTTGTCTTACAAGATGCCCTCTTCCAGTGGTCATTTAGACCGATACCCAACCTATTAACCATGGTAAACCAAAGCTTGTTGGGTCCCTGCTGGCCAAAGCACTTGAGAAGACAAAAGACATCGCGCTCCAGCTGACACCTGCAAGTAATTACACATGGCGGTAGCAGTGCGTGAAAGAACTGTTTGAGAACCAATGCTAAGAAGAGAGGTGCATTTCTTTTTTGCATAGACTGAACTATTTTCTGATCTCTAAGTGCCTTAGGGTCTTAGAAATCAAAGGCAAATTAAGCAAGGTAAAGAAAACCAGTTGCCAGGTGTTCATCTGGAAAAGTGATAGATCTCCAGTGATTTTCAGCAGTTCTGGGAGCTGATTCCCATTACCAGATGATACTCTATTTTATAAGGTTATTTTATTGGGCTAGTGGCAGAGGGCAAATGCTCCACAGAGAACAGAATCTGGAGGCCCACTATTCCCAGAGTGTCTTCTCTACCTATCAACAGATCTTTCAATCTGTGTCTGATGGTTTTGGGTATCAGGACACACATGATGCATAGCAAAGACAGGCATGCAGTTTTAGGAGAAGCTAAAATGTGGTGGCTGACTCTTTCCTGAAAACCTCCTGAAGAAAAGAAGAGAGAAGATGAGAAGATGACTCCTCCTCTGAAGAGTACCAGGCAGCCACAGCCAGGTAGGAGAACTCCAAGTTATGTTCCTGTTTAGTGAATATTTATTACATTGGTACTATTTGAATATTACTGAATAGTGGTTAGAAAGGGAATGATGGAGATAAATTCAATTTAAGCAGTATTTATTATTAAAATTCAAAATGCATGTGATGTTTTCAGTACTGTTTCTTATGTATGTTTTGATAAAACCCATTATCAGAAATTGTTTTTACTCTGCATGTATATTGATACAGTAACTATCTAGAAACCCTAGGCAAAAAATAACGTTGCAAAGAGCAGTAAAGAGATATGACAACATATTTTGTTTTGTTTTCTAGATTTCCACTTCTGGAAGATAACCTACCCACATCAGACTTCTTTCTATTGAAAGGGAAGAGGAATACCAACTTACGTTCATGGATTGAGAAATAAGCCACCTTCACATCATACCACCACATCCTGGATCTATCAGTTATTTTAAAGATACAGAAGTTCCTCAAATTACATCCCTCCCAGCAAATCATTTAGCTCGTCTTTCATTTTAAGCTGCTGAGGGACAATTTCCTGCTTAGAGTTGATTACCAGCATCGCTGCAAGCCCAAAAGGCAGGTCATCAGCCACTGGATCGATCTCTAAGTCCCTGAGACTATCTAGCTGTCCAGGCTTTGCCATCACTGACAATTTCAGTGTCCCCCAAACTTTTGGCATTTGCATTATCAATTAATAATGCTGCTCAGTGTCTTTTTTGCTTTGGCTTGTTATTCAGTTATCAGTGTCTCTTATATGGACAAGTAGTAGTTATGGTGCAGGTACATAGACTGAAATACCATCAATTACATTCTTCACTTATATATATGGCCAATGAATAAAATGCATGCATTTCATAGAGGTTTGTCCTGAAATTGCCCTAAAGAACAGTGCTCTCGGGGAAACCACCAGAACCACCCGAAGGCACATTTGCCTTGCAGTTGGTGGAGCGTGTGAGGGAAGGCCAGACCTTAGGCTGTAAACCCCAGCTAGGTACAGACAGTTGAGAGACTGCCTCAAGTAAAGAATTAGGAAATGGATACACAAAAAAAAGTGCCATCTCTTCATGCATCACACGAAGCATTGTGAGCTCTACTGGATGGAGTTATTTTGCAGAGCTTGACCCAATCACCTGAGCTGAGATTTTACAGAGGATGCTTAGTATAGACCGAAAATGTTATAACCAGCTAGAATGGCATCTTTCCTGGAGCATCCTTCTCTAGGGAAAAAAAGCCTGACCTTTGCCAGTTGTACATGCCAGTGCTGCTCCTGCAGAGGAAGAGGGCTGCTGATCCGCAGCAGGGGTGGCAGGAAAGACTGCAGGCAGCAGGTAAGGGAGACCCGAGTATGAAAGTACTTCATATCAGAACAGGTTACATCATCTGTAAAATTAGTAACAACACAGACACCTGGTAGTTATGTTTCATGGGCTAATAAACACGTTTAAGGGCAGAAGGGATTGTGCTGAGCCTTTACCCTGACCTCCTGAACAGAATCAGTCCATGCTATTTGATTTTATAGAGTTTAGCTTCCAGCTTTCATCAGGGGCTAGCAGATCATTAGGGAAGGCTAAACTGTGCTTTGTCCGAACTTAGATGGGAGACCCCCGAGAACATGCTAGAGCTGAAGGAAATGGGATGAGGCCCCTGCTTTCTCTTCCTGCTGCATTACACGGAGCTGTAATTGGAGGCACCACGTGGTGGTATTGTAGAGTCTTGAAACAGCTTGTGTTTGTTCATGGTTTTGACAGTTGTTGAACTTTTTGGAGGGGTGAGAGAGGAATAGGTTTGTAGGATGCAAACAACATGTAGGGTACGTGTCTGGGAACTGCTGTGGTGGTATGTACGGCCGCAGAGGCAGGAAGCTGTGTGAGCAGCAGGACAAGTGACTGTCAGCATTTCCTATGAGAATCAATTGCTGAGGCAGGCCTGCTTCAGAAAAAGAGATTTGGGCTGAAGTTTCAGCCTAATATTCTGCCTGTGACTCACTCTAATCCAGGACTGTCTTATTTACACTGAATAAGACAGACTTCCAGGTAGAAGATGCCTGGAGGCGGGATCACTGCTTCTCTTTTACCAGAGAGCAGAGGCAGAGAGCTCTGAGGAATCAGTTATTTTGTGCCAGGAGGCAGGCAAGGGGTGACAAATCTACTGGTAGGGGGCTGCCTTTTGGTGGTTTCGTGTAGCTCCATCACTACCTAAACTCGGTCTCTATCTTTTAAAATAATACGTTATTAGAGATATGTTAATACGTGATATCTGCACACCTGGCCTGGGTCTGGAGAGCCCATGAAATGTGTTAAACTTGTTATTACTTGATTATTCCTTTGCACAGGTGTACGTTCCTGCTCCCAAATGCTTATGAAATGTCTCTGCTGATGTGTATAGACTCACAGCGTTGAAGGATAGAGAAAGCCCCTTGATATATTACAACTCATCGTGTGCCATTGCCCCTGCATTAAATGCACTAACTTGTTTTTGGTTACAGCAGGTCTTCTGGTCTTGCTTTGAAAATATCAAAAAAAGACAGTATCTACTTTGTGCCTTGAAAGTTAGCCTTCAGCCACTCTTGCTATTAAAAAAAACCACCTGAATTCTCACTTGAGTTTGTTTGACGTCGGCTTGCAGATACCCATTTTTTTCTGAAAGATTAAAAATGTCATCGGTATCCAGCAGATACTTCCAGGCAGATCTCAGAGACACTTAAATGCTTACACCTTATAGTCATGTCATGTCTCAGTCTTCTTTCCAGTAAGGTAGGCAGATAGGGTGTTTTAAGTCTTTCACCATTAAGCACTTTCTTCGGCCCTTAAATCCCCTCTGCGGCTATTTTCTGCACCCTCTCCAGTTTTCCAACGATCTTTTAAAAGCGCGAGCACCAGAAACCACATAATCTTATATTGTCTGTATTAAAACCAATTGTGTTTGAATGGGCTCAGCTCATCAAGCTACTGAGATCACTTGGAGTGTCATTCTCATCATTGTCTGTCACTCCACCAATGTTCCTGTCATCATCAAATTTATCAGCTGTGAATTTACAGTGTTTACATCCAAATCACTGAAGAAAACACTGACTAGCATTTGACCTGATGCTGATCCTGGTAAAACTCTCCCGTTTGATAATGCTTCCTGATTCATAGCTACTTTTTAACAGGCTGTTAGCCAATTCCTAATCTAATTAGTGCATGCTCTGTTGCTATTTCTAATGTTTTTTGATCAGAATATCACACGGTGTTAATTCTAATCTCCATAAAAAATGAATATCACATCTCTTCATTGACCTTTATCATTCAGTCTTTACCTTCATCATATTATTTGATGCGCCTCATCAAAGAAAGAAATTGGGTTTGTCTGATAAGGCTTATTTCTCCTAAAACTGTATTTACCATCATTAATTATATTTCCATTCTTCATTGTTTCAATCCCATGGCAGCTTTTCCAATATATGGTAACAGCTGATGATGTGTTAGAGGCCTGTCTTTGAGGTCAATATGTGTCTTATCAACCCAACCAAAACAATTCAATCCTTAAACCCACTCTTTGAAAAGTGATACGTTTCATTGTAGTGGCTTGTTGCTTATTTACATTTATAAATCATCAGGTGATTAAAAATGACTACTTGCCATGCTGCTTTAAGTGTAAACTGTGAAAAAACCTACAGCAGTCTGCATGTTCACTCCTAGTCCTGGCCACTGTTTTCCAAGTGTTTCCCAGTGACCGCTGGTACAGAAATCATTAAAACCTTAGACTTCCAGAGAGAGCTACACGCTTCCTGAAGCATGCCTTAGAAGAACACCATGAAAGGGACGATGATGAAACATCAGCTATCATGTAACTATCTATAAATGTTAGATTTCGACAAAGTGATTCCACTGAATTGTAATTAAGGGTTTGAAAGTCGAATGATTTTAAGTGCTAGTTTTAATTACCGCTTGGTGAACTTTAGTGTGTTAGAATTGTCACACCTTTCCTTTAGAATTAGTGTCAAGCCAGGCAATACAGTGGGAAATTATTAACTCATACTTTGGTTCAGCAATTATCTGCATTACAAGGTTTATGCAATTAGCTGTTTAAGATGTCATTATATTTTGCCATCTGGTACACAGGAGTTTATGCATATGAACAGGCACGTGTTGAAGTGATTTTCACTATATGACTCTTGATCTCAACCCAAATCATCACTATAATGAGTGGAAGACACAGTGTACAGTACATTAGTGGCAGGTGCATACTATCAACTTCATTTTAATAGAAGACTTTCATGTTTCCATTTTTAAAGTATTCTGCACAAGTGCTGAAAAATTAATTGCTCGTTTGCAATTTAGCAAAAACTGAGGACATGTTATTGCTAAATGCTAAGGAACATCAGTTTTCAGAAAAGCGGCCACTAATTTAAGTTCTTTCCATCTGTAACTTCAGGCCAATTTCTGCTCCAGACAATAAGAACGTCTCACTGAAGTTCAGTTCTCTCGTTTCATGGTGAACATGCTGAATTACCTTTGATAGTCTCACAGCGCTCAAAGCCTCTTGAAGCTATTGCAGAGCAAGCTGCAAGGATGCCTTAAAACCCACCTGTGGTATGGTCGATGTGCAACAACCTACAGTGTCACAGGTCTCTGCCAGCGCACACGGTACTGTGGCCTGTGTCCTTGGTGTTACCTCAGTCTGTCTGACGTCACTTTTGCCTGTTGGCTCACATTTGACACGCACATTTTAAATCTGGAGAGAAAAGGTATTGCTGTCAGCAGCCTACCACAAGGAAATCCTAGCTTCCAGGCAGTACAAAATGTAAATATCAATAATGACAGCACTGCGTACTTAGATAATACCTGGTATTTCTGACGCATACTGCGCCTGGTGTTCTAAAAATATTCACAATCTTTAATTAGTTAAATTGCATGCAGCTATTAACCTCATTTGACACAAGGAAACCAGTCTCTGGAACTGTAAGAGATGTCCTTGGTCACAGGAAGGCTGTGCAGAGACTGAGAGCGAGCCATCAGTGGGGACTATATTCGCCGAACTGCAGTGCAGACTCCTAAAACCAGGCTGCAACTGCAGCACTGTCATTTAGCTGTAAAAGTAGGCGCAATGGTTTGGGGCAGGACGAGGGTTTGGCATCAGGGAACGGACGGGACAGCTCCTGCCACCTCCTCCTCTGAGCTGGACTAAGTGCTAAATGCGGGACTGCTCATGAGACAACGTGAATCGCGTTGGTTTGCTGGCAAATGACATTTCTTAGGAATATGTATTATTTTGGGTTCTGGTATTACACTCCGGATACTCCCCACCTCTCGGGGCAGTGGTGGTTGTCTCAGAGGGGGGGAAGGTGCTGTTTGCAGGCCTGGAGGGAAGTAGAGACCGGTGCTGCGTCTCCATGTGCAGTCGCTGCAACTTCATTATTGAATTACATTAACAGGCCGCCCTCTAGTGTCATATTTTATTACACGGGTAAAAAAAAAATGGGCTGGGCGGGTAAAAATTCGTATTTTCACTTAGCGAACACCAGCAAGCGAGTTATCCACAGAAGCAGCCACGAAGCGTTTATATGGCCCATGTTGGGAAGTCTTCTGTCAGGTTAGAATCCCTAAAATTTGGTATAAAAGGAGATTTCTACTGATGTTCAGGAAACCGATCCCAGAAGGCCCAAGGCAAATACCACTCAAAGCTGCGCATGCACACGCTGAGGTGCAGAATTTGCCTGCTCTCTAACAGCAATATTAGCATTTCCATGGGTGGTTATACCAACGCGGTGGTATATACATGCATCTATACCTCTAACGTGAAGCGTTTCATCCTCTTGTACGTACATCAGTGCCATGCAGGGAAATACCAGGAAACGTCCTTCATGGCAACACTCCCAGTGCACGGGGATCGTTTTCCTCAGGCTAAAAACAAAAAGGTGATAGACATAATGTTACAGGCAGTGATTATTCAGGAGTTTGCAATGTTTTACAGCTAAAACCAGAAAACACTAATGCTGAACAACCAGATAAATACTTTTTTGCTCTGAAACCCTTACTTTCATTAGCGGTCATGCTAAATAAACTCATCAGAGCTGCCCTTACTGGGCCAGTTAGGAAGGGGGAAGCGGGACGAAGCACATCCACCTCTAAGACCATCGGCAAGTCAGGCCAAGCCAACAGCTGGTGTAAATTAGCATGTGAAGGGAGTGCAAGCCCATCCACTTACATCAGCCGAAGACCTGTCCTTGTGTATTAATGTTCCCCAACGCTGAAGCCACCTGCCTGTCTTCCATTTTACTGAGCACATTTCGTCTCCCATGGGACATCTGCTCAGTCGCATGAAAAAGCATCCTTTCCCTTAGGTCAATAGAGGGAAGAACCTCAGCGCTAATTGCAGTGTGCGGGGGACCCTCCGGTCCTCGCAGGCCCGCTGCAGACGGGGGTCTGCCCTCAGGGCAGCCTCCGAGGGGCGACGCTGATGGTGTCCCCAGAGGAGCTGCGTTGCGGGAAACGTGCCCTTGGTTTTCCCTGGGGAGCACGGCGTCTGCCTCCCCCCTTCCCCTCCAAAAACCCTCCGGGATTCAGGAGGTGACCAGGCGGGCGGGGGAAGGAGCAGGGGACGCCCGACCTTCCCTTCCCACACGCGGGTGGCGGCACAGGGAAGGCCGGGCTCTGCTCAGGTAGGACCCGCACGGCGCGGCTGACGGAAGCCGCGGGCAAAGCGAGGGCGAAGCTGCCCCAGGTCCCGTTTTGCTTTGCGGTTTAACTCTGGATTATCTTCCCCGCTTTTGCTGGGTTTGGACGCAAAGGGTGGCCTCGTCTCCCGGCCGCCGCCACCCCGACCCCGCCGTGCCCCCCGCGGCCGCCACAGACACAAAGGCAAGGGGGTGTCGCGGCGGGGCGGCCGCCGCCCGCCTCAGGCCGCCCCGCGCTCCCGCCTCGCCGGGGCCGGGCCGGGCCGGGCCGGGCGGCCTCACCCGCCGGGAGGGGGCGCTGCGCCGCCCGGCCCCGCCGCCGGGGCGGGGGGGCGGGGAGCGGGGCGGGGCGCGGCGGCGGGAGGGGCGGGGCGCGGCGGCGGGAGGGGCGGGCGGCGGCCTCGCGCCTGCAGGGGGCGCCGCGGGCCCTGCCGGGCGGTGCCGGCGCGCGGGGCAGGCGGCAGCGGGCGGGCGGGTGCGCACACGGGCGCGTGCAGGCGCGCACGTGCGGGCGGGTGGGTGCACAGGCGTGCACGCGTGTGTGCGCACGGGGCTCGCACACCCATGTGCAGGCAGACATCCACGCACGTGCACGGGTGGGCGTGCAGACGTGCGTGCACGATTGTGCACACGCGCATGCACGCGTACCTGCATCCAGATGCACACTGATAATGCGTGGCACGTGCATTCATATGCAAACGTGTGTGCACGCACATACACGTGCACGGGTACATGCATATATATCCACGTGCATGCACACACAGGTGTGCACACATGCACACAGACGAGAGCCGGCTGAGGCACCCCTGCACCCCCACTTGCATGGCTGCACCCTGCCAGCGGGTCAAGGCAGGGCTGCTGCACCCCCTGGCTCCGGGTTTGCTGCGGGGCTGGGTGGTAAATGGGACTGGTTTTAAAAATAGCCCGGGTGCTCCTGAGCCCCTGAAGCGCGGCATCAGGCGCGGGAGGGGAGGGGAGAGGAAAGGAGGAGAGGGAGCAGAGGAGCCCATGGATGTGGCGGTCTGAAAAACTCGGCTGCAAAGTTGTTCGGTTTTATCAGTCAAACACTGTGATCCGTATTTTGCAACCCTGCGGTAACGCAACTGGAATTATTTATTATTGTTTCTTCTTATTAAATTAATTAAGTCTTGTTGGTGTAGCATTTTTTCCCCCATATTAAAGGAAATGAAGTCAACATCATTAAAAGGAGTGGAATAGGCGTATGCCAAAGTATTTGTAAGAGCACGTTAAAAATATTCTAATATGAATTCCAGCTGTTTCGCAGGCCGCTGGTAACTTTTCCTAAGAAATCCAGCAACGCAGCAGCCCCACTGCTGTTGTCCGTGGGCCGAATGCAAATTTGTCGCAACAAGGGGAAGCAACCTTCGTTATTTCCTACGATCACACTTTTTAAATCAAGTTAGCTAGTAATTTATAAAGGCCTTTGGCATCGCCTTTGGAGTAAGTCTCGTGACATTTGTAATTAAAGGCAAATTGCACCGACCTCGACTGCTCCGGAGAACAGCAACAACCCCAATGAGCCCAGCCCAGTGCCGCATGGGGCACGTGGCACGGCTGGGGGGCCCTGCCTGGGGCTGTGGGGTGATGGGGTACCTGGGTGCCAGGGTACCCACATGCCAGGCTACCTGGGTGCGGAGGGATGTATTTTGGGGTGTCTGTGTGCAGGTATAGCAGCGTGCTGGAGTACTGGTGTGCATACATAGTGGTATACTGGGGTGTCGGAGTACTGGGCTACGTGTGTGCCGGGGTACCTGAGTGCCAGGGTCCCCAAGTCCTGGGCTACATGTGTGCCGGGGTACCTGTGTGCAGGTGTAGCAGTATGCTGAGGTATCTGTGTGCTGGGGTACCCCTATTCAGGTATAGTGCTATACTGGGATACCTGTGTCCTGGAGTATCTGAGTACTGGGGTACCTGTGTACCGGGGGTGCCTCCATTGTGGGGTACCTGAGGACTGGGTTACCTGTGTGCTGGGGCACCTGTGAACCAGGGGGTACCTGGGTACTGGGGTACCTGGCTCCTCACTGCCTCAGCTTCTGCAGAAACTTCCAAGCTGCCATAAAACCATCTGAAGGGAGGAGGTGAAGAACGGGGGCCCCGGCAGGAACTGCAAAGGGCCCCTCCCCTGCAAGGGGGGACGGTGTCTCGCTGCTACCTCCTTCGCACTCCCATGGCCGGAGGGCACTGAGCACATGGGTGCTGGCCCACACGGGTGGGAGCAGCCTTCTTCCACTATAGGGTCCTGTCCCAGTGTCTCAAAGGCTTTGGGGAGAGCAGCACTGCTGCAGAGAGGGAAAAGCAGCTTCATTGGAGTCTCCGTCAGACGGGGGAGGCAGTTGGCCACGGCCAATCTCCCCTTCCACTCAGGTGTCCAGTGTCCTCTGCTCTATACGTTTCTCCTTTGCTTACCGATTTTCCATGGGCAAGAGGCAGGATTTTCCATGGAGATTCAATGTTTTCTCTGTGTTGCACACGCGGGAGGCCTGCCCGCATGTTCCCTTCACCAAGCAGGGCAGAAGTCACTTGCACCAAAGTTTGGCGCTCAGCACTGAAAATGTGGAGATATTTCTTGAATTTGATGGGGGGGGAGGGGGAAATCAGAGTTTGTTGCTGCCGTGCAGTTGCAGAAAACAGTTTCAGCCTCGCGCCCTGTGTGCTGTGGTATCGTTGCAGGGCTTATCCCAGATTTTATTAGCCAGGTAAGCATCTACCAGCGGCGTGCAACTGTCCTGCACGCAGCGTCAGGCTCTCAGAAGTGCCTCCTCCCTTGCTCAGAAGCGCAAGTCTCAATGACTTGCAAATGCACCTGGTGGGCTGAAGCGGTTCAGGCATTCCTGAAACTTCTCCCCCTGCAATCCTGCCCTGACCCTGGGCGCAGCCAAGGGCATCCGGCAGAGCCCGTGCCGGGACAAGATCCCCACGGATTGTGTCAACCCCGGAATTATAGCAGTGCCACCAGCGCTTTTGATACTGATTTTCTTTTTTTCTCTACCGTTAAAGGATGCAATGGGAAATAACAGGCACACCCGCTGCAGGGCCTAACGGGGCTGGTGGGGAGAGGCCAAGCTGGGGCCCCTCGCCCGGATGCCCAAACCCCCTGAGCCCAGGGGACCCCCTGGCTTGTACCGATTTGACCCGTGGGCAGCGGGAGCAGCCCTGGGACGCGAGGGTCCTGCAGTAACGGGCACCTGATGGGCACCAAACACCTCTGCAGCAGGGCTGGGAGAGCTGGAGGCTGCTGCCCCGCGGTCTGCGTCCCACTGCCGCCGGGGAGGAAGCCACCGGCTCCAGCGCCGCGCTCCAGAGCGTGTAAACCCCCACGATATACACATACATACATATATATATATATAGTATATGTGGTTATGCACATGTGTATGTGGATACGCAGCGGCGGTGCGCGCAGCTGCTGGCAGGCAGGACCGGAGCGGCTGGGCGGGAGGGCTCGGCGGGGCCCCCCGCGCCCCCCTCCACGCCGGCGGAGCCGGGCCCGGGAGGCGCCGCGGGGAGCGGCGGGGGCGGGCGTGGGGGGGCGCGGCGGCTGCCAGGTGCCCCCCTCCCTCCCTCCATCCCTCCATCCCTCCCTCCATCCCTCCCTCCCTCCGCGCCGCCCCGCTCCGCCGTGCCCGCCGCCCCCGCTACTTTTGTTGAGACTTTATTTTGCGGCGGGGGTCGGGGGGCGCCGGCTCTCGCCTGGATTTCTTCCCCCCGTACCCTTTTCTTTTCGCATTTATATATTTTTTTTTATTATTATTTTTTTGCGGGGGGGGGGGGGGCGGCTCCGAGCTGGCCAAAAACTCCCCGCTCTCCGCATGTGCGTGATTTAGAGTGACATAATTGCGAGCCGGGGCTGGAGCAGCGATAAATCAGCCCGTCGCCGGCGCGGTGCTGCCGCGACTCGCCCCAGCGCCGGACGGAGACTGCGGCAAAAGATAAAAAAAAAAAAAAAAAAGGAAAAAAAAAAAAAGAAAAAAAGGGGGGGGGGAAGGGGAGGGGGGGAATCCGCAGCCCGCGGGGCGGCGGAGCGCGGAGCGAGCGGCGGGGGTTGCGCGGGCGCGGCGCGGCCGGAGCGGCGGCGGTCCCGACCTGCGCCCGCTGCGCTGCTCCTGGGTTTTTGTTTTTCCTTTCTTGTTCTGTTTTTTGTTGGTGTGGTTTTTTTTTTTTTTTCCCTTTTTTCTTTCCTTTTCCTGTACCTTAGATGAAAATGGCTACCACTGACTTGGCGAACGTTTGAGAAGGCAGAGATGGCAGGTTGCGAGATTTATATATTTATTTTATACCCCCCCAAAAAAAAAAAAAAAAAAACCCAAACCAAAAGCCAGACCAAAATCAAACCGCAAACTTTAAAGGCTTTGCTTTTCTATTTTTTTTCCTCCCCTTTTTTCTCCTATTTTCTATTCCCCCCCCCCCCTCTGGCGATGCGGTGCCAAGGCTGTGCCGGAGGGGGGGTACGGAGGAAGGGGAGCTGCGACGCCCATCACCGCCGCCCTCGCCGGGCAGCCTCTGCTCGGAGAGCGGGCAGGAATCGGGCAAAACCGGGCAGAAACCGCCTGGCTGCGAACTCCCGTGGCGAGGAAAAATGGTGCCGCGGAGCAGGCGGATGCTGCGGCGGAGACTGCGCTCCCGCTAGGGATTATTCACAATTTTTTTTTTTAATTGTCATGCCACAGATCTACAACTGTACGTGCAAATAAAAGCGAGAGCTCACGGATACCGCTTTCCTAACCAGCGAGGACTGAGTAGTTAATCTAATAAGTATATGTATTGTTTGGGGCGGGGGGGGGGGGGGGGGGGCAGTTAATCATGTATCGCAATGTATGGCTAATATATATGAATATTAAAGTGACGTGGGGAAAGTCTCGGCGAGGGGGCTCCTTCTGGGGAGCAGACAAAGAAGAAACTGGAAACAATCTTTTAAAATATTTTCCATTCATAAAAATGGCAGAGGGCTTATACACCAGTCTATTTCTGCGTCTGACTGAACAGCTAATACGTTATTGCTAGCTTCAAAAGATAATTGTAGTGTCGGTAGAGACCTAATAATACAGTAGCACATGTAATTTTAAAAAACACCTCATTGTTTATTGGGATGTAACTTTCCCAAAGTTTATTTGTAGCATTAAGAGATTTTTAAGTGCAGAACAAATTGCAAATGAGCAGCTGTGGGGCGATGCACGTTTTGTATGGCTACAAGAGTTTCTATATTTAGTGACAATCTGAATCTGAAGAGGACTAAAAAAAAAAAATAGAATATCTGTAAGGAAATGCTTGTTTCCTCCTGGAGGAGGGGGGAGCTGGGCTGCGGGATCTCCGGGCTCGGCTTTCTAATTTTCTGAGGGAGGAATAATATAGTCTACGTGTCTTTCCCCGCGAGCTTTGCGACCGTATGTACACCTGCTCCATAGGCTCAGCAATAACCTTTTCATCCAAGAAGTTAACGAAGGGGTCGGGCATACGTACGTGGGGTGGTGTCGTGATTTATGTGTTTTTCCAGGAATCCAAATAAAAACGTAGCTGAGCGTATCCCTTTGTAAGGACCACCTGTGCATCGCGCCAGGCTGTTCCGGGGGTTACCCTATGGAAATCATCCCAGCCCAGTATAGAAGTTAACACAACAGTCGGGTGAGCAGAGGATGGTCTCACCTTCTCCCTGCTGCTAAGAGAGGAGAGCAGTGATTGTGACAGGCAGCCCACACGGATTACACTTCTTTTTTTTTTTTTTTTTTTTAAAGAAAAACTTCTCTTCTGCAAAAACAAAGCAGCCTTTCCAGGGAGATGCAGTACCAGCACAGGGTGCCCGTCCCAGGGATCTATATTGCCAGGGCTTACAATGCGGCAGGTCAGTGAATTACAGTAATAAAGACTTCAAAAAAAAAATTCAGGTGCTGAGACTAACACATTTCTTTCGCTGTTAGGAAGGAGCCGTAGGCACTGGGAAAGGCAGAGCAAGCAAAACGGACCGAGTACGCTTCACTCTGTGATTTTTTTACGACATCTTTTAGGCAGAAGCGTTGGCTCTCGTGCAGATTTGAGTTTTCACAACCAACCTTTGCACGTGAGATACACACAACTTGTATGACTCACTCCTTGCACGTTATGAAGTTGTCTATAAAATTAGAAAAGGTGGAGAAGCGAAAAGTTACTAATCACGGTGGAAGAGTAATACTTTTTATTCCTTAAGCTTTCATTTAGTTCAAAGTTTATGGGATAAAAGTGGGTTTTCTAAAACAGCTGTATTAGACAGTGCCTGTCCTTCCCATCCAGAATATAGACCTTACCACGTTTTACAGAATACCTAATTTAAGGCTGAAAAGGGGTTTTTTTAATAGCAGAAAAGAGAAAGAGTTAGCAAAACTTGTGATGGAAAACTTTACTGCTCCGTATCTGTGAAGAAAGCGATCAGACCTTATATGTGCTCTGGGTCAGCAGGGCTTGAACTATTTTGAAAGAATAGTTGCGGAAGAGATTTGGAGATGAATTATGTGCGACACACACAATGCCAGAAAAGCAGTAATAAACCTGCACCTGTTACCATGCCCTCCTTGCCAGTCTCCAACCTAGGTACAAAGTTGTCCAAGTTTTTGTCTGAAAAGGCCACTCAGATTTTTTTTTTTCTTCCCAGAACTTTAGCATAGATGAGAAATGTGAAAAATGACTTAGTACTTAAACAGATTGCTGTTTGGATTTTTATTTATTTATTTGTTTGGGGAAATAATCGACATCGCATTTTAAAAGTTATAGACCACAGAGAAATGCATGCAGCAAAGCGCAGCAGGGATGCATGTTAATGAGGGCTAAAATACCACTGCTGCTTTTAAGCAGTGTAAGTGATATTGTTGGCATTTTTTGCATTATATGCCTGTTTTCTCTTAGATATAACTTTTCTTTGTAACTCAGTTTGTGTTACCTGAATCGAAGTCCAATTAGCAATTCTTAACCTTTATTTCTCACACCAGGTATTGAGTCTCGCCTTTTATATTATGAGCAAACCTTGAATGTAAAATGTTCTCATATGAAAAACAGCGACAAAAGACATGCTTTCCTTTTGAGAAATATATCGCATAAATATGACAACGCATAGATATATCATATACTCAAATAAATAGCGTGTGTATGTGCGTGTGTACAGGCATATAAACATTATTTGCCACACCATGTTTATACCACTCTTGTGCAAACTTTATTCAAGGAAAACTTCCATTGAGGCATGCAAGATTAGGTCCAAAGTGTTTATGCCAAACTGCCTGATAAAACATTGGATTTAGGACGATGGCAATATCAGAACCGTATGCTGTAATCACTCAGTATCACTGCAGAATGATTTCACACTGTTGTGAGAGGAGTCCAGCAGCTTCCAACAGCGATAACACCGCGGGACTGTGTACAAATAAAATGTATCTGAGGGCGACTGTCCGTATTCGCGTCCTTTCCCGTTTGCGAACAGGGGGTTTATCCAGCTGGACAGTGGTATCAACATGGTGGGCAAGGACTTTTAGGTGCACGCTGGCACACAGAGAAGCCGGGCTCTGCTGCGGGGCTGGGCCAGCGGGCACCGCTCAAACCGATCAGTAAATCACAGCTAGCTTATTAAACTGCGTTCACTTTCACAGCGAACTTTCACTTTGCGGTATTTTGGTTTTTCAGCTAAATTCTGCTTGCGAAGCGGTATTTATGCTAAAATAGTATTGCCATGTATTATGCTCCCCATTAGAAGATCTACAGCAAAACAAAAGGGAAAACGCTGCTTATCCTGCCTCTCTCCGTTCTGTTTGCCTCTTTTCCGTAGTCTGCACACTTTTGCTGGGAAGTTATTTCCTCCGCACTGCATCTCGCAATAGACTCAGGACCCTGTAGAAATGCATTACAAGTCTGCAGGCATTCCTGTGATATACTCAGCTCCAGAGCCAGCACCCCACGTACAGCCGTGCCAGGCAGAGATGCCTCTAGTAACTCACGGTTAAAGTAGGAGATTTCACAGAGAAAATGATAGGAATGACCAATTTTTAGTGCAGTTATTCCTACTTGCCCTTAGCACAACCACTGTAATTCCCATCCCCATGTGTACGTGGCTTTGGTGATGCACCTATGGCCCAGACCCCAATTTGGGTGCAGCCGCCCTCATCTGTCGGATGGGGACTGCAGCACCTCTCCATCCTCCCTGCTCTCCTGCTGGGAATCATGGTGATGGGCAGAAAATGCTGCATGCAAAAACATTATTATTCACACGTATTTAGTGGTGTAAGGTGAGAATGTCCATCAAACGTATTAGTCTGCTTATTCAAGCTACCCCCTGAACTTTGGAGCCTGGAGACTGAAGCTTCTGCCCACCTCCCCTCCCGTTTAAGGGTGACACAGCGTTTGCATGACTGTGGTGTTTATTTATATTGCATCAGGGTTTGGAGCCTTCAGACTGAGGAGGAAAACCCTGTTATGTTCAGTTCTCTAGGTACACGTGGAATAATAAATCAGTCCCTTCCCCAGAGGGAGTCTTACAGACTACTCTCATTTTCAGTATCTTCGGCCATTATAAATTTCATGAAGGATGGTGGGACCAGGTTAGGCACAGCATTGACCTACGGCTCCTCCACACCATTTCTGCTGGATTTGTAGCTAATTCCATAGTGGGTCAAGGGATGACACAGAAACATCTGGGCATTGATTTCCATCAACCGTAATGGCATTTAAGTCTCTAAACAGTTTTGACGATGGGAGTCATAGCAGCGTGTGGCTCTAAGGTCTTGATGGAAGGGGGGTCAGGATTGAGCCCCCGGCGATTTTGGGGGGGCTTCTGGCTCTCAGTGGGGCAAAGCTGCCCCCAGGGCAGGCGAGCACCCACAGTGGCTCTCCCAAAGCCACTAACATCGCTCAGGGCCCTGAAGAGCCCTGTTGTCGGGATCAGGCCTTTAATGATTGCTGCTGTATGTTAACAGGCCATACCACATATAGACCAGCTATTGTCAGCGCTGATCCTTGTCCAACTGACGGGCTATTCAAAGCGCTTCTCAAGCCTCTCCAAAATCCCAGCTTGTTCTACCCCGATGACAGCCATCCCTCCCATTCGGAGTTTTCTTTGTACGCTTGATAACATGGTGGAAATCCCTTATTATGCTTCTTTTAATAATGCTTTCACATGGCAAGGGGACATGATGTTTTAATTTATGCAGTACACATCATCCTTTGACAATTTGCTAAGAGGAACCCTCGCAACCTAAGCCTGAGACGAATAACAGAAGTTTATGCAAAACCAGTGGTTTCCAACCTGTGGTCTCCAGACCGCTGGGAATCGGCGGGCTCCTTCAGAGGGGTCACCAGGAGGTAACCGAGAAAGCAGAGCTGCGGCCGGGAGGTTAAAATGCGCCATGTACGGAGCCGCACTGTCACCAGCGCAGGTCGGAGGCTCCCAAACTTGAAACTGAAAATCACTATCTAAGGGTTTTTTTCTTTCTTAATTTTTTTGTTCCTCTCTGTACTCAATACGCTGGGGCTGCAGCCCTCTGTGTCTTTAAATACCTGCTCAAGTCGATTAAAAGCAGTAAATTCGGAGGGATAACCATGCCACTCATTAAGTTACAAGATAAGTTGTGTGAGTTAGTCTCACTTTGTTGTAAAAAAATAGTAATTAACCTTCAAATTCACTTGCTTCCCCCCCCCCCCGATTAATTTTGCAGTATTATCACGCATCTTGAGGCTTCCAGTTTTAAGAATATAATGCTTCTGCTGTTAATGAAGCGGGTAGCCACGATCAAGGGGAGCTGAGAGCTACAGACAATTGTTTGTTTGCCTTTATTTCTCACGCCCTTTGAAGGTTTTTCTTTTTTTTTTTTTTTTTTTTTTATTAAGTGACTTTAGCAGATTGTACCCTCGGAGCTGTGAATAATAGGGTTATTCTACAAAAATGGCCAAGGCTAGTTAAGACACACAAAGCCAGGAAATCCTTTCAGGGATGAAATCAGGACTATTTTAGGGGTGCCGTGTAAGTTGGAGACTTTGCAGCTCGGCTCTCGGCTGCTGCATTGCTGCCAGACACGGCCGCGCTGCTGGAAGGAAAGTTCCTCCCCCGCCGAGGGCTTGCCCGGCCGCCGCGAACCGGGGGGTGCCCCGCACCCACACCGCACCCCGGCCGGGTGTGCAAAGCCGGGGGGTGTGTGCAAAGCACGGGGGGGTGCAACGCCGGGCTGGTGCCCGTGCAAATGGGGGGGTGTGGTGTGTGCTAGTGGCAGGTAAGTTCGCCTGTGCAGCAAAGGAGCTTTGCTGGTGCAAGGCATGGGGGTTCCCCGCGCCGGGAAGGGCTGCCCATGCGGGGGGGTGTGTCTGTGCAAGGGGGGTTACCCGTGCAAGGGGGGGTTACCCGTGCAAGGGGCGCTCGCTGTCCGCAGCCCCCCCGTCGCCCCCCCGCAGAGCGGCCCTGCGGAGGACCCCGGCGGCTGAGAAGGGGCTGGGCGGGGGGGGCTGGAGGCCCGCAGCGGGGGCCGCCCGTCCGGGGGGGGGGGGGGGGGTTAGGGGATGTCCGTGAGCCCCGCCGCCCCCCCCCCCCGCCCCGGTGCGGGGCTCCTATGCAAATCGCGGCGATTGCGGAAATGGGGGGGGGGGGGGGAGAGAGGAGGGGGAGGGGGCGCGGGGAGAGGAGGAGGAGGAGGAGGAGGGGAAGGGGAGGAGGGAGGCGGGCGGCTGCCGAATCGCTCGCAACTTCTGCAAAGTCCCAGGCGCTCGGAGCACGCCCGGCAGAGCGGGGAGCGGCAGCGGCAGCGCCCGGCCGGCCCGGCCCGCCCCGGCCCGCCTTCCAGCGCCGGCAGCCAGACCGCACTGCGAAGCCTCCCCGGCCGGGAGTCACCAAAAACCCAACAACAACAACAACAAAAAAACCAACCAAAAAAACGCAAGGAAAAAAAAAAAAAACACCTAACGGCAGGCGGCAATTGGCTGCGGCGTGTATTCTCTTCCGGGTTCCCAACGGTTGCAAGTTTATTTTAGCTATAAAAAAAAAAAAATCGCGGAAAAAAAAAAGTGTCAACAACCGGAGCCAATCGTCTGAGCCCCGTAAAGTTTCTCACGTACTCTTTATACCTGTCCATGGTACGTGGCGCCTCTTAAACTTCTCTTTTTTTGTTGTTTTTTAACCTGATTTCCATGCTTTTGCAAAGGGCAGCCGCTATTGTCTGGGCGGGAGCTGCGCGGGGTCTGGGCGCGGAGGGAGCGCGGGCGCGGGTGTCTGCACCGGAGTTGCCTTTTTTTTTTTTTTTTGCTTTTTTTTTAAAATCATTTTTTTTCCAGGGATTTGAGAAAATCGCTGAGGTTGACAGATTCCCCCCCCTCCCCGCGGGACCGCCCGTACGTGCGCGCCGGCTCCCTACGCGCCGTCTGGAGCGCCCGCGGCCGCGCACAAAGAAACGCGGCTGGGCGCGGGATGTGACGGACCGCAGCGGGGGCCAATCGGCGGGGCGGGGCGGTGTGACGTTCCCGAGCGCTGCCCAATCAGCGGCGGGGGTGGGTGTTGCGACGTTTGAACTCCCCCGGGGGGAGGGGCGCGCCTTCCCCCCCCCCTTTTTTTTTTTCGGGCTTTTTTTTTTTTCTTCTTTTTTTTTTTTTTTTTCCTTTTCCGCCGAAGTTGGCGGCGCCCCGCGGGGACGAGGCCGCTGGCGGGGACGAAGCCGCGGAAACCTCCGGATTTAACACCCCAAAAAATAAAGGGGGGAAGAGAAAGGAAAAAAAAAAAGCTTTTTTTTTTTTTAGAAAGCTTTTTAAAAAAATATTTATTTTTTAAAACCGTACTTAGCAAAACGCTGAGTTGGGAAAAAATAACTTGCGGGCCCACCCGTTTAGCGCTGAAAAATACCGCGGGGTGTGGGGAGAAGGTATTTCTGCTCTCGCCCCCCCATCCCTTTTTTGGGGGGGTGGGTGTCCGCGGCTGCGGAGGGGCCGCGCTAGGCCCTGCCTAGAGGGCGCAACCAGCCGTCCCGCGGCCAAAAGTCTCCCGAAGGGCGCCAAAAGTTACTTAAAGATAATGCTGCAAACCGCAAAAGGCTGGGAACGGTGCAGCGCGGAGTGCGGGGGGGTGGGTTGCGCGGGGGCGGAGGGAAGCGCAAAGCGCAACCCCCCCCCCCCCGCCCCCTTTTAAACAAACTGCGTGGGGGGCGTTTTCTCCCGTGTTCCCCTATGGATGGGATTTTTCTCTGTGTCCACCCCCCCCCACCCCACCCCCCCCCCCCGCGCGGATAACTACGCGCAGGGACGCGGGGGTCCCCTGAACTGCCTCCAGCACCGGTGGGAAACGCTATTCCCAAGGGGGGGACACACAACACACGGGACACCCTGCGAGTCCCCATGAGCGGGCTGGAGAGCATCCAAACCCCAAACCCAAACGTTGCCGATGCCAAAACAATGCGCTCAAGAAGTGGCAGGAGGCGCGGGTGTATTTTTAATTTTAAGCGCTTCACTTTTAAGGAGTGATTTTATTAGTAAGACGGGGGGATGCGACGTGCAGATGAATTGATGTGTTGCTATTTTTTTTTTTTTTTTAGTGGAATAAGCACCCCTGACCATAAAGCGCTTGATTTAAAATGACAAGTGCCAAAGGGGATGGGGAAAGTTGTGAAGGCAGCGCCGCTCCCCCCGTCCCCCCGCCTCCCCGGCCAAGGGCCGAGCGGAGCCGCAGCCCCGCAGCCGCCGGGAAAAGAAAAAAAAAACCAAACCCAAACCACAACCCCCCCAAAAACCCCAAAAGAAGAAAACTTTGAGCCGACCACCGCTCGCCTCTCCGCGGCTGCCCGCGCTGCGGGGCGGCGGGGCGGAGGGAGGCGGCGGCGCCGCAGCCCCCTCCCCGCCCCTCCCCGCCCCCGCGGGCGGGCGGCGCGGAGCGCTGAGCGGGCGGCGCGGCGCAGAGCGGCGCGGCGCGGAGGGGCGCGGAACGGGGGCCGCGGCGGCGGAGGGGCGCGCAGCGTGCGCTATGCCTTTAACGGCGCGCGGGGCAGGCATGCCGAGCGCGTAGTGCGGGAAAGTCGAGGCGGGGTTAAAGTTCAGCTCATGGAGCGGCTCCGCGCTGGCTGCAGTTTGGCAGAGTTGGAAATGTGAAAGCAAGAAGCAGGCTCGGGGCTCCCCCTCCTCTCCTCTCTCTCTCTCTCTTTTTTTCCCCTCCTCTCTCTCCCTCTCCCTCTCTCTCTCTCCCCCTCTCTCTCTCCCTCTCTCCCCGCACACGCACACCTCCAAACCGCAGCCCCCCGCAGCAGTCATGTATTCTCCGCTCTGTCTCACCCAGGTAAGCGGCTGCCGGGGCGCGATGGGGCCGGCGCTGCGGGGGGTGCGTGTGTGTGCGCGCCGGGGAAGGGGCAGAAACGCAGCTCGCCGAAACTAACTTTGTTGCCTTTCGCTTGCATCCCACCCCCCCCACCCCCCTTCCCGCACGGCCATTTGTATCGGCACATGGCTAATGGCGCCTACTTATTAATGGTTTAATTAATAGGGGGGGCCGCGCGGGCGCGGTGCTGCGGGACGCCCCGCACGGCCCCGCCGTGCTTGGTCATCCGCGATCGATGCCGCCGCCGCCGCCCGCGCCGGAGCGCCCCGCACCGCCGCTCCGCTCCGCGCCCCCGGGCAGCGCTGAGAGCCGCTGCGCCTCCTCCAGCCCCGGGCGCCGGGCACGGCGCGGCCCGCGCCCCCCGCCCGCCCCGGACTCCCCGCTCGGGGTTACGCCGTGGGGGGACGCGGGCGGGATCGGCCCTGCCGGCTCCGCGCTTGCCCCCCGGGCGCCGAGACCCGCCGTCCCTCGCACCTGGGTACGCTCCCGCGGCGCAGCGCGGTGCGGCCGCCCCTGCGCCGAGTGCCCTCCGCACCCGCGCAGCCCGCCCCGGCTGGGGACCGGAGGGGGGGACACCCGCAAACTTGTCCCGCGTGTGTCGGGTCCGTGTCGTCCCCCCCCCCCGCCGCGACCCTCCCGCCCGCGGATCGGGCCCCCCGCGGGACTCGGCGCAACTTTTGCGCCCCCCGCTTGCGGCGCGACGGGGCTGCGCGGGGGCGGGAAGGGGGGGTCGCCCCGCGGTGCCCCCGAGTTGCGCGGCCGCGGAGCGCTGCCCGGCCCCGGCCCCCCCCCCCCCCCCCCCCCCCCTTTCCCCGCACGCTGCTGCAGGACGCTAAATTACACACCTTCAATTAGCAGGATATAATGGTTTAACGAGGAAATGCTTTGTGGTGGACTCAAACCCCAGATTATTTCCTCCTGCAGGAGATTTTGACTACATTATTCTTATTAATTTAATTTGAATATTTTTTTTCTCCCGGTGAGAAAGCCTCTCCAGGCTCTTTCCGTCGAGAAAAAGGCGAGGAAATGCAGAGAGAGGGGAAGCAGCCTTCCCAGGCAGCCTGAAGAGCTGCAAAAGTTTCGTCTCCTTCTCTTGCTGTGGTCCCCCCCTCCTTCTCCAACTTGCCCCCCCCCCCCCCCCCCCCAAAATTTCTGGGTGCCTGGTGAGAAGAAGCCAGGCCGGCAGGGGCACGAAACTCCACCAGGCTGAAAAACCATACACTTGATTAAAGGCAGGAAGAAAACGGGAGCGGAGGGAGTTTGCAGAGGACACGGGATGCAGCTCCGTGCTCTGCCTGGCCAAAGTTTGTGCTTCTAATTCAACTCTGAAAAATACCTGGTTTTTTGTCAGTTCTGCTTCTGCAGGAGGGACAGCAATACGCTCCTCATAAGGGCCAGCAACGTACCGCATCGCTTTGCATCTGCACGTGTGACTTCTTGGGTTTAGTAGGCCCAGTTGCGCATTAAGGAGAGAAAATAAATCCATGGGCCGGTTGCCCCCTGTCCTGGTGTCTGTCTCCCCCCCCCCTTTTTTTTTATAAATTAAAAAAAAAAAAAAAAGAAAAAAAAAAGAAAAAAGCTAGGCACTGTGCTTTTACTCAGTTGTGAAAATCTCGCATTCTTGTTGCACATTTGGAAAAGTAATACGAGGATTAGAGGCCTCCTGACAAACTCTTCCCTCCGAAGGATCAATTAGGTGTTTCTGTCATTTTCTGTAGAAAAAGGGGGTGAGCCCTTAGCAATTGCAAGCAATTTCTTATTTTTCATTTCAGGAGCTTTTATTGGTACGAGTTTTGGGACGGAGATTTTTTTTTTCTTTTTTTTGTCTTAAGTTTTGGTTCAGATTTAAAGGGAAGCTTTCGAAAGTGGGTTAGAAAAGGAAAACAAACAGAAATCCTAGTTATGAGCATATTTATCCAAGCACTGTAACTGAAATGGCATGAGCATTTTGTATCATCTGTCAGGAAAAATCTAAACATCGCTCCATTTACATATCTGCTGAAGATCTAGGAAATAGTTGGGGAACATATGCACATCTCCTAATAGATTTACAAGCAAATGGATTGTAAAAATATTAACAAGGGTCGCTGTAGCTGGCTTAATTTCAAAAAGATCAGCAGAAATATATTGTTTCAAAAGACTCCTTTGCAGTGTTACATTATTGCAGGCGCCTTTGGGCTGGGTTTTGGGGCTTTTTTTGTCGTAGGCTTTTTCTTTTTTACACCTTTCTGAAGAGCAGAGGAGAATTTCGGTATAAGCAATACCGAATTGTGCGGCCCAAATTTTAGGTGCTGCTTAGAAACAGGCTGTTCTCGGAAGAGCTGTATCCTCAAACTTTGGAGAGTAGTGCAATGCAAAAAAAAACCCAAAAAACCCGTACTTTTTATTCTCGCTTTCCTAGCTTTCTGGTGCTTTTTATTTTTAGGTGACCTATCAAACGCTGAGGGGGGAAAGCAAACGTCTTTATCAAATACTTTGAGAGTTTCCCTTAAAGCTAACTTGGGGAAAGGCAAAGATCATCTCCTTTTCCACCAGTTACTTAAGATCTTGATATTTTGCAGCGAGGCTGCAGACAAGTCTGCACATCTGTTAGCACACTTACATTGACACATTTCCAAAACTTTTTTTTGGGGGGGGGGCTATAATAACACTGAAATAAATAATTGTATTGTGCAGAAACTGCTTCCCCCCCTCCCCGCTTCCAGCCCAATTTTGTTTGATCAGTCCTGAGTGCTTTTATTTCCACTTCGACTTTGCTAATACCTTGCCGCCGAGATTGAAGCGGTGCGATTTTACGGAGCAGCATGTTTACCAAGACAGTTTGAAAGTTGGTCTGTTTATGAGTCATTAACCTTTTCTCCTCGTACACCATTTTGAAAAGATACATTGGAGCCTAATAGGGACGTGCACACCTCGCGCGCCGAGCAGCGGTGCTTTTCATTTACTTCAGCCATGGACCCTGACTTTACACCAAAAAGCACCTTTTTTTTTTTTTTCCCTCCCTCCCCCTGAAGTCTTTTAAAGTGGTTTGGGTTTTTTTTGGGGGGTGTTGTTTTTACCTCCCCTTTCAGGTTCACAACGTAGAAATCAGCTTTAGCGCAGGTTAAAGCGACTCTCTCTTGGACAGTATCCAGCGTCGAGCCAAAAAAGTCCCGAGCACATGAGATCAGGCAGGACAAAGCACCGCTTAAAGCAGAAAAGTTAAAATATTTCAGGATATACCAAGACGTGTTTAGAAACTGGGAACGCTTGAAGCGCTCCCCTGGCTCATTGTGGGTCTGTCGAGCCTCTGCTGTGTGTACCTTCGCAGATAAACTTCCACTTGACAAAAGGCCTTTTTTCCTTGACTCTCCCTGAGTGGGGAAGGGGAAGGACAGGAGGGATCAGAAGGGAGGGTTTATTATTTTTAATAGCTTGTAGGAACCTGAAGTTTTTATGTTTTTATTATTTTTTTCTCCCCCACCCCCCCACCCCGCGAGAGCTGTTTCTGGTGGGTGAGAGCAGCTCCATGTGCTGGGATTGTGCCTCCTCTCACTTTTTGAATCTGCCGACTGCAAACTCACAGCAATCTTTTTTTTTTTTTTTTTTTTTTTTAACTTTATTGAAATTTGAAACTATGATCTTTTCCAGTAAAGTGGGGGGGGGGGGAAAGAGGAATGTGCCAGTCATGGGAGTGATTTATTTTATTTTACCTGCTTATATTTTAATAATCATTCGTAGTACTTGTGATTACTGCCGCGCTGCTGTGCTGTAATGAAATATATTGTGCCATTTTTGGTAGTTTTTAACAATCTGCATTTAAAATAAAAATAAATGCTGTGTATTACCTATAGATTTAAGTATTTACAATTCAGGGGACACTCAGAATAAGTGTAATGAAAGCTTTTGGGAAGTCAGCAGAAGGTCTTGAATTACGACAGGATTTTGCTGATAGATATTTCTACTACTGATTTCTCAATTTTTCCTCATTTTTGACAAGAAAATACAAGTTAAAATAAGATGTTGAAAGGACGCAAGATGTCTGTTTTAATAACAATATTTGCATGACCTGAAATGATTTGGGTAGGAAACATACTCCATGGGATAATTAAAAAAAAAAAAAAAGTTAGTTAATCTGAAAAATCCCCAATGTTGTCTTGCAAGGGTAGGCAGCGGGTGGCTTTTACCATGCTGGGGGAAACGTTGCATAAATTACTTTATTTTTCCCTCCTGGAGGGCCCAATCCTGCGAGAAGGAGGAACTCGGCCCCTGGAAGCAGAGATGTCCCCAGCACGCAGTGCTGGATCAGGCCCCCACAGGCTGTATACGTTTTTACGTGCAGCCCAGAGTCCGGTCATTCATTTATTCGGAGAAAAACAAAAAGCGTGGTCCCAGTGCGTTATAATATGTTTTGATATCTCTGGCTGATTTATGTAGTACTTTTTGAGGATTTTTTTTTTTTTCCCCTTAACAAAATCGGGGGGTCTTTCTTGCCTTTTTTTAATTGTCAGCATAATTTTAATCGTGATTATTTTTGTGCCAAGGAAGAGGGGTGATCTTTAACTCATCGTTACACAAAGCAAGCAGTGTCTCTGGATGGCCAAACTAACTTTCCAAGTAGGGCATTTCTTTTTAAATATATGAAAATACGTCACAACGTATAAAGAAAAAATTAATAGTTCTTTGTGTATTTGTACAAGTCGTACTAAGGTTTTCTATTACCGTATTTTTCAATTTTTCCTGTTTCTTTTTATTTTCTAGAAAGGCTCAGAGTTTGGCTTGTCCTAATAGGCCCGAATATCAGATTTTTATTTTTTTCTTTTTGACTAAATATAAACAAAACTTAAAAAAAAAATTTTGAGACTTGCTTTTTCTAGGATTTTAGTGTTAGTTATTGTTGCGCACGCGGGATAAATCGGCCGTGTTACTTTCTACTCCCTTCACCGTTTAGGAAACTGAGAGAAAACCACCCTTCATTGTATTTGTATATGCAGCTATATTGGCATTTTACTATACTGCCTGCTGCTATTTCCAAATATATCTTAGGGAAAGTTTTACTATACTTTAGACTTCCCCATACAAACATTGATTGGCATCCAAATGTTTAGGATTTGCCAAATTGGCGGGCATACGCTGGCTACACCGCAAGCAGCGGGGTCAGGGAGAGAGCAAAGGGAGATACGCGCTCCTCAAGTGGACTCGCAGTGGGGTTTTTAGCTTTTAACTCATTCTTGCTTTTTTTTAAAGAGATTTGGAGACTGGAGAAAGGGCCCCATCATTGCACCATCTCTGCCTGGGTGCTTGTTTGAAGTTGGACCCCGTTTTCGAGGGGTGGGAGCGGAGGTTTTGGGTCGGTGCGGGTGAAGCGGGGATGCGGCGGTGGCAGGGTTGGGGTTCATCGGCGAGGGGTACGAGTCCCGCAGCCCGTAAAATCTATAAGCACCTTCCTAATTCTCACCGTCCCGGCGAGCCTTAGTGCCTCGCACGAAAGCCCCCTTTCTGGAGGCTTTTTGTTGATGGTTTCGGTGACATCGACCCTTCTCTGTAACTTTTTCAGGATGAATTTCATCCCTTCATTGAAGCACTTCTGCCTCACGTCCGAGCGTTTGCGTACACGTGGTTCAACCTGCAAGCCCGAAAAAGAAAATACTTCAAAAAACATGAAAAACGCATGTCAAAAGAGGAAGAGAGAGCCGTGAAGGACGAACTGCTAAGTGAAAAACCCGAGGTAAAGCAAAAATGGGCATCCAGACTTCTGGCAAAGCTCCGGAAAGATATCAGGCCTGAATTTCGGGAGGATTTTGTTCTCACAGTCACAGGAAAAAAGCCTCCGTGTTGCGTTCTTTCCAATCCAGACCAGAAGGGCAAGATGAGAAGAATTGACTGCCTTCGCCAGGCAGATAAGGTCTGGAGGTTGGACCTTGTTATGGTGATTTTATTTAAAGGTATTCCGCTCGAAAGTACTGATGGCGAGCGCCTTGTAAAGTCCCCACAGTGCTCTAACCCCGGGCTGTGCGTACAGCCCCACCATATAGGAGTTTCTGTTAAGGAACTCGATTTATATTTGGCATACTTTGTGCACGCAGCAGGTAAGTGCTTTTCTATACCACCTTCTCCAACTTTTCGGTTTATCTCCGTGCCGGGTGCCGCGCCCCGGCGGTGGCTGCATGAGCCGGGGAGGGAGCGGGGGACGCCGGTTATCACCCTCCCAGGGCAGCAAGGGGAGTGCCAAAACTCCCCTCCTTTTTTTTTTTTTTTTTGTGGGCTTTTAAGGTGCAGCCACATAAAAGTGGTTCTTGTTTTCCCGGGGTTAATGGCGTTTTGGACATCCTTCACAGCTGTTATCCTAAATGTTGTCCTAGGAGGGATCACAGGTGGACGCGGCTTCCTTTATCCTGATTTTGGGGGAAAGCAGATAGATTTTAATTTAAGAAAAAAAAAAAAAAGTTTCTATATATTATGCTTAAAGTAGCCTGAGAAGGCTAGAGGTCCGTGAGGCCTGTGGGTCAGGAGTACCAGGTATCCTCACCCCGTGGGAATGGTATGGGGAGTGTAAATCCCACAGGACTGGGCTCGGAGGGAAAGGGGTAGATAGTCCCTCGATAGCAAACGTAGCCGTCAGGTCTGAGCGGCCACGAAACAAACCCCCAAGTAATCCGATGGGGAAAAAGGAGGCATTTAAACCCCCCTGAAATATCACAGTTCATACACATAGAAGCTGAGCAGGTCTTGAAACAAATTCCTGGTTTGATAATATTGTGCTTATGGGGGGAGCTGAGATGTTTTTGTGTGATGGAAATGAAAATCTTGGGCTCTCTGACTCCAGCGCAAAGTACACCCTGCCCACGGAGTGACTTGGTGTGCTCAGAGGATGTGTAGTAGGTTGACTGGATAAAAGAATACGCTATTGTAGTTCTCCTGAGTGATTATATTGCAGAAAAATGTGCACGTGAGAAGTGCTAGGCCCTGGTTTTCATGTATAGTATGCATAGGTCCCCCTGGGTTTCAGCCTGACTTGCAAAAGTTGAGGGGCTGGACAGGCTGGAAAAAATGTGGAGCAGAGGTGAGGGGAAGCATAGTAGAAAACACTTCTGTATAAATATATATCGGTAAGAAAACTGAGCAAATTACGGCACTAGGAGCCTGCATTCCCAATGCCGCCTTCTTTTGGAGGGGCTTGCAGAAAGTTTTGGCTACCCCAAAGTTTTCTGCTCTGAGTCCGCACAGTGCTTGTTGCAATAGGCAGTGTCGCCGCTGTGATTTTACAGGTACAATCCCTGTTTGGAAATAACTTTTGAGTATCCTCACGGTATTTCCTACAGATAAGCTGTGAAATTTACTTTGCACTTCGGTGCGCTGTGGTAAATCATATTGCATGTTTATGGCAAAGGGGAGGTAGGCAAATATTGTGGAAAATTATTTATTTACTCTGCGATTTATTATGGGGCACGGTGAAGAAGGTTTACCAATTAATGGCTAACCAAAAGGAGATCGGGGCTGGGGCGTTGTGGGCCCCCTCCCCTTCCAACACTGGCCCCGAGGAGACCAGGCACTCGCCTCCCGTTTATCTGCCTCCGTTTCCTTCTCCATATGTCGCAGCGGGGTGATGCACTTAAAGTGCTTTGATAGCCATGGCTGAAAACCACTATGTAGTGCTATACGGCATGCAGGTTTTTATTATTTAGATTTATACATAGTGCAGTGCTGGTAAATACTGGTCTGTATTGTGTTTCCTAAATGAAAAGCAGCCTTCTGTGGAGTGCAAAAGTTGTTAATAGAAACCAATGGTCTTGGTTTAACCTGCATGTAGGGTCACAAAAATGTAGGATGGGGAGAAAAGGACCAAATCCAGGGGTGTAAGTACTCCAGGGAGCTTGAAGGGATCCTCTTCCTGTTATAACAGTCAGGCGACAGACATTATAAAAGTTCAATATTGTGATTAGGGATATACCATCTTATCAGCATGCTGTTGGCAAACAGTACCTTGATAGTGAACTCTTATTTATTTCTGCCTTCATCGTCAACAGGCAGCAATTGCACTAATTGTTCTTCGGACTAGATGTTTGCTGCAGAAACTTAGCACAAGGCTTAGGCTCAGTTTTTTGGGTTAGATTTGTGGTTCTGTGTAAGCAGTAACGTGCTCGTACAGACCGCACCGCTTCATGTTTTCGGCCGTTGTTTGCTGATTGCACGCATCGCATTGTGCTCTTAATGCAGTAGCGTGTGCTGGCGTATTCCCTGCTAAACCTCAGCGGGGAGGGGGACAAAATGATTTTTAGGAGGTAGCACAGCGTGGTCGCCGTCTATATTGCTTCACAGAGGTGTACCAAAAGCCTCGCATATAGGCTACTTTTTTTTTTTTTCCCCCCCTTTTTTCCCTTTTTTTTCCCCCCTCTGATGTATCCCAGCAGTCTTTGTTACACCTGAACATTGGCCAAGTTGACAGCCATTGGTTCCCGCAGACCCGCAGTAATGGCAGCTTGTGCCGGGTGCGCAACAGGAAAATTACAAAAGAAAAAAAATATTAAGGGTCCTTTGTCTCAAACTCCATCAGACCTCGCTCCCCAAATGTATGGACCGCTTATTTATAAGGAGGAAGTCACCAGCGCAAATATTAGGTAGGCTGGTCAACTTACATATAGCGGATTTGACAAGCATCTGCTATAGTACAGAAGATTTGTAAACACTAAACAATGTTTTTACCTCCTTAAAAGTTTTGAGAAGTTGCCAGTATTGGCAGGAGGCACAGACTCCAAAACGTGCTTGAAGATACGTGCCAAAACCATTGTGACCTTTTCACCCATAGTGCTCACTTCTCTTTTTCTTGTTGTTTTTTTTTTTTTCCACTCTTCGTCGTCTTTTTTTGGGGGGGAGTATTCTCATCCAAGATGCCCTTATTCGAGATGACTTCGGCAGTGAGATGTCCCTTTCCTTCTAAACATGTACGATAATTATTGCTTTGAATCCACGCTTTTTCTTCAGTAGGCACTATCATCTGTAAGGGAACACATGTGCACAGATTTAAATAGTGCTTCTTACAAAGCTACTGAAATCAATTATTCTCTTTAAGAACTGGCTAGAAAGAGAAAACAAAAATATGCAAATAGGCAAACTACATGTCATTTTCGTTTAAAAAAAAAAAAGAAAAAAA
Organism: Platalea leucorodia; assembly: GCF_965183815.1. Classification (NCBI taxonomy): domain Eukaryota; kingdom Metazoa; phylum Chordata; class Aves; order Pelecaniformes; family Threskiornithidae; genus Platalea; species Platalea leucorodia. Next base: position 24,376,980 of record NC_138827.1, on the reverse strand, counting down.
AAAAAAGGAAAGGAAGATTGGTGTTTTGTGAATTAGAGGTTGACCAAAAAATGTATTGAAATCTAGAGTATTGCTCTCAGTTTGCAGTTTCTAATCTGCTTAACTAAAAGCAGGCGGCATTTTCATACCCTGAACTTGGGTTCGCTTTTTAGTTTTCACTTATTCTGCGCTTGTATCAAATGACAAGTTGGAAACCATTGTGGCAAACCGTTTTCTTTGTGGGAGTCGAACAGTAAAGCTAATTTATGACCGGTCCTTTACCAGATGATCTGTATCAGAATCTACAATATACTAGGCACGTGGCAAGGTCACAATTTAAGTTGTTAAGGTCACAACCTTAGCCACCAGGCATTTGACCTTTTAGATAAAGTTAACCTTTGTTCATTAGTAGGCACTCAACCGAGAACTTTCTGGAGTTTTTTACTGCTTTGGAGTTCCTTCTGCTAATGTGATCAGATTGGAGAATAGATTCGCAATGGAAGTAGTTAAATTTTGTGAGAGGTCACAGTTTTTAGAGACTTCTCCAGTGGACGAAGCTGGATGGCAGGCCAGGAGGCGATGCTGCGATGCCCGATTTATTTTTTTGGACGGCCATCATTATGCGCTTCAGGCGAGAATTAAGCTAGCGAGGTATTTGTGGCAGAGAAAATCTTTTAATCTTTCGGAAGGACATTTAAAAATCCCAAATTTAAGAAAAATCTGGGGATAGGGTTTTATTTACGTGAGCTCATTTTTCTGTTTGTGTTTAGAATAGAAGCCAGCGAGGATGCAAGAAGTCAGCCTTATTTCTGCGACTGTGAGAATTTACTTGGCGTCTAAATATGCTCTATGTCTAATTGCCTGGGCAGTAGTATATAGCACATGACCTTGAACTTTAAGCAGACCCATTTTACGTTCCCATTGATGGATTTAAAATATTTCTACTTGGACCACCGCAAAGAGGCATCGATGGGAATAACCCAAAGACTGGTTAATGCAGAAAATAACTGCAGATAGCCAAAATACCCGTGGAGGTATCAGGGAGTCCGAAAGGTACATAAGGCCTTGCGCTGTAATCTTTTAGTACAATTGGTATTGATTGTTGCTGCATTAATCCTGTTAATAGCCGCAGCCGGTTCGGCGTGTTGCAGGGATGTGAGAGGTGTCCTGACAATACTGTACATCACCAAAAGAGCTGTCGCAGCGTCTTGAACTCCTGATAGCTGCTTAGCAAAAGTGGAGCATTCGACGGTGGAAACAATTGCCGGCTCATATAGAAACACACACCATATTGTTTACTTAATTATGCCGTAGCGAAGGCTCATTTTTAATTATTTAGCTGACTTTCTCACTTTGCTGTGATACCACATTTATTATTTAATTTAAAATCAAAAGGACTGCGCTACTGTTAGTTTTTGATGCATTTTACTTTTGTTTTGGCTACGTTATTGTCATTCCATCGTACAGTAATCCAGATAGCCGTGATATGCAGATTGGCCAGATGGTCATGTTAACAGATTGAGAACCCACTTCCCACTGCTAAAGAGCAGGTGTAAGATCAGTGGGCTTTTTTTTTTTTTCCTCCTTTCCTCCCAAGTTTTAACCAAAATTGTTCAGCTCATAATGGTAGTTAAAAAGGGGCACATTTCAAATGGTATTTGTTCTGTGGAGATAATATGTAATATATATGTCATTTTTACACATATCTGAAGACTTTAAAGCATCTGTGACATTCTCACCATATATAAGGCTTTTGAAAACCTACTTCCAGCCCGTGGCTGTTCCAGCGTACATCCCAAATGGTCCTTAAAGTTTTGTTTGTGATGTTAATAGTCCCTATTCATTTCTCCAGAAAACACAGATTACATTAACTCCTACCAAAAAATACTCAGCCAGCTTTGCACCAGGTATTTCACATGCTTTCCATGTACAGGGCTCCCTGTGCATGCCAGGGGAACCTGAACAGTTCAGTGTTTAGCTGAGATTTTAATGTTTGGGGGCTTATAGGGCTTTTTTTTCCTCCACTAATTTTTGCCATGGTGAGACATCTATAGTTTTAAAGAAAAAAAGTGAAATGAAGACATCTTGCGGTATTTCTGCCCTCAAAGAATACCAGGAGAAGGCAGATTTTGCGTTGCTTTAGCCTTATAAAAGGTGCCCATAAAAAGTCAGTGGTGGGAGCCTGGGTCTATATCTCAGTCGGGAGAGGTGGGGAGATGACAGCTACAGTTCCTCAACATCCCAAATTTCACGCATCCACCTATCATGGGTGTGCACAAAATGCGGTGATCTGCACACCCCGCGTGGCGCAGAAAGATATCTCCATCTATCGAAGCTCTCCGCTTTGGGGAGCGGGACCGACTGCTTTCTGCAGCTGCGAGCAGGGCGGTAGCTGACAGAAGCAGGATTTAGGTGGGACAACTGCTCTCCCTGTGCAGTTGTAACTGAGCTGGTGAGTATCTGTGATAATTCAGATACTAACTGGTGCGGCACTTGGGACGGTCTGCTCTATCATGAACCCCTGGCAGGCGTTCAGTCATGTGGTTTAGCTTTCCCCTTTCTCCAACAACAACAACAGCAACAACAAATAAACACAGGATAAAGACGTATTTCATATGCCCAGGATGTTTTCCAGGTGATGGGTTCGGCTGGTATAAGGGCACGTTATTTCCATACCTCCCTGCCCCAGCGGGCTTCGAGGTGCAGAAGCAGGAGAAGCCTTTGACTGGTAAGAAAGTTGCCCAACGCTGCTGGCTTGTCTACAAGTGACTGCACTTTTATATTTCCCTTCTTTTCCACCCAATGATGAATAGCATTAATTTAGATCTATTTAAGGCGAGTGTGGGAGAAACCACAATCTTTGTTGTGGTCACTGCTGTACACAGCGGGGCTGAATGTTTCTCTTGGTTGAGGCCTCAAAGCTGAATCTGGAGAACCCAAAACATCGTGTCAGCTTTTCAAACCCTTCAAAGAGACAGTGGAATCCTAATTGTTCATAAAACCCGCTATTTATTATTACAATTATGTATTTTCTCCCCATTCGGATGTAAAGGAAAGGGCATCCCTCGCTTTCCGTGCCTTGAGCTTCTTCCCAGCTCCTCCTCCTCTTCCCCTCGATGCTTCGGGCTCAGGCACCGGCTGAGGCTTTCGCAACCAACAAAGAAACCCCAGCCCGCTGCTCCGTAAACCCTCAACCCCTCCCCAAAAGCCTGCGCTTTGCCACACGTGTCCCAAAGTTGGGCCCTCCAGGGCCTGGGGGCTGTCCCGGCAGGACAGCTTTTGGGGCATCCTCGCTGGGAGCTGTGGGTCCGGCTCTGCCCCCGCTCCCTTCCACTCAGGCAAGGGCTGGAGTTGCTGATTAAATTACAGGCTGTAAATTCAAGGCAAATTATTTTAGCCTCCTAACAGCAGCCGACCCTGAAGGTTTCCTTACGACAGTGAGGGCTCTCGGTAGATAAGAGTTGTTGGTGGACTAAAATTCATTTTAATCCCTTTGGTTTTTCTGTTCATGCGATGCTCTCCGTTCATTTTATCTTTGGTTATTGTTAATCATCACCTGCATTACGGTAGCCTCCAAAAAGCCCAGCTGGGATCAGCACATGGGTCATGGTGCCCGTGATGTGTGGGGCAGTTTTATCCCAGCAAGTTCTTTGAGGGGTTGCAGCATTTTGTGCCCAATTGCAAGGGCAGTGCCCTGGCTGATCCCCTTGTCACAGTGTAATTTATTTTGAAGAGGTAACAGTGTATTTATATATTTTTCAGAAGTGTTTCTAGCTAGCATTGCTCCATGCCGCATCGTCATGGCTCAGCACGTAGGAGGAGGACGTGGCCCCCGTGGAGCAGGTGGATTTGGGCTGGATTTGCAGCCGCTGCCCGTAAAAATACACGGGGGCCTCCATTTTGTGTGCCAGACTCTCACGTGCGAGTGCAAAATGGAGAGCGGCGCAGCTGAGTTTTGCCTATAGCGAAGTGTGTAGGCATATGTTGCCCACAGTCCCTGCACCACTGTGGTGCATGCAGACCCATGGCAAGGCCCAGGAGGGGGTATCCTGAGCTAGGTTCCGTAGGTTCCTCCTAAGGGGGTTTCGGTCTCTTCTCTGGGTCCTTAATATCCACCCTCCCGATCCGAGTGCTATCCTGGTGTCACGGCAAGCCGGCAAATTGGCTCTTGGGCCGATGCGAAGCGCCCTGGGGAGTCGTTCCTCCTTCCTTGCAGGCTTTGGTACACATCAGTGCCATTAGAATAGCAAGATAAAATCAAGACGGGTTTAATGACACGCTATTCTGAAAGTTTCCTGGACTTTATTGTTCATAACTTGGACCTGAGTCCGGTTATTTACACATGAGGATTAAAAAGCTGCAAACAACTGTGTGATTTTTAGGGGCTGAAAGCAATTAGCATATGTGGGTAGGAGGATACACTGCATGTCTGCGTTCCTTTAAAATATAAATCACAGTTATTTAATTATGTTTTGAGAGGGCAGATTTAAGGATATACTGCAAAATGCATTACCTATTATACCAACACGATAATCTTATTAACCTTGCTTTCTACTTTTTAATTTTATTGTGCACCCTGTACAACTCTTATGATATCAAAAATAATTACTTGGAGAATACATGATGTCAGAGGTCCAATATGACATTTATCTTCACAAGTGAGGAGACGGCTATCTCGTGCATTGCATAGCAGCACAGGAGGCATCAGGCAGGTCCACACCGGGGAAAGGAAGAGAAGATAAGTGTCATCAGATGCTATTTAACATATATAACCATGTGTTTGCAGATTTGTGTTATAGCCAAGGGCCGGCTTGAACAAACTTGATGCAATTCAGCATCCGCGGGCCTCCCGCAATAGAAAGGCTGAATGTTTTACTTGCATGTGCCATACAGCTCCCGTAGTTGAGCCAATATTTCAGGGTGGCTCTATGCATCCAGTCCCGATCCCAGTTGGATCTCCTGTTAAACCCTGCGTTCTCCATCCCATCCCTCCTCAGGGCAGCGCCTCTCTCTCTTTTTTTATCCATCTCTTCTAATGTTTGATATGTGTTGATATTTTCCCCTTTATTTTGTGAGGGAATGGGTGAGGGTGATGGGTAAGGGGAAACAAATGCCATAATAATATCCCTTTTCAGAAGAATATAGTTTAATTTTGTGTGTGCGTGCAGCAGCTGCCATTGGCAAGCTGTCGTCTTTGTTGCCATGGGCTTTTTTTTTTTGCATGCGTGCCAGAACATGATTGGATGTTTCAGCATGTTCATGTTTTGGGGTGAGATATATCTGTAGTGAAGCACAAAATTATCATGGGGTTGGTGGGTGTCCAAGGCAGGGTTATTGGGCCAGGTGAGCTGGCTGTGCTGGAGAGTGTTGTGCGAGCATGGTACCTGGTGGTTGTTTGGTCGATGAGATAAAACTCGCCGGTGCTCTGGATTTTTCGATGATGTAAAAAGGTCGTTTAGAAACATCACAGGAGGGTGTATCACCAGGGCCTCCTTCAGCAGGACACCCACGGGGCACAGTGGGAAGCCCCCTGTGCTACCTGGGGAGGACCAGTCGGTGGTTTTCTCCTGCCCGTCTCCCTTGCCTGGTGCACACATCCCATGGGAGGCCATGTCCATCCCCGGCTCTCGCTGATGCCGCAGGGAGCTGGACAGTGGCACCAGTGTGTTTGTGCTGCCTGAGACCCTGATCGGTGAAACACCGGCTCCAGGCAGGGCTTGTGGTGCGTTTGGGGATGGAGAACACCTTCCACAAGACATTAAACTAATGTGGTGTCGCCTGCAAGAGCTGCAGGTGACAGCAAATCCTCCGGACCTGCCACTGTAGCGCTTAGCCCTGGCCACAGAGGTGTAGCTAGTGCTTGTCGTCCTCCTTGGTTTCATCCATTTGTCATATTCATAAAATGCTTATAGCATCAGTATGTAAACAAAGTCTCAACCTGCTCTGCACCATCCTCTGTGCTGCACATCTCTCCTCTCATCCCAGCCACTGTCGCCCCATGTTAAGTGTGGTTGGACTCGATGATCTTAGGTCTTTTCCAACCTAAATGATTCTGTGATTCTCAGTAACACACAATGGGAGAGCAGGAGTGCTCTTCAGCCCAGGAAATCCACCGCATGGCTGCAGGGACTAGGTGCGAAATGCATTTGCAAACTCAGGAGAAATATTTCATAGGGAGGCGTCTCCATACAGCCCTCTTGGGCTCGGACTAGTCCTGAACCGAAGTAAGTACCCGGCGAGGGGAAAGTTTGCAGGGCGAGCGCAGGCACTGTGCACAGTCTGCTGAAGGTTTCAGGAGAAAGACAGGATGAAGAACTAAATGCAAAGTGTTGAGACAGCCTCATTCATGTTTTATTTTTCTGCATCTACAGATTTAGTCTTGTGTGTGAGGGACAGATAATGAGCTGTGTGAGCTTTGTAATAAATATCGCGTCTGGTTAAATCACCATTTTTGTGTTTAAAGCCAGTACATGTGTTACAAAATACTTTGTAATGCACTGAAACAACAGGGATGAACCCCTGTAAAGGTATCAAAAGACAAGTTAGATAGTTGCTACGTTTATTGTCAAGATGAACACTAACTGGAGATTTTAATGCAGAAATACATTGTCAATCAGATTTCATCCTAAGGATATTTGCTTGAAATTTTGTCTGATCTTTTTACCGAATAAGGTTTTAATTTTATATGGAAGAAAATGACCAAATCCCTGAGTGATTCTGGAAACTTAGGGTAAAATTTAAATTTAATTCAGTTCCTTTTTTTTTTTTTTCCTTTTTTTTCTTTTAAGGCAAAGTAGTTTCAAGTAAATCAGAAGAATGAATTCTTTGTATCAGGATGCTTTTCTAAAGCCCAGCTATTGTTGGGATCCCTTTTAGGGAGGATAGCCACTGCAATGCTTTTATTGTGTGATGACGAGGACTTTTCCTGACGTGATGAGGACTTCATTAAAAATAGCCAACAAACCTATTTACATTTGTTTCTGTGTTAAAAAGTAAAAAGTAGATGCCACTGAGCTAAAAAGTAAATCCTACATCATTTTATTTGAAAGCTTCACAAACGGCTTGCCTGGCTGTGGGAGGATCAGCCTTGATAGCAGCTGAACCCTTGAAAGTGTAGGTTACTGGAAAAGTTGGGAAAAACACAGAGCAGTCAGGTAAGAAGTGGAATTTTTGTGGTCAAGACCTTTTTTTTTTTTTTTTTTTTCCTGTGCAGCTCTGGTTTAGGTTCTTCCTAGGCAGATGCAGTTATGAACACCCAGCTACGGATCTCAGTGCTGTTCGGGGATGCACACTTGCATCTCAGAAGTGCATCCTCAAGGTGTCTGTGCTTTGTAATGTGGGTACACGAGCCTGATATATAGGCAAAATAATTTGCTCAAAGCCCACTTTAAACATGGATGCTGTTTCTTTTTCTGGTCAAAAGATGCAGGTCAAAATCGTGATGGAAACTGAGAGAGTGGACCGGGTGTGAAGCTGTCTGCCTGCGGGATGAGGACGGTATGAGCTCCTGTCCCAGCATGGAGCTTGGTTATCTGCTGTGGTCCCGTGCGGTGCAGAGCGCAGGGACCTCTCCACATGCCCTTCGTGCAGGCGGGGACCTGGCTAAGGACTATTTGTGTGCTGCCGGGTGGGATGTGCAAATCTTCCTGCACCATACTGAAGGATGCTGTGGGCATTGCCCTGGAAAAAATAAGTATTTAGAGTTTTCATTCCTGAATGTCCTGTTGGTAGGGTAGGTTTTCCATGAGACGGGGCACTGAGAAAGTCCCGCTTTTCTCCCCATTCCTGGCTGGATCTCTCCCTGCTATTGCCTTCTGCCAGTGGCTTCACTTGCCCGGGGCTTGGGGCTGAGTTATCCTCAGCTGCTCAGTGCCTTCATCCCCACTGCAGGCCACCGAGCTTGTACGGTCCAGCCCAGCTCGGGGTCCCGGCAGCGCCGCCGTCAGCAGCAGGGGTGGGCGTAGGGAAGGCACGAGTGCTGGCGATGCAAAGTCAGGATGTGTGGGGTGTTTGGAAAGAGTGAAATGAGTCAGAGTTTGAAACGAAAACGAGATGTTTCTGTCCACGCGGCTCTGAAATACAGGGCAGCGGTATCTTTGAGTTGGTAAATGTGCTTTGAAAGCCTCAGAAAACTTTCTCTGGTTGCACAAGCCGTATCTAATATTAATATTTCCTCATTAAAAGGGATGAAGGATTTCTCAGACAGTCTTACTCATGTACATCGGTTTTTGAACAAGCTTTGTCTACCTTAGCAACTTCTCCAGGGAACTTTCCAGCTCCGTGCTGGGTGTGCTGGGGCCACTGGTGCGGCTCGAGGACGGGTCAGTGGCCATGGAAGCATTTACCATTTTAATTGCCTTCCTATACCGATTGCTGCGATGACCTGTTTGTTTGGATTATATCTCTTTTTCATATTTAAAAAAAAAGAAAAAAAAAGAAAACAAAGGAAGTACAGTGCTGTGCACAGAACAGTTATTAAAAACAGTTGGGAAGCATATAAAAGGTACTGTTTGTGTGAGAAACGGGACAGCTGTGATGGTCTATTGGGAAAGTGTGTACAGATGGTGGTAGGGAGGGGAATGATGACTACATGGCTGATAAATGAAATACAAAAAGCATTAAATTGGTGATCTTTTTAAAGAGTACATTTTTGGTTAGCATTTTTGGTGCATCATTAGGGCTCTTTGTCTGCCTCTTATTTAGCCAGGAAGTGCGACTATCTTCGCACATTTGTGGCTCTGATTTTGTTTACAAATAAGGAGTCTGTTTAATAAATCACATACCATGGAATTATTAAAGAAGATAATTAAGCACACGGTTTTGCCTACGTTGGGAATGGCACGGGATCGTCCTAAAGACCTGACAATACCACAAATGCATTTGGGCTCAAATTAGTTACGGTAACACGTGGGATTTCCTGGAGCCTAAACAGATTTCTTTGTTTTGCAAGAAGTGGGACTGGCGGCGCGAGCCGGGTTCGGGGAGCGAGGCTTCAGCGTTTCGAAACCGTGGAAGGCAAATCACTGGGCATTTTGCCTTTATTTTAAATTAGCTTATGGTCCCAAAGGTGGTGGCACCCAGTGAATGGTGCCTGGTCGCAGTATGTGGGGAATGCTGGGGCTCCTGGGGGATGCAGGGGCTCCTCTGGCCCCACAGGAGCCTCTTTCGGAGAAGGCAGTGAAGGAAAGAGGGAGGGAGGGAGAGTCAGAGATAAAATTTTTCCCTGTAGTTCATAGGAGAGGGATCCCTATCTTCCCATCCTTAGCAGATATTTATCACATCCCTTATCATGGAGTTCATTTACTGAGGACTAATGGAAATTACGGCAAAATCTGCGCATTTCTGAACACTACTATAAAGTAGACCTGGTCACTCAAATGCTGCAAACCTTGGCACGGAGAGTTTTTAAACAAATAGGCAAAATCATCTCCCTCTTCCCGGCGTTTCATCCAGTTTCCAGCTGAAATAATTCCCGGTTTCCCTTCGCCTTCCCTCTCACCCACCCGTTGCTTCGTGTTCCTGCTCATTGTTTCTGGGTGCCATCAAGAGACGAAAGCATTTTCCTTAATAATAAATAGCCTTTGGTAATGCTGCGCTTTTCCATGAACCAGACCAGTGTCCGGCTGCCCCGTGAGCCCCGGCCATGTCATTGCCCCTCCCTCAGGGGGGACAGACCACCGGCAACCTCAGCACCCCATTTCAGGGGTGGCTTCAAGTGCTGCAAAACGGGGGTTCAGCAAACCTCCATAAGAAGAACCTGCCCAGAGGGAATTTTTACAAACCCCTGTTGGTTGCAGGTTTATTGATGGTCTGAATTTTGTTGATTTACAAACCTTCCAAAACTTTAACACACCTCTTTGGGGATTATTTGCTCTCCTGACACGGTATCACAAATTCCTCTTGTTACCAGACTTGATGAATGACGTGTTTCACTGTGCCTTTTTTGGGCCACATAAATTTTCTTCTGCATTTTCTTGAAATGTAGAAGAAAAGAAAGATTTTAAAAAGCTTTAATGTGAAGAAAATGTATGACAACTTGATAGATTGCTTGGGACTTCAGTACAGTATTTGTACAAAGTAGGTTGCAATTTTTTTTTTACGGATGCAATGTATTTAAAAGAACAATAGACAAAGAGACATATAGCACGAGGATGGGGAGACCATCTTGGCCAACCTCTACAAATTTGTTCCAAATTTCAATTATTACATATCACAAAAACATATTTATTGCAGTAACACTGTACGTTTTCTTGGCTGATCAGATCTTGAGTCGTTTGTGGGGTTTTTGTACACCTTGTCTGTAAATACGCTTCACCTCGTACAAAGAAAACAGTCCATTTCATTTGCAGGTCATGGTGAATATTATTATGGTGCAGGTCATTAGCAATATCTGGGCACGTATGAAATGCCTCGAGTTGAAGATGATTCCTTCTAATAAATGTTTTATTTTTTATCAGTATGAACACATGCTCTCCTTCACTAAGTAGACAAGTCCAAGAGGTCTTCTAAGAGCTGCACTGGTGGGTACCCCAGAGGCAACAGAACAAGCAGCTGTTTGAGATGCTGCTGCGGTACCTCTTGGTGGTAACAGTCCAACTGCGGTCCTGGCCTTGAAAATGGCTGCCGACAACACAACCTCGTCAACCAGAGATGCAAACGAGGATGTGTTTCAGAAACGCGGAGGTCTCCCTCCTCCTTTTCCACAGTGCACAGCTTGCATTGCACAATGCGTCTGCTTACCAAACCCAGCAAGGGGAAGCCAGATTTCTTTGCTAGCTTGCACAAAAGTGGTTTTACCCACCGTCACTGAGAGCAGAATTAGCCTCCGAGTTGCTTAGGCCAGGTGCGTGGATCTCCTCCAGACCCGCATCAGGGCGGCCGGGTGCAGAGTCCACCCCCCATTATTTGGCCACTATTTTGGTCTCTCTTTCGGGATGTGCTGCCAACTGGGGGGGGGGGGGGGGCAGCAACAAAATATATGGGGTTTCTTGATACAGCCCTGAGCTTTGAAAGAAAAGGTTAATTCTTACTGAAGCAGTGATTTGTGTCTTTGATTAGTTACTAATTTTACACTCACAAAAATAATTCTCTTATGATCGCAGTTGACGGGAGAGCTCGGCCATGTTGTATGGCTATGATTTGCGACTTGTGTTTCCAAACTTTTATATTACTTTTTTTTTTTTTTGCTGTAGGGGACTCAGTCCTGCTCAGAACAGAGGACCCTCAGCTTCATTTGAGATCAAGTAGTGCCCAGCCCTGGAGCCAGAGCCCCATCCCCGGCAGGGGCTGGGCAGAGCGGTGCTGCTCCCATCAGCAGACTACAGGAAGGCAACTATTAAAAGTAGAAAGCTATTAAGCAGTCAGGTTTTTATTATGCTTTAGTGTTTTGTTTAAGTCTGTTCTTAATTGGTTGATTAATGTAAGCGAAGTCCTTTTCTCCCCCACCATCTCTACAGATGGCAAATGGTAGGTCCCAACTGTCATTGTGCGCAAAAAAGGTTATGGTTCAAAGTCAGAGATACAGAGATACCACGATAATCAATCATAGGAACTTGTCTCGCTGTGCCCGGCCAGGCAAAAGTTAGGCTTGGTAGTAATATTCCCTCCAAACCCATCTGCAGGAATTTCTTTTCGCTTTATTTGGGGGGGGGGGGGGAGTTGCTGCAAACTTCTCGCTGCCGGATCTGGAGCGTTTCGATAAAACCAGGCAGAGCCGCAAGCGGCCGCAGTGCCGGTTAGCATGGCTGGGGCTTTTCTTCTCCTCGGCATCCTTCTCCTTGGCAGGGTCTGTATGAAAGCAGGAGGCACAGCCCGTGAACCTCACCGCTAAAAAATGAGCCCAGAAGAAATAAGAGCATCATGTCTGCTTTAGAGAATTACCTTCAAATACATATCTTTTAAACATTTATTTTTTTTTTTTTTTAATCTAAGAGGATGATTTATTAAGGCTAACTTCCTTCTCAGGATGAAGCGTAGAATTATGTTTCTGGTATTGATCTGTAAAGAGGATTTGCATTTTATTCATACTATAAAAGTGCTTTTAATGGAGACATCGTGGTAATTGAATTTATACTGTGTGTAACTATCGAAGTATCTTTTTAATTATTTTATGTTATGTAATACAATAACTAAATCTAAAGCCTGTGAAAGGGGATGGCTGTACTCTGTCCTTAGGAGTAACATATATAGCTTTTAATATTCTAACGGTGGAATGCAGTTAAGGACATTCTTTATTTGAGGGGAAAAAAAGAGGGGGGAGAGAGAGAGAGGAGAAAGATTTCATTACATTCAGCACAGTATGAGACTAAGTCAAAGTAGTTTTGCTAATTAAATTCAATTGCTATCCATTAGACCAATGGAATGAGATGAATCTACCATATAGCTGACACAGCACAGGTATGCAATTTGGCTAAATGGCCATTTCTGAACTGCAGCACGCCTTTCTCCACTCGCTCGTTTTTCCAGACTCACAATTTCTGTGCAGAGAGAAGTCGAGCAGCCCCCGACACCTCTCGGGGAGCACGGACACGTGTTTAGATAGGCAGGCTCACCAGGCTGAATGCTGATCAATTTAAAACGTACTGGAGTAAGCTCATAAAGTCCAAAGTTGACGAGGAGGATTTTTTTCTGGGTTCATTCATGGATATTTTCCTTTCTCTGCCCGTGATGCTGCCTGCAACGGGCTCCTCGTGTTGCATATAGCCATTCAGCAGCTGCTGTGAGAGCAAATCTGAGTTACCAGAACGTCTTGAAATGCAGCGAGCAGGGTACGTTTGTCGGTGTTTCGGCATAACATACTACTTGGGGAGATTTTGTGTGTCAGACGGAGAAGTCTCCTACCCCAGTGAAATGACAGGAATACCTCTCAAGCATTGGCGGAGGCAAAATGTTGACAGCCAGCAAGCCTGCAATGCTGCTGAGCGCACAGATTTACACTTCCTGCCAAGATTAAAACGGGCTAAACCCAAAAAGGGTATCGGGGATTGTCACTTTAGGAAGAAATTACGCGTTAGTGCTATGGAGGCAAGGGCTGCAATCACCCTTCCAATACTTTTATTTCCTGGGATCTCGCAAGCTCACACGTAATGGTCAATGTCGTCGGGTCGGGACTGGCAGGACGGGAAACTAAAAAATAAACTTAGAAGGCAACCGGGATGAAAAATTTTGCACCTCCCCTGCTTTGGTGCTGGAGCTCAAGTTCCAGGTTTGCCTCTTGCGGGAGCAAATCTCGGCAAAGTCGGGGGAGTTTGGTGTGAAGGAAGCCCCTGAACTTCAGTTTCTGCTTCTGATTAACCGTTGCAGCGTGTTTTCCTCCAAGCTATATTTAGTGAAAGGAAAAAAATCACCGAGTTGGGCTGAAAAAAGGCCCAGCAGAAAACTGGTCATTTAAGCCTCTCTTTGCTATATAGTATCCTTAAATTTCCTTCCGAGTGCAACCGGTGATGCTTTTTATGATCAATCTTTCAGGTCGAGGTATTTGCTCAATAGAATCCAGACAAATAAATGTGAAGAAAAGCATCCTGCTTTAAAAGAAGGAAACAATTAAACCTCCTACTTTGTTATTTACAGTAACTACCTTTTTTTAACAATTGTAGAAGTTCGAATGAAAGTAGCAGTGTGAAGAGGGAAATGTGGGAACTTTCATTTGTCGAGACTTTGCATTTCTTCTGCTTTATAGCCATCAGAAAAGAGATTGTTGTGCATTCTATTAAATACTGCCAGTATGATTAATTTAAAGGGTTACATTTTATTGAACCCTGGTGTAGATGTTCTTTGTCAACTCACATTCACTGCTAGTTAGAGTGTGTGTCGCATTTATCAAAACTTTCTGGAGCCCCTCTCACCTCATTAGCATGTGAATCTCTATTGAGCAGTTAATGTCCGTTACAGCGAGAGTGCTCAATTCTTGTTTTCAATAAGCCAGTTGTAAAATGTCAGACTGTCACTTACAATATAAAAAAGCAAAAATGATGGTATTTGTAAAAATGTTATCACCTCATAAAAACAAATTGTAAAGACATGAAAGTGATCTTGGTATGCTTTGCTTTCAGAAGTGAGTTAGTACAGCTGCTTTAAATACCAGTTGTCTGGATTCCCACACTTTCCTACCAATGGAGAGGTTTACACAAGCATAATTTAAGTTACAATTACCCTAATTAACATCTCATTTGCATAAATTGTTGAAGTCAAAACAACAAAGAATTGCTTAAGAAGCTTAACCCTATTTGTCCAAAATAAAGAGATGAGTTTTCACTTTGCAACCAAAATTGGCAGGTTCATTATGTCGGAGCTAGAATACAAACTGAAGTTATACTATTAATTAATACTTTACATTTTTATGATCAGGCTGTGCTTCTCCTATTTACAAGGTGCAAGATTTCAAAACATCCCACTCTTGCTATCGGAGGTGCAGATCTGTCAGGTGGGGAGTCCATGAAGTATTTCTGGAATGAGTAAAGCCCAGCTCTGTGTCCCTCATCCCTCTCCTTTGCGCACACGGGCAAACCCCAGCTTAGTCTGCTCTGGCTGGGATGGGAACTGGGGAGGAGATCACATCCAATACAGGCTGGAAGCTCTCATCCTGGGAAGGAGGGCTTGTAAAATGGTGTGAAGACACCAAATGACAGCAGTGACAATAGCGATGACAGGCAGAGAGACCCTCTGTCCTCCATGGCAGAGCTGGCCAGTCCACCTGGGTTCTCCAAGTGTTTTCAAACTTTCCAAGGCCACTGCAAATTTTAGCCCTTATCTCAGAATATAGAAATACAGAGAAAAAGAACTGCAAAATAAAGTTTTGATACCATTTTTTTTGTAAAAATGCAATTAATCTTCCAGTTACGGTTTTGGGGCATTGGTTTAGAGGAGCTTCCAGGGCTTGTTGGTAAGTCCTGGTCCTGTGCTCTGATCCGTCTCCGTTGAACATCTGACTCCTGGTCACTGCCTGCTGCGGGCAAAGAGGATTGGCGGGGCTTAGGCCAAAGCTGCTGAAGACAAGGGGAGTTTTTCCCTCGGACACTTACTACCCTGGGTAGATTAAAACTGTTCCACTGGCAAGTCCTGCTAGTTTTCTATACCTATTAACTGCTGCAAAAAAGTACCATTTATGTGCCTTTGCCACTGTGTGTATGCAAGGCAATACACGAGTCATTGGTACGGGTGGTAAATGTAGCGATGCTCGGGGTTTTTAGCAGGGACAGGATGCAGGGAAGCTCGTTAGCCCGCGGGGACGGAGGGTGACGTGGGGTTTTGATCGGCTGTCAGCCCATGTGCCAGGGCTAATGAAAGCATTCCCAGTTGCAGGGGCCATATTTTCCTTTCCTGTATTATCTCGTTGCAGCTTCATTAGCTAAGTCAAAGTAAATGTGTATTAGCCCAATAAACTCTTCCTGCATCCCTGTGATTTAGCATCCCCTCCCATCAGTGCCCCCTGGATGGAGATTATCTTTCGGCGTCTGCAAGTAGGTGCTGATCGATTGAACCGCGCCAGTGAACCGGGTCGCACATTGAGCTTGGTTTTAACTTGAGGTTGAGCCTGTACTGAAAAGCTTTGCAAAGCAAAGATCACAGTGAACTTATAAACCAACGACGAATCTTGCCTACTGGTTTTGCATATTCTTTTTTAAAGATTGCATTATAATTGAGCGGTTGACTTCCGTGCTGTGCTCTTTTTATGAGCCGGTGATTACACAGTATACGGCGCTTACGCTCTGAACATGAATGAATCTGCCAGTTCTACTACAGTACTCTTTATAAAATAACAAGGCTTACCAGGTGGCAAGAATTGCATAATTGAATTGGACTGAATCCTGGTTTTCCCAACCCAGAGCGGTTACACTTAGAAGTAAATTACAATTAAAAGAGGCAGAATGTTTCCATTGTATTAAGAATCCTTAATAGCAAACTTTTCATCCATAAGGCTCTGTTCTCTTCCTGAAGCGTGAGAGAAATTGCTATATGTGTCTAACTACCATTAACGGTAATGGGAGCAACATACATACATAAATCCCCACACAGCGATGCCGGAACAGACCCCAGATGCCTTTAGAGGAAAGTGCTTGTAGGGGATGAATAGAGGTGCACGAGTCTGTCGGTCCCTGTGACATCTGCTCTGGAAACGTGTAAGGTCTCGATTTGAGGTGCGGGTTTTCGGAGAGTCTTCTTGAGTTTCATCCAGAGCTGCGTTGCAAGACCAGCCCTCTGCTCCTTCATCTGGGCTCTTCCTCCAGGGCACTGGGAGGAAGCAGATCCCTAAAGCAGATAGGAAGATACCACGGACAGATTCAAATGCCACTAAAACCACTATTCATTTTAGTCCTTCAGAAAGTTAAAAAAAAAAAAAAAAACAAACAACCCAGCGCCGTTTGCCAAGAGTACCCAAGCTCCTCGAGTTGTGCTCACCACTTCCTACCCTTCGGAGCTGGGGATATTGAGAACATCTGTCTTGAAATGTGACGAGAAGAGGATAGTCCGCTTCCTTCCCTTCTTTCCAGAGGACCTTCGGGTTTCCCTGCCTCTTCGTTTCTTATTCCCCTTCTCCCTGGGAAGCCTGTCAACAGCAATCCTTGTCCAGCTGTGCAGGTCAGGCAGCACAGAGAGCAATTCCTTCAGCCATTCCAAATGGCTGGGGACCAGCCTTCCTGTCCCAGCCCTGCCCCAGCCATTTGGGCATGGGGGTCCTTCATGCCATACACAATTCACTCAAGGAGGAGAAGATGCAGATACAAACCTCATTTTTATTCAAAACCCGGTTTTTCATGAACTTTCCGATCTGCTCTTCTTGATGGCGATGCAATGCACTGTCACCTTGCCATTAGGGCTGGGTAATTAATAGCTGCCTAATAGAAGTGAATGTAGTTGCTTAGCAAAATGAATGATGTGCGCTACAAGGGAAAACACTAGAAAGTGAAGCAGAGCTAAAAAGTGTTTAGTGGGGGGAAATTTCTGCTTGCCCTTCATTAGGAGAAGCTCCAAAGAAATGTAAAGCACGATCACATTAATCAGAAGAACTGGCATCATGTGATATTCTTCTTTGTTATTTGGCATAAATTGCATGGCATTACATGATATAAATTACACATATACCTGCCATAATTTTTTTGCTGATATTTAATGAATACTGCGGGTTGTCTTTGAGCATTGGTCTTTCAGCATTTGAACATACGGACCGGTGAAGGCTGAATGCAACCCTTTTTTCTGGCTGATGAAATCTGTTCTCATGCGGGCTCCCAGCACGGACGGGGAGAAGGGAACAAGTTTTGCGTGAGTCTGTTACAGTCAAGGCTCTGCAAAATAAAAATGCCTTATGGGTCTTTTTTTCTTTCTTTCTTTTTTGTTTTGTTTTGTTTTGCATGTAGCCTTTCATAGGACATGCATTTGTTTAATCCATCACTGATCATCAATGGTGTGATCGCTAAGAAGCCGTTGCAGGTACCTGCCTGTCACACCCATCCCTTCCTCATGCTTTTCTCGTACCTCACTTTTTTGAAGATGAGCCCAATCCCATGAAGAACAAGACAGCTCTTACTGTACTTCCACTGTGACAGATTTTAACCACTATTGTAGTCATGAAAGGGCCACAAAATACCAATGACTAGTCAAAGACCAGCTGTGTTTTTGTAAGGTCTACATCGAACAAGTTGCAGTCATTTTTTTTCCTAGCTCTTTAGAAGCCCTGACTGACATGAGCATATATAACATCAGGAATACCTTTATATGATTTTTTCCATCCTGGTACTGTAGTGTAATTAGCAGGTTCAGACTTGCTCGTGCTCTTTTCAAATGCAATTCTTCTTGGGGAAAGAAATTAAACCAAGGGATGATGTAGCTTTTCACAGCCACTCAGATGAAAGTAAGTGGTGGTTACAATTATTCAAAAATACTTAGAAAAGTATTGAATATGGTAATCTTTGCTAGGAGAAAGCACTGGACTGGTTAAAGCACGTGGCTGGAAACGTGCAGAGGTTGGGTCCCTTTCCAGCTCCGCCACAGCCTTTCTTTGTGGCCTTGGGCAAACTGTTTAACTGGTTCTGTAATAGTACGGTTCGTCAGGAATAAAAGTGGGAGTGCCGCTGTTTCTTTTCTTCTTTCTATTTGTCTGCTTAAGATTTTAAAGTTTCCAGAGCATAAACACCATGTATTTGTGCAGTGCCCAGTCCAGCCATAGCACAGATATCGATGTTATCACCATTACCGTCATTCTTGGCTTGCAGAAGACAGATACCAGTCTAGGTCAGACCACATAACAGTGGTGTAGGAACTTATTTAAATGTAGCAAACTATAAAACTGTCTGGTATATTAAAAAATGAAAGTAGATGACACCCACTCCCCCACTGCCCATCCGCTCAGACGGATGTTGTGCCCAGGATAATACTGTCCTTGTTCTCATGAACATGGCAGGGCTTTCTCTGATGGATGGGGCTGGGACCATTCCTACCCGTGCATCCACATGCACCTGCAAAAAACCCAGAGATTTCCAATGCCTT
This sequence comes from Platalea leucorodia, assembly GCF_965183815.1. Taxonomy (NCBI): domain Eukaryota; kingdom Metazoa; phylum Chordata; class Aves; order Pelecaniformes; family Threskiornithidae; genus Platalea; species Platalea leucorodia. The sequence continues at coordinate 24,358,518 of NC_138827.1, read as the reverse complement.
TTGCTACCGACACATCCCTTTAAAAAGGAAGTCTATTAAAAGTCATGGAAGAAGGATAATTTTTGAGGAGCCGGTGGTAGGACCCAACCCTGTTGTAGGGTATCATCAGAAACACTCTGAGATTTGCTGTCCCCTGGCACATGCATAGAAAGTCACCACATGAGTTTTTATGAGAAATGTTGTCTTTAGACAACCCAGAGCTCTTTCTGAGTTTTGAAAAGTTAAAAAAAATCAATTATAAAAGCTGTTTTTTCTTGGTTTTGGCACATGTGCTTGCAGTCTCTTTGTTCAAAATCAGGTGCAGCACACAACTGGGGGGTTGCTCCTGGTCCATAGCGTGTGACTGCTTAAGTGTCTTCTATAAAATCTGCATGTCAAATATAAAGGAGGCAAATGAAAACCATGAATGGTTAATCATGCAGACTAGGAAGAGAGGGCTCGTACGCAGCATTGGGCGTCATCAGGGTAACAGTGCTTAGGGTTTGTTCTTCCCAAAAGAGGGACGTGAGCTCGTCATGGGCATGATATGACGCAAGACAGAAACTCAACAAGGAGGGTCCCGGGTGGGACAGTCCTGGGGACCTCAGTGGAGTGGGACCAGCTGCTTTTTCTTGACTGCAAAATGTCTCACCCATCCCTAGAGTCCTTGGCCATGCCATGTTCTGTGTTTCAGTAGGGCTGCTGACACCCTCGTTTTGCTGTGGGTACCATCCCCACAGCATCATTGGAGAAGTTACAGCTTTAACAGAGAAGAAAAGCAGATTGCTATAGGCTGTCCAAACAGAACATCCTGTTAGGAACGGCTAGACTTGAAAAAAGGCGAGGGGAGCAAGTGGATCTCCTGGGAAACAGCCGTCAAAGAAATACCTAGCTTGAGATTTTGTTGAGTTTATTTAAAGTGAAAATTAAGAGAGGTCTTCTCGTCTTCTGGAACCATATTCACTTCATTATTAACACTTACCAATGGCGAGCGCTGCTTGGTAGGAGGAACATACCCATAACCGTAATGCTGTTCTCACAAGCCAAAGAATTTGCATGTCCAAAAGGGATGTGTATCATAAATAGACTGTTTACAGTAGACTTAAATTATATGATGAGCCATATAACAGCAGTGAATATATCATATCACAAGCCCCTGCCAACCATGCACGACTACTATTTGCTTCTCCTCAGGCGGTAAACAAAAGTTTTCAGCTGACCTACTGTTTAGTAGAAGTGCACTGAAACAGAGATAAGCAGTGCTGCTCGTAACGCTGCAGTGGAATAAAATCTGGCATAAATTTGCCTAGAAAGTAGAAGGAATGCATGAAATATTATTTCTTAGTTCACATACAACTTTTCTGCCAGCACGCCATGTAATATTGCATTGCTAATAAAAGGGGGTTTATTCCTGCTTCTGGAAGGGTTCATATTCAAATTGAGCGGTCAAGGCAACATATATCACATGAATATCAAATTCTTTAAGATGAAGCATGAATTAAATATTCTAAATTAATGACCTGAAGGAACACACAAAGTGCACACAGTGCCCCATATCATATTGAAATGCCTCGACATTCTCGCTGGATTCAGCAGGACTTGGAGCGGCCCTTCCGACTTCAGGTTGAACGCTTTAACATATCGCCAGGAAAGCACATCTGGGTTCCCAGGACGGACCTAGATTTCACCTACGCTTGAAAACGGGCTGTTTGGGGCTCTGCAGATTTGTATAACACACTTCGGACTAATTTTCCAGTGCCTAATGGGAACGTTGTGCTTCGCAGCCGGTTGTTTGTTTGTCTGCCTGCTCCTTGCCTCCCTCTTACCCTATTTATATACGCACACATGCAAAAAATATGAGAGTTAAAGAAGAATGTCAACCATATGTAACATACATGGAGATTAGTGACAGTAACAGTGAATTCATTGTGGTTTTGGCAGTCAGGACACCATCCAGGCCATATTTTAGAGTTTTAGACAAATCCACATGTATTCCAGAGATTGCTGTGGATTTTCAATATGTGTGGCTCATTAGATACGCAATCTGCCTGCTATTCTCTCCTGTCACACAAAGCTGATGGCAGCAAACTGGCATCTTGGAGATGTTGGTAGCACTACAGATTTTAGCATTAATGCCAGACTTGGGCACCCTGGAGCTCCGTACTCTTCTGTGGTGCGCGCTGGCGGTTCGGGCTCAGCACGAGGGGTGCCGTGCCTGGCGGGCGGCAGGGCTGCCCGTCTCCCATGGCTGGGAGAACATGGACAAGCATACAGGGGAAGGCTGGTGTCGGGTTTGGTTGTTATTCTGCTTTCAGGCAAAATACGATGATTAAAATCCGGCTTGTGTCCCGGATCACCGTCCCTAAAGAAGGAAACGGTAAAAAACTTGCCAGTCCTAAACTCAGATTTTGCTTTTTCTGAGTCTGTCACTGCAGCACGCTGACCAAGCTACAGCTTTTGTACGTTGTTTTTCTTTTATCACAGCTTGCAAATATTTTTCGTGGAGGCTATAAGTAAGCATAAATCTTTTCTTGGATTCGTAATTTTTCCTTTATATCTTAGCAGCTCCATATCCCTGTAAATATATTTATATAGAGCTATCGCTACCAGCACAAATCTAATAATCACGTGTACATGTGCAGCATACTAAAGTATGGGTTCGATTCATATAAAAGTGCTAAACTCTTGCCTAAACCCATCTGAGTTCAGACAAGGCTACATTCGATGCGGTGCTGAGTGCTTAAATATAGGTGAAGGCAATTCTGGTCTGCTAATTTCAGCAGAATGTTTCAAACAAAGTGTTACTGTTTAATCTGGGCACATGACGGGTGAATGAATGTTTGAATGAAATGACATAATTGTTGGTTAGCCTGTATAATTTGGAGAGTGTTCGCACAAGTTTAACTCTCTCTGGAGGCAGGGGATCCTCGATACGGGTAGGGAAGCTCCTTCCATAAAGGCAGAGGACGGCCAGCTCCTGTCTCCCTTTGCATGTACCAACCTTTCAAATGATGGGCTGAGACTGGCTTAGCACGGCGTTTTGGTTTGAGAGTATTATCCTTAACCCCTCTCCTCGTATCGTATATGATATTTAATGCGTCATCTTTGTTTTAAACAAACAATACACAAGCTGTTGCTGGCAATGGTGGGAAGCTGGTGGTCCATCTGGAAAGCAGGGAGATAGATGAGGGGAAAAAAGAGAATTAAAACTGTTTAGGGGTGTATTTGCATGTGTAAAACCCTGGGATGGGAGCAGGGTATTTAATAGCTTTTTAAAAAGCACTTTGAAGACAGGGGAGATTCTTTGTCTGTAAAGAAATCTATCAATAATGGACATTATTTGTGTAATAAAAACGTGGAGTTTAATCAAAGCAAAGCAAAGCTGTGAGCCCATACCTTTAAAAAAGTTGTTTATTCATTATTTCTGCTGCATCAAATCCATTCACTCTAAAATTAACCATTTTTCCTTGACAAAAGTTCAGAATGGTATAAAATTAACCAATAATATAGCTTATTAATTAAACCAGTGGCAAAATAGCTATTTCAGTGTAACGGGCTCTGCGGGATGGTTACAAGTCGGGTTTCTGGCTGATTGCTTCTGTCATTCCCAAAGAGAGAGCACCCCACCTCAGCTTACCACTGCCCAGCGTGCATCCAATATGCCATTTAAAACCTTGATTATAACCAGAGAAAAGCTCATTGAAACCAGAATAACTTACAAAATAATTAATCTTTCCTGCCATCTTGGATTCTCTCTCTCTCCAGAATCCAGCCAGATGTTTTGCAGTCACTGCATGCACAGGGCGCTGCAATCCTATTTACACAGCTCGGGTTTTTCCTTCATCCTTAGTGCTCTTTGCACCAAAAGTACACATTTTGCCTTTGCTTTGGAGATTCTCCATCACTGCTAAGGGCTTCCTGGAGAACAGGAGCGACTCTTTCGGCATAAGCGTATTTGCAAATTAAACTCTTTTATGCGTGCAGCAGTTTTGCTGCCGTCCTTGGGGACCAGGGCTGAGCATTTTGGGGAGAAGTTCCCTGCAGGAACGCTGAACATCACCGCCGTTTTGGTCTTGCCAGGCCTGAGGATGATGTATGGAGCAGGTGGTTGCAATTTAGGGTTCGCTGCCATTCCTGGGGAAATGGGTGGAAAAAGGAGGGTTGGGAACAGAGTGAAAAGGCAGCAGGAACAAGGCTGGCATTATCCACGCCGCTCCCAGCCTGAGCCACGCTCCGAGCCTGCGCCCTGCATGGCTTAGAAAGCTGCATCTTCCATCGTTAAAAAGGACTTCAGTAAATGAACAGGCAAAAGACCTGAGCGAGGAAGTTTTATAAAAAAAATATATATAAAAAAAATAATTGGGGCTCACCGAGCAATCTGACATCGGTGCAAATCCTGCTCAGAAATATATGTGCTCTGCTTTAATGACAGCACATAGAGTACTGCTGAGATAGTGGAAAATTTTACAGGGAGTTTTGCTTAAGGAATGGCTTTAACTCAAGTTACCTGTAGAGTACAGTGTCATATGGAAACACTTAGGGAGCTGTGGAAAACTTTCTGAAATACAGTGGAATTTATCTAGCGAAGCGTTTCACATAGGGAGGAGGAATATGGATTACAATGGAGTCAGGAAAGAGCGGGCTATTGAGCGCTTGGAGACAGCCACTTGCAGCCCTACTACCGCAGATGAAAAGTACATATGTAACCGGGGGGAGCATTCCTAAACGGCCGCGTCTGGGATACATTTATACTATTTGCCATGCACGTAACCTTGTTATATAAAACAGAGTCCAATAACCTTAAAAAGATGGACGGTAAAAAAAAGAAAGGTGCAAGGAAGCAGATCTGCTTCCAGATTTGCATGCCGGGGGGACTGCGGTGGGGGTAGGAACAGCAAAACACGGAGCCGGGGGGTGAATGGGGCCCCGTTGTCGGCAGCCTGTGTTCGCTGTGGGGATGGCTCTGACGGAGCCGGAGCTCCAAGGTGGGAGGACGCGGGACAGCCCTGGACCACTCTGCGGCCGGTTGGGGCATTGCGTGCCCAGTGGTACGGTGCGGCCACACCACGCCGAGGAGAGCCAGTCTTTTCTGCCGTGGGGTGTCCCGGGAGGTGGGGAGGAGAGGGACGGGGAGGAAGCGGAGATGTTTTCAAGTGCATTTCATTATATATTTGCTCCCTAAATGCTTATGGCACTGGTCGCCAGAGCATCTGGGCACTTCACAATAATTAAAACTGACAAATCCATAAACAGTAAACAACAGGCTACCCACTTGGGCAGCCAAAAACCCACTACTGCATAAGCTCAATAGCTGCACCCATCTGCCAAATAAAATCCTCTCCGCTGCCTCCTCTTGTCTGCAAAGGCCAGGGCAGAGCCAGCCCCTTCCCTGCCGTCACCCCATGGCCAGGCACAGCCTGACCCCCTCGCCCTCCCCCGGGTGTCCCCAGGGCTTCACCCTGGCTTTGGGAGCAGCAGGAGTTTATTTTTAATATCTTTTTAAATTTTTTTTTTCCCCACCACAAAGTGGCAACAAGTAATGACACCCTTTTCCTTCTGACTTCTTGGCCCGCTAACCCTTTCGCAACACAATAGGAAGGCAACCGCTTGCACCCAGGGGAGGGGATTTAATGACTAGAAAATAAAGAGAGGGAATTTACTTGGAAAAACTGTGGAATTAAAAGTTCTGGACAAAACATGCATCACTGATGCATAACATTTTTGTTAATTGGGTCTTAACAGGTTTGTGACTCAGGCTGTAATTATTTTAGAAATGGGTCACACTAGGCAGTGCCAGCCGCGCGTCCTGCCGCTGCGGGAACTTTCGCCTAGTTGTAAAACTACATCTAGACGTGTGTTTCCTCTGCTCCAGCAAAGATCCTGGGCTTCGGAGGAGTGATGGCAGCGTGCCGAGCCCACTGGCCTCTGGGACGGGCGTCGGGCGTCGGGATGCTCCCTGCAGACCCCTCCTGGTGTGGGAGGGCTGGGGCAGCCGTGTCCCGCTCCGTTTGCGATGGAGAGGCGTCTTATCACGTGCCAAACGGCGCTCCCCCTTTCTCTTGCGCTATTGTTTTTACTTCTGATTTTTTCACGTGTTTTCCTGACCTGCCAGAGGCACTAAATCTTCCTAATGCCTCCCTGCCCTCTAATCGCAAAATGGGCTGCGGGAAGTTTTTCTTTTTTTTTTTTGACTAAAGCGAGATTAATTAAAATATAAAAAATTCACCCAAGTGTGCTAAATCATTTCTTCTCTTTGCAAAATGATTGCTCTCCGCTCAATCCACCTCTGCTTTCCACTGCCGAAGTATCTCCACACAAGCAAAAGTCTTCTAACGCTCGTAAAGCAACGGAGATATTATCTCTCTAATTAGCAGCTGGAAAAAAAAAAAGGAGAGAGAGAGATCAATTAATGCTATAATTAAAAACAGTGCCTTTAGATGTGTTGTTTGTGGTGAACGAATACTTACACTGACAAGAGCTGTGCCGTGTTTCTCCCCCAAAAAGTTGGAGCAGGACCTGGTGCGGGAGCCCCCTCTCCAGCTGCGGCAGGAGGGACCCCGAGATGTCCGTGGCAGTGCAGCCCACCCCAGGGTGCTGGGGGGGTCGGGGGGGCTCCCATGGCCGACCTGCCCACCTCACTGCATCGGAGGGTGGCGTTTGCCGTGGTCCCCAGATGGCTCTGGGGAGGTGACGGGGTCTCACGGAGGGGCCGGGAGGTATTTTTTGCAGCTCTCGCTTGGCCCTTCCCTGCTTGGGGGTAAGCTGTTTTTCATATATTGTAGCCTGGGAAAGCTGTGTTACTGTTAAAAGAGTAACCATATCCCTTTCTGAGCTGTTGCCAAGCAGATGTAGGGTTTTGGAAAGTTCCCAACAAACTTCCACAGCTGATACTTTACCGACTTGTTCCTTCTCCCATCCCTCTACTTGCACCTATTTAAATAACCAAAGGACATAATTTGGGGGAGGGAGCGTTGCTCTGCATCTTCTACTTGTTAAATATAATTAATTGAGAGTGACCCGTTAGTCAATTACAGTGTACGGCTTCGAAAAGGAACACAGAAATATCAAATATTACTGTTTTACCAAAAAAGCTCCTATTTTGCACTGAAGGCGAACCAACCCGAGTAATGAAGAAAATTGAGTCTCTTCAGCCCTTTGTGCAATACGGGGCTGCTGCTGCCTCTCACAAGGGCAAATATGTCATTTACTTTCTTAATAGAAATTTGTGGGGTGGCTGCTGGAGGAGGAAGAAGAAGAAATAAGGGCTTTTGAAGGCTGGCGTCGGTACAAAACTCGGTGTAGATGCAGATCCCGCTTGTGGGGGGGGGAGGAACGTAGGGCACTGGAAATGTGGAAAGCTCTCACAAATCATATCTCGTAGGAAAGGTTTACGGGAGTTCAGAGTATAGCAGAGGGGATGGATGTCAGGTTTTCCTACACAATAGAGGGTCTTTTGTTTCCGCGCTCCCTCTTGGCAGCAGCCCCCATGCCACTGCTGGTAATTTCCTGTCCATCCTTCGCCGAGCGGCGGAGCTGGAGCAGGGGAGTAGTCCCACGTTTTTGTTTAGACTGTGTTTTTTTAATGCTGAGCCTTGTCCTAAGCAGGATATCCCTGTGTATGTTTGGAGTTCCTGAACTTTTCTGGAGAAAATTATCCTTAAAAAGCCCCTTCCATAGCACCAAGTTTCTAACTTATCTCTTTAAAAAAAAAAAAAAACCACAACAAAAACCCCTCGTTTAATTGCATTTGCTTGTGAGAGCTTGTACCTTGCAGCTTAATCCACCCGCGTCTCAAACATCCGTCGGCATTTTCCTTCCACTCGGGGGCTGAGGAGCAAAACCAAAAAGCGGAGGCGATTTGGTTGGCAGTTTTACTTTTGGCAGCTGGGGGACGGTTTGGCAGGATCCAGACCCCACGAGGCGGGATGATGTCCCTCAGGCTCCACGTGTGCCGAGGGCTTGAGTTCATCCGTGTTTTCCAAAGCACTTTACATGGGTGTTTTGCAGTCGATGGGCCTGCTCGAGGGCCCAGCCGATGGCATTTGGCTGCTGACCGGGGCTCTAGGTTTCTCAGGAACTCTCCAAACTTATGGACCAGGACCTACTTTTTATAATTATTTTTTTTCCCCCGACTCTCCCAAATGATCTCCTTGGATAGCCCCGTCTGCATTTGTTGACATCGCATAGTAAAAACAAAGTAAAACTAAAAGCAAGGAGCACGGTGGTTAGCTTGCACGGAGGAAGCAGGGTGAGCTCCCCAGCTGCAGACTCTTTAGAGTAAAATACAGAAAAATATATCCAGTAAAATCCAAAAAGTGAGGCATTGACATAACGAGCCTCAGTGATGGGACGACTGTTTGGATTTGAAAAATGCCACTGCATTTTCTGTAAAACTCCCACCACCTTGATAAAACAGCCCAGAGGAAAGCAGGACGGGGTCTCTGACCCGGCGTGGCACCCGCTCCGTTGGGATCGTGGCACTCGCAGCCATCCGCCGTTATTTAGGTTTAGAAACTCCTCCAGATTAGCACGCCGGTGCGGTGTGGATTCCAGGGCAGTGGCGGCCGCCTCTGCACCGCTGGCCAGGCTGCTACACCGGGCGGCAATCAGCCTGCACAGAGCGCGCACCGGGAAGGCCGGCTCCTGAGGATTAAAAGCGGAGCGGCAGTGCTGGAGTTTGCCGGCTCGCTCCCAGGAAACCCTGCATGGGTTAAGCTGCAGCGTGCGCAGTGCTGTACGGTGTTATGTGGTGCTGCACGGTGCTGCACAGTGCTGCGTGGTGCTGTACGGTGCTGTGTGATGCTGCATGGTGCTGTGCAGTGCCGTATGGTGCTGTGCCGTGCTGTGCAGTGCTGTACGATGCTATACAGTGCTGTGCGGTGCTATACGATGCTGTACGGTGTTATACGATGTTGTACGGTGCTATACGTGCTCCCCCGGCTCAGGCATTCTTCTGGGTAACTTGATCTTACTTCTGTCTGCTTTTAACAGATAGGCGAGGTGAAGTTATGTTAAACATGTCGCAGTAAGTTTGATTCGAACCGCTTCAGTCTGGTTTTCTTCCTTGATTAGCTTTAATCAAACCCTCCGCGTTACATGACCTTAATAAAGCTATTTTTCCTGACAAGCGAAGACCGTCTTAACAAGCAAAGCTCATCTGGCCTGAAACTAAAGCCAAGTCAAGATGGTGTTTTAGGTCCTCATTAAAGTCCACAGCGTGAAGCGAGAGGGGAAATGATGAAATGGTGCTCCACCAAACCATCTCTCCTTTACATTTAATTAGAGGAATTATACGCAACCCAGTAGATGCCTTGGGAAGGCAATCACCATTGGGTTTGTAAAGAGCCTGGTGGTATAAAAGGGGGCAGCTAAGGCTTTAGTAAAGGCTGAATTAACACCAGGAGTCGGGTGGACTTTGGGATCAACTGGGGAAAAAAAAAAATCATATGGTGTTAATATGAAAAGATCTCTGAAGCTGCCTGGCCCCGCTCTGGAGCTCACGTGGGCGGCGTACAGCGACCCTGAAATGCTTCGGAGGGAAAGTTTCCAGGCGACGGCGTGTTTATTCTCCCTTCAGTCCTTTCCTTCGGTTACTGCTGACTCACGCAGGTTGGGTGAAATATTGACGGCCGCGGAGGGCCAAGCAGCAAGGCGAGGAGGCGAAGGAAAAGCCCCGGCAGGGAGCGATGCCACGGGGCTTGGCAGTGGGTGAGGAAATCAGCCACATGCAGACAAAATGCGGTCAAGCAGCCGCCCCACACAGAGGATGTCCCTTACGCTCATTAGCATTGTGTTTGTAGCAGAGCTTATCAAAAAACAGCCAACAGACATAATCTGTGGTTTACGCTTTCTTTCGTTCCCTTTTTTTTTTTCCTACTCTCTTGTTTTCCCTTTTTTTTTTTTTTCCTGAGGGTTTCTAAAGGGATGTAATCCACTCTGGTTTTATTGCCGTTGCCTCTGGACGTGCTGCAGCTCCAGCCAGCAGTTATTCCAGCCTCTCCGGCTTCCCTGCGAAGGTCTGCGCTGCTGCTGCGGGCTTGACTGCTACTAAATTGTAAACCGCAGGGCTGCCTTAACCCTTTGCCTTCTGCGCAGCTCCCCAAATCACGGGTGTTGCAGGGGGAATCGCTGGCCAAGGGCAGCGGGGCCTCGGTGCCGAGCGGTTTGCTTGGAAAGGCTGCACAAAGCCTCGACTCCGGCAGCCCGGTGGGACATGGGGACCTTTCCCAAACCTGAGCCCCCCCGGGGCTTTCTCCCACCTCCACCAAAATGTGGTTTTGCGCTTTGACAGCTCTTCCCTGCACAGCTGAGGGGTCGGGGATCTGCCAGTCGAGAGGAGATGCACCGTGCTGCCATCCTGCTGACTCCTTCATACTTCTCCCAGTGGGCTCTGCAGATGCCCCAAATCCACCAACTTTGCTAAATGCAGCTGGAATCCCCTCCTCGCTGCCGGGGCGGCCCGTGGGTACAGCCTCACACAGTGAAGGGGTCTGGAGGCTGCGCCCCTGTCCTGCCCGGCAGCTTCGTCGGGGTTAGGGAAGGGCTCTGCAGCCCCCAATGCCAATGTCACCGTGACCTGTGAACCTGCGATCTCCGAGCACCTACTACAGACATCAGGTCCAGCACCCTCCATTTTCATCTCCACTATTTCATCTTTAAACTCCACATTTCCCTCTTGGAAACAGAAACGTCTTGCTGCGATATGGTCAGAGGCACCTTGGGTGCGAAGTTGCATTTGGAAAGTGCTTTCCTGGCCGTGCGTTTCCCCTCCCTTTCCTCCACATCTCCCTGAACGCAGGGATAAGCCAGGGACGTTTGTCCTCCCACATGCCGTGAGCTGACAGGAGAGTGCTGTCCTTCCCTGCCCCGGTCCCACCGAAAATCAATTCTTTGCTCTCTTGTCCAAGAGAATATTTGCAAATAATTTCCTAAAAAGGCAATCTAAAAATGGCCCTGTTGTTACCCATATTTGTACACAGGCTCATGAGCGACGGGATTCCTTGGACATGTCTACACGGGGACAATTGAAATGGATGTGAAATAACTTTAAAGTCGATTAGCTAAACTGCATTACATCCTTGTGTAGACACTGTCATTTAGAAATGAAACGGCCTTAATTTGGTTTAGTTGAATTTTGCTTTAGCAATTTAATAAAGACACTTTAAAGTCTGAGTGAGGAGTTTACACAGGGATTTAATGCAGTTTAATTAATCCACTTTATATTCACAATTTTAATTAATTAGGATGAACTTTCCTTAAGTGTTCCCCTGTCGAGATAGCGGTGCAGCATTTCCAGCCACCTGGCACGATGACCTGACAATTCATGACTCGGAAGAGCCGTTGCAATGATGCATGACTGGTCCAGTCCCCAGAGTTGGGTACACAAAGTCGTTTAAAAGTCCTCCTGGTCTGGCCACGGCCGGGAAGTCCTTCCCTGCAGTAAATTACCTCTGGAGAACCCAAGTTCCTGCTGTAATGAGCCACCATCCTCCCAAGTGCTTTAGGTTCTTGCGTTGCCCACGAAACCATAAGCAGAAGCATCTGTCTCATGTGAAAGGTGTTTGGAAAGATGTGGCCCGAATCAAGAGAACGGCACAACAGCCTCCTTCAGCTCTGCGAGCACTGCGCCGCGCTGTGCTGACCACTGAAAGGGTTTCAGTTTCTCACCCGGCTTACGCGGTGGTTTTGCAATATTGGCAAACCCACAAAAAAACTTTCTGTGTAGGAGTCCTGCGAACCCGCCTGCACCCGGGGTGGGGCTGGCCGGGGCTGCAGAGCTCCCGTTGTCTGTATTTATTTATTGCCAGTAGAAGTTCCCTCTGTGCTCATCGTGCAGATGACCTCTCCTTGAGACGCTAGCCTTGCCGTAAGTTCACATCATCAGCCTTCAGCTTCCCAAGCCCACTGGCAAGGGTAGGTTTTGTGCAGTGCCTTTTATGAGGGGGTTTGCACAAAAGTTTCTTTCCATGAACGGGAACATCTCCTCGCTCGGCTCTCCAAGACCCCTTCAGTCTCCTCCCAGCCCTGCAGCTCCTTTGGGGTTTGCTTTCCTTGGGACCACTTGGTGTGCTGGCCTCGGCATCCACCCCTAGTCCTCCTGCCCAAGCCCCACAGCCACCTCCATCCTTGGGAAATCCTTCAGCAGCATAAAGTCTAACCATGGCTGTGGTTTTCTGGGCTATGATCTTCTATGTCCCTCTGTTATCGAATAGAGGAGCATTCCACTGAAACTTCAGCCCCCCCACTTACAGCAGGTTGTAGGGAATACACGGTGTGTGGGTGCTCAGAGCATCTTATGGCTTATTGAGAGCTTAAAAAATACCAAAATGGTGAATGTGACCCACATGTGCTGCTGCCTGGTAGCTAATCGGTAAATTGTAGTTAAACACAGGGCTGTGCACGGCTGTGCTCAGTTCCTAAGGTCTTGCTTGGAGGGGAGAGTTGTAGGTAGAAGTAAGGGGCAATCAGTTGCAATTTGCCTTTATGAGGATAACAAGTCAATGTGGGAGATTACTGACATACCCATTTGCTCCTTTAATGGCACACTGCAGTCATTCCCAAAGACCAGCGGAGAGTAAGGTGCAGTTTTACTGGGGCTGGGTACACACAGGCAGTCTCTGCCCCAAAGAGCTTGCATGCCTCATTGGCTGGAGGAGAGTTATGAGTCCTGAGCTAAGTGAGCACACGGCAATATTAGCACCAGGATTTGGGGACTGCATAAATCTCTAAGGGAGTTTTTTTCCGAAGATGTTGGGGAATGGGAAAGGTGAAGGAGATGAAAGGGCAGATGAGTGGGGCTGAAGTATCCAGCGTGAGAAGTGAAGAAGCTTAGCAGACACCAATAAATGGTGTGGGCGCTTTTTAAATCCCGGACAGCATTGCAGCGGGAGGGGCGCGGGGGGCAGCCGGGGTGCAGGCAGTGTCTGTGGCGGTGGGGATCGCTGCCTGCTGCTCACTCCCCAGCACGTGGCCCGGCGCATCCACACCTCCCTCCTCCCTGCCCGGCATGCCGGGCGCTGGATGCAGCTTAGCCTTGATTTGTAAACACCAAAGTGCTTTTTATGATTGCTAGGCCAGTGCCAAAACCCAACACAGGCTTGCTCGCAGCCTCCATCGCACTCCTGTGCTGCCACACTCCAAAGTGACATCATTTATTGAAGAAGGGGTCTGCCACCAACTGCAAGCTCAGAAGTGCCAATTTTAATTAAAAACTTCTCTTTTGCAGTGTGTGGGGTTTATCCGTGGCTAAAAGGAGGTGGGGAAGAGCATTCCTTGGCTTTTGTGCTTGGACATCTCTAGGCTAAACAATGTAGGGGAAGTTTTCTGTTGCTAAATGACCGGTAATCATGTGTTTATCCTAAATTTAGGGCTAGTCCATTTTCTCCATCGTGTGAGGGGACAACGGAGTTAAAAACCAAATCGATGGCAAGCGTCTGGATAGAGACGGTCTTTCTAACAGCCCTAAAAAGATTGCCTTTGATAGGAATTTTGTTATTTCACTCTGGAAGTCATTATAAGGGAAGATCTCATATCACTGTAAAGTTAGCCACTAGATTAGCTATTCATATATTTTATTGGTAAAAAATATGACGGGGGATTATTGTGTGAGAACTTTGTGGAAAATAAAAGAGATAAAAGCAGTTTAACTGTCAGTACATTAAGGCTGTGGTTAGCTCTGCATAATGTTACTGGATGGAAAGAGACTGGGTCTCCGAGGACTATTGGTTTTCTGTTTAGATAGGCATGGACCGCACTAGGGGTTGGCAAGAGTAATGAGCCCAGGTAGCTGAAAGAGAAGTTAAAAATGAAAAAGGGGTTGGTTTGGCCAAAGCGATGGAGACATTGAGGGAAGTCAGCATTGATGCAGGGGCTGAGCGCAGCTTTCCCTATGTCCATGCAGAGAATGAGTCCTCTTCCAGCAGCAAAAGGGCTCTTGGCCATGTGAATGCAGAAGGTGATGGCAATCACAGCATTTGTGTAGCCTTCCTTGTACATGCCTCCTGGGTTTTTTTCACCTCTGTTTTTTTGTTTGTCCATGTTTTTGGCTGCAGACATTCAGAAGTCCTGGACAAATGGCTGCGGTAAACGTACAAATTGGTTGCACAGCAAGCGTGCAGGGAGCACGCACAGGGCTTGCCACAGCAGCCCATGCTCTGCATCCGTCTGCGCAGCACATGTGCACCGGGGCTGAGGCACTGAGCTGGCTTCTGGGGTGGGAGATGGAGCCCAGCTGCCCAGCCGCTCCTCTGGAGCAGGTTGAAACACTACAAGTGGTTGTCATGTGAAGATCCTTTTCTGGAGGGAACCTGGATTAGCGGTGGGGAAGGCTTGAGTCTCCTCTGCTTGGCTGCCGGGAGCCTTGGGGAAGGTGGACCACCATGATGGGGAGGTAAGTGGGCTGCGGAAGAAGTCTCCAGGATGGAGGCACTTCTTTGTGTCTAGCTTGGATGGAGTGCAGGAGGATGGGTAATGTGATTTAGGAGAGCACTTGGTTTGGGGAGTTTGAGAGGCATGCTTGGGTCCATGCTCTTCAACACGGCACTCAAGCCAGTGCTTTGTAGAAGATACAGAGGTGGTGTATTGAATAGATGCCTTCATTGCTGGCTACACCCTAATAGAAATCTATGTTGTCATTGTCACCAGCGGTGCAGGGTTATATTCTTAATTTATGGCTTCTTTTACATGAAATCAAACTGTTCAGCACCTAAGGCTAATATTGTGCCTTGTTTAGAGTCTGGCCTTACCATGTTGCCACCCATCCGTGCTCCTCCTAAGTGGAACTACAAAGTCCTGTTGTGTTCCATGCATTGCGCTGCTTATAGTTTGCAGGTTTGGACACTTCAATGTCTTGATCGGTCCTGCTTTGCATGCCAAAGTGTTTTCATTAGCACAGCATTCATGCATGTGAGATTGTCACTAACTGATATAATTAACCAGTATGTCAAAGGCTATTTGTTTATTGCACATGCAACAGCTTTTCTGGAGTAAGAAATCCTTTCTGCTGACACCATGCGAATGGGAACATGCTAAAACTGGAGGAAAAGCCCTGAGCTGGAGGTGGAAGTTATGAACAATGATTGTACTTAAAAGAAGCAAAAATAATAATGCAGATTTGAATGGGTTTGAGTAAAAATGATCAGTGTGTGAAGAAAGGAAGACAGGGATGAGGAAAAAAGAGTTTGTCAGATAATTCCCCCCATTATTATTATTATTATTATTATTATTATTATTATTATTATTATTATTATTATGTGAGAACATAATGTTATTCAGAAACACAAGTGTTTTCTGTATCAGATGCCTTGACTGTGAACTATTTGGGCCTGCTGTATATCACGTTGCTTTGCCATCATTTTGGACATCTGTGCAGCTTTTAAGAGATCTTTTCAGGAAATCTTTCTTTTTACTTATTTATAAAGAAATATTGCTGGGGTAGTCCTAACAGCAGGACTCAGCAGTTCCTGCACTCTGAAGTGTGAACTGTAGTGTCCACGTGTTGAGTATTAAAATGTGTAGTTTGTAATGAAAAGATGGCGGGTCACATTCACATGAAGAAGTTTTGAGGGTTGACAGTGGTTTGTGTCCCAACAAATCTGCGGGCTGGTGCTGCAGAGAAACCCAAATATATGCTGTAGACAGCTCAGTAAATGTCAAAACCTCTCATCCCCTTGTGTTGGAGGTAGCCCAAAATCCCCACTTAGGCTCCCTCCTCTACACCTTCCTTCAAACCAGTTGCTTCTGCTCCCATGTCTTCAGCTCCCGTAATGTCCAGTCCACTGGTCCTGTCCTGCTCTGCCTCCCTCCTTTGAGTCCCACGGCTCAGTCCCTTTCCATAGCTACTTCTCTGGAAGCAGTTAAACCATCAGCATTATTTAACACCATCAAAAGAGACTTTCTTGCTTCCTCCTCTTCCCATTGCTGCTTCTTCTCTTTCTTCCAATTGCTGGAACCACTGCCAACTGATGGCCAAAACCTGGGCTCCATCTTCAACTTCTTGTTCCGCAAACGTGCAAACAATTTGTACCTCCCCGTCTCTTTCTTGCCTTGCCCATCCCTCAACATATGATTGCTCTTTTTCACTAGTCCCGGCTGCTGCAAAGCTGTAAATTCTGTGGCCTGGATTTTCTCAATCATCTCTTCTGTCTATGCCGTCTCATGTTGCTGCTTGATTTTATCCCTGGTCTTTGACCCTGGCAATGCCACCCCGTGAAGCATCTCTGACTCCCAGCCATGCTCTCCCTTAGCACTTACTCGTCTATTCGCTGTTCTCCTTTGCTCCTCTCCCTTCTCTAGTTTTCCTTGCCCCTTGATTCAGAAGCACCTCTGTGTCTTCCTCACCCATCACCTTCCCTGACCTCATCTGGTCCTTTCCATCCTAGGTGCATCCTTATGACCCTCATCTCCCATGTGTCTTTGGGCCACAGGGGTCGTCTGTGATGCTACACCTCGTAAAGAAAAATCACACACGTTGCGTATCTGTGTATTCCTCCCCTTGTTAACTTTTCACCTGCTCCCTCTTAGCACTTGGTTGTTGTCTTTGGCTTATCTTGCACGGTAATCTCTTCAGGGCACAGTGGTCTGTGTGTTCCTATAATTCATACCGTGCCTGGTGCAATGCAGCCTTTATGCTGTCGGGTACATGGGAACATTTCTAATGCAAACAACTAATAGCTAGGAAGGGAGTTAAAAAATTAGAAAGGACTCCAAACCCATGTCACATATTCTCTTGCAAGGAATGGGGAAAAAAATTGTTTATTCTGGCCCCAAATTTTAATCACCCAAGGGCTGTTAAGATAAAAATAGTCAGTTCTGCCTTCTGTTTATGGTATACTTGGTTGAGTGCAAGCCAATTTTGAAGCTGAACATACTGTCTGCTATTTTTGCTTGATTTTAGATTCCACATTTTAAATAGTTTCTTTAACAAGAAGCATATTTTCACTGATACAAACTTAGCTTGAGGAGAAGCATCCTGAAGTTCCAGCCATATTGAAGATCAGTGAAATGTAGTAAACTCTGGTTTTAAGGGTTTTGTTTTCTCCAAGAGCTGAAATGAAGAGTGTGTTCTGGCAACAAGTGCTGGCACGTTGTTCATTAAAAGCTCTCTTCCGAGCCTTGGTTCCCACACACATGTGCCCTCATTCTTCAGCAGAGCTTCCAGGCAAGGGCATTGGCAGTGCTCTAGTCTGATCTTCAGCCATACAATTTGTCTTAATTGTCTACTAGCATCTAGGCAAGACTTAGCTCACGGGTGGCCACAGCAAGGGGCCACATGCAAACCGATGAGCTTCTTAATGTGGCCTGCCCGGCAATCGGATGATTTAATTATCTGTGCCCGTCGTAGGCTGCCTGGCTGCTCCCCATCCCGCCTGCCCTCAGGCACGGCGGGCTTAACCACATGCAGTCATGGGGGCAGCTGCATTTGATCTTCCTCGCCAACGCGAGGGTCCGGCCCTGACAACAGCCTCTCTGTTCGGTGCTTTCTTTCCCCTTCTTTCTTTTTCCGCTTCGTTTGGCACCATGCCCCCAGCATCATTTGTGTGCAGGGGAGGATGGGAGAGTTGGATGGCGAAAACTTAGAACATGGAGTTGGGTGTTGACAATCCCGATGATTAATTGATCCTCCGAGGATCCAAGATGATTTGCTGAAGCATCAATAATAGAAATCCTGTCATTATACACTATTTACTTGGTCTTTCAGCGGGAAGACATCCTGTCTCACTATGCGTCTGCATCGTGCGTCTCGCATGGGGCCAGCCTGCCGTTCCCGGGGCACGAAGGACCGGGCTGTCGCCCGCAAACTTTCTTCCATCACACGGCACTCTCACGTGCTGTGGAAAAATCGAGCATGTCCAGTGCATTGATTATTTTCAAAAGTCGGCTCAGCAAAGCACTTTCGATGCTTCTGGAAAATAACTCAATCCCCTTTAACTAGCACGGAGCACTGGGGCGGGGCTGGGTCTGGGTGGGATGTGGAAGGCAGAGGGGTCACAGTGTGCTGCTCAGGTCATTTCACTGCTAAAAACCTGTTTGGACACTGGTGGCACATTTGCCTGTAGCGTCTCCTGCTCCTGCTGCATGGCAAGTAAGGGCAGGGGACAGTGTGAGAGAAGCAGTAGGATCAGGATGACCTCGTGCCCAGGGCAGAGATCAGGATTGTCTCCAAGGATGACCTCTTGCCATCCTGATCTCTTCTTATCTGCCTAGGTTGAAATGCAGCTACTTGGCTGTCTTGCTTCTACCTGCGAAGTTAACTCTACTACCTCTTAGCAAGGAAAGGAAAGTAGGTGACACCCAGGTGGGACAGTGCTGATTGCATTGCATCAGGGCCTTTCCCCCATGTCACTCTGGATGCACTCTTCTGCCTGTGCAAGTTGAATAAAGGAGAACTCTTTCTGATGATTGTTGTTGGTAAGTTGAAGTGCCTGTCTTGCTTTTGTGCAGGGAGGTGTCTGCTCGAGTCCCTGCAGAGTATTTGTACGCTCCTCCTTAAATGTGCTAATGACAGTGTCAGACAGTGCTGCGTATCAATAATGCTCTTCATGTGAGCATCTCAAAGGCTTTGGGGAACCTTGAATAATCCTTCCAACTAGTCTCTACCACGATCAGGGTCTCACCCCCCTCCTGACTCTCTAACACTCCAAACATGATATCAATATCACAGATGCTTTAGAAATGTTTGGAGAAGGAGAGGTGGCCAGGCTGTGTCTGACAGCACCATGTACAGCCCTCGCAGGGCTGAGTGCACTTCCACATCTCTATGCCAAGGCAGAATTTCACCCAGGGATTCTGTGGTATTTTTCATCTGTACTAAGTGTAGGGGAGTCAAATATTTTCAGGTCGTGTAAGTCTCTAATGCTGGGCCAAGACAGACTGTCCTTTGGGTAGTTAATACACCTCAGACGTGCTGGTAGAATATAAAGTCTTAAACATTATTAATGCCTTAGCAGACACCTTAGGAAGCATTCATACTCCTCTCTGCGTTTTGCTTTCATGCACGACGATGCCTGGAGTGAAACTATTTCACGGAGTTAGGAAAAGAGCATCAAAAGGGCTCGGTTGTGCCAGGTACGGAGAATATTTTATTCTTTCACTGGTGTGGATTGAGTTCAGCTCCTGGATCCTGCTTGCTGGGTTGTTTTGATGGGTTTCACTTTCTGAAAATCCTGATAGTTGGTGTTGAGTCATGAGACTGGGAGATGCTCTACCAGTGCCTCTGCGCCCATTACATGCCTCTGGAAATCCTCTTTGCAAAGATCCTCTGGGTGCCGGCCGAGCCCATGCCCAGGGAGAAGATGGCTTCGTGCACCCAGAGCGCTTCAGCCACCATGCTGTGGCATGCACTGCTTTCTGCTCGGGTCCCAGCTGCGGTCCCTGCAGCCACCTCCGCTCCACAATTATTCCACTGTATGGTGTGCGAGGCACAAGCAAACCTGCGATGGCAAGATAGGGTGGCAGGATGGAACAGCTGATTTTAATTATTTTATATATCAATAACTTTCAGATAGTTTACAAGTTTGGCAATAGCTGCCAGTGTAGCAATGTGACCTTGTTACTCTTACCCCATTCCTCTGAGTGTTTGTCTCACTCACTTGTTTTTCCGTACCTTAAATTAGATTGCAAGTGGTCAGGGAAGGGGCCAGGGTGGCCTCTGCCCCTGCACGGCCCTGCGGGGTCCTACCACAGCAATAACAAATAGCGATAAAATATCGGTTTGGGATCTGTCGAATCCATGAGGGTATGAAAGCCCTAAGTGTTGTGTTTTTCCCCGGGGCGGTGCGGTCAGTCCCCGTCCTCTGGCTCTCCAGGGTTTGCCTCGCCACCCCACGTGAGGCTCTTTGCTGGCAGGCAGGGCACAAAGCAGGGGCTGCCAGCATCCCCCAGCTCGCCTTCAAGGGGGGACAGAGGGACGGGGGGGACGGGTGTCCTGGATTTTAGCACTTTGGGGAGTTTATTAGTGTTGACAGTGTGTGAACTTGACATCCTTTGTAATAATGTGGTTTTAAAATCTGCATTATTCATGCGCACTTTTTGAATACAGGCCCACTGTGTAAGTTTGAGAGGAAAATTAATTAAATAAATGTCAGTATCCTTGAAGAGCACGTGAGATTTCACATTGCAGGATAACAGCTCCGGCTGCTTTAACCACCAAGGGGAGTAAAGGGTGGGAAGAGGAAGGTCTGCACTTAGGTGTATATCCTTTCCCTCACCCTTAACTCAGTTCCTGATGAAAACTGAAAAAATTAGTTAGAGAGAAGTAAGTCCAGCCACACAGATCAGTAATATTTCATATTTTTTTAATAATTGTAGTTTGTTCTCCTGCTCTTTATTTATGGCACAAATAAATATGTACTGGATGGTTCTGAATGAATTTATTACTGGAAACACCGTTTTACTCTTAGGTTAACATTTAAAATTAAACTGTAGAGCAGATGGCTAAGGATGCACTGGCTGGATAAGCCAGACAACTGCACTGGTGGATTGCAGTGTAATTACACCCATGAATATTATTTGCAAGAGTAACTGATAGTTATAAAAGTTGTGTTTCTTCTGAAGCACACAGCAAAGCCAAGGTGCGATGGGACAAATACTGCCAGGAGGGCTGAATACAAAAAGGAAATCCATTTTTTAAGTGAAACTTGTAGATATTTCTCAGGAGGAGGACTCGCCTTTAGTTCTGTAGCAGGAGGCTGCACCGTCTCAGGCTGGGAGTGATGGCAGGACTGGCTAGGGACGCTTCTCCTACAGTGTCACCCAAGCTGGAAAGAAAAAAGATTAGGTATTGCAAAAGAAAATTCTTTGTAGTTAAAAAGTATGCAGAGAAATAAAAAGCTGCTTGTTAGGTCAAATTAACACTTTATTATGATTACTCTAGTTGTTTTCAAAAGTCTTTGCTGAAGGAAGGTGTCCATCCCTGTGATGGAGATCACCGAGCTTATGGTCCAAGCACTTGACTTTCTTGGTGCTTGGTGTTTACGTCATCCTCCAAATTACTGAGGAGCCATCTTTAATTTAATATGTCTATGCAGGGTGTAAAGTGTGTTTGTGTTAAATGGTAGAAGCCTTTCTTCTAAAGCACAGCAGGGAAGGGCAGGACCTGAAGAACTCGCGTCTGCGCTGGCGTGAGGATCAGGAGCTGCTCTTCAGGTGGGTGCAGTGGGTGGCTGGGATGGTCTGTGGTGCAATGCACCTGTAAAATAAAATGGCAAAAATGGAATTGGGAGTGCCACGGTGATTCTGCACAGGTCTACATGGCATGTGCTCACTCACAAAGTCAAGTGTACATACAGTCCTTGCAGCACTCCAGTGATTTTGAATTGCTTGACATTGTGGGAGCACTCCAATCTCGGTCTCTTTGAAACTCAAGAGCCTCCGTGGTATCCGAAGCACAGATTCGTTTTAAAACTGAGGCAAACAGCATCCTCGTCTCTCGGTTTCAAACGCGAGGATGTGTTGTTATACACACCCATGCACACAGTTAATGCACGGGGCGAGGGGAGAGGGAGGAATCAGTGCAGGCAGGAGAGCCCAGCAGCCCTGAACGTGCTTTCCCACTAATGCTGAGAAGCAACAAAATAAGATTGCAGCACATGAATGTCCCGTCATTGAGAAAGGGGAGTTTAGAAATAGCCCCAAAGATAAAGGAGGGCATTTATCCCCACGATTGTTTGGCAGAAAAAGCGATTTACATAGTCTGCTGATGGTCAATCAGGAACATGCTGCAAGGGGCCTGCTGGTTGTCTCGGACAGAGCTGACGGTTTTACTGGTCGAGTTTTGTTTCAACTTAATGAAGTAAGTACTTTGCCTGCATCCAGGCGCTGACGGGGAAGGTTTGTAAACTCCTTGCCTTTGTTGGGGTGACTGAAGTATTTTTTTCTTCCTTTTAACCAGCCATTTTTGTTTCTTCTCGAATTCGTTGCCATAGACAAAGAGTACGTTTACTGTAAAAAAAAAAAAAAGAAGGGAAAAAAAAAGGCTGTAAACCTGGTTTGCATCTTGAGTCCTGAAAAGACCATTTTTTATGCAAGGAAAGAGGAGAGCCTTGGAAAACGCAGGAGGCAGGGACGGAGAGCGAGGGGGTGGGGAGCTGGA
This sequence comes from Platalea leucorodia, assembly GCF_965183815.1. Lineage (NCBI taxonomy): Eukaryota > Metazoa > Chordata > Aves > Pelecaniformes > Threskiornithidae > Platalea > Platalea leucorodia. The sequence goes on along the minus strand of NC_138827.1, from coordinate 24,336,449 downwards.
GATTTATGGCCCTTTGAAGGCGAGCTTTTCTGCCGAGCATCCTGCCCGGGTGCTGTGGGCTGAGGCGGTGGCTGGACCAGGGCTGTGACCTGCACCTCGCGGAGAACCCAGATACAGTGGGAACAAAGTGAGAGGCGCAGGTCCTGCCATGTCCACCTGATTTCTTGCAACGGCGTGGTTTCGGAGCCGACGACCTGGACCTCCCAGTGTCAGTGAAATTACAGCCACCTCAGCTGACGCGGATGTTTAGTTTGAAATCATCACACGACCTGAGGTTTTTGAGGTTGGGTTTTTTTTCTTGATGTGGAAACGGCTGTTGCTGTTTGATATCAGCCTACTTTGGAACACGACAGCCTGCCCATGCTCAAAGAGAGAGGCGCATCGGCAGCCCAAATCCTGCCCAGCAATACAATAATAATTGAAGATATTTAAAAATGTATGTATCTTCCATCTTTCCCATATGGGCTCCTTAGGCAACATGACCTTATGTGGCCATTATCTGACCTCTCTTACACTTGGATTACTCCGTACAAAGCAAATTTATGGTTGTTTATTCTCTGCTCCTATCAGCTATTAGTGCCTAATCATATGGTCTATCGATCAAGTGATTAATCGCCTGCCTAAAGAGGCAGCAGGTCCCGGGGAATGCTGCACTGCACCAGCCTGAACTTCAACCTCTTATACAAACCGGCAGAGTAAAGGCATTAGTCACTGCCTGAAGCTCGGCGTTGGTATGCCGCGGGAACGCCGGGAGGTAAAGCCCCGGCTTTCTTCAGCAGACGACTTTGTATTTCCCTTTCTTAATGGATAAAACTCCACCTAGCTGAGCAGGCATACAGTTGTAAATGGGATGATTTCCAATGCATCCTATAAATAATGATCAAAGAGGAAAATATGTGGGCCTTATTACAACAGTGCCCGCTAGTGCTGCTATAATTAAGGGTCTGTCAGCATTTCTATTATAAACCCTTATTTTCAAGGGTTCATAACTCGGCCATAAAATTTTGCTCTGGCTGAGACTTGGCATAAAATGTCCCAGCATGTGACCAGTTTTTCTTGTTACCAAATTGTTAAAAAACTAGCGATCAGCCCCATTTTAGTTATAACAACATCCATGCACCTTTGTGTTTCAGAACCACTTTTACTTCTTAAACAAGCAGCTTACTATTAAAACGAAATTAGCATTCGAAAATCAAAAGTGTGCACCAAGCCCCTCTGCTCTTTATTTTAGCCAGCCTTAAAAATGAATGCATTATTGCCTTCTGTGTGGTGTTGAGTTGATGGCACCCACACTGTTGCCATCAGTGTAACGTGCTACGGCCAACATCTTGCAAGGGTCTTCCAGGGGTGCAGGGCTCACGCTTGGTCCTAGCCCTGCCTGGCTTTGCAAGGCTCACTAGTTCCCTGGCAGGTACGTGCTCAAAGCAGCAATTATTAAAACCAGTGGGCTGATTTCAGTCGTCAACAATTCTGTATAAATGCAGAGTAACTGGACATGGGTGCCCGGTATGCTTCAGTTTAGCCGGAGTCCTGAACTGCCTTAAGTGGATTTATTCATCTCTCCATGATCCATGCACGTTAACTCCTGCTAATGGGAATTACGGCTTTGTCAAAGCGGGTCATCTAGAGCTCAGTTTGTGTGAAACTGAGGGAATTTCACTCTAACAACGCATATTAAATTTTAAAACCGTAAGGTTGCCATACCTGTACCTCTCTGGTTTCAATGGGAGTATGTTCCATTTCCAGAAACATGTCCTTGATGTGTTAGCAAAGGACAGCAAGTTGGCTCAAAAAGATGCAGCCACTTAAAAACATTGATTCTCCCGGGACAACACGCCAAAATGCAAAAATAAATTAAACATAAGCAGATGCTGTGCCTCCTTTCCATTTTTGGCTAGCACATCCCATTATGGGACTACTAGTGGGACAACTGAGAATGACTGACATTTACTCAAACTTAAGGCCTTATTGGACTGCCCTGGCAGAAGTGATAAAAATTCAGGTTTATGCTAGTATTAAATCTGAATGTTTTGCTGACTTGTTAAGGCATGCATTGCATCAATATAGTTTTTTCTTCTGTGCCAGTTTTATACTATTTCTCTTTTTTAAAAGGACCCGATCGAATTTATTAACATCAGCTTGGATTTTCAAAGGAGCACGAGGGAAATAGGGACCCAGCTCCTATTGAAAATCCCAACCTCAAAAAAACCCCAGAGTTCCTACCCTGGCAGGGATCCCACAGCTAAGCTCTTTCCATTTCCAGAAAAATCATTGAGCTGAGGCTAAGAACGCTCATCTGGTGCCTGTCGAGTGTATTGTCTGAATATAAACACAATGATTCTGGAGCAGGGAAAGAGCCCGTGACTTAAATGGATTTACACTGGCTAAGAACCTGGCCTTCTACACTCGACTTCTGACATTACTTGAAAGTAAACATTGAGCTGAACTATTTGGTGATTTAAAACGTGGTTTAAGATGCGTGCGGTTACCAAGCAGTTGCTCTTACGGTGAGTCTCACAAGGTTTGATGGTTTCCTTAAGGTTCCAGGTACCCAAAGATTCCCATGTGCATCTCAGCTGTCATTAAAAAAAGCAGAAGAAAAAAGAGAAAAGCTTGAGTTTCTGACTCTTGAGAAGAGCATGAAAATGTTCCTTGTCTGCACTTTAATGGATTGGAAAGCAGAAGGCAAAGAGAAAAAAAGAAGTTTGAAAATGCCATGATTTTTGAGATGTGACATATGCTTTTCCTGTGCTCTGGGTTGGCAGGAGGAGTTGCATGGTGGATGCAGCCCCGCCAGAAAGCAGGTGCGGGAGCCCAAACGAGCTGCGCTTCCTCCGTTTCAGCGGAGTCAGATCCATCCAGTCACTTTTCCTTACTCCTGTGCCTCATTGTGCAGCAGATTGCTGCAGGTTGTTTGCAGGAGATATAATAAATAGTTGTGTATGTGCCCTAAAATTATCATGTAGCTTGTACATTGGTTGAGAGCCCTGAGGCTACTGAAGGGCTAATGCTGTTATCCTGCGTTGACAAGTCATACGTACGGTTGTGAGTCGTAGAGCTGCAGGAGGGCCAAAAAATCCCGGGACAGAAATAAACACATCCGCTGGGCAACCCGAAACGCTCACTTTTATGTGTTGCGGGCCAAAAAGTGTGGGCGAGCAGTTTCCAGGATGACGGTGGTGGCCCGGGTGCTCCTCCAGCCTGGCGCACCACGAAGCTGGGCGGGAACGTGCGTTCCCAGGGGACCCCGAATGGGCTGTGCCAGCTACCACGGGGCTGTTTCTTCTCCAGCCTGGGGTTTGGCTGACGTAGCAGTGTGTGTGTCCCCAGCCCGCTGCCGGCTACGTGGGTACCCTCGAGTGACCCTTCAACAGGCTGTCCCTAAGCTGGAGGGGCTCCGCAGCGATGGTCCTTTGAGCCTTTGGTCCCATCCCTCCAGGTCTTCTGCAGGGATGCAAAATTTTGGGCGTCTCTTGCATCCATCTAGTGTCACCAAGGGCCATTCCTGCTCAAGGACAAAGCAGGATGTCCTCTTTGCCCCCCTCCTCCCTTCTAAGACTGTTATTTATTTCACTTCAAATGAGGGAAGGCTCTTCTGCGCTGCACATTTTTGGGCTGCATGGCGGAGAAGAGCTAACGTCCTTATCCATGTGGGCTTGTGCAAACGGAGTGCCGAGGGCAGAGTCTCAGCGGGTGCAAATTGCTCTTGCAAAGTCGTCGGGGGAGTTTTGTGGATTTATACCCGACTGGGAATTCCCGCCCCGAGCCCTGGAAATGCTTTTCTCACTGTGCGAAAAGTCTCCCCAGAGAGCTAAAGATTTTACAAATATTGAATCTGGCCCCTTAAATATGATCATTTTAAAAGTTCAGCAAAGTCCGGGGGCTGGGGGCAGGCGGGGGGAGGTCGGCGTTCCTTATCGAGTCGAGGAATGGTGGGTTAGCAGCAATTTCTTTGTCGCAGTTAGTCTGGGTACCATTGGAAGCAGAATTTGTCAGTTCTGAAGTGCACAGATTAGAAAGGAATGTGGAATTTGGAAACGTGGCAGCTTGTAGCACTGTATGGTTTAAATTAAACCTTTTTTTGGAAAGCAGAATCGCTGTAGGCCACATTTAGGGGGAAAGCAACAGCAGAGAGGGCTGGCTGTGGTTTTTGCTTTGCTGTGTAACCGGTCCACTTTCTCTTGTTTTAACACAGATTTTTTTTTTTTTTTTTAAAGAGAGGAAAAAAAAATACGTCTTTGGACTCCTTCCGCCCAACCACACAGCTTCTCTGCTGACCACAAAGAGGAAGCTTGGGGTAGCAGCCATAGGATTAATACCCACTGTCTCTTAACCCAACAGGGTGTGAAAACATTTTATAAAATCTTTTTTTTCCCCCCCCTTTTGGATTGATAGCGTGGCTGGGATTTAGACATCTTGAAACAAGCACATGGTTGCCTTGCATTGTGTTCCTCAGAGGGAGGGGGGGGGGCTCTAAATCACCCCGGCCAGATCTGTTGTTTAAAATCTGTTTACACCCATCTCCGGAGCTTTCACCTCGCAAATCACCAACAACTTTGTTCATCTCGCTGAAATGACAGGAAATATAAAAATGCGTCTGCTGTGAGGGCTGTGTGGTGTAGATCTTGATCAGTTGGAATATAATTGTTCTTAATGAAATGGAGACGACTAGCTCTTAACTGAACAGCCTTTTCTTCTTTAGAAATAATAAGATTAAGATTATGGATTCTATTAATCATTTGATCAGCTTTATTCATTCATCTTATTTCCTTTACATGCAAAAAAGCCCTACTCTCTACATGCCTTTATCTTTTAAGATGATGACATTTACATATTTCCCGGCGCTGTAATGTCCTGGGCATAATATACAGATTGCTCCGCTCCGATATTGTAAACTGACTATTTCCATGTGCTAAGTACTCTCGGTGATGAAGATCTTAATAATGTGATTAACTAAACTGTGTCTTTATGCTCTTCCTCATGCCTCCCTTCCCTGCCACGGCCTCCCGGCCGGCTCGCTTACCACAAATGGCATCAGCTGCCGGGACGTGCCTGTGTTTCGTGACCCCTGTGACAAGGAAGTGTCACATAGCACAGAGCAGAGAGGTTTGTGCGCCTCGGAGTCAAAGTGTAATTCAGATGACCCGTGCATTAAGGGAATCTGCTTTCTTGGCGTTATGCAGGAAAGATGCTGAAAGCATGAGTTTTGAAATGTTGAGGGAATTATTAGAAGAGAAATTTGTTCCTCCGCAGCGTAGTGACAGCATTGTTATTTCTTGCTTGGATGTGCTGTTGGGAAGGTTTTATTTTGTTGTCATTAGAGAAATCTCTCTGTTGTTATAACGCTTTCTATGTGTGAAGAAATACAGACATAATGTGTATCTAGTCCATTAAAACACTCTTTTGGAGCCTCCACCTGTGGCACAGCCTCTCTGTACTGCCAATATTTTGCTGAATACTGTTGGTAATTCCTCTCCTTCTGTATTACACGGATTAGTAGTTACAGTGAGTTTTAAAAAAAACCCCAAAGTAGTGGCAGGTTCTCTATAACTTCTGTTAGCTGAACTGGAGAAGTTGCATTGCGTCTTGATCTTTTTCATCTTGGTAGAATTATACTGTAACTAATTGAATCCATTGATCACTGTCTTGTTTTTTTCCATCTTCTTCTCAGAGGATTCATTTCATAGTGTTCCGTACATCAGTCAAGAAAATGGCTGCGGTGGAATTACCGGGGTTGATAATAAAGGTAATTTAGCCCAGTTGAAATTATTTTTTATGTATCTAAGTAGGGTAACGCATTCACACGTGCTGCCTTAAATCTAGTGATGAAATACCTGCACGGTCTAGACTGCGGGATTCCAAAATAACTCTTCTCGATGACCACGGAAAGTAAGAGTAGCTGACCGAAGGACCTTTTGCAGCCTGACAATGACCGAACAATAATCAGCAACGTTAATTTGATCAAAGAACTGGCCCAGAGCAGGATAAATAAACTCTGTTTTGTGCACTTCATGGGACAGGGAGTATTTTTGGATTAGATAGCAAGTGCTTAACAAGCAAGAATAGCAGTAAGTGGCAGGAGGAGCAGTGTATGTAGCTGGTGGTTAGAAGTCTCCTATGATTCGGGTTAGAAATAGGAGCCAAATCTGGCCTCGGCCAGGAGGGTTTTACCGTGGATGTCTGGTGGTAGCATTTAGCCCTTACTAAGTAATGGTTTGGAAAAGGATTCTCCTACTAGATTAGGGTTGGTCTTGTCAGTAATAGGCAAGACAGGATGTCAGGAGATCTGAGCTGAGGTCTGCCACAGATTTCCAGTACGATTTAGGTCAAGTTATCTAATCTTGCCTGCTGACACAGTTTCACCCCAAGACAAGGTGACAGGAGAGTTTGTAAAATGTTTACTTAACAAAGAGGCATTTTTACTCTCTCATTCTCACCTGGGTCAAGGGCTGAAAGCAGGAGCACAGGCATCTTCTGCTTGCAAAGCCACAGGCATGCTTCTTGCTCCTGCTCCCACCTACCTCCCTGAATTTGCCCCCCCCGGGCCGGCAGGCAGCGTGGCCACATCCAGCCCTCCGAGATGACCAAGTCCCTTGCCCAGCAGAGTTCAGTTCCAAAAGGAGAGAGCCCTGCTCGCAGTCTCTCCCTGGCAGCAGAGCAGCGGCTCCTGGAGCTGCAGGGCTGCCTACAAGCACATGCCCTTTGCCTAGATCAGCACTTTTTTGGACAATGTATAGTCTTCGCAAATGGGAACTGACAATGGAAGAAATACAGCAGAGTGAAGGGTTTAATATAAAATATTTATACAGTAAAGATCTTTCATCTTTTGTCAGTCACAGGGTAGGGAAGTGAGGAATGTATTGGGAGTACATTACCAAGAGTATGTTATAAATTAAAATCTCAAATTGAATAATACTGGCTGCTAATGTGTGCAGCGTTGGAAATGAGTCACTTCTGAATCAATGTAATTTACTGTGCCAGCTGAAAGATATTTACAAAAGAAGGTATCTTCTTGTTGTTTTTTTACTTAGATTTTATTCAACATTTACAGATAGCCTGTGCTGTCAACACCGACTAATTTGTCATGGAAAGTCGCAGCCATTAATACAGAGCTGTTTCAAAAGCACTTAGAAAACAGAAAGGTGGCCTTTGGGCCACGTGAGTGGTCAAACAGTTTATACTCATTGTTTCCTCTCAAATTTAATACTGGTAATTAGTAATACAGCAATTTTGCAGAGATTAGTTAGTGGGCAGCCTGACTGTTTTCTTGTAGAACTATTGAGTGCAAAAAGGACTGTTTCCACTGCGTCCTCCCAGCCCACGTCCTTCAGCATATTTAAGCTTTTATTTGGGGACTATAACCTTAGTGAAGTAAGTGTTTGGTCCCATGTCTATCAGATGTTTGTCATCATATCAGGAGGTTGATGGTATTACATAGCTGAGGCCAAGATAGGATTTATTACCTTGGAGCACCCAGCATTTAAGGTGCGACGTGGTATATTCACAGGGTAGAACTTTGCAAAGTGTGGATTTTGAAAGCTTGTTAGCCAAATGCTGTGCATGAGCTGGTATCCTTTTCTGTCTAATAACCATTTTAGCAGGTCTGAATAGTCCTGCTACAGTGCTGTGCTCGCGTCTGTGTAGATTCTGGTTCCTGGTGAGGGTGGCTGCCGCTACTTAAGACATTTTGGCGCTGCACAGACTGCCTCATTGCATAGTGCAGACATGCTGTAAAGTGACCATATATTGGGAATGGTGGGTCAAACATCTGGGCAGATGCAACGTAACAGAGGAGAGATGAATAGAAGAAAACAGATTTGGAAGCCAGTCTAGATGCAGATTTCTGCCTTGTTCCTCTTTCTGCCATTGATTTTTGCCACCTTGTCAAGACAAGAAGGATGCTTTGGGAATTTCTGTCCTAGTCTGAACTATGTCGGATTCTCGTTCCACTTCAGTTTTGCCACAGACTCTGTGATCCAGGCAAATATTTCATGCTTAGATTCACCTCATCTAAGTTTATCTGTCTAAAACTTGGGTGCTTGGTCTAAGGTGGTTGTCTAGGCTGGTTTTGTTTGGTGAAATGGGAGAGGCACTCCCTGAGGGCATTTCAGCCCAGCAAAATGCTTTCGCAACTGCCTGGCTCTCACTGTTGACTGCAGAAAGGGCAGAGACACCTCGCTTTGAGATGTGCCCAACCATTACACAGCCACATTTAGGTGAGACAAATCTCGCCTTCGGTCTCTCTGCCCTTTAGTGTTTTATCGGTGCAATAGAAATAGTTTCAGATAGAGATGGTGAGAGTAAGTAGACTGAAAGATGGGGGAATATCCAAAAGGAGAGGCATGCTTGCAGTAGCTCGTATAAAGACAGATGAAACTTTCCCCTCCCTTTGCTTGTTGAAGATATGTAAAGGTAACTGTAGACACTACCAAATTAGTTGTAACTGTGGAGATGCAGGTGATCTTCTGATGGATTCACGGACAGGCTTCTATACATAATAAAATATGCATTAAGGTCATATTCTAGCAGTGCAGTAGGGAAACTGGAGTATTCTTATGCCATACTTTTTGGTAGGAATATTTTTGCTGGGTTGCATCACTGTCTGTAAATTTTATTGATTATAATTAAGTCAGTCTGCATTGTCTCTAAGAACCTACATGGGTTTAAAAATCAATACTCCTTATATTCATCAGGGGAACCAGTTTGAAAAGGGATTATAGTGGGAATAAGCAATGCATTTATAGCTCTGAGTTTGTGTTTACAAAACATTAAATGCTGGCCTTCTCAACAGTCCTCATTTAGGGGTCAGAAATGTTTTTTTCCCTGTCTTTTATCCCATGAACAATAATGAAAATTCTCCCTCCATGGTTACCTGCCGTAGCTTGTACCTTGCTGGCTGGAGCTCTGCTGTCTCAGTGACCTTCCAGGGGCATGGAGACAGCCTTAGACAAGTAGGAACATGAGCAAATGTATTAAAAACGGCAGTGACTCTACTGAAGTCCTCTCAACTGGGTAGCTTGTATGGCAGCATCCTGTTGTCTTAAAGAGGTTCATCAGTTCTCTCACTTGGCTTGTTTCGCTACCCAGAAAATATTGCGTTTGCAGTTATTGGAAGCTCTAATGACCATACTCGCAGAAATTCAGAACAAAGAGAAATTGCAGAGGGTATCTGGTCTTATTGATTTATGGATGAAGATTAAGGCCAGATTGCCCTGTCCATAGATAGACTTCCTCTAAGTCAATGGGTTCCTTATGTATGTGCTGTTTATTGAGGATAATGTTATCAGTCTGGTGCACGAAATATGTATAGCTCACCTAAGGGAGAAGATGTGGAAGATCTTTGATGATATGAAGGGTGTGAACACTAAGGAGAGTGAAGGATAATTTAGGTTGGGACTTGGGAATACAACTAAAAAACATACCATCAAAGAAATGTAGTAGATGTGGAGTACTCCCCAAGGGTAAAATTAAATGCCCTTCAGTTTGAGTCACTTGAAAGCAGGAGAAAGGACTAAAAATGTGTTTGTAGGGATCCTTCTGTGTGCTGGGTGATCTTATCGAGCTTTTCTACCTTTGTGTTTTGTGCAGTGCTTTGATTCATATTTGATTTGGCCAATAATTGATCTACATAATGCACAACGTATTGCACCACTGATGCTGTTTTAATGTTTCCATATTGTGCCTTAGTACATACTACTGTGGACTTTACTAGATTTGATTCAATTTATTGTATCAATGACTTCAGTTATAACAGCTCTCTAGCATGCTAATGAAATGGCACAAAACAAGGCATACTCTTAGCTCATGAAACCTTGCAGGATCCCAGGGGAGCAAGATTCATGCATGGCTCCTAAATACATTTGAGAAGCTGGTGGCTGTAACATGTAGGCATCCATCCACATCCCCAAAATAACCATAGCAAAACTGGTATTTAAGTGACAGTATGAAAAGACCACAAAAGAAAGACCAAGGGAAACTGGGCATAAGTGGGAGTCAGAGCGGTTTTGAGATTACATGGCAAACCAACTTTCTCATCGAGACACTGCTCTTCTACATCATTGACATTTTGATTGTGTCTTAATGCAGAGAAGCTTAAAGAAGTAACTACCTGAGCTTTGGCTTTTGTGCAGAGCCATCTGATACTGCTCACTACTAATAAATGCACGCATATGCATACATACGTAAAATAAAAGGAGCTGGAAATTGCTGAAGAGACTGAAAGAATCCCATGCAAAATAGTAGAGCATTTTTTTTTTTGCTGGATTCCAGTCTAGGCAGCTGTAGAGATCTGGCCAGAGCTGGCTTTGGGCTATGGCAAAACCTGCAGGCTGGGCTTTAAAAAGCACACAAGGAGTTGTGAGAAATGTTCTTCAGCTGCAGTTCTTTGAGGCTGTCATTTAGATAGAAACCACTTGCCCCAAGCTAGGATGCCCCAGAAATTTCTCAGGAAGATTTGAAGGGACCTGAATAGCCAAGCTTACCTCAGGCCACTGACAATTGAAGGTCTGGTGGTATCTGCCGTGACAATATTTTCCAGTGTGTGCACTCAGCTGTAATGATTCATTAGAAAAAAAAGTATAGTTGTGGCCAGTAGTTGAGAATATTTCTTTGTACTCTCTTATCAGTGCTTTCCGTTTGCAGCAGGACTTGGCTTGTTTGTTAATATGAAGTTCTCCATTTGTTTGGAAAACAAGGTTTGACTTATCGTATTGTTTGGCAGGAGAAAGAAAGGCAAAATGCAACCCCTCTAAAGCCTGAGAGCAAGTAAAAGGAAAAGTTAACTTTCAGGGAGAGTTGCTCAGTCAGTGGGAACTGGCACAGCTGAAGTAGGCAAATGAGTGTCCAGATCTCGTTTGCACCAAAGGCATGTGCAAGATGACAGTGAAGAGACCTAATCTGACCAGTAACTCAGGAAGATGCAAGACAGTTCTACTCCTCAGAAATGTTTTAAAAGCCAAAACTAGTTTGCTTGGACATTTAAAAAATCACAGCCTTGCTCAATGTGAAAAATAAGATACACATCATTTTTCTCAAACTAGCAATCATAAAGTTCACAAGCTGCTGTGCAACTTTGATTCAGTTGTACTACGTGGTGTAGTACCAAGTAATACCAAGGAATTACTGAAATCCCTGAATTGTTCGTGTGACTCTTGTATTTTTAAAATGCATACAGCACGTTGAATTTTTCAAAAATGATCTGCCACAATGTGGGGTGGCGTTGTTCCCATTTTACCGGTGAAGAAAGAGCAATGACAGTTGGAATCTGCATCATGCGCAAAGCTGACGCTAGAACCCACATCTCCTTAATCATAAACAATTCACTTTTAAACTAATCCCATTGACCTTAATAGGGCCAAGGTTTGATTCCAAGTGTTTATTCTTCATTCCAAGCTCAAAATGCATATTTTTAATCTGAATTTGAATATATGTTTCATGGCTTATTCATGCTCGGAAATACTTCTTGGCAGGATCACCTAGATTGAGCAAAATGAGAAGCTTTTTTTAATGCAGAAATATTAAACAATGTGTGCTGGAGCACAGAAAGCTATTTGGACACAGGAAAGCATTATAAACATAGATTTGATTGTGATTGAACCAAAAATAGTGGTATTAAATTAAGTTCTGTTTAAGGCACTAAAAAAAAATCTGCATTTTCCAAACTGCTAAGGATAAAATCAATCTGCAAAAGTATTTTAAGTTTGTAATAAAAATATCATTGACAAAGTAAAGTGAAAATAATAAAGTATATTTAAAATTACTTGGAGGTCTTCTTGAAAATTTATGACCTCTTTCCAATTGGAGCTCATTTAGCTGAAAAAGCCATTTAAGAGCCTGGAAGTAGACATTTTTGTGCCTTGCAAGAAATGAGCTAGAGGGCAAATGTTCACTTGTTTGTTCAGAAACACAGGTACCTTTGATTAGACAGAACCTGTTGGTTTTTATTATTATATGTGAGCTGCAGTAATACAGTATTTATATTTTCCTAGTGCAAAAATTACTGTGATCAAGCTCACTAGGTTTACAGCGCAATGAACAATTTAAGATCCACGGAGTCTGCCCGTACCAATGTGTGATCAGATTCGCGTCCTTCCCCTCCCATGCCCTCTGCTGCCAGCAGTCCTGCTAGAACATAATTTTGAGAATGCCTTTGCTTGTGTCCCTCTTCCAAACATCGAGGGAGAGCAGCGGCAATGGTTAGAATCGACCGCAGACTGGTTCGGACCTCAGATTTGAGTTTTTTAGCCAACCGGAACTGAAAGTGATACCAAGACCTTGGCTCGTCAATATTTTCCATTACCATAACTGCTGTTTAGCAATGTCTAGTTGATACAAGGAGAGTGTGTGATTGAGGCCATGTTCATCTCTTTGCAAGAGGAAGAATTATGGCATTCATAGATTGGAAGAGAGTGGGTGATAAATAAAAGTGAGGCTATCCAGAAAGCCCCAGGGAGCTTCCTCTCTGCAGAGAGAATAAGAAATTTATAGATGTCTAGAAATTACTGTTGAGCTTTTTGCCTTTTCTTTTTTTTTTTTTTGTTAGCTTCTTTCAGTCATATGACTGGAGTTCAATTATCAGCACAATAAATATTCTTGTGAATTGGAGCCGTGTGTTGGCAGCAAATTGTGCTTCTTAGAAAGGAAGGAACATTTAGAACTTATTAAAAATAATAGTTTACCATCAAACTTGATTCTAAAGTCAGAAAGTGGCAGAGCCCAAAATATGTATGCTAAAGGGAAGTGTGTTCTGGAGGAGTCAAATACAGGCAGATTAATGCAAATGTATTTTTGAAATAAGATTTTTAAAATATGAACTATTCAGACTAAAAAAATACCGTGCATCTGTATTGTTTTCAAAACAAAGCAAAACAGTTACTAAGAGGCTCTTTTTGCTGCTTTTAGCAAGAGGCTGCACAGTAGGAATATTACCTGCAAATCAATTTAATAGATCAGTCATTATGCTAGGAAATACCACCGGTAATCGTACTGCCTATCACCTAAGGTGGGTTGTGCTTGCCAGATGGGAAATGGGAGAGATTTCAGATTTTTTTCTCCGTCTTGACCCTTCTGGAGTGGTTGCTGGGCTCATTTAAAGTATTCCGTGGAAGCTCTCATTGCTCCACCAGTAGAGCACCAAATGACTGGGGCTGGGGTTCAGCTCTGCTCCATCCTGGGCAGGAGATGAAGCGTGGTGATGAAATTTGAAGTTCCAAGATAATTTGGAATCCTGGAACATGTTGATTCATTTCTCAACTGCTTAGGCTTGGCAAATGCTAGAAGTTCATGTCTTCCCCAATATAGTCCATTGACTGACCCATATTGACTTGTTTTCAGTGCTGTTCCTGTTTGGCATTAAATTTCTAGATCTGTAAGCAGTTTCTCTTAATTTAAGAGAGACATGACTGTTCTGGGCTCAAGAAGGTCTGACAAGAGGGAGCAGAAGTCATCCCGACTGTACACCTTTGGCCAAGGGGACTGTAATTCTTGGATCCAGCTAACACAGGCTATTTTAAGAGAACAACTTGGCCTCTTTACAGTAAACTTCTTCGGGGGAGAGTTCATTGCACCTAGCAGGCCTCAGCCAGTCTGGATCAGCGTCTGACATTTGAACTCAATGCTCTTAACACATTTGTCAGCTATACATGTACACAGCGAGATACCAAATGCTTTGATAGCTTCACATTTCCAGGCAATTCAACAAAACCCGATTCATTATTAGCTTTTAAATTAGGCCCCCGTATATATATGTTTTATTAATATTTCAGTGGCACTACAAGCGTTGCGTGTTGCAGGAACACAACCGCAGTAGCACCGCAGTCACGAGATCAGCTACTGAAGTTACAAGCACCCGCTGCAACAGTCTGCGGAGTATTGGAGTGGAATTTTACAAATGACAGTTTAAAGAGTTATGGTTGCCTAAAGAACAAGGCTGGAAAATTTGCAAAAATCTGTTTTCAATTATTGTATTTTTTTTTTGTTCAGCTTTAATTCCTCCGGAGGAATTTCAGTGCAGTACCTTAGTTGTTCCTTTGTAATCCTGCATTCCTGTTGCTTTATTAAATACCTGGAGTTATAATCTTGTTTATGAAATCGTTATTATCTCTCCAGTTGCAAATTGCAGCATTACGTAGAGGAGTGATTATGGCATGAGGCATGGAAAAATCGGATATGCAAATGGAGCAAGTTAAGCATGATGATGGTTCAGTCCCCTAACGGGTGAAAAAAGCATCACTTTGCTTTTCAGTTGGAGTATTCAGATTTATACCAACTTGCAAACTGACCCCATCTTTTTTATATAAATGCTCCAACTGTCTGAAACAAAACAAACAAAACAGAAGAAAACAAAAACAAACTGTCCCAGAAAATATATTACAAAAATAGATTTACTCCTATAAATAGAATACTTTTCCTGTGGTTCCAGAGGAGAAAACTGCATCTTCAGAAACCGTAGATGCAGTAGTCTAAGCACGTTCGTTACATACCATGTAAAGGCAGATTTTTTTTAAAAAGTGTCCTCGACCTCTGTTTTTGAGTGTGTAGCATTAAATAATAAGTGAAACCTAACATATATACCTACTTTTTTGATTGAGATTACTTTGGAGAAGTAAAAACTTAAAAAACTAAAGATCAGGCTATCAAAATCCATATCTAAAATGTTTGATCATTTGGGGAAACTACCTTGCTGCACTAAAGATTGTTGCCCTCTCATATTCTCACCCAGCTGCCATGCAGTCGAGCTGGCCTTATCCCGGAGTCTCTCTGCCAGCCCTGCACGCATTCCCGTCTAATCCAAGTAGTAGGCAACCTCATTTTAAGACGGTGTTTATTCCCATGCCTTGTTTTTAAGCGTAGTTTTAATGACGGGTTGCTTTGGACTCGTTTATGTCTAGAAGGGGAGTAGGGGAATATAAACAATAAATGAATCTTATTTTCTTGCTAGCATCTTTCCCTGACAGTGGTGTTAAAACTGTGTCTTGTGTTCCCCAGCATTAAGAGGATTGTTGACCAGCTTTCAGAGTTGACAAGGTCACTTGAGGTACTGTGACAGGGCATTTAGGTACAGTAGTTGATCCTGTGTGATGTTAACCCAGGAAGCTGGGGAGAAATTGGGATGATCTTTCTCCTGATTTTTCTTGCCTAATTAAGGGTGTAGAAAAAGCAGACATTGCAACATTACAAAATGTAATTACAGAGATGTTGCCTGGCGTGTGTCCACTAAGCAATTGCACCTCCCCCTTTTTAAAAAAAAAATATTTTTTAGTTCCTTTTTGAGCAGTTTAAACCTTTGAAGAACTCCACTGCCCATGCACGTATCACTGAGGATACAGCTGCATGCGTCAGGGAAGATGTGCAGAGTTTATATGCTGGCTTGCCCAGGATTTCAGCACTGTGCGGAGTTCCCTCTGTCACTCGCTGGTGCCAGGATCCAGAAATATCGGCAGGTTGGGCCAAGAGGAAGTCGGAGCTGCCCTGCGGAGGGAAGGAGACGTCTGGAATTCCTATTCCACCATTCACGGCCCTAAAAAGGGAGAGTTTTTCTTTTCTTTCTAATGGTGCTCTGTCCCATATTTTTGCTCTGTTGCCTGAGGGAGAGCCAGGGAAGCGTGTTTCAGGGAAGTCGGTGGGGCCAGCAGATCCAGATGATGCTGGATGCTGACATGGAAGCAGCTGTGGCACTTGGTGCACTCACAGAACACCATAGCTGTTAATTCGATAAAATAGCTTTTCCAATTGAGATATCCATCCTGGGACAGCTGATCTTTTGTACTGCGCAGCCCAATCATGTCTTTAAAGCAGCAGCAGCACCAGAACTTCCTGGAGGGTGCCTGCACTTCACTGAACAGTTTGGCAGCTACACCATAGGCCTGAGGGATACTTTCAAATTTCCCTGTAATTAATGAGCACCTCTGCACTTATGGCAAATTACAGTGTCTGATGTAGAATGTTGACCTACAGCTGCCCCATGCCAAGTAGCCTATTTAGACCTATTTATTTCTAAATAGAGCCTGTAAATGATAATGGGAAACTTCACTATTGATTCATTTACTCCTAAATGCTTCCTCTTTCAGGTATTGAAGTTGAAATAATTTTCCATAATCCTATACTTAGGCTGATTCTTAGATTTATTATATATTTATTATGCGAAAATTCCCAAGCCATTTAACATTCCTGTAAAGCCGAAGAAATTAGAGATGGAAAGGACTTGTTTGATCTTGTCTTGTCGGTACGTAGCCTCTCCTATAGAGCACTGATTACCTACTTTACTTCTAAATGTCCCAAGTAATGAAAAACCTTCCACTTCTCTAAAATGTTGGACTGCCAGAAGTTTCACTGACTTTTGCTATTGCCATGCAACATTGCAAGCTCTTGAATAATCATCTCTTTGCTGTCACTGATAAGCTTATTTTGACATTATATTTCCTCATTTTTTTCTGTCCCCGTAATTATTTGGTTTTCTTATTGTGTTTGTCCATTTTTCTGGAACTAAATTCATTTTGTGCTCAGACTGCTTCCAAATTTCTAGCACCTTTCTTTGTTTCTCTGTTCTTCTGGAAGTACATCAAACACCTCTTTCGTGGCTATGCATTATTTTCATTCCCTTCCTATTTTTCTTTTAACAAAGATTTTAAATAAGATGGGGCTCTCTTTCTGACTCTCTCCTTTCCCTGGAGTGCTTCACTAAATGTGTAGGTTCGGGTCAGGAGGTGATTGTTCATAATTTCCATACGTTTCAGTAAGTTTTCAATTCATACAATAACTTCAGAACCAAGTCAAAATAATGCTGCACATGCAGAATTTTATGAGAGTTTGTACTAAGTATTTTGCCAGAATCTAAATATACAACCTCTATTGTTCTATTAATACTGTAATTCTCCTTGATATACACCATAGATATATCTAGTTTGTCAAAAAATATCCGTGCTAAAACAGTAATACTAATTGGTTCAGGCAGCTCCGTTGTCTCCCTTATGTGCTTTGATTTTGTTCTGTTCATTTTTTACTCTGTAAACATTAGTTTGGACTGTTACTGCCAAGATTACTCTTCCCTTCTTTCTAGAAGATTTATTTCACGTTTCTATTTTTCCAGTATTCTGTATCATCTCTCACGATTTCTCCATGAATTTTTAGAAATAATTATTCATATTTTGGAAGGCTTGTTAGATAATTCAGTAAGCGTTTTTGTACAATTAAGGACGGTAGGTTGTGGATAATAATTTTAAGCTTGATCAAACCCCATGGAAGCCAAGTCTTCTAAGGCTTAAACTACTGTATTAATTTTACGGAGATCTGACTCTCTCTCTTTGCCACTGATTTTTTGTCTCACCTTTCACAGAGGGCAAGGCACCTTTAACTTGGGACCATAGGTTAAAATAATATAAATCAGCATAGGTCCAATGAAGCCTATTGTGCCTTTTGAGGAACCAGCCCCTTAGGGTTAGGTGCCTTCCTTTCCCCATATATGCTGTTGGGATAAGAACTACTTTCCTCACAGGAGAGTTTAAGGCTTAATTTTTTATAGCGTATAAAGTGCTCAGAGATGTTCGGATGAGGGATGTTGTGAAAATGCAAAGTAGTATTATTGTTGATAAATTATTTAAAATATTGTGGTCCATTGAGAAAATACTAGTTTGTAGGCACTGAAGTGGTTAATACGATTGCATCTCTTACAGGTTTCACCAGATACACTCACTCACTTACAATGGATAATTGTTAGCTCTTGTTGTGCAGATGCTGTTGCAGATGGAGCCCTGTACCTGCATGCATAGCAAATGAATTAGACTGGCAATCCCCTTTATAAAGCATAAATATGTAATTTGTTCAGCTGTTGTAATTAAATATGTATGTGTGAAACAGCCACCATTCAGGTCATTAATGATGCGCCATGCCAAATTAGAGCTTACAGACAGTAATGTACATTGTTGTGCAATGAGGGAATTGCAAATAACATAGCTAAGCCTTTCCTAGTAAAGTGATGGATTCAGTGGCTTTAAAAGGAATATTTATATTTCCAGCATTTTGATTGCTTCAGTCTATATTTACATTGATGCTCAATGAAAAAGATACAATTGGATGAAATTTTTTTCTGTATTTGTTTTATACTCTTTGAACATGATAGAATACCCATTAGGTACGTGTCACACAACATTTATTGGGTGTAACATTTCATACCCGTTGGTAATATGCTGAATATGTTGCTATGATCATTCTTAAATATATAGTCAATTAAGATCTGGTAAGTACCTTTTCTTCTGCATAATGTAGACAAACACCATATCAAAGCACTTGGACAATTTTAATGCTTTCAGTGTATCTGCTTTTTAATCTTTGGACTTCAAAGATATGACTGGTAAAGGAATCCTCACTGTGGTAAATAATGTATATATTTCCATAGAAATCTGCCTGATAGAATAATTGTTGTAATGAATTAAACTTGCCAGTTTAGTGTTTTGTTTTTGTTTTTTTTGAAATACTTGATGACTTAAACATCAGGTTTTCTTTCTTCTGTCCACATTCTTTGTTTCTTTCTTTATATTTACCAGAAAAAGGTAATTGTGCATCAAAAAAACCTCCTTGAATCTTCTTGAAATAACAAAAAGTTAACAGGCAGCTGTCGTTGCACAGCAGCTAACAAGCAGAATGAAAAATCATTACTCACAACACCTTAAACGCATCTTAAATGATCCTGCCTAAGTATGTCTTCTTGTCTGTTTAAAACAGATTAAGGTTTAGCATACATTTTGTTTTGACGGTCAGTTCCGAGTATACAAGAGCTAATCGTCTTGACCTTTCAGACAAACAGGGCAGCAGAAGGAAGCATCTCAGAGTTAATTCTGTCTTGTTCGCAGTGGGAACAGAACATTCCTCTGTGATCCTCTTTCACATGATTCACTTGGGCCTCCTGGAAGCCCGTCCTGATACTATTAATGCTGGGCTTCTTAGGTCTAAAGGAGATCGACGGCACTGACATCACCCACCGCTTGCAGGCTGCCGTCAGATTGGACAGGGCGAGCAGAGTTGTTAAGACTCATATTAAGAAAACGGAGTAGAAAATGGGATTAGTTGATAGATTATTTGTGGGGGTTTACAGTGAATTTGCAACTTTTTAAACCTGGACTAAAACAGGAATAAAGAGTCAAGATTTTTCTCCAGTTTAGAGCTATAGCAAACGACGTAACTTGCTACATAACATCTACTTTAGTATATATACTCTGTGAAAAAAGTCAACTATTTAGGTGGCTTAAACACATTTATTAAAGGCAACACCAGAATAATTATTTGTGTCTCTCTTTGCATTTTAGTTAAATTGTAATATTAAGGCTTGCTTTCTTTTTTTTCATTCGTTCTTTTCTTCCTTCCTTACAAACTCTACTTTGTTTCTTTCTTCAACATGTTTTCCCAAAATACAGTTTTTCCCAATTGTTCATAGTAAAGTCTGTTTCATTTACAGCACGAATGAGTGAGATGTGCAGGGTCTTGGCATGTTCATTTACTACATTTTAACACTACGATTATTGGTGTATTGGGAAGCTGTTTCAAGGATGACCGCAATGATAACAGCCCTGATCACAGCCAGGCCTCCTGTAGGGTTCCCCTGCTTGATTTTTTTTTCCTTCTTTCCTTACCTTTCTGTAGTGATTTTATGAATATTGAAGCTGCTGATTCATTAGTTGAATTACTTGGATTTAGCTACCCTTATTTGGTGAAGACTTTAAGTAACGTTTGGTTTGGAGGGTGGGAGAGGGGAGAGTAAATTTATTTTTGTTTCCCTTAAACAGCATTGCATCACCAACTAGCGCTGTGTATTTCAAAATCTATTAATTTTTGCTGCTGAAAGACATCCTGTATGCGACCGCTTTTCTGTTGTCTCTTTCCAGCGCGCGCAGGCAGTTGGCTCTGCAGAGGAATAACTGTCTGCAAGCTTTTGTGTGCGTGCACGCGCGTTCGAGTCCAAGATAACAGCTCAACTTCAGAAACGGGGCCAGGCAGAAAGCGCCTGAACTAACTGGCGGCGTTATGGACGTTCACTTAAGGAAGGGTTAATGCCTTGGGACCCAATGAAGGACGGTGTTCACTTCCACCAGGGACCCTTGTGCAGGGCAAACGGCCGTTAAATAAATTAACCATTTCCCGGGAAGGGTGGCAGGCGCAGGGTGGCGGCCGGCCAGGTACTTTGTGATAAGCGCCCGCGGGCCGGGCCGAGGCGAGCGGCTTGCTCGCTGGCAGTCGCTGCTTTGGCCAGTGCTGCAGTAAACACTTTCCCTTGGATGTTGGTTTTCTGTTGTGTCTGGCAGCCACAGAGGGCTGCTTGAACTTTAGCCAGAGGCAAATATTTATACATCAGAGCATGCAGTGTTCAACGGGTCCGGCCTGCGAGCGCACGGCGCATGGCGTGCTTCGTCGCCGGAGAGGAGGCGTCCCTCTTAATTGCGCTCGCGATGCAGCGAAGCGGGACCATCTTGGGGGTCGCGACAGCTTTTGCGGCGGCGCGAGCTTTGGAAACCTGTGAAAACATTGCCTTCTCCGCGCTTGGTGGAGGGGACATCCTGACGGGAGCCGTGTGTGCCTTCAATTCCTGTTGGAAAGTTTACAGTTAATATTTTCCCTGGAACGCTGTCAAGCTTTTGACAGTGCCTGAGTGTATGCTGAGCTGTGAAATTGAGACGCAGAGCAAGTTGTGAGAAATCTGTTTCTACTCAAATCTGTAAAGGTTTATAAAAACTTCAGCAGAGGGGGAAGGAGGGGGAAAAAAGAAAAAAAAACGGGGAGGGGGGGGAAAAGCCCTGCGGCTGGGGCTGGGGCTGGGGCTGGGCTCGCCTCGCCGGGCGCGCGGCAGGTCCGCCATTTTAAGAATGCAGCGAGGGGCGAAGCTCTCCGCTCCTTACATGGCGGCTGCCTCGGCTGCGGGGCCGGCCAATGGGGCGGGCGGTGCCAAGTCACGTGACGTGCCACGACGGCACTGACAGCCATTTCCTCGTTTCTGAAAAACTTTGGTACCTCTGCGGAGCGCTTTACCTTGTTTTTGGTGCCAAATGTTCTCTGCCGCATGTGTCTCGCAGACTGGCATTTGTCCATAAAGTTATTTTAGTAGGTAAAAAGTCTCTGAGCACTTGAGCTCTGTGCGTTCTTTATGTAAAATGGATTTCCCTTGCTGGCCTGGGGCCAGGAGCGCGGAGCACGCGCTGGGCGAGGGGAGCGCTTCTCTGCAGAGGAACTGGTGGACTGACACACTCTAATTTTTTGGCTCCTGACCAGACAAGCTAGATGGATGCCAAAATTCAACAAAATAACACATTATTGTGTAATAGGAACAGTGCTCAAAGTGAGCAAGAGCTCACAGGAACTGAATACCAGCACTTTTTTTCCTTTTTTTTT
Source organism: Platalea leucorodia (assembly GCF_965183815.1). Taxonomy (NCBI): domain Eukaryota; kingdom Metazoa; phylum Chordata; class Aves; order Pelecaniformes; family Threskiornithidae; genus Platalea; species Platalea leucorodia. Next base: position 24,315,077 of record NC_138827.1, on the reverse strand, counting down.
TTTTTTTTCTTCCTTTCTTTCCCGTTGTACAGCAGAAGCTCGGAACTGGCACTTTTAATATACAGATTCAATGGAACGAGGAATAAATATAACCGCAATGTAAAGAATGAGGAATAATGTACAACTGGGAAGACGAAGGGGGAAAGAAGACTGGGAGGAGAGAGCAAGGGAGGGAGGGAGCGAGCAAGCGAGACGGAGAGAGTTAAAATTACTTTTGTGAGACTTCCTTCAAACATGCTCCATAGCGCTGAGGGCTGGTTTAACCCTGTCTTCCCTGCAGCAGATCCCCAACCTGCCTCATGCATCCCGCTTTCTTGTTTGATTCCTATCCTCTTGAAAAGCAAACAAACACACGTTGAAGGCAGCAGCCAGAGCTGCACGCCGCTGAACTGGGGCCATCAGAGGGGTTAGAATCAGTGCAAAAAAAAGTCTTTCTAGAAGAAAACTTTTTTTTTTCCATGGTGCATCTCTGAAAGAAGGAGAACCTACGTGAAATACTGGTTTTCCTCCTCAACTAACCAGCATTACCTGGGTTTGTCGTTACTGATCTTACACTGTAGTAGCACCTCCTAGCACCAAACCAACTTTACAGTAATAAATTAATTAAGCTTCCCTGAGAAGGTAAGCGGCATTCCGTAGCTTCATCTGCAAAATGCAGGTGTCTCTGAGGCTGCACATGGCAACTCTTGGAAAGTGCAAAGCAACACAATAGGAAGTGAAAACTAACACAGCCTATGGAAACTGCAAGGGGTCGTTGGGTCAGCAGCGTGTAATTACAAGAGTTGGAAGCCAGCCAGGACAAGTATGCCCGTCGCGTCAGAGAAGTACCATGTGCCCACAGGTATTGAGAACTTTCTGGTTTCAAAGCAGTCCGTTAACATCTCCTGGTCCTCCTGCCGGTGGGGAGACCAGGCGGGGAGAGCGTTCCTGGAGAGACCGTGCAGGACAGGAGGGCAGAGCACGCTCCTGGGTGGACTGTGCGGGCCAGGGCTTGGCTCCCATTCCCTGCGGAGCAGTGGTGGACGTGCTTGCAAAGAATGGGAAACAACCTTCCTCAGCCCTGAGATTGCATCTTCCCAGAGCACGAAATAATGGGCATAAACCTTTTCTACCCTCATTTTTTTCCTGTCCTCTACATCTCATAGAGGCAGCTTGATTTCCCCCCAGATGGATCAAAATCCATTGGAGCATAGGCTGATTACTATCCTCTTAGTGCTCACATTGCATTTATCCCTCTTATCAACCCTGTATATTCCTAAGACAGATACTGCTGTGGTAGATAAACACCAAGATCTAAACCAGAGACCTTGCTGGGATTGCATCTTGAAATCTGTCTAAAGAGGGCAAATACAATAAGAGCATGCACGGTTCTCATGCTGTATCTCAGATTTGACCTGCCAAAGAGAAATAAAGGGCCCGTGTCTTCTTTTTACTTTATTAAAAAAGCCTGCCGTAATTTTTTTGAGGAATATCGTTGCTAGATTGTTCATGCGAGTGACGCAAGTAGCCACAGAAGGTATCGTTTTAGGTTGAATCCCGTTTGTGCTGTGCACCACTCCTTCCTATTGTCCCTGCTCCGAATTGCTTACAGGCAAGAATAAACCAAGGGTAAACAAACTGGTTTGGTGTGTTTGTGGCCTTGGGGAAAATAAACCGTATTAATGATATATTATTTAATTTGGATTTTTTATACCTTATCAAGTACAGAATAGAAAATGCAAAATAAATAGTAAATAAAAAATAATGATATGGGAGTTAGAGTCATCCTGGTGTGCAGTAATATTAAGTGTGGCAGTAATTATGGTTTGGACTTTCCATGTAAAAAGCAGATTTTTTTCCTCATAACTGGTTTTATACCCTTCTGGAGCAAAGTAAAAAAATCTTCTGGCAGTTTTTTAATTGAGGTTTTGTAGCTTTAATGGTCTAATGCTATAAAGAAGTCAACTCTTCTGCCAGTTTTTTAAGGCCAGATAAGGGTTTGACATCATGTTAAATGCATGTGTTTCTCTGTACGTGTATCCACACACTCACTCCCTTTTTCTTTCTCTTTCCCTCTCTGCCTCTGGTAGAGGGAACAGGAGACCTTCAGAGCAAATATTATTACAGGATTCAGAAATGTAAAATAAGTTATTCTTCCCTCGGTGTATTTGGACTGTTTCTCTCTGTGGAGCTGGCTGGGTATACCTGTGGTATTATAAAAGTGAACTAAAGTGCTAAGAAGGCATTTCTGAGAATCTGTTTATGCAGATTACACTTACCGTGTAAATGACTGAACCACTCCACTTCCATAGGTAACTGCAGCACTGCAGAAGGTCTGCTGCTGCCCCACAGTTGGCTTTTCAGAGCAAACTCTTCCCCCAGCAAGCAGGGAAATACTCGGGACTCTGCATGCCTGCTCTGGAGCTGTGGCTTTACAGCCAGGAGAGCGTTAGAAGTTGATACAAATTACATGAGCTTTACACCCAGAGACTTAGCTTGCCTTGGGTTACCATTTTGGCACATAGGGCTCAGGGAACATCCAGCTTTGCAATGTATCCGCTCTGTCCAGTGTCCAGTTTTGCAGTACATCCCTCTAAGTGGTTTGCTCTTCCTCAGGAAAGACCTGGCTTTCAGTACTTTAAAAAAATAAGAAAGCTATCAGAAAAACCCAAACAACCCAAACCCCAAAAGAACAAAAAAGCAGTGAATAAGGGGTGAGAAAAAGTAACTCGTAGGGAAACACAGGGCTATAGGTGGTGTGCCCTGGCTCTGGGTAGCATCCAGGCAATAATGTGGCACAGTTAAAGCCGTTATACAGTGTGGATGTCACAGGAGTATCGTTGGACCAGTGTAACTCCATCATCTTCAGGGACAAGTTTGCATGGATGTGATAGGAGAATCTTGTATTACTTCTCTCTCATTTTTTTTCACGTGTTAATGTGTTCTTTTTTACTTTAAAAAAAAAACTCTTTAAGAATTGAAAAAAGCCAAGGTGCAGTAACAATAGCTGATCCCAAACAAACAGTAATTCAGTCTTGCCACTCTGCAAAGATAAAGCATGTCATGTACATTAGCAAAAGATAACTGACATTAACACAGTAGGCAAGGTGATTACGTACCACACTATTGACTCTGTGTGATCATTATTGCTATTTGGTGGGTTGCTTAAGTGGGTACCTGAAGGTTAAGTAATAACTGTAGTAAGAATGAGAGGGAAGCAGAGAGAATGAGAGAAAGGAAAAAGAAGATAGAAAACATTGACACAACGTTAAAATGGTGGAAAGTGGATAAGTGGGGGTGTGGATGTCTGAGGAGAAAGGTGAGGTAGCTATGCCTTGGTAAGTGATATTTAAGGGCTGGTGGCTGAGTAAATAATGCATCCAGTTCTGTTTTCCTTGAGATTTTTATGTTTGTAAAATAACAGAAGTAAAACACAACTTTGGGGTAAGCCTGTGATCATTAAAAGCCAGAAGACAATCATAATAACTTTCTGAATTTTCCAAGAGATGTTCTCTCCCCAGCTTTAAGCAAAATCCGGGAGAGTGCAAGGTCGGCATATAGAGTTTTTTAAAAAATCTAGCCTTCTTTTAACTCATCTAAATTTTTGCGTGAGCCTTTGAAAATGCTTTGTTTGTTTTCATACTCTCAGTGTGCACAGCCAGAGAATTCATGCGTCTTACACGGCTCGGATCCAGCGCTGTGATAGAAGTCAATGGCACCGCTCTCACAACCTGCAGTTAAGGGTGCTCGCAGGGCTTAGTTAAGCTGTTGACAGCAACTCTTTGGGGTTGCGAGCATCTTCCTGTTTGCGTGGACTGTGTAATGTTCTGTGGGCATTACTGCTTTACGGTGAAATAGTAACTATATTCTGGAATCGATGATTAATGCCAGCTTTTCCTCTGGAATGCATTTCTGACATTATAATATCATGCTGCAGAATCAAGTTTAATTTCAAATTGTATTAACCTATTTACGAAACATATCAAGGGGACATTTTTCAAGGGAATAGTTCTCTTCTTTATATAGATTGAGAAATAAAATACTTCTTTTAATATTGCGTTCTCCAGGCACTAGGGCTAACTATTTCACTGAAATTAATATCTAAAAGGGAGTTGTTGCAAATTTTATATTGACATGCAGAACGTAACGTTATGGCTTTTTAGGGTGGATATGCACAAAATATGTATGTGCATTCCAAACTAGCTAATAGTTTTGCAACTGGTGAACATAAATTTTAATATCTATACTTCCCAGCTTGTAGCAGTGTTGTCTGAAGTCTGGGATGACTGATGTTAATCTCCAACTTGTTTGTGGCTTTCCAAAAAGAACTTGAAGTAGAATAAAATGTGATGTAATTCCCATTCATATTTAAATTTATAATAGAAAGTGCTATGTGGAATCTGTCCTATATAATACTGCTTAACAAAACTTTAAAATATAGCTGTATTCTTGCATTGCAAAAGGAGGAATATGCACATATGTTAGCTGTTAATTGCATCGCTGTTCTTGGGGCTTCCACTTAGATGCCTCCCATACCATAAATTCATCCTCTTGTCCTCTGAAGATTGGAGTTTTCAAATATTAAGCAAAACAAAAGAAAGGTGGAGGTAATGGTGCCATCTCAGTTTCTTCTTGGAGAGCAGCATTTGGGGAATAGGGTCTTATTAAGACACACATGAGAACTCTACAATTTCATTTTTGCTGTTTCTCTGGAGTTAGACTGAAATTACACAAGCCTTGTAGTTGAGAATTTTATAGGTAATCCCTTTGAAGACAGAGGATGAAAGCCTGGCTTCGCTGAAGGAAAGAGGAATTTCTGCTGTTGAACTCAAGCTGGCTTGCGAGTTGCTTCCTTGGTCTGTCTGTGGAGTAAGACATTACACAGTGCAACGCTTCCCGGTATATCCGAATCCATGGCTTTTGTTAGGCTAAGGCACGTTTCATGGCAACATAATGATTTGGAGCCAAATTTCAGAGATGCTGAACCCCCCTCCTTTCTCCCCGCAACTCGCATTCAGGTCAGTGAAGCCGAGAGTCGAGCCCTTCCAAATGAGCAGCATATCAGATGCAAGTGAGGCAATGGCTCACAACCTGCAGGAGTTTATTTGGTGTCTCTCTTGCACTGTAGTTTTAGCCGTGAGTGCTGGATTTGTTTGAGAGCAAACAGAGACGCACTAATTGATGAGAGTGTTATGCAAATAAAAAGGAGAAATGGGATGGGTAAAATAAAGGAACTGTAAAACACTTTATTATGCCTGGAAAGCCAAGCTAATCCCGGAGGAATTCTGCTAGGATAAAATGTTAGCTGCTTTGACATTTTAAGCCTTTAAGAGTTGTCTTGGAATTTTCTTTTTCGTTGGCTTTTGTTACTTTGTTAGATCAGTCTACAGAAACGTGGCTTACATTTTCCTCCCTCTCTCCTTTCCTTCCCCCCTTGGCTGAAGGTAACTCAACACATGCTTGGCTTGCAGTGGAAATGAAATGGTTAAGCGAGTTGAACCTCAGGTGCTTTGTTCTTGTGCTGGATGCCTGCTGCTCGGGAGGCAGGCAGAAACTCCTCTCACTGAACTGCAGTGCTCCTGCCGAGAGCCGAAGACATTGCTTACCTTACAAGACCACAAAATGAGTGGCTGCAATTGAGTAACCTGAGTACGCCGCAGAGGCTGAAGCAGGGCAAAAAGTGGGTGCATTAGCTCAACTCCTTTTTTGACCTTTTCTCTCACTGTGTCTTCCACCTTTCATGGACTTTATCCCTCTTTCACCTCAGATGGGTAGGCAGGCAGGCTGCTTTAATGAAAGCAATACTGTGTCAAGAGGGATTGCTGGCAGAACCCTTCCCAGCCAGTCTGACCTAGCACCTCAGCAATGTTCTTGGCTTTGGCCAGCAACAGCTTGAAAACCCAGGTCTGTTTCTGAATCCAGATGGTGGTGCGTTGCCATATGTCAACAACACATGTCATCCTGATTAAAATTTTAACCACATCCATTCTGCCATCCCCATAAACCATCCTCGGCCCACTGCGTGGCAAAGGCTCCTTCCACGCTGATCCTGTTCCTCCAGCAGAAACACGCTGTTGGCATTGGTGCAGGCAAAGCCATTACTTCTGTGGTGATATCTGCCTTCCCATCCAGCTCGTTGCCTGTGAGCTCCACCTGTGAGGGCATGTTGTCCTTATCAGCACTGCTGGAGCAAGGTCTTTGCTTCAACTGACTCTGTAGTATGGGCTTTAAATGTTGGAACAGAAAAGGAAAAAAAAAATACCCCCCAAACCTAACTTATTTAATCACTTGTTAGGGCCTGTTGAGTTGTCTGTTAGGAAGTGTCCTGCCCAGCCTTGGAAAGAGAGATAACATATTCCTGTTGAAACACAACCTTGTCAGGTTGCCACTGAAAGACATTTTGAAGTTGCCGATGTGTTGAAGACCAGCCCTCGCTGTTCTGTACCTGGGGTGAATTCAGCTCCGTTTACCTTGATTTCTAAGCTATAAGGTGTAGCCCTTTCTCTAAGCCATGAACGTGAATCCCCGCACCTCCTGGGGCAGGGAAATGTCCTTCAAGGAATTTGCATAGAAAAGCTTGTGTGCTCTTCCCTTTATTTGAAGAAACGAGTGGGCTGCAGGGACAGGGCATGCTACGGGCTGCTAAATTCAGACCCGGGGATTCACTCCAGTCAGTCATTTGGGGACTGGGATAATTCGTGAAGTGGAAGTGGTTTCCCCAGCTGTGCTTCTCAGTTCTTTCATATTTTAGCTTGGTTTCTGCAACAGCTTCCCCTCTGTCTGTAGGTAATGCTCACATAACATTTATCCCCTTGGCTAATTTCATTCCAGTATGACAGGCAGATAAAAGCTCTCAAAGACACCAAATTTCTACTTTTTTTCATTGAAAATGGTGGCTGAGCAGGGAAGAGACACCCCCATCCATATCCTCCCAGGAGGAACGTTGGCAGGGTGAGCCTCACCTTTGTCTGTCCGGCGTGTCCATCAGCAGGCGCAGAGCTTGGAAGCAGCCACACGCAAGCTGCCTCTCGCTCCTCCAGATGTGAGGGCCAGAGGTCGGGAAGGGAGGAATTTCAGGGAAGGGGAAGATGAATCATAAAGGAGTTGGGGGAGAAGCGCAGGATGTTGTCCTGGGAGGAATGAAGACATGCGATGCAAATCCTCAGGAAACGAGGCTTTGTTTGCTCTGATGGTTGTGGAACAACTCGTCTTTCTGAGAAGAAGAGGGGCGACAGAGGAGGGGAAAGAAGCTGAAATGGCTTCTGATTATTAAATATTTTCTTTTATATATGTATATTTTTTCCCACCTCTTTGTAGTGTGGTGGATCTTACAACCACTTTTTGAGCTCTCTTCTGGTAAGGCATACAAATGTAGTATTAAAGTGTCTGGTCCGGAGCTTGTAGAAACGGGGAGAAATTGGTGGTAGACATCAGTTGTCCATATCTGAAGTTATTTACAGACTTTATGGCCTGGGAGAGTTATTTTAAAAACTCTGTCGCTCCTGTCCCCAAGGGGAATCTGGAGTGTTCACCTTCTAAAGATAGGCATGGCTTGTGTGAGCAATGTCCTAAATCACTGCAAGTTGGTTAAAGGGTGTGTTATGAATCTTGTAAGAATCAACCTTCTAATTTCCTTTGGAGGGAAAAAGAAAAAGATGTTTTGGAAGCCAAGGATGGTGAAGTGCTGACCTGCTCTAAGGTCTGGGACCACATGAAGCACTCACTTCCAAGCTTGGGTCTCTCCATCACAGAAACAAAAGTGATATCCCTGCTCCAAGGAGGAGCCCAAAGGCAGCACTTGGACTGGAGGTAGGATTTTGGACAAGAACTTGTAGGGAATGAACTCAGTCCCCTACCTACTATTGCCAGTTTGATTGCATTTCTAGAGCAGGTACCCCCAATGGCATTTTCATTTTCACATTACAAGTTGTAGAGCTATAACATACAGCCCTCAGTCTTTGTTGCAGTCCTATCACACCTATCTGCAAAATTGATGAGGTACCCAAAAGAAAAAACCCCAAACAGACAGGACTTCTCTCATATATTGTGCATGACTGTCTGCACAAGGAAAGGGATGTATTTGGATCTCTTTTTTTTCTGGGCAGTCACATTTTTTCAAGACAATGCCAAAAGCGTGCTTTCAGTTCTCTTTCAGTGACCGATTGCTGGTGGGTAGTATGCCAGTGTAGAGAGATGCTATTTATGCAGCAGAGCTCATTGCCATTTTTTATTTAGTATATATTTGTACCATCTATTGAGTTAGATTCCTGGCTAGTGTAAAACAACACAGATCCGTTGGCTCCTGTGATTTCCATAGTTCAGAGTCTGGCATATATTTCATTTTCAATGTATATTGACTGTCCAGCCTGTTAAAACTCTTGCCACTAAACCTACGCTGTTGTGTAATACACTGTTGACTTTTTGCAGGGCTGCTATGAATAGCAATGGAGGAAATTAAGTAGCTGTTAGGGTGACTTTTCTTACACTTTATAAAGTCTGCTCTAATTTGATACAAATACAAAACGTAAATGTCTTTCGTAAAGTTAGATGTGGAGTCTGCGTGTAGTGGAGAAATCAGCTTTCATGAAGTCCAATCCCAGTTTTGCCTTTGACCTGCTCGGGGATTTGGGGACTTGCCTGTGTTTCAGTTTCCTCTTCCATGAAATGGCAATAATGTGTGAGGATTAATTAGTCAGTGCATGTCAAACCCTGGATTTTGTAAATGTTGGTGTTACTGTTTAAAAAACTTCCTTTTCTGGGTTAAAAGGAAACAAGCCTAAGGATTATTGAAGTCTTAAGCAATATTGTTGGATCTTTTTTCAGTGACGCAAATACAGATCTCATTTTTAAAAAGATCAAAATGGACGTCGATGGTAAATAAAATTGCTGGCCAATAACTTGCAGCAGTTAAACCAAATTTGATTAAGGTTTAACTGTAGAGAAACCTTCTTAGAGACAAGTAAACTGTAACCCTTGGCTTATGGCTTGTCTGCATTTCCAATATATGCATATATTCACCAGCCACCAAATAGCATGCTGCTGGGGTGGGTCCGTTCGGGGCGCAGAGTTTGGGTGCTGCGCAATCGCAGTGAGCTCAGGCAGGATCTTGTTCCTTGTGTCCCAGACCAGGACACTTGAGTACATGGAAGTCCCAGTCTAATTAAACACATGAGGAATGTTCCCATCTGAAATGCAAGCACCAAGTGGCTCTGAAGATGTCAGCATTAGATGCATATGACTACGCTCTGTGTAAATGCCACTCAGCGTGCCCGTGTCCTCCAGTGGGTTGTCACTGGCTGCAGAGAAAGGCTCGCAGGAGCAGTAAATGTTGTGTGGCTGTGGCTTTCAGTCTCAGCTGTAAGCAGTGAGACTGCCTGAAACTGATTTGAGGGCTCACTTCCTTATGATAAACCTCCAGAAATGATTTATAAATAATATCCATTGTCCTGCTTAAACTCACAAAATGTTGTAAACCTGAAGGAAAGGCCACCCCACCCTCAAGCTAACCCTTGGGGACTTGTTTGTTGCGCGTGTGCAGCAATAGGTGAAAAATCACATTATTTGTACCCCCCGCTTGCACTGGACTGTTGCACTTGCAGTCCTGACATCAGGCTTTTGGAGCCCACCTGTGAAATTCCTGCCTTTTTGCAGGCTTTAGGCTCATCTCTTCTTGTTTTCTCAATGACGATATTTGTGGTTTCATTCTTACCAGATTATTTTCTTTAATTTAATGAGGTTTATCCTCCAGGTTTGAAAGGGAAATCCTCCTTTGGTTTTCTCCGAGTTAGGTGTTTAGTCACAACAAGTCATGTGCGTGTGTTTTTCATCAGTAGAGAGAGACGGATGCAGCTGGAGAAGACAGCTCCAACCCATGCTCGGAGTGTTTGGGATAGGAAGGCTGTTTGCTCTCTGTCCACTGGTGTCCTGGGAAAGCTCGGGGAACTGGCGTTGACCGAGTGTCTAGCTTTCATGTAGGTAAAGGCAGGTCAGGGACATCAGCACAGGCAATAAAGGAGGCAGAGCTGTTGTACCTATCATACGTGCAGTTTATGATATGAAGGAGTTAAGTTTCCCAATCTGACATAAGGGTAGCACCCTGTTATTTGCTTACCAAAGATTTTTGTGTCTGTGTCTTTCTAATCCAGTGTGTTTTAAATTCACTGCAAATAATTCTTTCAGCTGTTTCCTAGACATCCTGTCACGCAAATGGATAAAACAATATAGCCAGCTCAGTGGAAAAAACAATAAATTATACAATAAAAATGTATACAGTGTACTCTTTGTTTTAGGGCCTGATTCGTCACTGTGTTGCTCCAGTTTTACACCATCAAAACTTGAGAGTTTGCATGGTCAAAGAGTGGAGTGAGACAGTGGTGCATCCGGCTGGTAGAAGCGGGAGTATGCTGAAGTTTTAAAAACGATTAAGAACAAAATACCCATGAAATCATGCATATGAAGTTCATTACTTACCGGTAATGGTGACTTTGGTAATGTTAACATTTATGAAAATATTTTTTCTTAGAACATTTTCATATGCATATTTAAAAACTGGAAATACACTGTTTGCACAGGAATGCCATTAATGTCATAAATCAAACTGCACCATTAAAGAACATACTAAAAACTTGAGGAATTAAGAGAAACGGTCTGGTTTTTAATCAATAAACCAGGGTAAAATTACTGTCCAAGTGTATTACTACTTCTGCAAGCTGTAAGCAGCACGTACCTCCATATAGGCAATGAATTTGGGTGCTCTCATTTTCTCTCTGGAGGTACTTGCCTCTCTCCCCTGGTTACATTTGGTATTGAGACTCCTAAAAGCAGGCATGAGGCCAGGCACCTGATGGAGTTCCAAGCAGAGGATAATTAAGTAAGTAAGATGAAATTCTGACAATTTTTATGGAGAGCGAAACTCAAATGTACAAATTACCTGGGAATGCTGGAAGTTGATCGTCTCCCCACGGGATAAGGCTTTGACTCCTGGAACGGGGAGGTGCACGTGAAGGACTGTATCATGTTAACATATGGCAGGTCACGATTTACAGAACCCAAGAACGGGGCACGCAACACGGTGCTTTAAAAGATCTTTGTCCCAGTTCCAGTTTAATTTCCTCCCAACCCTCCATATACACGCACAGCCCCTTTCCCATATGATCTCTATATAAAGAAAGGTGAATGATGTGTGTGAGGATAGCTGAGGAAGACGCCATAGGGCCAACCCAGCAGCACTAAGTAGGTGTTGTAGCGTGGCCCCCAAGGCTTTCTCCAGGCTGTTGCAGGGACCTTCTGGGAGCAGGGACCTTCTGGGAGCCAGTGGGAGAGGTGACTTTCCAGGCTGAGCTGGGGCTCGGTCTGTGCCGAAACAGCACATGAGGTACCGGGCTGTACTAATTATGGAGGTGAATATGGATTGTGCAACCTCTCTAACGGGCTCAGGTCTCTGAATACCAAATTTGTTTCATAGGAACCACGGAGAAGCCACCGAGCATTCGGTGTCAATCTGCTTGTGTTTAAGCACTGATCTGCCGTGAGGAGTGGGGGATTGGTGGCCCGGCGCCAGACCTGGGCTGCCAGAAGAGCTCAGAAGTTTCCTGATCCCTCTCCCCACCTCCCGTCTCTGAAGGGAGCTGCCGCCTCTTTCCCATGACAGCTTTGACACCCGTCCAAAACGCAGGCATTTGTCAGGATGTTCTCTCCTTTCCTGTGATGGAAGAGACTCCGTTTCTGCCTTGTGGTGGGGAAGGAGTTGGGCTTTCGTGGTCTTCCGATGCACGGACCAGTTATTTTAGGGAATAGGCAGTGGCACAGCTGCGCTCGGGACCGGAGCTGCAGCGCGTGCATGCAAAGGTTCCCAGATTGAGTCGGGCCGATCCGCTCACATGCGTGTGCAACGCTGGGATCCTGCAGGAGTGTGTGTGATAGCTGCCTTCATCCCCAGCCAGTTGGCTCCCTGAGAACCAATGCATTTGCAAATATCCACTTAATCATTTTTTGCCACAACATGGGATGATTTTCAGTGTATTCTCAAAGTCAGCATTTAATCCCCAAAAGCCGACTGTACTTTTACTCCACTCCACACTTGCCATTTTAACGTTAGCCCACCCGGATTCGCACAGGATAAAGAGAAACGACTGCTTTTACTACATAAAAGTAGACACATAAGTCTGTGTTAGTATAAACACAAAATAGCAAAGAAGAAAAGTGTTTAATTTTCAGACCAAAGATCCTAGAAATTTGTTTAATGATAATCTCAATGCCTGAGTGGGTATCCCTTGCTCACGCCGGGACCAAATAACAGCCCAAGTACATGGTGCACAGTCGGGCCCTCATTTACTAAATTACATAGTTCTCACTAATGTTACCTAGGTCAGTGGGTGAAGCAGCTGTGGGTTAGGACACTACAAATCTGACAGGAATTAATGCATTAGTAATTCTTTTTAAGCCTGTAATGTATCCACAGCTTCCAGGGGAGGTATTTTCAGATAAGAAATGTAGAAGTCGGTTGTTATATTAAGCTGGCTCTCATTAATGGGAGCCTTTCTTACCATCGTTTCCGATTGCATTAGTGGCAAATTCTGCTCTTTTAAAGATTAATGGTCTGAGTATAATCTATAGCGGAAACATGGAGTTGTGGTAGAGGCAGTGGCTGGGGACACCAGTAAGTTGGCTTTAGATCATGCTTTGGCCGCAGACGTCCTGGGCACGTTGCTCGGGGAGGACCTCGGCACTTGGACTCGTGCTTTGTCGCACGGGCGTGTGCAAGTGGGCTCCGGGTGCTCGGGAAGCCTCTCTCACAGCAACTGGGGCTAGAGTCTGATCCCGAACATGCATGCCTCAGTGTCCCTCCCTGCAAACTGGGAGTAAATTATAACAGCAGTCTCCTGCAGAATGGTCTTGAGGAGTTATATGAATTTTTGAGGCGAGTGGTCCATGTTTGATACTGGTTATGCCAGTAAGAGTGTGTGTGTGCATACAACATATCTTCCCCTTTGATTTCTGAGATCTGAAAATTCCTTTAGCAAAATCCCTGTGGTGAAATTGTGTCTCCAGCGGCCATGTGGGAATGATTCTCCTGCTCTGAGTTAACTGGTGTCCCAGGACTTACAGACCCATACGTTTTGGGGAGGAACGGGCACATGGCTGTAGCAGGGAGACTCCTTCGAGATTTTAAATTGTTCGCTGGCTGCAGAGACATTAATGATTCAAAATGATGTGCTTCAGTTGACTGATGAATATTGTCTCCCAAAAAAGCCATTGAATACCAAGTATACTTTTCAAACAGGATATAGAAAACTATCTGTATGCAGGCAGTCCCACAATTTTGTTGTAAACAAATTTATTCTCCTATTGCATACCTATGCTGTAAGTCAGGGTACTGTCATGTGCAAGGTGTCTAGGCAAAGATGCATTTACAAACTCTCGTTCCAGCCTGCAGAAGGGCTCTTTAGGTGTTCCCAGATGGTACTCTTATGAATCCCTCTTCAATTAAGTTAAATTTTTGTGGCACTGACTTGTTAATATGTCTCACTTAGCTGTCCCTTGTATTCAGAGTTTCTGTCTGGTTTTGGAGGTCCCCTCCTTTCTCCCTCGTCCATCACAATGGTGTTTTCTTAGATATGTTGAATAATAAAAAGCTGATTCACCCCTACTTTCCCCAAATCATTAAACTAAGAACTGTCATTACAAATGTGTAGGTAGGAGAGTAGGGGAAGTGGCAATGGGAAAATGTGTCAGTGCCACACATTTCTCATTGTGTTTTAAGTACAATCATGCCCCATCTTCATCATACAGATACAATGTTTTTGTAACATTCAATTTTCATTAAGTTGCTGCCTTTGTTCATACCCTCGCAGCACAGGCAGATGCAGGGGATGCGACTGCAGCCAACTATTGGGCTCCTCTGCAGTTGTCTGAAGGAGCCTTCAAGTTAGGCAAAGGGGGCTTAGGAACATCAGTTGCATAATACATATGAGGAGCAAGCAGTTTGTTGGTAAAAGTGGCTTATATGCATTGCTTTGTGGTTAACAGTTGTGTTTCACTCCTTGTATTAGAGCCCATGCCAGGCATCCTCGGCTTCGCCCCCTTCCACCTGGTCTCTTCTTTCGCCTTCCCTTTCCTCCTAATAAACTTACTTCAGCATTCAGCTACTGTGTCCTCTGCCGGGCTTTGCAGAGTGAAACCTCCTCCAGTTCTGACGTGACTTGGCAGGCACTGCCGTCCTGGGGAACTTTTGACTTGTGAAATAGCCAAGTGTGGGAATGGCAATGGCCAGGGACCCAGAGGAGCTGCGTGGCCGGGCTGGCCCGGCTGCAGAGAAGTTTGTGCAAGATGGGGATGAGTTTGTAACAAGGCCGCTCTGCAGGCTGCCAGCGCTTCCCAAGGGCTGGTTTGGCAGCCTGGCCGTGCCAGGACCCTGGGACCTTCCCTCTGTGCCCACTGTCCCCCAGCCAGCGGAGGAGGCGGTGGCCGTATGCCACGCAGGGATTCCCTTTCCTCGGGGCTGCCAGGTTAAAGCAGCTTAGTTCCACTGAAGCAGAAAGTAGCAGCGCTACAGCAAAGAACTGGGGCCTTTCAGTGCGTAAATAACTAACACTGCATGTGGATTTGATTTTCGGCACAGAGGTTTCATGTGGGGTTTTTTATTCGCTAGTCCAGACCCAGGCCTGATCTGCCGCGGCAGTGAAGCTCGCCTGGGTACGAGGCTGTCCCTCCACCGGCGAGACGAAATATTTTCACGCTTTTATCTGTGTGCAAATTAAATGAGTTAATATGGTATTAAAAAAAGCGTTTGTTTACATTGTTGTTCTCCTCTAGGGTAACAATCTACAAATTGATCTAAAAAGATTGTATTTGCTTCAGGGAAAAAAAAGAAAATTGTATTAAGCCACAATCGCACTAATTACTGACCAGGGGGAGCTGAGCTCTGGGTATCACTGAGATTATAATAATTATATGGAGCTGTTTTTTTAAAAGCAGTAGCCTATGTGGCTCTGAGTATTGAATTAAACTGAAAGTTTTATAACAGACTTCATCTCAGTTGCGAGTTTTAAGGTCTGGGTGAAGAACAAACAATAAACTAAAAAGTAATAAAAGATAAAAAAGATAAATCCGAAGGAGAAGTAAATTAGCATTTAATCTGAACCACGGCTACAGCAGAAACTTTAATTCAAGTAATAACATTATGTATTACTTCTAAATTTGTCATTTTGTGTACAGCATTTGTGTACTGGCAAAAGGCTTAGTGTTAAAGGCATTTCTGTCAAAACAACCCGTTGCTTTGGGGGACCTAGTATGAACTTTATTGGCAAAAGCATTTTTTATTTGTATAAGGTACAGTTACAGTAGAGTAGTTTGCCAGCAGAACCGTACGAGGAATTTCTTTGCCAGGCTGACCTAGCCCGTAGACTTTTTCAAAGTAATCAGTTGTACGTCGGCTTTGCTTTGCTCTTATTAACAGCAGAGCTCCTTGTGTTTGCAGAGAGCATGGGGTTTGCACTAATTATTATACTTTAACTGTGGAAAGGCGACAATGCCAAAGAGTTCAGTTGTGATCCTTTGCTCGTGCTTTGCCAGCGCCCCGCTGGTTAAGGCAGCCGAAGGCTGCTGCCCTCCATGCCAATGCACTATCGGGCTGCTCGGCGCCTGATCGATGGACTGGTGCTTTGCCACTGGAACCGGTCCCATGAAAACACATCAGCCTGCTCTGCGCCGCGAGGTGCTGTGCTGAGGACTAGCGGTGGGATGCAAATAGCAAGAACGCACAGCGGCAAAACTGGAAAGAAGCAAGATCTTTTTGAAAAAAAGAATAGTTTGAGGTAGTGGTGATTGTTTAAGAACATAGGCAGGACACGGATCATACATAGAGGCATCATGTTTCCCTAAACTGACTGGTATAATGGGAAGAATGAGACAATCTTCCAGGGACACAAACGCAATTAAAATAGATCTTTATATATCTCACTTCAGCCATTAAAACTTAGCCAACTATTGCACTTTTTAATGTGGAGCAGTGTCACACATCCATCGCATTCAAACACGCAAGCAATGTTTTCACCGATATGGTTAAGTAACCCAATACTTTCTATAGCTGAAAGATCAGTCGAACAAAGTATCCATCTAATTAAATCTAATCAGTCAGTGCACAAGCTTACATTGTGGTCATCGCCTTGGTATGTACGGGAGGTTTTGAAGCAGTGAAGCAAGGGGCATGAGACTGAATAAGTGTTAGATGATGAAAGGCAAGGGTTAAAAACTTTCAAACTGCAGTGTTAACATTTCTTCCCTGTCATCAGCTATCTGATATTTTGGTATGGGGCGGGGGGGGGGAGGGAAGAGGGTGTGCGAAAAAAATAAAAGAAGAAAAGAAGGAACAAACGAAGTATGCATGGCATCTAGATCCTGGGTACAATGCAGGGAGTGCTCTGTAAGCTGCAGAGTGTCTACGTTAGTCTATATGCAAAGTTGGTTGCATCCTCTCCTTTACAATAGAGGCTTCCACACAGTATAATGATAGTACTGTTTTAATGAAGGAAAGCAACACTTTTTTAACTTTTCAGACTTTTAGTGACAAATTCTGGATGTCTCAAACAGGAAGGTGACTGGTCTCTTTCAAGACAGTTTTATGGAAAAAAAGGTTAAAGTTTGGTGTTAGGAGCTACAGCAAACGTAGCTCCATCTGATGTGAATAATAAATACTGCTAATTTCATCCCTTATATCCAAATAAGCCCTCTTCACAGTGTAATAGCAACAGGCCCTTATTGATTATCTTCCTAAATGTCTTTTGGTTTTTGAGACTGTTTCTAAAAACTCACCCAGAGCTTCAGCAGCACGAGGACAGGCCGAGCCAAGGGCGATTTTTTGCTCTTATGCAAGTGGGCAAAATGGCGCTTCAGGGCAGACTTTGGCCATAAACTTGTTGCTCATATGAACTCTGACTATGTGGCCAAAACAAATCTAAATAATGTTCGAGAGGTTGGGGCAGGTTCTCAGTGCAAATCGATGCGGGTCCGCAGAGATAAACAGCCTTCTGCTGGTGATTGATGCTATGGGGCAGCTTGGCCCCTCGTCACGGCTCCGCTGAAATCCAAGGGAGGCTCACCCCGATCGCCTCCCTGCAAATCTCTTTCATTAACTTCTTCCTTCTCAACTCCGCGTTAAATGAGCCGGGCAGCCTAATCCGATGGCGTGGCTGAGGGCTGCGCAGGAGATGTTGCAAGGCTTCTTTTTGCTTCACGTCATAACTGCTGTTTGCTGTTGTACCTCTCCGGGTCATCCTGCTCCAGACAGGTAAATAGAAACATGGGACTAATCCCATTCCACGGGTCCAAAAGGAATGGTGTATGTTTAGTCCCATCTTTATCATTCTACCTGTGCTGGAGATATTTTCCTTACTGCTGGGTAAGCCCAGATGTACACCATCTGCTTGTCTTATGATCTTTGACATGATTGAGAGGCCACCAAAAATACCCAGTGATTGCATACTTTTCAACTGACTGGTATAAAAGGAGAAGATGTTAATAATCAAGCAAATAATATTTGCTATTTTGGGGCCTCCTGAAATTCTTGTGAGATATATTTTGAAAGTAGATGCTAAACATTGTGTGTGCATAAGCCTTTGCATATATCTCTTCCCTTAGCCATATGTTTGAATACACACAGTTTTAGATGAAATATAGCAGAATCTATTTTAGGTGTGTTTGAAAAACTCAATAGCCCTAGATTGGCTACCATAGCCTGCTCTTGTCAGCCGTTTCATTTCTGACTTTCTGTGGAGTCGCAGGGTCTGGAGACCAAATATCTGAAATACGCCTTATACCTCTTGGGTAAAAGTAAAAATATCCTTCTCTGTACGCTTTTGAGCAAAATACTTCATCCATTACCATTTGGAGAGAGCTTGCCTCTGCAAGGCTGGAGCGCCTGTTGCCAGTGCGGAGATCAATGGGAGCCCGAGTCCCTCAGCATCTTGCCAGAGCCCCGCTCCAGATGTCCGATAAAACTCCACGGGGCTCGTGCTTTGAAAAGAGCGTGGGCTATGTGAATCGCTGTTGCAGTAATAAAATTGCACCTATTCCAGATCTTGTCTTCTCTGTCCAATTAGAAGAGCATGTTTTCTGCTTATGGTTTTTAAAAGTTGGCTGACCAGCTGGGTTTCATTCCTTTCTCCTTTTTTTTTCTTTTTATTCGTTTTTTTTTTTTTTTTTTTTTTCCCCTTCTTTAATATATAACATTCAAATCAATGTTCAGTACCGTTCTCTTTGATAGTTCATATGCTGGTTTATGAGCATGGCAAAAACAAAAAAGGTCAGTTAAAGGTTAAGAAAGACAGTTATCAGGCCTGTATAAGCGAGGTATTTTTAAGGCTCTGCTAATTGGCAGCACAGTTAAAGCATCATTCATAAAATAGTGTGCATTAAAATGACCGTATCCATTTTTAAGAGTATGGAGATTATTCCTTTGCCAAAAGGATTAACTCCACCTTCTCATCACCGCCTTTATACCGGGGTGTTTTTCCATGGGAGAGAATAATTTTGGGCATTTTGCCTACAGTATCCAAGCTTACACCCTTCACTATTTAACTGTTACAGCTGGGAAAATCTGGAACTGAAAACGTAGCCATATAATATGGCAACAGCCAGAACAATAAGACAGGCAAATCTTTTAAATCTGTACTTTATAAAACATCTGTTAAAGAATATTAAGTCAGAAGTTCTGTTCACATATTTGCTGTGTTTCGCTTATTAAACTCAAACATTACAGCTTGCCTTATTTTTCTTAATAGAATTACTGGTTGGGCTTAGTAGAAAGATTTGAAAAAAAAAATCCTGTTTTTTTAGCCTTCTCCGAAGCCTCTGGAGCCCACGCATGCTGGCCTGAAACCCCAGCACATTTTACAAGGGCTGCTGGTTATATTCACCTGGTTTGGAGGGAAACGTTAACAGATTTTTCTCCTGATCTGTTTGCCCGTGTGCTGAAACGCTGCCATAAACTGTCCTCATTTTGTGTACAGCCCGCACTTCAGCCTGCACTCATTTTTCTTTTGTCTTTCAACCATCTCTCATTCTGGGTCAGCAAATTCTGGTTTTCCTGAGAACTTTAGTGTCCAAATCAGCATCTCAGACCCAAACTAAAACATCTGCAGCGTCCCATGTGCCGGCTCGACTTGCAGGAACTATAAAACTGAGAGAGGACAGTCCCAAATGAACCCAAATTTTTCAACACGTTTACAGTGCATTGGGTCAAACCACGAGAAACACAAACTCAAAAGTCTTTCCTCCAGGTAAGTTCCTTACTAACCACAGCCATTATGGGAAATGCTGATGATACTCGCCCTGGTTAGAAACCGAGAGCCACTTCAGGTCTCCAACCACGAGTCCCGTCGTAACAGTGGAGTTGGAAAAGCCCCTACGCCTTCATTTGGCGTGCGGGAGACGTGTCCTCGTGCCGTGCACTGGGAAACAGTTTGGCAATTCATGGGACTGAAGGCTCAGTCTCGCTCTGTAACTCAAGGTGTTGGATGGTGTGCTGATGGATACCATACAAATTCTTACGGTAGAGAGATATAAAAATTAATTATCTGAAAAAGCCTGTTGTTAACTTTTCTAGCACTAGCGTATAATGACTAGAGTGTCAGGACAAACAAATGCTTAGAATATTTAAGATACACATATATCTTGCGTCTTGCCACCTCTTCATGTAAGCTGACAGCTTACAAATGTCTTATTGAACTGTATTACTTAAAATTGGGCAGATACTCCTGGGGAAAATTTTCTACATTTGATCAGTCTTGCAAAAAAGGCTGTAGGCATTTGTGACTGCTGGTATATCCATATTTTAAATATATATTTTATGTAAGAATTTTACCATATTTTATTCCATCTGAGGAGTATGTATTTTTTTTACCTGGCATACTGAAGGGTGACTAGCTGTTTTATTCTGAAGCATTTAAAGTCAATAACAACATATATAGACTTTACTAGATGCTTTACTAATTTATTGTGGCACTGTGGTATTTAGACCACTGTTTAAGTGAAGTTTGCCAGTACAGTTAAAAGAAATTAGAGACACCATCATTGCTAAATCACTTTACCATTCAAAGAAGAACTGTAAACATATGCATTCATTTAATTATAATAGTACCAATTATAAGAGAAATTGTAATGCCGAGGGTAGTAGCTTTTATGTGATCATAATAATGGCATATATTTATCTTGGTTTGGCAAGTTAGGTCCTTCTTTAATAGTTGGCTTTGCTTAAATAGAATGTGGTTTGTTAAAACCCACACTAACCCCCACACCCTTCCATTTGTTATTGCCCAAATAATGAACAATAATCATGTGGTATAAATGATTAATGTATACATGGCTTAGCAAGTATCTTTGAGGTTTAGAAAGTGTTTTTATTTTCATTCTTGCACTGGACCAAGCTATAGCCCAATTACATGTTATTCTTTGGTATTGGGTAGAAAATCTTTCTGCTTCGGTAGAAGTGATAGGAACTTGAAGCCCGAGTCCGCTGTCTTTGAAGTCGATCGGAATTTCAGCGCCAGCCTCCGGAGAAGCAAGCCCATTGTTTCTGGGGCAGTTTGCTTTGTGCGTGTTATCTGCTAAATCACAATTTAATGTCACATTTCAAAACAGCCCATGTGGGAGAGCCAAAGCCCCGCATTCCGTTCCGGAGCAATTAATACAGTCCACGCGAGGAACACTCCACGGACGTAGACGTGAGAAGTCTTCCAATTATCCTCTCCAGCTAAAATAATCTCACCCAGCAATGTGTATGGCAGCGGCTTTTAATGTGTGTGTGCAACTTCCAGACCGAAGTTTAGCAAGTTCTCTATCTCGGTTTTATTTACATCTGATTTCTTTGGAGCCTAATCAGTCCCAGTGATAAAAAAAACAAACAAACTCTTCCCTTTCAAGATTAATTTTTAAAGTGTCAGCCGTACATGACTATTTTCAACAAGATTACCCCACGCAAATGAAGGGTGCTTTATCTTGTGCGCCACAGCGAGCGGCACAATGTTGTCACCGTGCCGCAGACAATGCCACCCATTTATAAGAGGATTCAAAGAGTTAAAAACCGCATTACTTGAAACTTGATATAAAACCTGTGGCCAAAGCGGGCTATGGGCTGGAGCACTTGATTATTCTTTTATCAATAAATAAGAGTGGCATACAGTTAATTTCAGCACTGTAATTGAGCGGTGCATTCTGGGAAGCTGCAAAGCACTGTAAGATGAGGAAATGTTTTAGAGACTAATCATGAGAAGAAAGGAGCCTTTCATAGCCCTTATGATGCTGTTGTCAGAGCTAAAGGCAGATAATGATTCAGTAATAATGGCACATTGTGAATATTTAAGCTGAAAAGATTGGGACAAAATGAGCAGACATTGTTGGTTTGCTAAACTGAACAGTTGGTCTTTGGGCTCCAAAACTATCTACAACTCAAATTTGGGGCTCAGAAGTTGCAAAATTAAAAAAGAAATATGTTTCCAGGACGCTCGGCTGGCACAGGGGTTGTGTGTGGAGCCGGCACAGGGCCTCTTCACTTACTTTTGAAATCTGAAATTGATAGTCAAGGTTTTTTTCATGACTCTCTGAACTGACAAAGTACAATACGCTGCAGACTGTGTAAATCTCCCTCCATTTAGGTGCCAGAAGAAATCACTTCGGAAGAAAATCAGTTTTAGTAATGACCTAAAATATTAAATATAAAATGGAGAGTGTCATATTGCAAATAAGTAGACTCATTTGCATTTTGTCTCCGGGGCATTGGTAGCGCTATAAAGAGACATGCAGCTGAATTTATGTACATTGTCTTTTTTCCTCATTACTACATTCTGGATCTGTTAGTTGTCTTTCTTTAAACATCTGTTAAATGCAGTTTCATGAAGCCGTACGTTCCCATATGTTTGGGAACGGTATCAAAGCATAGAGCTTTTGGCCTCCTTTACAACCTTTTGTCTCGGAGAAAAAGGTGGATGAGCTCCGGGGCCAGATTCTGCTGAAGCTGAGGGCCAGAAGCCCTGTTGCTTTCAGTAGGAGCCAGATAAGTTTTCTAAAAATGTAAAGACCAGCACTGATAGGGACAAAGAACGTTTCAACCCTGGACCTTGGTATGTATACTTTAAAAGATTTTTAAATTTTTATTTAAGAAAAAGTGTAAAATTAAAGAACAAACACCAAACTTCCGAGGCTTTTAGGGCAAGTTTTACTCTCCATAATTTTCTACGTGTTAAATCTCGGAGAATTCAGAAAGTTTGCCTGCGTGAGGACGGGTAGGAGAAACTGTCTCCTGCATTTTTACAGGCACAGTAAGCACTAATTTATTATTATCTTTGCAATGACATAAACTATTCCAGCTCTTGTATTTCTTTTATAGAAACACTTTTCATGTGTACTTTCACACAAAGGAGAAGAAGAAACAAACTCCCGCATCTATACATCTGTTTGTTTTTCCTTGAGGAAAAGCAATTACTTATAATAAACAGCTTCAAAACTTTAATCAAAACAGTTAGAAAAAGTTTATCTTTTTGCAAAATTCTTTTAAAAAACATGCTTTGTGTTTATAGTAACACTCATTTTTATCCATATGCTTTAAATCTGTGTATTTACTTAGCTAGGCAATACTTTTAACCTTTTTTTCAAGTCTTTATTTTTAATGAAAAGTTTCTTACAAAGTCATTTCTATATTAAGAAAATTTAAAATCCCAGGACCAGGTCCTCCTCTGGGGAAAAGAAGCATTGCTGCAATAGTCCACAGGCACTGCAGTTGTCTGCAATAAAAAGAGAAACCCAGTTTCTTCATGGTTTCCAGGGCCCCAATCCTGCATACTTACGCACTTACTTCACTTAACTACTGGAAATGAGATCACCCGCAGCTCTCGTGTGTGCCTCTGCCGTGCAGGGAAGGGAGGCTGCATGGTGGGATCACTCCCGCTACCAAAGCAAGCTATGGCAGACCCTGCCTGAGTCTCTCGTGCCGTTTGCCAGGTAGACAAACCCTCGGTGGCCTAATTTCGTAGCGCTTTGCCGGGCGGCTTGCGGGCTTGGCACGGTGCAGCGCCGGTGTATTGATGTTTCTGGAGCAGGGGGACGAGGTGCGGGCAGTGCCTGCGCTCAGGTTGGAGCGGCTCGGGCAACTCTTTCATTCAGATTTGTATGGTGTTGCCCCCTTCCCATTTCACTTTGACTTGTTAGTTTGTTACAATTCCTCAGGTAAAAAGCAAATTTTAGTCTGAAGCACTGATTTGATTCAGCGTACTTGGGATACGTCTGAGGACTGGTAACTCTGCTCTGTCCTTAAAGGCTTTCTTTCATTTGCCTTGCAAAGCTCAGCAGTCTCCCTCTGTCTCGCACTACATACTGGAAGTGCATTCACGGCACAGTGTTCAAGTGCATCATCGTCAGATTTCAGCCAGCTCAGACACCGTGGTAGTGGGATTCAGAGGTCTGATTTGCCCCAATAACGAGGTCTGAATCATTAAATGAAGTAGCGCTGCTAAATTCAGTGAAGATCTGGCCCACAGATCGTTTGCCAAATGTAGTCAGATCTGGATGTGGAATTTCAATATCCCTAGTGTTTGGGTTGCTTTTGATCTTTCTTACCCAAGTGATAAAGAGACAAGAAGAACAGATTAGCGTTGGTCCATCTTAATGGTTAGGAGCCGTTTTGCAGCTCCAGTACAAATTGCAGCGGCACGTATAATCCATACTAATAGTGTGCTGCAGCCAGGGATTCAAGGCACAAATTTCCCCTTTGCTGCTGTCATCAGAGTCTCCAGTTCACACCGTCAAGAGAAATTCGTAATTGTCAAGTGCTCAGGCAACGAAGTCTGCACAGGACAAACAACAATCCCCGATTTGTTTGTTCCGCCCTCTCTCTTCCTCCATCCAGGCCATCCCAGTTGTCTGAGAGCACTTCACATGTTGCCCTTGGCCGAGGACGGCTCTGCCTGGAGCATGTCCAACTTGGCGTGGAGACGTTCTAATAAAGCTCGAAATGATGCTCGTTGCCAGTGAGGAGGGGGATGAGGAAGGTGAAGGAAAAGATGGTGCCAAGGTCATCGTGTTTCGGCCTAGAGCAACGTGCTTTTGCAGAAAGACGCATTTCTCTCCCAGTTTTACTCTCAAACACTGCTCTTAACAATGGTGATGATAATTTCATCAGTGTCGCTGATACTTGATATTTCTCATTTACATTGCATGTTTCATCTTCAAGGCTCTTGAAGTAATGAGCTAATCCTCACAACATCCCTGTAAATATTATTCCCCCCTTAAAGAAACTGAAGCAAGGAAGTTAAGTAAATAATGTACACTATTTATATTATGATGGCTTATAGGGGTTCTGGTGAAGGTCAGGTCCTCCTTGTACATAGACATTATATAAATAAGATTCTATATAAGTAAATTACTCCTTGACCTGATGATTTCATACTTCAAATATACAAAACAAGCAAAGAATAGAGAGAAGGGAGCCCTATCAAAAAACCAAAATGACAAGGAGATTAAATGATTGAACGGAGGTAGTGTCTGGAGACTCGGGCTGAAGTCAGCTCTGAATCCCTATCTGCTGCGTGTATTTGTCCTTTCAGAGATGAGGATTGTAAAGCCTGGATTAGTAGAACTTGCTTTTACTAGCAGGTGACACACTTGCCTTTAAAATGTTAGCGAGGCCTCAATTTTAATTAAAACATGTTAGTATCAAGGTTTATATTCATTAGGGATGCAGAATTACCTATGGGTGACACAGTAAGGGTAGCTCGCTCTCAGCTCTTAAACAGCTTTTGGAAAAGTTTTTGGCTTTCTCTTTTTGGACATTTTTTAACTGCTGAAGAACTGTAGTTAAGAGTCCATTAAAATGAGACTTACTTAGGTTTAAATGAGACTTAGACTTAATGTAGCTCACAGCACTTGAAACTCCAGTGTCCTCTTTGTGAAACAGAAAGGGGTTTCAGTGGGATGAGGGTGAGCAAGCACATTTTTTCTGGAACCGAGGAGAATTATTTCTTGGTTCTCATTAACTGAGGCTTCAGTTCAGCAAAACACTTAAGCATTTACCGAGCTTTCAACAGAAGTCCCATTGCTTTTAATTTAGAAGATTTTACCTTTGTCACAACCTCTGCTTAGAGTCAGTGGCATGTAAGCACCAGCTTAGAGTTCGGCATGTGTTAATTGTTTAAGTATGTTTAGCCCTTTCCCCAAAGCTGTTGTGAATGTTTAATGCAGTATTTACACTAGCCTTAGCACAAGGACTTGTGCTGTAGGATTGATGCTTAAACATATACTTGCTCTGGAGTATGCATCAAATGCTTTGCTTGAATTTTCTGAATTTTTAAATTTGTTTTGTGAGTTGACTTTAAGTTTTTAAGAGAAAGCACTTTTCAAGAATAAAATGTCATTTAAGATTTAATAAAGGCAAATAT
This sequence comes from Platalea leucorodia, assembly GCF_965183815.1. NCBI lineage: Eukaryota > Metazoa > Chordata > Aves > Pelecaniformes > Threskiornithidae > Platalea > Platalea leucorodia. The sequence goes on along the minus strand of NC_138827.1, from coordinate 24,289,674 downwards.
CTGCCTAAGTCACAGAGTAACCATGAAACTGGGAGAAGCCCTGAACATCTGCCATAGCTTCTGTGCGGTGGCAGCAGCGCAGGATACTGCTACTGCGCCTCCCGAGCGCCCGGCTTCTCAGTGCAAATGCAAGTTACGCCGTGCTAAGAGCTTAAATACTGTAATGAGCATTTGCCCCTCAAAAGGAGTACATGTGGAAAAAATGGCATATTTGGTACCTCAGGAGTTAACAAAAGTAAGGGCAGATCCACTTAGAGAAAGGCCGGGGGGGGTGTCACTTTTATGTAAGAATTCATCAAAAAATATAATTAGTTTATTTCAATATAGTTATCTCTTTATTATTTAAAGGAAAAGGTTACATGCAGTATATTTGGGGGAAGATTTTATTTAACACTTGGACGCGTTTTGCTCTAAAATGAATGCTTGCTCAAGAGTCTAAGAAGGCTTCATGGGAAGAGCAAAGCAATCTAAGCCATATGTATTGGGCAGTTTGCCAGTTGTTTGCCAATATGCCCAGGCCACCTGGCTATATATGCAGCCAAGTATGCCATTCTGACTAGCCAGCTTTAACCTTCAGGCTGCTTCTTTTTCAGCTCTTAGGAAACTCTAAAGCCCTCCAAAGCGCATTGCATTTCCCCCATGCCAGTAGTTTGTGTGCATCCAGACGCAGGCTGCGCGGTCGCACTGACCAGACAGCTCACAGCACCCATTTTCAATGAGTTCGTCTTTTGTCTAGAGAGCAGTTCAGTAGTGTTGAACCCGGGCCATAAGATGAGTCTGGAGATAGCAGACTGAAACCTTTACCCATATGCCATAGTTAGGCACTTTGACTGACAAGCCACAGTTTTTGTTCCCAATACTGTAGAGACACTGTTTTATGGGTGTGGTTTAAGAAGGATTTTGTTTAATGTAGTTCACCACTATAATTTCTTTTCCCGAGTATTTGCATGAATTGTAAGAGAAGTGAAGCATTTAGCATAACTCAGGCATTAATGGCATATTGTTTCATTACTGGGGTAATTTATTTAAATGTTTATTCATTAAATTTCACTTGCAGCCAAAAATATCTCAGCATTCTATTAATCTTTAGTTACATTTTGGGTTGTGGGCAAAGCCTAAAACAAGTACAGTATCCATGGCAGCAATTTAACATTTAGTAGATATCAGATATAATTAAGCTATTCTAAATATTGAAATTAAGGTAGGAAGAAAAAAAAGATTATATTCAATTCAGTAAACACAGCATGGGAAGTTTGGTGTAGCAGCCAGCAAAAATCTTTAACTGCATCCAAAGTAAAGGGCGTGCAGTCTGCTGTAATTGTCTTCTGTTTTAATAGAAAGCAGTTCGGGGACGGTATAACGCGGGGACTTTCCCTCGCTTTATAGCTGTTAATAAATACGGCAGTGATGATAGCTGCATTTGCAGGCTGGGGAAGGCAGGCGTGCTTCTTGGAGACGTGCTGTATGTCTGCTTCGCTTTACAGATGTACGCATATTTTTCAGCGAGCACACGCGCGCTACAAAAACTTTCTGTGCTCTGATCTCGAAGTGGAGCCTGCAGTTCAGATCGGAAAGCTCCGGGCAGAGCTCCCTCAAAATGGCCACAGTTTCCTCCGTTCGCACACTGAAGCCATAAATCTGACACAGCTTCATTTCAAAAGATCCATGAACCTGAGGGCCTGATATTTGAAACTCAACTTCTCCGTTTGCAGGTGGGATTATTTGTGGAAGTAAGTGAGAGCACGCAGGCATCTTGCTGCCCAGCCGATCCCCCGCTCAGGTGGCAGCAGGACTTTTTTTGCAGCCTGCAAAGCTGGGTATGGAAAAACTGACACACACACACACACACACCCCTTATTTTTTAGGCACAAAATTGAAGATTAAACAAAGGAAGGGAGGGTAAGGCTTTTGAAAAAATTGGGCCCTGAGGGAAACTTTGCCAAGTTTCTCGTGAAGCCCGAAACGAGCAACTTTACGAGGAAAGTTTTGCCGCCCTCGGCTCGCCGCACATTGTTCCCATCGCCCTGAAAGCCAGGCTGCTCCCGCACCGCCACCTGCGCCCGCTCCGATCCCCGACAAAGGCGGACCGTGATCAAATGTGGAGCCCACCGGCACTGCGATTTAATCCAGCAGGGTTTGCTGTTGAGTTGCATTGAAGTATTCTTTGTCCCTACGGGCGTGCTGCCTTTGGGGAGCCAGGCATATTGAATTGCTTTAAATCAGAACCCATACTGACATGTTCAAGGTATACTTTTTGGGGAGGCCTGTCTTGGCTTTCCTCCGTTAAGCAACACGTTGTGGATCTGTGACTTATTAGCGGTGCGTCGTAGCCGTAGCCGTAGCCGTGCGGCATCGGTGACATGTTCAATAACGGCCCAGAGAAAGGCGCTGTTGCAAATGCACAAAGACAGACATAAAGGGAGCGGGAAAGTGTCCCGGTGGGTTTTGCAGTCTGGCAGGTGAGATGCAGCTGCAGCCGCCCCATCTGTGCTACCTTGGCCTGCTATGGCTGTCAGCGTAGGTAACTCGGGCTATGATGGGAGAAGCAGAGCAGAAATTGAGACAGAGAATAAAAATTAAGGTTAAAAGGGAGAATAATGTTCTACGGGCATTTTGGGGATACTAACAGGTCACAAATTTTCACTTTAAACGTTCACTGGGTCCCATTTTGTGTATTGCACTAATACATGTCTGGACAAATATACCCACTACAGTTTGTATCGTTTGTTTACTCAGCCTTGTATCAATCTGTGGCGATTTCCATATAACAGTTAATCTAAGTGATGGGCTTTGGGCACCGTATTAATAGTATCTTGCCTATGACACGCTTAACTATTGTAAACCTGTTTATTGTTTTTCTGCGTGGGTGCGCGCTGCACACACACGCGTTCTTTCTACATTGTTACTCTGTTATTGTCCTTTTATTTATTTGGACCCGTTTTTGCTTTCAGATAAAAAGATTAGTCATAAATAGCAGCTTTGTCATCCAAGAATTTCCAAGCACTTAAATTTTGAAAGATTGTTCATGAAAAGTTGTTTAAATGGGAGCATTATACCACCATATGATATTTATAATATTAAGTATCTGCAGTTTAGTTTGATTGTTCCTCGCCAAAGCTTTTCTGTGAAAAGTACTGAGAAAAATGGGAAACGTGTATACTTCATAGTAATACTAGCCTCTAAGGACCAGATTTTTTCTTCCACCATTTCTTGCCGTCTTCCTCTCCCAACAAACCCTCCTTCCATCCCAACCACATACTGTATTGCAAATATGCAAAAACACTAAAGGCTTAGTTCCCCTCTGCTTGTAAACACAGCACTCCCATTAGCGGTGAGGCTGCCCATGCCTTTCAGGGGGAAAATGGACTCTGAAATGCTTGGGAGAAATAGCAGAGCTCTCATTCATGTGGCTTGGGTTGAAAAATTGAACACACTCGCTTATTTGCACCTCCATGCCAAAAAAAAAAAAAAAAAGTGCTGTGCGCTGGTCACAAGTGCAGATGAAGCAAACTAATACGGATTTCCGTGGTCTAATAACAAACAGGGACGTTTGGACGCCATTGCCAATTCTGCATGATTGACTGTTAAGTCCAGAGAGACAACCCTGTCCCATTGAAATCAATAGGATTTTTGCCGTTGGCTTTCCTGGGACAAAGATTTCATTTCCAATAATCCACCACCTGATTTTAGGCATGTCATTTAGTAACTGATTCGCTGCCAATTTACAGGAGAAACTTCCCCTACTGAAGAATATGCTCTCCTTTTTTTCTTTTCTTTTTTTTCCCCCTTTTTTTTTCACTGGCTTTACATTGAGTAATAGTTCTTTCACAAAAGATATCAGTTTTCCTTAGGTTTTTTGTCTTGTTTTGTTCTGTTGGACTTTTTTTTTATGTTGTTTTTGTATTTTACTACATACAATAACATGGGAAATGGTCCCTCCAGGCATGACTGTTTCAGACAAGGATGTGGTAAGTTGAGGATATATGTTGTTGTGTTGAATTTCATCACGCCTCCGCACATCCTTAAAGCACTGTGACATGCACTGACTTGGAACAGCTAATCCACACCTGGTGACAGCCTACATCACTGTGGCTCAAAATTTCAGCCTCTTCCCTCGTGTATGGGAAGAGGTCATGTTCCCCTTGCCTGCTACAGGATGCTAACAGATATAATAGTCAGGACAGGGAAACAGAAGGATCTGTTAAAGGGAGTTGTCGTGATAAACAGGTGTGATATTCAGGTTGCTACTTCAGGGAATCTTCGGGAAAGGAGGCTGGTTAGCTGAACCCCAAGCAGATGGTAGGGTTTGTCATTGCATAAGGCACAGCCTGAAACAAATTTTGACTTGGTTAGACTGAGGCAAGCGAGGGTTGACTTCACAGACTGGTTTAGGACTATGTAACAGAGAATAGCACAAGCTCTGTAACTTGTTAGAATTTTGTGTTTGAATTTTGTGTCATCATAAAGCCAATCACCTTTGAATGAATGCAAATGACTGCAATGTGTTAGACAGCCCTGTCATGGTTCAGACTCTTTCAGGTGCTGAGGTTCTCCACCTACCACAGTCCCAGGGCTTGGCTTACTACTTGGTCTCCAGGTTAGCAGTATGTGTCTGCTCACACAGATCTGTACGCAGGTTTGAGAGTTGATACTTAAAGTCTGGGATTCACATGCAAATATAAATCTACGGAGGATCTGTCTGTGAAGAACTTTTAAAGTCAGTAATTTAAACAATACTTCAAAAAAGAGGAATGAAAAAAAATTCTCAAATAAAGTAGAAATTAAGGCAAAACATGAAATTAATAAGAATTGAAGGCAAAAATATGTAGTGTGTTAATAAGTAGTTTTGTGCACATACACAATTTATTAATTTACAGCTACATTTCTAGAGGCAGTATTTCTGTTCGTAGCTCTCAGTTACTTCGGTATAGGAAAATGTCAATTTCCACTAAAATTCTGTCAGCATTGATATCACAATTTTATCACAGTTATTTATAACCCATATACCAACGTGAATATAATTAACTGTATATAATTTGTAGGGCTTGCCAAATAGCGAACAGTTATTTGCGACCCAAAGTATTTGTGTAATTAAAAAAATGTCAGCTAGTGTATTAGAAACATTTCATACAGCTGGCTAAATAGTTCAGAATGTATTGGTGAATAATATATTAATTCACTGATGTATTACGTATTGAATAAACTATTTTAATAAGTTAAATTGCATTTGACCCATTAGAGTTGACTCCAGCTCCGCAAAGTATTGAGTACCACCTTGAGTCGAAGGGAGCTGAGGGCATTACAGAGGAGGCTTTATCAGGTTGTTAAATATTAGGGCTTGTGAGTATGGCAGTTAGGTGTATGCTCAGGAGTGCTACTGAATGAAGAATACAGTTCTCCAACACACTGTTCTCCCAAGGTCTTTCAAATGTAGTAACTAGAACCTTTCTTAGGCATAAAAGTACTTTTGTACTTCTGCATTTGCAAAATCAATATGGTGCCATTAATGTGAAGTTCTCTTTTCCAGTCTGTAATTACTAAGGTCAATATTATACAGTCATTATTAAATAAAAAAAAAGTTCCCACCCTTTATCTAATCAAATTTCAGGTCCTGCATTCTGTAAGTTCATGTTATAAGTTTGCCATATTAATGAGGAGTTTGTGCAGCAACCCTGGCTAAGCCATGCAGCTATATTATGTGTTTTCCCATATGGTGAGCCTTGTCTGCAGCAGCATATAGCACTTTTGTCTGGTGTAATGCTCTTCTTTCTCCAGGTTTTATATGCCTAATTCAATATTGAGAGAAGTCTAGTGAAAGGGGAAATCTCACCCCTGCCTTGTGGTCGTTGTACTGGCTGTCTCTCCATCCTTTACCCGTGAAGGTCTTACGGTGAGATGCCTTGGGAATGAGTTTTTGTCGATGTTTTAGGTCAGTATCAATTCCATGAGATGCATAAGTGATTTTGTGGCTTTCTATTGTGCTTTTATACTGTATTCAGAGCAGGGAAGCAGTAAATTTAGAGAAATAATAAAATGGGTTTCTGTATTCTCAGTATTTTTAATAAAACTCAGTAATCGGCATATTATGAAGTCATAAAATGGTGTAATTTTTACTGCAGGGAATGTCCATTTGAAGAGGGCTCCTGGATCGCGGCAGAGATAAGCAGGCAGAGCTGTCTGTTGGGTTACTTATCCATGGCACCAGGATTGTCTGTTGTTCAGATGTGTGAGCTCCGGCCTCGGTTTCCGTTCACGGTTGCCGTGTATCATCGCAAGAGTGATGATAACGCCTCTTCAAGGTGGCATTATAGTGACAGTTTAACATGGCAAACTTCTGCTTGGCAAACAGACAGCGACTGTTAGCCAATATTGGCTGAGACTCGCTGATGATACTACGTAGTGTATCCTTAAAGAGGATAGTTCTTTGGACTTGATCCCGCTCCGTTTTCTGTCATGTGCCTCTCAGTCCAAGGAGAAAAAAGAGCAAATAAATATATCCACCCTCCTTTTTATGGGTGCGTTCACCCTCCTTTTTACATGGGTATGCTGAGGAGTGGTTTCCTTGCATAAGCTTTTCACTTTCTTTCCTTTTAGGAAATGGTCTGGAGCTTGCAGAGTTAGAAAGCATGCTTCTTACCTGCTAAAAAAGGCATTTAGCATAACACTTATCATCTTGATCACAGAGAGTTACTTGCTATTTGTGAGAGACTCAGAAAGTGTGTCCCAGCGAACCCTGCAAGGCAGGATGGAAATCTTCCTCTGGCGGGTTTTTTCGGTTAACCCTGTTAGGGTAATCTCTGGCCTGTGCTCAGCAACTCAGCCCTGAAACTGTAGCTGGAGACTTCAAACATTAAGATTCTTCTGTCCAAACATGCTGTTGTATCTTCCTTTGCCACTAGAGTACAAAATCAAACAATCCACGTGTACTGCTTCTTAATCTCTACTGTTAACTTCTATTAAATAATGCATTTAGTACTATTTAAGATAGTTGCTTTGTTACCCATGTAACTTCCTTACGATGCTCTCCGAGTGCCTCTCTGTCAGTAAAATAACTGCAAATGTTAACAAGCACACTTTAAATATGCTGCTTTTATGTATAAATGTAAGTTAGCATCTTAACAGGAATTCCATTTTAGTATCACTCGTAATGTTTTGATGATCCCTTCTGATACCGTCTGTGTACTAAGGATCGTATTCCTCAAGTAACACGGTATTGTTATAAGGTTATTCTTATTTTACAACCTCATTTTGTGAGCTTGGTGATACAGCTGGAAGTGTACGGGCCCCATTTTAGGCAGCGGCTGGTACGATGGCACCTGTCACTTACGTCCTCAAAAAAATGGGGGGGTTGCAGATTTGCAGATGTAGTTTGCTAATTGTATTGAGACGTCTTTGAAATTTCTGCATGATTTTCCTTTCTTCATCTAAGCTTTTGGACTCCCTTTTGGCAACTGAAGTACTTGGTGCATACATTTTCATGTGCTTTGGTCACAGGCCTCTGGGCATGTGCATAGGTTACTACGGGGGTGGAAGTGGAGTCGCATCTTGCTCAGTTCAGAAAAACATTGCTTCAGAGAAACTGTGTCTTGGTTTGTTTTGGAAGGAGTCCTCACGGATCTTGGCTTGAGGCAAAGCTGTTAGGGTGAGGGTCATGACAAGCTGTACGATAGGCGATGAGACTGCATGAAAGCCTGTGTCACGAGCCAGAAGAAGTGCCGGGCTGAAGCCGAGTAGATTTATTTTATCCCCACTACAGCTCAAGCAGATTGCCTTCTCTACAGCTTCGACGGGAATTTACCGTCCCTTCTTATGTGCTAGCCCGTGACACCTCAGGAAGATGCATCTTACCACGTGCCCTGTGCCAGCAGGAATGAGCAGGGACTATTCTCTTTTCCAGAAATACATTGTAAATTGTTGGGCCAAAATAGAATGTGTAAGTAAAGCTTAGAGGTAATCTGTTCTTAAGCATTGACCCCGGGCCTTAGATTTATAAGCTTATTCCTGCTGTCCCACCATAAAACTAAAATACCCACTCCAACATGCAGTATTTACATAATAGTTTGGTGTAGCTTTATAAATGTATGCACTCGTACTTTCTCCTTGCTGTGGAAAAAAAAAAAAAAAAGTCCTGAGGACTTGAATCAGCCTGGCTGTTCAAGTGCAGTGCAATTTGATCCCTGTATCTCAGAAGGTGGATTCATCGCCTGGGGAGAGTCACATCACTTTCTTGGGAATGCCATGAAGAAAGCAGCTGTAAAGTGTCTGCAGGGTTGCCCAGCGAGCAGCTGCCTCCCGGTTGTCCTGGCCGTGGCCCCGCAGCTCTGCCTCCTCTTCCTCCGAGGAGGAAGCTGGGGGTGCTTTGCACTTCGGCAGCACCCCCTTGGGGCAGGACAGCTGCTGCTGGGAGCCGGCACCTCAATTTCTGTCCTTCGGGGACCTGGAGATGAGCAGAACCCTCTAAAATTAGGAGGGAATAAACAGCTGCAAACTGAGTTTTGCAATAAAAAATGTAAAATATGTAGTATATAAAAAAGAAAGTTATTAAAAACTTAAGATAAGATCAAAACATTCCAGACGTTATGGTCTGTGTTCCTGCAGAGCTGTGTAAAAAATGCTGGAGCTTTACAAAGGGGAGCAGCAGAAGAGTGCATATCTGTCAAATACTTTGGACCTTGCAGCCCATTAACGTAACAAATTAAAAATAACAGATGATGGTCTTACTCTGATACTGTAGCACAGTTGCATTTTTAAAGGCAGAAAACGTTTCTGATTTTTTACAACAAACTTGTCAGGTTTTTACGGAAGATCTTCAGAGGTTTCTTGAGTGCTTTGCGAACATTGTGACTTTCAGTATAAAATATGCACTAGGATTTACACCCTAACCATACACTTTATAATTGGAAAAGGGTGTTCCTGTGGCTGAGATTCAGCTGCAAAATCCATGGGATTCAGAACCAAGCTTTCATTTTGAACTAGGGCCATGCAATCTCCAAATTAAACATGAAAATACTAGCTAAGATATGAATATAATGAGTGAAACAGATGATCTGCAGCAAACATGAGATATTTCCTTTTAAATTATGAATGATCAAAATCACACCTATAGTTATTATTTTCCCAGTCACCACATAAGGTCAAAAGTGCCTTCAGCTACACGGATGCAAATCTGGAATGCTTTCAGCAAAGTTACTGAAACACATAGCAGACTGATTTTGTTGATGAAGAAAAAGAAATGAAAAATATATGGCCTTTTTAACACCTTCTTTCCATACTCTGAATTATTTTAAGGTTTATTTAGTCCTTACTATATTTCATATTGGCTGCAGAGAGTTTTTGAAAATAATCTCTTTTAAACCTGTTGTGGCAGTATATGATCAAATATTTTAAAGGCCAAGTTTGGGACTTGCCAGTTGCAAAAAGCGCCTCTCTTAATTGCCTAAGTATGAAAGTCAGATGTCCTCATATACCATCTGAAAAGATAACCATATTTCTTTTCAGCTGTGCTGTAGTCTCCATATCTTACTGTCAAGAAGCTTCTTTTGGGACCGAGACAGGTCACGTTGGAAGTCAGTGGCTAATCAGCTCCCACTGCACATTGTCTGCTTTCAGCTTGAATTATCTTAGGCAGACATCCTGGCTAGCTGCAACACAAACCTCTGATGGCTTAAGCCTGAGAAGACCTGAGTTTGGCAGCCACTAAGTTAGCAATGAGGAGAGGAACAGAAATCCTATCTCTTCTGGTGCTTTTCCCGTCTTGGTTTCCCCACTAGAAATCAATAGGATGGTCGATAGTTGGTTTTGAGTTGTTCACTACATGCTGGAGTTTTCTGATGTAAACCTTAGGTGTCTGGGTTTCAGACACTCTAATGTGTCAGAGGAGGTTTGATAGCTGCCACAGCCATCCCAAGTTACACTTTATTTCCAGTGACAGCCTTTGTAACACGAGAAGGGAATGAATTCAACAGTTATAAGTACAGATCAATCTTATACACTTACTACTTGGGGGGAAGGGACAGGTTAAAATTTTCAGAGAAATCGATTATGGTCTTTTTTGAACTATATGCTGAAAAAATGCTGTGTGAGATAGGGCTGCATTTTGGTAACATTTTTTCCCCACAGATATTTCTGGCTTCATTCAAAACTCCATGAGTATTGGGGTTTTTTTTCTTACCTCTATGTAGAAATTATTCAGCATGAAGGTTCAATGGACTGGCTGAAAAAAGTTTTTATTGATTAAAAAGCACCCGTTCGGAGTTCTTTTGTTAGCACTTCCATAACCAGAACAGCTAAAATAGTAAGAATGTTGCATATAGGTATTTTACAACATATGTTTTCTCTGTTCATGTGAAGGACCTGTACCCATGAGGGAAGCTTGAGTTGTGAGAAATGTGCAAGTCTTTTCTGCATTTAATGAGACGGTCTTATCAGCATCGGTACAAGAGTCATCTCCTGTGCATCTCTGCAATACGGATTTGTCTTTTGTGACAGTGGTTTGATGTCTCTCTGCCTCACCTATTCTCATCTTTTGTCACATCTCTGCAAGAATACATTTCCTCTCTTGCTTCTTCAGGTGACTCGGTTATTTATTCCTAAAGCACTAGGGGTAGGGTGCATTTTCTTCAGCAGCATGCTCTAAAAAGTTTAAAAAGAGGATTATTCTTTGTATGGATGACTACCCAGAAGCACAGTAAGTTATGCTAACAGAATATTGGAAGGGAGATTAAATATGAGCAGGGGAGTGCTGATGCCTCTATATCTCATTGTTGGGGAATCCACACAGGTTGCTGCTGTCCTTCCGCTGCTGGCAGATTTGGAGAAGGGATAGGTGGCTTTGCACCACGTAGCAGTTCCTCTGCAACAATAAGACATTACAAACTCCTCTTTACTTCATCTTCTACTCACTCTTTATTCACCCCTTTGGCCTTAAGAACAGCTGTTTGCAGGATTGGACACAAGCAATCAGAAGGAGGTTCTGTCCTTGGGTCTACACGTGGACCTCATCAAGTGGCTTCAATGGGAGTTGGCTTCAATGGAGAGCAGCTGAAAACTGAACCTGGATCATATATATTTGAAAAGCATAATCCAGTCCTCTGGGCCTTTCTCCCAGTGTAACTGTTGGTAGCCTTGGCAGGGACTTCAGTGAGGGTGCCTGAACCTGTAAAGTGTCCATAGATTTCAAGGAAAATGTTTAAGTTGTCCTGCCTTACACGTATATTAATGGCAAATGTAATTTTTAGATCTAAGAAAATCAAAATACTTAAAGTGGGCCTAGTGGGTCTTTGAAAATTGTGACGATACATCTTTCATATTACCAAAATGACACTGTTATTTAAAGCACTGAAACTGCTCTTTGAATTCTATTTCAATATTTAACCAATAACATTTAAAGATGTGCACATGAAGCAAGTATCTTACCCCAGTACACTTTTAGATATCAATCATGCTGTATTAATTGAAAGGATTTGGTCTAATCTCATAAAGAAACAGGCAAACTCTTGGCTTTTCTCTAAAGTAAAAATATATCACTCATGTCATCCATTACTGTGCTATAATTATGGTAAGTGAAGCAGAACAGAATCGATGGAGCAATTTATCAATGCATTCCCAACTATTCCAGCACGGCTGACGTCATGTGGCTGCAGATACTGTCCTTCAATATAAAAGATATCCAGCAGTGTCAAGACTTTATTCTGATCTACTCCAGCATAATATTTTCATATTTAATATTGTCATTTCAATTATGGTTTAATTAATTTATTTCATTCACTATGAAATTACACTTAATTAGTTGGCTTTTAATTTTTTTCCCCCCAAATTAAAATTTCAAAAGGGCAAAAAAAAGAGGGAGAATAAAAATCCCAGACATTATTTAATTCAGACTTCAAGGTCAAAAAACCCTTATAGTTTAAACTTTCTGCTAATAGAGCATAAACTCGATCTTTTCTGTTCCACTCTAAATTATTTCAAGATAAGAAGCAGAATATAATGTGTGTAGTAAGCATTTCCAATAGACATTTGTCTTCAGATATTAAATACTTCCCCAAAATGTCGTTTTAATACTCGGATACTGTTTAGTACCTTCAAATATTTGCCTTTTTACACACTCCATTTTCCAAGTGTTGAATTTTACCCATATATTATCTTTTAAGTTTTATTCAAATAGGCTGAGAGAGTTAGAGCTCGCGTAGACTAAACTATAGTGAAGCTGTCCTGAAGATAGCACTGTTTGTTCTGTAAAAACACTCACCCCGCATTCCTCCTGAAGTTATTAAATGTGTTTACACTACATTAAATATGAAAAATGAACTTCTTCAGCGAAGGGATTGTTTAAAATACTGGGAGAAATATGGCCGGAATACCTTGCCGTACCCCCTGGCCCTGAGGAGCGGTACCGAGGCGCTTCCCCCGGCTCCTCCGTCCTCCTCACGGCTGGAGCGTCTATCTGCGAAATGCTTTTTCTACTCCTGGGCCAAAGCGGTTTCTAACAACCGTGCCTTTCTTCAACTGGCACAAAGTCCTCCTCGGGATTTTGGCACTGCCGGAGTGAAAGGCGCTTGGTCCAAAAACACGCTGATCTTGTGGGGTGGGGAGAAGAAGGGAAGTGTTTGTTTACAACTCGCACCGGCATTGGGCTCTCTTAATAAACCAGGCTTCATTAAAGATGTCTGGCTGCGGGGATGACTTTTTCTCCTCAAACTTTTCTTTTTGTCTCTGGGAGAGGAGCACATGGAAAAGTTCATCAGGAAATTAAAGCTGTGAAAGTAGCTTTTCTCACACAACAGCTGCAGGTTTATGTGTTGTTGTGTACAGTCTCCCTGTCATCCCCAGACACGGCATTTCCTTCTCTGGAGGGGCCTTTGCTCCCCAGAGGGGTTTCTGGGGCCTCGTTAAACAGCGACGAAAGGCGACATGTCTTCTGTATCGTGCCATCCGCGGTCTCTCCGTTTCACTGCTGGCCCCGGGGGGAGCATTCCGTCCATCAGAGCTTCATGGGGGCCTTGGTGCTGGGGGGCCCCGGCAGAGCTTCGCCAGCACCATGCCCGGGAAAGGGTTAAGGCGCCTGGGCGGCCTCGATGGAAAGCACAATGTCCCTTGCTCTTTAAAGATGTACTTGTAAACCGTTGTGCTGGGTGGATTTATGAAGGGTGAGTTTACCTGATATTACATGGTATTGTTTAATTTGGACTATATTTAACCAGCGCTGTGTTGAAACAGTGTCGGCGAGCTCTGAGAGCTTGCCAGGCACATTCTCAAAATGGTTGCCAAGCTGTAAGATGGCTGCCAAGGTCTGACTGCACAGAACAGGTCCAAAATGGTGACCAACTTCTCAGAATTTTCCTGCTGATTTTTTTTTTTTTCTTCCCAAAATAAGGAAGATGCCGGACTTGGCACCAGCCTCTTGGCACTACGATTTATAGTGTCATCCAGAGATTCAAGTAGTTACTGTGTTCTTGTTTCACAGCACTTGGCAGAAAGCTGCGCAGGGGAGGACGTGAGGTGAAATAGCCGGTGTAAAATAACATTAGCGTTTTCCTTCCTTGGCTAAAAAGTACCAAACACGTTGAGGGGGAAAAAAAAGTAAAAAAAAAAAAAAAGTGGAAGGTAGGATATTTGAAAAGAAATCAGTAGAGAGCATCTTCGACCAAAGCTTCAGAGTTTCCTTTTGGGCTGCATGTCTAAAGTGGTGCAAACTTTATCTCCAACAGGTTTAAGATAATTTTTTTTTTTTTTTAATTTTTTTTCCTGCATTTGTTTACTGGAGTTTATAGCAGTTTCTTTCTGGCAGTTGTGCTACTTAGCAGATTGAAATAAAATCATAAGGGTGAATTAAAACACACTGCTGTTAGTGCTGATTAGAATTTTAGCTTAGTGTAAATACCGGATGCAGTGTCCAACTTTTCAGGGACTTGGCATAGACTCAACAGGGATCTCCGGGCTGCACAGGAGACAGTGTGTGCTTGCAAGATTTTTAAATACTTGGATAGGTGAAACTTACTGCTTCTGCTGGCGTGCTAGCTAATTTAGTGTCTGTATAATGGATTGTATAGTCCAAGGTGGCCCAGGACTACAGAAAAAAAAAAAGGGAAAAAGCAAAGGATAAAACTAAAAGGCAAATAGTTCGATCTAAGAACTTTATGGATTTTTATTTATATTTATTTATTTATATTCTGACCATCCCGTGCAAAATGCTTGACTGTGCATACAAGTGGTAAATGCAGTCCTAGCTAATTTTTGGATTGCACTTGAAAATAAACAGATTGCCTAAGGACAGGTAATTTTGAAAATATTAAATGGTTCTTCATGCAGCTGGAAAATATTTGTAGTTACAGTAACAGAATGGTAGAGTCTTTCTTTCGATGCAAATACCTATATTCAGGTGGATTGTATTAGTAAAAACTCCATTTCTCATAGTCTCACTCTCAGCCCACAACTTGTCAATTTTCATCTGTTAGGAGTTTTCAGTGTCTCAAGTTACCTCTATATATTTTCATCCTTTAAGGAAACAACAGAAAAGCAAGCATTATCATCCAGGGGTGATGCGACAGCTTCCCTCAGTCAGTCATTTGGAAGGTATTAAACCAGCAACACGATCGACACCGAAGTCCAAATGCTTCATCTCTGCTATTGTGTATCTTCTACTAGTGCTGGGTCAACAGGCCACATCATTTCTTCTGCAGGAATGGCAAGGACCCTGAAATGTACTTTGCCCTTATCCATTTGCTTGAGGAAATTCACAAGGATGCAGATGTCTTTTGCAGCGATATTTGCTGTTTATATCCACATTTCTCCCATAACCTATGCCTTTATGTCTTTGTAGAGGTTATAAACATCCCTTTAGTTCAGATTCACTCTCTTTCACTGGCAACCTATATATCCATAGTACTTCCGTAGAACAGGGTATTATTTTTAATGATGTAATTTGAACTCTTGATTCTGTGGTGAAAAGATGAGATTAAGACACACAGCCTCTAAAAAAAAAATATTGGATACCAGTCAGGGCACATGGAGTTTAATTGAGCCAGATGCATTTATTGAGTTATATACCAGATTCTCTGAAACTTGTTTTCAGGATATTTTAATATTATGCATTACCAAAATTTAGAGCAGTTGAAATTCAAGAAAAAAAAATCAAGAAAGGTCTTGCTTATCAATGTCATAAAAAAAAAATTATTGTGGAAACTAGAGGTGAACACTGCTGTCCTTAGTGAAGACTTTTAAAGAAAGACTAGAGCAGGATACTGGTGTCATGTTCTCAATTTCATCTCTCTTTCTTTGTTTCTACCACTTTAATAAAAAACCTATGAATTTAAAGGACAATGTTTCATCTGCTTTAAATAAAAAAAGTGCAGCGTTTAGGAAATTCTAAACCTGGCTACAGCGTACACACCAGCATAAAAATTGTGCATCACCACTTTTTTGATTGAATCTAGGAGTTCATTCTGCTGTATGATTCTTACCTTTGTGTTTGAGGTCTAGATAGACAAACCCTCATCATCTGCTGCAAACCTGATTTTAAATTACTAAAATTGACTATTTGTTTATTTACATAAATATTCAAACATGCCTAGTTTATGAAAACTGAACATAACCTTTGAATGTGAAAAATTTGGGAGCCATTAGGACACTTCTGTGTTGTAGCTTGTACTATATTATCTCTGGACCATTTTATCCCCTCATATTAGTGCGACTCCTGCATGTAAAAATTTTCTTTTGATTTACGCACCAGTAAGTAAGAGGAGAATTAGGTCTATGGTACTTTGCTTTAAGTAGCCATTATTAGTTCTAGATTCTGATGTCGTTATACTCTTGTATAATGGAAACAACTCTGTTGAAACTAATGAAAATGTGGAGTGAATATTGTGAAACCAGTAGGACTGAGAAGAGGATCAGGTCTTTAGTTTACAACTTTTCAGACCTGTGAATTTATCTCCCACTAACAGAAATGAAATCCTTCAGAAGCTTTTGGCACTTTTGCTTGTTTGTATATTCTTCATGTACACATCATGTGCATCTGTGTGTGTCTGTGTGTACGTATATATGATATGTGTAAAAGTACTTTTTATATAGTAACTTTCTGCATAGGGCAACCCAAACAGCTGTTATTCCTTTTTATAGCTTCTTTAATCTATGTGCCAACAAGTCAGTTTACAAAATCTGTTTTGTTGATGACTGCTGCGATAATAATTGTGGTGTTTTGTGGCTTGGCAAAAGCCTGGGGTCTCCTCTGAGGACTCTTGCCAAAGCCTTTGAAGGGGTTGAGGTGGATTCACTGCCAAAATGAGTCACCACTCTCTATTTTATTTAGTGTCCTTCTGCCAAGGCCTTAGACACTTTCTGTTTTCATTCTTTTGTAGGCTTTCCTTCCCACATTGTGGTTTCCTTCACAGCCAGAGTAATGTGTTTGCCAGCATAGGTGAGAGAGTGTGGCTGACTCTCCAAATGCCACTGCTAGACTATGCTTAAGGGTTAGTGGTTTAGCTATTGTGCTATCTCAAAATGAATGTGCAAGATTTAATTATATGTCTATGAATTATAAATAAAAAAGACTGCTGCATCTGATACAGCACAGTGCAATAACCTAGAGTAAGGTCAAGGGATTTCAGAGGTCTGTCAGTGTTTACTTCTCCGAGGCTCTGTTCTACTGCATCCTTTGAATTATTTTACTTGTGATTGTGCTCGTCAAATCAGAGATAAGTTGCTTCTCTAGAGTAAATCATCTCCTTTTTTTTGGTCTGAGGCTGGCCTTTTTACTAACTTTTTTCTCCATCCGGAAGCAGATAATCGTTCTGTTCACAGCAGCATAACAGATGCATGGTATTTATCCTAACACTTTGCATGTCCCACCCAGATGTCTCAAAAAATTTGAGAAACCAAGATGAATGGATCTGACATTCTGACATCCTTCATACAGATGTGAAAACTGAGGCACAGAGAAGTGAAGTGATTCAGTCGAAGTCACATAGGAAGTCTGCGTGAGGCCTGGAAACAGAACCCACATCATCTGACTCATTGGCCTTTGCTTTAACCACAAAAACTTCCTTTTTCCCGCTATACTGAAAGTGATATGTTTTGGCCTTATTCTAGATAAAATGTTAGATGTAGAGATGGCCTAGATATCCTTACAGTAAAATGTGTAATTCCTACTCGGGTGATGTTGGATGATATGAGTCATGACTTATTACAGTATCTGTGGTTTTCTTAGTGCTGTGAGGTTTTGGTATGAATGAGGAAAGCAATATGGGGATTTCAGTTAACTGTTAAGCAAAATTAGAGTGGAAAAAAACACATGGTACTCTAAAGAGTAACAGCAGCATTAGCGTTTCAAACAGATTTTCTGTTCCTCATCAATAAAGGGCTACACTACAAGGTAGGCAGCTGGATAGTTCAGTACTGACGTATGAACCTCGGTTTTAAAGGGCCTAAAGGAATTAGTCACTGCGTTCCCCAAAATCATGCCCTTAAGTGACTATATATACACAGAGGGGCATATAGAGGTGATCCTGCAGGATTTTGAGCATCACACCTGTTTCTCCAGTAAGGATCTACGTGGGAGCTTACAGTTGCTCCCCAGTATTTGCTATCAAGCAGAATTATTCTAAGTGTGTATTTTTTAACATTAGAAAAATACAAACGTTACCAGACAGGGTAGGCCTTTGTATAGTTATGGAGCAGAGCCAAATCAGGAGAAATGTTTTCATCCGTCTTTTTCAGTGTCTTTTGCTATGTCTTTCACTCTTTCTTGATTGCCTTCTCCCCATCTTTGGAGATCAGCACAAAGGCCGTGCAGCCCTCAGTCCTGTTCAAGCCTTTGCCTGGCAGTCTGGTGTGGGGTGAACTTTACCCAGAAAACAATTTAATCCCAGGAATTTTCTGTGTCCTTAACAATGCATAGATCTCATAACCCCTCCATACAAGGAAACATTTTAGCCGTCATCCTCACACCTCTCCAACTTGCTTGGGTTTTTTCTTTCTTGCTGTTTCTTCCCCTCTCCCTTTGTCTCCTTCTGCATTGCTCCTGTATTTGCTTCATATAGACACGTGCCAGCTGCCTGTTTTTATTTTGTTGTGACTGTCCGAATATGTGCTGTACATTTCAAAGCCTTCTTTCTCCCCTTTTATTTTTGATTGATAGCTTGTTCTCCAGGCATAGAACAGCAAATCATTGTGTCTTGCTCTACCTGAAGTGTCTTCAAAAGAGTGAAACTGGCAAAAATGATGAATCCTGGTGAAGTTCACTTAACGGGAGTCCACGCAGATAAAATTCCTCTGCCTGGAAGCACTTTATTCACCCAAGCCATTTGTCATTGCCAATTAGTAGTGAATGTTCGGGTTGGGTCACTTGCTATCTGCAGTTAGAGCGCGAGTGATAAGATTGTACATCCTTTGGAGACTGTGAGCCCAGGTTCCTCCTGGGATAACCTGGCTACACCTGACCAGAGTTTCTTAGGATTTGGTTTTGGGTTTGCAGATTTCAAATTGAAGTTGTAATTGGAAAGAAGAGACCGCTCTCTGTTTTACAGTCTGAATTAAACTAATGGTAAATGGATTAGGCCATTCTCTTTTCCATGTTACTCAACACTGGAAGATAGCTACAGGTCTTGTGTCCTGAGTAATCTAGTTGGACTAGACGATTGCCAGAAGGGAAGTGTAGGGAAAGGGGAAAGGGAGAAAAAGCAAGGAAAGGAAAGGGAAAGGGAAAAGGAAAGGGAAAGGGAAAAAAAGAAAAGATCTGTGGTTTAGGGAAATTTCCAGGGACAGATTGTATCCCTGACCTTGGGCATAGTATCAGGAACAAGTTTTCTGCCATTCCCTGTATCAGACACGTTCTTGCTTTTAATGAATCTAGTAATCTTTATTTTCTTTTAAGAGTTGTGTCCTTTTTTCTTCAGAAAATATGTGGTGTTCTTTATTCAGGTAATGATTCAACTTTATATGGAGTCTGCGTGATTGTGACTGAATTCAATTTTAAGTAAAAGTTAAGAGATGATTTGTATAGTTCAGCAGCAGCTTGCCTAGGTTATCTGTGTGCCATGGGTTATGGAATTCGCTTCACCAGTGACAACATTAACAATGCAGGCTTTATTTAGAAGAGGTTTATAGTGATACCACAACCGATAGAAATCTCTGTAGTTCCACTGGTTTTAAATGGAATTATTCCAGATCTAGCTGCGGATCTGATCTGTAACACAGCACTCCACATTTTAAATTACCACTACAGTTCAGGAGAGTTTAAGTAAATTCTGGGACCTAGTGCATAGTTATCACTGGGAGAACCTATTATAATTAAGAGGCAAAAAACCACTTTGCCATAGAGTTAAATTAGGATTTTTCACTTACTGATCTGTACTTGTTAGCAGCAGCTAGACTGAGTCAGCCAGACTGGGGAAGACACAGAGACACCATATATATTTATTCACGTTTCCCCTTGTACTGTTTTTAAAGCATTTGCTGAGTACTGTAGCTCTAATTCAAAAATATAGAAGTTAGGAGACAGAAAAATTTTAAGAGCATGTGGTATATTCCCCATCCTGTAAATGCACTAGTTAAAGAAATGATTGCTTTACCTACAGATAAGTAGCAATACGAGTAGAACAGGAAGAAAACTTTCAGTTCAGTAAAAACTTCTAAAACACAGTAACAGAGCCTGCACTATATCATATTAGAGAATATATTGCTTACCTCGCAGAAGTAGATTGAGGGTATTCATGACCACTGGTGAATTCCCTCGTGTGTAGTAATCTCTGATTATTTGCACCTGAAATTCTTCACCAGTGTAATGTTCTGTAGCAGAGGCTTACATAAAGTTCAGTTTTTATTAATTCAACCTTATAAGCACAGTACTTGGTTCACATTCATGATTACAATTATTTATTTAAGTAGAAAGAGATATCTAAAAAACATTTTGTGGATTATTCTGAACCTCAGAGGGCTCTTTTATATACAGTATTTAATGAGCAATCTACTTTGGAAAATAACTAGATTTATTGTGGGTTGCTATCCTTTACCCAAATGATGTGGTAAAAATAAAGTGGAAGCCACTTTTTAAACTAGTATAATAATAGGAGCACTGAAAGAAATAAAAAAGAAGATTTTTTTTTTTTTGTATGGCAAGCCATAAAATGTACAATGGTGCAGCAGAATGAATGAGTGCCTGTTCAGAAGGGAAACTTTCTGTGCACCAGAAGGCTAACTGCTGAAATAATGGAGCCATTCACAAATATATTTTTTTGTGTAGCAAATAATAAAATAGTTGGACAATGAAGTCTCCTCAAGTGCATAATAGATAAAGAAATTAACCGCAAAAAAAGGGAAATAAAATTCCATCTTCAAGATCATGGTTGGATCAATTAGAAAATATTTGTAAAGGCTGGTCCTTTGTCTGCAAGTCTGTGTGTGCACTAAAGCCTACTGATGCTCACAGGATAGACTGTTTTCTGTACTCTTTAAAGAAGCTGAGCCTCAAGGAGTGGCGCGCCCTCCAGTCCGCACGGCCCATTGCGGCTCGGAGGTTGTCCTTCCTCTTCGTGTCTGGAGCTCTTTGACCCGTTGGGATACCAGCGCGCGGCAGGGAGGGACAGCGACCTGCCCCAGGGGCTGCCAGCCAGCACAGGGAGGGCAGCTTTGGCCAGGAGCATAAAAATGAAATCTCCAGCTGAGGGTGCCACAGCTTGTTAGCAGCATGGGCCTGATCCGAAGTATGTGAACATCAGTTAGGGGGACTCTGTAATCAAGCCGGGAGTTTCGAGCCAGTCAGTCCTGAGTACATAAATACCCAGCCAGCAATTATTCTTCTTGCTGTTCTTCACACTCAGCGTTAGTTTTAGGCACTTCTCAGATGTGCTCCATTATCTATGCCTAAAACAGGAGGCCAATAAACTACATTTCTTATCATATTGCATTATTGACACTGTAGTTAGAGCCGAGGTGGTATTTTAAGTCTAAATCATATCTTTCTGTGGTTTATATATTTATTAAAGGTCTTAGATGCATATAATATATTCTTTCCTTCATGGGTTTGAAATGAAACAAAGTGAACAAAATTACTTTATACTTTTTCCCATTTTTATTTATAACGAGTTGGAGCCAGAGCTCTGAAGATTTACACTTGGCAGTAGAGTAAGATGCTGTGCTTGTCCTGCTCTCCTGGTAGGCCTAGTAAATCGTAAGCTCTTTGAGGCAAGGGCTCTTTCTTTGTTCTTTGCTTATACAGCACTTAGCAAAATGGGGCTCTGCAGGGTGGCAGTCCTAGGTGCAGTACTGATAATAATTAGCGATACTTGGATTTGGCAGTGAGGTCCCTGTACAGGGTTAAAGGATAAAAACCCCTTCCTAGATCATGTGAAGCAGGGGCAGTCTGTAGGTGTTTCGACAGCCTCAGATATGGCAAGTTTCTGCTTGGATTATGGTACCTGCATAAGGTTGATAAACCTGCAAAGTCAGATATTTGGTGCATTCACCCCTCCTGTGTCCTTGCTTCTTGATCTCAACAGCACACAGCAAATTGTCCTGGAATACATACTGGATATTGCTTTTGAATAGGCAGTGAAGAAAAATCAGAAAAGGATTTTGCCTAGTGGGGGAGCATAAGACCGTCATAATTTATTGCAGGCTTGCCTGTCATGACTAATGGATTCAGCCCCTATTAACTGAGCTGTGACACTTAAACTGACTATTTTTCTTCAGCTTCTTCCCTCAATTTGGACCAAATCACATACCTAGCAAGAAAGACATTCTTCTTTTCTCCGGGGTAGATTTTTGGTTTGTGAAATGAAGGGGGACTTCAGGGACAAAGTCCACCGCCACATGCGTAGGCCATAGTTGGGGTTACACGGCACCATCACTTCTGCCCAGAAGCTTGAGTTTCAGGGCACGTATATAAAAACACGACTGCATAAACTTCGGTAATATCTCTGGCTGCCTTCCCTCTGATGCCCTTCCCCACTCTCCCCTGCTATTCCTGTTTTATTTAGTCTGCCATAATAAAATTAGTATCTAGCAGAGACTAGGCAAACAAGAGCTCTGGAATCATGTGCTGACTTAGGACTGCAGATACCTTGGTTAGTCAATAGGATAAGCACTCCCACCTTACTCACTGGGACGGGCATGGCACATCCATAATGCCTTAGCGATACCAGAACGAAGAGACATGAGGAGAAGTTAGGAGACTTTGGAGGAAGGATCTGTACTTGCATGGATTGATTTTATCACAGAGATTATTTTCGCAACTTCTCCAGGATGAGAAAACTGTTGTAAGAGGATGGGCCAGATTCTTCTAGTCATTGAGCGTTGTTGGGCACTGCAGTGCAATGAGGAACTGGGTTTTATAACTAACTTTTTTTTAGTTTTAGACACTTATTTTTAGACTTGGATTTGCTAAATGGAGAAATTCCTCATTTGGAACCAGCATGAAATATCTGATTTGTGAGCATGTTCACAAACCGATTTACTTCTGATAGGAAGTTTAAGGGAACAAAAAAGCAGACTATTTTAAAGTCTTACATATACTTTTCTAACTGGATCATGGGCTACATAGTAATTTTAGGAAGGGAACGCAGTTCACATTTGAGGAGTAAGTTAAAAAAACCTGAGTTTGAAATTCATAGGAGGAGAGAGACATTCTTGCTTTATTCTTATGGTTTGGCATCAAACCAGTCATATGCAAATTTCAAATTGTGCTGCTAAATAGTTAAATAAGCAGATCGAAAGGGTGCAAGGTTCCCAGATCCTTTGTAATATCCACACACAGCTCATTTTATATCTTCTACCAATACATTTTTAATCACTTTTCTGATTTTATTGAAGAAAATGTCTGGAATTTTGATAGGAAGGACTTGAAAAAGATAGTTGAATCTGGATAAAATATTCATAGATATAAGAACTTCTAGTACCAGGAAAAGGCTGCTGGGTGCCTTCATGACTGTTCTCCTAATTTCCTAATTTCTGTTTTGCCTGTTTTCTGTGCTGTGTGTTTAAATAAACTCTTCTGGTTCTGTCTTTCACACATCATTGCTTTTTGCTTCAAAGACTCCTTTTAATAACTTATTCTTTGGTTTAATTTTCTTTTGAACATGAATTGGGCTTCACCAAACACTCTGTATACAGCTCACACCCACAAATACTGAGAGCAGGGTTGATTCAGTCTACATGTAATTTTGTGTTTGGAGCTTACTCTTTACTGCATTGGCTGACAGAGTTAAGTTTTCAAAATAGTTTCCATCGTAGCTCCTTCTTTTACCAATCCCATGGTTGGGGCTGCAACTTTTCCTCCCTCGTCTTTGTGGAAAAAAGACCACACTCCAGGTTTGCACGGAATCTCTTCCACCATATGTTTTTAGTAATTGTGTAATAGGGAAAAAAATCACTTTTCCCTTGTCAGACATTTCTAGCAACACTTTTTTTGTAAAGGGCTTCATCAGAAGTGGCTGAAATTTGAGACTATTCATAGAAATAGTCCTCAGAGAAGGTTAAGTTTGGGAAAGAAAATAGAAAATATGGTTAAGCTGAGACTGAGAAATCACTTCTGAGCATGTTCGTAGGAGCCCTGCCTTATAGCGATAACACTCTGGTTTTGTGGCACAGAGAAGTCCGAGAGCTCAGCCGGACAGGGCAGATGCCATGTGCTGGCTGCTGTCAGGACAGCTTTCCAGAGGGTGTCGTTTATTTGGCGCCGTAGTAGAAACTTTGCTTTGCGCTGGGTAATTTTTCTGCTGTTGGACCTATGCCCTTTAGTGGGTGATAGCCGTGTCTGTTGTCTGCTGCATGTAGATGCATCACATGGCACTTTGTGTGGCTCTCTATTTCCCTACTTTTAATTTGCTTTTTAGCTTTAATTTTTTTATATCTTGTATGCAAGTAAATGTATCTTTCTTGCTGTTATTCCTCATTTCTTGCACTGGACAAACTACTATTGGTGGCAAATTCATGGTAGGGAAGAAGGAAGAAAAATATCCCTTTAGAAAAATATCCCATTAAAAAAATATGATAAGACACTCAGTGGACAGAGGCAAGTAGGGGCATAAAGAGGAGGCAGGGGGAAATCAAATGCTTATTTACCTTTTGGGATGAGTTGCTCAGATTGTAGATAATCCCATTAGAGTAGGAACAATCCTCTTGGATGGTGAGGTCTGCACAGCACATACCACCTTGGGACCAGGTTACTGAGGCACCTGGGTGGTAATGGGAATTATTAGTAGTTGATATCCTTAAAAATTTCTGTGTTCCAAAAGGTTTACAGGTTATGGGAAAAAGTGATTAAATAAAAGGTAGTGCTGCTTCTTTGCAGTCTTCCCATGGTTTATAATGAGACCAGCACGAGGCCCTATAAATAGCTTTGAACATTTTCATCTGTAACATTTGGTGTAAATTGTAACTTGCAGAAACTTATCTTTTATGTGGTGCAGTTTGCTTTTATGTCCCTACTGTCTAATCTTATCTTCCCATGTGCTGAAATATAAAAATTCATTGCAATTATCTTTCCTGTAGTAAGATATCAAGGAGTTGGTACATTGTAAGGGGACTGGGTTGAAGTACAATCAACACACATTTTTTGGATCTAAAAATATCAGTGCTTCAAAGGTCAGCTAAATGATAAATCCTGTTCTAAGTGTATATATAATACATATGAATGCACACTATAAATTTGTTTTATAGATTTTCATTGAAGTGCTTCACAGTCTGATGATAATTTCAAAACGTTTTGAGTTTATCTGAGGTCGCTGATACAGTGAGCGAGGAGCGAGAGAGGCGACGGGAAAGGCGGCAGGAGGAGGTTGTGTCCCTTTCGGCCAAGGGGAAAAGAGCGGCTTGCCAGCATTTGCCTATTGAATATGGTGAAAACCCATCGGGTTTTTTCTCTGAGAAGACAGTTGGACAACAGCAGCCTTCTCCTATGGCCAAAGTCACTGCTGTTGATTTAAATAGGAATAGGCCCTCTTATTGCGCTATTGACTTCTCCTTTGTTTCTCTGTGAGCGCGTAGGGTGAATGCGTGCGGAGCGCAGCTGCTGGAGGTTGTGCTGCCACCGGGAAGCTGGAATACTTTTCTGTGTGGACAGTGTGATCCATAACCATCGGCCCACAAGTTAACAGCATTTCTAACAGAGAGAACGTAGAAATTCTTCTAGAAGTACTCCCGGAGCACACATCCACTCTTGTGGTCTTTTTCTTTCCCTGGGAAAAGATGGATTCAACCAAGTCATTGTAAATAATATAATTGACTGGAGGCATTTTTAGATGCATGAATGCTAAAATGGATTTTCTCTAACATATAAGGAGAGGAGTCTTTTCTTCCTCTCCGGATAGTATAATTTATTTAAGTTTGGTGGTCTTGATATGTCTTTATAAGGAGTAAGAGTAACAGTTAAAAAAGAGGCAGCAGTCAAGGAAACTGAAGGACTCTCATCTCTTTCTCAAAATAATAATTATTTTTAAGTAGACCCAGTGTTTCTTGTACCGGACTAAATAAAGCATTCCAGAATAAAACAAACATGTCTTCCCGTTTAGGCTTTCATTGCACAAGTCCTGTTGAAATTCATACTAAGAGGGCTCGAGAATTTCCCTCCCATAGACGATCCCAGTGTCCGGCATTGTGTCCAGCCTGCTTTGCGCTTAGGGACAAACACAGCTGGGTGCTCAGGTTCACGCTCACAGAAGCTTCGGAAAGAGCTGCCCATGGTAGGAGCTCATCAAATGAAAACGTCTCACGTGCGTCGTCTGCATGACTGTGAGAAGCAAGTCTAGTTTTAACTATGCTTTCTGAAGTGTTACAGGCAATACAGTTGCTCTTTTCGCTGGATAGTGCTTACTTTTCTTCGGGATCACAAATATTTGAATACAATTATTCAGTCAGCTGGACATCTTTTTCCTCCCATTTCTGCTTGAACAGTAGTAGAATTTAGTGTTGATTTAAAAGACTGTCTGCCTTAAAGCAGATTGCAGAGTTTGCACACTGTGAATTGTAATTAAAGTGTAAGGGGTGCTTATTATGTCAACAACTGGCATGAGAACCCCCGAGCAGCAGGTGACCCCAAACATGTGACGTTTGTGACAGCTAGGATCCTTCTTTCACTGGTTTAGCAATCTGAAAGACCAAATTGAAAGAAGCCCAGAGGCTGTATATTTCATTAAGTCCCAAGGGAAGTGTGGGATACAGCTTCCTTCTGCTTTGCTGGGACGTAGCCAAAAACTTTCTAGAGGCTCTGTTTTTGACAGAGGCTTGCTGAAGGGGGGGGGGGGGGAACCTTCCACCAATCACCCATAGGACCATAAATTTGACATTTCCCACAGTTTCTTTGAGGCACTGATGTTGCTGTGTCAGCAGTATGTCCCAAATCTTGTGTTGTATTGTTTGAAAAGGAACAGTCAAACTTTCAGAGGAGCTGAAATGTTTTTCTTCATTGTCCAACAGTTCCTCTGCTGCAAAACCACAAAGGATTATAAACCACACCTCTCAAAACGGGGGCTGCTTTTATCAAAAGTAGGTACCGCACACATTCACAGAGCGCATGTTGTTTTCTGATGTGGCAGAACATAGTCGATAACATTTCATCCATGTTACAAAGCAGACACGAGAATATCATTTATAGACACATACGACCTGATTGCAGGAATGATAAGAAAAGGAGCCTTATGAAAATACTGCGCTAAATTTATGCCCAGTGTAATTCCAGTTGGGTTATGTCAAGAATAAGCTCAGCCCAAAGGCTGAATTACATGGTTTGTAACATAGCCTGTAATTTATTTTTAAATAATCGTAAGTTTAGTGTTAAACAAATTCAGACCCTGCCCTGTTAAACAAATTCAGGCCTCAGACCCTGCCCCATACCCCACCAATCTTTTTGTGGGTGACCCGTGGTGCAGCTGGTAAAGCCCTGCTCTTTCTGAGCTCAGGGTGTCAGCCCTCCGCAGCGACAGCCTCCGCGGGAGAGCAGGCAGCACTTCTGTCTGCTGGCGTTTCCCTTTCTCGCTGGACTATGCATGTTTCAGTGAGGAGACTTCACCTTTGTTAAGAAAGTTTGACTTAATTTTTTCCAAAAGGTTTTGAAAATAGCAAATGCATGCTCATTCTCTTCCTATATAATTTGTTACCATCACACACCTATCAATCTGTCCATCTATCCTACACTACAACAGCATTTTCCTGCCAGCTGTTTTATGTGCCTGCTGATTCCAGATACTTTACTTACCTTGGTGGCACCTCAATCCCATGACAGTAGAGGGGGTTTTTTGTCCCCCTTAGGTCGGTTTGCATATATATGTTTTTAATTAGCCTAGGAAGGAGGAAGGGTTTAGGATTCTTGGCTCCTGAACATGATCATTGTCAATTCTGCGACTGATCTAGTAAGTATTTCTGGTCAAGTTACTTAACCTATAGAGTTATGCTCTGCCTAGAGAGATACTACAGTAACTAGCATTTTATAAAGAAAATAGATCAAGTTAGATAAAGATAAAATAGGTTTAATAGTACTTCTATTTCAAAGGAGTATTTTGAGATTAATGTTGAGGAAGTTCTTTGATCTTGGATGAAAGATGCTTTAGAAATGTAAAAAATCTTTGTTATTTGTCATCTCTGTGGCTGTGAAATTTTTCTCAGAAATTAAATTTTTGAAGACACATGCAGAAGGTTTCAGTGTAGCCCTGATTGTTTAATTTTTTTAGTAGACTTTCAGAAAAAGTGACTGGGTTGTTTGTGATTACACATAGCACAATATGTCAGTGTAGATGCAAGTAATCTGGAGTTGTTAATGCAACTTCCCATGTTGTTCCTCATCTTGACTTCATATTTTAACGCTATTATAAAAGTAATAAAATGACTAAAATGCTGAGATTTTGAAAGTAGTTTCTGAACCCTTCCTGCCTACTTTGCCTGATATAAAACTGCGCGTTGTGATCATTCTCGCAGGATTGCATCTTTTATTTCTAACCCTACATGCAGAGCGCAGTCAGAGTCTGCAACTGAGACAAAATTAGGTCCTAAGAAGTGCTTGAACAAAATCTTTGCCGTCTCTCAGCTCTGGCCCAGGGCAGTGGTAGACTTAATGTCTTTGCCTTTTATTTCAGTACAATATGATAAAGACCTGCAAAGAACCTCTGCTCTGCCAGCAAATAAATGGGTGAAAATACTGTTACAAATGGCAGAGGAAATTGTCATAAGTCAATGAGGTAGTTATGTGTGGTCTATTTTTAATTTTTGGACAACTCTTCTCTTTCTTTTGAAAAGTCAATTTCTAAGTGAACCATTTTCCAAATGTAACGCTATACCTTTAACTTTTTGGAAGGTCTGTTTCTGGTAAAAAAAAATAAAAATTAGTAATATTTTTATTCAGGAAATTTTAGCTTTTTTTGTCCAACTGAAGTTTTCAGGCTCTGTAACGTACTGCTTGCTAAAAGGCACACTTTACAATGCATTAAGTACAACAGAATATTCCTTTGCAGGATTCCCTTTGTTGCAGACATTATTTATGACATTTTAGTCAATATTTGCATGGCAGACTGTCCAAAATTATTTTGTTTTAGGCACATCACTGATAACTGGACCCATACTCTTTATCATTCTTTTACATTCATTAGTCACTCTGTAGTGTTTTTAACATTTTAAAACACTCATGCAATTCAAAGGAAAATAGATTTCAGCCAAAACGCCTTCAAAATTATCTTTTTTCCTTTGAGTTATTCAGCGATTTTTAACACTTCGTATGTTTGATGTTTTTTTCTTTAGTCTCAGCAAGGCAAAGTTTTTGCAGGCTTTGACTACGCTAAAGATAGGATTTTGATAGAAAAAATGTGAGGTAAACTGAACTTAATGTGAAAATGTTATCAGACGTGGTGTAAGGTGTAGCCAGCCAAAAAAACTGGCTAATTGCCTTCTGTGTAAAAGGTAATTTAAAAAAAAAAATTACAACAAAACTAATTAGCAGATATTCTAATGCAAGAAAATGTTGCTGTTAGTAAAGTTTCTTCAATATGCCAGAAAGCAGATGGTGGCAATGGAATAGCGTTTTCTTTTGCCAGCATTTCTATATGCTTTCTAAACCTGCAAGAGCTTTTGCTATTCAGTATTCAAATTTCTGACACTCTATGATCTTTTTCATCTTAAAACAGAAATAGAAACTGAAACTTAAAAATGTAATCAAGTCAAGCTGTCTGTTCATCAGATCATAACCATGGCTTTAAAAGTTTGATTAAAATTTTGTCTACGCAGTGTAGTTATGGGTTTTGAGAGCTCTGGACTTTTCTGGTTTAAATTTTCTTACTCAAAATTTAGTTTTGCAGCACTGGGACCAAGTGAAAATGGATGTTAGGTTGTATTTTCAGAGTCAACACATCAGGCTTAATCATTTTCAATGGTGAGGGGAGGGAATCCTACCATATATATATATATATATATATGCCCAACCCTTTCATATATTTGTAATGATCCACTGTCCTTTGAGATGTAGATACAGTTCCATTTCTCCATTATTTATGGCCATCATAACTTAGATTTTGCTGTAACTCAGTGTGGTGGCTCTGTACCGAGCCTGAAGGATGTTACTTCTCTCCGAGTTTTAACTTTATCTTCCACTTGTGTGGCTTACAAACACAGCAGAAACACAGAACAAGTAGGCTGCCTACCAAAAGGCTGCTTTTTTTTCTGCCCGATTCTATGTTGTTGATGCCAACATGATACTGATGCAACAAAACACGTCCTGATTTTTATGGTAATTCTCTCTTCTTCTTCGCAGTCTACAATATTGTGAGAGTAGAAACATATCCACGGAGCGGCAATCAGTGGCAATTCTTTGTGGGAAAAATCCTCTGACTTTTCAGTTCGAGAAAGGCTTTGGGCTGATGGCAATATTTCTGCAATTGTTTTCAGAAAAAAAGGCAAGAGAGAGGAAGGTAGGGATGGAGGAAAGGGAACTATCGAACAGCTTTTTCTGCTGTATAATTTTATATACCTATCTATTTTTGCCAGCAGTTTAATTTTGCATAAAGCTTAAGAAAACCTGAAATGGAAATTTTTCACATGCCACGTTGAACTCCTCAGAGTGCATAGAACAAGGAAAAGACATCTGCCAGAAAAAAAAAAATTTGGCCACTACAACCAAATATGTACTTAACAGGGGCTGAAATGGGAGCCAAGAGGAAAGGTGTCAGGTACATCAAAATGAGAGAGAGTTGTGAAAACGGGGCTGCTAGTATAGATCCATAATAAAAAAATAGTACCTAAACTTCGTTCAGATTGCCCCATCTGTAACTTGATATTAATCTGTTATTGGCAAAAACTCCATGGAATATTAGTTCACCTTTTGTTTATTCCTTAAATAATCACACATATTTTTATTATCAACATCGTTTTTCCCTGTGTGAACTAGAATAATCCTTAATAGGGAAAACGGGCCCATTCTTTGAAATATTAGTTCCTTTTTTAGGTATTCTTTATTCTGTTTCAAGTATAGATTCCTACTTGAATTTTTGGTTAATCATAGGAAAATTTTACACCTGACCTTTAGGAGAAAGAGAAGCGGGAGAGGTTGAAAAAGGAGGAGGAGGTTAGGGGTTTTGCCCAGTGAGGTTTTTTCTTTGGTTTTGCTGGCTGGTGAAGTCTTGAACGGCTCTGGCTACAGAGAGAACTTAGCAAGATGCATAGACTGAAATATATGAACACTCCGATGGTCTCCAGAAACAGCTAGGTTATTTGTGTGATGTTAAAAAGGTGAGCTTTGGAAAGCAGTTTAAGAAGGCTGTGCTCATTGTCAGGGAGTGGGTTTTATTTGGCTTTTTGATGGAGCGCAGGTTTGAACAATTCTTTATTCCTGTCTGCTGTGGAAAATCTAGAGAGCCTCCTTGGTCGTGACCTTGTAGCACTGTGCGTCTTGGCCAGAGGAGCAGTACCTGACCGCCAACTACTGCTTGGGCAGCACGGATAAAGAATGAGGATGGGCACTGATGAGAATAGCCTGGGAATACGCAGCTCCCTGCCTTGGGTCCCATAAGGATGAGTTTGTCACAATAAATAAATAACAAGGGGATGGTGGGGGATAGAGATTAATTGGGTGACTGTACTACTGCCAATGGAGTCTCACCATATGGTGGACATAATCCTGCTTTGCTGATGCTGGTTTACTCACCAGTGTAAAATTTCACAGAAGCAGACCTGGAGACTTTGACCAAAGTTACCAGATCTGCTCATCACGCAGTTTCATCTTCACTTGCCTTTATACATGAAGTCAGGCATTGCAAAACTAGCTATTTAGTCACCCTAAATACTGTTGTTGTTGTTATTGTTAAATTGAGTTAGAAAATACTGCAGAGGGAAATGTAGAAATGATTTCTTGTTTTTCAAAATATCTAATAAGAAAAAAAAGCAAGCAAAACGGAACCTGAGAGTGACTGGAAATATCCCTTCTAGGTGACTTTGGATCCACTCTAACAAGTAATTTTCTATATAATGTAGTTCAAGGCTTCCTAAGTGGTCAGTGCCGTTGCCATTGTAATGGCTGTATTGGTGGGAATGATACTTTATTATCTAGAGCAGCGGCTTGAGAGCTCAGCCCCGTGCTTTTTACTCCTTTTAGTAACTGTGCCTCTGAAGCTAAATCACTTAACCTCTATGTGCCTCCTTCATCCCTGCGTAAAGTGGGCATAGTTATGCTCACCTTTCCCACAGAGGTATTGTAAAGCTTAGTTTAATGTTAATAAGATGTTTTAATTTCCAGGATAAAAGGATGTTCTATAAATATACATTAGAAGTAATAATAGTTTTAATGTATGCCATTATTTTATAACAGCGCTTTTCTAGTTTTAGAAATTTTTTAGTGGTTTGAAATTATTACAGAATCCGTTTTTGTTAATTAAAGATTGACATTCGGGCAAAATTTGTTGAATTGTTCTATAAATTCAGATACGTGTGCACTGAGCATGCCCAGAGCCATGCTCACCTGCACTTTGGGATCATCAGTACGGCCCTTCGGCTTTTAAAACAACTCTTTGATGCATGTGCTCAGAAGTTTGATGGCTTCTAAATAGAATGGTTCAAATATTTCAAAGCACTTGAGATTCGTATAGTGTGAAGCAATTTAAAATTATTGTACTGCAATTAATTTTAAATAACTGAGCACTGCATATGTCTAGAAACCCATACAGATCCAAATGGAAGCTCTCTAAAAATTGAAATGATTCAATAAATTTAAATCACGCTGAAGAAATGGGTGTAAGTACTGTAAATCATTTTGTGAGGGGGATAAGCAAATTTTCTAGAAGTGAATCTGAGGGTAGAGACTCTAATTAGATTTTTTATTTTGGGGTTTATGATGATGAAATGTAGGTTAATTTATATTTCCCAGGGATATGAGGGCAGCTCTTGTTGATCCATATGGTTTCTTGTAGCTCTTACATAGGCTGCTTTTTTTTATTTCCCAAGATTACAGAAACTTAGCAATCCAACTTTGCACATATTTTTTTCCATTACAAATATCTTTCCCTCCAAATCTGTATAAAAAGACATGAGAAAAATATTGGTCCACAGCTAGAAATGCCAAGTATATTTTTAAATGCAGCTAAAAAAATACTGCAGAATTAAACATTGTGCAGCATGGAAGCTAACATTTTGTGGAGCTGGGCTGCTCAATGAATATGAATTTTTATATGCCTAAACCACTGATTCAGGTACAACCTGTATCTGTAGGTACCAAAGTGGATTACTGTCCGTTCGTTAGCTTAGAGCATGTTCTCTGTCCTTTCCTTACAGATGTATTAGAGAGATGCTATCTAATGTAGGAAGGCTGGTAAAAATATTGATGCGAGACCTATTGGAAAGTAATGTCGTTTCCATTGGCTTCAGCTCAGCTCCAGGAAAATCCGTGTGCCGGTTCCTCCTTCTGCCGCAGCGAAGGGCGGTTGTGCGCGGCTCTCCATGCTGTGCACTTAGCTCTAGGATTACAATTCCTCCCAAGTATCGGAGCCAGAAATTAGAAATTAGTGCTACCACCGACACTTGCCTGACCCTTCCGTTTCACCGTTTCCCTAACAGCCACAGAAAAAATAGGATAGCGCAGTCCCTCTTCGTGCAAGTGCTCGGCACTTGCTGTTGGCACGCGTGCTTCCTCCGGAGATGTTGCCACCTCTCGGCAAACGGCTCGCGAGGGTCTGGCTGCGAGGTGTCTCAGCTTCTCGGGGTAGGACAGAGCCCTTCGCAGCCGAGGGTGCCACTCCGCCAAGCTAGTCGTTGCGGTCTGGGGAGAAAATTTATTTTTGATTTTGTTCCATGTCTGGTGGGCTCTTCCCGGGCGGAGGAGCCGCAGAAAGCGAGGGGGGCCCCGCTGCAGGGTCTTCCTTAAGGCCTTACCTTACTTTTAGACAGTTGTCATTATCTTTGTCTAAAGGTCATGGCTAAATTGAATAAAAGGAAAGCTGTGTGTTCCTGTCGATGCACAATGGCAGTATTGACTTTCCTAATCCAGTTTGCTGAGGGGTGAGAGAATTAAATTAGATATCTAAGCACAGAAATTGAGAGCCTTTGAAAACAAAGATAAGGAGACAGCCTGTATTTTCCTTTTCCTGGGAGCTCTGGGCTCAAGATTTTGCAGGTGTGTCATCTGATCCATGGCTTGCATCGATCAAAACTGTGCCAATGCATATTTAATTAGCAAGGGGACCCTGGATGCATTATGGCCATCATCCCTATATTGAATGGACTGTCAGACTTTCTGAATGCTTCCCCACCCCCCCCGCTTCGTTGTTTGGGGAGCTTCTGCATTTTGTCTGAGCAGCTAAAAGTTTCTTTGTTTTTAGCTGGTGATGCATACAGCACCACTGAGGAGAATACAAACAAGTAAAGTCCTAAAGTGTTTATTTTGTCTAGGAAAAAGGGCTGAACCAATTTGAATCCTTTGGGTAACGGATTTTTGTATCTCTTGGAATTAAAAAAACACAGTTGCATGATGTTTACTTTAAGAATATTTTATTATAACAAATAAAATCTGTGCTGTGGGATTTCTTAAGGAAGCCTTTGATGACAATTTGAATTAAGTCAAAATTAACGTTTGCTACTGCAAAGGAATAAATAGAAAATGTTCCAGAAATGAATCAGTAAGCAGGAATCAAAGGCTGTAAACTGTTTTAAAAACAAACATTTAGAAGTGAATCAAATACTTGTTTGTAATATCAAGGAACAAATATGGGAATACACAGATTCCCCACGTTCTAGGCTATCACACGATAGCAGTAAATCATTTATGGGCTTATGAGAACAAAGAAAGTTGATTTAAAATGAAACCATTTTGATACAGCTTTAGCGTCTCGCAGCCTCACGGTGAAGTTTCACGTTCTTATTTCCTACGACAAGGAAAGTAAGCAGGAATTTCAGCGTCCAAAAAAAGTTAGCCGGGGAGTTGTGGAGGTCTTTGTTTGCATCTACCTTGGTACAAAGCCGCCCCAGCAGACAGAGTGTTGCCTGATAAACAGATGTAATACACAAAGTCTGCTTACAATACCGAGCAACAGACTGTGGGCACATGTTTTGGTCTCATTCAAACTCATCAGCATAGTCTAGCTAGCTGTTTTGTTGCTAGTCTACTTACGGGGTAGCTTAGTAGCGTCTTACTGGTGAAGTAACAAGGAGGGTTTTTGCCACAAAAGTTTTGTGGCAAGGGCTCATGGGAAAATCATTTGCATACATCTTGTTACAAAGGCTGACTACTTCCTGGCTTAGACAAAGTGTTGCCTGATAAACAGACTTAACACACAAATGTCTGTCTGGAATAAACAACAGCAAGCTTTGATTTACATTTCCATTATCAAAGATAATCTCTTTCCCAGTGTACAGGAATTAAGAGTCCTCGCCTTATAAAAAAAAAACAGGCTGGCACCACAGGGATTTTACCACTGCAGAACCTTATTCGTGAGCTGCGGGGATGGGGTGTACTGTACAGGGGGGTATAAAATAAAACTGGAAATCTGGTGCAGATATGTACATGTGTGACGGTGAGGTGTATGATAATGAAGCACTTTGAACTCCCTATAAAAGTTGACTTGAAAGCGATGGCTGGAGTTAAACGGAGAGCCAGGCCTTCCTTAAAAGAAATAGTAGTAGCCACCAAAATAGCCGTAAATAATAATTGTAGCATATATGGAGCAATCCCTACGTGTTTATATTATAATGTATAATGAAGGGAAAGTGAGTGTAAAAAAGCCTCAGTCCCGGTGCTGGTTTCTGTTTGTAAATCCCTTAAGCTCACCACGTAAGACTGTATATAAAGAAGCATGATTTAGATTTTTTTTTTTAACATATATAAATCTTTGGTAGAATCCATGCCCAAAATTATAGATGAAAAATTTATTGCATGAACACAACCCAGCCATATAAATTTTTTATTACAAATAGGACTCTGAAACTTGAATAAAATATGTCAGTTTATTATACAATATCCCCCCCCCAAAACATGATATGAATGGAAAATTTAACTTGTGCACTTCTGCGGTGCTTCTGTGAGGTGCTGGACTGGCAGCGGAGGAGAGGGAGCCCAGTTTATTTAGCTGCAGAGCAGGCTCAGCATGGGCAGTGGCAGCACAGCCTTGCTCATCTGGCATCACTGGTAATTTTTTTTCTCCACTATGCAGAGATCACCTTTACTGTTTAGAGGATAGATGCATCTGCACCTGAATTAGCATGCTGGCTGCTAGTGAGGGCTCAGTTTCTAGTGGGGGCTGACTCTGCATAGGTAAAAAATAATCTTGACACCCGTTAATTCCGTTTGCACAGACCAGCAGACGATAAGGCCAGTCCCTGTAGGTCACTGCCACCCCGGGCTGGATTCAGCATGCCCTGGAAAACACGGCATGTCGAGAAAGTGCGAGTGCCCAAGAAAGCATCCCGTTTCTCCAAAGTCGGGTAGCCATGAAGTGGTTTAGCACTCGGAAGTGCCATGACACTGGAAGCGGGCTTTTTTGGTGGAGGAGTGTAACAACTCTTCACCGTCTGTGTCACGGTCTACAAAAAAGAACAACATTGTCAGTCTGTTGACATTGGTCCTGTCCACGGGCCAGACTTTCCTGGGAAGGTTTTATTCTTTCCAAACAATGGAGCGGTCCCTTCCAGCGCTGCGAGCCCTGCTTCCACGCAGCCGTCGTGCAGCCCGGCTGGAGCTGCGCTCCTGCTGCAGCTGAAAAGGAAAATTGCATATTGAAAAGTCCAGAGCTTCCATCCTGGAGCTGAAGGTCCCTGCCTGCTTCCAGTTTGAGATCAGGCAGACCTGGGTCTTGGGCGTAACCACCTCAGTCGTGCTGGGGTAGCATATGCTTAAGAAACAGGTCCAAAGAGGAAGAGAGAATAGAAACGCAGTAGGAAATGCTACTTTGGAAAAACTAGCCTGTTTTGTTGTTTTTTTATTTCTTTATCCCTTAATCATAGTTGATTCTTGGAAATAGAGAGTAAAATAGCTTCGATATGCTTTTTATCCTGTTTCCCCATGATTACGATTGATACCAGATCCCCTTGACCTTCTCTTGTCCAGCAGCCTTGACTCCAGCGTACATACTCACGCTAACTCTGGCTAGTTCAGGGTTAAAAATTCCAGCCACTAACTTTTCTTTAACTAAAAAAGCCCCCAAATAAAACCCATTGTGCTATTCAAGGTTAGGCTTCCTTAAATATAAAACTAGATTCCTTGGTGATTTTTTTTTTTTTTTTTAAATCAGCAATCTTAATAGTGGTTCCTCACTATAATATTTCCAACTCCATCTGAAATCATTTAAATCCTCTCCTTAATAACATGCACTTTATTGTAATATACAGATTCTTTGGCTTCCTACCAGCCTTAGCTTAAGGCACCAATGAAACTCGTTGCCGCAGGGGGCCGTGGATTCAAGAGGGGCTCGCATCTACTGTATATTTTGTTTTGTATGTTTTCCAATGGCTCTAATTATTGCAGGTGGTAGAATTTAACTGGCAGTGTTGTTGCTAAAGAAAATAGGCATAAAGTGTATACTGTTTTGCAGAGTGGCTATCAAATATATAGAAAAGAGAAAATCAAATGAATTGTTAAACTGCTCTATAGTAAGTGATTTTATTGATTTAATGCAAATGCTTATGAAAACGATCTTCCATTTATATCAATTATGTATGGGCAAAAATTAATTTATTCCTCTGGTCACCTGTTTGGCTAACTGACTCAGCAGGACAGACATTCCCCTTCCCGTTGTAGCCGAGCCCGCAAAACACTAAACATTCAGAAAACTGGATTTTTAAAGTTTCCATGTGCAAAACAACAAAAAAGCCCCGACAGGAGTTACTGCCAACTGCTGAAAAAGCAGAGAGTGAGCGGTGGAGGCTGAGCAAGACTCTCTCGTCCTAGGCAAGACTGTAAAATACAACGGCTCTGATTTTGCCAATCCCTTAACCATGTGGCGGCACATTTATATGTACCGGATCATCTGCGGCATCTGAATAAAATCAGGGAAGCAAAATTCTGCATATAAACATTTTGGCTAAGTGCCTTAACTCAGTCTTCTTATCTGGGGTTTCCACAAGATGCCACCTTGCATAACAATGCTGAGCATACGCTTGCCCAGTACATGTTTTCGGTAGCCTCCTGTGATCTCTACCGCAGTATAGATTGGTTTTAATTCTACCTCGTCCTGCATTTTATTGCCCTGTGCCTCTCCATGAAGAATAGTACTTAAAGCTTTTGTTGTCTTTTTTTAGAAATTAATATTTAATTTCATCAGAAGGGGTGGGTTACAGGAAAACAGAATTAGGAAAAATGTTGTCACAGTAGCCAGAGTAATAAAAGAAGAAAGTTACGATTCAGTATGCAAACAAATGTCCTACAGCCAGTAGAGTCTCTCTTGTGCCACTTGCTTTGGTGTTGGAAAAACAGCACTCAACGCAAACAAAAGTACTTTGTTTCTCAAAATCCAGGAGCAGCTCCTGCTCTGTGAGCTGCCCACCGGCTGCCGGGCTGTGCTGGGGAGCGAGGGTGCCAGGCTGGGGGCTGAGAGCGCCAGTGCGGAGCCCAGCTCCTGCGGCTGCCACTCAGCCCTCGTCCCTCTCGCTGCTTCGCTGGATTGTTTAAAATTTTGAAAGGAAAACATGCTTTGAGTCCCATATTTCTGCAGTAACTTTTTCAAATATATGAATTTTTGTGGAATTCTGACCCTACTTTAAACATAAAGTCCGAACGCCGATTGAACCATGGCTTGCTGGAGGAAAAGAAAAACCTAAAAAATAAGCAAAAGCCTAATGCCTGCCCTGTGAAATGAAATCCGTTGAATGTTGACTTTGAATGTTAACTAAATATTTTACATTCCTAGTATTTTACCTTTGTTTCTACCTTTGCAGTATCAGAAACATGAAACTTCTTGCCAAAATCTAGTGTCCAGAATACAACAGCACTGTGCATATCACCCGGTAGTCTATCTACTGTCACTGATTTGAGCTTCAGTTAAAGCGAACTCAGAAGATCAATATTTAAAACAAAATTGTAGAAGTGAGAATAATTTTTTTCACTGAGTTTCATTGGAGAAATTATTAAAAATAATAAATACAAAAGAGAGGAAATGGATTCTGGGCACACTGGGAAACATCACTTTTTAGGAGAATTTAACTGATTTTAAATAGAAGTATCGGGACTGAGGCTTTCTTTGCTAAATATTCTGAATGTCTATATTCTGAAATTTGTCAAAATTTGTTTTGTGAGCACTTTTTTTTACTTGTAGTTTTTAATTTATACAAGATTGTCCTCTAAGCTTCTGAATGATACCTAATGCATACAGTCAGCAGGTAAAAAAAAATTTGAATATTTAAAATAGGCATTTTCTTTATAGTGCTCTGCGGTAATTAAAATCTTCATTTGCTTAAAAGCAAGGAACCTTTTTAAAGCAATAAATTAGCATTGCTTGACCCAAGGTCACTAGTAGTACTGCTTCTTCCAGTGCTATTAATACCTCAAAGAAAAAGAAGGGGTGGTGTTATCACTCTGTTGCAATAGAAGTAAGATTTTCAATTTAATCACAGTTAAGTGTCATGACCTTTTGATCTTGCATTGACTTCTCACTGAAATGTGGTCAAATTTCAGACAGCTAATTCTAAACTCTGCAAAGTCAAGGTGAAGTCAGAAAATAGGTTTGCCACGATTGCGGGTGTTTTTGATGCAGTAGCAAGTGGTTTCATTTCCTAAGTTTTGTTTCACAGCAAAAACTTTTTAATGGGATCAATAAATTACACAACAATTTCTGAGGAAAAAAATTTTTTTTTCTATTTGTATTAATTGCGAAAACAGTAATTTGAGGGATTTTTTTTTTTTTTTTTTTCATATTTTTCCACACAGGTAAAGGGACCTTTTTCCCCAATCCATAGTGATAGAAATAATTAAGAAGGAAAATACTATTTGACTACAGCTTCTACTAAGAATAATTTTTGAACCAAAGAGCGATCATCTTCACATAAAGTAGAGTTAATAATGTGTAAAAAATGCAAAACACTCATGTTTACACATATACTTTTATAGGTCATTTTATTATTTTAGGCAAATAAATTGTGTTCGTTGGAGAGTGTTAGCTGGGAGTTTGTAGGACCTATTATTTGCACAAGTTCTAAAGCAGTTCATCCAGTATCTGGTCTCATTTATACCACTGCAAATCAGGGGCAATGCCGTACATTTCAGTGATCTCGTAGTACTGTAACCACTGCGAAAGTATGATGAAAATCAGCTCTTCTATCAGTTTTGCAGGTTTTGTTCCAGAAATGTGCAGACAACAATCTCCACGACTTTGTAGGGTTGCTTAGTTACCTTTATATGCCTGCTCGAAAATATGTTTTGAGACTTTACTATGTGTTGGATTAAGGCTCTGGTTTGTATACAACATAGAGGCTGCATTATAAAAAAACATGTAGGAGAGTAGTTTAAATATGCCTTCTCTAAAAAGAAGGATTCTCAAAGCTTAATTTATGCTAACACACACACCAAGCACTCTGTGTAGTGCTGTAAACAAGATTCCCTTTTTTTTTTCCTAGCAAAAATATTACCTAGGCACGGGACTTTTGCATTATCATGTCCTAGTGCAACACTCCTGTCCTTAGTTTGTACTCTCAGCCTTTTGAGGAAGTCTGGCGCCTCTGATCTATTTTCCACAGCAGACCCTGTAATTTTTGGCTGTATTTTATGTTTTTCAGATTCAAGTCAATCTGAAAGTCCCAGCCAGCCAAGTGAAGCTGATATTAAGGACCAGCCAGAAAATGGTAAGTTCTTACCTGCTGCTCCTGCTTTGGGATATTAAAACAGCCCATATTTATAAAGATTTTTTTCCTATGTCTAATATAAAAAGATTATTCAGAATAATTGACATGGGATAGCTACAAATAGGTTGTGTACTCTCCTCATAGTTAAAATGCTACTGTTTCACTAATCTAAGGTAGCATTTGTTTCTCCAGTCCTGGAGAGAGACAATTTTTTCCTTTAAAAATAATTTTAATTAGGGAGATGCCATTAAAGAGCCTGCTGTATGCAACCCTTATCCTTATTCCTCCGTAGCAAAGGCTTTCAGTCCCTGGGCCGTGAGTCATGACCCCCTAGGGGTGTGTGCTTCATCGCTTTCATTTTTATCTATGTGCTTTTAACTTCATTTTGTTTATTGATGCTCTCACATGACACACTGAAGTACCTAACTTTCGGTATGTGGCCAGCCATCATTTTAGAGTGCAGGATCTCAGATAGACCCATGAAACAAAATGGTTGCTATGAAATATGTTTCTGCAGACCCATTCTCTACTGCAAAAATCTGCTAAACAAAACTGCGCAGCAATGCTCCCAAACATTGCAGTTTCAGGGCTGAACTGCACACCTATAAACATAACAGCTGCTCAGGCAGGTACCCACTGTGGGGGTGATACAGGTGCTACTGGCATTGTCTGTATTTTTTTATCAATGTGCTTTAAAGGTTGTAGATACTACGGGTAAGCAGGACAGGGATTCTCAACTAGAGCTTGTTGCTCCTTCTTCTCTGTATGTTCGCAATACCATTGTTTCAGGTGGCAGCAGCTTGAGCTTATTTGGAAGTAGCAGCAGGACTGTGACTTTTGGGAACGCTAATATTCTTTGTACTGGGACAGTTTTAAAGTAGAAGCAATAACTTCTACTGAACCAATGGCTTGCTTTGTAAAGCAATCTGAAAAAAAAGTCATTCAATAATAGCAAACTTCTGTATGGACTGTATGTGAAAGGATAAGTATGTGTGTAAGGGAACAGCTTCTCTTCCTTTTTATGTTTAAGTAAGGTAGACCTCAACAATTTTTGTTGGCCCATCGGCAACTGAGTTTTGTTTTACTACTTATATTTAGGACTTAGAAATAATGTCTCCCAAAGTGAAAGTGATTATTATTAATAGTTTTTCTTGACTTTTTTTATCCATAACCAGATTTTTTTTTATAAGACCTAGATGTAGATGGGGGATCTGCTGCAGTGGGGTGTACTGTGCATACACAGAAAAGAATTTGTGTGAAGGGTTTTTGTCTCTAAAACCTGTCACCATTTTTGGGATATGTATATCCATCTACGTAGAAATATTGTATCTATAATAACACAACTGTGATTGCCCTTTCACAGAGCAACTAA
This sequence comes from Platalea leucorodia, assembly GCF_965183815.1. Taxonomy (NCBI): domain Eukaryota; kingdom Metazoa; phylum Chordata; class Aves; order Pelecaniformes; family Threskiornithidae; genus Platalea; species Platalea leucorodia. The sequence continues at coordinate 24,248,084 of NC_138827.1, read as the reverse complement.
CTGCTTTTGCCTCAAATCCCTACAGATGTATATGGGTTCAGTGTGTGTTTTGGGGATTTTATTAGCAACTGAACAAGCTGCAAGTGGGAGTGAGGTTGAAGGGCTGCATTCACATCCAGACTGCATTTGGATCAGGGTTTAAACAGCAGATAGAATTAAGGGAAGAAGAAGAGGTTTAGGTACATAAAAGACTTTAAAATAGCAGCATATATCATAGGACATACAACATAGGACTCATTGGGTTGGTAAGATTTTGGCTTTTGGGGTTCCTGTATTTTCATCTCATTGAAATATGAAAGGTTTCATATTTTGATAGGTTTTGTGCTGCTCATCTCTAAACATACCATCGTAAAACATTTCTGTTGTTTCTGAAAGACAGTGCCTAATTTCCCTTATCAAACCTGTTCACAGAAATTCTAATTTGTAGCCAAAGGATTGCGAGGTTAAGAGAAGAACTGACTAAACTGTGATTTTTGTTCTGCCAATTCTGCTATTTTTTTTGTGGGGAATATGTTGCCTATGTTTGTTAAATCATATTTTAATTTAGAATGTATTAGGCACCAAGCATGTTATTATTTCGTGTTTAGATAATATTCTTTCGCAGCTATTAAACCACAGTTCTTCTTACCCCGCAGTTTCTTAGTCTTAAGGAAGCCTGTTACTCAACAACCGCCCTGAAAAGCAGGAATGTCAGTGTTTAATAATGTAAAATCTGTAAGAGCCTAGTGAAATGAAATATCTCTGATTTGGAGCCTGAGTCTTCCTTGTAAAACAAGCTTTTAGTGAATTCTTGGAACTTTACTGGTGACCTGCAAAGGGTACTTTTTTTTTAATAAACAGGAAAAGGATTTTGCTTTTTCTCAGTTTTACTAAAGGGTATTTTTCCCCACCACAGCAGAAGCCTCCTAACTGATTACACACCTTTTGCAGTGCCTGTGTGGGAGATTTTCTTTACAAATGGATCTAACGCAGTCTCTTGGCCCTAAAGGGTTGCTCCCCCTGGGCAGACGCTGAGCTCATTCTCAGCACACACAGCCCCCAGCTTGCAGTGTACCCAGTGTGTAGATCAACACAGATCTGCAGCTCTTATCTACTGAACGTGAGGATGAAAGCAAAACTGCAGGCTTTAGAAAATGAAAAACTGCACGCACAGAAACGGACACAATAAATCATATTAACTGCGTTGTTCTACACTTGCTGTAGACCCACTTCCACAGGGCCTGATCCAAATCCCTCTGGAGTCAATGGGAGTCTCGTAATTGATTTTACTGAGAGTGGGAATGAGCCCACACAGAGAGGAATTTTTTTTTTTAAATCAGAGAAAAATAGTATTGTGTATAATCTTATTCCCACTGACGCTAACAGCAGAATGACCAGATTGAAGGCAGATTTGGAATCATTTTGCATGTGTTTCTCGAAGGCACAAAGAAGTGTATCGATTAAGTACTACCTTTTACATGCATGCATTCCTTCATTTTAAAAAAATAAATCTTTAAAGGCCTTGTGAGGGTTATACAGCCTCTCTACTTGCCTGTTAATATCCTTTCTGTTCCACTCCATAAATTCTAGAGCTATTTATTATACACATATATTTTGCATACCTTGAGTAATGTAGGTTCAAAAGGGTCAACTATACAGCCCTGAAAAAGAAGGCCTCCTACTACAGATTTTAATTTATCATTTTAAATTGTATGTGTTATTTTGGAAAGCCTGTATGGCTAACCTTTATTAAAGTGAAGTTCATGGGAAAAAAAAGCTTTTCTTTTTTAGAGCCACTCCTTTTTTCTAGTAGGCTTTACAGTTGCATTTTCTGGAGCAGATTCATCACAAACAGAGAAGAAGGTGACATCTTCTGCTCTCAGTGGTGGCTTTAACACCAACTCTAGCCTTTTCTTCAGCCTTCATTAAGCCAGAATAGTGTTCAAGCAGTCACCATTGCAAAAATTTACAGAAATATTAAGCATTTATTTTTTCTAGCGAGAGAGAGATATCCAGCATAATGGTCATGAAAAGCAAACATGCAGGCGAGACAGGGCTCGTTCGTGCATGCACGGTCCAAGGTCCAGATGTCTTGTCCTGGAACTGGGGGTAAAGCTAACATATAACCGAACGGTGTGCATGGTGCTGCTGTCTCTCAGGTCCGTTAGCATGGGAAAGAGCTTCTCGGGGAGAGGAAGAAAACCCAGAGTTTGTCTGTTTGTTTTGTGGGTGAGGAAATTTGCAGGAGGGATGATGAAAGAGGCCAGCAACTTCATTTGAAAGGCAGGAGCATGTTCCGATGTCCTGATATTTTTCTTAAATGAGTTTTTTTTCTGACCAGCTGGGTGGAACACCCGTGTGGAAAATTCCCCACTTTTGTAGTTGCCTAATGGTATGTAAAAGCTTCGTTTCAATTGGCACCGCAAAGTGATTTTGCAATTCACCCAATCAAAAAAAAAGGTTATTGATTTTAAAAGCTTGTTAAATGCACTGGTTTGGTGTTGTATTTTATAAACAAACTAGTTTTCAGTGAACTGAGGGTGACAAAATGGCTAGTCTGATGTAGTGAAGTGACTGCATGCCTGTGGATCAGGAACAACTGAATTCCCAGCTCAGCACTGCCGTGGACTCTCTCTAGGGCTTTTATTCTCTCATTCAGTCATGGAAATGGCTATCGGATAGATTTTCTTTTTGTAAGTAGGATTATTTTAAACTTTTGTAGGAAAACTTTTCAGTCTTTTTATCCGCAAAGTGGGGATATTTGTGATTCTAGCTTTCAGAGATTCATAGAATATTAAAAGTCAAATCCTGCTCTGCACCAGCAGGAGTTTAACTCCGGAGAAAGGCAAGGAGGGTGTAGCACAAACTGGTTAATAATTGTGGTACAGCGCTGTGTTACTGCTGTCAGTAAATGGTTGTCAGACATCCACCAGGCGATGTTTGTGTTTGATGTGGTAGTACTGGCAAATTAATAACTGCAGCATAAAGGTACACATGAAGTGTGCTGTGTAAAGCAGAAGAATGCTGTGTCATTTTCCACAGACAACTGATGTCTCTCAAGCATGTGGCACTGTGATTTGATAACGCAAAGTTGGTAGCACACCACTTTAATTGTGGATTAGCAAATTCTTTTTAAAGAAGTTGGTAAATTCTCCTATTTCAAGTGAGCAAGACAGCACTCATTATTACAGCTGATTACAAATGTGTGCCAAATTCATTGCTCAAACAATTTCTGTAGAGGAAGAGGCATTTATCTAAAAAATAAAAATGTTTAATGCCCAAACCAAATGCTTTTTAGTTTTAATGTATTCTTGCTGCTTTGAGCTGCAAGTACCTTAACAGCACTGCAGGAAATGAAAGGCACATTGTTCTTTGTAACATTAAAAAAAAAAAGAAAAAAGAAAAACAATGATGTACCGTAACTCACAGAACTCGTTTTTCAACCCTGCAGTAATTACACTGGACTTGTAAATATCATCTGTGAATTCTTTGCTTAAGTAGGGCTGGACTTGAGTATTAAACCTGAAAAAAATGTTTAAGGATATGCTTACTTTTCCATGCCTAAAAACATAAAAAAGAAGAAATTTGGGTCCTCAAGCTCTGGGCGAAAGAGAAGGCAATAGTGGGAACATATGCAAAGAGAAGTTTCCTTTTCTTCTTCTCTAGGCAAGGCTAGTTATGGCAGGCATAATACAGCTTTGGCTGCAAGGAAGGAGGGGATTATGTGCAACCTGGTAAAATGCAAAAGCAGCTTGTGGAACGACCTCTCTGCCTTAACTAACAGGCTGCAGAGTCCAGCCCCTTTTTGTATGCTTTCTTTCTGGTCCCAAAACCTGGCATTCTTGTTTCATGCAGTGGGGTAGCTTCAGCCAGTGGAAGTGGTGCCCGCCTGGCCCGAGGGTTAGGCACTCTTCTCAGATGCAGAGTTCGCTGTTCAAACCCTCCTCTCAAGCTGAGATGGGCAGAAGACGTAACTGTTCTTTGTTGTTGTCCCCACCACTCAACTACACTGTAAGTTAAATGGTTGCTGAGAGACCTCCAATTCCTTTGACAGCCAAATTTTTCACTAGTAAAACCAGACTGCCTTCCGAGGCCATCCCTTCTTCTCAGGACATGCCTAACCTCCCATCTCCACTACTTCAGGTGGAGTCCAGCTGCCTCCCGGGCTCTCTCGGCTGTGACTGAACTTGATGCCAACCAGCCTTATGCTTACTTACCAAGGAAATGCTGCAAGTGCAGCAGGACTTGAGGTGTCTGAAGGGTCAGCTGTCCTTGGACAGGCCCCTTAATTCCCACCTGAGGAGTGCACAGGCTTGAGCAGTTCTCTGAACGCACAATGCTGAAACTGGTACTGTTAGAAAGTACAACGTCTCAGATGACTGACATTCCTGAAACACCTCATTTGCAGCAGATAACCAAGCCTTGCAGAGAAAGTTTTTTATCAGTTACAGTTGCAAACAGGGTAATACAGTAATGACAGCTTTTATTAGTGTTCTTGTTCATGGGATCATTTGCATCAGAATCTTATAAATGCAAGAAGACTCTTCTCTCTTGTTTACAGAGCAACACTGAGGAGTTATCACAGCCTGAGGGACTAATCTAAAATTAACTTTGCTTCAGAAAAAGCTTTAAAAAAAAGCCCTTAGCATTTTCAATAAGGAATCTCATAGCTGGCGCTGAAGTCAAAGCTCCTGGTGATGTCAGCTTGTTTGCACCTTTGTAACTTGCCAGGACCAAATTCTGAACGGATTTGCACCCTTACGGATCACGTTGTCTGCCGGCAACAGCAATGGGGAACTTTGTCCAGGCTTGAAAGCTGTGGTCGAGCAGGGGAACCCTGGTGGGGCTGGTCTCTTCTGCCTTCCTGTGCGTTGGACAGAATCGGCTGTTGACTCTAACAGTACCCATCAGCTGACAAAGGTCTGATGAGGTCCAACCTGTGTTTCATCAGCCCCTGAGAGAGAGTGCATGTAGGCAGTTCTGAGAGCCAGCATTTCCCAAGGAAACAAAAGCAGATATGTCTGGTTATAAATTTAACTTATGTATGATTTAGTCTTGCATTTTTTGTTCATCTTGTTTCATTGCAGATAGTTTCCAACAAGAACTAGAAATACAGTATTTTAATCGTAATAGTCTAGAACTGAAACTTTGCAACATCCAGCTGTATTTCCCAGACAGTTTCATGACTGTCATGAAGAAGCGTCTGAATAATTAGGAAAGAAAACACCATTTTTCGCTATATTACCATATTTTCATTGAGATTCGCGCTTAAAGTCAAATGATTTTGTGGTCCAGATTGTGAGGCACAGTTACACCATTTCCAGGATTTAGCGGATCCTCTGCTAGGCTCAGGATTTAGCCTGCTTATCAGTAGCTGGCAGTCTCTTGAGGGGACCCTGTGATGGCAACAGCAAAGGGTGTTGACTGTCAATCGGGCAAGATATGCAGTTGTCAATCAGGGTCAGTTCTGCTGGGGCCGAGTGGAGAGCCTTTCTCGACAGTGACCTGCAGTGTTTGAGACTGGAGGATTGACAGAGGACTTCAGTTTTCACTGCTGCTAACCATTAACCTTCACAAGCAAAGCATTCCCACAAAAAATTCATCCAAGGCGAGTATGACAGGAAATATTCAAAGCATGAAATGAATGCTTATAGCATGACAAAGCAGTGCTTGAAAGACATGAAACGTTCATTACGCTTGGAGTGGCTGAATGCTGCAAAGGAAAGGAGAAATAAAAATGTGGCTAGGGTATATATTTTTATTTCTCCATATGTGTGTACAGGAAAAAGGCAATGAACCTTTCCAGTGGATAAGGTGCATAAATACAGCTGCGATTATTCTAAGTCATTTCAAAATATATTTTTATTCTGTTGCTCTGTTCCATTCCTTTCCGCGTATATTTATCCACAACAGCATAGGCCATCTAGAGGGCAGCTTGGAAATGGGCTGGCCAGGAGCCCCCACCCAAGAAGCTCCCATGCCTCAGCAAGGCGAGTTTCCCTTCCTTGCTCTGCAGGGCCAAGGCTTTTCTTTGCCCCACAGCAGTACCAGGTTGCTGCCCCCTCCTCTGCCGCAGCATCAGGTTGGGGGCAGGCAGCCATGGCAGGGCTCTGCCCTCGTGCCAGCCCCTTCTACCCACGTCCCACCTTTACATGTTGAGAGGTTCCTCAGTGCTAACTTTATCCAGTCCTCCTGGGGTCCTGGGAAGGGCGGCTGGAGCTGTGAGCAATCTCCAGTTTTCACTACAACCGTTTTTTTTTGTACGTCTTCTTGAGAGACTTGCTGTTTAATTAACAGCTGAGAGTTGTGTTGCATCAGAGTAATTGCTACCGCCTGAGCGGACCACAGGCTGAAGGATGCTTTTGAATACCACGCTTGCCCACCAAGAAGCTGGGCACTTAGGGAAAGAAGTTTATTTGTGGTATGGGCATCGTTTTAATTTTCTGTCCAGTAGAGAGGGGAGTTTATTAGTGGGAAGAGAATGTGATGCCAAGGCCTAACTTGCAAAACAAAACTCCAAACCTATCTATTTGTCTTTCGATGTAAGAATTTCCTAACGCCTGTAATGTAAGACAAAGGGAAAATTTTACTTGCAGGAAAATTGCCTTCCACAATAACCAAGGAAAAAAAAAAACACAAAACACCCACACCAGAGCAGCATGATCCAAAATGTGAACTTTTTACGCCTCCCCAACCTTCTAGGTTAGGCTTCCAACCAAGTGATCTTTTATTATCAACATGATATACCCTTGACATAATTTGGCGCAGTAAAGCTTCTTCTGCTGAACTCGTGATTTCATTTACTAGATCTGATGAAAGTTCTGTGAACCACGGTAAAATGTGATAATTAGTAGTTTAATTCTTTTAGGGTGTGCGTATTAATTGAAAAGGCTTGAACTATAAATACAGGGCCTGCGGATAAAAGCACACTCTGAAATCAGTCGCTTATCCGAAGTATTCATTACTTCACATCTATTTAGGTAGTGTCTCTTTGCAGCAGTGCCAGTCGGCTGTTGAAGTGAGTGGGAGCCCTTCACTCAGAGATCGCAACAGCAAAAGCCAGCCTGACTCGCCCGAAGCACTGCGACCGGAAGCACTCCCTGGCCAAAATTTTGCCCTCTGTGGTCAAACCACTGGAAGTTAAAAATGTGTGCTGGGAGCTGTGCTATGCAGATGAGCTGGTGAAGCACTGGCTCTCTCGCTGTGCAAGCTGCAGGAGACAGAAGGGGCCGAAGGCAGCGTTTGCCGGCCGGCGACAGCGTCCTCCTCTCCCGCTTGAGGTGGAGCGGTGGCGGTGCGGTGGCAGGTGGCAGACTGCCTGTGTCCGGCAGCCGAGGGGAAACGTCTTTCTGCTGCTCAACAAGTCCACCCAGAGCATCAGAGGTCCGCCATGATTCCAGTCCCAGCCACCCTGGCACTTTATGATAAACCATATTTTTCCTCCTACTTAAACACTTATTCCTCACCATATTTGAGACCATCAGCACCTAAACCTCTGCTGCTTCAGCCAGAGCTTGGTTCATTCAGCCGTGAATGTCAGAGTGTAGCGTGGGGCCACCGCCAAGCGCTGCGATAAGGGACCGTGCTTTCTCTTGCGCGCTCATGTGTTCTTTTGTTCTGACTTCCTGACCGATGCAGGAGGTATTCTGTTGACTCTAGGCCTTTCCAAATATACATACATACTATGAAAACATATGTCGTTATTTCACACCTTCCTCTGGTTTCTGTGTGTGGTGTAGTGCCTGGATGAATCATACCTGGTTTTACAGGTACAAGGTGATTTTCATTCAAATGGATTCCAACCTTCATACTCATATTTGGTCTGCACACTCAGAAAAAATCTATATATCTGCATATACTGCAGATTCATGGGTTAATCAGGTGCTTTCCAAGTAGCCTTCATTTTGTAAATCTGAAGTTGTGTACGCGAGCAAAGAGGTACACGTGAAGAGCAATGCACAGCTCCTGAAAGCTGTATGCTGGACTGTTGCTGTTGTCAAGGGAGGGCACTTTGGTGAGACCGGGTTCCCAGAAAAAGCCTCATCACTTCTACAGCTAATCAGATACTATTTTTTAATTGCAGATACAACTTTTTAATTGCAAAAGTTGCTAGATAGGAAATGGAAAGAAAGTTTAGGGTGACTCTCACAGAGCTGCGAGAATAAAATCCCCTCTGAAGCCTGGCCGTAGTGTGACTGAAATGGAAAAATACCAGATCTGTTTCTTGGAAAGTGAGAAGAAGACTTTTATTTGCAATGGTTCGCAAATATTTTCCCAGGAGCCACATAGTGAGCGTGGCAAAAGGAGGCAGGAGGAAGGTGAGGTGAGCAAGCTACACTTGTAAACATGCTCCTTTAACTCTTCTATTGTTATCTTGCACACAAAGGGCGCCATAAGTTGTTTACAGCAGTTCATGTTACTCATTTCTGCTCCTTTTTCTGGGTTGTGATAGTGTCCGGATAGATTTTGGCGGTGGAGTGGTAGAAAGGTGCCAGTTGATTAAATGCGCTGCTTACTATGTGCATTTCATGTCTGCTGTCTTAACATTTTTTTGTTAACCACTGTTGCAACTGAAGAAAAAGCTGAAGTTTGACAGTTGGGAGTTACTGCCGAGTATGTGCTGTAAACTATATCATCCCTCTGCCTTCTCCCTTTCTCCCCCTCCTGCTGAAACCAAATGATTTATAAAATGCCTTCACATTCTTGAGTGAGTTCACACTATCACCTCCAGGCACTGCACTGAGGAGTCTTAGGAGTGGATGGGAAACACACATCTGATAGCTGGTATTTTTCTCTGAAAGAAAAAAAAAAAAAAAAGGCAAAAAAGGGCTGATTAAATTTAAAGGAGAAAAGTTTCCTGCTGTGCCCCAGAGTAAATCTGTAGTCAGTGAAGCACTTACTAGTAAACAAGACATGTACGTGGCTATAGTGTTTTTTTATTATTACACACTGCCATTGTTTTCCATTTTCATAAGATTCAGTTAATGTAATCATTTTAGAGTGTCTCTAATCGTTACCTCCCACCCTCCCTCACTCGTACTTGAAGCAAGGAGATCCGCTGCAAGCCACACTCTGGGATGAGGAGCCAGCACCTTGCTCCTGTCACTGGCAAAAGGAGGCACAAGAAAAAGATAGGGCTGCTACAGGGGATCCAAGTATTTTTTTCCTCTCTGGCCTTTGCAGAACGCGTGGCCAGCACCCCAACCCCCAGCTCACTGCCGTGTCACCCCCCAGCAGTCGTCCCCCTGCCCCGGTCCGCTGCAGCACTGGGTGACAGAGGCAGAAGTGGTGCTTTGGTGGTGCAGTGTCTCACTAGGTGAGCCAGGGTACGGGCTGGCAGTTTCCTACTACCCTTTAGCCAGGCACAAGGATATCAACGCCATCTTTCAGACGGCGGTATGTCAAAGCCTTTGCTGGCATTTCTTCTCCCAGGATCGTAAGGGAGGAATACTTCTTATGTAGCTTGTAGCACTCGCTCACAGAGAACCTAGACCTCTGTCCCTGTTATTTTTCTACTTCTGTTTCTTACTCTTAAAATTGTGCCTGTAACAGAAGGCATTTTGACAGCTGCATCCCCATCTGAAAACCTGCTGGTGTTTCGGGGGTGTCCCCACCTGACCAGCTTTGCAGTGCAGACCACCTGCAATTTTCCCACATGTTATACCTCAAAGTCCTTAAAAATCAGGGAATTCGCTTTCAGGAAATTTCCAATAGCAGAATGCAGAGAGCTAGCCATGTCCCCATGCCGTACAAAGGGGAGCCAATTTTATCGTACAGCAGAGCATGCCATAGCTTGAGCTGCAGGAGGGAGGGAAGAGGTGAGAAGCAGGAGAGGATGGACAGCAGCTTGATGGACTGAGGTAGCTGTGGTTTTGAGGCAGGAGGGGAATCCCACAGATTTTTGTGAGGGAAGGCTTGGAGCAGTTGTATGGTAGTGGCCCACAGCTCAATTTAAAGCAATAATAAAAGGGGCTGGAAAGGGTATGACAACCTGAGCAAACAGCTGAGGAATGAAGCAGCCCAGTATTAGCGAATCCGGATTTCTGTCTGTCATGGCAATGAAGGATGCATTTGCAGTAGGACTGGGAGCCGTCCACTGTTAGAAGGAAAGAGAAGTAAAGATCATCCCGTGTACAATATAAATGTAAGTTGTTATTACTACTATTGCTATGTCAGCCGTAAACTGTTCCCACGAGAACAGAGATGCAACATCATTGAAAAAGAATGTCTTACTGTGAAATGGGCAGCAGAAACACTGTGGCATTATCTGCCGGGTAATGAATTTACCTTGGTGACAGATCATTATTCCCTCCTGCAAATGAACCAGATGAAGGACAGGAACACAAGGATAACTCAGCAATACTTGTATTTTACAGTCTTCTGAATTTAAAAAAAAAAAAAAAAAAAAAAAAAAGTAGCCAGATATAAATGTAAGGATAGAGAATTATGGCATATCAAGAGAGATTGCCTGTGGCAAGATACGGGGAGGAGAGCAAATTTTCTTTCAGGTCTACGCTAATATGGTATATGGACTTCTAAGGCTTGGATTTCATCCCACCTAACATTAGGCATTAAAATGAGGCACCAGCTATGAACCTAAAATCCTTACTCTCCCTCTATAATCAGTGGAGATGCTGGGGTCTTCTGGGAATTCATCTCTCTCTTTGTTGAACATCAGGGAGGTTTAAAAGTGAGACGTTGCACGTTAATGCTGTAATTGCTCTGGACCTGAGATTCTGCTGCTCGAGGAAGTCACCCACCCCTCTCCTGCTCATCCTGAAAAGCCAGAGTCGACAAAGAAAGAGTTTTCTGCACGAGCAAAGGTGGATCTAGCAGGGCACGTTGACTTGGTTGAATGATTTCTTCAAGGTAGAAGAGTGGACAGTGTATCTACTGCCCACGTGTACTTTCTTCCCTTTCTGTTTTTCTGTTGATTTCTACAAAATGGGAGTTTCTTAGATAAATTATCTTTTTAGAGAAGTGTTTATGCGCTCTGTGGAAGAATGTGTCTAGGGATGGGTATACTGGCAGCAAGAACTTCCTCCTCAACTCTTCCAGTAAAGTTTTGTTCTAAACTGCCCAAATGAAGCCATTATTCAAAAGTAAAAATGTTCTGTTCCATTTTTTGTTTTCATTCTTTTATGCATCTGGGAACTAAACTGCTGTGAAAAAGAGCCCATTCTCACAGGATGTCTTGCCTAATTTTTCAGACAAGAGAGGTTCAGCTATTCCAATTACGATGAGATAAGAATCTGAAATGCTGGGATCACATCCATCCTGAGTTGAACTCTGAGTCTTCCAAAATCCATCCATCATTATTTTTTCCTTTATTTCTGTATTTCAGTAATGCAGGCAAAGAAGGAACAGAGAAGAAATGGATGTTTATGCATTATAAACCATAATGGATGGGTTTCCTTTTTACCTGAGTTGCTTTAGTTTAATGTAAAGGTCCCTGTAAGTGGAATTCCTTTTCCATTTTGATTCTTTCTGCCTGCTTGACTGCCGCTTATCAGCAAAAGATCTGCCTTTCATGTAAAATCAGTCATGGTACAAAGTCTCGTAGTTTACGTACAGAGTACTGTTACAACAAGCCTGATGGCTGTCACAGGGCAGCTGAGCCAGGCTGCTAAGCATGGTCCAAAATGTGAAGTCCTGGCCCTTGCGGTATCTTCAGATTGTCTTAAATACATGCGGATAGGCCATCTGGCATAGGGACTCCACGCCACTGCCACATTTCTGCATCGCTGTGTATCGCACTTTGTCACACAAGACTGACTGCTGGGGAGGAGTAAGAAGATCTAGAGAGGCAAGCCTTCTACCGTGGGAAGAGGGCTGCATACGCTCAGCTGACCAACCCAGCCTCTAACAACAGATTCATCTCAGGTCCTCACCTCTATGCTAAGAGTGTGTCTAAGTTGCCAGAGGCAGCCTGCTGGGGTGAGACATCCCACCATCGTCATCTCAATTCCTTGAGGCACCTCCCCTGGAGCCACCATATCTGACACACATGGGATGAGCATGTGAAATCAGATAAGGGCTAAGAAGGTCTCTCTCTGCCCCTTCTGTTTATTTTGTTAATCTTGAATCCCTCACAATAGCTCACAATTAGTGAACTCAGAGGCTCTCTTTGGGCTACAGTCTGAACAGATTACATAGAGAAAATAAATTTGGTCTGTGTTCTGGCCTGACCTTGGCCTGAACCTGAGAAAGTGAATGCCCCTATCACACCAACATGTGTCTGTAGAAGTACAGTAAACACAAATGGGGGTCACTGGCCCTCTCTGTCGTATAGTCCCAGGCCAGGAGTCTAGCGTTTTGGGCTGTCCACCCAAGTACTTGTTAATAAATGTCCATTCTTAGTCTGTAAAGGAATGTAGACAGGGCATCCTGCCCTACAAAACACAAACTTAGAATAAAACAGAAAGAGAGTCTCAGTCATCATGCAGAGCTCTGCTGCTGGTCTTCACATCCAGCAGTCTTTTCCCACTGGACTTACGCTGCTAGTTTGGGACTTGGCTGGGGGAACTATCCACTAATACACCGTGGGTTCTCCCCTGCCGTCTGTAAGCATAGTTGCCTGCCTAACCCCAAGTGCATCAGTCCTTGGGAAGTCAGTCGATAAGTCTGTGGGGGCTTCCTCATCAATACTTGGAGGAGGCAGAGACTGGGCAGAGACTGGGCTATTGGACAGGACATCCTGGATCACCCAGTGGAGGGGTTCTAAGGGGCATGATGAGGGGGTGACATGTTCCTTGTGGAGACTCATCGCTGCCTTTGCTAGTCATTCCACCCTTTTGTTCTTCGCTGGAGATGTCCTGTGTAACTCAGGTGAAGTTGGTACAGACCTTGGTGGCCACCCAGAGATTGTGTGCTTGGTGGAGGCACTTTGTTCTCTGCTAGCAGGCAATGAGGACAACAACTTCAGTTCCCAGCCCTCAGTCTCTAGTGCCTCTGTGGAGAGGGTGACACTGCACTGGGTGTTACTGCTGGCTGGACAGGAGTTGCAAGCCCATACATGTTAGGCGTATGGTGTTTGTCTGCAGTGCCCTTATCTGCAGCCATAAGCATCAGATCTTGTGCTCTAGGTCTTGTGCAAGCTTGACACGTCCCTAGACAAGCATTACTGTGCTTCCAGACCCACCCCTTTCTGTCTTCTCTGCCACCAGTATATCAGAGCTTTATTCCAGAGACTTACCTCAGTACCCTGCTGCCCAAGGTGAGACAGCCCAGACACTGCTGGAGAAAAGCTCATGAGGTTCCCCCCATCTTCCATGCAGGGATCTCTCAGGGTGGCCCTGACTGAACTTCATGAGCCGAGTGACATGGACGGTCAAGGACAGACTGTATGTGTGTTGTCATGCTGTGACTAGTGGAAAGTCTCTTCCCTCCCCAGCCACAGGGGTAACTAACATGTAAACCTAGTGGAAGTCAGTCTACTTGGGACTAAAAGTTATCAGTTAGAAGATTACTGTTCTGTACAAAGAATAGAGGAGTAAGAACCTTCTGGAGAAAAAACTCCCAAGTGATACAATGGAGAGGACAATAGGTAAATAGAGTAACGTGATTTGCATGGGGTTTATTGCGAATTAAAGTTTGCTCACTGGTGGTGTCAGCAGAGGAGGAGTAAGAAGCAACTCTGAAGGGAGAGGAAAGCCCGTGGGGAAAGGTGGAGCTGGCTGATCTTTGCGACTTAGCTTCCATGCCCAGCATCCTTATTTTCACGTCGCATTTATACTATCTAATCTTCAGCAGATATTTCTACAGCTTCCATTATCGTGGTGTCCAGCCGCAGTCTTTTAAAAGTGCCTTGGTGTGAAGAGAGGGGAGTGCCAGGAAGGGAGGATGAGAGGAAATAGCTGATGAAGTCGCTGGGGTTTGTGTCCATATCACCCAGGAAAGCCAGCCGCCCTCGCCTGACCCTGGCCCCACCAGCTCCTCCTGGATGCTGGGCTTTTCTAGAGAATTCTGCCACATGCTCTGAATACATGGATTATTCCTATAACTATAAGCTAACATGCAAATTAAAAAAAAAACAACAACAAAAAAAACCCAAACAAAAAACAACAAAAAAACCTAAAAACAAAACCAAAAAAACCCACCTCTTTTTATGGCCCCCTAATTCTGTGTCCACAGGGCTTTGGACTCCCTCGGTTCAGCTCCAAGTACGTCTGCAGAGTAACCTTGGAGGGTACGCTTAGCTACCACCAGCCAAGGGAGGGTTTTATAGATCCTAAAATAATTACAGCATTACTTAGTCTAGTTGTATAATTTCTTGGCAATATACTAATTAAAACTAGATATTTACACACAACGCTTATTTAAACTTAAGACTTACTTAAAAGAACCTGCATACTTGTAATAACTATATATCATGGCTTTATTGAGGACCATGTTTTTCATGCAGATTGAATTCTTGAGTGCTGTTATTAACATAAATGAGCCCACGGCTTTATGTTCAGGACTGAATACTTCCAGGGCGTCTGAATCATCCTGGTATTTCATTTCACCATCTAAAATTATTTTTAAAATACTACATTTTTTTAACTCGCTGTTTTATGGCAATTAGAAATTGCTCTGTGTTTACTAGGAACAGAGAGTCCAGCAGAGCTGAGTGTTTAATGTGATGAATAGTGTTAGGAGCTCAAAGAAAAGTCAGATGCGTGTCGACACTTATCAAAGCTGTTCTGCTGCTCAGAATGACTGTTCGTGATACTTGTTTCATGATAAACTTCCTCAGAACATGATGTTACTGGAAAAAAAATGATCCACTCTGAGAAATACGCAGGTGACACAGTTGAGTCAGCAGCTTACAACAGTGACACAGGCTTACGTTTATAAAAATCCCCACTGAACTTTTGTCTTGTGCGTGCGTATATCATAGCCTTAAAATCTGTCGCCACAAAAGTGTCCCATTTCTTGTGTTCACTTGGTAGCTGTTTAAACTAACAAAAATCTTCCCACCATCCTGATGAAGAGGTAGATTCCTGGGCTTAAAAGTCTAAATAGTCACAAAACTTTCCTCTTTCATAAGTAATTCACCGTATAAATGTTAGTATCTATCTCCAGTGACCACTGATATCTCTGGGGAAACGATAAACATGGAAAAATAACAGACCACTGTGGAAACCCAAAAATCCTACCTCCTGTATGAGAGGGTTTAATTATTGAAGTTGCAAGCATTTCCCCATGCACAAGCATCTCGGCATTCATAGGTGGAAAGTACCTCATGCTGTGTTTGAAATATCAACTGGATTTAAAAGAAGGCTTTGTGCTTCACCATGGACCTTTCTTAGCCTCCTGCAGATGGTCCCTATTGCTGAAAAGAGACATGACTTGTGAGACGGGGAGACCTCCGTGCCGTTTTTTCGTGCTGCTCTAATCCTGCTTTACACCCATAAAGGACTTCAGTCCTTAAGCCCTTACCCTCTTTCTCCTAAATATTAAAATTATTTTCCTCAGTGTCATACCGTATTAAAGCAGAATGAAAATGGGTTTAACAATTGCTGGCATGGGGCTTCTGTACAGCATGTGTGTCACAAATCATGTCACTTTTCAGCAATAGGGCTGCTGCCAGCGGGAGGCTCAGAAATGCTCATGTTAATCAAAAATTTTAATTTCAAATCAAATTGACAGTTTACACATGGTGAGAAATGCTTCTCACCATGTGATATTTCAGTATGCTACACTGGGCAAAATGGGTGCACTTTCCTGTTAAGAATTTTGACTGCAGTATCTGCAAATTTATGGGTTTCAGAGTATTGGGTATGGTGAGTAGTTGATCTAAGGGAGCCCCTTGGAGAATAGGAGACAGAAGGGTTTTCATGCAGCCTGGCACTGGTGAGCCGCTGTTGGCACATGCTGCTGGAGAAATGACAGGTATTCAATAAACATCACTATGGTTAAGAGGAAGATTTAAAGGAGGGAGGGGCTGCAGTGCTATAAACAGGATTTGAAACAAATGTGCTTATTTCAGTCCGTGATTAGTCTGAATACCTAAGTATTCCACACCAGTTTTTAAATATCCTTACATTTATTTTCACACTGATGTTCTTCACACAGCATCGACAATAATATTTATGGCATTAATACTGTAGCTAAATTCTAATTTGGAGTAGTGTAAACCCAAGTAAACTCTGCATGTACCGAGGCACACTCCATCGGTGTGAAGACCAGAACGTGGCAACGTGTCGCACTTACGGCATGCAGCCCCAGCGTCGGCTGCTACAAGTCCTTACTTCTGCCAGCAGCTTCCTAGAAGTCAGTGGGCAAAATTCAGGAGGCAAAATTTCAGTTGATACTTGATGAGGAGTAAGAGGAGCAAGATCGGCCCCAGACAAATGAGTCGTAGAAACCCGTTTTCAAGCTGTACCAGAAATATGATGCTGAGATCAAAAAATGACCAGCTGAAAAGAAATTCTCCTTGCATTATTCTCTTCAGGAGGTTTTTCAGCTCTCTGGGGGGTCCTGAGGTTAATACAATGCCTAGCTCGTGACACTGGAGCTTTCATTTTACAAAGGCCTTGCAGGGGGAAAGGAACAGGGACGGCAGTACCCGCCTTCTCATATCTCCCCCTCCAGTGCCCGTATTTATCATTCGCCTGCAAGGGTGAGAAGGTGGGTGGGTGCCTGTTGCTGGCATCCCGGGGAGCACCCTGCAGCAGCACATGCCGTCAGCATCCCCGGGAAGCTCGGGGAAACCAGGTGGTTTCTCTGGGCTCATTTGGACATTGAGTCATGCTTTGAACTGCGAAGCTGAACTGGCAATATCACCGCAGACCTTGGAGATCACAGCTGTCATTGCTCTTGTAACCAGGGCTGATATGAAAATATGAAGATAAATAACTCCTTGATATTATTATTTTCAGGGAGGCAGGCTTTTCTTGTTATTACTCTTTTTATTGTTGGATGCCATAAATATTCCAGAATGATTATCCCAGGGTAAATTTCATCTCGTTTACTTCGAAAGGCTTTTGAGGAGCGCATTATTTTATAAGCTGCCAAATGAGTATGACCATTTATAATGATTTTTCTTCTTTTCTTTAGTATTTGCTTTTTGGATTGAGGACCTGAAACAGAAATATGCTAATTTAAGACATCTGTTGTTTTTCAAGCTATAGGCCCCTATCGGTATTAATGCAGTTAGTTTATTTATCGAATTTGATATATGGTAGAGAGGGAGATTCTTAATTTTTATCATTATATCAAAAAACTGTATTTAGCTGATTTCTCACCCACGAGTACCAAAAAGTACCCTACAATGTTAGGAGTCATCAGAAATGAAAAACCACACCAGACATCTTAGGTCTTGGTATGGTTTCCATTGCACAAGGTCCTTAACATGAACTTGAAGGGCTTCCAATGTTTCAAGAAGACCTTTGTCTTCAAGAGAAAGGCACTATCCTTGTGCCCTCTGCGTGGACAAAACCTGACATGATTGATTCCGATCTATAATTGGTTCATTAACGTTAATAAGTTGCCATTAATTCCACTATCTCTGCACTTAAATACAAAATGAGCTGAATCTCCTAAGAGCTGAAGCTGCTGTGGATCCGTGCAGGACCAGGCTGTTGGTGACACAGCCAGCCTGATGCCACATTTGCTCTGGTCCACATTTATTAATTTGCTACCCAGACTCAGGAGCTCAATATGACACACATTGAAACAATAATTAGGCATTGTTATTATTAAAGATTCTAAAATGGTGTGAGTATGAAAGGCAATGCGCAGTGAGATGCTGCATGTGTATTTCTGTCCTGATTCACCTGGGGAGGACGCCCGTTGTGGCGGGTCGGGTGGATTCCTAGTGAAGGCGTCAGAGTCCTTTCTCCAAGCCACCTCCCAGCACCTTCAGATGTTGATTCCTGACGGCCACCGAGAGTATACAAACCGTATGGAAACGGAGCTGAACTTGAGCACTGGTATCAGAAGTGCACCCACGAAAACTAGCAGTGCTACACACTTTTACTGTCTGCTAGATACAGACATTTTAGCTAAAAACCAAAAAGGCAAATCATTTACCAATGGTTTTGCATATTGTGAAGGGTTAACAAAACTTTCATTATCACACTCTATTAAGCCAGGACCAGGAAACAATTTCTAATCAACACTCAGATCTGGGCAGGGATTGTGCAGTCTTTTGTAGGAGGCCTCAGATCTGTGTTCTCTATTCTCACATGCTCACTTCCAGCTGTTGTCATTGAAATCCCACATAATCTCCCCGGGTCAAAGGGCAGTCATCCATGACTGCCGCTGTTAGGAGGTTATGCTGATTTCTGTTGTCAAATATTGGCCCTTTTCTCTTTCAATCACTCCCATTCTACTTTTTTTAACAAGAAAGATCCAGCCTAGAATTGTATTACATGACTTTAAAGTCTTAAAAGTGTTCCTCTATTGTACTAACACGACATGCCCTGGATGGTCTAATCCATCCTGCTATGGGCCACAAAGAAAGTTCTAGTGCTTCTTAAAACCTCAGCCAAAGGCAGGTAGGCAAGCCGGAGAGAATAACAGTGCATGTGACGTGGCCCAGCCGTTATTTCATAAGAATATCTGTAATTTGTCCAAGGTGAGCTATTGCTGTGGCATTAAAATTAAATTGGAAATAACAAGCCAAAATAGAAGTGGGAGCATTTGTCAGGGAACAAGAGAGGTTTCTGTGTCACCTTTAATGAATAATGTCTTGCTTAACTCTTCTATAAAAAGTCCATTAATTAAAAATGTGGTATAATTTACCATTAAAGGTTTAACACTTACAATTTTGAGGAATGCAGTTTGTACAAAGCAATTAAAATGAGGCCATTGTGCCAGTTCCGAAGATCAGTATTTGCGATCTGTTGGTAAATGCAGATTTTGTTACAGTTATGTGCAATATTCAGGCCTGCGTACAGCTCCCTCCTGCTGCCTTCCATCTGAATGGGAGAGACGTTCACTTGGACAGAGTATTGCAGCTGGGATAGATGGTCTCTTCAATCTCCACAATGTTTTTTAGATACGAAGTTAGCGTATGCCCTTTTGGCCCCATGGATCTAGCTTTCCATTTCCAGTGTGGGGTAGTGACCAAGTATCTCTTGGTGAACCTCACTGCTGTTGCCCCGGGCAGGGTGAGCAGGTCCAAGCGCTTGGGCAGGGGCTGGTCGCAGCCCAGGGTGCTCCCCCAGCCACCCACGCTTGCCCTGGAGGGGGACGCTTCCCAGAAGCAAGGTGCACCTTGCTCCCTGTGTGAGCCCGTGGCACACAACCACCGTGCCAGACTGCCTGCAGCACCCTGTGTCTGTGCAGAGGGATGTGTTTCTGGAAGGGAATGCAGTTGTGGGGCTGCCGTGGCTGGGTCAGCCCAGGCTTAATAAACTCACCTTCCAATTAAGCATGGTGTAAATGTTATGAAGGTCTTGACTGAAGCATGCATATTCTGTCCTTTCCGTTTTGCTGGAGAACGCAGACTAGGACTAAGTTTAGGTCCTCAGGGTGATCCAGGTTCCTTCTGATAACATCCCCTCTCTCAAGGTCTGCATGTGCTGTGCGATACGGACATTAATTTTCTTATCAATATTATTGCTCCACATTGTTTGTGAAACATCGGATTATCTAGATAGAGGATAAAACCAAAAGGAATCAAGTTGCACTTTGAGCAGAGAGGGCTTTTCTTTTAATCAGGCATTTGGTTAAGATAATAGGCTTGAGACCCTAATTGATTATTACTATTTTAAGGTTTTAAGATGGCTAGGTATAGTGAGATGCTGAACATGAAAAAGGCTTTAGAAATGGCTTCAGTGCTAGTTTGGAGGACTTATGTAATTTCAAAGCACTGAAAAGGAATCAAAGTCTCCCAAAAAGCTGTTGTCCAAAGCTTAATACATTGTCACTCGGACCGTAGTAGAAGAGAAATAACTGGATTTGGACTTTTTCATCTTCAAAGGAGTAACTCTTTCCCAATTTTATTTAAGCTTGGATTTCAGGAAACTAGCTGTATCCCTGTTTAGAAAATAGCTTGTATATTTATGGTGCAATCTAACTATTTTATAATAAAAATAATACTGTTGGATTACACAAGGAAGCCTGCTAATTAAAGAACAATAATACCTTGAGCACCTTGAAAACATCTTCTGATACTCAATTAAGGAACAATAACCCGATGAACTTTAACCTATAGACCATATTCAGACTTTCTACATAAAAGTAATTGCATCAGTCATGATTTTCTCAAGCTACAACACAAGCTCTTGATTGGTAGCTCAACGTCTGAGACTCCTTTTTACAGCATTAATTGGGAAAGCAGACAATACTCTCCCTGTAAACTAGATTTTAGGACGAAGGTTAGTTGCCTTTGTACACGTTTACTCATTGAAATAGGAATGTTTGCTTAATAATTCAAAACAAATAGCATTAGACAACAAGTCCTAATCCTGATTTCTCCTCTGCCAGTGTAAATTAGGAGAAAATTAGGTGAAACTCTATTTGATCAGTGTAGAAAGACTTGTTTAAAACTTCTTTGAGATCAGAATTAGGCTCCAGCAATTCAAGCCTTTTCTTCTGGCTTCTTTACTGTGATCGAAAAGAAGAATATGTAAATCGCATTATGAATTTTCCCCCCAATTAAAGCAGTCATCAAGTTAGGGAAAAACATTTTTCATGTGGTACTTGTTATGATAGTGTTGCATCGTGTTTGTACGCTATACCAACCATGCAACTGGGTAATGGCATATTACTTATTAGTTAGTATCCTGATCTGCTTCATTCAATTTGGTCTTATTAGCCTGGGCTTTTCTTGCCCTTGAGGAAAAAATGATCATCCTCGTGAGCCAAAGTGGGGTCTTGTGTAATGAGCTAACTCCTAGCGGGACCTAGACTTGGGTTGAAGGCAATGATTCAACAATATATTTAAATACCTGCTTAACTTTGTCAGCCTATCTTTATTTGGCAGGACAAATAAGCATGTGCTTTAGTCAAGCATGTGATTAAAATTAAGCATGTGCTCTAACTGCTTTGCTGAGTCAGGGCCTGCCTTGGCTAGCCAGGTGTCTTAATTTATACCCAGAATTTCAGTGAATGAGCTCTGTTAGTTTTTTATAAAGTGAGTAAAAATTCTCTCATCCTCATTTTGAACACCTGCTTTACTACCAAAATGTGACTGTCACACAAAGCTGTGGAGATAACCAGATCATATACAGCAATTTCAATGTCCTGTCTTTGGGATATTTAGCAAAAGTATCACAGTGCATGTATTTCAGTAAAGTGCCGTATGAAAAGTAAATCTTGCAAGCTTTCAAGATGTTTAATCATCTTTTCAGTAAAGGAGCTCGTTAATGCTAACATCTGCATATGTAATTACTTGACTTTACCTATTTTTTTCTCATTCAGAATTAAGTGGAACAGCCAAATTGATATATTTTTGCATTTTGACCCCTGTTAATAGGTGCAAAATGTTTACTTCACATATTTTGTCAATCCTGCTATTTCCCGGTCATTCTTCTTTTGCATGCCTAGCTTCTTTGTCCTATTTCTCTCATTTTCTTGTTGCGCTGTTATCACAGCTCAGCGAAAGCTACAGTCTTAGGCCTGGATTTTGCAATCTGAACCATCCAGGCAAACCTTTAAACTTTCGTGGAGTTGCACGTCAGTGAAACTGAACTGTGAATTCACAGACCAACCGTGCATCGAATTGCGTTCAAGATACAACTCTAAGCCAAGGGCATTGCTTTTATGCGTATCAAGATATTATTAATGATTGGCGAGATGAGTCCCTGATTTCCTAATGTTTATAAGTAAATAACAAATTGGAGAATTGTGAAATTCACCTTTCATTTGTGAAATGTTTATTTTCAGTATTGAAGGATGAAAATCTAATCACTCTTGTTGCATGCTGTTGTTTAATGATTACTGTTACATGTAGAGGCATAAGAAATGTTCCTACAGAAGTAAGTGGACATTTCAGGTGTACTCAGCAAAATAAGAATAATGAAGTTAGCAGGCCCAAACTAACTTATTCAACTTTTCTCATGCCCTGCGGGACCCTGAGAGCTAGAATGTGTTTAAAACCATTCTACGGCATTTTCATTTCTGGTTTTACCTGTGTTGGCTAGGTTAAGGTAATGCGGTTAGCCATGTGACAATCATGTGTTTATTGGATGATTACAAAGCACTCTAGACTTTCCCTTAAAAAATGAGCCAAATGTCCTTCCATAGCTGTGATTTGTTTTTTACTTCCATATTTAAATTTCACCTTCACTCTCAGTGCAATAGGAACCTGCCTGGGAAATGCAGGTGGAAGTGGACACCAGAGCAGAGCCAGTATGGTGCACTGTGAAAAAACCAACACGTGACAGATGCTCGTAGCATTGCTGAATGCACTTCTGGAAGTTGCTCAGATACTGCCATGATGAGCACAGTATGAGAAGTTATATAGCATAGACTGGCTTCCCTACGAAGGGCTCTGCGGAGTAGTAAGCGTCCTGGCCCTGATCCAGCAAGGCACTTAAGCATATGCTTAATTTTAGGCACATGAGTGGTTTCAGTGAAGACCTAAGAGAATTATTTTTAATTCACAGATCATTTAATTCAATAGGCAGGTCTGCTGCAGCATATGAAAAGTAGATCTTCATATTAAAAATACTTGGGAAATTGTCACTGAACAAACGTTGTGTATGGCCAGCAACCATTTCTAAAAAGCAGAATGATGTAGTCATCACCTTTATTATGGTAAACTATAAAGCAGATCAGGCAAAAGCATTTACAATTATCTGAGAGCTATTTCTAAGTTGAAAATAAGGAAAAATAAAAGCTTGTAAGAACATTTTTTCATTTGAAGTAGAGAAAAATTTATTCTCTTGATGTAAATAAAAACCTTGTTTGCAGATTGAGGAATTTGTTTGTGTTGAATTTCAGCATCAATTTCAATATTTTATAGTACATTTATCTACAGCTGGAGCATGACAGATTTGTGTATATTTATATGTTTGTGTACATAATACATATGTATACACACATACACAAGGATGCCCAAAGATATACATATACACAGTTTGAAAACTCATCATTATTGCTGAAGTATAAAAACATGCCTGATGTAGAAACTTGTCTCAAGTCTGTTAGCTTAGCGACTGCGTTCATCTGGCACCATAGGATCCTCACAGAAACAGAGAAGTTCTTCTGTGCAGGAGCAGAATTCGCTGCGGACTTGGCTGGAGATGAACGGCTGACCTCCCTCCAAATCTCTTCCAAACTTTTCCCTGACATATCACCCTCCGTAGTCCTGCACACAAGATGCATTTCTTTTAATTCCCATTCTACAGGTAGAAATGGCAATGGGATATGCTGCTGTTTTTAAACAACCCCAAAAGAAAGACAGGAGAACAAATATGCAACTTACATTAGTCCTACTGCTCTGGTCACTATAGGTAGGGGCGCAGGTATTGCCATGATGGGTGTGGGGTACGGTAGAATATACTGAATGTAGGGAAATTGTACTGAATCTGACAAACAATTAACAACGGAGCAGATGGTGCCCCTGCAAAACATTCAATAATATATGTGTGCATGCTTGGAATCAGTGACTCTAAGTAGGACAACCTAAAAAGGTATGCCACTTATCCTGTGGACAAGTAGGACTTTACAGTTCTTTTAATAATCTCTTTATCCTGAGATTTCTCCTTTGACCCTGATTTCAAAAGCAGGAGGTCAGTCTGGCCGACTAACTGCAGACCTCTAATTGAAATCCAGATATGTCCCGCGCGAACTGCTGTGTCCCACTCTGCACACTTAGACTGGGCTGCAGCCTGAGAGCTGCTCCTTTTGTAATTGATCATACCCGTGAAAATTAAATGAACATTTGGTGGTAGGCATGTTTTCAGAGAAGAAGGAAAATACTGTTATGTAAAGTGTAATAACATTTTGATACCAAGTGTAGAGGCATTCCTTGCACAAGGGAGGCGAGCATGGCAGCGTATACCCTGGTTCCTAAAGACAGTCCAAAGCTCGAAGTTAATACTTTTCTTATGCAGAGGTTTATTTTTCTTTTCGAAAGCTAGTTTTAAATGTTAGGAATTTTTTTTCGTGGGAAAGACATTAACTTAATTTTTTTAACCAGCTGCTATTTTAAGATTTCCCTAGTGTAACCTTAGAAAATGAAGAGTACATCTTTAAATCTTGTTTTGTTTGAATGAATGGGTAGATAATCCTGATCAGATGTTTCTTTAGAGAATAATGTTTAAAACGATTATGGAACTTAGCTGTCCTGTCTGTTTCCTAGGCACAGTATTTTCATTTCAATTGTGAAGTCATTAGGGGTCATCCAAGGTAACCGTTTATTAAAATAGTCCTCTTTTGTTTCAGATTTCCTGTTGAGATGCTTTAACATGTAAAAATCTCCCTGCTGATGTGTCATGTTAGCTTTCCTAACCTCTAGATAGAAACCACAAAGCAGCCTACATAGCTGTATGACTAGTTACCCACCTACATAAACAATAATTACTGCTAAGTGGGAAATTGGATGTCACATTTTAAGTCTAAATGAAAGTAAAGTATTTCAGAATACTGTCATTAAATGCTTAAAGTTAATCGCAGTTCTCTCACTCTGTTTGTTTTGTAGGACATTTGGGCTTCCAGGACAGTTTTGTCACATCAGGTGTTTTCAGTGTGACTGAGCTAGTAAGAGTCTCACAAAGTAAGTATCATTTTGTGGCCAGTTTATGTGGTTTCTGCAATCCCAGTTTTTTTTCTTTGATTCTTATTGTGCCCCTTCCCCGATTCAGAAACAGCGTCTTGAAAATTGAGAATCTCTCTCCCCGCTTCTCACCAGTGGACACTGTTTATGTGCCACATCTTTTAATGTGGGAAAATAAAATTGCATAATTTTAAAAAGTAAATAAAAAAAATTTAATTCTGCAAACTTGCATGTGCAAGTTGATAACCTCGTGCAGTACCGAGCTGAAAATGGGCAGACTCCGTATCAGAGTGCAGATAAACGTCTGCAAAGATCAGCTTACCCAGTGGATCCCTTGCAGGATCCAAGGACTGTATTTTAACCAGACCTTTAGAAATGACATGATCTGTGCGCATAAGCCTGGAAATTTTCTTGTGCCGCTTTTGCCTGTTGCGTTCATCCATGCCATGCAAACATGTGTTTGTACACCTGCAAACTGATGAACTCATTAATAATGCCAACAACTGTACCAACTTCAGCTCTGATAACCTCAGTTGTGCAGAGGCGTACATCTTGACTTCGCAAGGCGCGCGTTTTCCATTAACTGTATGGAATTCTGTCTTCTGGAAGGATTTGTTTTTTGACCTTTAAAGAATGCTAATGCCCCCAGCATGAATGACACACTGCAGCATGATCATTACAGGCTTGTCAATACTCACTAACAACAGTGAATTAAGAGTACCTGTCACCACCCTGTTGCATTGATCAAAGGTGCATTGATTGTATTTTGCTATGACATAATCCAGATAGTCCAAGGAGAGCGTATGGACAGGCTCTTGAAAGAGAGACTCCTGGTAAGCCAGGGCCGTAGGTACTAGTCCTTTGGGGATCTTCTCTGCAGCTAGTGTAGTAACATCACATTGTCGCCAATTACCACTGCTGCAGGTGAACCACTCAACTATGTGCCCCTTTAAAACCTTAGGGTTTGTAACCAATCTCTTTAGCGCAACCAGTGATAAAAATGGTTCTCCTCCCAGATAGCAGGAATATTTGTTTATGTATTGGCTCTGAGCATGTAATTTAAGTCCTTCTGGGGCTGGAATCTAACTAGCACAAACCTAGCAGAGAATCTCTGATTTTGAGTCAGAACACAGAGTTTCTGTAAGGATTTTTCTGTTTTATTTTCTCTTTCAGAAAGACTTGCACTAGCTAGTAAATCGTCTTTGTATTAGAAAATAGGATGCTACAAGGAAAGCATGGCAAGTGGGAGATACCTGAATGTCAGAGTTACATGTGCTGGAGGGAGAGAGACAGAGGGAGAAAAAGTTGAAGGCAGACATTTCTCCTGAGTTTTCTTCCCTGACAACTGGTGGGAATTTTGTGAGAAGGACAAAGTTAACAGGACTTAGAAGTCAAGAGGGGCTGCTGAGCGCTCAGCACATTTGCAAATCAGTTCACTTACTCAAGTGCTTAAATAGGGACTTTGACACCTAACTCACTGTACTGCATACACTAACTTGCTGGTACCTGCAGCATGCTGGACAAAACCAAGTTATCACCAGTCTTTGAACATCTCCGTGTTGTGTCACTTCATTTCAGTGTGACAACGTAAGGCTTTTGAAGGCCAAAGGATTCACCCTCCCCCTCTGCAAGGCATCCCACTTCACCACAATCTTATCTTCACTGTAGGAGCCCTACACAGCAGAACTGCCTCTGGACTCTGTCAGCCGTGCTTCATGTGTGCACAGGACAGGGCTGCTAGAAAAGTACCCCTGTTCAGGACTTCAGCCTTCACAGCCAGCCCCAGTCCCAGCCTCCCTGAGAGTTTGGCATTGACCTCATGAGTGTCATGTTTCATGTCTATTAATCATCTTCCATTATATTTTATTGTAACTAAACTAAAACGTTGCGTATCAGAAATCCTAGCATGCAGCATGTTTTGCAAACTATGAACCGTGTCCGAGAGATTCCCTCTGCTTGCCGTTGAAATGCACCACCTCCAAGGGTAGGGCACCTGCACACAGGAAGAGCAGGACAGACATGAACTTTGTCAGAAAAAAGAAAGGAGGTGTCGGTGGGCAAAATAAAAAGATTCAGGTTTTGTCTGTTCTACACACAGGGGTGTGCACTCTTTTTCATGAGCTCTTTAATAATCCTGGGAGGTCAAGACCTCAGTTTTATATCCTGTCTACAAGCCAGCACCTCTACCAAAAATAGTGTCCCCAAAGCATATCGGGATATCACTTCAGAACTGACTCAGAGGGAAGAGTGCCAGCAACTGATTTAGCTACACTGCTTTTGATAGCACCCTGGATTTTCCTTGGAGATGCCCCAGACATGTACTGACCAGCCGTAACCTTGTTTACTTTGTGAGGTCTGAGAAGCCCACAGCCTGACATGCCGTGGCTACCCAGTAGGATATGTTTAGTGCAGAGTCTCGCAACAAATTCCCAGCGAAGTCAGTATGAATTCGCATGCCAATATTAAAAAATTATTTAACATAACAGAGCAACAAAGTAATTGCTGCATATTTGCCTAAATTGGCAGGCAAGGTCTTTTAAAGAGTGGGCTTTTTGATATTACCCTTTACTGCGTTGTCTACGTCTTCCTGTGTCTTGATTTAAGACCAGTCCATGGGTTACTTTCATGCTGGGGAGCTCACCTTATGAACAGCCATCATCCAGACTCACTGGCAGCTATTAACAGTCTGTAGCTTGAGTAATCCAAATGTCCTCGGTCCCTCTCGTTTTCACTTTCTGAAAAGTCATTGCTCCCTCAGCAGCCACCACGGCCAGGGAAGGAACAAGCCTGCCTATCCATAGTGGGCCCTCACGTTTAGTCTCTGCTGTCTTCCTGAGCGTGCTCTGTGTTGGCCTTACAAAGAGGTCATCTTTGTGTATGCCCGTTGTCATGTTTCTTTCCATGCTTGCTTTTGATAATATGATGATAGAAATATGGGACTTCCCACAGTTTTAACTAGCCTGTGGTTTGCTGCTGCTATCTAAAATTAATCTTATGAAATATTTTTGGTAGCAATTATGTGCCAGGTTTATTTAGTAAAGTTCCCAGAGGTCCACATGACAAGGAGTCTCAAGTAATAGGCAGTTGTCTCCGTCATGCAAATTTGGGGAATGAATTAATCAAGCAAAAGGTCAGCTGTTACCATTATCTATCTTACCTATCAGTGCTGATCATCACAGTTTCTGTGAGCTATTGAACAAGTCTAGACTGTTTTGGTAACAGAAACTTGCTTTCTTCAGTCCCACAGATGCAGATTTTCTTTCAAAATGCTACCCAGCTACTGAATTGTGCAGAGCCTAGTAAAATAGAGAAAGTAGATCATAAATGTTCATCTGAAAAACAGATAGACCCCTCTCCACCCCATCTGGTGTGGATGTTGCAGACCATGCTGTCAGTTCTACATTATTAGCAGGCAAAGGGTGTGAGCTCCTTTCTAAGTGTTGTCTGTCACCCCAGATACTGGGGAGACCCCTTCAGATAACAGAGACTTCATTCTTCCATCTCTAGAGAGGTTTGGGCTAACAATAAAAGGCCCAGAAGCAGAAGCGTTGGAGATGTACAAGTTTTGTGAATTGACAGCCAGCTGTTGGCAGAGCAAAACCTTCTCCCTCTCTACCCTTGTTAGGAAAATGTTCCACTCACTGTGTGCAGCTATCTGCAGGGCACTGGAGAATACCCTCTGCAAAAGGTGCCAGCAGAGGGGTGGCTGGGGTGCCAAGCCACTGCGAAGTGCCCAGTCCCGTTTGCTTGGCAGAGGATGGGAGGCCATGGCAGGGAGAGAGGCATGGGGAACGCTGTTCTCCTCTTGGCTTTCAGTCTGCATGGTGTGCTCTTGTGCAGAGAGCTGCTGGGAAGATCTCCTCCCTTGGAGGTCCTTCAAGCAGCCAGATAAACTGCACTGCCCAGGATGTGAAGAAAGATTTAGGATTTATGAACATTCGCTAGAGCCAAATCAAACACATTTGTTTTGTGCTGTGTTATTTGTCAAAATGACATCATTCTTCATGCTGATAAACAAGGGAATTCTGACTGCGCCCTGGACTGAAAATGCCATGCTTTGAGTTTTAAGATGTTAGCTGGGTGCAGTAAGGAGCTGTACGGAGCAAGTCGTGTGACTTTTAATCCTTCTGATGAGCCAGTGAAACCACAAGCACGCAAGCATACATGCAGTTGCTTACTGCTCCTGTATAAACACAGAAATAGTCTAGCTAATTATCCCTGAGACAGTTACACTAATTCCACAGGTAAGAGGTGCTTTTGTGGCCAAGGCATTTTGAAAAGCTTGGGATCCTGCAACACCGAGACTGCTGGATGGGGTGGGTGCCAGACTGGGTTAGCGGCTGCTTTAGGAATGGAGGCAGGGGCTGAAGCTGTCCTTGCCGTGCGGCAGGTGGACAAGTGCTAGAAATGAAAATAATTGCCACCGCTCCAGGCATGGAGTGTGGGTGCGACGGAGGAAACACAGCTTCCTCACGCCTTTCGCCAGTCGCCAGGTACAGTCGAAACAAACTGCAGGGAAAGTCCTGCCGGCTCCAGCACATACTGGATGCCTATGGCAAGCTGTGGGCTGCCCCGGCTCCTGTCGTGGGTCTGGGCCAGACAGGCAGCTGCAAAGAGCAGGGAGGATGCTGCTGCCTTCCTGTAGCCCAGGAGAGGAGAAGAGGCTCTCCTCCACGCAGAGCACGTGTGTAAAAGCCGGGGTATAATAAAACAGCTCTCTCTAAACAGCAGCCTGTATGTTTTCTGCTATACTAAGCATTACAGTAGTGAAGGTAGTTAAAGTCAGCAGCATGAAAATTAACATTTAAAAAGATACTCTGTATTCCTTAGCAAAGCACTGCTATCCAAAACACACTGTTTGGGCTTAGGTATAAGAGGAAGAAAAAAGATTATAATAAAAAATAGACTGCAGGCATAGAGTGAACAGTTGCCGTGACCTTGCCTTTTGTATGCCATTACACAATTCAATGGCAGTCCACTCAAACCTTGCTCTCGATCAATATCCTATTAAAGCAGCACAAAAAGTCTCTATAAACTTAGTGGTTAGCTATGTTTATAAATGGAACTCAGCATAATTAGATGGTCAATAGCAAGCTGTACTTGTAATTTTAAAATGAACATCACACATTTCATATCTGTTGTATTCGGCAAAACCCCTTTGAATCTAATGATACAGTGGAAACAAAGGCCTTGCAAAAAAAAAAAAAAGAAAAAAAAAACAGCTCCCCTTTCCCCCTTTCCTCTCGGCAGCAGCAGCGCAGTGTGTTTCCCTTTGTTTATGGAGTCACAACACAGGAAAAAGTTTATTAGTCAAATGTCATGTTTCTCCCATTTAACCTTAAACACATTATCACTTTGCTGCAGTGTTACACGTGTAATGATCTTAGTCACATCCCAGCCCCTTTGTAAAAATAAATACATAAAAATGGAAAAAAGAGAAACTAAATATTAACATGACTAAAAGAGACTGCCGTATTCCAAGGAAGACAAATGCCAGCCTGGCTGGTTTTATTTAGTGGGTTTCCTGTTCTGTAATTCAATAAATTTTTCAAAATAAATATTCCAATTGGGTTAAGTCAGAGGGCTTTTTGTTAATTTCTCTGTTATTTTTCTTGACATTTCGGGTGAAGATCTGAGCTAACAAGCTAGCAGCGTAGGGAGCAGGCGGGCAGCCGGGGCAATGCTGCCCCGTGGCCCTGGGACTAGCACAGTGCTGGCACTCAGGCAGAGGTGCCCACCTTCCTCCTCCTCCCTTTGGGCAAACTAGCTCCTCCTGCCCCTCAGAGCGAGCAAAACGTGTTCCACCTGCACAGGGATTTTTTTGTGATGCCAGCAGCTGAAATGGGAGCAGAAGCCGGCATCAGTTTGTTTGCTTAGAAAGGCTGTGCACACCAGCAGGCTGGGTGTTAGGGGAAGAGAGGTCTTTCCTCCTCGCCCCCTGCCAGGTCGGAGCCCTGGGTCAGAGGACATCTTGATGCGGCCATGTAGGTGGAGACTGTTGTTTTGACTCGTAACTGCAATTTCTGACAACCTTTCCTGTTTGGGAGATGTTCCTGAGCTATCAGAAGGTCACTTTGCTGCAGAGCGTTTCTTACGGGGGGAAATGGTGTGTTTTTAATGTTGCCTGGAGTTCCTGCAGGCTGCAGAATGTAACAGCCGGCTGTGCTGGAGTGGAGCTTCCCAACCACGCTGCTGCTTCATGTGGGGCCAGAGCCTGTTCTGGGGTGTAGAAACAGGGATGTAGGAAAGTTGCGTGGTGATCGTCATATGCTACAATGAAGAGGGTTAATTTAGACAGTTTTGCCACAGTTTGCACCACTTTGATCCCTTTGCTTACTCTCTGGAGCTGCAGCCTTTGCGGGGAATCCTGCAAATAAATGCAAGCTTTCTGGGTCCGTACAAGGTGGACAGTCTGCAAAGGCAGTGTGAAAAGCCATTTGGAGCACGCTCAGATGCCTCCTGGCTGGGCTAGCTGCACTGTGCCCACTCTGGTGGTGCCTTGCACTGCAAAACACAAGAGTAACTAGAGGAGGCAGGTGCCAGGCAGCGAGCTCCCCGCAGCTGTAGCCCAGCCAGGAGGTGCGAGGTGTGGCTCCGCTCCACCGAGGCTGAAGCAGAGACAGAAAGCACACACAGCTTCAACCAAATTCCAGCCAGGAAGAGGAAGCGACCTTCTGCCATGCGGATAAAAACATTAACCTCTTCCTGACAGTCTCAGGGTGGGCTCTGCATGTCAGCATCTTGCTGTGTTTAGTGATAGTAAGTGGGGTAACTGCAAGCAAAGGTACAAATACCCTTTGCTGAAAGACGAGCACCAAATACGTGCCTCTCAGGCAGGCAGGAGAAGGGATTTAACAACAGCTTAGCCCTGTGCAACGTTTGCCACAGCACTTCTAGGGCCAGAGACCTTGAGCTCACTGGGGCAGGATCGTGGCTCCTGTGTAAGGACTGCTAAAGGGTTTCAGGTACTCAGCGCCATAGGCCAGCCAGGAATTATAACCTCTGCTGCTTAGATCTGTTGATGTGTATTAGAGGTGGGTTTTGTTCTTTAACCCTCTGGTTGCAAACAGGCTCTTGAGTGTGGCAAGGTGGTTTGGCCTGTGACAAACAAAGCATCCTTCATGTTTGCTACCCAGGCAGGAATTACTGTGTGATTAGCCTTTTCTACTTTGTGCTGAGTTTACGGTGTTAGCAATACGTTGTTCCTACCCCACCCCTGGTCTGGAAATACATTCCATTTTCCTATAGGGCCAATTCAAGGGTTGGAGCAGAAACCTCCAGGGTTTGGGGAGAGAGCCATAAGCAGAGGGAAGTGAGAGAAAAGAGAGAAGTGTTATCCAGATACCAGTTTTTCTTCCATATCTGTTTGGGTTAAAACTGTTTCATAAATCTTGCAATGGCTAGGAAATTCATTGTGCCTCTGAAAAAAATGATGCTTTAATTTAGTGCTTGCCTTTTTATGTTCCTGTTTGGAAAATAGTATGCTTAACCTGTAAAACTTACAGGTTTTCGTAGGTAGAGGGTGCAGAGGAATTGATCAGTAAAGGGTTTACAGAGCACAAATCTGTTTGGCAAGGAAGTTGCTGAAAACTGTGGAGTAGATGCTGCAGAGTACCTTTATGATTGATTTCCATTCAAGTCAGACTGACTGCAGTGTGGTCATTTTTCTAACCCATAACTGCTCACACTGCAGCAGTCTGCTATCTGCAGGGTGTCTGAATTATAGCAGTCCATGTCCGTGTTACCTTTTACACAAATTACTTACACTGGTTTCTTTTTCCATGCAAATTCATCAGTTTTACAGCCTCTTGTAGCTGCTGTCAGGAAACTGTTGCAGAAAGCACAAATTGATAAAACGAGTTAATTTTACTATGCTTAATTTTTCTTTCTTTCTGTTAACACACCCTCTCATATACCCAGTGTGCAGGAAGCATATGATAGTTAAGAGAAGATAACAAAGGATTTGAGTGTTCTTGTCATAAATTACTTCCCAACTTAATTCCTTCTAATGATCATTCCAGATTTTCTCAAGTTTTAATGGTGTTGTGTATTTTCCGTCTCATGCTTTTAAAAGTCTGTGGCTATCCAGGCTGTTCCCTTTCTGTCTCAATGACGTTCTTAAAAGATCCTTGCCAAACAACAACTAATTGTCTTGTGGGGATGATGAGGCAGCTGCAAAGCTACATTATTGCTCTGTCAAATCTGACATTGTGAGCTCCTTAAGACTTGGGGTGAAATACTGGCCCCATTACAGTCAATGGCAGCACTCCCAGAAGCCTACGTTTCAGCCCAGACATGTTAGCTGGGTGATAGGAGCTATCCTGTCTTCATTTCCTCACTCCTGCCCCATCGGAGTGAAAGATTTTTTCATGTTTGAAAATGGGCCAGATTCTCAGACCAAAGATTAAACTTGGCTCAGCATCCTTGTGTGGCATTGAGACTGCCTCGCCTTTGTTGCTGTGAATCAGGGCTCCCAGACAATACGTTCCAGGCCAAGCTTGTGCGTTTTATTGTGCAGTACGTCCTTTTTCAGATCTCTCTGAAATGTGAGAGAAAATCATGATTTGCAATTGTCAGCTCCTAAAGTTGTATTGTCCTGTAAATAGCACTGGAACAGCAACAGCGGATATGGTACTATTTGCCGTATAGTGGCATTTCTTCGTGAAACTGACTTTAACATTAAACTGCTCTGTTCCTTTTCTGTTCCCAGAAGAACACGGCACATGGAGTTCATAGGCTTGTGCCTGCAAACTTCAGGGTGTGTAGGAATTCATTATGTTTTAATATAAAACTAAGGCTCTAGGACAGGGAAATTAAAGGTATTCATATCCCTTACAATAAAACATAGGTGTTGGATAAGGTAATGAGAGGTGAACAGTGAAAGCTAACTGCTGGATAAAAGTTTTTGAGAGTCATATGTCTCTAGTGCTGATTTAGCTGGAGGAGAGGCCAGAGGAAAACTCAGATGTTCACAGGCAGCAAAGAATTCAGGTTTCTCATCTGCTTTTGTGCTTTCTCCAAGGAGCATTTGTAACCTCTGTGCTTGTGGATGTACATCACGTATATACCAAAGGTCCTGAGGTGTGTATTTCCCTGCCTATACTGCTTATAGATTATGCCAAGCACACTACAGGGATGATGCAGCCCATTTGTAACTATGCCAATAGATGCAACGTTGTCCTAAAAGCAAAAGCAACAAGTTTCATTAAATGTTAGAATGATGCTAATAGGAAAGCAGTGCTTAAAGAAAGTCTTGCTATAATTGTTTAATTTTTTTTTTTTTTTTAAAGAATACCTTTGGGGGAGTGTAAAAAGGAGTCTGTGTCACGGAACATTGTATTCTTGGTAAAATATACATCTTCTTGATTGCAATGCCAGTTACCATTAGCATTTCCTAATATCCGCGTCCCACCTGTTCTCGTCGTGAAACTAAACACACTCATGAGGAACAAGAAGGTGATTTTGAAGTGCAATTCATGCCTTATTCACATGACTTACTGACTGCAATCTCTCTTGTTTCCCCAGCACCGATAGCTGCAGGAACAGGCCCTAATTTCTCCCTCTCAGATTTGGAAAGTTCTTCATACTACAGCATGAGCCCAGGAGCAATGAGGAGGTCTTTACCTAGCACATCCTCTACCAGGTAATTTAATCTCTGCTACTACCAGGTTACTTGGAAACCCAGGCCAGCATCATTACTCATCTGGGAAAGTAACCATTAAATTCTTTGACAAGCTGTTTGGGGGCCTCAAGATGTGGAGCTGTTTCAGATTCATAGAGCTGAATGTTCAGCTGGATTGCGGTTAAGAGTTCTTTTTATATGTACAAGCTTCGAAGAAAAACTGCTGCATTGACTTGTATAACTTCTGGCTTGTACCTCAGTGTATCAGGAGAAGTTCCACTGGCATTGTTGGAGTTTTACTTGTGGTAGAAGAGAATTTGGAGCATGTTGAGATGTGCCACTTTGTTCTAGCAGGAAAGTCTTAAGATAGACTTATATGCATTCTTTTTCATAAAAAGTGTTATATCTGTGAAACTAACATAGTTTTAGGACCTTGGCCTACAATGCATTCTGGTTTTCATATAGCATTCAGAAATTTGTGACTCAGCCTTTGAAGAACTGAATTGTTAATGCAGATGACTATCCAGTATGATTTTGATTTTGGCTTAGATGCCAACTATCAAACAAGGATATTTTTTATTTTTTACCTTTCACTTTAACCATCCATGAGGTTAGATTTATAAACAAGCCCAGTCACTCTAGTAGTCTTGAACACTATTAAGGAACCATATTGATTTCCCCCCCCCCCCCCCCCCCCCCAGCCAAAATAGATCACTTATTTCAAAGACATGATGAGAAAGTCTAACTTCAGCCCAGGGTTCTTTTACATTTTTATCTCAGTCTGCAATGCCATCAGCTTTGCAGTAAGCAAGTACACATGTAAAAAGTCTCTATAGTTTGAATATAGCTGTTGTTTTTATTTAAAAAAAAAAAAATATCTTCAAAGAGAAGCTTTTAGCAATAACTTCTTACAGTTTGCAGTGATTGGAAGAACAATCTAAATCTTGCACTTAGTGTGCACATTATGAAGCTCGGTGACTACAATTCCCATTACACATCAATTAAAAACTTTGTGCTCTTTCTTTTTTGCGTGTAAACTGCGTACCCTACAGTGCTCATCATTAGCACCATTCTCAGGTAGAATTTACTTGTGACTCCAGAAGCAAAAAAGTGAGGTTATTAATGTTACTTAAGAGCTCAGTTGTTGCTCTTCTATTCTTCTGCAAATAGCTGCCACTGATAAGGAGCTAATTATAAACAGCATGGGTAGTTAATAACTTGGTAATATGTTTGTTTTCCTCTCATTAGGCTGTTCCCAGTCAGAAAAAATAAAATATTCCTTAAATACACAGACTCAGCAGAATTATCAGGCGGTAGTTATATTGTATGCACACAATTTCCCCTATTGACACATAACAATTCTCTAAATTAAGGAATGGCCAAACCTGCATTCCACACATACCACAAGAATTATTCTTCCTGTTTCTCACAAACTGATTTTGCATACCCGCCAGCTCCTACCTGTGCAGAGCTTCGGGTGGGGAGCTGTGGAGAGGCTGCAAGTTTTAAACCAATAGAAATTGCAGTGGAATATTTTATGTCTGTTAAATATGTTCCCCCTACACAAAGGAGCCTGTTCTTCAATGCCTTAAGTCTTAATAGAATACAGATTTGGTGAAAAAAGTGAGCTGACCCAGCCTTGGAAAAGTACTTAGAAGAGAAATGCTCGGTAACGTCCCCATGCAGTCTGTACAACTCATTATAGAAAACAGAGCCAAGCTGAGTGTCTTTGGGATCCTCTCCCTGCAGAACTACTGGAGTGTGAGTTAGTGGCCACCAGAGACCACTCACTGAAAGGGTTCTTCTGTCTCCTGAGCCTTTGGTGAGGGAGGTGTGATATATCACAAGGGAATCCTTCAGTACTGACACTGGCTGGAGGTACCTGTTGGGGGCTTTTTATGCTTGGGGGCATACAGTTGCAAAGTAAAATGCTTATACTTGTAGGAGAACGTGAACATTTGAACCAAGAATGAATTCTTCCATCATTCACTTGTCTATGCTTCTTCTTATGGGACTGAAGTCTGGGTTAATTTAATGGCTACGGTTAAAAGATGATTGAAAATATAAGTTTGAAGTGATAAACAATTTGTCTTTCAGAATAAGCTGTGGAAAAGTCTGACAGTTAAAATATGTCTTGTGTGTCATTACCATATTAATTCAAATTGCAAAAATCATGCAATACAAATTAAAATTCTTGCCTTTTTATTGACCTCTGTGTGCTTTGTAAAATGTCCTACTTTTTGATCTGTAAAAGCTTAAATGTTAAACTCTCTTCTAGTTAAACTAACGCGTGTTTAGGAGTTCAGTCTGGAGTCTGTGAGAGGTTGTTGTATCTCACTGAAGCTTAGTCATTGGCAATGAAGCATATCAGAAACAAAAAGTGGATGCCGAGAGGTTGGGTGGGCAAGATGGCTGTGCAAGCCTCATACCTTCCCCTTCTCAGGGCCCTAAATCTGTTATGGTTTCCGTAACCAAATTAGTTTCAAGCAGGGCTGGCAAGATGTGTCCCAACAGAAGTACCTTTGTTCCTTTCCATACACGTAGTATTTATTATGTGTTTTTACTTTCTCAGCTCTACAAAACGTCTCAAGTCTGTGGAGGATGAGATGGACAGTCCTGGTGAGGAGCCATTTTATACAAGCCAAGGGCGCTCTCCAGGAAGTGGCAGCCAGTCAAGTGGATGGCATGAAGTGGAGCCAGGTAAGCCACGGCTTTCAGGAGCCCAAGAACATGATCTCCAGTTGCTCTGTTTTGCTATCAGAATACACTGAGTGCTGTATAGAAAGGTGATCAATTCTAAATATCTTGTAACTTCTTCTGAGAAAAGGTCAGTCTAATGAAAATATAGTAGTGGTTTTATTGCTCCTGCAGCTGTGAATGTTTCTGTAGTGTGTCACTTCTGTATTTTGGCCAAATATCTGAAGTATTTAAATAATGCAGCAAAAGACAGGCGATCTTTTTCTGTCAAAACGTCCAGGTTCAATTCTGGGATAGCGGTGACAATCGCTTAGCAAAAAGCAGTACCTGTCTGGTCTGTGCCCTATACTTATAGTGTTTAATAAATATCCCTAAACTTATATAAGGTAGAAGGACTTTTCAAGCATTATACAATACTTGAGCTCACTTAGTAATGACTTTTAAGAGACTTAGAGAAGGAGTTGTTTTATTAATCTGTAATACTATGAAGTGTGATTGGAGGCTTCATATCAAAATAGATATCACTGGGCAGTACACTTCATAAAGTTTAGGAAGCAGCTCTTCTGCCTCTTCTCAGTTAATTTTTGTGTGTGATCTTTCTTGTTGATCATCTCTTCTTGGGTTATGTTATGTTACATACTTAACTGTCCATTGATCACTTATCCTGAGATCATCTGGGTGCTTAATACTGTTGGAAATATTTTTCTGGGTCAGTGCTACATGCATAGGTGAAGTTAATGCCTCAATTTTGCTTACAGCTAAATAATCAAGTATTTATTGCCAATAAAAATAGCAGAAGTCTTATTTGCTAGATGAACGCAAGCAGTGCTTTCATCTTCAGCCTCCCAGTGTTTGAGAAGGCCCTCTAAACAGCCCAAAGGATCTTTTGCAATATATATTTTTTTCGTTCTTGTTTGTTTGGATTTAAAATGGTATGTTTTTGGTTTGTTTTGAAACAACACATGCTTGTCCAGGGCACTGTGTATAATGAACTCTACAGCACAGAAAAGTAAATTCAACCTGAACAGCATTAAAATCAGTTCTGTGGGCACTTGGCCAGCCACCTATATCCTTCATCATGTAGGAAACATACCCACAGCTTTCTCTGGAGACCCTGTCAAACAGCTGTCCTTTACAGCATGCCCAGAAAGCCACCAAATTTGGGCTATTCCAGACTGGGAGGGGACTGATTCCCGCGCCTGGGAGCCCTTGGAGGATCCCCTGCCAGCTGCCCTCTCTCCTCTAATGAGGAGGAGCCAGCTTGTGGGCCCTTATTGACTGCAGATGTGGCACTTTGGCAGGAGGAGAGGGTGGACCTGCAGGCAGACAAGTGCCAGGCTCCCCGTGACTGCCTTGCTGCCACCATCTCCAGGGCTCTGGTGTTTTCAGTGAGGTGTCCTGCTCAGTAGACACTAGGGGCTGTCTCCACCATCAGCTCCGGGCTCCAGATGATGTAAGGCAGAGCTTCACCTTGTGCTAAACTAGTCCGCTCATGGAGCGGCACAAACACGAACAAAAGCATAGCGCCCATTGAAAGGGAGAGATCACAACCTCCTCTGCAGACACAGATGGCTAAAAGCTGACTGGGTCACTGCTTCTACATCATTGTCAGACTGGGCGCTAACTCCCCCCAAAGTTTGGGGTACTCTTTGTTAATGACAAATGTTCTCCCATTTGTGCAACAGCCAGAGGTTGGCTATTAATTTTGCTGTCACTTCTGGTGGTTTTCCCCACACATGGTCGTCACCTCTGTCTCATCCAAGTCCTGGCTAGATGGTGGCACTGAGCTGCTCAGCTGGACAAAAGAAGTACCTAAAGCCTTACACCTCCAAAGCACCTCTGCCACTCTTGGCACCACTGGGTGCCCATCATGAAGAAGCACAGCTGCCCATGTCAAAACTTCCTGAGGTGCTTAGAGAGTCAAGAAAAAGTCAGGGAAGAAGGTTCTTTCTTCCTCACGACCTTCCTCACTTACTACAGAAGAATCCCAGATTCTGCTTACTCTTGCCTGTAAAATGGCAGAAAATCACCTTGCAACATCAGGGACTCAAGCCAGGTACCAACTAGATATAGCTCAGATTCACCAAGCTATCTATCACTGTCACAGCTGTGAAGAAAAAGCTTTATCTTGCCTGCGTGGGATGCACTTTCAAACCATCTTTATGCTATATCCATGCAGCCCCACCCTAATACTTCTGCCATGGCTTTCCAGCAGCCTCTCCTCTGAATTTGTTGCTTCAGCTTCTCTGTAAAACAGGGTCACTGCAGGAGTATGGCTGGCAGAGAGATTACTGCTACAGCTCATCAGTGGTGAAGGACAAAACAGTACTGAAGTGTCTTTTCATGCCAGGGTGACACTGGCACAAGGTGCTCCCCGCTGAGGGACACATCCTGCTGTGGTGCTGTGCACAGTGCCCTGCCTTACCTCAGAAATCACACGTGGGTCTGATATTAATGTCTGGCCCTTTGTATTTGACATGAGTGCTTTATCTCCAGAAGTGTAAAATGTTTTTAGTCTTCAGTGGGGCATCTGCCTAGAAAAGATATTGGTCATCTGAAAGGCGTACAAATGATGTTAACATCCCATATTACCCAGTGACTTGCCGCAGCATTCCTCTCTGAGAGGGGAGCTTTGGAGCTGGGGCCTGTTTCAAATCCATCCTTCCCAATGTCTCTCCTGTCCAGAAAAAGGCCTTGCCGTTTATTTACAGTCAAAATGATGGCACAGTTTTAACATACAATAATCTCTGAGCTTCGGTGTTTTGGTTTTTTCTCAGTGAAATTTGCAGTAGAAGTTTAAAGACTAAAACCATCTTTTTGTTTGACTTGGCATTTCTTCCATGTGGTTCATTTTATGCTGTATGGGATAATGCAGGTATCAGCGGTGCAGAATGATGCTGTTTCTGAAGGCAGACTGAAGTTTTATCCTGTGCTGGCAGAGCAGTGTAAGCCAGGTTTCCAAACTCCGTAATTAAACCCTGTCCTTTGGGTTACCAGCCAAACAACAGGAGAAGGAAATCAGACCAAGGAAAGGAAGCTTAGACTCGTCTGTGGGATGGCTGTTCTGGCTGGGAAGGAAAGTTCAGAGAGGAGCCAGCAGCCAACCTCCCAGCCCAGTAGGATCCACACCAAAGATAATAATATATCCTTTGGCTTTATTGCCTTTGAGTAGATTGCTTCCTCACAGGAGATTTAGATTTATGCAGAGATAGCTTCTTGGCCTATATGCTTTGACAGGTTTATGGGAGCGAGACGATGAATATTCTGTCTGTGTGTGTTGCATTTGCTTAATTCTGAGGTGTGCACGTGAGAAAAAGTGGGGACTCTAATGCAGGAGCAGACATGAAGCACCCGTATGTTTATGCACAGGTAGAGACAGCGGGAAGTGCTCATGGCACAGAGACTATGAGAGGGGTATAGTGAAAGATGTTGCCTGGGACAGTGCAGGGAAATCAGGTCTGCATGAGAGGGCGGTTGGAGAAATGTTGCACTTGAAAGAGAGCATAACATAGAAGAGGAAGGGAAAATGAGAAGACAATTTTAGACCATACAGAAGGGAAAAAGTATATAGGGAAAAGAAAAAAAAAAAAAAGAACAAATGCCATGAAAACAAAGATTTGACTTCCTAGAAAGGAAATATGAAATGGAATATGTGAACTCCTCTTAGAGAAAGAGAGCACTCCAGGCAGAGGGTTATTTACCGCCAGCCATGACTAGTTGCTCTACATCTGTCTCCATTTTTTTCTCTTGAACAAATTCCCTTTTTGGATACTTTCTTCCTGCTTTGCTTCCCTGTGATTGCCCCTGTAAGTGGTCTTTGGAGGGCGGGCTGTATACTCAGAACATATGTGCAAACTGGCAGGAGAACAGAAGAGGACAAAACCACTCTGTGTGCTATTTAGATTAGGCAGTGGATGCTTCCCCTGTGCCTACTCTTGGGGTCTCCGCTGCGTGCAGAATACAGGCTGCACCTATTGTCCATCCACAGTCCTTCCTCTGCGCTTTTACATCACAGGCCCCTGGGGCTTGGAGCACCCCGATGTCTACCTCACGTGGAGACTTTGCTGGGTGTAGATCCTACATGCTTCACCCACCAGCAGCATGACCTTTCCATTCATGGCATTTCAGACCCATAGTAATGAGCAGAGGACTCAGCCTTGCGTTTTTTACATCTAGATACTTCTTGCAAGCAAGGGTGTAGCACCCTTCTTATACGTCAGACGTGATAGCCAAAGCAAAAACCAACATTAATTCCATGTTCCTTGTACTGTACTCCTTGAGTCTCACATCCATTTACCTGTACTCGAAAGCTCCTGGGGAGCTCTCAGGCCTAAAAAGGCTGAAGTCTGCCAGAAAAGATGAATTTGCTTTCACAACAGGAAGGCTTAGAAAGTAAAACAAAGCAGACATGTAGTAAATTACTTCTGCTTTTCAAATACCTTTTGCGGTATCCTCCTTACCATTACTTTATCTCAGCACTTTCAGTACATAACTCTTGTTAACTGAGAAGAAGGGCAAGAGAGGATAAAGATGATGTTAGTAAGAAAATAAGGCAACATCGCACTGGCTTTGAACTCATGTACAAAGCTGGCCCGTGTTCAGTTCTGTGGCAGCTCTGCTTGTAATGGGGGTAAGCCATAATTACAGGTATAAGTTTTTTAATTCCATAATAAGAGAAGATTGAGTTAATGTATATCAGTATTCCACTTACGCATTTTTTTAATGCATTCTCTTGATTCAGCCCAGGAGTAATGTTCACATTGTGCTCTGTCAGTCATTTTGTAGTGTAGCATATGGATGGTATTTGCCATTTCTACTTCCATTGTATTTCTACAGTGTGCCATGGAAAAATGTTTAAGATGCAAATTCAGCGAATCCTATTAGTTTCTTTACTTAGATTTTCCTGGTACTTGTATTTCCACAAGTTAGTTTGGTCTCTGGAGGACAGTAATCCCAGGAAAGGTACGTGTTTGTACTCCTTATGCTTCTTGAGATATCTGAAGGGACAATTAGCTCTGCTTCAGTTGTGGTTTTGACCAACTCACAGCACTGCACCTGTTTGCAAAATGGGTGGAGCTCTGTGCTCCTTCTTCCACTGAAAGACTGATGGGGGCTTTTCATACCCTGGTCATCTGCCTTCCCTTGCCCCAGCTCCACCTCAGCTGTTCTGCTGCCGGTCACGCTGTGCTAGGCTTTTGTGTGTCTTCACCGTGAAAACCCCAGGAACCAAATGAGACTTTCAGTGCAGAAACCTTAAGGAATTAGTAATAACACTTGCACTGCCTGACTGAAAGACATATTTACAGTTCCAGGGGCTTATGAAGTTGATAATATTATATGAACCTGCAGTAAGCTAGAGAGCTCCCTGTTAGACTGCTGGACACGTCTTTGGTAGTAAAGATGCTATTAAAGTCAGCCTTATGATTGCTCGCTACACCACTCAGGCTAGTGCTGCTCGTTCTCATGCCACCATCTATGGGACTGTCTGAAAATAATTTCTGAGTAATTTCTATGCAGCTGAGGAGCTGAGATCCTATTTTGGAGTATTTCCCTTGCAGTGACAGTGACCCCTAACTTAATGGTTCTGTGTCTCTCCCCATTGCTGATTATGGAACAACCACATGCAGGCAACCGGTCCAAACTCTTGTTTCAATAACCCTTTTCTTAAATCTGGCATGGGCTTTCTTCTTAGCAGATTCTCAGCACGCAAGAAAACTTCTCCATATTTACTAAGAAACTTTTGTATGTGCATTACACATCAGAAAGACTCATTCAGGCATATATTAGATGACCACAAGAGTTTGTTTTCAAAGTCTGTTTGGAATTATATCTTGGAAATGCCAGAGAAAGTGGAATGAGGGAGATCCTAGATTGTGTTCTTTGTGCATTCTTTATGCCCTAAACACAGTTGTTGCCTGGTGCTACCTAGAAGATAAAATATGTACAGTATGTCCCAGCATCAGTGATGCAGAGTGCATCTGATCTGTCCTCAGGCAAAAGGTCTATGGGCTTATCAAAAGACTTGACACCATGCACTAACTCAGAGCTCAGGGAAGTTTCCAATGATTGTGCTGCATTACTGCCAATGATTCAAGGCACTGACTGCAGAAAATATGATGAAAAACATGAGAAGCCTGTATTATACAAAATAAGGAATAGAAAAATAATCCCTTTTTACTGGGAAAACATTCAATTTCAGACCTGGAGTATTCAATATCAAATAATTCCCTGGCACTACTTTTCAGTGACTTGCTGTAGTGGGCAGTTTTCACTGGATCATAACTAGACACAGGAATTTCATGACCTTTATTAATTTCCTTAAGCTGAACTATTTGGATACTCATAGACCTATTTAAGAAAGACAAAACCAAGGAAACGTCTCTTTTCCTTAGACCAGAGGAGGTCTACATCCAGGATCCCTGCCAATTACATTTACGCAGTATTTCCCAGATGTGACATTGTCTTGCCCTCCAGTTCTCAGTGTGTAAAGAAAAGTCAGACAGCACACTCACATAGCCATGAAGATTGTACCTGCCTTGTGCAGCAGCTTCATTACATATCTTGACACATCTATCAGCAGGCACCAATGCCATTTTTTCCTCCATTGAACTTAATATCTTAAGACAGTGGGAACATTTTGCAACCAGACAAACCTCCAGCCCATGGCATAGTTTGGCTCTTTGAATGGGAGGTCAGAAACAGATCATGTTTCTCTGGTGGCCAGAACATTTTGGTTTACAGCAGGGAGAATTTCATCAGGCTAATTTGTGCTGTTAAGCTAAAGAGATGCCATGAGCGGTATGGCAGACAGAACATGTTGCCTCCCAGGTTCATGCAAACTTCCACTGTTCATTTTCTCTGAAGAACAACTTCTGAGCTTTGTTAGACTCTATACTGTGACTAGGACTCCTGCTCCCGTTCACCCCATTTCCCCGTTCCCATTCAGACCCGTGCTTCTTCTCATCTCCAAGGCTTTATACACAGTTTCCCACATTTCTCCCCACTCTTAGAGAGTCTTCC
Organism: Platalea leucorodia; assembly: GCF_965183815.1. Classification (NCBI taxonomy): domain Eukaryota; kingdom Metazoa; phylum Chordata; class Aves; order Pelecaniformes; family Threskiornithidae; genus Platalea; species Platalea leucorodia. The sequence continues at coordinate 24,204,108 of NC_138827.1, read as the reverse complement.
AACATCCTTGTTCTGCCACAGCCGAGAAGCAGAGTGTGCTTGGGCCTGTGCTACCTTTCATGCTTCCATTAACTGGTACATGGACTTAAACATGGCCCCATGAGCGTGCTGCCAGCAAAAAAGTTGGTTTCAAGTGAACAGGTAGATGCCTGAAGCCAAACGTACGATGGGAGCATACTTCAAGGAACTCCAGCTACAGTAGAATACAGAGCTTTTCTTAAATGTCTTTTTGCTTTCATAGAGTCCATGTGTTCCCTTATCCCTGCTCTCTGCATTACAGTATCCCATCAAAACACAAGCTGCCCAGTGGTTTTCAAGAACATAAGATTTTTCTTTTCTTCTAAGAGCAGTAACACTTATCAACTTTTACTGAAATACCATATCAGCTCCTTGTCACTGGCAGTCTACAGTTCCTGCCGCTAAAAGTTTAATGCATTTACAGGAGCACTTAGGCATCAAGACTTTGATATCACAATCTGTTAGTCACAGGTGCTACATGATAGGTTTGTGTTAGCACATTATAGATCTTTTATCAGATACTGCACAAAATGTGTGTGTTTCTCTGCCAGGCAATCAGAATCAGACTGTTGCATAGTTGATGAGTTACTCACCAATATAAGTTGTTGTTTATTTTAAACAGAACTTTTCCAGAACTGCACCTTAATGGATAACTTAAACTCTAATTGGTCAAGGCCAGCAAAGATCAAGAACTTAATGTGAGCCAGGAAAAATGCAGCAGGTCAATAGTGGTGCTTTGAGCATTGTCAGTCTTTTGCAATAGCATTCATCAAGTCAAATGATTAACACTACTCATTTGCTATAACAGACATAGTCATTTTGACAGCAAATTACCACTGGATCAATAGCTCATCTTTTCTTTGGCAATTCACATAGTAGCATGAGACCTGTGACAACATGCCATGCTGCTGGCATTACTGTCTCAAAATCATGGAAGGAAGTTCGAGGTGAGGAAAGAACTACTGATTAAAAAGTCAGTTCAGATTGAAAAGTCCTAGATGTTTTCACATCCCTCAAAGGCTCCTTTTTTTCCAGACACTGGACAACACAACAAACTTGGCCCTGAGATTCAGCTTAAACTGTACTTTCCATTTTTAATAAAATTAATAATCCCATGCAAGTGTTAGAGCACATGCCTCAGCTTTGCTGTAATCCCCTGAGGAAAACATCCCTTCAGTATGGTCCCGGAGAAGTCGGTCAGTCAGTGTTGTGGCTCTGCTTCTTGCATCTAATTCCAGATGTCAGGAAATGCATCATTTAAAATAGGTATGGAGCTGTAGGAGTTCCGAGTTAAAAAATGCAGAGTGTGTTTCACTTCAGATATCAAATTAAAGCTGTGTTTTCGACTGGCCTGGTGCTAGCATCATCCATACATACTATTTCCACTGACTTCAATGATCAAGTTAAAAGAACATCTTTTAACAATATCACCTGAGCTGATCTTTGGCTCCACATACAGGTAGCATAATCTGAATAATTTTTGAGATTGATAGGAAAGATTTAGTGCATGGAAAACTATTCCCTGACAAAGGTTGGAGCAATGCTTCCTGATGACAGTGGGATTCCTGGGATGAGAGTGCTGTATTGGTAGTCCATGGACCTGACGTTCTTCAGACGTCCTTGCTGGCTGAGCCATATTCTGCCACCCATTCTGTTTAACATATACACATAAAGCAAAGACAATGATATAGTTCGTGCTTCACTTTTGTCACCAAGTGAAAACTATAAGCTTCCTCGGTATTGGGACAAAAGCAGACACTTTTCAGAGGTGAGCTCTGAAAGCTTAGGAATAAAGCTGCCGAAGGACAGAAGCACCCTCTGAATATGGCTCTGCATTTCTTGCTGATTTGGAGTCTGTCAAACATGAATCTTTGTGAGCTCCAGACGGGTCTCCTCTGATGCAGTTATCCTTGAAGATCATCTGATAGTGCAGCATGGGACTGTTTAATTGCAAAATGGGATTAAACACATTGAAAGTATTGTACCTGTCTTCCAAAAGTTGAACTAGTTTTCTTGTTTGCTTCTGGGACCAATTCAGGATGTTGACTTGGATCTATAAACTCTTCTATAGATTAGATCTTGGTTAGGAAATGGACTGCATTCCTTTCATGTGCTGTCTTAGCAGTCGAGATCAGCAGACTTGCTTTTTCTAATGTGTTTGGGAAGCAGAAGCAATATTTTATCTCCTGTGGTATGCTGCTGGTATAGAAATGTTCAGGCTTATTAATTCTTCAGGACACAGGAAAAGTCTTCATCACCTGTGCAGGCAGTCATGGGAAAGGACCCACTGCAAAGACTGCATTGAACTCTTTTTTTCTGGAGGCAGCTGGAAAATATTAGTAGTCTTCAGAGCCAATATACAGTACATATTGAGAGCCAGTAAACGATGCATATTATTGCAAATTCCTGTGCACTTCTGCATTTTATAAAACAGATAACTACAATACTCACCTAGCCAGATCAGTTCCCCAAGGGATGCACATTTCCAAGTAGAGGACAAACCAAAAACACAGAACAGAACACAAATTAGCCAAATAGAATGGCTAAGTGGTTGAAACAAATGGGTTTAGGATCACTGAGTAGGGACCATGACCTCCTTTTGCATCAGTCAAGGCAACTGTGAAACTTTGTGAAAGAAGCTCACTGCAAAACAGATGCTGGGCTATCTTAGGTAAATAAATTACCAAAAAATAATAATAAAAAACTCCCCTACACATTTTACAAAGCACAGCTGTGTAAATATTGCATGAGACAGGGGAGAGGGAGAGAGATGTAACATACACCCTTTTTTATGCAGAAGTTCTGCTCTCAGAACTGTTTATTAACATTGCCAGTACAACCATCACTCCACTGCGTAGCACACAGTGCAGCTACTGTACTCCATGCACATGTTTTGATCTTTGCTTTAGAGGAGAAAACAGGCTTTATGTTAAAGGAAACATTTTCACCCAAAGTTAAAATGTGCAATGAGAGGTCTTAGGGGACAGAGAAGATGATACAGGACTAGGAACAGGAAGCAGACCATATTACATCTCTTTTTTTCGTTTCCTTTCCCACACTGTGTCTGCCACACTGACTCTAGGTGTTCCCCTGGTTCTGCAGAAAGTGAGGACCAATCCTGAGATCTTAATTTCATTGAGCTGGATACCTCCTGCACTTTTCCTGTTTCTCAGCTGCCAGGTACAGCACATTCCAGCCTACAAAAACTGTGGATCTACCCACAGAGAGGAAAAAATGGCCCTTCTCAGCTAGACTGAAGGCTCACCTAGCCCAGTGTGCTGTCTGACAAGAGCTGGTAGTGGACACTTAAGGAAAGAATACAACAGCAGGACAGGCATCCAGTAATGCTTTTCAGAGTACAGCCTCACAGATTTTGGCAGCAAACAGCTTGGTTTCATGAGCCAGAGGCTCTTGTTTGCATCTTTGTGTTTGACAGCCTTCAGTCGACTTTTCTTTCGGAGAGGCACTCAGATGTTTTTAACCCATTCTTTATTTTGGCCTGCACAACATCCCATGGCATCGAGTTCCAGTTTTACTCAGTGCTGTTTAAGGAAGAACCATGTCTTTTGTCTGTTGCCTGATCATTTTTCTTGATGCTTCTTGGTGGTTTTTTTACTGCCAGAAGTAGTGAATAAATCATTCCCTGGTTACTTTCTTTCAAGTTAAGTGGTGCCCCAACACTTTGACCGCAGCAGTCAGTGAGCATAGGAAAGCAGAGAAATCTGTCTAGCATCCTGTTAGCTCAGGTAACAATTTGGCTGAGTGGCTGCAGAGTCATCGTATACCTCCAGGAATGTATATGTGCTGTGATAGCAGCTATGTTGTTCACCCAAAGTGGGTAGTCTGTAACCTTGACCCATAACACCAGAGCTTATGGCATGAATGCAGTGCTACCCCATACAGCCAAGCCCCGCTGGAGTGACTGTAATGAGGACACTGCAGCCTAAATAAGGGATGCTGTTTAAGTACTCTTAGTTTTCTTTCATTTTCCAGCTCCACGAAGACTTAAAGTTCAGCAGTGGCTTCATCTAGTGTGTGTACTGGCCACAGTTCTATTCTGATTTCACTGATGCCTTGCTCAGGGGAGAGCGGGTAATCCATAGCATCCTCCACCTCTGCTTGCCCACACCGATCTTGCACAGCCCGCAGCCCTACTGAGATCATCCTTTCTGCTATTCTCTTACATCAATGGTTGCTGCTATTTTTAGTGTGATATATACCAAAAAGCATAACATAAGAGATCCTGTTGCTAAAATTAGGTGGAAAATTATAGGCTGTTTTACTGTTTTGTGCACAGTCTTCGTTTGCCTCACTGGGATTTGCGTGCAGATCTTCGAACACCCAAAAGCCAGCAAAGTGAGATGATACCTGCAGTCCTCATGTCCAAGAGCAGTACTCTTGAAAAGAGTGGGACTATTTTATATCAGCAAGGGCTGGAGGCAGTCTTAGATTCCACCTATAGGAAGGAAATACATTTTATTTTAAAAGTAAGCATTTACAGCCAATGAGATTTGAAAAATAGAAGTGTATGGACTTTCTTTGTACATAGTGTAACACCCCATTTTATTACAGCAGCCCACATTTGTCTCCAGGACTATTATCTGTGATACAGTATGCTAATGCACTACCTTGCTCCAAACAGGAGAAGGCACTTTGGATGTAGTCCAGATTTAACCCTGTCGTAGGGCTTGCCTTTACTGTTAATCGAAATAAAGGCAAATGAAAGTAAAGCATCATCCTGACTCTTCCTCTGAACTTCGCCAGTCCTAGGTGTGAGGTGCATGTTTGAAGCAAAGGGTAGTGGTCATTCCCACTTGTTTCATGACTCCTCTGCCTCGGCCTGCCCTTTTGGTCCTTACGACCTGCATCTCTTTTCCATTCCTTGAATGAAAACCGCTGAAAACAAGGAGCTCCTTCTGACTGTCAAGGTAAAGGTCTGATATCTGACATCAAAATGATTCCTGAAGAGAGTCCTGTCATCCAGGCAGAACTGCAAATCCTGGCCATTTGGAGATTTTAAAAATTAAAAGATCCCCAAAACAGCTGTATTTCCTATGCAAATCCTTAGCCAAATGGGAACCTGTGAGTATGAAATAAATTGTTTGCCCTCTGTTAAAAAATGATCATCTAGAAACCCAATAATTTGTGGGGAACAGGTTTTAAGAGGGCAAAGCAGTCTTACAAACAACATTTCTCCCGTGTCCTGTTAACTGTTGTGCTATTGTGATTTTACAGTGCTATTTCTCTACTTCTGCAGGATTTTTCTCTTTAATGTTATGTGGAAAACCCTGAACAAAAACTGGCACTTAATTCAGAGTAAACAGTGGCAGTGACTGAATAGAAACCTGATGTCAAATATACAACCACCCTGGGAAAGTCAAAATCCATTGCTTTCACATCTCTTCCAGTTGTGGCCTTCTTAAGTGTATTATTCATAAAATTAGTGATTTAAAAATGCATAGAAACATTATTTTTTATATTCATAGCGTCACTTTAAAAAAAATGGTTAAAAATCGATTTGCTGGCCTCTTGGGGAAATGCTGTAATGTTTTTGGCTGTCTCCTACTTTCTGCTGCCAGCTAAAAGTACCATCTGGCTTGTTTAGGGCCCTTTCCCATATCAGGTGCTTCCAAAATTCTCCCCAACCAGAGGATTGTTTCATTGGGTTGCTTTGCCTGCTGAGGCATGTGTCCTGGGCTGGGAATCCTACTGCTTCTGTTCCCTGCCATCTTGCTGACGGTGGTGTGTGTATGTTTGGGCACAGATCTTGCTGCCTCTCTCCCGAGGACATTTGCATCATTGTCAGCTGCACATATTAAATTGATATGCAGGGCTCAGAAACACGTATCCCGTCTTTTGTCCCTTTGTTTGTGCAATTGTTGTGGTTTTAATTCTTCTTTGACACCTGGAATATCACAAAGCTGCTGATAATCTGTTGGCTACTAAGGGAAATGACATTGATAGAAGGATAATGTGTGTCAGACTTATATCTAGATAATTGCAGACACACCCCGAACCCTCGCAGCTCAGGGAATGAATATCCTAAATCCATTATTAATTTGGAGAGTCATATGTGGCAGTTGGCTGCGGCGTCATCCTCTCGCTGCAAGAGTCACTTGCAAGGGATTTTAAAAGCCAGTTTTGGTTAATTCTGCATTGCTGTGTCGAGTTATGCCTAATATGAGTCAATTTTGGTACGTTCTTGCTGCCATTTCGTGGCAGTGTGAGCAGCTGTAACAAAATGGTGTTGATGTCCTAACTCCTCACTGAAGGAAGCTTCCCATGTGCCTTCTCCTGCACAGGCATAAGATACCCAGAAGATGAGAGCTGATGCACTATACGTGGTACCAGTTGACAGTGACACCTCCTCCTCAGGATTCTTTGTTTTTTCCAATTTGCTGTTTTACTTAGAAATTGAAATCTACCCCTCAAAGGATTTATGAGTAGATTTGAAGTATTGTAGTTGCTAAGTATAGACTCTTGATGTGATCGTATGGAAAGATGGAGCGTGTTTTGAAATAGATACTGCCGTAAGCTGTCTTGTCCTATTTCTAAAATGATCTGTGCCATACACTGCTGACTTTTCCTGTCCATCCATTAAAAACTGAATTATGAAGAGTGCTGAGACAAACAGATAGTAGTTTAACCTTGTTAGTAAATATCAGGTAGCTGATATATACTGCTAGAATGTTACATCACAGCCTTTCTCTTCAATATAGGTTTATGAAATTATCTTGTTACTATATAAACTGCCTTTGCTGTGTACATTCTTCCAGAGGTTTATTGTTCTTTGTATGTTGGCACAGTAGCATGACTCTGAAGAGTCAGTTCACGATGCGGTGAATTTTAAAGACTTGGGAGATGGCCATATCTATTTTTCAGCAAAGGAATGAAAGCTTCCCCCCCCCCAAGGTATTAAAAGTTTCAAAAGGTGTGCTGAAATGAAAAGGAAATCATAACTAAAGACTGGATGGGAAGTACTGCCTCAGAGCACTGACTTTGTTTGTTTGCTTGTTTCCCCCAAAATCTTAATATTTTAACTACAAGTTAATATTTTAAATCAAATAAACCTGTTTTGTGAACTAGTAAGATACTTGAAGTATATCACACATTATTCATTTATTTTTGTGTGAGTGCAATAAAAATTTTACAAGCTGTAATCTTGTTCTTTTAATAGAGAGAAAACTATGCAGAATATGTTGCTTAGAGTATTAGATAAGCTACAGTGTGCTAATCAAATATTTTCGTGATATGAGGGCAGTTGAGAAAACAGTACAATTTTTGCTAATGGCACTGGTAAGTAAACGGATCTATCATTACATTGTCATGAAAAGTGACATTGAGCAGAAACACCCTGCCAATCCCTAGAAGATAAGTATTTAATGTAATTAGACAGACACTGTCTCCTTTGTTGAACGTAGCATTAATCACCCAGAGAAGTCCAACTTTATATGAAATGGCTTTTTCTGATATGTCTTTGTATTAGAAAGCTTCTTACATGGTTTTGTCATGATGATATATTTGAAGAAATGACTGCTATAGCTATACGGTTTTCCTCATGACATATCTTGCTGTTCTGTATTCCATAATATTATTTTTTTTATTTAGCAATGTTACATTATATAGCCGTGACTTGTTTCTGAGTCTAGAAACCTACACACATTTGGAGCTGAACCTCTTTGAAACAGTTAATGCATTCGACTTATGAAATATAAAAGAAACACAAATAGCTTCCATTATGTTCTTCAATTCTTCCTATGTGGTGTTAGCACAGGTTCATTGTTATGGCATAAGCAAAATGTTTCTTGCCTCAAATGCTAGTTCATAATATCACACAAAAAAAGAACTTCTTTCTATGAAAATCTCATTGTTAAATTGATGAAAAATGTTGCCCCCTTCCAGAATTCATTGGCACTACATTTTTTTTTTCTCCTCTGTTGCTTGTAATTTGTACTGTGAATTGCTGTCTGGTTATGAACTGATACCAACTTGAATCAGTGCACAGCTGTGTCTTCCCACCTTCTCAGTGGTGCAGAGGGCTTTGAAGGGAAAGAATAGGGTTTAGTCAAAGATGACAGTGGACTTCACCGAGTAACAGGTGGAGGTCAAGTCAGTTTATTTGTTGGGATGAACAGAGTGCAGAGATGAAAAATCTTTGCCATAATAAGGTTTAGGAAGACAATGCTGACTAGTCTAAGCTTTGATTCCAGCTGACAGATCCTTTTCTAGTGTTCATTACTTGATTTCACAGTTCAGGCAATTTTAAGAGGCTTAAAATTATATTTCTGCTCTCCTCTATAAAACTTTTCGATCACTTTCCAATTTTTGCTTTAAGTAAAGTTATAGAGACTCCCTAATATATCACTCCTGCCTTTAGACTCTTACAAAGTCAATATGCCATCAAAAATGTAAGGATAAGCTTTTTTTTTAGACCCCTACTTTTACTGATTCTTTTTATAAATGAAGTAAAAATTTCACATGTAGGCACCGATTTGATTAGAAAATTAAAACGTCAGAAAACTCCTCTGAAAAGTGGATAGTAAAATAAGCATGATGCTTAAGAAGTCACTGTTCCTGTTTGGGCGTACAGGATTTTTATGTTACTGGTAACAGCATTAATGAAGCTATGCCACCCCAGTGCGCTAAGTTTCAATCACCAAGTGCCGGTGAGCCATGCTCTGTCCTGAAAGGGAGTCACAGCAAGACCCCAGATAATCAGAGCAGAACGTCCTGACATTGTGTGGCAGTGCTGGGACTGCGATGACCTGTCAGCATCGTTGCATATCAGTACAGCATCACAAAGGGATTTCAGAGGGCTGAGCTGCGAGTGTGCGAGTCTCTCCTAGGTTAGCCTCCTGCCCTTGCCCTCTGCCAGCTGCTGGGAGGGGAAGGTAGGCATTTCTCCTTTCCCACCCTTTTTCTTCCACCACCACCACCTGCTTCCTACCTGCTGGAGTGGGCAGAATAGGAGTATCTTTAGCCATTTGCTAAAATCTTCCCCCTCAGACTTTCTATTACTTCTGCATTCATTCTTTGCAGGAAGAGGAAACTCACTGGTCAAACCCTTGGACACCAGAATAGTTGCATGCAGTTTCCCAGGGAGCCAGATAGCTCTAAAGCTTCCCAGTGAGTGACAGTTTCTCTCTTCTATTCTTCTGAAACATGTGTTTTACACATATACTGAAAAATGTTAATATCAATTTACAGCCAGATTCTTGCTTTTTTAAAAAAAAATTAAAATCTCCCAAAGTATATACACTTAGAGCACCTCAGCACACGTCAGTTTTTTACGTAGGAAAAAGTGTTGGATGCTCTTATACACATAACATCATTGGGCTTGAAAGCTGTTAGCTCATTCAGAGTTAGTGGCAAGAACACTGGACTTGCCAGCACCAAACTGTGAAACCTCTTTTGTGTGACTAGTAGAAGTCTTATGGGGGTAAAAATGCAAAAAATGGGGAGGAGGGGGGGTGTAAATCTGTGCATTTGGATGCAAGTTATCTTCAATACCATGATACCAACTTTGTCCTAGAAGTCCTTGAATCACAAATCATTGGAGGCTGGGAGAGTATTTTGGAGAATTATCACTGTATGCTTTCCCTGGTCTTTTACTCTTTTCTAGGCATCCATTAGTTACCACTGTCAGAGAGAGGATACTGGGCTAGGTGGATCCCTGTAATCTGATTTGGCATGGCTATTTTTCTGTGTTCCTAAGCTCATGAGATCAAGTTTTGTAGGATTATTTCATAATGCCAGAGCAGCAGTTTCTGAGGTTCGACAAAGCTATCTAGCAAAGTGTCTAATAAAAGAAAAATCCTGTCCCATACTGTAGCTTTCTTGGTCCAGTGAAGCAGCATCCTCATGCATACAAATCTTGTAAAATTACTTCTGATAGCTCCCTATGTCCCTTCATTTTTGTAAGCTAAAGTGCCATTTTCCTTTTTACAGCTTAATTGAACCTAAATGCACCCATTTTCTGCAATGTGGTATTTTGGTAATTTTACTATTTGCTCGTAAGTTTTCCCTTAAGCAAACTGAAAGCTTCCCCCTTATCACTTCACTGGGCCAAGATTTCACACAGTATCCTGCTTGCTACAAAATATGATAGTGTTCTCTCTCACCTTGTTTCTTTTTTCTTCTTTTACTTTCTTTTATAAAATTAGGATATCTAAGAAACCCCGAACACCGCGGAGCACTACATGGTGGGTGTGCTTATTCAAACAATGCCAATGCTCTTGTTCTCGGTGCATAGACATTTTGTGTTGGTTGGGGGGATGTACCAGGTGTCCCTCTTGTGTGGGTTCTCCAGTGTCTAGTAAGGAGAGAGCTCGTGCTGAGCACTTTGCCAGAGCGACAGCACTGGAGGGAGCACTTACTTGTTACCTCTGCCTGTTTTCATTGAACTTACAGGGACGTTTTCCCTGCGAGCCCTCTGCCTCTCTGTCAGATGTGTTTTAAATTGCTCAGCAGATGAGAGAGGTGTTGGGCAGATCATGCAAGCAGACCTGCAGGCGGCATGGTCATACACGGCTCCTCTGGAAATGATACCAAAGCCAAACTGCTGTGCTCTGCCTTCTCTGCAATAGAACATTTTATTTTTTCCAGGAGGACTTTTTGTTCCTCCCAGAATCCTAAAGCCATTGGGAATGCAGAAAAGTGAGGCTGATTTCACCTATCTGATACCACCTGCCTGAGAACCGATCTGCTGGAAAGCAGTTTAAGTCTCTGCTGCCTGGGAGCTGCCAAGCCTTCCCCAGGAGCTGCCGGTGGCAGGTCCACAGTGCCATTCCAGCGGGCGCTCACCAGCGTACAACTGGCAATGGACACTTTCCAGTAAAAGAGCACAGCAGCTGTAGGTCAACTACAAATTATTTTTTGTGTTACGGAGAAATGAGATGACTGTTCAGTCCTGTGACTGTCAAACCTGGGCAGTCATATGGCAAAAATACCAAGAACCACTGGATAGCAATACATAACAGTTCCATGAGTACACTCTTGACCTGTCAAATTATAAATCCATTTTGGTTTGGTACGATGCACATGAATTCAGTTTGCAACTCTTTCTTTCTTTGGAATAATATATAAACTCTTCACCTCAAATTGTGCAGAAATCAGGTGACTCTACAGTACATGGTAAATTACCTGAGCTATTTTCAGTCCTGACCACAGCTCTTTTATTAATTAAAACATGTGTTCAGTGGCAGCGTATACCGATTAAGTCTTCAAAACGATATTAACACCAAACTTAGTCTTGTCATCATAAAAGTAATTTAAAAACATTACTGAGGTCACAGGTCAAAAAAAATCTGCCTATTTACCCATCTCCATCTCATGCCTTTAGTGTTTAGCAGCCGTCATTGTTATATATATTCTGGATAGCCAATGATCTTTTGATGGCATGCAAATAATGAGCAAATGATTTTTAAGAAAATAAAAAAAGAAACCAGAAAATTTGACTCCATCCTCTCCAGTTACTAAAATTCCCTTTAGTATCACTTGCAATTTAGCATCCATATGCATCTCAGGAAGATATAGTTGAAATATAAATCTATTCTTGGTCTTTTACTTGCAAAAATATCATACCTCAGCTATAATCATATGCAAAGAGTTTTTAGAGGGCTTTGTAAATGCCATCCAAATTTATGATGGCATTTTTTGCCTTACAGCTATAGATGTTCCATCCCCAAAGCACCCACATAAAGGTACATTCTCCTATGGATGGCTGCAGTTTGTCCCTGCTGCTATATCTAATCTGCCAAGTGTGCTGAAAAACTCTCAACATTTGAAATGAAACAAATGTAGTCATGAATTTTAAATGATGAGATGTCTAAAGACGTCATTAGAATTTTTTTTTATTCTTATTACAATAGGTATTTATACAATGCAAAATGATACTGAAACTAACATTAAATCAAAGGGAGAATTATCTTGCTGTTTATTACACTTCTCATTAAAGTTTTCAAATATAAGACTCATGCAATTATATTTTGAAGAAGTTGGTAATATCTTGGCTACTAGTTTATTAGTTATTGAAAGAACCACTTGGACAACAAAGCAAGAATGAAGACTAACTTAGGAGATCTAAAACAATCCAGATGATGCTGTAGACATAGATGCAAACAGATAAGATAATACACTTTATGGGAACGTTTAAGGCAGATTTTAATGGGGCAGGGTTTTAAAATAATGATGAATCTTGTACTGCTCAGTTTTAAAATTCCGTAGACAAGATTTTCCATTGGTATAAACTGATATTTCTCCTCTGTAAATAGAGCAAAGGAGAAATCTCAACCTTCTTTTTCCTAAGTGACATCAGAATTTTGATTCTAACTTGAATTATCATTTTTGGCTAAAAATTGCTGAGGAGTCCAAAAGCATTTAAAACCTAAAGCCATTGAATCCATTTAATGCGCCTTTGGCACCTCTCTCTCTCAGTCCTTTTTGAACATTCTGGTCCTCATTTTAATCAATCTCTTTTTATTAAGTTCTTTGGCTCATTTACTTGTACGTGCATTTGCTTTATTTTATTTGGAACATTTCTTTTGTAGTGTCTTGAAAAAGAGTTGTGACATTTCTTTTGGATAGCTTCTTAAGTATCTGGCAGTCACCTATGATACGATGTTGTTGGGTACGGATAGATTAGCTCTGTTTTCCTGAGGATCTGTCAGATGTCGAGTTCTGAGGAAACTGGTTGTGTGTGTTGGTGATGCATATGCAGTAGTTTGATAAGTGGATAGAGGGAGAGCTTTCGTTTTTCTTCTGTAAAATCACTGTTTATTAAGCTGGATTTAGTCCTGTGAAGCAAGGTACTCACTGGCAGGTAGTTAATCAGTGATCATGGTAACTCAGAATGTGACCAGGGGAGCAAGTACCCGTTCAAAACGTAGAAACTAAAGAGCACTTCATTAGGATGAGTGAATTTCCATTTGCGTTGTATTTTGTGTATACTGGAGCAACTAATACAGTAAACTGATGGATGGCAGTTAGTGTGATCATATCTCAGCTGATGACAAATGAAGTTTGCTCAGCACTAAGTAGAACAGACTTACTATGATTGACAGTAGTATAGCCATCAAAATTTCAAGAAGCTTGAAATTAAGAATTCCCCAGAAAAAAAAGCAGCTGATCGGCATTTATGTTGATACTGATTTCAGTGAAATTGCTGGAATAATTTGCACAGAAAGATGAAAATTCCTTGACAAATTCTTCCCACATACCAGTTTTTTCTTCAACAGCCGACTTGTTTTTCTGCATCATCTATTTGTTCTGCATGTTGTTGAGTTCATGGTCCACCTGGTAATGTCTGAGCTTCTGTGATTCCTTTTCATAGTGCCCCTTGAGAATGAAGATCCAAACCATATTTCATTCATAGCTTTTGTTATGAAATCTCCATGAAGAGTCTAGTGGCAGAGAGCTACTGGGAATATTGGGGTAATTATCCAAAAGTCATGTTTGGAGATGAATTTTAGCTGGTCTACCAATGTGGCTAACTTGAGATGGAGTTATTTAAGATGTGTGCAGTCAGAATAATGTTAGTAATTAATCAAGTGAAATTGGATGGATATACAGATACAGATACAGATGTAGGTATAGATTTGGAGAGAAGGGGAATTGTTCTCCTCTTACACTGCTGTGACTCCACTCACTCTATCAGTTAATCCTAATTTCAGTACCTCTGTTAGTAAGGTGCATAGGTATACGGAAAATAGGTTCATAGATATTTATTTGTTCTGGGAAGGATTTGTGCATTCAATTCTCACGCATCATTTTCTGGTCCATTTAAATATATATCAGCCTCATACATGAAAATTTGAAGATCTTTAGCTGTACTCAAGGAAGACTCTTATGTGGTGCGTTTCTAGTACTGGCAAACATAAGGAGGTAGAGGAATTAAAACCATCACAATGCTCCAGTGTCCCTTAGAAGATGAGGAACATGAAGTATTCCTGTGCATTCACTGATTAAACTTGGGCTGGAGGTTTGCGAAGTGCAGAGTTTTGGAAAGTCTTACTGCGGGACTTCAACATCCGTGCAATGGCTCCAGTAACCAGAGTCTCTCAAGGACAAGGATCCCATTTACGCTTGCATTATGCATTGAGCAGAAGGGTGTGATGCATGATGTGGAATGAACAAAATAACTTGTGTGTTTAGGGAAATGCCAAATTAATGAAAATTCAGAAAGCTCTAATGTTGAAAAGGCACACAAATTCCTTGATAGAAATATAATGCTGCTAACAGTTTCAAGATTATTGTTGTCTGAATTTTCTGCTTATTGTGTACTGCAATTAAAATTCTTTTCAACTGAAAAACCAATGTCAAATTAATATTTCCTTTTGGAAAAAAATACGAAAGTACACATCTTGTTCCATTTAGCACCATCATGGTCTTTGATCTGGTTCCCTCTGTCCAGTGAAAAAAACGGATTCATGTTAATGGGAGCAGGCTAAGACCATATATGTTTGGCATACATATGCAATCACATGAACACAAGTACAGTAAGTTAAAGTAACACACCCACTCAGACTTCCATCTGCGTTTTATGCCACAAATCCCTTTATTTTCTTTTTTATTTAGCAATTAACTTCTCCATTTATTCTGTAGTTAAAAGCTGCCATAAGATGAAAATAGACTAAGTCTGATTTTCTTCTCTGGCACTCTAAATAACATTCAGAGGAGACTCAGACCTGAATTATGAAATCTGTGTTTCCTAAAAGTGCCAGGTGTGACTGTGATTTGGACAACAGTCCTATACACAGAATGGTAAGAAACACTTTTAAACCCCACCTGGGTTACCCAGCCGTTGTGTTCTGGCTGTTCTTGTTTATTCCTTGCTCGGAGCAGATGGATAGAAAAAGGCAGGGAATGGGGAGGATCCTTGGCTCCATTCCCTATTCACCGGCCAGCACAGCTGAGACGGGTTGGGGGATGTTGTAATTTGTTGCTGCCCTGCACCAGACAGGAGACAGAGGAGAGCTGGGACTCAGAGGTGTCCTTACGAGTTGGCACTGCCCCTTCCTTGGGGCCATGTGAAGTGCTGAAATCTGGTCTTCAGTGCAGTGGTCCCCAATATTCATTAGCTCTTGGGAACAATGCTGAGGAAAGCCGTGTAAGGCAGCAGCATCCTCCCTGGGCTCTGCCCGGGGTAGCTTCAGTTTTAACTTTTTAATTTCCTGCATCCCTGAGCAACACAGGAGGGGAGGCTGCGAACTGGGGACCACTAAATGTGTTAAAACTCATTAGGTATGAAACAGAAGACCTTTAAAACTAGCCAAAAGTCTCAAACATGGGTGCCAAAAATTAAACACCTAATTCCATATTTAGTCATTCATCTTAGTTCCTGCCTCACGGTTGTTAATATACACCATGCTGTCTCATAGGTGGCCTGATTTTCATAGGCACCGGGCTATGAATATACACCATGCTAACTCAAGTGTTGAGACTGCTTACCTAAAAGTAAGACTTGTAGTATCAGATTTAAATTTTTCTGGGTGATTAAACCCGAGTTCCCTCACTCTCAGTCTCAGCTCCAGAAAGGAGCTTCGATAGAATGACCAGCATTGTAACATATGGCTTAGGAAGGGGGAAAAAAAAGAAAATGAGTATTAGAAATGGATGGACTAAAGAATACGCAGGATATATCAGGCACATTAACCAAACATATGGTGCTAAATGAGATTTTTTTTAAAAATGCAAAAAAATTGACATTCCTGGCAGTCTCAAGGATAATGTGACATGGCTGTGATAAATTTAGAAGAATGGGACATATTTTGGCTTGTTCTTGGAAACCTTTTTCTTGCATGCCGACTGTGTTTCTTCTTTTATTAACCCATTCAAAGAATGTTTGAATTTTGCTGCTGGAGCACCATGCTAGCGCAACATAAAATGTGAATGATGCTAATTGCTTTGCACTGCCTAACTTTCTGTCATACCCTCCCCTCTTAAAGGACAAAACATGCTTTGGAAATGAGCTGGCAAGCTCATTTATTCTTTCTCTTGGTCAATATTAAGTGATGTAATTAAGCTCCTGTTTGCATATTCTTCTGAACTAGGAAGCAGCCATTTTTTTCTTGAGATCTGATGGATATGATTGCTGAAAATAAAATGTGTCATTACAAGCCTCAAACAAAATAAAAACATGGTAGAGTTGGACTGTTCCAAACCAATACATTTCAGAATACCCTGAAATAAGAAAAAAGAAGTGATAATAATGGCAATCAGAACAACGATGCCAAACAAATACAACAAAAGTAGGAACCAATTATCAGTGTTTCAGTTTCTCTTTCTACTGAATTTTATAACACAGTGATACATTAAAATCTCTATTTCACATGAAAACAGCTGTCTCAACCTTATAAAATTCATCCCCATATGAATGTGACACTGCTCAGCATTGCCACAGTGCAAAGTCATTCATCAGTTTTGTTGTAGCTCCTCAAGTTCCAGTGTTTGGACACAATCACATGAACTTGCTACAGTTTTAAACCATATTCCACTGTTCTCTCTGCACCTTCCCCCTGCCACGGTTTAGATGAGTCAAGCAGATTTTTTAGCCCAGGGGTGAAAGAATAGCTTCTTCACTTTCTCAGAAGCTTTATTATCTTTCCCGTAATCCTGAAGAGGGTATGCAGCTAGAGGATATGGGGGAAAGCAGGGAGTTCATGAGCCAGCTGAACCATACAGTGCATAGACTCGGAGATCTTACTCCTTCCACAACCTCCGTTGCTTGCCCAGGGCACAGGTACTCCTGTCCCCTCCTGGATCTCTGCTCATGGGCTGTGCAGCCGTCAGCTGCGTGCGGGGCCTTGTGCCTCCACGCAAGAGTGCTGCACGACCTTGCGGTTAGAGCAGCTCACAAGCAGGCATATTTTAGTGTGATAATCCCTGTGCATAAACAGTCACTTGTTCTGCCCATGATATTTTGCACTTAGAGGGATGGAGCCTGCTATGTTAAAACCTGCTCTGGGGTCAAACCTAGACCCTTCCACAGCCCAGCACAGAAGAGATGTACCCATGGCCTTGCTGCCAGCAGCGTAGTTCCTCTGCCCCCGCCGCCCTGAGCACAAATACTGCCACTGACCCTTGACTTTGTGTTGAGGGCTGGAGTCGATGCTCCTTGGTGTTTCCATCCCCAGTTCCTCTATCATAAGGAAATCTGGGTCAGTAGCACCGTTGCTTCTTTTGAGTATCCTTGTCCTGAATATGGACACTCAAACACAGAGCAATAACTAAGTTACATCCCAACATGCCATTTGAGCAGAAATTCAGCAGGCTGCAGTGGAATATTTCATTGAAATGCCTTAGTTCAGTCTCCTTTTCTCTCTTGCCCCCAAACCAAACCAACTCTTTCTGCTTTTGTCCCTACTCCAAAGTCCTTAAGACCAATACGAAAAAAAAGACAACCCACTATTTTTCTTGCACAATAGTCTGTCAGTTCTAAACTTTTATTTTTAAAAGATTAAGTATGTAACCTTTCTTGCTATGAGGAAAAAGCCACCACAACAACAAACCCTTGTAGCAAACAGTTTCAAAACAGAAAGCTGCAAGTACAACACTGGAACTCTAACTACTCCCTTACTTTATTTAACTTTCTGAAATATATATTGCAAAACCTCACTGAAACCATTAAGACCCCAGCAGTGCAGCTTATAAAGTACAAGAAGGCTCCTGCATATTGCAATCAACATCCCAGGGACTATAAAACTAGTGTTATTAAATATAAAGTTAATAGTATTGTCCAGAGATAATATTGTCCAGGCCTCTCTCTTTACTTTTTAACAATTAAATTCTATAAAATACAGAGTTGGAAATAAGGTTGAATGACTTTGCTAGTGAAGTTCAACTTCCACTTTATCTGATATTTTGCTTTTGCTCCTGAAACCTCAACTATTCTGCACCTTTGTTTTGCTATATCCCTACGGATATGCAAAATGTCTGATGTACTGTATATACTGGAAATTATGTGTTTTCAGAGTATGTGCAGATAATCAGAATACCCATATGCCTCTAGGACTGTAAAAATATAGAGAATAATACAAGCGCACATACATATTCTTCATCTATATGCTGTAATATTCTTTTATCCAAGCATAAATCATATGCAGAAAAGGCAATATATTCATTCCACTAATTTTTTTGGTGCCATGGGCTTGATATGATATCAGCAGGAGTTATTCTTACAGAGTATAACAAACCGGTCATATTAGCATTACACCATTTCTGCCTGTCCACGGGAGAGGTTTCACCCAATGGCAACTTAACTCTGATTTTCATTGGAAGCCTTTGATATAATAGTTCAAGGGCATAATAACAACTCTGAAAAAATTCCAGTGTGGCTTCTAATATCAAGACACAAATACCATTCACCCTTTAAAAAAATTTGAAAGCAAAAGGCAACCACATAAATATATTGCTTTCAAATACCTTTGAAGTCAAGAGAGTAAGGAAAGGCAGAGTTTGAACTCAGAAAACTTTATTCTCTAGTTGTGCCTTGAGTCGTGCAGCACATTTAAAAGATCCATTTGCAATAATCTACTAAACCAGTGAGTGAAAGACAGAACTCATAAAAAGCCTGTAAAAATCCAAATGCTCCAGCTATTACAGATTTCTAAAAATAAAGCAGAGTAGGTTTCAGTAGCAATAATAAGCTGCATCTTATCCATATCTCAGATTTAAAAGAAAAATATGGCTGCCGTTTAGTACTCATTGCTCAGAGCAAACCATGGCCACTTCTGCCTCAAAAAACACCACAAATAAAAGTGAGCTTTCAGCTTGCTGTTGTATTCCATTTCATTTGTCCTTTAAGTTTATCTAGCTGCTTCTGCACCCACTTTCACAATGCATAGGCTGTCGTTCCATGACCTAGCATTATTAAATTGCACTTATCAATCATTCTTGCCAGGAATGCCATCGCCAACTACATTAAAGAAGTCAGAGAAGTCTGGTTTCAGCAGTCCCTCGCCTTCGCAGACCTCCTCCCTTGGAACGGCTTTCACACAGCACCATCGACCTGTCATTACAGGACCCAGAGGTGAGGCCTAACCCAAGAGCCCCCAGGCAGCTTAAACGTTAGCCACGGCACCCAGTGTCCATCCCAGCACCTTTCCACAGAAAGTCGTCGCCACGTGTGACTCCATGAGAGGCTGTGCTTCAAAAGCTTGTTAACCCAGAGGTTTCAGTTGTCAAGACCTGCGTTTCGTTTTGCTAGGCTGGGCTGTTCGGTAGACCTCCTGATGACCATACAACAGTGCCTAAGGTGGAAACGCTGGTTTCTGGGGGCTTGGGGTTTTTATTTGAAGAGGGTGGGGAAAGGGACAGAATGTGTTACAGAGAGTGTCTTCTGCTTGTGTCAGTACATAACATAGATTCAGTCTAACTGCTGGAGATAGGGACTCATCATTCACTTCTGAAACATGCCTGTCTTCCAGCACTATGGCTTTGTTTCTGCCAGTCATTTACTGCTCATGTTGTTGGTATCAGTGTGCTGAAGAACCACCTTGTTAGGGGCGTTGGTTCCTGCAATGCTTTGGCTGGTTTTCTTCACAGTACTCTTCTGACTGACTTTCCAAGTAAAAGAGATATCCTCTGGGTCTAGATGTGCTTATACATTTTTGTTAGAAAGATGCATTTGCATTTAGCCTAAAAAACTAAATGCAATACTCAGCTCACATTTGGAAAGGAACTCACTTGGGCATAGTAATATACACAAATGAATGAATCTTCTTACAAACCTCTTTGGAAGATATAAAAATAAGAATGAATGGGTGTGACATGTTTCTTTCTGCTATGAAATTTTGTCTCATTTAGAGAAGATTATTAAGGAATTGGTCAAATGGTGAAGCATAAAAAGACATATTAGCAATCCATACTAGAAATTATTCTGAAATGTCTGTTTGGTGTTAGTGTGGGTTTACTGAGGGCAGCATAAACCAGGAGGAGCCTCTTTGTCTGGACAGTCCAGGTGACGCATTGTGAAGTAGTGGAATTGCTCTAAGTTGAAGCAAGGTCAGAATTGCACTTCTTGGTTATTTGTGCTTTGTTAAATCTACTTATTGTAGTTTGATTTGTTGTGGTTAATCCCATAAAAATTGTTTATTACCCTTAGACACACACCTAGATCCTCAGAAGATATTTAGGCATCTAAGTTCTATACAGATTTCCCTTGAAATTTGGATCTCAGCTATCTGGCAAATATATCTTCTTTTAAAAGCCTTGATAATTGGTGATATAAGTATGAATAATATGAATGTGCCATTAACATTATATTCAGTGCACATCAGCTGACTGAATTCCTATCTTTTAGAAGTTCAACCTTTTAGATTTGAGTTGTTGATTGATCAGTTAATAGGCCTTTCTGTATTTAGCTATGTTTTACCTCACACTTATTTTTGAAGATCATCGAATGCCTCTGTCTGCCCCTGTTTAGACCTTCTGTATTTTGGATTTTTGTGTGGTTGAGAGAGGAAATATACCATGGTGAGGTCTTGTTTAAATCTCATCTATAGTCTATTTTAACAAGACTTTTTCTGTGCACCAGGGGATATCCATCAGCTATGTGAGAAGACCATTCAAAGACAGACAGAATTTGAAAGAGCAAATACAATGATTACAGTTCCCAAATTTTGTTTGTTTGGAAGGAGACGTCTTTACTAACTCCATAAAGAAGTAACAGTTTCTTATCATCATGGTTCCTAACAGGTTAAGCAAAAAACGTTCTTCTGCAACATCATTTAGAAGCATCTTCTATTTTATGTTTTTTCAGAAACAAAGTCTTACAGACTTTCAGGAAAAATCCCTCTGAATCCATCCATGGATTCTTTTAAGTGTCATCATCCTGGAAAAATCTTGTTCCAGACTTCATTCTTTGTTCTTTTTGGACATTCCTCTTCAGTATTCTTCTTCCGCAGCACACTGGCTGTGTTTATTTCTCTTCTACAACCATCGTTCTGTTAGTAAAGGGTAATATACTGAGATGGATTATTTTCTGCAAATCCAGCTTTGTTCTTTATCCCATTCCCTCCAGTGTACTTTAGGACAGTAAGCAGAAGAGAGAAGCTTTTCAAGTATCAAAAGTGGCAACATGAAGACTATAATGCAGTCATATAAGAGGATATAATCTTTAAGCAATTCATATCCACCATTAGTTACTGGAAGTTGTACCTTTCTGCAGAAATGATAGGTATAACATAGTATAGACATGTTGCATTCGCTTTGGATACATATGCGTTATGTAAATGGTCAGTGGCAGGTCATTCTGAGTGGTCTTCAGAAAAGTAAGAGCAGGATTTAATCTTCAGTCTGCAGAGATATTTCAGAGAAAGGAAAGTCATGAGTAAGTAGGTCACCATCAGAGTAAGCTCCTCAGCCAACTGAACGATTACAAGAAGGTTCAATCTTCTGATGTTCATATGTGCAAGTTTATCACTTGAATGTGTATATGAGATGCATTTGTAAAGCATGATCAAAATAGACAGCAGAGAAGAAGCTGTAGACTATTCATGGCAGGTGTTGTCATTGACAACCAGTGATTTATAACTTCTCAGGAATATTCCTGAATCTTTCACACACTTCCAAACATTCCTTAGAACACAGTGCACATCGTATGCTGGAGTATCCCAGGATATTGCGTGCCCTTCCCAGTGATGCCCACGATGAGTCATTTTGGAAACAAAACTTGCTTGGAGGAGGAGTAGATCCTTAAGAAGATTTCTTAGCTATAAGGTGCTCCATTCAATGAACCACTTGGAAAACCTCTGTTCTCATGAAATTGTCCGTACTGTACTGTATTGTGTTGTGGAAGGCTGCGCACTAGTTTCCTATCTGCATTGGTGCTGCTGCCAGTACTCAACCCAGCTGGGCAGTAGCCAGCAGAGAGGATCTGAGCTGGCTGACCAAAGGACCAGATGTGCAGTGAGTGCTGGCACATGGATGCCAATGCTTCAGTGACTCCTCAGTAGTTCCAACAGATGGTGGTAAGATCCAAGTTTCTTTGGTGATAAGCTAGCAAAGTGATTCATGGAGCCTCACTTGATGATGGCAGTTTTTTGGGCATGACTCTATGAATGCACCATATGTCTTCTCTGGACCAGTGTGGTTAGGATTCAGTGTCTGGCAGATGGTAAATTGATCACCTATAGGGTGGCTTTAGCATCACTATCAGTTTTAGAATTTATTTCAACGCATTGAAAATTCAAGCAGTTAGATCTCTATCTCCTACACAGCATACTTTTGTTACCTGCAAGTTAGATTATTTGGTGGTCAGTGTAGCTCACCGCAGTACTCCAGTATTGCAAAGCCATCGTGTATTGCTGGCATCTTACAAAGTTTCCCAGACATTAGCCCACTTGAACTCTTTACCAGGCAGTGAAGGATTTAAATACTATGTGTGACAGCAGTATTTACATAAGTGGTTTTAGGCTTCCATGTATTGCTACTTACACTCTAGTGACTTTATATCTGGAGCTGGCTGAAACGTTAAATTGACCATGATCTTGTAAACCTAGGATATACAGCAGCCTGTGCTGTAGAGCATTCAAGCATTTCCACAGAATATGACAGCATAGATCCTGCAAGCCAAAAAGCAAGGAAGAAAAGGCAAGGAAAGGAAAAAAATAAGAATGAGATGGTATGTTAGGAAGACAAATGAAGGAGAAACACAATTACAAGAAACAAGAAATACAGCACAAAGGGAAGAAGCCAAGGAAGTGGGTGTGTGAGCAGAAAGAGAAGAAGGGATGAAAGTCAACCAGTGGAGTGGTTCCCATTATATTTATTTCCTCCATAGTAAGCATTGCCATTGAGATTTTTATCAGGACAAGGCCTACCAGGGAAACTCTGCAGGATAGTACTCTCTGTTTGTGCCAAAGTGGCAAAAACTTTATGTCACATATCTGGGAAGACATTGTGCCCTTCTCTATCAAAATTCTCCACAGGGTCACCAAAATATCAGTGCCTGTTAGCTGTCCTGTCAGCCAGCTTCAAGCAAATCAAAGTGATAATTCCTGCTAACTCGCGCCAGAGCTACACAGTGTAAAAGGACATTTTGTAATATCCTATTCTGTACAACTATCCGTGGCTGCTCCTCGATGCTGTCAGACTAATGTAACCTTCTGCTTTCCTTTGAATTTTGACAAAAACAAAGTGGTGCAAGTTCATTCTGATACAGGCACCTCAGATCAGGGGATGGTAATGTAGGACAGCCAAAAGATGAGAGAGCCACACCACAAGGGTAAGAAAGTTGAGTAGAAACCATAAATAGCATAACACTGACCAACAGATGAGCGTTGCTTTTGCGACAGCAAAAAGCAATGCTCCAGTTTACGATGTCAGGATAGCTGACTGCGTAGGTGAAGATTTTTATTTTCTCCACTCTCTTTGAAATAATATGATGCTGAAGGAAAAACAGTTAGTCCTAACAGATGGCCTCAAGGTCAGGGTTTAGTAATTACTAGATACCGTACCCAAACTGCCATCTACTCCCATATCCCAGGCAGGGGAGGGCAAAGAGGAAGGCTTGCAAATGGTTAAAGCTTCAGCTAAACAAAAGTCAGGAACCGTGTAATTAAAACTCTACCTTTGTTGTATTGTAAGGAGTTAGCCTGTGACATAGGAAATATTTAAAGGAGCAGGCTGTTCAGCTAATTTGTGTGTGAGTGAACTGCTTAGACAGTCCTATCCTAAATTAACTGTAAGACCACCCACTGAGATTGCCTCATAAAGGGCCATGATTGCTCAGCTTCGTTTTGTATAACCGTTCAATAATTACTAGATAAATGCATAACTAAAAGCTCTATTACACTAATAATTTGTACTGAGATAGATGTGTGGGACACCATGCTGGGTTAATTTGTCATCCCTGCAGCAAACTTCTGAAGAGGGCTCTTTTGCAGAGGAATTGTGTTAATATGTTGCTCCAGTGAGGACATGTTAGAGCAACAAGATGACTTGGTCGCTTAATCTCCTAAAGAGGCAAAATGCCTGGAGGGTAAGTGCCAGAAAGAAGAATGGGGGGTGATTAACACAGTGGACCCAGATTTAAACTCATCCTGACAAAAGGAGCTGATCTAACTGAGCAAAAGAATGAAAAAAGGGGAGTGTTAAAAATACTTAATAGGATTTCATGCATCCCTAAAAATAATATAAAAATAAAGTGCTGCAGGAACAAAGTCTTTTACCCATGCTTTTACTGATTCTGTGTTCAGTTTCTTTGCTCTCTTTGATGTATCCATGAAGTTAAACTATATGCTTTAAACAGTGCAGTGAACTATAATATTTTTATCTCTGCTTTATGCTAAATTCTTCTAGCTTCAGATACACACAAAAAGCACATTATTGCTTTAAATATGGAACCCATGTTTAAGCATCAGAGCTCTGGATTTTCAACCTCCTCTATTGACAGAACCATAAATCATGTTAAAGTTAAGTGAATTACTGTAGCGTGGAACTATAGCTTTAACAATGTTTATGTAGTATCAGCTTACCATCTACAGAATGAAAGGGGAAAAAAACACTGATATTAGAAATGGGAATGTGGAGTCCTATTAACTTAACAGCAATATATCACTCCAAAGTCACAGATTCCATTACCATGCCCTTTTTAGTATCAAAGCAGAATTATATCATCACACACATAAAGGTTGTGGTTTTTAAGAGAATTTACATTTCTATTGTAAACTTATCAACTGCATTTCATTACAAGAAAGGCATGATATATTCTCCTAGCTGTAGTTTTTATCTTATATATAGGAATACATCATGTGTATTAAAAACAATAATAATATGCAAAAGTTGCCAGCATTTGATGTGAAGTAGGAATTCTACAAATAGGTTAAATTAGGGTTTTTTGACCTCTAGCTATGGTCTGGGAAGGGAGGAGTGCTTTCTATAGGTATGATTTTTATTTCTGTACCTATGTAATCAGTTCTATAGTATTCTCATCTCCCAAAGGCAGAATTTCAACATGTTTTAAAACAATCTGCTCAAAATAGCTAACTTAACTGGCCCCCTGCCTATGCCAGAATCTGGAACCAGCACTCACTTCAGCTCCACAGGTTTTCAAAAGCAGCCTGTAATACTCACAATCCAGAGTACACCAATAAACCCTGTGCCCAAACACAGCTTTAAGCGTATTTTCCTTTTGCAAGAAACTCTGTGGGCCCTGGCAAAACATCCTTGTGCCTCCCACTTGCTACTGCAAAATCTCTTACAGGAGGAGTATTTCTGAACAAAGGGTCCAAGTGCCTTATACCACTCTTCAGAGCAGCAAAAAGGGGCTGATAGCCAGCCCCCACTTGGAGATACCATGGGTCTGTTTTTTCAGCAGTGCTTAGCTGACCACCTGCACTTGACTTCTGGAGCTGAGAGGTGGACATTCTGCAATTCAGTCCTTCTTTTAGATGGCCATGGGCAGGAACAGATCCTCCATCCATCATATTTAGAGTATTGGTATATATCTTGCATTGATCAGCTTTTAATGTTATATTTTCAATGTTTCATCTATGTTTGCCTATATAATGTGGAAGTAAGTATCAGTGATACCTAAATTTTACCCATGCTAAGAGGGTAAGGCCTATTTTTGTTCTCCCTCTCCATGATTTCCCAGTCTTGTCACAGCAAATGGGAATGCAAGACAGGATTAGTCTGACTTTAGCTCAGCAATGGACCTGACAGACATGTTACTAAACAGCCACTTTGCAGCATTATGGGACTTAAGCAATGCTTAAGTTTTCCACTGATCTGAATTCCCTTCAAAGGGCTGGACCTAGGACTGGTCAGTCCTACCCTCAGCAGCTCCATATTTAAGTAGAGGCAAGCCCTTGCTAACCTGAATAAGAGATTGCTCTACATTTATCACCCTAAAGTCTATTCCTAATGGGCAGTAAGAAAAATGAGAAACCTTTGAAAGATTTACAGGGACACAGCTCCCATTGAAATTCAAAAGCAGTTAATGAATTCTCTCAGGACCTCTGCAAATCCCAGCCCAAGTTTCTTAATTATTTTTTTCTTGTTTGGGTAACTGCTTTCATCACAAAAATCTGTGGGCTTAAAGCTATTGTTTTAGGCTTCTATTCTTTACCTCTTGTATTGTATTATACACAGAAGTGTAAGTTCCTTTCAACAAATTTGGATTATTGCCAGATCTCCTTATTAAAAAGTCACTCTTCATATTTCCGATAAACACAGCCGTTTCATGGTGTTTGAAAGCATTTCACATCAGCCAGCATGGTGGCTTAGCCAATTAGTACTCTAATATGGTCAATTTTCAGAATAAGTACCTTTGGGGTACAAAGGGTGGGATACATCTTGCATAATTTGAACTGGCACTTGCATCACTTAAATGCTAGGAGCAAGCCTACAGCATGCAGGGAGTTAAAGCAACTTAGAAGCCTGAAGTGGAAATATCTAGCAGAACAAACTGTTCTATAACATTTCCAGGGAAATGACTTTTAAAAAAATACTTTCTTAATTGTAATGAAGCCAATTATAATGGCCTCAAAAACAAGCTGATAAAAACGATCCTGTTTCATTATGATTATAATGTTACTATTCCTAGGAAGATTGATCAATGTTTAATGAGCTATTAGTAAACTCAATTATCACTTTATAGAGGAGGTATCTAAGCACTGTGCCCTAGTGAAGCCAGTCCACTCTTGGCCTGGTCTGATGGACTGGCCCTTGTGCCTGTGAAGGAACAGTGGTTTTGATTCCCCAGACCACTACTTCTTTGAACAGGCGAGGAGTGCAGGGTGATAGAAGGCTTTTCCTGAGCAGGAGAAGAGCAACGCTAAATGACCCTTTCAAAGACTTCAAACGACTTCATGAAGAAAGAAATTCCATCCAGTCATCTGGACTTGAAGGGGTTGGCAAGGCTTTTTGGAAGAGGAGATGGAAGGTGGATGGATCAATATGTCTCCCCCATATGTTGGGCTGTGCTGGTGGAGAAATCTGTCTGAGCACTGCAGGTGCAATCATGAAATCCCTGTACGACATCAGTGAGCACTCCCTGGGAGAAAGGATCCCATGCGTCTTTATTAGGACTGCTCCTTTGTTCTAGGAGAAGGGCCTGAGAAGGGTACTAAATATCTGAAGAAAAGTATAACCTGTTTCGAGTTAACTGATTCTTTATTATCTGATCATTCAGTTGAATAGAATTCACAATTTTGTCTCTTCTTCATTTGTCTTAGACATGTGAAGTGCTAACCTAATCAATGAATGCAACTTATTTTATTAGTTACTTTGTTATTGGCTACCACAAATCAAGAAGGGAAAAGACAAGACAAGCCTGCATAATCAGACATTTGAGTTCAGCGTTGTGAAAAATCCTCTTACTTCTGTGCTGCACAGCACCACAAACTCATAAAACACTAAAAATTCCAGTATAGCACGCAACAGCTGTACTGCATAATTACTTGGCCCAATAGCAGTAGTTTTAAAATACTGGTATATCTGTTGCAGGCCACCGTACATTATCATCTCATTTTCAATAAAAAGTCTGGGATGTTTCAGATGAGCTTCAATGGAATTAGAATCATGTGTGCTTTGAAATATTTATGCTTGCCTTGAGATAGAAGGATAATTCCTGCCTCCAACCCCCACACACAAATAGCAGATTTAATAATGCCAGATAGTCCAGCTCCTCCATACCTACAGCAGGTAGAAATGAAGTTCTGATCTGGAATACACATATTTTCATAGGTTGTAGAACTTATATTTTATGTCATTTAGTGAGGTCAATAATAAAATATAAATGTCACAGGCTGAAAGACGCCAAGAGAAATATGGTTTGGCATCATAGAGCTGCTTAGGGATACATAAATAATAAGTCAATAAGTAAATAAATAATAGACAAAGACCTGTTTTATCTTCCATTTGAAGATCTCAAAGAATTTACAATCACTGATTGAGACTTGTAATATCCCATCAGAAGCACATAAGTAGTAATAGCCCCTTCTTATACACAGGAAAACTTGCATCAGTCTAGGCATGGTTTTCAGAAACAATGACTTAATAATTTTTATTAAGTGTTTCTGAAAATCATGACTGAAAGGGCTTTTCCATGGTCACTTTCCTCTTTTACAGGCAAACAGGAAGAATAGCAACCCGCTCCTCTACCTCACGTCCTTTAACTGATTAAAAATGTTTGTGAGGATCCATATATTTGGAAACACAGTTGTGTTCTGCACTCAGAACTTGTTTGAAAGGCCATCTTTGCATACACCAGCGTTGGTGACCACAACACAGCTATTGGAGTAATGGTCTGTATCTGAGCCAGCAGATTTTAGACTTTAGCATTTAATTCCCTCTCTCTAGTATAAGGCAGGCACACTTGGAATTTTCATCAGTTTAATAGTAGTAGATTCTTCCTCTTATCAAACAGCTCTTCCTTTTGCCCCTTGAGAAATTTGGTATTTCCCAGTCAGAGACTGCAAAAACAAACCTTTTGGAGGTCCTTATTCCATTCGTCACTTCTTATGCTAATCCATCTACTCTGATAAAATGAACCCTACATGTTAGTATGTGGCACAGACTGAGGGCTGATGCCTGTTTGGCCTTGTTTCCTTTTCCTGGTCTTTCCCATGATCAGCAGAAAGCCCTTCAAGGCTGTGCTGAGGAGTTGGCCAAGACTCCCAAGACAAACCACTTTCTCCTTCTTGCAGCACTTTACCTTCCTGAATTATTGTTGATCATTTCTGCATTCATTTTTCTTCTCTCTTGCTTTGGGAAGATCACCAATAAATGCTTTCCAGTTTGTTTTCTACCTTGACATGCTGAGGAGGTCAAGGCAACAAAGGCTCACTACTTACATGCCTATGAGTATTTCTAATAACCATAACATGTCTTTCATATAGCAAATCAAATTATTAAATGAAGAGCCATACCTTGGAAAAGCTAAATACAGTGTGGTCTCAGGCCTAGCTTTGAATTTCCACATGTTCCCTGGGTACAATTTTTTATTCCTTCTTGTTTGATTGAAACAGCATTTCTATCTTCTTATCACCTAGCTGAAGAAGAGGAATGAATTTGTTCCCAGATGTGTACAAAGGACAGTGCAGTTGCATAACAATTTCAAATAGTATTAACAGAGCTGGTGCTAAAATGAATTTTTTTTATAAATGTTTAAAAAATCCCCTATCTATTTTTTACTTAATTATATGTTTGCCACATAAATTTTCATTTCTCACTTTTATCTTCATCCTTCATCTTCCATTTGGCATACAAGGAAAGGGGGAACTATATAAGGAGATACAAAGGAAGAGAGGAAGAATACGTTTTGTATCAAAGAAATGACAGAAATGTTGTATGCTAATGAAAATTTTGTTATAGTCATCAAAATGCTTACCACCAACTTCTGTTGAATGAATATTTGTGGCAAAATATTTTGACAAGCTCTAAAATGACTGTTGCTTCCAGGAGAAGGTGATGATACATTCATACCTGTAAAGTGGCTATGACCTAAGTGTCATTAAAGCAGTTACACCTCAGGGATTGCAGTAAGTGAGATCAGAGGCTGACATTTTGGGTGGAATTCATCTAACTGAAGGTGCATGCATAGACTGGAGCTAGTACCAGTGGGCTGCCTTCACATCCACTGGTGAGCCACTCAGTGTGGTCAATGAAGTCTAATTAAAGGAGTGGTCTGTTTTTGGATGAGATGAACGGCTCCTTAGACACCATTAGTTCTGTTTAGGTCTTCATTGATTCTAAGATAAGTAGCTCCATGGTAGACACCCACATTTACTAAGGTGAATCCCACATTATCTCTGCCTTTAACAGCACACTTGAAAGTTACAGACTCTCCCAGGAGTTTGGGGACAGGAAAATAGCCTTCATTTCTTCCTTTGAGGATTTGGGTTCTTTATATGAAGAGTTTTCAACTGTACTATAATTTAAGATGCAAACTCAGAACAAAGCTATTTGTCTTAAAAGTGAATAAGAAATAATTAACTAGGTTTGTAAAAAACAAGAGATAAGCCCAGATGTGCAGACAGGTTGAACAGGCTGGGCACACAGGTGTTTGCCTTGGCCATGGAATAACTGTCAACATTTCCATAACAAGGAGCGTGGGATATGCTGCTTCTTGTTTCCTTTTCCCAAGTGCAGCGTTGCAGAGCTAGCACGGCTGTGGGAAGACACTGTTCTCCAGCTCAGCCCACACGCCGCAATACCTAGCTGTTATAAGATAGGTATAGCCCATGCTTTCAGAAGAGTTTCACTGGATATACATCTACTTTGATCAGAGATAGTTGAAGGCTGCATGCTACCTTTTGGTTCCTCATTTCCATGCTTTCTTCCTGTGGTGTTTCCCGTTTAGTACCACACATTTAGTAGGCATTTCTCTTTCTGTTGCGAGTATTTTAAACAGTATTAAGGGGAGCAGACTGGGAAGACTTGTGGTGTTAACAAGAATACAGGGGAGCTTTTCACGGCAAGGATGAGAGCTTCATATTCATCCCATATCAGCACCCCAGGCATGAGTGCAGCTGTTATTGGTGGTGGTGTCAAAGCAATCATTCCTATCCAGTCGTGGAGAAAGAAGTACATAGAAGTGCTGAAGAACCCTTAATGAATGTTTATAGGATAATGCAGTAGGTTTCCTTGCTGCTGTCTCTGAGTACATGGTTTATCCACATCTTCAGGCTCTGAGTTTGCTAATCGTTTAATAATACTTAAGAAAAAAATCATTAATAAAGTGTCATATTATTAAACTGGCGATGAACAAGACTAAGAAGCAGATTTTAGCTTTTATTTAACTGAAGGTTTTTCATAACATTCATCATGAAATGAGTGTTTGCTCATTTGTATTTGATTTGTTAACTTTCCTGCATCTCTCCAATTTTTCGAAAAGTGCCAAAGGCTTTTTTTTCCCTCTTGTATATTTAACTTACTTCAAAGCCAACACATGAGTTTCTGTAGGATATTACCTCCCTTGCATAGCCTTTATCTAATCAGTTATGTGTGGTGTACAAGTGCAGTATATGCACATGGACACCCTTGAAAGATTACTAGGATAGCATGCCAAAGGAGAAACAGGGATGTAATGATGACTGTTTGGTGAGAAATACACTACGATTTACAGATGAGCTTGTGCACAACCAGATTAATTGGCCATTCTAAAGGAAGAGTGAATTCTCATTTTAAAGGGGAAAGGGAGAATTCATAGCACTATGACTAGCAGCAGTTTGCTACCTCGTGGTGACAACTAACAGTGGAAAGCACTGTTAGCTCACAAGGGTCCAACCCAATATATCTTGAAGGCCAGAGAACTGGGCAAAGGTGTCACATAACGTAGGAGAGCATAAGGCTCTTCAGCTGCACTTGTAGTTCTGCTGAAATTAGCTGAGGGTAAAATCTGTCATTGCCAATGGGCTTGTGTACATTACACCTTTACACCTTCACTGTAGTACATTTTCCAGCTGGCTTGTTGGCCCACAAATTCACCAAATTAAACTTCATCCCTGAATGCAAGCTGGGGGCTTGCTGAAGATTTGAGCCTGTCATTATTCAGGAGAAATGTAAATGTAATTTTCAAAACTATCTTGCCACTTTGTGCGTGTTCATTAGATGAAAACACGTTACTTAAAATAAATGTTCCTAAACTGAGGTGGGAAAAAAACCCCAACCACAGGAAGTGTTAGACCATCTTTAAATTATCAACCATTTATAGTACAATATAAAACAGATTCATATGTGTAAATCCAAGTTACATGAAATGTCAATTAAATCAACCCTAATCTCCCAAATATATTTTTTTATTGGCTGATTGATGAGGACTGCTCTTAAGGTGATGAATAGTTTTCACTTTCACAAAAGACTGCTGATTTCTTTATACGTGTCCACTAAAAATACAGAAAATCCTTCAAAATGTCTGGCTCCGTTTGCTTTCAGGGTCTAGATGAAGTGAGTGTAGGACACAATGTGGTCTAATATATTAATTGTGAAGATCAGATGTATAAACAATACTGTACATTTAAAAAAAAACTAAAAGTAAAACTACAGCAGATTTAAACTGTTTTATTTTCCGAAGGCAAAACTCTATATAACTTTTTTTTTTTCTTTCCTATAGCAAGTCCACATGCAACACCATCGACTCTTCATTTTCCAACATCACCCATTATTCAACAGCCTGGGCCATACTTCTCACACCCAGCAATCCGCTATCATCCTCAGGAGACTCTGAAAGAGTTTGTCCAACTTGTCTGCCCCGACGCTGGTCAGCAGGCTGGACAGGTGGGGTTCCTAAATGTAAGGAAGCCGTTTTTATTTCTTCAGAAGTGTTTGTCCTATGTAAAATTAACCATGGAATTACGGGATTATTTTAACAGCATGTTGCACACAGGAACACACCTTGAATAGTCATTGGAAGGAAAAAAAATGCTGCTACTGCAAAAATATTTAAAAAAACAACAAAAAACCTCCCCAAAAAACCACTCGACCACATTGTGGTGAAATTAACTTAAACTGTCAGAGAAGCTGGTGATACAGTGACCTTTTGGGTCTCTCCACAAATGACTTTGCTGCATGCATTGTAACCCTAGTGGAACTAGGGTTAACAAAATATGAAGGCAGAATAATTTTTATTAATTATTTTTGAAGTTCAGGGGAGAGTGGGGGGGAAGGAGCAGGAAAAGGGAGGGTGAGAAACAGATGTTTCAGATCAGCTAAGTTCATTAAAAAAAAAAAATACTGCCTTATAGCACTTTAGATCAAGTTGACCAGTACTTGAACTCAAGATGTTAAAAGTACAGTTTATTATGGTTTGTTATTTCTGTAAGCAGTTATCTTTTCCCCTTATCTCTATGAAAAATTAAGCAGAGTTCCAAAGCTTCAAATAACCATTTTCATTTTTTTTTAATCAAATAAAGTGAATCATCTTGCTATTATTGAAATAGCATTCCGGTCAAATACAGAATTTATAAATTTTATGTAAATCAAATCTAAAATAATGCTCTGAATATTTCATGAAATGTAATGCATGTAACTTTTTCCAGCCAATGAAGTAATAACTGGCAAAATTACTATTTCTCTCCTGACATACATACAATTGAAAGTGTTAATGAGAATTAGTTTAATTATTAGCATCTAATTTATTACACTTATTTAATAAGCTATATTGTTCTCAGTGCTTTCCTTTCCCTAGCAGAAAAACTGGCTCTACTTATTCCAGCCAGTACTGGCTTTGAATAATGTCTGCAATATGTTAGCAGATACATTTATGTCTAGACAACAAATCAATATAGTGCTTTTCTTTTTCCTTGAGTATTCATTTGCTTAATTTATCCCAAACCATTCAGCATTATGAACTGTTAGCACACTCACAATGAACATACAGCAGGGGTCTTCTTGGCAGGAAGGGGACCTAATTGTGAGACAAGATACTGTTTGAGAGATGTCACTAATATATTAGTTTATTAAAGGTACTGGATGTTGGAAAAATAAATATCCCTGAAGGATTGCTTCTTACTGCAAACACTAGTAACTGCAGTCTTTGAAGTCAGTGGGAGTGCTGTTAAGTTGAATGTAGATGAATTTGAGTCTTATTTATGCCCTGAACCATTTTTGCTCTAGCACAAGTGTGATTTGCACCTACATGACTTTAAGGCCTTTTGTCAGTGCCAAAGCAGGTGAAATGAAAATAAGGTCCCAAGCCTTTGCCAGTATGAGTATTTTGTCCCCAGTAATTCAGGCTAATGGAAACCCTAACAGGAATTAAAATATTATTTTCTTTAGCAGTACTTAGAATATGGATCTGTGTTTAAAGCTGAGCTTTTATCATCAATGGAAAAGCCAATGCTCAGTGCCAGAAGAACTGCAGTGAGATCAATTTGCAGAGTGCTGTCGAAAGTGATCTCATCATTTTTGTCACTAAAACGGAACACCTGATTCACAGGCTGTCCTACTTTCTCTTTATAATGGTGTTTGACGTCTATCTGTATGGTTTTCAAGTGTCCAGGCTGTATTACGTTTAAAATGTAAACTTAACAAGTTGGGGGGAGGGGTGGCATTTTTTTAAGCCTGCTTCTTGTTTTTGTGATTCT
The DNA here is from genome assembly GCF_965183815.1 of Platalea leucorodia. NCBI lineage: Eukaryota > Metazoa > Chordata > Aves > Pelecaniformes > Threskiornithidae > Platalea > Platalea leucorodia. The sequence continues at coordinate 24,170,059 of NC_138827.1, read as the reverse complement.
TGAAAACACTTTTGCTTAGGGTCAGGTTTTTCTGGTGATTAATTGAAAGACCACACTTGTATAGGTGGGCCCATTCTGCCTGTTACTGACCACACCCCAGACTAAATGGAGGGGTTTTTTTTCTTAATGTGTAAAATGAAGCAGTTCTAAGCTCAGTTGTTTCTCCATATGATCCTAATAGCAACTAAACTGTGAGCTACACTACTGTTAACTCAAAAGGGATGTGGGAGAGCAGTTACTTTAATATATACTCATTCATTTTCCTGTAATAAGATATCAGCATGACTTTTAAGACCACCAAAAATGCTTGTTTTTTCTCTTAATGAGCAGTATCTTTAAGAAATTTACACTCAAGTCCAAGGCACTGATATCCTAAGGGTATAACAGAGGCATGAAACTGGGGGATTTAAGGGGTCAAAAATACTGTTTCAGCTCTCACTGAGCATGAGTTAGTGGCTGCAGGAAATGGAAAGAGTAGTAGAATTTAATCCAGGGCAGTTCAGACCAATTGCTAATAGGACAAGTGTTTAAAAGTGAGAATTTCCATAGTTTCACAAGGCTCACAGCATTTGAGACAAAGTTCCTTGAAGTCAACGGAGAATTTGACACGCCACTTTCTTTGCCACCTCTCAAGTAATTGTAAATGTATTGCACAGAGCTTTCAACTAGATTGTTATTACCGGAGGTTCCTAATAGCTGATTTTTAGTATAATTTTTGTCTGTTTGCTTGTTTTTTGGCAGCCCAATGGTAGCAGCCAAGGCAAGGTGCACAATCCATTCCTTCCTACCCCAATGTTGCCACCACCACCTCCGCCACCAATGGCTAGGCCTGTGCCTCTGCCAGTGCCAGACACAAAACCTCCAACTACATCAACAGAAGGAGGGGCCACCTCTCCCACTTCTCCAAGTAAGTATAGACACAGCGGGGACCAAGGGCTAACAGCAGCACACAATATGCTGCAATAACCGTCTGTCGCCTATTCAGAGATGAGGACTGGACTAGCTCTCAGGAAGTAGGAGAGGTCTCTGCTCTGTATATGATAGACAAAATTCTGAGCTGGTTTTATATTAACAAGAAAAGAGTTAGCTTAAAGTTACAGTTTTATTTCTGACTTTGTTGGCATTTCACATAGCCATGTATGAGAGAAAGCAAGGCCAGTAGCTAAGCTGTGACACAGACCTCAGACCTTTGGGATCTTGTTTACTGTCATGAGGAGGCAAGTTGGTATCTCAAGTCAGGCTTTAGAGGATAGATACTACATGGAAATCAGACATACAACCTCATCGAAAACACTGCTGCTTATACACACTGGGCTAAACTAACAACTCTTTCGAGTTCACTTCATTTATAGTTCTTTTGGGAATACGTCTTCCTAGATCAACCCAGATGTCTTTCCCTTATGACTTGATTCCCGAGCCCTGCATTTTGGGCAAGAAGCTATGGTATTTCTTAGGCCCAGGGAGAAAGCTTTAATCCTCTCTCCACCACCCACACGGCTCCCATATGTATTTTGTGTAGCCACAAGTCAAATACACAAATTCCTGGATACACACTTGGGGATACCACTTTGGACTCACTCTTCTGGGAAGCAAATGTGATTCAGCTGGGTTTGATGCTTTAAAAAAGTCTGGATGTTCAGGGAGTTAATTGTGAAATGATTTAATGAAGCTATGCTCAAACTGACATTTAAAAACAAAAGGGAAGCTTTCAGTGCTTTAATGGCAACTGTAGGGGACTTGTTCCACAGTGAAGGGAGTCCAAATAACATCCACAAACAAAAATCAATCTAATCGAGAGAGCAAATCCCTTTGTGTGCTTTTCAAGCTTATTATTTAAATGCTATATGCAACCACTGCTTGATGTGCAAAGAGGTATTTGCTATTCAGACCATGTGAAGCCTACATTTTTAAAGCTTTATATACTGTTCAGGAGCTTTGCACAGGTTCCAGGGGGCATTTTTAAAATCTGGTAGTTCTCGGGAGTTTTGCATTGCCTTCTGCTACGCGATAGTGCACAACTGCAAACTCAGCAAGATGCTCTGGCTCGCTTAGAAATTAAAATGGGTTTTAGTATGAGACAGTCTGGTAAGATTGTGAACATGATCTTCTAGAATCAGGACTCCTAGAATTGATCAGCAGATTTTTGTTGAGCTAAGAAGTTGATTCATTCCCTCCCCTCCACTCCTCTTTCTGATCTTAGACCAATACTTGTGCTATCAGGAAGTTTTGATGCTCTCTGATGGGAGATACTGTCTTTTAAGTCCCATCAATAAGATTCAGCAGTGGAATCTAAAAGGTTAATGTTTAGTCATAATTATCACTGAATATAGTCAGCAATGCCTTACTACTTCCTTGTCTTCAGAACTGGGAAAAATGAAACTAGGTCAGTGTATATTTGTCATTACGGTTGTGACTCAGTTTACTGGCAGTGTGTGGTGTCTAAAAGAAAAAAATTCCCAACATCATTTTAGCAGTAATCTTAATACTTAATTTTTGTGATACTGTGATCATGTAAACAAGCTAAATGCGTGTCTGGCCTGATTCTCAGCTGGCATAAAAACTGGCATTTGTCCGCTGAAGTTCGCAGAACACCACCCATCGGTATCAGCTCGGGCTGGTCACTGTGGCTCAGTGCTCAGCAAACAGCTGCCACGTTAATTAGGAATCGAGGTTTTCTCAAGAGCAGCCAGTTAATGGTATTTAAACAAAAGATTAGGAAAATAATTACTGTTTGTTAATTAGCTACGCTGATGTCTAAACATATAGTTCTGTATATATTCAGGCATGCATATTCCTTTTTGGTAAGGGTTTTGAATAATAGGGACTTGAGTTGTAAAGAAGCATATAATTTAATTTAGGGACAAATTTTACAGAAAAGTAGATTATAGGAAATATTTTCTAAGAAATAATATTACATATATAGCAAAGCCAGTGGAAGTGGCTGGCCACATAAAGAGTAAAACAACCCGAAGTTCCTAGCCTCACTGTGAGAGTTTGCTGGAAGGGCCCACTGGACTCCATTTAGTGTGTCAATCAGTACCAACCCTCCATTTTCATCAGTGTTTATTTTTTTCTTAACTAAATATTGGCCTTCAAATAGCAAGTGCAGATTCACCAGAGTTTCATAAAAGCCACACAAAAAGGTGTTTTCCATGGTTACGAACTGCTCGAGTGCACCGGTTCTGGGAGTGTCGCTGGGTTATGGCTGACTGCCCTGCAGAGCTTTAGGATATTGGAAAGTCACTTATGCAACAAAGGCAGGAATGATGTTAGATTTTGGCCAGACTCTCTCCTTAGCTGTGTGGAGGAGAATGAAGGCCCCCCCAAGGAAATGGAGTGAAAGGGGTTGGCATTTGCTCCATTCTCCTTCCCTTTTTTGGTCTAGCAGAAAGCCCTCTGCAGAAACAAAACGCAGTTACGGCCCTACCAAAAATTGGAATATGGCCCTCCTGAGGGGTGCAGGAGCCAGGAGCAGCTGTTCAATACAGCACAGCCTCCTGGGAATGAGAGCTAAAAATCACAACAAGGTGGTTAATGATTCTCAGAGCAATAGTGAAACTCTCCAGCTGTGACATTAACCAAAACATGAACATTAGTGCTGTCCAAGGAAGGAAGAGCCCCTGGAGATGCACACCAGGGATTTGCTGCTACTGGGTGGCCAGGCATGCTCTGGGAGCTGAAAATTTCAGCTGCGAATCTTATCCCTTTGGAAAGACAGCATTTTCCTCAGTGAGATGACACAATGGAGATGGGATTCATGAAGTTTGGGAGGGTTCATTTTTCCTCTATAAAAAGCCTTTTCGATAGAACACATCCTTGATATCAGAAGCAGTCTCAAAATTATCTTATCTCAGATCTCTTCTTGATTTTATTTGGTTGGTAACCCGTAACAAACACAACACAATTATTTTCTTGACAGTTTCTGGGTTTAATATGTTATTGCCCAAAGAAAACACCAGCTCCACTACATGCCAGTTGGACTTTATCACTATCATAACTGAATCTGAGTGTTAGAATCTGTAGCCCTCATTCCAATGCAGAGTCTAAGATACTGCCATCCTGTACACCATGATTTTTAAAGCGCTTTTTTATACTAAATGTTATTTTCTCAGGTTCACAGCTCTACATGGGGAGAAACTTACCTATTTTCCCTTGTTGGGCAAGATCGTTATCAGTTTATGTCCCTTTGCACAAAGGAGTTTCATGTTAAACAGCATTTGTGTCAGGATGAGAGGAATGATCTTGTGGCTATAGTACTGGATTCATAATCAGATTGGATTTCTCTCCCTTTCTCTGCTATGTATTGACTGAGCACCCTCTGGGCAAGCCATTTTAGCTTTCTCTTCGCTCCTTTCCCCATCCATAAAAAAGAGGGTGATGCGTGTATCATTTAATTTGTTAGAATTTGCCGTTCCCTCTCAGATGCTCAGCTGCAGAATGCATTGCGGTAGGAACTGCTGTATTGCACTGCGTTCCTCTGGTTAGTTCTCTCACTACAACTCCGCAACAGCTAAACTGACTCCTAGTCCTTTGCAAAACAGTACAGCTCTTCATACCAAGCACATGTACCTGTCATCTTGGTCTGTAAGAGACCTAGTGGTACATTAGGTTATCACTCACCCAAATCATCTTTACTAACCAAAAGTTTATTCTTTTAATCCAGAACTGTCTGATAAATGACACACTACTATACTTAATATAAATTATTTCAGAAAAGTATATTTTAAATTAACATTCTCCTACTGCAAGCAACTTTAAAATACATGACATGCCCAAAACTGTTTGTTTGTCTTGTCTTTCATACAATTTATTGCCATTTTGGCTAAATATCAAAGTTGTCTCTGTGAGCAAATGTTCTTTCTCTGCCAGCTCCTGTTTTGCTTGTTCCTGAAGTGAAGCATCATAGCAAATTTGTGGCATCACATTCATTTCCTTGGCTATGGGCTATGATGTTGCAAACAATCCTTAGTGAATTCCAGTAGCAGAAAGACTAGGCTGGGCAGGAAGATGTTTCTATTCAAGCCTGACAGGCCAGCTATCAGCTAGTGTAAACTAGTGTAGATCTATGCAATTCTCATGGAGGAAAGCTGATAAAGATCAGAAGATCTTCCTAAGAGACCTAGCTTCTGTTCCTTTCCATGGTTTGGCTTTTCCCTTTCCTAAAAAGGAGTTTGAAGACCCCACCATAGGCTTAGCCTATGTATACTATAATATAATATGACCCAGCTTTAACCAGTGAGAGCAGTTTGCCCCATCCTGATCTCAGAACAGAGCACAGGGATCAGAAGTGGTAAGACTTCCAGAAATCCTACCTCCATGTCAAACAAGGGTATTTATATGAAGACAGTAAGATAGGGCTAGAAACCATGTTGGTGATGGTCTAAGCAACACTCGGTACTGCTCCTTTTTCTGAACCAAATTTCACCGTAACAGGAGTCACTGCTAATGTGTATTCCATGTCAACTTAATATTCTGAGCCAAAATGGCCCCTTACAATTGGCAAACATCTCGTGACATTTTACAGTGAAGTGGGACTAGCATCTTGGGAGAGTCCAGTGTAAAGCCTGCTCTGCATATATATAGTTTTGGTACCCTTCACTTCTTGGCTCTAGCAATGTAGTTATATGACCTTAAGGAAATACCAAGCTGACATCCGAGTATTTTCAGAAAGCAAGTTAAACATAGTTTGGAGCATTACGGAAGAAAGGTATACATAGTAATTCACCCAGCAAGGTTTGAGGGGACTTTTGTGCATATTATACAGTTTTCAAATGCTTTAGAATTTTTGTTTGAACAGAGAAGCCATTTAAGAGAGCGTTCTGCTGGTTTCCCTTTGATTTTCTACCAAATATCACAGCAAAAGTATCTGCCAACAGGGAACTGTAAGCAAGATCTTGAGTTCCTTCCCTTCTGAGTGGAACTTACCTGCCGCAAGGGATTAAATGGCCTCTCCACTCATTCTGCTTCCTTAAAAGTAGACCAGAAGAACCAAACAACAGATGTTTGATTTTTGAGCTCTTGAGTTAATTTTCCCCACTGCAGAAGGAATCTTTAGTCTTGCACAACATAGGGTTCAGTAGTTAGTTAAAGAAAAAACTTCACCATAAAACAGTACAGAAGAATCTTAATACATGGCACTAGCAACAGAAATATATCCTTTGCAAATTTGTGGCTTCTTTGAATTATTAAGCAAATTAAGACAGTAAAAAGGCAAGGAGAACATCTCACCAAATCTACTCAGTTCATTTCTTCCTTGATTTGCAGATATGAATAACAACCAGTGTACCTGTTCATACTATAATATGCAAGCTGCACTGCAATTTGCAAATCATCTCAGAAAGATGAATTAATGCACTTAAAAAATCTTTTAAAACTTTGTGAAGGAAAGGTGTTCCTTGCATGACTTTTGCAAGTACTAGCAAGGTGTTAACTTTTTGGAGAGAAAAGCTCACCTCACTGGAAACAACAGGGAAAAATTCATTCTTAGAAGTCAGGAATGCCTTATCTCCCCTTAAATGAGTAAGAAATGAAGATAGGCAGTTCCTGGGGTGATTTCAGGGCAATGCTCTTTGAGAAAGTGAAGCTGTCTCACATAATTCTAAGAATTAGGAGGCATCATGAGACGTTTGTGAGACTTGGGTAGAGAGGGAAGGGAAGGCTGTGGTTCTGCGTGCTCATAGACTTGGGAACTCCTTGCCAGAGGGCTTTGTGGGATGCAGAACGTTTGCATGGGTTCAAGGGCAGATTGGGCATTCATCAATCAATGAGAAATCCCTTGCAGGCCATTAAATACAGGGAGTCCCTGAGCTGAAAATTATCAGAGAGTGGGAAAGAATATGAGAAAGTAAATATGTGACCTGTTTTGACTCTTCCCTGTGCATCTGCCTGTGGCCCTCTGAGAGAGGAGAGCGGATAAGGTGGAGCATTGGTCTGATTCAGTACAGTCTTAAACCAAAGACTCCTCCAATGTAACGCCTCTTCACTGAACATTTTGCCTTCAGAAAGGCAACAGGCTTTCATCTACACAGACAACTCAGTGTCTTCTCCAACTCTTAACTCGCTTTATTTTTCTGTAACGTTGAGGCCTGAACATTATATTTAGCCTGACTGGAATTTGGCAAGTAACTTCCCTTTTAACATTGTTTTTTGTCTCTTCATTGGGTAGTTAGATTGTCTGGGGATTTTATTCAGCAGAATGCATTCCCATAAATATATTTAAAATAGACAGAATTACTGTTTGTATTAAGGCATCTATTTAGGTTATTTGAATTTAGATCTGAACATGCAAAAAACTGAACAAGAGAGAAGATTGCATGAGGGATTTTCAAATGAGAGGAAGGCTGAAAATGCATTGAAAGCTTTTGGATGTGGAAGTACGTGGCATTGTGGACAGTTGCAGTGGAGAATATAATGCAACAATAAAATCATTAAAGTACTTCAAGTTTGGAAGTAATCTGGGTTCTTGGCTTGCATTGCATTTAATAGCTTTACATTTATGGGAGCCATTCCAGTTTTTAAAGGCAGCTTCAGCCTTCAGACTGATTGCACTTACCACCCCAGTGAAACTGCAACCCATTAATTTTTTACCGAAAGGATCTTCCTAGTTTGTCAGACACATCAAGTGAACATTTTAGAGAGTGCAGACCACAGCAGTATGAAAACCAAAACTTTATATGGAGAGAGAATGCTGGATTAGCATGAAACAAGGGTCTGATTCTGTTAATAAGCGCTTTAGTAAATTCACTGCTATACAAAACTCCATTAAAACCAGAGATACCACATATTCGAGTGAAAACAGTCAGGCCATACCAGCACTTACAGAAGTCTCTTGTGCTATCCCAGCATGGAAAGGCCTGCAGCAGTTCTCCTCTGGGATGGGGAGCAGCGCAGGTGACCCAGCACACTTCTCCCTGAGCGCACGTCGTTGCTGTCCTGCCTGGCAAGGAGCCCTCTCCCAGTAGCCCAGTCCCCTACGTGTTTATATCCCCATCATTAAGACCAAACCTTTCCAGTGTCTAAAACCAAACTCTCGCTCTCTAAAACATTTGCACATTTCTATGTTAAACATCTGCTTAGGTGGCTCTGAGACAGTGTGTTTTGGTGTTGTTCGTGTGCAATCTAGTGCCGCTTCCTCAACGCATGTGTCCCTTCCCTTCACAGCCTACTCGACACCCAGCACCTCCCCCGCAAACCGATTCGTCAGTGTTGGACCACGGGATCCAAGCTTTGTAAATATCCCTCAACAGACTCAGGTGGGCCGCTTTCGACTTCTCTGTATGCCTGCAGCCTCTTCTTCTTCAGTGTACTCTAACGTGTCCCCGCGGAGCCAGCTGCATTGCCGCTGTCACTTCACCCACATGGTCTCAGTAACTACAGTGAAATGTCACTTGCAGTTTGTTTGTCTGTTGTGTTTTTTTGGGCTTATGTAGTAATAACGCTGCTTTCGTAACTGGAAAGATCTCTCTTGCTTTCTAAGATATTGGCTTCTAGTGCACAGTTTTTTCCTCTAGGACTGAATTTTCAAAGTCTTTTGCTCCAACCTGTTCCTTAGGCAGTCCATTTAATTCCATATGCAAAAGTTGCTCAGAGAGGCCCATCGGGTAACAGCACACCTTAGTCACCCACCAAATACAATGGGAGACTGCTCCAATGACTTCCATGTAAAAAAAATAGACTCAAATTCCTGGTCGGCCATTTGCATGGTGGGCTTTGAGCAAGCAGGAGATTTTGTAATTGTGAGCACATCTGTTTCCTTACACAAAAAAAGTCCAGTTGAGGCAGGCCTATAAAGCTGGGTTAACTGAATTCATAGTCCTGCTATGGTCAAATCAGAAGCTCAAGTAAACATTTGTGTTTCTTTAGGAGAAGGACAAGGTTTAAATGTGCTTTTTCCAAGCTGTATCAAATTCCCAGGGTCGATTAAGAAAATAGTTGTTGGCAGTTTTGTTAGCAGCTAATTTGAGCCAGATGTTGAAAAAATTAAGTCTGTGCTTAATATCACATTATCATGGGGGAGAAGGTATAAAAAAAGTGAGCAGAGCTAGTGCTTTAGGACAACTGTAGTTTGTAGTTTTAAGTGATTGCTTGACTACGTTACAATTCTTTTAAAGGTCAACAGCCAGAAATATTTGTAATTTTGTTTTGAGCTGGTTGCAGTGCTTAAAAAGTAATAATTCAAATCACTAGCAAATTGGGGAGTACTACTCTCAGCTCTTGTAAGTTCTTTGAAATCATTTATATGCATCTGAATAATTAGTGTACAGATTAATGGCTGTTACATGCCACAGTCCAGTATATGCATGAAGACAGACTCCTTGTTGCGATGGCTTCAGCACCTACGCTGTCAATGAAACACAAGTCACTCATTACCAAAGATTTTCAGTTTACAGGGCTGCAACCAGATGCCTGTGAACACAATGTGTTTTCTTGCTATCTGTTCTTTGCGTACAATTTGTTAGGGGCTTTAGTTTATAGCTCTGTTGACAGCACAGGTTAAACTACATTGAATCTCAAACCTTCTCTGCATTAAATAGGGTCACAGAAAGTACACCAGCAGTGCAGAGTGGGGTTTTAACCCATCAGATTCAGATTTTTTTTCATGCCTTAACAAAACGCAGCCTACACCCCACTTTTCAGGCCTCTTCCTTTATTCGGTTCATGTACGTGACAAGTTTTCATGCATCTTCACATTTAAATTGTATTTCTCCAGTCGTTTTGGAAACAACTGGAATACACAGCAATACACTGAAAGCAGGAAACAGGAATGTTAAGGTATACTGTTAAAGTCCTTAAGCATTTGGTCTTTTCCTTCATAGCTCAGGAAACTTGAAACCCTTTGGAGAATGCTACTTACCTTTTCCAGAAGACTTGAGAAACTACTAGTTGGTAAATTGATTATGTAGTAAGACGCAACAGTATTAAGTCTCAAAAATATTTTAAACTTACTTGCATCCTGCAGCCCAGGTTTCCCAGATAAGTTTGTTGACTGTAAACTTTTATCCTCCTTTTTTATGACTTAAATCATTTTAAAGTGCTCTAGCCTTACTTTAAGTGCTTCTATGTAATGCAGTATAGTGAATAACAATGCTGTACAGTGAAAAACAATACTCAAGCACAGCTTTCAATTAAAGTCAAACATGCTGCAGTGGGTAAGGAGACTGACTTCCAGTCTCTGACTGCAGCTGCATCTCCGTGCTTCTATACATCATTACACCACCACAACCCACTTGATACTAAATATATAATTTATCAGCAAAACTCACTACTTATTCATGAAACAACTCTGAAGTTGACTGTGTTTTAAATCAGAGAAGTGAGGTAAAAATAATAACTGCAATGATTTGGGATTTACTTAGCGTTCCTCTAGACAAAGACATGCTTTTGTACTCTTTTTGCAGGGCATTAGTGTATATGACGATCACTTCGGATATTTTCAAAATGAAAATATAAACACACATAGGACTGTGTTATTAAAAGCAGCTGGGGTGGCTGCTTTCCATCAGGATTTTTATAGTACATTCAGAGTTAGCCTAAGATATGGGTCCTGAGGACCACTAACTGCCAGGCCACACAGCTCCCTTAGACAAGAGGAAGCAGTGAACACTCAGAGCTTCTGAAAGTCAAGCTTAAATATAAGGGTTAAGCAACTTTTACTGCTGGAACAACAAAATAAAAATGAAGACTGTATCTGAACATCTGCTTTTTTAAAATTACAGTCCAGCTACAAACTATAAGAAAACATTATGGTCAGCTTTTTGATGGCTCTGATTTTCTCTTCCAATTGGTGGGTCATTTGACTGCAGGCACTAGTTACGCATCATCATTATTAGTCTTCAAATGCTGCAATAGTGAGTTTGTACACCAGGATGTGACAGCGCCATTCAGCAGAAGTCGCATATCCCATACATGGGCATTCGTGGGCTTTCACAGAACACTGGAATAAAATCGCAGACAAATGTACAACAGCATGGCTGGGTTTGAGCAAGGATCATTCTGTCCTGGGCTGTTTTTAAACAACCAAAACCAGTACATGCCTTTCTTAATGGGCATTATAAAAATTAGCAGTAGACATTTCCATTAGCAGCATGTTCTGATTTCTGTCACATTGCTTCAAATATAATCCCTTAAAGGGACTTCATAGAATTTATATAATAATTTATTTAGAAAAAGGCCATCATCCTGTGTCAACAAAGGTTGTAGCAGGACAACAACCCCATGACAGAAGAGACCAGGAAATAAACCGATCTAAGTCAGTAGTTCTGATTGAGTAACAAAAGCCCCAAAAGGGCTGTTGGCTTTGTCTGGTTTTAGCAGCTTCAAAACTTTTCAGTTGGTTTGTTTTTTCATACACTGCCTCTGCTTACCCCATCCATCACTCTGCCACTCCAGAGGCTCACCGCATAATTGTCCTATCTGGGGGGTTATTTGAATCTAAATTTCTGTTTGAGCTATTAGAAGAAACACTTGACTTGGCATCCTCTGTATATGTTGACAAAAAGGCACAGGTGTTGTAACCTTTGCTTGATAAATCATTTACTTTTGCTACTTGACTCGCAAGCAATATGGGGGCATCAGCTTTTTAACTGCCTTTTCCATATGCAAATCAGAAATATAGTATGCCTGGGGTACACAGTCTTTAGTTTCAAAAGCAATCTGGTCTAGATACCTCATGACTAAGTAATAGATAGGTCTCTTGTATTGCCAAGGACTTGTAATAAGGAGAGTGGCAGAGGAATGGGAAAGTACCATCACATTAATTAGGGACTAGCCTATCAGTAGCAACAACAGTAACAAAGAATAAAGGGTTCCGAGTTTTGGTTTTTGTCTTTTCCTAACCACGCAATAGAAGTAGTTGTGAAACACAGGATATGCACTCAGAGTACGTGCAGCTGGTAACACTAAACTAGCAACCTGCTCTTTGTGACGAGAGTTTGCGCTGTCACTCGCCACTCTAAATGCTGTTTGCTGATCTCTAATGCCCTCACTTTGCTCTATGGTACAAAATTCCTTTAGGGATCAGCACGCTGCATTCAGTGTGCTGCAGCTCCACTTCACGCTAAACATTGTTTACTAGGCTGTCCTGTTTGCCACCTACTTACCCTACATCTTCCTGGAAATTGTACTTCGGATGCTAAAAACAGCTCCTGAGCAACACATGCCTGCTCCATCTAATCACTCCTACCTGCCAGTAGCCCATGTGCCTTACACAGTAAGGTTATGAGGATGCACAGAACAGAAACTGCCTCCCACTGCAGGCACCCAGGCAGAGGATCAACTGCTTTACCACTTGTGAGAAACTAAATGGTTTTCTTCTCTGCTTAAGAGACAAAGTGTATCATGCACCCTCTTGTCCAGATGTTTCAGGAAAAATCCCTCTCTAATCTAAACATGCTTTATATCAGATCCATCCCAGTTAGTTTATAAAACTTAGTTAAGCACAAAACCAAATATTTATTCCCTTACCTTTCTCTAGGAAAAGATAAAACTATTTTCTAGAAGAACAGAAGTAGAAGCTCTTCTACTTAGAAGCACAATCCCAAAGCTACAGTCAGATCATGGATAGTAAGCCAAGGTGTTGTCTTTTCACACTTTCCCTGGTGGGGCCCTAGAGCCACAACAGTGCTGTAGATAGAGCTCATCCTTTATAACACAAAACAATTGAAACAAAAGGCCCATAACTTACGTAGCACACTGCAACAAAGTATGGGAAAAACCCAAAAAGTCAAACAAGCTTATCTAGGCAGCAAAATGACTGGTATGAACACCAGCAAGCTCAGAAGCCCAGCCACGCTCTTGCTACCAGCCTTATAAAGACCAGGTACAAAAATGCATGCTGTGAAACACAGCTGTAAAAGAGTAATCCAGCCCTGTAGTAAGTTGGGGGGGAAATTACTGAAGTTTAGCAAAAGGGATACTATGTTTATAGTATAAGGAAATTGCTAACTTCTTTAGATCTGCTCCTGTTCTCTGCCTTTTCTGAATTAGACAGTGGTATCTTTGTAGCTTCTTCTTTTAGGCTTTTATTTATCTCTAAAAATCCACCTTATGCCTCAGGTGCATATACAAAGCTAATGATACAATTACTTTCTTTTCGAGAGACAAGGAAAAGGCTATTTTACTTCCCCACAATCCTTTTAGAAAGCAAACTGCAACCTGCAATTTTTCACTGGCAGCACTTTAAAACAAAGGGCATGAGAAAAAAATGAGCTTTACGCTGTGTCCTGTAGGTTAGCAGATGTGAGCTCTGTCAGACAAGGGAGGGAGGCAAATTCCAGAGTAGATGGTCCTTCTGTGATAACAGCCAGGCACTGCTGCCTAGACACTTAATTTGGAGGAATGTAGTGCAGGTGATGCCCCTCGCCACGGCTGGAGGAGGCGCAGGCAGGGGAGAGGCAGGGAAGCAGTCTCGCAGGTAGCAAGGCCCAAAAGCGTATAGGATTCATAGATCAAAGTCAGCACCTTGAATAGGAAGCTAATGCAGTTCCTCCAGAGCTATCGCTCCTGCAGCTGAAACTGCGTAGCTGTTTTGTGCCCAGGTTCCATTGCCACCCTATGGAAGAAATAAACCAGTGCACACATTTTTCTTTTGACAAATAAAACATGTGCGTCGCTTCATGGGGATTTCCATTTTTGCTTCTCACTGAACCCCTACCACAGTGCCCTGCCCTTTGCACCGTCAGAAAATGATGCAGAGCTGCCAGACTCACACACAACTCATGTTGATGTGCCTTATTAATGAGTACCACAAGCTGCCTGTCCTTTTCTTCCTCTGCACCCTTCTCTCTTTCTCCCATTTCCCAGCGCCCAGGAACTGCTCTGGTCAGACAGGCAGCACCTGCTGGCCCTCGGGGAGGAAGGGTAAGGTCAGGATTTCATGGTATTACTGCAGTGTGCTAACAGCTGAGCCACCGCTTCACTTAGTGGAGCGGTTCACGTTCAGAAAAAGTGTAAGGGGTACATGTGGCTCATACATTGCAGTGGACGTGCAGAGAACATGAGAGGCTGCAGGAACAAGATCAGGCCTTTTATTTTGGGGGTTCTGAGCACAACTATTTATAAGCCAGGTCAGCGCTACTTGTTGCTTAAGTGACTGTTCTTCCCCCGGATAAGAATACTTATTCTCCAGGCTAAATGCACTGCTGGTGTTTGAGCATGAATGACGATGAAGAACACTAATTTGGAAGCATTTGTTCAAATCAGTTCAGCCCCCTGAGAACTACATACTCCATAAAGTAACCTCCCTAGGCCAGCATGCATGGCTTTGGAAGAAACTTAAGCTGCTGCAAAGCACTTTTACGCAGAGACTTGACTGGCCCTTTCCGTCTGGTGGCCCATGGCAGCAAATGTACTGGCAGGTTCAGAACATCATTTAAATGCAGGAATTAACGTCTCTCCTGGGTAAAGAACAGAAATCTGCAGAGACTCGATATAAAAACACAATTTTGGGGTGTGGGACTGCTACTTTCTAGAGCTGCTGAAGTTAGAGGAGTCACTCTTCTTCCAAACCCAGCAGGGATCTGTGGACTTTCCCATTTCGGCAATGGGAAGCGAGGGCTGCTCTCCTCCGACACCCAGAGCAGAGTTACACAGTGCCCAAAGTGCCATCTGAATTTTAGACTGCTCCTGAGCATATGTGGGCCCTATAGCATTGTGGATCGCCTTCCTACTAGAGATTTGCAATATATGTAAGAAATGGGGCACAGAAAAGAGAGATAAGAAACAGAACCATTATAATGAACAGTTGAGTGTGTGAGAACAGAAAGTTGTATATGTGACCACTTAATTTATAGTAATTGCCCGGGCTGAAGGGCGTTGAAGAGGGGTGGGCTCTTGTGGGCTTGAGCCCTGTTATGACCACTGAAAGTTTTGATTCCTGAGCAAAAAGTATTTTGCTGCAGAACGAGTGGCACCAAGCTACTGATATGTGACCTGAATGTTGGTGCTGTCTTTCATCTTCTACCCAGGAAGCAGCTAGACTGGCCTGATCTTGAGGGTGGCCTGGAAATGGCTCTAAAAGTGCAGTTTAAGTCTAGCGAGAGTGTGCATAGAAAATGCCGTGTCAATCTCTATCAAGCATCAGCGGGTCTCAGACCCTGGGAAGCTGAAAGAAGATTTCACATCCTGACTTTGCTTTGTGTTTGGCCATATTAAACTCGCTCTTCTCTTTTGTTGAAATTAGTCAAGGAAATGTTGGCTGAATCCTTCGCTGAGCTAAAATTGAGATGGTTCCACCATGATGGGAGCAAAGAGCCCGCACGCGGTCGTGGTGCTCTTGATGTGCCCCTGATCACATAATAGCTCCGTAGCCACACATCCCCAGTGCAGCATGAGTGTGAACGTGCTGCTCTGATCACAGTTGCTAATCACAGTCCACAGAGAGGAGATACAAAGGTGACCAGAAATCAGGGTCACTCCCCAACTCCCATCCCTTCACTGCCTGTTCAGCTCAGTGCACAAAGCCCGTTTAATTGAGCTTTCGCACAGAGGGGCAGTATGAAATTCCACTCTCAGATCAGTTCTTAAAAAGCAGTAGAGAACAGTATACCTCAAGAAGAAAGCACGTATTGCACTATAAAGGTAAAGACTCATAGAAAACTTCCCAGTACCATCATGTGGCCTTATCTTCAAAGTGGGTTGGAGCCAAATCAGTCCAGAAATGCCTGGGTTAGTCCTCAGCAGGGGGGATCCTTTTTCCTGTGCTTTTTCTTCCTCCTCCTTGCAAGCTCTGGTGAGCAGTTCAGACTTTTTTTTGGAAACTAACACTAAGCATCCTATTTCCAATAGATACAGCATACATTTATTTACAATGGACATGGACAAATTTTCCAAACTAAGCAATTAAACTTATTGCATTTTTCCCCCTCCTTACAATAAACAGGAAGCCTGTGCGTAAGGCACCCTTTCTGTGGGTTTTATGGCCATTACTTATGTTCCACAGTAGGGGAGAAGAGAGAGAAGAAGTAAGTGTGGGCCTGGTGGGAAGAGTTGGCAAATGCAGAAATATGATGAATGAGCTGGAGAGATTTAATTTCTTTCTAAATTCTCTACAAGCTGTGTAACCTTTCTTTAGCTAAACAATTACTCTAAAAGGCAATGATTTGCTGCATTTTCATTGAAAAGTCTTCATAATAACAATGGCCTATGTTCTCCTTCTTGAAGAGCTTCTGCCAAAAAACAGTTTTCTTTTTTCCATTCAGCAGGAAACTTTCTTTTATTTTTATTTTTTCAATCTCATATTCCCCGCTAACATGGATTTACAAGGCCTACTGCTTACTGCATGGGGCTGGGAAGAAGCTTCCCATCAGGCCAAATCATTTTGGTCCATCTCCTTTATAGGGATTCTTGCATCTTCCTCCCAAGAGGAGTGCAGCCACTGTCAGAGACATAATACCAGACCCAAGTGAACATTTAATCTGACAAAACATGACAGTTCCTATATTCACAGGTACAGAGCACATGGAAGGGGATGCTCAGATTTATTTTTCAGTGGGCAAGCAGCAGGTCTTGCTGCTATTGTGGTGGGTGCAGTCAAGAGGGGGAGCAGGTACCGACTTTTGCATGGTGGGGGAAAGAGTCATCAGATCTTTAAATTTATTGGCCATGCTGCTGACATGATTAAATCAGAGTGGGTGCTGATCCATGCTGAACCACAGGGTCCTGTGACCAACCTGTGGAGCATTGTAAGGACTTTGGATATGTAAGGACTTTGGAGATGCAGCATGGGCAGAGCACTTTTCTCCTGCAGAGCTGCACATTTGTTCAGATACACACATGCATACGTATAGACACACAAATCAAACAAGCAAGTATAAGGCAAGATTATAGTTATGTGCCTCGTACTGCTTTTACTTGACTTGGCTGATTTCCTGCCACCCCATGCCCGCCCCCAACCTCCATTGTAGATAATGCTGTATTGGATTAGTCTGCCTCGCTGCTGCATCAGGTCCCAGATCGATTTATTGACTCTGTCAGAGTGGCTAGTACAGTACTTGTTACAAGAGCAGAATAGAAAGCAAGAATGTGTCCACATAAAATATAAAAATGACGTTTTGTTCGTTCTTTCCTCTTTTGCGCTATAGATCTTTATGTGTTTACACAGTGGAGAGCACTTTACTTAAGTTAATCAGCACTTTCTACATTATTAATTGCGACAGTTAGGGTGCTACATGGCGGCAAACGTTATTATTGAAAACATTGATCTCACGCTCACGGTGTGGACCTGAGTAGGTTTTGTATTCCTTCCCTTCTTTTGCAGCTGCTTTAGGGTACTATCAAATCACATTTCCCTGACTGACAATACACCATCAATACCATTGATTTCAGAGAGGGGCAGAGAGATGCACATGAGACAGAAAGGAGTGCGCAGAGATTCAGCGTATTCTGTAGGCTTGGAAAGGGGTTGTTGAAAGTTGGTAATCACAATAATTACATGCCTGGCCTGACTTCTCTATTTTGTAAAGAGTAATAATTTAAGAGCTGAAGTTTCCTAAGTGTTGAAGATTTGCAGAGACGGCATGATGAGACCTTTTAAAATGCGTGTAGAATGTATACCCTTAAAAAAAGACATACTGACTTTTTACAAGGGTTTTGGAAGTGCCTTTGAAAGACATTTCATGAAAGTTCAGCTTTCGCAGCTGATACCTGTATGAGCTCCATAAATTCCACACAGCCTGACAAGCTCCAGTAGGTGTCACATGTGACCTGGATGGAAAAGGTCAGCAGCTGAATTTATGGCTTTTGCATTTACTGGAACATTAAGATTTTTGCCAACTGCCATATATACTTTTTAACAATTCTGCAATCGAACAATTAGGACCACAATCTACAATGAAGGTCAAAAATTAAAGGCCACAATCCCTACATCCTTACCAATGGATAGGCATTAAGGTACCTCTGTTCTAAGAATCACCTTTGCTTAATGGCCTTATCACGGAGGTCAAGGAATAAATAAGCTCCAAAGGTGAACACCTTGCAAAATAGACTATCTTGCTCTGAAATTAATACTAAATTCCATAAGAAGGACCAAAAGATGAGAAGCCATTTCTTAACGGAGAAGGACTGTCCAGTTTGCAGCAGACTTCATGTTCCTGAGACACTGAGCATCACTTCCCCTAGTGCTGGACTATCCTAGAAAAATGTAAATAGCATACAGGGGAAGGATTGGGGCTTCAAAAGAAATACAGCAAAATGACTGCAATTTTTGTTAAAACCTGTATATATTTTAAATTTAACAAAGGTGTCTGTTCTTAGTAAGGATTACTAACAACGTGCCACATTGTGGCTTTCAAACTTTACCCAGTTTTAGTTCAGAACAACAAAAGGTATCGCCTTCGTTTAGTCATTAGTTTTTATAGTATATTCTACTTGAACAAAGATAGAACTGGAAAAGTATAATCCAAAACCAGGACACTTTTAAAAAGAAAAAATCTAATATTAATAAATCAAGAGGCTAAACGTGAACATATCTTGCAGGCTTGACTATGTAGCCTTTAGTCACTTTGGTTATTAATATTCAATTTTGAAAACAGTACTGACACTATAATCATAGTATTTTCAGGCATATTCACTTGCATGACCTAACTCTTACATCATCTATACAAACACTACTTACTACACATGAAGAGATGCAGCTAAATACATTTCAGAAGCCAATGAAATGTAATTTTAGTTATGAGATATGAGTAACAAAAATCACTACCAATAAAATGCAGCTACCTTTGAGGCTGAACACAATAATTTCTGCATTGCTTGGAGCAGCTTTATACAACTGAAGGTATCCTTTTGTGCTTTTGCTATAACTACATCTTTTTAAATGCGAAAACAGAAAAGGTATCTTTTTTAAAAAAAAGGGATAAAGTTAGATATGAAATTTGTATGTGGCGTTGGGTTTTTTCATCCTTCAATGTGCTGAACAGTGAGATTTGAGATTTTGCAGGAATGCTTTTACACATAGTGTTCCTTGTTTAGCTTTTCTCTTTTTTTTTTTTTTTTTTTTGGAGGACTTTCTTATGGCCTTTTGGGTTAAAGATCATGTCTGTGAATCTATGGTATTGGACCCGACTGTACATTCATTGAAGTCGATGAGAGTAGGAGGTGGAAGATTTGTTATTGGCAGGAGTTTGTTTTAGAAATGCAATAATATTTTTGTTTAATTATGCTTGTATTTTGCTTATAGCTATGCACAGTAGAATAAATCTAGTCTTTTTCAAATAAGATAAAGGTTAAAATTCACATTTTATTCATGGGGAGGGCTTGCAGTGGAGTCATCATGTATCTCTAGAGTTTTTATTTTGTGGCTACAGGTATTATCTCTCAGTGACTCCAAAGCAATCTTCCTTGATGGGTTTAGTTTCGGGGTTCTTCCCAATTTACTGGTCTTGTAGGATAAATCTGAAAGTATAGGCCAGGTTATGTTCTGTCTGGTTCACTCCCAGCACGGGAGGCTCCACAGGCTCTTCATAAACTCATTGTCTTCCTAACAGTAGTAACAGGGGCAGAATTTGTCCCGGTAGTGGTAACTGCTTTATCAGTCTTGTTGATGTTGCGTGAGTCAAAACAGAGTTCAGATTCTTCTTCTGGAGGCTTTTCAGGAATACAAGGAGTAAAAGTAGTAACATTTAGAAAAAAAGAAAAAAGAAAAAAAAAAGATGGGGGAGAGCTGTAATTCTCTGTACAATGGAGCAGCTTACTTACTGAGTACAAAGAGCCACTTCTATACAGTCTATTTTCAGAGAAAAGCCTCACGTTCAATGACTCATAAAAGCAAAGAGGCACCTTTTGATTTTAAGGTTTACATTAGTAATTTTGTCTGTTTTCTCTGTTAGTATTAATTAAATTGAGATAGTTTAATTAGTATTACTAAATTTGATCATTAGTAGTAATTCATTCTGCCTGCCATACTGCACAAATATGATGAAGCAGAAATAACTAAATTGTTTAATTTCATCTCATTTAATGACTTTACACTCCACCAGGACTTTCATTGGCATCTCACAATATGTGTGAAAATCACTCCACACTAGGCCAAGACCCAGCTCCCTTTAGCCAACCATGTCTAATATGTCCCTCCTCATCCAAAGGCAGATGATGTGCTGCGAAGGCTTTTCCCATTTCTCCACCGGAGATCTGGCTACCTGCGAAGGCCGGAGTGGCCTTTCCTCACCCCGGTCACCCAGGTCCTGCATCATTCTGACCCCAGTGGCCCTGATGGCGCTGTATGGGACTCATCGGCCACCACGTCCCTGGCCCAGGGCTCCCCGCAATGTAACGGGAGAAGTCCCGTCATCGATCCCCATGGCCGCACACCCTTGGGGCCAAGCGCTGAGCACAGGCACGGTGCACAGCCTTGCACTTTTCTTAGAGCAGTTTGTTCAATTCAGCAAAGCACAAAGCATTAGGAAAAACGCAGACATCAAAAGTTCTGGTGTTCAGGAGGGTTTTTCTGTTCAGCTCAATGCCCTCTTGGCTTTCTTTTTTTAAGGGGAGATTTGGGGAGGGGGCTTCACTGCTGAATTGATTAATTATTCCTCCAGCTCACTGTCTACTTTAATTTTAAGGTCAATGTGGCAAGAACACCAGAGTTGCCTCCGTGCCCCTATTCCTGCCCGTGTTAGTTTGGGGATCATTTTTCATCTCTTTGCCCAGTACACCTAGCACTTGCCAAAACCCTGATTCCTCTTCCCTTTCTGTGATCTCCAAACCCCAACCTTTCTCTGCCCACTTCTGAAAATGTGTGGTTGTCTTGGCCCCCTCATCCCGGAGTCCCCAGCTCCCATGCAGGCCCTCTGTCCATTGCACCTGCCCGGCGTGCGCCCCGCCAGCCCTGCTGTTCTTGCTGCCCACAGCCCAGTTCCTCGCCTGCGTGTCCCGGCCCTCCGCCGACCCGTCCCCCCCCATTTTTTGCCCTGCTTTTATCAGGCTGTGCACGCTGCCTTTGCTCTCTCAGCAGAACTGCAGGGCTGCTCATTTGTCTGCTTCACCCGCAGACATCCAGCGCGGGCAGAGACCAGGCACTGGAGGCTTTGGGGGGGATTTTGGAGAGAGTGCTCGCTCTCCCCTCCAGCTCAAGTTATCTCCCCTCGCTTTCCTCTTGCGCTGTGTACTGTAAAGTACTCTCAGGGCAGTCAAGAAAAGTGGCTGAAAATTACCTTTTCTACACCAAACTCTGCAGAGCAAAGAGCCAGAGCCTCTGCAGCAACTTGCTGGCAGAGCAGCCTGTCCCGCTGGGACCCCTCGGCCCCGCAGGCCCCTCACGTAGCTCCAGTCGCTCCGTTGCTCGCTGCCAGCACGGGACGGGGAAGGAGAGTCCCCGGGGCAAACCCCCCGAGTGTGTGTGTCTGTGCGTGTGTGTGTGTGTGCTCAGGCTGTCTCGCTGCAAATGGAGCTTGGGAGGCCCGGACTGGGGGTTGATTTTCTTTGGATGACTTTCCCTGATTGTCTAAAGCAATAAAAGTAAAGAAACTTTGGGGGAAACGGTGGTTGCGGGGAGATTATTTTTGCAGTCCTGGTGCAGGCAGAACTCCTGAGGCTTCAGGGGAGTTTCACTCGCCTGAGGACTGCAGGAACTGGCTTAAATTGAATAAAACTGTAAGTACAGTATAGGGGACTGGGTAACAAGGAGTTCTGCAAAAGCAACAAAACCAGAGAGCACAATGAAGAATAGAGCGGGTTACGCTGCGGTGAAAGTATGTACTGGTTGTTATAACACCGTGCCTCTAGAATAAATTATGTCCCTTTAAAAAGTAATACTTTAACTGTGGAGCTATATAGAGACAATTAAGACGATATTGTTCTCCTCATTTCCCTCCCCCCCGCCTTCCTCCCTCTCTCTGCAGTAGCTCTGTGGAAACTTTTAATGCTGCAGCTTGAAACTTGGGCCTCTGGGTCTAAAATGCCTGAGAAAGCACTGCGGGCTCTAACTGTAAAACATTCCTTCGGCGGGCCCTGGAAACAGGGCGCGCTGGCGCAGGCGAAGTTCAGAGAGATCACATGTAAATGAGGACTGGCTGCAGACTCCCGAGGAGCATTTTATTTCACTTAAACCTGAACTTGAACTTGCAAACGCGCTGCCGGAGCCTGGGACAGGCAGACCGCGGCCGTGAAGGGGCTGGGAGCTGGGGCTGCCGCCAGCCCCGTGCACCCACCATCAGGGCTGGGGGGTCCCCATGCACCCACTGGCTTTGTGCCGTGTCCAGGGGCACAGGGAAACAGAGGACAACGTGGGCACTGTAGTTTCGGGAGCAGGCTCAGGGCGGTTCCCAAAGGGCTCGCTTTTTTCCTAGCGAAATGCTGGAAAGTCCCGTTGCAGCAGTGTCCCTGCCATCCCAGTTTCCACGGGAGTTCCTGGCGTGAAGTTATAAGCAGATTCAAGTCCCAATGCACACTTTATTTCATAAAAGGAAAGAAAGAAGTGAGATTTAGTGTAAGAAATATTAAAGCGTTGCAGTCTGTAGCAAATTTAACTGTGCTTCCAGCAGAGGAAAGTATAGGGCTGTCTAAAAAGCGAGGCATAAAGTGCAGAATTTAAAAACCCCTTCGCAGCATATTTACTTTTATATCGCAATAGTAAATGTAAACCGTGAGGCGGGTTTTAAAGTCGTCTTATTGCTTCTTTGATAAAATGCATACCGCTATTTTCTCTTTCCCTTGCAAAAGGCAACGTATGTACCAGGGGAGCAAGAGAGGTGCCGATGCCGGTGTCACCCAGGTGTGGTGGCAGAGGTGGCTGCTGGCCAGGCCGCAGGCATGGGGCAGCTTCCTCCCCCCCACAGCTGTACTTGGCTGGTGGGTCATATTTTGGTCATTTCTGATTACTCCCGAACAATTTTGGCTGTGTTTATAGCAAAACTTTGAAAGAATGAATGGGGAAAAAAAATTCTTTTTGGCAGTAACTCAGGAAATATCTACAAAGATGTCCTTTCTGGAACAAGATATTATTTCAGGGTTTGTGTTAGGATCATTTTTATTCTGTGACAGCGCATAAAGAGACCGGGACAGAGCAATGAGGTCTGGCATAGCTAAAATCCCTTCTGTGTGTGTGAGGTTATATAGTTTATCAATGCAGAAACCACCACGGGCTTTGAAAAGTAAACAGCTGGCTTGGGTCTGTGTGCTGTGCTTCGGAGTTGTCTGCTGGATTTAAATGGCTAGCCTGCAATTTTTGGAGTGGGGCAAATATATATAGTTTTTCTTTTAAACATGTCAAAAGGTTTTTGCATCCATTTGTTTTCTTAGTTCCTTTATTTGTTACGATTTTCCTTTCTGTTTCATTTTGGTTTATTTTGCTTTTACAAACGTCTTCACTGCCACCAGCAAGTCTACAAATAAATTAAAAAAAAAAAAAAAAAAAGTTTCTATCCCAGTCAGAAAACCTTATGGCAGCGACAAATATCAGAGAAAGCCATCGTCTCTCTCAAAGATTTCATCTCACCATCCACTTAATCCGCTTGCTGTACCTCAGATCTCAAGTAACTTTCATACTGTGGGCTCACTTTAATGGATAGAATCTATTTTTCATGAAAAAAGCAGGAAATAAGCTGTCTTTCGTACAAAGATTTACAAAATGTAATCATTGTTGAAATATTCCCTTTGAACTGCCTTGTCCGCAGGGGTGTCTGGCTCCCAATACCCCCGTTTCTTTAGAACACCCTTACAAGTTCTTCTGGTAGATCAGGTACACTGGTGGTTCTGGTCTTTGATGTCTTGAATGAATGAAAGAAAAGCATAATAAAAGAGAGCTGTTGATCAAGCATAAAATACTCTTTAAGCTGACAGAATGGCAGAGTTAACACATTCTAAGCTGCTTTTAGGTTTTTCCTTTTTTCCTCACATTTTCCTGTGCTTTGTGTACAGTGGGGGTTTTTATTTTTTGAAAAGTCTCTGATCTATGTAGTATGCCGTCCTCTAACAAAAACCAAAATGGGATTGTTTCTCTCTCTTTCTCCCTTTCTTTTTCCTCTTTCTTTTTCACTCCACTATCTTTTTTTTTTTTTAAACAGCGAGGGTTACACTTTAGCATTACTGCAGTTAGCTTTCAGTGTACAACGCAAAGTTTAGAAGTTATTTTGCAGATTTCAAAGTCAATTTACTAACAAATAAATTCACTTCTTTGCTTAACTATTTAGAAAACTGGAGGAAAACTGTAACTCGCAAAATGTTCCCAAAGTAAAAGGAAGACCCTCTGTCTAAAAGCAAAATTGTAAACCGAAAAACAGACATAAAAATGACCTCATTGTGAGAGAACTTTAAAAGAGAGTCAGAGAAAAGGGAAAGATTTCTTCCTGTAGATCTAATTTAGATCTTAAGTTCCCATACATTATTTATACATCATATTCAAAGTGCCAGCCTACTCTGCTTGCTGGATTACATTTCAAACATTTGCCATTGATAAGTCTTTGCTGTATTATATTCAGGCTAAATGTGAATATGTCATAGCGCAGTCAATCTTTAATCCACTGAGCTTCAGGTTCAGGCGGCAGGGGGTCCAGCGCTCAGAGCATTGCTTTATACTTAAGAAACATCTGGGGCCAGCTGGGACACTTTACTGGAACATTCAGATGTCTGGAACAACAGCAGGAGTTACTGTATGAGTGTGTTTTCATAGGTTTGGGAGGGTTTGGGGTGACTGAGTTAAAAACACTAGCTGTTCCCAACTTGAGGTTTGAACCCAAGCAGAAATCTTGCCTGAAGTGAGTTTGTTGGTCCCAGGAGAGAAGTGGTTTGGACTACTATAGATTTTTAATAGTCAGCAGGCAGAAGTCCATATTACAAAATTATTGCACGTAATTTAATGCAGTTTGCCACAATTGGCGTTCTCGCAAAAGCTATTGGATGCAGAGCTACTGTACACATCGCCTGGAGACTAGTGTCCCTCCCGGGACGGGTTTTATCTTCCTCGAGACAGTATAAATATGCTCGTAGCGGGGCGTGCGACTCTCCTGGGTGTGGATGTTGGACAACCAGAAGATTCACTCACTGTTTTATGTCCCTTTGGGGATGACCAACATGCTACTTATGTCCCTTTTGGTATTTCATTTTGGAAAATATAATTACTAAATAATTAATCCCAGCTCTAAGAAAATAACTTCCATAGGCACAAAGGTGACCTTGTCTTTAATATTCACCTTTTAGTTTACACAGTAGGATCAAATTTCATGCCTGGAGAAACTCTGGAGAAACCAATAGGAAAGTGGGACGAATTCAGACGTGGGGTGAACCAAAGGCAGTTGCTTTACCTGCAGGAGCCCTCCAGCCAGTCGCCCCAGAAGGTGAATTGCCGCTGCCTTCACTCACCCTGGCAGCCCTTTTGAAACTGCATCAAAGCCCCAGTTTTGGCCCCTTGCTTTCAAACAACCCACCGTGGGGAAGAGCCTCCCCGGGACCTCTCACCGGTGATGTCTAAAGGACCAGTTTGCTGCCTAGCTGTTTACGTTCTCGTTTTATCTTTGCAACCAGAAGGACTCGTTACCCTGATTCACCTTCCCGGGCTTAATGTTTTCGATTGCCTTGAAGTTCTTGAGATAACTGAAATGTCATCCCCAAACAAAACAACTGAACTGATGCGCCATGATGAATCCTCGCAGGTGCCTGACGGTCGTGGCTCAGGTTCAGCTTGGCTGCTCAAACAGCCGCTTTGCCGGCGAGCTCTAAAGCTGCAAGTTTTTTTTATGTAGGCGCTTATCAAAGGTGGATTTTCCCGCCCGGGCCCGTGCAGCGATAGCTTCCTGCAAGCGCAGCCGTGCCCGGGGCAGCAACGGCCGCAGCACCATGGCAGCCGCCTTTGAAGTCCCGATGGCACCGACCTGTCCCGCCACCAGGCAGCCGAACCGGGCTGAAACCTAAAGAAAATGGCTAGCGCAGACCAGGTCTTAGCCCTAAGTGGATTAGGTGAAGCAAAAGCTCCTATGTGTCGAGTTTGTCAGAGTTTCAAACGTGTGAATGTCCTTAAATAACCTACATCGCCCGGAGAAATAAGCCAACTGTCACACCCAGTTCTGGATTCCACATTAACAACCTCCTTCCGCAGCGTTAAACTTTGCCCTTGAGGACTTTTGTTTAACTTTTTAATTTGAAAAACAGATAGGGCTGCTTTACAACCCTCACTTTTTTGTACGAACTGAAAGGTCTCATTGTTAGGGCAGGAGATGTGCAGGTAGAAGTAAATTTAACAAGTTTGCATTTGATTGTCTCTCTGGTTTAAAACACGTGAGCGGTGCTCACAGTGAGGCTTGAGAGCCGGGGGTAAAACACGTCGCGCAGGAAGGCCGATTTAGGAAGATTGTAATAAACAATGGGCCTGTTTCTGGGCTCCTGACACAGGCAGAAACTGCTACCGGAGTCAATGAGGCACTTTCAGCTTTTTTCCTTTTAAATATCCTGAATCGCGGAGTGTTTCCTTGCTGTTCTTCCCATACAAAGGACCCAATTGTCAGAAGTCGCTTGAGGATTTTTGTGTGTCTCTGCTATCTCCAGAAGAGCATAAGAAACAAATAGACTCGCGCTATCAAAGAAACGTAATTGCCATTTCAGACTTCCTGTTTAGGATTCAGTCAAGTAGATATTGTTTATGGTTCATAAAACCTTACTACTGTGAGGATTCTCAGATACTGGCAGTGCAGAGTTTCAACTTTCATGGTGCTGTAAATTAGGAAAAAAAAAAAAGTGTGATAATACTCCTCCGAGAACAGTAAAATAGAGCTCTGCAATGGTTAAATGGAATTTTATAAGCACATTCGGTGTGGAACTGTTTTGCATTACATGAGTTGAATACCTTAGAGATGACACACATCTGCAGGCACTTTATTAAATCCTTAGTCAGCACTTTTCAACCTGATGAGATTACTTCTTCATTTGACTGGAGAAAGGGAAGCGAAGATCTCGTGCCGGACTGCAGAATTCTTTCTGATGTTTCACCTTGAGCGCTGAGGAAGGACAGCGAGATGCTCGGCAGGACAATACAGACCCGTAGTGGCACCGACAACTGCGTGGCAGTAATTTTACTGAGTAGGACCTTTAGCTCCAGTGGATTCATTTAGCTCTAAACTCGCTAGGAGAATAGTACTGCAAAGTAAATAGAGGGGAAATAAAATACTGGCTCTTTTATGAAAATGCGCGAAGATAATATCATCCTGACCGTATTGTCATAGCACACGATTTAAATGGAGATTTTAAATTAAGAAAGGCAATACACCGTTCTCCGTCTGGGTGCAGTCGGATAGATTACAGAACGTGAAGGGATAAAATGGGTAAGGTGGTTAGACGTGAGAGCATAGCCTGCACCACATTGAGCAGCGCTCTGAAAAAGGGCAAAAAATACTTCAGCCATCCGAACATAGGGATCCGGGCTTCTTTTTTCCCCTCTAAGCCCCCTAATCGTGCAAAAAAACTTGGCAGATCCCAACTATCAGGGCTCCAAATGCATAATACGCTTCCTAGACATTTTCATTTGATGCACGGAGGTCTCCTTTCCCCTCACAGAGAAGTTTCACAGGTGCTTCAGAAGGACAATGGTGCTCTTCAGACCTAATCCGGGAAGACTTAGACGTGTATAGGAGGCTTGAGGGGGATATGAGATCTTAATATTAAAATGATTAGTAGAAAAGGAGGATCATTCTGTGTGTGCGTTTCAGCTGTAAGACGCTCTAAATTAAAACGGTATCCTGAGAGCGGTGCTGGTGGGATCTGATGGGTAAATGCGCTCTCTGTCTCGCTGTTCTGCTGCCTCAGCCCATAAAACATCTCATCCAAGCGGGGCTGCGGGAGCAGGCGAAGCGGGATGCAGCTGTTTGCGAGGTGCTTGGAGTTCGGATCCCGTAAAAGCAGCTTTTCAGTAAAGGCGATCCGGAGCCCCTGCACGGAAGTTTAAAAAATAGCCGTGCGGTTTGGGTCGATCCTGTAAGGGTTAATTAAGTTTTTCATTGGTATTAAGGCCGAGCAGTGTCTGCAGGAGTCATATTGACACCCTAGTGCATGGTAACTCTACTCCTTTATTGACATGTTGCTAGTCAGGAGCACAATAGCACTCTGTGTCTGCAAATCATTGCTAAAATCATCTCAAGGAAAAAAAAAAAGTTTGAAAGCCCAACGCTAGACAAAGGCCCCAGAGCTGCACTGCGCCGCTAAAAACTCCGGAGTCAGCAACTTCTATTGATTAAAAACTAACCTTTAAAGTAACTCGCAGAGTGTGTGGTTAGCATTTAAATTTAAACATGTCATGAGTTGATTTGTGTTACTGAATACCAACTCAGAAGGAGTTACATTCACATCAGATTTTTTTTTTTCTAATTCCCTTAAGCAGCTAAAGTATTTCATGAAATGTCAATAGGGCAGGGGAGAAAAAAAAGGTGTTTTGGAGGGAGGGGACTCGCGCCCAGCCTCGCCGTTTCTTTTCCCATGCAAATAGTCACCCCAAAAAGAAAAGTGTGGGGAGCGACACACAATAATTAGACCTTTGTCTAACTTTCCCAAGTGCCAGAGAAAGACAGATTAATTAAATATACAACAGTGTTGGTTTTTGGAGTGGGGGTCTCTCTTGCTGTGGAGGTCATAAATTAGGCAGAATAAATACTTCAATGTGTTTGCAGCGGGGCTGCTACGTCAGAGCGGCTGGCGGGCGGTGGGAGGGCGCAGCGCGGCTCTTGCTAATGATAGTCACGTCTGGGGCTGTCTGGTTGCCCCTAGCAACGAGACATGATGTAACACCAGGATGAACTTGAACTTGGGGGACTTGAAAAGGGAACAATAGACCAGAGCAATCAATAAAGCCTATTTCAGTGAAGGATTACAGAGCCGCTCTGGGGTAACCTTGTCTGCAAGGCGCAGGCTGAATAGCAAGATGCGTGAAGGAGCGCGGTGCCGTGGGGGGACGGACCGACGGACCGGCCGACGGACGGACCGACGGGCGGCGGCGCGCATCCCCTGCCGGCCGGGGCGGGGGGAGCCCGGCGCGCCGCCCCGCTGCCTGCCCCGGCCCCGGCCCTGCCCCGGCCCCGGGGGAGCGCGGCCGCGGCCGCTCCGCCACCCCGGGCCTCCTCCGTGACCAGCCCCACCTCTGCAACCGCAGCTTGCTCGCTTTTTGCCTCTTTTTCCTGCTTTTTTTTTAAAAAAATCTGCTTTTGAAGTGAAAGAGGAGTGGCGAGGCCAGAGCAGCTCCCGCGCCGTCCCCGGCCGGTGGTCCGTGTGGCCAGGCCAGCGGCGATGGGAGCCAATTGGACATCTGCAATATAGATCTGAATCGGCTCTGAATTTTTAACCCCTCTACTCCCTGCTGGGGACTTCCACAGTTCCCAGCCCGGCCAAAGACTGTCACGCTCAAATGGCAAGCATCAGGGACGACCCTGCAAAGTTCGGAAGAGTTTGCAGCCCGCGGTGGTCGGAGGTGCCTCCGGCACGGCCCGCGCTCGGCTTCCCTGCGCCCGCCTAAATCAGTAGGGCCCTGCAATCAGGGAGGGGAACGGGACTTGGCACCGCTTCACAAATCCTGCCAGAACTTTTCTCTGTTTATGAACTTTACATATGAGAACTATTTCGTTTAATTGCAGCCTGCGTAAGTCTAAATATAAAATCTGTAGGCAATAGATGGAGCCGATATGGGACCGGTGTGTTTGTATTCAGAAGGGTGAGCGGAGGAAGAGTTAGTTAATGAGGTGTATTGGAAGCAGGACAACTTCTCCGATCGTGCTATTTATTTTACTGGTTCCTACCTCCATGGCAAGACCACATAATCTCCAAGTCCCACATGAAACTTGCCTCAGAGTCTTCTGTAAATGTTCATAAATCCTCCCCGGGTTGATTATGCTATCAATCATGTCAGACGCTGAAAAGGAGCGGAGGAAAAAGTTGGTAAAACTTGTCGTCAGTTTATACGTGCACACGTATGCACCTCATATATTACGGGAGCCAAAGTAAAAACGTGGGGTATCAGCAGCAGCTCTTTAATACCTGAATCTTTCTTGTTGTATTACTTTACTTGAGGGTAAATAGCTGCCACTTGTTGGTGTATTCCCACAGCAATATGTCATTGCCAAGTAGCATCCCCCTGCGCGTACAATCCCGGGGCCTAACAGTGCTCGTATTCATCCTGGGTTCAGGTTGGTCTGACCTCGCCGGGGCCGAGTCGGGTCTCCCCGGTGCGGTGGCACTGCCCCGACTCCGGCAAAGCCCACTCCAGCTTTCCAAGGGTGTTTTATTTTCCTATCGAGGAGTGAAATTGCTTTCTGTGCTCTGGGCATCTGCGCGGTTGGGTTAGGGACGGTATTGTTGCGGAGCTGAAATCACAGGGAATTCCCTCCCTTTGGGGTAGGAAGGAAAAAAATACTTTCCCAAAGAAAAGCTATTAGTTAAGGTCTGTGTTTTGTTTTGAAACCCAAGTATGGCCAGAGATACGGGACATTTTTGCTCATCCACTTTCCCCCAGATTTGCTTTATCCTGGCTTTTCTCTAGCGATCCACGTTTCTCCTAAGAAAACAGCCCTGTTGTTGAATTTCTATGCATCTGTTCCAGCGAGACAGTTGAAGCAGGGCAGTATAAAGCAACAGATGCTTATGCTGGCACATGCCTAAATACCCAAGAAAACCCTGACTGCAGGGTGATAAATGGCACAGAAAGGCAAATGTGTATCGCCTTTTCAGGGGATTAGACAAAAGTGAACTGGAGGGATCTTCAAGCCATAATCTATTAAAAAGATTGATAACTTGTAACGTGACACGACCCCCGCGTTCATCTGTAGCTATGTCCAGCGACTGTCGGCGAAAAAAAAAATATATTGATTTGTACAGTATTTTTAATTAAGCTTTGTAATTAGGTCAATTCGTCACGGTCTCAATTAGCCCCCCTCTTGGCGGAGGAGGCTGGCGGCGATGCCCGGAGCCCTTTGGGAAGCAGCGAAAGCAGGCGGCGGGGCTGACGCTTCTCCTCTCTCTTTTGCAGTCCTGGTACCTGGGATAAAAGTCTCCGCTTCCCACCACCCACCGGACAGACCACCAGACCCCTTCCCACCTCTGTAACACGGAAGCAGCAGCAACGCAGCGCAGCGACTTCACATTGGCGGAAGGGGAGGCGAGCAGACACCGACAGCAAACTAGTACATGGAAATGGCAAACGTTATGGTTGAATGGCAAAGGCCGTAACTTTTTTGAGATTTTATTTTTTTTTTTTAGACAACTTAGGACTGTTGTAATTTCTCATATGGTGCTGGAAATGGTTGGGCTTCATAACTTTTGAAGTGTTTCATTGGTAGTGTAAGCGTTAGGTGACACTGAGTAGAACTAGCCTCTGCTGCTGCTTACCAACTCGCTGTTGTAACACACTTTCCATATGGAGCCTAACTGTTTTACAGTATCCTCATCGATTTTTCCCATACAGGTGTGAGACTTCTTGAGAAATCATGAAACACACTTAAACTATAACTTTTGTAGTAGCTGAATTCTGCAATATATAACTTACCGGACAGACATAGAGCATGTTTTTCTGTAACATATCGGAAAAAAAAATTGCAGGTTTTTTTTTGTTGTTTTTTTTTTTTTACAGTCGG
Source organism: Platalea leucorodia (assembly GCF_965183815.1). Taxonomy (NCBI): domain Eukaryota; kingdom Metazoa; phylum Chordata; class Aves; order Pelecaniformes; family Threskiornithidae; genus Platalea; species Platalea leucorodia. Next base: position 24,138,530 of record NC_138827.1, on the reverse strand, counting down.
CACTTAGATACGTAACATGAACCATAAGACCATTGTCAACAATTTTTTTCCACTCAATTGCAGAGCGATTTAAAACATCGAACTACTACTATTCACTAAAAAAAAAAGAAAAAAAGAAAAAAAGTTTGAAATGCTGCACTTACATTTAAAAAAAAACATTTTTCAACAATTTTCAACAATTACACAAAAATTCACGCAGAAATGGGGAAGTTGGTCTGTTTTGACAGAAACTGACAGGAATCAATCAAAACAATCGAATTTTGAATTGAGTAAAGTGCAATTTCATTGGATAGCTAAATATCTTTGTAAGATAGAGATTGTTGAAAATTCTATTTTTGTTTTCCAAGTCCTTCCACCCCAGGACTCTAAATTATTGGGGTAAAAAACAGCCTTGCAAGAAAAAGGGGAGCTATTTTTGCTTTTTATGTTTTTTATTGTTGAACTTGTATCCCTTTAAAACTGAAGGAAAATTAAAAAAAAAAAAAACAAATCTAATGGTGCTTTTACCACAATATGTTAACTACATTAAATGCTAATTAATCATTTTCTGTTATCAAAGCACATAACTAAAATGAAATCATAATATCTGTTAATTTTATAAGCTAAAAGTCACTATAATGGATTATGCCAATTCTGACAAATTTTACGTGTTTCCGGCAATATAGGGTTTATCAGTTCTCAAACACCTTGGGAATAAGAGAGAACGGTCCAGAAAGTAAAACACCTTCGTGTCCCTGAACTGGTACATTTTCTGGACTGTGAAGAAAACAATACAGAAACGAATGATGCTGATCTTACAACTTATGCCAGTTCAAAGCAAGGGCACTTGCTGAAGAAGAAAAAAAGAAAAAAAAAAAAAAAAAAACAAAAAAAGTTTGGACCCCAAACGTCCTGTATCTTATGTACAAAAAAAAGGAAAAAAAAAGAAAAAAAAAAAGAGTGCAAGTGATTTTTTCTATCAGACAGCGGAGCACCCCTTTGCTTCACATGCAACTTTAAGAAGGTTTCCTATACTATACATATATATACGTTCTGGTTGGCGAGTCCAGCTAATCAGAGAAAGTCTCTGCATGTTCTAGTGTTAGTAACTAATTTTTATATAGTTAATGTAGGGTAAAGTAGAGTGCATTAAGACACAATATTGTAATCCCTATTCCAGGCACTTGCCTTTAAACTATGTTTGTTCGACCCTTCAGAAGGGTTTCTACTACTGTCCTATACAATCAAGTAACTGAAATTCTTGGGAAGACACTTTGCTCCTCATCTTTTCCCTGAAACAATGTTTTGTTTTGTTTTCTTAATTTGCACGAAACAAAAAAAAAAATTCCATATCAATGTGCCTTGCCCTGGATAGCGATTATTTGTGGAATTGTTGCACATGTTCCTATATTGAAAGGGGTTTTTCCCTAGTCAAGCATTTGGAGACACTTTTTGTAAATGTGACTTTTATGTCAGCCATTGTCAGTTTCAACATCTAGAATTAAATAGGATGTTAGTTGTTCCGCAGATAGGAGTAGTGTTTATTGTCCTGTATGGTCAGTGGCAGTGCTATTCTGAGATCTGTAGATGCTAGATTATCAGTATTTTTGGATGTTGCTGCATTTTACATTTTATTTGGAGTCTTCCTTTTTGTTTTGTTTTCTCCCAGATATATGAAAATATGCAATACCTGCTTATATCATGTAGAAAAGCTTAGCAATTATTAATTTTTCTTTTATTTTTTTTTTATTTGACCAAAGTTGGTGCTGCACTTGACGCAGTGTGTTTTAGGTGTTTGTCTTTGTACTTTTGTGATTTTGAATGCACATGCAGGAAGGGCTCTTCTTAGAGAAGCAGTCAAACTGTGAAGCACTAAGCTGAACCCTGCTTCAAGCAATTTTTGTTTTACAACTGTTCCTTTCACAAGCAAGCCTTAAAAAAAAAAAAAACTTCCTTTTTCTTCAGATCCCACACCCATTTTTATTAGCAGACTGCAATCAATCCACATTCAATAAAAGTATATAATGCCCATTTTTATATGCACGTTTTTAAACTTCCAAGTTCTGAAAATTGTTTACTGGTTATTCTCTATTTAAGGAAAAAATAAAATGTTTTGGATTTTCATATGTGTCTGATAAGTGGTTGAGTAGTCATTTTGCTCTATTGTATTGTGTGATTGTTAGTATATGGTATCACATCCTCTAGCCAGCATCCTTTGCCTTCCCTATAGCACTTAGCTGGGCATTACTTTATTAAGACATATGTGCACTAAAAAAAAATAGCAGCTTTCAGTGCTTCACAGTGAAGGGAAAAAAGCCTAGACAAACATTTTGTCAGAACCTTGCTATGAGACAAGGTATTACCAGTAAATTGGTTGTATATACAATAAAATTGCACCCTTTTTTAAACAAAACAAACTAAGCAATAGTTTGGGCAGTTAGTTGTTTTTAGTGAGCATGTTGTAGTCATGGCTGCAAAGAGAGAGAATTAAACTGCCCACTCAGAAGATATGTAATTTGTATGTTGTATAGTTTTATTGATTACACTGATTTATTCTACCCTATTTTATAATGCAGGACTTTTGTAATGTTGTTTAAATGAGGAAAAATTTCTGTCAAATTAGCTTAGTGGAATTTCTGATTGTTCGTTATAAAGGCAGCGTTCATAGAATTGCTTTTTTTTTTTTTTTTTCCTTTGGGAACTGGATTTAAGTTAAAAACTTTCCCGTTTCCTTTTTGTATGTATTTAAATACAGTTATTTTTCTTCTCTCAATGGTATAGCATATTCCTATGCTTGAGAAGTATAGGCTACTGAAGAACCATTGTAAATGGACATTACAGGTATGCTGTATTTTTGAAGGTATTTTGTCATATTAAGTTTGATGACGCTAAAGTTAGGGAACTCTGAGCAGAATTGCGAGAAAAAAAAATGTTTTAAAGGCTTTAAAACATTAGGTAGGCGGTCAAGGGTGTTAACCAACAGGGGTTGTAAAGTATTACACACTAAATTAAATTTTTGTTCACCTTACTCTCACGCAGAAAACACAGCAGTTCCGTTCTGTGCAGGTGTAGAGAACAAACAGTGTTTTAGTCCTCCGAGTCAAGCCAGGAGTGGGGAGCCGAGCCGGAGGGATCCCGCTTGGGGTGTGCAGGCTGCAGGCAGGAGCAGGCAGGAGTCGGGCCGGCGGCCGTAGCCCCTGACTCCGCATCAGGTTACGTTCCCGCTCCCCTCCGAGTCGCTCCGGTCGTTCTTTTTGAGTCACGCGAACAACTTTTTTCTCCCCGTCTCCTTCTCTCCAGAAACCGTCAGACGCACAAATACTCTGACCTGTATCCACCCCCCCACCCATCCAAATTTAAAGCCCTAGGAATGGCTTAGCGCGAATTGACTTTTTCTCAAGTTAATTCCTTTCTTTTTTCCTCTTTTTTTTTGAGCGAGGGCACTTGCTTTTATCATGCCGCACACCCCAGCAATGCCATTATTATTTATTCTTCTTCCTCTATAATAAAAACTTTCGGGCTTCGAGTTTAGGCAGCCATGGTACACTTTGTCTCTGTTGCTTGTTCCCCCTCCCCTTAAGGTCGAAGGGGAAAAGAAACACCAAGTTTTCTCAACTCCACAGTATTCAGTCAGCCCACAGGAATATGCAAAATCCCTCTAACATTTTTTTTTTCTTTCTCTAGTTCTCTTTGTTCCGTATATTTGCAGCTTTGTAGTAACAGTGTTATAAAATATTTACTGTACAAAAATACGAAAAAACCCAGATACATAGCCTAAAACAGTTTTTTTTTCCTTGTGGTGAATTTTTTTTTAAGAATGTCAGTTAATATTGTACTTTGCATTGTGTCTCTGGAAATATCTTTTTTTTTTTTTTTTTGGTAGAAGGCCTCCATCGAACAAAATTAAAACCATAACCGGCATGACAATGTAAGGAGAGCTTCAATGGCACCTAAACAATAAATAAATAACAAAATAAACCTCATGAGGTCTGTCAGAGGCAGGTCTTGTGAAGTTAACACTGCCTGCTAGGCAGGATTTTCATTAAATCAAGCTTACAATGCCAATTTTGTCTTGAAGTCAATGCATGTATTACTGTTTGACAGTAAACCCAGCTATGCCATCATCAAGTCCAAGGCTGCGCAATAGTCTAATTAGTATCGAGTACATTTTCCTTTTATTTTTTCCAATAAAAAAGCAGTGGGATGAAAATTGCTTTGATATATAGCAGGTAACATTGAAGCTATTCCATAGCACTTAACTGTAGTGAATACTGTGTCACCAATTCTGAAATCAATTTAATGTTTAATGCAAATCCATTACATGGTGCTATTACAGGCTGGCAAAATGATTTACAAAAATGTGACAACTTGGGCTCAATTCACTCTGCTTTCCAACAATGTAAATGCATAGCAGTGTTTATCTGCATGAAAACTATGCACTAATCTATCTGAAAAAAAAAAGAAAAGAATATATCAACTTTGGTATCTACTTTCCGTTTACTTCGATCCTTGCCTTTTCGGTCATTGTTATAATGCCAGCTTTAGGACAGAAAGAATTATAAGAAAACCAGCATAATACCTGATATATTAAAATGTAGTGCCTGTGAAATCTGTATTATATTGCTCTTCTGAAGTAAGATTTTTCTACACCGGTAGCCTTCGCTGTCTGTCAGAACCTTCTGATATAGGTGATGTAAAATAACCGTACAATATTAATGCATGCTATTCCATAATGCTTAGTAGCTGTATGAATATTACTCAAAGTTATGTTAGTCTTTTTTTCTGACTTGGTTCTTGTCAGATAGGTTTAAAGATATTTCACTGAGAACGCAAATTCTGTCTTTTCTTGATTTGGGGTGTTTTCAGTATTTTGGAGGTATACATTTACTTAAATTCAGTATTACTTGTGTTTTGGGTTTTTTTTCTTTTTTTTCTTTTTTTTTCCTTTTCTTTTTTTTTTTTTTTTTTTTTTTTTTTTCTCCCTAGAGGGCAGGACATGGTGTTTGAGACCAGAAATCCGTGCCTGGTAAGATTTTCGTCTGGAAAAGCTACCCTAAGAATTCAGAGAGCTTGCTCTGAAGAACAGACGCATAAAGTTCAAATTTAAGGGACAGTCCTTTAAACCCACAACCGAGATTGAGCTCACATTGCGGGAGATTTCTTAATGGGCAGCGGTTAACCAGGTACCCATGCTTGACCCTTCTTCACACCAGACTTCCTCATATAGAAAGAAAAACCCTTTAAAAAAAAAAAAAAAAAAAAGAAAAAAAGAAAAAAAAAACCTCATGTGGTTGTTTAGTTTCATGCACAGTTGCAATATTTTTCTTCAAACAAACTCTGTACAAACTTTGGGCCCGATTCATAAAAGCTCCTTTGCTATTAACACGGGAGGCTGGTGGGCTTTTCTCGTCCAAATTGAGGATGGCTTTCTTTCTTTCCAAGCGCACGCTTTGGCGAGCCCCGCTTTCCTCGGCACGCGTGCCTGCTGGCTTTCCTCTCCCTCCCCTTTCCCTCTCCGCCTCCCCTAACCCCAACGGAGAACGCGAATGGATGGGAAGGGGCCGTGGAGGAGGCGAGGCAGCGCAGGACCATGCTCCGACACCCCAGAGGCGCAGGCTGGCAGGAGAAAAGGGGGAGACAGGGGAGAGGACGACTCCGTGCCGCGCTCTGGCCGATGCCAGGGGTTTGTAGCACGGTGGTATGAGGCTACTTGATTACAAAAGAGATCTTGTCCGTACCGGAAAAAAATACGCTAGATCGCTACCTCCGAGCTCTAGAGAAAACCTTCGTAAAGGCAAACACTTGTACACAATGTGAACTTTTGTACTTCTATGCTTTTTTTTTAGGGAAGACTATTTTCCACTTAGTTAATCTTCTATGCTCGAGCATGAACAAAAACAATTGTGTTGGGTGAAATCCCCCCCCTTTTATCTGCATCCACAAATTAATATGAGGGGGGGAAAAAAAGAAGATGAGTTTCTAGACGGAGCATGGTAGGAAGAGAGTGCCCGGCTTGGCATCCGCCGCCACTGCCTGTTCTTGCTGCCGGCGCCTGGCTGCGACTGCTGCCTTGGGGAAAGGTCTGCGAAATTCTTTGCTTTGGAAATACAATCAAGGAGAAATCTCCATTTTGGCTGGCTGTGCAGTTTCTCCGCGCGGCTGAGCTCTGACCTGGCCCTGCCCTGCTGCCTGAGACTGGCCCAGCCAAGTCCCTCAGCGTCAATTTGAAATTCGGGGCGCTAAAATTTCCACCGGCCGTGTGAAAGGTCTGCTGCAAATCCACTTGACACCCGTGTTAATACCATGTCGTGTTCATTTTTTTTTTATGAGTCAGGCCCCTCGTGCCTCTAGTATACTTGTATTGACTCTCATAGTTACCATTTTAGTTTTACTGTGTTCTGTGAAAAAAATTGTAATTGGTTGAGAATCACTGTGGGCATCCATTCTTATTCAACTAAGTCTCCGCAGGTTTTTTGAGCTGGTGTGGATTAGTTTAACTCTTGTATTCAACCATTAGTGCTACCACCTTCTCACATTACAATACAATTACTGGAAGCAAGTACTGCATTTCCTATGCAACAAAAAAGGAAAATAAAAAATTGCTAATGCTAACAGGCTGTGTTGTTATTTACTTTCAGCCGGGCACAGGGGGTGTGTGCGGCTGCGGGGCCGCGGGCATCGCCGCTGGTGGCGGCATGGACCTCTCCGGGTGCGCGGCGCTGGGGCCGGCGCCAGCCCTCCCACCGGGGCAGGTTTGGGGCTTCCCGGGCAGTAGCTTCATCCCAAATCATGGGAGTATTTGGTTAAATCGAGTCACTGCCGTCGCATCAGCCGTACTTTCCCATGCTGTCGGTGTCCCGTCAACACAAAATCGTTCCTCTCACGAAAATGGATTAATTTTCAGCGAACCTCTGCAGATTAAATCATCCAAAGACACAAAGCATGTCTAGTGAAGACTAACCGAGGAGATTAATTAACTCTGCGAATGCTACAATGCATCTTTAAATGTAGCTAAACTCTAAAAATGTTACTGCATTTCCAAAGAGCCCCAGTACCAGATGTCGGCCCCGTTTTGGCCATGGCTGTCGCAGGTGGCCTTGCAGCCCGGCCAGGCAGAGCTGCGCTGCTCAGCCCTGGCTGTCCTGCACCTCTCCGCAAGGCTTCTGTGGGCGATGGACGGGAAAAAAATAGGTTTCTTTACAACCTTTAAAGTTTTCTTTAAAGTTTTTCACTGTGTAACACCTTTTTCTTAAAAGATATGGGCAGAAATTAATATTTGCAGAAAGGAATTTTTTGTCACTGTCCTCGGGGGGCCCTGTCCGTGCCCCTTGCCACGTCCCGGTCGCTGCTTCGGCCGTGGCACCTGCTGGCACTGGTGCATGGTGTGGCAGCTGAGGACAGGTTGGAGCCCATACAATTTAGCTTTTTTTTTCTCATGAAGGGGACTAGACGGTAAGGAGAAGCCAAATCCATCCTTGCAGAAAACGCAGCGCCCCAAGTGTGCCCCCCTTCACCCCCGTGAGCCCTGGGGGGGGGGGGGGGGAAGCGGAGGTGCTGAGCCTGCACTCGCTCCCACTTTTGGGCAGAAAGTTCCTCTGAAGGCTGCGAAAACGAGCCCAAATGGTGGTGGTGCCCCTTTGGCTTGGAAACGAGCCCAGACGTGGGCCAGCCGGCCCTGCGGGGCAGCAGGAGCCGGATGCTTCCTCTGCGCAGCAGCAGCGAGCACAGGGGGTGCAGGATGGGAGGGAGGGACAGGGACCCACCCACGCACATTGCTGCACGAACTCACACTGAAAAATTAAAATATGCTTTTAAAAAAAAAAAAGACAAAATTCAATTAGACTACACAGGGAAGGTTTCTCCCCGTCGCCCCATCTGCAGCTGGCGTGGCTGATGCTGCGCTCACGGGTGCCTCCGTAACGCTGCCTCTTTCTCGCGCTCGGCCCCTATGCTCTCATCCATCGCCTCCCCGCTACAAAAATGATTCACTATTATTTATTTATACCCTTTATTACTGAGGCCGTTGGCTGAGGCTGTCCTGGGTTTCAGTGCTGTGGAGGAACCAGGAGGGGCTCCAGGAGGGTGCCGGGCCCTGCCCCACGCGGGGTGAAAGCCGTGCTGGGAGCAGGCACCCGCGGGGCCACGGCCGGGGCTTGGGCACCCTCTCCTGCTTTCTCGCCCCGGTTCTTCCACTCTTTCTTTCTCGCTTTCGCTTTCTTCCTGTAGAAGAAAAGGTCTCCATCAGCATCTAAGGAAATAAATCCCATTTATTATTTATTGCTATCAAAATGTGTCAGCTTGCCTCAGGATGCAAGAAGAATACGCAACAGCCTGCTAACACAAAATTAAAAACTTTGGGTGGAAAAAGTACGGGGTGGTGTTTAGGCAGAGAAATGCGGGCGCTTTGCTTCTCTGCCTTGGAGGGAGAAGCGATGGGACGTGCTTACAGGGAGATTTGTACGGCGCGAAGCCCATCGAAAGGTGTGCGGCGCTGTGCACGGGTGAGAAGCCTGCTGCCCCGGCTCTCCCGTTTTTAGTGAGGTTTCATTTATCACCATTTGATTTTTCATCGGTGGAAGAAATACAGGCTGAAAACCCCGTTCTGGCCATAAACACCAACGTTCGATGCGAGCCCTTTTTTCCTTCCAAAGGATGATCCGTAGCGTGGTGGATGATGAAGTTGCAATGAGCATGGTGGTGACAAAGTATTTATACCAAATTTCGACACGTTGGGCGTTTTGGCTTTTCTTTCCCCAAACGCGGACTGTGCCAAATTGCTTTTGTATTGCTGATATATAATCTTCAGAAATTTTCAATCGTCTCGCAAGCTCATTGTTATTGCACAGATATCCTGAAGGGATTACTCGCGTGTCATGAAACAACGGCCTTTTAAATTCCTGTTACTGGTGGATCTGGCTCCTTAATCTCTTCCTTAAATGTAAATGTTCTTGATGATGCGACAAGAAAGGGACTCGGGGAGCATTACCGAGGCGGTGGGTTCGTCCGATGTCTTTTATCTGCCAAAGACAAGCTAAAACTGGAAATATTTATTGGTTCAGTACTTCAGCAACACGGTATTAATTGCCTCTGCGTGTTTTGATAGGTAGTTAGCACAAGGGTATTAATGAAAATAGCACCACTTCATTTTAAAATTAACTGCTTGGCCATTCAGCAACATGAGCTGATAAATTATGGCAATAAATTTGCGACGGAGATTTATGCCACCGTAACTCGCGCCCGGGCCCGCAGGCGCGCTCCGGTGGTGCCAGGGGGACGGGAGGACGGGGACCACGGCCGGCACCCTCCACCCACCTTACCCATAGGCAGCTCCATGATTTTTTTAAAATCCTTCCAGAAATTTGGGTCCAGGAGTTTCATGACTTTTCGGGTCAGTTTTGGTGCTCCTTTAAAATAAATGATGCTCAGGGGTCAAAGGGACCCTCCTTGCCGCAGGCGGCTGGAGGCATGGCCAGGTCTCCAGCGGCAGACGGGGTGTTCTGAGCCACCTCCCCTTCCTCCGGGCGGATGGAACGGAGCCGAGCTTTCCCCGGTGGTGGTACTTTTACTGAGGCCATTGGAGAGGAGAGGGGCCACCTGATAAACCATGCAATCATCCCCCCTTTCCCAAAAACCTCTGAAATACGGAGTCAGGCTGCTGGTGCTGCAGACTGGCAAGATTTCATTTTTATTACTATTATTATTATTATTATTATTAGCCAGTGAACGGCCTCTTGCTTGCCAGCGCTGGACCCAGCACATATTTATTTCTGTCCCACTTTTCCCTCCCACGGGGCAAAACAAAGCATCACTGTGGTTCAGGTCAGACCCAAACCCACTCCTTTCTCCAGGGTTTTTGGTTTTTTGCACGATTTGCTCAGGACAGGAGGCGATGCGCGGGCAGGGGCTGCAGCCCACCCCGTGCCACAGAAATAGTCATCTGCGGAGGCATGAACGGCGGCTCCCTGCCTTGGGCGGCAAAGAAATTGGAAAATGTTCCTATAAATGTGATTCATACAACAGAACACCTGCCTGCACATTGCATTATCCAAACCTATTAGGGTGAAGGAGATGCAGCCAACTATTTTGGTATATGGGGTTTAATTTTTTTCCCCCATTGTTCATTATTTCCCCACAGAAATTTCATAACCCAGCACCTTTTTTTTCTTTCCAAAGCTAAAGAAACACTCTTCCAAAATGCTGCATTTTGTTATTGGGTAGAAGACGCACAACTTTTAGAGAAACTTCAGCTGGATGTTGCATTTATAAATAAATGTGACAAATTTAATAGGGCAGGATAGGTATTTGAATTATTGATTGTTAAATATTTAAGCTCCGAGTCCCCATCCATCAGCATGTGTGAGAAAGCTCGGGGCAGATTTATGATGCTGGAGTTTTCCTGGTTAGCTGGCACTTGGCATTTCGATTAATTATAGCCCACACATTCGGGTTTTTTCAGGATTTGTTAGAAGTATTTATAAAAGATGTCCCTATTATACCATTTAAATATTGTTTGTGCAACTGGAACATGTTTTCTATTGGGGATTAATACACTGTTTGATTTAAGGGAAAATTAAATTAGAAGGTGTAAGTCTCAGGAGACGAATGCTTTATTTGAAAAGGGTTTCCACCACTGGAAAGCATAAAGTTTTTCTTTTATGTATAAATATTTTGCTCCGGGTGTTTCCCGGGGTCTGCGGGTGGGTGGGAAGTCTCAAAAGCGCCCTCAGCGATGTGGAGCAGGAGAGCAGGTATGCGGCAGGGAGGGGGGCAGGATGAAATATGTCGTATTTATTAAAATGAAGGGATTTAGGGCCTCCCCCTCTATTGATTTGCCCAGGAAGGATGCGAGCCCCGCGGCTGCGCCCGAGGCCCCGGGGCAGGAAGGGTCTGTGCGAGGGGAGGAAACCGCCCGGGGCCCTCGGGTCAATAACGCGCGTCCGAAAAAAAATACCTCCCGAAATACGTAGCTGTATGATAGATTGTAATTGCTCAAGAAGAGCCATTACGGCCCATTATGTCAATATTCTGCATTTCCAAAGTGCTTTAATTAATACATATTTACATCAGGCAATAGCAGGGATTTCTCTGAGCCATGGTATTAGGCCAAGAAAGGCTCCTAACTTTCATAATTCAGCGGGGCACGAGTTTAATCTCTTAGTGCTTTATTGCACCTTATAAAAATGCATCTTGATGTCATGAACAGCAAGAAAATCTCCATCCAGCCAGAGCATCGCATCACCCCTCGCCTGGGGAGGTGACTCGGGGGTCCCGCGTGGTGTGGGGGTCAGCAATGCCCCCAAAGCTTTGCCAACTTGCCAACCACAACCCCCTCGTCCTTTCACTCCTGGTTGTTCTTTTTAAGTCATAAATAAGTTACCAGCAAGATAAATTACCATTGCTGCAGGTCGTACACTGCAGCGGCCAGGCTCCGTGGGGATGAAGGATGCTGGTGCTGGGGAAGGCGCCCGGGCACCCCAGATTATTTTGGCGAGGGTGACCCACACCCTCCAAAGTGTTTTTAAGTGATAACTTCTGCTTTCAAGCAACAAGTCACCAGCTTGCTCGTGGGGACCGTGGGGCTCAGCCACCTCCTCATGTTGCCCATCTTCCTCCTACGTGCTGCAGTGATGCTGCACATGCAATTAAATATATGCCCTTAAATTGCTGCAATTCTGCATCCGCTCAGGGCTCAGTCTGGGGTTGTGAAACTCACAGGACACAGATTTACCTGTTATAGTAATCCCAGGCCTGTACCTTGGTGTGAGAACCAAAGGTGTTGCATCTCTCCCGGCTCTGAAACGCAGCCCCGGGTTGAGCAGTGCGTGGGCGGGGAGCAGGTGACCAGCAGGTTATGACTGCCCGAGGTAACTCTCAAAATATAAATGCTATAAGGTCATTGATTTTTTTTTTTTTCCCCTGCAACCACAAATTAGAAACGGCACTGCTAAAAATCACTGGTCTATCCACAAATTTTAATTAAAACCTAAATAAATCATTTTCATCGCTGCACTTGCATATAAACAATGAGGGAGATGGCACACTTACAGCGGCTTGTCAACGTTTGGTGACTAATGAGTCGCTGTGAAAATACAATCTGAAGGGCCAGAATTGAAAGCAGATTCCTCGGCTAACGAAGGGCACATGTGACCCCGCCGCGGCCATCGCGGCAGAAGGCACCGAAACCACCTCTCAGGGCTGCAGGGGGAAGGAAAAATTTTGTTAAGGCTGGCAGGATGAGTCTTTATTAAATAAATCGTGGCGCGGTAACGCGATATTGCAGCTGCAGCCTTTTTGCCACGTTATGGAGTAATGTTTTCCCCTGTCCTTGCAGCAAACAATAACCATATGCTGGATTTGTTACCAAATGTTTATTTTATTTCTTCATTAGTCCACAATGAGGACTCGGAAAAAAGAGGTTTCGTTGTTCCAAGTGCTCAGAAAGAGCTTTTAACCAGAGACCCAGATATCTCATGCAGAAGTGCTCACGCCGCTGCCCAATGCCCGCTTGCAGCGGGTGCCGTTTAACGTTGCTGTGCATTATCGCCTGTCCCCATTGCACCCCCTGGATCCAGGGGTCTGGGTCAGGGATGCCCAGCGTCTGCGGGAGCAGAGGAGCCAGGATGGGTGCTGCGAATGGTGTTGCTCCTCCCACCCAGGGGCACCGGCCACAGCGCCGTCAGGAGAAAGGCCAAGTGAGACACCAAAGTTGTTAAACAAATCCTTCTCCTGCGTTTTACAAACTCTCCCTATCTGATGGGACAGGCAGCACCAGGGCCGGGGGAACGAGCAGTTGTTTGGCACAGCAGAAGTGAGTTTATGGTTGCATGCTGGAGCAGATACCTTGGCCACCCGCCGGTGAAGCCCACGAGCTGCTGATGTCCAGCACAAATGGAAACCCCAAGGTCCTGGTCAGCTGTGGCTCTCAACAAGCCTCTGAACTAAAAGCCAGTTTTATTAAGTAGCCTTCCTCTTTCTAAAAGTGATGATCTTGGACAAGCTCTGCTCAGGGTGCTCAGGCTCTGCCTGTGGCCACGGAGGCTGGAGGAGCCCATGGGACATCACTGGTGCCTTCAGGGACCATCTCCAAGTCGTGCTCCTCAGGTGGAGGGGCCATCGATGTGTCAGTGGTGCGATGGGCTTGGGCATGGCTGTGCTCCACCACAGAGCTGCTGCCCCACCACAGAGCTGCTGCCCCGCATGGACCCCTCCACTCCACATGGACCCTTCCGCCTCGCATGGACCCCCTCATCCCTGCATGGACCCCATCCTCCTTGCATGGACCCCCCCCATCCCTGCATGGACCCCATCCTCCTCGCATGGACCCCCCCATCCCTGCATGGACCACCTCCTGCATCCATGGACCACCTGCTCCATGCACAGACCAGCAGCTCCCCCATGGGAAAGTGTCCTCCCAAGGCCAGCATTCATGTTTCAACCAGTAAGTTTCCACCAATGCTTTGAGTTTGACAAAACAACATTTTCTCAGGGAACATTTTCTCCACCAAACATTTAAGGCAGACCTAAGTTTCAAAGTTTAGGATTTCCACCCCCACAGGACTGAGGGTCTCCAGGTGAGAGCTGCATCTCCCACACACACACGCAGCATGGAGCCGCAGTTCCTCAACAACACCCAGCAGCACAACACTCACTGCAGCCCCGCACGTGCCAGCAGCCCCATGAGCCGCAGCAAACAATTTCCAGCAAAGACCAAAGAACTGTCTTCTTCCCAAAATACCCAAGGATGATGCTATTTCCACCAAGAACAATGCTATTTCCACCCAAGAAGGATGCTTTGCCTTTTTTTTTTTTTGGGGGGGGGGGGGGGGTAGTAACTCACCCCAGAGCATCCCAAGCAAAGGAATGCCTGGAAACGGCAGCTGGGCCACCTCACTTTTGAGATTTTTTTTTTTTTACCCCCTCTAAAGCTGCCTCGTGAAAAGAAAGAAAAATACTATGTTGTGTGTGTTGCTTCTGCAATTCAAAACCCGATCTTGACAGGGAGAAAAGAAAAAAAAAAAAATCAAACTGCTCCCAACTGCAGCACATGCTCATGGAAAGAAGATGTGGCGCACATGAGGCTGTCCCAGGGAGAAAGTTTGCTAAAAATAACATATGCAGATTATGTACATAAAATGTCATGAAATATCAGCACATAAAACCGTGTGGTAGTTCAGGCTGTTGCAATTACAGCTCAAATGTGCCAGATGAAGGACACGCAGCATTTGGTGCGTCTGCAGTGGGAGCCAGGCGTGGGGCTAGCTCCTCTCTCCAGCCGTTGCTCGAAGCACCGGGACCGCGGCCGGCCTCGCCGTGCAGAGCCAAGGCCCTGCGAAGATATAGGGGGATGGGGCTTATTATTATTTTCTGGCTAAGGAGGGACAGGGATAGCCCTTCAGCCACCTCTAAAGCCCTCGTGCCTGCGAAGGGTCCCTTCTCAGGGGCTGGGGAGGGGCTGGGTTGGGGGCTGCTCCACCAGCCAGGAGCAAACCTGGGCATGGCCATGGTGGAGCTGCCAAAAACACCTGGGCTGGAGGATTTCCAGCTGTTGAAGTTCACCTGGGCACAGGATGGGGATGGGGCTGCGGCTTCCAAGCTGGACCTCTGCTTGGAAAGCAAATCTCAAAAACAGGTGATTTTTTTTACCCAGAGCATCATTCATCCTGGGTGAAGCAGACCCCTACCAATTACTTTGAAAGAGGAAAGATCCTGGTAGCTAATTTTGCTTGTGTATGGGAGGATCTCAACACACTTCAAGGCACTAACAAGGCCTGCCAGACCCCCCTGAGGTCCTTCGGGGTGGCATTATAAGGCGGCTGACATTTTCCGCACTCCCTCCTTAGTCTTCTGGCTGCGATATAAATTTTCCTCGAGTTCTGCTTTTGTTATTTGCATGCATCTACACACTGTTTGTTTTTACACGGTGACCTACATAACTCATTTTAATACGTACTGAGGCAGCAGGGTTGGGCTGGAAGGATGTCGGTGGGGATGCAGTGGCTCCGGCTGCAAGGAAGCCGTTGTTTCTGTATTTTGGGAGAGGACGGCAGGAGCGATGGCATCCCCTCCCATCGTTGTCCTGCTGGAGCCCTCCATGCTGGTAGAAATGGTGTTGGGCCATTTCCATTGGTGGCCAAAACCATGGGTGAACTCTTCTTAACTTTAATAAAATAGTCATTTTTTAAAATTTAACTTCTGGCCCCTCTTTTCTTTTCCCTGTTTGCTCCTTGTGAGATAGCAGCTCTTGTTAGCAGAAACACAGCGATGGTCCAGGAGCCCTCTACCATGGGAAAGGTGGGGGGGTCCCTCAGGCCACGTAGCTCCATGCATATGGGAATATGCATTTTGTTTCGCCATTTGTCCTCACGTAAGCACCTTCAGGACTGTTGTCCTGCTGCTGTTGCCTCTGGGTCAAGTCCAGCCTGACCCCAGGTCACTGCTTCTGCCTCTTCTTCACTTAATATTAAATATTAGTAATTAAATATTAGTAAATATTTAAGTAAAATGGAGTTGGCTCTGATTTGGGAAGATCATATGTTATTGGATAAAGCTAGTGGGGTGCAGGGACACCCTGCCCGGAGGGGACACGTCCCCCCAGGGCCAAGGTGCCTTGCTCTCAGCCTGGCTTCGGGAGCGTCTCCCTCAGCACCACATGGGTATTTGGGCCGAGAGCTCCCCGGGCATCTCGCGGGTGCCCGGTGCCTACAGGGAGCCAGCCTCTGCCCTCCCCGACGGGTGCCAGCACCCCCCAGCCCTTATGAACTATAATATTCTCTTAAGAAGTTATCCATGTTACACATTTTAATCACTTTTCTAGCAAATAAAGCTTTTACCCAGCCAGTCGGCCAGAATTAAATTACTTTACAACAGATTTTTATTTCTTTCCCCCCCCTCAAGGATACTTTTTATTTCAGCAAACGCATGCTGCTCCGGCGGCTCCTGGGGTGAGCAGGGCCCTTTGTATGGCGTACAGAAAAGCACCGTGATTCATTGCTTTCTCATTATTTTGTCCTTTTGCTAGATATTGCCAGGGATTTTTTTTTCTCCTCCTTTTCTTTCTTACTCTCCAGTCCGCTTGAAAGGAGCTGATGGAAGGAGAGGAATATTCATCTCCCAAGTTTGCTCACGTGGCTGGCGGCGGCTCGGCAAACTTTTCTCGCCGCCATCCCCACGCACGGTACGGTGTGTGCCGGCACGGCGGCGCTTGGCAACCCCAGCGCCGGGACAGCCGTGTGAAGAATGACGCTGTTTGTTTGCTCCACGTCCAGCTATTTGTCACTGGCCATTTTGCCTCCAAAGCTTTAATATTTAATGAGATCCGGGCTGGCCGGGCGCTGCGCAGCCATGGCTGGGTGCTGCGGCTCGGTTTCCTGCAGTGCGGGGAAGGCTGTCGGGGGGGGGGGGGAGTGAGTTGTGTACTGCGGCAGATGGGACTCTTTTTATTTCGATTGATTTTCAGTTAATAACTTTTAACCTGCTGAACCGAGGCGGCTGCCGACGGGGCTCGTGCGGGGAGCGGCGGGGATGCAGCCTGCGAAATGCCTAGGGCTCACTCGGGGGGCACAGGCACCTCTCGGCCTGGCCAGGGATGCCAGGGGGACCCCAAAGGGGAGGTTTGTGGCTTGTGGAACACCCTGACGGGGCACACAGTGGTTATTTATTTAGGAAACACGCACCTTAGCAGGGAACCCACCGACCCCCCCTTGCCCCATCCCCAGGGGTGCCAAGCAGCCTCGGTTTTTCCATGCAGGGAAATGGGTTGATTTTCCTTATTAAAAAAGGACAGGAGGGACAATAAAAAGATCCCATGTGTAAATCTTCCTAAGGGTCCCCTTTTCCCTCAGCACCCCACACCGGAGCCCTCCCACAACCCACCTGGATGAAGTAAAAGCCATTTTCCCTGCATTTTCTCATCTGGGCTGTTTCCCCGGTTGAGAGCCCATGTCACTGGGGTGTGATCCCCCACCTTTACAGCCCCAGAGTTGGGGTTTGGGGAAGTTTTTCTTATTTCTAATATTTTTACACCATTTGGGATGTGTTTAGGGTGTTTCTTTGTTTTCTCTCCAAAGGAAGGTTGGAAGAGGAGCAGTTGCTTGGCTGCTGCTCACAGCGCTGGTAGGCGCAGTTGAATGGCAACATCCAAAACGATGTCTGATGTTCCCGGAGAGGAAGAGCATTTTCCCAGAGACGTTTCAGAACGGTCGCCCTAGACATGGGGCAGGAAAGCTAGCGAAGTCTCCCATTCCCTGTGGCACGGGGAGGAGAGGAAAGGGCTGAAATTATTTCAGTTATTGTCTGATGCAAAGGAGGAGAAAATAGTGTACGGCAATTCTTTAAAAGGCAAAGGGTGAGTGATGGAGAGCTCTCCTCCCAGACGACACCTGCCCTGTGCTACCCATGGAGGATGCAGCATCGGGGTGCTCCGGCGGCAGAGCCTGTGCCACAGGGCGAGAGCTGCTGGCTGCAGTGGCATTTGCACCCGATGCTGTTGGAGATGCTGACTGCCCTTGCTATGGGGCAAGCAGAGGGGCGATGGCAGTGCAAAATCTTGCAGCCTGATGATATTTGCGAAGCTGCAGCGGCGCAGGCCATCCTGGCTTCCCGCTGAAGGAAAGGAAATTTCTCATCATTTCAGCTGTAGAAGCAACGCTTGAAAACGCACACTCTGGAGCCAGGAGATGAAGGAAAATCAGATAAAATATACTTCTGAAAGGATTTTGAGGTGAGACTCATGACTTTTTAATGGACCGGACTGATTTAACTCCCTTTGTGTCTCTGCCGGCTGGTGCAGCTCTGGCTTCTTGCTGTCCGGTCAAGCCAAGGGTCCTTCCCCACTGCCACAGGACGCTGCCCCAGCCAAACCCCCATGGTTTGGCTACAGAGAAGGCTAAGGGATTCATCTGGACACGCAAAGCACTATATAATGCAGCCAGGAATAAATTTGAACTCTTGAGGTCAGCAGTTCAACATCGTGCTGTTACGCCCATCTCAGCTATTTCATTCCCTGTCTAAGTCCTCATCATGAGACAGACTAGTGGAGGCGTGGCTGGTTCATGATTTGGGGGATTTCTTCTTGGATGGTATGCTGGAAAGGGACTTTAAAATCTGCCACATCGCTGTGCTGGAAAAGGACCGTGGGGCATGAGCAACCTGGAAGAGATGTTTGGCCATCCAGCTCCAAAACCAGGGTGGGAGTGATGGCAGGCTTGCATCCTCTCTGCGTGGAAGTGAGAATGTGAACAGAGCTCGCAAGCGCAGCATAGTCACCCCCATGCACACCCCTTCATAATCAGTTTCTTCAAGCAAACACCACTCTGGGAAAACAGCTCATTGAGATAACCAGAGGTTTTGGGTGCTGGAGGCAGTTGATCTTCATCTTTCTCACTACGTGGACAAAATGGATTGCTGTCTTCCATCTGCTACGTACACCCAGCTTTGCTGCCATCGGCACGATAGCTTTTAAGGATAGTCTCATCTGTGGTCACCTAGGAGAAAGTAATTGGTCAAATTTAATTCAATAGAGATGAATTAGAAAAGGTTGTGATAGACAGTTAGGTCACCAGCAACTCCTATAAATCGCGGGTAGAATTTCCTCCTTTTCCATATACCAGTTTGATGTAGGAAATGGCTCATTTGCAAGCTAAAGGTTTAATTAGGAGAAAAAAAAAGGTCAGCAGAGATCAGATGTGAATTGCAAAGTGTTAAAGAAGTTTACTGCAGCAATGCATTTATTGAGAGCCATGCTATAGATCTGCTCCCTCTCTGCCCAGAATGCTAATAGCACTCCTTTGAATTCTTCCTATCAACAGAAAAATCATCAATAATACGTGGGATGCTTTAAAACTGTTTGGCACCCACTTTCTTTTTATGATAATCAAAGGGCTTTGCTAAGACCCAGAGACTCCCTTACCCATCTCGTTAATTGTGGATCCTTCTTTCCAGGTCAGGTTTCCAGAATGTGACACCCTTCAGGTCGCTGTTTCCTCTCCCATCCATCGCAACATGAGCTTTGCAGAGGGTATTTATTGCTCCTCCTCATCAGGGACATAGTCACGATGTAAATTGTGCCAGAAATACCAATATGATGAAAATTCATGGTGTTTCTTCCTCACCTCACTGTATTCCGGTTGGTTTTTATGGGCGTGTAAACTGCAGAAATAGAGTTCTGTACAAGCTCTCTTAAAAGCAATGGGAGCAATAGTAATGTGATTACATGAGGTTTTAGCTCGCTAGCGAGAGTGCTGAGCTGGCCCAAGGCAGTAGCGCCTAAAGTCAAGCCATGGCATCGATCTCAGCTCCCAGGGTCGCCGCGGGCAGCGCTTGTTTCAATGACCTTTGGGGTCCGGGGCAGAGGGGCCCAGGGGAGGCTCAGCGGCGTTTCGGGTGGTGCCGGCTCTGTGGGCGGCAGGAGGAACGGCAGCCCCGCGTGTCGCTGCGGACGCTGGGACGTAGCAGACCGATAATACGCTCTGACACACTGCTGCTCCTGCAGACAAGATGGGAAGCATCATCACTTCATCTGCATCTCCAGGAGCTCCATGAAGGCTCCCTCCCGCTGCCCCCTGTTCCCTGCGTCTGCGGGGTTTCCCACCGGTGGGGATTGGCATCAGTGCTCTCGGTGCGGCAGCGCTGCGACTGCCCTTCGCTGGGACCTCGCCAGCGGGCACAGATGCAGCTTCCAGCCCGATCTGTGCTGCAGCTGGGGCTGGTAAGGGTTCAAGGAGTGCTGCTTCTTGGCCAGAATCACCGGGGGGTCCAGGCATCCTGAATTGTCACTGAGAACACCATGGTTTGGGGCTTCATTAGGTGTCATACATAACTAATGACTCTGCAAGAGCGTATGACAGGATGAATGCTGCAAAGGTCCAGAGACAGCCACCAACGTGGAGAGAAATCAAAATGGCAGCTGGACCTGGCTGGGAGAACAAGAGCAATTTTTCCAGTCACTTCCATTTGTTCCAGTATCACTCAGCCCCACACCCAGTTCGATGAGAGATTGCAATTTCGCTTTAAGAAACACTACATGAAAAAGGACAGATAGCAGATCAGATTGTAAACTGATGTAATTAAACAGGCAATGTTAATTCCCAGCACCTGAGACTCAAGTCCTCCGTGCAGTGTCGATAACACTAATTTCAATAATTTCGGCAAAGCAAACTGTACGAACAATAGGCGGAGGACGGAGGAGGCTCTTCACTCTTCTGGAGGATCAGAAACTCGCAGCAATTATCAGTCAACAGTTCCAGCTGCCTGATAAACTGTTAAGACTAAAGTAAACACATCACGGCTCTGAGGCTGGAAACAGAAGAGCTGTAATTATTTTGAAGTTTAACTATTGCCCCTGTCTCCAGATACAGGGAGTGAAACGACACAGACCCCGACACATCCAGCTTCCGACAAAGACGTGCGATGCTCCTCGTGCAGAAATTCAAGTGTGCTTCTAGGACGCTCAAGATTCAGGTGCAACATGTATAAAGCCTTAACCATTTCCTCCCGATAGCAGACGAAAGCTGCGTTACCTTGGGCAAGCCACGCTCCTATTAGAAAATTGGCTCCTACGAGCCTCATAAGAGGAGCAAGAGATTCCCTCGTCTTCGCTGAGTGTGTGGGGGAAATTCAGCTGTTCTGACAACCAGATCATGTTTGATATCATCCGAGCTGACTCGATAGAGATGTCAAATGGGAGAAGATAGCAGAAGTCTGCCTCGCAGTTTAATTGGCTTACACTTTTGTATATCCTCTCTTAAAAGTAAGGCCTTCAAAATGCGATTTGGACAAGTGAGTTGCGTGGGGCTTTATCCTGGGCGGTCTTGCAGCCTTCTCAGTGACAAAAACAGCGCGTCTCTGAACACAGGCTGTATATATGGTTGGATTTATGGAGTATTCATTATTTTAATAGCTATTATGGACTTAGGGTCAAATATCTTTTTCCAACATTTTTTTATTTGAGGAAAGAGCCTGTATGTCACAATCTCATGCCTCATCTAATTGGATAAGTGTTTCCTTTGTCCTTGAAACCAAAAAGTAGACCGCGTATCCAGGAGCTACAGAATGAAAAAGCATCTGCCTTTGGTATTTGGCATGCCTCAATTAAAAAACGCTCTGCCTGGGCTATCATTTTTTTTTTAATTCTGACCAGAGCACTTCTGCTCAGATTCAAGCGGACAGTTCTGAAGGTCGAGCTAGGGGTATGTAAAAAACCAAATCCTTTGGAACAATACATAGAACGTTAATGTTTTACGTACAGCAGAAAAGAGGCCCGGATCCAGCAAAGCCAAGTTCAGAGTCATGCTGGAAGCACGGCAACAGCTCGTGTGCTCGCTCCCCTCCGAGCGTTTCTGTAAGCTCCTGCTGGAGCGGAGCTCAGGTCCACTCTCAAGACGTGACTCCCCTCCCTCCCAGTCCCACAAATCTAGCGCTCAATATGCACAAAACACTTCCATCTTTAAAAAATAATTGAAAAGGTGCACCCTGAAGTTCACTGGATCGATCCCTCTGAATTATTTTATTTAGAAGACACTTCATTGTGTCAAAGATTTAATGGAGAGGTTACGATGCCCAGCGTTCAGAATGTCAATGCATTAAAACGGAGTGCTGCAGGGAATGTTAAAATCCTCAGTAACGTACACCCAAGCAAAACTGCCACATTTATGAAATATGAAAATTATTATACAGAGTTTAGATAAGACATAGGCTGCTGGGGAAAAGCAGTATAGGGGCAAGAATCCTTCTGCGTGTGTCTTACGAGTAGTGGGATGAAATTTAGCAGCCTCACTATGGACCCTTTCGCCTTTCCCTTACATCCCTTCAAGCGTTCGCTTCCCAAGCTCTATCTTTTGAAATGTGTGTATTTTTAAGCAAGCAGTATTTCCCGGCACACTTGATTAAATACCTTCTCTTGTTATTTATTGCCCATTAAACAACATATCTTCTGCATGTACCTTCGTTGGACAAAAGATCTTTGCTATCAAATGCAGACCTCAGCATGTCTTAGGCCAAAGCGGTTTACTGCAATGATCTCTACGTGGGGCTGCAGCTGAGAAGCATTGAGAAAGCTCCGGCAGCACAGATCGGGCTTCTCTGCTTATTAAGCAGCATTTCTGGTATCTGAGAATTACCCTGCTTTACTACATTTTACATTTCTTGGTGCACGTGATAAGGTTATAATACAGAAGGTGTCCAAAGGTTTTTCTCTCTCTCCTTGGGGAATCTCTCTCTTCGGCTGCTGCAGGAACAATTGCGACCCACCGAAGTACTGCTAGGCTGTAAAGTTTCAAGTGAAACGGAAGGGCGGGGGAAGGAATGACAAGTCCTTTCTACTGAAATTCTCTCCCCAAATGGATTTGGCAGAGCCCGGCTCTGCTGATCTTAAAGCAAGGTTTATCATTTGTGCAGGCTGCTGCCTGAAGGGGGAAAAGATCTTTGAAGTTGCTGAATGATGGAAGGGTCTCCCCCCTCCTCTCCCTCACACACATATTTTAAGGGTGGAGACTGGGAGATGCTCAACTGCCCTGAGTCAGGAAATTACATGACAAATTAAACAATTATGTGTTTTAGGGCTGAGCATCTATTTAGGCATTTAGCGTCAAACGTGCATTTAGCATGAATTCCACGGGCATTTATACTTTTCCGCGTCACCTGTAATTCTACACGGCATTATTTTACCGCATGTCAAGAGCTCCCCCGGTCCAGTATCTACACCTTGAAGAGATTTCTTTATCATTTAACTTTATTACAGAAGGCACTGCCTGGACACTGTTGGAGTGACAAGGACTATTTCCTTAATTACTGTACATTGATAATAGCATTTACTCTGGCAGCTCCAGTGCTATTCAATCAAGCAAGATTCAATACAAAAAAGCTGATTTGCCAAAAAAGAGATTAGCATAAGTGCCTACAGTCACATTCTATTTTTGAAGGTAAAGCTACTGTGTCTGTGAGCTTTCTTGTGGGAACTTTATAAAGAGAGATTAATCTAGTTTAACTCCTTCAAAAGATATCTGGGGAAATCGCAGAGAGTCACTGTTTAGGCTCTTTTGGTAATAATTTTCTATAAATGTGCAAAATAAAGAACTGCACAGAAAGTGCTCATCAGCAGCAGGAAGGTGTGTTTTTTCTCTTACGTGGACGTAGATATTTGTTGTGAAAAACTCTTATGTTCCCCAGTTTGCTATTGCTGTTCTTTGTCATTTAATCAAGTGGTGACTGTAGCTGTTGCACTTTAAAATTAAATGCTATTATTTATGGTAGAACTTGTTCTAGTTAAAAATGCAGACCTCAGCACTGTGTACGTTTGTAAGCAGAAGGTTAAGCAGGACATTTTAAATGGTAAAGCAAAGGGCTTAATCAAGGCTGAAGAGCAAAATGCAGTGGGATAACAGATATAGTAAATAGGCATTAATCACCATACAGGCTTAATCCAGGTATTAGGCAGTCTTGAGGCTAATACGAAGACTCACTTACATAAAGACTCATTCTACCAACCCTGAAGTAAGTCAATAACTTTATTCTTGGGAGAAATTTCACCAGTTAAAGGCCCTTGCAATATCAGGCCTACATTATGTCTTTGCAAAATGATCATCACACAATTATTTTGCCTGAAGGGGATTTCTGAGTTAGGAGGCACATGAGGGTGTGGTTCAAGAAAGGAAAAAATTGAATTTCCAGAGCATAAGGAGCCACTTTTCCATGTTTATTTGTTTGGTTTTTTTTCCCTTGACACTGTCTATTACTGTGACATCAAAATCCGAGCTAAGTACTTCTTGCCAAAGATGGACCAGATAAAATCACGAAGCCAGTATCATCTCGTGGGAGACAGCTCACTGTCTTCGTGACAAATTTAGTGACTACAAATCCAGGCTTAGAACATAGTCCTCCCCTAGTCATAATCCAGCACTTGCACACTGGATTTGCATTTAACTACTGATGAACTAAAATTTCAGTTCCAGGAAGATAATAGCACATCCATATGTACGAAATTCACTTACAAAAGTTCTTTTATTAGATGCTAAGAAAGATTAAAGTGCTTCCATGTTTAACTTAACATAAAAAATTCCAAATCTTTATACAAACACACGTCATATGTACTGACACACCAGCATACAAACCCCAGGCTCCGGCCCAGGGTGGGTTTTGGCATCCTGGTCAAGTTTGCCTTACCTATCCCTGAAACCGAACAGGCAGACTCACGGTAAGCACGACACGACCTAACCTGAGGAAAGGGGAAGGAGATGGAAGTGGGGAACGGGGTAGATGGCCACGGTTTATCTATTCAAGGAATAGCAAGATGAAAAAAAATCCACAAACCTTTAATTGTGAATGTAGGAGAGGGACAGTGATGTAACTGTTCCCAGGGAACACTATTCTTATTTTGTAGAGGGAGGTGAGCCAAGATACTTAAGCTCTAGAGAACCTTTAACACAGGAAGCTATTTATCATAACAAGCTTGGTTGATACTGCTCCCATACTGAACCAATTAGATTAGCCTATTTCGTCATACTTCATAACTTGGGATGATAGGTTTCCAAGCATGGTACAGTGCAGTAATTGAATTTTGATCAAACACACATGGCCCATAACCCAGTATGTGAAACTTTCAGAACAGTTCACAGCTTTTAAATATCCAGTCAACATGTTGCCAAAAGTACAGGATGTACTTGATGCAAGTGGGAGAGGAGGGGGGGAGCACGAGTCCACGCCGTAACTTGGTACAGCTGTAAAACAAACATTTTTTTGTTCCGATTCTGTTCCTACTTTAGCAAAGGAGCTGGGAGGAAGACAGTGAATGTCAAGTAAGTCGTTTTTCTCCCCAACCCCCACACCCCCCAGGCACACATTTCCCTTTTAACATTCTTAGATTACCAGAACCTTTTACATTCACTATACTGTACCTTCATACTGTATTAGACACACCAGCAATTATGTTTGTTAGCATGACACATCCATTGCTTACACTTAGTTAACAAAGTAACTTAAAAGTCGCATGCATCATCCTCTTAATAGGGTTCTAATCAATGGGATCATGGAATGAAAGCCCTAAAAATTACCCCCCACCTCTGCATTCCCCAGGCTTCTGCCTCTGCCAACACAATCCATGTGGTGGGCAGCCTCGTCAGGCTCAAGGTGAACACTCAGTTCTTCGCAGGCAGTGATCTCCTCTTACATGTTCTTGCCATCTTTCCACCACAGTAAATCCAAAGAACTTTGAAGACTCTGTGTAAAGGAAACAGAATACATTAATAAATTTACTCCTATGGCTCTACAGACTAGGGGGCAAAGCACCCACCACAGAACAAGTTCAAGACATGGAAAATGCTGTGCCAGACTTTCTTTTGAGCAAGTAATGGCTATCCATATCAAAGCTGCTCTCTGGCCTACTGCTAAGAGTCTGGCATGCTTAAGCGATGGAGCAGGGTATCACCAACCTCTGCATATGGTGCTGCTGGCTTCTTTCTCAGCTTTGAATGCTTTGGCCTGAAAGGCAGCTGGAGGCAGCTCCGGGCATCTCAGCTACCCGAAGGGGAAGCACCAGGGCAGCCAACGCCTTCGCTTTCATTGAGGTGGTGCAAATGACATTAAAGATGGGAATTACTGCTACAGCCCTCCAAAGAGTGTAGGATCTGACAGTTTACCCAAGCGCTGCTAGTTGCACTCCGTGGATCGTCTGCCTCCGAGCCGTCTCACACACCTGTTCTGGAGTACAGCTGTGTAGGAGAAGCAGCCACAGGTTCCAAGGGGAGAAACGGTGCTTTTCAGATGTAACAAAACGTACATCTCACTTAGTCTTGCTGTTGGTTGGGGACAGGTATATTGCCTGATTACAGCCACCACCCTGTCAGAGACAGAGTGCAGAGGATGTGCTGGATCCATCTCCCTCCCCGCCCCACTCCCCACTAAGTTATGATGCTGCAGAGAACAGAAAAAAAAAAAGAAAAAGAATTTGGTGTTCAACGTATCAGACTTGGACCAAGCCTCAGCTCAAACCAAGGTTAAATAGGCATGTTCTAAGCCTCTTAAAGATAGGATTTATATAGTAATTAAAGTAATGGAAACTGATCTTTACAATTTTCACACTGCCTAAAATTCTGCTGTGTCATATGCATCTGCAGAGCCTGAGAACTGTGCTTCTTGGAGAGAGCACTGCAGTCTTGAAAGCAGCCATTCAAATATATAATGGAAAATTATCGGAGCATGAGTATCTTCGAGATTATAACGAAGCACGAAGAATAAGAATCAGAAATCTTGAGTTTGTATTTGAGACAAGCAGTATTTTTTAAACACTTTCTTTTGTTGGGAGTTCATGGAACTAGATCTTCATCACACACGGTGCAAACAGCATTGAGACTCCCCTTTTTCTCCTTATATTTCCTTTCTTTTCCTTTGCCATAGTCTTAGGTCTAGAGAGTGAGCATAGTGCAAAATGCACCTTGGCCAGACAGAATCCTCACATCCACTTTCCAGTTTTCTCTGTTGTGCAAGGAGAAATACCCGAGTGCTAAGTCTTTGGTGTATGATAAAGAATAACTTCAGAAGATTTGGAGATCTGATAGGGGGTTTGGCTCCACCTTCAGGAAGCAGAAGGCAAAGAGACAACACGGGTTTAAGTTTCAGACATACTTTCTGCAGAAACTGAAGCCTACAACCCCTGCTTAGTGACATCTACTGCTCCCCAATGTGTCTTTGCTTCATACATATAAAAGATTCCCTGATCTGATGCCGTGACATTTCTACATACTTGATTCAGCTCTGAAGAGTCCAACTCCTCCTAGAGGTACTTGAGAACTTGTGGCAGGATGTCCAAGGTAGCTGATACATGAACAAATAGAGCTGATATATGAACAAAAGTAAACCAAAAGCAGCTTTGAGGTGAAAAAAAGAAGTTGTGACACACAGGATGTCATAGAGCTGTATCAAATATTATCAGCCATTTACACTGTCAGTGCTAAGGCTTCCATATAGAATGCAATTTTCTTATAATTCACAGAGATTAGAAAGGTTCTCTAAGTAACACAGATGGATTGAGAGGAAGAAAGAGGGAAGAGTCTTAATCAAATTTCAGTCTAGCAAAACACTTAAGCATATGCCTAAAGTTAAGCTATTTTTTCTCCTCAGATCCAGGCAGAAGATGCGAAGAGAATAATCTCTTGTATTTCACCCCTTGGCAGACTCTGATGCAGGTTGAACCCAGAACATAGTAGCTGGTTAAAAAGCATGATTTAAACGAATTAAAATGATACATTTCTTAAAGAAGTCATATAGTGACCATTTATAATAATGGAAATGGCAAAGTAGTTAGGGCTGAGATGACACTGAGTTTGAAAGACTGTATGATGTATTAGTGAAATAATAGGCAATCACACAATTAGTGACAGTCCTATGAGGCACTGGAAACGTATGGATGCTTGCAAAATCTTGCTTTTGGCATTTCCCCAACTGGGTGCTTAAGCACCCAACCTTATTGTATTCAACACCATTTTCTGGAGGAAACAGGTTTGAAAACTGCAGAGCAAGCAACAGAAATGGCTCTCAGTGCAGAAATGGACTAAACACCTAATGAATCTAAAAATAAAAAAACACAAAAACACTGAGAAGAGATGCAAGAAGACTGAATAGACATAGCTGTGTAAGCAAATATAACTGAATATACTCTTGAGGAACAAAGGAAACAATTCTTGATGGGGTGACAACAGATGTTCTCCAAAAAAATTCTAACGGAGCATTTCAAACACAAAGACCTTCCTGTGGAGCTGAGAAGTTTTACTGGCAGACGTACAGTAATACATCTTTGGAAACATAACAAAACCTAACATTTAAGGTGTTATCAGGTCCTGAAAGCAGAAGTGATATCTTCGTGTAATAAGTGGTGGGTGGTGGTGGAGAGGGAAACAGTTAGGATAACAAAATACTGTCACAGGAAGTTGCCATAGCATAGTTGTGATTTAAATCGCAGGAGGAAGAACTAGTCAGAGAGTTTGCTCTGAAGTATCTCTAAATCCACTCTTTTGGAAAATGAGCTCTAAACACAACTGAAAGATGCACAGGTTGACCTAACTGAAGAAATACAGTCCAGAGTAATTTGTTAATACAGGAAGCACACCTAAGTACAACCACTTTTGTACTGTGTGAGTGAATGCAAAGTGCCCAAAGCTGAATGTTTCTACCAGTTACTGCTCTTTCAGATCATGGTTAAGCACATTGCAGAAAATCCTAAAATGGACATAAAAAAAAAAAAAGGGCAAAAAAAAGGACAGGTTTATGGAGTAATTTTTGCAATGACTGAACTGCACTGGTACTTAAGGAAGATTTGGATTTAACTCCTGGCATGGATCTGCAGCATCTTCAGTGAATAGCTTTATACAGGTTTTTAAAGGCTAGGCACTTCAAATTCTTTTTTTAAACTCTGGCCTTTACTTTTTATGTTCTTTATTTTTACAGATACAGAATAATACTTCTCTGTCTTGTTGGAATGTTGAAAGGATTCCTGAATATCTGCAAGGCCAGCAGATATCATTTTATCTGGGAACGAGGCAGGAGGATGACATAGTACATTGTCTAATTATTTTTATTGCTTTGCAACTGTTTTTGGGAAAACAATCCAAAGATTATTCCAGTGCAGTCAGAGCAATCAGAACTACAGAAGCATTAGGATGGACAACTTGATTGACAGAAGAAAGCTAAAGCAGGCAGCAACACAGAAAATCATCATAGGACAGACATTTTGATAAATATTACTGTAGCCAACTTATTATTAACACAGTGGGACAGCTTTACATCTTGCATCACACTTTTCACAGCCCTTATGGTAAACATGCCATATCTGACAATTACAAGATGAAAACAAAGACCTCACTAACTCTCTACTGGCCCTGCAGGACTATCTGCTTACTCAGTTAACCCTCTCTAAACTTCAGCTAGGCAACTAAGCAAGCATATAGAAACGCAGACATGTGTGTTCAGATATAGAACATAATTCCAACAGTATCCAATACAACTTCCATAGGTTATGCCATCTGTGGCACTAATTTCTAAAAGGCTTTACAGACAAAGGAGAGGGCTGCGGAAGAAGTGGAAAGTTGTTAGTACAAGATAGAGGATCAAGTGGAACACCATCTAAAGGGAAGAGAAATAAAATTTTGCTAAGACTCGAAATACTGCTCTGTCTGGTCACCCGTGGCTTCATTCTGACTGCTGTGACAAAGCAGTGCAGTCCTGACAAAAGCATGCACTGGTAGCACAAACCAGAGAGCCTCAGGATGAAAGAATTCCATAGCAGTTTTTATTTCCTGAATTGGTTGACACACATCTTCTGTTTCTACCAAAACACTGTAACTTGGCATAACAAATCTTTCTCTCTGCTGGCTACTTGGTTTCTGGGATTAACAAACTATCTGATGGACTTCATAACTAATCGCATTTTCATCTGATTCACACAAAATAGCTCCCGTATTCTTTTACAGATAATGAAGCACAAGATGGACTGCTGAAATCATTTAAGTCAAGCCCTCTGCTACTTGTACACATGGAGATACATTTTAGAATGAAATCTTGTGTGATGAGTTGCCCTAGGCTATTTTTTTATTATAATGTCCATATTATCTTCCTATTTTCACACCTATATTACCAGCTTCAGGGTTAAAAAACAAAAAGGAGACAAATCACAGGATGATCTTAGCCATGAAATTTTATTTGATTAAAACATTTATTTTCTGTCCACTTCCTGTCTGTTTTTGAAAGTGTTTCAGGAAACAAAACTGACATGCACAAAGAGCATTCAGTGAAAGAGAGACAAAAGGGAGATGCAACAAATATCAGGCAAGTGACAAAGCTAACAGAGTGTTCTTGTCTCTTTGAACCCACAAGTAAAATGCACATTAGCAAGTATTCCAAAACTATGTCTTCCTTGTGTGAAGGAAAGGATTAATGTTAAGGACAAAGTATTCCTTGTGGTTTATTCTCGTTACGTGATATGTCAGGTTATGCTGATTTGGAAAGACACAAAATTTCTTTACAAAGCTTTCTGTACACCAGTCTTAATGTAGATTTAAAAGAGACTAAAAACCACAAATTGCACTTTCAAAAATCAATTTAGGAATGTCATTTTTTTGTAATTCCCTAAAAATACCGTTTGTGGACACATTAATAACATTTTCAGAGTTTCATCTGAAAAACAAAAGAATAGCCCACATTTTTGAAAAAAATCTGCACTAAAGTTTATATCACGTGGATTTCGCACTCAGTTACTGACGGTTTTCATTAGAAGGTGAAGGGAATGTTTCAAATTGGTCAAATAACATGAAGATTCTGTTGACCTGTTTTCTGTCTCTGTGTGCATATACTTGTCTTTAAAGGAACATCTAGGTAATCTTGGTTGTCCTAAAGACTTTGGTCAAACAACTGTTAAGGACACAGAATTTATTTCACTGAAACACAACTGATCTAAAATAAGAACCTATTAAAGGCTTTATTAGTACAAAGAATTCACTTTTTTGACATTCCGTAGCTGTAAAACACATGCACTAATTTCTTTTCAGAAAAAGAAGGTATGTATTTCACTATGGATGGTTGCAAGGGAGGGGAAAAAAAAAAAAAAATCAAAATAAGCAGAACGATTATTTCCTATTCTAACCTCAGGGCACCCCAACATTCACCCTCCTTTTTTGTGATGTGTCATCTATGGTTCTATTTTTTATGCATCCATATTTCTACTGTTGATCAGCACTGAACAAATTTTGCAACTTGACCAAAATTTGTCTTTAAGTTTTACAGAAAAAAATATTTCAATTAATAGAATTTCACAGGATAGACTGGCACAAGATTTAGGGCCATCTGGATTTTAACTAACAGGATAGAAAGATAGGCAGTTTCTGTGGTTTTGGATATGTAAGTTCATTTACAAACTGCCACACATAACTATGAACTGACCCCAAGTGTAATCCTGGCCCATCCATGCTAAAACTCTCATCCATTTCAATGGCCTAAAGATCAGCATAGTTGTTCTGAACAACTCTTTCTCCACCTCTCTGTAACATCCTAAATTATACTTACAGACACATAACAACATCAGTGCAAATTGCAAAAGTCTGCACATTTCACAAATGGTACAACTTAGCAACAAACTATGTGCTCATAGAAATACAGCAGTCAAAGAAACTTGGCGCCTTTGATGTAAAGTCATTCACTTGAGGAATTTTCGTATTTTATCATCTTTGTTCAATGTACATTTAATGATGAAGTGTAATTAATAAGTCATCAGCAATTTCAGTGGACAATTGGATTCATCTGTAAAAATAAAATGCACCTATGCATTTGTGACACTTACTGCCAGGGTTAAGGATAGGTCTGCATTTTCCTGAATGTTGCATTGGTAATAGTGAGCCGTGTAAGCCTTGCTCCATAGTAATCTATAATGTAACTAGAGCCATCGGAAGGTCCAACAATCTACAAGAGAAAAAGAACCAAGACTTTTCAACATGAAGTGAAATATACACTTTGTGCTGATGTCTCAATTACTGCTAATTTTCCCATCATAAAATTAGTCATGCTTAATTAGTCAAACAGAAACTAGATTTATTTTGAAGTTATGCTGTAGTTTAACTATTTTAGTGAGCACTGTCTCAGAAGGAACATTTCCCTAGGGCTTCTAATCAACCAAATTATACAGCCAGGCACTGGTACTAGGTTAAGCCGATGAGGATTTGAGTCACAAAGTCAGGCTAACAAATGAGTGGGCTCCAAACCACTTTTCTTGAACAAAGGAAGGCAGGCAGGAGAGAATTAGGTTGATCGCAAGTATCTTTGAAATACTGCACAGGTAAGGAATGGAGAGAAGCAGAGAAGATCATGGCTTTTTTGTTCTGGAAATGCTAAATTGATGTGGGGTCACCCGAGAGATGAATAAGGAGAGATGAAAGATACTCTGAACTGTATCTGTAAGTGATCTGAGGCAAGATCACTGCAATAGCATAGAAAGGAATTTGAGAATGCATAGACTTTAAAAGATGTATACTTTTAAAATATTTTTCTGTAAACCCATATAAAAATTTCTATATCCACAATGCATTTTAAGTTCATCATAGGCAATTTGTAATTCACGCTAAATGGATGCACCGTAGAATAAGACAATTTGGCAATTTCATGATGTCACAAAATGTCACCCCAGCTGGGGATTTAACCATCATGAATCTTGCAGTCACAGCTCCCAGGCAATAGGGGACTTGTATTTGGAGGAGAGGCAGAAAAAAAAAAGTGTCAATGTCTTCTCTCCTGCACACTGCATGGACACCCCAGATGATGGGGCTCCATCAGTATAAAGCACATGCAAACACAGAACTTCAGGATTCTGGGAACAGCAGGATCTCTCATGCAAAGTCCAACACTCTGTGTCACATAAAGAGCTCATAGGTTCCGACAAAGTGAATTTATGGTGTTATAGCTTCCAAGCTATTCATTGGGAGTATTTATAGATAGCTAATCTAATTTTAAATTCAAACAACAAATGTATTGATATTTTGTATCCATATTCTACAAATCAGTCTACAAACAGAGCTGAAATAAATGCCTTTATTTTTCAATACACAAAGGATCTTAAGGCTAAAATGCTAACAAAGAATAAGCAATCAAATCAAAGCTTTAACTCAGATTTGTATCTTGTTTTGAAAGCCCTGACTTACCTGCATTGAAATAAGTAATGCTAACAAAGAATAAGCAATCAAATCAAAGCTTTAACTCAGATTTGTATCTTGTTTTGAAAGCCCTGACTTACCTGCATTGAAATAAGTATGAAATCAATTAGGCTACCAATTCCACAAAATCCTACAGTGCAGAACTTTAACAAACCTAAAAAAGGAAAATAAAATTTAACTGTACCTTTAAGTCAGTTACTATGAAGTACATAACTTTCTTGTGGCAATCACATCCCAACTTTCTCCCCATCCCACAGAAAATACACACACACACACACACGCATATCTAGAAACAGACCTAAAGTTAAAGATTTTCACTTATCAGGGAAATAAACAAACTGCATATTCATATTTCTACATCCTGAATACACATTAAAGATTTTAAACATTAACAATTTTTTTTAACAGATAAATATTCTTAAACAAGGAAAGGCAAAAGTTGATAACCAAGTTACTGGAAATTCTCATTTCTTTGACTGAGGCACAGACAGAAAAAATCCCAACTTGAGCTGCAAAATTTACTTATGAATAGAAAGAGACTTTCTACCATGTCATGAGTTGCAGCACATACTGATTTGATTTTCAGAACACGCTACTTTGGAGAACAATCCTTTGTATCATTTTTGTATTTTTGCTGAAATAGGAATTTATTTTAAATATATATATACATACAGATAAACACTTTTTTTTAACCGGTATTCAAAAATGTTATTTTTTGTATGAATAAATGAAAGATTAATAGAAAATATATGGGAATAGCAACTAACAGATAAATATTTCATTGGAAGTTGCCATGCAAGGCAGACTTCATTTCGAAAATGCTTTCAGAAGAAGGTGGCTGTCTTAAAATTTTTCTGTTTTTTTAATATCAGTCGTTTCTTGTACAATGAATATAATACAAGGAGTACTATATATATAGTGTAAGTAATACTTCAGCTGAGCAAGACAAACATCTAGGTTATTTTGAGAATGAGATACTGTGAAGACATTTGTCTCTTTACCCAGGCATAGACAATATGAAGAGGAATGCATAGCTGTTACATTTAAGTCAGTTGTAGGATATGCTGTACATGGAAAACACAGTTCTCTGCTAAAAAGCATATCCTTACTGTGCTTACAGGGGCCAGCACACTTCTGAGGCAAGAGATAAAGCACGTTGATAACATCAGCCAGTGTGGCATCCCAGAGCACCTCTTCCCCACAGCCACAAGTTGTGCTGCGCTGCATAATACCTGCTAGTAAAACCACGCAGCTGTTTTCCAAAGAACCAGCCTGCTCTCGGTCAAACACCTGAAGGTCTCCTGACCTCTGCCTCCTCCTTTGCACTCCCCCTATCTCAGAAGCAGCAATCTGTCCTGCATGCCACCTCCTCTGCCCCATGCCCTGTTTATGAGGCTGCATATGGAGGAGAGTCGGGGAGTAACTGCATGCACGCTGCAGGAAGAGCACTCCGCTGCCTGGATATAGGTCCCATAGTTGACAAGATGAAAATAGCTCGATTTATAAACTCCAGGGAGACAGTTTATAATCTCTCCATGGAACAACACAGTAGTCAGAGAGAACAGGGAAAATATACCTAATGACCACGAAGATGAAAGAGTAGTAGCAGGACAGACTTTCTGCTGATTAGGAGAAAAGCCTATGTGCATATTACAACTAAAGTGGTGACACTTAAACATGCAAAAAAATTAAGTATATTATTGTTTAAAACAACTTGTTCCCAGTGGCTGATGCATGAGACTTGCAGCAGCCAGACAGTTAGCCTGGGTATCAGTACCGGCAGTAGCATAACAAAACATAAGGGAAACAGCCAGCTAAAGAAATGCTAGCCTTAGGAAACAACAGTTAAGACGATTAAATAATGTCAAACTCTGGTGAACAGTTTACTTTGTTATTACCTGCATCAAGTGCAGTTACTATTTAAGATATTTATTTGTGATGCTCCTTATACCATCTTCTCTCAAGCTCTAGTCCTGAGTCTCACTGCCAGTTGGCATTTTAGGAACCCAACAGTTCTCCTACCATTGCTGGTTCGGGCAGCAGCTCCGGTTTACTTGAGGAATTGGCTGAGCCATTATGTTACTGGATGTAGAACTGTTTCTGAACCTGGCATATGTTTCTGGAGTGCAGGGTAAAGGGGATTTTTTCTTCCTCCTCACTTCGCTCCCCACAAGCAGATCACACTGCGAAAATAAACTGCTCTAAAGCATGGAGGGAAAAAATAGTGCTCTTACGCAGTAATAACTTATGGTTTAGTTCACAGTGTGTGGGAGAGGAAGAGGTTGCCTTCCTGATTTCTTCATATTCAATAGCTTGTTTGTATTTGTGCTCTCTTTAAGCAAAAGAGAAGGGAAAAAAAATAAACCAAAGAGCATTTACAGTCTTCATTACACTTGCACAAAATATTTCAATGCTATTACCTTTCTTTACCACTTTTTGCCAAGGTATGGATGACCTAAAAAATCCCCAATCAACCACTGTCAAGGAATGCAATTTATTGATTTTTATTCTTTTTTTCTTTTCTACTCTCACCTATTTGCTTTTGTCTTCTTTACCTTTCAAAAGCTTGAAAACTTGACTTGGGAAGAGTTTAATTTTAAATCTTTTAACTTTGGTTACTGGCTTACAGTATATTCCAGTAGGATTAACAAGCATGAGCCATAAAGAACTTCTATATAAGAATGGAGGATTTATAAATCTATGTTACTACAATATATTAAAAAATAATTACTGCAAATTATTATTCTAAATCCAATGGTATAACAAAAATGTGCACCTTACTGACTGCTTCCAAAAACGTATCTTTTTGTGAAACAGATGGACAAAGTAAGTGTTAATTATAGAATCTCAGGGAAAAAAAGACACAGATGTTAACACAAGATTATCAAGAAGGGCAGATAATGTTATTAAAAAAAACAAGGGTTTGCATTTAATGTCAGAAACTCAAAATTCCTAGCTGAAGTGACAGTAACATGTATAGCTTTTTCCAATTCGTTACCCCATGCTATCTAGACTTAAATTTACTCCGTTTGTCCAGCTCAGAAACAAAGCCAGTGAAAGTAGTTCTAACATATGAAGGTATTTCCATTTCAAAGCTAGTGGCATCATCACCCTGGGAATCAGGTCCTAAAAACACTAACCTGCAGAGGTAGGTCTTAATAAATGTTCCAGCTTCTGCAGAACTGTTATTAATACTATGAGCTATCTTGAAAGTATGCATTTGCCAGAATAAATTCCATATCCCAAAACACTAGGTTTACTGTAAAGTTTGTCCACTCTTTTCCTGGTAAAATCAAGCATCATTTAAGTAGCTGGCACGAGTCAAAACCACTTCTGTTTCAATGCCTCACGAAGAATGCTGTGGTAAACATCAATGCAAAGCAAACGTAAAGCAAAACTATGAATAGCAATAATCATGTTTGCTTATTAGGATTTTATCTGTTGGACAACTATATATCCATTTGTCACCACTCACTCCAACAGAATAGCAGGCTGAGGATAATGCAGGATTTTATCTTACTTGACAATAAAGTAAGGGTTCAAGTTGTAAATATTAAAACTATGACTGTCAGCCTTCATTACTCAAAATATAAGTATACATATACAACTCGGTCATAACAATAGGCTTTACCTCAAAGAAAAAATAAGAAATAAACTTACCTAATGCAGGATAGCCTAGATAAAATCTATCTGCTCCCAACCATCCAAGAAATAAGGACAAAGCCACTGCCACTTTGTAGGAGTATCCATTTCTGCCAAAAGAAACAAGTAATGTAGACAACGACTGCAAAATATATTCACTCATACTTTTTGAGAATTAGTGACTCATTTGCCTGCTGCTTCAGTTAAAAAAAAAAAAAAAAAACGACAGACTTGTTATTTATCTTCAATTAACGGACACAGAATTGATAATATTAAGCTTTCAAACTGGGTAGGCATCCTCCATAAAGCAACCTCAGCTGTTGCAACTCAAGTATACTCTTGCAGAATACAGATTATTCTGAAACTAAATAATGATTTCTTGTCACAAGAGACACAATTCAGTTGCTGATACATTCCCAGTTTTACAGAGCACTTCCTAGCAGTTCAGCCCTACTGAGACAACCCTAGAAAGCTAAGAGGTGTATGCATACTGTCTGTAGGCATTAGTCTCACTCTCTCTCCAAATCGAGAGGAACAGGATAGACAAGGTAAGATGTCAGCAAAGACAGTAATTGCAATGAGATCTGAAGGAGAAATGAACCATGGCCACTGGTTGAAGAAGCTGCAGGAAGTATTCAACAAAAAGGGTACGTCGTATCCATTTACTACACTCTAAAGGCACAAAGACAAATGAAAACACCTGTTGACGGTACAAAGATGTACAGTAGTAGAGAGGTACCCTAAAGTTAAGCATCCCATGGTTAGTTACACAAAATAAACAGATACAACAGACTTTTTGAGATTTATACTAATTGGCACCATTCTTGCCAACAGCTGGAGTGATGTGGCTACCTAACCACCTCTAACTTCAGTCATTGCTCATGTCAACTTTACACTAATAAGTGAGCTAGAAACATATAGCTATCAATACTAGAACTTGCTGCATCCTTTGCTGCATTGGCGAGCCGCTAGCTTCTGAAAAGAAAAGCAAACCCAAATGTAATTACAACTTTAAAAATATTCAATAATTCACTGTTTTGATATGTGCACTACTATGGTCCAGCAATTACTTAATAAGCCCAAATTAAACTCTTGGTTGACAGTTGAATAAAACACAGACTTTCACAACGACAGGAGCTAAGAAAGGTCCAAGCACCTTTATTAAGCACTTTCAATGCCAAACAAAGATCTACCTTTTTGCTTATTATCAAGATTTACTGACTTTAAAACTTAATGGCAACATTAAGTGATTAAATCATGACTCCTACCTCAATATTTGTTACTTAGCATTATTAGCAACACAGAACATACTGGGCGTTCCTGGAACCTAATGTAATGTAAATTATCATCTTTGGAACTGTCTTGTTTCCACTGTAAAGAACACTAATGGTTTTCTTTAAAAGTTGAGGTAAACTGTTGGAAATTGTTTATCAACTACAAAGTGTCAACAACCCTCCACGGACACTAAAGCATAAAAAGAGCTCTTACATAAAAGGCGGGAACACAGTTGAATTTGAGATGCTCCTGATCAAAACCAGTAATAAACTGAGCACTTGCCTATGAATTGAGATGCTTTTAAAAGCAGAACAGTCTGCAACCTAGTCAACATCAAACTGACAGGCAGAAGAAATCTAGTACGAAGTGGAAGCATGTTAATACTATAACAAGGCTGCATCCACTCCTGTATTTCCTTTGCCTTACTCACTCTCACAGATAAATATATGCACTGAAGACTAAACCAACAAGTAGGAAAATAACACATCCCAAGCACCTAAAGGTATTTCTACAATTGGGTAAAAGATGCATTTTCTTTTCAGTTGCTCTTTTGAATTTTTCTCGCTCCTCAGCCCCATCCAATCTTTATTTTTTTCTGCATACATTTCTTCCAGCTGCCATGTAAAAAACTTTTTCTTCCAGCTCTCCCACACTGGCTGGTAATACGCA
The DNA here is from genome assembly GCF_965183815.1 of Platalea leucorodia. Lineage (NCBI taxonomy): Eukaryota > Metazoa > Chordata > Aves > Pelecaniformes > Threskiornithidae > Platalea > Platalea leucorodia. The sequence continues at coordinate 24,100,287 of NC_138827.1, read as the reverse complement.
GGTACTGCTGTAGGTCACAGTGGTTTCTGTGCTCTTTCAAGGTCTCTCAGCACTGCTCAAAGACCTGTCCACAGTGAACTTCATGAATTTCACAGACTACCATTTGATGGACTCCTTGCCTCGAATAGCAATACTCGAGCAATGGACATTTCAAGTCTGCAGAATCAGGGCCTGCACATATTAACAAAATATATGATAGAGTGCGGATTTGGGGAATTCTAGAATTTGGCAAAAAATCTACCTCCAAAACATCAAATTAAAACCAAACCAAAGCAATCCTGACTCCCAGCACTTTGCTGGAGCAGCCTTATTAGCACTTACAAGCTTTTCCTTCAACTAATACTAGGAGCAACTTGATCACATCCACTTTTACAAACATACATCTCCTGGTCTTGCTCTAAAATAACTGGATTCCAGAACTATTATCTCAACTGTTGTTAAATTACAGTTTTGGCTAAGGACAACTTGATCATTTGCTCCTTCCAAAAGCTAGGGATAGACATTAACCTGCTGTCCCCATGCTAGGACAATCCTGCTATGGGAAGATGCCTTCTCAAACCAATTTTCTGGTTAAATGATGTGCAGTTATTTCTGCCAGAAGACAGTTACAGTTTCCACCAAAACTCAGATAAGATGCTGGAAAAATCTCCAAAAATCAGTAGAAAGGGCAGGCCTATTGTTGTAATATCAAGCTGGAGATTCCTGCTTAAAATAATGTTTCTAACACTTAGGTAACATTCAAAATGCCTTATAAAAGGCTCATATAACAATCAGTGATTAGACCAACTTTTAAACAAGTGTACATATGAAGGATGGTAATAATCTTGCTGCCATTTTTAACTGGCTTTGGGGCTTTATCAAGGGCATGCTTGTGTAACTCTTTCTACCTTCACAGTTGTATTTTACTGGAGTTTTCAGCAAGCCGTCAAAGGGTCCTCTTCCCCTTCTGCCATACTAGCAGTCATGGGACTGGAAAAGCCACAGCAAGTTCTTCTGGTAGTGTAACCATCAATTATTTCATCATAAATATAGTCATGATCAAGTAATAGACATCATAAGAAGGACAACATTTTTCTGCCTACATAGATTTGATTTTTAATTAATTAATGTAAAGAAGAACTACATTTTGAAAATGTTTCTAGAAAATATATTAAACCAAAACCATACATATACAAAAAATGCCAAATGTAAGAATTACTGTCTACTCCAAAGAGGAACTAGTATAGCTCATCTTATTCTCAGTCCCCATCACAGATGGGACTGAAACACAATTGTTTCTGGACAAAAATGTGACTGAAGTCTAGTTTGCTAGCATTTAAATTTGATTAGATGTAATAATATGTTTTCTTCAATTTGCTGAGCTTTGACTGTTGAGAAGACTAAATACGGAGAAAACATTTATGAAACTAAGTGGCAGAGCTGTACTTCTGAGTTAGGCAAATTATTGAGCAGTAAATATCACATTGGAGTTATTTGCCCACTAGTGTGATAAGGAATACCCAGCGAATATTACTGGAGTTTTAATTTCCAAAGATTCCAGTAGGACAAAAGAAAAAGGCTCCTGCGTGAATCCCACAAAAAGGAGAAACAAATGGTACTGACAGGTGTTCGCTGATCATTAGCATTGGCCAGTTGGAACATTTATTGGTATCCAGAGCTCTCCATTGCTCACAATGTGCTTTAGAAAAACTAGGTCCATCATTTCCACGTTTCAGAAACAGGCTCTTAAAAGACACAGAGGACTTGATTAAATGCAAAGGTTGTTTAAAAATAGAGAATGGTTCCTCTAAAAGAGATTTTTTGAGGAACTGGAAAGAGACTTAAACTCCCCCAATATTCATCCATACTACAACTAAAGCTGCAGCTACAGGCACGCTTTAAACTGCCACGAACCAGTCCTGCCATTGAACAGAGCAGCCCAGTCCAGCCCTCCTTTCTCTACTCTCTCTTATCCTTGAGTTGCCCTCGTCCTTGTGCTGGCACAAGCACTCGAAGTCACTGTACTGTGACTCAAATTGGGGAACTGATCCAAGTTAGTTCAAACCCAGATCAGTTCCCTGCTTCGGTAGATAGTGGGGTATGTCAGGGAAAGGGATGGAGAGGTGTCCCCAGACAGCTCCTTTCAGCAGCTCTGCGGATTTTAAGCATACGTGAAATGTAGCCTTAGCATTTGGGGCAAATTTTTGCCCGGGTAAAGTACTAAGTAAAGCAAAGGTAAAATACTAAGGTAAAGCAAAGACACAAACAAAACTAAACAAAGAAAAATGTGTCCATGGCTGAGACAGATTTACTTACAAACATGCATGTTGTATCCTTATACTACTTATAGTGTTTATTAGAGGATTAAGTACTGGGCAACACGTGTACGATTCTACCTTACTTCTCTTTTTCCTTCTGTCAACACATCATACAATTTTAGAAAAACTTCAATGTGACAACAAAGACAAATTATTACAAAAAACAATAATGTACTTACACATTGCGACATGCAATAGGCTTGTAAAATCCAACTTCATGTCCTGTAAAGACTTTTTCTATGCCAAGGTGATCTTTGCAAGTAATATTTGGTGCTGGCAGACATTGAACTGAGGACAAAAAAAATTATTTGAAATTAAGCAGTAACCTATTGGGTACTGTAGCATTTTTCTGACAAGACACAAGTGAAATGTACAAATGAAGTTATACTGTGCAACAGTCTTGATACACAGCACAGTAGACACAGACATATTACTTTTTTAAAAAAATGTATTTTTTTAAGCCAGTCCTATGACTAACTTGTCTTTTTGCATGATACATATTAAGCAAAATATACAAACCTAATTGCTGCCCTAATTCTGTTGTAATTTCCATTTTGGCTCTGAGTCAGTTGGAAATCTGAACCTGACATACAGAAAACATTTTCATCATGAGAACAGTCAAATATTGGAACAAGTTGCCCAGAGAGGTGGTGCCATTACCATCCTTGGAGGTTTTCAAGATCTGACTGCACAAAGCCCTGAGCAACCTGGTCTGAATTCAGTGCCAATGCTGCCCTGAGCAGGAGGTTGGACTATATGACTTCCTGAGGTCTCTTTCAACCCAAATTATTCTGTTATTCTAAGCTAAGGCTTGACTCTTAAGAGAACCAAAGTGGAAATCACAGCAGAGAGTGACATCTGCTAAAAGTTTGCAATATATTACCAGAATATTAGTCACTCTCCAGTGTTGAAGTCTGTTGTTCTAAAGGGAAAAATCCCGGTCCTTTACCTACTTTCTATTAGTTTTCAGTATTTGTGAGTCCTGTTGGTTGGTTCCAACAAAACAGCAAGCCAGGTTTAACATTTCTTTCCAGATTTTCCAATAATACCTACAGACAAGAAGACTAGGATTTGGATTTTTTTTTTTTTTATAGTATCTATCCATATTGCATGGGGACCAACAAAAAAAAGAAAAAAAAAATTAATTTCAGGCCACCAGTATCAGTAACGGCCTAAATACATGAGCTATGCCTCGACTTAACTGGTATAATGTCCTACATGGACGTTATTCATCAATGTACCCAATCTAAGACAATTACAAAAAACCTACATTCTTTCTTGTAAAAAAAAAAAATTAAGCAAAGAAAGCAGTGCTTTCTTTTACTTAGAAGAAACCCACAGCAGTTTAAATATATTGATATAGCAAAGGACACAGTTTTCCTGTCAATGTCATGCCAGTAAGACTTGAAATCTGCTACTCAATGAGACTACTTGGATGCTTTGAATTAAACCTCTATTTGTTTGGGTGATGATCCCAGAAAGATGTTCAGAAATGGTAGTGCTTCAAGCATGATCCAGAAGATTAATTTTTTATTACTTAGATAATACTAAAACAGGAAGCGACTCAAATACTGCGGGGACAAACTAAAAACTGCTACGTGTGTAAAATACTCTATACAGACACAGAAAACAATGTTAATTAATTTAGCAACTTTCCCCACTGTGAAGCTTATCTCCTGTTCAAATGAATAGTCTGTTAAATACGACATGACATGATGTTAAAGATGTAAAGGACTAAATAATTTTAAAAAGGATCCATTTTGGATAGTACTTTCATCCAGTTTCTGAAGTATCTGGAAAACCCTCACTATCCCCGAGCATCCCAGTGAAGAAAATTATTCAGCATTTATGGAAAACAAAACATGAAAGACAGCAAGCATACACATGTATTTGAAACATGAGTGCACATAAAGCAAAATGGTTGTGCTATGAGCTAACATAGAGACTATTTCAATGCCTGAGAACATCAGAAAAACTAAACATATGTAGTAAACCAAGCGATCAATTTAAGCATTTTTCTGTTGTACTCCAAAGTACATCAGAACTTAACATCAAAATAAATGTAAGCGCTTTCAAAACAGAGCCTCATGGCACCAAAAACTCCTGATGATGGAAGGCATCATGTTTCCTTAAAAAAAATTAAAAAAATAGAAGATTTTGAAGGCTGTTGTGTCATGTGTCAATTCCTCTAATAAGTATATGCAAAATCAGTATGACAGGAATGGTTTGTTTTAATCACAGTAATGCAGTACAGAGCCTAGAGGATGTAACATACATTGAAGTGATTTACCAGAAACCTCACTTACAAATGCACCAATCAGAGACAATGTATTTATTCATTTTTAGTGAAGCATCCAACCCACACAAGTGTTTTAGGCTTTCATACTAATGATATTACTAATCCCATGTTTTATAAAGCTCATCTAGCAGATACACAAATGCATAAATTGAACAATTCCCTGGAAAATGTAGCTACTGTCAATACATATTATAAGTTAGAAATCCTTACCATATGCTGTGTGATTTGTACAATTCATTGGTTCTTGTGTACTATTATCTATTTTAGGCTCATCGCACATATATGTTCAGGTAATTGAGGAAAACATTATTCATATGAAGCACTACAACAGGTTTAATAGTAATTTATTCCACCCTCTTTAAACCCTGAGGATTTAAGATGCACCTTGATGTTAGTTTTCCTTCCTCCCCAACCCCCAAAACAGGAACAGCATATTACCATACAGCGAATCTGCTAATCCAATTTAATACACCAATATATCGCATAAGCTCCACGTTTAATTAGTGCTGCAGTCAGCACTACCTAAAGGAACTACAATATTTATCAGTCACAGCCTCTGTATTTGGAGGCAACAAGGTAGCACGCCTAATCTAGTCATCTTCCCTTATTTAAATATCAGAGTACCTTTAAATTGAGGCATTTGGTTGAGAAGATTAAATCTACAGTAACATACAAAATTCAAAGAACACCTAAAAATGAACATCTGAAACACCAGGAATTTGGACTAGAAAAAACCTGCACAGGACCTTATTTCCAGAGGTCTGAACTCCCACAGCCAGGTGAAGCAGGAGATGAAGTTAACTTTTCCAAGATTTGCTTTCCTGACACTTTTGATCTGCAGCTACATCAATAACTGTCAGCTGCCACCAACAAACATTTTCTGGGGCAGGCCTCATGCGCCTTTGGAGAGCATGCAGCTCGAGTCTCTCTTTGGAGAGCCTCGCAGCTAGAGTCTCTAACACCTGCGCCCTGCTCCTTCGGACTGTGGAGGAAGGCTCAACATTGTGCAAAGCCACCGCATCTCGCTCGAGTGTCCTGCAAAAAATAAGAAGGTGGAGGAGTGGGGGAGAAGGGTCTCTCATCCCATGGGATTTTCTCTTTGAAAATCAGAGACACCCCAAACCTCCACACAGGCACACACTGTACGACTCCCAGAATAAACCTACGCTGCTGCAGACCTGCCCTCTCCTGCTCCTTCCAGCTGAGATCCCCTCGGGGCTCCTGACCTCAGGCTTTCTCTGACAACCGGGGGGCCTCCCCGCCCTGTCAGGCACCTCTGGCCCTCCGCCTCCCCCTTGCCCTCCACCCGAGGGGGCTGGGCAAGCGGCCCCCGCCCAGGCAAACCGGGCCCGGGGCGATGCGCCGCCGGCCCCTCCGCCCTCCCGGGCCCCATCGCCATAGCAACCGAGCCCCCGCCGCCCGCCCCGGCCCCGGCCGCGCTCAGGATATTGCCCCAGCCGCAGCTCGTCGCACTTGAGCGGCGGCTCCGTGCCCGCGGCTCCCTCCACGGCTGCACCCGCGAACCAGAGAAGAAGTAGGATCCCGGCCTCCGCCGCGCCTCTCCGCCGCCCCAGCCCAGCCGGCAGCCGCCCCGGCCGGGCGGCCATGATGGAAACCGCCGCTGCCGTCAGCTGACTGGCCGGTCCCGGCGGCGCCGCGGGGAGGAGCGGCCCCCGCCGCGGGGAGAGGCCGCCCTGCCTGCGGGGAGGGGAGGGGCGGGGCGGGGTGGGGGCCCTGCGACTTGTCCGTGGGCTGCTGAGGGGGCTGGTTTGGGATTTTTGGTTCTGGGGGGTTGACCTCAGCAAATATGGCTCCTGAGGCAGCTAATGGTCAGCGATGAGAGCAGAGCGTGCCCCTACCCAAGATGGCGCTCGTACAGCCCTGGCAGGGGGACCGGCGCGCTCGTGCCCTGAGTAAAGATGGCCGCGCCCGCCACCAGCACCTGGCGGGACGGCGCCCACCTGCCCTTACTTAAGATGTCGGCCATAACAAGCTCCGCCTCAGTTTTGGCCCTCGGGCGGCGTGGGGCCGGGCGCTAAGCGGCCCTCCCGGCGGCGGCAGGGGGGAGCTGGGGCCGCTCCCGAATGTTGGCGCTGCGGGGAGGCGATTTACCCGCAGCGGGAAGCGCCCCGGCGCCTTGAACCGGGCGGGGGACGCCGGGAGCGGTGGGCAGGCCGGGCCGGGCCGGGGTGAGGGCACATCCCGAGAGGAGAGAGGTGAACCCTCCCTGCTCTTCCAAATTCCGCAGCTGTAACATTGGCCCAACAGGTGAAATCTTACCTCGGGGTGTCGGTACCTGTGGGCGTCCCTGGTGTTGTCTGGAGTTTGCTGGGTGCTTTCAAAAGCATTTTAAAAATCCCAGGAGAGGTTAAAGGGCTGGCCTGTGCCGCGCTGCGGCCTGCCGGTGCCTGCAGGTAAACGCTGCTGCTGAACCACCGGCTAAACCCGGGCTGGGGCAGTGCCCTGGCAGCCGGGGGGCTGAACGGGCCTTGGGTGCTGTCCCTGGGTCCAGCACACGCACAGCAGTCAGATTAAAGAAATAGTTTGAAACTGTTATTCTATTTTCATGTAAAATTGTGATTGTATTGCTAAAAATGCTTTTTATTTTGTTTTTTAAATGAACACTAAATGCCTGGAACAGGTAAACTTTTATCTTCATCAGCATTTGCTCTTTGTAAGGTATTTTGTGGTGATTACCAACCTTTTCCTTTTCTCACTTCCTTGAGGGTTATTTCATGTTTTTCTAGTGTTTGGTTTTGAAGGTGTCAGTTTTCAGTTACGAACTGCTGGGGATCCTGGACTGCTTATTGGAGATGGAGGGACCATTCGGGGTAAACATACCCAGGAAAGGCTGCACTACTGTCATAAGTTTACATCTGCTCTAGAAGCATTTCCTGAAAAACAAGTAGGGATGTAGAAACTGAAAAAGGCTGAAAGCAACTCCAAGATAGTAATGAAGAAAACATGATTACCCAGCCCTTCTGGAAGTCTTTTGGTTTTATTAGCCATTATTTTGGTGAATGTATGGTGACTTATATATAAGTCTGTCAGTACCAACGAGAGGTTTGTTGCAGTCCCAGATATTCAAAGAATCAGTACAAACATGGATTTAAAATGCGTGGATGCCTGACAAAGAGCTCAGCCAGCGATGTGAAATATTGCCATCTAACAGCTTTTTGGGAGATTTGTGTAAACTAAATTGGCAGTCTAGAGTTCAGCAGACAAAGTATGCAAATGAAAATTGATACTCCTTTCAGCAACTGGAAGAGAAAGGCCAGGGCCAGAGTACACTCTGTAATGAACTCAGCCCTCTGAGATCAAGACTGAGGTGCACTGATGAGAAAAGTGCTTGGCTCTTTTGTCTACAGTGCATGTCTCGGATGGATAAATACACGACTTGCTGTTCATCACTGTCAAGAAAATTGTCACTTCTCACGAGCGCTACATTAATTAAAATTGAGAGTAAGGACTGGGAAGCTAGGCATTTGGAATCTGAATTTTTAAAAAAGGAGGATGGAATGATATGTTCTTAGTGTGTTGCAAGCCCTAGTGCAACTGCTATTGCTTAGTAAAACAAAACGGGCCCTAGGAAGAGAGGAAATCAATCCAAAGTTATGGGGTGAAATTAATTTCCCAACCTTTTATAGTCCTTATCCTATGCAACTAGCAGGGCTGTAGAAGATCTGCTGCAAATGAGCTAGTGAACAGTGTAGCAGAATAAGAATTATTTTTGGGGAGTTTCACTTGACATTTTATGCGTGCGTACATATATATCTTTAAAAAGTCTGAAAGCAGGCTACTATACGAGTTTCAAAGATAGAAAGCACCTACAATTCCCGCAATTAACTTCAACTAAAATGGTGCCTGTTCAGTATTTTGCTACTAGCACTAGGAAAACTTTGCTTTTATTCCCTCCTCCTGAGCTGCCTCTGCAGGGACTCGAGCCACAGCTCCCACACACAAGCCAATCCAGGCAACGCGCTGTGTCTCTCGGAAGCCGCAGGTAACACGGTGTGTTTCGGAGTGCTGTCGGGAGCAGCGCTGGGTGCGGTGAGTGCTGTGAGAGGCAGTTGTGCGTCGCCTGTTTGGTGCTCTGTGGGGGAAGCGTTAAAATCACTTAACTCCATCCAAGTCCCTATCCTCCCGCAGCTTTTGCCATTCCCTTCTGTGGAAGTGGTAGGGACTGTACTGCTGAGGCCTCTGTGGGAATTTGAGTTCAAAAGGGCTCTGAATTAATGTTTGGACACCGATTTATTGCAAATGAGTACAAATAAAGCTTTGCTGGGAAGTCTACGCCTACATTTTGCCCTCAGTGGAGAGTCTGGTGGCCATGTTGATGTGTATGTCTTTTAGGCCTGTGATTTATAAACACACTGGCAGGTCTGGATCATCTGAAAATTGACTTGGCTTTTAAGCTCTGCATTTCACAGAGCGGCTACCACCAGTCCCTGTGGCCACTGAACGTCCCGTTCATGAGCTTCACCCCCGGGCCTTTGCCCGCAGAACCCTGCGCCTGCACCCCCTGTCCCCAGTGCCCCGTTATCAAAAGCAGCACCGAAATGCTGGGCCCTGCCCCTCTCCGAGCCCCCAGATGTAATCAGGTCACTGGTGCGCTTTTCTCCGCACCACCTGAGGGCTCGCCCCTGCTCCTCAGTACCGCTCAGCTGGAGCTGCGGCCTCCCCGAGCCAGGAAGGGGTGTTTGCCGGCCGCGGTGCCTCCCCAGCCGGCCCGGCCCAGGGCCACCGGTGCTACGTGACTCCTCGGACGCGGTCTGCGGGCCGCTCCCGCCCCCGCCGGAGGGATGCGGCCCGGCCGTCCCCCGGGAGGCGGCTCTCCCGCCGCGCCGCCCCGGCTTCCTGCGCCGCAGGTGAGGCGCGCTCGCTTCCCGCTTCCGCCCAGGTGAGAGCCGGCGGCCATCGCGCCGCTCCGACCGCCGCCGCCGCCTCCCGCCCGCAGGTACCGCGCGGCGGGGAGCCCCGCGCCCGACCGGCGCCCGCCCCGGCCTCGGCCCCTGCCCCCGCCCCGGCTGCTGCCCCCAGCGCCGCCCGCCGCCCCGGCGGCTGCCCGCGGCCCGGCCGCGCGGCCCCTCGCCTCAGCAGCGCCCCCAGCGCTGAGGGGAGTCCGCCGCTGCTGCCCTCCTCCCTGCCCGCCCCGGCCCCGGCCCCGGCCCCGGCCCCGGCCCCCTGACACTGGCGTGGGCGTGACGTCGGTAGCGAAGGCGGTGGGGCCGGGGGCTGCGCCCGGGAGGGGCGGCTCGCGGCCGGCCGGCGTGCCCCTGAGGGGCGGCCTCGCTGCCCTCGACGCCGCGGAGCTGGCGGGGGTGGTTTTGGGGAGGGGGCGACTCTCCTGGCAGGTGGAGCCAGCGTGTTGTGAGGGCTCTTCTGGGGTAGGTTAATTCCTTCTTCAGGCTCTGCCCGGCGCCAGCGCTTGGTTGTGGCATAGACCCTCGAGAGAAGCGTTTCCTACCGTCTTGCTTCCTCGGTGCCTGATCCGTATCTGGATGCGAACACCGCCATGGTCAGGATACCGGACTTGGCCAGAGAGTCCCACCTCGAAGCCCTTTAGGTTTTACGCACCAGGGGCCTCTGTGGCTCCCTGACGCCCCCTGCTAAAGGCTGCATGGCTCCTGATGGCAGGCGAAGGTGCTCCGGGTCGCAGGAGTCATCTTAGTGCTGTGTTGTTGTGCAAACAGTTTCCATTGCTTGGAGACACTCTGTAGTGATGAGGAGAGGAGGTGCTAGGGATATAACACACCGTTTGCAACTCTTTCTGTCAGTGCCTGTCAATTTGGAGATTCTTAACAAAGCAGTTTTTTTTCTTTATTGAGGGGTTGATTAATAAGAAAACAGTTCTTCCGCATTCCTTGTAAATTTTTGAAGCTCAGAAATTAAGTATGGTTCCAGGTCTAACAACTCTCCTCTGCCATGAAGTGATTTGTTAATCATGTACACTGTCATCGTAGTAATTCTAGGATTTATTGGCTAATTTCAGTAGAGTATGACAATATTTAGATCTCAGAAACAAGTTTTCCTCAAGCTTTGTGAGAATAGGTTTCTGAAACCATGTTATTGCTCCATGGAGAATGGTTTCAGCATGAGCTCACCCTTCTATTAGACATCAGAGAACCCACACCAGTGCTTCCCTGGAGGCTGAAGTCCACAGGAATTCAGGTTCTGCTTGTTAAAAGTTAGCATGCCTTGAGAGTGGCTAAGGCTCCTCTTGATCTGCATGGAGACTGGTAATCACAGATACAAGGCGGTATTTTTTTGCTTTCCTCATCTTGTGGTCGCTAATCGTATGTAACAACAGGACATACTCCGTTTGCCCACGGAGTAGTTTTTTGATATTTAACAATATTTAGCTTTGACCCGCTTCACCCTGGAGATGCGCGGTGTATTTGTGTTCAGGTACTCATAGCACTGTTCGGTTGTTTCCTTCTTTCAAGTGCCTGGAACAGGCAGCACGTGCTTTATAGCACTTTTTATAAATACTGCAGCATTACAACGAACAGCAGGTTTTGGTGGTTTCGTCTGAAAGGTGTGTACGTGCTAAGCCTGGTTGGACAGAATTCTTCTGTGAGTTACCAGGATGGAAAACTGAGCATAATGTGTAGGACAGCAAAATACGTGTTAGAATAGTGTTGTTTTTTTCACAGTACATAGTCACTTGATGGCATGTAAGCTATGTAATTTTTTAATATCTGAAGTTACAGGTGATGCTGTGTTAGGACAATTTAGGATTAAGATCTCACTAACAAATGCTGTTTTCCCTTTCTTTTGCCTTTATCAAATTTTGAACTGTTTGGGCTGAAATTTTCCAAGTCAGAGATCTCTCTGATGAAGAAGATGACATGCACTGTATCAGTCACTCCTGCTAACAGGACCAGGAAAAATTACAACTGCATTAGTGCAGAAAGGTGACTTTGGATTGGGATGTACCCTTGGCTGTTCCCGTGGCAGGCCGTGCTAGAAGCTTTTGAAGTACAGCAGCAGTTAGCACTTGTGCATTAAGGATCGCGATATTTCATGTCCCAAAAGGTTACACACCCATGCAGAGCGGGGAGAGCCTCTCACGAGGCAGGACTTTCCCTGCAGGTCCATCTCTTGGAAGGACCCAGGTTGTTGGAGGCCAAGTGGAAGGACGTAGGGCAGACATGGTTGTAGTTGTTAGGTGGGTGGGGAGAAATGGGAAGAATCTCTGCTGGCTAAACTGTGTCTTCCTTCAGACCCCAGCAGGAAAACCCTTATTTTTGTCTTCAGCAGACCTTTGCGGAGAGCAAGTGTTTGTTTGTCCAGGCCACTGCCAGGGGTGTCGTGTTCCCCTCTGGCTCTGGGATGTGCCAGGGTTGAGCACCCTGTGTCTCTGTGCAAGTGGCAGGCGTCTGGTAGGGGGGTGATGGCAATGGAAGACTTAAACCTTTCAGCTCTTCTGATGACCTCTGCTGGCATCAGCATGGGGGAATTCCTTTTTTCTTAGTCTGCTTTTGAAGAAGATCCAAGTCTCGGGATTTCATACAAAACCTTATGAAACTTTCCCGCTCCCTATGATGCATTGAGTTCAGCTCTCAAAAGTGAAGACAGTAAAAACCCAGAGGCACACTCTGCTGGAGTGTGGGTTTTTTTCTGGTGTTAGAAAACACTAAACTTTCTGAAATTCATTATTTTCTCAGTGATTTTACAATTATATTGGGAGTTGTGACATAAATTTTGAACTGAGGTTTGCAGTTTTGTCTACCAGTAAGATAAATAAGTGGCTGTAGAAATCAGAGAATGGAGCTAAGAAAGTTTAATGTGGAGCGGGTGAACTGATTTTAATGAGACAAACCGTAGTGTTTTGGATCACTCTTCAAAATTCTCATCTGGGAACGGACCTCCTAATTTAGCAATTGCCTGTTGACACCTCGCTTGGACTTAGCATCAGTGTTTGGAAATTGCTTAATGATAAGCTGTTTGGGTCCCCGAACATGAGCAGCTCAATAGTATATGGAGTTGTGTGTTTCTCTGGTGCCCAAAAGCCCGTCTTAGAGTCCTGTCCTCAATTATACATTACTTGAAAACTTTAGATTAGTTTATATTTTCAGGGATGCCCTCACACCAGAAGGAGCTGTTTACTTTAAAATATAACACATTTCCCCCCTCCCCCCCCCCTTTTTATGAAAGAAATGAGAACAAAGAAATACTGACGGTGGTTTTAACATATTGCACAAAAGATTAGAAACCATTGCAAGCTGGCTGGAGGCCAGCTTTGATCATGAGGAATCCCAAAGTGCTGTGTAAACTTGAACTGTTATATGAACTGTACCTGAGGTCCACTTTGGTGTCCACCGGCAGAGTGGTCTGCAATGGCTCTTAGCAATGTTTTGCAGCAGCTCAAGCAGGAAGCCGAAACTTTCTTTAATCTTTTTTTGCTCCCCTTTTTTGCACCTCCTTCTCCAGGGGACTTCAGCCTGGACGGATTGTAGATCTCTTACCTACATTTTTCTGCTTAAATTTTTCTTTCTTGGATCTGTACCCATCGTCATAATTGCTATTGTTACACCCGTTGTAATGGAAAAAAGATTAATCTTGAAGACTGTCAGCGCGGCACCTTGAGGCTGTTTTTGAATGACGCAGGCTATTTCTCATGGTGCAGTTTGCCAGTGCAGCTGAGCTGCTGCAACCGCTAGCTGCTGCTGCTGCTGCAAGGTGTGGTCCCACTTCCCTGGCACTTCTCAGCCCCCTCCTGCGTGCCAGTGCTGCCAGTTGAGAGCTAACTGGGCAAAAAGCACACCCTACCAAAATGTGGAGGTTTTTTCTGCGTGTTTAGCTCCCTGTTCCAGCTCACTATGGGATCAGATGAATGAGTGCAAGTACAGATGGAAAGGAAAGAACAAAATGCATGAAAGAGGGCTTGAGAGCTGTGGACCAGCCTCTTGGCTTCAGCTATTAGATGGGCATGGTGTTGTCAAGTTGGCATTATTTCCTGCCATGCTGGATTTCTTTTCTGGGTTTAATTTTTTCTTCTCCCTACGGCTGGTTTAAAGGTGTTTCAAGCCACTTTTCCTCATAGGAGTTATTTTGCATCCCTTTGTGATGTTGGTTTGCTTGCTTTAGGGTTTTTTTTTTTTTTTCCTCTTTTAACTGCTGATGTGAGGTAGAAAAATAGAGGAGTGAAGAGAACGAAGGGAAGTTAAATTGGGAAGAAAGAACAAGTTTCCATATTCTTTGTCCTGTTTTGTTAAGATTCATGCAATGTTTTTAGTCAAGGAGGTTAAATTTTGTCTTTTTGGTTTAGATGAAGACTCAGGAATGTATAAGGAAATGGTATTTTCATCTGTTCTTCAGAATCGGATCTCAGCACAGAATCAAAGGCTGCTGTGCTCTTAGAAGTGTTTTATTTCGAATGGAAAAGAAAATAAAGCTGCAGCACTTGCAAAAGTTCAGATGCATTCCTGAAAATCTTTCAGGGGTTGTATGGGTTTGCCGCTTCAAGTCTTGCTATGAGTTTCATTTAAAATGACCTCCTAAATCTGTTAGTAGTCTTGCAAAACAACTCATTTTGCTTGGCCCTGGGTGGAAACCACGCAAGCCCACCGAGTTCTGTAGGAATTCCTCCAGGAGCCAAAGCTGCTCAGATACAGTAAAGGGTACATAAATCTGAAATTGTGGTTTGTGACACACTTCCACTTTTTTTTTTTTTATTAGGTAAATCAGCTTAATCTGACTCTTCAGGAGAAGAGAAGCTATTCACCTGCATACTTAATATTTCGTTAAATATAACAGTGTCCTCCCAGAACTCATGATGTTTTCAGTGTGAGTGTAGACAACGTCAGAGGCAGAGCTGAAAGGATCAGGGATCCTGCTGGGAGAGAGTCCCTGGTATGTGCTTACCCTGGTATTACATTCAGATGCATATGACCCTTTCTACTCTCAAATTGCAAGATTAAAGAAGCAAATACAGAGATTTTTATATATATATGGATATTTTTGTTCCAAAATAATTCCAAATATATTATTCTGAAATTACACAGTTATATACTGGATAGAGTTAAAATTATGTAAATTGTGCTATTAAATGGCTGACTTCTTTCAGAGGAGCTTGTACTGAGTGAAGAAATCTTGTTTCTCATGTATGTTTTGGTGTAACTGCCTTGATAGATTTCAGAATGACAGGCTCCGCATCAACATAATAACATGCAAGTAAGGGTGCAAATTTATCATCGCTGCTAATTGCAAGTCTGTTGTTTTTATACTGCCATCTAGGCCTCAGCCCCAGTTGGAGACCTGTTCTATTTGGCACTGTGGAGGAGCGTTGATAAAGGATATTGTGCTCCTTAAAAGCTTGTCATGTACATAGAAAAGAGAAAGGCAAGCTCACATAGGAGGAGAGAACAGGCTGCTTTCACCTGTTCAGCACTGGGGCTGCGATTAGAACTGACCTCCCTTAGGAATGTGTTGGAATAGGGATTGATTTGGCCAATTTTGGGCCTTAATACTATGCTGTCTTGTGGGTGGAGGGAACTTCATTGTTTTATAGGGAGATGCAAGGTTTCACCTATATTGCCATGAAACAGGGCTGAGCTATTGTGGTAAGAATACTGTCTGCACATAATTAATTGGGTAGAAAGTGTCTTCTAAATAATAGGAAGATTTTAACTGTATGTATATTTGAAAAGATCACAACTTTAATGTTCATATTCAAAATAACTTGGTTGAACATAGCTGTGTCTCAGTTTTCTTGGCCAATGATTGTTTTTATAACCTGCATTTTTACTTATATTTGAAAAAGTTGTTCATATTGCTTCCTGTGTGTGAAAGGAAAAGCACACAGAACAAGGAAAGATTTTTGGATGTTCTGAGGCTGCAGTGCAACTAGCTATATTGAGAGGTTTGTTGAATACTTGGGGCAAACAACAGGGGGTAGTAGTATTTTTTTATTAAATTTGTTATAGTTAGCTTAGTATTTTATTATTGCATTTATTGACTGTGTATCTGTTAGCATTTGGCTCAGACACATAAATTATTAATTTGATTTTTTTAAACCTCATCTAGGTTATTCTGAGTAATTCCAAAAATACCCTTCAGCATGCCTGAAAATCCTGCTGCAGGTATGTAGTCTGAAAGTGATTACTTTTGTTAAGCAGCGAGAAATGAAGCTCTGTTCCTAACATGTACTACTTTGTGGTGCAGATAAACAGCAGGTGCTGCAGATCCTTGATCGTCTGCAAGCAAAACTGCATGAGAAAAGAGATTCCCAACATAATGAAAACCTGACTGTTTTGCGTAACACACTCAGGAGCCCTTTGTTTAACCAGATACTGACCCTCCAACAATCCATCAAGCAATTGAAGGAACAAGTGAGTGTAAAATTACGGTTGTTGGTGTGATCATAACCATAGTGAACTTGGAACTTAAAACAGGGTATGTAGGCGTGTGTTAATGAGGGAGTTCTCATTAATAAGCTGTAACTTGGTGTGAGTGAATGTTGGGCTTTTTTTTTTTTCTTGGTCAAGCTAATATCTACAGAGTCACTACTGAAATGAGAAATGATATTGCAACAAACAGATCATGGGGCAATGTGCTTTGAAAGGGGTACAGAAGAGGCAGGCGCTGAGAACCACATCAGTTGGAGAAAAGCATCTGCAAAAGATATCAGCTCTAGTACTTTGAGTTCTGAACACAGTTGGAACTGGGATCCTTTGTTTTTCACAGAAACTAAATACTGTTTATCAGCTAACTGGCAGCATCTTTTCTCCTTAAAAGACATCATCAGGTAGTTCCTGCTGACTTGTACAAGAATGGTTAACCTGTTTTGGGAAATATATGCTAGAAAGCCACCCTTGAAGATTTGCTAAGCTCTGATGCGGACGTACCCAAGCTAGCTTTAAAATGACTTGGCTCCAGCAGTGGAAGGAACTTGCCTGGATTGGTTTATAACGCCAACTGACGCTTGTGGACATGGGCATCAGTGACACATCTGCATGAACAGGTCTCGCTGTGCAGTTAGCGGAATCAGGCATGCAAACTTAAAATCAGGGACTAACTTGGCATACCCTAAGCAGCAGCGATCCCTGTCTCTGCTGTTACGCACCTGCCCAGCTGCAGGTATAGAGGGTGGATGTCAGGGGGGCGAGGCCACCTTGCTGTCATTGCCAAATGTATTGCACATGTTCCTGCCAAGGTGGCATGGTAGTGGTTGTGACATTCGTTCTCCCTTCTTCCCATGTTCATAAAGGTGCTGTATCTACTCCTGTTCCTTCCTTCCAAAGCTTGGATGCATGTCTGCAAGCTATTAAAAATGTATGAAAATGCAAATATATCTAAGATCATACTTTGTGGCTGTGCCATAATGGATTTTATATCCAGAATGTTCAGAATTATCGTATCTAGAAAATTTTGTTTTTCTTTAAATTCTTTTTAAGTATATCCCTCATGAGCAGTTCCATTCAGGATGGGATTTTTCAGTTTACTGTGTCACACGGAATATTTCTGCATTTCTTCCTTATCTGTCAGGACTAGACATTGAACTGCAAGTTCTAGCAACGATAGCATGTTCAATGGTAGTTTGTACCCTAGGCTGTCTCTGGGGAGGAGATAATACAGACCAGGCCTTTGGCTCCAGAGTGACTAAGTGACTCTTAAAAAATTTGGATTCTTGTGCCAAAATTGTCTAGGTTGCCTGACAGTTACAACAGTGCCTGAGTGCCTCTTTAATGTTGTTGCTTTTGCATGTGTTGTTTCTGGAATATCAGGATGAAAAGAGGATAATGGGCATGAGCAGGGAAGCAGAATGAAAGAAATGGATAAAATGAATAGAAACACAGCTGAAACATTCAGGGAACTTTTCCTTCTGAAAAACAGTTTAAACTTTATATGGTAGCTTGGTTGTAGCTTATATATTAACATTGCCTAATTTATACAGGTAAGTATATTTGTGTGAATAGACATATATGAAGATATGTATGCTTCTTTCTTTGGCAGTCTTCACACAAGATGGTATATGTGGAAACCTTTTCTTTTGTTTTTGATAGTTTTTCTACATTTTTGTTCGTTTCCAACAGCTCAATTATATGCCTCCTGACCGTTCAGTAGATTTTGATTTTACTAAGAGAGGGCTACTAGTGTTTGCTGACAAATCAGTTTCTGCTGGGAACGTGTATACACCTTGCAGTTCACCTGAACCCAAAGCATCTACCTTCACTCCAAACCTGGGAGTTAATGAATTTAATGCAGTCATCCAACAGATGGCAAAGGTAAGGCGCTCAGGTTTAGTGAACCAAACTTGTTTGCCTTTAATGTCAAGCTTTTTCTTGCAGGCTTTTGGAGTACGTTTTCAAACATGCTCTTTTGTTGTGTATCTGGGAGTGTGGTGCCTCCTAGCCAGTAAGAGAGCAGAAGTGCTGAGGATAACTTTTCCCTGTGAAAGATAATGTCAGCAGTGGAAAGTGTTTTGATGGTGTGGGGTTTTTTTTTTTCTGTGCCAATTCTTTTTTCTTACTTTCTACCAAACACACCGATGTAGAAAAGAAATTTCAGTTGCGAGAAAACTTTTTTGTATTTGATGACACTTAACTGAGAATGGACATTTTTTGCAGAAACTTGTTTTGATGGAGAGACTTGTTTTATCAAGTACATTTTAAATTGGAAATGTACCAACCTTGTTAATATATGAACAGCGCAAATGATTAAAAGAACTGGCATGTAATATTTTATTTAACTCTTCATTTAGTACGTCTTAACTTTGCCAGACAGATGCTGATTTCATTAACATGTGATGTAGCATGTACCAGATGCTTATGGAAGTTGTACAGGTGCAGGCATCCACCCATGTGGGATTGGCATTTATACCACAAATGTATTGTTCTGTGTTACTTTGAACCATTAATTTAATTGGTTAGTCATGCCTTTCTATATTAAGTAACTGTTGCTAATTGACTACCTTAATGTAGCCGTAATATTTTGAGCATAACTCTTCTCATTAGTGTGTCATTAACTCATCAGATAAAAGATTTAGCAGTAAAGACTGCACATTATTTTGGATAAAACAGCTGTGATAGCAGTGCATTCTCTAACTAATATTTCCCAGTAAACAACCCCAGAAATCTTGTCTTAGAACTGAAAAGCAGGCAGTCACAAAAGCAAACTTTTTTTAGCATTAAGTGTGAAGTTGCAGGGAGGGGAAGGAAATTAATTTCTCTATTTAAAAGCTGCAATCTTTTGAACGCACACTTAAAAATCAGCATTAAAAGCAAGGGGAGCCAAAAGACAAGTAATTTAGTTTAGCTATGCAGCATTTCCAGAAATCCCAAGTATATTGCTCTAGACAGCACTTCGTTCATAGTTTTCATCCAGTTTGGAATTCATCTCATAATGTGAATGAAGTGTGAAAGCAGCTCTTAAATTCCCTGAGGTTTCAGAACCTCAGAGTGCTTGCATATCCAATACTTTGCAATATTAAAAATAATAAATGGAGGAGCTTTTATAGAAATAACATATTCAGTGTTTTGCCTTTGTTTAGTCTTAGGAGGAGAATAATTCTCCTGCTGTTCATAAATTTTGAACTAGCTTATTCTGTTACATTAAAAATTAGTAAATCAATTTTTTCTCTTTTATTAGGGGAGACAAATAGAATCAATAAAGATTGAAAAGCCTTCTGTTGGAGGTCTTGGATTTAGTGTGGTTGCCCTTAAAAATCACAGCTTGGGAGAGGTTGGTATCTTTGTCAAGGAAGTCCAGCCAGGAAGCATAGCTGACAGGTGAGATCTTCATAATTGTTTTGGAAAATTGCAGTATTTTCATGAAGGGAAAAGTCATGACTTTCACATTGAAAACTCTATCAGACTAACATGTTTGTCTGGGTTATCTGGTGGGATATTTTGTTGATGGTATCTTGAATTCTGGCTTTTCAACTAAATGGACTCATGTTTTGAGGATCAGATTTTCAGATGAGTTTTAAATATCTGAGCCATTCATAAATGGAATTTCCAGAAATCGTGGCTCACTTAAGAGAATCTTGAGTACTGATTAAAAAACAAAAGAAAACTCAGAAAAGAATACAAGGAAAATAAAAATTAGCCTCCATTTGAATTTGTATGCGGTGTCCCTGAAAGATTTCCCCCCCTTGTTTCTTTATTTATGTGCCTATGACAATGCCCTATTTATAGTTGGTTTTACTGTTTGTTTCCTGTGTAAATTTAGATCCAGTCCTCCTGACAGATCCCTGCACAGATGTCATCATAGAATCAAGGCTTCAGGCAGTTTCTTCCCGTATTGTCTGTGGGTTTTCACCCAACAACAAAAGAGAGAGCAATCCTTTAAAAATAAAATGTGATTGTAAAACCACAAGAGTTGGCATGAGACAAATGCAGTGCTTGGAATTATGTTTCAAGAAAATGTGTCTAGATTTCAAGTCATTGGTGTCACTTTTTAAATAACACATGTCAGGAAGTGCCAACACAGGATGACAAAAAGAGTGGGGAGAGGTTGGAATGATAATGGCTATGGGCCCACAGAGAACACACCAGAGAACACTTAAAGAAAGCATATTAGGCTCTTTCAAAGTGGAGACAGATGGACTGATCCGGATGTCAAAGGAGGGTGAATATCTCACTTTAGGATTTGATGACCTGCTGCTCACTTTCTTTGATGAGAGAATCTAAAATATGGTTAGTGCTTGAAGAAAGTGATTTCTGGGAAACATCTTAAACATTGCATGGTAAAAAGGAAGTTTGAAATGCGTTAGTTAAGATGTGCAGTTATATTGTTTCAGGGTTTATAAATTTCCCCAGCATGCTTCCCATTTTGCTTCTGAGACAAGATCTCCTGGAGACTTTTTTTGGATTCCTACAGAGCTTTGAAGGCAGTGTCTGTCTATGTAACAGTTTGGTCTCGTGCTCAGAATGAATATTTAACAAAGGAGATGAGTGATGGTTTCTCTCTTGTCACAAATCTAAATTCATCACTAGGGTGAATTAACTGTGAAATTTGTATTATCTTAAGGTATACATTGAACTGTGTATTGCTCAAAGAAAGTTTGGTGTCTGAAGTTTGATACTGTAAATGTTAAGTAAAATATGCAGCTCATCAATCTTTAGATTAAATAATGATGCAAAACAATATCATAGCCTGAGTTGTGGGTACCTAGAGATAGTATCATGGAGTGCTAAACATAATGAAGAATAGTTCCTAGTTCAGTGTATAACTACAAAAATAAATTTTTTGTGCCCTGTAATTCAATATCATCAAGAAAGGATGAGGGAATTTCATTGAATTTTGAATAGAAGCAAAGGAAAAAATTGAGCAAATTTTTGTACCATGGTAAAGTTGGAACAAAATATGGCTGGGCAGTTCAGTACAGTGTGGATTGCATGTAGTTTGTATGTTGGTGAAGACAGTCTAATAAGCAGATTTTTTTTTAATATATAAATATTTAACCTTGCATGACTGTGTATTTTGCATGTTAATATTTAAATTACACAAGCCTGTTGTGAAGTCACTATGCTGCATTTTAATTTTTTTTTTTCAATGTCTTGTTAAGGGATCAAAGACTAAAGGAAAATGACCACATACTGGCCATTAATTGCACCCCATTGGATCAGAACATTTCCCATCAGCACGCTATTGCCCTCCTCCAGCAATCCACAGGATCTCTACATCTGGTTGTTGCTAGGGAGCCAGTTCAAGGAAACAGCAGAACTTCGGCTGTCTTACTAAGTGATATAAATCCACCTGAGACTGTGAGTTGTTGTACTACTCTCAAAATCAGATTTTGAACTGTGCTGGATTTTTTTTTTTTTGTGGTTGTAAATGTTTGTGTTAGCAAGCTTTACATACAGGGATTTTTTTCTTTAATCAGATTTTATATGTGATGACATTTCATTTAGACTGATCATGCAGTAAGTATAAGGCTTCCATTGCAAAGCTGCATGAAGTTGTTATAAAATAGATCCTGGGTTTTTGTGGGATAGCAGAAGCTTTAGTAGATCAACATATTCTTAGCAGCAGGGTCTGTTCAGCATAGGCTGGGTAAAGCATTTTATGAGTATACCCAGCTGAAACCTACTTGTGCCTAGCAATTAAAGATGCTCTGATTACATCTTAAAAGAGTGTAAACATACCCTATCATGAGCACTGCTTGAAATATCCTGACCAATTTAAACTTGAACTGCTCAAAACAAAAAGCCTTGTCTTTAAAAACAAACAAAAAGTATCTGTTAAAGAACCTCTCAATCCCTGTTTATTTATCAGGGTTTTTTTAATCTGCAAATTTCATTGATTGTGAACCCTTTTGTTTTCTTGAACAAGGAGAGATTGTCACTGGGACATGTAATAAGCTAGGGCTGAACTTCCATCTGTGTTCAAACCATATGGTGCAGGTGGCTTCACTGAATTTGGTCAAACTGCACACCTAAATCCAGGGTTTGCAGTATTGGAATCTTAATTTATTATGCTAGTAGGTTTTGATGAAAATCTGGTTAAGAGCAGTGCTTTTCCTTATTCTCAGTAATTATTTCCCTCATGATTATTACAAAGCTAGTGAAATCTGAAGGTTTTAGTGGATAATCAATATTGTTTATTGCACTGAAAATTTTAAAGAATTAAACTTTAACTGCTTTTTCATTGAAAGATCTGCACTGAACAGACTAACAAAATAAAACACAAATATATATCTCTACAGGGGGTCTTTAAACTTCTTTTATGATATTTAACTGGCTTTGGCAAAGATTTTCAGTATGCTAATAAATCCTTTATTCACAGAAGACTTAAATCTGCCTACTTTGCTCCATTTTGGTTTCTATGAGATATTAATCTGACAGAAACATTGGCTGAGTTTGGGTTGCTTAACAGCTTTGTTATTTTCAGATTGTCTTGTAGAACATAAGGTCATGGTACAGTGTAGCTTAGAAACATGCTTCCAATTCAGTATGGCAGAATATTGTACTGCGCTATTAATTCAGCATGTATTGATGGTGTTTAGAGCGTGTAAGTGAAATAACAGAAATAAGAATTTGGGCAACACTAAGTGAAAACTAGGCCAGTGCAAGCTCCTTGCCTCTGTTTTTCTCTGTTGTTTGCAGTACTCTTGATTTATGAAAAACTAAAAGGATAGTTTTCATTTTGGCAAGAAAATCTTAAAATTGCTTTCTCTTAGTCAAGCTTTTTCCTAATATCCTGTTATCCTGAAAGTGAAGGACAAAATGTATGTTTAAAAACAGATGAGAAATCCCACTGTGTATTTATAAGGAAAAGAAGCTGACTGAACAAAATCCAACAGATCTCCAATATGTGGGGTAGAGAGAGAAAATTGCTCTGATTAATCCTCATCATTCCTGGTACATGTGAAAATGAGAAACATTAAAGATCGACTGAAATTAAAATCTCCTGTTTTTATTAATTGCAGATTCACTGGGGCCATGTTGAAGACGTTGAGCTGATTAACGATGGTTCAGGATTAGGCTTTGGAATTGTAGGAGGAAAGTCGAGTGGAGTAGTTGTAAGAACAATTGTTCCTGGGGGATTAGCAGATCGGGTAATTTGTTATATTATGTCACTTCTTGTTTGATTGTAAAGTATAATTAACTGGGTTTGACAGTCTTAAAATAAACTAATATACTTAAACAAAAGGAAGCTGATAGTATCAAAGTCTGAATGCCAACATATACTTTTTAAATACATATGTTGAAGGTATGATTGAGGAAAAAGTCAGCACCTGATATGAATTAAGTTGTTTCTCAGACATGCTTTGGCTTTTGTAACATTGTTGAACATGCAGGAATTCTGAAAAGTTGTCTAACCTTCTAATATGTTCAATACTTTTGATATTTTCAGCCTTTGGTCAGTCTGGGGGAGGACAAATACTCTTAATGGATTTGCACATCCTCTGTAGAATTTGGCACATTTGGCAACATATATAGTGACAAACTCTCCAAATGAATTGTCAGGCAAGAGGATCTGCCCTATTGAAGTAATTGCATTGCAAGATTCAGTTTATAGATTGAAGATGTCCTATTTTTAGTGGGTTTTATTTTAAAGGGGTTTTGATCCCTGCCTTGTGGTCTGACCAGTTCAAGGAGACACTTAGGTTTGATGCAAAGCCTTTTGAAGTTACTGATATCTTTTAAAGTTGCACAGCTACAGTTTGCAACCTTGATTGCTAGTCTTTAAAGACTCAGTATTAAGTGTTGCTACATTTCAGGAGTAGGACACATGCAATAGCAAAACAGATTTGTATTTTTAATGGGAATTTGGTCATGACAAGTTACGATATTTGAGATCTGGAACACATGCAGACATGATCTGGTAACATACAAAAGAGAGAGGCTAAGGTATTTCCTCTAGTATAGGATGGAAACGAAAACTGGAGATTTGGAGAGCTTTACTGGAAAATGTTGGCTTTTGCTTGACTGCCTCCCTCTGAACCTGTCATGTATAAATGAGTATTTTTTAATTATTGTGTAACACCTGTTTTGCTGTAAGGAATAAAGTGTTTTGGCTACAAATGAAGCATGTAAGTTAAGAACTCACCCCATCATTCTCAGCTGAATGAGACATCATTAAGAACACGTGAAATAATGAGAACATATACATGTTAAAATTGGATGAGTTTGTAAATGAGTTTGAGTTAGTTCTGGGAATAACTCCGCTATGATTGCTGTATAAATCAATGCACCTAAGGTGGCAGAGCTGTGCTGATCAATACCAGCTGAGGATTTGGTCCTATGAATGCTTGCTTATAACAGAAATGATGATGTAGGTCATGAATCACAATTATCATGTAAAAAATAGTTTGTGTGGAGGCTTGTTACCTTCACTGGATTTACTCGCTCGAGTAGGAGCTAGTCATATGAGAAAAGAATTGCCAGGCTAATATATAAGTATTAGGAAAAACTCTAAAAAGTCCTAAATCAAAATGCTGTGCTTCTTATTCTAACCTCTGTTCGATGAGGAGTATTCTATGAAACAGCAATACATAACAATCTGTGAGATTATAAACCATTGTTGCTGTCTGTTCTCTCCTAAATGAGAAAAGTAACCACTTTCTTAGGAATGGTGTTATTCAACTTGTGTACACATCTTACTCAGTTTTGGAAAGGTTGATGTACCAGTGTTAACTACTGTGGAAAAAACAGTGCAAACGCTTCCTTGAATTATTTAGTATGTTGCCATGTGGTCAATTTTATGGTATTTTCTTGCATTGGCTCTCATGTCCACGAAGATGCCTCTACACAGTTTCAGTTTTGTAATGCAAGAGATATTTTATGTATAGACTGGAAACATTTTTGCAATTTTATTTGTGCTTGAAGGATGGGAGGCTCCGGACAGGAGATCACATCTTACAGATTGGAGGGACCAATGTGCAAGGAATGACCAGTGAACAAGTTGCCCAAGTGCTGAGAAACTGTGGGAATTCTGTTAGGATGATTGTTGCAAGAGACCCAAAGTGTGAAATTATGGAGACTCCACCAACTCCTGTGAGCTGGCCAGTCAGTACATTACCTTCCTTTCAAAATGGAAATGTAAGTATCTGGTGTTTACTTATGACATTCTTAAGTATGTTTGTGGCTTGTGATCAGAAAGGAGGAGGAGGAGAACAGAGTGGTATTGAGACCTAAAGTGCTTCCCCTCTTTTGAGTTTCCAGATATCATATGCGTGTATTTAAGTGGTCGTTGTTATAGCCCTGCCTTCTATAATTTTTGCCTTTTTCCTGTGTGTTATTAATACCTATAATCTTGGTATTGGAATGACCAGCTTTACAGAATTTATTTCAGAGTGGATAATTTAATTACCAAGACCATAAACGTTATCGATAAATGGTACTTTTAGTTCTCCTTCTTAGCTCATTACATTTTTGCTAATCAATCATTGGTATGTGGATTTAAAACTTCACTGTGAATTTCCCTAGTCTGAAATCCAGAGTGCCATGGCCACATCAGAATTATTCAGCACAATCATCTTTTTATGAAACATAAGTGTAATGTTTTCATAGTCTACGCTACTGTCTGTGATAGGAAATATATCTAAAAATTTTGAAACTTGTTTTAGCAAATCTTATCATGGTCATATCAAAGTCTCTTGTTTTTGAAGTCATTCTTTTCAGTTTTGAGTAATTAAAATCAACAAATGCTACACTAAGTGTACAGTAGGTCTCGAAACATAAACAAAGCTGTGCTTGTGTACCATCTGCTACTACTGTGCTGCTTAGATTTAGGTGTAGAATCTGAGTAGCCTTTTCTTTCTTGTCTAGTTTCTTGAATATGAGTGAAGAGAGCTATTTTTTTGAAGCACCGTTTTTAAAGGTCAGACTAGCAGTCATATTGCTACAAACTCACCTCACTTACTGGGCATAGTCACTGCAAAGGCAGCTATTAGCTTTGTGTCTTGCATCTCTCTGGAAGACTTCTGTGGCTGAAGCTGTCAGTCAAGTATTTTGGGTCCTTCTCAAGCTCATCTTCTCAGAAGAGGGATTGGTGTAGTAGGACATGTGAGCAGCAGAGAGATGAGAGGGGGTAATCTATGTACATAAGGTTGGAGTCTTAAAAGTGGGCTTGTCTAATACTCTGAAAAAAGGCTTTCCTAGAGAATCAACATCATTATGAAGCACTTCTTTTCTGGCTGTATCATATTTTCCAAGGCCCATACTAGGTAAAAATAACATGGTCCTAGTTTTGTTTCCTCTACAAAGTACTATTTTTCTCTCTTCCCCACCTCAAAGGTGGGCATGTTGGTCACTAATCAACCCCAAGCATTGTAGATGCTGAAGCCTTTCTAAAATGTTATTCCTCTGGATGTCTTTTCAGTGTCTTCCTTATTCCTGCTATGTAGTTTAGAGGACAAAAAAAAAAATCATGTTGCAATTTCATCTACTTCCTTCTGAATGTCCTCTATTGTATTCTGAACTAAATAGTGCCTTCATATTTAGATTTGAAGAAACTCCTCTTTCTGGTGTTAAGAGAGATTTGCTGAAGTCAAGAATAGTGGCTAATCTGAATGTATTTATTAATTTAATGATGATTTTAATGGTCCACCTTTCAGTTTCTGTCTGATTTATGACAACTTTTTGCTATAATCTAATTTCTCTCTGGTTTCTGAGTACTTTCACTAGCTGTGAGCTTTGGAATATTTTCCTTTTCTTTTTTGCAAACCAGCAGAAAGGCATTTTTAATATATGGTTAGGGTTTTTTTTCAGTTTTATATTAATATTTGATTCCCTTTAAATTTTCTGTAGTAGAGAATAACTGAAACTACTTATGTCCGTGCATGGGCACAAGAAAACAGTCATATCATCTGTATTCTCCAAGACACTGACAGCAATATTAGTAGCCTACTTGTGCTGACTGTATTTAGGACTTTGTACTTTGAATTTTCCAGACTCCACTTCTAATGTTTTGCATTCTACCAGTAACATTACTTAGAGAAAATTTCTGTAGCGCCAGAGCACTGACTATGAAGGACTTCTGATTGTCAAAATAGCAGGACTCACAAGGCCATAGCTCCATTTCAGATGTTGCTATAGGCTTGTTTACTGTTTTGGTTCCCTCTCCTAAAGACAAGTGACAGAACATCAAAACTTATCTTCATCTCCATCAGCATCCTATGGAGCAAGAGAGTTGGAAAGCATTTAATGAGCTTAATGAGTTGGCTAGCAGAGGGAGGTGTGTGTGATAAGAAAGGAGATAGCTGTCCATTGATTTCTTTTTCAGTGAAAAGTGAAATAGGTACGGCCATAACTTTGGCCTGCTTTTAATATCGGTCCTTCCAAAGCTGATATTTGGCAAGCATTTGATTAAACTTCTCTTTTGTTCAGTCTCTTAAGAAATGTTTTCCAATTTCCTGGTCCATTTTTCGCTGTTGGCAGTGACACTATCCCTCTTGATTTCATTGCTTTAGCAGACCTTACTCTTGATTGCCTTCTTTTTGATCTCATTGGGCTGTATTTGGTTACTGAAAACAAACAACTTTATGTATTTTAATTTATCCCTTGCAATCCCAGATCTATGTGCTTGATTGTTTTTCTCTTTGGTTTCACCAGTGTCTTTAGTGTGTCCTGTTTGAACTCTGTCTTGCAGTTTTGATTCTTACTTGTCAGAGTAGCGTCGCACAGACATATAGAGGCCAGCTTTGTGGGGACCTTTTTCCATATACTTCTCCAGCGTAAGGTCAGATTATATTGTAATCTTGGCTAGTGGCTTTTATGGTTTTTTTGGTAATCGTAGTAAGTGGAGGGTTCGGAGAATAGGTCATGTTATGTGTTTCTTTTTCAAGTATTGTTTTTTACGAGAAGTCGTCTTATCAGTTCAACAATAAAGCAGTTACAAATGAATACTTTCCCTTCCTCTGTTAGGTCTTAAAAATAATTTTCGTTGGATGCGAACTAATGAGTCTTTTGCTTCCCATTGCCTTAGACAACCTGGAGGCTTCCAGTGCTCTTTGCAGTTTGGTGTCATTCAAATCTGAATAGGATCCTATCAAACTTGTTAAGCTGATGTGTGTAAGATTGACTTTTGGAATGGTTTTGTGGTTTGGGACCTAGCATAAAAACAAACAAGCTCAAACACCTACCTAGTCTCCTTGGTTGCACTTAAGTAGGCAACTGCTTCTGTAGTAGAGATGTGCCTACTACATATACACATGGTTTCTTTCATTTCAGGGCATTGAACCTGTTTCTGTTTTGAGATCCCTTTCCTGCTGCCCTTCACTTCCTTAGCAGGTGATAACAAGGAGAGATAAGCATCACTTTTTCTGACAGAAATGTGTGATGTGATATCACTGTGTATTTATACCAGGTTTTTTTTGCTTCTTAACTGTCCAGTAGAAAGAGCTCAGGCAAGTGGATTCATGAGACTGTTTATCAAGACTAACATATGAAAGGGAGAGAAGAAATTCTGAAGGCATTCAGGGTTTCTGTTGTCTTGTGGGATTGAATGGGAAGTTTGTTGTTACCAAGTGGCAGTGGAATCCAAAGGGAAATGGCCCCTGAGCTGTCTAACAAAAACCTTTGTTTTCCATAAAATATAAATATTATACTTCTGACAGGTATGTGGAGAAAGTATTAGGAAAGAATTTAAAAAGCAACTAGTGACTTTGGGTGACACCTTATTTTCAGCAAATCTTGGGTATATCTATTTTGCAAATATGATCCCTCCTAAAATAGGAAAATCAAAATCACTGCACTTCTGAAGAGCTTAATTAACCTGCAATATTGTAATGGTACTGGGAAATTATGAGATTTTTTTTTTTTTTTACTGTCCTGTGGTTTGTTTATAGGATAATACCAACCTTTTTGAGACCTGTGATGTTGAACTTATAAAAAAGAATGGGCAAAGCCTGGGAATAACAATTGTTGGATATGCTGGCACATGTGATATAGGTGAGTGGTACAGGATTTAGTAAAGTCTAGGACAGGGGCTTCTCAAATACTCTGTATTTACTATGGGGAAAATGGATAGTGCTTCTTTGAAACAGTGTAACTTAAAAAATCTATGAAGAAGATATTTGGAGAACTTGCTGCAAAGTGAAGTTCAGCCACAAAATATTTTAGAGTTGTAATTGACTTAAAAAAATAATTCCCACTTGACTGCTGGACCGTGAATTTTACATGCTTATGTTGTTACTATGCAAGACATTAACCTGTAACAGATAGTTTCTGCATGTACAGACTCTAACACAGTCAGGTTCCTGTCCACACTGTTCCGTATTTTGCCCCTGTGGTATATAGCACAGTTCAGATAGCGCATTTTAAGAAGAATTTCAAAACCAGAGTATCGGATGTCCCCAGTTTGCAGTAACTTTTGAATGGCATCTTCTGTATGTGCAAAATAGCTCTACATGCAACTTTTGTTTGTTTAATGAATTGCAGGTGTCAGAGTGGAAATGATCAGTCAGATTAACTAGTCCTTCCCTCTGCCAGGCAGGAGATGCAGAGTTTTAGCTGTTCGTGATGTGTATGCCACCGTCACAAGATGTTGTACTTGTCTTTGGCAGATGGCTGTTTCAGTGCCTAAACTCTGGGAACAGAGTAAAATACCTGTGCTAGGATATGGGGACATGGAATCAGGGTTTGGTTTTTTTTCCCCCCTAAATCCGCTTTAAATTAGAGCTGTTAACTCATCTTTCAAATATTGGTTCCACAAATGATAATATCTTTAAAATTGACTCAACTGAGTATCTGGTTTTACACAAAGGGGTAGTGCTTTTTATCCCCTCCCCTTCCTCGAGGGACTCAAGAAAGTATTCTAGGAATGTGGTGCAGCTGGGGTTGCTCTCCAGCTCTCTTCATTCCCAGAAGATCCTCTTGTGTGGCTGGTCAGGAATCCCAGGCCAGTGCAGTGAGCACTGGGAACTGGGTTGGGGAGGAGCACGTGTCAGGCAATGGGAAAAGGTGGGTTTGAAGCACCGGTAGAGGGGTTTTGTTGAGCATGGACAAGCCATGTTGGGCAGGTGTCTGAGGAAGGTTAGTGTTCAGTAAAGGATGGATGAAGTGTCAAGATTCACTAGAATTAAAGATAAGCATCTCGTATTTTGCAGGATTTTGTGGAAGGGAAGGGTTGCTGTTTCAACTGATGATTGTGTTTTTTACTGGGCGGGTGTTTTTGTTTTGTTTTTATTTCCTTGTTCTAATTAGAAGACAGAATTAATAATCAAACATCAAAGATGACAAAGGACAGCTTTTCTGATTTCCGTGTTTCTCTTTTGTTTTGTTTTGTTTTAAGAAAAATCCTTTTTCATGAAGATTTAAAGTACTAAATTCTTTAGCTGTGAGATGATTGAAGTCCTGATCAAAGTAGTTAAGCACATACTTTACTTTTAGCTTAGATACTTGTATTGAAATCAAATGCAGCATGGATTTAAGTGATTGTGGTTTAAAGCCTGGGTAAGAACAAGGATGAATCCATGGAGGAGGTGGCCTTTTGTGAGCCATTTTAAGGAAAAAATTTTGAGGTCAGTGTACAGGTGGTTGTGTCTGTGCTGTTTTTTCCATCAGAGATCCTTAGTCATTCTGTGTCAAGCTGTGTAAGTGGTAACGTGCAAATGCTGGTGGTTTACAGAATCATAACTTTGTGGACAGAAGCAGTGTGTGAAAAAGGCTGTAATTAAAAATCTTAATAAGAAAAGTAACAAATCATGTTAGTATAGTGACTTGTTTCTCTTGCTCCCCTCCCTCTGCCAACAGAACCTTCAGGGATTTTCGTGAAAAATATAATACCTGGTAGTGCTGCTGACCACAATGGCCAAATTCATGTTCATGACAAAATTGTTGCTGTAAGTAAAATAGTCTGCTTATATAGTGTTGTGGAACTCATACTTCATTACACATCTCTGTGTTAAAAGAGCAACGTAGTAAAAACTTTCTAAAACTAATTAAACTTTCTCCGCTTTGCAGCGGAAATAATTTGGTGGTTCGTATTTGTTTAGGTAGATTTGTAACAGAAATGAGCTTTGGCTTGCTGTGGTTAAAATATTATTTTATATTCAAAGAAGTAGTAAATAGTAGTTAACTATGAAAGAGGCAAGCATTTGGATTAAAATGTTTCAGAGTGGAGAATCTTGGCTTTTGGCCTGAAGTGAAGATGAGCAGTGTTAGCTTCTATTTGAATTGAATGGGATTTGAGGATGGTTAAGATTTTGCAAGATGTGGCACACTGTTTATGGTCCTTAACGACTGTGTAGCATAGTGTGGATACAATCAAAATGTTAATAGTCACAATTTAGGTTTAAAAACCCAAGCTTTATGTGTAGAAAAATTAAAAACTATTGAACAACAGTGAATTGAATAATAGCCAATTTTGCATTCACAGTATAAGCAGGAATGAATTACACAGTCTTTTTGTGTAACATAGAGATAATATTTATAGAGATATGATTTTAAATTACTTTTAAAATGTGTGCTATGCCAGACCTTCCAAAGTCAACTTCTCCTTTGTGAGAGCAAAAATTGATACAACCTTGTGCTTTTATCTGCAGCTTTGCAGGAGAAGCCCCTATTGATGCATGATCTAACAGTAAGGTGAACAGAGTATTTTGGGTGTAAATTAAAACATATGAATTAATGTAAGAATTATGTTAGAACAGTTATGTGTATAGGCTTGTGTGGGTCATGTTAGAAATCCATGAGAAAGCTAATGGTGATAATGAACTGAACAGAGTGCTAGGTTGACTACCTTTGCTGGGAAGCTTCATCCACAATACTCCTCAAGCTGTTTTTTGTAAGTAAAAAAATTGTAAGGGGAAATCAGTGCATACTTACATCGGATTATTAAATTCTGTTTTGTGGGTGCCCTGTGAAGACAGAAGAAGTTACTGTTGTGTTTCCTTTTAAAATGCATTTTGAAAATATTATCTAATTAGTGAAATGTAACTGATTT
Source organism: Platalea leucorodia (assembly GCF_965183815.1). NCBI lineage: Eukaryota > Metazoa > Chordata > Aves > Pelecaniformes > Threskiornithidae > Platalea > Platalea leucorodia. The sequence goes on along the minus strand of NC_138827.1, from coordinate 24,068,349 downwards.
AATGAGATTGTTTTGCAAATACTACTGTCTTGGGTGAATAACCCTGTAATTTCTGCTCAAAATAATGTGGATGTTGCTTACAGTGTATGGTACAGCCTAAGAATGTAATGTGATTACTATTATATGATACAATTTTCTTGGTTTAGGTTGATGGAGTTAATATACAGGATTATACCAACCAAGAAGTGGTAGAGGCATTGCGTAACACAGGACAGACTGTACGCCTTACCTTACTTAGAAGGAAACCTTCTTCTACTATTTCTTCAGAAAGACCTTCAGACAGAGGTAATCCTTTTTTCTTTTTTTTTTTTTTTTTTTTTTCCCTTTTTTAGCAACTAATTTTATTTTTCACTCAATTTACAGTTGCCTAATTTAACAATTAGGACTAGGTACCACATTATCCTAGATTTCGTACGGGCACAATGTAGAAAATGAGATACTTAAGGAGGAATGGAAAGAAACAGAAATGAGGGACTCAGGAAAATTGAGTGCAAAACTCCTATGTAGCAAAAAAAAAAAAAAAAAAAAATTGTTAGTGAGTCAGCGTTACTGCTTCATATATTTTGCAGCATATGATTTATTTTTTTCATCTGTTTTCACAGTGCAGCGAACTGTTCCAACCTTTGTGTCCCCTGGAGCTGTAGGGACTGAAACTAGTGTGGACACTAAGAATGAGAAAAACCAAGAACAGAAGGATAATCTTCAAAATGAAAAGGAGCAGAGTCTACATAAAACAGGTGGATAACCTGTCTTGCAGTGTCTCTTCTGAGTCTTTGGAATTGTCTTTAATCCATTTTCAATACTGATGTGCTGTCATGGCTTACTCTATCTTTAGCTTTTGCTCTGTAGTGCTTTTTATTCAAGTCCCTCTGAAGTAAAGCTCTACTTGTTGGATCTATCAACTCTTCCACCCCACCCTATCCCCAAAATGTAGCACTGTCCACAGGTTTGCTGAGAGTGCATTCTGTATCATCATGGAGGTCACTGATGAAGATACTGGGTAATACTAGTCCCTGTAGCTGTTGACCTTCTCTCATAACTGGCTGTCAAGCCATTGGTTGATGCTGTCTTTGATCCCAGTGGTCCATCTAGTTTTCAGCCTATTTAGCAGTCATCAAACCCATGCTTCCTCAGTTTCCAAATGAGAATGCTGATGTAAATGGTGTCAAGTGCTTTGGTAAAGTTGAGGTGTATTACGCCCTTCATCCACATAGCTATCTTGGCAGTTAGATTGGCCAGTTATCTGGCAAATCTATATTAACTGTTCCTGATTTGCCTTCTTATCATTTATGTCTTTGGAAATGGATTCCAAGAGGACGTATCTCATGATCTCTTCAGGGCCGAAGGTGAGACTGATTGGCCTAGAATTCTCTGGATCTTCTTCCCTGCATAAAGTTTGCCCTTTTCCAGTCATTAGTGATCCCCCTTTGATTACCATGTTTTGTTTTGCTGTAGATTATAGACAGCAGAGGTGCAGCCCTTTCAGTACTCTGTAATGAATCTCATAAGCTCTATAGAGCTGAATGCCTCCAGCTCACTGATTACTCTTTCTAGCCCTGGTCCTGCTCTGATGACCTGAGGTGTCCTGCCTGCAGTCTTCTCCTGACACAGATTTGTTTATCCTCCTCTGCTGCCAGGGCCCTAAACCAGATTGCTAGGTGAACAGCATCAGGAGATGGAACTCTTAGGAGTTCATGTTTACTTCCTGATCCAGTGTTACCTCAGTCATATCTATCTTCTTGCCCTCACAGGTCTTAGGCTCCTGTGTCTGCAGAGGCTTTTCAAAATATTCTGTTGTTTTCCTGTACATCATCTCTGATGCGCATTTTTTGTAGTTTCCTCTTTTGGCACTGCAGTAACTTCATCAGAACTCACCTTCCAAGCTGCTCAACTTGGCCTCCTACAACATGTGACCTGAGCTGCAGCATCCTCCCTCAGAAGTTCTGACTGAGTAGGGCTTGCTGAAGGACCAGAGGTGGCTGCAGCAGCAGGGGCAGGGGATCATGTCTTGTCACATGTCTCCATTTGTAGGTCATTTTCCACACAAATGAGACAGATGTCGTTTCCATGAACATCTCTCTCACCTGTGTGCCACCTGCCATGTAACTGCCTTGCCTTGCTCCTGTTTGCTTGTCCTGCTTAGAGTGCTTGTGGTCACAGACATTTCCTGGAGCGCCAGAGAAGCAGGAAGCCTAGCACAAGTTATGTCCACCTCCTATGAGATTCCCCACTTGGCAGTGAACCTCTCCCTGCTGCCTGCTGATTCCCAGGCCCAACTCATTTACCCTGTGGTACTAACACTGTTGCATACTGCTTCCTCCCATGCTCCTGTTGGAAACTAGAGTTCAGTCTCTAGACATGCAGTTTATGGCTTGCTTGTTTATGGCTTGCTTGAGCTTATTAGCTCAACTGGAAATTGTTGACTGCACACCTATGCAGGCAGATGAGAATCTCTGGTCTGGCAAAGGTGTAACAGGTGTAAAGACCTGGTAGCTGGAATTGGAAGCTGGACAGGAGTTCCAATTAGGCATGTGTTTTTAATGGCAAAGGCAATTGGACGTAGGGGCAGATCACAAAGGCATGGCTTGCTTTGGTTTTTAGCTGACTTCTGAATCAAGGTTGGAGGTCTTTCCAGAAGGCATGCTTCAATTCCCCTACAGATTTCTGGGCTCTTCTACAGGAACTCCTGGGTGAATTTCTACAGCTTGTGTTAAAAAGTCAGCATAAATTATCCTTATGCCTTGTAGTTTCTAAGATATGTAGATGTAATAGAGGATTCTAAATTATGGCTGCCAATGAATAACAATTTTGCTATGATTGTGGAAGATCTGTCAGTATTAAAGACAACCTGGAAACGAGAGAAATGTAGCAGTTCCTATGTTCCATTCTGTTTTACTTTTCTGTCCAAGCCTTGTAACCAGACATCCTTTGTTGTGACTTTTGCATGTTCCCAGAAATAGGAAGCCAAAACAGAGGTGGTTGAGTAGCTGAGATGTGAGTTTATCAAAGCATTGTTTTAGCTGTATGAATGGAAAAGCATGTATTGATTTGTAGTTACAATGGACAAATAACTTAAGGACTTAGCAGTCGGATGTATTTAGGGGCGGAAGAGCCAGGAGGACTTACACTCACTATGACAGAGGCTAGAAAAGAGCAACACATGCTGTCCTGTGTCACTTACCCAGTCCTTTTTTACTGTGGAACTTTCTATGCATAAAGTATTTTCTTTTTCTACTGAAGCGAACAATATCTCTGTAGTCAGTTCCTGACTACTCGTGATTGGGTTATCTTGTGTCACAGGCTGCAGATGTCTGCCCTGATGCAAAGAGAACTTTCTGAGGAATTTGTTACCCTAATACCTAGTGCTTTGCAAATACGGTATATCAATGCCAGGATCAGTTTATGCTGGGAACTAAAATTGCTTTTACCTCGCTTGAAGTTAACAAACTGTTAATCTCAAGGCGTGTTATCTTAGATATGCCTTAGTGATACCTGTTCTGCTGATAATCAGCTTGGATCAAACTGTATTTTTGAGCCCTTTTCATAGCAGACCCAAATTGCTTTGATGTGGATCCACTGGCCCTCCATAAATACTGCAAAGCCTTTAGTTTCAAAAGGAGTTTGTAACCAAGTTGCATGTATATCAGCGGCTCCCCTTCAATTCTAGGATTGTGCAAATCTTGTAATCCCCTTCCTTGGAGCTCTGTGGAGTATGGTGCAGATGCACCTGGATCTGGCAAGGACTTCATTGCCTGGAATCCATAGCTGCTGGTTGGACTCATGCTGGTTCCTAGCAGGGGCAGTGTGGTATATCTGCACTGCATTCCCCAGGGCATCATGTAGCAAATGTACTGTGAGATTTTTCTGTTCTATGTATCCAAGCTTCCCTTACCCTGGGGAATACAGGATAATGTGTTTTTGTGCACAGTGTGTCTTCGGATACCAGAATTTAAACACCAGAGGTATTGTTTGTTTGCAGTTGGATGCTGCCCTTGATACCATCTAGCAGTGCTGGTCCTCCTTGGGCCTGCAGGATAATGCAATGGGCATGGCTTTGAAACTGAGTAATGAATCAGGAGCATTTAATGCAATGGTAAGCAAGTATCATTGCTTGATTAAACTAGAGTTTTTCATAGTGAAAAAGCCACTTTAAGTTACAAGGTTCTGCAAAAGCTTTATGCATCTATAAAATGTGTGTGTGTATCTCTGTTAAAAAGTTGAAACACTTAGTTGCAAAGTTTACTCATGGTGAAATACGATGTATAAGATTTCACCTTGGAATAGAATTTAATGGCCAAGTTTAAATTCCAAAGATAGGTGCTTATTTTGGACATGGTGATGGGCACTTCATTATAATGGTGCTAAAGTAAATACTGCTAATTTAAGGCTCTGACTAAACTCTGGAAATGCTTTTAGAAGTTTAATGTAAAAGGTATGTTTTATAAAATATGTATTACTTCCCTTTAAGCCTAGTTGTGTGAAATTCTTATTAAATTGTGTTTCCTGGAGAGGTATTAAATAGTAATTCTGGCCAGGCAAACCCATGCTTAAGCAGTTCTGTTACAGAGGCAACATGGTTTAGGATACAATGTGCACGAGGCCTGAAACTTTCTGCTAGCAGACTAGAGGCAATTAACTTAACAGCTGCATCTGCAAGACTGCAGACTGGGCAGAACTGCTTTCTTTTGCCTTGCAGCAGTACTCAAAACCCAAAGATATGATGATGCTAGTCAGGCACTTAAAGACGGCTGAGGAAAAATATCCAACAGTAGGACAGATAAAGGTAGTGCATTAATGAAGTGCACTAGAGCACAGTACACATCCTTGTATAGTAAGCTTGTGAAACCAGGAGGAAATTGGAAGAATAAAAGATCCCGATTTTGAAGATGCCAGCAGTTTTGACCAGGAAAGATGATTTTTACAATACACTTGTGATTTATTCTTGACGCTTGCTAATTAGAAATTAAAAACTGTATGGAAGTACAGGCAGAAGGACAGACTAAGTATGCTGAAAGTTGTTGCTAATGAAAGCTGTCTCTGTGAAGCATTTTCATTTCTGAGGCCTTGCACATTCTAGAAGATGTGGTACGTGTCTCAGGTGACAAGAAATCCAGCTGGATGAGACACTAGAAAGAAACTTCCTATTAGCTGCCATGTGGAAAAAGCTGTTTGGGGGGAAAAGGAGCATTTTAAGTGAATTGGGTGATACCATTGGAATTGAATATATTTAATCCAAATCCCTCCAGCCAACATTTCCATGGTTCTGAGGAAGTTACAGGCAAAGACTTCAAAGTGTGTTTGAAAGAAAACGGGAAACTTCAAATGGAGACGTGCATCAGCACCTGCTCTGAACAACTCATAGATTTTGGTAATGTGTTTTGGAAGTGACAAAAAAATCTGTATTCAGCCAACTGAACACAGCTTACAGTTACTGAACTGAACTTTGAGCTTGACCCTAAGGTTCATTGCTCCTGGTGAACCTTAAAATCTATATTTGACTGCACAGGGGATTGCAGGTGCTTAGGTCCTGCGTGTTCACACTATAACTTTGTAATAGCAGAAAAAAAGACTAAAGAATTTCTGTCCCTGTGTATTTCTGCAAATAGAAAGAGTAGAAAAATGCACTGGTGTTCTGTTTTTGCTACAGTTGGGAAGAAAAGATAGTGATCAGCCTGTGCTTGATAACAAGGGTCACAAAGACGACTTCTCCCTAGAAATTTCAATTAAATTTAAATGGAGGAAAAACCCTTAACTCACAGCTGAGAATTTTGGGACAATTTGTGTTCCATTTTTTTGAGGAGATAATTTCTTTCAGAGAGAACTGTGGTCTGTATTTACAAACCCAAGTTTTTATTCTTGGTGGGGTTTCTTTTCAGTGACAGAAAATAGTTATCTGCATTGCTGGAATCCTTGAATATCTGTATGTCCTTGAGCCTACATGTTAAAGATGCTCTGTATATTTCCAAGTGAAATCTCAGTTGTAAGGCACTGAGGAGTGTGGTTTCTTCGTGCAGATCATACAGAGTTTGCCTATGTGGCATGACAGAAAGTAGAGTGGAAGAGATACAGTGATGGGTTATGTTGTTGTGTAAGTTAACTTAAATCTTTGTTTTTAATGAGTGGAAAACTTCAAAGTTATAAAATGATGTAATGAGGATTGTATTGCAAAGCTCATGTTTTATCTTTGCAGTCTACAAAGGTGTTGAAAGCAAAGGCAGCTTGACATCCCATGTGTGTTGGCTTTTGCTAGTAGGTAGGCTCTGAGCTTCTCTTGGTGTCTTCAAAATTCCTCCCGTGAGGTATTTTACTTGCTAGGTTGTGTGCAAAATATGAGGTTGTGATTTACATTCTAAATTTCAGCATGACACATCAGCAATACTAAGTGGTCTGTGCCTTGTCTAGACATCTGACAAACTATTACAGTCGTTCAGGGGGGGAAAAAACAGTTTTCGGTAATTCAGACCCCAGTTGCTGCTGCTGTAGCTGCTAGATGGAATTTGCTTTAGAGCTTGATTCTTACCAGTTAAACATTGCTTCGGCTTGGAACTTTATATGTGCGCTGAGCTTCTGGATGAGGTCAAATGCAGGGCAGCCAGTCATTTTATGCTGTCTAGCTCTGTCAAATTGTCTTACATGAATGTAATACTGCCTTGGTTGCATAAGTAAGAAAGCTGAAAAGATATAAATGTCAAGATAGCCAAGTTCCCACGGAAGACTGGTTTAGAACTGGAGCTTATATTAAAGCTCATGTTACTTACTGGCCTAATTAAACTAGACAAGCCTTTATACCTGCCAAATGTATAAATAAAGTCTGTGACTGTATTGTGCTGACGCAGCCCCTCGATAACAGCAATATCTTGTCAGGTGTTTTACTTCTTAAGGGGGTTCATTTTGGTGGGAGATAATGCTTCCCTGGAGCGGCAAGCATTTTTATAGCAATAAATTATGAAGTCGTGTGAAATTTGTTTTGCAGCCTGAAAGAATGATTTATTTACAGTACTATATGGTACAGAACTCACATCTCATCAATGCAAGCATCACCTCTTCTGCTTCTCAGTTGAATAAATCACACGTTAGCAGTAGCTGACATTTTACGTTGTTTTCCTAAGACAGACATTTTTGATTTGCACTGTTTGATAGACTCAGCTTAATGCACTTTCCTTTTTGGGATTATTCCCTCTAATCTTTTATTTACACTGAATTTTTATTGAAGTATTTAGAAGTAATTGTACTTCTGAATGTACAATATGCTTGTAAATTTAATATTCACTTTCATATTTAGGAAGAGTCCCACTGCCTCCAGCACATGAGCTGAAATCCAAGTGGGAAAACCTGCTGGGACCTGAATATGAAGTTATGGTATGTTATCTTTCAATAAACTACATTCATCTATGTTATTTCTTTAAATTACAGATTTGTGAGCTTTGCATTACAAGCTGTTTATAGAACAGTTTAGTGTTTGGAACAGATCAGTAACATCAAATTTTGTTTCCCATAATATCAAGGCTGAAATATAGGAGTGTTATAATGAGTTGTTGGTTTGGGGTTTTTTTTGTTTGTTTTTTTTTTAATTCTGTTTATATAGGTACTATTGTTATACAGATACTAGACAGGAACAGTGATTTAAGAAAATCAACTGTCCTTTTAAATCTACATCATAGCAGCCACTTAAAATATGTGGCGTTTTTATGATTTCATTTATGATCTACTTGTTTTATTGTGCACTGGGAAAAAAAAGGCTCAGGAGAGAGGTACTGTGTTTCACGAAGAATCTTACAATTTTATTAGAAGAATGAAAGAATGATTTTCAAATGTGCTGGGAAAATAGGAAGTAATTCACAGTAGTGTAACTTTGTGGTGCCAGTGTCTATTAGGTATTTCTTCACTTCATATTAAATAATTGCCAAGCAAAAGATTGTTTTGGTGAATCGTCATAAGGAGTTGACTGAAATTGTAATTCACTGCTGCTTTTCAGTCCTGTGTTAGCCAGTGAGTACAGATAAAAGACTCCAGCCAGTGTTCTTTCTGAAGACTTAAAAAATTTTCACCACCACCAAGAAAATGCCCTGTTTGTCTTTGCAATGCTTGTCCAGTTGATTTAGAGACACTTATTTTTACTACTTGGAGTAGCCATCGTTCCAGTCACTCGCTGGAAGATTTAAAGTAGCTTTAAGAATTGCCTTGAGAAACTCACTTCTCTTCTTTCCATTAGCACTCCTTTAAGATCTGAAGTTCGTGTAAGATTATGTACATGATGCAATAAATCTGTGTGGCTGCCCACTTCAGTTGCCTGGTATTCCCATCCTTACATTTCAAGAGTCTAATATTACTTCCCTTAGCACTATCACACTTCCCACAGAGGACAAAAACCTGCTTAGTTTGTGAAACCATTCATTTCTAATTCCTCTTTAGCTGCCGCCAGTAAAACGTCAGGAGTGAAAATGTTAATGATTGGTCCTTTTAAATAATAGAAGGAAACTGTTGTGGCATCCCATTTTGAAAGTAATTTTTCAGTTCTTCCAGTTCTTGTCACGTGTAACTACCTCTAGTCTTGCTTGGCTGCATTCAGTAACAACAGTTAGTTCAATTTCAGCCTGATAGCACAGTCCCTGTTTCACACTATCCTCACTCCTACACTCAGCTCCCAGAAAGTCACCCTGAAGGTGCCTACAGATTTCTCTCTCAGAAGTATTTCTCTTCAGAGGAAATAGCTGTTTGAAGAGATGGTTTGGTGTCACTCATGGCTTCTGTGTTGCTGATCCTTTGTGGTACCAATGGAAGGAGCTGATATCCTCCTGAAACAGAAAGACACCCTGGAAGTCTGTGAGGGTGTATGACTATGTAGTATTTGTTGCCAGATACCTAAGTGCAAGCAGTCAAGCTGAGGAGTTATCAGTCATAGATTCATTTAGTTACAACTGAATGGACATGAAATGGATTCTGTCTGTTGGGGGAAAATACCCTAGGTACTGGAAAACAAGATGCTGGAAGCCCGATTTAAAATTAAGTCAAAAGGAAAACCTGAGGCTTAGTATTGTTTCATAGATACTTTGTTAAACTAGAAATTTCCAAAGGAGCCTGAAGTTACCTGATTTTTTGCAAGGCTATATATTTTCCAAATTGAACAAGTATAGCAATCCTTCCAAACATATTCAACTTCATTGTCCCAAACGCCAACCCTGGGCCATAGATCACCACAGATGTCATCTTACTACATTTAAAATTGGAGTAAATATCCTTCTATGGTTACAGATAAATAAATTATCTTAAGGAAGAACATTACGAGAAAACCGGTGGTGAACATAATTATTTTATTAATATAAAAATATGAAGATATACTGAAGGGATTTCTTGTCACTGTTTTAAATAATCCACTTTGCATTCAAATTTAGTAATTAAACTCAGGTATTTCAAGCCACATTAGAAACATGTTGCAGAAGATGGTGGTTTAGTCTAGATGTTAGATGGCTCTACTATAGCCTGAAGTAATAACTTAAGCTATCGTACTTTTCAAATTCTGATTGGTAAGTCAGTTTGGGTGTTTGTGTCAAACATAATGTCATTTTGTGCTTATACAGGATTACTGAACTTGATTAAAATTGGCACTCAGGCTTCGGGAATAGGATAATATTGGAGTCTGCTAATAGTACATAATCACCACATTCTTAGTTGTAGATGTTCTGTGCCTGGATGATTTTTCTAATATTTATTTAAAATTATTTTGCATCAATGTGACTTTGTTTAAATACAGTTTATTTTGCTCATCAGTTTTTTGCTGGAATTCATCATTCCGGTAAAGTCTTTATTGTCTTGCTATTAAAAAACGCTATGATGTACAATTTTTAGGTTGTGAATGTGGATATGCCCATTACAGACGATTCGGAGCTCCAGAAGTACTCAAAGGTATGACTTACACGATGGTTTCCTTCATGGTATATGTTGGCAGAGTAATCCCAGGAGGGCATGACACAATTCCAGATTTATGTGTTTCGGAAATTTAGTGGCTTTGTGGCTCTATCTTACTTTTCCAAAAAAAGGTTGCCAGTATCCTGTTTAGCTTCTGGACTAGTCCAATACCTTTTTGTAGCATGGGCAAATGAACCTTTTAACACCACCACCACTCCACCCAGAAAAAAAAAAACCCAACACGCAAACCATGCATATAAGCCTCAAATTTTGGGGTACTTAATTGCATTGAAATTCAGTTGTTGAAAGCCACTACAGAAAGGAGCAGAGGTTGAAACTCTTCTGAACAATGTCGTCATCCTGCAGAGGAGTTTGCCATTGTGATCCTGGCTCAGGGAGAGGGAGGTCCATTTAATCAAAATGGTCAGAGCTGAAATTAATTTCAATCTTCCGACACTTCCGAGAGATTTTCAAGATATGTATGTTAATATTGTGCAAAAGGGGTTTGTGGAGGTGATGTGTTTATATACTTGTGGGGATGTCTCAGTGAAGAAAGGCCATAAACTCATAATCAGACATGGATGTGAGGGAATGCTGAGGATCAATGGATTGCTCCTTTTACTTGAATATCCAGAATTAATTGGGAACCAGAAGGACAGTCAGTGTTTCAACTTGCGTAATAAAAAGCCATAAAATGGCCAAACCGAAGGAGCAGATAGTGCTTATCATCTCTTCTCCCCAGGTTGCCATGATTTCTCCTGTCTTGTCTGGATAGCGTATCAGTTCTATGGTAGTCTTCCTAATATTAGCAGACCTAAGACACTAATGGTTGGAGGCTCCCTAGAGAAAAATTCTAAATTAAGGAGGCTGACTGGGAAAAGGCTAACACAAAATCTGTGATTTCACCTTGCAGAAACAAGGATGCCAGTATTATTAGCTGTTTGCAGAGGACGCTTCATGGATATTTTTCCTACATCAAAGTAGTGTAGCTCCTAAAGGAGTAAGACAGCTGATCTTGTGATGAGTTTTTATGGTGATTATGGAATTTCTTTCAGTTTTGGGTAGGATAGGTTTTAGATGGTACTCTTCTTTGCATATTTTCCAATATGGTAACCTTATTTAAGAATACAGTTCAAATTTCCTTTTCCCCCAAAGGGCAGATTGGTTGTTTTTATTTGTGCAAACAGTTTGTGTAGAGAAATTATGGACACTTGTGCTGTAACACAGATGATGTCAGTATGAAGACTTAATCATCTTACCGTGTGCTTAGTTTAATTTGGTGAGCTATTGTATTCTAAATGTGTTTATATTGTGGTAGATAAAGACATATACTTTCTCAGCCCTACTTTCCTTTTGGCAGCTATTACCCATCCACACATTGAGATTAGGAGTTGAGCTTGACACGTTTGATGGACATCATTATATATCATCAATTGCTTCAGATGGTCCAGCTGCAACACTTGGTCTTCTGCAACTGGAGGATGAACTTCTGGAGGTAAAAAAAACCCACACCCCACCCACCCACCCCCAAAATAGAACTGATATATTTCAAGTTTGCTTAGCATTCTTAAAAATGCTTGTATTAAATTCTAGTTTGGCTGCTGTGTGTGCAATAGTAGTATTCAAGGGTTGGTTGTGGAAGCAGTTAGAGTAGTGCTTTGGAAGTCACATTCATTTTCTTCACTGTTTCATTCCTCCTTCATGGACAAAATGTCAAATTCTTGTGACCTCTTAGTGACTTCATGGGGTTTTTTTCTGAAATGTTTTAACATGAGTATCAAGAGTTATAAGGGCAGAGATAATATTTGTGTTGAATGTATTTGTATCTGTAGTCCTTTACCTCAGTCTTTTGAGCAATTCGGCATTAGCTTTTGTGGTGGATAATCTTTCTTAATATTTGTCACTCCTAAAAAATTTACAACAGTCTCAGGAATAGTGGTTCCTGTTACGCATTATAACTTGCTTGTTGAGTGTTGAAAGATATTTGTGTGTGTGAGCTAGTACATCAGTTTGTTTAAATATTTATAAAGAGGTATTGGGGCAGCTTTGCAGTTAGCGGAATCAGACCAGACCTATTTGCTCAGGAAAAGTATTTATTTGATAGTATTCAAATAATACCTGGAGGGTGTGTGGGGTGGGTGTGTGTGTATGTATGTATATCTACTAGTATCTCAGCCTGCAAGTGAAAAGACATTAATTTCCTATTGAATACCTGCTCTTTGTGGAATATTTTGAATTTGAACCTTTTTTTAGTGGATGCAAAGAACATTTAATTGACATCAATGGGAACAAAATTAGGCCTTCTGAAATTTGTTACGTGTACAGCTCTCTTGCTTTTACTTGTTGTTCACTCTTTAACATCAAAAATTCATACTGATATCACTAAGACCTAAAACATTTTCTTCAGTTATTGCTTAATGGAGGAAATCTTGATTCCTAAAGGAAGGGATTAATGGAATGCTGTAAGTGTTGTTTAAATTCCTTGGCCACTAAACAAAATATTGTATACAAAAAGCAATAATTCAGTGCTGTAGCGTAACTTAGGAAACTTTAATTGTATATATTTAACAGTTTTACTTATTACTGTGAACTTACAGTTAAGTTCACAGATATGTCCAGACCTAGTGAGCATGAATTTTTTTCTACTCTGTAGCTGGAAAAAAAAAAAAAAAACAGCAAAATAAAAATGCGCTTCAGGGCTAAAGCTATATATGCCAGGTTTAGCCCAGAGTATGTTTTTGCAGCCAAGTTATAAATCCCCTTAAGTAGGGGTTTGCAATGGAAAAAGTGACAGCCCCATTCCCCAAACAAGCAGCTCTACCTGGGCCTGATACAGTTGGGATTAAAATGTGATCAGCAAGGAATGTTTTTTAATATATAGTGAGGTTGAATGTTGATTATTTTTAATGATGTGTTTGAATTACGATAGAAAGCATGGTATTTCCCCCCCCTCCCCCCCAATTTTAGCTAATTTCATTGTGTTCCTTTTTAGGAGTAAATTGCTTCCTTGTGTCCTTCTAGTTTTGTTAAAAAAATTCACTCTTTCCTATTTGATGGCACGACTAACTAGAGTGGTGTGGGGAATGAATGGGGTGTTGGGCACCTTGCGTGTTTAGAGGCTGATTTCTGGCAGCTGCAAGAGGAGAAATGGGAGTCCCCAAGTCTGCTTGGGAGTGCGCGGCAGCTCTTCTCCATCAATCACAGTACACTGAGAAGTGCTGGTAACTTTCCACCACACTGCCGCTCTCAATGCATTAAAAAATCCTTACGCGTAGATACTTCTGCTTAAATAATTAACTAATGGATTAGCCTGATAGCTCAGCAGTTGCTGTAATTCTTACAGAAAAAACCCATAGCAGTTCGTCTTACCACATCGGAGGCCAGTTACACCACTCTGAATTTTTCTCCTTGGCTGGCTTATAGTGTGAGAGGAACTCTCTGTTTCCCAGCAGCATAAGCTATATTTACACTGCAAAAAGCACAAAGGAAAAAGTGGGGAAAAATAGAGGTGATCAGGAAGAAAATGGTGGCTAAAGTGAGATTGCTGTGTAGTCTTGCACAAGATTGAGTCCTTCTAAAGAACAACGAGATCCGGGAAGTATATGGAGAGGCTTTACCTCAAGTACACACGTACAGAGGTGTGTACTGGTATGTTGTATGTTTATGTGCTATATTTTCTAGGATCAAATGTGGGTGCATCTACATTAGCATTGCAGCTTGGGTATGGAGTGAAGTATTGAAGAGAATCTTCAATTATCCCCACTTACTGTGCTTTGGTTCATGTTGTGGAGTGGACTTGGATGATGTGCACTGGATTCCTAAATCAGTGGTTGCACTGCCGTGACTTTGGACATTTGGTCATGAAAGCAGACTTGAGGTAGCCTGAAAGAAATCCCTGAAACACAAGAGGTGTTGGGATTGAGTCCATAGCGCTAATCGGGTTAAACCCTTGCTCTTTTGGGGCTGCACTGCTCGTCAACATAGATGATGTTCACATCTATGACACCTACTGACGTTCTGCTTTCCTCATATTTAAGGGTACCACTATGGTGCAAATAGATGTACCCTCATGATATTGCAGGTTATAAAATACATAAAAGAGGATGAATCACTGTAGTTTTTATTTTCCTGAGGAAGTACAACTGCAGTATTCCATTTTTAAAGCAGCATTATTATCTATCTGTCTGTCTGTCTATCTATCTATGCCTTCTTTTAAGTCTGTGGTTTAAAACATCCCTTAACAATGGCCTTATGGTCTTCTGTTCTCACTCAGGATCTAAAGCTTATGGGATCGTAAGCTTTGACCCTTGTCAGGGTTTTCTGATTAATTGCTTACTGTAATTGGTTTCTTTTTCACTATATAAACATTCTTGCATGTTTTCTGTAGGATCTATTTTAGTTTAAACCATTTTGTTCATTTTAAACAACTCACAAGGTTGTGCTAGTTCTGACTTCAGGTTTTTGATTAGAGCTCAAAATCTGTGTTTTCTTAAAATATTTTGGAAAATCAATTTTTTATCTTTTTAAATTCAAACACATAAGCCTAATGCTAAAAAAAAAATTCCCAACAAAGAAACAGTTGAGAATGAAAGGATGCTAGGAAAGATTTAGGCTAGGAAAAGTAGTGAGCAGAAAACAGATTAGAGGAAGCTGAAGAGAGCAGAGACATGATGTAGCAGTCAGTAGTCACAAGAACTTGCAGATGAAGCTTAAGTCTTACAATAATGCATGTATACTTTAGAAGCGTACATTAATAAAACTATGCAAGCTTTGCCAGAATCCCTCGGTGAAATTAGACTTTCACATTCAGCTGGGGAAAGACATGTACACAAAAAAATTAATAAAAGAATCTGGTTGATATCCTTTTAATTATCTTAGTGTGGATGTGTGTTTCCCCTTCTGTGTAGGTAAATGGAGTTCAACTATATGGAAAATCACGCCGTGAGGCAATCACTTTTCTAAAAGAAGTACCACCCCCATTTACACTGGTTTGCTGTCGGCGACTTTTTGATGATGGCAGTGAGTCTCTTGTGGATGAACCCACCGTGGGAGTTTCCCCTCCAGAACAAAAGGTAGACTTCTCATGTCATTCAGTTGTGTAAAAGGACAGTAACTTTTTGAAAAAGTGCATATATTTCTGAGAAAGTGATTTAGCTTTCTAAAGACAGTGTTTCTGTTTTTTGATCCAGACCATTTTTCAGTCTTAAATATAATTTCCTAAAATATATAGTTATACGTGGCAGTTTTGTATTAAATTGTCATATAAAGCTGCCTTTGCCATTCACTTTGGGCTCATAAAGGACAGCTGGTGTTTCAGTGAAAGATAGTTCATGTTTGCAACACTGGTACTTTTACTACAGTTTATACAGGTCGGTCATGAGAAACTTCATTGTACTATAAATACAAGGTACGTAAATCACCGAGCTAGCACGCTAACTATGTACATCCCATTCATCATTCATACACTTAATAGGTGAGTGAGAGCTCTGAATTATACTAAATCCCATCCTTGCCAGTATTAGCTGATTACTTCCATGTTCTGAGTAGGTTTATATAGAACTGGAAAAAAATGAAACTTAATGTTTCTTTCCATTGCAGAAGCTTTAAAGTCTCAAACTAAAGCTTGACACTTGTAATGGTTGTTCCTATTTATAAAAAGTATTTACACCTTGATTTCTCATCTTTTCTTATATTTTTCTGCTCTAATTTCCTCTAAGGTGGAGAGTTAAACAAGAAATATGGATGTTTCATGGAAGAATAAGGTGTACAGTATTATGCTTTTTTGTAAAAGGCCCTTTCTGTTGCAGTAGAACTTGTTCTACTGTGTTTTTTGATGTTGCATTTTACTGAACATTTTCCATGTGCATCCTGTCAGTTGCACATCTTTGCCATAAGGTGATATTGAGTGAACAGAGTTTGCCTTCTCCTTAGAGCAATCTCGCAATATTTCTGCTTTCTTTTGTTGAAAGTATCAAGAAAGAATGTGTGAAAGAAAAACTTCTTCCTTTTGCCTCATGGCAGTGTTCTGTGTAATAGGCATATTTGTTCAAAGAAATAAAGTTAAATCAGTGTGAAGTTAATGGTACAAGATTTTAATATTTTTCTTGGGACATCATACATCGATATTTTATAAAGATTGTATTGATAAAATAGCAGTAATGTTAACACATGCATTTTGAGTTAGACAACAAAAGATGCCTTTTTGGAAGATTTATTTATGAAGCTGTCCTTACCCAACAAAATTGGGTAACTATACCTGTTTCTTTTATACCTTAGCACAAAAATTGTGAAAGAAACTGCTTTTTCAAATTAGATACTATTTGTATAGTTACAATATAAGAATTTTTTGTTTGCACATTTAATGCCACAAGTATCAGATGTGCCTGATTGTCTGGTCTTTCTATTCGCTGTCTGTGGTTAAATCTTTTATGCGAAGATCTTTATTTTTCCTTTATGCATCTAATGGGACAGCTGAAGTTCATCAACATGTAACAGGTTAGTAATATTATAACAACGAATCTGACTAATGCATGGGTATTTATATGCCAGGTTTGGCTCCAATGCTCAAAATATGTAGGCATAGTCCCAGGGGAGTATCCAAGGCAGCAAGCTGGAGAAAACTGGATGCATAATGTTCAATGACGTTGTAATTCCATAAAAGGTCATGTTTTAGGGCATGTACGAGCCATTAATAATCAAAATATTGAAGGAATAGTGTTTGTAAAGAACTGAGAGAATAGTATTTGAACTAGAGCTTTTATTTTTCAGGTGAAACCCGAGGAAGACATTAATGCTGAGGAGGAAGAAGGAGAATTAGCATTATGGTCTCCTGATGTGAAGGTTATTGAACTGGAGAAAGACAGAAATGGTTTAGGATTCAGCATTTTGGACTATCAGGTATACTTTTCTGTATAACTAAATACTAAAAATTCCTTTGATCCTTTGTCTTGTATGGTGCCTTAAAATGTTCTGTGATGTTGATTAGTGGACTTGTGCCTAGAAACGGTGTAGGGAAAAGTAATTTATTTTGAGGCCAACTCTATAAAGTATAGCGTAGCGCTTGTTCTAAACAGGGCTGATTATCGGACGTGATAAAGTGCAAAATCTTTAATCAAACTCCACCTCATAACTCTGAGTTTAATGGCTAAATGTTGGGGGGAGGTTGGTTTTTGTTTTATTTTGTTTTAACTTGGAATGACTTTTCAACTATGAGAGTGGCAAGCAAACTTTCTTAGGTAGTGCAACATAATTTCCTATGTACCAAATTTAATGAGTCTTTTGCTTTTTCTCCCCTCACTGCCCCAAATCACCTTTCATTTATAAATGGAGTATAGACCTGTGCTGGTTTGCGATCTGTGGTCCCACCCAAGTCATGGAAAGATTCACTCAAGCTTTGAATCAAGTCATGAAAAGTAGATTTTCCAGAGGTAGCTTTACCAGGACTGTCCTTCACATTCAAAAGGGAACATCAGGGCTGACAGGTGAATTGGTGTTGCAAACTTAAGTTTCTGTAAACACAAATTTGCTTTAATACGTTTATTTAATTTATTAGTATCAGAATAGAGATTGAAGAACCTAATTAATAATTTTTCAGTTACGCTTCTCTGCTTAAACTATTAAACCAGTATGCCAGAGATACAGGTAGAATTTTCAGGGCAGGGGGGAAGTTGACTTTCAGAAGTCATTCATAGATTAAAACTTGATTTCTCCAAGAAGAACCATTTTGGGGTAGATATATACTTAATTGTTAAACTTCCTAGAAATCAACAGCCAAATCTTTAATTGGGGAAAAATTCTACTAAAATTAATTAATTCTTCTTTCAAAAATATTGCCTTCAATTAAATCTATAGAAACTGTCAAAACCTGTAGTCAGAATGAAATGTTCTTCATGTTTCTAGTCAACGTGATATATTTTTAAACCTCTAGACATCATATTTATAAGGAAATAAAATAGCTGGATTGCTTTTCATAATAATATACACATCACATCTGAATACTGCCTAAACATTGTAGTTTAATAAAATGTGTTCAATTGTTGTGCATAAATGTCAAGTGATATAAAAGTCACTTTTTAATACAATAAGGCATGAATTGGGAATGAATTAGAATAAAAAATATTTGAAGTATTATGCAAAACCATTAATTCTATATTTTACCAGTGTGATTTAAGATTACTGAAAATAGATCCTGTTAGTCATTTTCGCTGACACATGTTGTGTTGCAGTGCCAGCTTTACTGTAGAGTTGCTAGGAGTCTTTACAGAGCAGTAATACACAGATTTGCTTTTAAGTTCTCATATAATCAGAATTAATGAAGGCTTTAATAACAGGCTTTTTATTTACTTATTCGCAGATGCAAATACATGAGCAATGTTGTGGTACTTTCAGCTAAATTTAAATACATTCTAATCAATTCTAAATGAGTGGTAAACCACTTAATCTCAGATCTTTATAATTTCAAGATATTTATGTATAAAGTATGCTCTTTTGTTTGGGATTTGCCTCTTAGATCTTTTACACTTTTCATCATCTGCAGATTAATTTTTATATAGAGATATCTATGACTGTGTGTGTGTTTATGTAAATACATCCATTACATTCTTGAGTGCAGGGCAAAGAAAATAAATAATTGTCCATGCTAGATTGGAGGCGGGGAAAAATAAAGTATGTGGTTCCTGGGAGACTGTTCAGAATTCTTAAAGCAGATTTGCTGAGAAGCACAAAATTACAGTGAAGTGTTTAATTGTGGCTTAAAGGACCTGGAGACCTAACTCTGTTTTCTACACTTCTTTTTGCAATTTTACCCTTCTTTAAAAAATAAAAGTGGTTTTTTTTTTTGGCACATACTCTTCGTTTTGCAAGAAAAGATTCAAGCCTTATAATGGCAAATGACACTACTTGTACTATATATCCACTGTTGATTTTGCTCTTTTTGAGTAATCATATGATTTTTTTTTTAAGATTTTTTTTTTGTTTTTTAAATGAAGGTGGCTATTCACATGGCCTAGCTTCATGGATCAGTGCATCAGTGAGAGACCAAACTTTCTAGGCTCCCATTAGTGTTGATGGAGGTAGGGTGGGGAGGAGAATACTTTTTAAGAGGTGATTCTGGGCAGAGGGCCTATTCGTGGTGCTCATAATTACACACATAAGGACTGATTCTCTCTATCCGTTAGAGAAGTTTAAGGAAACTTTGGTGTTAGGTACCCAACCTGGAGGTGATGTGACTGTATTCTGGGTTTTTAAGATCAAATTATTTCTGTAGCTGTGGTTGAAATGGCACTTCAGAAATATCGGTAGGACTTCAGAAAGATCAGTACGAATAATGAAGTAACATTACAGGAAAAAAATGGTGATGTACTATTATTCCATCTTACTTTCCCCTCACATCAAGGTATGATAACATCTTTGAAATGCTACTGCAGTACCAGTGTATACCAGCCTATTTCAGTCGCTTCTTGTAGAGAGACTGGTGACTGTTATCTGCAGTATTTAAGAACCCCTGAAATCCTGCTCATACAGGCGTGTTCATTTATGATAGTGAGCGGTGCCAGATGCGCTGCAGAAGTGGAAGAATGCTAAGCAATTAGAGACCAGGCTGCTTACAGTGCTGTGGAAGTTTCTTCCTAGTGCTTTCCATTCATGTTCGGTATTTGTTTTGAAGCACAAGGCTTTTTACCTTTCCATCTTAATTTTGATTGTAGAATTAGATGTGGTGCTGAATACTCTCATGGTATACAATTTATAGTATTTGTCATTTTGTTTTCTCAAAACTGACTACATACTTGGCATAAAGGATATTGTGCCTCAGTTGTCTAAAATGCTGTGCTTCACAAGTCACGCTCTGAAAAACAGTATCAATAAAAACTCTTTGTGAGGTAGAATAGGAATCTGAGTACGTAGAAAACTGAATGCTGAGATCGAGAAATTATTACTCTGGTATATTAATTTTTAATGGGCTGTCTTTCTAATAATGTTTCATTTATCAAATAAATGATAAGCATATCCCAAGTGACTTGCAGGATATTCCCAGAAATGTACAAGCATAATTCCAATGCCTATATATTTTAATGAACTAATTACAAATTAATTATACCAATTATGCATAATCAATAGTATTTCTACTTTGTCCTGTGTTTTCTTTTGTCTGTCTGTAGGGATTTAAATGCTTAAACCAGAGCTGCCTGCTTTTTTTAATAAGGTCCTCTTGGAAGGCCTGTACACATGTTCCTAAAACTTTGGGATACCATTAGAGAAATAAAGTAGACTTACCCTCTTTGCTGTAAGAGGACTGTATTTATATAGGATATTGTTCAGCTTCCCATGATCGCTATGTATAAAAAAACTCTTTTTTCCCCTTTGCTGAATGTCCTAATTTGTAATTATGTGGTAATAGGATAGGAAATCTAAAATCTTTGAGACTGCTGCTCTGCTAGTGAGGTCAATACTTGGTGAGAGGGGAGGTGAATGGGGAGGCTGATCCTGTGTATTCTTGAAATGATCAGTTTCACTGGAATTTTTTTTTATCCCAGTGTCATGGCTTATTTAAATAAGAAACATTGAAGAGGTCGTAAAATGAAATCTTTGTGTATTTTTCTCTTGTCACCACTGTGTTGGGATCTTGTCAAAGCTCCTAGGCTAGCCATTGCTTTTTCTTGATAATGCTTAGATGAAAAGCCTGCAGGAGAGGCAGCAGCAGCAATGCCGATAGGCTCTGTGTGCGGTGTGCTTTCTTCAGCTGATAACACATTGTGCTCAGAAGAGACCTGAGGAGCAGCGTTGCATTGCTGGTGATTCTACCTTGAACAGGGACCCTGCCCCCCTTTTGGCCATTAAAAAGGTGTGCTGTTCAGTCTTCTGGCCAACTTCTCCGTGAAGTAATATACTCTACCTCCCTTGATTTCCTTGTAATTTCACTTGGAGAAGTTGCTCTCTCTTTCACCTCTTAACTAACTTTTATGTAGTGTTGCTGGCACAGTTAGCGGCAAGTATGTTTTGATGGTGAATGAGGGACCCAGTACACTGTTTGTAGAGTGTTTTGGGATCATCTGTGATGCAAGGGGCTATGGTAAGCGTATTTATTGGTCTTTGTCAATAGATGTGAAAGTATCTAGCTTAACAGTAACTTTGTCTAGCCTGAAGCTAAACCTCCTATCCAGCAAGTCAAGAGCTAAGCCATTGTTACTGAGGCCAATCCTTTATCTTAGAAAGAAATTAAAATGGAAGAGGGCATAGTATATCATTAGGTTAAAATAGAGGAGAAATGCTGTATAAAAGTGAGAGTGATCCCAGGGCATTACAGCAAGAGGAAAGAAAAATCACACAAGATGAAGACTTCTAGAGAAAAAGAAGAGATCACAATAGTACAAAAGGTACTCTGAGTGGCCCTGAAATGGTGTTTACCAAAGACAGATTCTGTCCGTAATGTTTTACAGAAATATTGGAAAAAGCACAGGTAGCTGAATTGCAGATTTCTTGAGGCAGTATTGACCAGAAGGTAACTTGAATGGTCTGATGAGCTTTTATCAAATTAAAGAAAAAGCTGAATGGACTTTATGTGGAGCTTAATTTACCATGCTTTGAAGTCAGAGTATTTTAAAGCAGCTGTTTTAAAGTGAGTGAAACTGGAGGGGGTGAGGGTTGGAATAGAGAGGGTTGACATTTTACATAGCTCTTAGGCATGCCTGTGAGATGCTGTTTCTCTCCATCTGTGCTTGAAGGTAAGTCCCGAGTGCCCGGCTGCTTTTGCACAGTACCCAGCTGCCCTATAGACCTGTCGGGCTGTAGGAGCTCACAGGCTCACCTGTTCCAGGTGGTCCGTGCTGATGTGTAAATATCTACCCATCCATGGAAGCAGTAACAGGCATATCGGCACTGTGTGATCGTCATGTTAGCCAGACCTGAAACAGCACAAAGTGTGCCTGCCTTCACCAGCCTGGGCCAGTGCTAAGGGGTTCTTACTGTAGTCTAGCAATAGGGGCTTCACAGCTGCCTTATTCCTGGACATATCTTCATTATCATTAGCAGTTTTTTCTTACTGTTGAAGTCTCTTTTTTGCTGCACATTCAGCAGGTTATGTTTTGTCCTTCTCCCAGGGAGCATGGGAAACAATTGTTTTCTTTTTTATAACAGAATCGCTGCATAGTCATTCACGGCAGGAAGTGAAGCAATTTAAGTGTCTCCAAATACCTTTCCTCTTTTCTTTATGCCCCAAACAAACAGGCTCCAGATGTAGAGTTACAAAAAAGCAAACTGACTACTTATTTGTAGAAGGTGGTATTCAACTAGATTATTTTTTTTTCTTTTTTGGACTGTTCAACAGTGAGATGTGGGCTGGAATGCTTTGACATGTTGCTGGCTAAACGTTTGCCCTCTTGTGATAATTTGAGCTTTGCCTGTCTTGTGATAAGTTTGTTATGAACAAAGAAGCATATTCACGTCCTTGTTAAGCACATTTTCACCTGATCATGTGATGGAAACCTGTGGCTTACTGGCAAAAGCTGCACAGCTGTATTAAAAAGCAGTTTTACAATGGCTATCAGCTTGGTACTGGGAAAACTGATAAAGGCAGCTTTTCTCCCATCCCTACAACCCATCCACATTCATTAACATCAAAGTTCTGTAAGTCTCAGTACCAACTGTGTTGGTACTCATCTCACGGAGGATTTGCTTCTCTCCCCCTATGGGAAAGTTCTGCATCCTTTAAATCATATTAAGCTGTTTCATTTGTAAAATAATTCTTAATAGTGTGCCATGAATTGAATTCAATGTAGCTTTTTGAAAAATTCTCTTGGAGTTCAGCTTAATACTACTTTTCAGGACTGAAGAGCTGGTGAATGCAATTGAGCACATTCCTGGTAAAGTTTCTAGGGTGTTCACGATTAGTGGTTTCCAAAACCTCAGTGCAGAAGTACTAAAAGCATTGGGAGGCCAGAAACCACTTTAATAAGAAATCAAAGAGACTGTGTATCTCAGCATGAGATACAGACAGATACACAGGAATCGCTTGCTGAGGTAGAGAAGCTGGAGAACTCGGATGCAGGAAGCTATGTTAGGGCTTGGGTATGCCCTGACGCTGGGGTTGGGGGGGGTCATCAGTCTCACTCTTTAAGTGAGAAGTTAGGAAGGAATCTCATGTACAGAGTGGAGTGGCATATCCTAGGGGCAGCCCCCCTGTCTTCTGTGAGCTGCAACAGCCGGTGCTCTGGACAATACCTGAGTTTGCAGAGAAACTGGAGCATTACTGAGAACATCTGTTTTTCTTTGGTTTGTCGCATATCCTTGAAATAAATGCTAAGCAGTATTATTATTAACCTTTAGAAATGGTTTCCCTGTTCCCCCAAATTCTACAATCTGGTTGTTCTTTTTCATTTCCTGCTAGGAAGAATAGCTTTTAATAAAAACAAAAAACCCCAAACCAAAGAAATTCATTATTATTCCACAGATGTCTTCTGCCTGTAAGAGAAGGCGAGAATTTAAAGGGACAAAACTGTAGCTAGATTTTCTGTTAAACACTTGGCAAATCTCGGCAAGGGTAAGATAATGTAGATGAGACTAGAGGAAACTGTGCAACTGAGTGCTGCTTATCTAAAAGCTGCGCTACTCTTTCAGTGAGCATGTGGAGACCGTGGAGCAATGGGCATATAAAAGCTCAACCCAGACAGCTCCAAATCTGTTGTACTGAACCGATGAGATTTGAGGTATATGTTGGTGCTGATGGATAAGCATGAAGAATTCTGAAAACTCATGGAAGTTATGAGGTATTCTGTTTTCTTACCTCATACCTCACCCTTCTGGAAGATGCTGCTCCCCAAATGCAAATAGTACTGTTGCACTTGGAGGTTTTTCTATCTGTTTTCACTGTGTTTTGCAGTAGCTTTAAAATTCCCTGCAACCTTTTTGTCTTCTCCACCATCCATGTTGTTCCAAGTTTTCTTTGGGCCAAGCCACTGTTTGCAGATACTTGTTGCAAAAAAACAGCCTGTCCTGTCTCCCCACTCTTCTTTTGCAGCTTTTTCTGTAGCAAATCTTCTGTAATTCATGTGTTTGCTGTTTATGATGCAAGCTCTCCACGCAGAGGAGAGCTCTGGTTTGTGTGAAAACACATACTGCGCTTCCACAGACTGTTAAGAGTGTTGAGGCCAGCACGCCTAACTGGTGGAAGTGCCTGCTGGGCTGTCTCGGTGGATTTTTAGTTCACGGATTATTTGAATCTGAAAACTGATCAAACCCAGAACGTGCGTTAAGATCACTGAGCGTAGGTTGTGTGGGTGATACCATTTATACTTTTTTCCCTTGGCTCATCTGTGTTTTTTCTTTATTCCCACACATCTCTATCCCTTCTTTATCTCATCGCACAGTGGCTTTCCTCCATTTCCTTATGAGTTCAGGGTTTTTTTTCTTATCTCTGTGGCTTTTTCCTGTAGTCAGCATTCAGTGTGGTTTTTCTGGAGCTGGAAAGTCTGAAAGTATAAGATATTAAGAGAGTCTAATGAATGTAATCCCTGTGACTTTAGCTCTGTTGAGAGCAAATATGAAAGGTGGATGAAACCTTAGGTTGATTGAGAAGTTTGGTAAATTAAAAGATAGTGACATGCACCTGAGTCCACTGCACAGCGACACTTTCAAAACTACCATAGTCAGTGCCTATCTTTGATCTTTTTGTTTGAGAATAGCAGTAGCGTGTAAGATCTTTTTCTTTTGATCATTTCCTGGAGGCACTTTTCGTCCCAACTATCTGCTGCATATCCCTCTTCCACAGCAGATGAACATTGACTGCGTAGTGCTTGCCAGCTCTGCCAGACCTACGCGGATTTGAGTAATTGCTGGCCACCGTGTTCATTCTTGCTGTAGAAGACTGATATGATTTCAGATCGCAGATGATGAAAGCCCGGTGTGGGAAACCCATTGTGCCACCTACTCTTATTTTGCCGTTCTCTCTCCTCATTTGGGTGCGGCTCTGTATGTTTTGTTTATATTTTTTTCTCTCTCTGTGAATTCCTGTTTCTTTGCTGGCACTTCCCACAACAGAAGTTTTGATTAATGCTGGCTGCACACTAGGGCTTCTGAAATTCATTGCTTTATTCCCTTACTGCAGATCAATAAATACTTATGTTTTATTTCCAGTGCTTTGCCTTACATCACAGAAAAGTTCAGTGTTCCTTCTTGAATACTGTTCTGTTTTTAAGTTTGTATTACTTTAGCCCATCAGCCTGTAGTTTATTTCCTTGGTACAGCCAGAGGCTGTGTGTTGCGTAGTCTTCTTCCTAAGTAGTCCTGCTGACTGCCATCTAATAAGAGTGGAAAAGGCAGAAACAAGTCTTAAACACTTTGAATTTCAGTCTGATTGCCCATGCAGCGGATCTAACAAAAACTAGTTGAGCACTTTCTCAGGGATGTTTTTTCAGGCTTTAGAGAACCTTTGGCAGTTCCTACAGCCAACTCCTTTAAATATATTGGAGTGAATGAACAGAAGGTTTGGACCTTTAGTCTCAATCCTAAATTGAGGCCACCTTAAGGAGGGAATCGGACCTCACTCACAGATGGCTTTTCCTCTCTTCTCCTTCTGTCGGGAAGTACTTAGTGCCTTTGAAAAGGCTGCAGGTTGTTTATCATTCTTGACTCTTGCATCCAGTTGGCATTGTTGGTGTGTATGTGGAGGGTGGCTCTGCAAAGGCAATGGGGCATGGATGAGTATTTTTAGTAACTTTACAACACCGAGCATACACATAAATGAATTCATGCGCAGTTCTGCCTTTGTTCTACGTAACAGTGATACGAACGTAAAATGCATTTGGTCCTTTTAATTGTTGAAGCGTGTATGTTCCTTGTACAGTATGCTACAGTGTTGTGTTTAAGAGTCTCTCAGTCTGGTGTCTTATTCACTTGCAAACTGAAGAGTTTTAAATATGGATATGTATGTTAGACCTGGAAGTGGTCCCATGCAAAATGTAATGAAGCTGGGTTGCTCTGACCTCTGAGCTCTAACATGTGTTTGTTTTGGCTCTCTCGCAAAAACCTGCAGTATACAAATTGGCACTTGTAAAATTGTTCAGATAAATCAAAATTGGTACAGGAAAAAAAGTTTCAAACTGTTTCTTTTGGGATCCTTTGCCATGCTATTTTTGATGTGTCTTTTCAGAGGAGTGTTTTTGTGGCAGCAGGCAGTTTGTTGCTTGAAGAAAGCTAAAATATTCTAGGAAGTCAAGCTAGCTGAATTTAGATCTTAAGTGATGCCAAAACTAATATAGCCTGTAACTAAGTGAGAGTGACTTTGCACAGTAAATGTCAGTCACCCGCAGCTTTGTCTTACATTTTCATATGAGCCTTTAAAAAAGGAAAACATAAACAAAACCCCAGAAAACGTGGTAGCTGCTTCCATCCAATCGCGTTACAGCTACGGTCTACTGCATAGGAGAGGCTGCTCCCCATCCTCTGCGCACAGCCAGGGCTCCGCCGGGGCTGGCGGCTGGACAGATGGGGATGGACTTGCCGGAGCATGAAACGCCGGCGGTAGTGCGGGAGCTGGGCTGGCCTGGAGTGCCCTCTCTTGGCTGCTGCAGAAACCTCACATTTTTGGTAAAGGCTGGGAAAGAGTCAGTCGGTTGTTATCATTTTAATTTTCCAGTGTGATGGACAGAGGTAAGCTGTATTGGTTGTATTTCCAGATTTGTGTTCTAAGGACCTCTGATAGCCAACTGAGTGTGAATCTTTGGTGCCCAATGCAAGTTCGAATCCCTCGCTTGAAGCCACAATAAAGTTACGTGCTCCAGCAGCATTGCACATAGGACTCTGTTAACTTAGCGCTCCTGGGACTCTTAACATTTTAGCAGAGCTCAGGTTTTTAAGAGATTTCATACTGTTCCGAATCCAGGGATCCCAGAGGCAGCAATTGCAGTGGCCTCTGCTTGACTCTTTGCATTGCTAAATGAATCCAGAACAAATGAGGCTCTGAAAATAAGAAGAAAAATTTGACACCTGGACTCCAGGAAACATTTGTGGATTTTGATGAGGAGCAGTAGGGGGGAAGGGAAAACCTATGGTTCAACATAGTTAAATATATGGTGTGCTAAGTATGAATAAATTGTGACTATTTTAAACAAGTTCATATACTCTGTGGCTGGCTCGAGCACAAAGGAAAAGACAACAGCTAAAACATACTAGTTCCTCAAAGGGTTACCTGGAGGCCAGCATCCTGGGCTGCTGCTGGTGCATGGCAGTGGTCAACTTTCATCTTTTACATGAGTGGCAAACTTTTACATGTGATTCTTTTTTAAAAAAAGAATTTGTGAGTGCTTGTGAGTTAAGAGGTTTTGTCTACTGGTAGCCTTACTTTGCCGTCCAATTCCTTTCCTATTGTTCAAATATGATTCATTTGTGTAAAGGAATCCTTCAGTAAACTGGAATTAAAAGTTCCTCTTTAAATGTACCAAGCCCAGTTCATGCCTCTTGTAGGATGACCAAATTGCATGGGGCTGTCCTGTGCACACTCCCTCTGCTGTAATGCAAAGTCATGTGGAAGGATAATTTCTTGAAGTTGAGTCACTTCTGTATTCTAGCCGAATACCATTACAGCAACATCTTAGCTCTGGGTTTGGGGAGGGGGTTTCTTCCCAGCCTGTAAACTCTATCCAAGTAAAGGAGCCTTTTACTTTAAAGCAGAGACTGACATCCAGCCCTGACTGCTAGTGACTAAAAATCACTATTATCTGGCTTAATGTGAGCCATGTAAAATGAATCAAGGGCCTTAGGGGAGACGTGCGGTCGCAGTTAGTGCTGTTTTTTAACCTCGAATGGCTCTAGCTGGTCTGTTAACAGGCAGGTGGCCCCGAAGTCCATCAGGGCACTGTGGGAGTGAACTTGGTTTTTGCAGTTAGTATAGACGGTAAGAATCTGTTGTTCAGCCTGCTGCTAGCACTGCTTTCTTTCAAAAACAAGACAACAGCCTACGCTGTCCAGTTGCACTCACCATTTACAAGATGTGAATGTGAATTCACTGCTTGCTCTCTTGTTTTAGCAGGTGGTGTTCTTTATGGTGCGTTTGGGTTTGAGTGTAAATCGTAAGGCAGGGTTTCCAAAAAACATTGTTCCTTTTGTTTTGGTAAGAAAAGCATGGTGCAATCCACTGTTGCAATCACCTTTGTGTTAAATTCTAGAGAATATGTATTAATGATTACACCTTGAAATTTAGTAGGTCTGTGTCTTCACATGCAGCTTTTGTTGCATTCCTCATGGCAATCACATTGCGATTCACAGTTGCTGGTAGCAAACACTCAGGGTTTTACGGCACTGCTTGTGTTACTGGCTTAGCCCTGTCACTGTGTAGTTCATATTGCTCTTCCTGTACAATAGCTCCCTCTGCTTGAAAACAGCAGTGTAATTATAACCCCTGTTTTGTATTTGCCTGATCAATGGGTTTTAATATGGGCCCTTTTTTAAGATTGCTGCTGCTCTTCCTGAAGCAATTCCAATACATGGCTTACGCTCATGCATGTTGAAAAGTAGCAAGGATAACCGTGTTGTTCTCAAAACTTTACTGCATAGGAACTGTGTGTGTTTGCAGGAACTCTGTGTTCATTTCTGCATGAAGATTAGAGCTGGTTGGAACAGTTTTTCAGCTAAATTATCTCTTAGCAATACATGATGATTTATTGAAGCCAAAATTTTTTTATTGCAGTGAAAACTTAAGTTGAAAGAGGACTGTTTCTCATCAGAAATGTGGTAGTTAGGCCGATGATCTTGAATATCTGCATAGGAGAAGCTAATGGTGAGATTCCCATGTCCTACTTAAGTGGTTCTGATCTGGAACCCAAAAAAGAACAGCTTTGGATCAGACAGAACAGGGATTTGAACCTGGTTCTCCCACAGCACCATAATTACTGGGCCAGTCATTCACTTGCAAATTTTTGTCAGCTTATCTGCATCAGTAAGGAAGAGTGCTGGTTTTGTTTTGTTCGTTTTTTATCAATACAGCTAAGCCAGCAAAAGTCATAGTATAAAAGCTGTTGTGTCAGCAAAGGTGTAGTTTTGCTGACAGAGCATTCACCCATTTAGGGAACCAGCATAAACCTTGCTTGCTGTGGCAAGATGAGCCCATGATAGGAAAACTTGCTGGTTTAGTTCTATTAGCAAAGCCTTCCTAATGTGAACAGTGCCTTACTTGCTCGAAAATGGCTGTCTCAACACTGTCCTGGTTTTGCAAAGAAGTCCAAAAGGTTATTTTTATTTTGCATTGGAGCAAACCCCAAATTTAAAAACATCTCAAAAGTCTGTGTCAAACGGAGTGTTTGTTCTGTGGTCAGCTGTCATCAGGATGGTTAGGCACGTGGTGTTGTCGGCAAGGGCAGGCAAAGCTGACTCACTACACAAAGGGCAGCAGTAACTTTACCTTTTCAAACTTCAACACTCTTAAAGCAAAACCTCTTTTTTTTTACGTCTTGGAATCCTTTGGATTCTTCTTCTGGACTTCCTGCATTTGGGTTTGTTTAGTTTCTAAAAATTTCCAAAGCGTATGCAGAACACAGATAGCCTGCTATTTGAAACAAATGAAATCCTTTCCCCTCGGCATTGTGTGAGGCAGGTTTGAGCATAAACAGTCGGACAGCCCAAGCGTATTGGCACAGGTTCAGTAGGCAGAACACCCTTGTGCAGCAGAGGGAGGTTGCTGGGCTTGATTATCAAGACATGATACTCGCAAGGAAGCCTCTTCTGTACAATGCGGATACCCAGTGTTTGGGAAGATTATAAAATGGCAGGATTAAGCAGTAGAACAGGAGAGAATTATTAGTAATATGTATTTACTTGAATTCAGCTTCAGCATGGCTCTTCCTGCTGTACTCTAATTTCAGTTCTTTAATTTCAGCCATTTACAGATATTACATTCATTGCCTCATATGTTTGCACATAACTTAAAAAAAATGTTCCCTTGGAAAGCAATGTATAGTTACATAAAAATAAAGAGTTAAAAAAGCATTCCTGTTTTCAAATTAACACTGAGGTGCTGAATTCATGGTGGTCTTTGTGATTTGAATTTTGCCCTTTTTTTTAATCCCTCCCATGCCCTGAATAAGATGCAAGTCCTGAGGGAAAAATAGTACATGATTATGCATTTGAAGACCCAGTGCATACAAGGAGCATTTCTGAACTTTATGAGCCCTTAGCAAGGGGTAGAAAGGCTAATTCTAATCTTAAAAAAAGAATCAAGGAAACAAACAAACAAAAAAACCCCATAAATATATTTTGTGTATCGTTCTGCCACTCTATAATAACTTATGATCATTTCATTGCATTGAGGATGAATTTTTAAATGGCTGAATGCATGATAGAAATCATACATGACATTAGCAAAGGCTAATAAGACTGGGAAAAAATTAAGTGAAGTTAATATCTTTGCATTAATTTAAAGCCTCTCCAATGTGTATAATATTTTCTACTTCACATTCCTCTGTATACACAACTGTAGTGTTCCTTGTCTTCAGTAATAATCTTAGTTACTCTTCTGTTGCTGTCCCCTGTATTCTCTGTTAAGGAAGCTTCATGGGTTGAGAAAATGTCTAAGTTGTCATGCAGATTTGACAAAGCAGGAACGCTGCAGTAATATAGCAAATGTATACTGCTATTTCTTGAATGTTTTGGGTTTGATTTTTAATTTTAATTTAGTAATATTTTAATTAAATGTCTAACTTTGCAATGATTTCTTTTAACATTAATTTTGCTGCTATGAAGCTCTTGAATGGCATGCAGAATGGTTCTTTTATGTAACATTAGCACGTAACAGGCTGGATAGAGGCTTGTGGAAGAGTGCCAGTGTTGTTTTTATATTTGCAGGTTAGCCTGGCCGTTTCTGTGTATGTAAGAAGAGGGAAGGTAGGGTATCAGTCAGCTTTCAGATCTTAAAATTTCTTAATGGATTAAGCAAGTGACAGAATATCTTCCTACTGCAAACCTTTCTTTTAGTAAACTGTAAGCTTTGGCAGTATTAGTAGACAGTCCTTTGGAACGTCTCAGCAAACTTCAGTTCTGTAGCATTAGATGCTGAACATGCTTAAGTGGTCTTTACATACTCAAAATAAACATCATCTTTCTAGGGCTTTGACTTTTTTTTTTCCTTTTTTTTTTTTTTTCCCCCCTCCCCCTCAGGATCCCTTAGATCCAAAAAGAACAGCCATTGTGATCAGCTCTTTGGTGGCAGGCGGAGTAGCTGAACGTGGGGGCCAGCTTTTACCAGGTGACCGCTTGGTGTTTGTAAATGAGAAATATTTGGACAGCGCCACTTTAGCGGAGGCAGTGGAAGTGTTGAAATCTGTGCCCCCAGGTACAGTTTCTCTTGGAATCTGCAAGCCTTTGGTGGTAAGGACCAATTTTAACTTTTTTCTATTTGATTCTATGACATGTATAGACTGGGTTGTTGTATTTGGTGGGGGGAGGGGGTGTGTGGAATTCAAGATAGAAGTATGTATGCATGTGGAAAGCCACTAAGTTGCTATGCGTACACCTCGACATGTCTAGAAATTCTGGCTATCTGACGAATAGGCAGCTCAATGTCCAAAAGGTCTGACTGGAAAACCAGTGTTCTCAAGTTCCTCCTGAAAGAACATCCACATGGAATCAGAAGACATGTCTGGGCAAACCTATGCGCACCGGACCTATGCATAGGTGTAACATGGTTTGAGCAATTCAGCAAATATGTGCTGAAGTCCATTTCACTCTAAGACACTGCTAAGTGCTTGCTTGAGCTCCACTGACATCAAAGAAACTTAATCTGTTTGAAGTCAAGACTGTAAATTCAAGTAGAATTTCCTTTTTCTAGAATCAGGGCTTTGGAACAGACAGTAGTTTACTTGAGAACACTGCAGTATTGTTCATCAAGGGCACCCAGGCAAAATTAATTAAAGCAAAGCACCATCTAATAGAAAGTGCTTGTAATTCAAAGTGGTAGAGGAGTGGTGAAATGGGGATGTAGGAAGGCTGTTAAATATATTCTTTCCTTCTCTAAAAAGTGACATTTCATTGTTCATATTCTTGTATTTGTCTTTCTTTCCTACACATCTCTTAATTTTTTACTATATCTGTACTAATATCTTAAAAGAATAAAAGCTGTTGTCTTCATCTTCTCCGTTTATGACTTCCCTTTTTTATAATTCTGGAACTTTTTCCCCATCTCTTTTCTAATGGCTGGGTCTCCCTCTCCCTTTTAGTTTATTGAAAAATGTGGGAATTTTTTTGTTTGTTTTCCTGACTCATCATTTTGATTGCCTTTCTTAGGGAGAAAACAAAGAGGAGGAGAACATGCACAGTGTGGATTCCAGCAACATTAAAACCAGCCCTGGATCTCCAGAACCAATAGATAATATTAATTTATCAATAATACTTGAAGCACCACAGGTATTTGGTTACTCTTTTGGTTCAGCTTAAGTTTATATGGACAGGAAATGATATTTTAAAGTAAAAAAATAGTATGTCCTTCAGATAAGGCTTAAGTATTGGATAGACTTCAGGCTGGATTCCCTCTGAAAAAGACTCTAACAGCTAACTGTATACTAATTGTATTGTGAACCCTAAGCATGTGCATAGCACTTACCAGTGCAGTTCCCAGACTGCCTTAATCAAATTTACTATGTCATTAAAATACCTTGGGTTACCTTGGATATGAAATAGGAATGCTATGTTAGTAGTAGTCATAAGTAGTTGGTTCAGCTTTGCTGAGAAAGTAAGGTATGGAAGCAGAACCTTTTTATTATAATAAAGCAAAACAAAAAAGTAGTCTAGTGTCTAAGGCAAGCTTGAAACCGGTTCTTCTTCATAGACTTCCGATGTGGTCTTGAGTGATTTCTTTACTCTCTTCCTCAATTCTCCTCTTTCGTATCTTCTGAGAAATAATTCTGTTTATTGTGGGAGGATGAGGCACTAAAGATAGTGAGAAACTCAGATACTGGGATGATAGGCGATAATATTACAATACGGACCTGTGTAGAGTGAGAGAGATGTGGATATTTTTGAATTTTCATTTCTTCTCAAGTGCTTTGCAAAATTTTTATTAATTCATGTTGGTAAATGCATTCTTTTTAGGCCAGAAAAGACAATATATAAAGGATCATCCAGAACTGCAACACAGTAATAAAAATAAATTCTAGATTTTCTTGTTGCTAAACATGTCTACCTGTCTCTGGACACAAACATATTTTTAATGTTGAAATGGTATAATAGAACCACCAAAAGGAGCAATATTACGGGGTAGATGTAGGTATACTATGTAGAAATTAGCTTGGACATGATATTTACTGTTTTTCATGACGTGAAATGGAGTTTGTTGTTTTCCAAGTGCATAGGAAGGGTTTCTGGCAGAGCAATTAGTTCTCTGCCAGCTCAGATTGTTTCTGCTTCCTAAATAAAACTAACGTTATTAAGTATTTTTAATAAAGTATTTTATCTTAAAGTCCTGCTGAATATAGAAACTGGAATGATCAGCTTGTACAAAATATACGCAGAGGTATTTGCTTGTATTTTGTTTTACCTTATGTATGACAGCATTGATAGTAGCTTAGAGCAGTAGTACAAAATTTCCATCCATTTATCTTACCTGCTCATGTAAGAGCCAAGAGCGGTGTGTCATGATGGCTTCCACTCTTACGTACTAGCATAGTGCTGACAAAGTCACTTTAAAAAAAAAAAAAAAAAGGGAACTTGAAGATTTTATGTGCTACAATAGTAGACTTTACTGTCATGTTTGCAGTATTCCCTATTCCATTGGTAGCGTCTGCTACTGCAGTGCAGTAGTCTGTGATTATACATACCTAACTGCTGTATCAGGAGATGGTAATACAAATTGCTGGTGTGGTTCTGAGCTAAGTCAACTGTTTTATACAACAATGAAGTTGGTGCCTCTTAAAGAGGTGTTTGGAGAATGATGCTGCAGAAGTGAAGTGAAATGAAATGAAGATGAAGAGAATTAGTATCTCTTCAGACTGGGTATTTTTTGAGATTGAGGTATGCAGGGCAAATAGATTAAAGGAACATTTAATTCTTATGAAAAAATGTGCTAATGTCTAGATTGCTAATGTTCTGCTTTTGTGCTAGCTAGTATTATTGCATTGTTTCCTTATGCTCTTGTCTGTCCCTTGTTTTCTCACCTGCCTCTCACTTGAACTATGCGAATATTTTGACAGTGTCTGGATTTTTTTCTTCTGCATTTGTTACAAACCTAACAAAACAGGATTCTGACACTAAAGGTCAGTAATAGTGAAGTACCTTGGGGAGTCTGGGAAAGGGCAGGAAGCAGAAAGAAAAAACACTTTCATTGAGGACCTCTGAATCTGTAGATTGGTTTTGGTGTTTGGGGTTTTGGTG
The DNA here is from genome assembly GCF_965183815.1 of Platalea leucorodia. NCBI lineage: Eukaryota > Metazoa > Chordata > Aves > Pelecaniformes > Threskiornithidae > Platalea > Platalea leucorodia. The sequence continues at coordinate 24,034,098 of NC_138827.1, read as the reverse complement.
CCTTGAACATCGGGTTTGGGCATACTTGGTGGCCTGAAGAAAAGAGAGGAAAAGCTTTCTGTGTGTGGCAAGCTTTCTGGTAGCGGTGCAAGGTGTAAAATTTCAGAGACACGAGTGCAGTCTACTCCATGAGCAACCCATTTGGTTTAGGAGAAGCATGCAGTACTGGAAATTGGGGAGGGACGCAACAAATCCCAGAAAAAGAACTGTAGAGTGAGATCTTTCAGAGTTGGTTTTAATACCTTTTTCTTTTGGTTTTGTTGTTTGGGCTTTTTTTTTGGTTTGTTGCTCTGTGGTTTGAATTCAATAGAAAGTTGAGCACTCTTTCAAACAGTAAGGGTATTAGATAATGAACAGTCAATTATGTCTTTTTTTTTTTTTTTTTTTTTTGAGGATGTGGGTCATCCATTTCCCCTCTCCCTCACGTTAAAATATTGTATGGATTACCCAAGGGAGGGACAAACGAGTATGGCTTTTGTTTTGTTTTGGGTTTTTTTGCTGATACTGTTACATAAGCAAACTCAGGCTGTTTTTAATTCAGCTGATAGTATTTTAAGAAATGTACATGCATTCATAAAGTGATAGCAGATAAGTCTGAAGCACAGAGATACTTTAGCTAGATTTATATATACTTTTTCCTGTAGGTTTTTTAGTGTTATTAAATAATTCTCATTCCCTAACTTCAGTCCAGATTGGTTATTCTGAATGGCTGCAGCAATATCTAAGCTGTGCAATTTAAATTTCTTTACATTTAAAAAAACGCAATGTCTACTTTTGGTGTTAAAATCATAAGTCAGAGAGTGTATTTTCTTTTAGAAAATGCAAAAGGTGGAAGAATTTCACTTTAAAAATCAGGATGTACTTTTAATATGGGCCTAACATAAAACATAGTTTTAAAAGAGTTAGCAAGAAACATAATGTAAAATCTATATTCCTGTAATGTTTTATGCAGGGTTTCAGAGATGAAACACCTTTTAAAGAAGAACTTGTTGATGAACCAAGTTTGGACTTTGGAAGGTCATTTCAGCTTTCTCAAAATGACAATGAGTATGAGAAGGAGTCCTGGGAGATGCATGAGTTTCTGAAACCCAGAACAGAAGAAATGGATGAAGAACGGGAAATGTTGGTGGATGATGAGTATGAAGACAGTTCAGACTTCCTGAAATACAATGCATTGTGTGGACAGAAGGCAACTTCAGAGAGGAACCTTGATACAGAACAATGGGCAAAGCAAATTGAGACTACTGAAATACAAGACTTAAGATCCAGTATTAACTTAAGTCCAAAACAGTCCCTGGAATATCCGTTCAATAAAGATCAAATGGTAAGGAATGCTGTGTTGGTCTCAGTGCTGTACCCTGACCATGGGACCCATACCTCAAGGCAAATTCCAGACCTAAACTCTGTAAGGAGTCTTCTAGTTTTGGGTTTTTTTTAATTACTAGGTGAGATCTGGGTATCTCTAACAGACACCAGTCTATCCTTTTGTACATTTTGGAAGGTTCTTTTGATTACTTAGTGTCTGTATATTTAACTGATTGAATGGGATATGTGCTGTGGTTGGTGTATTTACAGGCATCCTGTACTTGCTGCTTCTTTCCCATCTCTAACTTGTGGGCTCAGTTCTGTTTTGCAAGCTGTACTAATATGGTGCATGTCAGCAATAGCAGAATGTCACTTTGTGGTTTTAATAGTCTAGGGGCTTAAGCAGCAATGTCAGTGAAAGGAACTCCCCCTTTTCCTCATTATTTTTAATGCAACTCAGTTCCTTGAGCCAGATGATAGTGCAGTTGAGCGAAAAATGATATGGTGGAAGCAATTGTAACAAGCATACTGGTGGATGAAGGAGTAGAAGGAGACAGAGCTTCAGGTAAATTGCGAAACTCTTATTTATATGTCCTCCTCAAGTATTCTGAGAATTATTTTTTTCTGAGTCTTTGTTCATTCACTTGCCAAACAAAAAATGATAATATCAGCCTTCCATGCAGCAGCTTCCGAGATGTATGCTTTTATATGAAAAAACTGAAGTGGAAAAGGAATTAATATCACAGCCCCAGAGAATTTCAGGTTTTGTTTGTCTTGTCCCCGTATGCACTATGCACATAAACAGGCTAAAATGCAGGTTCTAGTGACAGTTTTATACCAGAGTACACAACATTAAATTTATTCATTTGTTACTTAAAAACAACAAAGGAGCAAGAGTAAAGAACTTCTTGTCTGGATTACAGGCGAGTAGAAAGATGCAGTTGCTTTATATTGCAATTGCACATAACATTTTTCATGCCTCTTCTTAATATAATGCATAAATGAGCAGCTAGTATTTCATAGTTATCTGAATAAATATGAATCTAGTTGAGGAAATGTTGTAATGCTGTAAAAATCAATGTTCATGTCAAATACCCCTTTATAAGCGGATACCATTGCTTTCTAACTTTAATTACTTTTTTTCTCCTCTGTGAAGTGTGAAGAAAATGCTAGTGTAAGTTCACTATTTTCTGGAACCACAGCACACAGTGGCTACCAAAAAGACATATTTGAAACTGAAACTACCCAGTCAGGAGCAAAAAACAAGATGGATTTAGGTTTGTAAGAAGTTTTTTCTTTCTCTTATAATTTCATATTTACAAATTTATATTTTGTACCAAAACACAAATTCTTTCAAATGATGAAATATTCAAATGAAGACTTCTGCAGGCTCAAGACAGTCTGGCTTTAAATAGGTTTCAGCTTCATGACCTTGCTTCCTCCTCCAAATCTTTACCTACAGTTGTCACAAGTGATACTGAAAGTGGCTGCAGCTTTGTCCTGCCTGTGGACAATTGCTTTCTTGTGTGTAGCTAATGTCCCCAGTAGGACTCCATGCATAAGTAAAATAGCTCATGCCTGTAATTTCTGTCAGGAATTTGTCTCAGTCGCTTTTGATTGCTGATTTGATAGACTTTAGCACTTTGAAAAAAAAAAAAAAAAAAAAAGTGACAGGCTCTGGAGGTCACTTTTCCACAAACAAAATTTGCAAGTGAACTCTGTGGTAGATAGTTGCCCCATATCTTGGTTTTGTAATCTGTGCTCAGAAGCAAAGTTTCTCCTTGTCAGACGGCTAGAGATGGATGGTTAGAATTTGGTAGATCATCAGGGAAATAAATTTATCAATGTGCCTGAGATAGCACTCACTGGTTGGGAGCAAGGAGGTTGGATTGTTTCCTTTCTTTGTCACCTGCATCTTGTACAGCAGACACTGTGTAAGCTACAGTGGCAGACTGACGACTCTTGCAAGGAGCTCTGGTGGTTCAATTAATGTCGATACTTAGTCACCAAAATGACATCAGTCTTCCCCAGTGTGATGGGGTTCCGTGCTGGAGCAGGGCTTTGCACTGCTCTCCCTGCATAAAGGATGGATTCGCTATTTCTAATGATGTGTTTTTGTGAGGAGCATCTGTCATGTAAGTTGTACCTAAGCATGTCTCAGTTCCACAAAGATTTGGCATTTCCTGTTATTACTTGACTGCATGTACATCAGAAGCAAGGTGCTATAAAAAAGTGTTTAGTGTGGTTTACATTTCATTCAAAAATAAATGTTCTGTATCTCTAAGCCTCTTGATCATCACACGACATCAATATTCGGAACCTGGTGAGCTGAAGAGTTTATTTCCAAGGGTGATACCTTGTAGATGCAGGGACAGAAGAAGCAAAAGTTCACATCTACACCTTTTCTTCTTCAGGTACAAAGCTTCGGATTGACTCTAAGGGACCTGGGCTTGCTGTTGATCTGGAAGCTATTGAAAAGGAAGAACTCAAAGGGGAGGATTATGTTTTTTCCAAGAACCCGGAATCTGGGAGAGTAACTACCTTAGCTCAGCCTAGAACAGCGTTATGCAGGTATGGAGAAAGATTTCAGGTTTTGGAAGATTTTCCGTTCATGATCTTAACTGTCGTCTTGCTTTACTTAGCTGACTAATCATCGAAAGCTGTGTGAAACAGTAAGATGTACATAGATGGCCAGTTCTATGACTTTTGCCCAAGGAGCTGAATTTCACCTTACAACCTTATTGAATCTTTACTTCCCACATTTTCTCCCCTAAATACTGGGACAGAAAAGTGCAAATGGCTCTGCCACCTACTTCACTTACTCCACAGTGAGGGGAGTATGCATGTGGCCTGGAGGAAAGGGATGTAGCTTTCACCGGCAGCATTGGTCATTACTGCTTAAGGAGCTCTGTCCTCTTGGTTTTCCCTTTCCTTTGTTCTTCCTTTTGGGAAGAGCAGTTCAGGCATCCCTCTCAGGCCTGTGCATGAAATTTTAGTCTTGCCAGTGGTGCTCAGAAATCTTGAGCTGGCACTGGTTGTAGATATTTGCCACATCTGTCAAGTGTCCCATTCTTTCTCCACCAGTTTTGGGTGAGTGGGTAGTGGATCTGCTTTTGGGGCCTGTTGATTCAAATCCTCAGTACTTCCCTAATTCATCCATGATCTTCCCTCAGAGGGAAAGCAGCTCAACATTAAGGTGAGGGGATTATTTCTCCAGCACAACATCCTACTTCCTTTTTGCAGTTTAAGACTAGCATTTACAACTCTCAGGATCTACAGAAAATGTGTGCAAGGATGTATTGTTTCAATTTTTCTGTGGGGGCATGCAATTCCATACTTCTGTTCCTATTCTGTGAATAGGTGAGTCACATACAGTATAAAAGTTTAATTAACACCCTGTTCTGGGGTGTTTAATGGAACATACCAGATCTGTTCTCCCAGTTGCATCATGATCTGCTTTCTGGTCAGCTAGACTGGTTTTATCATGTTTAGATCCCTCTATAAGAATCACAGCATATTTATCAGAAAGTAAATGTTAGTTGCTTAAACAGTCATTTTGAATGAGTAAATGCAGTGCAGATTTGTATATCACAGAGCAGCTTACAAATTTGGTCTGACCATCATGTTTATTTCTGGAGCATTCCTTAAGTACATTTAAACCTAAATATAAAAATTCCTGTCTAGTCTGTTGACTCTGCACATTTGGTTTAAACTGGACAGTGTAAGAAGGCGTTGCTGTCTCACTGCCAGATACAAAATATGCAAGGAATTGAGACCTGGCATGGGTGATGCCTTTTTTTATTTTTTATTTTTTATTCCTCCCCTCCCTCTGCCCCCAATTAGTGAATTACCTGAAAGAGAAGAAGGAGAAGGAGAAGAAACGCCAAACTTCAGCCACTGGGGACCACCACGGACGTATGTTCATATGATTACATTACTTCTTCCCATTTACCTTATGTCTTTTTTTTTCTGTGAGCCCAATTAGTTATCGTGGTTTTTTTCTTCCCTCCTCTGCCAATAACTTTAAGGTACTTGTGTACCTTGGGCTTTCTTAGATACAGTGAATTTTTAACAGATGTTCAACAGAATTATGCCTTCTATTTATACAGCTGACTTGGGAAAGCTTGGCAGGTTTACGTTGTGGATGACCTACAAGTTCTTGCTCATTTAGTGACTATTAGGTGTGAACAACACACATAGTGCTGCTGTCTCCTTTTCCGTGGGTTCTCTGCTAAATTTAATGGCAGAATTACAAATTGCCAAGCCAAGTTTTAGCCACAACCTTGTTGTATTGTTAACATTTTTAGGTGAATAGTTTTTATAGTCCTAAGTAAAATACGATCAGAAAGTTTCTGCTTATGCTGATTAATATGCATCCAATACACTGAAGTCAGTGTTCACAAAGTTGTATGAAACTCTTTGTTTTATTATTTGTCTAGCATCCCTCTTGCAGTGTTTGCCATTTCCAGACAATTTGCTCAAACTGAAAGAGGATGAGTGTTTACTTGAAGACCTGTCTATTTTACCTTGACTTTCTCTGAAATAAAAGCCTATGCCTAGTGGGCATGGGTTGGCAGCAGAATTTTGTTCTTTTTGTGGGGTGAAGTCTACTCGGGGTAAAAAGCCAACTCTGTTGAGAGCATTCTTAGGTTTCTGACTTTATACCTTTACTCTATTAAATCTTCTTGAAAGACTAGAAGCTTACATTTATTTAAGGCTTTGCATTTGTAGTTTAAAAAAACTGTTTCAAGCTGTTAAACTACCGTATGTATTTTTTCAGTGTTGAGATCTTTAGAGACCCGCACGTGTCTCTTGGAATCAGTATTGTTGGTGGACAAACTGTCATAAAGCGCCTGAAGAATGGAGAAGAACTTAAAGGGATCTTTATCAAACAAGTTTTGGAAGACAGCCCAGCAGGAAGAACAAGGGCTTTAAAAACTGGAGATAAAATACTTGAGGTAAATGCAGATAAACCTACCTTTTCATTCTAAGAAATAAAGGTTGACTCAAACAGCTTTGGGAGGAGAGAAGGACAAAATACTGCCACCACTTCATGAAGTATTGACCACACTGTGTTTTGAAAACCAAAAGAAACCTGTGGTGGTGTCTTTTCTTTTTTTAAGGTCTGACTGTGGAGCTCTTTTAACGTTCTCCTCTATATTTAAGAAAATATAGGTCCTGGTATCGGATGGGGAAATGAAAAAAATGAGAGTGCCCTCTTCCCATATAAATGAGTAATAAGTTAGAGCATACCTTTATAAGCATAAGTTATAATATATAGAAGGACATTATATATATATATAATATATACACATTATATATTGTGTATAATATATAGAGGAACATTTCATCAGACTGAAATTTGGTCTATTATTTTGTGTGTGTGAATTCGGAGTAGTTAGCAGTCTGATTAACTATTATTTATGGGAAATCCCTGATTCTGGCAGGTGCCATAGGGGAGAATGCCATTCCTGGCTCTCATCTCTGGCTCAGTGTTGATTTTTTTGCTCATTTTTCTCCAAATGAATACTTCTGAATCTAGGTTCCCAAGCAGATAGTGCTGTTCTTGTGTTTTGCTTTAGGGTTGTGTGTGATGTTTTGAAAAATTGTTTCAAAACAGGTTTAGTTGACAAACAGGTAAAATCTGAAGGAGTTGTACCATACCTAGCACTCTCTAACAATCTTATTCCTTATGTTTTTATCTAGAAGAATTGCTTTGGGAAACATATGGCCATCTTTTAATTATGAATACTAAGTAATATACTTTTCCTTAAACCATCATGGAAACATACTTTACAGATAATTTCTCTTGACTGCATTTGGTACCTTCCTCAGATACACTAATCTTTTGCAAATGTGTGTGATCTCTTGTAATGACTCTGTGCCAAATACAAGCTACCTGACAAAAATAAACATTGTTTGTTAGGTTTCTGGGGTAGACCTACAAAATGCCACACACGAAGAAGCAGTAGAAGCTATCAAGAACGCGGGAAATCCTGTCGTGTTTGTAGTTCAGGGTTTGTCTAACATACCAAAAGTAAGTTTATTTCTATTTTTATTCCAAAACTTAATAAATGTGTAATATGCATCTTATTTTAAACTTGCCTAAATTCCTTTCAGCAAGTTCCGTCAATTTTTGTGTCCATCCTTTCTGTCAGAGTTTCTGCTTATAGACCACATGATTGATTGATTACTTGTCTGGCCTGATTTGAAATGTCATTTCTCCGATATAAATCGAGTAGATGTAAATCTGTTGACTAGGTGTTAATTCAGCTCTCCCACCTGTGTAACTGAGTCTGGCCTTGTGTATTTTGATTTGTTCCTATTTTATAATCTAAAAATATACTCTCTTATCCAAATGAACAAAAGTGTAATTAAAATTAGTCAGATTCACACTAGCAGCTCCATGTAAAATGTGTCACCAAAGGGACTTGAAGTAGTTATTTGGGAGCAAGTTAATTTTCAAGAAATTTTAGCCATCTCCTCATCTTCAAGGCCAAGACAAGAAACCTTTTAATGCCTTAGTAAGAAAAGGCTTAGAATTCTGCCTGCCTTGAAGTACACACAAAAACCCCAAGACTTCTATGTACTTTTGGTATAATCTGAGAAGTTAATTGAGAATTTTGGTGGATTAGTAGACCTAAGGAGACCTTTTTGACAACTGTAGACAATCTGGCACAACTGTGTGTCCATTATTTTTCCATTGCTCCAGGGAGTCTTTCAAAATCTATTAAGACTTTCACCAACTATGCTGGGAAGATGCTCAAGCAGTGATGGCAAAAATCACAGTGCTGGTAACTGAGTTGGCTCCCTTTCTGTATTGGCTTTTTCACAGAAAAGATCAAAAAAAACTGTCAGAACATTTGAGTGTTCAGCTGCATCTCTGACCCTTACTTTCCTAGTCAGTCTAGAGAGATCAAGGGAAACACGGATAACTTGAAATTTGAGTTGCTTTGCTTTGAACTGTAGGCTGTAGGAAACTGGACATTCACAGACTTTCAGCAGTGCTGCACAGTCCCAACTCCCATTCACCAAAATAAGGTGCTGCCAGAGGAGTGGGAATATATTACATTTTGAAAGAATAAAGAACAGCAAGGAGGAATATTACGTGGAGACTAAACGTGCTTGCTTTTATAAGGTGTCTGTGTGCATGGACACTGGTCTCTATCTGAATAATTAAGAACTGACCCTTCAGGAGTCCATACTGAACTCTGTGTCAAGGATGTAGATCCATATTGTTGACTTCAGAGTAATGTTTAATTGAATGAAGAGATGGGGCTAGATATCAAACAGTGAGCACTAAAAAAAGTAGATGATGTTTGCAAATTCAGTAAAAAAAAGTAATTAAAAGACTGCACTGCAATGCACTTCTACATGGGGCAACACAAAAAGTGCACTGGGTAGCTTTGTTATTGTCATTACTTAACTTTTGGATGTTTGTTTTGCAGCTGTAATGCTCTTTCTAATGTGTGTAATATATGCATTGTTTTTCAGGTGGTTTCTGGTGTACAGCCTAAGGGAATCAAAGTCAGCAAAGATCAGGATGCAGACAAAGGAAATAAGAGTGAAAAGGTATTTATTCCATTCAATGCTATACCCAAGTTTTACTAAATCAAATGGTATGATAGCATGCATTATAGCTCTATGATAAGCTTCCCCCTGAAGTCCAAAATGAAATTTGAAGTGTTTTGTTGAAATATCTTTGATTCAAGTAATTTTTGCCAAATTTCTGCCAAATAAAAGGCAGGTTTCTGACAAATGTTCTGTGGATCTCCCCTGGGTGCTGAAACCCTGTACTTATTGCAGCTCTTCGCTGGCATCTTTCTGGAAGTACCTGCTTTGCTCCACATGGAGGCAAATTGATTCTCTTTGTTCAGTAGAAACAGAGAAAAAATAACATGTACACAAATTATATCCTTAATGTGAGGCTGGCTGAAATTCAGTAAAATCATGTTATAGGATAATTAAATCCGCTAAGTCTCCTACGTTTCCCATTGCTGTGTAAAACAAGGAAATGACCGAGTGATCTGTAGCTGGCCAGCTAATTGTGAAGCAATTAATGCACAGTAACTTTCAAGCAACTTCACAGAAGTTTCCTCTTTAAAAGAGGAAAAATCTGTTTGGTCTAAACCAGTGGATTCATTTTAATCGCTGCAATAAGGGAAAAGTTTAATTTCTCATTCCCAGCCAGGTTGCTCTAATGGCCTAGGTATTTTCCTGTGAGAACTGTGCTGACTGACGAGTGTAGGTCAAGATACTTTGAGGGTATCAGAACTGGAGGAGCGGAGTCAGAATTAGTGCAGACAATAACTTTTGCCCGGTGCAGTTTAACATGCCAACTACAAATATGATGAACTCTTCATTTGATCCTGTTCAGTAGTTTCATGTGTGGTGGATAACTGAGAAGGCCCCCTTGCCTCCAAAAGTTTTTTGTAAGACTCCTTTCAGATCCTGTCAGATACAGAAGCTATGAGGCTCAGTTATTCAAAAAAATCAAGAAAGGTGTTGAAGTTATGCTTTCATGCCAGTGGATAATACTTATAATGAAGCAGTTACAATCCCCTTTTCTGGGTTTTGTTATCTGTATTTCTAATCTCAAAAGCGCTCATCCTCTTGCAATGTGCTGCCTTTAATCTCTAGGACTCCAGTGTGTTGCATTCTATAGCGTTCGGAGGTTAAAGAGGGAGCCTAATCTTTTTCAAACCTTTTTCATCTATTGGTGCTGTAAACTGGTGGGTGGAATATAGAAGAGCTTCAGTGCACAAATATGTAGCTCCTTTTTAGCTTTGAACATTGATTCACAAAGCAGTCATACTGTGCTACAGTAGGGGCATCTCTGAGTTGGAAAGAGTTGCTATTAGTGGATTACTAGTCCGCGTCCCTATGGGGAATCAATGATATTTCTAGTCCAGTCTTCAAAGTGTCACAAAGGAGTTTGGTTTGAAAGCAGCCACATCCAGATGGAAAATCTGCCTTTTCCTGTATGATGAATTATCTTTTCAATACTGAAGGTTTTCTCTGATTTGTTGGTGTTTATCCTTCTCTGTTGATCTGTTTGTTTAAAAATGATTATGTGAAGTAATTCGTATAAAACCACTTAAAACAATTGAGCTTCTTGTGGACAAACCAGATATTAACATTATTTTGCTGGTTGGCTATATAAACTGCGCTTTTGCCTCTGTGCTTGAAAGAGCTGTGTTAATACAGAAACATGGTGTAATGGAGTACTCTGGCACAATTTACTCATCTGGCTTTTCAGCATGTCAGGAGGGACGAGAGAAGCTTGTCCTTCTGAGCCATAGTAAACTGCTGGATAAGCTTAGGTGTCTCGTGTAATTTTACACAGACTTTCTAACAAATGTTTAAGATCTTAAAAAGCCAAAGGGTCAACGTTTAGATTATGATTTATTACTAAATTATAGTGATCCTACTGATTTGTCATAGCCCGCTGAAAGTGGGGCTGCAGGTTTTCCATCTTTACCTGCTCAGTAATGTAGAATGTGAGTTCTCTGATGCTTCCGGGATCTTCTGGATTTTGCACAGTTCTACCTGTGTTGGCATCAAGCAAAAAGTGGGAGATGTATTTGGTGTATTGTATACTTTGGGGAAACAGCTGTCACCTTTCCAAGTGCTCTTATTATAGAATCTTACTACTATTGGATTGAATTAATTTCATTTACTATTGTTATGCTGTCTTCAATGCAGCACTTCCCTGCAATATTTTTTAAATGGATGGGATTATGTATATCTTATCTCACAAAATTTTCTATGTAGCTTGTGTTGCAGTTTGCTAGTTAGACTGCTCTACATAAATTTAGGCTCAAGATTTTAGAAATCCATATGCAGGTTCAGCTTCCATTGTACACAGTAAAAAAAATTTATTCTGAGTTTGATGTTTGGGTGTTGAGTCGTATTTCCCAGCTATAGAGGAAATGAATTACGGGCATTCTGGTTGCTCTAATGGCATATCATACTCGGTGTTCCCTTTCTAAAGTGCATCCTGCTATTAGTAGTGGGGTTGCATGGGATACAGTTGAACGTAATTTAGTGAAATCATGTAGCAAACTAAGGCACAATCCAGTTACTTGGAGCTATAAAAACAGTTGCTCGGACGAACAAACGCCTGTTTTCATTAGATTCAGAGCCTATTCTTTATGCCTGCTATGCGCCGCTATATGCATCATTATAGGAGCTGCCTGTATTTATGTGAGGTAATAGAATTTTATTGTAAGTTATAATTCAAAATATTTTTTAAATTTAAGCCAAAATATAGATGAACTCTTATGTTTAAATATTCATAGATGCACTAAGAATATTGAGTTCTTATTTTGTATTTAAAAGTTTGACTTTTATCAGTACCAGACAATTTTGTTGTTGAGTCTCTAATGAGAAATGAGGTATAATTTAATGTTTATTTTTTTAACCCTTGATTAATTTTCACACTTTCGTGTTTATGATGATACACAAGTATTTTGTCAACAAGTAAATGTGCATGTACGATTGTATTTTTTTTGTTGTTCAGTGTCACTTCTTGTTCTGATTTCTTGCATAAAAAGCCTATGCTGCAGAATTTAGCATTGTAATTAAGTGCTGTGTATGTACACATACAGTGCAGTAGACAATAGGATTTTTTTTTTCTTGTGTGTGGCAGTTACAAAACATGTAACTATTTGTCTTTTAATCCATTAGAGAAAATATGGGGCTCCCCCTCCAATGAAATTACCACCTCCTTATAGAGCACTTGGAAGACTGCATGCAGAGGAAGCTAACATGGATGAAGAGGAGGATGAGGATGCTTGTGCAGAGAGTGAGTAGTGCCACAATCATTACATCAGATTACATTTATGGAACATAATCGGATTGTGATAAACGTATCTACCATTTATTGTTTGTATTATGGGAAGTAGTGCTCAGTGTGGCAATAGCATCTAATTCTCAACCTTATTCTTACCACGGGCTACTGACTTGTAACTTAGTCTTCTCTTCCCAGCCAGGCTCCTATAGCTCAGCTCTTCTGAAGAGATGTAGGAAGGCCTCTGTTTATTTTCAGTCTAAAAATGTCTAAGCAATGTCTAGAGAGCTTGCTTTGGCAGTGATGTCAGCAGTGAAAGGCAGATGTTGCGCTTTACTGTTGTAATTGCAGCGGTAGTTGAGCAGGCGTAAGTTGAGACCCACTGGTGCATAGTCTATGTCCGGAAAAGCCTGTAGTTGATTTCAGACAATGCTGTTCAAGAAAAATATTTTCCTTTAAAAAGAAAAATCTGCTGATTTATTGTTTCAGTACTCTACTGAAAAAAAGGATCCCCTTTTTTTTCTAGTGCATTTTATGGGAAAGGTTCTGCTATTGTCCAGTTCTGGGTTTTGCAATGACATGTGCACCTTGTGGAAGAGTAGAGACCCAAAGAGTAGGATGCAGTGCAACTTGAGAGCTTCCGGCAGCGTGACTTAGATTCCAGCATACTGCTTTGTTAATTACAACTTTGGATAAACAGAATATTATTATCCATGGCTTATCTTCCAATAAAATATTTAGGAATACTAAAATTGCAGTTAGGAGTCCTAAATTATTTCCTAAAATCAGTTACCTTACTTTTATTTTTTTTCTCTTTATACTCTCTTGTACCAAATCAGCATACATGTGGGGTTTTTGGTGGGGTTTGGTTTGGGTTTTTTGCTACAGTGATTTTTCTCATCATCCTTTGTCTTGGGATGTTTTTTGTTAGCACTGGTTATGGGTAAGCCAAAGCAGAGAGATGCCTTTGTAGCTTTTGACCTTGAAGCGACCATGGCTCCCATTCAGAGTGGAAGCTCCTAATTTGGGGCCTGCTGGTGGGAAAGCTCTCCCAGCTGCTGTTGCTGATTTTCTTGGCAATGGTGTGCCATTGAAGCTGAGATAATTAATGAGTTTGGTTGGTTTGTCACTTTTAGGGCTGCTTTGGTGGAGACGAGAAGGATTTTGGAAGGTTGTTCTCATGGAAACAGTAATGGGGGCACAGAAGCAGGGTGTTCAGCTCTGCCTCTGTTGCTTTAAGGGAAAGCTGCAAGTTCTTGAACTGACTGAGATTTTTTCCAGAACTCCCCCTTACTGAGTTTGTCATCTCATCTGTTTGGAGTATGCCACATAGTTACCTCGAGGTGGTTTTTCAGTATTTTTGTGGGGAGTGGTAGTCAGGAGGAGCATTTGACTGCAGACTCTGTGGATGTTGGATTGAATATATCTTGAGCTTTCAAACCAACTCTGTAAGCCTCCAATTGTAGCAAACTGATTTCAGCTTGTTATTAAAGTTATAATTCCCAGTTAAAGGATATATTTGATAAGTACCCTGACACCTGAGTTATCTAATTAGGATATGCCTCAATCCGAGTGCTTACTAGACCTAAGTTAATACTTTGCACAGAAATAATTTCTTATTGATGGGCTTGGTCATTTTTTAGCTGTTCTGCCATCCCTAATGATATTGCCAGCTGAATCTAATAGGTGAAAAGGTAAAGCTACTTCTGATATTAAATTCATAAATCCTACCAGCAGCAAGCAGATCTATTCAGATGAATCTCCTTTTCTGTACCTTTTTTTACTGACTGAAGTTGAATGTTTTGCAATAGCCGTCTTTTTTATGAGTCTTGGAAAAACAAGATATACATTTTCAATTTTATTCTTCCCCACCTCATTCTGTTTCTTTAAAATAAAAAAAAAAAAACAAACACCAGTCTAAGGAAGCTTAAACTAAGTTTGTACCTCAACCCTTGAAGTAAAAAGCATATTAGAAATGATCTAACTGAACTTAATGATATTAAGCATCTTGGCAGCTGTGGAATGGGCTTTTATAGAGTCTCTTTTCTGTGATCACTTGAAAAACAAAGTATTCTCTGTAGTACAGTATTGTTCTTGTGAACTACTTGATGCTCATAACTTCTGTCTTGATTCTTGAGCACCTTTCCCAGAAATCTCAGTCCAGGCCAGTACTTGCCTTTTTAACACTGTCCATTTGCATTTTCATATTGATCTATTCCTTACCCACTTATCCTACTAGTTCTGTTCTTTTTGTAAACTTAACTAATAATTTTCTGAGCTTCACTGAACAGCTGAACTATATTTATTGTCTTCCTTATTCAGAAGATCAGATATCTTAAAAGGAAGAAGTGGTGTCAGCTCAGGTGAATTCATGTCATAGCCTCTCCTCCTTTCATTTACTTCCTGTAGTTCTCAATCTGTGTGAATAGCATAGAAGGCCTTAGTGGGCATTTTGAGGTGGGACAGCTGTTAAATCTGTACTCTGGTTGTGCTCCTGATGGATTTTATTTTCTTTTTTAGCATTCTTATTAATACAACTGCAGTGTCATGAACCTGCTCATTGGTTTCTTTCTTGCTCCAGAAACACTTTACATGCTCCACTTGATATTTTTTTCTCCTTGCTTGTCACTTCTTTTGACCCATCCTTTCATCTTTTGTCTCCATGTCCTTCATCATTGCCCATACTGAAAATGAAAGCAAAGCATCGTTAGTCTCCCTACCATATTTAGAAAATTTTTCTTTCCTTTCTGTTCCATCCATACTGCCTCACAGTCTCCGTGTTTTGTCTGTTTTCCCCTTAAAGTGTCTGAATAACCTTTTGGTATTGATTTAATTTGCCCTGTGAGATCTAAATCCACTTGCCTTTTGGCAATGCTCCCCTTTATTTCTGCTTTTCCACCACTGAAACTGTAGCTTTCATTGCTGAGTAGTTGTGACAGTCATTTCTTGTAGATGTTCTACCTTTTCTTTTCAAAGGTTGTTTTTGATCCAAATAGAGTGAATACTTATTGGGGATAGAACTACTAGTTAGCTCTTCGTTTAGAGAAACTCCAGACATCCTCCCTGTTTCTGTGGTTTAAGAAGTTTAAAGAAGTTCCAGGTGGTTTTTTTTTCAAATGTATCTTCTTGCACCCAAGACCCTTAGTTTCAGGCCTGCTTCTCTTTATATTTCAGTTTCATTTGAAGCACCATTACTTCCAATATTATTTTCTAAGTTCTCAGTTTTTTGCTAGACTTTGAAGGCAAGTTGAAAATAGCATTTCCTCTTGTTTTATTTCTTCTTCTAGTGATACTGTCAAATCTTTATCAGTATTCAACTCTAGCCCTGTGTGATGTGGTTTTTGTTTACTCTTTGCTTTCACTTTGCTGTTTTAAGGCTTTCAGTTTATGCTTTAAAATAGTTTTGTAAAACTTGCAGCATGTGCATCCTGCTGCAAAAGGAGCCTTCAAAATACTTCATCTTACAGACCTGCAAATGTTACAACATGGGTTTGGAGTTTTTCCTCCCCATGCTGAAAACTCTTCCTCCATGGCAGAGGTTATTTTGGAGGGGGTCACTCTTCATGACGAGGTTTTTTTAGGCTTCCCAAACCTTAAAAACATCAGGTTTTGAATAGGATCTTTTTTAATCAAAACAAGTAAAAGGAGGGGAGAGCATACAAAGGAGCTATTTGTACTTGCAAGCAGCTGTGCTACAGACTGCATCAATAGGCATTGGTGTGTTTTCCTTTAGTGGCGGATGGCTGTAGGTGTGCACTAAGAATCTGCTAATAGACTAATGTGCACCCTGTTGAGGCTTATTGCTATAATGAGGGGTTAGTAGTAAAAAGAAGCAGAGGAAATGGATGGGCAGAGTAGTTTGTAATGGAATGTTTTGTAAGGTTTTCCTTGGAGCATTCATAACTGTACAATTTAGATATACTTTTGTGATTGAGTTGAAGTAATCATACGCTAGATAAGAAAGACCTTAAAAACTGTTATGAGAAAGCTAAAAAGGCAACTGTTGAAAGAACTTGGAATCCTTAATTTCAATTATTATTATGTTTTTTT
Source organism: Platalea leucorodia (assembly GCF_965183815.1). Taxonomy (NCBI): domain Eukaryota; kingdom Metazoa; phylum Chordata; class Aves; order Pelecaniformes; family Threskiornithidae; genus Platalea; species Platalea leucorodia. Next base: position 24,017,951 of record NC_138827.1, on the reverse strand, counting down.
AGTAAAATCTTTTGTCTAGTTAGTTGACTGAGATTGATCTGGTTGGTTTCAAATAAGTTTAGAGTAATAAAAATAGATAATAATAAAAAATTTGTGAAAGGTGGCTAAGATAATGGACTAGATACTGCTGTGCTCAGACTTCCTGTCTGCAAGGATATTTAACTGTATCTAATAAGGGGATAATAATGCCCCCTTTCTTTTATTTTGTCTCTAGATAATGCAGAAATCAATGAAGCTGTAAGAAAGTATAATGATTTATCTTCCTAAAATGCTTTTTGAGGAATGGTGGTTTCTCTACCAAAGCAAGAGATTTTAAAACTTATCTAGTGTTTTGACTTTGCATTCTCCATTGTGATAAATCTGTGGCTCCATAGGGTGCAAGAGAGGTGAGAGTGTGTGTGTGCACACGTGTGTAGGTTGGTTCAGACAAACCCACACTGGCTGTTGTCTAGATAGGGTTGAGTTGGGGTTAGAAAGCGCTTGGGCATGTGAGCAGACTGCCCTCATCATACCTAAGGTTTTTGGCAGCTTCCATAGAATCAGTGATATCTGTATGCATGTGAGAGGATGGTGGCTTTCATTAAAAACAAAAGATGAAAAAAAGGAATAAAGTTCAGTTGAGACTTTGTGGAAGGTATGGTCAAGTATACGGGGTGTGCTTTAGGTGCAAAACTATGACCTCAGGAAGTATCTATGTACCGCTGTGTGTGAAGATGCGAAAACAATTGTTGTCACTTTGGAAAAATGCCAGAATTACTAGCAATAACTAAATAAAAACAAAACCACTGATAAATATCTAATTCTTGAGAATCTGACTGTTTAGAGTTTGTTTTATGTGAAGCTGTGCTAAAACAAAGCAAAAGCAATTCTTAATTTTATTTAAAAATGTTGGGGGGGGCGGATGGGGCTGGAACCCAGTGATCTTCAGGTGAGGCAGTTTGTGTAGCCAAACACTGCCTCTCCAATAGATGTCACTGCAATCAACAGCAAATAGAGATGATGTTCAAAGAGTAAGATGTAGCTTGGAAAAATGCTTCCAGCTTTATGAAAATAAAATATTGAAAAAATAAAAATCGCAATATTTAATTTTCTTAAATATAATAACAAATGTATTTAGTATGGTGGATTTCGAAAGATCATGCAAGAGCCAGGATTAGATGAATAGAGCAGTGACTTCCATTTTTTAGCTCTGTGTTAATCTCTATTTAATATGACTCTGTATTGCTAATCTTCTTTTCCCCTTCTTGTTCTGACCCATAATTAGCTAAAATATGTAAGTTTTGTAACTGGCCCTAATATCAGATCCAGAAGGGCTGTACATGCTGGGCAGGCTCACAAGCTGTTGTGCTACATGAGGATAGATTACGATGTCAGTGTCATTGTAGTTTGAGGTTGTGAGTTAGTTTGAGTTTTTGTTATCGGGCTGGGGTTTTTTTAGCCTATTTGTGAATCACATGCACAGTTCTCATCATATGATGAAGTACTGCAAAAGGAAATTAGATTTTTGATGAATTAATAGTAAAATTGCAGCTGGGACTTCTTGTGATTTTTGCTGTGTGCTTGTACATAATGCACTGAACAGATGGCTTTGTGTGTGCTGTGATACATATTCTAAGGAAAGGACAATGAACTTTAAAAATGAACAAATTAATGGCATTAACAAAATAACTGAGTGTTTTGAGTTGTTTTAAATGCAGCATTTGGAATAGAGAATTAGTAAGGACTTCCCAAAATAACTAAGTATGTTTATAAATTTAGAGAGAGATTTTATCTTTGCTTTTTTAATTATTAAATGAGGGATTACGAGTCTTTTCAATGTTTCAGTTCAGCACTCATTGCAGTAAAGCTAATGTTGCTTGTTTAGGGTTTCAGCGAAATACAAGTTATGAAGAAGTTTGAATCTTTCTTATGCTTATAATGTCAGATTGGTTTTGCTTTCTGACATTAAAAAAAAAAAAAAAACAAACCCTACGCCATGAACACATATCAGTGTTGGGAAACTGCAAGATTTGCAGCATTGGAAAATAACACATCTAATGAAGCCATTTGACTAAGAGAAATTCATTTTTAACCCCTGTAGCTTGCATGAAAAGGATGCTTAGATAAATAACATCAATTAACTGCTACTTTGCCATGCAGTGGGTCATTAAGTGTGATAGTACCTGCAGCTAACAGCGATATAAACAAACGTTTGAGGTGACTCGTGTTTGGGGATAGAGATGTCATTCGAATGCTAGCAGAGTAAGCCAGTGCACAAACAGCAGCCGTAGAGCATCAGTGGGTCAGATGTGGGAAACCAGGGATCTGCTTCTCCCTGCATACTTTCATAGGCAGCTTTCATCTGCTGGCAGATGTAACTGTTAGCTTGTGGGTAGCTTGAAATTAATATAATTGATGGCATCTCATAATAGAAACAGACAGACGGTTTGCCCTTAAGGAGAGAAAAATCTCAGAAAAATAGGCCCAAGGTCGTCAGAAGAAAGACAAGCACTGAGTCTGTGTATGATGAGGATTTGAGCTGCTTACAGCATTGAATGTTTGTCAGGAATGCAGATATCTTGAAGTACATGCTGGTACAGCAATGGTACAAGGGGGTTTCCCAGGTAAGGATTCAGATCTCTCTATATATTGTGTTTGTTTCCAGCAAGTCATTTTAAGTATTTTTAGTGATAATTTAGAACTAGTGAAGTGCTGGAGGTAAGAAAATAATAGCACAGATTGTTTTTTTTTTTTCTCAGTTTGAAGCATGGACATATAGCATGATTGGAATATTGAATGCATTTAATATCTTTAAAATATTTTGTCTTGTGTTTCCTTACAAATCATTGTTTCTGTTTTACGTTTCTGTTCAGCATTCTTATATACAAAATTGACATGAGCACGCAGTGCTTAAAGTATAAGAATTCCTAGCATTAAATTTCTTGCTATATAGAATAATCTACTCTTCCATAACTGTTATTGTAATGTAGAGACAGATGGCTGAATTTTCTTCACTTTGCTTGTTAAGAATGTGTTAGGTAAATGTTTTTAGACTAAAATAAAAAGCTGCTGGGGAATCTAAACTGAATATTCAGCATTTTCATGGTATAAGGAGGCAAAACAAGAATAAAGCAATGTGATAGTAAACAAATGAGCTATTTGCAATGAAGGATAATCTAATCTTTAAATATTGCCTCAGATTGCATTTGTTCTTAGGTATGATCTTTTCTTCCAACACAAGCCAGGTATCCAGAGAATAGCATTAAAATGCTAGGCATGAAATATACTGATTTGATGTTTTAAGATTATTACACTGTCTAAGGCATGGTGCAGGTGGCTTATGTTGTTTGGAATCTTTGATCTTACTCAGGTGTTACAGATAAGTAATTTCATATAACTTACAGATTGAAGATAAGGTCTGTGGTATAAATCTGCATACACAGGTATCACTGTACAAACTTGCTAAAAGAGGATAATACAAGTACATCTTTATACTGCTCTCATTGAAGAATGCTTAATATCACTGCAATGACTTGCACCTAAAAATAGGTAAAAAGGATGTAAATATTTAAATAAGTAAATGAAAGACAAACACTAGCCCATAAAAGGTGGTTATGTGTTTATATTCTTGAATGTCTGATTTTTAGATAGGAAGATACCTTTCGTCATTGCCATCGTAAATGGTGTTGCTCCATTGCACAAAAAAAAAAAAAAAAAAAAAAAAAAAAATTAAAAAGAAACTCTACTGCGCATCATGTCTTGTCCAGACTAGCACAGCATTGCTTTTAGTTAGAATACAGAACTGATTATTTGCATAATAGCTCTGTTCCAAAATGGTCTGCTTGGTTTAAACAGCTCCTCCAAATATGTAGTGGAAGTAAGCTTCTAACAGAAGGGAAAGTAAAAATGTTAGATGACAATAATTTCATTCTTTACAGATGTTACCTAGTTTTCCACAGTATTACAGTAATTGAGACAGCTGTCCAGAATAACTTCTTTAACTGTTTGAGAAAGTTGAAGTTATCTTTTGCTCTTCAATCTTAAGACTTGATTCTCCCTTATTCAGTATAATGGCTTAGGGGCTAGTCATCAATTTACCTTCTCCTTTGAGCAGGTATGTAATTGCTCTTTATCAGGATATTTTGCATTTAAAGAGCAATCCAGAATATTCATTTGTAGGTATGCTAGCTATAATACCCTGTGACAGACTATGAAAAATTTGCTTTATGCCTTGTAGTGACCACATGCATATCAAAAACTACTTGCAAGCTAATGACATTAGGAAGGGGATTTGTGTGTGTGTGTGTGTGTGTGTGTGTGTAAAAGACTGATATCTGCATCAGATGAATATCACTATTTTTATCAGCAAATTCAAAATGCTTTTGCCATATTGAAATGAGAAGACATGTTGTAGCAACTGGCTAAAGGGCAGGTAGTTCTTTCTGCTACCCCAGAAGTAATAATGAGCCTTTTATTATTAGTGTAATAATGGACATGTCTGTTTGCTTCATCAGTGCTTAGAGATCATGGCTTGTGCTTTCCTGTCTCTGCTTCCCAAAAAAGTTATTAGGGGAAATGGTAAAGCATTGAGCTTTTGGGAATCATCAAGGAAACAGCAAATTTCTGCTGCTGTGAAAGTATAAAGTGCACGTGTGTGTGCATGTATGCTGGGCAGAGATGGAGTGGAGGTCTGAGGAGGGTAGCCCTCCACAACTAAGGACCCTGGGCTGTGCTGGCATCCCTCTGTAGAGAGCTGTGTGCACGGGCAGGGTCCGTAGCCATTGTGCCCATTCTGCATGGGCTCCCCAGAGGCGAGGGGTTAACATCTCCATCAAGACACCCATTAGTCCAGATTACCTCAGTGAATGGGAAAGTGTTCCCAACAGCCAGATGGCATGTCAGGTACCACTGACCGGTGGCATCTTGGTGCTGTGTGCTCCCAGCTCTTTTCTTGCCCTGCCCACTGCAGCCGCTGTCAGGATCCACAGCTGTAATTCAAGATCCAGGAGCAGAGTTGATGTTGGCGTCATATTCTGGGGTCATTTTGAGAGGGTAAGGGAGAAGGAAGAACAAAGTGAAGTAATGGGGTTTGTGAGTTAGAACATGCAACAGGAGAATAGGACAGGTAAGGGGACTGTTTGGGGTCTTGGTCTGGGGAAAGGACAAGGCTTAAGTGTGGAGGAGGACCCTGCTCTTCTGCATGTCTTTATGTATGCAGACAGGCCAGCACAGAGCCAGGAGCCACTGCTGTCCCAACATCAGTAGCTGAGCAAGCTAAATTTGGGAATTCCTGTTCAGGTGATGAGTGTACTACTGCCAGGGGACAGAGCTACAGGTGGACTATGTACGTTGTCCAAAGCCAGGAGGGGTAAACCTTGACTTCATCATACTGTTTTGTGATTGTTCTGTAGATGCCAAATGCTTTTAACAGTTGTTTTGTTTTCTTTTTAAAATGCTTTAGGTAGTTGCAGAGGTTTGTTGTATCCCTTAACTGAAAACCAAGTGCATTAGCTGTCACGTATGTATAAATACTTACATGTTTTATCTGTGATTTCAGAACTGTAAGCTTAAGTAGCATTTTTTGACCTGTGAATGTTAAACTTACATAGTATACTCAACCAGGTCCTCTATAAAGCGAGGTGGGAAGTCGTCATTTCTGTGGTGTGATGATCCTGGGAATATTACAAGATATTGAACATAAGTTCTCATATCTGTAATGTGCTGTTACTTAGAGTTGAACCACATACCTAAATTGGGAAGAATTTGGAGGGAAACACCAGAGAGTATGTAGGTCCAGGGCATTTGTTTGTGTGTGGACAGGCATGCAGAGCTAAGTTATGACTCTACACTGTGCTTGTGAGAGCAGATTGGGATTACGCTATCCAAATGGTTCTTAAAAGATATTATGCTACTAAGTCTCCATCCCTCCAGGTGCTCTGGGAGTCAAAAGCAAGCAGCAGCATTTGCTGTACCTTAAAACAACAGCAAAGTGTATCCTATACTACTACAGTGTGTAATGGTCCTGAAATTGTCTGGTCTGGTAGAGCCGTGACTGTTCTGTAACGCAGTCATCGGGGCCACTCAGCCACAGCAGATCGGCTGGATGCCCAGGGAAGGAGGAGGGACAAGATTCCCTTGGTGCTGGACCCTCCGGCTGCCTGTGCCAGGCTCACCTGCAACTCGGACCTTCAAATCTGGACATTTTTCTGCACTGAATTGTAAACCTTAATGCAAACTGTGTTCTAAACCAGAAACTATATTTCTTTCAAGTGTTTGGCAAAAAAATCTGTTTTAAACCCCGTAAGGTTTGGCTGTACTTTCCTCTGTTTTGTAACCTGTTATTCTCTTAGGGATATGACAGTTTATTTGAGGATTAACACAGTATCATTTTGTTGTGTATCATTAATGTATTTAAATAGACAATGCAGTAATTTTACAGCAAGAGCTCATTTCAGAATTGAGTTGTTAGAAGATGTAATTTTTGAAATATTGTTTTTCAAGGGAAGAAATCCTTTAAGTGAACAGCCTGACAACGTGGTATGTAGTGAGGTATCACTGAAGGGCTGGGAGAAGACTGGAAGGGGAAAAAATGAGATGAGACTGGGATGTGATGGACGAGGGAGTAAGTAGAGCAGTATGCAAGGATGAGCACAGCCAGCTTATGAGCGAGGGCTAAGAAAGAGGTTAAAGGGATTTTGTGAGGAATGGGGAGCTCAGTGAAGCCTTTCGGGGACAGAATGATGTGGTCATTCTTTTGTGCGTGCAGGAGGCATATTGTGGTGTTGTAAATGAGTAGGACTTGCACAGTGACACGCGTCAGGGAGAACGCTGGCTCAGAAGGGCAGAGTGAGCAGGACCTGTGGGCAGCTGCTGGCAGTGTAAGCGGATGGCTCTTGGCATCGGAGCAAACCAACAGGCTAACCCTTTCGGCGTCCCTGGACGGGTCTGTATAGCAGCCAGTTGGTACATCTGCTCCGGCCCGTCCTCCCCATCCCTTGATAGCCATGTGTTGGCAGACCTTCCCCTTTTCCTTTTTGGCTGATTCCTGTACTCTGCTCAGAGAGATGCAGAAGAGATGTTTTGAGGGGAGGACAGAGGTACAGGTTGGGTGCTCTCTGCACTGCATCCAGTCAGGACTTGAGTGCAGAGTTGTGAAGAGTTTAACGAGTACTTCTGTGAGTACTGCAGCTAATGAAGTGGAATTCCTACAGATTTGTGTCTCCCGTTTGACTGACTTGGGTGTCGAGGAAGGTGTGAGCTCTGATTTAAGCTTTTCCTGTGGCTGGAGCATTTCTAAGGGCTTTCTCTCATGTGAATTCTTTGACGCTTTAATAAAGTGTGATCTCACACCGAAGCCTTTCCCCCAGTCAGGGTATTTATCAGGTTTCTCTCCTCTGCACGGCTGCCTATTTTCATGAACCTTTTATAGTACCTTTGAGACCCCTAGTCCACCATCAGATTTGCTTCAAATTGGCCAGCAGGTTCAAAGGTTTTGGGGCAGGAGCTTGGATTGCACAGGGTACGATTGCATAAGCTTTGTTCCTATAGGAAAACAGAATAAAATGATTTACTGTATTATAATTAAACTTAATTTATATTAAGAGATTAAAATATAATTAATAAACACTGGAGCATAACCCCTGGACTGCAGTTCAGAAGACCTGGTGTCTCTTCTGGCTTGGTTATCGTCTATTGGATGGCTTGGTTAGCCATCTGTTGTAAGATACACAAAGCATCTTGAGCCTTCTGGAGCACCATGCCACGGTTTCTAGGGGTTAGATGGCCATTTCAATTTAAAAATAAAATAAAATAAAATAAAAAGCAGGATCCATGCTTAAGTTCCAGCTTACCCAAAAGACAGTGTTTATTCCTGAGGAGCAAGTCATGGATGCATCTGAATCGTCCCTTTTGAAGGCTAAATTCCACAAGAGAAAAAAAAAAAATCAGTTGAATATCAACCCAAAAGAATTACAGTAAAAACTACTATCCCCCACACTTATTTTTCCCTCAAGCATTTGTTTTTTAACTTTTTCTTAGTTGATTTCCTCCTCCAGTCAAAGTGGAAAAAGTAAGTCTATTTAATATAGTGAAGTTTATCCATTTAGCTCTTCCTCGTGGATAAATCCTTGGAGATGGATTTCTTTTGCCAGAAGGAAAAGAGAGAGTGCTTGACATATTGCAAGTCTCTGTTCACATACATCATCAATTTCCTGATTGTAATTGTGTTGATTTAAAAAATGCCCAAAGCTTAATGCATTAATATCTTTATTTCATTAAATACATTAAAGAGAAGCTATTTATTACCTAATAACATATTTTGATACTAAAAAAGTATGTTAAAATACTCTGTTCACTTGTTTGTGATTTTATTTTTCTTCTGCAGAGAAATCAATGCCTTGCTTATCACCTCTTATTTGAAATGTGGTATAAGCAAAGGTGTCTGACCCTAATCCTTTTATTTCACTCTTTGTGGAAGAGAAAGCAGGTCTGCCAGACTCTGTCCTTTGGAGAGATTAAAAACAATCAGAATAGAACTTCTGATACAAAATATTGTCTTATTTAATCGAATCTGTGAAGTTTTATGATGTCATAAGTACAGCATAAACCTGAATAACTTCTTGAATAGACTCTCAAGACAGCTGATTCAATAAGATGTATGGCTTATTTAGGGAGAGTATACAACTGTTTTATGATTTCACAGTGATATTAAATGGGGATTGGGGGGAGGGGGGAGCAGGAATTGTTATCCATGCATCTGCCCAGATTCACCTGCCTCACCTGATAGAAAAGGAAAATGTCAGTTGGCTGTGTAAATGCAAGAGTTGCTGTCTGACTGATACTTTCAGTGGTAGAAAAATCTGTGTTCATGTTAGCACAGCATACATGCTTATTTTCAGTTTATATCACATAAAACAATTTAAAATTATTCCAAGTAATAAACCCTTGCTTTCTCATTTTAAGAAAAGACATTTAATTCTTTATTTGGTTGGTGCCTTCCTCTTTTGGAATAATAGCATTAATCAAATGGTATGTTTTCAGCCTGGAAATTTGCATTTTAGTTGTTCAACTATATGAGAAGTGTTTACTTTGTCATCTTCCTCTAATGTTCTGCTGTTTCTCAGGCTGAAGCTCCACAATATCAGACCATCTAACTGCGAGCCGAAAGGGGGAGCACCATTTGCCCTGTCCCCACTCCCACCTTCCCCAGTTGTTTATGGTACCTGGGTGCTCGTTGCTCTTCCCTTCCTCAGCCTGTGTTCTGATGGGTTGGTGACCTGCACAGGCTCACGGAGGAGTCTGAGGAGCACGACAGCTGGCTTGAACAGAGGAAGGAAGGATGACGTTCTCCTTCAGCTCTGCTTCGCATGGGACTTCTCACGAGCTAAACCCATGACCTAAAATTAGAGGGCTGTGCTGTGCTATGAGTCCCTTTCTTTCATCCTCTCCTCTGTAAGGCTGGAAAAGGTCTTCACTTCAGGATACAGCTTGAACTAAGGTACCACCTCAGCAATGAAGCATATGGGCTGAGTGTGAAGTAAGTGATGAGAAGGTGTGGGCTGTGCAAATACTGCTGTGCACAACACTGTGCCAGCTGGACCAGGGTGACGAGAAACCAAAGCACATAAAGGGGAGCTGCAGTTTGCTTCCCCTGAAGCGGGAGGGGAATGTGGGGCCATGCTAAAGACGGCAGTGCAGCGACGCACCGGCGCTGAGTCTTGTAGCTCTGTGGCTGGCTTGGAAAAGGGATCCTGTGGATTAATGTTATCAGAGGTTGCTAGTAGTACTCTCTTAATCACGAGAGAGCTGAGTTTTATATCAGAAATCTCGTTCAGAGATGTGAGGGTAGATCTGTCTTTGAGTTCCAGGTCTATTTTGGACTTGAAGCGAACAGTCACCTAATGGTGGCTGTATCATTAGCTTGTGTATCTGTTTAATATGTAATACTACGATTAATATACTAGACATCATAAATGGAATATAGACATCATTGATGAAGATATGGGAAGATATAGTAGAAAAATTATTAGTGTTTTTCTTGTTAACAGAAGAGGCTTTAAAGTGAAATTATAGGTACGTATTTCTTTTGTTCTGAGGCACAGAAATTGGTAGTCTCCAGCATTGCCAGGTGTTGCAGTCATTTTTCATTTTACATTTTACCTCAGCAATCGAAGGTGAGCCATGACATTGGGAAACTCAGGTTTATACTTAGACAAACAAACAAAACCTCTAAGCATTGCTTGGTGTTGTAAAAAGCTCGAAGACGTGACTGAAGTGCAATTTGATAGCTCAGAAAACCAGGACCTAGAACCAACCCAGACTTACTCTTTTGAAATTTCTTGGCTCTGTAGGAGCATTGCATGATGCGGGCAGGTATGAGGAGAGCTGAGCCTGTTCTTCTCATGTAATATTTTGTTTCTTGGCTTCATATCCAGAAGCGTGCAGTGATAGGGTAGATATGTAGCACACCAAAACGCAGTACAGGGATGGTCTTCAAGTAGCTGATGGACTTCTCAGCAGCTCTGGGGAATTACAGAGCATGATTTCAGTGTCCTGTGCAAAAGCACAGAGGATCCTAGAAGTCATCAGATAATTTGTAAGTGTTTGAGGAGCTGTAGTCAGTTTAATGAAAGACTAACCAGGTATGAACCTAGCAAAATACTGATTCTATATAGCTGTCTAAATTTTAAAAAAATAAGGAGATAAACAATACTAAGCAGTGTTGTGGGGCTGGTCAGGTCTGTTCTATAAGTGGAGTACGCTCTATCACCTTATGTTCTCTAAAAGCTGGATATGCATCTTTTTTAATATTAAGCTGCTTTTTTATTTAAATTGGATTTGCACTTAATTTAAATCAAACATTTTCTGCTTTTAACATGCATTGTAAGTTTTAAATGGCAATCTACATAAATATCTGAGCATACTCTAACCTATTAGCATAATTTAAATGAAAAAAGTATTCAGGAAAAGTATGTATGCACACGGAGAATTGAAAGAAATCTGGACCCAGAACTGACTGTAGTAAAAAAACGGCTTTTGACTTTTTCTTCAGCTGCCTGAAACAAAGACCTATTCTCTCTACAGCTTATTCAACTAATTCAGTGGGAATGAAAATAGCTTATCAAACTTGAACAACTTGTTAGGAGCTGAAAAAGGATATTTTTCTTTCTGGTCTGTGAATAAAAACTAGGAGTGTGAAGTTGAGAGTTGTCAGTTGGAAAATTATGGAAGTGTTTGTGGCCATGGTGTGATGGCAGAACCTCCTCCGAGGTCACTGCGCAGCGTTTATCGTTAACTAGGTGTTCGTGAAGGCCTCAAGACACACAAAAGGAAATCTTTGACAAAGTGGAAATTAGACCGTTTAAAAATGGTTTTGATCACCATAGAACCTCCATTATCTACTGTGAGAATAACAATGCTTTTGTTTAATATTCCAGTTTTAAATGAAAACATTTCAATAAAAATGTTTTTCTTATATTAATCACAATTAGCATATTTGTATGCAATATTTTTATTACAAAGCTGTTGCTTAAACTTTAATTGCATTCTAATTTCTGTCCAAATACAAACAGTATATATTGTTACTAAAAATATATGGTATAGAAATGTTGTTCACAATATGACGTATGTGACAAATCTTGAGCATTTCAACAGATGTTTAGTAAATTTTATATTTCCTTAAATACTTATATGGCATTTTATCCCCATAGCTGGCCTGAAGAAGGAACATAAAATGTAAATACAATCTTTTGTTGCAGACAAATGTGTTTTTGTAGTAACTAACTACTTACAATCATTCTTTAGCAAAATAACTAAAACCTAAAAATATTAAAGAGGGTTAAAATTTATCATTAAGATCACCATTGAATTAAATCACAACTGAAGTAGCGGATCATGATCTGTCCACCTTGGGTCTTCTCGCCGTTAAGACTTGAACTGTATTTTCCAGCATAGCTCTGTGGGCATTTTCCTGGGCTTTACAGTCCCAGATGACTCATCCAACTTTAATCTTTCTAATCACTGTCACAGCATATTTAAAAATTGCTGTACAAGCAAACTTAAACTACCGTGGCGAGTTTTTTTTTAATCCAAAAATTTAATTTAGTCATTGTCAGGTCACACTGATGTTATGTAGCTTTGTTGTGTTGCAAGGCTGTGCTGCCGTGGCAGAGCAAGCGATCACATTAGGTTGGGACGCTCTTCTGCCATCTCCTCTCCACCATCTCTTATCCCAGCTGTACAGTATCATTTTCTCCTCTTCACCTGCTCTTCCACAACCAGGTCCTTAGTCTTTTTTATTTTTATGGCTTGTTAGTGCAACTGTTTTGACTTTATTTGAAGCTTTACGGTTGGGGTTTTTTCCTACATTTCACAAATGGTGGCAATTCCCCTGGAGACCTTCCTTTAAGAATTTTCTGTAGAACTTTGGGCTCATCAGTACAGGTTATGTTTGCTGGTCAAAAAGTCTTTAATAATAAAGTCCAAGTCTCCTCATTTTCTCAACCCGTCACCCTCTAGATGGAGGAGGATCAGGCTCTCATCGCAGGTTCTTAAATTAAGAATGAACCACTGTGCGAGAAATGCCTCATCACCTTGGCTTCTGAGAGGTGTCCTCTGTGCTGCCTCTTACAATTACTTATCACTGGGAAAGTTGATGCTTGGGCCCCTAAAAGCCTTCATTAGGTAACAAACTTTCAGTTTCTGACAATAGTCTGATGTCGTTCTCTTTAATTAGACTCAGTGCAGAAAGATTCCAAGATAATGACTGTGCCAGTTGCTTTGTGGGAACATCATTATTTAAAGATGAAACACTGTCAGATCAAGTTACACTGTATTACTGTCAAGGGAGGAAGAATTTAAATGTTCACAATATTCATTTGTTCGTGTTGAGACCAAGCAGAAAAGCAATGGATTAGAGTTCCCCAATATTCTTTGTTCAGTCTCAGACATACTTGCTCTTCCGTCAAATGAATGAGCAGCTTTCAAATACAAATGTCGGGAATGGATTATATGGTCCTAGCAGAGCAATGCAAGCAGGAGCAAACCAGAAAACCTGGTCCTGCCAGAAAGGGTAGCTTAGAAAAGAAATTTCTGTCCCAATTGTGAGATTCTTCCAAAACTGCACTGTAAAATGGGTCATTAAAACATCATCTGTCACAGCATCTGGGAATCTGATTTTGTGTGTGCACATCATGCATCCTCACAGATCACTGACAGTTGGTGGGCATATCGATGCCAGGTGATAGCCACAGTGCAGCTGGCCAGAAGTGCAAGCGATGTGCATTTAGAGCTATTTCAAATTTCCTTGAGACTTTGCAGATGGAAATCAGTGTTTTCTAATGTTCTTATACTGTTAACATGTCCTAGCTTCCCAGAGAGCTATGTTAGGCAAGCCTCAGCAGAGCAGGAGCGAGGCTGCCTTCCTCTCGGGAGGTGCAGCATGCGTGAGCCTGGCGGCTGTGATAGCTGAGCCTTATCTCCAGGCTGCTCAGTGCCATCACCACTGAGTGGGCTGGGAAGCTCTGAAGCCTGCAGTATTTTGGCCTTAGATGACTTAAACTGCATGGTACAATGTAGTATACTGCAATATTGTACAGTAGAGTATTTTTAATGGGATTTTTCTCAGTTATCTTTTCAACTGCTTTAAAATGGGGTCTACAGCAGTTGTCTTTTGAGGCTACCCCACATTTTAAGGATGTAATTAGTTCAAAATGTTGGGCCTTTTGTGGACTCAAACATCAATCATGATGTGATATATTTTTGCACATAACTATTTGTATCCTCATAGAGGATTTTATCAAAAGAAAAATGTCTTTGCTATTTGACTGTATTTTATCAACTAGTGGCAGTATGATGCTCCAACAGGTAGCCCATTTTGCATGTCTCCTATCTAGAGGAAACAACCAGTTTATCAGTCCCAGGGCAGGAGGCAAGAAACACATGGGCAGTTTTTGCCAGTCCTTTCCTCCAAAGCCTGTAAGACTGCGGGGTTGTCCGCTGGTGCGGAGGCACTCTGAGCTCAGTGTCAGTGCTCCAGCAGAGTGACTGATTGCGAGATCACAGCACGCAGAGGAGGTCACTTCCGAGGAATCCCAAGTGCTTGGGTGAGGGTTAATGTGTCATTTGAAAGGCAAATGATTGGAAGTATTGCGTGCAGGGGAGAGCAGATTCCCTAATAATCAGCAATTATTAGCATCAGGATGCTCTGCTTACCACAATTCTACTGAATCTCCTTTTAAAAATACTAAAGATCTCAGATAAACATCGGTATGAATAGACTCGTCATGTCCTTGTCATCTAATTAAAAAAGAAAAACATACAATATCCCTTCCTGAGAGAACTTTAATGTTGTGTGATGAAACTGCAGCTTTAAAATGAAGCTTTGGGCCTGAAATAAGGAAAAAATTGTTGGCGAGAACTCCATTTGTTCAAAATGCTGACATGAGATGGTGCAAGCACTGGAGATGCTCCCTGGTGTTACAGACTGCAGTTACCTTGTTTTTCAGCCGGGGCTAAATGTTGCTTTTCTCTCTGCTGTTGTCTTTGGGTGTGACAATTCTTAGATTGTAGGAAGAAAAAATTAACGATAACTGTTTCTAAATGTCACCTGCTCACAGGAACAAAATGAAATGGTACTTGAAGTGGATTGTGGAGACTCATTATACCCTTCTTCCCAGATTAGTTAAAAATCACTAGCAGAAATTTTTACCTTCTGCTGTAGAAAGGGTGATGTGAGGGACAAGTGGGATTTAAGGAAAGCATTGGAGGAGAAAGAAAGTTTTCTTGCATGAGCTGAGAAGCTGCTGCAAGCGTTTGCATGGCACGAGAGGAGCAAAACGGAACGGGAGCCTGAGCTGAAGGGTGCAGTTAGAAGAGAAGAAATGCGGAGATCCCAAATGATACCCTGAATCCTTCGCGCACAAAAAAAGAAGAAAAGATACAGTCTTCAAGTTAGGGTAAGAATGTTGTCTCAGGAGAGTTTAAGGCACGTTTGTTTTTCACTTGAGCTTGGATGAGTTATATTTGTGAGTATGAAAGACTACACTTAACTGTTCATTTAGAGAAGGCTTTGCCTGTGTGGCACCTTGTGTGTGCTTTCTCCCTCATGTACTTAAAAGTAATGTTATAATATTTTGGCTCTCGGTGCTTTGGGGAGGAAGGGGAGAGATACAGCCATGGAGCTCTGTGGTTTTTTTTTTTTTCTTCTTTGTATATGACAGACTTGGGCTTGGGGTGAGAGCATTAACTGAAGTGTGCCAAAGAATAATAGAAACACTGGGTTTTATTTTTCTCTGAAAATCATTGCTTCAGTTTTGGTAAATAACTTCCAAATGATGTACATGAAGCAAAGTGTTACCAAAGGGATGGTGTGGCTGTTCAGAGGGAGATCGTAGGAGATGCTGAGTTTCTGGATCAGATGGGGAACCCATAGCTGCCCCATCCCACTACAGGGATGCTCCCTGCCCACAGGTTTGGAGATAACAGCATTTACAAAGATGTGAGCCCCAGCAGACTCTGTCCTCTCCTCTTACCACCTGAGGGAGGGGGACTGGTCATAACACAATCTCTGGCCCCTGCATTTAGATTTGCCAGTTTTGAATACAACTGCCCTATTTTTCTCATGCATACTGATCACTGAGAGAAGAATAGGAATGATTTTACGGAATTTAAGAAAGCATTACAGAAATTCTCTTCTCTCTATTTATAAGTTTAAAGCTTATAAAAACAGACGAGTGCATCGCTTTTGAGATAATGTTTGAAGAACTGTCTGCCTCCTTGGAGCTGAACAGAGGGCTAGTGGGAAGATTAAAACAATAAGCTTATTATATTATTAGTAGTGGGAGAATTCTAAACCCCATTTGTTCAATTATGGTCCCTTCAATATGCTTATTTAGGTTCTTGTAAATTGTAATCAGTAAATTAGACGTGCTGCCCCCACAGCTCTAGGGTTAGCTTTCAAGGGACTTCCTATGTTTTTGGGTTTTTTTTTGTTTTTTTTTTAACGTTTATAGTGAAATCAAGAAGGGAATTAGTTGTTTCATATGCGAGGTTGGCTCTGTGTAGTGGATGCTGGCTGCATTCTGATATCTGTCATTACTAAATGAAAAACAGTGGTTGTGCGAAAACACTGCTGTCTGAGCAGAGTAATCTCAGAAAAGGCAAAGACTGTAAACGTGTTATGTGCCATGTGATAAAAATGGTAGCTAAAACCATTAAAATGAACACAGGCTGATAAATGGGACCATTGTTAAGTCTCCAAAAGCCAGCATATGTTGCTAATAGTTATCTGAGGTAGCGCGAGAGGGATGTAAAATCCTCAGTATCACCTTCTATATACAAATATCATCTGTCATCTCTTTTTGTGGTGTTTTTCTCCCTTTCTTTTCTCTGTATTTTGCCTTGACAGTTTTAATATTGAGCATTTGGTACTAAAACCAGTCACCTAGCTGAGTCATCCAGAGCTTTTTCTTTCCTCTTTTTACCTTTCTAGATGGACTCTAATTTGCATTATGCAGAGACACCATTTTCAAAAGAAACACCTCTTCCTTTTCAGCTCATTTAACTGGAGATTTCAGCAGGTTTGGGAAACAGGCTCCTCAGCCCTTTGCAAGTACTTCATATATCTTTGTAATTTAAAGAGCCTTTTGCCTTCCTGAGAAGTGGTGTCTGTTTTTTCCATGCAGATAAATTGTGTATTTGTTGCAATACTAGATCATGCAAACTCCAATATCCTGACCACATTGTCCCCATTTATTTCTTTTATCTCTCTGTTTAATATAATAGGAATAGTGGCTGAAGCAGGGAAACGTATGCAGCAGCATAATAGTATATTGTTTGAAAGCAGTTGTCTTCCATTTCCATGATTTCTCTTTGAAATGTAATTGTCTGCTAATATAACTGGGAAGTATTGTTGCAGGAGTGATCACTAAAGTGTATACTTGTGCTTTTAGTTCACGTTACATCTGTATAGTATTTTTAAAAGAAACTGGATGCAGCCTTAGCTAGTTAAATATCGTTGGTGAGGTATGTTTGCAGAAGTTGTGATAGGCATATTGCCACCGAACGTGGAAACAACTCCATGTAGTGCCAAAACAAGAAACGCCGTGTCCCATGTGTAATGCAGCAACAACAGAATTACAATTGCCTTGTGTAAAGTATCTGGTAATGAAGGCAGATAATGGAATTCTTTGCAAAAGCAGATGCTAACTGGCTCCCCAATGCTAGGCAGAGAACTGAAAAGTGATACCAGCTGGAGGGGAGAAAAAACAGCTGAAAAAGGCATTAAAAAGAAGATGCCTTAGATGCACGTTTATTTAAGCAGTAAATACTTGTTTAAAATAATCTTAGGAGATTCTTATTAAGAGGCAAACTGAGAATACGATTGCAATGTTATAGGAAGTCAGCTGGATGCCCAAAGGATATTTGTATGCAGATTGGATGAGTAACGCAACGACACCGCTGGGAATAGCGCGTTATCATTTACACTGCAAGGCTGGCTGCTGAGGACAGCCCTTGGAAGTGTTTAATTGCAGGAGGTGGGGCTTGTGAGAGCCAGAACCTTCTGTTGTTCAGGGAGGAGACAGGATGCCCTGCTAAGGGAGGCTTGATTTTAAAAGCAGGGGTATCTCTGCTTGTCCCCACGTGCACAAACACGTACACACATGCTTGCGTCTTCTCCGGCAGCACTCGATAGCAGTGCCCTCCTGCCAGGCTGGAAGCGACACTTGGCATGTAGCATCTTCATTGTTTCCTCCATAGTCTCCCACTATTTTACCACTCCAGTCACCTCAGCCCTTTCAAATAGTCGCTTTGTAAATTAATGTGGTAATTTAATGAAGTGCTTAGTCCACACAGAGGTTTCCTTCTGTTGTAAGTATGGATTTTTTTCAAACAAAAACATGCAGTGGGAAAAACCCTTTAAAAAAAAATACTCTTAACAAATAAAGCAACTTGATGACCCCTGGAGTTGGTTGCTCTTTTTTGCCCAGATAAATTTTTCTTTACCCAAAGAATTGTTCCCACGGGGGGGGATTGCTGGCACAGCTGGAGTGCTGAGCCGGGCATCGGCTCACCAGGGTTCCAGTCCTGGCCCAATGCAGGCAGACCAGAAACTTTAGTGGGGCTCTCTCTCATCCCAGGGTATTGCCCTAACTACTAATTTTTAGAGGACTAAAACTTACTTTTAGTTTCAGCCTAGCATGGAACAGGAACATACACATACTTCTGAACAGCTAACATTTTTCCTGTGTGAGAAAACACACTTTGTGCTGCTGCAGCAGGAGGAAACACTGCAAAGTTTACAGACTTACTGACACTGGTAGTCTCAGAAGGCATTTGTCTGCAGATAGAGACTGGAGCGATGTGTCCACGTGCAGTGTCACAGAGTTGCTCCTGCATCAGACTCTGATTGGGGAATTTCAAGGAGTTTTACTGACAAGCAAGAAATGAGTTCTGAAGGAAGTCTCTGAAGATGTGCAGCTTCATCTGTATGGCATTTAAGCATGTGTGTTCTCCTTGCCCCTTCACCTCTTTTCTGTGCGTCTGACTACGAGTTGCTAAAAACATGCTTTAGATGTGCGCTTTGCTCCTAGCAAATGAAAGTGAGATGTGTTGTCAATGTAAAACAAACAACAGAAGGAATTGTGGCAAAGCAACGATCCGTCAATAGCATGCCTCCAGAGTACTGATTCTTTGCTTTATCCACAAAAGTGCAGTCACTAAGAAATCCCTTTTCTGCTGATGAACTGTTCGTAATATTCTTACAGCTGGGATACACTGCAGCTACTTGCTGCACTGAAATGAGTTGTTTGTCTAATTGTGGTGGGCAGAAAATGTCTTAGTGCTTTTCAGGTCTGGACTTTGCTTAATGGGAAAAGAACATTAAACCTCGGCGGTGTGAATAAAACACATGTGGCTGTGTACGTGCTTGTATCTGCTATACTTTCAGAAGCACCGTTTTCAAGAGCTTTCCTCACTTGCTGTTTTTCAGCAGGAGGTATCCTGCATGCTAAGCAGAAAAAAAACACTTTCCAAATTCAAGTAGCAAATCACACCTCTAATTACATTTTGACCCCATTAGTTAAGAAATGTATTAAAGAACTATGTAGCTACATGATTACCATTTAATGCAGGTACATGAATTTTTGGCATATAATTGATAGTAACAAATGAGTTTTTTTTCTAATTTTTTATGATATTCTGATTTTGTGCAGACCTCTGTAGGGCTTTACAGCTTTCCAGGGATAACATCTCACCCTTAATATATGTCCCCAGGATTTTAGGCTCAGGCTCCAGGCCACCAGGGATTTTGAGCACGGCAGGAAAATGCCAGCTTGTAAATACAGTGACAGGAGAGCTGGTTCTTGTCCATGTTGCTCTGAGAGTAGATAATGCTCTTGGGTGCATCTGGGGTTGGAGATGGGAGGCTGTTCCCCCTGTCCCAGCAGTCTCTGCTGGAGCACGAGGGGCTGCTGAAGCTGGAACAATTGCTCAGGAAAGACCCTCAGAGAGGACAGCCGCTGGGGTGGACACAAGTTTGGCTAAATCACCCTGGCATTCTGCACAGGGGCTGTGGAAGGAACACCTCTGCTTTATTGTCTTTCTTCTCAGCAGTTTTTATTCACCTTTAGTTGCCTCCCTCTCACCTTCCCCATCTGTTTCCCCTCTTCCTTGTTGTCGTGGTAACATTCACTACAGTGGTTAAATCATACTATTAAAATATACTTCCCTGGTAGAATGGTAATAGCTAATATTGATCTAGCTACTGCTGCTGACTCAGGGATATAGTTCAACATATATCTCTTATTTCTCTTCTTAATGCATAATGCAGCAGTTTCTTTCACCTTGGGCTCTGTACTAAAGGTGACATCCAGCCACAGCAAAATACTTTCACTTGCTTTTTTTAATGTGTGCCCCAGCTGAAGCATCGAATGCAGGTGGTGTTATGAAGCTGGCTTTAAAATCTGCAAAGGACAATCAGACAGAAAAAAAATTACCCTTGCTGTGATTGACCCTCACAAGCAATAGTTATAGATGTTTGCGTGCCAGTGGTGAAAAGACATTCAGATTAAACTGTCAGCCTCCACAGACACGCAATGTGCTCCAAATAACTTTGTAAGTATATTGCACTCTGTCACAGAAATGGTTGAAATGTAGATGAAAGACAAATAACTACCTTAATATCCAGTGAGGCTGCATTAAAAATGTAATCAATCATATACATTGTCACTGACATCTGCTTTGAGTACTCATCTGCACAGTAGCACATAATGTTAAGTAGAGCATGGTAAGCATATTCCTGAGTCACCAGAAAGAAGCAAAAGTAAAAGATTCTACCTTGAGATGTGAGTTTGCAATATGTTTGCAACGTAAGCATTTCAGTTACCCACAGTGGTTAATTAACCAGCTCTAATTTTATGAGAGTTTCCTGAAATTGATAGTTTTTGTAAGGTAAGATTGAGGTGCCTCTGGAATTCCCTTGTTTACCCTCCTTTCAAAAAATTTTTGGTTTAGAACCAGCCTGTTGTACAAATAATTAAAATAGTGCAGTTTTAATGTGAATAGTACTTGAAGCTGATGCTGCATTTTGCTATGTGAGTGACAGAGCCACAGTAAATGGTATTTTAGAGTCTGTGCTGGAAAGACCTCTGTTACCAAAGAGTAAATGCTGAGAAGCCATCAATTTCTAGCTTATTTGTATGGGTTCTTGAACATCTGCATGTAAGCTATTTTATGTTATAACTCATTTTATGTTTGATCTTTCTAGAAAAAATCAGGCAAAGATATGCAGATCTACCAGGAGAGTTGCACATTATTGAACTTGAGAAAGACAAAAATGGACTTGGACTGAGCCTTGCTGGCAACAAGGACCGCTCTCGTATGAGCATCTTTGTAGTTGGTATCAATCCAGATGGACCTGCGGGACGAGATGGAAGGATGCATATTGGCGATGAACTTCTAGAGGTAAGTGTTTCCTTTAACTATTAAGCACGGTTCATATGGAGAGAGGGAGAGGCATATGTGAAGCTATCATTTGAACCTTAAATAAAGCCTGCAAATGGAATTAGGTGGCTGAGGCAAGGAGCTGCACTGATTTATGCCAACTGAGAACTTGGCCTTTGGCAGGTGAATGAGTTTTCAGTGAAACAAAAATCATTGGCCTGTGAAAACTAATGTCTTGTCCATGAAGTCTGTGCTCTCAGCATGTTCATGAGCTATGCTTAGGGAGGGACTGTTGAAAGGCAGGAAGGGGATAGTAAATCTATCCTTGTAGTGCATATGTGGTTTCACAGGGAAATTCACACCTTACATTAAAAAAAACCCAAAACCCCCTCAAAGTTACCATATGTGTTTTTACAGATGACAGGGATATCCCCCATCCTGAAAATAAAATGTTGTGCTGTAATCTGTTTTGATCTGTTGTAACTTAAAATACTTATTTTCTTTAGTAATGTCTGGCACAAGTTCACCCACAAGGCAAGAGAGCTCATTAGCAAGTAGAGTATTTTGTCTTCACTTTTTCTCCTACCTCCTTGCTTCACCTTCAGATTGAAAACGCAGATTTCCTACACTTCACCTGATTTTTGGCAGTTGCAAAATGACACTTTGTTGCAGTACCTGCAGTGGTTCCCCACATCATGATTGCTTCAGTGGTTTAAAAAAATCATCCATCCTTGGGGATCTTTCCTTTAGAGAGAAGCTTTCACTGAAGAGCATGTATATGCTGACCTACTGCTCTCCATGGGTGGTGATTTTTTGATCTTTCAGCAACACTCTGTGCCATCAGAGAACCACCTGTTTTCTCACATTTCTTGACTTGAGAAAGAGGAATTTGACTGCCTGGGGATACCTTGGGAGTACTCAGAATTGTCTAAGCATTTGTCATTATCTAACAGTTATGTAATTATGGGTTTTCAATACACATAGTACAAGAAAGACTTGTTTTGCTGTAGTAATAACACCATCTGAAGTTTATTATTTTAAGTATGATAAATGGTATTGAAGGTCTATCCCATACTGGAGTAGGGTAGGAAAATTACTTTCTCCTTCAAATTTATGTTCTTTCTGTCCCTGGCACCAAATTCTCATGGTAAAAAAAAAAATTAAATTATCAAATTTTGAGTGTATACCAGTTGAAAGGACTCATGGTACTGTTTTCCTCTGTGCATATTGTAGACCAGGTAGTTTGTGGTAGAGGAAAGGCACAGCCTTTTGTATTGATACTTTTCCACAAAGAAGGATCCACTGAAGTTTTTTTATATCTCATGAGTTATTCCTTGCAGCGTTTGTTTGATCTGATGTTAAGTATTGCTAGCAGTACTTGAAAGATTCTCCATCTGTGATTAATCACATATATCTCAAGGCTTGGGATTTACATGCACAAGTCATGTTACTAGTAGCATTTTCTAAAGTGGCGGTGTTGCCCTAATTCCTCTCCCTGTCAAGTTGGAGATAAAATCATTTTTTCCTTCAGTGGAAGGAGAGTGATGTTCACCATCTCAAAAATGCCAAACTTCAAATAAACTGAAGTTCAAAGAGACTTTAGTAACTACTCTTGTTTACCTTTGCAATCAAATTAAAGGTGTGTCACTAGTGGGCATAAGTGTGATTACTTATACGAAAGGATGTGGTGATCTCATTCTGGTCCCCAGTGAGTGTGTATCCAGTGTCAAAACATCCTGTATTACAAAGGAATGGGTTGTGCATTAGTCATGTACAGACGTCTCATGTTCGCACCAGTGGTCAATTATTCACAGCTCTGTTTTTTTTGTCTTTTAAAAGCATTTCAGTGTTATGTGAATAGCATTGAAATGGAACTAATGGGCGTTTACACTGGCAGGTTTTTTTTTCAATAACCATTAGGTTTAATAAGTAGGTTATTTTAGTAACCATTAGGAATCCTCATACCTGACAAGTATACAGGTCACTGAGGTAGGAATATCACAGAATCGTTGGGCCTGGAAGGGACCTCCGGAAGTCATCTGCTCCAACCCCCTTGCTCAAGCAGGGCCACCTGAAGCCAGTTGCCCAGTGCTGTGTCCAGACACCTTTTGAATATCTCCAGTATGATTTCATGCTACTTCCATGCCAGTGATGCAGAGGTCAAGGTGGTCAACTGGCTTTACTTGCAGTGTCTTTTACAACAAAATATGTTAAAAGAGCAGTAATGGCAAACTCAAACATTCAGAAGTTAGGAAATGACAGAATGCAGATTATTTGGTTTTCTCCAATTAAAGACATAAAATTGAAGACTCGTGAGTATGGTCACCGGTCACAGAAGCATTTGTCTCTCTCACGGTTTCCTTGCCTCGTTCAGAGACCTGGATGGACAATCTTTACTGATGAAGCAATTTGACTTCTCTTCCTTTGGGTAGTGCTGCACTGCATGTAGGTATTTAATTGCTCTGCCTGCAGACTGAGCTGCTGGCCATTGCCCACTGCTGAAATATTTAGTTATTTCGTAGAAAAAAAAAGCGATTTGACTTTGCAGCCACTTCATTCATAAGCATTTGAGGCCATTTTCCCCGGTATTCTCATCTGTTCGTCAGCAAATAGACATGCCACACTCAACCCTCTTCTAACTGCATGTTGCAAGTATATTTGCATCTGCATCTTTCATTACACATCAGGTTTGAATACTATAGCATGTCAGCAAGGGAAGGGATTCACATCTTAGGAAGCCTGTAACATTTCTGCACTGTCCCAGGGTGCCCCAGTGAATCCTGTTGGTTAGTGTTGCTCCATTAAAACAGTGGATGCTACTTCAGTGTGTGCAGATTATTCTTCATGGCTGTTGATGGGGGTTAAAGTTAACGGGATGGAGATATATAGAGAGAGATATAGATAAATGGATATTACCTCTTCATTTTTCTTTTGAACTGGAGTTTGACTGGATTCAATTGAAGGATGTGGAATGGTGCCAGACTGCCTCAGCTCCTTATTCATAAAGTCATTTGTCACTGTATTAATGAAATATCATCTCACTTTTAGCTTCTGCAAACAACAGTAGTCTTTTGGGGGCATGATTCTGGCTTGTTTTCAAAGTCAATCCAGCCTATACATTGAGTGAAATGCAGGTCACATAAGAAAACTGTATGTAATCATTATTTTCTTAATACATCTTCTGTGATGTATTTTGGATGGGTATGTTGCTGAAGAAAACAGCTTTTTGAGGGAGACGGTCCTTTCATCCTACTTTCGTATGTGGAAGAAAATTACTTGGGTCAGAATTTGGTCCCTGTGCAAAAGAATGTGTTTTTAACATGACACAAGTTCTGCTTTTCCATTCTATTTCCCAGTAAAGAAACCATCTGTGGTGCTCCTGCCTTGCAGTCTTGCTGTTTTAGTGCAGGTGTCTGCACTGCTTCGTATCTTATTAGTTTGGGCTTAGTCCTGCGGCTGATTGTGCCCAGCATGGCCTGCAGCGTGTTCATGTGGTGCTGTACCTGTGCTGTTAAGCCCTGCTGCTCGTGAACTCTGCATGGGTCTGTCCTGCATGTCCCTGCATGGTAGGTTTTATTCACACTGAATAATCCACCCTGTTATTATTATTATTATTATTATTATTACCATCTCTCCATAAGAGAGTCAACTGTGTTCTATTAATAAACCAAGCTGTTCAGAGCCCTGTTATGCTAAATTACTGATGTTGGGATTTTCTGCCATCTTCCTGTCCCTGCTTATCTGGCTGCAAATAGGGCAGGAGGTGGAAGGAAACTGCTCGTTTGGATGTTTTGCTCTAGGAGGCCACAGCACTTCTTTCTTGAAAGAGTGAAAGCTAGTCTTCATAGTCAAGAATTGCTGTACAAGTTTGCCTGTTGTCCGTTCTGGACTGTTGCACGAGAGGCAATTTTTTTTTCTTTTTTTTATGCTATTTTTGTCATAGCTCAAAGCCAGAGGGCTTTTGTGCTAAATGTATTTTTATTGCTATTTTATTTTAAAATTCTTAGATAAATATAGGTTATGCTGTAATAATATAATAGATACATCAGTATTTTCCCCAAGTAAATTAACTACCCAGCCAAATTCATAATGCCACTTCTGTTATATAATGTGGGGGATTGGCATTTTATTCTCAGTTTATTTGTTGTGGGATCGTTATGTTTTTCCTGTGTCAAGACAGCTATTTTGGATTAGGCAAGTGGCACCATCTCTCAAGGGGGACAGTAATTCGAACGTAGACAGACAGTGAGGTTTTCACATGAGAAGAGTCATCTTGAATGATTAACTCTAGTGGTGGGGTTTTTTTTATTCTTTTTTAAACACAATAGTCATAGCTTCTGTTCTTCTCAGATTCGTTTAGTGAAGGTAACGTTCGGGGATAGCATCCTTTTCATCTTTTCATAGGAGGATACAAATACTTTTTTCATGCGCTCTGTATACAGGTTACCAATTAAGGTTAGTGTTGGGTGGTGATTTTTAAAGCTGCAAATAAGGTAAAGCTGTAATCGGAAAGCTGGTTGTGCATGAGGCAATCTGCGGTGTTCTGTCGTCCTGTCTCTCTTTCCACTCTCTCTAGGTGGGGAACCACAGGGGTCAACTGCCTGCCGAACCAACGGCAAAGCCAAGTTGCAATGCAGGGCAGGAGATTTTCTGGAGTTTATGGTCTCTTGATCACTTTAGATGATGCATATGTTTGAATGTGTGCAGGCAAGAAATTTGATGAGGAAAGAAGAATTCACATTCTAATTAATTATTTTTTCTTTCCAGTGTTTTCCTCACACTTTATTATTTGGGGGTATGGTGTATTTTATGGGGTTTCAGTCTATATAATTTGACTGATCAAAAAGTTTTTGAAACTTTTTCCATTGTTTCAGGGAGTCTGTTTGTATCTCGAAATGCTACAATTCCTGTGGTTAGAAGGAACCTAATGCATTGGTACAAAGAAATAATTATTACAGAAAGCTATGCCAGTTCTTTTACTAGCTTTGGGTATCAGTTAACTTGCTTTTCATAAAAATCAGATGATAGTAATTTTATGGATTTCCATTACTGCTGCATAGTAAAAACAGTGCTTTTTTTTTTTTTAAATATCCATATCTAAAGTTTCGCTTCTGCAAATTAAAGTTTGAGAAGCAAACAATCCTTTAATTTTTTTTCTCTTAATTTAAGAGTTCAGATTTCAGTGATTTTGTACTTTCTGCTGCTTTAGTGTATGAAACTGTAAACCAAAACTTTTGTAGGTGAAGGCAACAGTACATTTGGGATATGTGATAAAATCTGCCATAAAGCAGTGCAGGGTTATGTTAAAGATTGAATTTAAGTGTGCTGACCTGACCTCATACCTGTAGCATGTTGTTATCTGTCTCTGTTTTCTGCTGTCTTTCCAAGAAGTTATGTAAAGAGACATTTAAAGAAGAGTTGAGGTTGATTTAGATCAGTTTATTTCTTTTGCTTAGTCAAAGTTTTGTTTTTCTTTTCTAATTGCTGATGAAAAAAGTAAAGCACAGATTTATAGGTTTTGACTCCCAGAGTACTATTTGGTTAATCTGTCGTGTTACTTTATTTAATTTGAAAGATTTAAAATGGTGTTCCTTATGAAATCCTAGATGTTCTCTTTTTTCTTTTATTTAAGTAGGCTTTTGTGCTTTGCTCATCATTGTGGTATATGAAGCTAACGGAACACTAATTTACTTTGCAAAGGAAAGTGACTTTTTTTTTAAAAAAAAAAAAAAGAAAAATTAATACTGGTTGTAATAACTATCTGGGACAGTCCAAAACCTTGAGGAGATATATTACTTTGATTATCCTTTCATTTTGGTGTAATTAAATAATTTTAACTTACAGACCCAGCTCACAGCTAATTAAATTTTGTACTATTTGATACATCTACTGAATAGGATTAATTTAGCCAGAGTAAAGACTATAAATTTTAATCTAAGGAGTCTGCTGCTCAGAAAAAATTGATGGTAGTTTAACTAAATCCAAACAATTTGTAAAGCATACAGTATTCCCAGTGAATAATTTATTTTTAAACTTAGAGAAATTAAGTCAACAAACTCACTGAAAGTTTCAAGTCCAGCTTGAAGCCAGAATGCAACTGAGCATTCGTTTTTGCCATTGGATTTTTAAATTTATCTTTGATTAACAAAGCGTAGCCTAGGATGTTGCTTCTCACCCTATCTTTGCAGCCATGGCCATTGCAGACAGCACCATATTAAACTCTTATGAACGCTGATGGGATACTGTTTCCTCAGTGCTGATCGTTTCATGCCAGCTCAGACTCTCGTACACCTTTCTTGGTTCTCTCTTTGTACAGTAAGCAAGTTGCTAGGTAAATGGTTTGCACTTCAGTCTTCATGAATAATCAAGTATTAGGGGTTTTATTCTTGTCCTTGCATTGTCCTTATTTAACTGATGAACTTGCATGTTATTTTGACCCATTGAAAATAAGATGGGAATATTGTGAAGTTGCCAGTATGACCAAATAGCCTGTATGACACAAGGCTGTAAGACTTGGCAAGTTATTTCTTGACTGAATGAAAAAATCATCTGAGAACACAAAACCAAAATCCAATACAAACATTTTCAGTAGCAAAAAGTCCTTCTATAATCACTAGTAAATTGTTCCTGGGCTCCATTATCATTATTGTTTTAAACAGCATTGGTATATCAAATGTGAATGTAAATATTATGTTGTAAATGAAGAGTGGAAGGAAAAAATTGCAGTATTGAAACGAAGCTGGCTGCTCACTTTGGAATGGTGTGTGAACACTCCAGCTCCAGAGAGGTGCGTTAATCTAATCAAGATGCGTGGAGTGAGAATTTTGACAGAGTTAAATAGCAGATTATTCTGCACACTTGGAAGCCTCTGGTGCTTGCTTAGATGGCAAGACACAGGACAAGCTGAACCGTGAACCTGAACTAACATCATGACTTCAAATACTATTCATTTCTTTTTCTTCATCTTTAATGTTTTGCCTTCTTTTTTGGACAAAATAAAAGATGCTAAATGTAGCTTTTGAATTAGTTTCCATGTTCATGTGCACAGGTATTCAGGTATAGGTAAATAATTGTTCCTCCAGAGAAAGTTATCTTGGTGCTTATTCCAGTCTGAGTTGTCAAAGTCGAAGGAAGACAGCTCTGGTAGTCCTGCTCCCTGCTGTCAGGGGAGGATGCTTTCCTTCACCACCTTGTTGAGTGTTTGCTTCAGCTTAGTTTTAAATCTGAAAATCATCAGGGTACAACTAAGAGACTGCTCAAGGGTTTTGTTAATCTCCTTGATGTAGTCCTTTTTTTCCCATAATATTCAATTCAGGTTTTACTTTCTTTAAATTTATTGTGGTATTCATATCTACCTTATGTTCTGCATATGATCTTCATGATTATAGTTCGTGCAATGCCTGAAAGGCAAGCATCCTCCTAGGATACCTCTGAGGTGGGAAGCATTAATGAAGGGGAGCTGAAGCTCAAGAAACTCAGGGCATTGTGGGCAGGCTGAGGTGGAGCATGGTGTTAAACACAAGCCCTGCCTGTGAGATGAATGAAATGCTTTAAATATTCCATTTTTACACTGCAGATTATTTTTTTGGTATAATACTGAGTATGCTTTTGGTTGGCTTGGAAGTAACTACTATATTCATCTCAGAGATGCTGTTGTCCTTGTTGAAGTCCCACTTGCTGAACATGGCACTGGGAGACAGTAAGCATCTTATTTTCCTCAAACTGGGAAAAGACTTCTAGTTCCTACAGAAAGAAATGTCCTGAAGCTCATGCTGTATTAAAACCAAGCTGTTTCCCTCTGAAAACTGCAGCATTTACTTGCACACAGCAGAAGTGTCCAAAGTAGTACTTGGTGCCTGTTGCTGTGCTTAGGTGTTTGATCCATCACAGCAAAAGTGATGTGGCATGTTCTTAAATTGTCCTTTGTCTCCATGGCTCTCAGTTCTGTTTCCTTAAGTGGAACTGAGGAGTCATCACAATCTTAACAGCAAGTTTTCCTAAACTGCCAGTTGCCTGTAGGTAAGGTATAGGAGTGTCTGTCTCAAAATCTGTGCTGTTGTCATATCTATATGATTCTTCTCAGATCAAGTTATTTTCCAAAAATCTGGGAAGAATACTTAAAATCCATTCTATGGGTCTGTGAAAAAGAGTAAAAGATTTCTCTCATTTGTGGCTTACTAATAAGACTAAACTAGCTCTGCATTTGGTTCCTGTTTTATATTGGTCTAGAATAAAACTTGGAATGTTTTGCTATTAATAAAATATTTTTTCTTTGATAAATTGGAGTCTAAGATGTTGAAAATGTAATATTTTAAAATCCATTCTAAGGCTGCAATTCTGTGATCCATTATGGAGTCAGTATGAGAAGGAGGATGTTCTTAAAAATCAAATTAGGATTTATTCTTTTGAAAGGAATGATAAGAAAGCTGATGAGGAATGTTTAAAGTGTCGCTGCTGAGTTGCAGACTGCCCCCCATCCTCCTCCAGTAGTTGGCTGAAGGAAGGGGCAACAGCCGTGGGCAGTCCAAGGCCAAGCTCAGCAGTGCCCGTCTCCTCTTACTTGCTTATCATATGATGTCTTTCTGCAGCACAACTGTGCCTGAAAGAGGCTTTTAGTGCGTCAGCTCCTGGTATTTCTGTCTCTACAACACTGTACAGATAGGTGTATCTATCAGTGCAACGTTGATATTCCTGGCTATAAGAGCCTCAAAAGGTATCCAATTTATATTTTGCGGACCGCATTTTCTTTGAGTCTCATCTCTTTATCCCACAGTAAATTAGGAAATCTTGGTGGTGTGCATTAAAACAATGCATACTTTTCCACTTACATTAAAATCTTCATTTTCTTTTAACAGATAAACAATCAGATATTGTATGGAAGAAGTCACCAGAATGCTTCTGCAATCATTAAGACTGCGCCATCAAAGGTCAAGCTAGTTTTCATACGGTAAGAACAGTTCTCATCAAAAGATTTGTTTGCACTTTGTCCTATTACATTACATACCTACATATGTGATTTACATATTTGTCCTGTTTTGAAAATGCTGAACTTGCTTAGTTCTCTTTGAAGTGAAATAAACCTTTTCCTTGACTATTTATCTCAGGTCTGTTGAAGAGTTCTCCTTAACAGTGCGAAGAAAATAAGATCTAATGTAATTGAATGCCTGTTTTAGGGGTGTCTGCTGAAGACTTGAGCTGTCCCTCTTGGGTTTGAGAGCACCCTGTTAAGAACTTAGAATTGTAGAATCATAGAATCATTTAGGTTGGAAAGTTCCTTTAAGATCATCAAGTCCAATCGTCAACCTAGCACTGCCAAGTCCACCACTAAACCATGTCCCTAAGCACCACATCTACCTGTCTTTTAAATACCTCCAGGGCTGGGGACTCAACCACTTCCCTGTGGCCTGTGAAGAAGGTTTTCCTAGTATCCAATTTAAACCTCCCCTGGTGCAACTTGAGGCCATTTCCTCTTGTCCTATTGCTTGTTACTTGGCAGAAGGGACCGACCCCCACCTTGCTACAACCTCCTTTCAGGCAGTTGTAGAGAGAGATAAGGTCTCCCCTCAGCCTCCTCTTCTCCAGGCGAAGCAACCCCGGTTCCCTCAGCTGCTCCTCATAAGACTTGTGCTCCAGACCCTTCACCAGCTTCATTGCCCTTCTTTGGACACGCTCCAGCACCTCGATGTCTTTCTTGTAGTGAGGGTCCCAAAACTGAACACAGTACTCGAGGTGCGGCCTCACCAGTGCCGAGTACAGGGAGACGATCACTTCCCTGGTCCTGCTGGCCACAGTATTCTTGATACAAGCCAGGATGCTGTTGGCCTTCTTGGCCGCCTGGGCACACTGCCGACTCATATTCAGCTGACTGTCGACCAACACCCCCAGATCCTTTTTTTGCCAGGCAGCTCTCCAGCCACTCCTCCCCAAGCCTGTAGCATTGCATGGGGTTGTTGTGACCCAAGTGCAGGACCCGGCACTGAGCCTTGTTGAACCTCAAACAGTTGGCCTCGGCCCATCGATCCAGCCTGTCCAGATCCCTCTGCAGGGCCTTCCTGCCCTCCAGCAGATCAACACTCCTGGCCAACTTGGTGTCATCTGCAAACTTACTGGGGGTGCACTTGATCCCCTTGTCTAGATCATTGATAAAGATATTGAACAGAATTGGCCCGAACACTGAGTGCTGGGGAACACCACTTGTGACCGGCTGCCAACTCCATTCACCACTTCCCTTAGAACTTACTAAAGTGCTTTAGGTTGGTTCTGCCA
Source organism: Platalea leucorodia (assembly GCF_965183815.1). Taxonomy (NCBI): domain Eukaryota; kingdom Metazoa; phylum Chordata; class Aves; order Pelecaniformes; family Threskiornithidae; genus Platalea; species Platalea leucorodia. Next base: position 23,986,766 of record NC_138827.1, on the reverse strand, counting down.
GCACGAAGGCAGGGTGGGCAGCTTGCTTCACCCAGACTGCCAGCAGGAGGTGAAAACAATGCAGAAGCTTGGGGCTGGAGAGGGAGCTGCTGTGAGGGGAGCAAGCAAGTATGGATGGAGTAAGTGGAGCATTGGCTGGGCGGATGTGTGAAGGATAGCTTTGTATGGGCATCAAAATAGGATCTAAAAAGTGAGCTAGGGCTTACTTGTACAAAGGGGGAACCTGACTTTGACAAGGAGAACTGGGGTGGCTTTTGTGGGAGGGAATATGCTAAAACAACCTTTCATCTACATAAGCGCATCTTTTCTCTTACTCGAAGCATGAAAATTTTTTCTCTTAGTCTGTACATGAGTTAAGGACACGTGCATGCATTCACTCTGTAGTTCAGGAAGTGTTACTCTTATGACCCTGGGCAGGAGGTCTGGGAAGAAGCCTCCCCTTTCCCAGAACTCGTATACGCTTTAATATATTGGAATTTCATAAATGCATCCATTCCAGCTGTGACTTTCGTTGGGCACTTATCCCCATGCCATTTTATAATGTGATCTTCCCACCAACATATACATCATACTTGATACTGTTTTATATTCTTTGCTCATACACAGCTTACCTGTAAACAATGTAATAATCTGTGGGTGAATGCATATAAATGTGTACATTTACTCGCATGGCTCTGTCTGGTACAGCATACACAGAAATGATGGAAGAGCAGCATTAGCGCAGTGAAGAATGAGTTGCTATACTTGGCAGCACAGAGGATCTGGAGGAGATTAATGATCTTGCCTGCAGCTCCCGTGTTACTTTCCCCAGCTATTGAAAATTAAACGTCATGTACAACAACTCACTCACCATTACTTAATTGCATGTGGAAAATGTGACTGGTTGGAAGCTCCAGAAGCAGAACCACAACTTATGAAACCAATATCCAGGGCTGGGTTTAGTGGTGCCAGGCAGAGTGGAGAGCATGGGCTTCTTGCAACCTGCCCTGCTGCACCGAGCACTGCGGCTGGCTGTAGAGCACTTCACTCCGCAGAGCTGCAACAAAGGGTGTATGTTAGCTCAAGTCGCCCATGGATTGGAAATCCTTGGTACATATTTTGTGTCGCGTTTAAGACATAAAGGCCATGTAAGTTTTTAGCCATAATTCCCCTTTTCAGATTGTCTGTGCAGAAGTGAATTTCAAGGCAAAAAGTTATCTTAATGATTATAGTTAGTAGATATTGGAAATACCACTGTATAAATCTTGTCTCTAGAGCTTTTTTAAAAAAAAAGTTTCCATTTTTACATGCTGCTGCTGAGGTTGTAAACTTATGTCTTCACACTTCCCAAGAGCACACATCTTGTCACTGCTCTCAGCCTTGCATTAGAGTATGGTGACAACTGATGGGTCTGTTCGCTTGACCTGAGCAGCCGTTCAAACAGCAATGAAAAGAAATTCTCTCACTGAGAGAATGTCGTTAGTAACGAGAGCACTGGCTTTAACGCAGAGAGAAAACTAATGTTGGCTTTTTTTTATATATATGGTCAACTTCTCATAGTAAAGGGGTGTTTCAAAATTTTAGCAAAGCCAAATCAGGCTGTCTCTCTTAAAGGTGAATTTTAAGGAGAAACAAGAATAATTCTGTTTTCTTATGCAAAAAATATTCCATGAGCCCATTCTCTCTTGGTGCTTCCAGTTCCTATACCTTAGACCACAAAACCAGTGGATGTGATTGACTGAAAATACGAACCAAAAGACTGTGCTGGCACAGAAGTCTTGTCTGTGGTGCAGTTTGGTAGGAAAAATTTTTGCTTCCTTTATCAACTTATTTCAAAATTGTAATATAAAATGGAGGTATTGAAATGCCACTACTTAATGCATTGTGGTGCCAGCTGTAGTAAATAAGAGCAGCAACAGGCATCTTGAATCTCCATCCATCTCTCGTACATGCATGTGCAATATCTTTTCCAGCTGAGAACAAAGCGCTGAGTGTAGCAGGCTCAGCTCTCCTGGTAGGTTTGCTGCTTGGCTGATTTCAGATGTGTTCCTCTGGGCTCTAATGATGTGGAAAGAGCAGGATACCGTTACATTTGTTATGCTTTGAAAATGAGGAGGAGCCAGTTGCAGCAGAAATACTACTTTCTTCCTCCTGAGTGCTCTTACCCATGCAACTTCTTTTAGAGGTAGAAGGCCCATAGCATAACATAGCCAAAACACATCTTGGAGCACACAGTAAGAAGAGGCCACAGCTCACTGTAGCAAAATAACGTGTACTGCAGGAGTTATGAGAGAAATAAATGGTTTTGGTCTTCATGTGCATGAAGATATTAATATTCTAATTTCACCAGTGAAAGACCTGAGTAGGTTATAGTTTTCCAGAAACATGTCATTCTGCAGCCCAGAAAGTTCCTGCATGCCTGACTGAGCTGACTTAGGACATAAAAGCGAAACTAGTGAGACTCTTAGACTATTACTAAAAAGTGTCCTCTTCGATACCCTGAGGCCTTATTTTCCTCAGATGAAGGATGCTCGGTGATAAGCATGCTGCTTTTCACTTTGAAGCAGGAAACAGCATCAAGGTTTTCCTATTTCTGGTGTTTTGGTTCATGTGCAGGGCAGGGGGTTGTTTCCATAAACTCTTTAATCAGTTACAAAAGAAGCCCAGAAATTCCTGGGCACAGAAAAGCCTTTCTGTGAGAACTGTAATAACTATCATTAAATAACTTGGATTTTGTTGCACCCACATTTATTTTTTCTAGGAAAAAATACAGAATAGAAGGTGTCCTCAGCCTTTTTGACTTTTTACTAAAATCCTAACTTACTGTCTGCGCTATAAAAATCTGTTCACGCTTTTTTTTATACCCAAGTAGTGTTACAATTGCATTTCCACCCTTTCTTGCAGTTTTTGCTGATGACACATAGTGCAGTAAGTGCTGTGAGAATCATAGACATCCCTTTATATTTGAAGGCTTCTCGGTCTGGTTATAAGCATCTTTTCCTCAATTAAGTTGATGATGATTATTTAAAACAGTTGATTTTGGCCAGATTCCAAAATATAGGTCTTAACACAGCACTGTTTCCCAGTGGTCTCATTAATTACATGAGCTTGTAATAGCATCTAAAAGATTTGCAGTTATAGTGTCACTTTACTTTTTTTTTTTTTTTTTTTTTAGATTCAGGGCATCTTGTACTTCATAGCCTTCTACAGTAACAAATTTGAAGGCATTTAACCTGCTCACCCAGTTTAACAAACAAACAAACCAATTGCCCAAGCACGGCAAGATTTTCCTGAGATGAAATGGCTCGGTCTGAGTGCTTTCTTTGATGAGTGTCCAGTCATGTTTTATCTGACCTCAAAGTCTTACAGCTGCTGCGTTAACTTCCAAGCTACTGTAGCAAATATGGGTTATATTTTTGATTTCTGAATGTCAGAAATAAATAATAATTTGACTGCAGCTTTCCAAGGCATATAAAGGAGTCTTGCTATGGAAGCGCTAGTGGAAGTCAGTGGTAATAGGGCATGTAAAGGTCTTAGCTGCCCTTTGAAATTCTTGATCTGAGTCTCCAACAACAGGAATTAGCCAGGTAGTAATCTGAGAAAGGGACTTGTTTCTTGTAGGAGTCTCTGTGCCCTAATTCCCAAAATAGAATGGGTTTTGTATCCACTGTGGTTTTTGTTCAGGCATTTTAAGTCCGTCCTTTTAAGATGCATAATAAGACAATATAATTAGATTTTACATCTGTAGTAGGAAATCCAGCTTATATCAGAATGCTCTTTTACAGAGAGAATTTTATGATTCAGCAAATTCAATGTTTTTTTCCATGCTCAATTAACTGCCTTTAATCTGTTTTGGTGCTTCAGTGTTGGTATAATAAGCAGATCAAATATAGTTTGAATGCTTGAATCAAAGTGAACGCCACTGATTTCAAACCATCATCCCATTGTGTTCAGTTCTGTGATTCATTCTTTGGTATACCTTTATTCTTTAAAAGAAAATTGTCTTGTGCTGTGATGAAAAATGAGAAATGCTTTAAGAATAAAGTATGGTAGGATTTTGCTTATTTAAATACCATCTGTTAGCTGTCCAGAGTTGTCCTCCCACACTGCAGTCGTTTGTTCTGTTATCATTGCTTCCTAGCGATGGGATTGTAGCTTCTCAGTGAAGCCCACAAATCTCTGTCACCTAACCCCTCCTTCCGTTTCTAGGTGTAATTGTAAAGACTAATCTCTTGTTATTTATGGTGACATGCAAAGGAGAGACATCCTTATAGTCTGAGGACTGGTAAAGCAAGGGCAGTGGCTAGGCTGTCCAGTTGTGGGTGCTGTTTAACGCTCTCCATTGCTGTGACTTTGTCACTCAGTCTTTGCTGTTCTTTTAGAGCCCCTATAAAAGTAACATTGTATGTTGTATGCTAGAGTCTCAAATATTGTCATGCTTTAGAAATTATTTTTGCTTTAAGTCTGTTCAAGCTTACATAATTGGTCATCTTTTAATAGTGTAAACTGTTTTTACTTGCTTTGATTGTTTAGGTTCTTTCATGTGGGAAAGCTTTAAAAACAAGCTCTTGTCAGACACTGTGTGTGCAAGTTTGAACTTTTCCTGTTTTCTTCAGGGCTGTTTCCTTCTTGCTGTCATACACACGTGGGAACAAGCGCACGGTTGAGGAAGTTAAGTAATTTGGGCTCTTTCAAACCTTTGATGACCTAAGCTGCGGTTTATATGAACATTAGTTGTTCATTTAAAATATCTGTATGCATTTGGCTCTCACGTAGTTAGGAGTGGATGGAGGGGAAATGGAGAACAAGACTGTTCTTGCTGTTAGCAGGAGAGATTTTTCAAGAAGATGCACAATACAAAGGTCTTGCCTTGACCCAGCTGAAGGAAAAATTCAGTGTGCCTTTTCAGTGTGCAACTTTTCTGCAGCTCTTCTTTTCCAAAGGAATGTCTAGAGGAAAACAAAGATGAGAAAACATGAGATCCTGACCTGATTTTTCTTCTTTTTGACAAACAGGATGAGGGCAGTATAGGTTTTCAATAATCTGCAGGACTTTATGCCCTGGTGTCACAACCAGTGGGAGTCCTAACGGTTACTGGGCAAACATTGTTCATAGAATCATAAAATGGTTTGGGATGGAAGGGACCTTTAAAGGCCATCTAGTCCGTCCCCCCTGCAATTGGCAGGGACATCTATAACTACGTCAGGTTGCTCAGAGCCCCATCCAGCCTGTCCTTGAATGTTTCCAAGGATGGGGCATCTACCACCTCTCTGGGCAACCTGTTCCAGTGTTTCACTACCCTCATTGTAAAAAATTTCTTCCTTATATCTAGTCTGAATCTACCCTCTTTTAATTTAAAACCATTACCCCTTGTCCTATCGCTATTGGCCCTGCTAAAAAGTCTGTCACCATCTTTCTTATGAGCCCCCTTTAAGTACTGAAAGGCCGCAATAAGGTCTCCCCGCAGCCTTCTCTTCTCCAGGCTGAACAACCCCAGCTCTTTCAGCCTTTCCTCATAGCAGAGGTGCGCCATCCCTCTGATCATTTTTGTGGCCCTCCTCTGGACCCGCTCTAACAGGTCTGTGTCCTTCTTGTACTGAGGATCCCAGAGCTGGATGCAGCACTCCAGGAGGGGTCTCACCACAGCAGAGCAGAGGGGCAGGATCACCTCCCTCAACCTGCTGGTCATGCTTCTTTTGATGCAGCCCAGGATATGGTTGCCTTTCTGGGCTGCGAGAGCACATTGTCGGCTCATGTCCAGCTTTTCGTCTATCAGTACCCCCAAGTTGTTCTCCTCAGGGCTGCTCTCAATCCCTTTATCCCCCAGCCTGTACTGATACCGGGGATTGCCCTGACCCAGGTGCAGGACCTTGCACTTGCCCTTGTTGAACCTGATGAGGTTCACACAGGCCCATTTCTCCAGCTTGTCCAGGTCCCTCTGGATGGCATCCCATCGCTCAGGCATGTCAACTGCACTGCTCAGCTTGGTGTCATCTGCAAACTTGCTGAGGGTGCACTCAATCCCGCTGTCTATGTCATTGATGAAGATATTGAACAGCACTGGCCCCAGTACAGACCCCTGAGGGACACCACTCGTCACTGATCTCCATCTGGACATCGAGCCATTGACTGCTACCCTCTGGATGCAACCATCCAGCCAATTCCTTACCCACCAAACAGTCCACCCATCAAATCCATATCCTTTCAATTTAGAGAGAAGGATATTGTGGGGGACCATGTCAAAGGCCTTACAGAAGTCCAGATACATGACATCCATAGCTCATCCCTCATCCACTGATGCAGTCACTCCATCATAGAAGGCCACTAGGTTGGTCAGGCAGGACTTGCCCTTGGTGAAGCCGTGCTGGCTGTCTCGAATTGCCTCCCTGTCCTCCATGTGCCTTAGCATAGCTTCTAGGAGGATCTGTTCCATGATCTTCCCAGGCACAGAGGTGAGGCTGACAGGTCGGTAGTTCCCAGGGTCATCCTCCTTACTCTTTTTAAAAATGGCTGCGATATTTCCCTTTTTCCAATTCCCAGGGACTTCACCTGACTGCCATGACTTTTCAAATGTCATGGTGAGTGGCTTGGCAACTACATCAGCCAATGCCCTCAGGACTCTGGGATGCATCTCATTGGAACCCAACGTACATAAGTACATTCAGGTTCCTCTGGTGGTCGCAAACTTGATCTTCTCTTACAGCGGGAGGACCTCTGCCCCCCTGATCCCCGTCAAATGGCCCATTGACTCAGGAGGTGTGAGGAGAGAGCCTTCACTTGCTCTCCAGATCTGTTCCAACTAAGATGTCATGCAACTGCATACAAGCTGTTGGGTTTTTCTCCTGAATCTTGATGTACTTTGTATTCCCAAAAAGCATCCACAACCCTTTACAAAGCTGTTGTCAAATGATCTTTTAGTGTTAATGATGTGTGTAGTTGCAGATAGTTTGGCAGGAGGTTCATCTCCCTTAGTTTAGGCATCTAGAGGTCATCTGGACTTCTGTGATTACTGAATAGTTGTCAGGAACCTCCAAAGAGCAATTCAGTTCATCCTGTCCTAAATTAGGTCATTTAGGTGCTGGGATGAATTGCCCTTTTAAGTGGAGCTGGTTTGGGATTTGTCTTGATTTTGCACTGATCATAGAAGAAGTTTGGACACTATCTTAGACAAGATGCCCTGCTTTAGACAGGTAATGAGTCTTATGCAGCATACTCAACAAATATTTTCTTAGCATTGCATGACAGTGAGATTACCATCACAAACCTGAGAGACGTAAGAGTAAGTGAAATGGAAAACAGCAAATGTCCTCAAAGGAAGGCAGGGAACCTGAATTCAAGAATTACAAGTCTGAGGTTGATGAGCAAATGAAAAAAAAAAAAAAAAACTGAATTGGGCTGAGGCTGTGACTTCTGGTTATCATCTTTAGAAAGATAACTTTCTGAATGCTTCATAGACCATTCCAACTGTGTGTGACATTCATCCAAATTGCCAGCGACAGCTTTCTGATAAATGCAGCACAGTGTTGCAGGGCAGCTTAGCTGACGCCTTATAGCACACAACTTTAACTTCCCTTCAGGCTTATTTTCTGCCGCGTGGAATGAGTATTCCCTTTAGATTTATATTTGCATATTGCTCTCTTAAGGTTTTTTTTTCATGCCATTTGTTTATGATAGTTAATTATTAGTCAATAATAACTGTATTTGTCTTTACTTAAGCTGCACATCTCCCCCTTCATCAGAAGTGCAATTGTTAGACAGAGCAAAACATCAGGAGTTCTTCTCTTTGGACAGTGAGAAAGGACGGGGACTGTCCAGGGGTCCTATTTAGGCTAGAAAGGAAGTAAAATCTAGTAAAGTATGGCAATCTAATCAAATAAATCTGAAAGGGTATGAGCTTTTCTAAAGTCTAAAGAGTATTTGCCACTTACATATTGCTTTGATCTTGCTTCCTGTGACCCTTTGCGATGAGGGAAGCTTCTTGTTTCTTCAGTATCGAGCTATAGTTAGTGACATTGGTAGAAGCAATAGGCACTCTAACCCCCAAGCAGATCTAATTCCCATTTTCACTCAGAAACTCTTCCTGAGCGGTTAGAAGCAATAAAAGCATTTGTGGGAGGGGTGATGAATTCCTTCCCTATTCAGTTTATATGTAACTGATGAAATATAAACACCTCTCTGGCACACGAGCTCAGCAAGGAGGTGGCTGCCATCCCAGCATCTTATACAAACCAGTATGAGAGCTGGAACAAGAGTGATGGATGTTTATCATTTCTGCAGATAATGGAGGGGGAGCGTCTGAGCCTCCCTGCTGTATAATTTGCATTGTACGTTGCTTTGACCCTGTGAGTATGAAGCTGTGTCTTGACTGTGAAGGGCTTAGACATCTTAACCTCGAGCAATACTGAGCACTGGTAACTGAGAACAGCTTTCTTGGAGGTGGTTATGTAGCAACTATTGGCAAATACATTGAATGTTCATTTGCAGTCACTGTAATTTGAATATGATGTTCAGACTTCTAAGCTGTCTGCTTCAGCATCAAAAGAAAAATGATTGCTTCTTTTAGTTATAAATAAATTCATGTTTTAGTTGAGGACACTTGTGGAAGTGGAGAGCAGAAAGAGCAATTTATTATTAGATCTGTCACTTTAAAATATGTTCCCACTTTGATTCTGCTTTGAAGCATTCTCCTTTGAAGCAGCATTAAACTATTTAAATATGTACGAGTCCTAGCAGGGGGAGATTACAAGTTGTGACACTTTGTAACCTTGTTTTTTTTATTTTTTGCATTTTTTTCCTAGGGAATTACTGTAAGTGGTTTTTTATTGCTTGGAATAAAAATGGTCATCCATTTAAAACTGCATAAAAATGTTTGCCCAGTGATGGGAAAAAAAATGTTGTGTAATACATATATGAAGTAGAAACTAATTTGTATAATTAATTACACCCCACTTTATCATGCGATCATGAAGCTTCTGTCTAGCAATTTTTAGAATTATATTTCTTAAAAAAGTTTATATGTACCTTGTTGTTTTCAAGTTCGCTCCTAATTGCAAGGCATGCAGCATGCATTGTAAGCTACAGAAGTGTTGTTAGTTTTCATGCTGTTTGTGCTTCATATAAACTATTGTCAGAAGAATTTCTACAGTCAAGTAAAAATTGCTGGGACTCTTAGACACCTTACACTTGCAGATTTATTCTTAGAGGTTAGAAAAGCAATGTAATTAGATTGATGTCTCATGAAGATAAGAGGAGGAAAAATGTCATTGCTTAATATGCTTTACAGAGTAAAATGCACTTGGAAATTGTGAAATGCTTATGAAATTCATGGGCTTGATTCTGTGCATTCCTCAGATTTCTGTCTTGGCCCTGTGCACACATATTTCTGCATCACAAGCCACTCTGGTTCTGATCTTAGCATGGTTTCTGACTCCTACAAGGCTTTGAGCAGGGCCAAGAGGAGAGGCTGGGAGCGAGTACAAAAATGAGCAGCACAAAACCAATTCCTTTGAATTGTATGGCTGTTTGGTTGAAGATAAGTAAATGAATTCACCAACCTTTGCCTGCAGGATTTATCATTTCAAATGACTGTGACTGAATTTCCCATATGCTGCGCTGCTGAGAGCAGTGTTGTCTTTCAGTGATCATAACATGCTAGCTTCACGTGTTTAACTCTTGAGGGATAAAATTAAACTTTTGTCTTCCAGGCACTTCTATAAAATGTTTTTAAACACATGCTAGTCTAATATTTTATTCCAGAAGTTAAAGAGGAAAAAATTGTGCTTGTGTTACGGTGACTTGGAAGGTAGATAAAACCAGAAATCAAATCCAGAAGACCCACTGCATGAGAAGTCATTTCCTTTCATCTCAAGTTCTGTATCTGCAAAGTAGCAGTGTTACTGATTCCTTCTCTCTCTTGTTTTGGTGATCGGAGGCTCTGTAGCAGTACTGAATCTTTAGCAAAATGGGGTTTGCATCATGTTCCTGGTTTCTGTTCACCCCAAAAATAAAGAGACACATCAGTACAGTTTTTGAAGCAAAATTTGGAGTATGAATCTGAGTATGTCTCAGATTTGCCTTAAACAATATCACTGAAATCTTACTTTACTTGGTTAGGTTTTACAGAGGCCAAAAAAATGCAGAGCTAATTCCACAAACCAAATAATTTTAAATGTCAGTTGTGGAAATACATTAACAAGACAGAATGCTATTTAATAAAAAAAAGGCTTTTGAAAGTTACAAAGTAATCAGATGTTGACTTAGGAATGCATTTTAAAGAGGACAGAGGAAAAGATGCCATACATAATAAGCATCTTTGAAAAATAATGCTTTATGTATAGGGGGAATCAATGTCCATCTGTTTTTTTTTCTCCTTACATTTTGTAAATGTTCTTCCAAGTTTTTACATTGAATCTTTTAGAAAAGACCACAGCAAATATGAACAAAAAAGAAAGAGCAATCTATTGTAGTAAAACAGGTATTATATTTCAGTAACTTGAATGTTAGACTACAAACAAGCAGTTTACAAATGTAGACACTATTACAAGAGGCTAACAAAGTATTAGCACATCTCTTGATGTGTAGGGACCATATACTCCAACTGCATGTTCTGATAATCCACACAAAATTAGATTTCCAAAGAATGTGATGTCAGTATGTCCCAGATGAAACTACTGTGGTCCCAAGAAGGGCTGTAATCTGTTTGCTAGCAAAGAACAAAAGCAAAAATGAAATGCTTTTCTAAGCTCTAACTTCTGGTAAGAAACAGTTACCTTTCATGCTAGGAAGAGTATTTTCTCAATGGGCAAAACCAACTCAAAAGAAAAGTTTGGCCATTATGGTTTAGTGTGTAATATGTTGTTGTTTGTTTTGCAGAAGTGAAGATGCAGTCAATCAGATGGCTGTTACTCCTTTCCCATTACCTTCCAGCTCCCACTCTTCTATTGAGGTAAGGTTTGTGGGTTGTTTGTTTTTTGTTTGTTTGTTTGTTTGTTTGTTTTTTTTTTTTTTAATTAGGGATTGCTGTATTAGATAGATTAATCATAATTAGCAGTTCATTATAAATCTGAGCACCTTGTCTAATTAAACCCTAAATCATAAAATGCATTGAGTAGGAACTTGACCTAATAGGCATCTTTTCCCCGTCTTTTTTTTATTGATCTCATCATTACTGAAAGGGCTCGCATCCCGTTAACAACAGGTATTAAAACAGGTTATTACTGTACAGGAGGAAGAAAAATCTCCAAATGAAAACCTTGCCATCTCCTATCCTGCTCCTTTTTCAGCTGGTTAGAGTAGTCCTGGTGAGGATCTTTTGCCTGGAACACGGATATCCTCCTGCAGAAGAGAAATGAGCATTTTTCAGGCAAAAGCTCCTACCTTCTAAGTTCTTTTTCCCCCAGAGTACCCTCCCATCAGCATCTCTAAAAACAAAGTAGGGATGACCAGCAACTAGCTACGGTAAAAGAGGGCACTGTGTACATGGTTTGCATTACGAGAGTCCCTTGAGACAATCCCAGCCTAACTGAGAGCCCTGGTCCACCACTTTGTCCTGTGCCACAGCATTGGACTCTCATTCCTGCTGATTTTCTTCCCGGAGGAGCAGACGAGGGCTGTTTAAGCAGTGAGCTGTAGTACACAGTGTTGTAGCATACGATCTTCCAGTGCAAAAACTTCCTTTGTGTGGTAATCTTACCAGTGTTTTTCTTTATTATAGTTGCTATCTTAGCCCCAGTGTAGCCTGATTGCTCTCTTGTGCACCGTGAATCCTTGCAGTGTCACCACATCGTTATCGTTTTGACATCTCAATATGGTGTAACTAAATTTTCTGGATAAAGTACATGGTTAGCCTTGTTGTTGCTTTTTAATTCTATTTCTATTTGAGCTAATAAAGCAAAATATGTTTTATAATTCAATTGGGGTTTGGTCTTGCCTTGAATTGATAAATTCATGTGCATTGAACTCCTGGTATTTCAATAAGCATTACTGTGATCCCGCAGCACTGGTCCACACTAGGTAGCGCTGGATGAATCTCCTGTTTGCACGCTTGCTGATGCTTTCCAGATTATATTACCACTGATGGCTACTTCCATACAGGCGTAGTGCTGTACAGTGCAAGAGCTGCTTAGTTTTTGTTTGGATCTGAGTCATTTTTGGACAGTGCTTTGGCTTTTCGTTCTCTCCTCCATAAAAGCAGCATGTCCCAGGTGCAGCTGGTGGATTGGAAATTACTCTACAATTTACAGAGACCAAGTTCATTTTATTTTTGTTGACTCTTCAATACCTGCATTTGTTCCCAGCTTTGTTTAATATTTATGTCTTCAGGATGAACCACAAAGCTTTGTTTAGGCACATTCTGTGCGTGGTCAAATGACTGTAATTAGACTCTACCAGCATGTGGAAACTAAAGCGCTCAGCCTCATGTGCGATGTTTGCCTTTAGAGGTAGATGCTCGTGGATTGAGTTTCATGCATTAATGGCAAGCTCTTACTATTTACGTTGTGTCTGTTTTATAAGTAAATGCAGGTTTTTACTTTTAGTTAGTATATTTTTATTATATAAAATGTAACCAAAAGCTACTGTTGTATAGAAATTTACATTGCTTTCCTTTGTCAGCTGTTCCTGTCTTTAAATAAAGCAAAACAAAACTGACTGTGCATTAGATCTTGAAACTATATCTTCAAATACCTTTGAAATACCAAATAAATATTTAACATTGTGTGTTAAATACGCTGTACATGAAACTTGTCTGATCACATTAAATAGCCTGGCTAGTGTAACAGAATATCAGGGTGCCATAGTTACCATGTACTATTGTGTTAATTCTTCATCTTATCTCTTTATCTTCATTAAGATATTTTAATATGGAAACTGATAAACAGTAAATATGCCTTAGAACAGGGTCTTGCCTCCTTGCATGGGACTGCAGGACAGGATAAGACTACGTTGTGGTGTAATACTGTGAGCAAGCCACCAGAAGCAAAGTATAGTAAATATTAATCACTGTGAAATATCTGTTTTTAAAAAGTTTCATTCATCAGAAAGCCACAGAATGAGATATTTTGTTGCAATACTGAACAGAGTGAGCCTTTGTACAAATGTACAGGTACTTTACCTGCTCAAGTGGCAGTCGAGACATTTGCATAATTCTCATTGTGCACTTAAATGTAAAATGTCTAATGAAAATTCAGAAATAATTTTACTTCTAGGACTGAAGGTCTTGAAATTCGATTTGTTGCACACAGTCCGTTTTGCTTTGCAAGAGAGAACAGCTCCAAATTTGGATCAAAGGCTTAAGTGTATTGAAACTATTTTAAAATACAGAAAATCAAAATAATAGATCAAAAATCTTTTCAGATTCAGGACCTGGTTGGTTTACAAAAGGGAAGGAGAATTAACACATTAAATTTTACATTTAACCAAGTTAGTGATTAACCTAAACTTTAAATTCTAACTTAACGTTTTTCCTGAAAAGATGCCATTTCCTATCTATCTTAACTTTAATTGTCTGTGTGGGAAGGAAGTAGTTTTTTCTTGCAAGCATAAGCTTCTTAAATATATGCTAGTTATTATCTAGAGAAAATACCAGAAAATCCTGCTCAGACAAGCTTTTCTGCTTAGTATGGTGCTATTTTATGTTTCAAGGGCCATTTTTGTGGGGAATCCTCTATAGAAAGGTAAAAACTTCATGCAGGAGAAAGTTCCGGAGCACATGTTTGTGAAAATACTTATGTCTTTTGGGCCATTCCCTTCATTTGCTGCTTCTCCAGTAGTTATCAGTGAATGTCGTTTGCAGTAGTCTCATAGTAATGCAGAACTACCTGAATCCTGAGGCTGTTTGCACTTCAAGTTGAGGATTGTGTTCCAGTGCTGACTTAAGCCTGCTGAGCTTGGTGGCCGTGTGCTCTAACCAGAAGAGCTTTGGCTTTACCGATCCCTCCAGGGTGGAGCACTCAGTCCTGCTGCTATTGACCTGTTCAGATTGTATGAAGGAAACTGGGCTTCCTTTAACATGCTGAGCGTGTGTGAGACTCTCCCTCCTAACAGAAGTCTGGAGAAGGCTTCTTAATACAAACTCAACAGTTTTCACAGTTGATAGGCATTAGTCTGGCCTTGGAAGTTGACCCAGATCTGCACCTAAGTACTAGTACTGGACTACCTCGGGGTACTTCGGGCCAGCCAAGTGGAGACCAAAGTCTGTCTTTCAAAACTTGTATCACTTATTTGTCTCCTGAAGTTAGGATGCTTTAATTGTGGATCTTTTTACTTTTCCATGCTGCTACTTGTTTAGAAAAACAAAAGAAAAGGTAAAATTGTCTATTTTTTTTCTTTAGCTATTATGAGGAATCATAGCTCTGTTTAAAAACTGTTATCAATCCTTTCTACCAGGATCATGGTGGCACTGAACCTGCAAGCAGCGAAGAAGACCCAAGTTTGGAAGTTGTCATGAAAAACTTGACTGATGAGGAATCCAAAAAAGCTGTAAGTGACTTAAAATGATATTTAATGATGATTAGAGCTTAGAAAATGGAAGCTCATTGGTTTGATTTGTTTTCTGTCTGCCTTTGTGTTGGAGTATTGCAACACACTTTTGCCAAATAATATCCAGTACGTGTAAGAGCAGAATCAAGCTCTTAGCTTTACATACATAGACTGTTTTCATGAACTAAGCAGTTGGTATAATTTGTTAAAATATTGAGATAAGAGTTTTTATGTAGCATTTTGGCCCTCTCCTGAGTTCTTTCTCAGTGAGGGGATTGAGTTTCCTCTCTTGCCATCCATGTGTGACAAACTTCAGGAAAAAGCGTGGTCTGTAAATCATATTCTTATTTATATTCATAGCTTCATAAATTCTAAGGCCAAATGTCTATTATCATAATCTAGTCTTGCCTCTTGAATAACATAGCTATAGAGTTACTCACAGTAATTTCTACATCAAGCCCATAACTTCTGGTTTAATGCAGTACTGTCAGTGTGCACTGTAATAAATACTGAACTTCTCATTGATACAGATGGAGTTTTTTGTTGTTTAATGTGTCAGGATTGTGCATTATCAGAAATCTGAAAGTCCTTCAGGGTGCAGCTCTAATCTCTTTTTTTTGGACTCTGTTAAAAGTTTAAAATGGAAAACTACTAAACATGCTGAAGAGTGACTAACCTAGAGTACCTAAAATTTGCTGAGACAGTCTTTTTGTCCAACAGCCTACTCCTTTTTCAAGGAGTTCATTGGCTGAGACTTACTGTGCATGCACAGTTTGTGTGTGCTGGGCTCAACTAAGGAAAGCTGACATTTCTGGATTTTTTTTTCGTAGAGGTCTTCTTCCTGCTCCATCATGTCTTTTGCAAAGACTGTCCTGGTTTTTGCAAATATGAGTTGAATATACATAATGTTCTATAGCTAGTAAGTATTTAATTAACCAGTCTCCGAACTCCAAGAGTTAGGAAGTGTTATGTGCCATTCAAGCATCAGAATTAACCACCCATGTAAAATGGATTGGTTTGTGTTCCTAATGAATTACAGAAAAGTTGGATTATTTGTATTTGGTAGCCTTGTGCGGAATCCTCCTTTGATGTCCTGGAGTATAAATGAATCAGAGTTTTATTGTATGTATTTACAGGTGTAATTCACCTGGTTTTATTGCTGTTCTTGCTCAACTTGGCAAGAAACTTTTGAGGGATTATAAGGTAATACGAAAAATTGCTCAAAGACTGAAGTGGATAAAAATATATAAAATGTATTGTAGAAAAATGAACTCTTGGTGTAGGATATTGTGCTGTGCAGCTTTTTGAAAGGTATTAGAGGAGCGTGAATTTAATGAGGGAAAAAAAATTTGCAGCAAACCAAGATAGGCGTGGAGGGAACGTGCTGCTGGAACAACAGGGAACCCTGAATATATTGGCAGCTTCTTTTCAAACTTGAAGCAAGAAAGAAGGGAACTGTGGAGCCAAAGGGTAGAAGTTACAGTATTTTAGACTGAAAAGTAAAAAAAAAAAAAAAAAAAAAAAAAAAAAAGATAAAGTGTTGGTGGTTGAGAGTTGTCCAGAACAGGGCAATGGCGGAAATGTAAGAGAAGACAAAGGCATGGATTTGTTGAGAGCCTGTAGGTGAGGAGAACATCAGTATAGTACTTTCTCTTTCCCACTGTCCATACCAAGTTATCTCATCTTTCCACTTAAATTGTTCATGTAACAGCAACTGGCTGCTACAATTTACTTTTTATCTTTGGAATTCAAAACACTTTATCCAGCAGGCCAGTATCCCCACTGTGGGACATAGGGCAAGTGACCTGTCTCGGGTCAGTGGTGAGACCAGGAGGCAGTGAGTGTGTCACTCCTCCGGCTGCTGCGTAGCCCTGCCTTCATTCAGTGGATTCATTCAGCTTAGAGGTGGCTCACTGATTTTTCCATTAGATAAATAGACACTGAAAAGTTACGGGCTAGGAGGTGGATTTAGAAAAGTATTCTAATGCCTATAGATCCAACTGCTAATTCCATAATGCCTTCAGTTGGGCCACCCCTTGGTTTAGAGGGATAAATGGATGAAAAATAGTGGCGAAAGCCAGTTTCATAATTTCAGAGTTTTCTTTCAATCAGGATTTTAAAACTACATGGCAAATATTTCTAAGTGTATCTTATTTTTGTAAATGCTGATGGTTGTGATCCCCTTCTGACCAGAAGAAAATGGGTTTGTAGTCATACTGGCATTAAGACTTCGACACTGCAGTGCAGCACAAGACAGCCCATTATTTTGAGGAAAAGAGATTTCTCTTGCAGTCTTTTAGTGACTGTTGAGGCAAAAGAAAACAGTGCCTTGTTTTTCATAGCATGATGGTTGCTACTAAAGCCTAATACTATTTCACCATTGTTATTGAATTTCTCAGTCATATGTCAGGAGAAATCAGGAATGTAAAAGTCAACAAGTAAGATCAAGTTCACTGAGTAAATAAAAAGTATGTGCTTATCAGCAGAGATCTTCCACAAGTATGTGCAGCTCAAAGCATGGGCAGTATGTCTCATAAAGTGACAGCTGTCATAAAAAAATAATTCAAAAATTTGCATCATCCTCTATTCATTTGTTGCTGATAAATTTGTCAGTCTCTTGCAAAATACTTTTTGTTGTCACTTCATCACTTTAAAAAGTATAAAGTTATATAATAGACATCATTGTAGACTTGGATGATAAGGGGGAGGGGGAAGAAAACAACTTTATTTCTGAACTGGAGCCAGTGGAAGTGTTAGGCAAAGTCTGCATGCTTATTAGATGAGGTTTGAGGTGGCCTGATAGAAGGTCATGGTTTTCTGAGGACTGTAGCTATCTTGCTTTCCATAAGGTGTCATTGGAAAAGAATTGATATATGGGGCTTTGAGATGTGCTCAAAACTCTTAACTTTACAAAGGTCAAAATGGCTTGAGCAGTTGTTGTGTGTGCTCTGAAGCACCTTCCGTCATTGGTGTCCTGGCAGAGCGTGTACGTAATTCAGTGTCCTGTAGGTGGGATAATTAAACTGATGTTTGGAATGTGAGAATGGGTTCATTTTCCTTAAAACATTTGAACTTGGAACAATAATCTGTCTTCACCATAAACAAAGAACATGTCCTTGAAACACTGACAAAGAGGAGGGGCTTTGTAAAAATGCTTTTGGATGCATTTGAGGGAGTTGAATTAGATTAAACCAGTCGGGTCTCAGGCTTATGACAAATGCTGATTGTACAATTCAGTGCCTGAGGGGCTGGAAATCTTTTTATTTTGTTCAGGAACCTCTAGCATAGTCTGAGTTAAAAGGAGACGATTAGAGAGATTTAAAGGTGATGCTTGGTGCTTACTTGATGTGCAAGATGAAGTTTCAGATTTTAGTCACATATCAGAATGAAAATGGGAAGTATGAAATAATTTTTCATTGCTCATTAAAACAATCTCTCATAAAATGACAAAGCAGTCTTCCCATTTCTCCCCTGACACCTCTGATAATACAATGAGATCACCACTTTATCTTTTTTCTTGTTATCCATTTGGATAATAGTTACAGTTGTATGGTTACAGCAAGCCTGGAGAAAAATGCAGGGGGAAAAAAAAAAGCCTGTGGGGCTTGGCATGATTTAACGTAATAAAGCTCCAGGAAACAAGGCCAGTATTTTCAAGCTTGGCTACCTAAAATTTGATTTACGTTTTTTTTTTTTTTAATGTATGAATTGTCATCTTAATTAGAAATTCTTTTGAGATGCAGAATATCTCTGTTGTCTTTTAAAGTTGGCACTGAGCTTTTCTGAAAACTAGGTTGTTTATCAGTTTTTTTTTAACATGGGGTAAGATAACTAACTAATACTGTGATCAGATCAAAGTGGCCTAAGTTTGGCTAAGAGCTTACAAGGGGAGGACACTGTAACTGTCTGGGAGCAGCTGTAGAAGTAGGAGAGTAAAAATATTTTTTAGTGTATTGCAAGGATATGGAAAGAAATTAGGATACAAGTGGAGCCTGTGATTGAAGTGCCATTGTTTGAGATATTTATAATGAGGCTGGATGATGCATTTTAAGCAGTTACTTTATTTAAGTGCTGGCAGCATGCTCAGTGCTGCTGAGGACTACCGAAAAAGGGAGGGGGAAGGAGAGAACGGATGACTTTGAACCCCTTTCTGCTGTAGGCACCAAAGGGTCTCAGCTACCTGTATGCTAGAGGTTCGGCACACAAATACCTGCACGTTTCCACACAGCATGGGAATTACTGTCCTGTTGCCCCAGAGGATGCACTTCCTTCTTTAGAGCTTCTTATTGCTCAGGAACAACATAGACAATGCATGATAATCTCCTCCCAAAAAGCCCTTCCCTTACATTGTATGCTTTCAAACCTATTAAGTGTGGTTTTAGTAATTCCTGATACTCCCTGTATTCATACTATTTTTTCCACTTCTACGTTCTGGGCTTCAGCTTTGTGTTGCGCTACAAGTGTACTTGTATGACAAAATATCAGTTTGCCTAGAATCATCATTGTGAGTTTTGGAGGATGTTTTATTTAAGCTAATGTGACATTTTCAATACGCCTCACTTTTTTTTTTTACTTTTTAGGATGTGAAATGTAAAGCTGGCAAACCAGTGCTGGTGGATCAGCAGGAAGTGGAGGAGCAGCTCCCAGAAAATGTGTGTGTGATTATGTTAACCGATAAGGGTGGGGTTTCAGGGGGCTTGATCTAGTTGAAGACTGAGTGAGACATAAAAATCATTTTCTTGGGGGGAAAACTTAAAAAATTACTTGCTTCTCTTTAATTATGTGGAAATAGTCGCAGAGGCTAATGTCAAGGATGTTCTTTGCTGTTTAAAAGTAAAAAACAAACAAACAAACAAAAAAACCCCACAACCCATGTTATTTGGGTTGAGAAAGGTGAAGTGTCGTCCCTACTTCCTACATGAGCAAACCCATGTTATTTGGGTTGAGAAAGGTGAAGTGTCGTCCCTACTTCCTACATGAGCATTTCTGGAAGCACAGTTGTCCAGTCATCCTGATTTTCCATTTATTTATGAAGAGAATCTTTTCAGTTCATCTATGTGTATTGCTTGTTTCCCTTCTATTGACTCAGTGGATTTAATAAAGTACGATAATCAACAACTAATGATGATGTCCACATAACATGCCTTTCTGTGATTGATCTCTTTTGCTTCTGCTTTACTTTGCTTTTAGGTCCTCAACCAGATCAAACAATCCAAAACTTCAGCAAAAGTACCAGTCAACTTACAGGAGATACCCCTGGTGCCAGCACCTACTTATCTTTCTCCAGAGGCAGAAGTCACCAGCCGTAGTATGAACCAGTTATTTTTTCCACCAATATAGTGTATATTTAGTACTCTAACCCAGGATGGATTTTTCTTTTCTTTCCCAGATAACTTTTGTAGAGATTTTTTTCTTTGAATATCGAATGACCTATTTTAAGTTATTTTATAAAGTGTTTGCATTTTCCTCTCATTTTATAATTTTTGAGAGCTTGAAGATGTCTTCGCTTGTTTTTCTTAACTTTTACATACAAAGGCATTGTTCCTTCTTTTAATTAAAATAAAAACAGAAGGAAAGGAAATCTAGGACATCCTCTCCACTCCACAGTGCTGGGACATGGCCTTATCTGTCCTGAATGGAATAATACACCTTCCCATCATGATCTGAATTGTATAAGTTATAATTGAATTTAATGGCCTCCTAGACATTTGCTCTGAACTCCCAGAGCTCTGGAGTTGTTCTGATTTAAAGACTTCAGAAGTGACTCAGAGTAGTAGTTCGATTTAGATTTGTAAAGGCGAAGAGCAAAATACAAGAGCTTAATTAGTTGCTCTCGTACAATTCCTTTGATGGTTTTCATTTTCTCATTGAATAGTATGACTTATTTCTTTACCTTTTCATGTTCTTAGGCATCGTTCCACCTCCATTGCCTGTGGATCCAGCAACGTGTCCTATAGTTCCAGGGCAGGAGATGACTATAGAGATATCTAAGGGTCGGTCAGGCCTAGGACTCAGTATCGTCGGGGGTAAAGACACTCCACTGGTGAGTTTCTGTTAAGTTAATATTTACTGTCTCTGTTAAAGAATAGGAGATAAAGACAAAGAAAATGTGGAAACTAATGATGCCATTAATCTGTAATTGCTCTAATGAATTGTTCACTACAGGGAGGAGAAACCAGCAACTACAATTTCCAATAACAAATTGATAATTTTGCCTTGTATCAGATCAGTTGTTTTCTGTTCCTGTTTAAATTGAAAGGTTTGTGTTTCAGTAGTGCTTTCTGCTATGGTTAGAGTTTGCAAATATGTATTCTTTTTTAACCATTGTGAATTAAGAGTTTCAAGCAGGTAAGTTACCAGAATGGTTGGACTAGAAATGAATGTCACAGAGGTAGAGCTACTTCAGCAAGGTTAACACCTCTGTCTTGAGAGCATGAATGCTCAGTAGCTGTTTAAACAAACTGTAATTTATCTCCCTGCCAGCAAAAGCCCTTGCTGAACAGAAGTAAACCGAAGGTAATCTTTTATTGTTTTCTATGTCTTTTTGCTTAATCTTGCTCTTGGCTATGCTGTTTTAAAAAAAAAAAAAAAAACTATCTTCAGCTAAATTAAAAGGTATCAGTTCAAGTGTAAACTCAGCAAGTTAGTTCTGCTAAACCCTTCTCTGCCTCTGCTGTTGCTGTTTCCACTCCACTTTTCATTTAAGAGATGCTATGTTACAGTATAACAGAATGTCAGGTTGGTTTTTTTAAATGTGAAATTCAGGTCTCTCAGTAAACAAGTCTGCTGCAGAGGTGTCTTTACTGGGTTCTCCTGAATAACCTGCTGCAGAGACACTTAAAGCAATAGAGCTGCTCTGTTACATGTGGTTGTTGCTGAAAATATCATGGCGGTACCTCATTAAGCAATTAAGTGCTGTGAGTGTCAGCAGCTACAGACAGTTGCAATGTAGTAATCCTTCTCCAGACCAAGAAAAAAGAAGGAAAAAAACCCGAGGAAGCTGAAAAGAAAAATAAAGTTTTGTTTTGCAAAGTGTAGGCTGTATCTTCTACCGTATTAAAGCTGAAATTGGAAAAGGTTCAGCTTTAATTTACCCAAGTCCCATTTACCCAAGTCTCCGATTACGTAGAGTTTGGATGAATTGCTCTGTTTCACATGGAGATAGATCTGAATTATGTTGAAGGCTTTAATCAGCCTATATGGTTTTCACTCTGTCCAGCCATGCGCTGTTTTGTACCCAGTCCCTTTTTTGTCAAGCTCCTCAGTGTTGAGTAAATTCAAATAAGAAGTTCAACGTTAGTCATCTCTCTGCTTTTTCATTTTACTGGAATTTGGAAATAATACATGGCAGTCTGTCAGACGCAATCTGGTACATGTCTTTCATGAGATTTTAATATAAATAAATGAAAATTATAAATATCTGCTTTACAGAGCAGATGAGAAAAATGCAAAGGATTTTATTCTTTGAGTAAATGGTTTTGGTTTAGTATTATACTTTCATTAGTTTATTCATTAAAGTGTCCTCCTAGGAATTTATTTTAAAAATCTATGCACTTGATTGCAGTAACTGTAATTCATGAAGGGAAGGAGTTCTGACTTCCTACATTTCTGATCCTCACATTGCAGGACTTATCAAAATGAGTCCCTGTTTCTTTTCATGTTTCTGAGTCTGCTCATTCAAAGGCAAGCAATGTTGTTTCATAGGAAACAAGTTGCTTTTGTGAAACTACACTCTAATCTGATCGTTTACCACGTGCAGAGACCCTCTCTGGGATTCTTCATAACTTGCTTATCCAAAATGGTGCATGCAAACCCTTCTTCTCAAAGCAGGTAGCCAGGGTTGTGTCTTCAGCTGGTAGGGTTATCAGCCCTCTGCCTACTTCATACTACTGATCTCCCCCAAATGATTTTGATGCCTGCCTTTTTTGCCATGAAGGCAAAAAAACCTTTTGTTAAAGAGTTGAAATGAAGTTCACATAACAAAATGAGGAGGGGTAAAAGAAAATACTACTCAGGACTGTAAGAAAGTTTCTGTCTTTCTGGGTTTTGTGGACTAGAGAGGAAATATAACAAAATTAGGTACATGGAGCTGAGTGATGTATCTTGTCTTGCTTTCCATCATTTGTTTCTAACTTGGGGATATAGATGGACATCTTTTGTATTTTAAAAAAGGCAAAATAAATTGACTTAGAGCTTCACTGGTTGTGTATGTGTTATGCTTATGTGCCATAGAAGTTCATCGCTTCTGAAGGTCTCGTGTGGCAGAAATTGTGTATCCAAGACCCACTGTTTTCTGCAGTGCAGCAAAATTAAAATGAAGCTATAATTGGCTTCAGCAGTTCGAGTTTGTTTTTTTCGCTTTTTTTGAAACGGGAATTGTCAGATCAAAGTTGGAAAGAATGGGAATAGCACCATTTGTAGACATCTCTGCAGGCATGAAATAGGGATGCTGTTTTTTGTACTCTTGTAGTTCAGATGGCGCACACAGACAAGAGAGGTGAGATGCCCTGACAGGACCATGGAAATGTGTTCCACTGGGGACAAGAAAAGGCATGGCAGAATAGGGTTGAATCAGCGGAAGCAGTGCCTGCATGTGTCACAAACAGCTGCAAAGACTTTTTCCTTTACCTTTTTGTCCTCTGAGAAAACAAGACATTCTTCCTCCATTTTGTACTGGGGTGTCTTTATTTCGTACCTGCGCAGGTGTGTAAGTGCCTACAAAATGATGAAGGATATCAACCCCAGTTCCTAGGATCTTAGAAGTAATTTATTGGTATGGGGAACAGAGGGAAGCTGTGTCTTGATAGAATTTGTCCAATCTAAGGGGGCTATGGCAAGAGTATAAGGACCTTATCTATGTGGTATTAAAATGCATTTGATCTAAAAATGTTTAACTGAGTGCTAGTAGTCAACGCTGGTGCACAACAGCAGCTCATGTGTGACAGGAAAAGCTCACTTCAGAATATTTTGGATCTTTCTTAAACACATAATATACAGTCCCAGCTTTTGGAATAATAAATCTGGCAGCCTGCTAAAGGGTCTCAGTGCTTCAAAATGAAATATGGAGTGCAACTTTTAAGTCATAACCTTAGGAATCTCATCAGAAATCACCAAGTAGAGACATGAAAAATACAGCCTGTGAGCAGGGAGGTTAATTTGTTCAGGAGGTTGGAAAGTGATGTCTTAACCCCTGTGAAATGTTTTTTGTTGAGAAGATGACCATCCCATTAAACTTGCAAAACCTTTCAAATTGCATGTATTATAAGCAAGGACTGTGGCTGTGTGCTTAAGGGAGCAGGAGAGAATCAGCTGGAAAGATGTGCTTGTACAAAAGGCACGGGGAAAGAAGGATTGTCCTTGAGAGTTGTCTTCATGTCGTTCATCTTTAGACTGCTGTAGCCCTTAAGCAGTCCTATTTCATTTTATTCTAAGGGTTGCTTTTTATTTTTATGTTTTTCTTCACTGTCTTTCATTTCACCTTTCCATGTACCCTTGAGAGAACACAACACATGGCCTCTGCTTTAAAGCAATTAAACTGTGGAGTGGAGCTGGCTGAGGTACAGGGCTTTCAATTTGTGAGATTTTTTTTTTTGGTTGTAGTCCAATCAAACTTCTAAAAGTAACCTCAGAGTGGGAATTTAAAAAAAAAAAAAAAATAGAAGTGTTTTCAGAAACATCCCAAAACGAGGTTTGAGGCTCTAACTCTGCTCCCCAGGACACCATCCTGCCCTCTTGTCCCCCCGGTTGCCGAATTGCATATAAATGCTTGTCAGCTCCACCACTGCTAATAGCAGCCATAAACCTGACAGGGGTGTCATTGTCACTCAGCAGCTGCTGGTGCTCCCAGGGCTCCTGAACCGCTCCAGCCACGGGACGCCCGGGATTCATGAATGCGGCAGACCTGTTTGGGCAACGCCTGTGGTGCAGCTCTGAGAGCCGCAGGCGCTGCAAACACCAGCGCACTGGGCAGGATGCTCGTGCTTCGGCTGCCAGCTCCAAGCCTGGACAAGCTGCGACTCTTAGTTAGATGTGGAGTTCAACTTTCAGACTTGGGCGTTCATGGCGGCAAGCCAGCGTTGTCGTGGCCAGCTGGCCCAAGGCTGCCAGGCTGGGACCGTGCAGGTCTGGGACAAATAACTGGCCCTGCAGGATACAGGACTAGCAGCACTGGATAGTCCAGTTGTTCACCATGGATTTAGGAAACATTCCTCAGTTATTCTGCTTTTGATTCATTGCATTCTGCATAAGTTGTTTCAAGGCAAATAATTTAGCTTCAAGTAAAGGGTTTTTTCCTCTGAAACTATTTTGCCAGAAAGTTTCTATGAGGTTTTTTTAAATGGTCTGAGAACAGGGCATCAAGGAATTGTTTAAAAAAAGGTGTCCTGGTACTCCTTCAGATGGCATGTGGGGTTAAATCATCCAAACCCCATTATCACCCCAGAGTGGGTGAATGCTGCAATGTCTTGTCCAGTTAGCAACTTGCAATGAGCCATTTTCTGTAAAACAGGATTGTCAATTTATAGGGATTTTATTCTTGTCAGTACATGGAAAAAGCATCGCTCTAAGATACAAACATTTTCCTAGTAGGTGGGAGCACTGTTTTGCTTCCAGCTGAATAATTTAGTAATGGTTGAGTTGATTACTCATAGTTATTGACTCTGTATTTGCTGCCTGGGTGATTAAGACGCGTAGACATGCCGGAGGGGATTCAGCAGTTTCAAGGCTGGTGGAGGCTGGTACAGGGACATTCCCCCCAGGCACAGTTAGAAAACCCTGGGAGAGGAGGAGAGGGCAGAGGCTCAGCTGGGTCTTGAAATCACAGTTAAGTACTGAAGAGGCACCTACGGTATAAAAGAAAAAAAAGATTGCAGGAGCAGTAACCTAGGGGCTTTTTGGAGGTGGAGTAGCTAAGAGGCAGTCATTATCTGAACCTTACATAGAAAGAAAGTAAAGAAGCGTACTTTATCCTGTGTCTTTTTTATTGAAAATGACAACAAACATCTTATGCAGAATTTTTGCACTGGGTTGTCTACTTTGAATTTGGTAAATAAACTTCTTTTCTTTTTTTTTTTTTTTTTTTTTACATTTGCTTTCAGCTGGCTTTAATAAAAAACATTTCTAAGGCAATTAACAAACTTTAAGGTACTCCATCTGTAAAATAAAGTGATCCACAAAGCCAGGAGACTGGAACACTTCAGCAATGCTCCAAAAAGTAACAGAATATGCCTGTGCTCAGCTAACACTAGTTGGTGTGAGAGCTGGTAATGCCAGATTTGGAGAGGAAAAAGCTTTTCTAATCATCTCGGTTAGCCCAGAAGGCTTTCTGGCTTGCCGCAGAGCAGGGGGAGCTTCGTGATGGTGGGGATGCAGTTTGACAGAAGAATATTTAGATTCATTCTGTCAGTCCAGGTGAGTCATACCTTGCATAAACCCCATCTGTTAAGGAAGGGCAAGGGAATAATCAAGAAAACTGTGACTTTAAATTGCAGCTGTTCAAGACCCGATGTTTGCCCCTGGAGCTGTGAGGGCTAATTACCCTGCTAGGATCTCCACGCTGCCAAGAGCAGGCTGTTACTAATACCGAAGCCAAGTCGGATATCTCTGTTTTGTGCTATGCTGCAGTCAGCAGTGGGGACCTGCCTAAACATGGGGACTGATGTGACTTCTGTGTTACTAAACAAACAGGTTCTCCCTTGGTTGAGCTTTCTTCCCTCCCTCCCACCTCAGTTTTATTTAGATTCAGGCAAAAATAACTTCATCAGTTATAGACAGCCGAGGTCTGAGCGACTTCGTAGACAGTCATCAAGTGCAGCTAAGACTGAATCTGTTTTAGTGGAATATGCTTACCTTGTAACTACAAATGAAAAGCAAGATACTGGCCTCGGGAGGGTTTCAGCAATATATTGGCTATAGATACTGTTGCTGTTAAGTCTATCGCACAATGAATGGAACAATAGAATGAAAAATGGTAATAGAAGTCCTAAGTTTTTAATCATGGCTTGGGTATTGTAGAGGAAAAGTTTGAGGTTGGGAGAGAAAAAAATGCAATCACTTCTTAACCATCACCCACATTTATAAAACAGAAGGCAATTTAATGACACAGTGGTAAATGCAGTTAGCCTGAAATTGTGCGGAATTGCTTTGACTCTTAGTTGGACAATGTTAAAATGAAGTTGGTGGATTCGTCATAATTCCAGAAGGATGTTAGCTTACAACAGCATGAAAAAAACAAACTGCTTTGTATATGAGTTATCGCAAATGGGAATTAGAGTAGCAAGTTTTGCAAATCATGTATTTGATGGATCTTTGGCAAGGGTTTAGCTGACTGTACAGCTAGCTTGCGTAGCCGTGCCTTGCTTGAAGAAGTTGGTGTCTTCCAGGAGTGTAAATCAACCATAAAATTTAAGCTAACAATATACAAAAGCAGTAGGACATGTCAGAATGGACTTCAGGAGTATCTTGCTTGCTGCTGGTTGAAACCACTGGCTTTTGGCTTCCTGTGTCAGATGCATTCAGGATCTCATGCATTCTTTATAACCTGTGTTATGCACTGTACACTGTAAATTTTCATTTTTTTTTTTTGTTTAATACAATAATGAGAGTGAGAGAGTTAACATTTTAATATGTAGTTCTGTGTTTTATTATTCCCTCTAAAATGAGCATGTATACTTTTTGAAAAACTTTGGTTTGCTTTGGCATGTGATTCATAGAAACATAGCTCTTTCTATCATTCTGACTTAAGTCATATATTTTTACACTAAACATCTTATTACCTTAGTTTTATTATTTCAGAATCAAAGGAGAGCTTGCAAATGTCTATGACTGCAGACCGAAGGAATGTTAATGAATAGTGCCATTGAATTTTCAGGTTTTAGCTTTTCTGATCTTAGAGAATATAACTGTAAGCAAAAATATTATGCAAGCTGAATAAAATTTAAATAAATAAGGTCCAGATGTAACTATAGGGGCCTATAAAATGTAATACAAATATTATCCACTTCCTTAAAATAAATCTGTATTTTAGTATGAAAAATTATATTCATATTGATGTTGTGGATTAATCTTTTTTATGAAAGTTGGCAAGTGAACACCATCTCTTGCAAGGGCTTGTTCTTAAATGGGAAACAGACCTTTTGTTTTGACCTTGAGTAGAGAAGTTTTTCAGTATCATGCAATGTAAAGTATTTTTACATTAACACAGTAATACATTTTTACATTATATAGCCTGTTTTATTACAGTAGTGTTTGGCTTAGGATTTTGCGTGCCTGTTAATGGTTTGTGAATGCTAGCAGTTGCAAAATATTTGAGTGTTAGAAGGCGGTATATGCAGCACGATGCATTAGATAAATCCCTTTAAGAAGTCAAGTGATTTGCTTGGAGTTGACCTTCAGCTTTTGTTGCTGAACCGTTATCTTTTAGATTCCATTTAGATCTGCGAATGGAAGATCATAGATCATAACATAACTGTTGTAATTTCCTCTGCCTACAAATAACCAGCAGCTGGATTTATTTTAACTACTGACAGATTCTTATATGGGGCTAATTCTTCAGCGAAACACACTGTGCAACTAGTTGATTTCTACTTTATCTGTGAACCAGCCTGTAAAAATGAAATGACAATTTTACTATTCTGGACAAAGTATTATAAAAGTTGAAAAGGAAATAACTAGTGATATTGTACTTGCCTTGGAAAAGAGATAAATTTGTAATCCTGCAGTCAGCAAAAACCCTTGTAGCTTTATTATCTTTAATAAATGCTAATTTAGTATAACATTTGTAGCTATGTAGGAAATTTGTTGGAAATGTGTAATATTAGCTCAGGAAAACACAACTTGTCAACTAAATCAGAAAACATCTTTTCCTGAGTGTTGTTTTGTATGTAGCTTACTTTTTTGCTTCCTCAGGAAAGTACTCTAATCCAGGCAGAAAGCTTCATTTCTTACACCAAATACATATTTATGGTTAGTGGTAAGATTCGTTCACCTAACTACAGACCAAACTGAGATACAGGCATGTAAAATTCATGTAATTCCAACAGTTTGTCCTGCCTGCTTTCTAGCACTGCCCAACCACGTAGGTTCCCAAAAATCTGGTGTCTCTGTTTTGACCTGGACTTTCAGCATCATTGTCTGTGTGTGCTCAGAAGTGTCTGTCTGGGAGACAGGTACCTTTTCCCCATATAATGCTTCCTTAGTCCGGGACAAATGGCTGGTGATGCTCTGGTGGTAGAGATAGCCTTGTAGCTAGAGGACAGAGCTATGGATCTGGTTTCTACTCTCAGGACTGTTTCATGGAATTTTTTTTTGTCTAATGATTACCACCTTAAAATGCACATCGTGGAAAATGTGGTCTGGGATTTTCAAACAACTCATTTCTAACTGAGTATCTTACCCGGTGTTATTCTGTTCTGATGATTATTGCAGTCCTCAATGTGTAGTGGTTCACCTTACTTTTTGAAGTGCCTTTGATCCTATCAAAATAATGGCTGGGTCTTGTAGACAGTACATAGTACAGCAAAGATAAACCAAAGTTAATGTTAGCTCAGTTAAAGAAATAGCTTGTTGTGAATGATCTGCAGTAGGTAAGGACTGTTCAGTACTACGCAAGAAGCATCTTTACCAAAATTCAGACCTTTTTCCTTGTCAAATCCAGCCAACACCAGGTATGTGGGGATTTCTCTGCTCCAGTTCTTTTGAAATCTCCCCTCTTGCATACTGTTCCACCTTTTATCACATGATACAAGTTAATCAAAATAGCCATGATATTAATCAATCAATTAATGTTTGATTTATTGAACATTAATAATTAAACATTATCAATTAATCATCAAACTTAATGTTTGAGCCTCCTTCATGTCTTGTCCTTTTACTCTCTCACCCTCTACTCCCAGCATTTGCAAATAACAGTCTGGGGGGTGATTTTCAGTGGCAAAGGGCACCTGCATTGAAAGCTGCTGCTTGTCCTTCTGAAGAACAGCTGCATAGAAGAAAAGAAATGCTAGAGAGACTGGCTCAGAAGCTATAAACTTGCAGAAAACGTGTGAGCAGTCCAAGCCTAAGGCCAGACAGCTTGTGAGACTTTCTCACCACTGTTTATGGTCCTGCAGGCTTTTAAGGTTTGCTTGGTCAGTGATTTTCCTGAATAGGAAGCTGACTTTACCACCTTTCTCCCAAAGGCTCAATCAAGACGGTGCTATGTGGTCATTGCCTGGGGTCTCTGCCATACCAGTTCTTGACATTTAAGATACAAAGATTAAGCTGTCACTCTTACTGAATTTAATTCTTAATGTTAGCATTTCTATTTGTGCTCTCTGCTGATGGGTGAGTGTGATATTGTTCCCCTACCAGGTCTCTGAAGTTATAAATCAAGCAGAAAAAAAAATCCACAGCTTGGGGGGGAGTTGAGATCCGATTCCCCGAGAGTTCAGGGCTATTCTCCTTCCTCAGATAGAAGGCGATGCAATGTAGATCATGCTATGCACATTTTACAAGCTCTATTTTCCATAAGTGGATTCTCAGATTGGGTGCTAATTTCTGTAAGGTTGTCTTGCCCTCACTGTTCGGTAGTCATTCGCTCTGCGCCAATGTTGTTGTTCAAGGTGTTGACCAAGAGGCTCCATGAACTCTTCTACTTGTCTGCCTTTTCTTCCACAGCCAAAATCTTGTTTCGTCAGAGTCAGTGTGGGAGTTGTCACTGATGTGCCTTCCCTTTGCTCAAGAAGTCAGTGCAATCACAGTGGTATTCTGCTGGTAAAGCAAGAGTGAGAGGTGTAGCTGTCCCACAGCTCAGATCTGACCCTTACAAAATAACCACCTAGTATACTGCGTGGCAGGTTTGGTAAGCATTACCGCTTGTTAACAGATTTGGTGCACATCATATATGAACCAGGTATGCTCTTGCCATGTTTGGTAACTATTCTGGTTTGCAGGTGTTTTTTTTACCCATGCAGTATAGATAGTATCAGTGCATTCAACTTCATTTCATTGGACTGCAGGCCCTTCAGTAGCCTTCAATATAAGCATTATTCAGCCCAGGACAGCAACCTGAGCAGTAGCAGACAAATTCCCTTGTACTTTGTCTTTCAGTGTTTTCACGATCGGATAGTCTAAGTTCACACCTGCAAGCATGGACTTTGTTTAGCATAGAAAAATGCTGTTTATATGCCCTGGCTTGTATTCTGCATCCTTCTGTCCCATACAAGAAATGTTCAACTTTGCATTAATTCCCAATTGGTATAATGGTCCCATACTATTCTTTGTCAAAATATACAAAGATTAAAGCTCCAGTTTGCTGAATGGATTTGTAAACCTTATGAAGTATGTGCTTTCAGCAGCTGGATATCTTTCTTCAAACAACCATGTTCTTGATATGAGAGTGTTTTTATTTCCACCTTCTGCACGAACAGTTTTTGCGACTCTGCCAAGCTTTATCATGAAGTGCCATAATCTATACAAAACTGGTAGTGAAAGGAGATGGGGAGGTATGGAAATGAAAATCAGTCCAGAACCACCATGAATTCACAACCTCTAGTTGAACATTGACACCGCTTTACCTTCCTCCCTCTCGATTGATTGATTTTGAACTATTTAGGCCTTGACTTCTAGAGACATCAAGCACACAACTGAATTCGAAGCTAGTGAGCAGGAGATGCAGAAGATCAGTAATCAAAACCCATCCTTTAAATAAATTCTTTGTATTGTTTTAGTCATGACACATCCTATTTTTTTTTCTGAGGCACTGGGAGGGGTGTTACAGCTTAAATCTATAGCATGTCAATAGAGTCATTACAGATTAGGGCTTGCCTAGATGTGACATTACATCTCATTACTGCATAAACATCTTTAAAATATTGATGTAATTAAAAATGTTCAATAACATAAGTGGTTTGTTTTTAGTGATTTGTCATGGATGATCAAAACTAAGAGTGTCTTATCCAGACCCCACTAGATCCGATGGAAAAAGATTACTTCTGGGTTAACTGTACTTTGAGCTGATCCCAGAAGTACCAGAGGAAAGATGTCTGTTTATCATAGTTTATAAGCTAAGGAAGGTAAGACTCATATTTATGTTTATGGACTATTTAAAAGTCTTTACAGTACTTCATGGAAACGTTGCTTCATTCTCTTTTTTAATTGATTTGATAAGCATGATTCAACTACACTACTTTAAAAAAAAACTAGTTAAGAAAAACAGTGCTTTGGCATGTCAGTGAGATATTTCCTTCTTTGGGGTAGGCACAGACCGAACAGGAATGTACCTTTTCATGCCATATGTATTTTTAGTCCTAGGTCTGGCTTCTAACACATGCAGAAACCGCAGTGTAATACTGAATTGTTGCCTTTTCAAATAGATGATGCAGATTATTCAAACTGATAACATTCAATGGTTCCTGAATCTCAGCTTTAGGTATGTGCAGTTTTACATTTAATAATGCAGCACTGGGAAAAGCTGGTAACTCCAGTTTGTTGGCCGTTTTTAAAGCAACAGCAGATGGAAAACAAACTTAAAGAAATGTGATTGAAAGCTCCTTGCTCAGAGGTTAGGAAATATCAGATTAAATACAGTCTGAAAGTGTTTGATTTGACCATCTTGTGTATGTGCCCAGTCTGGTGTTACATGTTCACATTGCCATTTTTCTACTGAACCTCATGTTCATCCACTGCCCTAGTGTGTCCCAGTTGAATGATGCTGTCTTAACAGGCTGGTCAATATTTTGTGTTCTTTCATTGGCCACTTCTAAATGCCTTCCTTTGTAAAATGTTTAAAAAACTAAAAGTGAAGTGTCTATGGAAGTTCTAAACCACAGAGTCAGCTTTTTCTCAAAGTTACCCATGATCGGCCTCAGGTGAAAAAATATACATCACTGTCACCCTTCTGGCTTTCACCCAGGCAAAAGTCTCTTGTGTTGACTTAGAGTTACATGATCATTTTTAAAACAAAGGTAACCCAAAAAATAAACTCCAAACCCAAGCAAACAAAACCCCACAACAACCAAAACCCCACAACTGAGAGAAGATCTAAGACATGCAGCAGAGGATTTCAGCAGTGCTGCTGAGATAGACGTGCGTGTGTTACTTTGTTCCACTGGTAATAGCTGTTTCAGTTATTTCAGGAAAACCCTGCAGTTTCCAGTGGTATATATAAATATATATATATTTTTTACCAGACTGTTCTTTCGATTTTCTTAATTACCTTGGTACACATCTCATAGTATTTTGCCTTCATTTATGTACATTGAAATCTTTTTCCCGCCACCTGGGATGCTTGTATCAGCTGTAATCCATTTGTGATTAAAATCCTTCAGGCTTTTTTCAGTGACTGGTGTATATGTATCAAAGAAGCAGCTTGTGACAGTGGTGCTGTGCTCCAGCAGCAGCAGAGTGGCTGTAGATACAAGTCCACATCATTAAATAAGGTGTAGTGGGAATGAGAGAGAATAATGCTCTCAATGTTGTCTTGATCAGAGCGTTAGCTTAAGGGCATTTGAGTTTTCTTTCTGTTCAACATGCACCATGTGTGCTGGGAAAGGATCGCAAGGCAACATGGGGGGAGTTAACTTGGTGATGAGAGATGTAGTATCTAACAGTGTTTTCAAAACACGAAGGTACTTTGTTCCACCCCAGCAGCTATTTCCTGCTCCTGCTCCAGGAAGGCGGTGCACAGCGGGGCTCGCACGCTGCTAACCTCGCCACCTTTTGTTGCAAATGCTGCAGAAAGTCTCCTCTTTGACTTGTATGCCAAACTGGTGAAGGAAGTTCACAACCATAGCATTTTTGAAGGGTGCATGTGTCTAAGAACGGGTTATCCGATACCTACATATCTAATTGAAAATCACTGTGTATTTATGCAGAGCCATTTTAGAGTTCATAGTGACGCCGGTTCTGAGGCTGGGTGTTTGCTTGGTGACATTGGAGAGAGGAGCACATTTTGCACAGTGAAGCGTCCCATCCTGCTAGCTGTTAGGACCGCAGCTGAAGTGCTGCAGCAGGATGTTCACCTATCTGTTTCAGGGGAAAAAAAAAAAAGTAACAGACCAGAACAATGCAAAGGGAAAGCACCAGCAAGAGAACAGTATGTTCTTTGTAATGCTTTTTCTTTGGGGACATCTATTGCTGGCAATAAGATTAAATCACTGAAACCTTCCCTGAAGCTACATCTGCCACTGCCTACATTTTCCAACCTCAGTAATAAACTAACATTTGCCATTGTTCGTTTCTTCTGGATTTCATTTCTTACAGATTTAACCAGTGCTATTTACCACAAGGCATTCAGTTCTTGCTTAAAGCCGAGATCTATGCCAAGTCCCTAAAAATATTCATAGCGCCAAAGAATCTGGTTTTAAATAATATCATAAAAAGTAGACGATATTAATACACTGGTTCACACTGAGTTCACATACTGCTGATGCCAATGTCTAAAAATGATGGAAGCCCAAGAAGCTCTAGACAAGACTACCCTGAAGTGGTGAACAAAATCCTTTTTACCTTCTTACTAGTTATCTGTATTTTGATTACAGGAGTAATATTCTTATCCAAAAGTATTTTAAAAAATATAAATCTGTGTTACAGTCTTGCTTATCCTGACATGGAGTCCTGTGCCTTTTTACTCCGGAGCGGTGGGCTGTGTGGGGTGGGTCATGGCTGCCAGTTCGTGGGGTGCTTGGGAGGGGGGATTCACACCACCCACTTCTTCCCGCAGGACGCCATAGTGATCCATGAAGTTTATGAAGAAGGGGCAGCAGCTCGAGATGGCAGGCTTTGGGCTGGCGATCAGATTCTGGAGGTAAACAAGTCTCTCTGTGTATATGCTTGCTTATATCTTTGTCGTGTGTACTTGTATTCAACGCAGCGTAGGGTTCTTGTAGGGGAAAGAGAGATCATTTAGTAGGATCTGTACTTGAAGCTTTTCTGTCACTAAGAACATCCTGAGAAACTCATATTTCCCCATATATTCATATAAACTGAAGGTACAAATTGAGAATATATTAAATTTAATTGAGCAAGGCAGTTCTCGAATTACATAGTTCAGCTGTCATGTCCAATAGCTCAGTATTATTCATCTGTTTAATCTTTCATTCGGAGGCCTGCACTACCGCTGCCGCTTCAGTATCTCTGCGCTGCCTGCGAACGAAGTGCAGAGCTGGGCGAATGCAGGGCGAGACGGCGAGGGTGGCTGCAGCATCACTGCGAGCATCCCTGCTGAAAAACTCACAGTGCCCGCCTGCGGCATTGCTGGAGGAGCTACCGGCTTCTTCAGGCCACGGTTCATAAAACTGGTGAACACACAGAAGTATTTCTGTGAATAAATGTAGTGTTTTTCCCGCAGACAAGCATAGAAATCGAGGAGGGAAAGGGTTAAGAACGAAGTGTTGGTCTGCAAATGAAACTTGCGTCAGGCAGGGGTTCAGCGCAGCTGCTTGCAGCCTCTTGCTGTCAGATCAGGACAAATTCCCAGCATGGCCATTAAGGCTTTGGTGTGTAGGGTTAGAAAAATAGCGAGGGGTACTCGGGGAGTTGTCTTTACAGCTCTTGCACTGAAAATATTTTTTTTAGCGTTAAGGCTGAATGTTGTTTTCATTTTATAAATAACTGTGTATTAACAGAGCACAATAATTAGGGAATAAAAATGAGGAAGGTTAATTAATTCTTCTCTGGCCGAACAGGAAAGTGCTAATGTTTGTGTGCCATAATATTGTTATTATTTCAGCTTTTGAAAGCCATACTAATGAATCAAAAAGATGACTCTGAATTAGTTTCAGATTGGTATGATAAAGCACACATAGATGCCTGTGTCAAGAAAAGAATACCGATGCACTATATAAATAAATGTGTGTAGAATTTGTACAAAAGAATATTATTACTATAGATTAGGCTTAATTATCTTAATGTAAAATTAAGTATGATTATAACTTTGCATATCTAGAAATACTGAGAAATATTTTCATTGTCTTAAAACTTATTATGTTATGTAAGTGGATTAACATTGTATTGTTATTTGGTTACAGTTCATGCTATTTCCTAAAGAGACTTCAAAAATATTTAAGCACTGATATTTTTTAATGTTGACAAATAAAAGATGATTTTATCAACAGAATATTAGCAAACACCTTAAAGGGTATCTGTGGATCAGGCTTGGCAAAATTAGCAGATTAAGTTTCAAGTTGCAATAGTTTTTTTTAATACTTCAGCATTCAATCAGAACTACTTGTTTTGTCTGATATTACTAAAATCCTAAAACCTTTTCAGGTTATCGTAAGAGAAATGTAATTGAGTGCTCCAGGAGCGGTCTTGTGTGCCATCTATTGGAACAAAGCAAAATAACCATTTTATATGTCCTGCCTGGGCTTCGCCACTGCCGTTTGCTAATGTTTCTGATTCCTTCTGTCTTCAGCTTGGTGGTGTTGCGAAGCTGGGGGAGAAGAAATCTGAACAGTAAGAGATATACGAAGCTCAAAGGAGCACGTCCCACTTTGTCTAGTTGTAAGAAAGAAGCATTGTTTGAGGTTCCAGCATTTAAAAAGAAGGGAAGAACGCCCACAAACCTTACAAGCCAAAATGTTTTGATTGTTGTGATTTACTCCAGGCAGTGGCACAAAGCACCGAACTCACACTCAGTAGGAGATCCAGGAGCTCAGCCCTCTGGAAGTGGGAGCACTAAATTAGAGTGCCAGGGGGTGTCAATTTGACAAATTTGTCCTGTCACACAAGGGTAGGGTGTGATGAAAAGATCATTTATACATGTCATTTGGAAAGAAAACACTGATTATTTCAGGTGAACGGGATCGATCTGCGGAATGCCAGCCATGAAGAAGCTATCACTGCGCTGAGACAGACGCCCCAGAAGGTGCAGTTGGTTGTTTACAGAGATGAAGCGCATTACAAAGATGAAGAAAACTTAGAGATTTTCTATGTAGATATACAGAAGAAAACAGGCCGAGGACTAGGGCTCAGCATAGCTGGAAAACGGTAAGAGCATCTCTTTGATCGGACTGCACTTCAAATGAGAAATATTTTGCTTTTTGCCATATGAACAGCTGTAGCCATTAAACAGAATATGAAATAAAGGAAAAAGTCTGTAAGCAACAAAATTTTGGATCTACATAATTTCAAGGATGTCATGGGGCTGTGGTCCTGGCTCCTCTGTCAGAACGATGACATACCTGTGTAGCAAAGGCTGTTGCTACCCAGGAGGGCTCCCAGCACGGAGCGGGTGTCCTGCTCTGAGTGAGTGTGGCCAGGTGGGCGCATGCAGAACCGGGAGCTCACTGTTCTGCTGGCTTCAGCGTAGCTGAGTCTCAGGGCTTGGAAGCCCTAGCTGTGGCTTTTCCAATTTCAAAATGGGGAGAGAAACCTTTTTATTTCCAAATACCAGCATATGCCTTTGAAAATGGATTTGTAAGTTAGATTCTGCTTGGGTTCAAAGGGACCAATGTCAGTGGAAGCTAAGAGGCCGAGTTAGACCCAAATCCTGAACAGTATCAAAGTGACTGTACAACACTGTAGACAGCAATTCTGTGAGTACAGAGCAGAATCTGAGATACGGTGGTAGGTAACAGCCGTTTAATAAAATGTGACTTTTTACTGATGTATTTCTAAACCATTGCTATTAGATCTTTTGAACCAGAGCACTGATAGATTGAATCTTTCAGTGCTAGAAGAGATTTATGGCATGACACTGGCGAGCACTCGTTCAGTGTTGGTGCGTAAGAGTCATATGGTTGCTCTTCTGTATTGCCAAAAAAAATTTATTTTCTCAATTACAAATCATCATGTCATTATCCTGACTGCGTATGGTCAGTAAAGTTTCTGCAGCAGTTTTTTACAAGAGTGGCAATGTTTAACCCAGGTGTTGTGAGCAGATTGCGGGTTGGGTAATTAATTTAGCTTATGTAAATTACCCTACAGATGGTAATCACAGTCTCCAGCCCTCCCGCATTTGCTTCTGTGCAAAACTTTCTGTACTATTGCTAAGTGCTTTGCTTGTGGGGATTTCCATGTTAGAGGTAGCTCGATTTCTGAAGTCGACTAAATGATACCCGGGTACAATTCAGGTTGTGAAGTGTTATGTCCTTCAGGGTGAAGGATACCAAACGTCAAATCTTGGCATTGCAGCCA
Organism: Platalea leucorodia; assembly: GCF_965183815.1. Classification (NCBI taxonomy): domain Eukaryota; kingdom Metazoa; phylum Chordata; class Aves; order Pelecaniformes; family Threskiornithidae; genus Platalea; species Platalea leucorodia. Next base: position 23,949,194 of record NC_138827.1, on the reverse strand, counting down.
GCACCAGCTCACAGCATAGTGAGCCCCGTGAGCTGGGGCCAGCACAGAGGGGTCCTGCAGTCTCTAAGAGGGGACTCCCTTGCAAGGAGGCTGGAGCTGATAAATAAATACATTCCCCCCATCTGTGTGGCCTGCTGCTCTCAAAAACCTCGCTGCCCACTGCAGGCAGACAGCCACAAAGCTGGATTTTCTGCTGCATAACTCGTGTGCAAACTATAAAAGTCTTTCTGCAAACTTCTCCCTGCTCTTCTGTTGGGGGCCTCTAGGCTTCTAGAAAAGAAACTGAGCTGAACCTTTAGAGGGAATACAGGGAAAAAAAAAAAAAAAACTGAGGCTGCATAATTCATATCAGGCACATCAGGAGATAGTTTAACTCCGTCTTAGACTGATCCTTGGCTTTTTATTCATGCAAGTGGTATTTTTCATGAATCTTTATGGATCATAGGGTCAGAACTAACAGTTCAAGGGGAAAGACTATTAAATACAGCAAAACATGCCTTGGTTTTAAAACTCGTAGGTTTTTTTACACTGAAACGGTGGAATGGGGTGTAAAACTAGTTCTTCCTCTGCTCACAGGTTTCTTTTAATGTCTCTTAAATACAAGTAATCTAAATTGGTCTCCCAAAGAATATTGGATTGTGTAATTAGCCATATGCTTCTTGCATTGTTAGAAATGGAAGTGGAGTGTTTATCTCTGACATTGTTAAAGGAGGAGCTGCAGACCTAGATGGAAGATTAATTCAAGGAGATCAGATTTTGTCTGTAAATGGAGAGGATATGAGAAATGCCTCCCAAGAGACTGTTGCCACTATACTTAAGGTGAGTACATAATACATTTTAAGATATTGAATTGCAGTTACTGACACTAGGCAAGGTAATTATCCTGAAGTGCTGTTTACACATACACAGGACAGCTCGAACTGATTGCCAAGACAGGAATTTCATCTGAAATAACTTTGGGAGATTCATTTAAAATCACTTCTCCATGTAGATTTAGAAATGAGATGATATGAAGTGGGAAAACAAAGACACATGTAGCATTTAGGCATTTATTTCAAAATGCAACTACGTATTTCATACATTAGGAAAATATTTGGAAACCTGAGAGTCATACAAACCAGAACTGAAATCAAATGCCTTTGGCTTTGCTGCAGTAACCTGCAGCTATAAAGTGGCAGCTACAATCTGTTTCTGCACAGCTTTCCATCTTACAGGAGTGATTTTATACTCTGAAGTTGTGCAGTGTGGGACAATTTGCTTTTTTCCATTAGAAAGCATGTGGCTACTTGAGTCAGAGGTGGGGGCAGGGGATGGCCTGGCTGCAAGTGCCTGATGTTAGCTCCTCCGTATGGCTCCCAGGCCCAACAGCCTGTACCAAGGATGAAAGGACAGGTGGGAGCGATGCTGCAGACCCGTTTCTATTCAAAAGTGCATCTGGAAACAAGGGTATTTTCCCTGCCATCACCACTAGTGTTTCTCCATATGATTTCTTTCGTTCTTGAAGGAAAAGGCTAATTATTTCCTTGCTTTTTCCATTCGGGTGGAATTCATGTGGCCAAAAGTTTACCTATTTAAGAATTGGAAATTGGTGATATAAGGGTATATTACTATGTTGAATCCATATGTGTTAAATTCACCCGTTTTCTGCAGCATTTTTCCTCTGAAGTGTTTTTTCATAAGTATTGTTTGTGGGAAACGTCTGTTAAAGAGTTGGGGGCTTTTTGTTTATTTTTACTGAGTAACTGGCCATCTACAGTTTGTCAGTAGGAAGACTCATACTGACTTCAGCAATCAGGATAAATCTTCAGGATAAACCTAAATCCAGGGACAGGTATTTTTTGTGTTGCCTAAATACAGATGTTAATGTTTTGAGCGTTCCTTGTGGTTTTCTTCACGGAGTTGTCGTGCTGAATATAAACATAATTCTCTTAGGAGAGCGTGAAATATTGTATGTCTACTTAAATGCTGTACATTGTGGGTTTTTTCCAAGTGTGCCCAAGGCCTAGTGCATCTTGAGCTTGGGAGATTGCGAGCTGGATCATGGCTATCATCACGGAAAACATCCGAAAACAGTCAGGTTAGTGACAAATTCATACGTATAAAATGGAGCTGTGAAGGGCAAGGCATGGGGACAGTGCACAGGTGTGCACGTGAGGTTCAGTCCTTTCACAGACGCTTAATGCTGAGGATGTGGAACAAAATATTTTAGCGCAATAATTTTCTGTGGTGAACTGCAAAGTAAGTGTCATGCTGAAATGCTGATTAAATAGAAGAGCTGGTTAATGTATATTTTTGTTTAAGGAGTGTCTTCCTGAGATGCATCAAAAATACGTAATATCTTTCTCAAATGATGATGCCCAGAAATTTTTTTAGTCCTGCAAAAAAATGCTGAATGTGTTTTCTGAAGCTGTTTTGTCAATCAAAATGAGTTAATGAAACTGAACTGTATCTTTGCCTATCTTATGGCACAACCACATGAGAGCTGCTTTCCTCTCAAAGAAAACACAGAGCAATTTCCTGCTTCACTTGCTTTTTACCTGAAGCGAGGACAACAATTCATTTTTCAATCAGTGCAGGGCTTTTCCTCTCTCCCTTCCTCTCTCCCCCAATCAGCTCAGACACTGATACCATTAGTATTAAAGTCCGAGTACTGCAAGGGAGAAGAACAAGGCAAGATGACTTAGAAGACTTTTTTTAATGGCTTTTCCTTCTGAAGACTGACTGCTTTGCCATGATATTTAAGTTGACAGTGTCCCTGAGAGAGACAAGCTGTGGTTCGTGGTGGTGCTATTGCTCTGGAGTATTTTGCCCCCTCTCTGCCCAGGGGCAGCTGTCAGGGACCTGGGGGACATTGCCCGCACATCTCCCTCTCACACTGATGTGCGAGCAGGCAGGAGAGGCTGCACACCGGTGGGATCCCGCCCAGCTGCCACGAATGCTAAAAGAAGGCTTTGGTTTTGGAAAGGGAGAGGAGGAGCCTTAAGAGGCTTGGAGGGGACGTAAGTTAAAGCAGGAATGCTTTTAAGGAGGTCAGTAAGAGGCGAGGCTTGTCCTTGATGTCATGCATGAACAACCCAAAAAGGGTGCCAAAATAGTCATGTGGCATGATTCCTTAACTTTCTAGAGGCCAGCAGTGATCCACCCTGCTGTCTGGGTGGGTGAGGTATCAGGAAAGGCTAAAGCTATGCAGGAACAGCTGGGCTAAGCGCAGCTTTAAAAATGATGACTACCTATCATTGGAGAAACATCTGCAGTGCATGCAGCAGGCAAGGAGAAATGAAATAACAGAGGAAAATTATACTGATTGCATTAAGTAAAGACTTGAGTATTACTTTTTTTTGGTCATTGTATCAACAGCTAGCCTAAGCAAGAGCAATGTAATCAAAAAGTGACTGTTTAAAATTATCCACCCAGTTTTACTATGTAAAACTCATAGCTGAAAGGGAAGCAAAATGCCATAGTATCTAACATGAGTCTAGGTAAAAAATCAAATCAAACAACGTCATCCCCCTTTCTTTGTAGCATAAGAGGCTTTTGCAGGAACCTGGTAATTTCTGTATTTCTTTTAATACAAGAAATCTTAATTGCTGTTCTTAATGCAGAGTCATTTGAGAGCCTTCATCTCACTGCTCCTAAGTGACTTGGTGATTTTGAAAACTGAATAAATGTTTCTCAGCAAAACCGTTCCAAGAGTTATAAAAATCTTGGCAGATAATGTGGCAAATCAGCTTGAATGATTTGCACAACTGCGAGCGATGTTTTAGAAGCTGCTGGCCAAAAGCATCCAGAACTTTTGTCCTCACTTGGCTTTTTTCTTGGTCCATTGCATACCTTTAACGGTAGAAATATAAGCCTTGTGGTGCAGGACAGTGATTTCTTTCACGCGCATTGCAAATTATGTTAACTGACCCATGAATTGGCAACTAGAGGTGGAAATTGTGCTCTGCCTGTTGTTCGTCACTGACAGCTGCACACTGGTCAGTTAAGATAAATGCTGCCAGAGCTTTTGATTCACCGCCTAATGCATTTAGAGGGGGAAAGCTCTGCTGTGGACAGAGAAGTATAGACCAGATCTTTGTTTTGTGTACGGCAGCTTAGTTGAAAAGGTCTGGCCCTCGGTGAAACCTGTTGTTCAGATGCACTTCCTAAATTGATAATGATGTTTCCTCAAGGGGCAGAGTCTGAAGATAAAGCCAGATATGGAAATAGGGAAAAGGAGGGCTGGAAATGGGCCAAGAATTGGTAACATGCACAAGCAGCTATCTTCAGAGGCTCTCCCTTTTGTCACCTGTTATGTTATTCTGGAAATAAGAGTAGGTTCTTGGTCAAATGAAAGGAGCAGGGTCAATTACAGGACCTTGTAATCAGACAATATATTAAGCTAAAATAACAAAGCCTGTAGATTACTGCCAGGTAACAAGATGGGTGTAAGTGTTATCCCCACGTTGTGGGAGAGGAGCTGTTATGTGTCCTGCTGGGTGCCTCGTGCATGCTCATCGTAGGGTGAGGTGCCTGCAGGTTGCATCGTGGGAAAGATGCCCACGAGCTTTAGCAGCAACCATCATCTCCCCTTCTGCTCAGGTTCGGAGACACACTGGGAATAAGCAGAGGAGGGGTTAATCTTACTTCCTTATGCCATCTAGAGCAGACCTGAACAACATACGCATTAGGTGTGCACCTAACGGAGTGAAGTGCAGTTGTGTAGTACTGTGAGCAGCGCTATGGGTGTGCCTACAACTCGGGGATGGGTTTTGGTAGGTTTGCCCTTTCGAAATGAAGTTGGAGGGGATTGCAGTTGCATGGCTGATGTGGTATTTCCAGTCTGGTTGGCACAGAACGCAGCTGTGCCCATATGTTGCAGGAACTGGTTTAAAGTTAACGTTTGGGTTTGACTCACAGGTTTCGATTTATTTTTAACTTCAGGCAAGCCAACAGAGTGTCCATAGCCACTTCCACCCTGCACTTGCTCCGGTCCTCTCTACCTTACAGAATTTTGTCAGCACGAAAAGATCTTCAGCAGATGTGTCTCAGAGAAACTCAGGTATAATCTGAGTGGCTGTCAGAATAGCTGCATGCTATTTGCTTTATATTTGTGCTGGTTTAAAAGCAAAGCTGAATACTTGAACCTGGTTTTCCTATTCAGCCTCCCCGAAGACGTACCACTGGTATTTTAAGACCCAAACACTTCCCAGCAGATGACATTATTTTTATGTCTACTAGTAGAGTAATGGCTCCTCTATTTTAAGTGCAGAATTCCTGTGCCCTGCTATTCCCTGACGCCCTTGTTGGAGGCTTAGCACAGGCAAGGTTCTCGCATTAGAAACAGTTTTCTCAGGGAATAAAGCTGCCACCACTTCATTTATATCTTTGTTGCTTTTGAGTGTATAAAGGGGTGTTTTGTAATGAGAAAGTCACAATGCTCAGTTTGCAATTTGCAGATTTAGCAAGTGCTAAATCTACAACCTGCAGTAGCTTGTGGAGAGCCTGCACATTTGTGTGCTCTGACCTGTGTCAGAAGTTGGTAACCTGTGCTCATGTCTGACCATGGGCAGAAGTAGAAGGCGTTTCTTCTGCCAGTTTGCATGCACTGGAGGAGGCACGTGGCTTTTTAGGCAGCCTTCCTTGTGCCATTTTGAAAGGTTCTGCAGCACTGAGAGTGCGTGTCTGCACACCCTGATTTGGTATCCCCAGGGCTGGGCTTCCTGCTGCCGCAGACCTTGCTGCACTTCGGCGATCGTGCCTTGGGTACTCAGCAGATATCTGCACAAGCACATGTGCATGGCAGTGAGAAATACTGATATGTGTTATTAAGAATTGTTAACTCTTGAAAGAGACTAATTCTGCCTGCCTTCTAAAAGGTTCTTAAAATAGTTTAATTAAAGCTGGTAGAATTAGGGGTTGGTACAGCAGAGCCCAGGACCTGACTACACCATCAGCTTGTTAGGCTGTTTAGTCCCAGTTCGAATTATTCCTTTGAAGTACCCCCCCTCCCTCCCCCCTTTTTTAATGTTTTGAGTAACTTCAAATGTCCTACGGCTAGATATATGCTAGCCAGACTTCCTGGCTGTCTATTATTTAGTAATACAGCACAAATTAGAAGGGGAAATCAATGGAACCTCAACAGTCTCAGACCAGCTGTGTGCCCTACCCCTTTGTGGTAGGGACACTGTGATTTATGAATAATAGGCCAATCTTTGATTGAGTGAAATGCACAATAGGGCTTTTCTTCAGGCCGACAGAGTGCTGCTATTCAATAGATTGCGGTGAGCAGCGGCTGTGCTACAATGGGCGTCACAGTGGCATCCGTCAGCCAGAGTGATTACATCCGTATTCATCTCTGGGTGAAACAGAAATCCCATCCTCCTCACGTGAGCAGCACTGCCTGGTTTGGCACAGGAAGGCTCCGCTTCTGCTTGGTGATAACTCTGACTAGGCAGCAAGGGACCATTGTCACCTGACAGTGTTATCTCTTAATTATATTATCTCTTAATTACAGAAGCTAATTGTTTGTTTCTTTATTAGTAGGAGCAGATATGGGCCCAAGGACTGTGGAGATAACAAGGGTCAGTGCATTATTTTCTATCAATTCAAAAAGCTGACACCTTTAACTGAACTTGTTAATTTTTGTAGCATTTCTCAGAAGTAAAATTGCCTTATTTATGTTCGCAGTAAGTTCTTGGATGTATGCCTGTGTAATAGGACATGTGTGTGTGAGGATGCATGTGTTTCTCAAACCTATCTATTTTCTCCCTGTTCCATAAATCGAATGAGTCAATTATTGCTATACCCTGAACATTGACCTCTACTAGTTGCTCCAATTGCAAATGTTGGGGTTTTTGTTTTGTTTTAGGGATCGAATGATGCTCTTGGTATCAGTATAGCAGGAGGGAAGGGAAGTCCATTAGGAGATATTCCCATCTTCATTGCTATGATTCAAGCCAGCGGTGTGGCTGCACGTACCCAAAGACTCAGAGTGAGTAGAGGGGTCCTCTCAATATTTCCTGTTTCATCTGCCGTGTGTCCCACAGAGAAGGAGCCTCAAGCACTTCTGTATATGCCATCACTTTGATAATGTCTCATAGACTATTCTGTCTCTTAAAAACCAACCAACCAACCAACCAACCTAAACAAACAACCAAAAAAAAAAAACCAATCTGCCCTTCTTTTCCTTTTTTGATTTTATTCATCTTGGGATAATGGCAATGATTGCCCACATGGAAAAGTGATATTAAGAGAAAGAACATAAATGTGTTTGCAGTGGTCTTTGAATGTATATGTTCATCCAGACCCAGGGAGGGCAGCAACAGGCTCTCTGGAAATCACAGGCATTTTGGGAACTGCAGACTAGGCATCATTTAGAGCTCAAACCAGGTAGAAACTAGATCAGAAGTTAGTTGTTTGATCTTAAGGCCCTTATAAAGAAATGCCAAAATAAAGCACTTGTATCAGACACACAGGATGTGTGGGTTTCCAGGAATGACCATGGTGAACACTTTCCAGTTTTGGAGAGAGTTTCAAGGAATCATTAGTATTGAAAAGAATTTACTAGTTCCTGATTAGGATTGCTTTGACCCATGAGATTCATTAGTACATGCTGCTACATTCATGCCATGTCTCTAATAGAATTACACAATAGCACTAAGTTCCAGGGTGTCAAAATCATTTTTATGTATAAGAAGAAATCATCTAGGTTAATTAGATTAATATCAGAAGTGCCTGCTTTTCTATACTGTATTCAGCATGTGCATACATAGTCTATAAGAATATGAAACTTGTCTGCACATATGGACACAAATTAATCCTTTCTGGATGGGAGGACAGCAGTGAAAATCTCACTCTGTCTGCTTGCAAATGGAAATAGTAAAATACACCCGCCTTTGTCTCTCTGATCACATTGTTATTTTTAAAAAATCTGTATTGTATTTGCTCTGAAGAATGGTAAATGATCACTAGCAATGCAGAATTCTCACAAAAGGGATCCTGCAAAAGAGAAGCATGACTGTGCAGTGCCAAGTTCACGAGGAATTTTAAGCATTCTTAATTTTAATTTTCCCTAATGCTAGTAATTTTCCATTACTGTTGTACTTTTAGGTTGGAGATCGGATTGTCAGTATTAATGGGCAACCTTTGGATGGGCTGTCTCATGCAGATGCGGTTAATCTACTAAAGAATGCTTATGGGAGCATTATCCTGCAGGTATGGTGATAAATTGAACATGCAGCTGCATGAGGGTAGATAAATGGCATTCGGGGGAAAAAAAAAAAAACCAAACCCTAAGCATCACTGGCACAAGGCATCACAGAATTGCAGGGTGCTTGCTGATGGGAATTACACAGAATGAAAGCAAGAAATAATTTTCATTCAAAAATTCTTTATTGCCACTCATACAGGCTGTGAGCATGATTATATAAAAGCGTAACAAAGAGAACAAAATAACTTGTTGCTACACATGATAAATCAACAAGCTTCCAAGTTTTTTTTTTAATTTGAAGTTAACTAGGAACAAGAAAATTATGTATGTGTGTATGTGTGCGTGCATGTAACTAGACTGTGACCAAACTGCCCACAGTGTTAATTTCCTTGTTCTTGAAAGGGGGAGAAGAAAGAAATGCTAGCAGCATTTAGTAAAAATAATAGCATCATCATTAAGACAGTGCTGCCTAGAATTGATTATTCTACAGGTAATGAATAATAACACTCAAGAGAGAAAACAGTGTTATCATCGCCACGTTTGTATGCTAGCTAAAAGGAAGACATGTTCTGCCACTTTGGTTCTAATTGCTGCTTGCCAGTATATTCATCTTTAGTTTATTTTTATGTTTACACAAAGAAATGGGAAAAATACTTGCCAGAGAGAATTCAAAATACTACTCATTTGCAGAATTGTTGTAACAATTGGAAAACAAACTTAAGACATACCACTAAAATCTACTCTAATTTTCTTTATCATCACAGCATATTGGATTGGAACGCATCTTGAGAGATTTTTCTTAAGCTTCTTGCTTGCATTACAACACAAATGTGACTATAAAAAATGAGGGGGGGGGATGGAGAAAAAAAAAGGAAATGAAATGATAATAAACTTAGTTTTAGACTTGCTTGTTCTTTGTTTTGTGTGTCCGTGAACTGCTGACCTGGTAAGTGATGAGCCAGTTCCACAGCAGATGGTGTATTTGTGTAGTTCCATTGAAGTCAAAGGAAATACACAGATATACACCAGCTGAGGATTTTCTGTTAAATTATAGTTATCATATTGTTACTAACATTGAGTAATTTCACTTTTCATGTCAACAGTATACCCTGAATAGAAAATGAAAGCTTGCTGCAGAACCCAAAATTGCTAATCTTGAAAGCTGTAATACAGTGTATTCCACCTCATCATGTATTTAAAAATATTCCTGATGAAGCACGCTGTCAGTTGGTCGCTCGCATAAACAAAGAGGTTCTTCTAGAAATGTCTTTGGGTTTGTCAGTTGACAGGTTTTCTTCCACATTTTTGCTGTCTAGCCTAAAACAGGCTTAATACTTTTTACAGATGATACAGGCTTATTCTGATAGAATAGAGTCTATTTTCCTCTATTAAAAAAACTGCTATGTGAAGGTGGGATGTTATATTTTAATACCGGCAGGGAGTAGTGTTGAAGTCCTGCCATAAGCATGGTGATACGGTTACCTTACATGCTAACTGCAGGTACTTCTCAGTCACCGGACTGCTTTTTTGTATTAAAACAATCTAAATGGAATAATCCTATCGCTGTGATAATCATGACTGATGTGTCATTAAGTAATTCTATTTATTATCAGGTTAGACCACTTCATGGCAAACTGCTTTGAAAGGTCAGATAATTGCATTCAGTGGTGTGGAAAGGCTTATTATCAGTATGTCCTGGGAAGGATGGTAAAGGAGTTTGCAAATGCTGTTTGCAAATGGGAGATTAGGGTCTCAGGGGAACAATCATCCCTTTCGGCTGTTTTGATGCTTTGGTTTAATTTAATTTCTTTTCTGCAGGTGTAGTAATGAGATAAGGGGAAGCTTTTTTACAAGGTTGTTGAACTCTGATACGTTCTTACTGCCAACTGAAGATTTTTGAATATAGATTTATTTTGCCCTCATTTTATTTAACAACAAAATACAACAAATACTGGCTGGCACTCTTTCCCCTACTGCAACAGGAAGGAAAACTTAGCAGTGTCTTTGCTGGCTGAGCCAGGTGCAGCTATCTTGTCTGCTGGACCCCTTCATTTAGGGCATCCGAGAACCTGAGTCCTGGGATGCAAAATTTGCATGAGAACTAATCTTCCTTCCTAGAAAATTCTACCACCCTCTTGGCTCCAAGCGATTAGAAAGAGGGAAATATTGTTGTGGAAGAATTGTGAGCATTCATTTGAAACGGGGGATTTCTTTAATGGATTTTTTATTTTGAAAAGGTATGTTTCCCTTAAGCCATGTTCACAGCAAGGAGTGGGAAAAGTACCTGTTAATTTTGATAAAATAAGGCCATAGATAGCTAGAGGAAATATTGAAAATATACTTACTGCATATTTCTCATTGTCTCTGAGCTGAAATCCTGCACTGTACAGTAAATGTCAAGCAGAGAAGAATATCTCATCAGAAGGAGATGGAGTTAGGGGATAACCACAGCATGTAGTTGTTAGGAAACTGATGCCCTTTCAGCTGTGAATACTTAAAATCCAAAACACTTCACAGAGGTTTCCTCAAATTTTTTGCAGAAAAAAAGCTAAGAATAGAACATTAACATGCAGTGGAAGGTTAAAAAAAAAGCTAGAGTGGGCATTGACACTTTGTGTTTAATAAATCCCACTGGGCCTGCAAGCTACAGGCTTTTATCCTTATGAGGCTAAACCCCTGTGAACAGCAAATCCCAGACTTCAGCGTGCAAGTAACTGTTTTCTCAGTATGACCATAGTCATATTTGTAACTACCCTATACAACATTGACATGGTTGCTTTAAAAAGCCTGAGCAAGTTTGCTGCCCCACAACCTGTCAAAATGTCATTAACTATTAATTACAGTGTGGTGGTAATTCATGATTGTTTCAGAATAATACAGGAGCTAGAATTGGGAAATTTAAGAATTCAGTTTGTTAGATTCATGCTGGAAATTGCAGAAAAGTTGAAACTAAGGATTAATTTCTTCCCCACTCAGTGAACAAACCAATCTAAGGTATTTCAGGGCCTTTGCCCCATAGTCCAATAGACCCTTAGATCTCTGTATTTTATTAAATGCTAAGGTGCTTTCTGTGGGAGACCTTTACTTTCAAGCCCAATCCTGGACACCTTGTGTTCACTCTGAGATGTACCCATTTCCTTGATGAAGTAACCTCTTTCTCTGGATTATCCAGAAACAGTTGCCCTCTGCTCAGCATCTGAGTGATAGTCACGTAAAGGAAAGAGAAAGCTTCAGAGCAAAGTTTGCATTTAACCTCCAGAAAGGTGGCTACTATTAAATCTATTATTTGAAAGTATTGAATTAGTAGGAAGTTTAAGAGAGTAGGACTTGTATTTGAAATTTGCTTGAAAAACAAATCAACAATTGATTTTCCTTATGTATCGGCTATTTTCTACATAATTAGCCAAGATGTCTTTCGTATTAAGTGAACACACATAGTACTTCATTGCATCCTTCTGTTTAGGTTGTGGCTGATACCAACATCAGTGCTATTGCTACCCAGCTGGAGAGCATGTCTGCGGGATGCAACCTTAACTCTTCTTCTGAGCATCCTTCTGAAGATCCCGAGTAAGTTTGTACTTAGTCTGCATAACTGAGGTGGATTTCTATGCCCCATGCAAGGGAAAAGCCTAGGCTGGTGAAGGAGGTCTCTCCCATTGCTTTTCTCTCTAATTTTCCATCACCTTTAAAATAGTAACTGTGACCTCCAAGCTGATTACGGACTCGTGTCCATCTTCACCTGGTGTCAGAAATTGCTTGAGTAAATAAGCACAAAATGTGTTTCCAAGCACTAGTTCTGGACATGTAAAAAAAAATCTCCTTTCTTTTCTAATGTGTTATGCTGACATGATAGTTCTGCCCTTGTCTGTTGGCTTCCTTGCCTTAAAGGAATTATGACTGTAGCAATTTGAAATAACTTCTGATTGGCAGACTAAGGCAAGAGGTGTTAAAAAGCCTGGTATCAGAGAGAAATGTTTCAAAACACATCCCAGAACTTTCTTTGTCTTTTTAATCTTTTTAGCTTTACAATTTGAAGAAATCCGATTAAAAAATTTTCTACTTACAGCACTTCTGTATGGTGATGAAAGTTAGAGATCTAGCCTTCCCATGGCCATGCATCATTCTCCATCGTGTGCTTTTTAGGGCAGCTTATAGCATTCCAGTTATCATTTTGAAATTCATTTGATCTTCATTTTGGTTCGTGAGCTCCATTATGTTCTTCATTTTCATTCTTTGATTCATTATATTTATTTTAAGAAGCTGAGATGCAAGTTGCTGCCCTACCTCAGGGGTTTTTTAGTATAAAAGTTAAGCTATTTATGCTGCATTCTCTAGTCTTACAATGTGAGATACTGTCTTTATTGCTGCTCTCAAAGGAGAATTGCTTACTTCACAAAAGGATTTGTATTCTCTTTTCATATCAAAATAGTAAGGAAATTTGAATGTGAAAATATGAAGCAGAATTAGGTAGGCATATGCATTCATTCTGTCCTAAAGAAATGGCTAGATATTAGTCATCATAGGCTACACCTACATATAGGTGGAAGATGTCAAACAGCTTTTGTCCACAATAGTTTTTTCTAAATATGCAGAAATTACTTTTTCAAATTTCAGATGAACATATACATATGAGTGGTCTAAATTCCACGAAAAATCTTACTTTGCTCAATGTAGACAGCAAAAGCCCCTGAAGAGCAGTTCAGGGTCTAAGCAATGCACTGAGTGAGGGGTTCTTGCGAGTCAGCCTCTGGGGTTATGAGGCACAGGGATGTAGGTCAAATATAGGTGGTTAGAAAACAGCCCAAAGAGCCTGCAGTAGAGCTGAGACTATAAACACAAGCGTTCCTGGCTGCACCCTGTCTATTAGACTCATTCCTCTGAACTCATAAAGTAAAATTATGCTGTAAGGAAATTGTTGCAGTTGCCACTTATGTGGACTAAAGATGACAGCTTGGCCGGTAAGAAAGCAAACTCTCCTTTACGTACATGCAGCGACTGCAGATGAGGGGAGTCTCACTTCTGCATCAGAGATAAGTGCTCTTGTTGAGCTTTTATTAAGAATAAGTATTTTCAAAGTGAGGAGCTGAAGTACACTCAACAGCGTTTGAACTCCAGGCTGCGCAGGAGTGTATGGCAGCGCAAGGACAAGAGTCATGGTTTGTGACTGTATGAAAAACTTCTTGATAGATAAATACCTCTGTAAGTGTTCCTTCTGCATAAAGTCCCTAGAGACAGACATTGCTATTCTAAGCGATATTTATTGTGTTTTCAGAGCACCTCAGCCTAAGATTATTACTTTGGAGAAAGGTTCTGATGGACTGGGATTTAGTATTGTAGGGGGGTATGGAAGTCCCCATGGAGACCTGCCCATTTATGTCAAGACTATATTTGCCAAGGTATCTTTTTTTTTTTTTTTTTTTTTTTTTAATTTTCTTCCTTTTTCTGTATTATCTTTAAAAATGTACCTAAGATTTGGCTTGGATAATATATTATGTAGTAGAAAGCAAAATGTACTGTTTACGTACATTGATGTGAATAAGTGGACCCAGAACTCACAGCCAGCTTCTCAGTTTATATTTCACATTACTGATGGCTGAAACAAGATACTTTATCTCAGCAAAATTGCTCTGTGTACTTGGGAAACTTGGTTTTATACATTAAAATATTTATAAGGCAGTTTTATATCTGTAAATCTCAAAATGCCTTCCAAGAGGTATGGAGGCATCACTTTTCCACTGTACAGGAGAAGAGACAGTTGCACAGATGCTGGATCTTTGTGGCTGAGCTTCAGCTGCAAAACCAGCGATAAGCTCTTGTGCTCAGATAGTCGCCTCAATGAGAAAAAACACCAAAAGACGAAAACGCCATACCCTGTGGCTTGATAATGAATTGGCTTACACATCGGTCCTGGCTTTAGTTATTCTTCCTTGCTTCCAGCTTCTTTCTCATGCCTCTCCATGAGTACTCCACTCCCATGTGCTGGAGCCGCTCACAGCACGGCTGTCTCAGCCCATCTCCGACCCCAACCCTGAGTGTCAGGGGAGGACTTGCGGGTCCCAGTCAGGTACAGCAGTGGCTCTGTCCACCGAGGCTGAGGAAGAAACACAGTACAGCACAGACTCAAGTCAGACAGCCACTGGTACAGATGGCGAAGTGCCCCTTATCCCAGCCATCCCCTTGCTGACAATGTGCTCAGCATGGGCCAGCAAGATATGTCAGGCATGGCCATGTGAAGGGAGTTTTGGAAATGGGGGGGAAAGAAAAACAGTAGGAATTGGGAATACTTTACATAAAGTGACCTTGAAGTCAGTTACACACAGTTTTTTGTCCTGTGCCTACTTGCTGTCACTCGTGTCAGCACTTCTGGCAGGGTAGATGACATAATTAAGAAAACTTCATCTGAAGGTAGAGTAGAAGTCGCGTCTCCTCTGCTTCTGCGATTCCAGGGCTCAAACCATAAATTATCTGGTCTTTTTACAATTTTCAATTATTAAAATGGGAAGATATTGTGTCTTTAAACTGATGCTGAGATTTACAAGTTTCTAGATGTGAGCACAGCTGAGAAACCCTAAATCGAAGGTAGAATACACTGCAGTCGCTGGTGGGGCCATGGAGGAGAAACAGACACCATGAACTGACCTCTGGGCAGGGCAGGGCTCAGGATTTAGATAAAAGAGCTACACTGAGGCCTCTGGAGGAGAACAGCCATTTCTAAAGCTCTGTGGGAGCTTCTCAAGACCTTCAATGGAGCCTGGCTCTGGCCGGGGCTTGGGGCAGTGTCCAGGCTCTTCTGCTGCGTGAGCTCTGCGTCCCTCTCCCTTCCCACATTTTAACCCATTTCTCAGCACTGGGTGTGGAGTACGTTTCAATGCTGCTTTAACAAGCCTCTCCATTATCATAAAAGCCAGAACCAGTCTTTACACTGCAGTTTTTTCAGGGATTCTCTTCTTCCCAGGGGTGTATCACCTGCCCGCACTGCCCCACACCTTACAGGGTTGGGTAAGCGGGGTGAGCAACGGGCAATGGTTGAAGCACTCAGGGAGACTTCAGCACTGTCATTTCCCATGTTCCCCACCCAGTTATGGTGGGATTTCCAGTGCTGCATCCCTCCTCATTTCATCCATCAGCATTATGAGAGGCGGGAGGGCTCTGTGCTACCAGCCACTAATGACTTGCTTTGCCATTTGCAGGGAGCAGCTGCGGACGATGGCAGACTGAAGCGTGGCGATCAGATTTTAGCAGTTAATGGGGAAGCTTTGGAAGGTGTTACTCATGAGCAAGCTGTAGCTATTCTGAAGCGCCAGAAAGGAACTGTAACATTAACGGTGTTATCATGAATGTCATTGCGCTTGCGGAGATAAATACAATTATTTTAGAACATCAGTAGAGCTATAATAATACTGTTCATCCCTGAGCAGGATGTAAAGCAAACCCTGGCAAAAATGAATCAGTGTTCACCCTATTGCCAGAAAGGGTAGTGTGCATCTCGAGCTTCATTTAGCCTTCCACATCTATCAGCCTTTCTCCCCACCCTCCCCTACTTCTGGTGGCTTTTGAGGTTTCTCTGGACAAGTTTAATTAAGAAACTTCAAAGAACAATATCCATTTTACTTTATTTATACATCGGTTTATCCCCACTAGTCTGAACCCCAGTTACAACTGCTGAACCTGGAATCAATTCGCACACAAAAGAGAATTTAGATCATCAACTGATCTCATCTGATGAGCAGAAATAAATGCCGAGTGACTTGTCATCTCACTCATGATTTACTTATGCTAATTGTCCTTTCAAGTATGCCAGAAAACATTAGCAATGTAATTAAATTACCACTGTTCCAAATGATGAAATATCAAATTCTCCTCTGGGAAATTATTTGTGCTCGGCACACTAAGTCTGATAGTCAAATGTGAACTTCTCATGTTTATCTCTTTGGGTAGGTCTATGGAAGTTAGTCAGAGGTAATTACTGTGATGTGTCAATTTGCAGCCTTTAGCATGAAAAATAAACTAGGAGAGAGGGAAATTTATTTTTTTTAGGCTTTTAAAATGTTTGAGCCTTTTCAGATACTTAGGCAGCATGAACAACAACAACCTATCTCGTTCTATTCTAATTATATTTTTAAAGAAGAAGAAATGTGCTGATATATGCCAGGCATGTTGCATACAAAGGCAGTTGTTGTTGTGCCAAGTTGCAGCATAATTGTTCATCCTGAAACTTTAATGAAGACAAAAGTTTGCTTCGGCAATGTGATCCTGTAATTCTAGTAATGATGGTGAGCAGTCCCTCTGCACGTTGTCTTTAAGGATAGATGAAGTTAATCCAAACCAGCAAACTGTTTTACATTTCCAAGAGTCTCCCCGGGATCAGATAGTGCAGGAAGAGGCTTTCATGGATTGCAGAGGATGCTTCTCTCTCGAGGCTGCTGGAGTTCAATTTTGGATAATACCAAATAATACCAGGCAGCGGTGAGATGATCGCTGCAGAAGACTGCTGCCGCAGTTTAAGATGATGTCCTCCCGAGGCCGGCTGCCATGCCTGTCCTCCCCAGGGCAGAGCATGTGGAAGGGTGTTCCTCAGCCCCCGCTGGTGAGTCGGACAGCTCAGTCGAAGTAACCGACTATTTTTTTGGCTTAAGCTAAGCCAGGTGAGAGCATGCTGAAGCCCACGAGGAGCCTTCCCAAGGCCTGTCCCACTCTGCGCAGCGGAGGTGGGATGCAGGAATGTTCAGCCAAAAGTTAGCAACTTCGTTACGTGTCACAGCCATTCCTGCAGTGATTATATGACCGTGGCCTTAGTGATTTAGCAAATTCATTTGGCAGGCAGATTAATGGCAATGCAAGTCATTGTGGTTTAATCTTCCTATCCAGAGAAACAGTAGGGTCTTAGAGGAAGCAGCCCAGTCTGATTTGGACTATTTGGTATAATTTATAATGATGATGTAGCTGGGAGAAATGAAGGGGGGTGGGGGTCAAAATTGGCTGCTCATTTTATGTGAAAAATCCCTGTAATTAAATGGAAAGAGGATTCAAAATCTGTAGTAACTGGGTTTGTGTTAAAAGTAGTGCATTCGGTATGTTTTAGCTTGAGTGGGTATTCCCCCGTTTTACATAAAAGAATAGGTACTGAAGCAAGATTAGCTACACTGAAACAAGCAAGCTGTGACTAGCTCTCGTTGAAATGGTTTTCCTTATTTCATTGAAAAGTTTTCTTTAACTTTAGGTAATCACAAAGTGCATTTAGCCTGCTGGAACCGTTAGTGGGTATTCTGTTAATAGTGCCTGGAAGAGATTTCACGTTTTCAATGGATTCCCACTGTACTATTTAATTTGCCAAGTAAAGTGTTAGTGGAACCTTGATTGTAGACACACAGAAATACGTCCAGATGTAGCAAATTGGAGAATTTTTAACAAACTGCCTTTGGCTGCAAAAGTATCCAAGGTATGCAGAAGTTAAAGACAGGTAGGTGAAAAGTGAAGAGGTACCCTCAGAAATATTGTATGGAATTTATGAACAAAATGTAATGATTCCTCTGTCTGATTATGTTTTTATAACCGTTGCATTCCTACTTTAAGATGTTGCCACACTTAATCTATGAAGTTTTACATGGCTATTTATTAGCCTATTATGCACATACTGTTCGTATACATAAAGAATAGAATTTATGGGCTGAGATATTTTGCACTTCTCTTTGCTCAGAATGAGAGAGAACATTTTCTGCTTCTTGTAATTTGCACTTTGTGTGTTGAATATATTACTGCCAAAAATTATATTGCAACTAATTGATAAACCAGTGACCATGCGGAGAAGCGTGTGCTGTATGTACAGGACCAAGTTAGATAATTAAATTTGCATTACGCTTGTCTGGGTTGAGGTGTTCTGGTTTGTTTAAAACTTTATTTCTGTGCAAGGGAAAAAGCAATTAAACCTCCTGATTGTATGTTTACGTATATCAGTAAAATGAGACATTTTATGACTTCAAAGATTCTAAATAAAGCTCAGTTACATAAGTAGTTGTGCTTTTTTTTTTTTTTTAAGTCACTGTTAAAATCTATTGCCTGAGATGTCTGTTTGCTATTCCAAATAGGGCTTATGGTTGCCCTTCTCAAGGAGCAGGAGCGGTGGTTGCTGTAGGAGTGATGGAAGACTGTGGTGACAGCAGGCTGTGGTGACAGCCAGCCAAGGCTCTGTGCCCAGGTAGCGGGATTGCTCCTGAGTGAGACGGTCACAGGGAGCCATCCCTTGCACA
The DNA here is from genome assembly GCF_965183815.1 of Platalea leucorodia. Classification (NCBI taxonomy): domain Eukaryota; kingdom Metazoa; phylum Chordata; class Aves; order Pelecaniformes; family Threskiornithidae; genus Platalea; species Platalea leucorodia. The sequence goes on along the minus strand of NC_138827.1, from coordinate 23,930,756 downwards.
TCTGCCCTCCATCAGAAAGCAATAGCTGCCCATCTAGGTGGCTCTAGCCTGGTAAGCAGATTGGAATCAGGGGAACACCAACAAAAATGGCTCAGTTGAGAAACCAAGGATCTGGTGCACAGGCAGCAAAATCAGGGGAGAGAAAAAAGGGAATGACTACAAAGGCACTGAGCGACCAGTATTGTCCCGGGAGTAAAGTCAGCACAAAGCGTGCTTGCAGGAGGAACATCTATGCTGTAAACATCTCGCAACCCTTTGGAGGTGCCACTCACCACCGTTTCAACTCTCATGTACTGGTGGGATGGGCTCTCCTGCCTTGGTTTGAGGACTCAGCTGTCAGAGTCTTTTCTTTTTGAAGGGCCATATGCTGTTCACAGTCCCTCCATCAGCTTCCTCACCTGGAGAGACCTGGAATAACCTGCAGTTTGCAGTGACACCGTCAAGGACATCCTTGACATCACCTGGAGCCATCTTTGGGCTGTTTGCATTTCTTGGCTAACTCTGCAAAGAAAAGGGCCAGTTACACCAATGTTTACACTTCTTCCAAAGGCTGGGATTGAGGTGCTGTAAGTTGTTGTGTCGTTCCCGCCATGTGAGCTCGCCAGGGAACAAAATCTGTCCAGGCATGATCCCCACTGCCAAGCACTGAGCTTCAGAAAGCGCCCGCCAGGTGCAGCCTGAGATGGTGCTCAGGCAGCGACGTGAACTGTGGCGGTGGAGGGTGGGCTGGCGCGGACGGCAGGTCAGCCTGGAGGGATGCGGGGACTCTGTCACATTGCACTGCTGCATCAGGAATCACTGTAATGCCTCTAAATTCCCTGTAATTAATCGAATGGCGATTACCACCCTGGAAATATGACATATATAGAGCCTGTTGAGGTAATATGATTATGCCGAGATGGAGCAGTTAATGTACCTTTGCCTGAAAGAACTGGAATGAATTAATTTAACGTTACATATGTATAAAACATTAGTTTTTACAGTTGTGCTGAGCATTGATATATAATTCCATTATCATCTTTCTCCACGGTTTCACAACTTCTACATCCATAATTTAGCTGTATTTACATTCTGGTTAAACACTGTCACGGTCGTTGTTTTTCCTCTTAGCAGCAACGGACATTTTGTTCTCTAACACACACAATCCTGTGATAGCTGGACCTTTTAGGATGGCAACAAATCAGAGATCCATGTTCTGCAGCATCCCAAATGGAAAAGGAACAGGGATTACCTTGACTTTGCCTCCGGCCTTGTCCAGGCAGGCTCTGAGGTGTCTACTGCTTTCGCAAGTCTGGTGGGATTGAAGCAGAGTTTATTCCCAACTCCTGCACAGAAAGGAAAATATGCAGTGGCAGCATAAAAACTTCTCATTCCTGATAGTGCAGCCCCTGCTGTAGGTGCTGTGCCTCTAACTGCTCGGTTATAATTTAAAATCACATCCTAATCAAAGTAATTGTCCCAATTAAAATTGCATTGGCATGGGGTTATTCTGCTGTGCTTCCCATCTGGGATGCCCCGGGCAGGATGCAGACCTGCTGAGCTCGGCTTTTCCTTTCCATCATGTCCTAGGAAACAGGTTTTCTCTCCAGAAATGACAGGACTCTGCAGTCGCTTTTACAAACACCAGCAAGCTGCCACAAGGAGGAGGTAAACCAAAAAAGAAGATGTCCTCGAAGGCCTCATTCTTCCTGAAGAAAATGTACTTTTTGGGAGGGTTACTTTGCATTTTGAATGGGAACAGTCTCTTCTGTCGCATAAAACCCTTTCTTGGCTTTTTTTTTTTTTTTTCTTTTTTAACGTTTTGATGTGCAGGTATGACAGGACATCTGTTGAAAATAAACATAAGTGTAGAAGATTGGTTTCTCTTGGCATTCCTGGAGCTTGTTTGCTGCAGGTTCTGGTTTATTTGTGTGCAGCAAAAAAGGAGCTGCAAATAAATTCGCCTAAAAAGCAATACACTGTCCTTCTCTCCTTTCCCCTCTCAGCCAGATGGGCTTTTTTTACAGACTTGTTTCCATTCAAGGTAAAAGAAGACTCTGGATACTTGTGTGCAATGGTGCTCCTAAAATGCAAACTCAGCACAGATCTCACTGCGTTTGGGAGACAGCGAGAGCGCAACGCTACACCTGGGAACTCCTAGGAGACAACTGTGAGAACCGACAGCCTGGTGAAGCTGTGTGCAAACCCCCCAGGGCCGAGCTGGGCCCCAGCCGTGCCTCCCTGTCCTCCCATCGCAGCTGGTGGGGCTAAACCCTGCGCAAGAGCCCGATGCCTCCTTGCACAGCCTGTCATGGGGTTTGGGGGGCTCATCCATCCCCCAGCAGTGATGCTGCTCAGCAAAGGCCTACATTAGTGCTCACCTTATGAGACGGGGAGGATTTGTGCACTGGAGATGGTGTTTTGCAGCACGGTCGTGCCAAAAGTCCCTTCTCAACAGGGACATTGTTTGCTCTAAGCTGTGTTTGGGCTTGAAGAAGCCCCCGTTACAGGTGAACCCCTTGCTGGCATTGCCAGCAGTTCCTGTCCCGGTTTCTCTGCAGGATTTCTGCTTGAGGATATACGGGCCTGGGGTCTGCAGCTGCTCACTGGAAAGCAACTTTAGCCAGTGAAAAGTGCATGTGGGATCACGCCCGTCAGAGGCAGGTTTACTTCTTAGTTGGATGTTTTACCGCGCCTGCCAGAGAAGCAGGAATCAGTGTGCAACTCCTGATGTTCACAAAAACCTGTTAACTTGCTGCACTGGGGGGGAGCAGATAAAACTGGACAAATTATTATTATGTGGACAAACATTTAAAAAAATTGCTGGTTTTTTAAATCGGGAAGTGGGGTACCAAACAGTGATGGTTGCTGTCTATGTTGGTGTTACCCTGTGCAGGGTAAAGCATGAGCTGTTGCTGGCTGCATGTTGTTTAATCCCCTCCGTGCCAGATTTTCCCCTTGCAGATCGCACGTGCTGGGGGTACACGGTCCCTGGTCTTTGGGTGACGCCTGGGTCTCGGTGACATGTTGGCAGCTAGTCCTCATCTCCTCGATGGCTTGAGCCCACCCTACTGGAGTTTTGAAATCTGCTTTTACCTTGCAGACCCAGGGCTGAGACCCTTTGCTTCATTTATCATATTTCTCTCATTTTTCTCAAAATGGGACTATAAACTCTTACAGCGAAATATCTGCCCTTGAGAACGTAATATTCCCTATGAGCATTTTCAAATATTAAGAAATCACTTAGTACTTTTGTTACCCTTCTTTTCACCCCACCTAGCAGCATACGCAGGAGGCAGTGTGTTCCTGAGCCCCCTGCGCACAGCTGGCGTTGACTGATGGATGGCACCGGCGCTGATGGATGGCACCGGCGCCGATGGATGGCACCGGCGCTGGACCAGGGCGGGGACCTGGCGCATCCTCACCCAACGCGACAGCCACCAGCCAGGGAAAGCTGCGCAGGCCCCGGCCGCCGCTGCCGCACCGGCTCCTGGTGCTGCGCTCCCGCGGCTTTTTCTGCTGAAATGGCACTAGATGGAGCAATTGACAAAATATTGTATTTCTGCCGCCTTCAGCCCCGGCCTGGTGGCCCTGCTGGAGGGGCTGCCCCGAGGATGCTCCGGGAAAGACAAACTACCAAACCTCCTAGCTGGATTTTTCCTCTGCAAATAGGTACGTGCCGCAAAAAGGAGGAGACACCTGGGTATCACGATGAGAAATTTCTAGGAAATGAAATCGTGGCCCACCTCACCCCTGCCGATAACTGCCCTCCTCCCTGGCGAAAGCAGGGCTGAGTGGCCCCTCCACACCAAGCTGTGGGGATGGGATGGGGTGCAGGGGGGCAGCTTGGCCCCACAGACCCCAAAGTGGAGGTGCTGTCGATGTGCCCGACATGCTGCCCCTGTGGCAGCTAATTCACCTGCAGCGAATATATCTGCCTTTGCTGCCGAGACATTCATCTATTCTAAGAATATTAAATTCTGCTGATAGTCATTGAGCTGACACCATCCAAGCCGCTGATGGGGCAGTTTCTGGGTGATAAACTGAGAGGTGCTGATTTACTCTGCCTCCTGCATGGGCAAGACTGGGGGAGGAAAGAGAAAGCAGACTTCATTGTGTTTCGTACCCTTTGGGACAGACCCGAGAAAGCTGCCAGTCGTCGGTTTTGCCTCTCCCCCAGCGTTAAGCCTCATGAGGTTTGTCCCAGCACCCAGTCGTCACCCCACATGGGGAGGCAGCAGGCAGAAGCTGCAATCCCCACAGATGTCTAAGAAGCTGAGCCAAGGCACGTCCCCACCGCCAGGGAATGGCCTGCTAATTTAATTAACCGCGGAGGTTGCGTTCGCCAGTTGCCTGGGGCTCTGTGTGCACATCGGGCTCGAGGTGGTCTTCTCTCTCCTTGCGCTTTGAATGCAGCCATGGCCCTGTTTCAGAGGCTGATGGAGATTTCTTGCCCTGCTCTCCGTGTACCCACATCGCCCCAGGGCTCCCGGCCCCGTTCCTGTCCTGCTGGAGGTAGCAGGGTCCTGACATTAACAGCACAAGAAATGAGTTAACCTTTAACAAAAGCTAACTGCAACATTTAAAGCAGCCTGGACAACATTAGCAAATTACTGCAATTATTTCATCCCCTTTTCTGCATTATATGGTCTAAAGCCAATGCTGAGGAACCATCTGCATCCCTGCAGCAGGGATGGAGCCCACTTTGCCGATCCTTTCCCCAGCTGGAGGCCCACCACCCCTCACACAAGACCCGTGATGTTTTTACCACCCCACAGATGCAGGCGCTGAGCACAAGGCAGCCTTTTGTCCAGGCCTGCTGGATCATAGGGACCGCACATTTTGCCACAGACCCAGCGTTTTCATTCCTTGCATATCTTTCAGCTGACATCAGGGTGGCACGGGGGTGGCTGCAGGGGCCCTCCTGCTGGGGGGGGCACAGCATGGCCCTGTCTCCATGTGTCCCGCCCCCCTCAAATTTCTGCGTATTGCCTTCCAACCCTGGTGCCCCCAGGGAGGCATCGCTCCTGCGCCTTGGCAGCTTGCAAGCGGTGGGAGGAACAATTTAAGATCATCTGGTTTTCGGCAAGGAGTAGGGAAGCAGCCGGCTGTTTCTTTTGTGTGTTGTCTCTGGCGTGGGTATCGACACCAAACCACGCACAGAAGGTGGCTGGCTGGGGTGAGAGGGTCTCACATGGCTTTGACCAGGTCCGGTGCCAGCGGGGTCAGCCAGGGCACAGAGGAGAGCTGGGAGCGAAGCAGGGACAGACACAGCCGCAGGGGGGCCGGGGACTCGGCTCCCCCAGGGCTCCATGCCCCAGCGCAGCCCCTGCATGATCACACGCCTTGTGGTTGTACAGTTGCTTCAAAACCAGCGTTTGCTGCAGAGCTGGAGCCTGCCGGCCGTGGATGAGGCCTCCAGGCATGGGGCATAGAATCATAGAATGGTTTGGGATGGAAGGGACCTTTAAAGGTCATCTAGTCCAACACCCCTACAATGGGCAGGGACATCTTCAACTAGATCAGGTTGCTCAGAGCTGCATCTAACCTGATCTTGAATGTTTTCAGGCACTCAGGGTCCCTTTCTCCCCAGGATGGACCTTGGGTGGAGCTGGCTGTTGTTCCTCTGGCACCTCCGCTTTGGCACCACCATTCCACCTTCCCATCCTTGTTCTGCCACCAAAGTACTCGGTGTCCAGCATCACGCCTAGGCAATCCCGGCATGTGCAATCCTGGCATCCCCAGGGACACCCGATGGGCTCATGTTCACGTGGGTCAGGGGATGACGTCTGGGTGGCAGAGAGGTTTCTCTAAAGGTTATCAGTAAATTAGAGGGAAAAACAGAGAATCACTGGAAGTCATCCCATTTTCAGTCCCAGTATGGATGCTAAGGGCTACGCAAAGTGACATGGTTCTCCATGACCATGGAGGTGCTTCAGATGAGACTGTCGAGTCCCTGCTCCCCTCCTTGCAGCAAAAGAAAGGGACACACTAGAAATGGCCATAAGGAGAGTGGAAAAATCATGTTCAGCTGAGTTTCTCGTCATTCTTTCCCTTCATAGCTAATCAGTGCCTAGATGGTGAGCCTGTAACAATCATTAGATTAATTTATTTCCTTGCTGTGACTTAATTGCCTCCATTTGTATTGTACAGCACTCGCATTGGGGGAGGCATTTTTGCTTGCCTATATTTAGTTTGATCTCTACCATGATATCGAAATATATAAATTAAGGCTGGCTTTTGGGCACTTCGTGGCACTGAGATCCTGCAGATGATTTTCTGTTGGTTTTGTGCCATCCGGTGCTTCGACAGCGTGATGCTGGGCACTGGGAGATGCCAAGGGCAGCGTCGAACCATCCACAGTCCCTCGGGGTCCGCATGAGCGGAGGAGCTGCTCCAGGGGGTCACACCGTGGGAGCCGCTCCTCCTGGGGAGACGGTTTGAGGGGAAAAGAGGAAATATGAGGCAAAGGAAAGAAAAATAAACATTCTGGGGTTGTACACGTTAACCAGCCTGGGCTGCAGGGACGGGAATGTAAGGGAAAGGAGGACGCAGAGGGAGGCAAGGGGAAGGCAGCGAAGTCCATGCTTTCTTGCTGCAGAGCTGCAACACACCCCCAAAAATCACGTGCCCTGTCCCTGAATCGCTCTATGGTGAGCTTGATATCCCAAGGGATCCCACAGGCAGAAGGAGGCAGGCACTTCCCAAAGCCACCCTGATCCTTAGCAGAAAATCTCCCACATTTATTATGTTGAAGTCAGAAAGTTCCCCTCCCTCTGGGAAGCAGCGAGAGTCAGAGTGAAATTCCTCTCCACAAGCGCAGCTTCAGAGCTGGTGGGAAAAAAAAAAAAACCTCAGTGAAAATCGTCACAAAATGGTATTATGGCTCTTCTTGTTTGCAGCTGGGGCCTGGCGGCGATGCAATGGGTGCTCACGCTGGCACTGAGTGCTCGCTGCTCAGCACCCAGGAACGCAAATCGGGGCAATTTCTGCAAAAAAAAACCCCACCCTGCCATGTCTGTGTTGCAAGCTGGGGCCTGGAACCTCCCAGGGGGTCACTGATCTGAAGAAACACCTCAAATATGACTGATTTAATGATGTGCACGTATGTGCAGTCACCACGGGCTGAGGGCTTTCCTTCCCCGCCCCTTTGTTTTCAGGGGGTCTGTCTGTCTGTCTGTCAGAGCATCCCTGCTGCCTCACGCCAGGAGAGCACCGCGGCGATGGGGACGGGCACAGGAGCAAACACAGGTAAAGGTTTAACTCGAGTTTATTTATACATAAAGGAGGTAACTGAATTTTGAGTTAAAAAAAAAAAAGGCAAATAGACATTTGAGATGATTGATGAATACTTCTGACTGAAAACACGAAGAAAGAAAAGAAACAGAGGAGATGATGGCAAATTTCAGTGGAAAACGGAGGGCAGAGTCTGTCCTCCCCTCCGTGCAAGGCAGTGGGAGCGTTACCGGCATGAGGACAGGGACTCAGCAATGGCTTTGCCACATATTGCAAATACGTGGGAAAAAGCAGCTCAAGAGAGACTTCACCATGATGTGAATTGACTTACAAGCAACCAAAGTAGTCCAAGACTAACTTCTGCTTAGTGACAAAAAAAAGAGAAGTAATTAGCTAACTATGGAGATTTGGTTTTAGTGATGGCAAGTAGATCTGGGTTTACGGTGGTGTACTATGCACCAGCTCAACTGGTGATGGCATCCAGGTCCACCAAAGCCTACATGCAGCACAGCCTCATGAAATGGCATTTCCCGGCACGTAGTGACTTAATGACAGTGTAAAGGTGTTTGGAAAAGTAGGGCCTGCGCCCTCCCCTCTCTCTTTGTCAGCGGCAGAGGGATTTAAGAAAAAAACCCTGCCCTATGTATGATTTGAGGTGATGCTGGACCAACGCTGTGGGTGCTCCGTGGCAGGGGAGCCCCTGGCACTGGCTGACACCGGCAGCTAAATCACGGACAGCATGGCTTTACATGGGAGTAGTTTGGGCATCTGAATGTTGAGCACGAGGGAAAGCAGAGAGCAGACTTTTGCCCAAAAGGCATCTGTCAACAAAGTCCCTCCACGAAACTCCTGGACAACATTAACGCATCCTGGGACGGGAATCTGTTGTGATCTTCTCGTGCTGTGCTCAGGATAACCTGATCCGCCCCGCAGTGCCTGAGCATCGCATGTGCTGATGCACGGTGCATGTCAATGGGCTACGCTTCCCCGTTAGCTCAAACATAATTAGAAAAAATAAGAGCCATATGGTAATTTTGAATACAGGCAAAACAATGTCTGTGTGTTTGGGTCTGGTATACTCAAATATTTTGCTAGAGCATTAATTTTTAATTCTTACATCAGACCCACATAGGCAAACATAAATAGGATTTCATACTTTACATAATCCATCCAGCTTGTGTTTGTTGTTACATATACTGAATAATCACTGCCTGCCACTACATACAGAAGAGCTAATAATAAATATTAGGACACAAACTTACAAGTTAAATGAGATACAGTTAAGTAGTCGATTAAAAGGACAACCATAATGTAAGGTTACAAAAGGCTAAGTATTGCTTTTCTAATGTGCTTTTCTCCTTCGTTTCGGTTGCTCACCTGCCAAATCTATACCAGGAGGAGCATATAGGAGAGCCTGGAGTCCTTTGTGGCAATGTGCATAGATTAGGGGGGTGTAAGCAGGCTTAATGAGGAGAATTAGACACGGCGAACGTATGCAGATAACTGACAGGGTTCATCCCCCTGTACGTCTGGAAACCCACGATATTGGCCCTGTCTGCCAAGGCGAGCAGCGAGGCTGTCACAAGAAGGAGCTGTTTGTTCCCTGCTCCTTGTCCTGGTTCCTTCTTCCCACTCAGTCACGCAGAGAGGGACGGGCTCTGCTCGGCGTGGGCTCGCAGGAGCGCTGCAATGTCCCCGTGGGCAGCGCTCTGGGCCAGCGATAGGGCTGAGTTACCGCCCTGCGGGGAGGGAGGATGCGAAGACATTACCACCCGAATCCCTGCATCTTGTCCCCGCCACCCCCGTAAACCACCCAGCTCCATCCTCAACCGCGTCCACTTGGCCCCATCACTGCTAAGAGAGGCTGTTTGCAATCTGCCCACTGACGAGTTTTTCTCAGCTTTCCAGCAAGCAGCTGGCCAGGGCAGCTTCGCACCCAGCTATTTACCCCCAAAACCTCCTTCCCTGCAGTTCCCCCCTTGTTTTAAATGAGTCAACGTCCCGCAAACCTCCCGATGGTGTTTTGGGGCTTAACCTCAACCACAAGAAATGCATCCTGGCCATGCCTTCTCCTGTTCCCGGTGCCGTTCCACATGTCTCAGACAAAACTGTAGTTTAATTAGAAAATAGTTGCATAACTATAAATGCAGCCCATCGCTGTGAGCCCGCGTAGGAGGAAGATTTCCACCAGCCAGCTGTGCTGCTCCCAGCCCAGCCCCGTCCCACATGTCCCCGCGGAGAGGCGTCCATTCTCAGGGGAGAGTTAATTGCTGCTAATTTCTTGGAGCTGAAGCTCTGATGATTCCACATGTTGAGGATTTCTCCTTTTTTTTTGTGTTTACACCAGATTGGGCTCTTCCCTGCAGTGCTCCTGCCCAGGCTATGGTGGATGCTGCCACAGCCACCCCACTCACTGCACAACAAGCATCAAAACCAGGGGCACTCTCCTAAATGTGGTCCCCTGATTAGAAAGTGGACTGAAATTGTACTTCTTCACTTAAAAACCACCACTCAGGGATTGCTGCCCATAAAGCATGATCCCGTGTGAGCTTTCCCTGCCTGGTGGATGTGAGGTTGTGTACGGAAAAGAGCACAGTGCCGGAGCCTCACCTTGTCCGTCAGTGCGACCTGACAGTCGGGCTGGGCCAAGAGGAGCCTGACGATGTCGGCATTGCCCTGCCGGCAGGCCACCATCAGGGCCGTCGTCCCGTCCTCATCCTGCAGGTTGATGTCGGCCTGGCAGGAGAGGAGGGCTCGCACCATGTCGTCCCGCTCGTGGCTGACACCCAGCATCAGGGCGGTCTGGCCTCCCTGCAACCGCACAGGGAAAGGCTGAACACCCCTTACCCACTGGCCTCCTATAGTCCTACTCATTCAGATTGTTATATATAATAATAATAATTAATGTTATTATTGCATATATATAATAAGATTGCATATTATTAGTGCATAGTACATATGTCATAATAATTCATATTATTATTGCATATTGCATATTATTGCATATTACTGCATATTATTATTAAAGAACACTGGGGCTCTTCAGCAAGTACTGCAAGAGATACCTGCTCATTTGCACCATGGCCATGTGGAGGGTCTTTGCAGCAGCATGGCCAAACTGCCCGGCTCCCAGCTGCCCCCAAAGGCAGCTGTCCCCCTAACCCTCCTAGGCAGTTTAACTTAGGTCTAGACTAACTTTGACAGATGTTTGGAAGAAAAGCTGAGTGAGGGCACTGCCATCTCTGAGACTGAAATGTGTGACTGATGAAACGACTGCTTGCCAGCAAACCTGGGATCCTGTACCCCAGGGTCCACCCTGCACCGCTCCTCCCTGGTATCACTTCTAATTTTTTAGCTCAGAAAAATTGTTTTGCAAAATTTTCAGCCTTCCTTTTGCCTCTTCATTTTACTCAGCTCTCACGTCCCTTCACAGGGAGCTGTTGGGTGGCCAGGCTGCAATTTAGCTGAGGTTGTTTTTGTAACTTTTGGGAAACAGCAACTCCAATCCGACGTCTACCACTGATTCCCAGCCTGGCACTGCACATGCAGTGTAAGGAACTTGAATTATATCTTCCCCCCAACCCGAGACCTCTATGGGGACATGATGATGCCACAGCCTGAATTGGCATCACACAGCGATGGCCGTAAATAGGAGGCTACGAGCTCAGCAGGAGTCACTTTGCAGATGCCTTTGCCAAATAAATGGGCTGGCCGCCCTCCACCCGTGGCCATGGCACAATCCCACGCGGGGTCACACTCAGTTTTCAAAGAAACAGCAGAACTACAGGGACGCACCTGGGCAGCTTGCAGGTTGACGTCCCCCTCCTTCAGCAGCTTCATCACCACGTCCATGTCCTCACCTGTCTCGGCAGCCGCCAGTGGAGTGAGCATCACTGCCGTGTAGCCGGCGCGGTTCTGCAGGTCCAGGCAGCACACGCCTGGTGGGCGATGCACCGTGCAGGGGAAGGATCCAGCCCCACAGTGAATCAGACAGAGAGAGACAAGCAAACGGGACGTGAAGAGGGAATTATAAAACATGCAGTATCTTCTATTCCCAGAAACAGGGGTTTCCATAACTATACAGGATTGAGATTTATCTGTGTTAAATATCTAGTCTTGTGAGCACAGCATTAAAGGATATTTGGTGCTACATATTGCTACAGTTAATTACAATTGCTGAGATCAACTCAATTAACTTTGAAGACCATAACAAAAAAAAAAAAAAGGTGGGGATAATTAATGCCTTGGTCACACACTAGTTGTGGAGCTGTGGCCTGTTTGCTTCGACTCCTGCAGCAAGGGAGCAGCAGAAAGATGACCATCACCCAACAGGCAGTGTAAATCCGTCCTGGCCCCGTTTCACTCACTTTTCACCTCAAACAGCCTATTTCCAACTCCACCACAAGGAATGAGCTGGGGCTCATTTTGATGGGCTGGGGCTCCAGTCCAGCCTTGCCCCGGGGACCTGGCCACCTCGGGCACTCAGTGGCAGGAGGGGACAAACCGCCGTGGCTCCCTGCACATCTGCGGCAACAATTGGGTTATAGATGTGTATGATAATCTGCCATTTCCCTAACATTTAACAGATTGTCTGGCCCATGAGAAAAGGCCAAAGTGCCTTTATTCTTGCTGAACGCGCATGCATTTTTCCCCCGTACAAGCTCAGCTGAGATTTTTCTTTCTTTGCAACATGAGCTGAAAGTTCAATAGTTTAAAATGGAGTTTTTCTGCAGCACCGTGGGGTTTGTTACACTCTCAGGGGTCTGATCCTCTGCTCCAGGCCACAACATGGCGTTTGCTGCTACAAGAAGCAGGGGGAGCCACCCCATCCCACCTGGACTGGGGCCATGAGAGACATCCCTTGGCCATGGGGACCCTGAGCCTTCTCCAAAGTCAGACTGCAAAGCACTCAAGATGTGTCAGGGCCCTGAGGGCGCTACTGAGCCTTAATGTCCCTGAGAAGCCTCAGCTGGGACCCCTGCCCACATGCATGGGACCAGGGCCAAGCGATGGAGGAGGATGCTGGTCTTCAGATCAACCATGTCTCCTGCGTGGATCTTGGCCCCATGCTTGTATCTTGGATGGACCTTGGCCCTACACTTGTCCCTTGGATGGACCTTGGCTCCACATTTGTTTCCTGGATGGACCTTGGCCCCACGCTTGTCTACTGGATGGCTCCCTCGCATGTAGGTTGTAGTTGGTCCCCAGCCCTACCTCTGTCCCTTCTCCTTTTGCTCCTGACTGAACGCCCTGGGAGGACCCTGGACCTCATTCACTGTTTGCCATGTCTGGGACTGTTGATGGATCCCCATTACCTGGCTCTGCTGGCCATGGTCATCCCCTACGGGACTATGCCCCATCAGCAAAAGCAACAATTAACTTCCTCACCCATACCCAACAAAAGCCATGGCTGAGCAGAGTGGCTGTTCCTACCTGTGTCTAGCAGGAGCTTTGCAATTGGGAAGTTGGAGTGGGAAACACTGTAGTGAAGAGCCGTGTTGCCATTCCTGTCGGCCAGGTTCACCACCATCGCCAGGAGCTGGGGCTGGATGGCCCCCAGTGCCTTAAGATACGCTGCAACCACCTCTGGGCTGGAAGACTTGCGGCTTGACACCCGGAACCACTCCTGGCAGACGGTGCTCAGGACGTGCCGCTAAAAACACCAAGGTCTCACTGTTACTCCTGGGGTAGTCGTCCTGCAAACGGGTCGCTGCCCCGGCTCTTCGCCCCCACGCCACTTTGTCCTGTGCTCTGGCATCGCCCAGCCAGTATTTAGCTTGTGGTTTTGGGATTACTGCTATAACTTAAGGGGGAAAGGAATTTCCTGTGGTAACTTGAATGAGTAAGCAGAGAAAGCCTTCGTTTCCCCCCCCCCCCCCCCCCTTTTCCTTTCTTTTTGGCTATTCTAAAACTGACTCAGAGGTCGTCTCATCCCCCTCTCCTCACAAAGCTGTCCATGGCATGGCAGGGCACAGCCTGCAACACGCCGTCAGGATAATATTATCCATTAAATGTAACAGAGAGCAGGAACTGCGTCTGAAATGGGATTGAATATTATCTGTACCAAATGCGTGTCACTTGTGGTCCTGATTTCTGAGAGGTGCTTGCTGAGTAGCTGGCAGTCGGCAAGGAAATCTTCAGACGGTTTGCATCTAAACGGAAAACACTTTTGTAAATCCATCATGAGACAGAACTTGCAGGAGGTATTGAAGCAGGAAGGAAAACATGCAGTTTATGTCAGAATACGTTCAACACTTATTCAAGTGCTTAACTTCATGGACCCACATTGTCCCATTGACTTAACAGATTTTAGGTTCAAAGTTAAGCACTTAAATAGGTGTTTAAGTCCAGAGTCCCAGATCTGTATGGTCAACTTCATCTGTTAGAAGAAGCCTTAAAGTGGGCATGAGGTGGGAGGGAATCTTATTCCTGAATCTGCAAAGAACTTTTACTTAGAAACTTTACTTGAGAGGGGAGAAATGAGCTAATTCTAACCAAATATGACTCACTCCGCCTTTTCCACAGTCAAGTGTAGGGCCTGAATCAATCCCCATTAGATTCTGTAGTAACTCAAAAAATATTTAGCTCTTTAAAGCCTTCTCCCATGGCTAGAGAGGTCAATGGCTGCATTTCCATGGAGCAGATGATGAAGCATCGACCCCCAGCCCTGTAGGAGTGACTGAATGCAGTGCCATGCATCCTATGGCTGCAGAAACATGATGGAAAGCATGACCACTGTCTGGTTTTCTGGTTACCTGTCAGCCTTGTGCTGAGTGCAAGGCACTGCTTCCACCAATGGCTCCTGCAGGTCATCGTCCTCACGTCTCTCCTGCGAGGAAGTCTCTGACCAAGCCCCCTCGCTTTCACCTCTAGCTTTCTCCTGCACGGGCTGCAAATCATCGGCTCTTCTCCCCGTCTCACTCTCCGCGTCCCCATCCGATGGGCTGTCTTCGCAACTTGTGTCTTCGCTTGAAGTCGTTTCGTAGCTATTTGAGGACACCACATGTTATTCACTCCTTCCCCATCTGCAACCGCAGGCCCTGACCAAGACTCATTGAAGACACCCACTGACTCCAATGGGCCTTGGATGATGCCAGGAGTGATATGCAAGTTAAAAGGTTACAGCCACAGCCAAATTTGGGGTTAGTCTTTTTTTTTTGGCTTCTTAAGCCAGCAGGAGCGTGACAGAAGCAGTTAATTAGCAGCAGGCAAGGTTACTTCAGGGACTACTAAGTTGGTCTGGAGGGATGTCCATTCACAAGCCCCAGTGCAGCCAGGCAAGGGCCGCGTGCTGCTGGGAGCTGCCGGCATGCTGATGGGGAGCCATAAGAAAGCCCTGTGGCAAGGTGGGACAGGCTGTATGTCAGCAACCTTGAGAACCACTAGATAAAAACTGTGTTTTCAGCTCCAGCATGGACCAGAGTCCACCATTTGAGCAGCCCTGCTAGATAGACCTCTCTTCTGGTTGTTCAAATAACAATAACATCTTCCATGAGACAGAACATTTCACTCTAAGGGATCCTAAAACTTTTCTCAAACTAGTCGAGATTCCTCTACTTGCCACAAGTTGTACCCATTTCAGCAACTGTTGGTAGAAGAAGCTCTACACAACAAGAATAACACCAGAACCCAACAGCAGTAGCCATCGAGCTGGGAAGTCAGAGAAGCATATGTCAGCAGAAACCTGCATCCAAACTTGCACACACAGCTCTTTGCACAGCAAAGGGACAGTGAAATGCATCCTGCCCTCTTCATGCCAGCACAGGTACGCCTCGGTAGAAGACGTGCCAGTGCTGGTCTGAGAGATGCTTCTCCAGCACACGTTGCTGTATCTAGTTAGCTCGAAGGCCAAAGAGTGTTAGGTATTGGATACACAAGGAACTGGGTGTTGGAGCACAACCTAAAATACGGGTCTCCTTCACCCCAAGGTAATTCCTTATTTACTGAAATAGTCTTTTCTCAGTCCCTGAACCAACTTTTGTTGGCTGTCGCTGGAGCATGGAGGCAGGTTAGTGGCAGCATGCCCACCCAGGCAATGCTGACCTCCTTCAAAACCCACCAAAGTTAGTGGGAATCTTTCCATGGACCCAGCTGGGTTTTGGATGAAGCCCCAGAAGATGGGTATGCAGGGAGTGTCAGTCCCCAGGGTGTCCCTCGCTGTGCTGAAAACACCAACATCATCTTTTCTACAGGGTTACTTACAGGTTATCAGTGCTGGATTAAACAAGGGAGAAAAGAGGGTCCATTTCAAATGGCCTTTTAATCAAGAGGTTTGGAGGGGAAAAGAGGGAAAAACAAGAATGACTTCTTCAGCGATGCAGAGGACATCACATGTTAAAAGGCAGTTTTATCTTCTGAATGGATGCTTACCCACCATTTACCCCAACAAACTGAAGATTCTTTTTGGTCCCATTGCCTCCTGCATGGAAACCATAACCTTTCTTTTTCATGATAGATTTAAGACTTGTGGTTGGAGAGACTTCTAGCAAAATACAAAATAACAGATTAATTAAGTAGATGTGCCACAATTATCAATGATTATTCCCAACCTCTAGCAACAAACTACAAATCATAACTGTAAGCATCTTAGTTCATCTTAGGAGATGCTTTTTATGTCTTGCAAAACTACTGCTGCACCTGGCCACAATCTGGCCCTGCCCTGCCACCTTCAAAATACGGGTCTCAAACATCTCCAAGTGACTGGGAATATAAAGGAAGTGACTGGGCATTATATACATGTCCTACGAATATAAGTAGGTTTTACTTTTGTAATAATGTTTTCTTTTTTATTTTTTTCAATACTAATGTATTGGAAATCTCCCATATAAATCTCCTATACTACTACATGGATGAATCTTTCCATCGGAGTTTGACTAGTCTCACATGTATTGCTTACAAGTAATAGGTCACCTATCTATTTGCAAGCCCACCCTGACAGTGAACAGGCAGCCTTTGGTTTTGGATTCTTATCTTCATACAAGCTAAAATTATCTTAGATGAACGGCTGTGAGTAGGGACAGGTCTTTTCCCAGCCTAGTTGCTCAGTTAGCTTGAATTGGTTTTGGTTCTGGTGAACTTCATGCTGATTTACCTCAGATGAGCATGAGTCCCATATCCTTGCAAATTGAGACATCCAATCCAATTAAGAAAAATGGTTATTTGATGGAATAGCCACAAGTACGGCCACTTTTGGAAGCTGATCCTGCATATAACTGAGGCACAGCTTTATCAGCTCCTACATGGTTTTCTTTGCTTTTTTTATTTAAGATCACATAGCTTATGATATGCAGAGATTTGCCTTTCTCATACATGTTTAGGAGGGGCTATTTCTGATCTGACTGATAGTAATTATACCACCGAGCTCTACTGCATCACCCCTGCTCAACACTTGAATAAACGAGAAGAGATTTGGCCCGGACATGTTGAAACCTATGCCAATATTATTTACCCAACTGTTGATAGTGTGTGTTTGAATTCTCCTTATCCCCGGGCCCTTGCGTAGAGTAGGCAGACAGCAACGAGTTTAAGGAATTAACTAATTGGTTCTGAATGGAGCTGAGCTTGGAGGCTGGCTGTTTAATAGCACTTGCTAACTCAGGGTAGCCATGCTCCAAACACAGCCACTGCTCCTGCAAAAGCTCCTGGATTTTTTTTACATATTGGCCGATAGGGTCAACAGCAGGGAGATCCTCATGGTCACAGGGACCTTCCTCTTCCAGCCCATCTCGAGGTTTATCTTCGCCGAAGCCTGCCTTGTTTTCTCCTGTGTTTGAGCCAATTCTTGTTCCTCGATAGCTTTCTGCAGTCACCGCATGAGCAGTAAGACTCTGGGTATCGTAGTTATTCCTGTGATTTTGATTGTCATCGCCAAGGTGCTCATCAATCTTTAGTTGGGTGAAGCATGGTGCATGAATGCCAGCCTTGATGTCAGCTTCACCAAAATGTCTGGGTCTCTCTCCACTGACACCAGTGCAAGCATCTGCCAGTCCCTGATCTCTCTGAGCGCCTTGCTCCATTGCCTGCGCATTCATGTTGTCTGCTCTGCAGATGTTGCATCCTATGGATTTGGTGGAGACTGGGATATTGACGTTGATGCCTTTATCATGGGCTTGCTTGGCCCTGGCTACCTGTGAGAGGTCGGTGTTCACCGCAGCATCGTAGCACTGCAAAGCCCTGCTGCTCTGCCTGGATGGTGGCTTGGCCTCTTTGGTGTTTTCCTGGCACAGCTTCTCTTCCAGCTGAGCTTTGGAGCTGGCCAGTAACTTAATGCGTTTCTCCTTCTCCTTGATCTCATTATTCTGCTGCTCCAGCACTGCCCTGATCTGCTTGAGCTCTTCTTTCTTCTTGCTCAGCTGCTCCTCCAGAGCAGCAATCTGCTGCTTCAGTGCAGCAACTCCACCAAGCTCTCCTGTATCACAAGGCTGAAGACCACAGCTCTCCTTGTTCTCTCCAGCCCGGACACTCTCCTCAGCTTTCTTCAGCACATTTGGAGCGATTGCACTTACACTTAACTCCCTCTCCCTAGGGTTCGTGTTTTCCTCTGCGAGCTGGAGGGCACCTGGTGAGGTTGGTTCACTCCCGGCCAAGGCGGAGCAACTGCTGGTGTCGAGGGCATCGCCCTCCTCGCCTCCGCTCTCCATCACCACCTGCAGCTGCGGTGCTGCGGGATGCTGGCTCTGCCACGGGGCCTGCATCTGCACCAGCCCTGGGCTGCCTCCACCCAGATGCTCCTTCTGCCCCAAGGAGACACCTTGCTCCAAGCTCATCTCCCGGGGGAGATTTAACACAATGCCGTCAGAGCCAGGTGAACATGGCACAGGGCGAAATGTGCTTTCGGAGCCGCTCTGGTCGTGGCAGGGCTGGGGAGGTGGCCAGAGGGGTGAGGGAACCCTCCCGTCCGCGGGTGGGGGCTGGCTGGGCAGCAGCGCGGCAGGCATGCTGGAGGCTCGCAGTAGCTGTGGCCGCCCATGGAGCTTGCCCTCCTGCCACCCCAGCTCCGCCTGCCGCCATGTCTCCGCCAAAAGGGCTTTTCTCCGATAACTTGGCTCATCAGCCACAGGAAGGGTCAGCTCGCTGGGCAGGAGGGGACGGGGGGTCTCCTCTGCCCCCAGGGATGCCTTTCGCTGGGGAAAGGAGCAGGTCGCCGTCCAGCTCTTGCTGGGAGCAGACGTGCATCCACGGGAGCCGTTCTCAGGCAGGCTGAAGTTTCGGGGCAGGGTGCTGAATTTTGGCTGCTTGGCTTTCCGGTGGATGTGAACCCTTCTGATGGTGTTCCCTTTCTCGATGTCGTCCACGTACTTCAGGAAGTCCAGGTCCAAGTGAAAGCCGTACGGCGTCTCCACGGAGTAGGGGAGGCTGCGAGGCTGCTCCCTCTCCCCGTCAGGTTTGGGTGGCTGGCCATTTGCTGAAACAACCCAAAAAAAAGAGATGATTGAATTTAGAAGACTACAAAAATATTAACAGAAAATATGTTTAGAGCAGGGGAAAAATGTTACTGCTCTTTTTCATCTCAGTTTCAGGCAGGTGGGGCTGCAGTTCGTCATCGTGGAGGCTCGTGGTGAAGCTGCACAGAGACACAGCAACACGTGCAAAGGTCCAATCCTGTTTTCCAGAAGTGAATCAGGTAACTGTTGGACTGAGGAAGCTGAAAATTTGCTGAAATCATGGCTCTAATTGGCAATTAAACAAACAGCAGGTTTTGCAGGCAGAGCTACATGTCTGTGTCAGTATAAAAAGCTGCCTCATGTATAATAAATCCAGCTCAAAAAACAAAGGTGGAACCAATCCGTGACAATTACATTTTTCAAAGCTTTTGGTTTGGTTTTAACTTTTCAGTGGCATAAGCAGTGCAGTGCACACCAAGCAGGAAAATCGTTGCATCGTTTCATCAGCAAACACCAGCTCACAAATTATTCCTTGAAAATGATGAATACAGCACCAGGCAGAGGCCAGACCCAGACAGCGCCAGCCGGGGCTGCTCTACACAGCCACATCCATGCGAAACACGTGCTTCCCAAGGTGACCAGCTGCACGGCACCGAGTATGGCTTTTAATTGAGGAAAATCACCACAAAATGCGTGACAATGTTTGCCCACCCAGCCGTCACAGGCAAATGGCATGGCTCCAGCAGGGCAGCCCAAGGCTCCTGGTTTAATACAACTTAATACAGTCAGATCCAGCCTGCAAAAATTCACAGCCCCCAGATTTTGGCCTTGAAGGTCTGAATAGTTAAACCCCTGCACCATTGCTCTTTCTTCTTTATGTGGCAAGTCCCTGAAATCACCGTGGTTTGAGCTGCTTTGCACCTCTGAGCAAATAAGCCGTGCTCTATGTGGACGAGGAGGAGCAGCTCAACCAGGAGAAACCAGGTTTCACGGCTGCTCCCTCTGTCTCCGTCCCGGTGCAGCAGCTGTGTGGGGGACCAGCAGAATTTGGCACGGCTTTCGGTGCTGCTCATCACAGAGCATCACTGAGATGCAGCCGCCTTTCTGAGGGGAAGCAGCACGTGAAAGTCAGAGGAACGAGAGGGAAAACATCACGCGGGGTAATATGGCACAAGAGCAAAGCCCGGCTGGTGGGAGCAGAGGAGATCTGTCTTGCCTGCAAGGGACAGGAGGACAAATACATGCTGAACTGAGAGCTGTGACCATGTTTTTGCTGTGGTTTAGGAAGTCTGTATAATACATGAACGATGCATTTTTCAACTCCTGGCCCTAGCGCATATCTATAGAAAACAGGTTATTTACAGTATTTCTGGCAAGGAAATTACTTCAGGGCTTGGTTGGGTTTTTTTTTCAAGAAACAAATGAGCAAACAAACATCCTGTAGCCTCCATACCATCTGTCTTCTCCATGGTGTGGTCTAATCGGGCTGTCAGTTAAACATCCTCTGACAAGCTAGGGCAGATGAGTCTCTTCACCCTTGAAAAAAAGAAACAGATACTTTTAATTTAAAAAAAAAGCTCAATCATCTGAACTTAATCTCTCCTTAAAGCCTTACACCTCTTCACAGGCCACCCCTCCTTTTAGTTCCCATATTCTGCAGCCCGACTGTGTCTGCTAAGCACTTTAAAGCTGCTTAAATCAATACTCGTTTTCCAATGGCCTCAACTCGTGCTTCATAGACACATCCCAGGTAGTTGGTTCTCATAAAACATCCCCTGCATTACAGATGGTTTTGACTGCAAAGGAGGAAAGACAGACATTTAGGGCTTGAGATAGATGGCACAAGGACTCCTCATTGACTCCTGTAAGCTGGATATATCCAACATAATAAAACATCTCTGAAAACAGCAAGGGATATAAACTATACACAGAAATGACTAGTTTGACTTTTTTTTTTAATGCATAACAACCAAAGATTCAAAATTTATGTTAAATCTTGTTCAAGTGAAACCCATTATTTCAGAACACATCCATACTGTTATAAAAAACCTTCACCAAATTGCACTAAAATACAGACAAATCCCTTTCATATCAGGGAAGATCTTCAGGGGGAGATCTACCACAGCCTACATCGTGAACTTCACATCCAGCCTGGCCTGTATTGCCCTCCAGCTCTTTCCCATCATGTGGACATGGGTGAGACCCTCCTGGAGCGTGAGAGGAGATTAAGGTTGGGAACAACCAAGAAAAGTCTTGGGCGAAGCTTCTCTCCTCCATGCCCTTTAGAAAGACACAGGGAGGAGGCTTGCAAGGGCGAAGGAGGTTGAGGCAGTTGGACATCACTATAGGAGGCTTCCTGACTTGCGTGAGAAGGGCAACATTGGTCAGAGTGAGAAGGTCTGTCATTTAATTCCTGCTATGGAGGAAAAAGGGGGCATTTCTTGCAGAGTAGGTTGCTTGTTCAGGATTTTCCTTCAAGTATCTAATTTGGTTCCTGGCCAGAGATGGTCCCACAGCAGCTTATCTGGCAAGATAACTGGGTATGCAGTACCGATTAGGATATATAGAGGTGCTACTGTTATTCTCTTCCAGAAACACTGACATGACATGGTTTAACTACAACAAAGACCAGCCGGAAAACAAAGCCAAATCCTGCTGTATTGTTATCATAGAATAGATACTTTGAAAGATCCAAACCGTTTAAAGAAACAATTAGTTCTGTCATTCAAGTAGACACACTTATTGCCAATGTGTAGCCCTGATAGAAAGTTGGGAGGGTCCCAACTCCCAAAAGCTGCTCCAGGGTTGGTACCTCTCGATGCTCATGTGGCCAGACAGCAACATTGATGCCCGCCCAAAGCCATGTGAGTTTCTGAAACACCTTGACCAGCGGCCTCCTGACGTGCTCTCCAATTAACTGCATTTCTATAAAGGGCAACTTCTTCTGTCTCCTCCTGCCAATAAACAGCATATGCCAAAACAAATGCTAACCTCTTTCTCACATTTTTTTTTTTTAATTTTCCGATTACAGTCAATTACAGAGCAGTTACAGATCCCAGCTACAGTCCAACCAGCTACATTGCACTCTTCTAGGTCATTTATCTGGGGGAGGGACGGGAAGCCAGCAAATAGGATGCTTTTTAATATCTAGATAATTACATCTAATCAGTTCATTTATGAGCTGACTGGGTCCCAACTCTGCAACCCAAATTGATACTATGACTTTTATCTTTTGACCAATGTACTTCAAAATCACCTTGTAAAAGGATGTTTAATGTTCTCCCGTCCCCCCTAGGGCAGCTCAGGTGTGGGGTGGGTGCCTTTGAGCCAAAACCATGGCTCCTTGGACCCCACAGGTGCTCTCCGATGCCCATCCCTAATAAAAATGAGATTAAAAAAATGACATGATCTGCTGGAAGAAGCGTACCCATACGCCAAGGGCCTGTCCCACAGTTTGGGGCAGGGCAGTGCTTTTAGGTGGGTCTCCATCCTGCTAATACCTGTTACGCTGACCCTCTGTCGGGTTTTGTATTTGTTAAGTTTTTCCCTATTGCATAAAATTGAAGACTACTTATTTTCCTCTCCAGGCAGGCGACATCACCACGTGCACAGCATTGCTGATTTTCACCTTGAATGAAATTACATTGCTTTTCTCAAGGCAGGAATAAATATGTACAGAAATGGAAATCGATAAGGCAAATGTATGAGAAGGCAACAGCACAGAGTGAAGTGGCTTCATTCCCTGGAGCAGCCCATTTGCAGGGACAATGTACTGTCTTTTTAAATAGCCCCATCTCAAACACTGGCTCTTTACAGTCACATTTAACCCCTCTTTTACTCTGTCCCACTTGCCAGGCAATGTAAGTGCCTCCCCGCTCCCCCATCCACCCCAGCCAGCAGAAACGAGAGCAGCAATACACCCCAGAAGATTTAAAGAACAAATTAACGGAACCACAAAGACAAATATATATGAATTTCATTCTCTGAGAGCATCTTGCCAGTAATTTTCAATTGGAAACATTTAACCCTGTGCCTATAAATAAGAAGATAATTCATCCCTGCTGAGCAGCACATTAGCACAGTCTCATTAGCTATAACACATTTTTTTGAGCTCTCCCTGTTGTGTTCTCCTGCACTGCAGCAACAGCTTTAGCACTTCATGGTGAAAGGAAAAAATATCATCAGAAAAGCATCTTGTCGTGTTACCTTCTCATGCTCCCACCTACAAACGCATCAGGGAGCAGAAGCTCTCGCCTCCCTCTGAGGCATCTTTTCCCGTGCCAAGAGCCAGCAGTGAAGGGTTCGGAGAAGCGAACATGCTTTTTCCAGTTGTTAAAAAGTTGGTCAGCTGAGCAGTGACCTTGCTCAGAAAGCAAATACAAGTTTAAAACAAGAAGCACAAAAGAGGGATTAATTTTTTAATAAAGCAGCCCATCACTCTTGAATGACCTTTCCGAGGACAGTTCAAGCCTGCTGTATAAAATGAGTTACTTTCCATAGCATAGATAACTTTTCCATAAAACACAAAATGCTAAGTGCTGCTTGGGCTGTCACCGGGCTGCCTCCCTTATCACAAAAGATTATTGAAAAGACAGTCAATTATTAATGATACAGTTCTTATTATACCTGATGCTGCAGGCTGCAGCCGGAGCTCGCCCTCCGCATGCTGCACCCTCCCAGGCTGAACGCATTAGTTATTCTGCTGAGCGCCTCTCCCTAGGAAACGCAAGTGGCTGCTGTGATTAAAAGGCGGCATCTTTAGTAGAAGGCGCAGAAGGTCTCAACGTCCGTAATTAATCCTGCCAAAGCCCTGTTCCCACATGCGGAGCAGAAACAGCCCCTCGGCCCTTTACCCTTCTCCCTGCAGCTCCAGCCCCTCACGTCGTTCCCATCCATCCGCCGTCCCCAGGAGATGCTGAACAGGACAGGGTGATGGCGGGAACGCGGCCGCGCGTAACCACAGCAAAGGCGGAGGATGCCTGACCCGCCGTGCAGTGCTGTGTCCCCAGGCTCCTGTGGGTGCCGGTGGGACTCTCCAAATAAAACGTTCCAGCCTTTTGCAGCGGGGTCATCAATGCAAACTTCAACTTGCAGGCAGGCAAGGCAGGGGGCAGCTTGCAGAGCAGACACGGTGTGATTTTTGGGCAGGGTATTCGTGGCATGCAACTCGGCAATGGGCAGAGTGCTTGTCCCGAGCCCCTGCGCTGCCGTTCCTGTCAGGCATCCTGGATTGCCGCACCCCCAGGCTGGTAACTGGGGAAAAAACCCTCAGTCTCGGCACTGAACTTACAACAACTTCATGCTTGCAAAGGCAGAGAGATTCAGACACTGCCCAGCTCCCCACAGCCGGGCTGTGAAGCTCTTCCAGGGCCGGGAAAGAAAATCCTGAAAAGCAGAGGCATCCCACTGGGACTCGGGGGCTCTGTCGGGGGCTTTCACTGGACTCGCATCACGGAGCAGCGCCAGCATCTTTCCATCACTTAACAAGCAGTGCAACCAAAGTGCTCATGTTAGCAGGAAAAAACACATTTCATTACTCTCTGCCTGCAGAACAGAGCTGCTGGCACTCCTGCAGGCTCACTGCGCTTGTGCAACTACTAAATGTAACTTTATCAGATTAAGTTTGAAGAAAAGCAGAAAAGTTTTGCCTTTGAAGGAAGCGAAACAGCCTGGACATGTACAGAAACGGCAGCAGTTTGTCCTTGCTAGTGCTCCCCAAGGCACGAATGGGTTAATTTCTTACCCAAGGAATGAAAAATATCCCTCCCGTTTCAGCAGCTGGTTAAATGTCGCCTTTCCCAAATGCTGCCTTTCCCACGCGGCTCCAGCATCCCACACCACGCCGGGCCCTGACTCCATGTGGACAGCTTTCTGCTTTCACAGGCAATTACTGTGCTCGGGGTTCAAAACTAACTTAAGAGCATGTTGGCTTATTTTCTGTCAAATTCTTCTGGTTTAGTTACACTTGTGCATCTTTTCTGAGCGTATTCTGTTGCTTATGTTCTCTAGACAAAGCAGCACGATGGAAAAATATACATATTTCTATATGGCACTGCTTTTAAAGTAAGCCTGAAAGAATTGTTTTGTTTTCCCACTGGGAAGACCTAGCAGGAAGCTTTTATATGGAGCATTTCCTTATTGCAATTATACACAAGACCTACAGTTTTTCCCAGATGTAATCCCCATGGGACTGAAGAAGGTCTTCAAGTCTGTGGCCCCCTAAATAAGCTTTTAATCAGGAACTATGTATGGATGGAGTCAAAACATGTAAATTAATTAAATATGGGCTGGTGCTTGACGGAGCTACCACTGGCTTCTGATAGCTTCGCCCAACGGAGCTGGCACAGGGTAGGAAATGGGGAAGGGTTTCACCTGGGCACAGCCCGAGATCGTCCCGCAAGCATGAGGACTGAGATCATGGCCTAAAATTGCTGCTGCTTTACGTTACGCACTACAGCTGTCAGGGGGGATCGTGCTTTGCAGGCTGCTCCCATGAATGATAGGAAACAGGCGGCCACAAAACAGCTCAAAAGCCATCCCGTCGGTCCCTGCCCATCCCCACCACGGCCACCGCTGCCTTCTTGGATGCTCGCAGGGCCGATGGGCAAAGCGGCTGTCTTCCTTCCTCTCCCCAAGCAGAAATGCTGCAGGAGGGCAGGTTTAGGCTTCACCTGCCGCCCCCCACTCCCCTCCACCCCACGGACCCGCACAAACCCACAGACGGAGCTCACCCTCGGTACCCAAAGGGTTACACCCAAACCCGCTCCATCCAGGCGGTCTGCTGGATTGCACAACAAGTCGTCAAGCTATTACTGCGAGTGGACATACCAGGAATAAATATAGCCTCTCGGGGAATATTTGTTGTACAGATTTTTCAATTCTGTTTTCACTGCAAAAGAAGAAAAATAACCCCTTTCCAGTCTGCTGGGGACATCCACATGGGTGGGATCTCCGTTGTGCGGCTGTGGGCTGTGATCGGCTGCCGGCTGGCACAGGCACGGGAAGGAGTTTCCTTCCAGGAGGAAAAAAGAAGTTTGAAAACTTTGTGGGATTAAATAAATAAATAAGTAAATAAAAGCTGTTTAAAGTCCTGGTTTGCATTGCAAGAAGTTGTCACGAGTTTTTCCAAAGTGAGAGCAAACAGGGTTTCCGCCGTAAGAGATCTGCATCCTGGGAGCCCATGAGCCGCCTTCCTGGGTGCATTCGGCATCGTGCAACCATCGCTGCCAGCAGCCCCGTGCCCCACGGCATCCCTCGGAAACAGCAGCTGGGACCAGAGCGGGTGTCGGCACACACTGGGCTGGTCTGGGCTGCCTGTCGAGGGGCAGAAGACAGCTGAGCAGACCCAAAATTAAAGTGGGGAGACCAGATGATGCCTGAGCCCCAGGAAGTCAGCTGCTATAAACCCATCAGCATCCAGAAAGGAGAGCTGGCAAGCTGGATCTGTCCCCGCCCGGCGTGCACCCTGCAGCCATGCACAGCTTGGTGCTGTGCTTGCTGGGCAGGCTTCCCTCTGCACTGGTGTTACCCGACTGCACGTGCCAAAGTGGAGCAGGACTAGACTTGGGATGCAAAACCAGTCGCTGTATGCAAAGAGTAGAGGTGGCAGAGGCGGCAGGTAAAAAGGTATGACAAGAAAAGGGACGTAAATCTTTAAACCCCTCTGAAAGTGAAACACTGCATAGTGCAGATGCCTGCTTAAAATTCACGCTCCGTCCTGGGGCCAGCGGATAGCTTCGGCACATGGCTTATGACAACGGGTACCCTGCAGCACCAGCCCCAGCATTTTATCGCACCCCAGACTGAAGCTCCCTCGGCTACTGCCTGCCCGGGGCTTCTCGAGAGGAGAGCAAGGAGCTGGATACAATTTGTGAGTGCTCCAGAGGGACGTGCAACCCATCAACTCGTGGTTGCACCAACAGGAGAGGTTCAGGCTGGCCTCCCACCCTCCACCAGCCATCACCCTCTCTGCAAAATTATGTACACGAAGCAGAGGAGGGGGCTGGATAGGGCTGGAGCCGGGGGCTGCTCGCATGGAAAACATCCTGGAGGTCTGTGGAGCCTCACTGGTGTTTGAGAGAGCAGCAGGCTCACGAGAAATCTGAATAATTAACCCAGCGCCACTTAATAAAGAGGACTATCACTTTCAGCGTAAGTGTGCAACCCTCAGCGGCCAGCGGTACTTAAACAGCCATTTCAGGCATCTTTTCAAATAGCAGTAATAAAGTCGTGTGGATACTGATTTTATTAAAGCTGCTTATTGCTGTTCAATAAATGTCGTGAGCTTCCTGCCAGCATTTCCATTAGAGACGGGTCAGGACAAGACCTGGAGGTATCAGATATCCAAACTCTCACCCTTTTTTATGGCTCACCGGGAGGGGAAAACGATTACATTCATCCCCTCCTCTGATAACCTCTTTTCCAACTGACCTTCAGCTCATTCCAGCCACGGTCTTATAAAAGCTTTGGTCGACTCTCATGATTTTATCCCGTGCCTTGAAAACTGTGGCATTTTCCCTAAAGTCTCCTTTCCCAGAGCCAAGCAATCAGAAAAAAACAGCTGAAGCCATGAATTGAAAGCGCTTCATAGTCAAAAGGCAGACAAAAATCTGAAGTGCCTCATTTCTAATGTTTACTCTTTTTGCCTCAATCCCACAAGTTTGGGGGGTGGAAAACAATGAAGTCCTCCTTTGGCTTTTGGTCTCTTCCAAGCTGCTGTTTTCCATCTCCTTGACCTTGGGACATGTCAAGCTTTGCTGCCATGATACTGAATAACTTCCATGTGGTCGAAGAAGCCGGTAGCAACTTAAAGACAACAGGGTTGTCCTTGGCTTGGCCAGGGCTTGGTGCATCCTTGGCACTCCTGCGCTCGTCCCACTCAAGAGCCTGAGCTTTGGCCCAAGCTGGGCTGGAAATATCTCTGTTTCCTAAGGAAAAACAGAATCCTTTGGGTGTTTTTGGAAGCTGGGTGTGAAGGGGAACCATCAAACCAAGGTGCTCCTGATTCCTGGGAAAGGCTCTTCCACCTTGCTCTTGCTCAGCTGCTTGCTGAGACACGAGATGGATGACGCAGGGAAGGAAGGGTGTTGTGCCGTGTCCGATCCCCTTGTGCTTACTGAGAGATGAAACAGAGTTTGTGGAACTGGAGAAACCCACCCCGACACACAAACAGGGCTTCCTAAACCCACCAGCCTGAGAAATGTACAAAAAATGCATTTGTGGTTGTGAAAGCCGACTGGAGATCCAGTGTCTGTCCTGTCTCACCCCAGTAAAGGTCCTGTCATCAACACAGGTCGTCTCCCACTGAAAGCAGGACTTTCAGGTGTTTTTAGGAAAGCCCTATTCTCTGCATGCCTATTTTTCTCCTCTTCCCTGTGTGTGGTGGTGCACTCACCCATGACACTGTGCAGCCACTGCAGTCCCCCATGGAGACACAGGGCCATTTTAGATCAATTTCTGGCCTGAGCCAACAAGACTCAAACTGATCACACTCATGACAGGATTAAAAACCTCTTCAAACAGGAATATTTATTTTTCAGGCCACCTGAAACCACTCTCCACATTGATCGGGACCACAGAGGGTATGGACATGCCGCCTTCCTCCCCTGCCAGTGATTTCCACGTGGATGCCGGGAGCACTGCAGCCAGCAGCCACATTTCCCACCCGTGCACCCGGGTTATGGGGAGGGTTTAGGAAATGGGGGCTTTCCTCCAGTTTTTTTGCCCAAGATCAGGCTGCATGTTCCTGGTGTGTTTTCAGCTTTCTCGCTTGCACCAAGACTCGCATTCATCCCTGATGGACAGGGGAACTGGCTGCAATGATGAATTGAAGATAACCACATTTGGAAGATGGGAGCTACTGCCCGCAGGTGGGTTTTTCACCATATTTCATGTTTCTCACTCTACCAAATTGTCCACTTTGGCAGTATATTATCATAATAATGACAATAACTGCTTTTTCATGTGCTATTTAAACCCTGGGATGTGCAGGACTCGAGGCTTCCCGAGGCACAGCGCCGGAAATGTGAATTCCACTGAGGTCTAAAATAAATACAGCTGAAGAAGGAGCTCTCTGCAGCCGGTTCCTCCCCACCGGCTCTCCCCTAGCACCAGCAACATGCAAATGTGCACGGTCGGGGATTTCTGCCCTCACCCACGGGCTCCTTCGCACCCCAGAGCTGGGGTCAGGGCTTTACTGACCGAAATCTGCATGTCGCTGCTCTTGAGCAAGGCAGAGTCGCATAACCCCATCGTACGGGGCACCGAATGGAAAATACAATAACATCCCCGTATTTATTTTTTTCTCTAACAACTGGGGCCACATTCAACCCTGGTGCTACTTCCAAAGCTTCCTTGAAAAGACCCAAGATTTGATGCATAACGGTGATAAAAACGCAACTTTCAGAATATTTGGTGGATGTAAAACCGCAGGGGGAGGGACCCGAATCGGCAATGAGCTTGTGAATGAGCTTGTATTCCTCTAACACCAGCCATCTTGCAGAATCTCAAAACCGCTCCTGATGTGAAGGATGTTTTGAGACCAAACCTCTCCCTCCCGAAACACGCCCACGCCGAAGGACACTGAGGCTGTTTGACGGGAAGTAACGTTGCACTCCTGCTCGGCAGCAAATAAACATGCAGGGGGTTATTTCGCTTAGCTGAGGATGAAGGGAGACTGTGACACCGAATTCGATGGCTCCTGTGGGAACAGGACAGCCCCAGCGCTGCACGGGGGGGATGACTTCTGCACCTGGGAGACCAACCTTCTCCATAACCGGACTTTCCGGAAAGGAGCCAAACGTGGCCCTGGTTTTCCTATTCACAAGTGCTTTGGAAACTGCACCGAGAGACTGACAGCACCCACAGCACCAACAGGCTCCCCCCATCTTATCTTTCAGTTTCAGGATTATTTTAACAAATCCATTAACTGATCCCTCCTCAACCACAGATCTGCTGGCCAGGTTGCTGTTCATCAGGCTGGCTGTCATTTCAGCAGAAATATTTATTTTTGAAATATTACAGTCGAAGCGACAAATAATCAATCATAAACCCGAGGTTATGGGCTCCCTCCTCTCATTTGCTGTATCAAGAATCATTTAAGAGATCAGCTTTTTCCATTAAGTCCATCCCAAATCAAACACAAAACACTGGGAAGATTGCAGAACAGGTATGAAGGCAAATGCTGATTATTTTTTACCCTTCTCTCTGCCCTTTGCTGTGGTTGCTATCCTTACCCTGCATGTGCAATGTTTTCAGGTGCTCACCGCCTTCGAGTGGGCCATGCAGCTGAGATATTTAATTTCTGGTTTAGCTTCTGGACAAAGGAAACCCTTCCCAGTGGTGTCACATCCCACAGCTATGATGAAAATGAGATAACCCTGTACAGTACAGTCCCGCTTCTATCTCTGGAAGGTGAACATCATACACGGAGCATCCAGACCATGACTTCCTCCATCCTGAATTGACTTGGACTTGCAGTTGAGATTATTCAACCCACTTTCTGCCATCGCCTAATGCATCCTCCAGGCACATCAAGGATCTTCTCATGGACTATCCAGCCTCTTCTACACAGATCTCTGGCAATGGTCTACCCTGGTATGGCAGCTCCCTGTTCACACTCACTCTGATTTCTCCCAGAGTCAGAGCCTGGCATGTCTTTGCCTTAGGCTTGCGAGAAATCAGAAGCCAAACACCCAAAGTGCTTGCATGGGGCACACCTGGTCCCGGCAGAGTTGGGCTGCTGAGAAATGCCCTGGCAGCGGCCGCTGCCGAGGAAAGGCGACGCTGCCTGCGAGGGAGAGGCACTGCCCGTCCCTCCGTTTGCTGCCAAGCGCGCTGCTGGAGCGGCCCCTCTCTTGGCCCCTCCGAGGATGCAGAAACCCGGAGCTCAGCCTGGCCCCGCTCTGCTGCCAGACCAGACCTGACCTGCGGCCGAGCCCCACGGGACACGCGGCTCAGGGAACCGGAGCATGAACCTCGCTAGAGACAGAAATGAGTTACGGTGCCAAGAGTTTCTCTGTCCGGATGGCTGGAAAGCCGGCAAGGAAACAGGGAGAGGCTGGAGGCAGGCGCTGGAGGCAGGCGCCGGCGACCGCGCTCGGCCGTGGAGGCTGGGCTGGGGCTTGTCTGAACCACATCTTCACAGCTGGGGAGGGTTTTACTGTCGGGCTTTGAGGCTAAATGCAACTCTGGCTGCCCTGGGATCCTGGTGACTTCCGCCACATTGCCCGGGGCCGGGGGCCTTCCCAGCCCCCCCGGGGGTCCCGTCAGGGCTCGGAGCCTCCCTGCCCTCTCCCCGCTGCCCAGCCACGCTCCGTGCCTCCGTCCCACAGCCAGCGGTGCGCTGGAACCGCTCCCGTCCCGGGCGGCCCAGGGCTGCTGCTGCCCCAGGCAGCCTCTCGAGGGGCCAGGCACCCCCCAGCCCGCTCTGCGGCATCCCTCAGCACTTTTAAAGCATCCCCCTGAGCATCCGCCAGCAAAACCCCGCAGCACCCTTTGAGGCACCCCCAGAGCATCCTCCAGCGCACCCCCGGAGCACCCGCAAGCACCTCCGAGCACTTCTGAAGCACCCCCAAGCACCCACCGGCGCCCCCCCCCCCCAAGTACCCCCGCAGCATCCCCCGAGCACCTCCCGGGAGCGCCCCTCCGGAGCAACCCCCGAGGCGGGGGACGGCGGTGCCCCGCCCCCCCCAGTTGCTGGGATCCGCTGCCCGCTGCCCCCGGCCCCCTCCCGGCCCCGGCCCCGGCCCCGGCCCCGGCGCCCCCCTGCGCGGCGCGGCCGTACCTGGGAGCGGCGGAGCGCGGCGGGCGCTGCCGGCGGCCCCGCTGCCTCCTGCGGGCGGTGCCCGGGGCCGGGGCGGGGCGGGGGCGGGGCACGGCGCCCTCCCGGGCAGCGGGGACGGGCTGCGGGAGGGCCCGCGGGAGCCAAAAGGCGCGGCTGCCGTGGGAGGCCAGAAATCCACTTTTTTGGGGTGGTTTTTTTTTCCTTATGACTGCGGTATTGTGCTCGGGTCCTTCTTTTTAATGCTTTATTTATACTTTTCTAGCTCATCCTGTTTGCACAGATGCAGATCAAGAGCGGCGGGAAGGGGAAATCTGCGGGGACGGGCCGTGGCTGCAGAACTCGTACTGTATTTGCGCCAGCGGTTCTCCGGCTCAGCCTTTCAGCGCGTTCGGTTTACATCGGCCCCTCGTACCTTAATGCGATCGTGTGGAAAACGTAAAGAAAATGCAATCTGAGTTTTAGGTTTTGAGCCGCCTCGTGTGCCTTACCCCATGTGATTTACGTGCTCGTCACCTACCCAGCTGCAGCAAGTCGCTGTAATGACAGTTCCTTTTCTAGACTCTGGGGACAGGCAGAAATCAGCAGTTGAGTGACTTGCAATAATACCGTCAACTTTAGGTGAAGCTTTTGATTTCGCTTGTCCGGAGACACAGAGGCAAGCCCCAGCCCTGCTCCCTGCTGTTCTGGAGCGTGGGAGAGCAGCGGCTCCAGCAATGCTGGGGGCAGCTGTGTGGCCTCCATCTGGGCTATGAACTCAGCATCCACCGGGGACGAACGAGGCCCACTGTGATTCCCCCTCCCTTCGAGAGGAGCCCAAATACCTTCCAACTCCGAGTGGGAAATGCTGTAAATCAGAGCAGAGTCTTCAGGCTCCCATGGTCCCACTGACACTGCAATTTGCACCTCTTGCGTTTTCATCTCCCAAGGTGAAAAATGGGGGGGAGGCTGTGAGCGGAGCAGCCAGAGCCCGTCTCGGATGGGTCTGTGGGTGGCCGGGGCGAGGGGGCTCCGACCGCGGGAGTGTGCGGGTCTGGAGTGGGTGCCCCGAGGCACAGCTCGGTGCGGGGTCACGCCTGGGCTCAGCCCCGGGGGATCCCACATCATCGGCAGGTATCTGAGGGTTGGGGTCTGGCTGCTGCCCGAACACCAGGGGAGACCAGAGCCCTCCTTACAGTGCCCAGGCTCCTGGTAAAACAGGGAGGGATAAAATCTCCCGTTACCCAGCTCGGGAGGGACTGGGGCTCTGCACAGACAAGGTCGGTGCCCAGCTCGGCCTGCCCTCGCTCCCACGTGAGGGGCTCAGGTGCTGAATAAGAGGAAGACGTTTCGTGACGATTCTAAAAATGGATCAAAGAATCAAGGGAAAAGTGTGTCTTAGGGGAGCCTTCGGGCTTCACGCCATTGAGGACAACCCCTGCCCCTGCTGCTCAGGTTATTTTGGCAGGGCCCGAAAGAGAGGGACCATGATATCAGAAAGCTTTTTGTTTTCTGGCATCGCTGGCTGGTGGAGGCGGGAGATGACTCCTACATTACTTTCTTCTCCTGTTCCTGAACAACAAACCTACTTTGATGTGCAGCCATGGCCTTGGAGGCACAGCACGTCTCCTGCTGCTCCGGGTATGGTGCAACTTATCCCTTCCCTGTCCCTTAGGCTTGTTCCCAAAGCCATGACGATCCCTGAGCCCTAATGACAACGACCAGGCTTTTGCAACAGAAACTTTGGGCACCTACAGGAAGCTCTTGCGGTTGCAGACATTCAGCTGAACTTGTGTTTTGTTCTGTTTTCCCTGGGGTGAGATTAAAACGCTAAGAAGTGTGCGTGGGGGGCAAGAAGTAAAGCGGTGGCAGGTCACAGCACACACTTCTGCAAGCGTGCCCCAGAAAAGCAAGCAACAACTACCAAAAAACCCACTTTTGAGCAAACAGAATCAAAATCAGTTCCCCTTTTCAGTCAGTGAGGTTTTATTTGCTCGATAACTTGAAGACAAAGAATCTCTCTCCTATGAAATGTTAGGCACTCAGAAGTGTAACGTGTATATGCATAAAACTTCTGTGACCCTTCTTTAATCCAAGAGAATAATGGGCCTTTCAAACAAACAGGATAAACGAGGAGTACTTTGCTGTGTGTATAAATGAAATGTGATAAATTGTTCAAAAGTGGATTAGGTGAATTTGTGGAGGAGAGCTCCGAGGTGGCCATTGCACACGATGGCTGAAGAAGCCTCCGAGATGCGGCTTGCCAGGAGCCGGGAGGGAACGGCAGGAATGCAGCCATGGTGCAGCCACAGCCTCTCCCTCCCCTTCTCCCACCGCGTCCTTCAGCTCCACGCTCGGGCAGTGTCGGAGGCCGTATTCTCCGCTATGTATCTCGGTCTTGCAAAGTTCAGCTATTCTTAGGCGAGGTTGTGAGTCATTAAGCGCTTTCAGAATGTTTATTTGTCAAGCCACAGGCACTTAAATTTACTTCTGAAGCCAGACAACCCGCTCAGAGGATTTCTTTCTGCCGCAGAAATTACTAGGTGAAATTCCACGGCAAGAGGTCAGCCCTGCTGCCTGGAACACTGCAAGTCATATCCCACCCAAGGACTGCCACCAGTTCAGGTTTAAAGTGGTCTCATTTTCAAAGGTGAATACAAGAGGGGAAAAGAGCAAGAAGAAGAAGAATGTGATTTCCTACAGTCTTTCACCACCTGATGTAGCTTTTCCTAGTTGGCTGTAATCCGTCTGAGGGTGGATGGCAGTTTGGATGGTGAAGGGACTCCCCAGGGAAGCAGGTTTCCTTCCGGTGGTGGGATTAATTCCTCCTCTCGGAGACACTGCCCTCGCCTGCTCTGCAGTGGGGCTTCTCCCTGCAGCTCCCCAGAGCAGACAGACAGGAGTGGGGTGGGGCTCCTGCCCCGTGCTGGGAGAAAGACAAAGTTGATGTAGTGTTCAGAGCCTGCAGTGACGGGGCCAGGGACTGATGTGAACGAGTCCTTTTGGAAACGCAGTACAAAATCACTATTGTTCTATATGATGTTACACTTGTGCCAACATCCATTTTTGTAGGCTCTCTGCAAACTGCTCCCCCTTTGCTGTGCTCACAGGAGCTGCCTTGTATGGTCTACCAATGCTAAAATCCTGCCCCATCCACCCACGCCTGGCTGGCATGGCTATGGCCTGCCACAGTCACTTTTTGGTCAGTAGCGTGAATGGGGCAAAACAATTCTGCAAGTATCTGGGTGCTACAGGAATACAAATATCAACCTAATGAAGCAGCTCAATTTGGGAAGATTTTATGGACTATAAAAACACCTGAGATGTTTCCCTAACTATGCACCCCCTTTCACATGCCAAACCAATCATTTGTGCCCGGATGCACAGCAGAAAAAAACGTGGAG
Source organism: Platalea leucorodia (assembly GCF_965183815.1). NCBI lineage: Eukaryota > Metazoa > Chordata > Aves > Pelecaniformes > Threskiornithidae > Platalea > Platalea leucorodia. The sequence continues at coordinate 23,895,993 of NC_138827.1, read as the reverse complement.
GGTAGATGTGACCTCTGTGTCCGGGAGGAGAAGATGTAGCCTCCAGGAACCAACCTCGTGCTCATTCAGAAGCCACCAGCCCCGTGCTGTTCTGGGCTGCGCACATCCAGTGATCCCCAAATAGGTATGGAAAATGTTTCATTTGCTTATGACACATGGATCGTTCTTGCAATGTTCACATCAAACCATGTGCGCTTGCCTGTCAAATCAATTTGCTACAGTTGTATTGCCTAAAAGAAATTGCTATGTCTTTGTGAGCATAAACAAGAAATGCTGTTGCTTATAGTGCCGCTAGCAGTGGTGCAGCCATACCTGGAATTCAGACATCTGTTTATAGACCCCAAGTCTACTTAAAGAAAGGGAAATTCTTATTTCAGTTAAACATGTATCTTGTAAAGTACAATTATAATTTTTCCATAAATCTACTTTCATTGCTGTATTTTCTGTTCCTATTTTCTATCAGTCATCCCAGTCTCCGACTACTGCTGATCTACTAGGGTGTGACTGCATTTCATATGTTTCTGTACTAAAAAGAGGGTAGAAGAAATATGCTACACAGAACATGGATTTAGCTAGCACGGGGCTTGTGCAGGAGCTGTGTCACAACAAAGGGTAAGTCTGCAGGGCAGCTTGGTGAGAGACAGAGTAAACTGGCCTGCACGGAGCTCCATGCCTATGTACCAACAGGTCGCCCAAACAAGAGGGTTACTCAGAGAGGATGAAGGCTCTGTTTGGCACTGCTCTGCAACACACACGGGGCCTATATCCCTACGTGCTGTACGTATTGCCAACTGGCTGCTCTTTATGTATCTCTTAGAGAGCAGCTGTTTTCTTGCCATACCTACTGAAAGCAACCCAAGGTCACAATAAAGACAAGCGCCTTCGTTCAGCACCTGTGTCTAGGTGTGTTCAGCACCTCTGTGTCTAGGGTGCTGGCTTTTACTGCATGCCAGGAACACAGAATATTTTGATTTTAGAGGAAAGCAATAAAGGACTGAAGAGTGATAGGCTGCAGCTCTGATTTCTGGGCAAAGGAGGTGGGGGGCACTCCGGCACCATGGTGCAGGCCAGGCCCGCTCTGCCTGCACATCCTCACCCAGCTTGGCAGGCTGGTGTGCCCATGTCGGTGACGGCAGCTGAGCGTGACAGCTACCCAGGGAGCGGGTGCGTGTGTGTTCATGACCCTGGGCTTACTGTAGTGAAGCTCTTCATAGGAGAGAGAACACATATACAAGTAACAGAGAGATGCTCAGCTGTTCTCTGCCTTAGCTCTGGTTTTCCGGATTTTTAGTCATATGGGATTTGTCACTGTGGTCCAGCTGATGGTCTGACTAATTCACACTGACCCACCATGCTGGGAATTTCTGTGCTTTAATAGCGGTTTAGTGCCTGATGGCTCAGGGAACAACTTATCTACAGTACTCCCAATGAGCCCCACCTAGAGAAGACCGTTTCCCCAGACTCCTGCGGTTCCCTCCTCCAGGCTGAAGGGTGAAATGTGACCCCTGGGCTTTGCAGGCTCCCATGGACAAAGATGTTACTTGTTATAAAACTGCTAACCCTCTTTAAAAGCCAAGCAAGGGCATTTAATGTTGTCTCTTCTTGGAGCTGTGAACTCAGCAGACTGACTGCAGCCTGCATGGGGGGGCATTCGTTTTCTTTGACACCACCCTCCTGTGACCCACTTATAGCCCCTTCTTGTACTAAGGGATGGGGCAGAAGGGAGGAAGCGATCTATTCCTACACACCTTAACATCATAAAAGCTTTAATAAAGTTTCGCTTTTACTGGAGTGATTCATTCACTTCACTCGTATTACGATGTCTTTGACAGTAGCAAAAAGCTGTGTTTAATATATATTAAGTCTCTGGGATGGGCAAAGAACCTGATAGACATCACTGGATCCCATTCTTCAGCTGAGAGTTTCCAGCAGGGAGTTCAGCAGTTTCGGAGGGAATGGCTCTGTGACGAGAACAAGACCTGGCACAGCGCTGCTACGGGGCCGGCACAGCCCGATCCGCACCAATGGCTTTGCCCGGAGGGCGATGAGATGCTTGACCACAACCAGCAGCAGTCAGCAAGCTATGGGGCCGGAGAGGCTAGACATCTTCTTTGGGTGCTCTGGCTCCTGCTGACTGCAACAGCAGCTGGTGGAAGCTGGTCTGTCCTGCCCTGCAGGGACACAAAAGGTTCTGCAGTTCCCTTTTTGATGTGGCTATGCTGGGGGTCATGGAGGCCTTGCTATGTAATGCCTGAAAAACCTTGCAGAAATGGCTCTGCTACAGAGAACCGACTGTGGTTTGATTTTTTTTTTTTTTTAAACAAATCCTCACCTGAATCTTGAATCTTTATAACAGTGGTCTCATGTCTCTAAATGTGTACGTATCCATCCAGGTTTGAGAGGAGTTATAAAATCTGTTCTAGGTGTGTCTGTCGACGGAGATGCTACCAGCAGATGGTGCAAGAACGTGCAGGTTGTGTTTCCTCCCGTTTCTGCTTCCAGAAGTGAGTTATAGCTCTGTGAGATGTTATTCCAACCTAAGAACAGAGATAGGGAGAGATTTTATTTTTATTTTATTTTAATTATGGCTTGCAATATAGCACCTGGCTTGTCATTTGAATTCCAGCCCATAACGCAGAACTGCACTGCCTCTGCTACCAGAGAAGCTGGGGATCCATATGTTATATTAAACTGAGCAGCAGGCTCAGCTGTGAAAGAAAATATGCACAGACAGACAAAATATGGGGAAAACACCCCTAACGATGCAATGAGACCACTTAGACAACATCACTTTTTTCTGCACTACAGACCTTAGCTTTCAAAGAGATTTGAGGAGAAATGTTCTGTTTTGGGCCTGGTCACAGAACCATCTTGCCTTTGGCAGAATTTGAGTGTACAGAACCGCATGTTTATATTGTTATGAACTAATCTCCTTTATCTCTACATTATGGGTGTAATTTGCTATTTTCTTAGGTATAATAGATGCATGTGTTGCTCTAGAAGTTCATAGATCACAGCCAACTGTGTTTTCTCCTAAGTTAAGAGAGAGATAAATGAGAGCTAAGGCTGCATACTGCCTGCAGTATTAGGAGCTATACATCTCGATCTCCAAACCGATAAACTCTCCAGCACGGAAGAGCACATCGTGGTTTGTGCATTGACAAGCTTATGGTTTGTGGCTCAGACCTCCGAGCTGACGTTTGCCTTTTGGAAGCTGAAACGAAAAGGAGCTCGTTGCAGGCTTTACCATGGAGTTTACAGAACCGTAGCAATTTCTAATTTATTATTTCCTGCCTTTCCTGAAGTCTGCATCTTTAAGGATGCCTAATCTAAAGCTTTTTAGACAAAAACCGGCCACACAGGTCAAGCTTTTGGGCTAGGTTTTTCATGGGAGAGACTGGAGGTGGAGTAACTCCCTGACTCCCTCCTGGATGCCCTTCTCCTCTGGGTCGTTCCATGAAGATGCTCTGCAATCCGTGTTAGCATGATCCGATGAAGAAAATCCCATCCCCGATATGAGACAGTAGCTCTGCTGCTGCCTCACCCCCTCGGTCTGATGTCAAATTGCACAAACTCGTCCTCTTAAGTTGCTAGAAACCAGGCAAAGCCCTGGAGAGGTAACTCCCTCAAAGGGACCATGTTGCTACAGTGGTCAAACTGTTCCCATGTGCACCGACATAACAGTATCAAAGTTGAATAATGGGTTATGAAATGATTTGAGATCCTCTGAAAGCAGATGTAGCTCGTCAAGTAGGAATCATTTCGGGTTTGTGAAGGTCCCAGGCTGTTTGCTGTGGGAAGAGTCAAATTCCTTTTCCAGTGTAGTAAAGTGAGTCAGACAATTTGTTCCTGTGTTTCTGGTTGTGAAAGGGGGCAGAGCTTGCACAAACTGTGGAACACCAAAAAATAACAGCCCTAAATATTCATTTCTATTCCTTCTACCTGAAGCCAGTCCTCTTTTGACATTTTATAGTCAGTATTCTCATTTTCGTGAATGATTTCTTACCTTTCCTGCCGCAGGGCGTTTGACAGAGAATTGTATTCCTCAAGGACGAAAGAGGTTTTGCTAATGTGAACCGTGGAGAGCCCAGCGTAGGGTACAGACCTTTCCCAGGTGATCCCTGCGACTGGAGTGGGAAGGCTGCTGAAAGAGCACGTTGTGTGCATAGAGTTTGCACAATGTTCACAAAATTCACAGAATAATTCTGACAATATGGGAACCCTGACAGATTTATAGGCCTATCGCTGATATGGCTACAGGGTTTTGAAGTTGCTATAATTTATGTAATTCAGCAACAGCTAGAGGTTGTGGAGGTTTTTTCCTGCAGGGGATAGTGCTCTGTACTGGAGACTTCCTCCAAGAGTCCAGAAATCCCACCTCTAGGGAATCTGCTCTTTCCAGGCATTTCATATGGTTATTTTTGGCTATGTCTGTGGAGATTTCTAGTTTCCCAGTGCAGCTATTTTCATAACATATGGCTGTGAAGTCTATAGTATTAGACATAATTTAATCTTGCATGTTTGAGTGTCTCAGGACTGTATGTATGCAATTACTGCCTCTTGCACCTGCTCCCTCTTTGGCCTGTATTTGAAACACTTCTTCACTGTAAGAAGCCGAAGCTTCGGAGGTTTCTAGACAACAGTTCCTTTATTGAGCATGCTAAGCTGCCATAAATATTTAATTAGGTGTTGCTCTATTTTTGGAGAGATACAGAAAAAAAAAAATCCCCATTTCCTTACATTTAAACAGAACATTTTCCTGCTGGAAAAATTTCCCTGCATTAACTAGTGACAGGGAGCTGTATTTTAAGAGGGTGCATAAAAATTTGAGAGGGTGAAAGGCTGGTAAAGAGGAGATTTCACTAAGCTGAGGGTTCTCTCCTGTAGTTCTGTAGGTGGGAAGGGAGGCTGTCGGATGGCTGGTTTTGAGATGGAGCTGTGCGGGTGCCTTTCAGACAGCATGGCACCATGTCGGGCTGCTGGGTGCAGCCAGTTCCCAATGAGGGGAGCTTCTGCTTCTCCTATATTTGCTGTCTAAAAATAAATCATGACTTCACTGGTATTTTTTAATCCTGAGTCATGAATCGACTAACCAAGCTGTCCTGGGTATGCCGAGTGGTGATATTGCCTGGAGAGCTTCGTGTGCCATAAACCTTCAGATACAATGATCACCTGGACTGTAATTACAGTTGATGTATGCCTGTATATCTGCGTAAGAAAGCAAAGGCAGGGGTGTGATTGTACTGCCAAATTTAAAAAAAAACAATCAGTTGATGGACTTGCAGCCAAGATTTCACCCCACCCATTAACAAAAAAGGTCTCCTAGGAAGATTTGTTAAAATTAGCTAATTATAATGCCTCATTTCATGCTCCAAACATTACCTCGTGTCATTTGACTTGAAATCGCCTCCAGGAATGCACAATAAATACTGAGAATTAATCCCGACTTCTACTGTAGTTCTTACACTTCAAAGGCAGTTCGAGTCTTGCTGCCACCTGTATTAGAAAATCAGTCTGATTATTTGGTATGGGCAGCCTGTCTCTGCCATGTCCTCTATTTCTTGTCCTGTGACTTCCCACCCAAACAACCTCATCTCCTTGACCTCACCTGTCTTCATCTTGCTGATTTCTACTCAAGAACCATCTGAAAATTCCCCTGTCCTTTTCAATGGTTAAAAAAAAAAATAGGACAAGATTAAAGGACCAAATTCTAAAATGCTGTAACTGCACTGACCTCAAAATCACCATTTGATGGCACAGAATTAAGTACACTAAAATCAACAGCAACTAATACTTTAACGAATATACAATTTAGTTTGAAAAATATCATGCTCTGTATATTGTGAACAGTCTTCCATACAGATGACAGAGGGCAAACCTAAAACCCACTCAACCAGAATCTCTCTTATAATTATATTGACTTTGTCTTTAGAAGCCAGAGAGAACTAATTTAAACAAGTAAAGATAAAAAATGAAGTATGTATGGTTTGGTCAAAATAATGATGATGGGGAATTAAGAAGCAATTTGTGAGTATGTTAAGGGAGAGAAATTATTTAGAGCAGGATAAGAGTTATACGTAATCAGATGAAATTACCAGTAGAAAAAGTAAAACACATCCAGGAAGAAGACCTGACACTGAGATCTACTGGGCTGCACGACAGACTCATCACAGGATGACACAGAAGCCTCTTTGAACGGGAGCATTTGGAAACAGACCCCCACACTGTGGAAAAAAGGGCAGGTAAAGTTTGTTCCAAACATGTGCTGACTAAGTATTCTGAGAGGTACTTTACTGTCATGTACTTACTTGATGTATTGGTTGTGTGGCAGATGCATTTGTTGATTAAAATAATCATCATACCTATTAAAACTGAGTTGACTACTTCATTAGCCAAATAAAATGTAATACACAGAACAAAGCCCCGTAACTACCATGTGAAAAGCTGTGTACGCTTCCAGTGTCTGCAAAAATACTCTCTGCTGATGTCTCCCTTCCCTCTTTCACTCAGTTACTGCACCTGAAAGTCAAACCATGAGCCTGTAAATGTTCACAAGCCTAACTTTAAACCCAAAGCTAGGCCTTCCAAAGTCACTGATGGTGTTCCTAGGCACAGGTTTACCTGAAGCTTATTTAACACTTGTACATGTGGAATTAGATTCTCAGATTGTAAAATCCTTGGACATAAATAGTCTTTTATCATGTTTGTTAAAGCAGATTGCAAATCACATGCTTGACAGGGTCGACTTTTCTTAAAATGCAATACCAATAAGTAATAAACGGCCTTCATCATGCCATTTGACTTGAGATCTGTCAGGATGTGCTGCCATATCGAACACAAGCCTACCTGGAGCAACTGGACTCCTGTCCTTGGAGTTTATTCCAGTCCGTTATTAATTCAAAGTCCAAACACTTAGAGATTTCATCCTTCTCGTTACACCACTCTGTTGCTACCATGGTCTTGATCGCCCAGCACCTTCCAGCTCTCGGTGAAGCGACTCCTCAGCTGGCCACTCAAACTAGCAGCATAAAGCAGATTTAATGAAACACGTATGATTAAGCAACCAAGCAGTTACATGACTTCTAAGCACCACCCACCTGGATAAGACTTCCTTACACACGCCTGTTGTCTCAGACAAAAGAACCTCTGTAGTCCTGAGTGTCTATTAACTCCAGCAAACATAAGGCAACGTTTGCAAAGTGGAACTAAATGTCATACTGCAGAACTCAGGTCAGGAAATCCAGCGACTTTCAAGGGGAGCTCAGTATCTAGCCAACTTCAGAGATTTGTAAGTTCCGCTAGCCAAGTAAATAAATCTTTAGGTCAATATATAACCTCGGCTCCCTGGGTCATGGGCGTGTCTGTGTGCAGGCATACAAGGACATTTTACCCTGTTAGAGAAAGCAAAATATGTGTAGTAAGCATGTATGTGACTGCTGGAGTATATATAATTTCTGCCATAATTCAAATTTATATTTAGGGATATTGATCTACAGTAATAATTCATGTAGCAATGTAAATAGCATCCAAAAAGATTGCAAAGACCTTTTCAAACGAAAATTGCTTTAAAAACGCTATTTAGACTAAGCGCTAGGCTTCTGATTTTGTACTAGCAGTAACATATTTTACTCAGCAAATTGCAAAGTTATACATCGCTGTACAGGAAATATGAAAAAAAAAGCGCACATGAGTCATGAGGGAACTGCCTGAAGGCAGGGGAGTAAACCACCCGCGAATGTGGATAGGACGCTATCAGTGCCAATACCTTTTGAAAAATGGTGTGGATCTGTGGCAACCGTGTGTGATTTGGTGGCCATCTAGTTTGCTTTAGTGTTTAGCAGACAGCACAGTGCCATGCTCAGGGAAGGCAGCAGGACTTTGTCCTCGGGCTCTTCAGCTCTGTACTAAGAGTGCTCAGATTTGGGGTAACTCCACCCAAGGCAAAGGGATGCTAAGGCCTAGGTCTGGGCATGGCTTAAAGTCAGTTATGAAACTAATCCTATAAAATACCTCACTGAATAACTCAGAAAACTTTTACAAAAGTTTTCCAGTGGAGTCACGGATGTAATTGCAATGAACAACTGTGTTTTGGCTTAACAGGTTTTTCTTTTAATATAACTGTTAACGTCAGTGCCTAAAAATTGTGATTGCCACATAGAGTTCCTTAGTTCTCAAGATAAAAGATGAATCTTTAAAAGATTTCTGACATTTTGGGGCAATATTAAATTACATAGCATCACAGTATATAGACTTTATGTAGCTGATCCATGTTTCATAAAAAATGTTTACTACAGCAACGCCTCCATTATGTTTCTCCCATCTCACACCATCCAAGTCCTTCCAGAGGAGAGCTGTGAAAAATATAAGACCTTATATGGAGTAAATAAAGAGCGATTTTCAGAGCCAGATGAATTTGTGAAATATGGAAGCCATTGTATATGTAAAGGCAAGACCTCGTAATTCACAGCAAGTGAAGACACAAATGAATTATTGAGGCCTTTCATCATCAACAAAACGAGTCTGTGTTCCGCAGATGTTTGCTTTGTTGCAAGACTGACATTAGATTTAAAATATTTCATTCTTTTTATTAAAAAAATGAAAGTGCACTTCTCTTTAGGTTAAGCGGAACTGTTTCTGTTCATAGAGAGCATCTACTGATGGAGTCACAGGGGGCTAAAATTTATTTTGCTACATTTCCAGAGGTAACAAGATGTATTTCACAATCTCTCATTACTTTGATTGTCAAAGATTTTTCTTTAGGACAAAAACGTACCGTTAGCGGGGGGGGGGGAAGTCTTTTCTGTAGAAAGGGGTCTTTGTAAACAGTGTGATGAATTTATAGCTCCCACATACATGCCACATATTTACTCTCAACCATCATCAGACGTAGCCACTCCGACATTGTTCATACATAAAGGTTTCCACAGACCTTCTGGTGCAGCTATGTCAGGAGGCCTTCTCTGTAGGGGCCAGTTTAAAGAACAGAATGGAGTAACCTACAGCATTTTCCCAAATACCATCTTTTGTGAGTATACCGATCACTGTACCAGGGTTTTTTGCAGCCTTGACAACCTCAACGAAAACTTAGGATTTATTGCATTCTTCCTGGCTGTGCTGGTAAAGCTTTTTAGCACAGACCTCGTATGAGTTACGGAGTGTGGAAAAAAGGGCAGAAAGCTTGTGGTACAGCTGTGTTGTGTACTTAGAGAACGGGGCCGAACCCTGGAACGTATCATCCCCGGTGCATCTTGAGGCAACGCCGTGTCGGCCGGGCACGCTCAGGACGGGCCCGCAGCCGCCTGCCCCTGGCGCCGCGCACAGCCGGCGGCGGGGGGACGCCCCGGCGGCCGGAACGGCAGAGCTCCCCGCTTTCCCCTCCGAGCCAGGGCCAGCGACGTCCCTTCCGCAGCGGCACACGCCGCCAGGCGGGCTCAGGAGCGCCAAAACCAAGCGGCCTTTGGAGGGACGGCCAGAAAGGCGGCCGCACCCCCCGCCCACGGGCCCCGGTCGCGAACGGGCGGCGCCGAGGCCGGCGAGGGCCGCGGGGCGGGAGAAGGGGCTGCGGCCTGAGGGAGGGCGCGGCTCCGCCTCCGGCCCCGCAGCGCGCACCAGCCTTGTTGCCGCTCGCTTTTCGCCGTCAGGCGCCCGGCTCCGGGCGGCTGTGTCGGCCCGCCGGTGCGGGAGCGGCGGGACCGGGCGCCGGCGCCGGCGGGAGGGGGCGGGGGGGCGAGCCCCCGCCCCGGCCGTTACCCCAGGCCCGCTCGAACGGCGCCGCCGTGGGCCGCGCGCCTCTCGCTGTGATTGGTGGAGGCGGGAGGGGCGGGGCTAGGGCGGGACCAATCCAGCGCCGCTGGAGGGGGGTGTCTCGACGGAATGGTTCAGCCCAGCCGCTTCCCCTCCCCCCCGCGAGCCCGAGCCCTTTGGCCAGGCCGTTACCAGCGCCCGCGCGCGCCCAGGCAGGACCCCGCGGGCTGCCCGCCGCATTGCCTGACGGCGGGCAGCGGGGGCGCGGCGCCGGCGCTGCCGCCGGGCCCGTGCGGAGGTGTCGCTCGGTCGCCACAAGCCGGTGGGAGACGGGCCGCCGGCCTTCACCATGGCCCTTCGGTCCTGGCGGGCGCCGGCGGCGGCTTCCGCTCCGGCGTTTGAGCGGGGCGGCCGCGAGCGCCTGGGCGCGAGGAGGGGTGAGGGCGCGGGTCCTGGCGGCGCGGAAAACGCGCCAAGTTTCCCGTGGTGGGGCGAGCGGCGCCGGGGCGCCCCGCGGTCTCCATGGCAACCGGCGGGCGGCGGCGGCGGCCCGCGCCGTGCCAACATGTAGCGGTGAGGAGGGGCGGCCCCGCCGCGGCCGAGATCCGCTCCCGCGGGCCCCGGGCCCGCTCCCGCTCCCGGGGGCCGGGCCGGGCCCGCCGCGCCGTCTCTGCCGGCGGGCGAGCGGCCTCCCAGGCGGGCGGGACCGTGAGGGCGGGCGGCGCGGGGCAGCGTCCCGCGGGCCGGGCGGGAGGCGGGAGGCGCGGGCGGTGCCGCCGGGGCGGTGGGCGGCCGCTGGGGGGGGGGGAGGCGGCTGTCAGAGCCCGGGGCGGGGGGCTCCGGGGCCGCGCTCCGCTCCAGCGCCCGTTGCCGCTGCCCGCGGTGCGAGTAACCGGCGACGCGTGTGTGTGTGTGTGTGTGCGGCAGGTGTGAGCGGCGAGCGCAGCTTCCCGGCCGGGCTGGCCGCCTGCCCCGCTCACCTGCCCGCCAGGAAAGATGCCCGGGGTCTTGCCGAGTGACAGCACCGGGCCTGCGAGAGGGAGCCCCTCCAAGAAGAACCGGCTTTCGCTGAAGCTCTTCCAGAAAAAGGAGGCGAAAAGAGCACTGGATTTTACAGAGTCCCAGGAAAATGAACAAAAGAGTTCAGAATTCAGAGGCTCTGAGATGTATGTAAGAGTTTTGGTCCGCATAAGCGTTTCTGGTTGCATTGTGAAAGGAGTCCAGTAGCTAAACAAGAGTTATGTTTGATGTAATGGATAAACAACGCTGCTCCATCCACTCATTTAAGTTGTATATTCTTGCATAAGTATGCACTCCAACGTGTACTAAATAAAGCCTTAAGCCAAGTTAATCAAACTGAACTAACTGTTCACTATAATGAATTGCTAGAACTATTTACTTTTAAGAAAACGAGTTTGCCATACTATGGATGTTTAGCTGGCTGGCATAAACTTTTTAATAACTTGAAGTTAGCTTATTTGAAGTTAATCTAAGGTAGTTATACTGATGCTGAATTATTTAAGGCATATTAAAATGTAGGGTTTTGCAAAATGAGTTCTAATAAAAAAAATATTGGCTTTTAAAGGTTATTTCTGCTGCAAGTAAAAGAATCGATTGCGCTGGTTGTTTGCTCATTAGGGTGTTTCAAGCCCTGAGCAAATCTGTCAGCTTGTTTCATTGCAGCTAGTGAGGAAATTTAAATGGGAAAAATTGCTTAATCATGGTCAATTACAAATCTGGTGGAGACTTTAATATTTGGTTCTGTTGTGCCAGTATGGTGCATTATCACTGTATATAATGTGCCAGGTTCATTGGTTCCTTCCCCCCCCCCCCCCCCCCCGTTTTTATCCTTTTGGTTTGTGTCCAGAAATGAAGTGATGTGAGTCTGGAACAGGGGATAGTAATGGAAAATATCTGCTAGATGTGTTTTTCTTAGCGCTGCCTTAGGAATGAAGATACAAAAGTATTTTAAAGAAAACTTTTTTGCTTCCTTAAATTGGTCTCCTGATATTTTTTGAAAAAAATGTATTGGAACTAACAGCAGGCTTGCCTGCTTCTTCTAAACCTGCCTGGTTTTGTGTAGGTTGCTGAAAAGCAGTGTTACAGTTGAGCAGCCTGTGTTTGAGTGCCCAGAGTAGCTATATGGACACTCAGAAACACTTTGACATGAGTTTGATCTGTATATATTATTCATAATTTTATAAGCTAGTTCTGAGATGGTGGATGGCCAGGAGAGAGATGTGCATGCATACCAGAAGGAGTGATTTTCAAAAATTGTCTCTTACACACCATTTTCTCTATTTAATAGTGATCAGGTTGTTCCTGCAGCACAGCCTCCCTCGCTTGTTAGCTGTGAGAAAAAAGACAGCATGTTGCCTTTTGTGGGCTTGAACAATCTGGGTAACACCTGTTACCTTAACAGCGTACTTCAGGTAAGACCGTGGTCGGGGGCCTCAGAAAGATTATTTTCTTCTGGTTAAGCACAAGTGGATGAGATTCGCAGTTTGATATTACATAGAAGGTGTCTGCACGTAGTATGAAGGGAATCTAATTACAGTGGGGGAAAAAAGATGATACTGCGGGAAATGTGTGCGCTGTGGCTTGCCTTGATTGGGTAATTTTTCTGTTTACATACTCTGGGCACCTCCCTGCTATGAATAATCCTGCACCTTTGCGTGCCGTGCAGCAGCCTTGGGAGATGCAAAGCTAGTTTCATCGTAAATGTGATTAGGTACATTGAGTAACTTCTTACTTTACCAATTATTCTCTTGTTTTAAACTGTTGCTTTCAGGTATTATATTTTTGTCCTGGTTTTAAAACTGGAGTAAAACATTTATATAATATCATTTCAAAGAAGAAAGAATCTTTGAGGGATGAAGGAGAGCAAAAAGCAGAAAAGGTAATGTATCTCACTACGCATTCCTTTACTTGTAATTTTGCAAGTGAGGCTGCATGCCAGGAGTATAATGAAAATTTAACTGTGATTTTTTTCTGTTTGTAAGAAGTTTTGCAGTATTGTTTTCTACAGTGCTATTTCAGGTGGAGATACATTTGAGTTGTTTTGAATTTGTGTTCAAACTTGAGGGTTCAGAGTGTCTGTAAACTTGTAAGCACAAGTCTTAGGTTTAACAGAAGAAATTTGAGAAGATATCTCACCATGTTTCTGACATTAAGATAATTATGGTAGAGTACTTTGAGTGGATGGAAATTGGAGTTTGGGCAAAGATGGTTTGGGTTTTTAAAATAATGTATAGTCTGGCTTCATATTTATTTTCTACTGGCAAAAGAGCAATATATTATCTGAAACTCACCTGTTTCCCATAACAGGCAAAAAAAAAAAAAAATCTGTCAAATGTCTGTTAGAATACTAAGTGAGGGCAGGAGAAAAAAGTTTAACTTGTTGTTACAGACAAAATTGCAAGTATTTTTATTCTTTTTATATTGTTATTGCAGGGAAATTGTAAAGAAGATCCACTGGCAAGTTATGAACTAATCTGCAGTTTGCACTCATTGATTCTTTCAGTTGAGCAGCTTCAAGCCAGCTTTCTCTTAAATCCAGAAAAATACACAGATGAACTTGCTACTCAGCCACGAAGGCTACTAAATACCCTTAGGTACAAATTGTCTTAAACACATTGTCAGAATTTTCACCTGAAGTTTTGAGGTCATTGTACAGTACAGCATTAGAGACTTGCGGGAGGCAGATGGTCTTAAATTTGGGGCATCATCATAGGAAGTTTTTCGTGTTTATTGTTACCCCTATGATTTCATACATTTGAAAGTAAACTTTCATTTTGTAAGAATATAATTTAAATCCAGTAGCAGATTTAAAACAGTACTTAGCCTTAAGTATGTTAAGTATTCTCATTAACCCGAGAAGGACCACTACTGGGTTGCAGCTGAATGCGTGTTTAAATGCATAAGGCTGTGGCTACCTTCTCATGGCTATCTGTGACAGAGAGGACTTCTCTCTAGGCCTGGAGAGGATCCTCCCCTGCTTTTACATCTAAGCTCCCTAATCAACATCTCAAATCATGTTAGCTAGTCAGTAAAGAATAACTAGTCTTCATTGCCTTGCTCATTTACTTTTACTTTTAATAGAGAGCTCAACCCTATGTATGAAGGCTACTTGCAGCACGATGCCCAGGAAGTTCTGCAGTGTATCCTGGGTAACATTCAAGAAACATGTCAGCTACTGAAGAAGGAAGAATTGAACAAACTGCCCGTGGAAGAGCCTACAGCTAAATTGGAGGAAAAACTTAATCAAAATCCTGAGAGCAATGGAACTGGCAACCCTGGGGAGGAGGAGGATAATGTACCAAGTAACCACGTTGGAGAGATAGCTGAAGACAAGCTACTCAAAGGAAATGGGAAAAGAAAAAGTGATGCTGAGGGTGGCAATGCGAAGAAAAAATCCAAAGTATCAAAAGAGCAAATTGCAGCAGAAGAAAATCAAAGACAAACCAGGTCAAAGAGGAAAGCAACAGGAGAAAAGCTAGAAAATCAAACTGATGCGATTGCCAAGTGTTCCAGTGAAAATGAGAGTGCGAAGCCAACACAGAAGAAGTCACGGCTTAGATTAAACTGGTTAAAATCTTCATGCAAACAGCCTAGTATTCTGTCTAAATTTTATAGTCTAGGAAAGTTAACTACAAACTTGGGATCCAAAGAGGCAGGGAAAGAATACGATGACTGTGAGCTCGAAGACTCATCTGTAAAGTGCGAAAATGGTAACAATATTAAAGAAGAATATCGTGAACCAGCATCTCCTGTGGAAAGCCATAATGAAAAAGGAACTGAAAAAGAACCAAAAAAGGAAGGTTGGTGAACAAGTGTATGGGCTTAAAATTAGTATGATTAAGAAATTATTATGCGTGGGATGTCAGCCTTCAGACTGCATAGCCAGCAGAGCTCTCGAAATACAAAATTTTATTTTCAGGAGTTGAAAAGGATTTTTATGAAAGAGAACTTATTTTTATACATGTTTGTGATTTTTTTTTTTTTTTTTTAAATTAACTTGACCTGTTTAGCTTAGATCTTAAGAGGTATTTCTCTAACATTATGTAATCGTCGTACAATATAAAAAAAAGTCAGAATATTACCAGGTTTATATTATCACTAATTTTTGTCATCTATAAAAATAGCAAGTGGATTTGAGATGTAAAGGAGGATAACTGTCAGGAACAAACAGAATCAAACCCCATTGGCTATGAATTTGTGTCCCAAGTCTTTACAAATAATATCCTCTCCTTTCCTCCCTGTTCTTCAGTCCTTCCATATTTTCAGCCTTCTCAGGAACTAGGAAAGACACTGGCTGTATTATATATGCTAATTGTCTGGCAGGTATGGATTTTGTTTGTGTCAATGAAACGAGATACGTCTGAGGGAAGGGCCTTGATGTGAATTCAGTAGTTACTAATTTGTAACTTACTTTCTGATCCAACCACCAATTTTAATAAAAATTTGAAGGAATGCTGAATCTTTTGAGATCTCGATTTCTTCAGCAGATTTGACTAAAATTGGCCAACAAGTTCAGAAAATATTGGAGGAGAGGACTGAGAATAAATAGAGGCCAGGCAAAAATACAAGTGAGATGTTCCCAGAGAAGACTAAAAGTCCATAGTAAGAAGGCAGTGCATTGATGACAAACACAAATTTTCCAGAATGTGACACCGTCACACTTCACGTGTAAAACAAGAACCTAGTCTTAAAACACAAATTAAGGTTTGAGGGCCAAGAGAAAGGGACTCCCTGTTCAGTAATAAGTAGATGATATTGTAAAAATTGTATGTGATAAGTAGCTCTTTTTTTTTTTTTTTTTTTTTTTTTTTTTTGTTATTTCCTATCTGGAAACCCTAAAAGGCCATGTCTGTAACACAGTGATTTTCCAAGAAGGATAGCCAGGTTCTGAATTGTCTTTTGAATAAAATGCATCTTGGTAAGTGATCTGGCCTATACTTCCTCTAGGTACAGAGCTGGCTGTTTTTGAACTGGTGGAGAAACTGTTCCAGGGCCAGTTAGTACTGAGAACAAGATGCCTGGAGTGCGAGTGCTTTACTGAAAGAAGAGAAGATTTTCAGGACATCAGTGTTCCAGTGCAAGAAGATGAACTTTCCAAAACTGAAGAGAGTTCTGAAAGTAAGTAATTATCTACAAGGGTTGTGATACATGTTTCTGCTTCAGCAAGCCATTGAGGACGGACAGTGCCATATTTATTGAGGAACACTGCTCCTGTTTGTGCTGTTCTGTTATCTCTTGTCCTGATTAACTTTAGACTTTGGAAACACAGCGCTGATAATGTAGACAGGTCCAGACAGTATTGAAATTGTTTCAGGTCTTAACACATAACACAGACTGCTTACAGTGTTTCGCTTATGTACATGTTTTCCTGCTTATTTATAAATAGGTATTTTCTTTGATTTGCGTCTTCCCTTTCTTCCTGGATAAGAAATTATTCTGCTTTTTCTTCTTTTCATAAAAAAAATCTGCCTTTTTTCTCAAAAATAAAAGAAATGAGAAACCAGCTTTTTTTTTTTGTTGTTAATTTACTGTAAAAAAATATTTTTTCAGTATTTTAGACTGTCATTACTTTAATATAATTTGTTTTACATTTGTAAATGTTAGTCCTCTGGTATCTTTCACAAATTTTAGTGATCTATACTTAGTTTTTCACTATGTTCAAAAGTAAGCATGGCAACAATACATTTTTAAGTTCTGAATTTTAAAGAAATTAATTTTAGTTCTCGTGGACTTAATTTGGAGCAGCTTTTACAATTTTTGCCCTCCCTGTTTTGCTGAAGGACTTCAGAGTAAAGTGTCTGTGGTGGTGTTCGTATGTAAAATGCTACCAACAGTGTAGGTGATCTCATCAGCAGTGTGAAGCTGTCAGGGGAGGCAAAATGTAAAAAGTGAAAGAGAACTTTCTGGTTACTTTGGAAGATTGCCTTAATGAGCGAAATTCTGGTCTCAAATACATGCACCCCGTTTCCAGACATGGCAACAGAATTAGTACGTGCAATCTGAAGACAAGCTTTTGGAAAACCGTAGATTTTAAGTAATAACATCCATTAAGTGATATTTTCATCACTTCCTGAAATGACTCAAAGATTTGAATACATCTTCTATTTCATACACATTGAGTGTTTTTTTCAGTGTTGATAGTAGTTTTTGAACTGTCTTATCTTGACATATTTTGTTTTGTTGTTATTCTGGTGGGATGCCTTGGAAATGTAAATAATAGCATACCTGTGAATGTAATGTTTCTCTTTTATAGTTTCTCCAGAGCCAAAAACAGAAATGAAGACTCTTAAATGGGCAATTTCACAGTTTGCGTCAGTGGAAAGGATTGTGGGAGAGGATAAATATTTCTGCGAAAACTGCCATCATTACACAGAAGCAGAACGCAGCCTTTTATTCGATAAAATGCCTGAAGTTATAACAATTCATTTGAAGTGCTTTGCTGCTAGTGGCTTAGAGTGAGTATGCAGATTGACTATATTATGAAACAGTGTGCTGTTGGAAGGGAAATCTTATCAGAGGAAATGAAAACGTTTCGTAACTTTTCCAAAAGCAAAAGCAGATTTCTAGATAGAAATTAACTTAAATCAGTGGGACACAGCCCCTAGTTTCATAAAGGCTTTCTGTTGTTACAGGTAGTGGCAGAAATTACCTCCAGGAAAATACACTTCAGGAGACTTCTTAACAAAAATTGTTTTATCTGTAGTCTTAGAACAGCCTGATATGCTGATGTTTCTTAAAACATTGTTTAATATCACATGTCTGTGTGGATTTAGAGGCAGGTTTAAGTACTTTAGCAGAAAAAATAATGAGAACAAATCTGAATTTTATGGTTGCAGCTAGTAGTACTTTGGTCTCTAACTGAATGTAAGTACTGAAATTCAGGAGGAAAAAAAAAAAAAGGAGATAAACATTTTAAAGAGCTAACACACATTGCAGAAAAATTGATCAATTCCTTTAAAAATACAGTAATATCAGTGTCATTGATGTTCAACTGCTGAGCAATCAGTTTGATGTTATGTACTGTAGAAATCCTTATTTTTTGAAAGAGATTATTTTTATGAGAGTGTTCTTTACCTTTTTTCCAAACTTAAGAATTTAGGGATTTTCTTTGAGAGGGGAGGAAAAAAAAAAAGAAAAACCTGTCCCTACAGTACTGTACAAAAATGAAACAATGCCATGACACTTTATGCACAGCACTTTGCAGTAAACTCTGTTTCTCCATTGAGATTCAAATAACGAAAAATGACAGAATGCTTCATCAAGAGAAAATTCTTAAAACTCTAAAATATTTCTCCAGATCCTTTAGAAAATAGTTAAACCATTAATTGCATTTTTTAGAGTGACTACACAATTTTAGTAACATTTGCAGACTTGATTTGTATTTTCAGCTTCTCCTGGTATTCACTAAAACATAACTTTTGCTATCTGCATTACCTTTGCTGGATGCAGCAAAAGAAGATAAACTTGTGTTGGTTTCAGCATCCCCCTAGCTGGCATCTGTTCCAGAGAGCCAAGCACACTTCTCTGCTGCAGCCTGTGTTTTATAATCTGATGGCTTGGTGTAGTTCTGAGACTTTAACACTGAGCTGCTTTGTGATGTGCAGCAAGTTATTTAGGCACAAATTAGTTTGGCCTTTTATCCACCCAGTTCTCTGTGCTTTGCATTTCCCCGTTGGTTGGCTTTAGACCTTCAGAGCCACCTTGCCAGCAGGAAGTCTAATGCATGAACTCTTCTGTGGAATTCAGTTTATAATATTTGTGTCACTAATATATTTTAGAACTTGAAGTGTATAGGACCTTTGGCACTACACAGATACAAAATATAAGTTGACAGATGATTTGTCCAAGAGGATGCTCTATAAACAAGTGCTGATAACTGTGGTCAGTATAAATCAGATCTGTAAAATAACTACTGTTAAGGATTATATTAAGATGCTTTTACAGGTAGTTTGCTGGGATTGTTAAAACTAGAATTCTCACTCTGCCTGTTTTCAGTATTTGTTTGTAGGAGTATCTAGGTTTCTGCCAAAGGAGAAAGGAAACTTCCTCTGTCTCTCTAATGTCTGCTAACTTCTTTTCATACAAGTCTAGGATCGTAACATACAAAATTGTCTTTTCATTGTTCTACATAATATTTGACTGTCACAACAAGGCAGAGAAAAAGTTGCACATTTTTTAAAAATAGCAATGCTAGTGTTGAGTAGCCCTTGATGTGAGATGGTGTCCTGGTAGGATTATAGGCTATTCAAAAAAATATAACCTGAGACGTCCACCTGAAGGGAAACCTGAATATTATCTTCAGTTTGCTCCTATATTTGCTACTTTTTTGTTTCTGTGAGGAAATACTTGCAGCTTGCAGGTTAACCAGCCATCTCCTGAATCACTTACCTCTTCTTCTGTCCTGGCACTCTTCAGGTCCTTGCTCCAAAATGCTCAGACCTATATCCGGGTCAGACTGAATCCAATCTATTGTGCTGTTCCTCATGTGTCCTCTGAATCATGCCATACATTTTCTGCCAAGTGCTAGCAGCCAGAGATTAAGGAAGTAAGAGTGGAAAAAATCAGATGTAGAACTGAAGTCAGTGATGAAGGTGAAACTGCTTAGAAGATTTGTTTCCCAGTTTCTGGCTTGGGTGTTTTGTCTTGGACAAAACCATGTCATTTCTAAATGTCTTGATTTAGCATAATAAAGCACAGCTGCAAATCAAATGGGGAAGAGCCAAGGCTGGTAAACCAGAGCACTGGCTTACTCCGTAGTATCCAGAGTCACTCTTAGAGTAATTTTTGAACAATGAGCTTTGATGGAGCTTCCCCCAATTGACTTACGTAAACTTGTAATATTTGTTGTAAAACTACTACTCTCTTCATAGATGAGACAGCAATGGTTTGCCTTAAAAGTAATAACAGACTGTTTGGCTAGCCTTAAACTAAGATTTTTAAACTCAGAATCTTCATACAACTTCTCTTAGCTCCCATAAAAATTTTGAAATCTTGTTTGCTTCTCAGTTGTGCTCTACTGAGTTTTCTGATGACTGAGTTCTAAATATTTAAATAAATGAGAAATGAAGCAGAAGGTTATGGTAATGTAAATATTTGCAGTTAGTAGGGATTTGCTTCATCTTTTCTAGATGCTGGCTTGCAAAGTGTTTATTTTTTTTAAAATAAAGCAGCCAGTGTGAAAACCTACTTGCATGGGGATGAGTAATTCTTTGGCAAGTGTGTGTGTGGGGAAAAAAAAATGCTAGGCCATGTGTGCTCAGACTGGGACGCTATTAAGAAGGAATGTGTAACTGGTAGCATCTAATAAAGCACTCCCACTATATAAACTTAACAATTGGTGAGAAAATGAGATTTTTTTGTCTTGTGAAATGGTATCAGGTAAGAGCAGGTGATTTTTTTTTCTTTTTTTTTTTCAAGGCTTGCTTAGGTTTTGTTACAGTCACATTTGGTAATTAGTGACAGCAGTGCTTATGCCACTGAAAATCTTTATTTGGAGTATTTCACATCCTTATGTGTTTAAAAATGTTGCAGTAAAATAGCTTAAATCTTTAAGGGTCTATAATAATTTGAGGTATTAATTCAGTACAGTGGGTAAAGTTCCACTAATTTATGGCCTCAAAAGATGTAGTTGCAGAAATCGAGTTTGTTGTGTATGAACTACTGTGCATCAGTCAGAGGAGGCAGAGTACTTGGCATGCAATTTTTCTGTCTTCAGATTCTTATCATTAAGAAGAACAAAAAGCTAATAGGAAAAGATTTCCTCTCTTATTTCCTCCTCTCCAAATCTTTCTGATGCTGGATCTCATTCAGAAGAAAGGTAGAGCCTGTTTTTTAATGTTTTATGTTAATATGATTGTTATAGTGTGCTTGAGTGGAACTGGATTTCTCATCTAGAGTATCAGCAAGCAGTTTCTGTTTCTTGACTCTCTTCTGAATATCTCTATTTCTGGCTGCTAATAATAGGGATTTTCAGAAGATTGAAGTTTTATTATTTCTGATTATATGCTCTTTTGTGTTTCTTTTGGTGTAGTCAAATGTTTATGGTAAGCCTAGGTCTAAAATGATATTTCAATTAATTAGACTTGAGTGACTGAGGACATCTGTGTGTGTGTAAATGTATTTATGTTTCTAAGGGTTTATGGCTGTGAACATTAGCAAAATGTTTAGAATTGCAGCAGAATCAAAACCCAGTAAAACAAAAGTAATATTCTGTTACTGCAATTATGCTTATACTGTTATGCTATATCTACAATTTCCCTGGGTTAAAGATAGTTATTCTTTCTTATGATAAAATGCAAGTTGAATAATAGTAGTTAGCTCTTTGGAACCTAAGTTTTACAGGGTTTGTCTATATTCCCCTATATTTTTTTCCCTACAACACCCTAACAGTTGAGCAAGACTGAATCATCACTGAAGTCTATTGGGACATCATAACATGTCGTTAAATAAAGGGTTTAATTAAATTGGCCTGATGCAATATGTAAATCATGTAAGATCAGAATCATTCAAGGAGGCTAATGCACAAAAATGTAAAAGTCCCAACGCTTCTTTTCTTTTCAAACTCTTTAGAAGATCCTTATAGTAATGAAAGGACTTAAACTTTTCTTATTGTAAATTTGTGCCCTATGAACAAAATGCTAAATATTTATGGAGTACTAAATGAATTTCCAAAGTAAATCAGTTGGATAATTGCTTAAAAAACCTGAATAACATAGGACAGTTAATGAAGAATCTCTAGTAATAAAGTGTTAGTAACTTATTCATCCTTAGATAACCATTGCATTACCATTGGCAATATACTACAGTGCACTAAGATGATCTGAGAAAAATTACTTAGTTTTTCTGAGTGACATTAAAGCTACTTGAAAGTAAAATAGATTTGTATTTCTATGTTTAGTAAATGACTCTTTCAAAGGTTTGGAAAAAAAAAATCCCAACCCTGCTTACTTCAGCCTCGGGTGTAGAAGAGGTTGGGTTTTTTTGTTTGCTTGTTTTAAATCTGGAAAGCAGGATGGTGCCTGGGAAGAAGTGCAAGTATTCCTGCATAGAAGCACAAATGATAACTGAAGGATTAAGTTAACTCCTTTTATCGTCACTATTTAAAAATTAACATTAGCTGATACTTCAGAGAAAGGGAATCTCTTAAATAGTTAAAATACATAGTTACTAGGCTGTAAGATTTAACATTATACATACTCTTAAAAATGTCTTTACTGAACAGGGGTGCCTGGGACAGATGCTCATGATAAGAAAAGCGAGCAACTTCTCACATTCAGATCACCCGAGTCTTTTTAATAGAAGGAAAAGAATATGGATACAACGTATGGGCCACTTAAAGCAGTATTTATTGTGCGCTGTTGTGGCAAGAGGTCTTAACTTTGTCTTTCTTCTAAAGGTTTGATTGCTATGGTGGGCTATCCAAGATAAACACTCCCTTACTGACGCCTCTCAAACTGTCACTAGAAGAATGGAGCACAAAGCCGACCAATGACACCTATGGATTATTTGCAGTGGTAATGCACAGCGGCATTACAATTAGCAGTGGACACTACACAGCTTCTGTTAAAATTACAGATCTTAATAGCCTAGAGTTAGATAAGGGAAATTTCATCACTGACCAAATGTACGAAATGATTAAACCAGAACCACTGAATGAGGAAGAGGCAAGAACTGTTGCTGAAGACTACGATGATGGTGAAGTCTCTTTTAGAGTCAACGGAAACACACAGCCGGGTAAAGTTCTGAACAAAAAGAATATGGAAGCTGTCGGACTTCTTGGGGGGCAGAAGAGCAAGTCTGACTGTGACCTGTACAACAACAAACCAGCTAACCCTGAGAAGTTTCTTAATGTAGTTACTGAAAACAGGAATCCCGAGTCTAGCAGTAGTAACGGAAGCGTGGAGTGCAGCACAGAACACAGTGTGCAAAATGGCGTTGCTTCCAGTGGACTAGAAAACAAAGCTCTGTATGTACTGCAGAGCCTGAAAGAGTATGAAGGAAAGTGGTTGCTTTTTGATGATTCTGAAGTGAAGGTTACAGAAGAAAAGGACTTTCTGAATTCTCTTTCTCCGACATCGTCATCTACATCAACTCCTTACCTACTGTTTTATAAGAAAATTGTAGAGTGATACTGTATTTTGACTGTAAATATTAGGGATTTGCATACACCTATTGGTCTGATTTGCATCAAAACTACCTGGAAGAAACAGCTGTTTGTTTTTGAAGCTACTGGATCATAATGTTTCTGGTCTTTTTGTTCAGTGTAAGTGGCTCAACTTGAATTAACAAACCATGACATAGAACTTAACTCACATAACAACTTTTATGCTGGAGAATAGTGATATTACCTTTTAGAAATACCAATTTGTATAGTTCCTAAATGATGCCTACAGTACACGGTAGTGGTTTTAACACAACTCTAGGTTTCAGAGATGCCTATTGTATTATTAGTTGTTTTTTTTTTTTTTTTTAATAAAAGTTATTTGTATTCATATTCTGGAGTAAATGTATATTAACTAGCAAATTTCATCAGAAGTTGTGTATTTTTGTAACTTGGGAAGTAATACTTCATATTTAGTCTTTGGGTAATCGACGTGGTTTATTCTCTCCTTATCCAGTTCTATACCACTCGGTGCAACTTGAAGCACAAGAAAAGGGTCTTGTAACCTTGTTTAGTGTATTGGAAGGACCTGAACTTAATAGAAATGTTTGAATGGTCTAATTTGCATCTTCTTGCATAGGTGTTAAATGGGCAAAGTGTAAAATAGGTGTGATTAATACTTCAAAACAGGGGGAGCGTGTAGTGTAATTAAAATAATTTTGTACTTTTAAGAGTAAAGCCCTCTAATATGCATATCTGTTTGGGTGGATTTGGAACTTAGTGGTGATCTTATAACAGTTAATTTGTACTTGGAGCTCACTGAAATGTGGGAAAAACGAAAGCATTTGGCTTTGATGCTCTGTTAAGAATGTATATATGAAATAAAAAATTTATTATATGCATCTGAGATGACTAGATCAGACTTTTGTGTTTGGAGAGGGAAAAGTAGAAAGTGAAAGTGGTTGGGCACTGTTACAAAAAGGCTGGGAAACTATCTTAAAGAAATGGAAGATTCAAAGTGCTTTAAAAAATAACATTTTCTGTTTTTTAGCTGATTTTTGTACAGCATATCCTAATTTGAAGGCACTTGATGACTAGAGGTAAGGTTCAGAGGCAAGGGGAAAGGCAAACAGATTATTGTGAAAACAAGTGTAATGTTTGGCACTAAATACTAGAGACTAAAACTCCAAATCACCTATTAGATCCTAAAATGTTAGGGTGAATCCTATAAACTGCAGATACTTGAAATCTTAAAAATATGACACGAAACAGGGTGAGTGTTTACTTCTCCCGTCATAGGATGGATGGAATGACATGAAGTGCTGCTGCAGAGACAGACAAGGAAACATACACAAGATGTGAGTATGCCCTAGTTTTCTGGATATATTTAAAGTTTTTCAAATACAAATTAAGTTATTTACAGGAAAAGCCCTAGAAACCTCTACCTAGTTTATTCTGCAATACTTAGGTTTTTTTCACAATCTTTTATTATAATGTAGTAGAAACACTGAGGTAACTCATGAAAAATACCTTAGTGTATTTTCCATGTTACAGTGGAGCTCTGATTTTTGCAGAGGCCTTGATTTTGCAGTCTATCCTAGATGGTGATGTATTACTAAAATATGTTTCGGTCTAGAAAGCTTGTACTGTCAATAGAAAACAGTGTAAGAAAGGCTGGACTACATTTAGAATTGCTTATAAACTCATGCTGAATAGATGTCTGTAGTAATTAGCTTCTCAGAGGAGAAAAATATGGAATTACAAATACACTAAGACCTTTCCCTTTTCCAAAGTGTTGTCACCATAATAAATAATTTCATAGTCTAAACCAAGAAATAGCTACATTAAAAAAAAAAAAAAACAACCACTGTAATCTTACCTTGCAGGGATAGCCAAATCACATTACAGAATGCTATTTTTTTACTGCCTGCAGTGTGGGG
The DNA here is from genome assembly GCF_965183815.1 of Platalea leucorodia. Classification (NCBI taxonomy): domain Eukaryota; kingdom Metazoa; phylum Chordata; class Aves; order Pelecaniformes; family Threskiornithidae; genus Platalea; species Platalea leucorodia. The sequence continues at coordinate 23,871,189 of NC_138827.1, read as the reverse complement.
TTTGCTGAATTTCAGCCTGCAAATGAAAGTTCACTTTCCCACATTTGACCCAAGACTTATCTTTTTCAGTCAACTGCAGGAACAGGAAATGTTCCAAGGAAACAAACCACTGTTATATTCAACAAAATATTGGCTACCACGTAACCGAAGGAAGACACCCCCCCCACCCCAGCTGTCTTCCATCGTACTATACAGCTTGAGAAAAACATTCTTTGCAGGCAGCTGAACAGAAAACAATCAGCTGGAATATGCTCCGTGAAAAAACACTCCTGGGCATATGGATAAATAGTATAGGGTGAGGGATTTTTTGAGACTTACTCAGGTAAAGCAGTTGCCACCCTTCCTGAGCTGGTCACTTGCCACAGTAACTGAATGTCCTGTACTGCCCCTGGCCTGTAGCTTGCTGCAGCGGAAAACAAAACCTGGCTGCCCAATCTTAGCTTTCCATGCTACTACACTTGAGTTCTGCACAATTCTCAAGCTATATGAACCGATAAGCCAGTCAGATTTACGCTGACATGGGGCCATCCAGTAAAATCAAAGGATATTTATATAAGATTTGGATTATAATAGATGCTTTCCTAACTGAAGAAACAGTATACAAGGACTACTATAAATTAAGGTTTCATTATTTCATGGCTATTGGGATTTGTTTCCCCTTTTTCTCTTTGTAAGTATTTTTGCCTCTTCATATAGATCTCTTGCACAGCGACCCCCTCCTTCCTTAATATTTTCCAATAATGGAAAGTCCCTGACTCCCATACAGCTTCCAAAGCCTTGTCAGCATCCCTGGGTTTTGCAATAGGCCTTTGTCTTGGGGTGTGGGGGGAAAGGCTTCGGCTAGAGGAGTGGTTTTTCTTTGTGCAAGAAACTCCATGCAGGCTCTCCTGTGTTATAACCTGTAACACAGAACTCGTTCAGGATTACTTGTGTTCAAGGGAAACAGGCAGAGACGGGCACACCGAGAGCACCACACTGACACTACCAAAAAGCACCACCGCTATGAAGCTGTTGGAACAAAAGAGCATGGGAGAAGGAGCAAAAATTGGCAGTACCGCTCTCCCTTCCCCAACACAGCCCTTGGCTACAGCGCCTTGCCCTGCGCCGTCCCGCTGGGTACCATCCCACTGGGGCAGGCTGTGCACCTACAGCCCGTGGTGGCTCGGAGACACGGTACCTTTCCAGGCCTGCTCAGCAGTAAGAGTACAATCATGCTGCTACAAGCACACTGACAGGCAGCCACTATTACCTTGAAATAGTATCATGAATAAAAAAGACCTCAAACCCTCCCTGCTGATGCAGAAGGGTGGGCATTTGCTGCAGCTACAGGTGCTAAACCAGAAGGGGGTGAATCCCAAAGAAACACCCCCCAGCACCTTCTATCGTACAGGAATGTGTATGTTAGAAGTCAAGTTAAAAACTGTTTAGGTTTCAAAAGTCAAATGCTCACAAATTGGAAGTGATGGCATATAGTTGTTCACTACCTTAAAAACTCACATATAAAACCAATTTCTTCTTATATTTTTATATATATAAAAAACTACGTTTATCAAATTTGTTTTTTTTAATATATATACACATGTATATATGCATATGTATGCATATTTAGGTATTTATGGAGAGAGAATAAGCTTGTGTTTAATCACATACCACCTCTTCCAAGGGACCTTGTTCAACACAGAGAGGAAAAATATAGAGGACTAGATTTAGGAGTTGTGTACTCAGCTCCAATTCTGATGTTTCCCTGAAGTGCTGTGCTAGCCATCAAAATAACTGCTGTAAAACAGATGTTTTTCTTTACATAAATAACAATGCAAAGAATGCTTTCTATGTAAGCTTTTACCTTGAACTGTGATATCATTTTTTGTTCTTCTTCCCCATGAAATTAGTTCTTAAATTGAAAAAGAGACACAAAAAAGCAGCCTAGTTGCATGTACGATGCTAAGGTGAATTGTACATTTAAAGTCATGCTGAGATTACTGTGTTGTTTGGACTTCCTAGCTGGTGGAAATGACCACGTACAGACAGCAGTCATGCTGAAACTCCCCTTCACTGCTACTGAAGGAGGTAAAGTGGTAACAAGAGGTGCTTCGATTCTTCTGATGGCTACAGATGGAATTATTTTTCTTTGCAGCAATTCGTATCCAGAGTTACAAAGAAAAAAGGATAGGGACACTAAAAAAATCACCACTTGGTTAAGGAGTGTTACTGTAAGACTTACCTTACTCTGAACCTTTTTCCCAAGGACGGCGAGCTCTGAAGTCCAATGCACAGGGAATTAAAGTGTAAACATTCACATATTTAATAGTACCATCAAAATAACCATCATCACTACATTAAAAACTTCAAAAATGCATTTGCGTATGGTCCTAATATAAATTAAATATATGAACTAAAAGTAAATAAATTTAACATTAGGTAATGCTATAAATAAAGGTAAATGCGTTTAGTGTACCTTTGAGTCATAAAAATGCCTTAAAAAACAGGTAAGTTTACAGCTTATCACCAATACTCTGGATACCACTGTCATGATTTTTTTCAAACATTGATAAGTCTACATTTGACAATTCAGAATGATTTTTGGCCACTGAACACTTTGATGGAGGAAGAGGTGTGTGGGATGTCCAGGATGAAGTCCAAGTTTTATTTCACAATAAAACTTCTTTGATTCCCAGCGCTGATAACAAGGCTCTTTCTTTTCAAAACCTTAATTTTAAGTGCTTTTTTATTTTGGTTTTTAACTTGTTTAGATATCCATTTTGCGAAGGCTCATCCTGCTGAAGGAGTCTCTGAGGGAGAGAAAATACAATGATGAGGTCATATTTTCCATGATGAAATAAGCCGCCTTGTCAGATGAATGATTCTGTACTTGATTTCCAGTATTTTCTATAGTTGGTTACTAAAAAAATTAAGTCCACTGACATTAACTCATTGCTTTTCAAATGAATTGGTTTTGAGTCTGTATCTGGGATCATTTAACTGCCCAAGGTTTACTGACATGAAAGCTGACAAAGTTTAATTCGTGTGTACGCAGAGAAGCAGCACAAACCACCTGCACTACTGAAATCTTACTTGTGTCTTTCAAATCAGTCTCTAAGTGGAATTTGCCTGGAATACCTGTATTAGACTCTCTGCACAGGCTGAATTTCACAAGATGATTGGAAAATAATTACCATGACATAAGTGCTTGTGAGGTTCCCACCTGGGTGGGGAGGGAAGTGCTGTTCCTCCCACCCATCCCCAGCCAGTGAAAACTGACTCCAGCAGAGAACAGCTAGGACATGGTATGTGATCTGGGGAGAGCTTGAAAAGTCATGAACCTGGGTAATGAGGAACGGCCACCTTTCTGCAGTATTCAGCAGACAGAAAAATACATCAAATTCAGCTACAGAAACATCGCTAAGCACTGCTGGGTGAGCTACGAACACTCATTTCCTTCTTTATCCAGCACTAAGTCTTGCTCTTTATAATGTAATTTTGATGAGTTTCTCTTTTCACATTTTTTATGTCCCCCCATTGCTCTTTACCACTGAACAACATTTATATGAGAAGAGGTTCAAAACTAGGGCTGTATTCTCCTAAACCAATGGCATGGACATGAGCAGAAGTCCACATTCACACAAATCTCCCAAAGGGTCTGTTGTTAAAAGCACTGTTACTGTCCTGCTCAGTGCTAACGATGCTCCTTCCAAAAAATAACCCCCACCCCACTCACTGCTGTGAGACCACGATGCCAGGGCAGTCTTGCTGGATTGCGTTAGCCTACCTGGCTGACAGAGGACACAACAGGGGTTGTCAAGCCAAAGATTACTTGGAGGGTACCTGCTGGGAAACGCTTCTGCCCCTATTCTGGGAGCCAGAGCCTTGTTAGAAACTTCATGCACCCAAAGTCCTGCTGCTCAGCCGCAGCTGGTGCCAGCAGACTACAGTGCTACGGGCTCTGACCTGCTTCATACACTCCCAGTGGGGCTTTTATGTTCAGTGTCATTGCAGACAAACAAAAAGCCCAGACTCCAGTTGACCGGTCTTCCAGCATGGAAGACACCAACTGTTTTTCCACCCTGCCTGCCCCTGGAGCTCCTCATCCCAGTTCCACTGGGAACAAACAAGTGTCAAAATCCTGCCACACCGAGGGTGGTTTTGAATCTAAGAAGAATGGGATGCAGGATGAAAAAAAAAAATTCTTATTCATCAGGAACAAAAGCAACCACTGCAACCACCACCTACCATAACTGCTGGGGGGGGATGTGCTCTGAAGTCAGGACAGAAGGCAAAAGGGGACTCAGCCAAAAGAGCCATCATTGAAAACAAATAGATGTCACAGGATCACCAGGAAGATCAGACACCCCAGTTTTACACCCTCCTTATCTCTGCTGAAAGAGTAAAATCAAATATCCACCTGTGGCAAGCGACCGGCAGCACTGCCTTATACAACTGTGGGATCTTTCTATTAATCAAAGGTTGGAGAGCTTCCTTTAACCGGTGATAATTCCTTTCAAGTTCTCGCTGATACTCCTTTTGGTCTGGACCGATCAGGCTCTTGTTCTTGCGCAGAGCATCTTCACATCTAGAAAACAAAAGCCTGTGAAACTTGGGCACGTGAAAAAGGACATGCTTGCTAGAGACTTGTTAATCTAATAGCACAATCTAATCTTGTTAATCTAATAGCACAAAAAAATCATTCTGTTCCTCTGGGGTGACACATAATATCCTTCTCTATCTTGTCTTTTAGGTAATAAAGACTCAGCTAAACCAGTTGATGTCCATGGGGAAAGGAGAGGGTGTTATATTTCCAATTTTCATTTCAGTTCCAGATTGGCAACTCCTTTTTAATTTTAATTTACTCTCTAGTTATGTTTATCCTCCCAGAAGAAAAATTAAAAGCTGATCTCCACATAGCCACTTCCAGTCCAAGAGGATTTGAAGATGGATATATCTCCTGCTCTCCCCAGGAAAGATTAATAAATAGCAGACTGAGATGTTCATCAGGAACTCTTCTACTTGGAAAGATGTGATTTTAACAAAGGGTACGAAAAGAACTATCATCATCAATGCCACTTACTACATATGGGAAAATTACATTGCCACTGGATCTATTTGCACAGAACATTTTTATTTCTTTCTTTTTTTTTTTTTAAATTCCTTGGTGCTTGCAAACGATGCTGGACCAAGACTGCAGTTTGAATTACTCAAGAGGAAAGCAGAGCACCCAGCACATTTCTTGAGAGAATTCTGCCAGCATGCTTCCGCTCTGTTTGGAAGAAATTCACTTCAGAAGGAAATTAAATCTCCTGGCTAATTCAGCAGTTTCTCCTGACACTGCCAAGCTGTGAGTTCATTTGTGCCAGCGTGGCTAGTTGTATTTTCTGAAACAGGAACACTTGTTCACAACTGATCTGTGATCACTGACTCATTCCTGATAAACAGCAAAGCCAAATGACTTCAGCCACTTGATCTGACTTAAGTCATGGACCTGCAACACCAGAGAAACAGGGAACCAGCTGGGCAGCTGAGGAATGCAGCTGCGTATGGGAACTGGACAGATGGAGTTACAACATGAATATTCCTCGCTCCCGATACCCCGTGTTACTGTACATGTTCCTGTCTGGTGTGGCAGTAATAACTGCACCTGCCAGGCAGTTTGAAGACAATACTCCATACCTTTTCGTGAAGTCTTTGAAACAGAGCCGTAGTTTGTTATGATGTCTGAAGAGCTTTGGATCATTGGGTATTTCAGACAAGAAAACTTGTGCAACTTCTAATGGCCCCTTTAGAAGCAGAAGAGAAAAAGTAAGTTTCTTGGAACCATCTGTCATATCCAATTGCTGGAGAAACTTCTTGCACACAGAAATGTTCGTAAAATGCAACATTTCCTTACAGAATACATCTTGAAGAATTGCAGCTGGCAAATCTGGCATAAATCACCAAACATCATGACAACTGAATCTCTTTTAGGTTTTGTTTTTTTTTAAATAAAACTCTGCTTTTGTAAAACAGCGTGAGAAAATGTACAGATTCTACATTTGTTTTCTCTTATAAAGACTCTTGACACTGTTTGCTCAACTCACAACTAAGACGAAGTTTAAACAATGCAGATGGAACCAAGGAAGTGTTTGCCAGCACTGCAAACTCAACCCAGAACTTGAAACTCCAGCTGATTTTTTTCCAGCTTGTGTATTAGTACAGCTTTACTCAAACTCACTCAGTTTTTCCTCAACTTTTCTCCATTCACTAGTTTTGCTTTCCATTTTGTTCAAAAACCACTGCAGGACACAATCCTACTTCCACCCACCAAAGCCTGGCTAACCAAAGGGAAAGTAATAAAACTTTTTTTTTCCTTTTTTTTCTTTTTTTTTTTAAGGGAGAAGGAGAAGCAGGCAGAAATAACTGCGAATGCCAGGAAGAAGCAGGTAACTGGAGGAGCAGGGCTGTCTCAGCCAATTTCCAGATCTAAGCGCATTTTCAGGACTCTTACACAAATGGCGAAGTGACTAAGAGCAGCTGGTCTAGACCCACCAGTGACCTTAAACACATCCCACTGACTGAGCGGGGAAAAAAATCCAACGTAATTTAGAAATAAGGCCCAATGCTGAGCATCCACTGCACTGAATGACAGGCACTACCCCAGTGTCTCCAAGTTGGACAGCAGTCCTCACCTGATTTACTGTGGTACCTACTGATCCTTGTAGCACCATCTGCAGCATCTTTGGGTCCGCAGGGTCTTGGTGGGTTGCAAAAGCTAATTCCTGTGTTTTCTTCTGCATGTCCTCTATGGCAACTTCAATGGGCGTCAAAATGATCTAAGCAAGTAGCCAGAATAGGGGACACTTGTTATGGCTGAGACTGTCAACCAGACACATACTTTCAGAAACACCAAGGTCACTTTGGGGTGGCATACTGAAGCGGTGGAGGACACTAACAGGACTGACAGTCTGGGCAGAAGCACTTTAGAAATGCATCCTCTTAGTCTTGGTTTAGAAACATCAAGAAGTTTGATTTTTAAATGCATTTTTACATCTGGGTACTCAAGAGCTTTCTGAGATTGCTTCTGAGGAGGCAGACTCATGTCACTTTGTGGTCACTGTAATCAGCCGCCCACCGTTACAGCACTATGTCAGTGCCTAAACACCCATAGGTTCCCTGCCTTGCATGAAAATGCATTTTTGTGTCCCAGGCATCACATCAGTTCCTACCTACCCTTGAAAAATTAGCACAGCTTTGGGATAAGCCTCTCTATAAGGCCTCAGGATCCCATTGGCCTGGGTCCATTGAGGCCATGCAAGTGAGCTGTAACACAAAGCAACAGGACACATTCAAGCAGAATGGAAGGGAGCAACCTGCATTACTACAAAGCTCACCAAGGGCCCTTGCGTATACCAGCTGCTGTGAGCTGGATACACTGGTAAAAGAGGTGGCAGGACACACCACATTTCTAAATTGGTCTGGTTTTAGTTTAGGTTGAATAGGAACAGGGAAAAGTTCAATAGAAACAAGGCATTCTTAAAATAAAGGGGTCTCACACACAGTCCCTGCACTGAACAGCCAGAGCAGCTCACAACAGCACTGTCTGCTCTTGCTCTCTGCTGAATTTCTGCATCTTTAGCAGAGTGGGGAAAGGTAGACTAGTGATGGCCAGGAGGGTGCATCTGTGTTAATGTAATGGTGTGAAGGGATGTGGCTGTGCTATCAAACTACACATACAACAGTACATTACGCATGAGTTTTGGCACCAACCACTTCCCTTAGTCTTATATAGTATTTCCCTTCAAACACAGGAAGCCCCTGAGAGTGCAGACCTCACCTCCTCTTTGTGGATGACGTTTATCCTGGTTTTAATGTAAGGGAAAGCGTGGGATGTCGTCAGGATTGTTTTGCGCTTGAACTGCTCATGCAGCTCCCCATGAGCTCGGCCGTCCAGCGTGAAGGGCGTGCAGTACATGAAACGCCTCAAGTTGTAGTTTTTGTCGAAGTAAGTTATCCTGTCCTTCATCTCGTACGTGTCAAAGTACGGCTCCACGTAGGTTATCTGAATGTAGGCCTGCCAGAAGGAACCCAGGTGTGCACAGTGAGGTACAGTGCCAGAAGAGAAGAGCTGACTCCTATGCCCTGCATTTTTGCAGTGCAATAACCCAGCTTGCTTTCTTTCCTCTTGAAGCCAGCTCTGGAAGAACTAGGACTGTTTTTCGCCTTTACTCAGAAAAATCACACTCGCATTCACAGGCACTAGGGGTGCGGGTAGCTGCTCAGCAGTTTCTGGATTGGATAAAATACAGTTCACTGCCCCTCTCCTCTCATGCTATTCATGTGAAGTCTTTCCGTCCTTTCCTTGCAGATGATGCCCTGCCCTAAGCTGCAGTCTTGTCTCCTCGGCATGCTCCTGTTATTTCTGCTACGCTTAAAGGATGTGGCACAAGAATGACAAAATTTGCTGCAGCTGCAAAAAAGCCAGAGAATGGCAAACTCCCTTCCTTGCACTCAGCAGAGACTACAGAGAAAGGCAAATGCAGCCTGGGCCTCTGCTGTCCTTTCGTCTCCTCCCTTCCCACCAACCACTACAAGGGCAGGGCCTGGGGCAGGGAACAAAATGGCTAATTCTGCATTCCTTTGCAGGGATGATTTTCCCCAGCTCTCATCCCAAGCAGTCACAAGATGCTCTGTACGTGGATTTCATTGCCTACTTGGTGAAATTCCAGGCAGGATTTGCTCCATTGTGTTTGCATACATTCAGGACCAGTTAGTTCTACTTCTAAACCTGTACTTGTGTTCTTACCTTGTTAGGATCTAGTTTACATTTGTCCACAGGGTTTGAGTCCTTAATAACTTCAAGCACATCTTCACCAAACCGTTCCCCGTAAAATCCCTACAATCAAGAGCAAATGTATTGAAAGCAACCATCAAATGCAGCCATCAGAGATGGGGGTTGGAGACACAAAGGCATATTCAGGGGAGGTGAAGCTCCACATGCCTTCAACAGTAGCTGTGCCGGGGCTGAATGTGATCTGCTGAACCTAGGAGAATTAAATCAGTTGCATTCCAGGGGCAACAGGAAAAAACAAGCCTAATGCCCTGGAAGGCAGGAGAACTCGGGAGCCTTCCAACTGCACGCACACATGCCATGTGGTTCTGAACAAGCTATTTGAGCTTGCTGTGTGTCTGTGAGCTCAACTGAAAACTGGGGTCAATACGGGATCTGCCTGGAAATCAGGTGCCGCATCAGAGCGCGGCTTTGCTGGGCTGGGTGAATGGGTGAACTCAGTTTCATGTGCTTAAACCTCAAACAACGTTGCTGCTTTCAGTGCAATGTGACAGCAGCTGAATTCTTGTGAGCAGCAACGTGACATCAGATCTATTCTAGCAAATAAAACAGGACCATGTCTGCCCTCTGGCCCTATGAACAAGTAGCATGGCACGGCCCAGAGCCATGCTGCTAAATGTTCCTCCCCTCCCACTGGGGATGGCCTCATCTGTCCACAGTGCTTACTGGGAACAGTCTCTGACCCATGTTCCTCCCCGAAGCGTGCTCAGACATTATCTGGGCACAGGTTAGTTGGCACAAAACCAGGCCAGACTAACCATTACATGATACAGATGATCACTGCGTGGTACCTGGAGCTGCACACAAGCCCCAGTTAGATTAACCAGAGTTGCCTTTGCTTGTTCACAGCTGAAACAAACTTCAGACCTGTGATGTCCCACTTGAGGGGCTCTGAAATTCAGCCACCTTAAAAGGGTTCAGTCTCTAGGAGAGAGGAACATGATGTGAAGGCAACAAAATGACAGCAAAACGCAATACTTTCTGAAAGCCAGATCCTGAAAGGCATCTCAACCTTTTTTCAAGCCCAGGTCATCCCATTTACACCAGGCAGCTGAAGAGAAATGCCAACACAGTATGATGTGCCACAAACTTTCGAATGGTCATAGCAGGCCTGCAGTTCTCGCTGCAAGATTAGGGAAAACCTGTGGGACTCCTCTCCCTTCATTCCTCCTGCCTCCTGCAGAGGTGGCACAAGCAAGAGGACAGAAGACATCAGGCCCAGCTCTGGGTCACTGCATGGGGCTCTGCAAACTGTTTTGCCAACTGACCGTCTAAGCTCAGCCTTGCATCAGGCTCCAAGAGGCACAGCGCTTGTTTTGCCCAATGATTTTAATTTCTGCCGCTTCCTGTAATTTGGCAACGCAGCTCTTAAATAACTGATGCAAAATAGTTAAACTGCAACTCACAAACAGAATTTGAGGTCAGCCACAATCATCTCACCTCGAGTCTATGGGAAATTTCAGCTAACTTTGTTATCGCGGGTTCCTTGTAAACAAACTCTTGCTCGTCCAGGTCTCCAAATTTAGTTCCATAAAAACCAACCCGGAAGTAGGTGCCAAACATCCTCTTTCCATCCTAGGTTTGGAGAAACAAAAGGTTATTTCAGTGTGGAGACATGCATACCCCCAAGCATGGCTGCAGGCAGGCTCCTGAATTTATGCAAAATACAAAAGAAATTAAAAAACAAGGAAAAAAAATAGAAAGAAAGAAGGGAAAGTAAAACACACCTGGAACTCAGCATGAATGCATTTAGCAGCAAACACCACAATGAAATTATAAACTAACATGAAATTATATGGATCAGTTACGACCATTAGCCCAACCCTGCAATGACTTTTTCCACCCCAGGAGGAGTCTGGAGGTGTTAGATGTCTCTGAGGAACAGTCAAAGGCAAGTCCCTTCGTTTGGGTAATTATTTCAGGCTCTCCAAATCCTATGCAGACACCCCTTAGCCTAGTCCGTAGCCTGCATGCACAGGCGTGGGGCAGTCCAGCTGCTGACAGCCTGCAGCACGCAGATGGGATATTGCACACAGACACCCCCGAAAATAACCCGCGCCAGAGCCCCCATAATCCACTCTCAAGTAATTGCAGGATTGGGCCGAAGTCAATGTCCAGTTCACTCACACACACACGCAAGTGCTTTTTAAATAGCATGTCGACTGGAAGGTGTTACGTTCTCTTCTAGTAACTAATGTCTAGTACAGAGGGCCAAAGTCACTCCTGGTGAAAGCAGATGCAATCCACTGTATCATGTACCTGCTTCCATTTGAGCCAGTGGTGAATTTGGCCCAGAAATGCAATAAAAGTAGAGAAACAAGAAAGATTTTTGCTGGAAAAAGTAATGAAGAAAATCTGATTAAGAAAGACGGAAGAAAAACGCTTTAAAAATAAATCACACCTTTGGTTTTGTTAAAAAAAACTGACGCTGCATGCACAAACCAGAAATGCCTTTCAGCAAGAAACTCTAAAATGTTCACCTTTACTCTCGTGAGAAAGTGTGATGTAGTATATAATGCTCAATGTTTCTGAATCTGGGCTAGTGTTTGGTTTCCAACAGCACTTAACAGACGTCCTGGCTGTCGTGTATGATTTTTTTTTTTTAGTATTTTGCTATGGCAAAACTGATCTCTTGTGGTGATGGTGAACATGATCTATGGAAGGCAAAGAGGATAAGTAAGCCAAACTAAAATAAAAAAAACCCTCAGGCAAACTCCAGAGACTGGAAAAAGCACTGTCACGGCAAGCCACCACCTTCTCCTGGCCTGGAGGAAACTCTGGGGCATCATGCTGGAGCTGCCCAGGCACGGCTCGGCTCCTCTCGCCCAAGGCACAGCCAGGAGGACGCGGTGTTGCCTTTCTGGGGTGAGGGCTGCTGCCTGCCCCAGTGCCTTCAGGAAGGCAAAGCTCACCGATGCCCAGCTCTGAAGTGAAGTGAAGCCTGAAGTGACCAGAGCCAGCAGTAGCTTTGCTTCATACATGCAGGCCACATCTTGGCTTTACTATGGGACATCGACAGATACAAATTCATCAGCTCTGCTCTGGCAAGAGCATAGATGCATGTTGCAATTAAGAAAACAAGGAGTCGAACTGAGAGTCGCTCATATGCTTAATGTGGCAGGGGTGGCTCCTTGGACCCCTGCCCTAGCCTGTCCCTCTGAGCACCACTCCTCCAGAGAGGGGCTTTTACCCAGCTCCACCTGCCAGTGCAGACTACAGGGTTTTGCCACACCTCAGCCATCCCCAGAAGCACCTCCCAGGGTGCGACCCCCAGCTGCAAAGTCATTACTGTTTTATTGGAAGTACCATCTGGCAACATCTGGGAGCTATTTCCCTGGACTCTCTGTCTTTCTCCAGTGCCCGTTCCTCTGGACCCATACAGGAATGAGTAGCCTACTGAACCCTTAATTTACTCATCATTACCTTTTCAAAGCCACAGTTTTGGACAATATTACCCATGCTAAAATCCCTCAACACCCAGCATTTCTAGCTTCCTGTGCTATTTCTTTTCAATTCAATCTCAACGTTATAGGCAGAAGACTCCAGGGCTCCTTTCTCAAAGCACTTCCCAAGGTAGTACCACGTCTGCCCAGGGGGAACTGCCATACGAAACATCTCCCCAAACCTTACACAGGGCCTGGGCATGCTCCACGTGGAAGTTGGTGGGATCCTGCCCCAACCATGGGCACAGGGCAGGCCCCAGCAATAGAGGACACACTGCTGCTCTTCTAACTCGTGTTTTTTCCTACCTACTTGATGACTGACTTGCAAGCTATGAAGTGTTTGCAGAACCTGGTTCTCACAAGGTTCTCACATCTGCCACGTGGACATCTGCTCAGACAGCTATTTGTTACAGGCAGCGTACATTTATGTTGCTGTAAAAGTAACAACGAGTGAGGAAGAAAATGCTGTCTGTTGATCAGCATCAATTAATAAGGAGTTCTGGTAGCATTTACTAAATGCATAAAATAAGAGTAATGGGGCATTGGGAAGTCCCAGGAGTGGTAGCAGCAGGGAAGCCCAGTGTGAAGGCAGCTCCCAACTTATGTACTTGTTTCATCGTCTTGAAGACCAGCTGCACTGGCTTTTCCTGATAAGTCCTGTTGCTGAAACTCAGTTATCATAAGGATCCCAAGGAGAAAAGCGGGCAGTGAGGAGCACTGGTTAGCCCCTAATACGATAGAAGCATCTCCCCCACAAAGCCCTGGATCCATCAGCCATGAAGTGTATGTGACTCGTGTTGGGGGATCTGTACCTGGAAGCAAGGGGCTGGAAACACACTTCTCCAGAGAGCCAACACCTACAGGCTATGCCTTACCTCACATACACATTCAGTAGCTACCAGCCCCCTGAGATTAGGAGAGCTCAATTTCTTGCCTGGTGTTAAGCATACGGGATGGCTCTGCACTAGGATATTTTAATTGAAATTTAGCCAATACCAAACTCTATCTAATCACAGTATTGAAAACAAAACAAATAACTTAAAAATACTCCATGGTCTTGTTTCTGAAAAGAGCTAAAAATGCAGATATGAGGGAGAAATTATTAAAAGCATTTTATCTCCTATTATTTTATGAAAAATAATAGGTCCTTGGGAGGAGAAGAGAATGAAGGTGAACACTGAATAGCCATTACAGAACTGGCAGAGCAGATAACAGCCATCATGATTTATGAAGGTTCATGATTTGTTATTATGCATGGTAAATACCTTTCAAAATTGCTGGGAATAAAGTTTTAGAGTTCTCTTGCACGCACGCAAAAAGCTTTGCCAACAATATTTGAAAAATCAAACGCAAGTCTGACGCTTTCTTCACCAAGACTAACACAGCAGCAGCTGCCTGAAGGCAGAGTCAGCCCGAAGTATGTAAGAATAAAAGTAACTCCTTCATACACACTGTGCAGAATGCAAAATCCAACCACCCTTACCAAACTGAGCATTGTTATTTTCTTGCTCAATTTTAACCCAAGGTACTTTGCAGTGTTGCCAACTATTACAAGTCTTCCAATATTGATTTTTTGAAAGTACCATCTCCTGGAGTCCTGTTATTTGATGGCAACCTCACCCTGCATACTTTAAAAAGCATTTTTGAATTCTCATGGCATAGCATGAAAAGATTTTTCTGAACAACTCAATGAACAAACACACAAGCAGAAAAACCCACCACTTGGTATGTTTAAGCAGGCCTCAGAAATGCATTGGTGTCAGACTCAGGATACTTCAGTGCTTGTAGTTGGCAATACTACTTTCTTTGTGACATGAGGGGGGGTCCTGCTGTTGGCATAGCTCTTTGGTAAAATGAAATTGGGGTTTCCACAGTGTAAAACAAAAAACAAAAAGGGGAAAAAAAAGAGAAGGGGCGGGGGGGGAAATCCACAAGTAAGAACTTACCACAACAGACAATAGTAAGAGTGGGGAGGAGGGTCAGCAACCAGGGCGATAGAGGAGAAAACAGAAAGTATTTAATTAGGGAAATTCCAAAAACCAAACAAGCAGCAAATTGGCAGCAAATAAACTTTAAAATAAAAAAGGGTGAGCATCAATTAAAGTATTTAAAATAAGGAAAAAGGGCAAAACATGCAACAAATCTGAAAGCTACAAAGCACAAAGATCAGAAAAAGTGTGGCAACGAAGGAGCACGATGACAGACGAGAACAGAAACCATGGGTGTCTTTTACCATGCAGTAAAACATGACTGAGTGATGTTAGAATCATAACCAATGACAGGATTTTCTTCAGGGGTCGATTTAGGGGCAGTCTAATCAAAATAGATGCTCACAGGCCTTCATGTTTGTTGGTTATTGGACACAGATCATTTACACTCCTACGACATGTACTCTGGATTGCTGTGCTGCCTCATCTGCTGGGACTTTTTACAGGAACGAGCAAACGATTTACAGGGCCAGCCCTTAAGTGTCAAGGGTTACTTTTAAGCTACTGAATTTAATTTCCTGCTAGGCTGGAATTAAAACTAGCGTTCAGACATCATCAGCTCAAATTACTTGCACCACACAATGCAAAAGAACTTAATTCTTGGCCTCAATTCAGGAAATGTGGGCTTAAACGCTCTCCTGTGGTGGAAACATGGAGTGAGATGGCCCATACTGAGTTGCCTGATTCACAGAAAAGCAGAGATTAACTGGACAGCTGAAGACTAAGCAAATAATGTAACATCATATTCACAAAACATTTAAAATGTCTTCTGAGACTCCTCAATGCTCATGTACCCACTGTGTTGACTGGACTAGGGCCCTGTGCTGTGTGTGACTGTGGATGAAGCCGACTGCTTTGTCTATTTTTAATCCGAATGTGTGGTTCTCATGGTGTATGTTGTAGAAATGCAAGCAAACAGCCTCTCCAAAAATGAAAGCAGCAAAACTGACTCCAGTTAACACATTCGAGCTATTTTACTGCCAGATAAACAGCTACATACAAATTGATTGTTCTTAAATGAACAGAATGAAGCCGCCTATTCTCTGAGATATGGTCTGCACATGCAGTAAACCAGTTTTGTGTTTCAGTACCTCTGAGCATTATTGCTTAAATCGACCCCTGTGGGTGGGGTGAAAATATGGTATGAAGGGATGATATTCTGTGTCAATGCTGATGAAAAGAAATATAAACAAATTATAAAAATGAACTAGTGATGATACAGTGGCTCATTCACCAAAGAACCTCATTAGTGGAACACATCAGCATCCATGCACTACCTACGGCTTCTTATGAAGAACTTCCTACTACAACCACAATCGGTTTATTGGTATTTCTTTGGTTAATGAATTGTTTTAACAGCAGACAGCAACAGAAATACCCACAACTAGCACATGTGGGCAAGCATTGGCGTGAGTCATCTGAAAAATCTATTAGTGTTCTTTACTAACTAAAATGGAGTTACCTACCTCCCAGCCAGTACTCTGTGTAATAAAAAGTAAAAAGCGCATGTCACAGAAACCAAAAAAAAGTTTCAAAGGCCAAAACATGACCATCAATGTAAGGTATCATAAACCTGAAATGGTTTCAATGATTATAAGTCATCATGCATCTGAAACAGCCTTCTTTGGCCTAGAACGACATTCAATGATTGTCCTCTATTGGTACACTTAACCTCAGGAATCTGACAACGCCAGAACATGGAGAAAACCACCAGACTCTCAGCTGGATCCTATGAAATCGATGCACTAATCAACATCTACTGACCAGCTGATGGCAGCATAAGGGTAACTACACCAATGGACAAACAATGTACCCAGCAGCCCATGACCAGAAAGCTGGTTGGGGTGGGGGGCTCAGAGTAGCACTGGCATGTACTGGAGGAGGGCCTGCCGAGTGCTTGCCTGCCCTGACAGAAAGGCATGCACCCAACGGGCCTCTCCTAGAAGATAACACGTGCTTCTTGAGAGTTGCCAAGTGCTCTTGTCTCCTGCTTAGCTGAGGTCGGTTGGGCTTTGTGATGGCTGATAACTTCTGATGTCTCTCCTCAAATGCTCAGCACGTAAGCTGATGGGTTTTGCACCATCTAAGTTTAGAAAGGTTCCTTCAATTATTTATCCACCATATGAATAGACAAATAAAACCCCAACATTTCTGAACGTTACCTACCAGGCTAATGACAAGATACAGTATTTTTCCCAGAAATACAGCATGCAAAACACAGGTTAAAATAACATCTGAAAGGATACACTGACAGATGTTTGGAATTTTTAACTCTTGGATATTTCTAAAGTTACAATGAAATTTGGTACGTGATGTCTCACTTGGTACGTGATGTTTCTCACGTTAAATGTCCAGAGAGAAAAAATTCTACTAGCAATCCTTGCATTTACTGTGGATCACCGTTTGACAATTCTCGTGTAATCTGATTAAAATGTTTTATCCTTAACAGGTAGTTTTTATTTGCACTGAGCACTTGAAGTTTCTTCACCATTCCCATTGCAGCTGAAAATTCAAATCATTACCTGGTGAACAATCTTGCTGAATGCTTCTTGGAGTTTACCATGAATAGCAGATAGTTTCTTGGCATCTCTATTAGCTTCATGAATAGGAATAAGGACTTTGTAAACCTCATTAACTGCTTCATACATGCCAGCCTACAAAAATAAGGTCCATCAGGTTGCTCCGTCAATTCAACAGCAAGAATGATACATACTACCAGCATTTAAATTATAAAACTGCAAAATGAAAAGGCGGCACTGGGATGTAATCAGCACCTTTTCTTAAAATATACCCATACATGAATGGAACAAAATCCCCAGTCACCTTTGGAATCAAGAGCCTACTGCATTACACATTGCTACTAGTAAATGAGATTATTAAACAGAATCAAAACTGGGATATTTTGGATGGATATATGCACAAGAACACAACAAGCTAAACAGGATCCTAACCAAATCTATGGGAATGAAATATGGAAGCTTAAGGGCACAGTACAGCTTGTTCTATTTAGTGCATCTTCAACGTAAGTGACTTCTACATCCAACTTTTGGCACTCCATGAGACAGGCTTTGTGAAGTTTCCTTAGGATGTCTCTAATGGAGGGGATCCAGCCCATCGCAGGCAGAGACACTGCATCGCATGGCTTAGCCAGCCCGCAGCAGGGGTTCTAGGGCTTTGCTCTAGAGTTGCTGCTGCTTGTACTTCAACCCACTGAATGATGTTTCGTATTGCGTTGTGGGAAATAATTCACTTGCTTTCCTTGGTTTCTGATGGACACACTACTACCAACTCATTAACACGGCTCACATAGAGCTGTCGGCCCACTCTTTTTGAAGAGGAGGAAAAACACTACGGCCTTTCTTTACTGTTGTGAACTCCCAAATGTGCAGGGTTGAAGTGAAAGACACCAAAACCACACAAAGGCCTCTTGGTCCCAGGTCCTGTTCTTTGCACAGTTTACTCCAGAGGGCAAACCGAGCTGTCTTGAACAAGCAAAACTCCCAAGGCTCCATGCAAATTAAGTGGTTACAATAGAGTTATACATAGAGAAAACATTTTCCTTCATATTGCCCAGCAGCATAAGATTGCTGAAGAAGATAGGTAAAGAAATTAAAATCTTCTACCATGGAGAAAGATGCTGCAGCCTGTTCCAGCAATCCCACCAGACCAGGTTCTGTGAAATACTTTCCAGAACAGATACCTTCTTCATCTGGTGATACAACATCATCAGAAACTGCTGACTCTTCCAAAACATTAGAAGATATGTTCTAAGGAGATATAATGTAGATAAAATATTTTTACTGAATTTAAACAACATCCAAAACTCTCAATACTTTGAAAGCCAGCTGATTTTCAATCAAATCCTAAAATTTTTAGAGGCAACTTTCACATGCATTTCGTTTAATTTCCTTCTGAATCAGCATGGTATTTCAGCACACGCTTAAACTAAATGGACTGGACCACCTACACATTCAAAGCTAAGTATGTGCTTGTTTGCTCTACTCAGTATTGCCCTGCTTAACATTACTAGTCACAGGAACTACTTTCATCAACTGCACCCTCTACAAAATGGTTAGATCAAAGAAGGTAAAAACGCATGACTTAAATGGAGAAATAAAAAGAACTGGATTCACTCAGTACTACGGATGTAAAGACTTAGGCGAATCAAGACAGTCTTCAAGCATAATAAAGATTTCCAGAAGTTGCTGTAATGCATTCTCCCTAAAACAAAGTAAGTGCAGTGTGAATTTGTAGGCACAGTAATACCTGGCACATGGAGATACTCAGATGACAAAACCCAAAAATACATTATGGAGGATAATTCCTACCTGAAATGTAACACACCCTACAGGGAGGTATTTTCGGTCTTCCAGCATGCTTAGATATTCGGCCACCAAGGCTGCAGAGTGGACCAGGCACTGGGCTGACTCGGCATGATTGCTCCTCTCGGAATGCTTTCCAGCCATGTTCTGCAGCCACGTCAGGCGCAGGTCAGGGGAATTCTGATAGCCCTTTGCAATCCTAATTGAAAAGAAAACCTCTGTGATTAGTATTTAGTTACTTCTGCTTCAATAACAACCACCCTCAGTGCTAAGCTATCTAGAAATACATGAGATAAGAAGCTACATAGATGTAAAGTTACCCTAAATTACTTTATAGATTTCTGAGCCAGTTAGTGGCCGGCAAACAACTGCAGCTACCCCCTGATCGCAGAACGTTTTTATGAGTGACTCCTGAAGCTCCTGACCAAAGCTTATATTTCACTTGGAGACTGGCAGTAAGCCAAAGATGTGGGACAATCAGAGCAGACCTGCCTGGTTGCTTATGACAAAATCTCTGCCGCCTTCTAAGAATCCTTCAGGACCACTTGTGCAGAAAACACCATGCAATTTGGTACTTGGGATCTTAACATAGGTCTGGAATATCTTTTGCATATGGAGACCATCATATGTACCAGCACCAAAAAGCCTTTTGTGCAAGCAGGTCCTGGGAGATCCTTAAGTTTTCCCTGATGCAGGCAGGGAGAGTTGTCTTTACTCGGGTGGAGGATGAGATTGTCAGAGACTGCTGGGGAATGGAAAGTACTTTTATCCAAGATAAGCTACATAAATGCCAAACAAAACCTATCAACACCATATTCAAACACAACAGACAGGTACATATTAGTCCATGAGCACTAAGACCTGGAACTGCTCCAAAAACAAGCTCTATAAGGGCTCAGATGTGCAACATCTGAGTCCAAAACCAAACAGCAAGTAGCTGTATTGGTTTCAGGTGAAATGTGAATCATGGCAAGCAGTGTAAAACAGGTTTAAGTGTAAAGTAAAGTAATTGCTAATAAAAAACAAGTAATCAAAGTTCACAGAAATACAATACTGCACACTCTAAATACAAGTGCAGTAGGTACAAAGCTTTGTTCAAACATCATGTGGAGCACTGACATCTACTGTCCCTACAGTGCAATGGTTATAAACTCTACCTGTACATCAGGTCAATCAGCATTTCTGGATCTTCCTGGTGTTCCTTCATTTTAACTGTGTCAGAGAGGATCATATGGAGGTTGAACACTAGATCCTGGACCTGTGAAAAATATACTGCTGTAATGAACTGGCAAGGGGATTTGAGCTACATACTGCTATGTTTGGACCACAGTTGCTCTGAAGCTTTGTGTGTTTTGCACCTCAGTGCCAGAATTAATCAAGAACCTGAGTTTTATGTACTTTGGTGTTAAAAAAAAATATGTACCCCCTCCAGGGAATACATGCAAATTCCAGCTATAGATGGAGGTTTAAGAACAGCCTGATAATGAACTACAGATTACTTCTCTTGTGGTATTTCTTTTACCTGATCAGGAAATGTTGTCTCCCTAAGTTCCAGATCTTCTTCAGCATACGTCAAAATAGTCTTCAGGGAACGTCGCAAAAATTCCTCATTGAAGTTCTGGGATGTCCCCACCAGGGATGAGAGAGACATGGTCACCTGCATTTTCACTCTGGCAAAGTTCTGCAACAGAGAAATTGTTATTGTATTTCAACAACCTGGAGATACTGCAACAGTCTGCTGCCACATCAGTGCTCTGGTCATTGCACCCTCCTCCTGACAGACACCTGATACAAAAAAGAAAACACAAGTTTTGTGAAAAGGACTGTCACAGAGCAGTGGTTTCAATAAACTTCTGATGCTGCTGACTTCATAATCTGATGACAGCATTATTTACTTCCAGGTGAAGGTTATCACGCAAAAGTTTTAGTTTTCTCTCCTTCTCCCTGCTCTCCTCTCAAGCACCCTGAACAGGATGATGCTCACCTCCCCCTTGTGAATACAGCCTTCATCCTAGACACTTGCTTTTGGTTTGGTCTACCCTAAAGACTGGAGTCACTGTTAACTCGCTGCTATCAATCCACTAACAGTCCCTGGGCTGTTCCCTCCAGTTCTGCTACTCACTGTGGGGGACTGTACCCACAGCAGTGTAAACAAAGTTGTCTGGGGAAGCACTTTGTGATACATAGCTACATGGGTGCCTGAAAAATATCAACTGGAAGAGTTAAGGCTGGGAATTTTCTTGACAAGTGCACATGGGTGCGTCAAACTGCATGGCTGTTTCTGTTCTCACCTAGAGGTGTGTGAAGGCAAGGCAGAGGGGAGTTCCTCCAAACAGCCCTCGAGTGCAAACTGTCCAATCCGAACTGACAGGTTTGGAAAGTCTGGCAGTGGATGTCCCAGGCAGGGCTCTGCATCTCTCTATAAACCGACATGACAGGCAGCTTGCCTGCAAAGAGATTCTGGGCATGCAGCTTGGGCTCTGACACCAGAGACTGGACACTCCTGCTATGCATTGACCAGCAGTGTGAGGCACTGCAAGATCAGGAGCTGGGAAAGTCATGTCACTGCCGCATACCTCTCTTCCCTTTGCACGTCATGATTGTTTTGATGTAAGCCCTCTGACAGCCTTTCTTTCACAGGAATACACAGAGCTCCATCCAGCAGTCCCCACCAGTTTACATGTAATAACCTAAAGAAGTGCAGCAGATACTCACGTTCCCAATCTCAAAGTTTTGCCTCATCAGAAGGTAAAGAGAGGCACTCGCATGCGACCGTATCGTGCTGATACTGCTGCTACAGTGTCTCAGGAGCCTCAGGCACAGATCTGCACACTGCTCGGTCTCTTCTTCAAACAGCAGCTCAGGGAACTGGAAAAACAGCACATGAGAAAATTAGTGCTTGGACAGACAGGAACAAGCACTCGGACAAAAAGGCCAGGGCAATCCTCAGCAATGAGCATATACTGGCATTAGAGGAAGTCCAATCCCCTCTGTTTTGAAGGGAACGATGCTAATTTTAATCACTTTGCTTTTACAGTACGGCAAAAGCAGACTCACTGGCAGCACTGAAAGGCAACTCATTTTACCTGCTCCCGCAACTTGTTCCTACATCTACACCCTTAGACTGATTTACATCAGTTCCAAAAACTCAGGCTTAAAACTTCGAGCTATTCCCCATACACCTACAGAAACTGGGAAATTGTTTAAATTATGGGCCCAGTAAAACAAACCCACTTTAAGTGAGATTCATGTAGAATCATAGAATCGTTAAGGTTGGAAAAGACCCTTAAGATCATCGAGTCCAACCGTTGCTTTGTGTTTTCTACTGTCTAGGTGCCTCTGCCCGCTTACCGCCAGCCAGCAGGAACCCACACCATGCTTGGGCTGGTGAACCGTACCTTTGCGTGCAGCTGTCAAACCCAAAATGCATAAATACAGGTACCGATTATAAAAAACAGTCAGCATTTATCAACCCCCAGACCACACTTCCTGAAAATCAATATTGCACAAAATAATAAATGCTTGGTGAAGTGACCCCAATGCAAAGGAAGAAAACAGCCCCATCCTCCATCAGTGCTGCTCAGAATATATTATAGCATCTGCAGAGAATTCACCTTTGAAACCAAAGCCCTCTGTGTGGCGAAGCAGTGTTGGAGATAAAGTGCACTTTGGTTGCAGGCCATGCTGTGCAGAAGCACTTTCAGCACCCCGCCGAGGATACTCTCTTTGGACTCCGTCACAGAAACAGTCTGCAGTCAAAAGTAAACCAAGAGTTGCATGAGCAAAAACGAACCTTGTCTGTGTGTGTGGTGGGAGAACAACTCTGCTGAAAAGCCCTTTGGCATGGACAAATTACCCACTTAGCTGGGTCTGTGTAACAGTCACATCTCTGAATCAACCCCCAGGTAACGAAAACCTGACCCATGTGCTAAAGCCAGTGGATGGTGCTTTCCACCCGATGAGGCTCTGACCTTTTGGGACCTTGTTCTACTAGAGGGAAAGTCTGCAGTTGGCCTCTAGGTGGATTATTCAGGTGCAAGGTGCAACCCTTGGGATTCCTGGGTCTCCCTGCAGCTCAGAGGCGGATCTGGTAAGCCTGCTACTACCTGCTTCTAGCCTGTGCCCAGGTTTCATTTGTACAGAAAGCAGAGGACAAAACTGCCATGTGTCCATGCTCACCTGCAGGCAGTGAGGAAATAGCTGGGTTGTGCACACAGACCAAGGAGGCTGGAAGTTTTCCTGCACCGTGCAAATTAAGTATGGATATAGGAGGCTGACCTGGAACCCAATGACTTGAGGCAGATTTGGGAAGACACTAGAGGAACTGGTTAGAATAGGGCAGAATTTGGAAATTTTTACAGTTCATTATTGAGTTTTATGAACAACTGCTTCTTATCCTACAATAGTGAACAACTTTCAGAAAGACTGAAGGAAGGTATTGACATTTTAAAGCAGATAGTTATGGGCTGAGGACAGGAGAAGCATTACCACCCTTCCCACTGCAGCAGGGGAGTTGAACAGTTCCGACAGCATTCAGGCAGTTAAGAGCAGCAGGAAGATTTTGTTTAACAAACTGCTGCCTGGCCAGGTGATCATAATGCTATTACATCTCTATTTTCTTATCATCCTTACCTGTACAACTATCTCTAGTGTATCCAAAATAATCAGATTTGCTTCCGTTGCAAGATTTCCATCGATAAGTGCCTCATGTTCTATCTCTGCCCTTGATCTAATCGGAGAAAAGAAAGCAATAAAATTACTTTCTGTTTAAGAAGTAGACCTACATATTTTCCAGTCAAAAACATTTTCACATTAGCAGAAAAACCCTGTTCACAATGCATATATTTATTACTGGACAACACTACAAGGGTATTTCAATGCATCCATTAAGAGGGACAGGAAGAAAGACTTGTTCTTTTTACATATACAAACTTACACAGGATTTACGTTCATCATGCTCAGGAGAGATCACACTACTTTCTGACACTTTGTTACTCTCCCAGGAACAGGACAACAGTTTAGAATCAAAGTCCAACTCAAAACTGGTTTAGTAGCATTGTTAACGCATGCAACAGCACAACCAGGAACAGAACATATGGTTTTATGTTGTAGGCTATGGACACAAGGTGGTGCTACACGAGCTAGTATATCTGCACTGTTGATCCTGGCAGCTAGACTGGTTGTAGCGCAGAGTGCATACCGGTGGCCCCAGGAATTCAGCAGCAACCACCTAATTTCAGTGGCATGAGCTGCATTTGGCAAAGATCCAGTAGTATATTTAAAGAGCCCAACTATGGCCTGCCCTACCACAGGTGCCATCTCCAACAGACTCATGCCAGGCCAAATCACAGCAGGAGTGTGACCCGTAGGAACTGACAAAATCCAAGCAAAATACACACCAAAGAGGATAGCAGGTGACTCGGCTCTGGGACCTGTATTGCAGCAACCCTCCCCTGCCACACTCTGCTTCCTCTGGGAGCTGGGTCATACACTCATTATCTACTCTTCAGGCTCCAGAATATGAAGGCTTGGGGCCTGGCCCTATATAAAATAATACCATCTGCATAAAATAATACCACCTGCAATTAGGTGTGCACAATTCTCAGTGTGAAAAGTCTTGCTTATTAGGTTTCAAAGGGCCAGACCACCTACACATGCAGGACACACTTGTAGTGCCATAGGAGTGGAGTGCGATGGACCCAGGTCACAGTGAGCAAGTACGGGTTAAAAAGCATGTTTGTAGAGTTATCTAAGCAGATTATTTTGTGGGGTGAGATACCATCAGTTGACCATCAAGGTATTCCACAGCTGTTTAACATGTACATGAGGTTCTCCTGAGGACAGGGTTCAGACCCAGTGCCGGCAGTGAACTGATGAGCTCTTCAGGCCAAATTTTAATCTGGTGTAACTTTGTCCACAGCTCTGGAGTTGTGCCAAGGTGAAATTTATACCTACATCACTTCATTAGCAGGTTGAAACACAATGGTTATTTGGCTTTTCCAATGCCTCAACAGGACTGGAGTCTTGGACAAAAAGCCACTACTTGACATAACAAGAGATGACATTCTTGTGTTGGACAAAGCAATTAGAAACTGTGAAGATGTACTTTCAACTCCAGGAAGCGTCAATGTCTTCAAGGGTAAAATTTGGCCTGCCCTCTATCCAGGCTCTGAGGACTCCATTCCCCAGTTTCTTCAGAGCTTCACTTGGGCTGAGATTGCTTTCCTAGGATTAGGAACAATTCTTTTGCTGGGAGGATGGAGACCGCAGGTTGCAATTTGAGGAAACAGAAAACGTGCACAGCGAAGCTCAAACACAGCTCCTGAGCCTTCCAGATTAAACCACACCAAGAAAGGGAATTTTAAAGGAAATGGGTGTAATAAGCAAAAAGATCTCATTCCAATCAGTTGCGCACACACACTGAAAACTTCTGCCAAGCATCACAAACAATGCTGTGATGATTGAGTCTGCAGATGTACAAAATGGCAATTTATAAGAACTGCACATCAATGCTACAGTACCTGGCTGGTTTGTGGCTTCTAAAAGCACAGCACATGTGGAAAAACAATCAAAGTGATGGATTAGGACAGGAAAGGAAAGCGAGCTTTGACAACTCCAGAATGCTCTTATGGAATAAAGGAAATATGACATGAGATATATATGCTATCTGTGAATGCTGTTAATGGATCTTCTCTCTAAATTACAGCTTACTACAAGGTTTTAAGAAGGTACTGGATTGTATCAGTCTCTTTAAATCTCATTTTAAAATCTAAGCAAGCAAGGGACAGTGGAAAAAACAAAGAGTTAGATAGGGCAGTGTTGAACTAAAAGCTATTTGCACACTGCCAGCCCTGTTCCAACTGAATGCCCAAACCTGCTCACAGAGAGCCAAGTGGATGGCTGCCATTGACCTATGGGGAGAGAGACCCTGCGTTCTCACAGGCACTGTCACATTGTTAATGTAGAAGGATAAGGCAGAGTTACTTGTCAAGCTTTTCTGTGTTTTGACGCCAGTGAGTCATATCCTTTCTCCATCTCAAATTCTCTTGACTTCCAAATGCGCTCCCAGAAGGACTTCTCTCTGCAGGATAATATTAAAACAATAGCAGTCACCTAATGCTATTTTTTTTGCATGGGTAGCAACTCTAGATTTGTTCATAAGTGACAGGTGACACCAAACTATGACTTCTTAGAGCCCAGGGCTGTGGCACTCACCCAAGATGTTTACATGGCCCCTAATTCTGTCACTGCAGAGTGGCAGGAGAGGCAACTTCACCTGCACAGTTTTGTATGCAAGAGAGCAGTGAGCAATGCAGACCACTGTGCACTGCCACACGCCAGCTCACTACAGAGCTACCGGAGAGAGGCAGCTGAGATACTCAATACAGGGAGGTAGCTATCAGGGCTGCTAAGAGAAGCACCTTCCTTGGACTACATAAGGAGCCTGGGTGTGGCAATGCTCAGCAGTCTGATATTGCTGTCCTCAACTGGCACACAGTAATGTTCTCAGGATGGTGCTGAGACCCCCCTTTCCCACCTCACAGTCTTTCATGTCTTTATTCTCACTGCTGGGAGGGCAGGGGAATTTCAAGTAATAACAGCAATCAGGTCAGATTAAGGAAAAAAAAAATAGAAAGGTTCCCATCTCTCTGAAATAATTAATTAATTATGCCTCTGAAATATTTATTCAGCTTAGCCCACAATAACTGGCTCACATCTACCAGGATGCCTGTGGCAGAGTAGAAGACAAAACAACAGTTCTGATTCTTGTCCTAACCCCTGGGCCATCCTTCCTCCCAAACAACATAAACAGCAAAAATCGTCCAAAGGTGCTTGTTACCCAAACTACTGGCTATTTCAAGCCTCATTAAGTTCGCAGAAATATCCAGGCATTTTCAGAGCTATCAATGCAAGCTCAGGCAGTTTGTTTTCCACTCTGATCCTTGCACAGGACATACTAGAAGGTGGCTCTGAAAGATGCTACACTGGAGGAAGTTGAGGCAAGAACATCCCATAAATGATGCATGATCGCATGTACACAAAGGCAATCAAGTAACAGATAGACTGCCTGTAGATGGAACTTAGGAAAAGTGTAGAGATTTTGCAGACCCAGTGAAGAATGCTGCAAACTGCAAACAGCTTTTTCTAGGAGCCTCTTTGTCTGGAGATCTTGATGGGTAGTATCCCATACCACAGATGGGTGCAAGTAATCGCTGGGCATGGGAGTAGCAGTTTTTGGAAAAAGGGGACAGCACAGAAGAGATCTTTACTTACCTAGCTGTCCTCTGCTTCTTCGGACCATTTCCTGCCTTGCCCCTATGCTTCCCAAAATAGCTTCTTCAAGTTTGGCTCTCATATCTTTCGACTTCTTGAATGTCAGACTGTTCATTCGTTCAAATACTTTCTTGCCCTGCAAGTTTCAAATGAGATCATGAGGGAAGGTTCTTGCAATCTGGGATATTTTCTAAGCATTAACAACTCAAAATAGCTTTCCTGTCCAAAGATACACAGCAAGAAAGGAATACAAGTTTAGTTGCTAGCTAGATAATCTACCCAGACTCCAGCACCGCTACAGAAAACTCTCTTCTTGTTGATAGTAAGCAAAACAGCCAAAAGCCCTTTCCCTGAAGCAGTTCCCAGATGAGTGGCAAGCAGCACAAACTGTGTAACAAGTGAAACAAGACAGAGACACTTGCATGGCTGAAAAGTAAACATGGAAAAAGGCTAGAGGTTGCACAGAGAAGTGCTTAGCCTTGGGATTTTGAATACAGGAAATACTTAGGAGAGAGCAGGAAATGCCTTTCTGGAGTCGTGTAAAGGGCGGGAGTGTAAAGTTCCTTGGCAAGCCCTAGAAGGAACTTCAGGAGGTTTAAACAATATAGCAGTACCTTGTATTCAAAGCAGGATACGCAAAGATAAAGCAAATCCAGCAGGCGATTGAGCTGCAACACTGACAGGTCTGTGAACCATTTCTGCAAGACACTTTCATCTGCGTTCTTGAGCACCCACAAGAGACAGATCAGAAGGCTGCGGCTGGACTCTGTTGAGAAGGTGGAGTGCTGCCTGCCACTCTAAAATAGACAGGTCAAGACGTTTGCCACACTGTATTTCAGAACCAAACACTTCAGTCACCACTAAAAGGATCTGCACCAGTTACCACCCCAGCCTAACTAATTACTAAATAGGAACAGAAGGTGAATAGACATTTTTTACTAACAACCAGGAGATACACATTTCTCTTTCTCAACCCAGCAGCTCAGTGGAGCTCACAGATAGTCAAACCACAAGAGTGAAGCAGCAGTTTGAACCAAAATAATCACATTATATGAATGAGTTTCTGTTCAGGCAGCAAATACCCACTTCCCTGAAGGTGCCTTTAATAACCTTCAGCAGCTTAACAGTTAAGCAGAGGGGGTCCCTTCATTATCTCATGTATGTATCAGTGTCTCACTTTGAGTGCAGCAAAATGAGGTCCTGATGCGGGAGTAAAGGGAGGAAGAGGGAGAAATGGAAGGGCCTGCCTGCTACTGGAATCAGGAGGATTGCCTGCCTATGCAGAGAACAGGGGAAATGGCCCATTTATGTCTTCAGCTACGTGGGATTTAGATGTGGTAAGAATTTTTACTTAGGGCTTAGAGCTCATAATGACCATTGCACTTCACAGAGCTTTTACCAGATTGTTTCAGAAAAAGAGAATCTTTATCAGAAAAGAGAATTCTTTGATTTCCTGACATTTGTTGTTTTTTATCCCTGCTTGGCATTTTATTATACCCTCTCTGAGACAGGCACAACAACATGCAAACGTGATTTGTTCTCCCTTGTCTTTCACCCTCTGCCTCCCTGTGTAACACCCACTCTGCAAAATGATATGAGTCCCTACCACTCACTGATCAGCCCCACAGGACCTGCATGCGTAAACATTTGCTTGTTGACACAGATTGAGGATCAAGGAATAGGGAGAGATGGCTTTGTACCGATGAGGTGAGTAGACAACTGCTGGGCCGAGTAAGCTGAGGGACCGATGTTCCTGCAATGGCCATGGCAACTGTCTGGCTTATCATGCTTCCACCCTCGCTTTCATAATCATCAACAGCAACGCAGCTTGGCCTCCCTCGCTGATTGTGACTCTCTGCCGAGAAACACATGCATCTCGTTAATACCCAAATTCAAAGTTTCTTTCCCCAGCCTCCTTCCACAGGACTGGTTTCACTGAAGTGTCTGGGAACGCAAATTGAAAATCATCATGCTTGTGGGGTCCTGAAAGTAAACAGGACTATTATTTGAGGTCATGCAAAGCAAAGCAAACAACAATTTTCAAATGCAACCTACACAACCTCAGTATCTAGAGCCCTTCTGAAAACAGACCAGGTCCCTTTGAATACTTCACTCCAAATCCCTACTTGCAGCTTTATTGTGTCATTAAACTCAAAGGATGGTGAAGAAGATTCCAAACTATTCCAGATCGGACTCCTTACCCTAATCTGAAATAACCCACCTCTGCTGCTCTTCAGGACACTGTGCAAAGCACACCTGAAATGAACTGACACAGCACATACTAAAAGGAAGAAGAGGAACTCTACTTATCCTTTGGAATTGTTATGAGAATTGTACAGTACCTGCGGTGACTTTTTAAGCAAGTAGGAGACATAGAGGTAGGCTGGCTATACATATACAGTCACCAGCCACATATAAACCAAAATGCATCACTAGTTTTTCACTTCATGCCAACAAGTAGGCAAATGCAGCTTTTGAGTGTTAAGAGTCATTGAGGATATATTTTGCAAGTGCAGCTTAGGAAATGGATGTGAAAACATGTCAAAGTTATAATTCAGAAATAGAAACAATCTCATCCAACCAGAAAGGGTTTTGTTGTTCGATTTTAGAACAAAAACACTCAAATCTTGTGAGCAGATGGACATATACTCAAAGCACAGAATATAAAATACCTGTAAAGTCATAAAGCTGAGGCACGGTTTCCATGATCACGCCAATCAGAGGTAGATACAGCATTGCCACCCGGGCCTTTACCTGCGGGTCAGCGTACCGCGGATCTGAGTCGTGACTGGACAGTAAATTGTGTACCATATTGATGACCTTCTTATGCAATCCAAATAAACTGTTAAAAGAGAGTTGGGTCATGCAGATTAGTTAATATCTTCAAAGCAAACTATATTTTGTAACTAAGTGGCTTAAAAAAAAAAAACCTGGTTTTTATTTTTAACTTCACATAAACTGCCATTACACGTATTTTTTGGTCTCCCACGGATTTTACAAATGGCTGGCTTTTCATTATGCCATATAAAATGTACAAAAATATTTTGCGGAGGCGCACACCCAATATAATGTGAATGCTCTCATATTTTCCAAACAAAACCAAAGCCCCAGCTACTGCTATGCTGAAGTATCAAGTCTACTAAAGACAGTTAGGAGAATTTGGGGAATATGGAAAACAGGGAGAGAAACTTGAGAGGACAGTGGGTTTAGTGAAACTATTTGTTGTGTTCTTTTTTGTTTCCATTTAACACCATTTACAGAGAGAAAAGCCCTCCTAAGACAGAACATTGCTTTTATCAAATCATCGGGAAGTTTCTGCTTCAGTTCCCTGACCCCCCATGCAATTATTCAACCAAAACAGTAGACTACAGATCCATAATTCTGAATACAATGTGTCAAAGAAATGGAGGGGTAGAAGGAAAAACAGCAAAAAACGGCCTTCCTCATTATTAAGATGCAAACGATGGCAGGGCCCAAGCACCATCCCCTTTTGCAGGGCACCCTGCATGAGCCTACTCAGTGCTCGTGCCTTGAAAACACAAACTCCCCTGAATCTCTCAAGAACTCGCTCTGCTCCTTTCAATTCCCTCAGCCACCACACAGAGGCAAAACTCTCTCAGAGCAAATAGCAGGTATCTCTGTAACTATTTGCTTCTGTAGGCAAACCAGGCCAAGAAGACAACTTTACTCCATGCACGAAGCAGCCAAGGAAGCTCATACATTATGCATTAGCAAAACATAAGCTTCAATGTTCAGACCTGAGGTATTAAAACAAGTGCTGAATTTCAGGCAGTATCCACTTTACCTGAAAAGCAGAGTTGAATTCTGGTTAAAAAAGACAAGAGGCTTTGACTGGATTGCTGGGGGTTTTAAATGATTTAAAAGACACCAGTACAGGTTAGGAGGACACTAGCTAGTTGTAGCTACACTTCTTTCCTGTGTTTTTTAATCAAGCCATAATGAGATCCTACAATTGCTTGGTTGTGTAATTAGTGAGACTCTTAACAACTAGGAAGGAAATGCTTAAGTGACTGGTTCCTTCAGATTAAAGAAAAGTCTTTGTATTATTTTGAAGGAGTGGCACTTAAGTTGTGTTTCTAACAGTTCAAGGGAAACTATCCTGCAGGCCATAGAACTGCATATAAGAAAAACACATCCAAACAAAGCAGCATAATTCAAACCCAGGGCTACATGGATTTCTTTTTCACTTTTCTGGAACAGAGCAGGTACCATGCTGGATTGATCCATAGCAAAGAGGAGGAAATATGACCCACTAATCTTTCTGGCTGACAATGCAATGAATTGATCTTGCCGCCCTCCGACAGTCCCCTCTGTTATCTCAGCCCTGGTCTGAATTTGTGTCAACACGGCACACTTTTGGAAAACTGACTTTTGTCACTGAATACTGGGGGCCAAATTCCAAATTTCTCACTTCTGGCCTGTAACATCAGTCAATATAGGCAACATGGGCATTATGAAATGAGCAACAATAATTATTCCGAGTTAATAACCAAAGCACCACAGCATTGTTTGCAGAGACAATCTGTTCAGGGTCTAGCTGCTTGGACCACTCTCTGTTCTCCACTTCTGTAACCATCACATTCAGCT
Organism: Platalea leucorodia; assembly: GCF_965183815.1. NCBI lineage: Eukaryota > Metazoa > Chordata > Aves > Pelecaniformes > Threskiornithidae > Platalea > Platalea leucorodia. The sequence continues at coordinate 23,839,739 of NC_138827.1, read as the reverse complement.
GGCTTGTTTCATCTGCATGTTGTCTCGTCTTTTAGATTGCAAGTGCTCTGGAGGAAGACTGCAATTGTACCATGTTACTGTACAGCACCTAGTACAGAGGGACCTACCTAACACACCACCTTCAGGCACCAGGGTACTGCAGTCCAACTCAATCCAAAGAGCTCTTATAACATGGGTGAGCTAAAATTCAACATATTTTCCTAATGGAGCAAAAAGAGCAAGGACAGAACACATTTAAGGCTCTGTATCACCTATCAAGACCTAAGGCAAAGCTCTAACACAATAAGCAAGTAGATGGACATCCCTCTCCACTCCTGCTGCAGGATAATGCAACTGGGAACAATTCTGATCTTCTTCCAATGGTGGCCAAAACATTTTAATGGCAGCCATGTCTGAACCCTCTAATAACCTGCTGGTGATACTATATGACTGTTACTAAGACTATACTGAAGTCTTCATAGGCAAGCGAAGAGCAGATCTGAGCAGACTGGTTTACTGTTCAGATACGGTGGATCTACCAGGGCAAATGCAGAAGGCTGAAGCCTGAGAAAAACTAATAAGCTGCAAACTACATGTCATTCTGGGAAACGATAAAAACCAAATGCATTACTGGTATACATCTCCACCAAAATTCAGGAGCTTTGATCAAAATGCATCTCCAGAGCTGAACTGGTATCAGGGGGCTGCTTCTGTCTAGGTAAGGTTTGAGAGAGGAGCTGTCTCCCAAGTGGACACCAGCAACATCATGCTGATAGCTCCTTTGTGCAGCTGGGCAGAGATTACCATCCTGGTCCAAGCTTAAGTGCTGAGAATAGCAACATGGGAGAGCTTAAGGGGCAGGTAGGTGAGAACACAAAGCTTGTGAAGAACAAGGGCAAATATGGTCAGAGACAGGACCTGATTTCTAACCAGTGAGCAGGATGTTCCTATGCTACAAAAAGGATTTCTGCACACAGTGTATATGGGTAAAGATTTGCTGCTTTTCCCATTTCAGGCCAAACAAATGGGACTGCAGTGTACTATGTACATACACAAGAAAATATTCTAATTTATGGCATCACTTTCTTCTCCGACAAGAAACAGAATGAATGTTTAACTCCTGACACCTCTTGGTAATGGGTCAGAATTAACCATGAATCACCAGCATTTGTTGACTCGGCTGATATTTCTGAGTCCACCTTGAGAAAAATGCCTGCAAGAGAACTTAGGACTGTGGAAGCAATCAATAATTTCCATTGAAACCCATTTTAAAAAGGCAATGCAAAATACAGCCCTAAATAACACAAGTAACAGACTGGATGTCAGGACTACAGGCTACACTCCTACTTCAGAAAATTACTCGCTGCACAAGCCAGGCAAGTCACCGACAAACTCTGCATGCTTGACTCTATCTGTCTATTTATGTAACCCGCAGGGGCCTCATTAATGCAGAATTTATGTTTAAAAATAGCTGGGAGGACCACAGGCGAAATACATTGTAACGTTTAAAACCACCAGCAACAGAAACTCCCTACATGTTCAAAATTATTTTCTTGTTACACTTGAGAAAAGCTATTTTCCTCTTAGAGCTCCAGCAGGAACCTCCTTCCCTTCTTCTCAGCTGGAAAAATGTGACTGAAATCATGTTTACAGAGTCAGGGCCAAGGAATTAAGAAATATAAGGGATAGGGAGAAAGAAGAGGATTCTTAAAGAACTGGTTTCTTATCTTCTCAGCTCACAAATTTAAATCAATTCTGGCCATGCCAGAACTTGCTTTGCATCCACCATTTGCTTGGAAATACAGAAAACTCTTGGGAAAAAAATTGAAAAGATTTACCCTTCTGCATCAGGATCTAAAATGACAGCCAGTTCTGTTAACACAAGCCCGGCCAAGTAATGCTGTTGGCGGAAAGGCACAGATAATTCAAACATATTTGCAATCTTCTGGTCTTGGACATTTGTGGAGAACCCAGAACTCTGTGAAAAAATCAAGTTTCAGAAGTTGCATAATGAGGCCCCTTGGAACACAGAGTCAAAGCTTATGAAATACATTAGAAGCAGTTTTCAGAATTAAAGACAATCTCACATAAACTACCGTCTCCCTTTTTTGTTTGGATCTAGGCACATCTACTTACATTACATGCAAGCTCACTAACTCCTCTATTAATTCTGTTTGTTGTTATTGCCTTCCCACCTACAGGGCAGGCCTTAGGGAAGTTAAACCAAATAACCTTTAAAAGTGGATTAGTTAAACTTTTAACTCAGGTATGGATGCTCTTATTCAGGCTTAAGAAAGCTTTAATTTGATTTAGTTTATGTAATTTTGCAACTAATTAATCCACTTGAATGACACATTTGCTAATTCAAATTACTTTTTCTAAGCAGGCTAGGACTAAGCTACAGTGCACTAGAAAGACCCTTGTTTCGTAAGAAAAGGCTAACATTGGACAAAGCTTTTTCTTTAATGGCTCATTTATGTTCATGTGTTTGTCCAATATAGGAGGGGACTAGGTCCCTAAGGACAGAAATATGTGTGGTCACTATGAGGACAGGGATACAGGCATTCTTTTTTCAATAATAAAAAGATCAAAAGAAGTCAAAACGTATGGGGCAGAAAAAACTAATTTCTAAATAAACACTTCCAAAAAATATTAGCAAGCCGAGACTGAAAACACAGGTGATGCAACTGCCTCATATGATTTAAGCCTCAGAACAAAGCTCAGCTTGCATTTCCACAAAGGATCCTCATCACAGCGTACCTGAGAAGTTGCTGAAGACACAGATGGTGATGGAGATGCAGGTGGTGTGAGCAAGCTGCAGGGTAAATTCAAGGTGACGTAGTGTTCATGGCTGCAAATGATGCGAAGGAAGTCCAGCCTCAAAGATACCAGGTTACTTGGATTTGTTAAGGAATACAGCTTTGAAGACACCTGGCAAGTTTAGCCCATAAGATTGCAGTTAGCACCAAAAGAGAGTATAAAAGCAGCACCAGCCCACTCTGTCCCACCACTGCTCCCCAAAAACACTTCCCGAGCAAGAACTGAAGAGCTTGATACCATTAAATGGTCACATCCACATCACTTCTTTGTGCTACAGATTAAACTTCTGATGTGCAGGAGCCATACGCATCCCAGCCAATGGCACATGTAACAATACAAGATGTATATAACAGCCGTATTTATATAAGCAAATGACGAACTATGTGCTTCACATATGATAGCCACATCCTATTGATTTCAGTAGGGAGTTGTGAGAAGCAGGGCCACACAGTGTGATGCATCAACAGGCCAACAATGCACATTGGCTAATGTACAGAAGGGAACAAAGTTCAAATGCTATTGCTGTTCTTGCCCCCTGTATAAAATGTTTTAGACTCTGTAGCAAAAATGAGTCTAAGCCTACGCTTCTGATAACTCATCATCTCCTTTGTACACAGTGTCAGCACAGATGTTTGTAGTCAAATGAAACTTTGTGGTGCGAGGTGATTTCCCTGCCACAACATTGCAAATAAGCTTCCCAAGGCATAACGCAGGAACCCTCCTTATGGGGGAGGAGACCTTGCATCCTCAGAAGGATGGAAGGGGAGCTTGGTGATTGATATGATCATACAGGGTCAATGTGTCCTTGAGAGACTCGGTGACAAAACATGATAGTCTGAGCTCCCTCACAAAACCTCCTACTAATTTTTCGTTCAATTACTCTGAACGCGGTGAGCAGAGAGGGAATAATTCCTCCTTCCTGCTGCATGTCCATTCACTCAAGGGAATTACTTCCAATTCACATTTAAGAGCGTAAGCAGAAGGGTGTAAACTCTAAATCACCACTGAGAATGGCTTGCTTGCTCTAAAAAGACCTGAACAGCAGAATTCTGTGTCCATACTTTACTGTCTGTCTAAAGAAAATTAGAGTAATAGGCTATGCTATGGTTCACAGTTAAGTCATAATATTTATCTGCATTCACCTGTTTGTAGCAGCTCTTAATAAGAGCAAAAACAAATCCTCTGTCCATGATAGACAACAGGTCATTGAGGAAAAATGCAAGACTGGTGTTGAGCCTTTCAACCATTTCTGTATCCTACAGAGAAGGAAGAGAAAAACAGGAAAGGAAATGGAGAAGAGAACACTGTATGTTTTCAAACAACAATTCCTGGTCTAGGTATCAGCAAACATGCAGGAGGTCTGGTGCCTGAGCTCTGACCGGGGTTCAGTTTAATTGTTTGCCATTACCTTCTGAAACCGAGAGACTATATCACCAGCAATTGTGCTGACCAAAGCAGTTACATCATCCATGAAACGCTCAGGAAAACGATTCTTTCTTGGCGCATCCAGTTTGTCAGCAAAATACAAATGGTGCACCATGCTCTTCACCTATAGGAATATAAATTACAACAAAGTCACTTGCAGTTGTTGCCATTTGTGTTTCAAACTATGAACTGTAAGACAACAAGAAAGGTGTTTCCAGTTTGCTCACCATCAGCTCGAAGAAGAACCAGGCCTGCTGTAGGGCTGCCTCCCGCACACTCCCGCTGCACACAACCCACTGTAAGGCCAGCTCTTCATGAAAAAGCTACACAGATTCAAATCCAGAGTTAGTCTGAGCCTCAAGATCAGCTCACAAAACAGTCCGCATGAGAAATGGTAGCACGGTCCACGGAAAGTATGGCAAACAATGAGGTTAAGCAAAATAAATAACTGGGAACATGACAGCAGTGGTGACATCCCTTAAAGAAAAACCCCAATTAACAATGAAGGATGATGTTATGATATGTGAGGTGAGAAACGTTTCACAGCATCTTGCTCCAAAATTGAATTTCAAGTGTCAAAAGGATTTTCCACCCACCCAAAAAAAAAAGGTTTGGTGCTCAAATTAGTTTAGTTTAAAAGTCTACCTTTCTGCCTGGTCTGATTTTTGCAGGAAAAAGGAGTAAAAAGTGGACATATAAAGCGATTTGTACAAAGATGTATATTTACTGTGAGAAAGGACTTAAAACAGTAAGAAAGAAATGTGGGGCTAAGAAACAGCTTTTAGATTTCTCTTCTCAGGAGGACCAACCCACAGACTGGATGATGTCAGTGATCACATTTTCATTACACAAAAAGTCAGGCATTTTGCCTTTCTGATATCAATTAGTAGGATCTTCTCCCTTCTAAGGGAATGCACTTCAAAAGTAACTCACACTCACTTTCTGGAGTCACTTTGGATTAACATAACACCTATATAACTGAGTTCAGCACACATCCGTAATGCTAGCCATCCAACACATTATAATTTTGCACACAAGAATGTATCATTTACATGTCTAGACAGTGTTATTCATATTTTTTGGAAGGCAGTAATAAACTGGCTCCAAACAGTAGAGATATTAAGTCAGACAAGCTACTCCTAATCATTTTATTCTTCCCAATTCAAGTCTGTCAGAATACTTCATATTCACTAGAGCCTGGATATTCAGAGGTGTTAAGCAACAGCAGTTCCTAATGACCTCAGAAAAAATCAGGCTATAAATAAAAGAATAGATTGCATCATGTTTTCAGAATGACTTGACCTCCCTGCCCCACAATATTAATTGTCTTCACTGAAATCTACCTTTTTAGTTGGTAATCGTCCTGTTAATGTTTGTAAGAAACTTGACGTCTCAGTGTGCGAAGACATACGATTACAACTTCGATCCGTAGCCTACGGAGTGGAGATGAATGAATGATGACAGGACATTAAAGTTTGCTGTGGATGGGTTTTGCAGCTCAAGGACAATGTACGTTTACAAAAATACTGTTCCAACTGTAGGCTTTTACTGTCTTTACACTTTTTTATGCATTCTCAAACTCTTATTCATTTACAGATTTGGTTTCAACAAAATTACAGTACTTTTTATTGTTTTAAGACATACAGACTATTTAAATAACTGCATATTCTTATGCACAGACACTTAATGCTGCAAAGCATGAAACTTTTTCATCACTGTATTTTATCAACATGCATATGTCAAGGAGGTAATACTTGTAATTTCAGTCCATACCTCTCAATCTACCAGAGACCAAGCACGTGGGGATGTACCCCACAGCAACGCTGCTACTGGCACAGGCAACGAGAGAATTACTGAAGTTCTGTTCTGGATGGAAATAATTTGCCGTGAGTGCAAGTTGAACTCAGACTAAATATTTCTGGAAGACCGATAAACTTGAAAGGAGGTACAGTTGAGAGGTACGTTCAAGGCAACCATGCAGTGGAAAGCAGCAGGCAATAGGGGCTAAATAAGTTAAGTCTTTCTGACTGAAGCTGCTATAAAGTTTTCATACTTTGCAACACAGAACAGATACAATCGGCCCTAGCAAGTCACTGGCTCCAGCACTCAAATTTACATGTTTTCTGAGAGAATTTTACATGTGTACCAATTTTGTTTAACAATATTCCACTCAAACAGTCATGAAGGATTATTTGAGATGAATACTAAATGCTTGATGAAAATGGCAAAATGGTTCACAACATCAAAAAAAATGGCAAACATGGACAAAACTATGAAGCTGTGATTAATGTTCCCACTTAGAAATGTGCTCCACTTGAAGCTGAAACTAGTGTTAGAGAGAGAAAAAGAAAAGAAAAGCAGTCACAGCATTTACATTTCACAGACCAGCAACCACTGAAATGAAAGAAGGGGACACGTTCACGCATTTTGAGGTTTTTCATGCAGCGTAGTGAGGTGGTAGGGGAGAAGATGCTAATTTATAAAATAAAACTCACAAAGTTTTCAAGGAATAAATAAATAATAAAAAAAAAACCCAAACCACCAAAATTGGAGTATACACTGAAAGGAAGATATTCTACAGGAAAACATCAGGGAAAACAAAGCCAGAAAAACCTCTACCGAAGACACCACCTGTGTTGACTCTGCACTTGGGCTGGGGTTGGATCCCCATGGGGCTGCTTTTGGACCACCAGTGTTTACCCAGGAATTGGAGCGGTCTAAACCCTGGGCATGTAATAGAAAGCAGTTGGGAAAGGAAAGAAATATTACATGTTGCATGCCATACAGTAGTCAAAGTTTAGTCCTTAAATGCAATCAAACCAGGTTCACTGCAAACACATCACCAGTTAGCACTGTTTAGGCAGCCTGAATTCTCAGGTGTCTGTTGAAACATTTTAGTCCAGAGGATTATTTTATATCTCATCACACACCACATGAATACTGTCAACAGCTCTGGTCCGACCTGTCGTATCTGTAATGCTTGACATTCAAAAACTATTCTCCTCCTGAAAAATCCCACTCTTACTTTGATCAGTTTAAACCCGTTCACTTCAGTAGATGGAGCCAGCCCAGATCTACACTGTGACAGAGGAAAATTGGTGCACAGATGTGAAAACCACAAAGGATGCTCTTGGAGGTTTCCAGCACTTTTAGGGTAGACTGCTTGTTAGCCCACAGTTTATAAGCTCTACAAATCTTAACAGAAATGCTGAGAAATTTTGAAAAGACGCACTGTCAGCTCTCAGAGTGTTTCCTACTCATAGAACAAAAATCCAGCACCGCTGGTAGAGTAACCCTGTGAACAGGATTTCACATGGACATTTGGATATTTTCTCTGGGCAGTGTGGCAAAAAGAGGAAAGAGCACATACCTTTTCTGGAACCAACCTGCTTTGCCAAGCTAAATATAAAAAAAGCTCAATCTAGTTTGTACTCCAAATTCTACTCCTGCAACGGATCATATGGGCAAAATTACTGTGGATCCCTCCTCTCTCTCCACTCCCTTCTCCTCTCAAGACACTCAGAAAGAAGAAAAGGAAAAATTTAAACTTGTGTTTGTCCTTCAGGCTGCTCCCAAGTCAGGAACATTCAGTGGGATGCAATGGACTGGGTTCCCAGGAACCACGTCTAACGGAGGCAGTTTTGCAATGCCACAACCCAATAGCAGTTCCTTATAAATTCCATTCATGGGTTTCGATCCTCACCTGAGCGAGAGCTTTCATCCTAGTTTCTGTGCCAACTTAGGGCTTTTTCCCAATACATGAAGCAAAGGTGCAGCCCATTTCATCACAGTGATTATCATCAGCTGCAAAGTCCACCAAGCCTAACAATCTATTTCTCTCAGCAAAGAAAAATCCACCTCAAGATTGAACCCAGTGCGAGAGCTGTAACCTGGGATTCAAACCATTAATCCACTCAGCTATCCTCTATGCAGAGTACAGCAATGCTGTAATTTTGCTTAAGATGTCCAATAAAAAAAATACTGAACACACATAAGGAGAGTGTTTTAATCTCAATTACTTTTTGGAAGAAATAAATCAAAGCTCTCTGCCCGGCTCAGACCCATAAACATGCTTTATTTTGCTCACAGTGAATTAAAGTCGAAAGGACTTTGCAGAATGCTGAACTAAGCTCATGTTTTGTAAAATCGGGTCTAATTTTGAAAATGCCTTTATCACACTCACATTTCTGCTCACAGGCTTTTTAATCATGTCACTCTGGTTCTGAGGATAAAGTTAAACACACACTGTGTTTGCAGAAGCAGAAGTCATTTTGTAAAAATCTGAAAAGAGAAAGATTGTTCCCTCTTTGGAAAATAAAAGAGTACAAGAGCTTCTTATTGCTTGGCACAATCACTCAAAGTTCACAAAACTGCTATTAATTCTGTTCTATCTCTGGGGTTCAACCTGCAGCTGAAGCTGTGCAGGAACATAACATGTATTTGTGAAAATCCACTGTTGGAGCAATGAAACTCCACAATCTTTTCTGTTTTTTCCCAGCACATCTCAACATTTCAGGAATACTTAAAGCATAAAATCTCATCATAGGTCTTTTTGGACACTTAATAAATTTGCTTTAGTGGGGAATAAAATTTACATGGCCTCAATTCACAAATGAAGGCAAAATAAGTGACAGACCCAAAACCTCCTCTGTTATGATAATAAACAGAAATCTTCCAAATCCTGTAAAGGGGATGACTATTTGAATTTTCAAAATTAAGTAAGAAGTTGATAAAGGGGAGACTTAAAGCGTATTTACCAAACCTATAAATATCTTACATTACAACAAAAAACAATACAGGACTGGACTCTGAAGATTTCCACAAAACAACAAAACACTATTTGGTTTCTTTAAAAGCAGAAAGCCTCCCATGATAGATTCTAATTTGAAGTGTAGGTTCCCTATTTGGGTATACATGCTTAAGCCATTACTTGGAGAAATAGAATAGCAATTTTTGCACCCTTTTACTCATTTCAACATCTCAAGAAGTGTCTTATTTTTGTCTATTAACAAGCAGAAATAATTATATTCAACCAAAAGTCTGTATAGTCAGACTGAGCTTAATTTCTGATGCTCAGACTACCCTAAAAGAAACTTTTCCCTCAACAATTATTCACAGAATAGGTTTTTCTTTAAAGCCTGGAGTACATCTCTATATGAAAATCTCTCTTCGTTTTGTATTGTGACATTATTCCCTAAGCCAGCACACATTAAACTTCTGATAGCCTGTGTAAATTCCATATGCACATTAGTGTCTATGGCATTTCACAAAAGGTCAGGGTTGTTTAATTAGCAAGATACTGAAGTGGTCTTCAAAATACTTTAAGATTTCTAAGTCCAAACTTCAATGTAAGAAATAATGATTGGCCTGCCCACACTTCTTCAGCCTCTTATTTTTTTGGCAAATCATGTTATTCATTTTAAATTGGTAACCTCTTTCTGAAACTATGTTTTTCTTGCTCTTATAAAACCGAGGACCAACCAGCGTCAAGCCCATCTGGTCAGGCTGATGGCTTTATTAAAAAACTTGCTCACTGATCTTCCAAAGAATCGAACACAACAGCTCTCTGAAAGGGCTCAGGAATTCATCTGTGCTGGAAGAGTGAAGGGTCACAGGTGGGAAAGAGTCTCATCTTGGTGTAAGTTATCACAGTTCGAAGATTAAAAAAGACAACCCCAAGCAAGCTAAGCCACACCTCTCAGGGAAGGGAATTACCAACACAGCAGATTTGCCCTGGCTCATCCCACCTATTTTAGGCATGAAACTGAAGTGCTCAAACGGGGACTGTAGCAGTCCTATGTACATGGAAGTCACCAGAGAGGGACAGGCCTTTCTGCAGGAGATGCATATACTGAGCTGTTAAGAGCCAAAGTAAGACCATGCCAGATGCTCTGCAGTAATGTGCCCACACTAGAAAGTCACTTTCAGGTCTGGGGGGTCAGTGTGGGTGCAGAGTTAGCACACCATAAATTCATACTGCAGCTCAGCTGGCTGGACTATGGCTCACTCACTAACCGTCTGAAATCCTCTCTGGCCCATGCAGGGACTAGGAATATTCCTGCAGTGTGCAAGATACCTGCTCTGGACGTTAGTAGAGAAAGCATCTGAGCAGCCATTAGTGCTGAATGCAGAGGAGAAGACAAAGTTTTGGGTTCGGAGGTAACAGTGGGATCACAGGCTGGCAAGGTAGGGGATGCAAAGTTTGGGGAGACATAAAAGAGCTGGTCAGAGGATATGGCTGCTGGCCATGTGAAAAGTGAGGTAGTAAAACTATTCTTGTCCTATTAGTCTTGGGGAGACAAGTCCAGAAGGACTCTTGGCCCTAGCCACCACATTTGTGGAAGTAACACCGCCAGGATGGTCTCCAACAATTCAGAGAGATCAGCAACTATTTTCAAGGAGTGGAGTTTCAGTAGTATTATCAGCAACTGCCAGAAAAAGTCTGAGAAAAGGCCATTAGTAAGGACATCTTTTCACAGGAAAAAAATCACAAAAACTTCCCTGTTATTTCTTTAAAGATTAAATAAAAGAGGCTGAAGTTCCTGTAAGACCCTCAGCAGTGCCTGCGTACCTTACTGCCAATGATCGAGCGAACTTCATCGTCCGGCGAGGTGGGCGTCCCGGATATATCTGGGTTGCTGTTGCTGAGGCTCCGTGAGCGGTTCAAGTTAAGGCTTGCTGGTCGGACAGCAGATCGAGCCATGGTGGCATAATGCACTGATCCTCCTAAGCCACCAGGACCTACGGCGGTGTATGAAAGAACATCCTGTTAGACCGTCAGTCAGAGCCTTGATCTCATGCTGCTTTACACCAGCCTGATGCAGCAAACCCTCTGTATAATCAGTAGGTCTGGCCCATAATGAAATCTTCCCTGTGCCTTCCCCTTGCCTGGTTCTCCAAGGCAAGCAGCAGGGAGAAAGGGATGGGATTAAAAAGCTATTTTATCCACTGACCTGTGGGAAGCAGGAAGCTCCCTGGGGATTTAGGCAGCCAGTGTGAGGTATGTCTTTAGCTAAAGGGATACTTTCCAGACCTCAGAGTTGAAAACCACTGAAGAACTGGGCACAGTTTTAAGTACACAACCTTCCCAACCCCTCTCAGAGGCTTTCCACTTCATGCAAAAAGCAAGTGCTGTGCACAACAGTCCTTCCAAAGCCTAGTTTTCTGTGGCTGTCATTCACACTGACTCTTCCCCCATGCAGATATATCCCTTGTTCTCAGTAGGGGTGGAATTAATTTGTCTCCCTCCTGTACCCAGACATGTTTTTTCAGGTATTTCACACTCCTTTGCCAGTGTTTCAACTTTTGTTGTAACTGGATAAAAGTACAAAAGTACCAGTGAAGGAGACTGGGAAACATGACAGGCCAAGAGCGTACCACGTCTGTCTAACTTGCTACAGAAAACAAAACTAAAAAACCAGTATTTTGCCATAATTTAGCCTCGTGGTCTTTCAGCGGTGACACTGTTATTTAAGATCATCAAATAGTTAAATCTCTGACATTGCTAACTGTAATTAAACTCATCTTGTAAATGGCTACGCTGGATCATAGAGAAAGTTAATAACCGAGCTTGGCAGGGAACAAGCCATGCACTTGGAGCTCAAGACTCAAGAACACCTGCCAGCAAGCAATTTCTGCTTGCTTTTAACAAACTGTGACTTGAAATAAAATGAAAAAAAGAGCTACCTGGTGATGGTGAGTTGGGATAGGTATTTGGTAGGCGAAAAACATAATAAATATAGGAAGCAAGAAGGCTGTTTCTGCCATGCTGGTCCTGGTTTCCATCCAAGTTCTTGTGAAGTCTGTTTATGATTGATGCCATCGCTTCAAAAGATGCTTGGCCCAGGTTAACTGAAAGTAATAAGTGAGGAGTTTGTTTTAGACTGCAGAAGTACCCATGAGCAAATCCTAAATGTGCATTTTGTCCACCTTCTAAAGGATAAATGGTGAAGCTTGTTAAAGAGTATAGCAAGCATTTCTCATGAAAAAACGAACCTGGTATTTGAACTAGGTCTAATAAACAGCTTGACAGGAAGACAGGTGTTGCAGTGATAAGCTTCCACTTTTATTAATAACTAAGTTAATGAATTTAGGCCTGATTTCTGGAATCAGACCAACTTTGGTCATCAACTGCAATGGTAACAAGATCAAGTCCTTGTTTAATTGATGGATAATATCCTTTGGATATTTATCATACTTTTCTCAGTTAATTATTTCCTCCATATAAGCCTTAGCCAAAATATAAACTGTATCAAAAAGAACAATTCCATTCTGTTTTGGAAAAAAAATCTAAAAATAAGCACAGAAATCTACACATGGCTCAAGGTAGATATTCTAAACAAATTAGGGATGAAGCAGACAGCAGCTGGAGACTGTAAATCTTAGTTTTTTAAAACCTATACACTAATGTCCTCAATGCTCCATACAGACAAACTAAACCAATACAGAACACTTACAGAGCGAAAGAGCTTTAAAATATAAAATAAAAATTCAAGCAAAATTCTTCCCCAGAAAGATAACTTTTCTAAAATAAATGATTGCTATTTTTAAAGCAGTCTTAGATACCTATATTCCATCATGTCCAAACTCAAGTTTCCTACAAAAAATCCCAACTGCTATTTTAAATACTAAGGAGCTAATCTTGACTTCCACTTGAGATTTTTTTTGTACTGCCAGAGCATAGCCCATAACAGGGAGCAAAAGGAAGGATTATTCATGCTGACAGTATCAGATCCACAATAGCTAGAGGAACATACATGTATCTTACCTACTCCAAGATTTTCTAAGGTGACTAGTAAGGTTGAAATTCTTAGTTTCTGAATGTTGGTACGGAGACACCTTGACAGGCTCCAGTGCTAAGAAAATGCTGAGCATCCAACTCATGAAAGTCAGGCCCCTTTCTGGTGTCTCAACTTGGACACCAAATTACTAGTCATTCTTGGAAACCTTTGTATTAAATATTGCTCCTGTGTATACCACCACTGATCTGGATGCCAGCATGTTTTATTTTGAAGATACATTGTATATTAGTGGCACTGAAATAAAGCATAAAAATGGACTTTTTTATTTCTACATAAATATGATAAAATTGGAAGTGTCAAACTTTCAGCTATGTAATTCTCTATAAAACTTAAATAGAATACCTATTTGGCCTGCAATGACAGGAGGTCTTACTACCAGAAGAATCAGTTTGTCAAGCAGGAGATGAAGAAATCGCACTACCGGCTCCAGTTGAGAGGAATTTAAAGCTGAAATGCTGCTTTTCAGTTCATTTTCCAAGTTGTTTTCCATAATTCTCATGTCTCCTATTCGCACAGGGAACATGTGCTCATCCAGAGCATGGACAAGTGCAAAGAACTTGTCAAGATAAGGGTCCTACACACAAGCAAAAAAACCAATAATCAGCAAGAAGCTCCAAAAGCAACTCCACTTTTTATGGATTTGTACCTCATGGATGGATTCTATCCCTCATTCTTCTATCTGACCATTTAATCTCACAAAATTAGCCGTAACTCAACATCTTTGAGAGCTCTGCCTGTATGTCTAATTCAACTGAAATCAGCCAATGTTCAGAAGCTGTCAGGGCAAAACTAGATGACCCACAGACTGTGTATTCTTAGAAAAACAGACAAAAATAAGATCATGTTACTATTTACAGCACAAATAAAATACACAAAAAACATCAAATGACATACTGGGAATTAATAAAACAAAAGTTGAAATGATTAGTCAAAACAATTGTTGTCTTTCTTTTCAGATCAAAGAAAGACAGATGAAAAATACATGGAGAAACAAAAGAGGCAAAGGGGAAAAGGAAAAACAAGAAAACATCATATGCCTGGACTGTATGTTAGACCTGTTGTATTAAACACAACAGTCTGAGGTCTGAAAACACTGTTGGCCATTCACTCCCTGTGAATAAAGGCCAAACTGCTCATATTTTTAAGCAGGACTTCTCAAATATACTCACAGTAGAATGTGGAATAACAGGTCTGCTGGCTCAGAACTGAAAATGAGATTGTAATTTCACTACAAGTAATTATTATACTCTTCACAGTATCAACTTTGACAGCATTTCAACTGTCAAAAGACTATGAAGCTCTTTTTATTGCAATGACTGCTCTTAACATTTACCTGAGTGTGGAGGGATGATACAGCAACAACTTCTACGTTGAAAACGCCTTTGTGGTTATCCACCCACTTCATTCCAGGGAGTGGAACCTGCAAGTTACCAGAGAGATGAGTGAGGATGTGATAGAAAGCAGAGCTAAGGCACTTCTAATTACAATTGCCATTTCTTTTCATTTTATTGTCAGATCACACAGGTGCCCACACACACAGACACACACCTGTCTGAACTGAACAGCATTTAAGAAATAAATAACCTAAGACTTAAAAATACACATGCGTGCGCACGTGCACACACACACACACGTACACATACGTTCTTTCACTTTTTAACAGAAGCATTCTGCTGATTTTCAGCATGAAGAAAAACTCACCTCTGGAGAAAGCACTGAATAAGCCTGTGGTGGTTTTTCCAATGAAACAGGTAGGCAGAACTGACCAGTCTTTAACCGTCCATTTTGAAGCATCGGTATCCACTTTAAGGAGAAGAAATTAACAAAGGAAAAAACAAAACCACACACAGCTTAAGGCTTTCTTGAACTTTGCAGGCTTGACTGTCAAGTTCTCAAATTCTACAATGGCATAGGAGTTGACAGTGATGCTAAACAAACTGCAAACAAATGCATTACGAATATATCTTGTGCCGAAAAACATAAAGACTGAAAGACACTCACAGTGTATCCGACTGGAGTCTCCAGGGGAGTGTTTTGTTTTTGCTGGCAACTGACATGGTAGAAAGTAAAAAGCAGGTGGTGGTGATCGGTTAAAGTGGCTGGAAGCTTAATCTTGATTTCCTCATGAAAATCAGGCGATCTGTGCAGAGACCAGACCCTCAACTGAGTCATCAATACAAACAGTATGGTTTGCTATCTTATGCTTCAGACCAAATCCTTTGAGTTAAAGTATCTGGAGGGAAGGAAGTATATGGACTATCCCAAGGGATTAAAGCTTCACTTTCTGATCACCGAGGACTGGAAAAACTTCACATATGCATTTACAGTCCACAAAAAATGAAAGTGGCAGCCCCCTCCTCACACAGGCACTCTGAACTGTGCTGCTCCCCATGAGCAATAAACTCTTGTCTCAAGGTGGAGACTGCCACAACCCCCAACCTGCAGGACAGGATTCTCTCCCCAGTACATCTCTCCCTGGTACAGCTACAAAGACTATCAACATGTTAAGGCCAGACTAAGCACTCCTTGCCCCAGCTGCAATGAAATTATTTTCAAGACCAAGTACTTCCAATTTGTTACTGAAGTCTAAAAGGCTCCAGCAAAATCACAAAGCACATGCTAACATGAGTTTATAATGTAAATCTTCATGCCTACTAACTCGAAGCTTGTACTTACAGCATTTGCTGAGTTGGGCTACGTGCTCAGGATCACAGCCCCTGACACAATGCTCTTGATTTGTACCAGAGCAAACAAAGACTCCGGCTCCTAGTCATCACAAAACTCTAATGACAGTACCAACTGACACTGCAGCTGTTGTGAGTGCTATGCAGATAGTCATTGTTAAATAATTAACACTGAGACGGAGTCACTGGTGAGTTACTCCACTTTCACAATGGTAAAACTTCCTTTGGCTGGAATCATACTATCCGTATGGGGCCATGTCCTTCCACAAGCCATCATGTGTTTTACCTGTTGTGATATACTACAGCTGTGTATGCTTCTTTGGAAAATTCAGGACAGCTAGATTTGCCAAAGATGACCTGCAAAAAAACAAAACAAAAAAACCCCTATAAAATTGTGTCAAGAATTTGTTCCATAATCCCGCAGAGACATTTACAGCGCCATTCACAAGTCTGTGCAGCTGTGTACAGTCACATCTCCTTGTTACATGCTCCTTCACTTATATGCAATATTGTACTTAGTTGCTGAAGAGTTCACAATAACCCCAGTTACACATGCTCACAGATATGGCTGAAGAACTGATTAAAGTAACCACCCCTATGCAGATCTTCACCAAGTGCTGATCACTTCTGGCCCTGAACACAAATATAATGATCACCTTTAATTTTTTTGGCATGGAAGCAAAGATGCTATTCCAAACACAAGGGTGTCCACTGCAAACATCTCAGGTTAAAATACTAGCTACTACATTGCTACTTTGCAAACTCTATACAAATGTACTCTTTGTTCTGAAATACTGTAATTTTATATTCTCCTGAACTTGTTATTTTGAAATGTATTTCAGCGAGTTTTTCTTTAACACAAGGGATTTTACGACTGCAACGTGTACTCTGCCTTATCGGCATGCAGAATTTACATGGAGCACAAAGCACTTCCCTCACCGGCATAGCATTGCTTGGGTCCTCTCCATACATGAACTGGACTTTTACAGTGATATTCCTGGCAGATCCTTGGCGGTTGGCAAAGTTAAGGCTTTGAGGATAGACATAAAGAAGATTCCTGCAAGAGACAAAGGCATCAAATGAGCATCTCCGTGTAAGAATAGGAGGGTTCACACCTTAATTAATGCTATTATTTAAACCTCTATGGAAACACTCAGAGAGTCAAAGTGAAGGGTTTGACATTTTCCATTAGCCAGGTGGTCTTCTCTTCAACATAAGTGCACACCCATACAAATGATTTGATAATGGCTCCTTATTTTAGACATCAAAAGTCACAATTTTTTAAACTGCTATCATACTGTGAAATAGTTCCTGTTTATAAGGGCGCTTGAAAAATACATCTAAAAAATTTACCAGTGATTCTACAATCTAAGAAGTTCAAGTGGAAAGAAAACATGAATAGAAAAGCACTGAGAAATGTTTGTTCAACACAGAGTGGCTGGTTCCTGTTAAATACCTTCCTTGTTGTGACCTGTCCTTTTTTTTTTTCTTTCTTTTTTTTTAAATCTCCTTACATCATGATGACTTCAGGTTACACCTCTCCTCTGAAAATGGATTAAACTAAATGGATACCTGTAGCTTCAGCAGAAAAGCAGTCTTCACAATGACTGAGATAGAATGGTGTCTCCAATTCCACACCTGAATACCACACTTTGGGGAGGATGGGGATCAACTAAAACTCACAGCTGAGAAGCAAGTTAGGAGCTCTGGAAAACAGGGGGGATGGCCAGACTGAACTAGGAGTGTTTAGGGAATGGCTGGGGCCACAGGTAACGACAACAATCCCAGGTATCTAAAGAACCGCTGCAAAGACCAAAGTAATAAAGTGATCATTACATCCACGGGGAATATGACAGGATGCAACAGGCTGAAATTGCAGCACAGGAGAGTTAGGTTAGATGCAAGGGAAAATGTTCTGACCGTAAGGCTCGCTAAGCAGTAGAACAAATTGCCTGGGGTGGGTGTGAAATCTCCATTTTCTGGTAGCTTTTGAGGACAGGTGAGGCAGACACCTGTCCAGATCGGCTTATAGACAACCTCAGCCTTCACGGGGGAGGGCCACATTTTGGAGGCCTCTTCCAGGTCCATTTCTCCAAGTCTATGATTACTTTAAACACGACAATGACAAGATGAAAATTCTGCATTATTTTCCATCCTCTTAGCCCTGCTGAGTCCCTGCCAACAAAGTGCAAGTTGGATTCACACAATGTTAGCAAAACTGTGCACTACGAGCCCTCGTCTGCCCTATGAGCAAGTCCCTTCCATGTTCCTATAAAGACAAAAAAGACAACAGCCCCTGAACGATTCCACTCAACATACTCATTTAGTCAAAGGAAATATACCTTCTTTTGCCCCCAAACAAGCGAAAGCATATGAATTATTATACATCTTCAAAAAGTCAGCCTGGAAATCCCCTATCCATCACCCCAACAGCCCTGCCCACCAGACCAGTATCATTCCCCCTCAGACACCCTTGTTCCTATGGCTCCAACAAGAGGGACCAAGAAGGATGCTCACCACAGGCTACTCGGCAGCCCAATGGTTAGGTGAGAGGTTGATGTTGCTGCCTTGCATCTGCTAGGGATAAAAGATTGGCATGTTGCATTTTGGCCACTGAAGCAACCAATTCTGTAACAAGCTCTGGCTTGTAAGGCAGGAGGTAAAAGAGGTTCCCTTCCCTTCTGTCCCCCTCCGGGAACTATTCAGTGAATCTGAACACAATTTATAAGTAGTTTCCAACTGTTCCTTGTCCCAGAGAGACAAGAGACAACAGATGGGCACAGAAAACTGCAGTGAGGAGCACAGCCAGACAACATTTTAAGTGTAATAAAGCAGCCACTACAGAGTGCTGGAAACAGTAGACTGAAAACAAAAAGACCCTTTTTTTGATTGTCAGGAGGGCAGTGATTTAGTTGCTCAGCGAAGGCACCCTGTGCCTTTTTAGATGCCACAGGTAGCCTAAGCACCGGGCTAGTGGTGGGTCACTCTCCTGAAGGAGCAGCTGGAAAGGTGGGCTGCCCTAGGCTGTCTGAAATTGCACTAGATGTCAATGTTTCAGCAAATGAATCCCACCCAAGGACTAGGTTCTGATGGCAACTCCATTTGCTCCCCGATACCCATGGGTACTCCCATCTGTTCAGACACGGGCTAATGCTAGTCCTAAGGAATTCTCTGAGAGCCTCTGAAGAACAAGGTACCTCCTCAAGGTGAGCACCTATATAGAGCAGTCCAGCTGTATAGCTCCAGAAGGCTATACAGGGCAGCATTATGAAGCCAGGCTCTTTTTCACCCCTCCAGGCAGAGGAGTATGTTTAGCTGGCACGTGGGAATTTCTTCCCTTTCAAGTCCTTCATGGTGAATTAAGTTTTTGAATCCCATCCCCATTGGTCGCTTTGCCTAATCAAGGCTCTCCTACTATTTCAGAGGGGGCCTATGCCGTTTTTGTGACTCCACTAAATTACTTTGTTCCGGCATGAATACATTTGCTCCTTGATGTTCTTTTTAAAATGAAAATGGATATGAAAATTTACTCTAAAATGTACATTGCTCATAAAACTTCTATTAAGTATTATTAGTGCTTAAGAGAAGGATTTAATGTATTTGTGAAGCCAGGCTACAGGATCCCTATATTAAAGGCTTATGCTTAGGACTGATTTATGCTGAATAGCAGAGATGAGCCTAAACCAAGCTTGCAGTTCTCCTGCCACCTCTTCTGCTAGGGCTTGGCCTCCTGGGAGCAATGGAGACATTTCACCAATTTGATGTGACTCTAGAAAGAGGGTGCTAGAGACCTACAAGCAGACATTACAGCTGACGTTACATGTCAGGTAGGGCTTTAGCTGCATTCACAACAACAAGCACTGGAGGAAATGTACGGGTTGTTCCCCCCTCTTCGTTGCTTTTCAAGCCCTCGTCATATGAAAGGATCAGAGGGCAATTATCCTGCATTTCATTAGGAAGAAGCTCATGCTGCTTAGGGGAGTTCAGATGCACAGATCCCACTGTAAGACAGGGGAGAGTTGGATGCTTGCTTCTGTTCAGGCAGCTTCTCTCCAGAGGGCTTCCTATTACAGGCATCATCCTTTTGATGAGAATTTACATATAGAGAGGGGAAAAGAATTCCCCCGCTCACACATGAGAATATGACCTCAAATGAAAAATCCTATTTTACCTTACTCTACATAGGTAAAAGCCGCAGATCTTCCCATCTGCCATAAGCACAGTTACAGGAGACATGGAAAGAGACTCACGGCTGAAAAACCAATAGGAATATTATAAATCTCTTGAAGGAACCCATGCCCCTGTCTGGCAGCCACCCTGGGAGGCTGACTTCTCTGTTTCTCCTCTTTCCTTTGATTCATTCATCTCAAGTTCTCATCTTATTATTTGTGTACACAAATACCTGGGCTCAGTAGACTTTGTAGGACACCAGAGGTGTAGCCACTATACTCTGAAAAAAGTGAAACAACTTCAGTGCAAAGTGATGGTAGAAGCTGCCTCACTGTGTGGGTGAGATGATAGGCATCGAAGTTGCTGGGCTTTTAAAGGCAAAGTAAGTGGCATGGCACTGAATGTAGTCTTCAGAAATCAAGAGAGGACAGCCCCAGCCCTGTATTATACACAAGCAGTGGGAAGCAAGAAGAGAGCGCAACTTTCTGGTGGGCCAGACATCGTGGGGAGGTCTCATATCACAGTGTTCAATTCTCTATAGAAGGAATAAAGGGAGGAGAAGGAATTGACCATGAAAATAACACTGCAACACCAACAACCATGCTAAGCATTCACTGATTAAACAAAAGGACTGCTAGTCCTTATGCTTCCAGGTAACAGTTACTTCTTGATGATACTGTTCACAGATTTCTATCAATAAAAGTTTCAGCCAGAAGCTTTAAACCCAAGGACTTGTGTTTGAAGCTTTTATTAAAATGCTATGCAAAATGTATGCAAAGCTTATACTATTATCTCAAACAGATCTCAAAAGTACTTTTACCTCCATAAAATGAACTGCGAAAGTACAAAGGCTTCCCAAGCCATGGAAATAATGGCACCAGGCACTCCTCTAAATATTTATATAATGTGATTGCAGCCATTTTGCAAAATCCTTCATAAAAGTATTAAAACATTAAGAGCTGATCCTAACTCTTAGAGGGAATGTCTAACTATTATGAAAATTTCCCTTTCCAGTAAAACCCAGAGACCTTTTTATTTGCTTTATTCCTCCTATAAAAATCATTTAAAGCCCATTTAATAAGGGTCACCCAGGTGCATGAAAGATCTTCAGGATCATGTTTGTTACATACATCTTTTCTTGACTGGGCTAACAGCTCTCAGAGGCAGGATTCCCCCTTAGGGTTTCAACAGCCCCTGAATCTTACAGTTTAATCATACCAGGTTTTCTCTCCTCTGCTCTTCTGTGTCCTGCTTTTCTTATGGACTCTGTGACTGTTGTGACATCTAAGGGTGCTATTTTGTAGTGAGCTTATCACTGCTTGACTTTATTGGCACTGGCATTAATATGGAAATGTGCTTGGCAGCCACTCATGCTTTTTTAATATTTGACATCAGAGCATTTTTACTGCCTTTCCATTTGGAAAAAAACCTTTCTAAAAGGTAGTGTCATGTCTGAGCAATGCCCCGGCACAAGAAAGCTGCCGTAGCTTGCTGAGTTACCGTGCGTCAGCTGAGCCGTGACAACTGTGGCGCAGGAACAGGCAGTGCACGGCGACACGCAGGAACTTCTCAAGCTGCAGAAACCTGGTAAAATGTCTGATCTCCAGTTGTTTCGTTATTGCTATTTCTTGAGTAACTTCCTATGTTTTTCTGAAGACTGAGCCAAGAATAAAGATTTTGGGGGGTGACGGGGTTAGAAAGAATTCAAAACTATATAAAACAAAACTGAGAAAGACTTCTTGTAAGAAATAGCTAAAACAACAGAAAATGATTCATTTGAAACCCTGTAAAAGCAAAGCCACTCAAGCACTTTGAAGTGGATTGTAGAAAGTCTATACTTTTTTTTTTTTTTTTAAATTTTGCAACCAGTTCTTAAAGTTTTGCAGCCCCAAATCCCTGTGTCAGATGCCAGAGGCTGGACTTTGTTCCCTATTACAGAGCAGCGTCAGGCCCAGATAAAAACCATACCTAAACTTCATCTACACAAGTGAAACTCCAATGAGTTATCTTACTTTTTTTAAACATTGCAAGTGTTTAATAGGGTTATCAGGTATGATGTATCTTGGTCTACCATTCAAAGCAAAACCTATCAAACCTTTCAGAATTAAAGTGTTAAGAACCCTAACAACTTCCCACAAAGGTACAATACAAGTGCCATCCAGATCCTGCACGTTTTGGTTTTTTTTCCCCCCACTCATTTGAACAGCTCTTCATACATTTCCATTGATATTAACAAATGAGAAAATGCTGCAGGAATGATGACTCAATGAAAACCCTCCAGGCTGATCATTGTCCCATGAATAACCCTAATTGTTCTAACACTTTTTCTAACAGATTTTTAGTAGGGTTGAGTAAATACTGATTTGGTGAGTTTCCTTAGAAACTAATCTGAAAAAAATACAGATTTCAATAGGGCATGATAGACTTCAACTGAACAGATTCTCATAGACTAGAACCTCATTTGCATCCCTTGTGAAAGCAATCAACTTTGTCAAAACTAGATCTCTGGAATAAAGCCCTATGCCATGCAGATCAGAGAATTCATCACGATAAACACTCATCACAATAAAATTAAGAATTAATATAATGATTAGCATTTGAGCCCTACTTACCAGACTTTTACATGTGGAGTTAAAATAAAGTGCCGATAAAAAGGCAGAAGCAGAAAGATTAAACGGTGTTTCATTTTAGCAAAAGACCCTGTTCAATTCTTTGTCTCTATATAGACTGAGCTTCCCAACTGCATCACTAAAATATTTTTACTTTGATGACACACGTACCCAGCCCAAGTGCAATTCTGCTGAGAAGCACCTGATTTAGGAATACAGCAGACTCCCCGCTGGCCAAAGCCAATGTAATACTTATCCATTGAATAAGCAGCATCAACCATAATAAACCTGACTCTAAACTCCCAACACAGAATAACACATATGTTTATAACTTTCAAGCTGTGAGATGCTCCAGTGCAGTCACTGGTGGTCTTGGGTTGTGGACTGCTGTACCTCTAAGCATCAGAGAAGAAACAAACGCACAGTCCTAACTCCCTCTCATTTCTCTGCACAAAACAACTTTGCTCCCACTGCTCACCTGGAGATCTGACAGTGGCACGAGCTCTGTGACACAGCAAGAAGTCTTAGCACTTTGCTCACCTCTTGGCTGCTTGTTTACATCCTGAATGTGTTCAACCAGTCTGTCTCCAATGAGTGACTTCTGTTACGTTAGAAATGAAGAGGCCATCATGTTTTCATCAATGTACCAAATATTCAGTGCAAAAGAAATGATCGGCAAGTGAATGGACATACAGGAGCAATAATGAACAGCCCATAACCAAATTCCTCACTTGCCTATAGCCTCCCAGGCTCAAATGAGTAATTAAGCAAATAACTCTTCTCCACCGTGTGTTACATCTGCCAACAGTGAGCAGATACAGCCCAGTCTCAGCTGGCCAGGCTCAGCTAACTGTGGCTTTACAAGAGGTGTCAACAGAGAACCAGACAGGCATTTAGCTGGTAAGAGCCATTCTTTCTGCATCTTACATGTATGCATTTCTGACTTGATTTAACACAAGCTGCAGAGAACTGAACAGAACCAGGTGGTTCCATTCTGGTATCTGCATGGGCCTGCACATATCTCAGGCCTCTTCAGTCTATGCTAAAAGGCAAAAGGACTGTCCAGCTAAAGTATCTGAAGAGCCGGTTAACAACAAGCTGCAATTCAAATGAAGCAAAGGCTGCTCTGATCCTTGGCAGCACTACATGCCAGAGCACAGAGTTGTCCTTGCCCTCCCGTTCCCCGACTCTTTGCATGGTGAAGCCAGAGCTGAGACTTGAGGTCAGAATCCTCAAAACTCTCAGTGTTCAGGGATTTTTAAATCATTACTTTGCTGCTTTGCTCAAGTGTTTTAAAATTATGCTTAATAGACAATTCCTGATTGGTCACAGCCTGTGAATTCATAAATACCTGAAATAGAGCAGAAAAAGGAAAATCTTACTTATCCCTTTGCCTTCACAGGTTTGTTCCCTAAGAGACAATTCTCAGTACTTGGTCTCAGCAGTGTACAAGGATGGGGACCTTCAAGACTGTCTGCTGCAGTGGGACACCTTGCAAGATGAGAAATTACTGGGTTGGTTTTTTATGGGACAGAACTGCACCTGTGGGTTGTGAAAATGCAGTGCTGCTTCCTGGTACAGAATACTGATTATTGCTTGTATTTAAGGATAATTCCTACATTTGCTTCCACTCTATGCCAGCAGATTCTCTTTGCGTGAATCCTCATTCTTCCCAGTGCTAGGCCTGATGATCCACATGCTCCTGCTGTTCCTCTATACTTCGTGCAGATACTCCAGTCAGTCTGATCCAAATCATACTGGTACAAAACACTCTCCACCAATTAACTGGAGATCTAAAATACTTTCACATTCTTTAATTATGGGTGGGAAGGTTACCTGCGTATTATCAACCCTTCATCACATAAGAAGTTCAACGTATGAGATAACAACATCATTTTTAAAATATTTTTTCTGTTGATGCTTCATATCATACCCACATGGGTACATGAACAACAACAAAAAGTCCAGAGGAAGAATTACTAAACATACAGGAATCTAGCAAAAACCTGAAAACTCTTCAAAGTACAGACTATATTATGCATGGATTTTGGCTTCTTGGATTGCTATGAGTGACACCAGAAAGTAAAATACCTTCATTCATACTGCAATACTACTCAAAAAACATACATGCTTCCATGCAGAGACCCACTGCAGAACAGGACATTTATTTCAGAGTACTTGTAGACTTGCTTTATGTAGTGTGAATCTTAAACAGTAAGAAGAATGGTAAGGTGAGAAATGTAAGTGAGGTATTATTTATCTCACCCACCTCTGGAAAGCAGCTCTTAAAAAATGAGTTTTATATGGTGTAAATTACTGCACAAACCTTAACATAGTAGAATCACATCAGGGCAATCTCTGGACCTAATTCCCTCTTTCTCACTTAATCTGCACTAGATGACAAGTAAATCCACTGCAGCACAATGAGTTACATCAGAAAATGGTACAAGATGAGAATCAAGTTGTGTGAATCATATGGGAATATTTTGCCCTTCCACAGCTTATCAAGGAGCTGCACAACCTGAAATACAGCGTCCAGTGCTCTTAAGTGTGGTAAACCCTTTTATACTCCTGAGGCAATAGAAGGAATCATACAACACAAACAAGAAGCAATTTAGGCCTCTATCAAGATTATGACCCAAAATTAATCTATTAGAAAGCGTTGCGTGAAAAACACTATGTCATCAATAACATTTTATAACAGAAGGTCTGGCAGATTAAAAAGTTCAGAACCAGTTTATTCAGCAACGTGCCCGTCTCTCAGTTTTATCTTCCCAGGTGTCAAACTACATTCGAGAGGGGTTACATTTGTTCAAATACACACAGTTTAATGATCAACTCGTTGGTCTGCCTCTTCTGAAATGAAGAGGAGTATAAATAGATCAAATTCTTCAATCCAGAACAGTTACACAGCAAAAACTGTTAGTAGGAAAAGTCTGTGCATCCTGAACAACCAAAGAGTATTAGGAGAAGAAAACATGAAAATCTTTCTAGTCTTTCTATTCATTGCCCCACTTGCTCTTTCAGCTAGAGCTGAGAAGGATTATTCCTCCTTTGATTCTGCTACATCTCCTGAGACGAAGTCAAGATTTGCCATGTTAGATGATGTACGAATCTTAGCCAATGGACTCCTCCAGCTTGGGCACGGTCTTAAAGACTTTGTCCATAAGACGAAGGGGCAGATGAATGACATCTTTCAAAAACTTTACATTTTTGATAGGTCCTTTTATGAGCTCTCACTGCAAACTAGTGAAATAAAAGAAGAAGAAGAACAGCTCAGACAAACTACGGCCAGACTGCAAATCAACAATGAAGAGATGAAGAATCTCTCACAGGAGATGAATTCGAAGATTGAAGACCTCATACAAAACAAAATCCAGCTGCAAGAGAAAGTATGGGGACTGGAAGACAAAGTCACTAAACTGGCCATTATCCAGCCTTCAATGCAAGAGACAAAAGAAATTTCTTCACTCAAAGTAAGTAGACTTGTGAAAGACCCTGACACACAAAGCCAAAGTAAACTGTAATGCTATTATCAGTAGTTGTGCAATAGAAGCTCATATTTCCCCTTCCTCTTCACTGTAGTACTACTGTGTATTTTAAGAAATCACTGTGATAATCTTAAAAGAATCAGTGTCTTAATCTGACACATTGTTTATATTGTAGTAAAATTCCCCAGTGAAATCAGTGAGAAAATTGTGAAATTATAAGGCTCTATATTTTTTTCAGTATTTTTCTGCAAATCAGTTTTAAGAAATTCTGCAATAATAATGATAAAAAATTTTTGCAATCAGGAAAATGACATGATTACCAAGCCCATAGGTTTGTATGTCATCATCTCATTACAAATCAATGCACTAGGAACGGAACTGCCTGCTCAGTATAAAAACAGGAAGTTTAAACCTTTAAAGAGGGACATATATAGTACCTATATGACCTCCAGGACAAAGAACCTTGCAAGTGTTAATAGACTTAATACATGCAAGTACTGAGGTGGGTATAAGTTCTCCTATGGAAAAGGAAGTAGTAGCTGTATTTTGTAAGAGCATAGAAAGGCTAAGCAACTTGTGTGAGAAAATACTGGATGTTTCTGTCAAAGCAGAAAGACAAATCCAGATCTCCCAAATCCCAAGCTAATACCCTAAATGCTGGGAATTGTTCCCTTTTTTGATCAATGGCATACATCTAGTTTGAATCAAGGGACAACTTCACACAACATAATTGTTCTGGACGCGAAAATGGAAGGAAAATAGCAACAACAAAAAAGGTCTACAAAGCTGCCAGCAGTTTGTCTCAAAAAAAACAGGTGTTCACTTCAGAGGCATAGAAATTCACCCCTTCAGAGGCAAAGCAGGCAACTCATTGGAAAAGGAAAGGCAACGTTAAATGGTTTGTGCCCCTCAGAACTCACCCCATGACAAGAGTTATGGAGGCAGTGCCACTGTAAAGGTCTTCTGCTGCTTCTAACCACAACCCTCCTCGCTCCCTTCCTGTCTTCAGGCTTTCGTGGAGCAGCAGGACAACCACATCAAGCAACTTCTCAAAATCGTAGAGGACCAGCATGTGCAACTCGACAGACAGCACAATCAAATAATGGAGCTCGAGGACAAGGTACAGGAACCATCTCTATTCCTCTTTTCAGAATTTGTCATCTCTCATAACACTGAAGGAGTCAATGGCCCAACCATTCATTTCGGTCAGCCATCCCTCTTGTTCACAGTTGGGGGTGTAGAGGAGGGTACAAGCAGTTTTGACCACAAACAGGTACCTCTTTTGGTGAGAGACTGCTGTGCTGCCAGGTAGGGGGCAATGGCCAGGGCACACAATGACCAAGAACACAGCTTTGAAATGCTGCCTATCAACACCAGGCTGCTGGATTTTCTGACTACTAATTTTCTTTTTTTTCTCTTATTATCTATCACATTATTGTTCTTCCCTTGGTCTTCTAAGTATCATTACTTTCTATCTCTTTCTTCTTTTCCAGTATTCAGCCCAATAGAGTCATGTTCTGCAGTTCAACATGTGTCACCGTAATGCTGGGTATAACTGACATGCTCATATTTAATTTATTCCTAAGAGAAGGCTATGAAAGGAAAATGCATTTCAGCCTAAGGAACTGCAGGTTCTGTGCTCTTTAGTTGTTGGTATATTTGTCTAACTGATGTCACCTGAGGAAATAAGTTAAATCTGTTTGCCCATTAAGGTGCACCTCGTGAGAACAGGTCATTTACTCGCCTCATGAATCCTGCCTTGTTTGAGCAGTGGCACAGCTGACATTCATGCAACTGAAATCCACCAGTGCAGTTCTAAAGTTATTTTTATGTTGTAAATTGGGTATTCTAAAGGATTACGTTCACAAGAAAAATTATTCTCTGCATGACATTGTTTGGCTTGATACATGAATCTCATCATTTCAGAGCCTTGGGAAATTAACAGTCTGCAATTACGGTTCTTTCAGCTAAACCACATCGAGCTCCAGGAACTCGCAGAGAACTCCTTCACGGGGGACCAAACAGAACCAGAGGCCACCAGCTTTCCCATGCGCAACGCCACAGCTGTAACATACAAATCTGATGGTGAGACCTTATCTCTTAGACATGACTACACAATACATTGCATTCGCAGCACTCTCTGTGAAAGTTTTGCATTGGTTTTTAACAGTCAAAGACTAAAAGCAAAAGACACATGTTATATACAGCGCTGTGGGAAGGAGCTGAATTTCGTGCTTTGGAAAAAATGCCATCATCTATTTAGCCCCACTATCCATGTACTTGTCTCTGGGGTGACATATAGGCACAACATCCTATAATGCAGTAATCCTGTCCTCAACCTTCAGCCTTCATTCACCCCTTGTAAACATGTGCTGTGACCATCCTTTTACTGACACGTCTGACGTTGCCGATGCCTGTCTTGGAGAGTATGAACAGAGAATTAATTTACTTCACACTGGCTAATTCTAAGATTTGGAAGAGCTTTCTTTGAAGTTGAGAGGCATTTTCGAACTGCAGCAATGGGAATGGTATTTATTGGTAATTTTACAAGAGGTAGGAAAATCCATTTGCCAGATTCTAGTCTTAGGCCTTACAAACTTTCCAAAATTATCTAAACTGAAACCTTGCCTACCTTAAAAAAGATAGGTGGTCCAACCTACGTACAACTTGGCAGCTGTACTACCAAGCCCAAAGCAGTTTGTCGATTTCCTGACATTTATTGTAAAGTAAAATTACCAAAAAGATTGTTCCAGTTTTTGTTTTGGCTCTATCCCATACAGAAATTAAAGTTACAAAGCTGGATTAAAACTTACCACATCCAAAGCAGTATTTGTAATTGCCTGCTATTTGCTTTCCTAGGTGCCGCTCCTGACTGCACTGCTCTTTATAACAGCGGCATGCGGTCCAGTGGTGTTTACACTATTAAGCCCAACGGCTCAGGAGCCTTCGATGTCTACTGTGAAATGAAATTTGGTAAGACAGCTGTGCTAGCAACAGTCTAATTTTCACATAAGTAGCTTCTTATAAGCCAAAAAACCATGTCTCATCCCAAAGCACACAAAAACTTATCATGATTTATGTATCCTTTTGACTTCTATTACTGGCTTATCTGTGCTCTGAACTCAGGTTTCCCATATCCTGAAGTCTCCTTGACACTGTTTTCATTCTTTATTCGCCTCTTGTTTATACTGAGGAAAGGACTTTCAATCATGTGACATAAATTAATTATATTAAAAAACCCAAGCCCCTTTAGCTATAGATAATGAAAATGGCAATTATAAATACCATTATATTGCAACCATGAATAGCTTTTCCAAATAAAAGCAAACAGTAGATAGTAAATACCTTAGTAAAATTTTGTTTCATTAACAAGGGTTACTGCTTGACACTTAAATATACCAAACTAACCCAAAGAGTTAGTTATATAGATATAACTATAGTTAGTTATATAGTTATACAGATATACCAAACTAACCCAAACTAACCCTGTCCTGGAGACAGGATTCCTATATCATGTTTGGGTGAGTCCTATGTATCATATAGGTCCAGAATTGTCAGGGACCAGAAAGCACAGCACCTCCCCAAGCTCTGTCTTTGTAAGAAACCCCTTTGTCTGTTCCTTTTGCCACTACCCAGAGATCACACATCGTTTGGCCAGTTCACTGTTCCCTGTTTTTTTCACCCTGCAATGCATCATCCTGCAGCGCTGCTCTGTGCGTGCTCTGCCCAGCTTCCCCGCGTGGTCCCTTTGCCACTGCTACCTGGAGAACCTGGGAACACACTGATGCCAACATGGCAGGGTCATGGGATTTGTTTGGATGTGTAAACAGAGCGGCACGGCGTTGCCCTGTGCAAAAAGCTCCTTTGCTTACATTTGTTGAAACTGGTGAAATGAGGGTGTCATGACCTGGTCAGGATAAAGACCCCACTGCAGCCCTAGCGTAGACACGGCCTTCAACACTTCATACCTTCTGTGGAGTTGCGTTCCCAGCAATCAAGCACTATCAATAAAGGGAGTCTGGCAATCTGACCAAATGTCTGGAACATTTCATATCTCCTTTTTTATCATTTTCTCTATGTTTGTGTTTCTCAGCCCTCATAAACAAATGAAACCCAGTTAAGTCAGCTTAACAAAACAAGTCCAGTGAGCTGAGTCACTGCAAGTGTGGCAGAGGACACTCGAACGGCCCTGTGTTCTGTTCAGCTGTGCTCACTTGAATTTCTTTCATGAAGATTTAGGTAACTCATTCTACCTCAAAACTGCAGCACCCAAGAGCACACTCATAGACAGTTAATAAGGCCAAGGCCAAGATGAGTCGAGCATCTGCTCTCTGTACAGCTGAGAGGCTTTATAGCTCAGTACGCATGCACTCAGGTCTGCTGCAAAACGAAGAGGAAGTGGGATTCATATGGAGCCACCTTCAATGCAAACCTATTTTCTTCTCCACTGCAGTGGAGAGCGAGCTCGCATGAGGGCAGGCACAGCAGTGCAGTCTGGGGGTCAGCACCTGGCGGTCTCAGTTACTTTCCATCTTCTCTCTAGTGCTTTAAACACTTAAGCCAGGCTTGTGACTTATTTCCTCTTCGCATTGACAGGCAGTTCCTGGACTGTAATCCAGAACAGAGTGGATGGATCACTAGATTTCAACCAAACCTGGGATGCCTATGCAAACGGTTTTGGTGAACTCAATGGTAAAAATGCTTTTTTTGTGTCTTTTCTTTGTATCAGTTGCTTTTAGAAGCTGAATCTTCTTTATTAAAGGTGTTCACATGAGAGCAGACAAAACCTGCAATCAAATCTGAACAGCTTACCTAATTAGTGGAACACCAGAAAGTGCTTAACAGAAAACGTAACTCAGCAAAATTCTCAAAGACACATATTCAAATGTGTGTTTAGAAATTTTTGCTGAATCAAGGCCAAAATGCTTTAAATGCTTTTTGAATTATCGAGATTTTACTATTCATAAAAGCACCCCCCCAAAAGCCTTTAAAGTATACACATAAATGTAAAACCTCACCAGGTTGCTGTCACTACTTTCTCTCAAACTTTCTGCAATCATGTTTCCCTTAAAACCACCACCCCATTTTTTCCAACCTCAAGAGAGCCCGAGGCTGCGTGTTCTCCCCTGCACAAACACCTCCGGCTTCCCCGTGCTGTGGCCAATCCCCTCTATGGCTGGATAGGGTGAGGAAACACCCACATTCCCCTGTTAATCATCAACTCCAAAGAATTTGTAGCACCAAGTGCTGCCCAACAGCCTCCCCATCCAGAAGATTTTCCCTATTTTTCTCATAGAATGAGATGACTCTTACTTTTGTTTAGAAAATATTTTGACTTTCTAGGCACAGCACAGACCAAAACCTCACCAATGTGGGCAGCAATATTGACTTACTTCCACCTCTTCTACAATAAAAAGCTGCTATATGTCAACCTTTCCTGCATTTTGGGACAGTAGCTCACAACTGAGGTAGACTTTTACCTGTATAGTTTGTCGATCATGTTAAATGCTACAGTTGCTCCTCAATTGGTCCCCAATTCTCATATAGTAAACTAACATGAAGCCACATCTTTTCAGTGTCAGAAAGATTTTGCAGAGGATCACACAACTCTCAGCTATGTCCTACTCAGTTCTGTGCTGCATATTCTAAGGTGATAAAATATAACAGGCTACTGCTCCTTACCTGTAAATTGTGGGAGTATTTTACTCAACCATCTTGTTTTCTATTGCTTAAAATGCCACCTGCATGTATGGCACTCACATTCAGCTACACTATTTCTACATGTGGCAATTACCTATTGAGCACTGATACCAGCGGCACTGATAATAAGCTACTTAATGAATATAATTTATGAAACTAATTAAACTAATTATCAAGAATTCTACCAAAAGAAAAATGCTCAAGTTAAATTCATTTTGTACACAAGGGTATCAAAACCTCAGTTTAGTTCTGCAGCTCTTTCCTTAAAAAATACAACAATTGCAATTAGGTTTTATGTATGTCATTTGCTTCATTTGTCACACAGTTCCAATTATGCATGTTTTAAATGTCTTGAGCTCCCTCTCAGAGTTTCACAAGAGGTGGGAAAGTTAAGAGAGAAGCTCCAGCTCATTTATATCTCTTGCTTTTATTGATCACCAGTGTGCAATTAAAAAGAGGTAAACAAAAAGAATGTAGCAGGAGACCTCTGAAAAGATCAACAGTCCCCAAGACTCATATTATTGATTTAATTAAAGCAATGAATAAATCCTTTTAAATACTATATTTTCACACATACTACCCGCAGGTTATCTGTAAAAACAAACTGAATAGCAGTGTGAGCAACACAGAGTTTTAGGGAAAGTTTATCACATAACCCCTTCCCCATTAACTCCCTGCCCGGTGACTTCTGTCCCCTAATCCTCACCTCTGACATCTCTTGATTCTGACATTGTACAGCTTATTTGAACACGTACTTTCAAATACTGATATTTTAAAGGTGAATGAGCTATCTGAGGTATGGGTTAGAGATCTGAAAAACATGCTAAGTGTTTTCATGCCTAGTTCCATATTAACAGCATCTATTTACTACGACTTTGCAGAGGAATTCTGGCTAGGCCTGAATAAGACTTACTCCATTACTAAACAAGGGGACTACATCTTACGGATTGAGCTGCAGGACTGGAAAGATAACAAGCGTTACATCGAGTATGCCTTCAGCTTGGGAGGCCCCGAAACAGACTACACTCTCCAGCTTTCACGGATCTCCGGGAGCATCCCCAATGCACTGCCGGAGCAGACAGAACTGCGGTTCTCAACTGCAGACCGTGACATGGACATAATAAATGACTTCAACTGTCCAGAAAACTACCTAGGTATCAATATGCTGGGTATATTATCATGGCAGTTTCTTTGTTACATGAAGGATGGTAGTATGCTTTAGTGGGTAGTTACTGATATTAGTCTGGCTTTAGATACAGAAAAGAGAGGGCAGCAGCATCTTTCTGCTTGCAGGAAAGGACAGATGTTTTTCGCTGGCAGACAGCAGGGTCCTACAATGAGGCATCACCTGTGTATTTTATAGACAGGTAAAACTAAAGCATAGTGAGGCTGTGCAAATGACCAACATCAGAAACAGAACTAGCAGCACAGGTTGAAACAAAACCCCAGGATGATATTCTGAGCTATGAAGTCAAGGGCAGTTCTTCCTCTGATGCCTGCTTTGGTGTGGCAGCCCTAGGTCGGATTGTTTAATCCCTCCTTGCAAAAAAAGAGAAGACAAACTGTCTCTTAACTCCATTTTGACTACAAACCACAAGTTAAGAATGACGGTGAGTTTCCATTCAAAGGGAGATTTTAGCTGTTTGTCAAGTATACATGCTATACTCACTCTCAAAAGAGCAAGAGAGATGCGAGGCTGAAGACATATTTCTCCTTGAAGATAATTTGGTTAAAGGATTCCCAATTCTTTGATTTTATGAAGCTTTTATGTTTTTCCAGTTTATAGCAAAAAGCAAATAATTGAAAAAACAATTAATGATTAAAGCACAGGATACAGAATTGCCCTCCAGACACCTGCTTCACGCAACAAACATTTTGTACATCATTCTAGGCTTGAAAATTGTTAATGTCTGAAACAATGCTGAGAGTGTTACTCGGCTCTAGTGACCATAAAGCAGATGGCCAATGACTTCCAAAGTGCTAAACTTTCATTTTTAGCACAGACTCACTGCCAGTCCTTTGCCAGCAGAACTGGGCTTACAATTTAAGCTCGTGGTTAAGGACATCAGCCAATAAAAAAAGAGAATTTTTTTACTAAAGGCTCTTCAGCCTCCTGTAGATGCAGAGATTTAACTATCTGTACCTGAGAAAAACATCAGCAAATCAGAAAGTCAGTTGTAGAGGGTCATGGGAAACATGAAAGTGTGAAGCTAACTTCATAAGTGTTCCAATTCAGTGGCAGCACTTGTGTGTGCAGTTTTCTACGCACCACTTCTTTTATGTGAAGCAGACAATAACAGGGAGCACAACTTCTTTGTATTGGCCCTCAACTTGCAAGTGTAAGTGAGTATATGTACAAGCACCATTTCATTTGGGTATACGGGGTAATTTTCATTTTTGCTGAAACTGGTCTAAGGACGATTTATGTTGCAAACAGCAGCTGTCTACTCGGAAACTGAGCACAGTATGTTAGGGTACAACTGACAGTAACTGACATTACAATATTTTTCCTTAGGAGGCTGGTGGCACAGTGAATGTGAGGAAACCAATCTTAACGGGAAATACGTTGCACCAAGGTCAAGAGGAAGACTAGACAGAAGAAAAGGCTTATACTGGAAGCCTAAGAAAGGAAGATACTACTTGCTCAAGTCAACCAAAATAATGATACACCCAACAGATTTAAAAAGTTTTGACTGAATGCTCAACCTGATGCATTTTAATTCAGAACATATACACTGAACATTACTACATCAAAGAAGTTCATGTTATGTTTAATAACAGATGCATGTCTAATTCCGTACACTGTATGGCGTATTCTCCAATACATAAACTCTGCGGCATTTGCGATGGTCTTAGAGTATGTTTGGTGAGTATTCTCATTCGCCCCAGCCCCAATGTCAATGTGCTGTAACTTACGTGGAGCTTTTACTTCCCTAGGATGAAACTCTAATGCCTAGGAATCAGCTGCCTATTCATGTGTTGGACAGTATTGCCTGGAGGAATGGGTTTTCAGGCTGTTGCATTCATTTCTGGGTTGTGTAGCAGGGAACATGAAAAGTGTTTCAGTTAAGAAAGGGCTGGTGAAATGCTACGGAAGACATTTAGGTATTAATCTATAGGGAAAGAAGAAATTTTGTTTCATAAAGTAACTAATTTGATGTTTGGTTCATGTTATTGCTGTGGAATGTTTCTATGAGCAAATGAGAGCTGGGTAACTCCCCATTTTAGGGTTCTGTGTATTTCCAGACAAATTTTCAGCAGTGTAGCTCAGGCCAGTCTTCACTGAAGCACTGTACTCATGCAGCTATAGATGGGTACACTCACATCAAGTAAGCCACAGCACAAACCTAATCTTTTAGATACTACACTTTGAAGAATAACTTAAGAATTATGCTTTCTTACTGAAAGTTAAGAGCTAAGCTTCAAAGCTTACTGAAATAAATAAGAGATCTTTTCTTCTCATTTGAAACGGATTCAGAGCCATCCCTTTGTGACCTTTTAGTACACCTAAGAAATCAAACGGAAGACCACATGAGCACATGGCAAAACACCTTTCAAATAGAGAACAGTTGCCTGTAGGGGGGGCGACTCCAATTGAGTCAGTGGTACCAACCAAAAAACCCTATAGGCACAACCTATGTGACAGTATTGGTCCTGCTCCTGAGAACAGATTCACATTTGTTTAACTTCAGCTGTAGAATATATAAGGCAGAAGGACTATTGACATGCTTGTGGATGGCCAGCTGTGGAACTGTTGACTGACCAGGACGCTAATTCTGCAGTTACATTGACTGAGTCACATTAATTGAGTCATATTGACTTGCATATGTTACCTAACCCTTGTACAGCATGGATTTTGTATCTCAACGTTTGCAACCATACAGAAAATGGTTTTAAACTGTAATTTGTCAGAGTGAAGCAACTGTGAACAGAATGCACTAATTACAGAGAAACTGCAAAAATACTTTTATTCCTCACAGATTTATTACAAACCAGAGATCACATAGTGCTGCTTAATTGTACTGGTGTATTGTAATGTTTAATTACCTGTCCAACCTCCAAAAATAAATAAATAAATAAATAAATAAATAAATCTTTTGAAAAGACAGGAGATATGGAACTTGACTGAACTCTTTCTTGTAAGCTTTGGTTTATAAAAATCTGGTTTGTATTTATCTAACTTTTACAAGAAGTAACTGATTTGGTGAGTAAGTTGGTGAAATTACTCAACAGAAGAAGACAATACCACTCACAGGTGTAATGTCTTCAAAGATACTGCGAAAAAGCTTTAAATGAACATGGTACATAATGAAAAGAAATCTGCTCCCTGCCTGGGCTTAGTTATTGAAAGGTTATTGTTTTCCAAGATAATTGAGAAAAATTTCTTACCTTCCAGATCTTCAGAAGATTTGTTTTTCAAGCATTGTAAACAAAGAAATTGCTTTTAAATCAAAATGGAAATATGAATGAAGGGATTATGCATTTTCTTCATTTTTATCCCCCACTTGAAAGAAAAAAAGTAAGTCACTGAAAGTGTCAGAAAGTAATAGAAACAGTAAGAGAATGATGACTTTAGCACACAAATGAAGAAAAAAACCTACATAAAACTGAAAAGAATTCAACTGAATTTCACTGTAAGTTTTGGGAAATGGAGAAACTTCTCTCATGTCCTGTTCACAGCCAAGTTTTATGCAAATATGTTTGTCCCTTCATGTCTGTGTATTTTCTGCTGTGTCAGTCTGGACCCTTTTTGTGCCTCTGGCACAGCAGATCTACTGATACAGCCAGTTTCGCAATGAACCAGATGATAAGGCAGGAATTTCTAGATTTGCTAGTCTCAGGTCTCAAAATGTGAAGCACATTTCAAAACTCTAACCTGTATGTGGTATTTGGAACGTAGACATCCCTGGCAGGAAACTCCAGGATTTCTCTTGTAGGTCTAACTCTGCTGTCTGGGTAAAGTTTGACTTGCAGCAGCTCTGGAGTTAGACAGTAATGAGGATTCTCTGGAGCTGGAGATATGTCTATCTTTAATTGAGCTGTAAGAAGAAAATGGTTTTATTACAATAAATAGAAGTTAAAGATAAAGCATGTTCATGCTTTGTTTCTTGAGGTTAATATCCTATATATTAATTTCGTAAATAAAGAAATTATAAATTACGGCCAATGTGGAATTGTTAAAAACAAGTAGCAGTGAATCAAACTGATATCTAGGGCAACTGAGGTACCAGATAATAAGAACCAACAGAAAAGATATATCTTAACAAGTCCCAAATGCTGTGCTCATAGGCAAGTTGGGGAAATAACATAATAATGCTACTATGAGGCCCAACTACTGTTAAAAACAATATTCAAAGCCTCATCAGCAATCTTGCCTATTAAACCAGAAGGATACATCAGGAGTTGCTGAAAGCTAATCTGCACCAAGATTATTGAACAATTTCCTAAGCAAGTCAGCTGACAGTACTGACAGTACACTTCTTGTTGGTGGATGGCACTGAGGCTGGAATAATTGTAAAAATTCGGAAGAGAGGAGACTTGGAGAAATGGCATCAAATGACTAAGGTGAAACAGAAGAAAGAGCAAAGGACTTGCATTAAGAAGGAGAAGTCAAACATAAAAAAAAAAAAATGGCATAGATCAATTCCATAGAAAAGGGCTGGGTGACAGCACTGACAATAAGCCAATGTCCAGAAGAAAGCTACAACCATTCTAAGATGTGCAGTGCATGTGTAAGACACTGGAAACAAATTTGCCTGCTTTGCTTGGCATGAGGTCTTAGGAGGAGCAGCACACCCAGTTTAGAGCACCTTGCTTAAAGAAAAGCATGGACAGATTAAAGAAACTCTAGCAGAGAGTAACAGGCAATTTTAAAATCACAACCTTTGAGGAAGGGTTGAAAAAAACCTGAGATCAGTTAGGCTACAAAACGGAGGTGAATAAGAGTGAACTAATAACGGTATTCAAGTACTTGAAAGGTTGTGATAACTGCCCTGAGGGCATGACAGACCATAATCAGATTAATTTGCAGTAAGATAATTTTGCGAAGTTTTCTTAATACCTAACCTCACTACACGGACAGCTGAGTGCTGGGAGAGATGATCTAAGGAAGCCGTAAGACTGCTGTTGCTGGAGATTTTTAAGAACAGGTTAAGTAAATATTGTCAGGAATACCACAGGTCAGGGACCAGTGATGTTTCACTGCTGATGTGCCAGCATTTTTATTTCCCTTTCTCAAACAGAGGTGGAG
This sequence comes from Platalea leucorodia, assembly GCF_965183815.1. Lineage (NCBI taxonomy): Eukaryota > Metazoa > Chordata > Aves > Pelecaniformes > Threskiornithidae > Platalea > Platalea leucorodia. The sequence goes on along the minus strand of NC_138827.1, from coordinate 23,801,810 downwards.
TCTGTTCCTATTAACCAAGTGGGAGCCAGGAGAAAGATCTCCTCTCAGCCAGAGAGAGGTATTTTACTCAGGAAAACAGAGGTTCCTCAGCCCCTGCTGGGTTTAGGGCTTTGGGGTTTGCACCCTTTTCTCACAGATGCTACTCTCAGTGTGACAGGAGCTGCATGTGCACACATGCCAGTAAAAAAACTGCCAAAATGCCATCTTTACTGCTCATGGTCTACCAGGGAATGGCAACTAGGTGGCAATTGGGAAGGACTAACCAAATACCTTAACAGATGTGAGCCGAAAAGATCTCATTCAATACCTGTGATAGGTCTCAGTCTCCGTAACACTGATGATGGCCGTCTCATGTCAGCAAGAAACTTGTACAAATCTTCATCGCTCAGGCGATCACCCTCCTGTTGGATGTTGGGAAGAAAATGGTTACCTACACAACCCTTCAGAATTGCAAGAGAATGAATAAACCACCTAATACTATAGTCTCTTTCCTCTGATATCAAAATGTACCTTCCCAGAACAAGGTGTTAAGATTAACGTGTTAAATTACAGTTCATTTCTCCATCCTTTTTCCTTACTTTTTTCCTTATTAATCATCATGACAGCTGCAGGAACTTCTCACTGAAAACCTTTTCTCTCCCCATCAATATTATCTTTTTCAAAACTGAGAATGACTGTTAAAAGATGTCCCCAAAATATCCAATTTTTAGCAAGTATAATAGTTTGAAAAAGTATCTGTCATTCAGGTAGTGATCCTCGTTCCTTCTCCTCTGCCTTTTCTCTGGTATGAGTCGAAAAGAGTCTTACTTTTCAGGAGAAGTGTTAAGAAAAAGTGGGAAGTGGAAGGAGTCTGTTGTCAGTCTTCCTTGCGCCACATTCTAGGAGCTCAGAATTTCATTAATTTTGGAAACATTATAAAAAATGTGACTCTGCCACCCTCTAACTATCCAAAAGCAGAAGATATCTGATAATAAAGGTAATAAATCACAATATGAAAAAAGAAGCAAATGGAAGGAGAAAAATGCTGGGTGGTATTCAATTAATTGTACTCAAGGGGAGAAAAGGAAGGGAAGATAACAATTAAAAGATACAGAAGAATTAGAAACTTAAAATCTTAAATCAATGTTCAGCAATTTTTAAAGGATAAATTAATAAAACAAGCTGTTTCAAAGTTGTCAAGTGAAAACAACCTCAACAAAGTAAATAAATATATGCTTTTGTAAATCATTACTAACTTAGTGAACTGGTGTATATTACAAAGAGGGCTGCAGAACGTGATCAGTGGAATGGCTGCATTAGCAGTGCTATAATAGATTTTTTTTCTTACTTTCTACATCTTGGGTGAATATGTTACAGAACTGGATTTTATTAACACCCCAAGTAAAAGGAACTCCCTGCGCTGCTCTGTGTCACTGAGACCCCAGAGATACCATTCCCAGAGCCCAACTACAGTCATACTGAGTTTCATGAAAGCACAGAGCACGAGAGGCATGAGTTACCCTCCACTTACGCATGGTTTGCACCATTCATGCCCTTGATGACATTTCTCCTTATTTACCCTACTGCATTTAAAAGCACTTTGGATGGCTACCTACAGTGAAAGTGGCACACAACCAAAACAATCAGGGGAAAAAAAAAAGAGTGTAACCAACTTTCAATATATAGTATCTAAATCTTTGTATTCCCAATAATCGAGGAATCAGTCCAAAAAATATCTGGTTGCTCACTATTAAATCCCTTTTTATACACAAAGGTGACATTCAAATAACAATTTTCCTGAACCAGATGTGGCATTAAGCAAATCTTAGCAAAAATTAATGAACTGAAACCATTTTCTAAGCTTAACTAAAAATTTTATTCTGTTTAATCATGTTTTCTACTGCTTCTCAGGAAAATCCCAAGCTCTGGCTAAGAAGAGCTGCCACTCAGTAAAGCAGCATCCAGAGTGAAATGCTTTGTTTTCTCAGGCATCCCTGGATGTGTCCAGGGAACTAACGCCAACCTCAAATCACATTGATGAACCTGGTTCTGAGCCTGCTGATGTTTCAACAGAATTCTCTATCACCCCATGAAACCAAAGGAGTCAACTGACCATTATGATAAAGGCTACACAACTCCTAGACTAGGACAAACATCTAGAATACTTTTTGGCACACATTAACTCAAAGAAGTTATCCTCAGTTTTTGTGAACTTGCTTCTATGAGCATTTTCCTAAATATGTTGACCAGTGATTTTTCCAATGCATGTTAGAAAAATCTGGAGCAAAATAAACTGATATTCTCTTGGGGAGACCCAGTTCTATTAGTTAAAGTAGTTAAGTCACTGTGCCATAATGCCACTTTATCATTCAAGTCAAAACTAGCTAATAATTTCAAATTCCATAATGTAATTATTCACAGTAAACTGATTGAAAGAATCCACCAAACGACTGTGGACCCACTGCTGGCAGAATTAAGCACATGATATAATAAACCCACTGCATGCTGTTCAAAGATATCCTGTGATCAGGGAACAGACATTACCTGCATTGAAAGCATCACAAATTAATCATTCGGGTCTAAACTGACTTCATGTGATCAAATCACTCTGTCCAATGAGCAACTCCTTAATTAGATAGCTTCATACAATACCTGTTTAAAGAAGTTTGTCACTGTCAGAGTAGCTGGTCTAAAACTGGTCAAATTGCAAGCCTCATCCCCACTTGTGGTTCTCTCTAATGAACGCCTCCCGACAATACTGGAATTCCGCCTCTCCGACCATGATCCTTTACGTTCTTCAAAAAATAAAAAGAGGGAGGAATTTAAAAAAAAAAAGAAGAAAAACAATTGTCCAAGAGCCTACTTTTGTTCCAACCAGGATTTTCTATACAAGAAGAAGCTGCTGCTTTTGGAAATTATACAGTAAGTGTGACAGAAGAGGTGGTTATGCTAAGACAATCACACTCCTGAGGCATCAGGAGGCTATGAAGCACAGCTGACTACTACTGCTCCTCTGACAGCAACCTCACCCCAGTGCCTTACTGCTATTATAAAAGTCTTTATTGTGTGGAGATTTATGTATTTCTCTTGCTCTGAAAGATGATGAAGTTGGCAGTTTTGGGGATGCTGAAGAGCAGTTTCAGATGAGCTGTGTGGTTCACAAAGATTAATCCACTCCTTTGTAAAATGTTCATCAGCCTGTAATGCTCTCTTAGTCTTTGAAGCCTGGTTTTAAATAATATAACAGATGGTTTGCTTGTAAAATCCTTGAAAGATAAATCCATTTGTTATCATGGACTTTTCTGTTTTATTTCAACCATGACCCAAGACTATCAGAAAGCCTAGGGCAGGGGGACAAAAGCGATAAAAGGAGCAATGGCAGATACAGGGCATGAATCAAGACTTCAGTAAACTCTGGATTTGTCCACATTCCCTCATGCAGATGCCAGATACTGTACCTCCTGTGCCAACTTCTACTTCTGTGGAATCTCTTTCCAAACTTCCAGCGCTGCTCACGATGTTCATTAAATGAATGGCTGTCCAGGCAAAAGGCATTCGATACTTGCCTAGTCTTTGGCAAAACTGCTCTGCCTGGCATTTCAGTTTTTCCAACTTTTCCTTGTTCTGTGAAGATATTCAATCCAAGAGATTAAAAGGAGAGGAATAGGAACAAAGGTTCATTTAGCAAAATCAGCAAGTAGCAATGGTATCTTTTCTAACTTGCATGATTTTGTGCTTCAATAGCACCTTCTAGAGGAGGCTCACTAAATGCTAGGCAATCAGACTTCTGCTTCACAAAACTACCATCAGGCCAACAGTACCAGACAGAGGACAGCCTGATAGTCAAAGCAGCTGGCTTCATGCTCTTAAGCCTCCCAAACAGCCTGTCAAAACCCAGTGAGCTCATCTGCACACTGCCCTTTCAAGAAAAGCTGAATTTTACTCTGTGAAGTCTGAAATGGCCTTTCTTAATGTGATCACATGCAGCAGGTGCTCAGATCATCTGGAGTTGCATAGGAAACTGAAAACATTCCTCAAATAAACAATATCATACTCATTTTATTGACCAAAAAAAGGAATAAGGGAGGACTTTTCCATAATTCTGCGTATTAAAGAGTAATGTTTTGCTTTAGAATGGTTGTTACCTGCAGGCCTTTAAGAAGTCCCCAGACAGGGGGCTGGATAACAACAGAGAGCACTCTGTTGCTCACACCCTTCTAGTTCAGGACATGCTTATGCACCTTGCTGGGAAGGAAACCTTGAAAAATCACCTTTTCACCTACATTCCCAAGCATCCTGCAAATCCAATTCCAAAATTTCACTTACGCACATGTCAACTTACTGATCACAGGAAATGCAGTTTTTTACTTTTGTTATCTATATACCTGAGGTGAAAGATATCCATTTTTCATATTGTGGTGCAGTGATATAAAGACAGAGATAGACAAAAAATGTGAACTTCTTCCACCAAAAATATATTAGAACTTTAGGAAGGCAAAACTTTGTTAGTTTGATCAAAACTAACAAATCAACATCCCAGCTCCTTTGAAAAAAGCATAATGGAAAGCCTCTTAATCACAGGATTAAGGGCTGGCATCTCTTGAGTTTTTTCCTTCATTCAGTCCTCACTATTACCTTTTAATGTTCACTTGGCTCAACCCAACTGTACGTTAAATTAGGAACCATTTCTGAGGCTCAAAAGCACTGTTTCACATGCCATGTACACAAGGTTTCCTTTTCAAGCTCTCTTGTACGTCTTACAAACCAGAGTTGTAAAATAACATACTTAGCTTAAGTAACAATAAAATCAGTGACTGGCTATTCTATAGCCACTTTGTGTTGGAGAAAAACAAATGGCAGCCTGTGGGGGAAAAGACTGAGGAAAGGTCGTAGTCCAGGTGCCACCAAATTCTGCAGGTGCTTCCAGCATTCCCGTTTGTTCCTCAACCTACCAAACCTGCAGTTCCCACCCAGACTCTGATACACTTCAATGAGCAACCAGCTGCCAACGGCAGGGAATAAGATGGCATTCTTCTCTGTGGGGAAACCTCTGCTTTTCATCCTCAGCAAAGGGCTTCTACAGCAAGGAGACAGGATGCGTTTAAACATGTGTGGGAAAGACAAAGAATCAGTCAAACTGGGGCAGGTCCATGCCATCCACTACACTTTCGAGGACAATGCCCAAACTGCTGAAGGCAGGAATTAAAAGGGACATTGTTAATGGAAAAAACAAACACTAAAGTATAAAATTTTAAATCTACCCTTACTATATGTAAAAAGGACAGCTTTATCCTGCTGTTGAGTGTGGGCCTTCTTTACAATATTAGGAAAAAGAAAAATCAGCAGAAAATAGCAGAAAAAAAGAACCAGAAATGCACTGCAATTCAAAACCAGGCCTGACGGAGAATCTCCTGTTAACGTATTTCATCCACTTTCTAACCCTTCTGGAGGAAGGCAGAGGTACTGTGATGGGGTTAAGCTGCAGAAGCAATGGAAAAGTTGAAATTTTACTGCAAATTCACATCAAAGGCTGCCTTTACTTGACCCAGCTATAAGCACAGAGCTGATCCTTTGGGACAGGGAATCACAGACGACTGAGCTTGATGGTAACCACACGTCTCCCATGTCAGCTACAAAAACTGATGACCTTTAACTACTCTACCCCAATAAGGCATCAAGATTCAAGGGTCTTTGACTCTTCTTTGGCCTTTAGAATTTGACTAGATTCTTAATTAAAAAATGGATCCTTTTAACAACAGGAACAGTATCAATAGCTGTTAAGTCCAAGGTAAAAGAAAATAATGTACGTTTCATTTGTTAATATCAAAATGCCTTAAAGCACTTGTAGACAAATTTAATCAGAATATCAAAAAAATTCTTACCTTTGCTGCATCAGATTCTTTAAAAATCATATACGGCTCTGCACACTCCCCAATATCTCCCTGCTGTAATACTTTTTCCAGCTGAGAAGGGAAAATGAACCATTATAAGGACATGTATCCAGCAAGGATCGTTAAATTAAACAAACACTAGGAAGCAAACACATTCTTTCGAAAGACTTAAAGCTTGATTTCCCTTTGTGAGTCAGGGAACAAGCACTGCACTCAAGTTGTTAGAGTCATTAAGTTCCCAGATCTCCAGCTATAACTGAATCACAGATGTAAAATATAGGTTCAAAGGGAACATATACCACTTCATTTTGGTTTGATCTGTTCTAGAGCCACTTTCAGCTCATTTTTAAGGTCTTAAAGACAGCTTACACTGTCTTCAGCATCACCGTTTTCAGAATTCCGTTCTTATTTCTGTTCTCCATATGAAGGACCTATTGTAGCAGCAGAAAAAGGTAACTCGGATGCACTCAGCTAAAACTAGCACTATTTTAAATCAATGTATTTTCAAATCAAATAATGAAATAATCAAAATAATTAAAATTAGCCAAAGAGTAGATGTTTGCTTCTGAAGTCTCCAAGTAAGTCAACACCTCTTGAACACAAAACTGCTTAACACTCAGTTTCTAATAGAAATATCTTCCCTACCACATGCATGAAGACTGTTTCTTTCAGAAGCATCCTGGCCCTCCCTCCCACACCCGCTACTGTGCACACGCTGTTACTAGATTAGAATATCTTTAAACTTCTCCCATGCTTATAAAGTGCCATTCGTACTTGTCTATAAGTAGAACTCCAAGAGGCTACGACAATATAAAGAACAAAACTGCTTCCCATCAAATCTTGCACTCCCTGCCGAGTTTATGCTAGCAATACTAGCTGTCCGAAAAGTGGTTTCCCAGTGAGTAAGACCCATGTGAAAATTCACCCAGTAAGGCATGCTATGCATCTGTCTTATTTATCCCTGACTATATCCTTTTCATCATCAAATCAAAAAATCACCTAAGTCACCAGCTCCTCCTGGATCACTGGTTTTACAAGCACTAGCATGCAGTCCCAAGCTCTTTTGGACAGATCCCCATCTCATAAATATGGGGTTCTCTCTTCCTCATATCTTGTAAAAATCAGAAGATTGAATATGTCTACACAGGCAAAACATGATTTTTAGAAGGAATTCAGAAAATCATACCAAAAATTGGAGATCAGAATATGCTTCAACACTACTGAAAGCCTTATTCTCACCTGGAACTGTTTTGTCATGCCACAAAGCCTTAATTAATTTTCAAAAGCTTATTCCTCATGTAAGAAGCAGTTAATGAAGAACTTGCACAAACCTCAATCAACAGGGTTCTCAAAATACAGCACTTAGCTAGCAGGCAATGTAACCATTGCCTGTGAACTGAAAGCATGTATTGAACTCCCCTTTTCACAACAGGATGATTTTTATGCAGAGACCAGCCAAAAAAACCCAATTCAAATGTCAGTCTGAACTAGTAATATTTGTGCTCTCACTGAATCAAATGAAAGAAGAGAAAATAACTTTTATCTTTGCATACTTTATTCCAGGAGTGACCAACGTGGCATTTTGTTTCAGTTATGCATCTCGCTCTCAGCAACTTCAATTCGTAAAGGCATTTGAAAATCTGGCTTAAGGGCATGTATCATTTTTGAAATGAGAGTCCGATCAATATATATTTTTAAATCACTCACTTATCTATCACCTTAAGGAGTCAGCACATTGTTTCATATGAAAACCAAGGTCAAGGCCCAGAAAGCTGCTCTATATCAAGCAAACCTTTGCGTTCTTTTCAGTTTTTCAATAATAGAACAATGCATATTTCCACTGTTTCTTTTACAAAGGAACTTAACATACTAAGTGAGAATATCAGAAATGAAACAGAATTCTGTGGTGCTGGTGTTTACACTTTTGAGAATAGAATTCTGCCCTCCAAATGTAAACAAGAAGTCAACTAGTTAGCCAGACTTGTTTTGTATTTTATTTCAAATAGAAAACAAGAGATAATAATAATTTAAATTTCTCTGGCATTTCTTACCTTTATTACCAGAAAGACATCTTGAGAGGGATAAGTGATAGAAAAGATAGCAGATCTGGCCAGCGTGGATATAGCAGCAGGGGGGACATGTGGACGAAGCATTCCCTTCATTTGTTCAGAGTTTAAATCAAAGTAGAAATTTTCTGAAATCTAAGGAAAAAGTTGGGTAGCTTCAAGCATTAGTTATACTTTTTAATTTTGGTAAACTCTTCATAAACACAACACACAATTTCAAAACACGAGTAAAAAAACTACCAACAATGCCTCCTTTCAAACCATGTATAAAAAGAAAAACAAAAAGGCCTTTTCATTAAGAAATCAAGGCAGGACAGTGGGAAAGGAGAAAGGAAATGGAGCAAACAATACACACTACCTATAAAATTTCCTCCAGCTCCTGTAAGGTATGTAGTTCCATCACAGGACTAGGAATTACAATTGCTATCTGAATTGAAAATATCAAAGTATCAAAATAGAAAATGATCTTTAAGATCACTCACAGAAAAAGAAAAAACAACATATCTTGAAAGACAGACACTGAGCTTTCTATGCTGAAACACCAAATCCTCGACCGTATCAAGGCTTCAAAGCCAAAATGAATGTGAGCTGGTTATCAACACCAGAGGTCACTAAAGAACTTACTACGTTAGAGGAAAAAAAATGGAGTAATGAGATGATAAAATTGGCTTATGAAATGTGATTTAAATATTAACAAAGTTCACATAATATTCTACATACTCTCATCTACATAACTTAAAACTCAATGCATTAAATTCAAGTCTTAAAGAGATAAATGTCAAAATGCATATTTTTAACATTTTTCTCTCTACTACTGCTAATATCTTGAATTAGAAAAACTAAGAGACTCTTCAAATATTAAATACAGAACATAAATAGGGGAATACATGTATTTTGCATTTCCTGTAACTTAGATCTTGAAAAGACTCCTCAGTTTTGTTTTGATTTTAGCAATTCTAGCATGTATGACTTTCTTGTGCATTATTAAAATATTACTTGGACACATACCATGTTGAATCACGAAAAAGAGATTAAGAAAGTCATAAAAACTTAATCTAAATAAAAGGTTTCAGTTACGTAAGTTCTCTCTGGGGAAGAGACTTTTGAAAGCCAAGATTGGACAATATATAAATTCTGATTTCAGGCACTCACATATTAGATAATATTTTTAGAAAAGCGGTTATACTTCAACTGTTTTACTAAGCAGAAGAGGAACACACAAGATGGTTCGTGAAATGCCTTCATCGTTCTTTCAACCACTTGTATGTCACTGTCTTCATAAAGGTTTGTTTCCAGAATTAATTCCTCCCCTTTTTTTAAAAAATACAGGTTTGTACTGCCTCAGTGGAAATGTCATCACTCGAGTGATTAAAAACCTACCTTCTTCTTTTCTTTAACATCATACAAAGCCAAACTTGCAAAAATGGGCTCAATTTCGATTTCAAATCTGGAAAGAAACACACACATAAAATCAGTTGACTTGCATTTTGTAAGAAAGACTAACCTACCCCCTCCCCAAATCCTTCCTGAGTAAGGTGACGGCCGACCACTGTGAAGCTGAGATGTCAGGTACAGCTGAGCCAATCTATGGGCTTGCTCCTGCTGAAAAGGGAGGTCTCGCTCCCCAATTTTCTACCCACTCCTTTCCTGTCCTGCTTCCTCTGCATCGCCCCTGCTCCCTTCCATGAGGACAAACATTGGTGCTCCCTGGACCTTCTAAAACCCATTTCAACTCATTGACCTGTACTGGGCTTGTGTGGCAAGGTTTTTGTAGCAGGGGGGCTACAGGAGTGGCTTCTGTGAGAAGCTGCTAGAAGCTTCCCCTATGTCTGATAGCGTCAATGCCAGCCAGCTCTGAGACGGACCCGCCGCTGGCCAAGGCTGAGACAATCAGTGATGGTGGTAATGCCTCTGTGATAACATATTTAAGAAGGGGAAAAAGTTTCTGTGCAACAGCAACTGCAACCAGAGAGAGGAGTGAGAATATGTGACAGGAACAACTCTGCAGACACCAAGGTCAATGAAGAAGGAGGGGGAGGAGGTGCTCCAGGCGCCGGAGCAGAGATTCCCCTGCAGCCCGTGGTGAAGACCATGGTGAGGCAGGCTGCCCCGTGCAGCCCACGGAGGTTAACAGTGGAGCAGATAACCACCTGCAGTCCATGGAGGATCTCACGCCGGAACAGGTGGATGCCCAAAGGAGGCTGTGACCCTGTGGGAAGCCTGTGCTGGAGCAGGCTCCTGGCAGGACCTGCGGACCCGTGGAGAGAGGAGCCCACCCTGGAGCAGGTTTGCTGGAAGGACTTGTGACCCTGTGGAAGGGACCCACACTGAAGCAGTTCGTGAAGAACTGTAGCCCATGGGAAGGACTCACGTTGGAGAAGTTCATGGAGAACTGTCTCCTGTGGGAGGGACCCCATGCTGGAGCAGGGGAAGAGTGTGAGGAGTCCTCCTCCTGAGGAGGAAGGAGCAGCAGAGACAACGTGTGATGAACTGACCGCAACCCCCATTCCCCGTCCCCCTGCGCCGCTGGGCGGGAGGAGGGAGAGAACTCAGGAGTGAAGTTAAGCCTGGGAAGAAGGGAGGGGTGGAGGGAAGGTGGTTTAAGATTTAGTTTTTGTATCTCATTAGCCTACTCTGATTTGATTGGTAATAAATTAAAACTAATTTCCCCCAGTTGAGTCTGTTTTGCCCGTGACGTTAATTGGTGAATGTTCTCTCCCTGTCCTGATCTCGACCCACAAGCTTTTCGTTATATTTTCTCTCCCCTGTCCAGCTGAGGAGGTGGAGCAGCTTTGGTGGGCAGCTGGTGTCCAGCCAGGGTCAACCGACCACATGACCCAACAGAAAGGTTGGGATTAGGGTCACAGGACATAAAGCATACTTCTATAAATGCTTTTAGCTTCTTCAAGTGTCATTTGAAAACTAATCAAAGCAACCTAATAGCTTCTCTGATTACCTTGAGAAGCTGTCCTATGTGCTAATTTACTATCCTGACCTGTTGATACAGCTAAATGGCCAACTGCTCCTCTCAGCATTACTGACCAGAAAGCTCCTTCCTCTGGAGAGTCGGGAACAGCTATTTTGGTAATTTTCAACATTCAACTTTTGTCAGAAAATACCAATGTCTTAAAAACTCTCTCAGAAAGGCGTCAGTTTTTCAGAGTAACTGTTATCAAGTATTTATGCTAATTGAAACACTTCCAATGAAAACAATGACCTACCAAATAGAGCTAAACTTATTGTTAAGTCACCTGGGAAGTTAAAGAAATTAAAAAACATTCAAAACCTGTCCCTACACCAAAGTGAGCAGGGGCTGAAATGCCATTCTCCTGCCTGCACGGCCTCCCCATGCAATTAATGCCCAATCCACAGTGGGATATCCCCATGCACCCGGTCCTTGCACAGAGCTCTCAGCTTTTCAGCCTGGAACTCTTTCTGCCAACAGGGAGAACAACATACAGGACTGCATCACCAAACAGGTATTTTGTCTAGTTTTGCAACAAAGGCGAGATTAACCTGAAAATGACGCTGCTTAGGTCATTTTAGCCTTCTCCCTGGGGAAGAGACTACATACTTCTTTTTGTGCCACTAAGATAGCACGATCTTGGATGCTCGCTATTACAACTTTAAGTACAGTTTCAGAGATTACTTTGGTACACAAACAAGCATGTAATTGGGCAGATTTGCTACAAATTTACAGTCAGTAAGAGATGCTTAAATAGCAGAAATCATTAATTTCCAGCAGCTAACTTATTTATGCTAAAGACACCATCCTTTGGAGAGGAAGCTCCACTGCTACAGCATATTATGTTGTTCCAGTTCATAAAAGGCTGCAAAATCAGTTCATCTCTATGGCTGTATTAGGTCCTGGAGTACTCTACGGCAGGAGATATGTCCCCCACATATATCTCAGTTATGAGCCTCAATGTAGTCTAACTGGAGCGCTCTAATAAGAAGGGTTGACCTAACTGAGGACACAGAAGATGAATACAGCAGTGTGGAAAATCAGTTTTGTACTTTATTTCTCCAAGGGAATAACAGTAAAATTTTACCTTGTGTTATTAGAGAAGAGTTATAGGCAATGAACCAGCTGCAGGTAACCCTATATTCAGGAGCTCCACTTCATTAAACTTGTTTAACAGGTTTCTATTCCTCCAGTTAATGCTTGCTAAGTATATAAAGTCTTCACTCTTAAAGGGACACAGTCAAGGTTGTTGAGCCTAAACTTCGGCAAATCTTTGGTTATCTTATGTTTTAAGGCTTAAGCATTTTTAATCTTTTTTTTTTCCCCCACTTAAACATCCTTGTTGCAGAGCTGAACAGCAACGACTGGCCAACTTCAGAGCCCTGAACAAGCGCAGTGAAGCATGCATGCTAGTAACATGGAACAGGTATAGCTACAGACTGCCTGAAAAGCAATGCAGAGAAAAAACAAGGAAGGTGAATACTTTCTATATCACACCACTAAAGAAAGTCTTGAAGATAAAACTGTCTGATGCACAGTACTGTGTAACTTATCCTTTATAGAACTAACCTTTAAGCCTATGACCAACCAAACAATGTTACATCCCTCCAAGGGTAATAAACAAGGCAGCAGAGTTATTCCAGATGCACGTGGATACAACAGCAGATTTAAATTCTCAATTTCTGTAATGCAGCTGTCTGTTGGAGTGATACTTACTTAAGGGACAAACACTTCACCAGGAGTCTTTGGCCAAAGTGTTCTTTGGGTACTTCAGGGACACTAAGTCGTTCGATAGGCTCCTCCTGAAATTTGTCACAGGAACAGCAATGTAGAGACACGACACTTGTACAAACCACTAATACCATTATGGAGCAAACACATGTATCACATTTTTCTCTAAGGCACTAGCACCAATTTAATCCAAGGCTTACCAGCACGCTGCATTCAGCAGCAGCTATAAATATGCTAAATTAAATCCCTTTAATGTTGCTACATTATAGGGGATTGCATAACCATAAAGGAAAACCAACCTTCAGCAAGTAATATCTATGGAAAGAAAACATTCTAAAAAACATGCAACCCGCAAAATAGCTAAGGTTCTCATGGATATTAAACATAAGTGACCTTAACTCCTTTAAATCTGTGGCAGACTGACAATTTTCACATTCCCTGTATCCTTCACTTTTTTAGTCTCACCCACACGTATATAAAAATACCTCATCTGGTGCTGGATGTAGTGCAAAAAGCTCCTTATGCCTACTGGACTTCCTCTGATCTTCATTGTGGTGGTCAATCTCTTCATTTGGGGTTCGGTCCAGAAGGTTTGGGAGAAGGGCATCTGGAAGGGAGTTCTTCAGATCAAAAATACTGCATGCCCAGCTGCCCCGGGGAGTATCATCAATCGACATTGAACGTCGTTTAAGGTCATCCTGAGATTCAACAAATTAAAAGCAACTTACAATGGGAAAGGGACTGCACTTTTAAAATGCGACTATAAATTAGGTTTTATGTAGCAAGGTTTTAAAGGTACATTACTTGTTCATCCTGGTAACTGTTGCCATCTGGAGCTTCATCAGACTCAAAGATCTGTTTGGGGAGCCCCTTTTGCCTCTCCTTCTGTTTGTCTGAGGTGTTGGGATTAAATCCAGTTCCCAGCTTGTGATATCTGAAAACAAAGTATTTCAAATGCCCCCTTAGCATCCTTTTTGACCCCAAACCCAGAAGCAGAATTACAGAACAAACCTAGTATTATCAGTGTGGGTCCTCTCAAAGCATAAACTGCTCTCTGCAAACAGTATTTCCAGTCACCCTCCACTGTAGCTGGGTAATAATCCAACAACCAGTATTCCAGTACTACAATGTGACTCTGTTCATCTATAAAGCAACCCTGGGTGATGTCAAAAGAAGTATTATCAATGGCCAATTAAGGTCATCATAAAATGTGCAATTGTGATGTCAAGCTTAAAACAGGCCAAGAACATGAGGATGGAAGGCCAGTGGTTCTGCCACAGCAAGAACTGACTTGGAGCAGACAATATTAATACCTTTAAAACCAAAACACCAGCTTCAGGTAGGACTGCATGAAGCGAAGAAGCCCTCAGCACCTCTGGAAAACATATGACTTTCCGACCCCAGCTAAAATGAGCATCTTCCCATAGCATCTTTATAAACAGAACTGGGTCCTTTAGAGCTTTCCAGGGTGTAAGAGAGCTTGCTAGTAAACAGTCTGTCTACTGTTGCTGACAAGATCAGACCGCTTTGACTAACAAATTTTTGGATACCAAATGGCACTACATCTATATTTACACACACATACGGCCAGAGCCATAGTCTCCTTATAATACGCACTCTAAGTCAGTTCCCGAAGTAGTGCTGGGGTCACGTCTATAATTAATTGTTCTTATCCTGCCCTGTTACTAAAGTTACCACAAAAGGATGTACAGACATGTGAAAACCGTGGATGTGCTAGCAGTGAATAATGAAAGGGAGGAGAAAAAGGAGGAAAGCACTTTCCTCACTAGGTTATAATTCCTGAGAGCTGAACTATCCGTATAATCCTCACCTGGATGTCTGCATTTCAATCACAGCCCCACGAACAAGCACAAATTCATTCTAAATCAGACCTGACTTCAGAGATGTCTGTGATCATTGCCACCATCAGTCTAGCATACATAAATTATGCCATAAGGTTGAAATAAGAATATGTAATTGTTTTTTTCAGGCCAGTGAAGAGAACTTATCTACCTTTTCCAATACCGTTAAAGTAATCACTGAATGGATGGATTTGTCTGCCCCCAAAAACATTTTGGTTACAAAGAACTGTAGACAGAGGTTGAAATAAAGATTATTTCCCCTGGGACGGGGGAGAGAGAAGGATGGCACATCAGACGTCATGTTCTTCTAAAGCTAGAAGAGCTGGATTTTTTGCCCCCAGAGCTAGCCAAAGCACTTGTAACCATCCAGTAGGATGGATTAAGAGAAACTTGTTACTATCCTTACTTGAAAAACAGTTCAATCCTTCCCAGCCAGGCTTTAGGGCCCTTCCTCTGCTCCAGCAGTAACCCTTCTGTTTCTACCCAGTTCACCGCCATGATTTTATCCAAGTAAAAACTGCTACGAATTTATGGTAGTGCCTCTCCTTCTCTGAAGGGGCAGGAAAACCTTTGACTGTAGTTCAACAATCACTCAGCACACCCTCAACCCACTCATGCAACTTTGATAGCTTCATGCGTTCCCCGACACAGAACGCAACCTGCAGCTGATCTGCACAGGACAGAAAGCTCTACCGTCTCCAACTTAACCTCCTCAGTGCAGGAATCACAGCCAGGTATTCCAGATACCAGTGAAAGTCACTGAGAAACCAAGAGATGTGCTGGCTGGGTGGGACACACTGCGCCTTCTAGACTTTGCCCACAAAAGCTGGGAGTTAATAAAGCATGTTTCTCTCTCTCTCGGTTTTCTTTCTAGTTTTTTTTTTTTTAGAATGAGATTACAAACCACATTTTTATTAGGTCATCTAAGCACTGCAAAGCATACCTTCAGCATCCCCTGAAGTGGTTCTCAGGACAACATTAAACCAGTGAATTGTAGCAACTGCCACAAGGGCAGAGCTTTAGCTGTAGTCAAGTCATTTGTAGGGGATGCACATCACATGGATCACTACTTCTTGACAGTAGTTCTTGAAGTCATCAGACTTTCAATCATGCGAGAGAGTGTATGTTCCAAGTAAAGCTACTCAGAAACCTTCCTGCCAATTTGCATAAATTAATCAATGCATGCACATTCTCTAAACTGTTCACTCATTAGATAAATGTTGTGATAGTTCAAATATTAACTATTATTTGTTTAAATTACGTACTTTCTCAAAGTCTCTTTGGGAACAAATGAATGTTGCAGAGGGCACATTACCTATTAGGTGGTTGTGCCTGCACATAAATCTTTCACTGTTACAAAATTAATGCAACTTCTCTCTAAAAAGAGCTAAAAACATATGGAACAAAGAAAGAAACAAAGGCTGAAAGTAATTTTACTTGTTCACATTCCCTAATTTCTCTACCATTCTAAAGGAGCAACTATTGACTAAAGTGTCCTAGATTTTCAAAAATGCCCCAAGGGGTTTTGACGTCCGAGATCTAATTTTCAAAACACAAAGAATCATTTCAGCTAAACACAAAGCATCAGTTCAGCTGAGCTGGGCAACTAAAAGCCAGGGCACATGGAATCAGTAGCCAGGACAACAATTTTTGAGCCTCCTCATACCAGCTAGCCATCCTGCAAAAATTTAAATATGAAATCAAGCTGACAAATACCACAGGGGAACTCACTTTCTGTTCACAATTGCCCAGTCTTCCGTGTAACTTCTTACACAGTCCCTCACATGAGGGTCCATCTCACTGTTAAAAGAATAAAAACAAACACCTTCAAAATCACAGACATGATAATGACTTCTTAAATATACATACTTTCACTTCGGTTTATATTTACTCTTTCAGGCATTTACAGACAAAAATTCCAGGCTTCAGCCTTGCAGATCCCCAAATCCAGCACAATTAATTCCCTCGAGTGAGGAGTCACCCTGTCACCTCCTACCTCTCTTCAGGCACAGCCGACACAAGCGTTCGACATTCTCGGGGGGTGTACACAACCTCGATGTCATCAGGAGGAAACTCAAGCAAGTCTCTCAGGGGTCCGGACTCCAGTGCAATCGGATGTGTCATAAGGTAGTCCTCCAGCTCAACCGGGTCCACTGCTTCTGTAAGCGGTACCTGGGAAAAGACAAGCAATGGAAGGGTCTTAGATGGGGGGGGGGGGGGGGGGGAGGAAAAAAAAAAAAAATTCACATGTACATATTCTACTTTGGTTTTTAAACCAGCTCTTCTGCCTTGTTGAGAAAACTTGATCTAACATCAGATGATAATTAGCCCTGGTGTTAGCCTCAGCTAACACACATCATAAAGCAATTTTTCATGTCTTATCTTTTATCTGGTGTTTCTCTGGATATTTCTATGATGCATACCAAGATCATCTCAAAAAAAAAAAAATGTATTTTCAAGAAATTGATCAGTTTGCATCAAAAGAAACTATTACACTTTATTTCCCATGTGTATGACTTCGGATTTCTTTTTACCATGCTGCTGCTCTGATCACAAAGGGAACCTTCACCCTGATGCAAGACGCAAAGAACCCTTTCACCCTCAGGCACGGCCCCCAAACAGGAATCCAGAGCATGGGCAGATTTACCAGGAACTCACAAACCCACAGAACTCTAAAGACTAACATTATTTCGAACTAAATCACTTCTCTGGCGAACACAAAACACAATGTTCCTCCAGCACAGGTACAAGTTTAACCACCTCTTCGCCCTGATATCAGAACCTTCAGTGCCACGATGACTCTGCCCACGCCAGGAAAGGACACTGCTCTAAATAAAATGGATGCTTAAAAAGCATCTTTACTGGACAAAAAGCTTGCACCCAAAGCACAAGGAATGACTGAACAAACACACATGCAGGAAAACAGTAGATTTCACTGGCAGTACTGATCTCACCATCCTGAAAAAAGTGAGCTTTTTTTAGATACATGAAAAAAAAAATTGCATAAACTGGATACATACTCACATTGCATAACTGTGTATTTTTACATATGTATATTATACAAATACATATATATATATATATATTCTGATATGATATCATTATCCTATGAGGCTCTACATAAACATAAAGAAAATGAAACACTAAAAACAAGTTTTGAGGAGCCTGTTTCTACAGCAATTGACAGTTCTCCTAGAATTCCCTGGCACATCCCATTGAGGCTGAGTGGTTTAATATGAGTCACAAAAACACATCAAAATTCAGCAATTTTTCCTCTACTACTTCCTCTTTCCTGTCATCCAGACAATTTCTGTGGGACAGGGAACTATCCTGTAGCTTGTATTCTGTTGGAGATGACTTTAAAAAGAACACCTAGAACTTAAGTTTTAAACGTGCTTCTCAAAAAAATTGCTATACCAATCTCAAATTCCAGTTTTTAAACATCTATTACCAAAAAGTTCTGAAATGAATCAACTTTTTATTCAAGGAAAAAGACTTGGCTAACACAGAGGGTACTGAAAGAATCTCTCCTACCGCAGCAAACTTCAATGAATATGGCAATTTTTTTAAAATACAGAAGGCAAATCATTCAGCAGAAAAATGGCGTGACTCCAATGAAGTCAGGTGAGTTGGACCAGATGAATTTATGCCAGATAAGGATCTGGCCCACAAAAAAATATGATGTCTAGAAACTCAGTATTAAGTTCTGCAATTTAGGTAAAAGACACAGAT
Organism: Platalea leucorodia; assembly: GCF_965183815.1. NCBI lineage: Eukaryota > Metazoa > Chordata > Aves > Pelecaniformes > Threskiornithidae > Platalea > Platalea leucorodia. The sequence goes on along the minus strand of NC_138827.1, from coordinate 23,783,584 downwards.
TAATTTCTGTTTAAAGACATGCACCATCATCATAATCTATTTATCTCTGACCCCACGACCTTTTTTTCCCCTTCTAATCCTGAACTCTGGAAATGAACTTCAAGCATGTGATTTGGAGAACTTTTGAAAATACAAACCAGATACTTTTAACTGTTTTCCTCACTGCAAAACTCACAATGAGCAGAACTCGTCATTGCTCTTTCCCACATTACGGTTAACACGTCATCACCTCGCACTACATACAGATAGACCAGCTCCATTTGGCACTAGATAACCGACAAAACATACAGCAGTGAAGTGTGACAGTTTATTATTGAGGAATTGCTAAAAGTGCATGTTTGTTCAGAAGAGCTGCTGCATAATACTACTGCTACTTTGTGTGCATATAATCCTTTCCACCGATAAACCTCAAAGCCAAAGCAGAGTAAGAACGCAGAAATGGAGACTCCTTACAAATGAAGACAGAAATAACAAAATCACTGGGCAAAAGCCACAGAGGCATTGCATAGCAGAGGTGCTGGGAAAAGGCCCTCCCTCAAGTCCTCTGGAGCCCCATCCACGCAGCGATGAACACTGAAAGAGCACTCACTGGAAGAAGGCCATAGGGTTATGGCAGCCTCAGAGGGTGACTTAAAGCTGCTTCACTAACCCTATTTTTAAGCCCTAACATTGTAAGACTTACTTTTACTCCTCCTGCTGACCTCCCTTCCACACTGGCAGCTTCAAAGCTAAGGCACCTTCCACTGCACTTGCTCAGCAAAACTGAGCTGACCAAGCAAGCATTGTGTTTCAATCTGCACAAAGTCATTTATTTACCCGTGCATCTCCCCAGGCTAACAAAGAGGAACCTTTTCCTCATTCCCTCTGGTCTTTCTAATCCACTTATCCTGATAAAAAGAAGAAAATCACAAACAGACGAGGAAAAAACTCTGTATTAACACAGAGTTGATGGGGACGTGCAGGACCCAGCAGACACAGGGCAGAGACTGCCACTGCCCCAAACGCACCATGTTTCCCCATTCCTGGCATTTTACATCTCAAATTTCACTTGTCCAACAAGAGCATTGTAATGTATTGGACAAACGATGAATGAACTGGCTACGTTAGTTAAAAAACACCTAATCTGGAAAGGCAGACAGTGCTTATGGGGCTACTCAACACCAGGTCCCAGGTCTGCGCTCCAGGGGTTTCCAAGCCCTTTGTACATCTCAGGATTAGGCTCAAGGTTGCACTTCACAATTTTCCAGTTTGTCTCTTTGGATAACTATTGTACCATGAAGATGTAAACAAACATAAAAGTCAAACCCAGAAGCCTGTATTAGACTCACCATCTGTGCAGCCAGAAATACTGTCTAGCACCTGAGTAAACAGGCCAAGCATAAATTCATGGTTATGAAGAGGAACTACTTCGTGTCAGACTATTGGCAGATAAAAGGCAAGCACATTATTTTAAGCTTTAGATATTTGTGGGGGAAGAAGTGATGAAAGAGGAGGAGGAAATAAGGATGAACAAATGCACCGAAAGGAAAGTGAACCCAAATGGTGTCCCAGTGTCTGTACTGAACCATGACAGCTCCTCTCACGGCTCTCACTGCTGATGCTGTAATCTTTCCTCCGTCCTGCATCCCCCTGAAGTTGTGGATGAGACCAAGAACAGACACAGTATACAAGGGGCTATTCCTGTGCTATCTGCGACCTGGCCAAAGTCACCTGAAATCGTCATACAAACCCATCAGATCGAACGCGCACAGTGGAAGAGTCAGACAAGTTCAGATAAAGACCAGGTTATCCAACCTCACCATCCCAGCCTCACTGCTGACTGAGGAGCAGAGCCTGCTCTATCATCTCACCTCCAAGTCTCCAGGCCCATCTTACCTCCCTGTGGCACCAGGAAAAATAACAAGGCACCAAACAGCCGACTCCCTTGGCCCATTAGGATTGTGATACCTTCTTAAGTTTACAAAAGTTTCATTATCCTTGTGCACCACTCTGACACACAGCTGATCTCCAGATTATCACAAGAATAGCAAGTCCCGCTTTCAGCTGCATATTAAAACGTTTTGAAATCTGCTGCAGCAGAAATGGGGGAACAGCTGAGGAGCTATAAAGCTGTCCTCTCCCACAACCCTGCTTGCTGGCAAGCTTGCAGACAGCAATCTTCAATGCAATCTTCGCCTCACTTCCAGGAAAAGCCTTTTTGATTCCTCCTGACAGCTCCTAGGAAGCAACAGCAGGTGCCTCCTCCACGAAACGCAGCCAGTTTTTCCTTCATCAGACTTCCAAAGGCAAAGGGACAATTTCAGTCAAGTATTTGCAAACGTGCAGTCCACCTACCAACTGGCTAATAAACCTAACAGGGGAATACTGGAGCGTTACTGCAAGAAATCATTGACAGGGTGTCCGTTTCTTCCAAGAAGAGTTTATTAAGGCCCTCCAGAAACTGAAGCTGTACAGGAGCTCTGACCATCTTCCCAAACAGGACTATGGAATAGTCTAAATTAATAGCAAATAGACACTAAAAATATGCAAAGGAAAGCCTGCTCCCAGAATCACAATTGATGCTCTTTTAAAAAATACTCTTTGACTTTGTGCGAGCTGTAATTACAGATCAAATTTTGGACAACCTTTCAGACAATTCCTTAACACAGTTTTCACTCAGTCTTTATCCCAGGATCAGACACTGCCACCTCACTCAGGGCAAGCGCTATTCTGGTGCTATTAAAATGAATAGGACTACACAGGGAGAAAGGGGTTGCTCGCTCTAAGTAAAAGGGGCGTAACCTGCTCCCTGCCAATGTAAACACCAAATACAACATACTGATAGACTGAAAGTACAGAAGAAATCAAATGAGACTCTCTCTTTGTCAGACTTACACAGCCCAATTACCCCGAATCACACACATCACTTGCAAATATATATGTCCTTAACCTGACCGTAGACACACACTCTGTCAGCTTAACTAAGACACCAGCCTGATTAATTTGGCTTATATAAACTATTTAACACACACGTTCCATAGGTGCATCTGTGTTGTTGCAGTTATGGCTCTCAGCAGTTGCATTACGAAACCCTATTTCAAAGGTTTACAACTTTCCTGCACCAGGGACAGTCAAGCTTTCTTCTTTAAGGCTGTGTTATTCTTCACAGTTATATCCCCTTAAAAGCTTGAAAATAAAATTTCGTTTCCTATCGACTTTGTCCTTCTCTAGACAGCAAACATTGTATTTTGCTGCAGTTTTAGTGCACCGCTAGCTGAAACATGTCTCTCTCCTATTTATTTCCTTCTTTTGAACACCTACCTGTATCATCATCATCAGTTACAAAAGAAGCATCTGCACAAATCTGGCAACAGGGGCAGAAGCCTCTGCTAGGGGACGTGGCATAACTCCATGGAGGGTAACGCAAACCCCCATTTACTTTAGCCGAGCATCTCACCCAAGGACTACAGGAACAAAGGGCTAAACGGAGGGAAAGCTACACCTGCGGCACCACGCTGCAAAGCTCATGGCTTATTCCACACCACCAAGGAAGCAAAAAATAAAATGCAAAGGGCAGGTTTGTATTAGACCTGCTCTGTTGCAGCATTCCTGAGAGCAGACGACCACAATCAGCTGTCTCACGCACAGAGCAAACCCCTCCGACAAGCAGGACTTCCCACGTGCCCCAGCAACCGAGGGTTTGCCAGGCGGTGGTGTTGGCCATGGGCAGCTGACAGGGAAGGCAGCTGCAGCCATGCTCCGAGGGAGCTCAGCAAGCAGAAGTGTGTAGGGCAAGGTGATTCAAAAGGCAGCAGGGATGCCCCTCTAACAAAGGCCATGAGGATACTTGCCACAGATGCACTTTTCCATCATGCTCAAGAAATGACCAAAGGGTAAGTATTTAATTAGCATGCCATTTAATTAGACACCATTACGTGCCCTTGCCTGAACAGCCTCCCCCTCCAGTTTTCTGCCTTACTGAACAAATTACACCTACGCTGGTACCTAAAGACTAAAGGTCTGCTCTCCTGGGCACTGTACAGAAGGTCAGCAAAGGATCGCAGTAGCAACTAAGGCAGAAAAAGGGACAATGATTATCTCCATCTCACAGATACTGAATGAAGCACAGAAGTCCTGTGTAGATCATTGCTGTGTGCTCTGATGTCCACAGAGCATTCAGATTTTTGCCTGAAGGACTTTAACCTATCCCTTCCCTACACAAACAGCTGGGCAGAGGGGATATTTCTAGATCCTATTCCAGAATTTTGTTGCCTAACTCACACGTGTTGTCTGGAGCATCATGAGTAGTCTCGTGGGACGCGCCCTAAGCAACACACTGATCCCAGCTATGATTTTCCAGACTCTTCCAGCTAGCGTATGTCAGCACAGCCATGACAAGCACCGTGTTCCTCGCACTTCCTTCTCCCTCCCTCACCTCTGCCCTCGCAAGATGCTTACTCTCATGGCGGGCAGGGAGGACACACAACGGCATTTTAAATGGTTATGATGTGATGGTTTGGCAAGATGCATCTGGCAGAACAGGGATTTGAACCCAAGCTGCTCGTGGCCCAACCCAAGACCAATTTTCCTTTTATCTAAAATGAGATGCATAATTCCCAAGGGCAGAGACCCAGTCTCTGTGAGGATCGCAGTACAATTTGGGGCCCTGTAAAAATGATAATGGCAAAGACTGGAAGGTTACACCTCCTGCCTCCTGTGTGGGAGTAAAATTCCCTGCAAGGATATGATAAGGGACCTTGAAAAATTAACCTTGCAGAGCTCCTCATCACAGGGAGGATCCTGACTACTATTTTTACTTGGCGGCTAGGCACTTCTTCAAAACCAGGGTGATATTTCTTGCCAATTTTGAAAGTAGGACAAAGTTCCATCTTAACTTCAATACTTCCTTAAATATTAAACAATTTATAATGTGCTAAAACTGTAACAGATTGCACCAAAGCTTCAAATTCTAAATTAATACCAACTTCCCACCCACTGCCTCCCTGGGCAAAATCTTGGAAGGACAGAAGCAGCAGATTAACATTTCAAAGCTGAGCTCCAGCCTTCTCTTAGCTATCTAGGTCTCCAGGGCAAACAGTCACTTCCCCTGTTGAGCATTCAGGAATGCAGATGGCCTGTTCTTGTTGTGGCAAAATCTCGTCACCCTTAAAGGGATATTGATATCTCAGGGAACCGCAACAGGGGTCAAATCTGATGTACAGTAGGAAGGATTTAGTATAAATCTGAGAATACAGGAAATGTAACACGCTAAAAAAAAAAAAACTGGCAGGCAAGTTAAAGAAGATAACGGTTTAAAGAAATATATTTGCTGAACAGAGGCATCAGATTTATTTTTAAGTGTGAACTACAAGCCATAGTCACTCTAAGAGGTTTTCAAACATGAGCAGTGCAATATTAACCACTGCTCAAGTATTACAAAATATGTTTTACTTGCATAAATTACATTTTCTTTCACTTAAACGCTTACTCCAAAAATGGTCATCACTGGATCCAAATTCTAAGAATCACATATTCATCTACTACTATTACTGCATTTCAGAAAACCAGCACCCCTCATTTCATATGCCTAATGACTGGTGAGCACAGAGAACTCCTGCGTTTTATTTTCTGGCTGCATTTATAATACATGGAAATATTCAAATGAACCAAGGAGATTCCTAGGCAATCTCTGCTCTTCATCAACCACAGACAGATACCAGCCCTCAACAAGGATGACACCTCCTCAGCCATAAAGTGCAGTCATTATCTCCACATACATACATACTGCCTCTGGAATGTAGTTCCATATCTCCTGCTTTGCTCTAGCTCTTTTTTCTTATGCAGGGAGTTTTGAAAGATATAATTACTATAGCGAAAAGCTGATAAAAGTCCCTTCATTTCAAATTGTAAATGTGCCTCAAAAGTTTCTGTAAGCATTCTCTGTTAAAACAAAAGATGTTTTAGAAATAGTCCGAAGCCTCCATTTTTAAGATCTGAGAATATTTAGTATTAAGATCCGAATTCTTTTTACAGACAAGCCCAATGATCTGTCCTGTGTGTCAAATTCACGTAATATCACAATGCTTGAAATGGAAAAAGCCTCTAATGAAAGGAAATATTTGTAAATATACCTACCTAAAGAGGGATCCTACATGTAACAAGTAGCAGCCAGTCACAAAACCAGTGAGATGTTTTATGTACAAATATTGCTAGGTTATTTGCTATTATAACTGGTTGCTAATGTAAGAATCCATTTGGGTATAGAAATATTAATCAGAGATTAATTAGTTATCTGGGAATACTAAAGCAATTTCTTACCAAACCCAGAAAGACATGAGTTATGCCTCCAAGGATGGGTAAGAAGAATGACAGTATCTTCTTTAATGACTAAGAATCATGTAACTTCACCAAGAGAGTATTTCAAGAACACAAAGACTTTGATACAGAAAACGCAAGTGCTGATAGACTGGTCTGAAAGAGCTACCCTCTGATAAACCGCGCCAAAACTGAGAGCACAGAGACTGAGAAAAAGAAAGCATCAAAGCTCCATTATTAAAGAAATGAAAAAGTTAAAACAGTTTGACCAGAGACTCTAGAAAAATCACAGACTTCCCACTTTTGGCAGAAACACTACATCAGATCAGCGGAGATGGATCCCTCCAGACCCTTTGGGTTCACACAGGCAAACCATGGTGGCTCTGAACTGTGCAAGCTGAGCCATGGTAACCACGAATGTGCATGCTCTTCTGAGTGGAAAATACTTGGCGCAGTCACGTCTCAATTATCAGTGGGCAATTTATCCAGGGTATGGATTAACCAGGAGACACACAAAGACGCCAGAGCTGCCGTCATGTGGAGCTGCCTATGCTATTAGCTCAGGAGCAGCACTAGAGGACCGCTGAAGCAGTTTATATACGTGCCCAGGCGAAGAAATTACTGTCTGGCACATTCATGGGGAGCAAAGCTTCACCTAACAAACCATGCAAGTCCGAGCCAGCTTCAGGCACAGACAGTCCCAATGTCTCAGCTCTGCGCACCTGAGCAGCCCTGCCTGTAGGCACCAGCAACGAGCCCCAGCACCCAGCTAACCCTGCAGCGGCACAGCCATCACGGAGTAAGGCTCAGCCCATCCACCAAAGCTCTGGGGACCACAGGGGACCTCCAGCCTTGAGTCTCCTTGCCTGCTGTTCAGAGCTGGCTCTGCAGAGCTACCCGAGTGCCCCTGCACAATGACAACATTGGCCAGGCCAGTGCAAAACCTAGGTGCATCCACCCAACCCTGCTAGCCCAGGTAATAGCGATGTGGGTCTCATTCAAATTAGCTTAGCACTAAAAAGGCTAACAACGCATTTAAGCTGCCTTATGACTGCAAAAGACTGCAAGTGCAAATATACGCTGTTGCAGCAGTGTATCTACACCTTACATGCTCAGGTCTCCTCTGACAGACTTACTCCTTCACGCACTCTCACAGCCAGTATTAAAGCATGCTCCGCCGGCTCTCCTGAGCCTTCACAGGCAAGCGGCAGCGAGACAGCCGAGAAGGAGAAAGCAGTTGTAATTTAGCATCGTGAAGCAGTGGCCTTCCAGTCCACTGCTGATTGCTGGGACCACGGCAGCATTAGCATGAAAGACTGCAAGCAAACCAACAGGGACTTAGACTGAAAATTTTTACATCGCAATTTGAACCCAGAATTACGAACATTTTGCCGTTTAGGGTATTAGCAGCATTTCCACTAAACATCCGTTTGTTTATGCATTTTATTCCTGAAAAAGATGTGTCACAACTAACTTTAATAAACAAAGAGTAGGATTTAATGGCATTTTTAGATTTCGAGTATTTATTAACAGGCCTGTCATGAATGCTTCATTTAAGTAACTGAATTTACTTGGTATAATAACATTTAGTTGAGATTAGTTATCTCTGCTAATGTATAAACTGTTTAAGTTATTGCAGATAAATGAGACTCCGCAACCTTTCAATGGATACCAGACTCACCAACTTAACATATAAAATGTTCGTGACCTCTGCAACAGGACTCGCTACTGATTTTAGAAATAGTATGTAGCAGTTTTAATTTACTAAAGAAAGCGCCTGCACCAGAGCAGAGTCAACTGTGAGTAATCCCTAATGGGAGGAGGCAGGGAAGAGGATGTGGATGCCTCTCCCATCCTCCCCTGTCTGATGAGGATAGACCATTCAGCAAGGCAGGGCAAAACCTCCAGGAAATACATATAATGGGAGTCACTATTAAGCCTTAATCAGCTTTGAGAAAGCATTTAGACTTGACTCATTTTCCTTTTCATTTTAGTGATTTTGGTGATAAAATTACTTGGCTCTGAACACTTCAAAACACCCTTTTCTATGCCACATAGGATACTGTCATGTTTTCCCTTGCAGTGTTTTCCATTCATTTGCAAAAATTAGCTTTTCTTCTTCTTTTAAATGATGCTAAAATAAACAATGAAAATATACAAAGGAACCTATATTCTCTTACTGAATAATTAGATACTATCTTTGAATACACAACCAAAGTCTGACATCCAATAAATCCAAAACAAAGATTCAATTAGCCCAGATAATGCCCATAAACCCGGCAGTGCTTTACAAAGACATGTAAATGTCAGCACCTTTATTTTACACGGAGAAAATGGAGCGCCGAGAGCAGACATGGTCAGATCACATCATGTCCAAGAATCCAGACCTCTTTATTCCCAGACTAATTAGCATCTCTTGTAACAGTGTTCCTCCTCATACTAACATTCAGCTATGCCGTAACATACACCAACAGACAGGAAATACTACCCCTAATCCTTTGGAAACAGCTGTGATTTTTCTGTAAAACAACTGAGTATACATTCATTCTGCTTATTTGCAAGTGCAGTGAAATGCTGCTCTTCTAATTAAAATATATCTCTAAAGATTAAAAAAAAATTAAGAAAATTATCTTTCCTTAGGAAAAAAAAAAAAAATCAAGTTTTGGACTACAACCAAAAACATTTCAATGACTATCTTTGGCACTCTAAAGTGAAGTATTCAGAAATCCAAGACTTTATAAGTGTTTATCTAACTTGAAAAATATAAATATAATTAAGTAACAAAAGTTGCTGGATGTAGAACAAGACACAGAAACAGCTGGGCTACAATTGAAGAGAGGTCCAGATGCCTCGTGATTTTCTGTCCTTTGATAACATCATCCGCCCTCATAAAAGGACAGCACACACAGGGAAAAAAAGTCTGCAAGTCCATTTGCAGACACAAACCAAAACCCTGCTCTTCCTGCACCAAAGCAGCATAACAAGCAGCCATTAAACACCAAACCAAGGCATGCACACCAAGATCCAGAGAAAGCTTTGGGCTGCTTCAACAGTAACTCATGCTGATCTCTGACAACCCACAATCCAGCTTCATCCAGGTGAAACTACTGCAGAAATCCAGAGAGAGGATTCAGGCCTCGGCCACACTGCAGCATGCAGCAATGAGCAGAAATGACCGGTGCAACAGAGGGTGAGCAGACAAAGTTAACTAGCACCATAGCACAAGGAGTTGCTCAACATAAAAAATAAACTTGGAAAGAAAAGAAAGTGGTTAGTCACGACGGATTATAATAGCCCATAGTAAACAGTACGGTTCATCAAATAAACAAAGCAAATACCCCATCCTGCAAGATGCTGGGGAATTCTCTGAAAGGAAGAGCAAGCTCTCTGCTTTCAGTGCATTCAATCAGTGAGTTTGGTGGTGAGAAGCCCCAGCTCCCCCAAGGGAATACTGAACTTCTCGATGCACCAAAGGTGATCACAGCACGTGGCTTACAACCCAGAATGCAAACAGCAAGGTGCAAACGTACACTCAATTTACCAGTGGATTTAGAGAGACTTGCAAAAGTAACTTCGAAAAATAAAATCTTCATCTAACTCTAAGACCTTACCAGCTCCTATTTCTCAGTAACAAACTGTCAGTGCCTTCTGTTCTGGATTTCAAAAATAAAAGCTCAGTGCTGCAAGAACTGCATCCTGTGAGGAGTCCCAATTCAGCACATTAGGTTATACAGGAAAAGCCTCTGAAGGCTTTGGACCTGTATCTGTGGTCTGAGGAATGTGCAATTAAAATCAGCCGCTCCTGAAGTGGCAGAAGGGTGGAGACTGACAATAATAAACCGCAAGCTCCTCTACACTCATTTGAAAGCAGTGTCTTCTCCCCAGCTCTACCAGATACTAAATTAGAAACAGTTCTGGCAGCATTTTGTCTGCTGCTCGTGAAGCAAAAGGGAAAAGACTTGCTAAAATCCAGTTGACAGGTTTTTGCATTTATCCTAGGTTCAACCACATGCAAGTCTGTTGAGTGTGAAAAGTCCCTGCACTGGCTTCAGTCAACAAGAAACAAAAGGCCCAACCAAGCACAGTGCTGAGGGCCCTTCATTCACAAAAGCATACATTTCTCCATAAAAATGTCTCCATTGGACTGCATGTGATAAGACTCTCAGACGAATTACCATAAGCAGCTACCGCTGGCAACTGTCAACAGAGAATCAGTGCTGACCTTATCTGGATCACAACTATCGATGGAAGTGCTCAACACAATGAGCAAAATGCACTGGATAGGAGAGATCACATCTGCATTATCAGTAAAAGTCCTCCAGTTCCATGCTGCACACCCGACAGTGCAGCTTGCTGCCATTGTGGAGATACTCACATGAAACTCAATCACACAGCATTATTAAAATATCCATACATTTTAGCATAAATTTCCTATTTAAACCCACACTATGCGCTCTACTCTAGGCTTTCAAACCAGTATGGCTACACAAAACTGCCATGCAGATTTAGGGCCTTCTATTTCTTCTCTGTAAAAGTGTAATGACACACAAACTTCTGAGCTTTTCCAGAGCAAATAGCTATTTCAGCTTCACAGCGGTAGTGCTTTCTCTCTGAATAATGCTTGTTATCAAACCAGGACAGGCAGGCACAGCAGATTCTGATGGATGCCTAAGGGAGAGAAATTAACGCAAAATTCAGTACAAGCGAACCTCTGTCATATTATGCAGCCTTGGGATATAGACTCAAGACTTAACTAAATATACTGTTCCTACAAACTAACTCCTACAAACTATCGCTCCATGTTAATCATGCTTCTGAAGAGCATCTCTGCTCAGCACAGAATTTAATATGACAAACTAGGAGCTTATCACATCAACCATCATGCAATGCAGTTTGATAGGAAAGGCTCAGAGCCTGCTTCCAGTTAGCATGACCTTTTCCAGGATTTTTATAGACTCTTACATATATTTACTAGAAAACACAAGAGCAACAGGGTAATGACAGATACCAGAACTGAAGACAGGGCTGACAATACTGTGTCCAACAAATCTGATGCTGCATTAAGAATTACATGTGAAGATCAACAGGACTGAAGCTTTGAGCATGCACACTTTGATGATGGCAGAATGGAAAAACCTTAGAAATAGGAAGAAAAAGTGGAAGAGACAATTCAGAGCGAAAGGAGGTGATACAAGGAAAAACAGTTATCAAAAATATGGCTGGCTGAGGAACAGCTTGGAGAGGTACACAGAAGAGATCTTGCTTTATGAAAGCAATGGGGAGTAGGAAGGCAATTCAGCCAACTTGTTCCGGGATGAAACCACATGTGAGACAAGTGAGGCACAGAAGCTTGTGGGATGGACATCCAGTGGGTCCTTCAAAAGTAGGCATCTATTCCTCAGCTATCCAGTGCTGCAGGGAAGTGGATTCAATGACTCTGAGTGCTCCATCCAGTGTATGCCGCTAATAGCAGGGGTCCCTCTCTATTGCCTAATACTGGATTATGCAAAAGACCATACAGAACTGCCAAGTCAGGGCTTTGCATTATCATTCCACACCCCTACAGAGATTGCTGTGATAAAGCATTAGCCCTGAACACACCGCTCTCATTAACCCCTCCTCCTTCGTGCTCACTCACCATTAAGGCTGGGCACACAGCTGACAAAGCCAGCCTTCTGGTCTCCTTGTACTCACACAGCTGATGCAGAGAGAAATGACAGGAATTCCAGCCCTCTTCAATCCCCAGTGACTCTGGCACAGCCGGATCTCCTTAAAGATGAACTTTCAGCCTGCAGCGAAGTCATTCTTCTAAGGTAGGGGTCAACTTAGTCTTGGAGATCCCTTCTGAGATGAAACTAGCTCCAAGGAGGCATTTGTGCTCTGTACGAGACAGCTTTAACCCATTATGTTGGACTCAGAGCAGTACATGAACTGAGGAAACTCTACAGGACCCTACTCCAAAACAAGAGAACTCTTGCAAACTCAGAACACTTGTACAGACTATCAAATTCAGGGCACATTTCCAGTACTGCCTGACCTAATCAACCCTCTTGGAAGAAAACAAGATGCTGTAATATTTGTTTCCTAAGTTGACTGCTGCAAAAGAAACTGATACGACCCGAAGCAACAACCCAAATCAAAGGAACACTTCCAAAAATACAGTTCCAGCCTGAAAAAGTTTGCTGAACTCTTCCAATTTTTACCACCATGCTGAATAAATTTGGAAGGTTACTGGTAGGCCGTGCAAGAAAATCTGACTTCAGAAAGGGTGATTCTGACATCGTGGCCTACATGTCAGCCGCTCTTGAAAATGGACTGTAAACTTGTAAGTAAATACACATTCCTGAGGAATAACCACATTCAATTTGCACAATAACATTTAAAATACCTCTGAAGAGTAGAGGAGCCACTGTGGTCCCACTCTCAAGAGCGACAAGAAACACAAGAAAACAGCTACCTGAAGTGCATAAGCTTGCAGAGAGCTCTTCATAGAGAGAACCACACATGCACGTGGAATTTAATGCCCAGTCCAGGCTGTTCTGGCATAAAAAAACTAACATCTGGTCAAAGGAGCCCCTTGTCCTACAAAGATTCTGCAGAAACATGAATTCCCAGCCACGCCAACTGATTTGCAAGATAGAGACCTCCAAAATTAGCAGGTTTTGCATGGAATTATTTTCCTCAGTGTTATCAGGGTCAGTTAGGTCAACAACCTGTCAGCACTGCAATTTCTTTACAAATGGTAATCAAAATAACTATGCACACCTTCTTCAGTCTTCCATGTTCCAAGCATTACTTACAGTTGTATGATGAGAGACGCTGCCTCCAATATTGAGGTTTTTGAGAAGCTGGGGAGACCCTCCATACTGCCCTGAGATCTGCTTCCTGACTTCAGCAGCTACAGTTCTGAAACGAGACAGGGACAACATTATCTCTGTAAAAGAATTACAATGAAGATGATATATCAAATACGTTTTACACTGCTGTTGGAATGAAACCAAATACTTAGTGCGCTGGTTGGAATAAGAGTGTCACCGGCTGGTGAGAACAGACCTTGTACATTAAATTCCCAGAGAACCACAAAATTCTCGCAAGGCTGCATATACACATTCTTAACAGCAATTACATTTTTTTTCCATTTCTGAACTGCTCTTTTGTGCACATCTGGGGCAATAAAATGCATGTGACACTGAGCACAAATAAACTTGTTCACAGCAGACTCTTTCCAGTTCCTACCAAGGAAAGCTCTCCTCCAGTGCTCTCCGCACCCCTCAGCAGTTCCAAGCCTGGTCACACATCTGCTCTTCTGCACTGCTATCTCATTTTCATCCCTTGCCTATTTTTGGTTTTTGCAGTCACAGAGATGAGGACTGGCAGTCACTTTCCACTCAATAGCCAACCCCTTCAACGCCCAGCTCAGGGGCAGAAAAGCAATCCCGTGCAGGGCGGGCTGAAATGTCTAGTTGAAATGTCAGGAAACAACCAACCAGGTCAGAACAAAAAACTCCTTCCCCTTTCACGTAGGAAAGGTAGCAGTGGGACTATGGTGACTAGCAGAGGGGGGACACAATGCACTGGCTAGCAGGGCACAACGCCTTATGGTCTCTGCCAGAGAGAAATCCCACCACTGGGCAGCTTTTGTCACCAGGAAGGAAAAACACAGATCAATCCTTCTATGCCTGGAGGGTAAAACCCACACTGTGCCCCTCTGGGGTTTTCTATTTTCCCCAGTAAGCCGCATTGTCACTGGTAAGCCTGAAAACACAACAGTTAGGTAAACCACCCAAGGGAACACCTCAGCGAAGGAAGAGCACATCAGAGAGGGAAATGCCCGTAGTCAAAGACTGTCCTAACAAACAGCTGTGGGTCAAGCCCTGACACAACCATCCACAGGGCTCCATCTTGTAACCTGGCAGTACACTGCAGCTCACCTCAGCAGTAGAACTGAGATAGCCAAGTTTTTGAGTATGGTGGAAATGGTTTTGTTTCAAAAGCAAGCCAAAAGCCCAGATTGTTTCCACAAAAAAACTTTGCTGAAAAGCTGCTGACTACCCCTGGTCTACAGGACCTCACCAACACGAGAGTGCTCTTCTCCAGGAGTCAATGACTGTATTTATCAGCGACAAACCTACTCCCAACTGTCCTTCACTGCATCGCAGTGCTGCAGTCCGCTCTGTCTCCCAGAACAAAGCCCCAGCTCCAAAGAGACACTAACCAGTGCACAAGACAGATGAAGAGGCTGCAAGGACACCGGTGATTTTTTTTCTGCTGTATCAGCAATCTTCGTGGGAATACTGTCATTGCTAACAGACTCGCTCCTGATCTCACTCAGAGGAACGTGCCATGTATTAGCATGGTGCACGAGCTGCTAAAATCCTGTCAAGCAAAGATGGTTAAACCTCCCCTGAGCAAAACCTTGACATCAGGGTGGGCTCCTAGCTTCGGGACTGCTGTGGCAGTGCACGCTGGTAGGCAGGAATGGGGGCAGGTGGAGGCAACTGATGTCAATGGAAGAGAAGGGAACTCTAAAAGGGAACTAGCTTGGACAACCGAGCCTACCATGGAGAGCAGATGTTTCCTCAGGCCAGAGGATGGGAGTAAGATTAGCTAGAGGAAGCATTATTTTGTCTTTTAAAAAAGTGGACTGCAGAAGAGGAAAAAAAAGTTTTATGTATTCTGGCTGCAAGAAGTCATTTGCTTCATGTTTGCCTTTATCCACAGGAGACTATGTTTTCACTTCTGGAGGGTGGCTTCTGAAAGCAGACCAAACAGCTCCTGCTGGGGACGGACAACATTCAAGCTGTCTGACCGCCCTCAGAAGAACCATCTTCCCTGCTCCCACCATGCGCACACATACACTCACAGACACACACACATGAGAACAAATCACGCATGCTGCTAGCATTTATAGGAAAATTTGGAATATATTAAAATGGCTGCTTGGCACAGAAAACACCACACATCTGTGGCTGATGCAATTTAAAAGCTTGCCCCTGGATTGCAGACTATCTCTGCTTTAAACTCGATCTCTTACTTGGTGTGCGTTTTGCCTAATTCCTGATGATACGCAGAAAATACGCATGGCTGGCAGGAAAAATCAGACCCCACATTTCGCCATGCAGCACAACACAGGAAAAACTAAAAATCTTTCCCCATTTTCAAGAGACATACATTTTTTCCAGATGGAAAGTATAGCCAGAGGAGGAAATCCATCCTCAGCTGTGAAACCACAGCTGATGCCTAACCACGTTACTCAGCGCTGCTCCTCCTGCGTGCGGTGGCTGCTTATGAACCTGAGACATGCTTTGTGATAGGACTCCAGAGGGGTTCTCAGTCCTTTCTTCTGCGTGTCGGCCTCAGCTGGGCAGCTCTGCAGCGGCTGGGAGCTGTGCTGTATTTGGAGCACAGCCTGTCAATACACCCTTAACTGCACCTATGATTGTGCTTTACCCCAACTTGAAGCAGAAGCAAGCTCTGCTGCAATTATAGCATTGCTTAGGGGCACTATGAGTTTGGATGGATGCTATCACACTGCCCGACATCATTCCCGCTGAAAAGGTCATTTGATGCAATAGGGGAAGAAACATGGTAAAACAAAAGGGTGGCAATGATCAGCACAGCTTGTGACCACGTGCTGTACATCGATGGCTGCTCCATGAATAACCTCACTGGATATTAAAAATTCCCCTGAAGCATGATTACAGAAAGTCAGAACTGAACAACCTCCAGTCAGTTTGACCAAGACACCATCATTACTTTCAAGTCTTAAGTGGTCCTACCTCTCTAGCTTTCACAACTACCAATTAAACCTCTCCCCACATGAAGTAACTGGCTACCATCTAGACCTCAAAATTCCTGAGTGGAGTCTGCAGGACTTACTACTACTTAGTCCAAGCCTGCAGTCTAATCCATAGCTCTTGATGGCTACTTTTCTGTATCACTGCTTTCACAAAGGCATCGAACACAGTTTCCCCTACTGGAAAGCATCATGCTTCGGACATTTAGAAACCATCTTCTACTGTAATCTGTTCACCAGTGTATTTATGGGTAATCTATACCCATTTGGTTTTGTGCCAACATCATCGGTTAGGTTCAGTAGCCCTCCTCCCACTCCTTCCTACTTGCAAGGTATTCACAAAAATTAGTCCTATCCCCTCCCAGCCTTCCTTCTGCAAGGCTAAGCAAGGTCAGATCCTGCAACAGGCTTTCTGCTTCCTTGAGCACCCTGATGGCTCCAGATAAGGCCTGACCAGGGCTTTGTAGAACCAAATGAGTGTTTTCCTATTGAGAAAACAACTCAGCTGACTACTTTTAGGTCTGCTTTCTCACTGCTTCATCACAGAGGTTCACAGTTTCCCTAAAACTGATAATACACACTTGCCTTCTCCTCCTCCATTTCCAAAAGCTGTCCATGACAAATGCCATCTATTCATTACTAGTAAGTTCATGTTATATTATAACCCTGAACACTATTTCTAAGGGGAAGCTATGCTTCCTAAACCGACTTAGGTTAAAAGGGGTATTATACCAAACCCAACCAGAGAAGAGAAATAAATCTCAAAATAGTCTCCAAATGAAAAAAAACAAATTTGGCAGAACAGAAGAGCCATTAAAGCTCTTGATAATTAAAAGGACAAATAAAAAACTGCCTCTTTAATAACTATCTTTTATTCAACATGTAACCTGGGATCCTCAGACAAACATTCCAGTTAATTACAGCCCATGGCCTCATGAATGTCTATGTTTAAAGTACATCTTCCCTAGTCACTTCCTTTCTGACCTTCTTCACTGGTTAATTATTGTGTGTGTATGTGGTTCACACAGGGGAAAAAAAAAAAAAAAAAGACAAAGGAGAGGAAAAAAAATCCCCTTGGAACTGGCTTCTAAAGCAAAACAAGACCTGTCATTCTCAAAGTACTCTGAGCTGTAAATAACAAAATGAAACCATTTGTTTGCACTTCTATGTTTCTTTACTACGCACAAAATTTTTTTCTGGTTCTATGCAGCCTACCATGTCAAAACCAAAAATTGTTCCTTTTTTTTTTTTTTTGGCTTAAGAAGCATACTGGAAATATCAGTTCTTCTTTTTGCCAGAAGAAGGCTCACCAAGAGCTGTTCAGTTATGCCAAGCAAGGATACGGACTCTTCCCTTTCACAGAAAAGGTGGGTCAGGGTACAGTCATCTAGATCATCTGCTGCAGTGATTTGAGGAAGTCTCTCTTTTCCATAGCCCCTCCCGTTTTGAAAGAGCAATGCAAATTGTTTGTTTCTCCCCATCCCACTAATTACAAAACAGTTACTCCTGCCTGTTCTTCATCATCTGTGTCACGTGCGGTGACTCTACATTCAGTGAGCCTTTGCCTCTTGAGAAAGACAGCCTGGTACAGTGAGGCATCTGCGCCAATCCATAGCAAAGCTGCTTGTTCTCTCTCTGCAGCAGAGAAAATCGTATTTACATAGTTTACTATTTAAAGTGAAAGTATCCTTCTTTGTTCAGCAGGCTCGCTTGCGTATAACTCTGCACATGGCTGGAGGCAACTATCCTACTTTAGTCACTATGCTTGGGTTTGAATTCCCAAAGCTGAATGGCACTGGCCGGTTGCATCCGTCTTGTCGCTGCAGTTGAGATGGACTGTCCCTCTGTCCCTACGTGCTCTGCCGCGTCGGCTCTCCTGCCTGCTGAACAGGCGGCTCCATCCAGGCTTGAACCACAGTGTGAGTCACCAGGTATGCGTTGGGGTGGATGAGGGAACCTGCTGGAGGGGGAGCTCTGGCCTTGAGCTACCCTGCCAGTTCAGCCGTGCCCTGGATGCAGCCTTCCTCCTAAACCCGAGCTCCTGTTTCCTTCGGAGTGAACTCCTTCCCCTTTGAGTGAAATGGGTTTGTTTGATTTACAACCCAACGCTGCGGAAATACCGAGCCTGATCCTGACTGCTGCTGGTTAGTGTGGATTCTTAAATTAACACAGAAGATTAGCAACAATATGTCCCCCTTTTCCTTACCATTGATTAAAACAGAAAACATCATACAACACTACCTGTGGTGCTCTTCTGACAACATTTGATTATTAAGGCTGAAAGCGTCACCCCTAGGCTACAGCGAAGGGAATGAGCTCCCAAGGTACCTTACTGTGAAAATCACCACAGGACTGCATTCTTCAGGGAAGATCAAAGTCACATCTCGCATTAAAAAAACCCAAGCAAACAAGGAAGCCTTGTACAAAGAAGCAGCTTTGCAGCGGAGCCCTAGAGACGAACTGTTCTCCCTGCCTTCTCACTTGCTTTAAGCAGTCAGAGATTTTCTTAGGCTTCCCAGAGCACTGCCGACTCCCGCATGAGACATCCACAACGGCTGAACAGGGGCAGACAACGTGGCTTTTGGAGAACAGAAAAAAGCTGCTCTGAAGCTTCTGTTAAAAGTACTTTCAATTATCTGTGATAGTGTTTTGACAATGCAAATGGCATCTGGATGGGGGAAGAGAATAAACTGCAATGAATACCCTGCTGTGACCACTACATTTCTGGCCTGATTCGGTGCTCGTGGAAGACAGTGACAGCTTTGCTGTCGGTTTCAGTGGGTGCAGGTTTCACAACATTCCTGTTTACCCTGAGGCAGGGCAAAGGCAGCTGTCAGTCTCCCTGACACAACGTTCAGGCAATGTAAAAGGGCTCTAAATGAACACAAATGTAAATTTAGTCTTCCCAAGTCACCTTTTATGGTACTCCATCAGTATAAAGGGAGCTTCAGCAGAAATAAGATGCTAGCTCTGAATGTAGTGAACAGAAGCGTTTTCTCCTCAATTCAAAACCATAAAGACAACAAGCTGTGATTACTCCAGAAAGCTGTCCATATACAACGTAAGAGCCCTGGATGATGGGGAATTTCCAAATCACTGAATTTCTGAGAGCAGGGTCACCCCCTTTCAGTCAGGGCTCTCCTGAAGACGTCCCAGCCCCAGACAGCAGTGCCTCATGGCACCGTGAGGTTCCCGTTCACACGGAAGCACCTCGGAAGAAGGGGCTGGACCCATGAGGGTGAAAATTTTCCGCAGACTCCATCAAGAGCTGGGGAGCGGAAAACTGAAAATTCTCAGCATGAGAGTAAAGACCAATGGTAAAAATCACACTCTGGACTTTGTGTGAGGCTGAAATGTGTAGCAAAACGGAGGGTAAGGCAGGTATATGATCCTTCCAAGTCAGAAGGATCCTCTTTAACTGTGGGAGCAGTAAAGGAAGAGCAAAACTATATCCAAGGAAAGACACTTTCAAAATGGTGATGGTCTGACCAAAGAAGCAGTTCTGGATTCCCTAGATAACCCAATCTCAGGATTGTCCAAGAGCAATGACAAGGCACTGCGACACGGGCTCACGTGGAAGGCTACCTGTGTATGTTGCGTGATGTTTAAAGGGTGATTTTTTCCTTTTTCTGTATTTGAACTCTAAAAAACCTGCACGCTTTTTCTTCTGCCTACCCCTGGAAGGACTGGAGTGCTGGGATACAACACACTTTAATTACTGTGACATTCAGGAACTCAGAACTGACCTTTTTGGTGGTGGGCCTTCCACATCCCATTTCTCTGCCAAGCGGCCCCATACCCAGAAAATGTCCTGGGATAATGCAACTGGGAATCTGAAGCGCACACAGGTGAAAGGGTGAGTGCTCGGTGGGGACGGCGCAGCACAACCCCAGAGGGGCCAGATGCAGCACTCAGCTTGGTCGGTACTGAACACCCAGCCCTGCTGAGTGACCAGGCAGCTTAGCTGGTTCCTCCATCCAGAATAACATATTGACTGTTTTTTATTGAGACATCTTAATGCCTCAACTTTATCTCTGCTGATGTGGATCCTGCCTTCCGCTAACTTTCCTCTAGTCCCCCAGACACTATATGAGCTGAACAGGGGTACTAAATAGAAGTACATCTGTTCTTACACTGAGATGGAAACAACAGCGTACAAGCAGCTACAGAAGTATTATGACGCTGCAGAAGGACATGTTCCAATACAGTTTAATAAAAAATTTATTAGCGATATATTTCCAATTAAAAATTAACAATTTCAGGCAAGATTTCAGGTATTATTAACCCACTATAGTAAGTTTAACTCGGGAATTTCTTCTGATGGAGTCAAGAAGAATTACTAAGTACATGTGATGGCCAAAGTTCAGGCTAAAAATCCGTTCTAGTCTGAAGCCTTCCAACAAAAACGCAGCATGACCTAGTCAGAAAGATACCTTGTAGCAGACAGTCTTAAAAAGATATTTTGAAACTGCTGTAGCAGTCACTGATAGCTGCTATCCCCAATATTTAAAGATTCCAGTAGTAATAAACAGACACCACAAGGTGTTCTGTGGGTACCCTTGAGGTGCACTGCACTGGTTGAAGAAAGCACAGGCAGTAAATCAGGGCTGCAAAGACCACATCTGTGGTCTTTCTAAGAAACAGAACAGCCGATCTCACGTTTCGTTTTCTACCACTACGGTAATAGCCAGCTTAGAAGCTTGCATCTGTTTGGTAGGTAGGCCTTAAAATAATTTACCTTGGTGGATCTGAATTACATCCCATTTGAATTACACGCTATCAGGCAAACCAAGAGCAGCATGGCTATTTCCTGTGAATAAGACAAATGCTAGTCTACCTCAATGAGTAAGCCAAACCGGAGGGCAGAGTGTGAAAATGTGATGGATCTATTCTTCTTTAAACAATGGAACCGGGGAGGGCTTCCAGCAACCACCAACACAGCTCTCAGGACTTCCATATGCTGCTTGCTTGAATCTCTCATCCTCCGAAAGAGTAACATTCACAGCAGCATATTCTGTGTCAGCACGAGAAGGGCTACAGCTCAGTCTGGGCATCTCTGGGTACATCGGTTTTTGCTTTCACATGCACTGGATGTGCAGTCCATGAACCAGGAACTTCAGATTTCTCAGAAGACAACACTATATATATATACGGGAAATACATATTACATACATATATATATGGGAAATATCATATATATACATGGGAAATCCCAGCGAGAAATGCAGCAGTCTTACAAATAAGCGTAAAGAAAAGAGTTAGAGATGCAACAGCCCTGCTCCAGGAGGAGCTAACCTCATTGCAGACCACCTGGGTCCTTCTGCAGGGACAGCCTCCATGAATAGTAAACTCCGCAAAGCAACCTGACGTGTCAAAAAGACCACTTCTGCCTGCACACACACGCACTGCTGCCATTTGGTTGGTTTGAAAACGCATTGAGTGGGTTAGATTAAAAGGTACACAAAGGTGGCACATCTGTGCTACTGCCTGATGAACTTAACTGCACTGAGCTAACGCCCGACACAGGCAGAAACACGAGCACCCACAGTGGTCACCCCAGGGCCGTTTTATTTAGCCTCCTGCCAGGGCTGCAGAATCCTTGCACTCCTACTTGTAGTACTTGTCTCACACGTGACTATTTCTATGACTACAATCAAGAACCAGGAAAAATGGTCTGGCAGCAGATCCAGCTCTCTCCATTCCTGAAACCTTGATCTGTCACATTAACCCCTGGCTGGTGCACATCAAAGTCTGCAGAGACCCATGAGAGAGGAGCAATGTTTTCACCCTGTCTTCATATCCTGAGTGGGGTGGGATTGATGCCACTCCTCTACCTCCTACCTAGCCTTTTCCTTTGACCTTTTTCTTCGCCCATGACCCCTCTCAGTCACAGCTTCCATAACAGCAACTATTTGTACCTACAGTTTTCTCATTCAATGGCATGAAAATGACACTACTTTCCACAGACTCCTGAATAGCACCCAGCGAAACCAATGGTTCCCATTTCACTCTGCTGCTGGTTACAGCTAGGAGAGGTACCACGGACACCAAAGGCTATCTGGTCAGACCTGCAAACAAAAAACTGTGGTTCCCTTCTGGAACCGCATGCCTAACTTGGAACATAGATCTGCAGAAACTTGGTATTAGCAGATAATTTCCTATAAATATTCCTCTTTAAGAAGAACAAAAAAAAAAAGAAACAAAAACTTTGTAAAATACAGGGATGTTTAACTCTTCAAGTACCACATAGCTTTGCATGCCCAAGGAGCCGTGCTAACATGAACCAGCTGCTTATCACACACAAAAGGAAGGGAAATATTTTCTCCATTTTGCAGGCAGCAAGGAGGCGAGCAGGCAGGCTTGCTGCTCCCAGGGACGGGGTGCAGCGCCCGGGGAGGGCTCCGGCCCCCGTCCCCGGCGCCCCCCGCGCAGGCAGCGGAGGGAAGGCGGGCTCGGCGCACGGCAGCCGGGGCCGCCGCGGGCCGGGGCAGGGCCGGGGCAGGCTCCGGCACCCCCGCGCCGGCAGGAAAACGCCGGCCGCGCTGCCGGGAGCGCCGGGCCGCCCATTGTGCGGCGAGAGGGGACTGCACAATGCGCCCGGCCGGCCTTTGTTCGCAGCCAGCGGAATCAAACAGCGCTTTTCCTCCTTTTTTTTTCCTCCCCCCTTCCCCAGGGAAGCGGCACCGCGCGAGGCGGGCACGGCGCACGCACACGGCCGCATCCCCCACCCCTTTGTTGCAGGCGGGGGGAACCGCAGCCCCGCGGCGCCGGCCTGGGCGGACCCTGCCCGGCGGCCCGGCCGGGGCTGCCCACGGCAGGCCCAGCGCGACAGCCCGGCCCGGCCCGGCCCGGCCCGGCCCGCCGCCGCGCGGGCGCCCTGTCAGCAGCCCGAGGGCCGGCAGGGCGGCGGGTGCCCGCGGGCCGCGCCGGGCCCGTTCGCCCCCCAGGGGCGCGGCGGCGGCGGGCCCCCCTCTCCGCGGCCGCCGGGCCCGGCAGCCCGCCCCTCCCCGCGCCCGGCGCCGGGGGCCGGGGCCGGGACCGGGCGCGCCCCCCCCCCGCGCCGCCGCGCTCGGCGGCCGCGCTACCTGCTGATCTTCTGGGCGAAGGCGCGGCGCTCGGCCATGGCCGCGCTGGGCTCCGCACGGCCGCTCCTCAGCGCTGGCGGAGCCGGGGAGCCGGGAATGGGCGCCGTAATGCTCCGCGGAGGCGCGCACCCGCGCGGCGCAGCCGGCCCAGCTCCCACCCTCGGCGCTCGCCGCGCCCGCCCGCCTCCGCCCCCTTCCCGCACAGGGGCCGCTCCTCGCAGACATACGGCGGGGCGGGCGGCCGCGGCGAGGAGTGGCCGTCGCCCTTCGCCTGCCCGTCGCCGGTGCCCGGCCCTCGGCCCCCGGGGCGGGCTGGGGCAGCGGCCCGGGACCCGCACCAGCAGCGGCCCGGCCTCCCTCCCGCAGGGCTCGGGCAGACTCCACCGAGCGCCTCCCCTCATTGCCGTGGTGCAGGCTGAACGCGCCTTGGGTTCAGCTCGCCCTCGCTGCCGCCGTGCCGCTTTATTCCCATTTAAAACCGGAGTGGGTCGGGGTTATTACTTGCAAAAATGAAGATCCACTCGTGGTTAGGAAAAAAGGCTCTTCAGCCGGCTCGCAGCACCCAGCATCTCCCCCCGGTGTCAAGCGAGACCTGCAGAGTTCAACTGGGGGCTGTGGGCAGCGGAGGCCTCAGCTCAAAGCCGCTGCCGGGGTCCGGTACGTGGTGACCCCTGGCAGAGCCTCGCTGGGGCTGCTCCGCTGCTGCCGGCTGCCGCGGCTCTGCGCGGGGTGCCCGGGTCCCTCGGCCACCCACCCCCCCAGCATGGCGCTGAGGGGCGCCGTTGGTAGCCGTGCTCCCCGCGCTGTACGTGCCTGCAGGGGCGAGGCTGGGCGCTCCTCTATCGCACCCTGTATGGTACCAACTTCTCCTTCAGAAAGGCTAAAAATCCTTACTGGTGATTTGGACGATGGCTGGAATAGTGTAACAACCATCTTTCCATCCCAACAGGTCATTACTACCAGTCCCTCCATAAATGTGTTGCATTTGAGGTGGTCATCCTAATGGGAGGAGGAGGTAGAGGGTGGGGAGTTAAAAAAAAAAACCCTATTTTGGGACTTCAAAAACAGATCGAGCCTAGGACACATTCTAGCAGATAACTCAAAGTCAATGTTACATGACATATGCTGTGCATTAATCTAAACCAGAGAACTATTAATAGTAATCCAGGAAGTGTCCAAAAGTAGCGAGTGTTAATTCATCCGATTCCATCTGCTTGCATTGTGTGAATGTTTCTAGCACATTGCGATTGCAATCTGAGTATACCAATTTTTCCACTAGCAGAAGCCACTGATTTCCAGCTGCATATAATTATTCTGCTTTTCTGTTTGTATGTGTTTACACAGGGAATGTCAGGCCCCGAAATCTGCAAATATATACATATGTGAGTAATCCCCCTGGAGTTAATCAGACTCTGTGCATACATAAAGCAAATCCCGTGTGGGTAAGATTGTGGCCCGCTACAGAAATGTGCCGTCATGCGTTACACAGATGCAGGCACACACATGCACACAGATGGAGATCCTGCAAAGCAAAGACCTATTGTACGCCACTGAGAAAGGGCTGCTCTTCTCCAAGGGGAGGAGAGAAAATATCCCACAAATGTCTGCCAAGACAGAGACTTTTGCTCTTGAATTACTGCCTGCACGTAGAATTGCACACAGGATAAGTCCCTCACACAGAGTGGACAGGATAAGCCAATGAACTATTTACCTTCCTACATCCTCGTGAGCTGTGGATGCCCCATCCCTGGCAGTGTTCAAGGTCAGGCTGGATGGGACTTTGAGCAACTCGGTCTAGTGAAAGGTGTCACTGCCCCTGGCAGGGGGGTTGGACTGGGTAATCTTTAAAAGGTCCCTTCCAGCCCAAACCATTCTACCATTCTATGATCTGAATAAATTCTTGTACACAGTGTGTGTGCTTAAAAGAACAGACCTAAGCATGAGGGACCGCCAGCAATGTTTCCTCTTTCCCATCCCCCACCCCCTATGGAATTTCCTTTCCAAAATGGCATCGGTTTGAGATGCAGGAGGGCTAATTTAGTCCCATCTTAAGGGAAAATGTCACTGCCTAATTCTTTTATATCAAAACTGGGAATCCTGCGTTTCTGAAAAGGGAAATTCTTGTTGCTGCCAGAAGGTGCGAAGAGCAGTCTGGCCCCAGAAGCCCTGATATACAGAGCACAGAGTATCCCAGGTCGATCAAGAGACCTCTTGGATTTTAAGTTTCATTTTCCCCTCCTGTAAGTTACTATAACTGACAGAAGAACTGGATTAATTTGTGGGACACATAAAGTCGGCTCAGTATGATCCCCAAGAGCTACATATAGCTTATTTTAAAGCCTTCTGCAACAGGTTTGTTAGCATGGGCTGTTTAAAGACCAAGGGTACACTTCAAAATGCCATAATGACACAGGCGACTTTAGGTCTCTGTCTGATGAGCAGGAATGGCTTAGCTTGAAACAGCCGCCCACCAGCCATACTGCCTGCCTCACCCTGCACAGGCGTCCGAGCTGGATGTCAGCTGCTTCCTACATGTCTAAAGTCTATAGCACAAGGGCCTGAGGTAACTAGTTGCTGAGTTTTGATGTCGCCTTTGCTCATCTGTCAGTGCCCTGCTCTTCATTCACTTTTTCTGCAGCTTAGGGCACGGCCAGATGAGCTCTGGCAGACTTGATTCCAGTCATCCACCCACCTCTGTGCTGGAGGCGACCGACGGAAGGGCAGTTGGATGAGACGTGCCTGCACCTCAGCCGCGCCTGACAGATGTGCTCTGACATCTGAAACTGTGAGGAAGGAAAGCCTGTGCGCGGATACCAGAGTTTTTGAAACTGCTAGCTGAGGTGGGGACGCATATCCTGCTCTGCCACCCTTGCCAGAGAGGCCACAGCCTCGCTGGAAGAGCAGGACAATAACTGGGAGCAATCAAGCTCTAAACTAATGCAATAGTCTCTCCTTGACAGTAAAGGGCCTTTCCACTAATTGCAGATCATCACTGCGGTAGGCTACAAAGTTAAAATGGAGCAGGGGACAGGAGCCCTCCTCTTTATGAATGATTTGTTATTCATCTTGTTGAAGCATATAAATGTACAGAAGTATTAACAGATGAAAAAAAACCCTAACTCCACCCTATCTAATGTGGAACATCTATGTACAAAAAATATATGTATTTGCAATTCAAAGATACAAAATGGATATCAATTAGATCTCTGTCAACTACAGTATATATTATGTGCTCTCAATGGCAAGGTATTGTTTGCAGATAAATAGGCTTTCTCCATATAGTTGGTCTAAATATGAACAAAATCCCTCAATGCATTTAAGAGTCAACATCAACAAGTGAATTTCAGAAAAATAACAGAAAGATTCCTCACTACTTTTCAGGTAGTAACAGCCCAGCGAAAGTCGACAAAGTCGGTGCCGATGACCTTAACTAGTAAGAGATCACTGAGGGTGGTAGAAATGTACACGTGACCTTGTAAAGAGAAGCTTCTGTAGAGTGACTAAATTTTGCAGTGCGTGAAGCATTAACCAAAAGAAGTCAAAGTGATGAAATGTGAGGGAAAAAAATGCAGTCTTTTACCATTATAAATCCAATAACACCAAACACTAAAATTCATGGTATCAACAAATCCTGCGTCCATATCGCTGGCAAGTCAGTATGATTCATGTTGCGGCGTCGCTGTATTATTTCGAGTACTAAGGTCAGTGCTGCCACTGACAGGCACTGTGAGTCACATAACCTTTCTGCCTCTGGTTTTCTCACCTTAAAAGTGAAGAAAATTAATTGAAGGAATCGTTTTGTCTGAAGAAACAAACTCATGCTTTGCAAAGAGGAGAATGTGACCAATTGGACACAGCGACCTGTTACATGGAATTTCAGTCTGCAAAAAAAATTTCTCCAGGCATCTCTTTAGGAGCTAGCAGCTTACTCTGAGTGAAAAACCACTGTTGTGTGGCAAATTTTACCTGCAGTCGAAAACTGAACTATTTTCTTTTCAATTGGGGTGAAATTGTATGCAATTGATGATACATTTGGAGTGTTAGGCTGCTTATTTTTCATAAAGTTGGTTGTGCATACGTATTGTCCTCAAGGGTGACCGGTATCTCATAATGAGGGTGAAGACAAATCAAGACTAACTTCAGTGGAGGGACTGTATACACTGCAATTAATAACTCCATATACAGCCCAACTTCATTTAAGTCAATGTTTGGTGGAGGTTACGTATTTCTAGTAACCAATTTAAAACCTGGAACTTTATCAGCGTTATGAGGATACTGAATAGTTACTCTGCCTTAACACATTGTAATTCTTCATCGTGTTTCAGAAAGCAAAGAAGGAACCTATGCTGTTGTGCACCAGATTCCAACAGCAGAATGCATCAGCCTTTGAAAGACATCACTGCCTCCAAAAAGGAGTTAGCCCATGTATGCAGCCACCATCAATAAGCATCTGCTGCTCCAGGGAAGTGGTCTCTGAGAAGCTGGGGGGTGATCCTCACTTGTCCTGGGTGCATTAGTACTCCACCAGGACAAAGGCTGAGCGTATGCTAAATTGGGAGTTGAGGGACACTGTGGAAGGTGATGGCTCTCCACCACAGCTGTTGCATTTCCCTTCTAGTTACCTTGCTGATTTGGGGGCTGAGGGAAAAGCCCAGCAATTTATCAAAACATGGACTGTCATATTGAAAGTCACCTTTTGGTCTTCTCTGATAAACCATGTAACAAAAAGGTGAGGAATGAACAGCTGAGTCTACATCTGTGAGCTGTATTTGGGCTAAGCACCCATCTAAAGTTCATGGCCTAGACACAGTGCTCTATTAACACACATGTATCCGTGAAACATCTCTCACACTGAAGGGGTGTGAAGGAAGAAGCATTTCAGTCAATTCACTAGGGTGCCTGTCCATAAACCACATGCATCCTTTAAAATACATGACTAAAATGCTTTTTTATTGAGAATTAATTTTACTCAGTTATAATCAAATCTGGTAAATGCAACTGGCAAACACAGATGTAACTCGTTGAGCTCGTCAGGTCCTGCACAAGAAAAATCTTTTGGATTGTAGCCATAAAACATTTTGCAAAAATTGAACCAATCCTGTGTCTTGTTTGTTAGCAGTCTATTTACTCAGTCCATTGCTTCCTTGTTCCTCTTACGTAAACTTCCTCAAAGCAAACACACTGAAAACATTTTCCACTGAAAATGTGTCCAACATAATTCAATAAACAATGTAGTAAATAAGGGACTGCAAATTCAGAGAGCCATCTGCTGGCAGCTAAGTGAAACGAATTAAATTCATTAAGGGCCAAATCCTCTCTGCCTCTCTTTGCAAATAATTTCTTTAAAGATAAGGAACTACACATGGGTAATGTAAACTGCATAACCACAATTATCTTCTCAAGACATGTATGGCAAGAGTGAAGATGCTGGTGTTCTCAGAGCAAGAGGGAGCAGCCTCGTTTGCCCAGTGCCCAGATTCTGCAGGGTGAATGAGAAACTAGGAGAGCAAAGAAGGAGCAAGGACTCTCCAAGTGCCTGCAGCCTTCACTACATCCCTCATGTCCATGTTATTTCTTTTATAGATGACTCAAGCCAGGCATAGCAAAAGCTAATGCCAGCTGAGCTGCAAGTAGAGCCAAGGTGCCCCGAGTACAGCGCTTCAAAGACCATTTTTATAGGGAATGGTGTTCTTCATCCCAGGCATCAGAAGATCACAAGGGATCCTCAAAGCAAGGAAGGGAGATACTTTGTAGTTCTGGATACCAAATAAAATCATATCAATTACTCCATGAAGCAAAACAGCTGTGTGTAAAACATTCTGCCCAGAGCAAAATTTCCCAGCCTGCGAGCCTGACCCACAGGAGGATCATGCTTCCTCTCTCAGGGAGAAGCGCAGCAGTGGTGTCTGGTTCCTCCCTTTTTCTTGGACTCACCTCCACTATTTGAGGTGGAGCAGCTGGGTAGACCAGCAGATGCTGTGGCAGGAACGGTGGTCAGACTCATACTTCTACATCAGGAAAAGTTCCTTTTGAGGGAGAAAGGTAAATTTGAATCCTCAACTGCACTAGCTTTTCTGCAGCCTTCTTCATATGGCAGTATTTGATGCCTGCTTCATTTTTGCCTTTATTCTTTGTCTCCTGGCATTATTACTTTCAGATTTCTTCATTTTAACAGATGGGTTCATGAACTTAAATCTCCTCAGAAAAAGACTTGCAGTCTTCCCAACTGAGCTTCCATTAATTTCTGCTCATGTTTATCATTTTCAGGTAGTTTGTTTCTACCCTGAACACAGCTTTCAACCTCTCCCGGCTTAATACTCTGTAAATGCCACTAATGTGCTCTTTATTTCCTCTTCCAGATATTTAACTAAGATCTTAAATTAAGGGTAGCCTTGGCACAGATTCTTACAGGTATCCTACTGGAGCCTCCTCTTCCCTAGCCTAATCCTGGGATAGAATAAGAAAATCTGGGTTTGGACGGAGTGAGTGGTACGAGCAGAAGCCTGCTGGCTAAGTCAGTGGAGATAAACACCTCAAAAGTAACCAGCAATCTAGTGAGGGGCTATGCTCACACTGTCCCTTTCATCCTGCATTACTGCTTGAAAGGATGGTGCACAAATTACTGCCGCAATGGCTTCCACAGGCAGACTGACGTACCAGGCACGTGTGAGCAGATTCATACTTGGGTAGGTAGGTAAGTTTAGTCTGGAGAAGGACCTCGGGGCCACCCTCAGCACACAGCGTAGTCAGAGTCTGTGCATGCAGGTGGGAACATCTCAAGAAGCGACTTGGGAGAATCCTTTGTTCCCTGGAAGAATCCCTCAAGCGTACATGCTCCTTTGTTGCTTTACAGTGCACAAACATTGACTATTAACCTTGAAGATCCCGACTTCTTTGCGAAACCCATGACGTTCTGGAGTAATGGCTTTGCTTCAGAGACAAAATAGTTGTCATAGCTTTTAGTTTTTAATCAAGAATACTTCTTATCTTTAGAAAGCTCTGTATCATTTATCTAACCATTCTATTTCCAGTATTGTTGCTGAGTGCAAGCAACCCTTCCACAAGCACGTCTGAGGTTTTCTGTTCTTGAAATGAGTGGGAGCAACCTTGTTGTAACCTATTTTAACAAGTAGTTCTGTGAGCAGCAGAATTAACAGCGTTCTCCCTTTACCTTATTCCAGGGTCTCTTTTTACCTGAGCAGCTATTTCCACAAAAACTGGAGGTATTTAGTAGCTCTGAGGCTCTGCAAACTTGATTAAATTGCAGAGCAGTTTCAAAACTTTCCAGACGGAAACAGATCACAGATGGCTTACTTCCCTAGGAAATGAAACTAAAAATAAATGAGGAAAAATTCCCTTCTCTATAGCTCCTTGACCCAAGGTCTGCTCTGTTTAGACAACAGACAAACGGGTGTTTCGGAAAGCACATACTGTCGGCCAAATGTTTAATGGGCTTTTCTAAATATATTGCAGATTATTGATGAATGCTTAGATGACTTCCCAGCGGCAACCTAGTAGGCTAGTGGCAGATACGGGTGTAGAAGCTTCATCTCCCTGACTGCCCAGCAATTCGGTGTTATCTTACCATTCTGCAGTATTTGATGGGTGTTTTGTAACCATGGTATCTCTAAGATCCATACAGCAGAGAGAATATTTTCTAATTTTTAGTCTTCTTGACATTGCCTCTTGGTGTTACCCGCTTGGTTTACCTATTAAAAAAAAGCAAAGACAAATTATATTTTCCATGAACATAAATTTAAAATATTTCCTTACTAGTACTATATTAATTTAGCACAAATAGAGCTCAAAGATGGTTTGCATGGCCTTTACACCATTAAAATGTTGGAAGTGTAAACTCTGTGACATTTCTTAGAAGTTTGTTAAATGCAGTATGTTCTCTCCCACTCCCTCTGCAATCTTTTCGACAGAAATAGGAATTAGTGAAGAAAACTCGCTCTTTACAGATAGTTATTTATGGTTGCCTGAGTAATTATTTTGCAATCAAAGCTTTGTTTTGCATGATCTGACTGACGCAAAAAGCAAAAAATAAATATCTTCATTCTCATAACCTGATTGCCTGAGGGATTTGCAATGTATATCCAGATGGCATATTGTGTGGCCTATCAAATCAGTGCATGGTTATTAAATTTCAGAGCAGGAAGGTGCAGGCAACTAATTTCAGGCAAGGGAATAGCCATTTCATTTGACCAACTGAATAATTCTTTGTTCAACATTTAGCCAAATCCAAGCCACATTACCTACTCAGCTCTCGATATTCGAGACCATACGCAAACAGACAAGCACATTCGTCTTTGTCTTTGAGAATAAAAGCAAAGATGAAACTTTAAAGAACTGTTATTCCTAGAACAGGTCATAAAATTCTGAAGGCAGGAGGCCTGTTTCCTTCTGCACTGACAGATTACCCACTACTGTGGGGCCACAGTCTTTCATGAGTTTAGTACAAACAGCAACATGGTTTTTATTTTTAGATCTTTATCTTTGCTTGGAATATAAAGACATATATGGTGTGTGTGTCACTTTCTGTGTATTACTTCTCCTTTCCAGTTTTGAAAAGGAACAGTAACTACCTGTGATCATTCTTCAGGATTTTTTAAATTTTATCATGGTAGTGCTATTACTATAACTCTGCTATAGAGAGATGCTTGCTGCTAGAGTCTGAAGGATTCCTAAAAGAGATGAGGACTGTGATCACCAATTTATAGGTTAACACAGAAATGAAGTGCTGTTAGCAAGGGCAAGCAGTGAGCTAAAAAGGCTGGGGAAGGATTAGAAAGGTGATCTCCTACATCCCCACTTCAAGTCAATAGCTAGACCTTTGAAATAAGATGTTGCCTGCTTTGCACATAAATACCTAAGATTCTCTTTACTGATCAACCCTATTACGTGAGATATATTATATCCATGAGATTACATAACAAAAAACAACATGAAATACAGGAAACATCTATTGTTGGTATTTGTACTGAAGCTTAATTTTAGATCATGTGCTATAATCATGTGTTGATTATAAAAAAATCAAACTCAGCCTGATCATCTTTGACCAGCAGAAGGCAGTAAAATCACGAAATGGAAAAAAACACCTAACTTTCTTCATGAACCGAATCTTGTGCTGTTGAGTCCAGAGTACACGGAGAA
Organism: Platalea leucorodia; assembly: GCF_965183815.1. Classification (NCBI taxonomy): domain Eukaryota; kingdom Metazoa; phylum Chordata; class Aves; order Pelecaniformes; family Threskiornithidae; genus Platalea; species Platalea leucorodia. The sequence continues at coordinate 23,751,253 of NC_138827.1, read as the reverse complement.
TGCAGGGACATCATCTTTCTATAGGATGTTAAACAGTAATGCCAATTCCAGACATTCAACAAATTCAAGTCACATCCTTCCCAAATCCTGCACTTCTTTTTTTTAAACCCTTGGCTCCCGATACAGCTAATGATTGTTTTTAAGCAGCTTAAGACAAACAGATTAATGAAGAACCAACTTTGCAAAAGACTAAAAAAATCCACGAAAAACCCTCAGCGTGTCTAGCCTAGGAGTGTCCGGAGATGCAGTTACTCTGACGTACTTTGAGAAAAGAACTAAAGCATCAAGTTGAACTGGAAAACACTGTTGACATGTGAACAAACGTGTATGTTCACGCTGGAGATTTAAATATTACCGGTCTCCAGAGAATTTGGAGATTTTGGAACCATTTTGCTGTAGTGGAGTCAGAAGACACAAATTAAAAAAAAAAAAACAAAACCACAAAAAAACCCAAAACCCAAAACAAAACAAACAAACAAAAAAAACCAACAAAAAAAAAATAAAACAACCCCCCACACACCTTCAAACGACAGCTGGAGACTCCGTGAGGGGCAGCGCGCTGCGGCCGCCGCCGATGGCGGGGCCGAGCCGAGGCCGGGGCCTAACGGCGGGGCTGGACTTTCCCCGCAAAGCCTCCCGCCTTTCCGGGGGCTCGCCGCCAGCCGCAGCCCGTCTCGGCCCGGCCCCCCTTCCTCCTCCTCCGCCCGCCCCACCGCCTCCCGCGGCGCCCCTTTCTCCCTCCTCCACAGGCGATGGCTGACAACCGCCCTCCCGCCGGACTACAGCTCCCAGCATGCCCCGCGCGGGCTCACCGCCGGGCCCGGGACGCTCCCGCAGCAGCGCCCGCCGGGAGCTGTAGTCCCGCGCGGTTCCCCCACGGCTGAAGCCCGGGGAGGCCGCTCCCCGGCCGGCTGCGCCACGGAGCTCACCGGGCGGGTAAGCGGCGGCCCCACCGCCTTCCGGCTGCGAGCGGCGGGCTCGCAGCTTGTCGCCGTGCGAGCGGCTCCTCCGCCCCCTTTACGGCGGCCGCGGAGGGCCGCGGCGATGGCGCGAGCGGGGAAGCGTTAACCGCCCGCTGCCCCGCACCGGCGGCGGCGGCTCCGTGAGGGGTGAGCGGCTCGCGCCGGTGGCGGCCGGCGGAGGGACGCGGGGCGGGGGAGCGGGCGGGGGAAGCGCGGCCCACGGCGCCGGGCGGGTGGCGGGGCGGAATGAAACGCCTCAACGGTGGCCGCGAAGAGGCGGCCGCTGCCGGGCGTGCCCGCAGGCGGCGTCCCGGGCCCGGGGCTGCGCTCCCGGCCAGCCCGTCTGTGCGTGTCCTGTAGGGGTAGGAGCGCGCTTGGGGCTCTCCCGCTTTCCCCGAGCCCCTTCCCGCTGTGTGTGTGTGTGTGCGGGCGGGCGGGCGGGCGTGTGCCCGCCGTCCTCGTACCGCCGCGGGCGGCTGTGGTAACCGCGCTGCGGCCGGCGGCTCGGTGGCGGGTTAGGAAATAAGCGGGGCCGCCGGGCGGCTGGTGCCGCTTTCGCTTCCCGCCGGGAGGCGGTTCGGGGCCCCCCCGCCGGCCGTCTGCTGACTGAGCCCGCAGGAGTCATGGCGAGGGTACAAAGACCTGCCTCCCCGGCTGTGGAGAGCCGGCGTAGTAACGAGCCGGTGGAGAGGCGCCTTCTCTGCGAACAGCTCTTGCGTGGCTTTAAATCTTGGATTGGGTAAAATGTTCGGTCTTTGCTACAGTTTAAAAAAAAAAAAAAAAGGCTGTTTTTCTTCACCTGCCCTTTACAAAGTATTATTTCTAACTGTTTGTTTACAGCTGGGAAGGGGTAACTCCGTAAAAATGACTTCCTGGTATTATTCTCTGTCAAGGACTTCTGTGTGGGTTTTGCTGACTGTCATTGCTGCTAGTTCAGTTTCTTTCCAGGTAGAAAAAAAGCGAAGGGGGTCTTCATTCTTCAATTAATTAATAAAGATGGTCACCTTTAGCCTTCATTCATCCCTTTCGCTGCGGGTTGGCAGCTTAGGTTGCTTTTCTGTTGTTAATGAAAACAAACAAATTCTGTTGTTGGGGAGGTTTTTTTTTTCCATCACTATTAAGAAATAGCCACCTCGCTGCAATCAGCCCCCCTCAAATGCTGGGAAATGGGGGCTTTGAGAAGACGGGACTTCATTTTTCATTCAGAGGTGTGTCCTGCTGCTCTGTGAGGTAACATGGTCCTAGTAATGTATGTTCTAGATAACTTCTTAAATGAGACAACTTCAGTATAAAACCATTAGCTTTAGATTTAATAATGGGGGTTGCATTGTGCCCGTTGGGCTTGAATCTGTATTCCTTGTGACCTTCTCCTGATTCTGTTCCATTAATTTCAGTGGAACTATTACTGACGCCTTCCTACATTGATGGGAAGAGCCTGCGTTTTTCCAGTGGAATAAATGTGCCTGTTTTGTGTTAGCATTCTTCTTAGAAGTCCGTTTCACATCTTTAGCATAATGCAAGGGAAGAAATGTAACTGGATGAAAGAAAAATGTGCTGCAATGACCATTGTCTTTTAAAGGAAAACGAGCTTCTGTCTCATTTCAATAATTTTTCCTTCAGGCCCTTTTGGAACAGTAGAGTTTGTTTCATTTATAATTTTAGCCAGAGGGAGATTTTATAGGTATTGGCTTTTAAGGGAATCAGTGGCCTCTGCATGAATGACTGTCGCTGATTGATCATGTGAGGACAGGCTGGACCAAACACACCTCCTTAAGAAGTTCATCTTACCAGCTTTGCCAGCTAGAGTCAGTGATACATGTCTATACGAAGTCTTTCCTTTTTTTCTCCTAAAGAAAAAAAAAAGGGGGAGGGGGGGAAGGGCAAGAAATTAAAAGCCAACCTTAAATTGTCTTTTTCTTCCTTCCCCTACAAAACCCCAGCTTAACACAAGGCTAATCAAAGTAGAGTTGTAGCCATTTGTTATTTTCACTAGCAAAACAATGTCAGTCTTCCCCTATGTTTGTGAGCTTGCATTGCCTCTTGTCCTGTCCAAAAGTTGTTGATAGACTTTTATGAAATACAATGGAACAGCAGAAAAACATGCTAGGGTTGGCTTGGGCAGTAGACTGCTATTTTCCTTGCCCTACCTACAGATCCCAGAAACAGTGCATCTGTGTGAGTACCCTCAGGCTCTGAAGACATTGGCACCCCGACATTTTCACTCTCTCTTCAATTATACTATCAGTGGTTAGGTTTTACTTACTTAAAATATGCTCCCAGTGGAGAGAAGTAACATGGTTTAGTCTTTGTTCTGCTTTTGATCCCAATTCAGTGGAGAATAACACATGGAAAGGTAAATACAGTTCTAGATTCTCCTTTTAAAGTAAGAAGGCTATGTATAGCATCACTGATGGTGTATCCTCCTGGTCCAAGTTTATTAGTTAAAGGAGACAGTTCACTTCTGTTCACATCAGCAGCTGATGTTATCAGAACTTAACTAAAAATTTCCTGAAGGTTGCAGTGATGTACCACTATTGATCAACTTTTGATGTCCCACAAGAGCTCCTGTTGAAGCAGGAGCTCTTAATTTTTCAGCTATCTATGCAAGGGTTTGGGCTACCAAATATCATCAAGAAAACCTCCTGTATCAACTATTTTAAAGTGAACCATTGACAGAGTACATGCAGTGAAGGAAGCTCTATTAATTAATCGCGAACTTCCTATTGCAAACAGTGCAGGTGGACTGCAAAGGGAGTTCTGTCTGATTTTCTCAGATTTCTTAGAAACAGGGGTAAAGGTAGTACAGCTTCTTTCTGTATTATTACCATTTTAGGTTGCTTTTAAGGTGAAGTCCATCTTGTCTTGCAGTTCAGAGTCAGTAAAAGTGCGCACACACACCCCTTGGAAAATTTATAAGCAGTTTTTACAAAATTAATCTTCACTGTAGTGGTTTTTACCACCATTTGACCACTGTCATTCTTGTAATACACCTGGACTACTGTAGACAACATGGTCAAATTAGAAGAGAGCCTTTTTTGCACTGCAAGTGATAATTAGAAGAGATGTAAAGTAAACACGGATTTTATGACAGTATTCTAATCATCTTTTGATGTTACCTCTGTAGAAGGTTAATTCTGTACAAAATTATGTCACTGTTACTAGACACGTTTTCAGTACTACACGTTTTCTGCCTTGTATGTGTACAGCAAAACATCTTGCACTTTGTCTTTCAGTTCCTCCAATGCATGTAAACTTTGGCTTAGAAAATTCTTGATTAGAAATCTGAAACTAATGCTGTTTTTAAAACCAAGATTTGCTTATTGGTGCTCAGAACCCCTGATATGGAAAAAAAAAGTGCTTATTGTATTCTATTCAGCAGAAAAGAATAGCATCTATTCTATTTAGTGAAATGCATCGTAGCTCTTCATTTCACTGCCAATTAGAATGAGTGTACTCGTATGCCAGCACAGGTTATATGCTCTACATCAGTTTGTTGTGCAATAGAGAGCTGTTGGAGAACATTATATTTTATTTAGTTTTGTGTAGTAATTTTATTGGTGTATATTTGGAATTAAATGTTTTTATTACTTATTCATGGAACATGTGATTGCTTCCCAGTCCCTGGTAGTGGAGGATTCTGCAAGTTTATTACTGTTTCTGGTCATGTTAGGCTTAAGTACCTAAGTGGGCTGGTGGTGATACTATACCCTGTGTTCTCAGTGCCCATCGATATGTTTATATTTTTGGTTTTACAGTAGCAGAATTGAACGTCTTACAAGACAGCGATGGCTTTTTCTCTAGAATTTGAATATGGAGGCCACAGGGACAGATGAAGTAGAAAAGATAAAATCAAAGTTTATGTCTGCATGGCACAACATGAAATACAGTAAGTTAAACAGTGTATGGTAAAATCCTGTCGCCATTGAAATGAAGGGAATGTTTCTTGTTGACATGAATGAGATCATGATTCAGAAACTTAACTAATATGAACAATAAAAATGCAATATGGCCCTTGAAACCATTTTTACTTTGATACTGTAAACAGCCCGAGTAAAAAACTTGTTTAGCTTTTCATTTTTCAAATAAATTTGCATAATTTATTTTTAAATGACTTATCTTGAAAACAGTAAATACATTATGTAAATTACACTAGATTTGCATAGACTTTTAAACAGGGATAATATGGAATCATCTGCGCAAAGATTTTTTATTTTTATATGTACTTTTCTGGAAAAAATAGGATGGTGTGTGAAACAAACTCCCCTGAAGAATCTACTTCACACAGTTGGGTAACATACTTTTCCACAGCCGAACATCAGTAATTTGTTTATAAGCAACCAGATTTTCAAGTGTGTCCTTCACTAATCTGTCCATAACCTTAATTTTTCTACTTTCCCTCTAGGTCTGAGGTTGCTCAGATTTACCACCAGGTTTCTGATAAATTTTGTTAATTCTTATAACTGAGCCTTGGAGATGTCTGGCGAGATGAAAAGATAGTTTTCTCCTACTTTCTTTAAAGCTACCACGTGGCTGACGGGGAATAGTAGTTGTTACACCTTGTATGTGATAGGAAAAGTTCAAGAAACTCTATGGACTTAGGATATAAAACACCATAGGATTTAGACTTAAGTGAAAAAGCTGCTGTCTGGGGACACTGTCAAAACCTAAAAACTGAATTCTGTCTCTTTGAATTTCGTACAGCGTATTATACTACCCTTTTTGTGTCTGAAATCTGCAATTTAATTTTGTGATGAGGTATGTTTAATTAATCCTATGGGAAAAGCAGTACTCTTCATGCATTTTCACCAGTCACATGTGAAGCTTTTTGTATGTTATTATAGGAGTTGGAAACCTCACAGAACCAAACTATGCAGTAATGAATTCACAATAGAGACAAAGCAACTTAAGCTCAGCTTTAGCATTTCTGTATCCTAACAATTTCTGTGCATTCATACCATTGTATTGACGTTCAAACATTCATATATGGGTAACATCGTTACTTTTAAACCAGAGATCTAAGCCGTGTTTTGTAGAACTATTAAACTTTTTGTTATTTATGAAAGGAAAACCCAATTTCAGTACATTTTCTCTATATTCCCCTTTCATGGGTTACCTTTGGCTTAATCAGATACTACTAGAAATTGCTTTTTGGAATACTTTAGTCACAAATTTGTATTTTTTTTTGCGTCTGTTTTAGGTTGGGTGTTGAAAACAAAAACTTACTTCAGTAGAAACTCTCCAGTCTTTCTGCTGGGAAAATGTTACCACTTCAAAACTGATGGTATGTACATAGCACTTAATGCATTCCAATCTCATTCAGCAGGAGCTCTGTGGATATATTTTTAATCTTCTAGAAGGACCCTCGTTAACAATTACTGAATTCGAAATGTAAATACGAAAAACTTAGAAAGTACTCATTTAAATGTCCAACACTACCACTAATGCAACCCATCCTAACCTGCTTTATTCAGTTTTTACACTGAAGTCTTATTCTTTTTGTAAATATTAGTGCTGTAATTTGCACTTTACTTCATTTACCTATCAATTTGAGATTTTCTTTCTAAAAACTCTTGAATGAAATAGTGACAATACCTGTACAAACAGTCACTACACCAACACCTTTGTTATCATTTTCCAGTATGCAGTTTTCTAAGAATCTCTCTCTATTTGACCATTTACATTTTGGTGAATTAAGCAGTTGCTTACTTGAAAGTCAACGATTCCATTGGCACAGTAATGTTGGCTGCGTTGCTTTTTCCACCCCACCCCCCCTCCAGCTGGCACATTTCTATTATGTTGCCTTCTAATTTGCCTTCCTTGTATTTGAAGCGATTGTTACTTTTTGCAAGTTTGCCCGGTCTTTCTAAAAGAATAGTTGTATGTTTTTGATTTCCTTCTAATAGCAGAAGTGCCATACCAAGTTAGAATTTAAATTTGTGCTTTGCCTTACAGAATCTGGTGAACTCTCTACAGACAGGTCCAATTTTGATAAAATCAACACGGAGATTTCAGGAAATGTTGAGGAGTTTCGTAAAGATTTTATTTCTAGAATATGGCTGACTTACAGAGAGGAATTTCCTCAGATAAAGGGGTCTGCATTAACAACAGACTGTGGTTGGGGTTGCACACTGAGAACTGGTCAAATGCTGCTGGCTCAAGGTCTTATGCTTCATTTTCTTGGTAGAGGTAAGTTACAAGAGAAGATCTCTATATTCGGCATGATAAGCATGGGTGTTCTGTAGGGAGTGTGATGGTCTTTATGTAGCCAGAATCGAAAGTGCATGCTGGTTTTGGTTCTGAACTTCCTCTCATTAATATTGGAGTTGTTACCTGGCATCAGAGCAGTGATCTAGCTGACCTACTTTCCATTTCTGAAAAAGGGAATACCAAGGTATGTCAAAGGAAGATACTGGAAACCCCACAGAAGCTAACTGTGAAGTAAAATACCACAAAACTTTGTGGTCCCATACCTTGGTATTGTTATTATCCATGCAACTGTCCAATTCTCTTCAATCTTGCTCATTTCTCGAACTCAAGGTGCAGAACTGAGTTCCACATCCCATAGCTGTGGGCTATGGCAAAAGCGATGTTCCTTTATCAGTTTTAAAGTTGCACATTAGTCAATTCTTCTAGTATTGATATATTGAGTTAATAGAAAGATTCTAATCTAACTTCAGTACATCATTCTTTGTGTTGAAATTTGCACCATTTCATTTCCTTCCTTTCCCCCCCTGGACTTACAGAGGAACTTCCCTTTTTTCTTATCATTGTCTATCTCAAAATACTCCCTCAATCACAGCGGTTTGAAAGAAGTAGCTTTAGGAGACTTGGAACACTTTCCGCTTTCAAAGGCTAAGTGTGCGTGCCCTCCCCATTCTTCCAAGCCGAGCCGTGTCCTGCATAGAGGTCTTTTTGGTTCTCATTGTTAACCACCTTTTCTTTTCACCCTCTTCTCAATCCCTTTCATAATCTACCACATTGCCCCTTTCAAACAATCGGTCACGTCCTCCGTCACCACTGCTTGTTGTCAAAATGATCCAAGACAGGGGCCTGAAGCCACCCAGGCATGGTAGTCAGAGAGAATACAGTGTATTGTTTACTCAGCCATTTGTTGGATCCCAGGAATACTTTAGTAGAAGATAGTTCTGAAAGCCTGTTTTGATAATACTTTGTACTTACTGTGCAAATATGATGTAAGCTGTGAATATAGTCCCAAACAAGCTGTATCACAAAGTCGTCTTTCTTGGCAGTGTCATGACCGAACTGCCAGATTGGCTTACTGAATGTTCCTTTTGCTGTAGAAATTTAAGTCATAAAACATTCGTTATTCTTTTCAACTGACTGAAAATATCGAAATCTATGAAAATACTTCTGCTGAAAACACAAATCCCTTAAATATAACTTTTGTTAGACGTACATTTAAAGAAATAAAAAAAATCTGATCAGAAGACTACCTGTGAGTAGGAATGCATAATGGCTCATTCTGAAGTAACCCAAAACAAAAAAGCCCCAGGTTTATATCTTTTAAAATCCATGGTTACAAAGAATTCCTTGCACTGTCCCCCATGCATCCCAATTTGGAAAGTGATTTGGTGATTCCAAAGTGCTAGTGTTTCTGTGGCAATCCAAATGTGTAGAAAAACAGAATATGTATGGTCTTTCTGGAATACTTTTCTCATCACCTAGGCTTCTGACAGCTGGTGAATTATCTTTTGAAAAGCTTTTAATGAGGTCTGGGTAGCTTTTGAAACATATTTAAGTGTTTACATGAAGTTTTTCATCGCTGTTTACTCTTTTCCCAGAGATGTTTTCATTATAGTTTAATGGTATTGTTTCTGTTACAAAGCAAAACTTGACTGCCGTTACTAGCTGGAATACTTACACTTCCACTGCTATGTGGAATGTTCCAGATATTGCTGAATGATGTTGTAAATGAGTTTTTATTTTAAATATTAAAGTACTGGTAAGTTTTACTTTGAATGCCTGTGCTTAAGACACTGACTTAAAGTTGAAGCTCACAGTACAGGAATAGCAAGGCCTGTGATGTTGTTACATCGAGCTTATGCATGCATCTGCCTGGGTCTGCAGGGAAAAATTAACATGAGGTTTCACAGAGGGGTGCCACTTGTGGTAAGAAGCATTGACGTGGGATGGTTGTCCCACTGTAGTAAGAGTGGGTGACGTGGATTATGGCCATTACCAGCAGTACTTGTGACATTACTGGAGCCCTAAGTTAGATTTTAGAATTAAAATATAGTCGCCTCTGTGCTTCCTCTTTGTTTCCCAAAGACTTTTACATGGATACTTCAGTAAGAATTACAAGGAAGGCTGCAGTTCTTGCTCTCTGTCAGTATGAGTTTGAAAAGGTTCCTCTTGCTGCTGTAATGGCAGCTTTCTGAACCTCCAGGAGCTTACCCCAAATCATCTGGCTCACGGAGCAAAAGCACCCCATCCGTAGGGTTTGTAGGGTGTGTTCCTTACTTGCATGTGGCAGCCTTCCCCATTGCCTTCTGGGATGTTCATTGTGGACCTTCAGGGTACGTTCTGATCTGACAGTACGTTCGCTGTGTTTCAGAGGTTTCCTCACATGCTCTGTGTTGCAAGCAGTTGTTTGAACTTGTGGGAGAGACTTTCAGTCATCTGACAAGGGAAGCGTTACTGTTCTCTGGATATGCTGAACCACCATTATGCTATGAGGAACGCTGTGTGTAGGATGCATTGTTAGAGAAACCTTTAGCTAGAAATGCAGACTGTAGATACTGCGCTGAATAATATTTAAACAAGTTTGTCTTGTAATCTAGGTAAAGAATTCACAAATTTAGTGAATAAAGAAATCTTGTCTATTTTTTCTGCTGATCTCCTTTGACAGTTTGCCAGGAAGAAGTGCTTGTTTTTACATGAATAATTCCTCAGGTTTGCCTATTTTTTTAATAACTGACAAACCAGAAGAGTTAAAAACAGCTTTTGTAACTTCTTGTTTGACATGGATAAAACTTTTTAGATGGCACTGAATATCTAACTTTCATATTTTTAATATGTATGATAGTTCTAATCTGTGCCTTGTAATCGGGTATATCTTGTGTATCTTAACTGACTGGGATCATGGAGTCTGACCTATCTCAGCATAAATTGCTAACAAATGTACAGTTAGTATTTCGTTTCACCCATCATTCAGCAGAAAATAAAAGCAAATCATATTCCCCTCGAATTCTTTGTTTACAATTTAACACTGACATTTGCATCTCAGTATGTAAAGTACATACTATTGGTCTGAGGAACATGGGGGAGAAAGGTATGTACTTTGCTAATTATACCAAAAGGTTAATACTAAGCTTAATATGCATCTTAACATTTCTTGCTGCAGCCTGGGTCTGGCCAGATGCTTTGGACATGGACAATTCAGATTCTGAATCATGGACAGCCCATACAGTGAAAAAGCTGACAGCATCATTCGAAGCATCACTTACAGCAGAAAGAGAACCCAAGATCCTGTCAAATCATCATCAGGGAACATTAAAGAGAAACTGTGATGACAGTGAAATGAGAAATGAAGTTTATCATAGAAAAATAATTTCTTGGTTTGGTGACTCTCCGCTGGCAGCTTTTGGCTTACATCAGCTAATAGAATACGGAAAGAAGTCTGGAAAAATTGCTGGAGATTGGTATGGGCCTGCAGTCGTTGCACACATTTTAAGGTAAAAATACCTTTATTCTTTGTTGTTACCGTGCCTTACACATTACAGGAGAAGTACTTCAAAGTGTCATGAGATTACTTCAGCTTAATTGAGCATCTAACTGTTCATTACTGGCTTTGTAAAATGTCCATATTAGTAGCAATTCTAGAGATTTTTCAGAGGCAGGAAGGGAAATAGCAGTAGGTGCAGGAACTGAACTCTGAGCCTTTGTTCAATCTTATTTCAGAAAAACCACAGCATTCCCATTTTCCTGTTCTTTGGGCAGTAGAAGTCCCAAGTATCTCTCCCAAACCTGGGCTTTTAAGAAGAGCTGCATTTAATGAAATGTTCTAAAAACTAACCACTCTTTCAACCTTGGAACATGCATAACATTATAGATTTTTTTTTTTTTTATACTGTAACCTGGGGGCTGTAATGTACTGATAGTGTAATGAAATGTCAGAGCTAAAATTGATGTTTTCAGCATTTCTTTGCACACATCAAATTCTTGTGAAACTGTAAATGTATGGGACTATTAATATTATAATTATATCACAGTAAAAGTAAAGGGTCTGTGACATTCAATGTGGCTAAAAAAAAAAGTCGAAAGTCAAATTTCTCCATACTATGTGCCTTTATATGCCATTTCTTTGAATATTACTGATTTTTTTTGTTCTGTTTTGGTTTTTTTTTTATAGCCTTGTATGCTCATGCTCTTAGTGGATTCCAGTTTACCTGTAAACTGAATCACTAATAAGTCATTTAAGCATCAGAAGCCAAAGTTCATACGTTTATCTATAAATACGTGAATAGAAGAATTTGATACTTAGTATAAAAGTACATTAATCTTAAATGAACCTGTACTGAAGTAACCAGGTATATATGTGTGCATACATGCAAATACATACAGTGATGTGAGAGGTTAGCATTATTTATGTGTTTTCTTCTATTTTTTTCTGATGATAGAAACTGTCAGAATTCTTTTTGCTTGCTTTACATTGCAGTAGCCTGTTTACCTAATGGGGGGGGTGGGGTGATCCAGAATTACATTCAACACAAACCCACCAGTGATTTCCAACACTACAAAGGTTCCCTTTCCTAGATCTCCTTTCCCTCTTATAGCAGTACTAACAATGTATAGCTCTCTCATAACTTGAGAACGACTGTATTAAATGATTCCTCAAAATATATTGTGAAATAAAGGGATAGTGACCATTTAATGCAAGCGTGTATTGAAGTCAAAGGCTAATCTTCTATTTTGAACAGTTTAATTTCTTTACAAATGCTGTCCTTGATTGATGATCATGCTTCAGACTATCGACATTTACTTTCTTTTTAGTTTTTAGGTCCATTACTCTTACTCTTTTGAGGATAGCCCAATATTGCAATTATCTTTTTGAAAGTTTTGGTGAAACCTTACAGCTTTTTATGTGCTAGCCTTTATTTCCATAGACATGAGGTGCTAATGTGTGGCTAGTTATATGCACTGAGGTCAACTAAAGACATTTATTGAGTTGAAAATAATATTTTTGTCAGCAAATTTAGCCTTTATTATCCCAATACACATGATAGAAAATTGTTATAAACAGAAACTAATTAGGTAGTGAATATGAATTTCATTGTAAGTTAATGTGTTTCTTTGGGCTTTTTTTGTGGTTCTCATTGTTTCTCCGAAATAGCCAGACATTGTCATCTTTGCTTGGGAAAAACATGTTGCCATATGCACTGGATCTTGGTATCAAACAAACAAAACCCCACTCCCCCATCTGTATTTATCAGGAATGGAAGGTATCTTGAATTAAAAAAAAAAACAAAAAAAAAGAAAAAAACAAAAAAACAAAACAACAAAAAACAAACCCCAAACCAACAACAAACAATTAAAACCAACATTTTCTAAAAATCGAATAATTTATGTATATTTACTGTTAATTTCTTTAAAATCAGAGATGAGTTAAATAGTTTTGTGTTTGTACTTAGAAAAGCTGTTGAAGAAGCAAGAGACCCTGAGCTACAAGGAGTAACAGTCTATGTTGCTCAGGATTGTACAGGTAAATGTTGTGATTATGTAGATTTTTGCAAACATCTTAGATGCTTTTTATGCCTTTCAGTAAGCACTTAACAATAGAGCTCTACAGGAAAAAAATAAACTCAAAAGTGGATCCACAAAATTGAAATTATGTAGACAAAGGGGTTCTTGATATATGCAGATGTTTGTTCTCTTTGAGAATCAGGCATCACAACTTGAAAGCTTCCTACATTACTTATGTGTTATCTTATAGTGGAAGATAGTGGAATTCCAAATCCAGCGAGATAACTTTTCCTTACAGGCTGCCTGTTGTAACTTTTTATTTTGGATTTAAATCAGTTAATAATGTGTTTTATACTCGCGTCAATGTTGTTTTAGCAATAAGCTAGTAAGAACTTCCATATCTTACTAAAACTAACCCCAAAAAAACCAACCAAACAACTGAAAAATACTACAGTTAGATTTGTTTGTTATATTTTATTTGTCTTCTGCATCACAGGATTATTTTTTGCCCGTTTTTCTAGTGGAAAAAAAAACACTGCACCAGTCTCATAGAATAGTAGGAAGTCATTTTTGCTTGGAGTTCAAAGATGTGAGCAGGATAGTGAACCCGAGTCAGTGGTAACCTTTCTCCTGCTCCAACATGGCATTTTAAATAATCAGTAACGGGCAGAGGAGCTTAGAGCTCTCAATGTTCAGGAGCAGAAAATGATGACAAGATAAACTAAACGTGTGGTGAAACTTTACACTAATGACTATAGTCTTTCAAATCTAAGCACAATGTATTACTCCAGTAGCCATGGTTAGCTGCCAGAAATTTTAGTTACGTCTTAACTGATTTTGGGGTAGGACAGACAAGACCAACATCCCTGAGTAATCAATCAAACTGGTTTTAAAGAGGTGCTGTTTAGTCATATGCTACAAACCAGTTTCACCTGACTTACAATGACAGTGGAAACTTTTAAAATTCTATTAATTGTTCACTTCTTTGTTCTGGTGATGATTTTTCACATCTCTCTCAGTTTGGAGGGAATAAGCAATAATTCTACATTAAGTTTTTTCACTCATTTTCAGTGACTGTGTTGTGTTAACTTTAGACAGTGAACTTGAGTATTTATTAAAATCAATTATTGTCTTTTTTTTCCTTTAACATGTAGATGTTTCTGTTAGTTGTAGGCTTTCAAGTTTTAAATTACTCCTTTTAGAAGAAGTTTGTATCAAGTGAATAAATATTTATTGGTTTTCTCCTAACCTACCCCTTCTGCATTTTCCTGACAATGTATCTTATCTCAGCAGCAGCACATTACCATTCTACAAAATATGGCTGAAAATAAGGAGGCATAACACTGTTTTTCATCAGTCGCTCAAGAGTTGTATTTCAGGAGGACAGTAATATTTTGAAGGACTGTAGTTTTAGTGTGTCAGACTAAGTGATGCCATGTTGTAGGTGTGTCTTTGTAAAAGCTAGCAGTTATATTTTAAATATGAATATTTCCATGTGTCTCCTTTCAGTCTACAGTTCAGATGTTATTGACAGACAGTGTTCTTTTATGGATTCTGGAAAAGCAGACACAAAAGCTGTAATTATATTAGTTCCTGTGAGACTCGGTGGAGAGAGAACAAACATGGACTACTTAGAGTTTGTAAAGGTATGAAATGAGGGTTCAATCATTTTTCAAATAGTAGCACTAGGTGATACGAAAAGCGACTTCATGATGGTAATCTTCTACCTATTAAATGTGTGGTGGTGATTTTACAGTTGAAGGTTGTAAAGTTTGACTTTACAGATTTTAAATTTCCCTATTACAAGATCAGACATAATTGCAGAGCACATGATGTCCCTTGGTAAAGCAGTGATAACTGTCCTACTCCTAAAGTAGCTACCTGAACAGACATTAATGCAGTGGCTCAAATTACAAATGGTAATTTAGTTACATATGCTATTAGAGTTGTGCTATATTAAGTATCAGTCAGCATTTTAAAATACAAATATACCAAATTCCTTATTCTGTTCTTTGTTTTCTTAAATGTCAAATGGTTTAAGGTTGTTGCTTGTCTGTTTTTCCCATTTTTCTTTTGTCTTTTTCTTCCCCTTAAGAGAGGGGTTAGAATTTTTTTATATCTTTAGTTACTAGTTCAAGTGTTTTTTCACTATCTGGACATTAGGATGAATGTTTCTAAGGACAGTGATGCAGGACTAGCAAGCAGTTACTACAAATAAAAACAAACTGGAAAAAAGTAAAACCCAAGGAGAAAGCGGAGGGGAGGAAAGTCTATGCTGTCCTCTTTTTTTTTTTTTTTTTTTTTTTCCCCAGCAGAGGTTCTGCTTATGGTGCTAACACCTGAAGATGTTCTGTAATCCTACCTCTTGAGCGCAAGAATACTGTTCCTAGGGAAGAGATTGTTCTCTCAGCCCTGCTGCTTTATCGTTTTCCATGCTGCTGTTTAAATTCTTGTTTTAATTTTTAAAATACCACAATTTAGTAGCATGTACAAAATCTGAGAGTCTGTTACATCTTTTTTTTATTTTTTTTTTTTTTTGTGACTGTGTCTTCTCTGTAAAATTTTAGGAAACACGTTTGGTTTTTAACGGCATGGGGAGACAGAGTGATGAAGCCTTTTATTTAAGTGAGGAACTAATAAATTGTTTTTCTTTCCTGATTCTTTTCCTTGTATTTTCAGACAGGTTTGGAAAGTTTTAGTTCTTTCCTGATTAATTCTGACAGCTAAGATAAGCCTGGGGTCGCAGACATGTTCTACAGCAACCTTACTTTACTTTCAATGATGTTAACTGCAAAAAAGCCTTTGAATCAGTCATGTCCAGGAAAACAGACGGTGCCTTCGTTTGTAAGCTAACGAACAGTTGCTTCTGCAACTTTCATAAGGCTTTCTCAGCAAAAGAAAAGTGACTCCAGTTGTTTAATACTGGCTCTTATTATTGACAGGTATCTATGGCTAGTTTTACCCTGCAGAGGCTTTCCCAATTTAGCTCTCAAAAACACTCTTTTGCCAGAGTAGAATATGTTTGTGTGGCACTGGGTTTCATAGCACAGTCACGTTATCTAAGCTTGCCTTGTACAACTGGCTTTACTGGGGTGATTTTTGCTGCTCATTTACCAAGCCTGGCACTGCCTTTTGCAGTCCGTTATAATGGAGACTGTGATAAGAGGGCTTTCAATTGCATATATTAGTCACTCCAGTCTCTATCTTGACTGTTCACCAGAAGCGACTAAATTTCTTGGGGTCTGGATTTAAGTTAAAAATGCAGATTTTAGAATGTAGTACAAGAAGTAATTTTTACAAAGGATTTTATATTTATGGATGAAAATTGATAAATTTTTTATAATTCACTTTTACAAGAAAATTCCCATAGATTAAACAGTTATTCATTACTCTAAGTAGCTTTGCTCCCTTTCTCTTTCACTGGCAGAGGATGTGTCCTCCTTAGCTGTTTCAGCCTTTGCCTCTGATCTGCCTAAATGTTCTGTAATGCTCAGCTATCGAGGAGCATTTTCTAAAAAAGCCTTCTCATTCATGTTTTAAATAAGCAGCACTTTCTCTTAACCCGTATAAACAATGCTGAAGTTGACTTTGTTAGCATCTCAGGTGAGGAGTAAGCAGGCTTTTGTTAGGTTACATTACTTCATCATTGTCTAAGCAAAGAAAATTTTATCTCGGGAAGCTTTGGTCTTATTAGTACATGAAATAGCAATCATTTTGTTGGGAGAAATTTTCCCTACTTATACAATGATGATGTAATGGTTATACTTTTACTGGTTGATCTCTTAGAGGAGAGGATATAGATATGACTGCCAGCTAATGGAGATTTCACCTTAGCTCAACTGATAGTCTTCTGGATTGCTGTCCCAGTTTGGGCCAGCATCCAAGTTTTTGGACCCAACACTTTTCTAGTGCCAGTAGAAAACCGCTGTGATTTATGGACATTTAAAGGCTGTTCAGTTTTCAGAGTATTTAATGGTCTTGGGCTTCAGTTGCATTAGAACCGTTGGGCTCAGCTTTCCGAAGTGCTCAATGTTGGCAAAATTCAACTCCCACTGGAGTCGGTGGGATAACTAATGGAGAACTGTGTTAAGCCAAGACTGAATATTCACAAAAATCCTAATGAGGCCTGGTAAGAAACAGAACCTCATGAAAGCGAGAAGAGTAGAAATATGTTGAAGCGAGAGGGAGGAAAATCCTCTGTGCCTTCTTCCATTCCTTTGCTAAGTGCTTCTAATAGAGAAGTGATCACGTGTGTTTTCTTTGGTGTCCATTGTCCGTGACTGCATCCAGAGCTGGTGGGTGATAGAGGAGTTTCAGTCAGTTAAATTACTGAAATGTTCTTCAATGAAATTACTGAAATGTTCTTCAATGGCAAAATTGCGTGTATACAGGTAAATCTTTCTCCCCAGCACTAGAAGGTATATCCATAAAATCAACATTTTATTATGTAATGATAAGCCTGCTAGCTTTGTGTGCTAGCACAGACACATGGATTACAGAACCCATCTCTTTTCCACCTAAACGAACAGAAATATGCTGACATCATTGGTGTGACTGTAGCCCATGGCTGATGTCTCAACTGTTTCTGTCCTTGGTGGCTCCTGGCTTTGCCATGGGTGGAGGAGTGTCTGTCTTTCTGTATGTACACCTCCAGACTGAAATGATTCCTGTATTTCACCCTGTGTCTCCCTTTAAATCCCATTAAGTGTATTTGTAATGTCTCTTTCTCAAAGTTGCTACATACTGATGGTTCTGATTACCCCCACAGTCAACATCCACTAAGATTTATGGGGCTTGTCTATTGTCTGTCTCTCCTCCGGTATTTTGGGCTGTTGATTTTAGAGCTGTATCTTGTAATTACTCTTGATTCAACTGGCATTTCTTCCTATGATGTACAAGTTCGTACTCTAGCCAGGCTTTTACACTTGAATGCAAAAAGAAGGGAACCCCTAGGGCCACAGAATGTAAATGTATATGAACTCTGTAAATCTGAATACGTTGATACCTTTTGACTAAGCAACCTGTGCTCAACTTCTGTGACATCATGTTTTGTCTCCTCCCTGAAAATGATACTGCCAATCGTCTCAACGTATGAGCATCTCATGAAAAGGGAGGAGTTTCTCTGGAATATCTGGTGCTATGTGTTCACTGTGGTCAGTTGTAAGTGTCTAAAAATTGAGTCAAGCCCCAGAAAATCATTCAGTTAGTCTTCAAAAAAAAGAAAAAAAGTTATTTGCCTGAAAACAGTGAAGAAAGAGCAAAGATTTTAATTCAGCTTGATACTTATTCTGTTTAACACTGTCCTAATTATTTGATGTTCTGCTTATAGGGAATTTTAAGCCTTGAGTATTGTGTTGGTATTATTGGTGGCAAACCCAAGCAGTCATATTACTTTGCTGGATTTCAAGGTTAGTGTTTTAATATGTTATGTCTCTTCAATATTTTTCTTTAAGAGTTAGGAAGTTAATATCGAACCAGTGGGAAATAGCATGATTAAAATAGCAAAATGAGTACCTTATTAATTCATCATATCTACCCAAGTCCAGTCATTTGTCATTTACCCCATATAGTAATTGGATTCTGTAAAATGTACATTTAATTTCCCTTGTTGCATAAACAAGGCATAATTTTTCTGTTTCACCAAACTTCAGGAGCGTTTGCTGTTACTATCTGGCAGTTCTTATTTATGTATTTACTTTTTACTAGTTTAAGTGGTGTTAGTTGATGCTTAAATGACAAGCAATATATTCTTCCTGTCAGGATGAAGTAGCACAATACATTTTTCATATGCAAACTCCAGAATATAATTGTATGTTTGTAAAAGTAATTTTATCACCAAAAATTAAATGACAGTCTCATCACTTTATAAAAATTCTGCTTATACAAGCATATTTGATTATGCAAAAGTTAATCTGTCCTGCAAAAACCTATGCTTCAGTCAATGAATGTCAGCCTGGCAAGCAGTTACTTGCTGGCTTTTTTTTTTCAGCTGTTCTGCATAGAAATTGGATTGTAAGCAGTGTAATAATAAGGTGTTTTTTGAATTACTTGTCTTCTGTTTTGTCCTTGTAGATGACAGTTTGATTTACATGGATCCTCATTACTGCCAATCTTTTGTAGATGTCAGCATAAAGGATTTCCCTCTTGAGGTAGTATGGATATAGACCTGGCACTGTTTTCTTCCCATATGAATCACACACTAATTATTTAGAGATGTTCTAGCTAGCTGCATCTTTATGGGTTTACAGTTACATGTTATTTATCAAAGTTCTGCCCTTCTTTATAGGCCTATAATCAACAAAAATGACCAGAGGTTAAAAACTCAATATGGGGTGTTAATTTTTACTTCATTAATCTTCGTCTGTTTCTTTTTAATGATCAGAAAACCTCAAAAATAGATGATCGCTTCATTTAAGTAATATTCCATCAAAGAAAATAGACAATATTTGGAGTACTTCAACCTGAATTATTTGGATTTGGTTTCGTTAGTTTGTCTTTTTGGTCAATTTTATTTTATTTTAAATTCAAGTTGCAATCAACATCATTGAGAGAATTACTGTAGCATTCAATAGTAGGAGCCTGTTGTCAGGTTGGAACCAGAGTTCCTATAGGTTTGCCTGCTGCTTCTTTGTCCAGGAATTCGTAATATTTCTATACTGGAGTAGTTACATCATTTTAAATGTAACTTTTGCACCTAACAGGTTTGGAGGTGACTTTTTTAGCTTCGTACAAGTGGAAATTTTTGAGGCTTATCAGTGAGGTTTGTGGTTGACGAGATTAATTTTACTCAAGTCTTCTGAACTGTTTCTTTTAACAAGTTGTATTCTTGTTTTTAATCAAGCTATTTTTATGGAATAGTAGTTTCCAAGAATCTCACAGGTCTGAAAGCATAGGTGCTGCATTTGTTCTTTCTTTCCCCCCGACCCCTTTCTAGGTCACAACTTTCTGGGTGCATCTAGATGTAGTGAATACATCTTTCCAGGCTATGCCTAGGTCTTAAAAATCATGCTTGCTTTTTTTACAGTAGTGTTTTCCCTTTTCTTTAACCTCTTGCCAAATAACTTGCATTGAAAATAGATAGAGCTAAAGGAGGTTATTAAAGAACTCAATTTACAAGTACCATGGGAAAACATTATCAGTTGCAGAAGTAAGCGTTCGATAGCCACAGTACTCACAGTAGAAGTACTCGGTGCCATCCACACACACTCTCCGTCTTGATCTTGTGTCCAACTTCCACGTGAACTTCCAGCCTCCTCAGAGCAGCTCTTCATTCAGTGTAGAAACGTTCTCTGGGTGCATCCAGTGCTTACGATGGCATCAACTGCTCTAGAACAGAGTTGGTTATTAGTAGTGGTTCCTCATGCCTCTCTGTTCTGTGAAAATAAGTACTCCTAAATGTGGAAACACAGCTTCAGGAACAACATCTTGCATTTAAATAAGGAAGAGGAATATGTATTTATTTCCACCACCTCTAAAATACTAGCTACTTAGTGCAGAATTCTTAAAAGGTTTGCAGCGAAGTCCTGTAAACAGTGGAAGTGAGTCGTACGCAACTCTTAAACTCACACCGGAGGAAGTGAGTAGGTGATCTTGATTGTGTACACTTAGAATGTAAGTCAGATGGTGTGTAATGAAGTTATATATCTTCATGGCTTCTGTTTTGGGTAGCAGCTAAGAGTGAACTTAAACTGAGAACAGTGGAGTGAACTGCAATGGTCCTGTCTGTTGTTACCACGAAAAGAAAGATCTGTTAACATACGTTGAAGTTGATTGGGATACCTTAATCAAAATACCATCAAATAGTATTTAGGAAAAGTACTTACATATATCAAAGGACTTACACATGGCAAATGTCAAATCCTAGGGCCAACTTAAAGCAAACACTACATATTTTTCAGTATTTATGCTTAACAAGATGCTTTAATTAGCATGACATATAATATAGAAGTATAAGATTCTCTAGAAAACGAGAAGGTTCTGAATTAAAAAAGGAACATAGCAGCAAAATGTATCAGAAAATATCCTAGGCGGAAACTTCCATTATTTTTCGAGATGCCTTTAGATTTACCCTATTGAGATATTTGGAAGAAGAGTTGGTGAATCCCAACTCTACCTATATGTATTGTGGCAGCAGCCAGAGATTTTAACCAAGATCCTTGCCCCTTTGTGCTAATAACTGTAGTAAAATACAGTGCCTCCTCTGAAGATTTTAGTTTAATTGGGTAAGCCAGACAAAAGATGGGAAGAGCACAAAGAAGCAGAGCTGAAGTGACTTCCTTAAGGTCACACCATAGCTCAGTGGCCAAGCTACAGAAAACCCACATCTCTTTGGTTTCTGTTCCCATGACTAATCCTCCAGATTGTGCTGCAGACTGGCATTAATACGAATTTCCAAATAATAATAAGGTTTTAAAATGTATTTTGAAGGTACGCAAGCTGCCAGCTTGGCTTGATCGCATCCTAATGCTTTTCTGCAGACGGAAAATATATTGCAATTTAATGCTTAGTGCATTTAATAGTATTATATCTTTGTCCAGAAATGTCAAAAGTAAACAGAAATTGCTTTCTTAGTGTGGATAGTTGCTTGTTAGATTTATCTGTAGGGAGTATTTTCAAAATTGACAAATTGTCCAGAATAAGTTGGAAATCAATCCACTCTGTATTGGCTTCCAGAATCCATTTGTTTGGAGGAGTGAAAAAAGAAAAAGCCTACCCACTTCTCTTTGTTGTACAGTGATTTGTGTAGCATTACGACTCCAGCCCTGAACAGTACAGCACAACGGTAGTTACAATGTTGTTCCTGAAATGTGATACGTAAGGCAGGGTTCGATTTATATATGGGATGACTCAGGAATGAATATTCAAAATACAACTTCTGCAGATAAAATTTGAACAGAATTAGGAGAAAAAACAGTGACTAAAACCAGTCTTGTAGAAATAGTACTTCTCATCTTTGTTTATATTTTTTAGCAGAGGTTTAATAGAAATACCTCTCAGGTTTGTAATCACAAGGAAAGAACAATATAGTTCAATATGTAAAACTATTACACTGCCAGGTACACTCAGATTAGGTAACTAATGCTGTCGTTTTCTGTAGATTGACTTTTCTGTCTGGCAAAAAAAAAAAAAAGATAAAATGGGTTTCTAGCGTACAGACTGCTTGATGTTAGCTGTCAGGGGTTGCTGTTGCTATAGTCAAATTAGATTGTAACAGTTGTTAGTTATCCTTTGTAGAGGGAACACGGGGGTGCTGGTAAGAAATCTCCTGCGTTGCTCTGTCCTGGTGTTACTGTTGTGTTAGTGAGCCGTCCTGGTCCTGCGCTGACCAGCGCTGTGCCAGAAGAGCTGTGAGCTGCGCGCAGCTTACATGTCAGTGGGAAGGGAAATAGCACAGACTATTCACTGGAGAATATTGATCGCTGGGGGAAGTTCATGAAAAACAAAATCTGCGTTTTAGTACAGTGGTATCTCTGTTGCAGTGCGGTGCAGGCACAGCGTGTTAGCATTTGTTACTGAGCAGCTGTAGCAGGATTGCTAGTGATTTAATAGAGGTAGGATGACAGGGTAGTCCTGCATGTTAGAGGCAGAGTAGAGAGGACTGCCTTTGAGAGACAGTCAGTGGTGACCAATTCATTTCAGTTATTAACACAATGACCTTCACCAAAACTACAGTTTCTGTAATAAACAAACACCTAATCAGGGTAGATAGCATGTACTTGCCTTTTCTCTCATAAACTCTGAATGAGGAGTGTGGGGAAGGGTTTTGTATATTTGTTTTTCTTTTCTTATCGTATGGCTGCTGATAGTTCACAGCACTGTCAAAGCATCATCTGTCAGAAAGAGAGGTTTCACATTAGGAAAAAAACATTTATAAAGCAGGGCATATTGTTTGTGGTTTTCTGACTTGTGGATTACTGTAATATGGTTTTTTTATTGTGGGTTTTCTAACCAATTTCATTTAGTAAAGGAAAATGCATGGGGTTGGTTTATCCCATTATGTCTCTGTTAGAAAGGCTGAGGGAGGGAAAGGGGCAATGGGCGGCGGTAGTAAAGCAGTAATTGTAAGATAGTGCAAAAGCTGTTACAAATTCAATTTGCAGAAGAGCATTCACCTCCTCTGCCTTGGGAATATTCATAAAGTACTGCTCAGAGCGGCAGACCTTTGACAGATTTCAAACTAACATGATGTGTACAAGTTTGGTGAATGCAGTGTAAACAGCAGGAGGCTTTATACATGTGGAGAAGAGTGGAATTACTCGGATGTTTAGAGGGGGCGGAAGAGATTACTTCAAAAGTATGTGCTGGTTTTTAATTCAAGTGATACAGGGGATTGTATGTTAAAGCTGTTGGTGGAAAAAAAGTAAATGCATAGGTCGATACCATTCTCAAGCTTAACCATGTATTTCATGTTTTTTAATCTTGAAACTTGCAGTCATTCCACTGTCCTTCTCCCAAAAAGATGTCATTCAAAAAAATGGATCCGAGCTGCACAATAGGATTTTACTGTAGAACTGTGCAGGACTTTGAGAAGGCTTCTGAAGAAATAACAAAGGTAGGTGTCGACGTTACCAAATCGATTCCTCAGCCAGAACGGCGTGCGCGTGCCGCGTATGGATAAGGGGAGAGAATCAGCTTCGCTCTTCTAAATAGACATCGTTCTTTTCTTGATATTTATCGCTGCTTTTCTAATCATGAGAAATCTAGGCTGTTTTTCAACTCATCCGATTTTACCTGTACGTAAAACCTGGGGAGAGCCGGGGTCGCGCCGCCAGAGCCGCTCTCCGGCGGAGGCGGTGTCGGGCGGAGGCGGCCGGTGGCACCGCGGCGGGGCGGCCCCGCCAGGTGGCGCTCTTGAAATGGGAATCGCCCCGCCGCCGGCCCCGGCCCGGCCCGGCCCCGGGGGGGATCCTGCGGCGGCGATCGATCCCGCGGAAGTGTTTGATCGAGCCGAAATTGTGGATTAGTTCTTGTTAGCGTAAGCGCGCTTTCTGATGGCGTTTAAATGTAACGCAGCCTGGTTAGGATTTGGTAACAACGTTTTGAAGCCTGCGGAGCGGGTATCACCCGGCGAATCTGCCTGGTCTTGTCCTTCCTCTTGAAAAACGCTGGTATGGGTTCATTTAGGTCCAAATGTAATCGACGGGTTTTTTCCCTTGATTATTACAGTATGTGAGTGAATGAAATACAGCCTTATTTATATGTTCTATTAGCTACGGTAGCAAACAACTGTGTTCTGTGATTTTAAAAAAAAAGTCTGTGAAAGGATGCAGCGGCAGCAGAAGATGGTCACAATATTAATATTCTAACCACGGTGGTTATCACAACAGCGCAAAGAATTAATGTTTGTACAGCATTTTGAATGTCCTGTTAAGTGGTATTAGTATTACAGCCAAAAAAGCATTTTTAAACTTAATACTGTATATAATCTTTAGTAGATATTGATTGATGCTGAAATTGTTTCTTTGATTCTTACAGAGACAGGTAGAAAATAGATTTAAAGAAGTAGAAGTTCCTAAGCAACAGATACATGGAAAGTTTAAATAGTGAAGTTTCTATTCTTCCATGCTTTCTTGTTCTATCAGGTATAAGAAAGAATGCCATAACGTGGTAAAACAAAAAACTTCTTAGAAAATCAGTTGCATTGGAAGTTCTCTTTCTCTTTTTCCCTTCTTTGTTTTCTTTCAAGTTTGGGATTAAGTACATTTCTTTTTCTGAACATATGTTGTGAAAATACTCATGGCTGATCTGAGTCTTGGAGCTATTATGCTGGTATTCTAGATAGAAGTTCTTTAATATTAGTGACGTTATTTTATATAAATGTATTTCAGGCACAGTCAGTTTGAAAATAGAGGAAAGTTTGGATACAAATACAACATGAGAAACATTCTATGATATCTCAATCCTTCCTTCACATCCTTTGTTTTTTCCTGCTCTTCCATTATTTTTCCCTTTGTTTGCAATTTGAGTGCCATAAGTTTTGAACTATAAAGCACAGTATACTCCCAGTGTGCCCTATGTAGGCTAGACTAGAAAGTTCAGGTTCTTGCTGCATTTGTGGGCAATAAGAGGTAGGAGAAAAGATTTAGCTTTTATTACTTGAGGATAAACCTTATGAGCTGTATATTCAGCGACAGAGAAATTAGGGCATTAGAATCAAGGGCCCAAACGGAGTGACTGGTGAAACTCCATCCAAGTCACATTCAAGTTACCCTTTGTTTCTGTACTTGCTTGTTAGGCAGCGCTTGTTAAGTAGTTTAATAATACCTGGAATTAAATAGCTGATAGATTAAGGAGACCTAGAAACACATCCAGTCTTAAGAAGGATGGATTTACCAACTGGCTGTAGTCTTACTTCTGTCTTGCACTTCCAGCACAAATACCGAGCAGGCACAGCAGTTTCTGTCTGACTTCTCAACACCATGCGGCAGATGCAAGAGGTCAGCAAGAAGCTCTGGCCTCTGCACAGCACCTGGGATGGCTCTGCCTTTTCCCAGCCGCAGCCTCTGCTGCTACTCTATGTTGTTACTTAACTGGTACCAAGCTTGTCTTTCTGCTAATGCAGTGAATTGTTTCCCTATCAAAACTCATGACATCAAATAGGTAATCCACTTGGGCCACAACTGCATTTGCCTGTTTGTAGCCCAGGTTCTTAGCAGAAATGAAAAGTTCTCTGAAGAACTGGACTGATTGAGTGTTGAATTTGGATGCAGTTCAGCACAAAGAATTAATAATCGCAGTGACAACAGTGGCAGATTGAGTCTAACACTGAAATACTAAAAAATTTTGATGTTTACCAATAAACGCTGTAGAAATCATCACAGTGGTATCTAAAGAACTTGCAAGTTCTTTGGAGTTCCAACTTATCTGTGATCACTGAGTGAGATGTAGCTTGATAATAATTGCAGTAATCTTAACCAAGTTCCACTGGACTCTTGTTTAGGCGTTTGCCTGTCTGTCCAGTTTATGTTCCGTATTTAGTGTTTCATCACCTCCCTTAGTACACAGAGAGAGGTACTACGTGTACCTGGAGAGGAGGAAGTTTCAGGGAGAGTTGAACACAGACAACGGCAGTGGAACTGCAGGTGTATTTCTGTCCTGATTTGGAGGGACCATCTTTAAAGGTGTGATGGTTGTTCGGTCACCATGCATTCCCTGAGATGCAGTATTCGGATGAGTGTTCTGTTGCAAACTTGCAGTTAGGAGCTGGCCTAAGTCCACCTGTCCACTTTGCAGACCAGCAAACAGCCTTCATGTGGCTATCAATTTCTGTTGCTACTAAGCCAGCTTGTATTCAGCCCTTAGAGATGAAAGGGTTTGCATCCAGTTGTCTAGTCTTCTCGAGGAACAAAGCATTTGTACGTCTTACAAATGTTTTTTCTTTCTAATGCTCGTTACTCTTCTTTTGCTTATTACTGTGTGCGTATCTCTCCCATAGCTCCTTGCTCTTTTACAATAGCCAAATGCAATTAAAATAGACAAGAATAAAGTGGAATATTTCAGACCACAGTAAAAATCAAGGATTTTACTGAGTATAATTTTTTTTTTTAAGAACACCCCCTTAAGCCCCTGACTGTCTTTTTTTAAATAGTCCTTACTGTTTAAAGACCTATTTAGGGTTTTTTACTGTTTTATATTAATTGTTCTCATGAAATTATGTTTAGTGATTTTAGTTCCACACAGTGTATACCTCTAAGCTAATGTAATTCTGCATGTCACTGTACCAGTGTGCTGTTTATTCAAAGAAATGAAGAAATTAAAATAATAATTAAAAAAAAATCAGTGAACAATTAAGTGTCCAAAAGAGGCTGAAATGTCTCTCAGTATTTGGCAGATTTTTATCTGCTATTAAAGGTATTTTGCTGATCTGTTGTAGTATTTATCATTCCTCACCACCCGCTTTCTACATGCTCAGTTTTCGTATTTATAAATGTAGATTTTTGGCACCCTAGTTACCACAGCTTGTTACTGTTGTCAGTCTGTTTTTAGCCATGTTCTCTTGATTGGCTTATTTACACAGGTGTATGTGTTTAAAGTTTTATTAAAAAACATTGATTATTGTACATGCTGATTCTACAATAAAAATCTCTCCCTGAGATGCTTAGTTGCTGCAGAATTCATTCCTGTGCTTGAGGAGAGCGTTATGGCCGTTAACTATTTTGTAGAGTTTTTTTATCTTCCTACAAGAGCTCCAGCTGCACTGAAACAAACAGCACGTAGAGGTGGTCTATATGGAAGAAGATGCAGGGTTAGGCATAAAATTAGCAGCTACCTGAAGAAGAAATGGAAGTAAACGTTTGTTTAACGTGAAGAGGGGATGTTTAGCTCGTGCAATGCTTTTGTTTTAATATGATGATAATAAAAAATGGTTTTTTTACTTTGCAGTCATCATCAGATAAATATCACTACTTACTATATTTCTTCATTTCCAATTAACGTTTTATCTGGTATGTGTTTTACATTGTAGATGCTGAAATCTTCATCTAAGGAAAAATATCCCTTGTTTACTTTTGTAAAGGGTCATTCTAGAGACTATGACTTTGCTTCCAGTCCACTCCGGGAAGAAAATGACCTTTTCTCTGAGGATGAAAAGAAAAGATTAAAAAGATTTAGTACAGAGGAGTTTGTCTTGCTTTAAGGACATTTTACACAAGATTATTGGCAGCTGTCCAGGAGAACACTTGCCTTTTAAAAAACAAAAAATGTATGTGTCCTCCTCCCGCAAAAAGGCAAGCTTGTGCTGAAATTGGTCTATTTTCATAA
Source organism: Platalea leucorodia (assembly GCF_965183815.1). NCBI lineage: Eukaryota > Metazoa > Chordata > Aves > Pelecaniformes > Threskiornithidae > Platalea > Platalea leucorodia. The sequence continues at coordinate 23,723,828 of NC_138827.1, read as the reverse complement.
AGATGATAATGTTTTATATGTTAATAGTCTTTAAAATGTCATTTATAAATGTACTTACTAATTATTTTTGTTCACTGCTAGTTGGATGAGTTTAATGTCCCGTTATGCTAGTGAAGATAGAAGGCATTGTTTAGAGCCAGGTGTGCTGACATGTGCCTATGTCCTGGTCTTGCCCTCTTCAAAAGCTTGGCCAGTCCCTAAAGCCTAACTTGTGACCCTGATGTCGTGTCAGTCCAGGACAAACCCTGAGCAGAGGCTGCCAGATACGTGTGGGTTTTATGTCATGGACGCATATCCATAGGTTTTGAGACCATGTTATTTCTGTTTGTAAGTAAAATTTGCGTTCTGTATTCATGTGGTAAGGGTAGAACTCTAATCTGTCTTGCTACATAAGCCCAAATAATAGTTAATGCTGTAATCGTGACACACATACCGAGCAGCACAGTGTAAGAAAGGTAAGTTTGATATATCAGTAGTAATTGTCAGTTGCAATACTGATACAATTATATAGGCCGAATTGTGAGTTAAGATACTATTTAGCAGTATGATTTTATAATGGTTTCTCATTAAGCTTGCTTTGGAGCCTTAATATGAGGAGCGAAGATAAAGTATTACCTTTCCCCACAATTTTTAAAGGTTATACTATTAATATTAACTGCAACCAATCAAAGCAGCTAAAGACAATTATTAGAAGAGAGTGATGTTTGTTTCCTGTTTCAACTACTATAACGTTGAGGCTTCTCTCCTATTAGTGCAGCTTTTAAATCAAAGCAAATGGGGGAGTGAATGTCAAAAATTCTGGGCTGTGATTTTTTTTTTTTTTTTTTTTTTTTGGATACATGTTATTACTGTACAAATGATTACTTGATGGTGTGTGTTCTCAGATTGCAAACAAATGTACATAAATAGTTTCACGTTTTAACAAAGTAAATGCAATATTTAAAATATGTATTAACACTGCTCGGAAAATAAAAGAGGTGTGAAAACATTAAATGCATGTGCCTTTTATATTAATATTAGATCCTCTAAGAGTGAATATAATCCTGCATCTAAAACAATATTGCAAGGTGTGAATACTCTGTTTATTTGCAATAAAGGCAAATTTTATTGTTGTGTTGTAAACCAAATGTTAACCTATTCTAAGTGCCGTTCAGGCACAGAAGGCACAAATGTTGCCGATCCAAATAATAAGCATCATGTGTATTCATTAAAGCACCTTTTTTCCTTTTATGAGAAAGAAGTGACTAATAGATAGATTTCAGGCAGAACTAGATCAAGTATGTGTATGTGTCGGGGCTGGAGTGTGCATTTGCATGTGTTAATTGAGTTAATATTCCAAAAAAGCCAGAATGAGATTGTGTTCACTTGCTTTCAGGAAAAAAAAAAAAAACCCACACATCATTTGTCTAAATTAGTAACCTCTGCACTGTTGAATCCTACTAATAATTGGCATAATATTACTTTTAGATGCTGCACGTATGTGAGGATGTTTGGCTTGATCTTACTTAATATTTTTCATTAATAGCCCAGAAGAGGGAGTAAACAACATATTTATGGAATTTAGATGTCAAAATGAGGAGAATTGTGAATGTCAGTGAGAGCTAGAAAATAGAAGATTCCTGTTTATCGAAGCACAAGTTAATGTAGGCACAGCAAAAATAATGCAAAACCGTTGAGTGGTTCCGTTGGGTAACAGTGGACAGGAAATTAGACATGAAGTTGTACTTTGCTTTCGCATTTAAAAAAAAAAAAAAGCAATCCTATGCTGCATCATTAAAAGCTTCTGTCGCAGAGCGGGGGGATATAATCAGTATAATCTGGTTTCACTGACGCTCTGCTTTCTGCTTACCTTTCCACGAGGAAGGCATTAAAGTGCACAGAAGAACAGGAAAAATGATCAGGAGCCTGCAGGGATGGATTTAAGGAAGATTAACTTGTAGCTAAGTGGCTTTGTTACTCTGTAGCTGAAGCACGAGGTTAGGGAAGGAGGGAAGCACTACAGTTTACAGATCTGTAGTGTATGGGCACTGGTGAGAGGGAGAGGAGTTGCAGGGAATGGTAAAAGGACAGACATCTTTGGGAAAGGGGAAGGTGCTCAAGGAAAAGCTTCCTGCAGGGCAGTACGAGGCTGTGTAATATTCTCACCCAGAAGCGTTGAAAGCCTTACTGTCTAAGGCTGTTACAAACCAGACTGGCCCAAAGGCGAACAAATGCACGGTTAAGAACAATCTGCATTCAGCAGATGAGTTGAATCAATAACGTCTTTTCCATTTACAGCTTCTGTTGTTGTAGTAATAATAATAAAATGTAATAAGCTTCAGAGGCTTTCATGCACAGGAGTCTGCAGTATTTGTAATGAAGTTGAAAGTGGTGCTGAGCTATGTGAAACTAACAAAAAGACACAGCTGTACAGTGGACTTTTTTCCCAATTATGTGGTATTTTTATCTTTTTAAATGAAAGTTACTGTACAACATTGTCTATATGACTTGAGACATATAGACAAAGACCCACATCTCTTTTGAAGGACTTTATCCATCCTACCCCACTGCAGACTTCAGCCTTCATAACATTACTGGGATCAAGCCTGGCCATCGGGAAGATGTCAAAGGAACGACTCTTCCCATACCACTCACCGAGTGCGCTTACGTTGTGAAACAGGCAAGGTGAAAACAGAGATGTTTCTGGACGTGCACATGATAAAAACGGTAATGGCACTACTTGGTGACTGCGTTTTGTCATCAGACTAAACCAAAACTGCTCACACCTGGTAATTCTGCGAGTTTTTCATGTCCAGGCCTTTGTACCTCTTGGTCTGCTGCACAGACATATATCATGGGCCGCTCCGTCCCACTGCGGTACAGGTAGCTTTAGCTGAGACAAAAGCTAAAGGATGAATTTTCCTTTTTCCTGAACTCTGCTGGCTGAAGTTAGGTACTTTAGAAAATCCCGTGTGCACGTACCCACCTAGGCTAGCTGTGTCTCCAGAAATGAGCTGCTATTCAAAAGACCTTTGGTTTGGTATTCTTGTAACAGAAGTGGTCTAATGGAAATAAAAGAGCTATAGTACGTAAGTGTTAAAAAGAAAAATGTAGTTCTGCCATCCCAACAGCAAACTTCTCTGGAAGGGCAAAATAGTTTCATTTGTCTCAGTCTTTTTGCAACTTGTCGATGAAGAAATGTAATGGCTGAAACACCTTTGCTGAGTTTATTTAAATAGTAGATTTTTTTTTTTTTTCCCTTTTTGACTAAGGGCAAGAAAGACTTCAGTGCTAGGACAGCAGCTGGTTTTTGGTCCTTTAATCTGCTAGCAAATCCTTTAGTTTACCAACGTGGTGTTTTATTTGAAGCCTGCTACAAAGAGTTGTTAAAAACTAATGGCTATTTTCAGATTTTTTTTCATGTTTCCCATGCAAGCATAGACAAACCCACACGTTGCCCTGGTGCACTTGTGTACAGTGGTGACACAAGTTAAATTACCAAGTTACTAGGAATTAATGTTTTTCGGTAACTACAGGGGACTTTAATTGGAAACTATGTTAATCGCATAGTAATTCTCTTTACCTCGTCTGCATTATCTCCTGAAAACCGTGCAATTAATTTGTGTCATCACTGTTGCTGCTGCTGCCTTCAAACACAAACCAAATGAGCATTAGTTACTCACACACCCAGCAGTGGCCTATTTTCTTAAAGGACTTCCACAAATCACTGGCTGATTACTCGCTTGCCTGACGGAACCAGACTGCACGTACCACAGAAGGTGGGCGAATAGTTGCTCTTTTCAATGTCCGAGCTTTTAATTGCCTAATAACCTTTTCTTTTTTTCTTTTCTGCCATTTCCTTTTTCATTAGAAGGAACATTTCTTTGTGTGTTTATAATATCTAATATTAGCTTGACACAACCTCAGGACTCTAAATGATTAGCTGGGACTCTGCCTTCCCCTTCTAGCTAAGATATTGCCCTCATTTTTCAAACTAATATGAGACCTCAGGGTCCTCTTTGACTTGCCTCTACCTGACCAGTGACCAAAACCCCATCACGCTCAGAACTGATGGCAACGGTGTTGGTGTTTGTCCCTCCCCATGCAGCGCTGTAGCCGGGACTGGGCGCTGGGGTAGCCCATGCGGTGCAAGGTAAAGGACCTCTCCACAGGACCTGACTGTGCGGTTCCCCCATGGGAAAAACCCACCAGGCACCACATCCCTTTCCCGTTGGCTCTGTGGCCACTGGCATCTCAAGCCAAACTCAAAACCTTTAAAAACGCCTTTGGCCAGCACCCACCTTCCCTGCAGGTAATCATGAAAGGCAGCGGCTGATTTCTGACAGCTTCCCAACCTGAAGTCTTAGACCGGGCTGGAGACTGGTGGAGAAAGCCGGTGTGCTGGTTTAACTCCATGGGGAACAAGCCAGCAGACTCTCAGGGATGGCTCTCGGGAAAGATGAGGCTGGAAGGCTGGTTTTGCCCCATAATGACTCATGAAATGGCAATTTCTAAAGTGGCTGTTTAGGAGAGGGATTTATTTACTAATGTTAGTAGAGACAACTGACCTCAGAGAGAAACAGGGTCTGGAGAGTTGTACACCAACTTCCAGAAGGCCTAGAAACAGAAAGATACTCAAGACCATTACTAAGTTAGTGCCCATCTGTGGCTACCAGCAGAATTGCTTGTTTCTGCTGCCTTTCTCTAAAGACTTGTTTTCCCTCTCGTCAGGCCCCTGTGCTTCAGCAGAGCTGTAAAACTGAGGCCGCCCTAATTTGTTATTGAAGGTCTCCAAGCAGGCCCATTCCTGTAAGAACAGCTAGGTGGGAGTCCCCCAAGCACGCCTCCCTTGCCGGTTACATTTTTCCCACAGTATTAATGAGACGGCCCTAAACGACAAGAACATGAGTAGGTAACTGTAAGAACTACGTAAAGGCAGCTGCTTTATTTCCTTACAGGTGCAGTGGCAACTGGTGTTGAGGTGATGCCACGCATCCCCTCGCCTGATTTTCAAAGCCAACACTGGCTTCATGTTCTGAACAAAACCTGCTCTTCCCTGGTTCCTGTACAAGGCAAGATCATGGGAGTCTGGATCTGTTCGTGGTGAGTTGACTGGCTCCTCCCAGAGGAGTCTACACGACCTTGCACTTTTAAAATGATGCAGTAAATACACCTGATTGACATTTAGCATGGTGACATGCTCCTTAGTTAAAGCAGTAACAGCAAACAAGTGGTTGCTCTATGTGCGTTAACTGGCACTTAAACATCAGGTTCATTTATCTGCAATCGGTATGAAAATGGAGTCGGAAAACAAGGAGTGTGGATGTGAAAGAAGGGATCCCTCTCCTCCCCTGAGTGCTGCCTGGCTATGAAGTGGCCGCAGGCAGAGTCTGCCGCTGCCTGGCTGTGCTAGAGAGGCAATAACAGACCCTGGTCTGGGCTTTTGCCCTTGTCCTTGGCTGACAAATTTTTTGGTGTAAGGAAAGTCTTTTGTGTTTTTTTTTTTCTTCAACTTACCTCTCCAAATCTAGAAGCATTGGTAATGAGAAGCAGGCGAGCAGTTCAGTTACGCACAATGCAGCCAGAAGGACACAACAGGGTATTTGGGGAGGCAGGGAAGGGATCTCCTGTTTGACATTAATTACAGTAAGAAAATGGACTCACTCTGGAGACCTGATTTATTTCCAGAGTTATTGACAATCTCTTAACTGGAATGATGGAATCAAAAGCAACTGTCAGTGAGTTATGAAAGGTCAATAATGCCACAAATGAATACAAACAGCATATTTGAAATCCAGCCCGCCCCACATTCTGTTTATGCAACAATTTCATCCAAGGTGATATGGCTTTTTGGGGAGGCACCAGCTCTTCTTGTGCTACCAGGAGCCTCCAAGGGAGCAGAATATGCCAGATTACTTTCTGGTCCTTTACCACCCTGCAGTTGATTACTATGGGAGTATGGCTGCATTTCTTCTTCCCAGTGCGTGGAGTGCATTTCCCTAGCCCCGCGTGGAAGGCTGTGGAGCAGAGTCAGCTATAACCCACAGCAGTATTTCAGTCTAACACTCCTTGAGCCTCTGTTGGACTATAGCTGCTTTCTGGCAGCACAAAGGTGATACAGCCTCCCACCGTCTTGGTTAGGCTGTGCTGACATTATGGAAAGGGGTCTTGAAATGCCGGTAACTTGTTTGCACTGCCAAAAAGATGTAAAGAGGTGTTCAAGGGAGTCAGGATTGAGCCCTGTGTAATCATCATTTGACCCTGTCATTGGGTACCTTCATGAGATGGCTTCTGTTGCCTAATTGGATGAACTGAGCTTTATAAACAGTTCCCTTCCCTGTTTGTAAGCAGTTCACGGGCAGCTGTAATTGTTTGAATCCACAGTGTGAATAGTAAAAAGAGCTTTACTTAATGACTGCAGAAGCCCTTCTCGTGTGAGAGCTCTTTGGTATTTATTCACACCAGAATTCACGACGCTTTTGTTTTCTGTGAACGCTCCTGCAAATAAAAACTTGCTCACTCTAATGTTTATGAATAAATGTGGTCGTAAATGCCACCAAAGCAAATCAGCAGGGTTTTATTTATGCAAGAAGATGTGCAAATAAATGTTTGCTGTTTTCGCCTAGCTCTAGTAGGTGTGTAGGCATGTGTTAAAACCAAGGCTTTGTGGGCTCTCTGCTCAGCATTCACATATTATTCTTACTTTCCATCTCCTCCTTCCCTACACTCTGATCCTGCCAGTGAATCCCTGTGCCCCAGGGGAACATTATTAAAGTCAATGGTTTAGGTATTTATCCACATCCAGCAGTTTGCTGATCAGTGAATAAGGTCATGCAGGGTAGTAGGATCACTTGTAGGATGCCCAGGATTGGGGCCCTGTACTTAGATGGACAAGAGGCAAGGGGGACTGTAATTGCAGCCTCGTGCTGTTTTCTGCATGGCACACAGCAAGAACCCACAACTGCTTTATCGGCACGTGCTGACTCGTGAAGCAAGGTGGTGTGGATTTTGTCTTACACAGAAGAAGTGTGGGAGGTTATTGCCATCCTGTCTCAATCAGTGCCCTAATTAAATATAGGAGAGGATTTTCTTTTTAAAATGCAAATGTCAAGCCTTGTTAAAGAAAATCAAAATGCACTGAAATTAATGTAGTAGGAACTGTGGAGGTGCTTAGGCTAGAGTATCTATATTTATTAGAAAAGGAACTAAAAAGGGAAGTATTTTCTGATCAGAGTTCAATCCTTAAACTGAGCCATTTGCAAGTTACTTACAGAATATAAAGATGTTTTGCAAGTTTACAAATTTCCCTTCAAAATCTGCAGTTAGGGACTGGTTCCAGGGGCGGATTCTATGTCCCAGCCTCTAAAAACTATAAAGGAATATAATCTGACACTCACCTCTTTCTGGGATTTATCTGTAAATTCCTCTTCTCTTATCAGGATCATTTGGGATTTTATGCTGGCCACACTTTCAGGGGGTTGGACTTGAAGACTCAGATCGTTCCCTTCCATTCCCTTGTTCCCCTGAGTTCAGCAGAGCACAATAGTACAGAATTTAAAAAATGTACATTCAGCAATATGATAATCCCCATTTACAAATAACCCTATATAAAGGCATCTGACTACTTCAACCCACCGAGAGCCTTAATCAGAAGTATAAATAAGAACTTGCAACAGTCAAAACCAAAGTCCTAGATATGAATGCATTAGGATGAGGAGTTCAAACAGAAAACTGTAGTTTTTCAAAGGCTTATAGAGAAGAGCTTCAGCTGATCACAGAGAGATGCTTCAGCTCTGAACCGTGATCTCAACCTGACCAAGCTCAAAACTTCACTTCAGACATGTTTGTGCCTCCCCTGGAGCAGGTGAGAAGACATGCCGTTTTATGGCAGTGTGGAAACACAAAATACAGTATTTGTTAAATACAACAAGCTCACATCTTTGCAAATATATGAAGTTCTTTGGCCTTCACAGTTCAACCAGTGGTTTGTTGTTTTCATGCTAATACAAATTCTTGTATTAATAGGAGCATGGCCTTGGGTTTCTCCATCCGTATGGGAAAAAGTTACTTGTCTGATGGTAAACAAAGAACAGAAGAATTGATTCACTGTCTTCACTTTTAAAAAGATGGTATGAAGCAATAGTGAAGCAATTTTAATTGTGACTGTGTAACACTTGCAATCAGTAAGATCATTTGTGTTCTGTTTTTAGGAATTGGGGTACTACAGAGTACATACAGCATTAGAAATGCAAAACATGACCGCATGTTCTCAGGATTTTGTCAGTGTTACATGAAAGAGCACTTGTGCTGGGATGCTCAACTCTGAGGGTATTCTCTGTTCAGTGTGTATTTACAGAGATGTATGAATATTTGATTAATGAGTCATGGTCTCTGGAGAAATTTAATAACTGTACTGCTGTACAAAGCCAGCTCCTTAACTGTTAACACAGCTGCCAATAGTGTCACTGACACTGAAGCCCTTTCTGCATCTAATATATTCTGTGGAGTAAATTCCTTCGTTACAAGAGAATCCATGGGACACATTATTCAGTTATCTGTTTTGAACTGTTGCAGGCTCAATTTACAGACCCTGATTTGTAAAGATTTTTCCAATGGAAACAAGCAGTGACACATGAGCCATAAAGCAGCAGTTTCATGAGGCTATGTTGCTAGAAAAGTTAGTTGGAAGGTCAGTTCTAAAGAAGAGTTGCTTTAAAAATTCTTGCATGATTGATAATAAAATAGGTGTTACTATTGTCCAAATTGCTATTTTCATCAAATATTTTCATAATATACTGTAACAGCATATTCAATACGCAAGTGAAATAAAAACTGTCAAAGCTATTGGTTGTGCATGTTCCTTATATTTGTATAATCTGTTTATAAAATGTAAAATGAACAATGGATGAAAATATTGATATGTTACTGCCTTAAAAACTCTATTCAGTGGGACTACTCAAGGGAGGAAAGGTTGTTCAGGGGTATATGATTTGCAGGATGGGGCAGAAGTTTTCTCCCCCCCATGATGCCAGACCAGAAGTGTTCTTCATTTTTGCTGAGCAGTTTCCCAAGAATAATTCACTGCTAATTTTCTTTTTTCTCCATTTTTATTCCTAATACCTGTGAAGAGATCAATTTTCACTTATGAAGTTAGGTGTATATTTTAGTGGTGTTACTCCAGTTCAAGTGCTTTAAATAATAGGGGAAAAAATGTCAAAAAAAGATAAATTTAGTGCAGAGGCTTTCACTAGAAGCTTTAACTGCAGGTTAGAATTATACATGCTATGCAGAATTTCCTGCAACACTTCTCCTTTGGGCCACAATGCATTACAGCAGACGTATAATGAAGCTGCTATAAAATCCGTGGTAATTAAGGGGGATTTGACAGTAATTGCAACAGTGAATCAACTTAATTATTACCTGCTTCAAAGAGAGCTAACCTGATGTTATAATCTAACCTTTCCTACTTCTAAAATGAGAGATTAAACAAGTATATGTAGCATTTAAGAATTAAATCTGTTGAGATAGAGTTATATTAATATACTTTTCATAGACATTTTATATATATGTGTGTGTATAGGTACAAAGCAGCTAAACGAACAGCACCATAAGCTGATAAGCTGCAGATACCCTGACTGTATGCATTCATAAAATAAACAGAACCTAGCCTGCATCTGAGGCAAGTCAGCTTCTCTGTTATTTGCTGAAAGCATGGGGACCTATAGAAAGACCATTGCTGTAAAACGCTATGACACACACAAGCCTAGTTCCTTGAACAGCCTTGTAAAGGGGTTGTGATGAATGTATTGTCTTTCTGTGCTTAATTTTAAGCAAACTATTCTGAAATACATTTAAGGTAGGCTGTAAAGCTGCAGAAGTGAGAAGTTGCTCGAGGACTTCACAGCCGTGCTGCATACCACCCTGGTGTGGCTACCATCGTGATCCCTTAACAATTAATATGCAGTATTGGAGATTCCAGTGTTACACAGCATAGAGGAGATTCTCCTTTGTCCAAAACTGGTCTGCTGTTTTCCAATGGCATGTGACTTGCCCTTGAACGAAAAAGAAGCTTCTTACAATGTCTTCCAATTGCTTTCAATCTGGGACCTGGGCTAGAGAGCTCCATGGATTACAGAGCAGCGATGTCTAAACCTCCAGGTGCTTTCTTACCCTGCCTTCGGATAGTCATCATAAACACCAGGGAGAAAGCAGCCTAATGTAACGTTGGTCTAATCAATTCCAACACAATCAATCCAGCTCTTTCACCCACTGCATCAGGTATACTGAACCCCATGCCACTTACTCAGGGTCTATTGGCTGAGCCCATTTGCCTGACTTTTCACATGTGTTACCTGAGAGCAGGGCGTTGTCAGAGGGTCGCTGATCCAAACTCTTCTCAAAACTCTTCCCCAGTGTTGTACCTGGCTGGTACATGCAGCACCGTGTCTATAGCAGGTGCATGTCAGCAGTAGTATTCTGGAAGATAAGAGGTGCAATAATAAAGCACTAGCTCCGAAAAAAGAGAGAAGTGGGCATTATCATTGTCATCATCATGAAAACTTGCCACAGCAACTTTCACGTGAAGTTCATCTGCAAAATTGACAAAATTAGCTTCAACTCTGCTCTGAGGAGGGGCCTGACCGTCCAAGAGAGGCGCTGAGGGACTGACTCATGCATGCCCTTAAAATAAATTTGCCAATGTTTACTTCTTCTTGTTATGTTGTGAAACAATAAATTAGAAAGACTTCTTGTTTGTGTTTTCATGTTCTGGCCCATAACATGCTACTATTAATAACTAATTTTTATTACTATAGGCCTCAGTTTTCAGGCATTTATCAAGCTGACAATGTTGAATAGACAAATAGCTTAAAGATGTCACCTGCCATGGATATGTAATCTAGCTGTATGGCAAGAACAAAGTCTGACATTGCATTTAGCCAAAAACATCCCATCTTTCGGACACAGACTCTTAGAAGGTTACAGCTGTTGAATCTGCCTTAAAGTAAACTTGAAAGTCTGCCAGGCTTTGAATAGTGTTGTACAGTAAAAATGGTAGAAAAAGCCAATTCAGCTTGGCAGTAGTAAAAAAAATCTTATTCTATTGTTGGCCTTGTGATTGTAAATTAAGAATAAACATCTAACTTGCAGGGGAAAGCAGGCTGTGATTTCTCCTTAAGTATAGACAACATGGTCTCTCCATCAGTAATTACACTGGTAAACTGTGGAAGCCTCAAAATATCTGGCAACTCATCCTGGGACATGTGCCCTAAGTGCATCACATCTGTATCTGGTACTGAGGCTTTTGTTTAAGATGCCCCTTCCTGAAGCCATAGAGAGATCCTTTTCTACATCTATTATTCAGTAAAGCATAAGAGACTTAAGGCTCAGCTTCTTTCATAGGATACACAAGCCAAACACTTCTGACCTGCCCTCATTCATATGTGCGTTTCTCTTATTCTTAGTGAGCTGGCCCTTTTCAAAGTCAGGAACAATATACTCCTGGGAGGAGAATGCCCGTGAACCTGCTGCTTATGATCATTAACTGCCTTCAGCTGCCGTAGACAATTGGCATTTAAATATCCAGCTAAAGAATTGGACATTCCCTTCAGAGCAATCCCTGAACAAGGGGATCCTGCTGAGAACAGCCTGCTGTGGGGACCCACGAAGCTTTCTCCTGGGAATTGACACCAATGTTGCTCCAGTCTCTGTTAAGTGGCTGTGGAGAAAATCATGATCCCTCCTGCAGTGAAGTCCCACATTGAGAAAAGACCGAGATGCCCGAGAACTCTTGACAAACAGCTCCTCTCCGGACAGTTGCAACTTGAAGCTCCGTAACTCCCACAACACTCACTCCCATTTGGTATGTGCCTAATGTGGGGGAGACTACAGTAAATCCAGGACTGTGCATGCACCCGGTGTGGTGTGATGTGCTCACAGCCCTATGCGCTGCATCCCCCTTCCTGGAAGCTGCTTGAACGCAATGCGAGCCAAGCACATATTATGAGGTACCAGGGGCTGCCTTTCTGGTGGCAACAGTGGCTCTCTGCTCATATGTAAGTAGAGGAAATGGCAGACTTTAAGTAACAAATTTTCACTGATGCCTTTTGCTATTTTTACAACGCATTTTAAAATAAATGAGAGATTAACACAGAAAAAAGTACCTAAGGTGCATGCTCAGTAACTATTTTTTCATAACGTTTTAATGGATTCAGGGTTGAGCTCCACTAAAATCTGGATTTATTAGAAACGCTCCATGCATTTCAATGGCGTTTTTCTCATGAATCTAGATATTTTACATTATTTCAATAGAGCTGACCCTCTGATTCATTAGAAATGCTCCAATATAACCAATGGAGCATTTCTAATGATTCTGGTTTTACAGCAAATCCAAGGGTCAGCTGTACTGAAAACAATAGTGCTAACCTCTAGGTTTATTAGAAAAATGCTTTATGTCTCAATGGAGCATTTCTAATAAATCAGATAAATAGGGATCTCCCACAAAAATGCTCTACTGGTGAAACAGACAAATGGATTTGTTGTTATTGAGATCTTTTGAAAACAAAGATTGTTTTTGTTGTTCATTCGAGTGTAATCCCCTCCTGTCTAGAGTTTAGGTCTACACCATTAAAGACTTAGTAAATATTCCTCATAATGCCATCAGGCTGAGAAACAAGCACTGCTGTCTCAAACTGCCAAGCATTTTTCACTTCGCTGAAGAAGACACTATGGCATGGCCGACGTGCATGATGTAGGAGTTGCAGTTGCCAGGTTGGGGTTCAGGGGTTTGGTGCTATGCTGCTGGCTGGGATGAGTCCTTTCACACTCTGCTCCCTGCCTCTGCTTTTGCTACAGAAATGGGGAGAAAGGGTGAGTGTTAAAACAGCCGAGCAGTGGCTGTCTCCATTGATCCGCTATGGGTGCACATGAAATTTAACTGCAGCAGATGGGACTGAGATTTTTTTAGACCTTTAAGCTAGCTTTTTTTCCAAAGTTCTTCTAATTTCACCAGAAAAAATTATCATGAAATGCATGGGCCATCAAGCCAGGCCACAAAGGCTAAAAAAGTAACTCACACATACCATCTCGACAGGTCTCTCGCCACTCACCAGAGTGTCATGTCATGCAGAAGTTACAACTTCTGGGCCGAAGCTGCGGAGACCCATCACCATCTCTCTTTGGATCATCCTCCACTGGAACTGCTCTCTCCTTATGTGCGTGCCTGCGTACAAGTGTTTGTACATTCATATGCACAGGCTCTTTGGAGGGTGTTGGGAGTGTAGCCACGTCAGGAGAGCCTGTCTGTCCACAGGTAGGCTGGGTGGCACATCGCAGGAGCTGCAGGGAGAGCCTGGCTGTGAGACCTCTGTAGCAGCGCTCCTTCTTGACAGGAGGAGATTCTGCAGCGCGGTGCTGACAGGAACAGGAATCGCAGGCATGCACTGATGAACTCATGTGTTGATCCAGTCCAGGAGGAGTAAATGCCTATGCTGTGAAATGCAAAAAAAGCCTTGGTAAGCTGAGACAAAGCTTTCTGTTTAAGAGGAAAGGCCAATGAGATAATTTCAATGACTCAAGATTTGGTTAGAATGTTCCATATTTATTGAGTATATTCTGTACTGTCCAGATATTTCCCTGTGGTTCAAATACCATACATAAACCACAGTTACTGTATTTGGATTCCCTGTTCTCTCTGTGTGAATTGCAAATCCTCGGCTAAAAGCCAGTTAGTCTCAGTTTGAACAGTATTCCAGTCCTCTTCCCTGCACTCCCCAACAACTTCAAGAAATCTGCTGACCAGTTTCTCTGAAAACCTGAAAATAAAACATGCTGTAGTGGTAACAAATCCACAAAACCAGAAACTCCACTTTAAAAATGATTGGTGTGTCTCTTTTTTTCCTGAGTGTGTCTCTCTGATCCCCCCCGCCCCCCCGCCCCCCATCAAGTTAGATGATTTTACCTAACAGTGAAAACTGAGAAATTCACGATGGAGTCAAACAGAAGGAATTTTACATATGCGATGCTGGATCTCTGCCCACCTGCCTGGTGCTTGAATATAGGATTGTTTCGTTGCCTGAGTGTGGGAAGATGCTGAACCTGTCTGCTCAAGTTACTGAGAGTCCTTCATAAGGATTAGATGTGCGTGACCACCACTGATTTCCCTGTTCCATGGTTTCTCCCGTACACAAGTTCATGCTGCCAGCACGGTTGTCCTCTAAATGATAAGTAAGTTCTTTAGCAAAAATTGCAGGTCAGGGTGGGAGCCTGCTTGGTCAGGAGGATTACAGCAAAACCAGCAATGGGATTTCAAGGCTTTTCCTACCCCAGAGGCACTGGCAATATCACCACCAGGCAACCTCCTCCCCCTACCCACTCAAATGAGATACGGCAGTTTATCATGTCAAGCCTTGCTGCTGAGTGCTGTGCCTAGGGCCTCTGGCTGTCAGAGGCAGGATTTCATCTTGGGGTCCCTAAGGCCATACAGAAAGCCTAAAATGTTCATTTGTGTTTCTTATTGTCTGGCCAAATCTGTGTGTGCTTAAAAAATATCCAGAAGTTTAAAGGCTAATCTCCAATTATTGTGGTTTAGAAATGTACTTGGTGTTTTAAAAAGTTAAATACATTTGTTATTATAAACAGCAGTGCCTTTGTCAACTCTTAGTTATTCTACATAAACTGTTTATGTAAGAAATGTTTCCTTCTGTGACATTACTTCCTGAGATCAAGCTCTCTCATTACATTTTTGCAAAGCAACTCCATTAAAGATAAATATCACTATACAGGTCTAATTCATAGAGATATCTGCAAAGATGTATGTGTAGTGCGCAAGTACTTACGCATATGGGAATTTGTACCTTGGTTTATCAGAATGTACACATGTTTGTGTGCATATATGCCATAAACAGTATTCCTATAGCAAGCAGTGTGGGCATACGTGTTTATAACATGTGTAGATTTATGTGCTTTATATATATGCAATGTGTCTGTGTAGCCATAACTTAATCTGCTGTTCAGAATTTATTTCAGCTTTCCACATGAGCTCTTCTAAACAATGTTAATTGTTTCAGAACCAAAATCATTGATGATAACTCTTTTTGGAATTGTCATGTTGTCTATAAATATTTAGCGTCTGGATTGTATTTCCCAATGTATTCCTGTATTACAGATGAAAAGGTAGCATCTGCTGAAATTAAAAGTGGCCACATTTTCGCTGTAGCTTAATTAAATGCCAAAATTTATCTACATTAACAACAAAGTGGTGAAATTTATTGATCAATTCACATGATATAAGTTGACAAATGGCCTGAGCAATTTCCATAATTTTTACACGTGTTAAAATTTGTAATGAAAAAAGAATACTATATTAACATTAAATGTGAAATGAAAGGGGGATTTTGTAATGGGAGTGGGTGCCCTGGGGCAGTAAGCTGTGTTTTCCGTGCCCTGTCCAGGCGGAGGCTGTTTGAGCTGTGTACAGATGGGCCTTTGACAGTCCTACAGCTGTTCTCCTAATTGTCCATTAAGTGTTCTATTGATTCTCTGATTCAAAGTACATGTCTTTCAGCTCAAGCTATCGTGTGAAGTGGCAGACACATTCCTCCTAGAATGACAGAGCTGCTTGAAACCTAAAAATGTGGGCTGCCAGTTTCAATTGAGGATCCCGCTTTCAAAGGAGAAGGCTTGGTTAAAGGAGCTTTGTAATAGCTGGTTAGATTTTAGTTTCTAAACTTTTAGCATCAATCAATTAAAGCAGCAGCAGCATGAAAAGTTTTAATTCCTTGTTAAGCATTACGGATTGCACCTGGCTGATAAAGTGCTGCCTGAGGATATCGGGTCACGATAACAAGGATTAGATCTTGTTTAGCTGTATGCAGATTTTTTTTCTCAGACCCCTCTGACATATGTAATGATATTCTCATTTGACTTGCAAGTTCACTTTTAGCATTTTTTTAAAGGAAGATCATCTGCAATTCCAGGTTATGCCAGTCAGAAACCTGTTTAAAATCATCTTCCTTTAATCTGAAGAGTGAAAGATAAGATGCATATCTGTTGCAAGGACCATAAATCTTCAAAGAAACAAATAGCCATAGATAAAACTGTAAAAGTTATTTAGTTCTCTTCCGAAAGAGGTTTATTAATCTAAAATTTCCAGTCCATTGTGTCATGATTTGGTTATCGCACTGTATCTCATTTCTTGCACTTGCATAAGCCTTGTGTATCAAGCAAAAAGATGAGAGCCTCATAGCTTAAACTTGATCAGTTGTATTCAGATACATCACTAGAGCTCGGAATAAAAAAAAAAAAAAAATTGAAACATAAAAAATAGCCAGCTGAAGAGAGATTTGGACTGTGCACGAATTTTTATTCAGAATGTTTCCTCTTATTTTACTGAGATGTGTATGAAGTGATTTTATTATTAAACTGAGTTTTAAATTCTTGTTTGTCATCTTAAAGCATAATTCCTGGTAGAAAGAACACAAACAAACTGTTTATAGACTTACTACTTGGGAACCATCCGCAGTAGTTGTGCACAAAAATGAGCTTTTTCCATATACCACCAGTTCTATCTGCCTTTATATTTTTCTTTTTAAAAATCCCCATCATTTAAATGAGACATGAAACTGTTTCCGATAAAGCTTAAAATAAGGAGAATTATTTCTCTTCAAGAAGATTTTTATCCTTTATAGTTAATGAAAAACCACTCTCCTGTGAACATTTAAGATCTGCTTATTCTTTAATCATCTCTCCTTATATCATTGCCCATGTTAGTTTTTGCACCACAGCTACCTTTGTATGGTTGTATTTCTGATAACCTTTACCTCCAGGTCCCTATTGGTGGTGATTCAGTAGTCAGATTCGCCAGGCTAACAGATGACTTGGACCCATCAATCAAATTAGTTACACCCTTTTAATTTAAACAAGAAGCTTACTGATTTGAACAGTATTAGATTTTTTTTTTTTTTAACCTTAACCTATTTGTGTTTGGGACATCAAATTTTCAAGCATCAGCAATGTTTAATCCTAAGAAGTAAGTAAGTAAGTGCACTAACTAGCTAATTCCAAAAATACAAATGAAATTTCTACTCATGCATCAAAGGTAAACAAAGAAAAGGAGAAAAAAAAAGGAAAGGAAAGGGAAAAAAAGAAAAGAAATGGTATGTAAGGGGATGCATTTGACATTTTATAACCAGAGTTTCTCTCCCTATTCCATAAAAAGGAATATGTGTCAAATTAAAGAAGTAGTGTAGGAAGCTGTAGACTATGTTACAAGGCACCTTTTCTCATTTTAGGAATGTAAGTTTTGGGTTTGAGGCATGGGGCCAAACACTAAAAGCCCCTTGCATCAAGGGGACAGTAAACCACCATGTGTTTTCACCATCAAAAGAGAGAACCGAAGAGTCTCTTTAATATAATAAACCATATATTGATACCTGCAAAGTATTTTGTAAATCTACTTTGATTCCAGCGTTTTCAATTACACCATTAGACAGTTTTTTAAAAAGATTTTTAGAAGCTTTCCACTGTAGACTTTTGTCTTGTTGAATGAACTTCAGCTACACTAAATTTTAAGTAAATTTGTGATGACTGAGCAATATACATTGGCTGAGCTAGAATCCAATAACCCACAGGACAAATTAATTTTCAACAAAAAGGGCAGAAACCTCAAGTGCCATGAGTATATGGAATCTCAGTCTATCTCTCTGGAGCCATTTTTGCAAATCACTACAGCTATTCATAATCTAAATCAGTCTCCTTTAGCAGCAGAAAGATCTTTTTTCATGACAAAACAGAAGATGACATTCATTAGTGCCTAACTTGCATAAGCTACCTTAAATTTATTGGTGCTCTTATACTTATCTGGGTAAGAATTCCTTTGTCTACAGCTATAGGAAAATTCCGGATGTACTACTTAAAAATATAAATTGTCACTTTTATCAGAACTTTTGGCAGTTTACTTTATTTTAGAAGTAAAACTGGTGGTTAAGGTTTTAAGACTTCCAATGGGCGTTGTTTCAATCATGGTTAATATGCACCCAGGATAGCAATACCAATATAAGTGTGCAGTTGTATAAAAATCTAGAGAACTGTCGCTGTCTAGAGCACCGGGTGCTAACTTTTCCCTGTATTTAAGTACAACTTATGGCATTACAGAAGAATCCTATGATCTATGTGTGGATTCAGGACGGAAAGCCAAACCCTTGGCTGGTGCAGTTGGTGTTCGCTACAGAATTGTCCGGACAGTGTCTCCCTCTTCTTGTCTGATGGACCATTTCTTACATGGAAGGTCTACCAGACCATACCAATCTACCTGCAAATATCACATATCCTACAGAAACTGCGGAGTCTGATTGTTGTAAAAATGCACGTTCAAGTCAGTACATAGGAAATAAAATATAAACGGATTTGCTTTAATGTGATGCAAGTGAATACTGGTCTTCATCCACCTGTTTTATAAACTCCATTTCCTGTCTTGGGTACAGGCTGTTAATTCTTAAATGCCTTCAGCTTGATGTCTGCTACTTGGGATACAACTGCAGGAAGTATTGTGACCTAAAGATTGACATACATATCATTTGTACAAGTGCTCTTTATTTCTTCATGCAGAAAAAGTGCAATAAGCATCTGTGGCAGCAGCGTTTGTTAAAGCCTAGATAAAGCTAAATGATCACAGAGTCACTCTAGCCTCAAAACATACGAACGGACGCTTGCTTTCAATTACACTTTCTTTTATATAGTGAGAGTGGACAGGGATGTTTGAATGACAAACAAAAGATATAAAATAATGAGAATGTTAGTGGCTATGCCTGCTCTTTCCTTCTGGGTGGAATGACTTCTTGTGGTAGGTCTCCCACTGTCAACAGAAGATGGTAAATCTACCTGAATGCAAGCAGCAGGTATCTAGGCTTCAGAAGGTGAAGACGTGATCTCAGTCACAACTGCTGTCATGGAGCTCTAACGAATAAGTTTCAAATGGCCAAAGATCTGCTATGTTGCTCAAAATGTTTTCTGGATTCTGTTTCTAGTTCTCAGTTTCCATTGCTAAGAACATCCCTGAAAAGTAACTGCTGAACTACTTCCAGCCCAAGTTCCCACAGTGTTGCAGAGACTGCTCCGATTCTTATTTCTACCAAGGAGTTTTGATCCTAGCAGCTGGTTGGATGCAAATATAGCTATATCTTTATAACTTCTAGGGTATGGGTCAACACTGTTTGGGTCCTAAAAGGACTTGCAACATAATACATTTCAAAAGTCCTTCTCTTAATTTATCCTCAATTGTAGCCATAATCCTTTGTGGTTGACTTAGTTTTCTTTAACCAGAAAATTCCTAGGAATATTGTAGATTCATAATTTTGGATCTATTGCAGGCTGTTGTAATAGGTAAATGAGACTAATATACTTAGCTACAGAAAACATATTAGAATTAACATTACCTTCATGTATCCATATGCTTAGGAAATCAGGCTAAAAGAAAAAAATGGAACATAATATCTGCTGTATTCATTCATCAAGCACAGACCCTATATCAGATGGAGTGAAAGCGTTCAGATTTAGGGCTGGAAAATGTAAAAGAGATTTCATGGTGTAGATGTGAAAACTCTCAATTGTTTTGCACATTTTTTCCCCAAAATTTGAGTGAAAGTTCAGGTGAGCTCTTATTTTGGGCCGTCTTTCTTTGGAGAAAAGGCAGCTGTGTAATTCTTGTTTTATTGCCTACATGCTATTCCTGGCTCTGCCTCAGTGGATGACCTTGGCTAGTCATTTCCTTTCTATAAAGTGGCAACTGGGCTATTTACTCCCTTCCCATAGGTGCTAGGAAGCTTAATTAATATCTGCTTTGAGATTCTCAAAAGGTGCTAAAGTGTTACTATATACTAAAAACAATCTTTGTAGCTCTAAACATAGAAGAGAAAAGGGACTATTAACTAGCTGTCAGTTTAGAAGGTGCTGTATGAAGCATACAGGGTGAGTGTATAATGTACTGCCTCTATTCCTGAAAGCAGAGACCTTTCTGCAATGACCCTTCTGTATGACTCTCATCTCTGTAGAACAGTTTTGCCATCCAAGCTCCAAACACTACCAAATCACTCTCCTCCAGCCTATTTTCTTCAGGAAACAGGGGAGCACACTCGCAATGGAAGACGAACATCACTTTATGGGAAGGAACCCAACTTGCCTCATGAGATCTGAACATGGAATGGAAATCCTGTTGCAGGAGCTTCCCTGGTGCTCCCGTACACCTTGAATGTGCAATCTGCAGCTTTTTATCAAACCATATGATTTATGAAATATGGATGGCTACACACTGATGCCTCAGCACAGCTTGGGCTATGCTCTGTGGTTCTCTCACCTGAAGAATGTGCATGACACTCATGGTTAGTCAAGAGAAGCTGCCAAGTATCCTCTGATATATAGTACAGAGATTGCAGCGCACAGAACTTGTAAGAACAAAATCAAGTTCTTGGCCTCCAGGCATTACCATGTATCTCAAACCAACCTTCAAAAAAAGTTATTACACTGGAGTGAGAGCAGATCAAATCAGAATGTAATGTTTGCTTATTATCGTCAGTTTTCAAACTGCAACCTATGCTATCTCTGAGCAATTTGTCCTTCGATTTGAAGCTGATTGAGAGCAGAACAAAATGGCTCAATTATAAAGTTACCATAGCTGGATCTCTTTAAAAGTGAGCCTAACTTAATTTCAGCTCTGCCTCGTTCTGAGGAAATCTCTGCTGTAATTTGGCAATCTTCTCAGGATGGTCCTGAGGGGGTAGCATAAAATAAGAAGGCAATTCACTTCCATCAGGCTTCTGGGTTTGCAGCTTAAGCTGATGGTATTGAAATGAAGGTGAGATTTGTTTAAACCTCTTCTGGAGTGAAGCAGCCATTTCCAGCTGCTGCCATATCTCAGCATGGAGTGGGAGTAGGGAGGGAGGATGGAGTTTAGGTGCAGGCGGGATGAGATGATCCATACAAAAATTCAGCATGTTCTCCTGGAGAATGGTGAGGTTCTTGAAAACTGAAATTAGAGTGACTCAAACTGTCCTCTTCGGAGCATATAAAAATCATAGGCTTTAAGAAAAAGAGGGGAAAAAAAAAGCTCTAAGAATGGAGGTGAGGCTCTGCAAACTCTGTTGTACCCACAAAGCTACTGAGGCTACTAAGCACAGCCCCAGCTAGACGGTTCAGGATTGTTGCCCCTTTCCCGAGTGTAATAAGAAGGGAGCTGCCACTGACTACTGGTCCTTTGGGCATTCAGCAGTGTTGCTTCTAGTAACCAAGATGCCCAGCGAGATTCCTGATAGGAAAGCTAACAGACATACAGCTTACAGAGGTGCAAGTAGGAAGCATGTAATTGTTAGAGA
The DNA here is from genome assembly GCF_965183815.1 of Platalea leucorodia. Lineage (NCBI taxonomy): Eukaryota > Metazoa > Chordata > Aves > Pelecaniformes > Threskiornithidae > Platalea > Platalea leucorodia. The sequence continues at coordinate 23,702,487 of NC_138827.1, read as the reverse complement.
GCAACTACTGCAATGAATGCCTGAGAAGCCTGGCTTTTAGCCACTTCATGTGCTTGCCATATAATTGTTACAGCCTTTAGACAACTGAGGTGGCCCACACTGCCCACTCACTCTCTTTTTACAAAAGATTTGGGAAGTGACTCAAAACATTAGTTAAAAATTTAATAAAAGCATTAATAAAAACATTAAAAATTAATCAAAGCATTAATAAAAGAAAGTTGTTTCATCTCCAACATTTATGTTAATCTGCAACAGAGCTCAAGTATTTCCCAAACACGAAATACTTCAAATACTGCAGTAGGAAAAGAAGGATTTAGCTTAAGAGGGTGCTTGGTAGATAGACATAGTCTAGGAAAGCACTGAGGTAACTCTGTCCTGGGTGTTACCAACTCAAGACTACTGAGCTTGGAGACTTTTTTGATACTTGGTCAAAAAAGCTTGGAGTGGCTTTTTTGACCACCAAAGTAGTCCCTTTTGGTTAAAGAGCATAGGGTTAAAATGCTGGGCTGCCTAGCTAATATAATGGCACGTTGTGGGCTGCACGTGCTGCTGCAGGAGTGGGGGATACACACTTTGGGGTCTGTGGTGCCAGTCAACCTTTCCAAGGGAAGCAATTCTTTCCCTTTGAATCATCATGTTTTCAGGGCTTACCTTGCTTCCACCACACTTTGAAGTGGTTATTCTGTTGTCTTCTGGCACAATGGCAGTATCAGAGTGAACTGATTGCTCTGCCAGGCTGCTCTGTTGTCTGCCGGCAGCATGCTGCTGGGTCGTCTATAGGAGTGTTGCTGGGCTTCTGCCCTCTCTGCACTGTTAAGGCCTTTCCCTCCCAAACCTTTCTTTCTCTCTCTCTCTGCTACAGCTGCTCACTTTCTCTCCCACGTTTTCCTAAGACTTTTCAAAGCCTTCAGAATCAAGGGACTGAGTATTATGAATGAATTCAAACAAACCAACCACCACACACCCCAAAATCAAGCCATGAAAATTCAGTGCCTAGGTTCCTTCGTGCTGCATCTCACGCAATTACATACGAGCAACTGCAGCTTAGTTCTGGGCTTGGCTGAATCTCGCCAGCTTAAAATAAAAATAAAGCCATTATAATAACAAATTTCCACTGGGTCATTTTCCTAAGTAACATGGAGAGAAAAATACAAAGCCTGGAGTAAACACACACAAAAACATCAGACAATACCCACCTACACATACAGAGAAAGATTTTGGCAAGAATTACGTGTGACCCAGTCTGTGTGTTACCTATGCAGACATTTACTTTATTTTTTTTTTTTACACTGCCATGTCAGAGCATCTAGAACTTGACATTAGACGTAAAACAAACCTTTGCAGAGAGGTGAGCTTTTGCGAAAAAGGTAAATAATCCTTTTAACTTGTGACCAGGGTTAACATGCACATTTCCTTACACTTCACAAGTGGTGAATGAGAGGTCTGATTAAACATGATACAAAAAGAGCTTGCAAGTAGCACTGTTTACTAACATTTCAATTTCTATGCCTCATTTATTAGACTTAGAATAAAAAGGTTAGAGGGGTGTTTGGGATTGTCTTTAACCTTGATGATATTTCCACTGAAGCAGCATAATGGCTCTTAATTGCTTAAGTGAAGAGAACATGTTGACATGTCCTTCTTTGTGCTTAAAGCTCTGTGCCTAAACCATTATGCTAATTCAAGCATTATATACACCAAAGTATTTATGGGACTGACACAAGTGATGTTGCAGGTAAAGGGCTGTGAAATGGTCTGTAAACAGAGAGAATTGATTCCAGGCCCAAAGCAATGCTGTTAAAGTCACAGACATTGAACAGCCAGCCCTACAATTTCCATCCAGATTGTCAAACTGGGTCAGACAGTGTCAGCAGGGCTGCCATTATAGATCAGATGGGTGGCTTTAATAATATGTAAACCAACCACATAGACGCAAATTAACATGGAAGCAATACGGACTTGACTGTGCCTTTTTTTTCCTGTACGCAGCAGTTTTGGTCACAGAATACTCAGTTGTAACATTTTCTAAAACATTTAGGTGTTCAAAACAAAAAAAAAAAAAGAGAGAGAAGAATATCAGCAGTGCGACTTACTACTGCGTTTTTCCCAGTCAAGAAAGCAGCACTGCAATTTGAAGGGATCACAAAGAATATGTACATCATGTGAATTTCTGTACAAGAATAAATAGTCCAGTTAGGGTTTTTTTTTTGCTTATCCAACATATGAAGCTGGATAGATTATTTGTATTTTCCTCCTTGGGTCTAAGGCTAACAGTGCGGTTTTACGTTACGCTGAAATAATTTATTATCTTGCTTGTTTTATTACTAATAACCCATAGTTTTTGGCACTGAATAGAATTTTGAAAATACAGTTTCCTTTAAACTCTGCATGTAATTTATTGTTTGCATTTCACTAATTTTAGACAGCTAAATGAGACTGATCAGCTCTGCTTTTATTTCTGCTTATTTTTATTTTTGGTTCTGGAGTCCTAGGACGGACACTTTTCTGTTTAGTTTTAAAACGATGCAGAGTACTGTCTTAGTCTCTGTATCTTTCT